>NC_079499.1:15773108-20573108 GCF_030052815.1 Hevea brasiliensis | reverse complement strand
TAAAAATTAAAGGAACCATCGAGTCAGGGATTTAATCAGTATTACCGAAAAAATTTGACTATAATCTTAAGAGAGGCATTTTGGTCATCTGGCATCTAGAGTTGACTTTTGACCTAAATGTCCATTAAAATGAGTGACAATAAAATTTTGAAAATCTCTTTAAAACATTAAGAATTTATGGAATTAAATAAGAGGACATAGAGGGAATTTTTGGAAATGTTAAAATTTAATTTTCTATAATTAATAATTAAATTAATTTTATGGATATATAGAGACATAAGAAGACAAAATTTCATTAATTAAACACTCATATTATTCATTCTATCTTCATGGTCGAACCTCTCTCTCTCTAGCTCCCACCATTTTCTTTCTTGTTTACCTTGATTTCTCATGTTGTTCCATCCTAAAACCCTAAATCATCTTCATTAAAAATCATCCCCACATCTTGGGAAGTCTATAAGTAGCCAAGAATTCAAGAAATTCTTAGAGTTCTACAAGTTCAAACTTGATCCCAAAGAGGTTAGTGCACTAAAACTTCTCTTTCAACCTCTAGGTGTAGCATGCATGCCAAAATAAGTGTGAATTGCAAGAAAGTTGAAAAAAATGATTAAGGAATTACATACCCTAAATTTTGCAGCCTTGGTATCCTTAAGAGTTTGATGGATTCTTGACTACAATAATGATTAATGATGTTGAGTGATGAAGTTACATGTATTAGAAATTGGATTGCATAAGTATGCTTGACTTTGACACTTTGAGTTAGGGTTTTGACCTAACTATTGGAGATTTTGTGTAATTGCTAAAACTTTGTTGAGATGAGTTGATGATATTTAAAAGTGCCATGAATGCCAATTTATAGTTTGGGAGATTGGAGGAAATGAATTGGGAATGTATTTTCTTTGCAGGTTTGAGACTCTATAAGTCCAGTGTGTATTTTGAGTCATAACTGAAATTGTGTTACTACAATTGGTATGAGGCCAATTGGAGATGAAATTAGACCCAAAATACTTCATTTTTTATGAAGAAACTATGCCAAAATTCTGTCCATAACTTGACCAATTTACTGTTCCAATCAGGCTGACCATACAATGAATCCAGAAAAACGATTAAATGAACAATACAAATTCATTTAGTCATAACTCCCTCTAGATAGATCCAAATAACTTGAATTTTATACCATTGAAAAGCTTAGACATAGGACTACAATTTTCATGAAGAACATCGAGCCTATAAAGGCCTCTAACCAAACCAAATTAATGGCCTAATTTAAGTCACAAAACTGTTCAGAACCATATTGCCCAGAAATTACTAGACATAGGCTTACTCGACCAGTTTTGGTAAAAAGGCCATAACTTAGTTTACAAAAATCTAAATGCAATGAAACTAATGGCAAAATGTCCATAAGACAAAAATCTACAATATTGGTATTTTGACCAAAACCCAGGAATCAAGGAAACTAGGTCAATTGGCTAGATTAAATTAATATGCAAATTCTAGAAATTGCCTAAGTGACCACTTGGCCCCAGAATAGTCTTTTAGTCATATCTCCCACTAGTAAAATCCAATTGGGATGATCCATACTATTGTGGAAACCTAAGAAATAGGACTCCAAGTTTGTTTTAGACAGCTTCCTCAAATTGTGAGTGTAAAAACCCTAAACGTTGAGTCAAAGCCACTGACCTGAACTAGAATCCTATTGGCACAGGGTACACGAGTCTAGGCTAGTTGTTTGGCTATAATTAATTCTACAAAATCTAAAAAATTACAATTAAAAATTCTAAGTGACCATAAGACATAGGGAAACAATTTCTATGAAGAACACTAGGCCTAAAAGTGGTTGCAACCTGTTCAATTAATTAGGTAAATTCTAAGTCCAAAAGCTGCCTAGTTAAGGAACTTGAATTAGGAAATGAACCAGTTATGGTTATATGACCATAACTTGAGTTTTGGAAATCCAAATGACGTGATTCCAAAAGGGAAAACAAAGACAAGATATAGAGGAACAACTTCCATGAAGGAAGTATGGCCAAATAGTGGCCACAAATTGATCAAATTGATAAGTAAAATTAAGACATTAAAACTGAACGTAAAGAAAGGTTCATGAGACAAATTATTTTATGGTAGGGTAGTAACCCTACCATGTTGCTAAACACTAAATTTTATGAAATAGGTATGTGGGACCCACTTTTCCACTGCAAATTGACATAAAATTCTAATAAGAAATTAATAATGCTTAATTACCCAAAGTAAAACTAGGCTTATGTATATAGCTTGGATCGATTGGTATACCAATTAGGGACTACAGATAGCAGAACTGCCTACATGAATATTCATTGATTGATAAAATATGTCTGATATGATTGTTCTACAGGTTTTATGCCTATTCGTTGGCCATTATGCCTAATTTCATTTCTGGCTTTAAAAGCTTGTTCGTTGGCCTTGTGCCTGACATGACAGTTGTATACAGGATAGGCATATTGTAATGCCCTCACTTTAGGTAGTCCATACATTTTACTGTTTCGATGACTAACGTCTGTTCGGACAGTCAGGATATCTAAACTACACTCAAACTAGAGTGAGAAAACATAAATTGACTGAATAAAGACTAAGTAAAATTAAAGAAAAGTAAAAGAAGCGAAGTACAACTCAGTTAAACGAGCCGAAGTCACGGCGATGAGTGACCATACTAGGAAGCGACTGTGAAGTCAGTTGCCGACTCTAGACCTACGAGGAACCCTAGAAGATAATTTTGAGACTTAATTAAAGGTCTAATGAGGCATAAATGATATTAAAAATGCTAAAGAAAATTCAGGAGAATTTATTTATCAGTACAGACAAAAAATAACCTGATGAGCCTAATGAAGGGCATTTTGGTCATTTCAACCCCAGAGTTGAATTTTGACCTAAATGTCAATTAAAATAAGAGAGATTAAAACATATAAAATAAATTAAATCATGAATTATGGTATAGAAATTGGGAAAAGGAAAGGAAAATAAAAAGAAATACATTATTGCATGGGCATGATGTCATAATGACATCATTTAAATTATTTAGCCAATGGGAAATTTACAAATGGTTATTAAGGGATAAGAAGAGTTAAAAGAAGAAAAAAATTAATTTGAAATCATCTTCTTCTTCCTCTTGCTCCCATAGCCAAACCTCTCAACCAAAATCTCTTCCATTTTTCTTTCCTCCCAATCTTGATTCTCCCCTTTTTTTTTCCCATAAAACCCTAAACCATCTTCATTAAAATTTATCCCCACACCTTAGAGAGTTTACTAATAGCAAAAAGAAGTAGAAAATTTGAAGTTTTGAGATCTTGGAACTGGACACAAGCAAGGTTAGTGCACTAGACAAGTTTCTTTTCTTCTTTAACTAGTATAAGCATGCAAAATTAAATGTAAATTTCATGAAATTGAAGAAAACCTTGAGTATATGGAAACTTGAATTTCGGCAACCCTAGGAAGTGAATGGAATTCATGGTCTTGATGGTTTGATTTGGGTTAGTGAAGTTGATTAATGAAGTTTAAAGTAGTAGAAATTGATTTGCATGGATGAATGCATAAGATTGAAACTTTGAATTAAGGGTTTGTGATCATGAATTGGGGATTTTGTCTCATGCTTGAAATTGACCTAATTGAGATGAATTGTTGCTTGTAGAAGTGCCATGAATGCCATGTGTAATTTGGGAGTTGGAGGAAATTGAAAATTAGGAGTGCTTTTTTGTGCAGGTTGTGGGACTCAATGAGTCTAGCTTGATTGTTGACTTATAACTGAAATTGTGTGGCTCCAATTGGTATGAAGCAAATTGGAGATGAAACCAGACTCAAAACACTTCATTTCATGAAGAAACTATTCTCAAATTCTGTCCAAAACTTGACCAAATTACTGTTCCAATCCGGCTGACCATACAATGAACCCAGAAAAATGACCAAATGAACAGTATACATTCATTTGGCCATAAATCCCTCTAGACAGGTCCAAATGACCTGAATTTTATACATTGGAAATCTTAGACGTAGGAATACAACTTTCATCAAGAACACAGAGCCCAAAAATGCCTCTTACCAAATCAAATTGCTAGCACAAGTTAGGTCAACAAAACTGTCCAGAACCAAACTGCCCAGAATTTCTGGACTTAGGCTCACCGGACCAGTTTTGGCAAAAATCCCATAACTTGGTCCACAAAATTGCAAATGCAATGAAACCAATACCAAAATTTCCATAAGACATAAATCTATAATAATGATGCTTTGACCAAAACCCAGAAACTAAGGGAACTAGGTCAATTAACTAGGTCAAATTAGTATGTAAATTCTGAAAATTGCCTAAGTGACCACTTGACCCCAGAACAGTTTTTATAGCATATCTCCCATTAGAAAACTCTAATTGGGATGAACAAAATTGTCCTGGAAACCTGAGAAATAGGGCTCCAATTTTCATTCAGAAACTTGCCTCAAATTTTGAGTGCAAGAACCCTAAAATGGGAGTCAAAGTCACTGACCTAAACCTGGAACCCTGAAGACACAGGGCACATGAGTCCAGACCAATTATTGGACTATAACTCATCCTATATAACTACAAAAAATTTTAATTATTAAATCTAAGTAATCCTAAGACATAGGGTAACAATTTCTATGAAGAACATTAGGCCTAAAAGTAGTTGTAACATGTCCAATTAATTAGACAAATATGGACTCCAGAATCTGCCTGAATCTGGACCCAGAAAGAGACCATGAACCAGTTGTGGTTATTTGGCCATAACTTGAGTTCTAAAACTCCAAATGACATTATTCAAAAAGGAAAACAAAGACAAAACATATTAGAACAACTTTTATGAAGGAAGTGTGGCCAAACAGTAGCCCCATCTTAACCAATTTGCTAGATGAATTTAGGACACCAAATCTGGATATTGAGAAAGGTTCATAAAATAACTTGGCATATGACATGGAATGAACTAAAATTATGTGTTAAACATAAGAATAATATGAATAGCATGTAGTGGCATGAAAATGCTATGGAAACATAATTAGTACATACTATGAAATTATAAATACTTAATAATTCTATTTTGCCCAAAGTACACCTAGACTTATTTATATAGCATGGTTCGATTGGTATATCAATTAAGGACTATAGATTGCAGTACTGCCCACATGAATGATCATTGACAGACAACATATGTCTGAGATGATTGTTCTATTGGCTTTATGCCTGCCTATTGACCACAGTGCCTATTATCATTGCTTGCTTTATGCCTGTCCACTGGCCTAGTGCCTGACATGACCGTGGTATACTTGATAGACATACGGATGTCGAACTAGTATACTCCCATGTATCAAGCTTTTATAGTCTGTCATAGGTTACTTGAGCACAGATATGAGTAATACACTTTAAATTTAAATAAGTACATGAAAAAAGTACTAATATGAGTATAATAAGATTAAATATGTAATATATGAATAAAAAGATCCCGATAAACTGTTTGCTCCCAAAGTTACATAAAATTTTATATGGAATAAATATTTCAATTATTGGTTATTTTTTTCAATTATTGCACTACTAAGTAAAAATGCTTAGCGCTATGGATTGTTTCCTTACATAGATACAGGAGATTACCACCAACAGTCGCAGCAGCAGCAGTAAACTCTAGCTAGGATTTTGACTAGATCTGCTACAGTATCAGTGTCACCTCAGCAGTCCATTTTGGTAGAGCTCATGTGTATTTAGATTTTGTATTTTAATTATTGTACACAAGTAACGTTGTAAATCACTTCGAGATATGTAATTAAATTTTTGGATTGTATATAATTTGTACATTGTTGTATGTAAATTTTATAAGAATGAAATGAAATGTATTTTCTTGAAAATTTATATGAGCAATGATGTGATGTATAGACATATGAAATGGGCATAAATTATTTTTAATAGGTAAATAAGGAAACTCGCAATGCACTAATTAAATAGAGGAGACTCTATCTGGGTCTCCATAAAAAAGAAATGGGATTAAAAAAAAATTTTTTTTTCTACATGTGAGATAATATAACTAAATGGACATTAAAGTAATATTGTACACGATAAAATAGGATAGGGTGCTCTGGCACCAAATGTAGCACGCCTTGCTCAGCTACACTGTAGACGGGTAAGGGGTGTTACACATATGGTTGTCTAACCAGTATACTCCCGTGTGTCCAATACTTATAGTCTATTATAGGTTACTTAGGCACTATTATAAATTAATGAAGACTGAAAGTGTGAGAAATGAACAGAAAAGATACTATTAAATCTAATTATTTTCAAAGTGCAGAAAATTCATAAATGGCTTAGATTTTATGAAATTAAGCATAGAATAATTACTTTAATTATTTAGTTACTTTTATTTTAAAATTATATACCACTAAGCAATTAGCTTAGCGCGTTAGTTTTCCATCGCGTAGGTACTGAAGACCAGACACAGCCACAGCCGTAGCCGCAGCAGCAGCAGTAGCAGTAGTGTTTAGACAGAGTTTTGACCAGATCTGCTACAGTCCAGAGTCACCTCAGCATTTTCTATTTTGTTGGTAGGGCCCATGTATTAGACTTAGTATTTTGGTTTATTGTATATAAATATCATGTAGTTATATTTTGTGTTGTAAATAAAATTTATAAATTTTTGTATATGGATTTCCACATGCAGGAAATATATCTTTTTCTTGAAATTGCATGAGAATTTGTGAATAACATGATGTATATGGAAAATGAGTAGAATATGATTATGTTGACAGATAAATATTGGAACTCGCAAGATGCTAATAAAACAGAGGAGACTCTGTCCGGGTCTCCACAGAAATAAATTATGATAAAAAAAAATTTTCACACATGAATAAATGATATTTAAAATTAACAATAGACAAGACAATATAAGATAGGGTGCTCCGGCACTGAATGTGGCACGCTTTGCTCGGCTACACTGTAGATGGGTAAGAGGTGTCACAATTTATATGTGAATAAAAGCTTTATTCATTTCATATTTTAAAAGTTTTTTAATTTTGAATTTTTTTAATATGTAAAAATTACGTATAAAACGGGTGAATATAATACAGAAAACGCTTCACCAAAAATAAAATACGAGTGCTTCACTACAAGAAATTTTAAAAACAGCGACTAACTTTACCGACTAAACAAATATGGTCATAAATTACCGATTTATTACCAACTAAATAACAATGACAATAAAATAAAAATGCAAAATAATGTTTACTGACTAAATTACCGACTGTTTATCGACTAACTAGTACCGATTAAAATTTTTAGTAGGTGAAATTCGTTCAAAAAATGCTCAGCAAAGAAAGCGACGAAATAGTAAATATTACAACTAAATATATAGTCGGTAATTACTGACAATTTAATTGTTAGTTGGCATTTACTGATTATTTTCTTTTTAGTTGGTGAAATTCAAAACTCATAACGTCATAGTTTTATAATTCAAAAAATACTACCGACTAAAATATATTTAGTTAGTAGTTACCAACTATATATTATTTAGTTGGTAAATCTAAAAAACTCATGAAAATGAAATTTTACAATTAGAGAGAAATCATACAGACTACATTATCATTTAATTGGTAAATACCAACGAATGTTATAGTTAGTCGGTAAAAATAAAACTAGTAAAAATAAAAATTTTTAATTTGAGAGAAATATTACAGACTAAAGAGAGTTTTAGTTGGTATTACCAACTAATTTACTATTAGTCGGTAAAGTTAAAGATCATGAAAATAAAATTTTATAATTCGAGAGAAATAATTCGAGGAAAATTGTACCGACTATATAACTGTTTAACACACCAGTGGCTAGCCAAGAGATTGCAGCTGTGGATGGTCTAGATAATGCACCAAGGTCTTTACATGAGTCTGCAGTTCTTAGCTCACAAGATTCTCATCCATCCTTTGAAGCGGAGAGTGATTCTTTAGGGCAACGATGGTTACAACTTTGTGATGGCAAGTGAGTTAAATAATTATATTTTAATTAGATTATCAAGGTTATGTAATAAAAATGTACATTTTATTGAAAATATTTTGTTCTATATGTTCAGGTTAACGGGTGGATCTACAGTCGCTCGGATGATTACAAATACCTTTAAGCAACTGATCGACACTGAGGGTGTCAACTGGAAGGCTATATCAGAAGAGACAAAAGAATTTTACTGGGAAGAATTTAAGGTAACATCAATTTTGTTTTTCTTATGTTCGGTCATATTTTGATCCTTATGTTAATCATTATAGATATGTATTTTTTATTGTAGAAAAAATGTTGTTGGGAGTCCTTCGAAGAAGCAGGGATAAAGGTTGCATGGAGATCAAAGGCAGCTATATGCTACAAGGACATGATTGCAGATTTAAAGAATTTCAGGAAAATGCCCTTGTATATTTTTGAAGAAACTTGGGCAAAATTTGAGCAGCACTGGAATGACCCCAAGATCATTCAACGGTCAGAGATATATTCTAGAAACCGCCATGGTGCTGCAAATGCTCATGGACCGTCCACCCACACAGGTGGATCCATAACATATGCTGAATGGTCTGATAAATTGGTTAGTATTTTCACATAAGGAAAAAAAAAAATTATGGATGGTTGTTGATGGAAATATGATGTAATGTGATAAAATTATCATGAAAAATATTACAGATTGTTATGCGATTGAATTGTGAGATTTTTGTTAATTTGTAACAGGGGGAAACGTCAAAATATAGGGGAAACTTTGCCAGTTTTTATTTTCGTTTCATAATAAATTTCAATAATTTATTGTTTATGCATATAATAAATAGCTTATGATAACTGTTTATTTTTGTCTAGGAGAAAGAATTGGGTAGAAAGCCAACTCCAACTGAGTTGTTTGTCCATACTCACACTCGAAAGCATGACAAGGAAACTTTTGTGGACCAAAAATCCAAAGAGATGCTTGTATGGTACTCTTTTATTTATTTAACTACGATTTTTTTATTGTATTATATGATGAATTAATTATAAAAAAGTTTCATTTTTTTATTACATACAAGACGCTATAGCAGCTAGTAGGGGGGAGCTGACACAAACCACACCTGACAACATTGATGAAAACCAACTTTATTTAGACGTAGTTGGAGGTGGAGAGAAGAGACGGAAAGTGTATGGCCTTGGATCCGAATCATCTACTTTTTACCCATTAGTTGAAGCATCTTCTAGCAGGGTGTCTGCATCATACAATTATCAAAATGCTGCATTACAACGACGAGTACAAGAATTAGAGAAATAGCTTGAGGATGAGAGGCAAGCAATGACAGAACGAATGGATCAAATGAAGTTAGAAATGGAGACGAATATGGAACGCATGAGAAGCTCTATGATGAAAGAAATGATGAGATTAGTCAGAGATCTACCAACATCTCTGCCTCCACCTCCACAAACTTGAGAGTTTAGAATTTTATATTTGACTTATTAAACTTTAGTTTGCTTTACTTTACTTCTATGAATTTTACATTAATTTATTATATGTAGTGATTATTTCTATTTTGAATTTTATTATTATTATTATTATTATTATTATTATTATTATTATTAGTAGTAGTAGTAGTAGTAGTAGCATTTTCTTATTAATTTTTAACTTTTGATTTAATTTTAAAATATTTTAAAAATTGAAAATTTAAAAATTACATATATAAATTAAAAATACCGACTAAAATATATAGTTGATACATTTTTTCAAATTAAAATAAATATATAATGACCTATTTTTTAATTTTAAAAATAAAAAATATTACCGACCACAACTTTAGTCGGTACGTTTTTTAAAAATAGAATATATATTGATAAATTACCGACTAACATCATTCAGTCAGTAATTACCAATTAAGATATAAATGATAAATAGTGACTATTTTCTCTTCTTACCGACCATCTATAAATTACCGATTAAATTTACCTATAAACTATGATGTCGCTATTTAATTTTAAATAATTAAAAAAAGTACCGACCATAACTTTTAGTTGGTAACTTATGAAAATTAAAATATAATTTGCACTTTACTGACTAAACATTTTGTCGGTAATTACTGACTAACTTTTAGTCGGTAAATAGTAGAATTAATCCTTATTGCCAATAATCAGCCTGCAAAAAATACCGACCAATGCACACATTTTACCGACTAAACTTTAGTCGGTAATTACCGACTAATAATTTAGTCGGTGATTAATAGCGACAACTTAAATACTGATTAATATCAATTTGGTCGGTAACGGAAATTATCGACTAATTAAACATATATTTAGTCGGTAATTTTAGTCGCTATATTTTTAGTTTCTTGCAGTGCTTTATGATATTTTACACTTAAATGAATTCTAAATTTTAGTTTTCTTTTTTTTTTTTTTTTAAATTATGTGTTTATGAGATAATGATTCAATTTTGGCACAAATGTTTAAGGCCAAATACAATGCTAGATCGTCATTCTTAAAAGCTAGAGTTGGATTCCGGCTGAGTTTCACGTGGAGAAGTCTTCTTCAAGCTCGTTTCTTGATTGAGAAGGGAGCTTGTTGGCTAGCTGGAAATGGCTGCAACATTAGAATTTGGCAAGATATTTGGCCTCTCATCAGATTCATGTTTGGTCTCCACGAGTGTGCTTGATGAAAATTCCACCGTTAATCTTCTGTTCAAGAAGAGGACTCAAAGCAATGGGACATAGAGCTGATAAATTCCATCTTTATGCCTTGCGAATCTCAACAAATCAGTTTTATTCCTTTGAGTTTTGGCCGTGATAGGGATGAACTTGTGTGCCATTATACAAAATCCAGGTATTTTTTGGTGCGCAGTGCATATTTTTTGGCCCTGGATATCTTTGCTAATTAGGTTGCTGCTTGTTTGTCGGGATCAACTCAAGATCCCTTCTAGAAATTCCTTTGGCATTTGTGCATCCCTCCAAAGGTGAAGCTTTTCATGCTTAGGGCGTGTAAAGGGTAGCTTCCTGCTTTGTGTTGACGTGGAGTTGGGTTGCAAGATGAATTCATTGCGCTGGCTCAGATGAATCAGTCAACATGCTCTTACTAAGAGTCCTTCCTCTGTTGCAATTTGACAGAGTAGTTCTTTAAGTTCGATCTTAAGAGGAGGTAATCATGCATGATTTCTTTAATTGGGTTAAATTTCAAAGGGATAGTATGAATTTGTCTCCATTCCAGTTGTTCTGCATGTTTTGTGGATGGCCTGAACTCGAGGAATAATTTTCTATTTCGTCAGTCTTGCATTCCCGCTTATATGTTAGTTTCTACGGCAACTACTTTGTTGGAAGAGTTTCAGGAGGATAATGCAAAGAATAGTGCTACTCAAGCTGCTCATTGCCCTCGTCGATGGATTACCCCCCACCCCCAAATTTGGTAAGGTAAAATTAAACTTTGATGTAGCTTTAGGTGGAGGTGGTTGTTGTGGTTATGTTATGGTCTTACGCAATCATGTTGGAGAAGTCTTAATGTCTGGAGCAGCTCATGTATCCAAGGATTACAAGCTAACGAAGCTGAGGTTGAGGCTGCATGTTTTGGGATTCACCGTGCATTTGAAGCTGGTTTCAGACAATGATTTTGGAGTCGGATTCTCTTGTGCTAGTGAATCATTTTCGCAGAACATGGTGGCTCCCCCAACGCATTATTTTACCCGGCTTCATCAGTTATTGATTGAAAGTGATTCATGTGCTTCTTTTTCATGTGTTCATGCATATAGGGAAGCCAATGGTGATGCTTATTCATTAGCTAGATTGGCTTTTTCTTTAGATTAGGATGAATTGTTGTTAATGGAAGAGGTTCCTTCCTCATTTGCTGGGCTTCTTGTTAGATTCTTTGCCTTGTTAGTTTCGCCTTAATCAAAGTTTATTTCTCAAAACAAAAAATGATAACCAAAATTTGACACTTGTATCCACTTGACATAATTAAAAATAATAATTTTATTTAAAAAATTTCATTTTATCTTTTTTTTTTAATTATAAATTTAATTACTGGTATTAGATAATACTTAATAATTTTATCTTAACTAATTTTAAATTTCATTTTAACTTATCTTTTTTAATTATAAATTTATTTATTAGTATTAGATGATGCTTCACTTAATAATTTTAGCTTAAAATAGTTTGAAATTTCATTTTAAATTATTTTTTAATTATAAGATATGGATGATTTAATGCAAAGCATACCGAATGAAGAGAATGTTTTCATTGGTGGAGATTTGAATGGACATGTAGGAAGTGATAGGCAAGGTTATGAGAATGTTCATGGAGGTTTTGGTTTTCTAATACTAGCAAATACCTACTTTATAAAAAGAGAGTCACATTTAGTGACTTTCAAAAGTGGACAACATAGAAGCCAGTCAACATAGGTTGGTGGTCTTGGATGTCAAGTTTAGGAACAATTCAAGTAAGGTTAGAAGAAATAAACAAAGTGGTGGGAGTTCAAAGGAGTAAAGCAAGTGAAGTTCAAAATGAGCATGGAAGCTAGATGTGGAGGCCAATGATATGTGGATTGGCATCAAAGATTAGAGAAGTAGCTAGAAAAGTACTTGGAGAGTCTAAGGACATGGACCACCCTCAAAAGAGAGATGGTGGTGGAATGAAGAGAAAAAGGGAATGGTATAAGAAATTACCTAAATGTGATAATAATGAGGCATATAGATAGCAAAGAAAGAGGCAAAAACTTTGAAAAGTTATATGAGAAACTTGGAACTAAAGAAGGAGAAAGATATTTATAGATTAGCAAGGAGTAGAGAAAGGAAATGTCAAGATCTCAATCAAGTTAGGTGCATTAAGGATAAGGAAGGAAAAGTGTTGGTGAAAGATGAAGACATTAAAGAAAGATAGAGAAATTATTTTAATGATCTCTTTAATAATAGTCAAAATGGTAATAGCGTGAATATAGATTATAGAACAATAGAAAAAAATGTAAATTATACTAGAAGGATTCGATCTTTAGAAGTAAAGGAAGCACTTAAGAGAATGAAAGTAAATACCAATTGAAGTGTGGAAGTATTTGGGAGATATGGGAGTGGCATGGTTAACTAAATTATTTAATAAGATTCTAAACTCAAAGAAAATGCGATGAATGGAGGAAGAGTATTTTAGTACCTATTTTTAAAAATAAGGGAGACATAGTTGCTCAAACTATAGGGAATTAAACTCATGAGCCATACTATGAAGTTGTGGGAGAGAGTTGTGGAGCATCATGATACTTCTATCTCTCTCAATCAATTTGGTTTCATGCAACTATGGAAGCGATCTTTCTCATTAGAAGCTTGATGGAGAAATATAGAGATGTGAAGAAAGATCTACACATGGGTTTTATTGATTTGGAGAAGGCTTATGATAGTGTTCCAAGAGAGATCTTATGGAATGTGTTAGAACAAAAGAGGGTATCTATTAGGTACATACAAGTATTGAAAGATATGTATGAAGGAGCAACAAGTGATTTTCCGATCTCAATTGGATTACACCAAGGATCTACATTAGTTCTAGATGAACATATACAAGAGAGTATTCCTTGGTGCATGATGTTTGCGGATGATATTGTTCGATAGATGAGACACGAGAAGGAGTCAATAGGAAGCTAGAACTTTGGAGAAGTACTCTAGAGTCAAAGGGTTTTAAGTTACATGCATTGCAAGTTCTGATATGGAAGGAGTTAGTTTGAATGGGGTGAGTAATCACTTTAAATATCTAGGCTCAATCCTTGAGTAGATGGGGATGTGAGGAGGATGTTAGTCATAGGATTGATGGTTGAAGTAGTTTTATGTGATCGTAAGATTCCCAATAAATTAAAAGGAAAATTTTATGTTATATGGTAGTGAGTGTTATGCATCTAAGATAAGAGAGATGAGAATGTTAAGGTGGATGAGTGGCCATACTAGACTAGATAAAGTCAAGGTAGGAGTGGTGCCAATTGAAGATAAGTTGAGAGAAGGGAGATTGAGGTGGTTTGGTCATGTGGACAAGTAGAGCACATTAGGTTAGAGGATAGAAAGAAAAAGGGGTAGACCTAAATTAACTTGGAGGAGAGTAGTACAACATGACTTAGAAGCATTACATATTTCCGAGGATTTAACCCAAAATCGATCCATATACCAAATTTTTGGGATAAAGGCTTAGTTGAGTTGAGTTGAGTATAAAATCAATTTTTATCATGTCTGTTATTATAATTAAGAATTAAAAATTTAATATATTATAAGTCACTTTTAAAATATTATATTCATGTAGCATCTTCAACTTTATTTTCTTGTGACAATTAAAAAAATTTGTCAGGTATGTTAATAAATTATATATATATTTTTTTATTTTAGAGATATTCAATCTTTAATATTTTTTTACTTAATGCATTCATTTTATTTCTTGCAGGTATGCTAAAATTTTTTTTTGTTTATTATCTTTTGAGCAAAAAATTACAATTCTATCTTTTAAGAATCTTTATTTACAAAATTTCAACTATATTTATTTTAATTCGGTCAATTATTTTGTTTTAAACCAAATATTACTAAATCATTATATATTGGTATATAAATTAATATAGTAACTAAATTTTTGCCAAAAAATAATTTAATTGATTTAAGTTCACTTAATTTAAGTTAAATAAAAATTTAAAATTTAAATTGTTATCGTGCAACGCAAATAAATAACTAGTTAAGTCTATTGAATGAGCTAGTGAGAACATATAAGATCTTATAACTTTTTATGATTGACATTTTAATAATTAATTCTAGGTCCAAAAGGCAACCTTTCAAAAATTTTTAACATAAAGCACTTAAGGTCTCCTAAAACTAATTTTACAACATTCAACAACCACAACAATCATAATAAATTCCAATTGATAAATACTATTGATGGAAACTCAATAACCATAATAATCTTAAGGAAAAGTAATAAATTCAATCAATCAATCAATAATGTTTAGAAAAAGTAAAGAGTGCATGGACAGAGAAAAATGAAAACAGTGCTTTTCGAGGTTCAACACTTTTTCTATCTACGTCTTTTGCTCAAGGTTTCCTCCTTAAAAGTCTTCTCAAATTTACTATTTTTCTTCTTCAAGGTGAATAGCAAACCTTTTACACTTTTAATCTTGAGGAATTTGCACATTCTTAGCAAATTTCCTCTTAGTTTCTCAATATTCTCAACACTCAAACCCTAACCACAAACTTTGGCTTTCACAATTGAAAACTGGCCCCTCTTACAATGATATTTCTCTCCAAAAATCCCTAATCATACCCATAAGAATTTTTAACTCAATTTTTTGGCTTAGGAGAGATATAAATGCAAAAGATGGAATAAAAGCAAGAACTTGTAAATTTATAGAAGTGTGTTTTTGACCTTAGAAATACCTATTTATAAGCCCTAACCCTTAGAGAGACAAAAAATAGTTGTTAGACTCATTTTCTGGGTAAGCCGATTGACCGCAAGCCCTAAAAATCAAGTTTGGAGCAAGTGGAGTCTCAAGCGGTCAACCAGTTCATGGAAGAATTGAAAACCAAGGTAAAAAGTCCATCCAGTTGACCAACTAACAGAGCTGATTGACTGATTCAACCACTACAACTCTAAATTGATCCGAAAATGACTGGTTTAACTCCAAACTCAAAACCTATCAAACCAAGCTCATAATAAGAGGTTCCCAAGATCCAAAATATATGGTCAAAAGAAAAAAATGAGAGATAAAACTTGAATTACAAAACCCATTAACATATAAAGAACAAACCACCCTAAGAGCTACTTGCTTCTTCTTGATACTTCTCATGCTTCTTCCAAGCCTTAACCTCTTCTTGGTGCTTTCCTTTATCATTCCATGAGTGTTGAAATTCTTGTTCTTGAGTTTACACTCTTTACTCAAGCTTGAACATGAATGGAAGTAAGCGAAAACTTTTAACTTTCCAAAAGATTATTGTGAGGATCTTCCAACCACAAAAACACTAACATAACCATGAGTCGAGCTACATATATATTTTAGTGGGGTCAATAGACCCCACTCAATAGGAAAAAAAAATCTCTATATATATTATATTAAATTACTCATATGATGACCCCACTAGAATAATTTTATCCCCTAAAGTTTTTAAAATATTTTTATTTTAATATAAAATTTTAACTTATTAAATTATTTTAATATTTAAAATGAATATTAATACTTTATCTTATATTGTGTTTTAGTATTTTATTTTATATTTAGTAGATTAATAATTATTATTTATTGTTTTTTTCACTTGACATGTAATATATAAAAAATTTAGTATATTCATTAGTTTACGTGTTTGTGAAATGGTTTTTGATATTACTTACCTGTTGCAACTGCAAGTACCAAAAGTGCATTTTCTACAATGAATATCATGAAAATTCAATTATGAAATCGAATAAGGGGTGTGTGAATCTTTTGATTACATATATTGAGAAAGATGTCTTCGATAATATTAATAATGAAATAATCATGCAATGCCTTTAGAAAATAAAAACTTGTGGAGAATAACTATAAATTTAATATTATAGTGACAATTTATTATGTTATAAAATTATTTTGTTTTTCTCCTTATTACTATTATATATTTAAAATTTACATAAGTTTTTATATTGTTTTCTTTAGTAGATAATTTATTATTGTATACAATATTTTTTTTTTCTTTTGAATTAAACAAAATAAAATTTTGTGACCCCACTTACTTAATTTCCTAGCTCTGCCAATGAACACACCATTAGTAGCACTAACCCATTAATGTTTATTAGCTTCAAAAACTTGGAGTGAAACACCTTAATTCACTGAGAAACATCTAGTTTGAGATTAATTATATAGCAGACCTCAAGCAATTTAAGATTTAAGATTTAATTATTGTTGTATATTTTAAAAATTAACTATTGAATATATTAATCTACTTTATTTTTGTAAACCAGGCACATAAAATTTTATCATGCTCAAATATGAATATAAGTAGTTCTATTGCATTAGAAAAATTGTTGCACAAAACTACAATTAGTAAAAAATTTAAATATGCATTTAGCTTAAAATTTTAAAATAAATTCATAACGGATTCATGCAAAAGAAGAAGAAAATGACTCAACTTTTGACTTTTTGACCACATTTTTCAACTTTAACTAATCTTAATTACATTGTTTTACCTTTAAATTTAAACATTCGTAACAAGGTTTTTGTACTCTCAAAACTAGACCTGAAGCCCATTCCAAACCTAAATTGGAGCCTAACTTTAAACCCTAAATCCTATAAAATTATGGATGTTAAATTATTAGAGTTTTTGAGTGGATGTAACATATATTCATTATGTTGTAATTATGTTTATGTAGAAGACATGTATAACTTGAGAGTTTTAGTACTGTGCTATGCCATTTGACCTATATGAGTTTATTGATTATTGGGATATGGATATTGTTTGTTGATTATTGGGGTATGAATATTGTTTATTGATGTTGAAATTATGGATTTGAATTGTTAAGACTCTGTCATATGCATAAATCACATCTATGCAAATGGTATATATGTGCTTGCCAGGTTATATAGGTTTTTACATTTATTATATTTTATGCGATAGTTATGTTTTGCTTTAGGACATAAGTTTTATGGATATGACACTACAAATTTATTATACTTAAAATTTTGTCTCAAAGAATCATTTATTTGTCTTTATATTATTTTAGAGATAAATAAACATTTGTTCTATTTATTGCTATCCCTAAATATAATTAATGACAAATATAGAGACAAATTTATACTTGACACTAGTATAACTTTTAAAGACAAATATATTTATATGTTAAAAAACTTTGAGACAAAAAATGTCTTGTAACAGCCCGATCCTTCTCCAGTCAGTATTGTCCGCTTTGGCCTGTGGGCCTCACAAATTTGTCCCTTGGGAGGTTTCATTCCCAAAAGTGCGCTAACCAGGTGAGGAAGGCTCCCACATATATTGCCCAAATCTTTCCTTCCCATTTTTGATGTGGGACACGAAGTCCACTCCAGTGCATAGCTGGTTGAACGAGCACGTCCCAACCCCATCCCTGGGTCATGATAAGCCCACCAGCTTCTGCTTGGTGCATCCTCGCACCACACACTGTACTAGAGGGAGTCTAGCTCTGATACCAAATGATAACGGCTAGGCTCCAACCACTAGAGGAATTGTCCGCTTTGGCAATAAGCCTCACGGTTTTGTCCCATATGTGGAATGGAGAACTTCCCAGGAGGTCACCCATCCTAGGATTTCTCTCAACCGAGCACGCTTAACCCTAGAGTTCTTCCAACTCTTGGTGGAATGGCCTAGAGAGTTAGAAAAACTTCAGGGTTAAGCATGCTCACTTGAGAGAAATCCTAGGATGGGTGACCTTCTAGAAAGTTCTCCATTCCACCTATGGGACAAAACTGTGAGGCTTATGGCCAAAGCGGACAATTCCTCTAGTGGTTGGAGCCCGATCATTGCAATTGGTATCAGAGCCGCTCGCGTGTCCCCTTGGGCAATGGTGGGGCAAACCTCAGCGAGGACGCTGAGTCTCAAAAGGGGGAGAGAAAGGTCCCTTAGGCAAATTCCACATCGGCAAAGCACGGAGATGGTCTTGGTTCAAAAAGTAATAATATATAAAATGGAGAAACTAATCAATAGAGGCACCTTTTAATGGAATAGCCTAGAGAGTTAAAAGAACTCCACGGTTAAGCGTGCTCGCTTAAGAGAAATGCTAGGATGGGTGACCTCCTATGAAGTTCTCCATTCTACCTATGGGACAAAACCGTGAGACTTATGGCCAAAGCGAACAATTCCTCTAGTGGTTAGAGCTTGACCGTTACATGTCTCCCCATATATTTTTACAAACAATATTATTTACTCCTAAAGCTATTTTTAGGTACAAAATAAATTAATTTTAATAGTCTATATTAATTTTTTTTCTAAATATATTTTCGGAATCAAATAAATTTCACTCATAGCATTTTTTTAGAGACAAATTATATTGTCTTTTCTATATTAATTCCTCTATCTCACTAATCACTAAGAACAACACATTTATATTTAATAACCTATATCATCTTTAATTTAAATAATTTAAATTAAAAAAATACTAAAAAAGCTAAAAAGGGACCCACTTGTTTTTTCTTTTTTCTTTTATTTTGTAACAATCCTCACTCGTCTACAGTGTAGCCGAGCAAGGTGTGCTACATTTGGTGCCGGAGCACCCTATCCTGTCTTGTCGTGTACAATATTAGTTCAATTATATTATCTTACGTGTAGAAATTTTTTTTTAATTCCATTTCATTTTTATGAAGACCCAGATAGAGTCCCCTCTGTTCTATTAGTGCATGGTGGGTTTCATGTTACCTGTTAAAACAATTCATATCCATTTTATCTATTCATTCATCACATCATGTCTCATTTGCTCATATAAATTTTTCAAGAAAATAGAATAACTCATTTCATTCATAGAAAGTCAAGTACAATATTTACAATTTATATACAATCCAAAAATGATTTACATCATTTAATTACATACAATACCAAAATGTAAAATCTAATATGTACATGAATCCTACCAAAACAACTAATGAGGTGACAACTCACATTGTAGCAGATCTGGTCCAAGTCCGATCTAGGCCCTACTGCTGCTGCTGCTCTCCAATACCTACGCGTGGTAAGAACCAACGCGCTAAGCATAATGCTTAGTGGTGCATAAATAAGGAAAAATAACTAAACAATTTAAAATAATTATTTTAAGTATAACCTTATAAAGTAACATATAATTATTATGAATTTACAGTCTTTTTACTTGTTTATCATACTTTGGAAGCAAATAAATTAATCGGGATCTTTTTATTCATGTATATTATATTCGGTCTTATATAATTTATATTAATGGTTCTCACATGTATTTATTTGAACTTAAAATTTTATTTATCGTAACTGTACCCAAGTAACCTATGACAGACTATAAAGACTGGATACACGAGAGTATAATAGTTAGACATCCGTATGTCTACCCAGTATACAACGGTCATATCAGGCACAAAGCCAGCAGGCAGGCATAAGCCAATGATAATGAAAATTGGCACTATGGCCATCGGGCAGGTATAAAGCCAGTAGAACAATCATCCTAGACATATGTTGTCTGTTAATGATTATCCCTGTGGGCAGTACTGCAATATGTAGTCCCTAATTGGTATACCAATTTATCCAAGCTATATAAATGAGTCTACATATACTATGAGCAAAATAATGTTATTTAATACTCATAGTTTCATCGATTCTTATCATTTTCATGCTTAGTAAGTTATTGAAATTTATTTCATCTCATATGCCAAATCATATTAGGAACCTTTCTCAAGGTCCAGGTTTAGTATCTTAGATTCACCTAGCAAGTTGGCCAAGATGTGGCCCTTATTTGGCTACACTTCCTTCATGGAAGTTGTTTCTCTATGTCTTATATTTGTTTTCCCTTTTGAACCATGTTATTTAAAGTTTTAGAACTCAAGTTATGGTCAAATAACCATAATTGGTTCACTATCTCTTTCTGGGTCCAAAATTAGGCAGATTCTGGAGTCTGTCTTAGTCTAATTAATTGGACTTGTTACAGTCATTTTTGGGCTTAAGGTTCTTCATTGAAGTTGTTACCCTCTGTCTTATTGTCACTCAAAAATTTTAATTACAATTTTTCAAGGTTTTTAGAATTAATTATAGCTAAATCACTGGCCTAGACTCATGTGCCCTGTGTCTTCAGGGTCCATATTCAGGTCAGTAGATTTGACTTTCATTTCAGGATTCTTACATTCAAAATTTGAGGCAAGTCTCTAAATCAAAGTTGGAACCTATTTCTTAGGTTTCCATAACAATTGGTCTCTTCTAAATTAGAGTTTCCTAGTGGGAGATATGACTTAAAGACTATTTTAGGGTCAAGTGTAGTTTGGTCAAACTCCAGGTTTTGATGTGCTAAAATTTTCTAACCATTTGACCTAGTTCCTTTGAGTTCTAGGTTTTGGTCAAAAGACCAATATTGTAGACCTATGTCTTATAAAAATTTTGCCATTAGTTTTATTGCATTTAGATTTTTATAGACCAAGTTATGGCGATTTTTCCAAAACTGGTCCGGTGGTCTATGTCCAGGAAATTCTGGGCATAATTGATTCTGGTCAGTTTGGTGACCTAACTTGGGTCAGTAATTTCATCTGGTTAGAAGCATTTTTGTGTGACACCTCTTACCCATCTACAATGTAGTTGAGCAAGATATGCCACACAGTGTGCCGGAACACCAGATCTTAACTCATTGATATTTATCATATCAAAATTTATTTATTTATGGGTCACTAAGTGAAACTTAAGAAATTGATATCATTTACATCATTTATTGAAATTCTAAATTAATTTGAGATTCCGAAGATTTTTCAGAAAATTCGGCAAAGTGCCGGCTAAAAATGGAGAAAACAGTTCTTCGAAACCTGTGGAAACCACTTCCAAATATTTTTCCAATCATTCTCAACTCCAATTAATCAACATTATCTCAATATTTCTTAACAATCTTCATTCATTCAATCCATATCATATATAATTCAATTTGAACTCAATTTTATGAAGGCAATACTTAATTTCATTAATTTACAATACAAAATGATACAAGAGTTTATAATTTACATGATAACATAAAGACCTAAATACAAAATACAACTTACAAAAATACAAAAGAGAATCTTAGTGCCCTACCAAAATATACTCCAGATGAGTGGTGACACAGGACATTGGCAGATCTGACTCTCACCCAGTCTAGGCTCTACTGGGCTCACGCTCCATATCTCCTGTAACTACGCGTGGCAAAAGCAACACGTTAAGCAATACTGCTTAATGGTGCCAATAATAAAATAAAAATAACTAAAATGAAATAAATATGCAGAGTGTATGCTAACATTTTATGCAAACTGAGTTTCTGGCAATTTTTTGCAGTAATCTGATACTTTTTATGTTAATCATTTGATTAAAATTTTATAAGATTGATTTTGATTGCCCAAGTAACCTATACTCGTCGACTGGACTGGATAAATAGGTAAACTGGCACCGGGTACCAAGTACCTTGAGCCGTCACACCATCAGTTACAATGTGTCTCCCAGTGTGCAACAAAATAGCTAATAAGCTGTAATAATTATTAGGCATGAAACCAAGTATAGTAATCTCAATCAAAATAGCCAAAGGTTATTATATCACAGAATAGCATGAAAAGCCATAAAACACAGAATGGCATGAAACTATATGCAGTACTGCTAACAGAACCCTATTGGCATGCCAACCTATCCAAACTAATCTTACTAGGTCTACTAGGGCATATTATAAAGCTCTTAATTGAATATTTGTGTTCAACATGTCAGGTTACTATTCATTTTATTATTCGAGTCAAAATATTGACTTTCTCATACATAATAGTTACATGAGTTCTAACCACATGAAATTACCACATTTTTTGTTCACAAACGTGTTGGTATTAGTTGCAATCAATACTTAAAACCAATAGGAAATAAATCAAAATTTTCAATTTTGGGTGCTAAAGTTCACTTCCATTAGGCAGTTCTACAATGAGAATTTTGCTAAATGTTCTCAATCAAAGTTGTTCCTTTATGTCCCTTCTTTAATTCCCTTTTTGAATCACTCCATTTAGAGTTTTCTAGCTCAAGTTATGCTAATTTCTTTAAGGATGGCTGGATTGGTATCTACCCCAAAATTTGGTTTAGTGTTCTTCATGAAAGTTGTTCTAAATTGTCTAAGATTTTCATTGATATAAATTTCATGTCAATTGGACTTTTCAATATTGAATTATGATCATTTGAACAAACATTATTTATTTGGTCATTTTCCAGGGACAGCATGTTGGTCACCCGGATTAGAGTAGTTTTTAGGTCAACTTGGGTTAGTTTTCTGGGCAGGGTTTCTTCACTAAAGTTGTGTCATTATGTGTCTATTTTCATGTATAATTAGCTTTGCACCAATTGAACCTACACCTTTCAAGTTACAACTACCCAAACTTGCTGGACTCACATTCAGCCTTGTAGGTCACCTAAGGCAGCATACCTAACCTCAATTCCATTATCATAAATCACTTCAATTCCTCATCAAATATAGCCAAATGGTCACTAATTGAACATTACAATGTTCATATACCATTACATGAGCAAACCCTAATTTTGCTCAAGTCCCCAAGTTTTCAAGTTCCATTCATGCATTAAACTCACACTTAAATGTTTAATTACACAACTTATGTCAAGGGCAGCTCACATACTACTTTGTTTTAAGGAAATTCATCAAACCCTAACCATCCTTGAGCTGCCAAAATTATAGGGATACATACACATAAATTTTATTCTATTTTTCTTACAATTTCAACTTATCTCATGTCCTTAAACATGAATTGAGTGAGAGAGAGAGAAGAAATTGGACACTAACCTTGAATGAAGTCAATTTCAAGCTGGTAAAAACTCCTCTTTTCTACTTCTTTTTGCTTCCAAAATCTTCACTAAGATGAAATATTAAGGTTTTATGTTGGAAACTTAGGGTTTTGTTGAAAGAAAACTAAGGAAATGAAGCTTTAGTAACCATGAAAATGGAGGAGAGAGAGAGTGGAATAAGGTACAGCCAATGAAGGGATGAGGATGGCTGATGGCTTTTCCCAATTTTGACTTCTTGTTCTTCTTTTCAATGTATTATAAATGATTTTATTGAATTTTGATTGGTCAAAAGGTTTTTAATGACCTCATGCTTACTTAATAAATCAATTTATCTTTATTCTTTTCTTTTCTTTTCTTCAGTACTCACTTTTAATTTCATTTTTAGCAATGTCTATTCATATTTGATATCATATAATTTATGTACTTAATTAGACAAGTTGGTCAAAAATCATATCTGAAGACAAAATGAACAAAATACCCTCCGTTTGACTTAACGAGCTAAAATTGTGTGTACCGATTGATTAAATTTTTCTTGTATTTTCTTAGCATTTTATTGTCATTGAAACCCCAAAAATCCTTCCCTAAAATCCCAAAAATTATTTCATGGAGTTTTCCCTGGGTCTAGGGTTGCTAACGGCCTTTACCGTCTCTTCCCGTTAGGGCCACTCATTGCTGGGGCTACGGCTCATTTAACCTTAGTACATTTTATTTCTAAAATTTTTCCTTAATTTTTCTTATTATTATTTGGTTTATTTATAACTCCTCACTTTATTCTAATTATAATTTCAGATATTCTAGCTAACTGGACCGACATTGGTCACTAGAACAATATAACGTACGGACTAGCTAAAGTGAGGATGTTACATTTTGGGCTTGGTGTTCTCAATGAAAGTTGCAGTCCTATGTCTAATCTTTCCAATGGTATAAAATTTAGGTCATTTGGACCTGTCTAGAGGAAGTTATGGCCAACTGTTCATTTGGTCAATTTTCTAGACTCAGGATTTGGTAAGCTGGATTGGGATAGTAATTAGGTCAAGATTTGGACAGAATTTGGGCATGGTTTTTTTGTAAAAAATGGGGCATTTTGAGTCTAGTTTCACCTCCAATTGACCTTATACCAATTGGAGCCATACAACTTCAGTTATAACTCAAATAGTATACTGGACTCATAGGTCCGAATTCCTGCATAAGAGAAGCATTCCCAATATTCATTCCTCCTTACTCCCAAACTACAATTTATCATTCATAACACTTCAAATGATCAACAAACAGTCTCAATAAGATCAATCTCAAGCCATAACACTAAGGTACCAAAATTAATTCAAAACCCTAACTCAATATTTCACAACACATGAAATTCTCATTCACTTTAATTACTAAAATATACAATCTCATCACATGTCCTCACTAACCAATTTAAAACCATTAAAGTCATCAATTTCACACAACCCTCATAGCTATCGAAAATTTAAGTTCCCATATTCTCAAGATTTCTTTTAATTTTCATAAGATTTACACTTAGTTTGGCATGCTTTTACTAGTTAAAGAAGAAGAGAAAGTTGTTTAGTGCACTAACCTCTTTGATCTCTTTCTTGGCTTGTATAAACATTGGAATTTCTTCACTTTATGATAATCAAAATGTTCCTCTTGATATGGGGATGAATTTTTGTGAAGGGCTTTAGGCATTTTAGTGGATGGAAAGAGAGGAATTTATGCTTTAAAATCAAGAAAATGGTGGGAACTATGTTTCCATGGTGGATCGGCTAAGAGAGGGAGAAGGGAGAAAAAGACCAAAGGAAATAAGAAGGCATTAAATAAAATTTGTCTTATATATATATTTGCTTTAATTTAATTGGGTTAAATTTTTTTTTTTTATTAATTCATCCCTATGTCATGCTCACATAATAAATACATTTAAATTTTTATTTCTTTCCTTTTTCCTCTTCTTTTCTTTTCTTTTACTTTTTCTACTATCATTCATCATTTTAATTTATTTTAAGTATTTTTAATTTCCCTCATTTCAATTAACATTTAGATCAAAATTCAACTCTGGGATTGAAATGACCAAAATACCCTTCATTAGGCTCACCGGGTTATTTTTGGTCTGTACCGATAAATAAATTTTCCTAAATTTTTTTTGGTATTTCTAATGTCATTTAGACCTCGATAACTATTCATTGGAGTCCCAAAAACTATTTCCTTAGGGTTCCTTGTGGAGTGCAGGGTCACAAGCTGTCTTCCACGATCGCTTCCGTCACTGATCACCATCAGTGACCAGGCTTATTTAACTCATTTGCAATTTATTTCTTTTATTTTTCCTTAATTTTTCTTAGTCTTTATTCACTCAATTTATGCCTCCTCACTCTAGTTTGAGTGTAGTGCCAAACATCCTGACTGTCTGAACAGACGTTAGTCGTCGAAACAGTAGAACGTTCGGACTACCTAAAGTGAAGGCGTTACAATTCTCCCTCTCTAATAAAAATTTCGTCCTCGAAATTTACTCGGTGTAAATAGTCGAGGAACTACACCTATCCTCTTTAATCTCGTATACAAAGTCTATCATTGTATATACTAAAATATTGTAATGAAAAATATACCTCTGACAGCATCTGCCGACTCTGGCTGCTCCTGTGCCCTCATAGCATAAACATGAGGTGCTACTCGGGCCTCGGGTCTCTCAATGGTCTCAGAAGCTGGTCTATGTGATGTACCCATCGCCTCTAGCCTCGCAAGTCATCTACCCCTCTGAGCTGCAGGGCAGATCTCTCAGTTGGTGGTGGGGCAGTAGGAACACTCCTGTGGGGATAATCTCGTAGTAAATGATCAGTAGCTCCACATCAGAAGCATCCCTCGATCAACAATCGGCACTCTCCTCGGTGCCTCCTATCACAGTAGGTGCACAATGGTATAGAGGTTAATCCCTCTACTGTAGTGCCTGGAGAACTCCCCACTGATACTCTGGACTGTCCTCCTCTCTGTGTAAACTGATACCTCTGTCTCTGGCCCTGGCCTGGTGAACCCTTAGGCCTCTTACCCTCAGAAACCAATGTACTAGACTGACCTTGCCCAGAACTCCTCTTTCGCTGTCTATCTCTCCGAGTTTGCTCATCATTTTGTACTCTTTCTACATTTAGAGCTGCAACCACTAACTTGGAGAAGTTTGTATACCCATGTGCCATCACTATAAGTCTGATATTATCGTTCAGTCCATCCTCGAATCTATGGTATCGATCTTCCTTTGAAGGTATTATCTCCCGAGCATATCTTCCTGGCCTTACAAACTCTCTCTCATACTCAAAGACCGTGAGCTGCCTCTGCCTTAGAGTTAAGAACTCTCTCTTTCTAGCCTCTAAGTATATATGACTAATATACTTCTTCTTGAACTCAGTCAAGAAGAAGTCCTAAGTAAGCTCCGTCAGCTGTACCGCTCTGAAAACCATATCCCACCACTGATAGGCTTCCTCCTATAGTAACGACAGAGCGCACTCTAGCTATTGCTCTGGCATGCAATGTAACTGCTTCAATACTCTCTCAGTCCGCTCTAGCCAATGCTCAGCAGCGGCTTGGTCGTCCTCCTTCTTATCCATAAATTTGATGACCCCATATTTTCTTAGCTTCTCTGGTGGGGACCACTGTACTGGTTGTGGCTGTGGCTGCGGCTGTGGAGTGGCCTCATTAAACTGGCGGAGCATCTGGGTCATCTGCTCCAAGAATGCTTGCTGTGTTCTACCCGTAGCACTATGTGATGACTCCTCTCTCCTGCCTCCCTCCTGACTAGGAGTAGGTGTATGACTACCAACCTCCTCCTCCTTTAGTCTGTAAGACCCTTGCTCTGAAGGATCAAACTCCATCAATTCTATAAAATAGACAAAAAACATATCTGCATTAGTGTCACCTCGACTCCTAAATAAGGGCTCATGCATGTTATGCACACTATATATTTCTGTCTACCTATGCCTAGGAATGCCTAAACCTTTGCTCTAATACCAATAAATGTAACACCCCTCACCCGTCTATAGTATAGCTGAGCAAGGTGTGCTACATTCGGTGCCAGAGCACCCTATCCTGTCTTGTCGTGTATAATATTAATTCAATTATATTATCTTACGTGTAGAATTTTTTTTTATTCCATTTCATTTTTATGGAGACCCGGATAGAGTCCCCTCTATTCTATTAGTGCATGGTGCATTTTATGTTACATGTTAAAACAATTCATATCCATTTTATCTATTCATTCATCACATCATGTCTCATTTGCTCATATAAATTTTACAAAAAAATAGAATAACTCATTTCATTCATAGAAAGTCAAGTACAATATTTACAATTTATATACAATCCAAAAATGATTTACATCATTTAATTACATACAATATCAAAATGCAAAATCTAATATGTACATGAGCCATACCAAAACAAATGATGAGGTGACAACCCACACTGTAGCAAAACTGGTCCAAGTCCGATTTAGGCCCTACTGCTGCTACTGTTCTACAGTACCTACGCGTGGTAAAAACCAACGCGCTAAGCATAATGCTTAGTGGTGCATAAATAAGGAAAAATAACTAAACAATTTAAAATAATTATTTTAAGTATAACCTTATAAAGTAACGTACAATTATATGAATTTACAGTCTTTTTACTTGTTTATCATACTTTGGAAGCAAATAAATTAATCAGGATTTTTTTATTCATGTATATTATATTCGGTCTTATATAATTTATATTAATGGTTCTCTTATGTATTTGTTTGAATTTAAAATTTTATTTATCGTAACTGTGCCCAAGTAACCTATGACAGACTATAAAAACTAAATACACGAGAGTATACTAGTTAGACATCCGTATGTCTACCCAGTATACAATGGTCATATCAGGAATAAGGCTAACAGACAGGCATAAGCCAGCAATAATGAAAATTGGCACTATGGCTATCGGGCAAGCATAAAGCCAGTAGAACAATCATCTTAAACATATGTTGTCTGTCAATGATTATCCCTGTAGGCAGTACTGCAATATGTAGTCCCTAATTGGTATACCAATTGATCCAAGTTATATAAATGAGTCTACGTATACTATGAGCAAAATAATGTTATTTAATACTCATAGTTTCATCGATTCTTGTCATTTTCATGCTTAGTAAGTTATTGAAATTTATATCATCTCATATGCCAAATCATATTAGGAACCTTTCTCAAGGTCCAGGTTTAGTATCTTAGATTCACCTAGTAAGTTGGCCAAGATGTGGCCCTTGTTTGGCTACACTTCCTTCATGGAAGTTGTTCCTCTATGTCTTATCTTTGTTTTCCCTTTTGAACCATGTTATTTAAAGTTTTAGAACTCAAGTTATGGTCAAATAACCATAATTGGTTCACTATCTCTTTCTGGGTCTAGAATTAGGCAGATTCTGGAGTCTGTATTGGTCTAATTAATTGGACCTGTTACTATCATTTTTGGGCTAAAGGTTCTTCATAGAAGTTGTTATCCTATGTCTTATTTTCACTCAAAAATTTTAATTACAATTTTTCAAGGTTTGCAGAATTAATTATAGCCAAATCACTGACCTGGACTCATGTGCCCTATGTCTTCAGGGTCCATGTTCAGGTCAGTAGATTTGACTTTCATTTCAGGGTTCTTACATTCAAAATTTGAGGCAAGTCTCTAAATCAAAGTTGGAGCCCTGTTTCTTAGGTTTCTAGAACAGTTGGGATCTTCCCAATTAGAGTTTCCTAGTGGGAGATATGACTTAAAGACTGTTCTGGGGTCAAGTGTAGTTTGGTCAAACTCTAGATTTTGATGTGCTAAATTTTTCTAACCATTTGACCTAGTTCTTTTGGGTTTTGGGTTTTGGTCAAAAGACCAATATTGTAGACCTATTTCTTATAAAAAGTTTTCCATTGGTTTCATTGCATTTGGATTTTTATAGGCCAAGTTATGGCCATTTTGCCAAAACTGGTCGGGTGGTCTATGTCCAGGAAATTATGGGCAGAATTGATTCTGGTCAGTTTAGTGACGTAATTTGGGTTGGTAATTTCATTTGATTAGAAGTATTTTTGGGCTTGGTATTCTCAATGAAAGTAGTATTCCTATGTCTAATCTTTCTATTGGTATAAAATTTAGGTCATTTGGACATGTCTAGAGGGAGTCATGGCATTTGGTCAATTTTCTGGACTCAGGATTTGGTAAGCTGGATTGGGACAGTAATTAGGTCAAGGTTTGGACAGAATTTGGGCATGGTTTCTTCATGAAAAATGGGGTATTTTAAGTCTAGTTGCACCTTCAATTGGCCTCATACCAATTGGAGCCATACAACTTCAGTTATAACTCAAATAGTATACTGGACTCATAGGTCCGAATTCCTGCATAAGAGAAGCACTCCCAATATTCATTCCTCCTCACTCCAAAACTACAATTTATCATTCATAACACTTCAAATGATCAATAAAAAGTCTCAACAAGATCAATCTCAAGCCATAACACCAAGGTACCAAAATTAATTCAAAACCCTAACTCAACATTTCACAACACATGAAATTCCCATTCACTTTAATTTCTAACATATACAATCTCATCACATGTCCTCACTAACCAATTTAAAACCATTAAAGTCATGAATTTCGCACAACCCTCATGGTTACCGAAAATTTAAGTTCCCATATTCTCAAGATTTCTTTTAATTTTCATAAGATTTACACATAGTTTGGCATACTTTTACTAGTTAAAGAAGAAGAGAAAGTTGTTTAGTACACTCACCTCTTTGATCTCTTTCTTGGCTTGTATAAACCTTAGAATTTCTTCACTTTATGATAATCAAAATGTTCCTCTTGATGTGGGGATGAATTTTTGTGAAGGGCTTTAGGGATTTTAGTGGATGGAAAGGGAGGAATTTAAGCTTTAAAATCAAGAAAATGGTGGGAACTATGTTTCCATGGTGGATCGGCTAAGAGAAGGAGAAGGGAAAAGAAGACCAAAGGAAATAAGAAGGCATTAAATAAAATTTGTCTTATATATATATATATATATATATATATATATATATATATATATATATATATATATATATATATTTGTTTTAATTTAATTGGGTTAAAAAATTTTTTAATTAATTCATCCCTATGTCATGCTCACATAATAAATACATTTAAATTTTTATTTCTTTCCTTTTTCCTCTTCTTTTCTTTTCTTTTATTTTTTATACTATCATTCATCATTTTAATTTATTTTATGTATTTTTAATTTCTCTCATTTTAATTAATATTTAGGTCAAAATTTAACTCTGGGGTTGAAATGACCAAAATGCCCTTCATTAGGCTCATCGGGTTATTTTTGGTCTGTACCGATAAATAAATTTTTCTAAATTTTCTTTGGCATTTCTAATGTCATTTAGACCTCAATAACTATTCATTGGCGTCCCAAAAATTATTTCCTTAGGGTTCCTCGTGGGTTTGGGGTCAGTAACTGTCTTCACAGTCGCTTCCCTATACGGTCACCCATAGCTGTGACCCCGACTCGCTCAACTCATTTGCAATTCATTTCTTTTATCTTTCCTTAATTTTTTTTTATCTTTATTCAGTCAATTTATGCCTCCTCACTCTAGTTTGAGTGTAGTTCCAGACATCCTGACTGTTCGGAGAGACGTTAGTCGTCAGAATAGTAGAACGTTCAGACTACCTAAAGTGAAGGCGTTACATATTTATTATTAATTTTTTAATTTATAATTCAATTTTTTAAATTGCATAAATAATTTACTAGAATAAAAAATTAATAATCTATTATAATATATTGTTAAATTTTATTATATTTATTATAATACTTATCATTTTTAAACTACAAATTTAATTAAGTAAAAATAATATTAGAAAAGTTTCAAAAACACATTAGCATATGTATAATCAATATAAATCAAAATCATCAAAATACTAATAGTTAAGTAGCAAAATGTTTTCATCTAATTTTTTATTTTTTTCCTTAAAAATATTTAATTTTTAAAAGATTACTTTATGATACAAATGAAAGTTATTATGTGATAGAAATATATTATATTATTTTGATTGATATTATATTATATTACGTTAGGTGGAAACCGGTCACAGGGAGGGAAAGGGTAGAGGAAGAAGATGGGGAAGGGTGGAGGAAGAAGATGGGAAGGGCAGAAGAAAAGCTCATCGAGGGTATTTTGCCTCTTAGAGAATTTTTCTTTTTTCCTTTTTAACCTTTACTTCTAAAATTTGTAATTCAACTTCAAATTTTTATTTATACATTTTCTTTCTTTTCCATACAAGCCACTTAAATTTACCCAAAAAAAATGTATAAAGCTAGTATAAAATATTTTAAAATAAAAAACTATTTAAATTACACCAACAAACTTTTAATAAAAACATTAGGGTAATTAATTAAAAAAAATTCGAACTTTTATAAATTTTTTCAATTTTAGCAAAAGCTTTTAATTTTATCAATTTAGTCCCAAATTTTCACATAGATAATTTAATTGATTAAATATTAGCCAATATTATTAATATTAGTCAATCATTTTTTTTTATCATTTTAGTAATTATTCTCAAATAAATTAAATAAAATACTATTTTACTAAATCAAATACTTATTGTTTTGGAAGTTATAATTATATTTATTTTGGTTATATTATTTATTAATATTTTATATTTAAATATTAAAAATTTTTTTTTATTTGTTATGCCTTGAATTCAAGATAAAATGATAAAAAAAATGTGAATTAAAAGTATAATGCAAAGAGAGAAACAAAATTTAAAAAAATTAAGATAATAATATTAGATATAATTTTTTTTGTAACGTGCGTTGCATATTATCTTACTCGTTATGCATGCTTGTGATTTAATTTTTTATATATAGTGTAATATTATCATAGTATTATAAATATTGTATCTAATTATTTAAAATACAATATTAATTTTAATGTTATTTTAATTAATTATATAAATAAAATATTTATTAATTTAAGAATTATTATATTTTTATTAGATTATATTTTTATAAAAATTGTGTTATATTATTAATGTGAAATATTAACTTAAATATAAATTTAAATGTAATATAGTAAAAAAAAGATATCTACTAGTTTTTAAACCACGTGCGTTGCACATGTATCAAATGATTTATAATTATAATTTATATGTTAATATTAATTTTAATTATTCGAAGTAAAATATTAATTTCAATGTTATTTTAATTAATTAAACAAATAAAAATTGTAACACCATCACTTTATGTAGTCCGTACATTCGACCACTCCGGTGACCTAATGTCGATCCGGACAAGTCAAGATGTCTGGAACTACACTTCAGTGATAATAAACAGGCATAAAATGATGAAATAAATAAAAAGAAAATACAAGAAAAATTAAAGAGAAATAAAAGAGAAAAAGTGAAATTAAGTTAAACGAGCCGATACCATAGCGATGGGTGACCGCACCGGGAAGTTACGGCGCAGGTAATAGTTGACCCCGGGACCGCGAGGAACCTTCGGAATTAAGTTTCAAAACATAATTAAAGACTTATTGAAGTATAATTGATATTAGAAATGTCCAAAAAAATTAATGAATTAGTACAAAGAAAAAATGAAAAATCGATAAATCGACAAAAATCGGTGTTACCGAAAAATTCGAAATACAACCCGAAGAGGGGCATTTTGGTCAATTAACACCAAGAGTTGACTTTTGACCTAAATGTACATGAAAAATTAGTAGTATTAAATTTTGAAAATGTCATGAAATTAAAAAATTTGACATAAAATGTAAATAGTGAGGAATTTGGGGCATAATTATAATTAAGGGAAAATTTGGATTATTAAACATTTAATCCACCTTAGTGGAGCACTATGGATTTGTATATTCATTAAGTGGACAACCATCTCCACTAAGTTCTTCTTCTTCTTCTTCTTCATTTTGTTACCAACCGAACCAAAGCTCCCAAGAATTCTCCCATGGCTGCCCCATCTTCAACCATCTTCTACCTATGTTCAAGCTTGGATCTTCACAAATTCCTTCACTAAAGTTAGTCTACACATCTTGGGCAGCATATTGGAAGCATGAAAGAAGAGTTTTGGTAAAGTTTTAGCAAACTCCAAAAAGAGGTAAGTGGCATTTTCCTTTCCTTGCTTCATTAAAGCTTGTATGGAGATTGAGAAATGTTAAATGGTGAAGAAATTTAAAAGATTTGAGGAGTTAATGATGTGTACTATCTTTGGCAGCCATGGATATTGAAGGAGCTTGATTTCTTTTTACATGTAATTGGTGGGTAATGAAATTAATTAGGTTATAATATTATGTGTAAGTGGGAAATGATGTTTAGATTTAGAATTTTGAAGTAGATTTTGAAGGATTGTGCAATGTTGAATTCGGCAGCTTGTTAACTTCTTGAAGAATGTTGGAATTAATGAAGTTGTTTGATGAATTGTGGCTTTAAAAATTGCTAAATGTGTATGTAAATTAGTGGTGAAGTTATATGTTATGGTAGTGGTGAAGTTATATATTATGGTTAGGAGTGATTATGTGTATATATTGTTAGAATTGGATTTGGTGAATTTGAATTGTAATTGGTGTATTTTCAATTAGTTATATACTGCCCAAATTAACTATAATGTAAAGTGAGGAATGGATTTGGTACCATACCAAATCATAATTGGTATGAGATATAGCAAGGTGAATGTGCATGTGGTTAGTGTTTGAGTAATGTGTTTAAGGGCAGTATGTAATTAAGCTTATAATCCTAATTGTGTGACCCCAATTAGTATGAGAGAAATTGGAAGCAAAACTAGACATAAAATAGGCCAACTTTCATGCATAAGTCATGCCAAAATTCTACCAAGAAGTGATCTAAAAGAATGACCAAATCCATATTAGCATAAACATAAGAACCCAAAATTTGACCATATGAACAGTAATCAGTCTTTTGGTCATAACTCAACCAAAATAGGTCCAAATGACCTGAAATTTATACTATTGGAAAGCTTAGACATAGGGCTACAACTTTGGTGAAGACTACCAAGCCCAGAAATGCCAATTACCCAGTCAAAATGATTGCCAAAGTTAGGTTACAAAAATTGGCCGAATTGACTTTGACCTAAAAATGACCAAAACTTTGTAATATAAGTGCAACTTGACCAGCAATAGTAAAATAACCATAACTTGGTCCATAGAACTCCAAATGATATGAAATCAGTCTCAAAATTTCAATAAGACATAGATCTACAATATTGGTAATTTGACCAAAACCCAGAAATTAAGGGAACTTGGTCAATTAACTTGATTAAGTTGGCACACTAAATCTGGAATTGGCACATTTGACCATAAAATCCAGAAAATTCAAATAAGCATATCTCCCACAAGAAGTGTCCAATTTAAATGAGCCATACCAATTTGGAAAGCTGAGAAAGAGACCTAAAACTTTGTTTTAGACAACTTCCTCAAATTATAAATGTATAAGATCAGAATTTAAGGTCAAATCTACTGACCTAAATAGAAGTATGTTAAAATAGGACATTTAAATTCAAGCTAATTGTGTGATCATAAATAATTCTATAAAGTTTAAAAAATTACAATAAAATTCTAAATGACTATAAGACATAGGGCAACAAATCCTATGAAGAATGCTAAGCCTAAATGTTACTACAAACTATCCAAATAAATTAGTCAATTCAGTATTGAATCTACCTATTAAGGAAACCAAAGTTCATATTTGACCTGGTTATGGTTAATTGACCATAACTTGAGTTATATAACTCCAAATGGAGTGATTCAAAAAGAGAATTAAAGAAGACACAATAAGAAACAATTTGATAAAGAGAATTTTGCCAAATTCCCACTGTAATTTGGTCCAATAGAATAGTTAACATTGGGCATGAAATAAATTGTTGGATTAATTATGAGATATGGTACTGAAACACTGTATATTGTGTGTTTCAGTTGAAAAAAAGACTGGAAAGAGATATTCGAAGGAAAAACAAGAATTTAAGTAAATAAGAGGTTTGTCCACAACAAGTTTTTAATTGATTTTGTTCTGAAAATTTCATATGACTAAATGATGTATTTTCCTTATGTATTATGTTTATCAAGTTTTGGATTTTATTCAATTATTATTGAAATTGTTATAGTATGTATGAATTTAGCTTTGTGAAATGGTATTTTAATAAGTATTAAGTATTGTTGTGGATTGAATAAATTATGATTTGAAAAATTATGATAGAATATGTTTTGAATTGTGATGGGCAATTTATATGGAAAAATATAAATTTATGTTTTGCATTGTGATGAGTATAAAAATTATTGGATATTGGAATTGACTTTGAATCGAATTGTGTTGTGATTTATGCTCACAAAAAGGACAAAGAGATTTATGATATTATTTTATATCTCACTATAAATGCTTGACTAGGTTATTACCCGTCTCTCTCATTTGTTGAGGAGACAATGGATTTAGCTTTGTTTTGATTACCATGGTACATGCACAGGTTTAGATTGTCCTCTTATTAGAGGTTAGATCTAAGTTTTTTATTTATTATGGCCCTTTCGGAAGTTTCATTATTGTGTTGTGTACTGTGCACGATGATTTGACCTCCCCAACCATAGGGTGTTAGAATCCGATTTGACCTCCCCGACCATAGGGAGTTAGAATGACCCCGGAGATGGCCCTTTTGGATTAGTCTTGCATAGTTAGTGACATAAAGAATGATTTTTACAAATTATTTATGTTATTGGCAATAAATATTTTGATTTTTGGAATTTGATGAGTATCCAGATTTTCAAATTATTTATTATAATTTTGTGAAGGTATATTGTACTATGTTTTAAGTTATGGTTGTGCACTACTGAGTTCACCACTCAGCGATAGCTTTGCATACTGTTGCAGGTGAAAATAGCATAGAGTAGTTGAATAAGCTTCCTTGAAGACATATTCAGATCAGCTCCAGGTATATCATAGGTATACCCATGTATATAGGTTTGATGTATGCATGTAATAATATGTATGTAAATTATTTGAGCAGTTGTATAAAAACTCTTGTAAAATATTTTGGTATATAATTAAATGTAAATTATTATAATGTAAATTTAAGATTTCATTACCTGTATAGTTTTGTAATATTAATTTTTGAGTCTTATAATCAATGAAATGTTTCTTTTGTGATCAGGTTGGTTTAAAAATGAATTGATTTGATTATTGAGATTTGAATTGTGAGATGAAATGAAGTTTATTAGAGTTGTATTTGAGAAATCATATTGGGAGTGTTTTCCTTTTCAGGTTTGAAGAATTGTTTTCTCAAAATACAGTCGGCACTTTGCCGAAATTTTGAAAAAATTTTATAACACCAGATTTTAATCGATGATTCAAATTTCACGAAAATTGTTTTAAAATCCTTGTAGTATATTTAATGGGTTACCGGTAGGCGATGTATAATAATTCATTAGGTGTACTACGAGATTATGTTACATCTTACGGAGGAGTAGGGTGTGACATGTTTAGTGGTATCAGAGCAAAAGTTTTAAAGTAAATTTTGAATTGTGAAATTGAATTAATTTTGTCGGTAAATACAATTGTTTAAATGTTTGATACATATAGTACATTTACATCATAAATATGAACTAATGGCAAGAAATCTCCTTGTGTTGGTTGTATAGGAAATAGAAAATCATGTGAAAAGATATGGAAGAGAAGAATGAGATAATAGAACAGTCTGTGACGGCGGAAGTACAAGGTGAGGCCCCAGCTCCACAAAGTGTCGAAGGCTTAACTGTACCAGTTTCACCGGTACAAATTACAGCACAAATGGCTCAGCAAATGGCCACTTTCTTTCAATAAATGGCTGATACACTGTCAGCTCAAGCTTAAGTACAAACCCAACCCCCACAAGGGTAGTGTGAAATAGAGAACAGGGAGAAACCTATGGGTCAGAGCTCGAGCAATAATTTGAGGAAGAGAAAAGAATTTAAGAAGCCCCAAGCTCAGGGATATGATAGAGGTGGATCATCAGGGCAGAGACCACCAAGACCTAGTCGTCAAATAACCAGAAGTGCATATTCTGCCCGTATTTGCCATGTTTGTGGCAATTTACACGGGAGTATTTGTCGTAAGGCCATTGGAGCCTGTTACAATTGTGGAAAGCTTGGACACTTTGTTAGAGATTGTACTAGAGCACCTTGATCTACTCTCCAAAGTTCATAGATAGTTAGTAGAGATCGAGATAGAAATAAAGTTGGTACTCCTCACAACCATAACACAGTGAATCAACCCAAATATAATAGCGCACCAATCAGAGCGTCCACTATGCGCCAAGGAGAAAGAACATAAACTTTAGATATAGCTGCTGGTAAGTTTGTAATTTTTGAAAGAAACAATGAGTTATTATTTGATCCCAGCACTACTTATTTGTCTGTTAGTGTTAGAATTATATGTTTTATTGCTATTCTTTTACATGGGAATAAATTTTGATGCATTAGTGATTAGTCCTTTAAGATAAGGATTGTGATAATGAGTGAAATTAGTTTTGGAAGAGTTTGTTAGCGAAAAGTATTTTCTAACACACCATAAATTATAAAGCTAATTGGTGAGCGTACTTAATGTGAGGCAAGAGGACGTAAAAGTAAGTTACAGTAATAGAATTGCTCTACATGAGGGCAAAGATGTTAATGTTAGTAATTGTTAATGGATATTGTAATCAGAATAAGATTCGAATATCAGTAAATTTGAAAAGGATAAATATAGGAAAATTTGATTTATTAGAAGGTATCGTAGTAACTATGCAATGTTCTTGATGTTTATACTGTAAGCTGCAGATTACAGTACTAACTTAAGATTATTGTGTAGAGCTAAGTACTACTCGATAGTACACCAAGATGAGAATAATTGCCAACAGCATCTGTTTTGGTATAGTTATTCCAAGACAGAATTTTATTGTTAGAAATGAGTTTGGAAATCCTACTTAGAGATTTAAAACTCAAAAGTTCGAGTATCGAAAGGTTATAGTTCAGTACAAAAGGAAGTAAGTTATAGAATATTGATAGATAAAAGAGTTGTGGAAGTGAAAATTTGAATAGCTGGTTCAAATGTAACAAAGAAATGTTACAAATATTAGTAAAAGGGTTGACTAGAATGGTTAGAGGGCCAAATCAGAGTAATACTGAAGTATAGCGGATTTCTTAAGGGTGATAAGCAGTGCTAAATTTTGACTCGACAGTCAAGTCAAGGAGGAAGATAAGATTGAGGAATCAAATAATTAAAGTTAAGTTGTGGAATGGAAAGAGAAGTAAATAGGAAAGTAAGTATGAGAATTGGTCAGAACAGAACCTGGAGGGTGTTGTGTCTCTACTCCAAGATGATGCGTATCAATGGTGGGACACAGTATCCAGTAAGGTGCAGTCAGAGCAGAGACGACTGAGATTTCATAGAAGGCTATTTCTGAGATGGTCGAAAGGCCTGAAGTCAGGGTGACACCATAGTTGTATGCCATGAAGGCTAAAGAGGAACCAAACCTAGATATTGATGAAACAACACAAAGAAATGAAGAAGCAAGGAAGCAACAGATATATAAAGTAAATTTTGAGGACGAAATTTTTATTTAGAGGGAAAGAATTATAACGCCCTCACTTTATATAGTCCGTACATTCAACTACTCCGGTGACCTAATGTCAGTTCGGACAAGTCAGAATGTCTGGAATTACACTTCAGTGATAATAAACAGGCATAAAATGATGAAATAAATAAAAATAAAATAAAAGAAAAATTAAAGAAAAATAAAAGAGAGAAAGTGAAACTAAGTTAAACGAGCTGATACCGAAGCGATGAGTGACTATACCGGGAAGTTACGGCGCAGGCAATAGCTGACCCCGAGACCGCGGGAAACCCTAGGAATTAAATTTTGAGACATAATTAAAGACTTATTGAAGTATAATTGATATTAGAAATGTCCAAAAAAAAATTAACGAATTAGTACAAAGAAAAAATGAAAAATCGATAAATCGATAAAAATCAGTGTTACCGAAAAATCTGAAATACAACCCGAAGAGGGGCATTTTGGTCAATTAACACCTAGAGTTGACTTTTGACATAAATGTCCATGAAAAATTAGTAGTATTAAATTTTAAAAATGTCATGAAAATAGAAAATTTGATATAAAATGTAAATAGTGAGGAATTTGGGGCATAATTACAATTAAGGAAAATTTTGGATTATTAAACGTTTAATCCACCTTAGTGGAGCACTATGAATTTGTATATTCATTAAGTGGACAACCATCTCCACTAAGTTCTTCTTCTTCTTCTTCTTCATTTTGTTACCAATCGAACCAAAGCTCCCAAGAATTCTCCCATGACCACCCCATTTTCAACCATCATCTACCTATGATCAAGCTTGGATCTTCACAAATTCCTTCACTAAAGTTAGTCTACACATCTTGGGCAGCATATTGGAGGCAAGAAAGAAGAGTTTTGGTGAAGTTTTAGCAAACTCTAAAAGGATGTAAGTGCCATTTTCCTTTCCTTGCTTCATTAAAGCTTGTATGGAGGTTGAAAAATGTTAATGGTGAAGAAATTTGAAGGATTTGAGAAGTTAATGATGTGTACTATTTTTGGCAGCCATGGATATTGAAGGAGCTTGATTTCTTTTTACATGTAATTGGTGGGTAATGAAGTTAATTAGGTTATGATGTTATGTGTAAGTGGGAAATGATGTTTAGAGTTAGAATTTTAAAGTAGATTTTGAAGGATTGTGCAATGTTGAATTCGGCAGCTTGTTAACTTCTTGAAGAATGTTGGAATTCATGAAGTTGTTTGATGAATTGTGGTCTTAAAAATTTCTCAATGTGTATGTAAATTAGTGGTGAAGTTATATGTTATGGTAGTGGTGAAGTTATATGTTATGGTTAAGAGTGATTATGTGTATATATTGTTAGAATTGGATTTGGTGAATTGGAATTGTAATTGGTGTATTGTCAATTGGTTATATACTGCCCAAATTAACTATAATGTGAAGTGAGGAATAGATTTGGTACCATACCAAATTAGAATTGGTATGAGATATAGTAAGGTGAATGTGCATTTGGTTGGTGTTTGAGCAATGTATTTAAGGGCAGTATGTAATTGAGCTTATAACCCTAATGTGTGACCCCAATTAGTATGAGGGAAATTGGAGACAAAACTAGACATAAAATAGGCCAACTTTCATGTATAGGTCATGCCAAAATTCTGCCTAGAAGTAACCTAAAAGAATGACCAAATCCGGATTAGCATAACATAAGAACCCAGAATTTGACCATATGAATAGTAATCAGTCTCTTGGCCATAACTCACCCAAAACAGGTCCAAATGACCTGAAATTTATACCGTTGGAAAGCCTAGACATAGGGCTACAACTTTAGTGAAGACCACCAAGCCCAGAAATGCCAATTACCAAGTCAAAATGATCACCAAAGTTGGGTTACAAAAACTGCCGAATTGACTTTGACCTAAAAATGACCTAAACTTTGTAATATAAATGCAAATTGACCAGCAATAGTAAAATGACCATAACTTGGTCCATAGAACTCCAAATGATATGAAATCAGTCCCAAAATTTCAATAAGACATAGATATACAATATTAGTAATTTGACCAAAACCCAGAAATCAAGGAAACTAGGTCAATTAACTTGATTAAGTTGGCACACTAAATCTAGAATTGGCACATTTGACCATAAAATCCAAAAAATTTAAATAAGCATATCTCGCACAAGAAGTGTCCAATTTAAATGAGCCATATCAATTTGGAAAGCTGAGAAAGAGACCTAAAATTTTGTTTCAGGCAACTTCCTCAAATTATAAATGTATAAGATCAGAATTTAAGGTCAAAACTACTGACCTAAATAAAAGTATGTTAAAATAGGACATTTGAATTCAAGCTAATTGTGTGACCATAAATAATTCTATAAAGGTTAAAAAATTGCAATAAAATTCTAAATGGCTATAAGATATAGGGCAACAAATCCTATGAAGAATGCTAAGCCTAAATGTTATTACGAATAATCCAAATAAATTAGTCAATTCAGTATTGAATCTGCCTATTAAGGAAACCAAAGTTCATATTTGACCTAGTTATGATTAATTGACCATAACTTGAGTTATATAACTTCAAATGGAGTGATTCAAAAAGGGAATTAAAGAAGAAACAATAAGAAACAATTTGATAAAGAGAATTTTTCCAAATTCCTACTGTAACTTGGTCCAGTAGAACAGTTAACATTGGGCATAAAATAAATTGTTGGATTAATTATGAGATATGGTACTGAAACACTGTATATTGTGTGTTTCAGTTGAAAAAGGGACTGGAAAGGGATCTTCGAAGGAAAAACAAGAATTGAAGTAAATAAGAGATTTGTGCACAACTAGTTTTTAATTGATTTTGTTTTGAAAATTTCATATAACTAAATGACGTATTTTCCTTATGTATAATGTTTATCAAGTTTTGGATTTAATTCAATGATTATTGGAATTACTATAGTATGTATGAATTTAGCTTTGTGAAATGGTATTTCAACAAGTATTAAGTATTGTTGTGGATTGAATAAATTATGATTTGGAAAATTGTAATAGAATATGTTTTGAATTGTGATGTGCAATTTGCATGGAAAAATATAAATTTATGTTTTGAATTGTGATGAGCATAAAAATTATTAGATATTGGAATTAACTTTGAATCGAATTGTGTTGTGATTTATGCTCACAAAAAGGACAAAGAGATTTATGATATTGTTTTATATCTCACTATACATGTTTGACTAGGTGATTACCCGTCTCTCTCATTTGTTAAGGAGACAATGGAGTTAGCTTTGTTTTGATTACCATGGTACGTGTACAGGCTTAGATTCTCCTCTTATTAGAGGTTAGATCTAAGTTTTTTATTTGTTATGGCCCTTTGGGAAGTTTCATTATTGTGTTGTGTACTATGCACGATGATTCGACCTCCCCGACCATAGTGAGTTAGAATCTGATTCAACCTCCCCAACCATAAGGAGTTAGAATCACCTCGGAGATGGCCCTTTCGGATTAGTCTTGCATAGTTAGTGAGATAAAGAATAAATTTTGAATAGTAAAGAATTTCGATTTCAAATGTGATTTATGCATAATTGATTTTATTGTAATCAATCTTTATTTCCATAAATTGTTGGAATTACCTTAAATGTTTAATTGTGATTTGATAAATTGAATTTCGTGATCAAAGTCATTTTATACAAATGATTTATATTATTGGCAATAAATATTTTGATTTTTAGAATTTGATGAGTATCCAGATTTCCAAATTATTTACAATAATTTTGCGAAGGTATATTGTACTATATTTTAAGTTATAGTTATGCACCATTGAGTTCACCACTCAGCGATAGCTTTACGTGCTGTCGCAGGTGAAAAGAGCATAGAGCAGTTGAATAAGCTTCCTTGAAGACACATTTAGATCAGCTCCAAGTATATCATAGGTATACCCATATACATAGGTTTGATATATGCATGTAATAATATGTATGTAAATTATTTGAGCAGTTGTATAAAAACTCTTGTAAAATATTTTGGTATGTAATTAAATGTAAATTATTGTAATGTAAATTTGAGATTTCATTTACCTGTATAGTTTTGTAATATTAATTTTTGAGTCTTATAATCAATGAAATGTTTCTTTTATGATGAGGTTGGTTTAAAAATGAATTGATTTGATTATTGAAATTTGAATCGTGAGATGAAATGAAATTTATTGGAGTTGCATTTGAGAAATCATATTGGGAGTGTTTTCCTTTTCAGGTTTGAAGAACTGTTTTCTCAAAATACAGTCGGCACTCTGCTGAAATTTTGAAAAACTTTTATAACATTAGATTTTAATCGATGATTTAAATTTCACGAAAATTGTTTTAAAATCCCTTGTAATATATTTAATAGGTTACCGGTAAGCGAAGTATGGTAATTCATTAGGTGTACTACGGAATCATGTTACATCTTACAGAGGGGTAGGGTGTGACAAAAATATTTATTGGTTTAGAAATTGTTATATTTTTATAAAAAAATACATGTTATACTCAATTTAATTATAACATAAAATATTAAATTAATTATTAATTAAATATTGTAAAATAAAAAATATAATATAATTTTAACTCTTTAAAAGACATGAATGTGTGAAAATGTTATTTAAAAGTTAAAATGATAAATAATATTGCATGCAAGTTCTTTTGAGTGTTAAATTTGTTTAAACTTTTTTTTTTAAGTTTTGTTCACCTATATTTAAAATTTTTAATAATTTGAAATTATTATTTACTTTTTTTGGAGTGTAGTAAGACCGCAAATATATTCACTGCTTTAAAAGTGTACTTATAATTTAATACATTATCATTTAAAGATAAAATTTTAATTTTATTTAATTAATATCATGATATTTTATTATGCCGTAGTCCCTGTACCCATTATCGGAATGCAGACATGTCAATTTTTAAATTTAATTAGTGTTAATATCACATTGCATTCTGTTAAGTATTATTATATAAATACATTTTATGTGATTTATTGAAATTTATTGTAATTGTACGGAGAATAGGTTTTATAACATCCTAATTCGATTAGGATGATGTTTAAGTAATGATATTTTTATAATTATATTTTAGTATTTATCATATTTAAATTTAATGGCATATATATATATATATATATATATATATATATATATTATACATAATAGGGTTTTTGTATAATGATTAAGAACAAAACTCTAAAAGCAACAAAAATTGTGTTAAAATTATCAAAATTACTTAATAATTAAAATTTAATAATTTATAACAATATATTTTTTTATAAATATAAATTAAAATGGAGTCCTTTTCAATTAGTTTATATGTTCACTCCCTCATTTTTATTTTTACATATTATAAATAAATTATAAAATTAGAGAAAGATTATAAATTATAGATGAAAATAAATTAATTAATAAATTTTAATAATTAATTGGAAAATTTTGGCTTTATAAAAAGACAACAAAATTAAAATTAGAAAGGGTGGATGAATTTTGACTTTAAGTTTCGATCAAATTGAAATTGGTTTCTTTTTCGAAAGCATAATTTACGAATTTTTTTTAAGGAAACGAATATTCATCACACTTAAATTGAGAGGATGAAGTCTTGTGTAAAGTATGATCTATTGTAAGAGTATTACTTATCTAAGATTAGTTTAGCTTGGTGTAAATGTGTTCTCAAGTTCAAAGTGCAGAAAATTCTTCTTCTTACACTCTTAGATGTCCAACTTAGGCTTGGGGATCAAAAATCCATTAAGGATAGAAGTCCCACAAAAATAAGGAAATCTGCAACTAGTTTAGCTTGGTGCAAATGTGTTCTTGTTAGAAAAAAGAATACAAGTAATGAAGGAAAGGATTGTGTATTTGTCTGTGTCTTATTTACAGAGATATTACATCTATTTATATATGAGAATATGAGCTAATTTAGACAAGAATAATAATTGCTGTAATTATGCTACACAAATCTCTTATAATTATGCTAATTGCTGTAATTATGCTATACAAATCTCATATAATCATGCTAATTGCTATAATTATGCTATACAAATCTCCTATAATCATGCTAATTACTGTAATTATGTTACACAAATCTCCTATGATCATGCTAATTGCTGTAGTTATGCTAACACCCCCCCCCCCTCAAACTCAAGGTGATAGCACAGGTGCCAACTTGAGTTTGCTTAAGAGATCCTGAAAGTGAGCGGGAGGATGCGTTTTGGTGAATATATCAGCAGTTTGGCTGACAGAGGAGACATGAATCAAACATATGGTTCCATGAGCAACATGATGACGTACAAAAGGACAATCAATTTCAATGTGTTTGGTACGCTCATGAAATACATCATTACGAGAAATCTGTATGGCACTTCTATTATCGCAATGAAGCATTGTGGCAGAAGAATGAGTGTCATCCAAATCAGTTAATAACCACCGTAACCAAAGTAATTCAGATGTAGCATCAACAAGAGTACGATATTTAGATTCTGTGCTAGAACGTGCAACAACAATTTGCTTTTTGCTACGCCAAGAGATAAGAGAATTACCCAAGAAGAAACAATTACCAGTTGTAGAGTGACGATCTGTCAGATCACCAGCCCAATTAGCATTAGAGTAGCCAGATAATACTAGGGAGGAGGTAGCGAAAAAGTGCAAACCATGAAAAATAGTGCCTTTGATATAACGAAGGATTCGAAGTACTCTAGAGAAATGAATTGCGCAAGGAGCAGACATAAACTGGCTGACCAGATAAACAGCATATGAAATATCAGGTCGAGTAACTATGAGATAAACAAAACTCCCGACAAGCTGTCGATATAAAGTAGGATCATCAAGAGGAGTGCCATCAAGAGGTGTAAGTTTGCAATTGAGCTCTAATGGGGTTGATACTATTTTGCTATCAGTGATTCCTGCTCGAGAAAGTAAGTCGGATGCATACTTGGCTTGAGATAGATAATAGCCATCAAAATTTTAAGAAACTTCAAGACCCAAAAAATAGCTGAGAGAACCCAAGTCTTTCATTTCAAAATGTTGATTGAGATAATATTGTAACTCTGAAATACTAGTTGAATCATCTCCTGTTATTATCATAGCATCAACATAAAGCAACAGAAGAACAATACCACTGTCAGTTTGGCGAGTCAATAATGCAGAATCATGTGGACTAGAGAGAAAACCAAGTTGAAAGAGTGGAACTAAATTTGGCACACTAGGCCTTGGGAGCTTGTTTTAATCCATATAAGGCTCGCTAAAGTTTGTAAACCTTATGAGGAGAATGATAACCAGGAGAAGGATGTATATAAAACTCTTCTATTAAATCACCATAAAGAAAAGCATTTTTGACATTCATCTGAAAAAGTTTCCATTTATGAACTGCAGCAATAGCGAAGAGACTGCGAATAGATGTTAATCGGGCCATTGGAGCAAAAGTTTCTTCATAGTCAATACCATACTCTTGAGTGTACCCTTTGGCTACTAAGCGAGCTTTGTAGCATTCAATAGTTCCATCAGAACGGGTCTTGATTTTGTAAATCCATTTGCAACCAATAGGGGTCTTGTTTGGTGGAAGATCAACTAAATCCCAAGTATGAGTTTTCTCTAAAGCCTGAAGTTCGTCAGTCATAGCTTGCTACCAAAGAGGGTCAGTACTTACCTCACGATAAGAACGAGGTTCATGAAGGGTTGCAATAGTAGAGTAACAATGAAAATCAGAAAGATAATGAGGAGTTTCTCTTACACGGGTAGAACGACGAAGAGTAGTGCTAGGAGGAGATGCAGGCGCAGGTACTGGATCAACAACTGGTGCAGATTCAACAGGGGCAGGTGTAGTTGGGCTAATATTGAGCACATCACAATCACCTGGATCAGGACTTGGAAACAGCTCTTTGGAGGAGTCAGTGAAAAATAGAGAGTCAGTATTGACAGAGTGATGAAATTTGGAAAGAGAAGAGAACATAGTATTGTCCCAAAAGGTAACATGATGAGAGATGCGTAACTTATTAGAAACAAAATCCCAACAACGATACCCTTTGTGTCAATGCCATAACTAAGAAAACAACATAGACGAGCACGGGGTTCTAATTTGGTATGTTCATGAGGTTGTAAAAGAATAAAATAAACACATCCAAAAGGTTTAAGGATGGAATAATTAGGAGGTCATCCAAACAACTTTTCAAAAGGAGATAAATTATGAAGAACCAAGGTAGGAAGACGGTTAATAATATAAACAACATGAAGAGCTGCTTCTCCCTCAAATTTTTCTAGACATGAGACAGAAAGAAGAAGAGTATGTACAGAATCAAGAATATGGTGATGCTTGCGTTTGGCTCGCCTTTTCTTTTGAGAGGTGTGAGGACAAGAATGTTGAACAACGGTGCCTTATTGACTAAGAAACTGAAGTAAAGAAGAATCCTGATATTCCATGGCATTTTCTGCTTGGAGAATTTTAATGTCACAAGAGAACTGAGTTTTAATCATTTTTGCAAATGTGATGTAAATTTGTGATAATTCATATCGATATTTTAAAAAATATATCCAAGTAAACCGAGAATAATCATAAATAAATATCACAAAATAATGAAAATCATTTATTGAAGAAATAGGAGAAGGACCCCAAATGTCAGAATGAATTAAACCAAAAGGAGTGTCTGAAGTAGTATTGTTATGAGAAAAAGATAATGCAAGTTGTTCTGCAAGCTAACAATTTAAACAATTAAATGACTCAAACTTAGTAGATCCTAATAATCCACGAGAAATTAAAGGTTGAATTTTACTGGCAAAAGCATGACCAAGACGAAGATGCCACTGGTGAATGGAGGAATTAGGGATTGTAGCTGCAGACACAAATCTTTGCGGAAGATGTAAAGATGCAAGCTCAAATAATCTACCCACTCTGCGACCCTCCCCAAGTATCTGTCCCTTTTGTGGATCCTGTACCTAGACACCATGGGGATAAAAAATAACATTTAGTCCTTTTTCACACAACTGACCAACAGAAATAAGATTGAGTGCCAAATTAGGGATATAATAGGTGTCAGGGAGATGAAGATTTGAGGTAGACACATGACCAGTATGTGTGATGTTCATTTTAGTACCATTTACAGTATGGATTGGTGGTAAGGAAGATATAGGTTTTGCAGAAGACAAGAATTTAAGATTAGTGGTCATATGATTATAACATGCAGAGTTAAAAAGCCAATAAGAATTACTCGGAGTGGCAGACATGGTAGCAAGAGAATTAGAAGAGATAGCCTGTTTGAATAGTGCCTCAAGATCACTCATGGTGATGGCAGTAGAACCCTCAGTAGCAACAACAGTAGTGACAGAGGAAGATCCAGGCTTTGAGACATTCTTGAATTTAGAATGCCCTCCTTTTGGTCTTAGAGGGCGTGTGGGACAATGTTCAAGAATATGACCATAACCATGACAATATGTGCATTCTATAGTTAGAAGAAAGAATACAAGTAATGAAGGAAAGGATGGTGTATTTGGCTGTGTCTTATTTACAGAGATATTACATCTATTTATACATGAGAATATGAGCTAATTTAGACAAGAATAATAATTGTTGTAATTATGCTACACAAATCTCCTCTAATCAAGCTAATTGTTGTAATTATGCTCCACAAATCTCCTATAATCATGCTAATTGCTGTAATTATACTAACAGTTCTTAAGTTCAAGGTGCTGAAAATTCTTCTTTTTGCACTCCTAGATGTCCAACTCAGCCTTGGGGATAAAAAAATCTACTAAGGATAGAAGTCCCACAAAAATAAGGAAATCTGCAACTCTTTTCATCCATGACACAGGCATGCCCATGTTTGACTTGGTGGCACTCACCTATGTCTTGCCTTTAGGTCAATTTTAACCATGCACATGGTTCATGCCATGTCTTCTCTGCATTATAAATGGCCATGGCCACGTTTTCATGTTCAAATCACTCATATTTATTCCATAAACTTAAGCCTTTTTCTTAACTTCATCTAGCTCAACTAAGAACAAATTAATTCATTTAAGATATTAAAGAAAATTACTAGAAGAAAATTAAAATCACTAAATAAAAGATGCATAAAACCATATATGCTAAGTAATGTATGAGGAGAAAATGTTATTTTCTTTGTCATGAATATAAGATAAGAGATGATTGAAGCCTAGTATGGTAAAGGAAACTTAATTAGGTTTAGTTCTTATGTAAGTGTACAATGGAGAGTTGTTAATATGTTTTGGTGGCCTTGCTACTTTTGTTAATCTATTCTGGTGGCCTTGCCACATTTGTTAAATTTTGAATAAGCATGCAAAAAAGAGAATCATAAAGTACATTTTATGCAACTTAAATTTTGGGTTTGTCTTATGAGTGAGGATGTAATTGTTGTGATTATCGAACTCATGAAGCTCTTTTTTTTTTTTAGTTAGAAATTGTGAGAAATATATGAAAACATAAATAATGATTTTGTCTAATGTGTGTAATTAGAGCTAAGGGGAAAATATTTGCCATGGCTATTGTAACTTTGGTGGCTCTACCAAAACTACTTTGACTCTAGTGGGTAGTGACTCTGCCACAACTGCTCTAATTCCATTGGCTTTGCTAACTATTCTAACTTTGGTGGCTTTACCACAACTACTTTGATTCTGGTGGCTGATCTGGAACAATTGTATTTATTCTTGTGGCTTTGCCACAACTATACTCAATTAATAGCGCTGCTACAGCTAAGTTTTTCCTTTCAACTTTAAGTGCATGTGCATGAGTATTTTGGTATAAACAATGAGATTAAGAATAGTAAATAATAATTCAAAATGACGAAAAAGTAATTATGTCTCATTAAATGCTTGTTAAGTGTAACAGTGAAATAAGCTAAGCTAAGGGTGCTATATTGTGTCTAAAACACATTTTGAATATGTAATCTATTGATTGTGCCATAAGTGTAAGTTGCTATAAAAATATAATTTAGGCAAAACTGTTAGTCAAGAGAAAATAATAAGCTATATATATGTAGGATATAAATGAGGAAGAGTTGTTTCCCCAAACATGTTTGCATAATCTTGCATAATAGAAAATTTTCTCATATTCTGACAACTAGGTATAGTTGATGATAGTCTTCTTTGAACTTATTCTGAATTTTATATATATATGGGGTAAAGTCTAGTCAATAGATATGATGAGGTACTTGCAAATTCTTATAAGGATCCTCATTTTGTCAAAGATTAATAAATTATATAAGATATATTATGAGCATATGGAGATCTTGCCCAGTTCTTCTTATATCGTGTATAGATTTTCCATGAACACCGATGGGTTAAGTTACAATGGCAAATACTAATAAGGAAGATTAGACATAATTTAAAATCTCCAAAATAGGATAAGGGGTGCCTTTAAGATTATTTGATGATTTGTTATTATTATTATTATTTATATTTGTGTATGATAATTAAATTATTAATTCAAAATCATGATTTCTGTAAGAGCGTCAAGTAAGGTTTTGATGTCAATGAATCATGGATGCTAGTAAAGTGAAGAATGGAAAATTTACTAGACATGAAGACCACCACAATGGTTGGATTTTGGATCATGTATAGGATCATTTGCATTCTTTAGTAATTGTTAAATAACCTTTGCAGGTTTTAATACAATTAGGGACCTAATATGGAAAGGGTGGCCTCGTAGCAGTAAACAGGGTTAGGTAGTGTAGCCTAATCAACAATAAGACAAGCTCATGTGGTTCCTTCTCAAGGAGGAGAACAAGGGAGATGAAGAGGAGCTTCTTCCTCCACAGTAAGTTCACAAGAGAGGGATTCTATAACACCAACTCAAATCTTTTTAATAACACAGCAAGAAGCAAATACCTCCAACACTGCGGTGTAAGGTACACTTCACATAGGAAGCTTCAATGTGCAAGCTTTAATTGATTTAGGTAATTCTTACTCTTTTGTTACCTTGATACAATCCAAAGGTTAGGATTAACGATGTCCAATTTGGATTGTCCTCTACTTGTTAGTGGAGCTAAGCATGACCCTTCAGTGATAGAGATGATTTGTTACTCCTGTACAATAGTGGTTGAGGATAGATGCTTTCCAGCTGACCAAGTGGTTCTAGAATTGACTGATTTTGATGTCATTCTAGGGATGGATTAGCTCTCAACTAATTATTCTACCTTAGATTGCAGGAACAAGATAGTGAAGTTTAGAGGCCAAGATGGGTTACAAGTGGTGTTTCAAGGAGACTAGTTATTACCTGCGAAAGGAATGATCTCAGCCATGTAGGCTAAAAAGATGCTCAGGAAGGGATGTGGGGGGTTTATAGTCCATGTGAAGGAAGTTGTGGTGAACTGAAGTGGACCAGGGTTAGTTCTAGTAGTGAGAGAGTTTTTAGATTTTTTCCAACTACTTTTATGGATCTTATGAACTTTTTATTTAGACCATATCTGGATCACTTCGTGATCATCTTCATTAATGATATCTTAGTGTATTCTAAAATTCCAAAAGAGCATGCACAACATCTAAGAGTGGTTCTTTAGACCCTAAGAGAATATTTGTTATATGCTAAGTTTTCAAAGTGTGAGTTCTGGCTGAAGTGTATATCTTTCTTAGGACATGTAGTGTCAGAGAATTGTATTAGAGTGGATCTCAAGAAAGTAGAAGCAGTAGCAGATTAGCCAAGACCAACCATAGTGACTAAGGTCAAGAGTTTCCTATGTTTGGCTTGGTATTAAAGGAGATTTATACCCTATTTCTCTAAGATAGTTGCTTCTATGACTAGGTTAACTCAAAAGAATAGAAAGTTTGAGTTGATAGACCGATGTGAAGAGAGTTTTCAAAAGCTCAAGGAATGCTTGGTGACAACACCAGTTTTGGCTTTAACTTCGAGCAATGAAGATTCATAGTGTTTTGTCATGCCTCTAGAGTGGGTTTGGGATGTGTTCTTATGCAAATGACAAGGTATGTAACATTCTCACTTTAGGCAGTTCCGTACATTCTACTGTTTCGATGACTCAAGTTTATTCGGACAGTTAGAATATCTAGAATCACACTTAAATTAGAGTGAGGAGTCATAATTTAATTAAATAAAGATCAAGTAAGGTCAAAGAAAAAGAAAGAAGTGGAGTACAAATAGGTTAAATGAGCATAAGATCCCGGCGATGAGTAACCCTACTGGGAAATGACTATGGATTCAGTTGCTACTCCAAACTCATACAGGACCTTGTAAGACCCTTAATTAAGATTTAAATGGGATATTATTATGAATTAATAAGTCTAGGAAATGAAAAGAAATAAACACAAATAAACATATTAAAAGCTAAGGTGAAAGAGGGAGATAATGACTTATCGGGTATTATGGAAAAGATGAACAGAAATTCGGTAAGAGAAAAATTTAGTCAATCAAATTTAAGAGTTCAACATTGACCAAAAGTGAGATAAAATAAGATAATGAAGATGGACTAAATAAATTAATCAAGATTAGTAAAAGTAAACATAATTAGTAAAAAGTAAAACTGTAATGATTTAGAATTTCAACTTATTTACAACTTTGCCTTTCCCCTTATTTACAAAAATACCATTTTTTAATAAAATAACATAAATATCCATAAAAAGGGAAAAAACTTAAATTAGAAATATGCATATTCTTCAAGTGGCCTCTCATTCTCTCAAAGTTCCACCATTGTTACTCAATTCCCAAGCTCTAATTACTTGAATCCTTCCACAATTCTCATAGGAAATCAAGAGTAAACCCTAAATTGAACCTTGAATTGAAGAAAGCACACTAGAAATTCAAGGAATTTGGAAGATTGTGAAGAGGAAGTGTTGGCCCATTTAACGTAAGCTATGTTCTAAGCTTAACTAATGGTGAATTCATAGTATTCAAGTTTGATTGTGAAGTTTTCCTTTGAAATTGATTGAAATTATGGATTGTAATTGAAGAAGGGAAAATTAGTTTGGGTGAGGACAAGTGGGAAGATCAAGTTTTGGTTGGATTTGAAGCAAATTGGAGGTTGATTGAAGTTAATTGAAGCTTGAAATTAAGGTTAGTGCTATGAGATTTGATGAATTTGAAGTTTATGGCAAATTGAATTAGGGTTTCAATTGAATTAGTGTTTTCATTACTTGTGACCTATTTGATTCCATTGTGTATATATTATGGCTATTGGATGTGTAAATGTTGGGATATGATAATGAGATGGCAAAACAATTGAAAGAATAGGATAGTATGCATTGGGATTGATTTTAGACAGCCTGAGTCTAGTGAGTTCAAATGCTCATAACTTGAGTTATACAACTCTAATTGTTGTGAAACCAAAGCCAAATTAAAGATGAAACCTAGACCTACAACTTTTGCATTTTGACTTGGACCAAATTCCTATGGTAACTTGGTTGAATTTCTAGAGTAAATTAGATTTGCTGAATCTGGAATTTCCTGCAATTCTAGCAAATTGCTCTATGACCTCTGTGTAATAAATAGGGCATAACTTCCATTGTATAACTCTAATTAAGGTGATTCAAAATGATCTGGAAACCTAAGACATAGGCCTACAACTTTGTTTTAGAGACTGTATCCAAATTCTGTGTGCAAGACACTTGAATATTGAGTGCAACACTAATTTGAAAACCTGGAAACCTAGAAACTGCAGGATGCTGCATCCGTGAATAAGGGTTGATCATTTAGCCATAATTCACTCTACAAAACCCCAAATTGAGTGATTCTTGAACCCGTGTAATTCTAAGACATAGGAGAACATTTCATATGGAGAAAACAAAGTTAAATTATGGCTGAAACCTATCCAAAATAGCTTGATAAAATGGGTCCAGAATCTGCCTGGATTCTGGAATACGTGAAAACTGGAAATTGGTCACTGGACCAGTTTTGGTAAAATGACTATAACTTGAGCTCCACAAATGCAAAGTTAATGATTCCAAAGCCAAAATAAACCTAAAACATAGGTCTATAAATCTCATGAAGAAGGTATGGCCTAATTCCTACTATACCTTGGTCCAAATTGTTAAAGAAATTGAGGTAATAAATCTAAAAACTGTAAAATTTTAACATAATAGTTCAAAATATGAATGGTAATGAATGCCAATGGCATGAAAAGCATGAATGAGATATGAAATTGTATTTTGGGACTTATGCTTTCTTGATGAATGAATAATGAAATAATGAGAATGTTGACTTGCTAATGATGATAAATTAGCCCGAGTATGCCTAGACAATAGTATAAGGGTTAGATAGATTAGCTTGCCAATAAGGGATGAGATTAGCAGTACTGCATTTGGCTTTTATGTATGGATACCATTGACAAGCACCGAGTGTCCAATATGATTATTCCTTTGGCTTTTATGCCTAATTATATTTACATACCCGGTAGGCAACGATGTGTCTGACAGTATGACGGCCCGAAGCAACAAGTGTCCAACGCCAGTAAAACCCGCATATCCAGTCAAAACAGTCGAATTAAAGGTTACTTGGGCACTGAAATAAATTAAAGAAGTTGAATATCAAGATAAAAAAAAAAAAAGAAGGGAAATATCCCAAAGAGATAAATGCTTCCAAAGATTACAAAAATGTGTAAATATGAGAGAATAAGAAAAATATTGTGAAAGGTGTTTAAAATCATCATGTGAATAAATAATGAAGTGACAACAAAAATTTGATATTACAAATTCTATATTTCTTTTAAATGATTCATAATTAATTAAATGAGCATTTACCTTATATTTCTACAAGCATTGAATTTATTATTTTTGTTTATATATTGTACTTTATTATTATTACACCACTAAGCAGAAATGCTTAGCGCGATGGATTTTTCCTCGCTCAGGTTCTAGTGATAAGGTAAAGTAGACATTGGGACAAGGAGTTTTGTGCTGATCAGCAGTAGAAGCCAGTGCCACCTCCATACTTCATTTTGGTATATATACTTCATTGGCCCATAGAAATATCTGTACATGAGTTTTGTAATTAAATATAAAGGTTGTAATTCTAATTTTGAGTTGTATAAAATTATGTACATCATGTAAATAATGAAATGAAAGAAATTCATGAATGGAAATGGTTATGTGAATGATTATGAATTATGATTTGTGATATTAAATGGTTATTAAAATTGAGATTATCTTATTGAGATATTCAAATGGGTTAATTAATTAGCCGGTCAAATGTTAATAATATAGGGAAACTCTGGTTGTTTTTCTGTTAAAAATTCCTTAAATTAAATAATAATAGAATGAAATCGAGCAATAAATTGAATAAGATAAGACTAGGTGTTTTGGTATAAAATGTGGCATTCTTTTACTTGGCTGCACTGTAGATCGGGTAAGGAGGTATTACAAGGTAGCAACTTACGCTTTGAGGTAGTTGAGCAAGCATGAAGCTAATTATCCCACCTATGATCTAGAAATGGAGATTATAATTTTTGTCCAAAAGACATGGAGAAACTATTTTTATTGCTCTAAGTGTGAAATCTTCATAGAGCATACGAGTCTTTAATACATCTTCAATTAGAAGGAACTTGCAAAACCAAGGATCCCCTCAACTCTTAAGGGTAGAACTTTTGTGGGTACTTCTAGCATCTAAGTCAAGCAAACTACCAAGAGTTATTCCACCCAAAAATCTATTGCATGCAATAGTAACTAAAAAAGAGAGAGAAACTAATTTTTTTTTTCAAAGGAATGAATTTAAAATGGACTATTTATACCCTTGCCGTCGAAGGGACTTTGGACTTCTGAAATCCCTGCTTTCGGTTGCGAGAGTCCATTCTATTTGAAAGGACATTTCAAAAGTAAAAAGGGGACTTCAGCTGTCGAAAGTCCAACTTTTGACTCCCAAAGTTCCTTCTGCCCAAAAACACAACTTAAACTCTTTATTTTGCAAGAACAAACAAAGCATATACATTCTTATACACATCTTTAAAAAATCATAGTACACATATAGAACTTACCACTATTTTCTTTATCCGTCAAACCCCAAGTTTCATGAAAATTTTTAATGAATGATAGGAATTCCAACATCAGAAAATGATGGGTGTTACATTCTACCCCTCTTGGGAACATTTGTGTTTGAATGTCAAAACAAACATAACAAGCATCAAACATAAACAATCATAACAAACTTAGCATGACATAGGCAAAACAAGTAAGGATATTGCTGTAATATGGATTCACGAGTCCCCTACGTGCATTCTTCCATGTTATGGTGATTCCACAGTACTTTAACCATAGGTAGATTATTTCTCAATCTCTTGGTCTATGTGTCCATGATCCTAATAGGTTATTCAACATAAGAAAGATTCTCTAAAATTTCCATATTAGGTTCATTGATTACCTTATTTGGATCTAGCACAAACTTCCTTAGCATAAAAACATGAAAAATCGAATGGATACATTCCATTTATGGTAAGCTAGCTTGTAAGATACATTCTTGACCTTCTGTAGCACATTATAAGGTCTAATATACCTCGGAGCTAGTTTACGCTTCTTTCCAAACTTGGTAACACCCTTCATTGGAGATACCTTGAGAAGCGCCATGTCCCCTACCTAAAAACCACTTCCTTTTTGTGGAGATCTATATAACTCTTCTGCCTACAGGTTGCTGTCTTTAACCTCCCTTGATTAAAGGCATCGCCAAAGTGGTGATTTTCGCCATCTTAGTACCTAGCAAAGCTCTCTCACCAACTTCTTTCCAGCACATAGGAAACCTATATTTCCTCCCATACAAAGCTTTATATGGAGCCATTCTAATACTAGAGTGATAGTTTTTGTTGTATGCAAACTCAACTAGTGGAAGATACATTTTCCATGATCCTCCAAAGTTGAGCACACACATTCTTAGCATATCCCCCATAGTCTATATGGTTCTTTCCAACTATTCATAAGTTTGAGAATGGAAAGCCATGCTAAATTCTAGTCTGGTACCCATCTCGTTTTGAAGACAAAGCCAAAAATTAAAGGTTAATTATGGTCCCCTATTAGAAACTATTGTCACCAGCACTCCATGCAACCTAACTATCTCTACCACATACACCTGAGCAAACTTATTCATAGAATAGTTAGCTCTCATAGGAATAAAATGAGCAGTATTAGTTAACCTATCCACTATTACCCATATAGAGTTACGTCCATTAGAGACTACGGGTAACCGTTCGTGCATGGTGGTTGATAGGCTACAAGAGGTGAGTAACACTAACCTTAATGAATAGAAACTTATTTAATTAAACTCAAATTCATTGTCATGCATCATTTCATGATTCATTAGGTTGTATGTATCTAGAACATGATTATGTTGCATTATTGGAAATTTATTGTTGATGCACAATGGATATTGGATGACCCACTAATTTCCCTCATGATATGGATATGATATGTTATATGTTATGATCATGCATGATATGGGTGGTAAGACCAAGAGAGGCCTAAAAAGCCCCTGGCTCACTATTATGAAAGAGGAAGACCCAAATAGCTTTTTTATGAGCCAGGCACTTTAGTTATGTTATGTATTTAAGAGCAATCCTGAGGAGCATCTATATGAGCTGGGCAAATTGGTTATGGAAAATCACTAGTGACAAGTCCATCTTATATGAATTTTTTATGATGTGAAAAACTTCTGTAACTGATGCAGTGCATATGTATTAGATGATTAATATGATAAATGTAATGGTTGGTTTACTCATTAAGCTTTTTAAAGCTTACCCCTTCCCCTAACCCCCAGATGCAAGGTTTTAAGAGTAGAGTTACCTACAGAAAAAGCTAGCCTGATGCTTGAGTTAGCAAGTTCTTTTATATTTTGTGTTGTAGATTGGACATGTAATTTGTAAATGGATAGATACTGTGCTTGGTTTCAGAAAAGTTGTAATATGTATTGTTTGAGATTAAGATATGTATGTATGTTTACCTTAACCTTTAAAGCACACTCATTAAGTATTTATAAATTTATGCATGAATTACACTTGAGCATTTATGAATGAAATGAAAATGTTCAAATTCTGAACTATTTTAAATGAAAATGATTTATGTTCCAATGTAAATGCTAAAGTTTGATTGTTTATAAGTTGCTTAGGTTTTGATTTATATGGAATGAGTTATGTTAATAGGTGTTAAGCTTGCTATGGGTTCTAGCAGCCTTAAGCTGACCCATTCCCTAATGCTGATAACGACCCCTAGTAAGGTTTGAATGTTGTTGCCATCTATGCTTTGGCCTTCTTTCCCTTCTTGAACCTTTTAATTGGCTTACCTTTTGACCCACCACTTACTTATATATCATGTGACATAATAGTTTGGGATATCTTGGTATCCTCACATTTCTGATTCCCTTGTGGTTATTTCTTCCCTGGTATCCTAATTCCATTATTGAGCTAATAGGAATCTTTTTCAATATTTGACCTTCTACTCAAGTACAAAAAGTAAGTAGACTTATAGCATGAATTTAGACCATATCGGTCTCTGAAGCTGCCTTTTATTCTTATTATGCTCATCCTAATCTGAATCTCTCATTTATTCCTTTATTCACTCCTTTCACCTTGATCAGGATAACATCCAATTGCTTTATTTCTTATCCCTATGCTTTCCTCATTATCCTAAAAATTTGGCACTAGTTGCTTTCCCATATAGTCTTTGTCAAGCATTTACATCCTTTGCATTATCTAGGATTTAGCCATTGACTAGCTAACTCACATTTAGTCTGGCACCTAGACTTCCCTTTTCTCAAAGTTGGGGCGCTAGTTACCTTACTCACCTCTTTTATATTCCTTCCATCTTTTATCATCTCATTTACATCAAAAGGAGGATCTATAAGAATCCCTTTAATCTTCATTTAGTCAAGGAAGCCTCCACTTTAAAAAGTAAAACCCTGACCCTTATTGTTATGGTTCATGAAAGCTGCCTCCACAACCTATGTGTCTTTTAACCATATTGACCTTTTTTTTTTTCCCTTTATGAGACTTTACTTGTACCTAAATGAACACAATTTGGTCTTCCTTCTCTCTCTCTTTTAGAGAGATTTTTCACTCTGGAAGTAAAAGCTAAGGAGAGATTCAAGGAAAAACACTTATTCTTCTTTCTTCCTTGGCCCAACTTCCTTCTTCTTAATAAGAGGCTTTAATGAGGAATTTCCTCAAGTATCCACACTTATCTCCCCCAAACTTGTGGTCTTCGTGTCCAAGTCTACTTTTCTAGGCCCTAAAACTCCTTACTTCTTATATTCTTAACCATTTTACCTCATTTTTTTGAGCTACTTGTCACCTTCAAAGTGTCTCAGGTGCTTATCCTCTTTAATCATCTTATTATCCCTTCGAGAAGATCACTTTACTGGTTATGAATACCATCTATAACCCTCTATCCTTCATAAGGCATATATCCATGCTTTGCATGACAATGACATCTGAGAAGGGGTGCAATCCTCCTTATTTTGCCACAACAACTATCGTAATGCCTCAACTATCCTTGGACTTTTACTAAAAACTAGATATTTTCTTTAAAATAATGTGGGCACTTAACCTAACTATCTCCTCTAGTATCTCCAGGTCACTAACTTGTGGCTTATAAACATTGGCTTAGAAGCCCTTGATTCCTTTCTATAATGGTATACTCATACCTTATAAATAACTACAATGAGTGGTGGCTGGCTGTACATACACATAACCTCTTAGGATGTCAACTTATTGCTTAAGGCTCTATGCCTCTGCATAACTCTTGGGAGGGTATTATCTTGCTTAGCATCAGATGGCCTTATCACTAACGTGCCAAAGCTATATAATGTCCCACTTTAGGGACAATAAGTTTCTATCAAGTGATTGAATCACTTCCTTTAGCCTCTATCCTCTAACACTCTTTAGCTTTTTGCCAAGAGGGTCAAAATCCCTCATTGGGAGTTTTCAACTCCATTTAGGTGGGAACAACTCCATCTAAAGCATTCCTAACATAATGGTGGGAACAAACCACACAACACTTCATTTAGGTTCTCCTAGGAGGCACACAGTTAGATACAACACTCCTATGTCAGTACTATAATTTACACTTTACAATACTAATATTAAGAACATTGCATAAGCAACTGCAATACTTTCGAATAAACCTTATGTAACACCCCTCACCCAACTACAATGTAGCCGACCAAAGTGTGCTAAATTCGGTGCTGGAGCACCCTATCTTATCTTACTTTATTCCTTTAATCATTTTCAAGTTATTATCTTTTAATATCAATTATTTTTTGACGGAGAAACTAACGGAGTTTCCCCTATTTTATTAACGTTTGACGTATTTTATTCATCTGCTTGAAATTTTCAATAATATTTTAAAATAAAAATCTCATCAATAATTCTTATAATCATCTCATCATTTCATGCATCATCATTTCTGATAGTGTCCATACATTTCGATTCTTATTCATTACCATGCATATTCATTCATGCTCATTTCATATATAAAAAATTTCAAATTTTCATTAATTACATAATTTACAATTTACATAATACACAAATTAATTATAATTTCATAATTTATATTTCAACATGATAACTAATTATAAATACATAAAATAACTTTTATGAGCCTTATCTACATGCATTGCTAAGGAGGTAACAACTTGAACACTTCTGATACTTCTGCTGATCTGGACTCCAAAAATCTCAGTCAAAGTACCTACGCGAGGAAACAAATCCATCGTGCTAAGCATTGCTGCTTAGTGGTGCAATAATATAACAAGAAAATAATATATACAAATTAAGAAAAAAAATAGAGCATAATTTAAGTATTCAAGAATCAATTTGATTTACTATGATGTTTCTAGTATTATCTATCTTATATGCTAATTTGTTCCTCTTTGGAAGTACTGAGTTTATATAGTAATAATATTCGATATACAGATTAATTTTAGGAGTAATGGATTTTCGTTTTCTACAATATTGAAAATTTCATTTACTACTACTTGATTCAATTATGTTTCCATTGCTAATCTTTTTTTTTCTTTTTTCTCATTTTATTCAATACTTTCTAATATTTTTAATTACTAATGTTCTTAAATAATTTTAATAATTTACATTGCCCAGGTAACCTATGACAGGCTGACTAAACTGGATAACGGGTCATTGGCACTGGACACTGCGGTGCCTCGGGCCGTCATACCGTGGGACGCAGAACGTCAATCACGTATGCAGTCAGTATAGCTAAAAAGCCATGATAATACATAATCAGGCATAAAAGCCATGAATACGGGTATAAAAGCCATGAATATAGGCATAAAGTCATTAATACAGGCATAAAGCCTTTCGCAGTACTACTAAAATAATACCTTATTGGCATACCAATCTATCCAATCTGATACACGTGTCCAGGCAATACATGGGCACATAGTACCATTAAGAGTTTATATGTTTCATCTTTTTATTATATTTTTTGTTTATATATTTTATAGCATTCTAATTTTGTTTATAATGGAAACATAATTTCCAAATTCATATTTCTAGGTAATTTATGCATTCATCGTAATATTCATACTAATTACAATTCACATTCATTTAATCTCATGTACCATTCACATTCAAAACATCTTTCCTTTCTCTCTTGATGGGAACCTAAATCCCAAATGACACTTTTATCACATTTATTCATTCAACAATATATTCATGTAAAGTATATTTCATACTTCAAGTTGTATTGCTAATATATTATGAACTCCATTGGTGTTGGGAGTATAAGTCTCAACAATCCATCTAGGTTAATTTCATTTTATATTCAAGTGGTATCACTTATGTTTTATTAAACCTACTAGTAATGGGAATACAAATCTTAATTATATATTCACATAAATTAAATGTTCATTAAGTCATTTAGGTAAATTACTATTTCTATTCCAAGTAATCCATGAACATTTTATGGATTCCAAATTTCATACCTTAATTTTCTCTACCAATTTAGTTATTACACTTTGTGTCTTTGTATTACTATTCACATTAGTATTCACTCAAATTATTGACTTTTTAATACATAATAAATTTATTGAACCTAAGTTCACCAAGATACCATATTTTGCATTTTATTTTTGTTGGTATTAATTTCCAATACCATTTCAAAGCTTATCTTATGTTATTCAAAATTTTTAGATTTCATACCGTAGGTTTACTATTCCATTGGTCATTTGCACAGTAGGAATTTGACAAAATTGTCTTCATGAAAGTTGTTCCTTATTGTGTCTAGTTACATTTCCTTTTTTGAATCACTCAATTTGGAGTTTTTTAGCTAAAGTTATGGCCTAAACACCATAACTGGCCGGATTGGAAAGCATCTAGAATTCTGGGCAAAATTGGTTATAGCAGATTTGGTAACCTAAGTTTGGTTGGCAATTTGAATTGGTTAGGTTCAGATTTTGAGTTTGTGTTCTCATAAAAGTTGTAGGGCTATGTCTCAGCTTTTTTCCGGTAAAAGTTCAGGTCAATTGGACCTTTCTATACAGAGTTATGACCAAATGAATTAATATTGTTTATTTGATCATTTTGCCCAGGCAGAATACATGTCACGCGGATTAGGGCAATTTTCAGGTCAACTTAGTTTAGTTTTCTGGGCAGGGTTTCTTCACTAAAGTTGTTCCATTATTTGTTTAGTTTCATGTCCAATTGGCCTTGCACCAATTGAACCTATGCAATTCCATATATGGCTATCCAAACCTACTGGACACACAACCAGTCCTGCAGGTCACCAAGGGTAGCATGCCTAAGCTCAACTCCAACATCCTTACTCACTTCAATTCCTCCTCACACACATTCAAATGATCAATAATTGACCATTACAAGGTCAATATACCATTTCATGAGCAAACCCTAATTTTTTTTTTTTTCACAAACCCTAATTTCCAAGTGTCCATTTTATGCTATCATGCCATCTAACACATCCAACACACATAATCCAACATCTAACTCAAGTTTTCTCACCACAAACCACTTCTAAACAATTCAAGTCATACAAATCAACAAATCTCATCCTTCTCCCATGGCTGCAAATTTTCATACACACTTCAATATAATTGTTTTGTTCAATTTTTCAACAAACTCTCATTTAATTAGTCTTCCTAACAAGGATTAAAAAGAGAGGGAAGTAAGTATAAGCACTAACCTTTTTGAACTACACTTAACCTTGATTAAACCTCCCTAATCTCTTCTTCTTTGGCTTCCAATAGCTTTTTCTAAGTGAAAGATCAAATTTTTGTGAAGGGACTTGGCAATTTTGGTGAACAAATGGAGAGGAAATTCAAGCTTTTAAGCTTAAAAATGGTGGAACCTCTTCTCTCTCTCTCTCTCAACGTTTTTGGCTGCCCAAAGGTTGAAGATGCAGATTTTTTTTTTCAGTTTTTGGTCTCTTTTATCTCTTTTAATGAGTTTAACAAATTGTGATTGGTGGAGGAAATTTAAATGACATCATATGATGTCATGATTAGTATTTTCTTTCATTTTCTTTTCTTCTCTTCTCTACTTATTTCCAATTTAATTTTTAGCAATATTTATTCATATTTTAGATCATAATAATTATTTAATTAACTAGACAGGTCGGCCAAAAATCATCTCTGAAGAAGAAATGACCAAAATACCCTCCGTTTGGCTTAACAGACTAAAATTGTCTGTACCGATTGAAAAATTTTTCTAATCCTTTTTTTGGCATTCTAATGCCATAGAAACCTCAATAACTCTTCTCTGGAGTCCCAAAAATTATTTTATAAATTTTCTTCTGGGTTTAGGGCTCCTAGTTGCGAGAACCGCAACTTTCCATTGGGTTACCCATCGCTTGGGCCCCGGCTCATTTAACTTGGTTGTATTTTATTTCTAAAATTTTTCCTTAATTTTACTTACACTTATTTGAGTTATTTATGACTCCTCACTCTAGTTTAAATATTTTTCCATACGTTCTAGCTATCCAGACTGACACCAGTCATCGAAATAGTAGAATGTGTGAAATTAATACAGTGAGGGTGTTACAATTCTTCCCCTCTAACAAAAATTTCGTCCTCGAAATTTACTGGGTATAGGTATCTGAGATAATTCCTTTACCTTTCTATTGCTCCCTCTGTCTAATTCTTTTATATATATATGGTACTATTTAGTCTTTTCGAATCTATCATTATACACTTAGGCATATCATAAGGGAAGGATACTTTACCTCAAATTCACATTTGGGGCTTCTTGCTCCTCTCCGGCTTGGGTGACATTTGAAAGTGGTGTTACTGTTGTACTTGGTACTTCCACAACCTCTGTTTGGGTCCGTGGTAAATTCCTCTTAGGACAATCTTTCAGACGATGGTCTATGGCCCCACATCTATGACAGGCTTCAGTCAATTTATGCCACTTGTTACAATAGCCACATTTTCTTGCTAGTCTTAGCGCACTCGCTACCAGTGTTTCTGGTTGATCTCTTCTAGGTATAGGCCTGGGTTTAGTCTCCTACTTTGATCAGATGTCTGACTTAACTGTTCTCTTGGCCTCTTATTACTAGATTGTCCAAATTTCCTCTTTTGCTGATCACCACTCCTCTTCTGTTCCTCTTCATGAACACAGCTAATATATTTCTTTCTGAACTTTATCAAAAAGAATTCCCAAGTTACGTCGGCTGGTGGCACTACCTTGGTTACAACATCCCACCACCAATATGCAGCTTCTTGTAACAATGAAACTGCACACTCCAAACTCTGTTTTGGTGTGCAATGGAGCTGCTGCAGGACTCTTTTAGTCCTTTTTAACCAATACTCAGCCACTGAAGAATCGTCTTCCTTTCTACCATTGAAATCAACTGCTCCATACTTCCTAATTTTTCTTAGAGGTGATTTTCGCTAAGGCAGTGGTGGAATAACCCCAGTCATCTATCGAATGAATTCAGTCATCTGCTCAAACAAGGCCTGTTGGGGTTGTACAGAAACCTCTTGCACTGGTGGAGTAGGATCTCCCCGATTTCCAATATCACTCTCAGTCGGGATACGATTTACTATTTCTTCTTCTACTGCCCTCTGCGATTCTGAGTCCATACCTTAACCTAAAATAACCAAGAAAATAGATCTACATTAGTGTCACCTCGACTCATATGAATGCAATGCATGTTATGCACACTATCCCCTTCCATCTATCTATGCCTAAGAATGCCTAAATCATGCTCTGATACCAATAAATGTAACACCCCTCACCCGATTACAGTGTAACCGAGCAAAATGTGCTACATTCGGTGCCGAAGCACCCTATCTTATCTTACTTTATTCCTTTAATCATTTTCAAGTTATTATCTTTTAATATCAATTATTTTTCGATGGAGAAACTAATGGAGTTTCCCCTATTTTATTAACGTTTGACGCATTTCACTATTCATTTACTTGAAATTTTTAATAATATTTTAAAATAAAAATCTCATCAACAATTCTCATAATCATCTCATCATTTCATGCATCATCATTTCTACTAGTGTCCATACATTTCGATTCTTATTCATTACCATGCATATTCATTCATGTTCATTTCATATATCAAAAATTTCAAATTTTCATTAATTACATAATACACAAATTAATTACAATTTCATAATTTATATTTCAACATGATAACTAATTATAAATACATAAAATAACTTTTGTGAGCCCTATCTACATGCATTGCTGAGGAGATGATAACTTGAACAGTTCTGATACTTCTGCAGATCTGGATTCTAGAAATCTCAGTCAAAGTACCTGCGCGAGGAAACAAATCCATCGCGCTAAGCATTGCTGCTTAGTGATGCAATAATATAACAAGAAAATAATATATACAAATTAAGAAAAAAAAAATAGAGCACAATTTAAGTATTCAGGAATCAATTTAATTTACTATGATGTTTTTAGTATTATCTATCTTATATGCTAATTTGTTCCTCTTTGGAAGTACTAAGTTTATATAGTAGTAATATTCGATATACAGATTAATTCTAAGAGTAATGGATTTTCGGTTTCTACAATTATGAAAATTTCATTTACTACTACTTGATTCAATTATGTTTCCATTGCTAATCTTTTTTTTTTTTTTTTCTCATTTCATTCAATACTTTCTAATATATTTAATTACTAATGTTCTTAAATAATTTTAATAATTTACATTGCCCAGGTAACCTATGACAGGCTGACTAAACTGGATAACGGGTCGTTGGCACTGGACACCGCCGTGCCTCAGGCCGTCATACCATGGGATGCAGAATGTCAACCACGTATGCAGTCAGTATGGCTAAAAAGCCATGATAATACATAATCGGGCATAAAAGCCTTGAATACGGACATAAAGCCATGAATATAGGCATAAGGCCTTTCGCAGTACTGCTAAAATAATACTCTATTGGCATGCCAATCTATCCAATCTGACACACATGTCTAGGCAATACATGGCACATAGTACCATTAAGAGTTTATATGTTTCATCATTTCATTATATTTTTCGTTTATATATTTTATAGCATTCTAATTTTGTTTATAATGGAAACATAATTTCCAAATTCATATTTCTAGGTAATTTATGCATTCATCGTAATATTCATACTAATTACAATTCACATTTATTTAATCTCATGTACCATTCACATTCAAAACATCTTTCCTTTCTCTCTTGATGGGAACTTAAATCCCAAATGACACTTTTATCACATTTATTCATTCAACAATCTATTCATGTAAATTACATTTTATACTTCAAGTTGTATTGCTAATATATTATGAACTCCATTGGTGTTAGGAGTATAAGTCTCAACAATCCATCTAGATTAATTTCATTTCATATTCAAGTGGTATCACTCATGTTTTATTAAACCTACTAGTAATGGGAAAACAAATCTTAATTATATATTCACATAAATTAAATGTTCATTAAGTCATTTAGATAAATTACTATTTTTATTCCAAGTAATCCATGAACATTTCATGGATTCCAAATTTCATACCTTAATTTCCTCTACCAATTTAGTTATTACACTTTGTGTCTTTGTATTACTATTCACATTACTATTCACTCAAATTATTGACTTTTTAATACATAATAAATTTATTGAACCTAAGTTCACCGAGATACCACATTTTTTTTGTGACACCCCATACCCGTGTACAGTATACCCGAGTAAGTAATGTCACACGGTGTACCGGCACACTCTAATATACCCTAATTAATTTTCATCATAATTTTGAATATAACTTGTAAAATATAACTCATTTAAGTCATTTATTGAAATCATAATTTATTTGAGGTTCCGTAAAGTTTAAAGAAAATCCGTGAGCATCAAGCTAAAAATGGAGAAAACAGTTCTTCGGAACCTGTGAAAAACACTTCCAATAAACAAATTCATTCATTCTCAACTCCAATATCATCACAAAACTCAATATCAAGATCTCACATTTCAATTTCAATTCTTAATCATCCATCACATGTGATGATCACATATAAATCATAAATAACCATTTACTTTTCCATTCACAAATACAATTTTCATAATTTACATAAACCTCGATATACATTACACAAGTTTAATTACATATGAGAAAATCAAAATTAAGTTACAAAATATCAAAATGACACCTAGTGTCCTACCAATGCACTGCAGAAGTTGAGGTGACACGGACACTATGCAGAGCTGTAGGATGGACTCACCCAGTCTGTGGTCTACTGGGCTCACGATCTGTATCTCCAGTACCTACGTGTGGCAAAAGCAACGCGCTAAGCAATAATGCTTAGTGGTGCAATAATATAATAAAAGAAAATAGCAAGAAATTAAATGTGTAGTGAATGTGTACGTTTTATTTGTTTGGTATTTGTATATCATTTACTTTGTTCACTTTTATTCATTTGGTTGCCCCAAGTAACCTACACTAGACGCATCAGATCGATAACGGGTAAACCGCACCGGGTGTCTAGTACCTCGCCGTCACACCATCCGTCACATATGCATCTCCGGTGTGCAAATGAGCACTACCAAGTCAGAATAATCTCGTGCACAAGGCCAATTCTCAATGCAAAGTCAGAATGGCTAAAAGCCATGAAATCACATCATGGCATATTGCCATGTGCGATCGCTAATCGAACCCTATTGGCATGCCAAACTATCCAAACCAATCATGTTAGGTATACTAGGGCATTTGAAACTTTTAAATTCTTCAATTTGTGCATTTCAAGTTTTGGTGTCACTATTCACCTCATTGGTCAACAAAAATGTGGACTTTTGGATAGAAAATGTGTACATTGACTTTGGCACTCCCAACATACCACATTTTACATTTAAAACTTGTTAGAATTGGTCACCATTACCATTTCTAACTTAAAACCAAGAGGGCAGAAAATTTCAGTTTTTGAGTCTAAGTTCACTGTTCCATTAAACACTGTTACAGTGGAAATTTGAAGAAATGGCAAACATGAAAGTTGTTCCTTATTTTGTCTAGTTGAATTTCCTTTTTGAATCACTCCATTTGGAGTTTTGTAGCTCCAGATATGGTCCAAAAACCACAGCTGGCCGGATTTCCATTCTGCAGAAATTACTATATCTACAGTAACATGAACAGTGGCTAGAATCACTTTGTTGGATGGGTTCTGGCCATAATTTGGGGTAGGTTCCTTCATGAACGTTGTTTGTCTATGTCTTAACTTGTTTCTGTAAAACTTTCAGGTTAATTGACCATATCTACAGTGAGTGATGGCCAAATGAACAGTTACTGTTCATTTGGTCAATTCTGCAGGTGCTGTTGCAGGGTGTCCGGATTGGGGCCAACTTTTGGTCCTCTTGCTTTGGTCTTTTGGGCATGGTTTCTTCAGCAAAAATGTGCCATTATAAGCCTAGTTTCATGTCCAATTGGCCAAACACCAATTGGACCAACACAGCCCAAGTTATGGCAGTGCAAGTGGACTGAATTTTCAGTCCCTCTGCTGTTGTCCTAGGGCAGCCTACAACTTCACTTTGCAATCCTATTTTTCAGTCCATTTTATGGTCAACTTACCTAAGATGGTCACTAATTGACCATTAAAATGTGCTCTAACAATTTCTTAAGCCAAGTCAATTTTCACTCCCCAAAACCCTAGCTTCACATTAGGTTTTCTACAAAATGCCTTAGTTAGCATACCAACTTATTATTCTTATGTTTATAAACTTCCTACATGATTCTAGTTCACTTCAAGCTCATCAAAAACACTCCTTCCTATTCCTTCACTAGGGCAGCCAAAACTCATGTACACATACACATGAATTTTGTTCATTTAAATTACATTTTCTTACTAAATTCAAGTTCCATTTCATGAAATTAAAGAGTTTTAGGTATATAGTGCACTAACCTTGAATAGGGCAGTTTTTTTACCAACTCAAATTTTACTTTATTTCCTCTTCTTGGCTGCCAAAAGCTTGTTTAAGGTGTAGGGTAAAATTTTAATGAAGTGAGGTTAGGGTTTTTTGGTGAAACAAGGTAGGAAATTAAGCTTGCTTGATTGAACATCAATGGAGGGAGGAAGAAGAGAAACTCACGTTTTTGGCTGAAGAGAAGGCAGCTGGTTTTTGGTCTTCCTTGGTCTTTATTTAGCTCTTTTATTAGTTAGTCAAATGGTTACTTAATGGTGATTGGTTGGCAATTTTAAATGACATCACAATGATGTCATAAATAAGCTTTTTCTTCACTTTCTTTTCTTTCCTCCACTACTCATCTTCAATTTAATTTCTAGTAATGTTTATCCATATTTTATGTCATATTAATTATTTACTTAACTGGACAAGTCGGCCAAAAATCACCTCTGAAGGCGAAATGACCAAAATGTCCTCCGTTTGGCTTAACGGGTCAAAATTGTCTGTACCGATTGAAAAATTTTTCTAAATATTTTCTTGGCATTCTAATGCCATAGGAACCTCAATGACCCTTCTCTGGAGTCCCAAAAATTATTTTATAATTTTTTCCCCGGGTCTAGGGCTCCTCGTTGCGAGAACCGCAACTTACCTCTGGTTACCCATCGCTTGGGCACCGGCTCGTTTAACTTGGTTGTATTTTATTTCTAAAATTTTTACTAAATTTTTCTTATTAATATTTGAGTTAATTATGGTTCTTCACTTTAGTTTAAATATTTTTTTTCCAAAAGTTCTAGCTGTCTGGACAGACACGGGTCACCGGAACAGTAGACTGTGCGGAATTGCTACCGGGAGGATGTTACATTTTTCTTTTATTTTTGTTGGTATTGATTTCCAATACCATTTCAAAGCTTATCTTATGTTATTCAAAATTTTCAGATTTCATACCCTAGGTTTACTGTTCCATTGGTCATTTGTACAGTAGGAATTTAACAAAATTGTCTTCATGAAAGTTTTTTATTATTGTGTCTAGTTATATTTCTTTTTTTGAATCACTCCATTTGGAGTTTTGTAGCTCAAGTTATGGCCTAAACACCATAACTAGCCGGATTGGATAGAATCCAGAATTCTGGGCAAAACTGGTTCTGGCAGATTTGGTGACCTAAGTTTGGTTGGCAATTTGAATTGGTTAGGTTCAGAATTTGAGTTTGTGTTCTTCATAAAAGTTGCAGGGCTATGTCTCGGCTTTCTTCTGGTAAAATTTCAGGTCAATTGGACCTTTCTACGCTGAGTTATGACCAAATGAATAAATACTATTTATTTAGTCATTTTGCCCAGGCAGAATGCAAGTCACCCGGATTAGGGCAATTTTTAGGTCAACTTGGTTTGGCTTTCTGGGTAGGGTTTCTTCACTAAAGTTGTGCCATTATGTGTCTAGTTTCATATCCTATTGGCCTTGTACCAATTGAACCTATACAATTCCATTTATGGCTGCCCAAACCTGCTAGACTCACAACTAGTCCTGCAGGTCACCTAGGGCAACATGCCTAAGCTCAACTCCAACATCCTTACTCACTTCAATTCCTCCTCACACACATTCAAATGGTCAATAATTGACCATTACAAGGTTAATATACCATTTCATGAGCAAACCCTAATTTTTTTTTTTTCACAAACCCTAATTTCCAAGTGTCCATTTCATGCTATCATGTCATCTAACACATCTAACACACATAATCCAACATCTAACTCAAGTTTTCTCATCACAAACCACTTCTAAACAATTCAAGTCATACAAATTAACAAATCTCATCCTTCGCCCATGGCTGCAAATTTTCATACACACATCAATATAATTATTTTGTTCAATTTTTCAACAAACTCTCATTTAATTAGTCTTCCTAACAAGGATTAAAAAGAGAGGGAAGTAAGTATAGGCACTAACCTTTTTGAGCTTCACTTAACCTTGATTAAACCTCCCTAATCTCTTCTTCTTTGGCTACCAATAGCTTTTTCTAGGTGAAAGATCAAATTTTTATGAAGGGACTTGGCAATTTTGGTGAACAAATGGAGAGGAAATTCAAGCTTTTAAGCTTGAAAATGGTGGAACCTCTTCTCTGTCTCTCTCTCAACGTTTTTGGTTGCCCAAAGGTTGAAGATGCAGATTGTTTGGTCTCTTTTATCTCTTTTAATGAGTTTAACAAATTGTGATTGGTGGAGGAAATTTAAATGACATCATATGATGTCATAATTAACATTTTCTTTCATTTTCTTTTCTTCTCTTCTCTACTCATTTCCAATTTAATTTTTAGCAATATTTATTCATATTTTAGATCATAATAATTATTTAATTAACTGGACAAGTCAGCCAAAAATCATCTCTGAAGATGAAATGACCAAAATACCCTCCGTTTGGCTTAACAGGCTAAAATTGTCTGTACCGATTGAAAAATTTTTCTAAACATTTTATTGGCATTCTAATGCCATAAAAACCTCAATAACTCTTTTCTGGAGTCCCAAAAATTATTTTATAAATTTTCCTCTAGGTTTAGGGCTCCTAGTTGCGAGAACTGCAACTTTCCATTGGGTTACCCATTTCTTGGGCCCCGACTCATTTAACTTGGTTGTATTTTATTTCTAAAATTTTTTCTTAATTTTTCTTACACTTATTTGAGTTATTTATGACTTGTCACTCTAGTCTAAATATTTTTCCAGATGTTCTAGCTGTCCAGACTGACACCAGTCACCGGAATAGTAGAATGTCCGGAATTAATACAGTGAGGGAGTTACACCTTATCCTTTTCCTCTAAACTTTCATTAACACTTTGATTGAAACACATACCCTGATTGGCATTCTTGTGTCATGCCACCCTTCTTGGTAGCTATGGCCTTATCTAAAGCAACCAAGTGTCTCAGGTTAGTTACACATACTTGTGCCTCTAATAAAGAAAGCACTATGTTTTACTGTGTTTTGTTTTATTGTCACTTGGGCCTTATATGATACTTTTCTTTTCCCTTTGGTGTTGACTTTGAACTTGGTCTTGCACATGTATGGATTGGAGGTCACTTTTTATAATACCCCATACCTGAGGTAGTGAAAATTCATACCTAAAGGAGGGTACATCCCATAAAGTACTGAAGAGAAAAAAGGCCAAAGGGAGTGCTGTGTTTGGGGAAAAAACAAGAAAATAGGGATGAAAGGATGAAAAGCTTGTCTAGGCAAGTTTGGCACTGAAGTTAAGGTTCAACCACCTGTGAGAGGGGGGCGTGAGGTGAAATATCATTCACTAGAATTATATAAAATGCACCAGGTAATGCCTAGGAAAGATGGTGGAGTCACAATGGTCTCACTTAAGTAACACCTCCTTAAATAACATTTCCTAGACATGCACTTCATACAATCCTAATAGAATCAAACCACTGGTAAATACTGTCTTCTCATAACACAACCACGGTACTAACGATTTGTGCCACGAAGGCATAGATAGACAGGAGTCGCCACCCGGGTAATAACCAGAACATATTAAGTATTTCTTCCGAGGGTCATAGATGGTAACTTACTCCTTGCAGAGTTTCTACAACCGCTATTACTATAGCCCAATGTCTAGGTTTGGGATAGTGGGTATGTAAGGGGAAGATGTTAGGCACCCCTTACGCCTGGTCTAACCTCGTTAATTCGAGTGTCAGTCCTCTACTAATGTTTCTAAAAGTCTTGTTTATTATTCCTTTATTAAACTTTATCCTAAAAATGCAATTCTAATCCTACACACGCAAGTAATTCACAAAAGGGTTGTTGTTTATAAAAAATTTTCATGCAAAAATAATTCCTATTTGTGGGGTTGCTAATTATTTAAATGATATTTACCAGATGACTAAAATTAATTTATTATTAAGAATTTAATTTACAAACAAATTCAATTTCAAATAACTATAAATTTCTATTTAACCTAATTAATTAATTTTCACCAAGTTACCCTAAGGATAATTAAACTAAGTTAATTATGCACATGTGTAATTTATTCTAATATCACATAAGGTCTAAACAATCACAACCTAATAAAGATTTCTAACATGCAAATTTATTTTACAATTACCAAGCATTAAATTAAATTTATTTTATATGCCAATGTTAGTTTAATTTACAAACCAGATTAATTTTAATTTACAAAGTATTTATTTAAATTAATTACATGCAAAAGTTAGTTAAATTAAAAATAAAGTTAATTTTAATTTACCATATAAAAATTCTATTATTACTACAATTTCATGCTAATAGTTATTCAAGTAGTTTAGGCCTACTTATCTATTGGTAAATGCAGTTGCTATTGGGGCAAGCTACCCTTAAAAAAATGGTCTTCTCTTCTAGTATAGCAATGATATCCCTAGCTTACTCCCGTTTAGCTCCACATAAGCTCCACGCAAATGTCCTCTTTGGTACTTATCAATCTTATTTGTAATAAAAAAAATAAAGAAACTAAAGAAAATAAAGAAAATAAGAAAATACTAATAACAATTCACATTGGATTCTAACTCTAGTATCCTAAAGGGGTTAAAATTCCTAATCAACTATAACTAACTGGTGGTCTAAGTCTTCTAACATGATCCAAATAGTTCATAACACCTCTTGAATTAAAAAAACACAGAAAAATAGATCAAATATCAATTAAAACCCAAGAACACACAAGAAGATAAATAAATATACAATTCTCAAATTCTGGCAGATTGACAGTAATAAGAAATTTGATTTTTAAAAAATAGTTAGACACACCTAAAAATCATGAAAATTTATAGAAGACAGCCAAAATAACATAAAACATCATAAAATTCATAGATTAAACAAAACCTTAGCCAAATGATCTACACAAATCGTAAATTTTCCTAAAGACAGAATCGCACTACTTTTTTGTAAAATTCATAACTCACCAACCATAATAGATATGAATACGAAACTAATTGGAAAAGATTCACAAGATTCCAAACTTAATTTTAGACATCAGATTTACACAAAAATATTAAGAAACAAGGGAGATATGGACTCTATAATTTGAGTATCCTGCAAATTAGATTTTACAGGAACCTTAACTTCAAATAGCAATAACTTGCAAAATATTAAAGCTTTTTTAGTGATTCTTGAGCCTAAAATTAATAGAATTTTGTGTAAAATATGAATATAATTTTTCAAAGTTTTTAGAGATTCAGAAAATAATGAAAAGTAATAAAAATATAAGAGATAGAAAACTGAATATGTGGAGAGTTGTTTATCCCCTCAAATTAAATATTATTACATGATCTATATGAACATATAAAATAACTTAAAAACAAGAAATATAGAATTAAACATTACATGGCATAGATCTTGAAAAGAAAATAAAAGAACTAACCTTTAGGAAATATCACTAGAAAGAAATAATAACTAAAAGAATTTTGACTATTCCTCTCTTTAAATTTTTTTTTTTTTTGTCTCCTTTCTTCTTCTTCTTCTTTTTTTTTTTTTTTGTGTCTTCTCCTCCTCCTTTTTTTTTCTTTTCTAGTAGGGTATTTATAGGGTTTTGGGAGACAAGTGTGATAGGGTTTAGAGTCATAGGGTGATAAAGTTCTAATAACTTAAACAACTAGGATTGCAGAATTTGGGTGAGACTGAGATATGGATTAGGTGTTTCAACCAACAGGAAGAGAGGGGAAGGCACCAATAGGGAGTGAGGAAGAGGTGTGGTAGAGTTTGAAGTCCTAGTGTGATAAGGTTCAGATAACTTAAACAACTAGAATTGAGAAATTTGGGTGAGACTGGGATATTGGTGAGGTGTTCCAACCAATAGGAAGGGAGGGAAAGGAGGTGGCACCAATATAGAGTGAGGAAGAGAGTGGGGCCAAAGGGGGAGAGAGAGTTTGTATGGGAGAGGGATAGAGAAAAAGATATTTTTTTTTTATTTTAAGTTTTTAAAAAATAAATTAAATGGGTCATATTTAAAATTCCTAACTAGGCTTTCTTAGGCTCATGGGGTCCAATTAAACTTAATTAGGTCCATTTAAGAACTACCCATATTAAATTTAAACAAAACAAAATTTTATTTAAATTAAATTAATTTTTCAAAAAACATATTATTTTTTTTTCAAGATCATGCTACGGAATTAATAATTTAGTTCTATGCCTCCTATTATATCTTACAATCATATAATTTTTCATCATCGGGTTTCCCACGGCCTCAATGCACATACTCATCACAAAATAAGGGTCTACACCACCAAAGTTGGTTTATCATAGAATATAAAACCCACAGCTAGGAGAGTCCTATTAGCCTACTCTCTGATTTTCTCCACTTCCCTCCCTCTTCCTCCCTCTTCCTTCAATTCCTCTAACCCATAGACCTAAAACACATTACCTTAGCCTCTCCATGGAGGAGGATCATCTTAAACCTCTCCAAAGGGTAAAGGGTATCCCTTCCCCTCCTCCCTCAAATAAGTTGAAAAAAAAGATGAAGAAACTCCTCCCTTGTCATACAAACTTCAGAGTACTTTGCCTTGAAACCCACAATCAATTTAGTGTATTCCCAATATTGCTCCCAAATAGGTTCAAACACCAAAGACTCACTTGACCTAACACCAACTTGTGGTGGAAAACTAATACACTTGTATTATATAGATGTTTTTAAGCACATTTGTATACTATTTCATATCATGTAGGCAAGCAATCTCATGCATAGTCATTAATTTCATCGACTTTTGTGATTTCCATTGACAAACTCTAAATTCCATGTTTTTTGCATCATTTCAGGTGTTTGGATGAAATTCTAAGGTATAGTAGTACAAAAGAAAGCTTGAAAAAATAGAAAGGGAAGAGAAGTGTTGCTGATACACTTTACACGGGTCGTGTAAGCAAAAACATAGACCTGTGTAACCTGCTGCCAAGGAAAAGCTGAAAGAGGCAAGGAAGAAACGCAGCAAACGTATCAGACCCTTGTAAATCACAGAAAACCATGTAAGTCTTTGCCTAGCTAGGTTTGAAGAATTCTTTGAAGAACAAAAGTACACGGGTCGTGTTCTTAGACCCGTGTAACCAGCTGCACCCCATGTAATCTTCTATGACATCGCGAGATGCAAACCTTCAAAACTAAAGTTACTTACACGGTTTTAAGCCTTGTAGTGATACACGGGCCATGTATCAATCAACAGCCAGTTTTCTTATTTTGCTCCAGCTTCAGTTTTTGACAGAGAGAAGAGACTCCTAACGCTTTTGGGGACTCTAAAAGGGAAGAAAACCTAATCCTAGGCCAACTATTATAAATAGAAGCTGCAAAAGAGAAAAGAAGGGGGAAAGAGAGGGGAAATCCCAGAGCAGTATAATCACTTTCTCACAACCGTCTAGAGGAGCAGGACATCAGCATCAAGGAGGAGCCTTCAGCCGAAGTTCCATAAGATCAAAGCTGCAGATCCTTTTCGGTTCTTTCATTCTATTTCTTTTAGAGGATTTTTATTATCCCGTACTTTATTTTTATCATGTTTGCTGAACTCACCATGAGTGAGTAATTTTCATATTCTGGAATTAGGAGAGTAATGCTTGTAATCATTATTATGAACAAACATTAAGTTTGTTTATTGGATTTGAGATTTGTTCCTTGATTTAATTTCTTGTGATCTTAATGCATGCTATGTGTTAGTACCCACTTAGTATTGATTATAGATATTAATTGAAGTACTGAAAGGTGAAGATTAATATTAGAAAATCAAGATTTTGAACCTAGGAAATCTGACCTAGAGATAGGCTGATGACCTTTGTGGAGTTTCGAAATTAGTCAAAGATCTTAAAGGGTTTTAATTAATTTAATCCCCATGAAAGTAGTATTTAGGTTAATTAAAATACACCTTAGGTGCCTTGAGAGAGGACTTACGATATCTTAGGATTAATTTTCATCAAGAAAAATGATTCTCAATCCAGTAAATAGACAATATTACATCCATAGTAAGATTAAAGTGTAAAATCTTAATTCCGGAATTACTTCAAAATAGACTATTCCATTTTAAGTTTATTACATTTTTTTATTCTAGCATTTAAAATAGACAAGCTTCATTCCCTCATTTTATTCAACAGCCTAGACAGCCAAAATCACTATGTAGTTTGGTATTTACTAATTAAATTCTTTGTGAGGTGATACTCTGCTCACTACTTTATTACTTGTTCGCGATCTGTGCACTTCAGGGGTTGTAAAACTAGCAAATAAGTTTTTTTGTGCCATTGTCAAGGAATTTTAATTTTAGTAATATTAGGTGATCAGTAATTTAGATGATTTAGGCATTTTCATTTATTGTTTAATTTTGTTTAAATTGTTTTATTCTCTTATTCTTTCTCAGGTGATTGGTTTGGTACATGACCAGAACGAGACCAGAGGAAGAAGTCTTTGATTTGGATCCAGAGATAGACATAATCCTAAGAACTATAAGGAGGGAGAGGAAACATGAAGAACAGGATCGAAGAAATCCAGAAATTCCAAATATGGCCAATAATAACAACAACAGTGGATGCCAATAATTTTGAATTAAAATCGGCATGGCTCCAGATGATCCAACAGACCCAATTTGGAGGTTCACCAACAGAAGATCTACACTACCACCTCCAGTGCTTTTTTGCCCTTTGTGACACATTCAAGATGAATGGAGTCTTTGATCAAGCCATAAGACTCAAAGCATTTCCATTTTCCCTTTGAGATAGAGCAAGGAAGTAGTTACTTTCTCAACCAGCTGGAACATTCACCACTTGGGAAGACCTCTCATAAGCTTTTCTATCAAGGTACTTCCCACTTGCAAAGACTGCAAAGTTGAGAGTTAAACTCAACACCTTTAGGCAAAGGGAAGGTGAATCAGTCTATAATGCATAAGAGAGATATAAGGACCTATAGAGAGAATGCCCGCACCATGGCATAGAAGATTGGCTCCTGATTCAGAACTTCTATAATGGGCTACTGCCCTCTACAAGGAGCACATTAAATTTAGTAGCAACAGGTGACCAAATGGAGAAAATGATGGATCAAGCACTTGAACTTTTGGAGAGGGTCGCATATCACAATTATGAGTGGTTAAATGAAAGGGCAAATACAAGGAAAACAGCAGGGATTCTAGAAGTGGATGCCCTAAGCATGATAAATACTTAATTTGTCCAGCTCACAAAGAGGCTTGATAAAATACAAGCCAATGCTGTAACACCCCTCACCCGACTGCAGTGTAGCCGAGCAAAGTGTGCTACATTTGGTGCCGGAGCACCCTGTCTTATCTTTCTTTATTATTTTAGTAATTTTGAATTCGTTTAATTTAATATCAATTATTTTTCTATGGAGAAACCAGTGAAGTTTTCCCTATTTTATCATCAGTTGACGTATTTTACTATTCACCTGCTTGAAATTTTCAATAATATTTTATAATAAAAATATCATTCATGCTCATCATATTCATCTCATATTCAATTATTGTAATTCACATACTCATTTGTACAAATCTATTCATACTAAATTCATAAGTAAACATTCTCAAATTACATAAACAAAAATTTCAAATTTCCTTAATTTACATAATTTACAAAATAATTACATAATTTCATAATTTACATGATCTACAAATTAATTACAGTTCCATAATCTATATTTCAACATACAATTCATAATTTATATTACAAATAATAACTAATTATAATGTACAAAATACATAATATGATCTATATGGGCCCTATCTACATGCATTGCTGAGGAGGTGACAACCTTGAGCACTCTGCAGATCAGACTCTAAAATCTCAGTTTAGTATTCGCTGGGCTTTAACTTAAGTACCTACGCGAGGAAAAAAATCCATTGCAATAAGCATTGCTGCTTAGTGGTGCAATAATATAACAAGAAATAATGTATACAAATAAAAATAATTAGAGCATGTTTTCTATACTCAAGAATTTTACTGGGTTCATATGAAATTTGCCATACAGTATATTTTTTGTTATTTCTGTTACTCTCTAGGATCTCTTTTAGCAATTTCTCAATACTTGCTAGGTTGTCTTAGATTATCTCATAATAAGTAAATTTTAATATCAATCCAGTTCATTTCAATTCTTTCTAATAAATAACTATTCTAATTTATTTTAGGTCTTCTTACTCATTTATTTTATTTAATTTCTAATATTTTTAATTGCTAATATTCTTAACTTATTTCAATAAATTTTTTTTCTCTGCCTAGGTAACCTATGACAGGCTAACTAAACTGGATAACGGGTCGTTGGCACTAGACACCGCGGTGCCTCGAGTCGTCATACCATGGGACACAGAACGTCAATCCCGTATGCAGTCAGTATGACTAAAAAGCCATGATAACACATAATCGGGCATAAAAGCCATGAGTGCGGGCATAATGCCATTAATGAGGGCATAAAGCCATGAATGCGGGCATAAAGCCATGAATATAGGCATAAAGCCTTTCGCAATACTGCTAAAACAATAACCTATTGGCATGCCAAACTATCCAATCTGACACGCATGTCTAGGCAATACAAGGGCACATAATGTCATTAAATATTAATATATTGTGTTTTATGACTTCATTATTTCATAATAATTTTCAATTATAATATATGCATTCATTTGATCATATATATGATCATAATTCACATCAATTATCCTTTTATATCATTGTACTCAAAGTACTTTTCCTTTCTACAATAATGAGAACTAATGTCTAATTCATACATTAATATGGTTCATTTATTCATTTATTATGTTATTCATATTGATCACAATTCAAAACAATGGTTCACATGTACCATTATATTTAAAACATTTTTCCTTTCTCATTTATACATTTTATGAATTCTATTTGTGATGGGTATATAAGCCCTAACTACCTATTCACATCAATTAGGTTTTTTCATGTTTCAAGCAATCCATGAACATTTCATGGATTTCAAATTTATGGCATTAATTTTCCTTTAACAGCATAATTCTTACACTTTGTGTCTTTATATTACTATTCACATTACTATTCACTCAAATTGTTGACTTTTTAATACATAATGAATTTATTGAACGTAAGTTCACCAAGATACCACATTTTGCATTTTATTTTTGTTGGTATTGATTTCCAATACCATTTCAAAGCTTATCTTAGGGCTATGTCTCAGCTTTCTGCTGGTAAAATTTCAGGTCAATTGGATCTTTCTGCACTGAGTTATGACTAAATGAATAAACACTGTTCATTTGATCATTTTGCCCAGGCAGAATGTAAGTCACCCGAATTAGGGTAATTTTTAGGTCAACTTAGTTTAGTTTTCTGAGCAGGGTTTCTTCACTAAAGTTGCGACATTATGTGTCTAGTTTCATGTTCAATTGGTTTTACACCAATTGAACCTATACAACTCAAGTTATGGTTGCCCAAACATGCTGGACTCACATCTAAACCTGCAGTGCACATTGGACAGCATACCTAACCTCAATTCCCATGGCACAAATCACTTCATTTCCTAATCAAACACAGCCAAATGGTCACTAATTGACCATTGCAACATTAATGTAAGTTTAGTTACATCAACCTCCAAAATTGAGTTTCAAAACCCTAACCCTAATTGACCAAGCCTCCAATTCATGCATCTTACTCCTAATTTGCTATACTAATCATATAATTCATACTAGGGGTAGCTAATATGTCACTTCAAATCAAAGAATTCTCCTAACCCTAACTCATGTCAAGGCTGCAAAAATTTCATGGAACATAATCATGCCTTATTAATTCAGTTTTTATTAAATTTTCAACTTAACTTAGCTTAAATTCATGTTTAGAAAGATGTAAAAGCAAGGAATATGGCACTAACCTTGATTTAGCCAATTCGCAAAGCTTGAGAACTCCTTTTTTTCTCTTTCTTTTTCCTGTCCAAGTATTGTGCTAGTGGTGAGGATCAATTTTTGTGAAGGGATGATGGGGTTTTAAGGTGAAATGGTGGGTGAACTCAAGCTTGGTAGAGCTTTAATGGTGGTTTCTTTCTTCTCTTTCGACTGCCCATAGTGAAGAAGATGCAGATTTGTTTTGTTTATATCTCATCTTTATTCATTTTTTATCCCTTAAGTAATTTTGTTAAGTTGTGATTGGTGGAGAGCTCCCTAATGAGATCATGTGATGTCATAATTCCACTTTTCTTTCATTTTCTTTTCTTCTTTTCTCTACTCATTTTCAATTTAATTTTTAGCAATAGTTATTCATATTTTATGTCATAATAATTATTTACTTAACTGGACAAGTCGGCCAAAAATTATCTCTGAAGACGAAATGACCAAAATGCCCTCCTTTTAGCTTAATAGACTAAAATTGTCTGTACCGATTGAAAAATTTTTCTAAACATTTTCTTGGCATTCTAATGTCATAGAAACCTCAATGACTCTTCTCTGGAGTCCCAAAAATTATTTCATGAATTTTCTCACTGGTTTAAGGCTTCAATTGTGAAGACCGCAACTTCCCACTAGGTTACCCATCGCTAGAGCACTAGCTAATTTAACTTGGTTGTATTTTATTTCTAAAATTTTTCCTAAATTTTTCTTATTATTTTTTGAGTTAATTATAACTCCTCACTCTATTCTAAATATTTTTCCAGACGTTCTAGCTGTCTAGACCGACACCGGTCACCGGAACAGTAGAATGTGCAGAATTGCTACAGTGAGGGTATTACAAATGCTATAGGGATGAACAGTCAACACGATGATAGCTGTGGAGGAGGATACATGGGTTCAGAGTATAACAGCATTAGTGAACTCCCCACAAAATAAATGAACTATGTGAATAATGGAGAGAACTTCAATCAGAGACAGTCCCACAATCCATATTCAAATGCATACAACCTTAGATGGAGGAACCACCCAAATTTCTCATGGTCAAATTCATAGAATTAGCCAATGAACAAAAAGCAAGGATACAGACCACTAGCACCCCTAGGATTTCAAAAAAGGGAACAAAAACCTACATAGCCACCGCCACCCCCTTAGAGCTAACAGCCTGAACCAAGGTCGACTATGGAATCCATGATGGAAAGCTTCTTAGTAGCCCAACAATAGCAAAATGAAAATGATCAAACAGCTAGCTTCCAAAATGGACCAACTTGCCACCCACAATAAGATGCTTGAAAATTATATTGCTCAGTAAGCAAGCTCTTCAAGCAAAATTGTTGGTAAGCTGCCTAGTTAACTAAAGATGAACCCAAGAGAGCACTATAAGGCAGTTACATTGAGGAGTGAAAGAATTTTAGAACAGTCAGAGGAAGAACCAACTCAGAGAACCTCTTATAAATATGAAAACCAAATAGAGGAGAAAAAGGAAGAAGCTGAAGAGAATCAAGAAGAGGAAGCAAGGAAGAAAAAAAAGCTACCAGAACCATATCAGCCTCCTTTACCCTTATCTCAGAGATTCCAGAAAGCCAAATTAGACAAACAATTTGAAAAGTTTCAAGAAGTTTTACAAAAACTCTATATAAACATTCCTTTTATAGAAACAGTCTCTCAAATGCCATCTTATGCCAAGTTCTTCAAAGACATTTTATCAAAGAAAAGAAGGCTGGAGGACTATGAGACTGTTGCTCTTACAGAGGAATGCAGTGCCATATTACAGAACAAGCTGCCACCAAAACTCAAGGATCCAGGAAGCTTCTCCATACCTTGTCTTATCGGTAACATGAATATAGACAAAGCCCTCTGTGATCTAAGTGCAAGTGTGAGTCTGATGCCTTTGCTAATATGTAAGAAGCTTGATGTGGGGGAACTTAAGCCTACAACAATTTCATTATAATTGGCTAATCGATCAGTGAAATACCCTGTGGGCATTCTAGAAAACATCCCTATCAAGGTGGAAAAATTCTTTATCCCAGTTGATTTTATTGTACTGGAAATCGAAGATGACGTCCAAATCCCTATAATCCTGGGAAGACCTTTTTTAGCAACTATTAGAGCTATCATAGACGTTAAGAATGAACAGTTAACTCTCAAGGTAAGAGATGAAGAAGTGGAGTTTAACCTGTTTAGCGTAATGAAATACAAACTTGAACCTGATGAATGCTTCAAGATTGATATAATTGACAAGCAAGTTAAAGAGGAATTCATTAGAGCACACCCTGAAGATCCTCTAGGAGCATCCATCGTGCACAGCCACACAGCAGAGAAGGAGAACACGAAAATTGCAGCTTGTGCGCAATCCTTAATAGCTAATCCACCCCTACTATTGGCTCAAGTTTTCACTATAGAAGAGTTAAAGGAGGAACAACCCAAAGGCAAGCTTCAGGAAAACACCAAACAGGTAGAACTGAAACCTCTTCCCTCTACGCTAAGGATCAAAGAAGCACTGATTTTAGCACCAATAATGCAACCACAAGATTAGGAGCTACCGTTCGAGGTGATGTGTGATGCAAGTGACTATGCAGTTGGAGCAGTGCTTGGGCTAAGAAAAGATAAAAAGCTCCACGCTATTTATTACACCAGCAAGACACTCAACGACGCACAAATCAATTATGCTATCACAGAAAAAGAATTCCTAACAGTGGTGTTTACAATTGACAAATTCAAATCCTACTTAATTGGGTCAAAAGTCATTGTATTCATAGATCATACTGCCATTCGTTACCTTTTGAACAAGAAGGAGGCAAAACTAAGGCTGATTCGATGGATTTACTCCTGCAAGAATTTGACCTTGAAATCAAGGACAAAAAGTGATCTGAAAATGGAGTAGTTGACCATCTCTCCAGGCTGAAATTGGAATACACAGAGGATATCGAGGATTTACCAATTGATGATTTATTTCCTGATGAGCAATTACTAGCATTCTCCCAAGCTCCATGGTATGCTGACTTTGTTAATTTTCTTGTATGTAGGGTATTGCCTCTAAACATGAATTATCAGTAAAAGAAGAAATTTCTTCATGATGTGCGGTTCTACACATGGGAGGAACCTCTGCTGTACAAAAGATGCAATGATGGGCTAATAAAAAGATGCAAACCGGAAGAGGAAATAGAGAGCATTATGCAACACTGCCATTCATCATTATAGGGAGGACACTTTGGCACCACAAAAATAGCAGCCATGGTTTTGGAAGCAGGGTTTTTACTAGCCACATCTGTTTAAGGATGTAAGGTCCTTTGTGCTGGCTTATGATTAATGCCAAAGAACGGGAAACATTTCAAGAAGGAATGAGATGCCCCTGCACGGTATACTTGAGATCAAACTATTTGATGTGTGGGGAATAGACTTCATGGGCCCATTCTCAACTTTCTTTTGAAATAAGTATATCCTAGTTGGCGTCAACTAGGTGTCAAAATGGGTAAAATGGGTAAAAGCAGTAGCCACACCAACAAATGAGGCAAGAGTGGTAAGGAAATTCCTCAGAAAGAACATCTTCATAAGATTTGGCTCACGAAGAGTGATAATCAGTGATGGAGAAAGTCACTTCTATAATCGACAATTTGAAAATTTATTGAAGAAATATGGAGTAACTGACAAAGTGGTAACTCCTTACCATCCTCAAACCAGCGGCCAAGTAGAAATTTCAAATCGGGAGTTAAGACATATCCTTGAGAAAATAGTCAATCACTCAAGGAAAGACTCGTCCATAAAACTAGATGATGCATTGTGGGCATACTGCACTGCATATAAAACTCCCATTGGAACAACACTCTTCCACTTGGTCTATGGGAAGGCTTGCCACCTACCCGTCAAACTTAAACACAAAGCCTATTGGGCCATTCAAACCCTAAAATATGACCCAAAAGTTGCTAACGCAAAAAGACTTATACAGCTTAATGAGTTGGAAGAGATCATATAGGACGCCTATAAAAACACTAGGATCTTTCAGGATAAAACCGAAAGATGGCACGACAGGCACATCTCGAGGAATGATATCAAAGAAGGAGATCTTGTCCTGTTGTTCAACTCCAGATTGAAACTCTTTCCAGGGAAGCTGAAATCAAGATAGTTCGGACCTTTTAAAGTAACCCAAGTCTTCCCACATTGAGCAGTATAAGTGTGGAGCGAAACCTCAAGCGTATTTAAAGTCAATGGGCAGAGGCTGAAGCCTTATTTTCAGGGAGAACCCATAGAGAAGGGGGTCAATTGAACCTTTGATAACCCTCCAGATAGACTATGAACAATAAAAGCAAAGTCCAGCTAAAGACTAAAAACAAGCACTTTTTGGGAGGCAACCCAAATTTCTCTGAATTTTCCTTCTTTCCCTTTCTTATTTTGATTTTTGTTCTATATTTATTCGTGTTTTATTTTGTAGGAACCCCAAGATATTAATTCTAGAAAAGCAAGGAACTAAATCAAGAGAGGAGAGGAATCATCAAGTCAAAACCACACAAGAGGAGATTGAACAAAATCGGGGAAGTAATCATGCTGTTAATTCTTACATTCATCTCATTTATGTAAATAGGAATGGTTTGAGCACTTAAAAAAATAATAAAAATAAAAAATAATAATAATAAAAATAAATGAAAAGGCAGAAAGTTACACGGGCCGTGTAATAATTTACACGCACCATGTAACATTCTGGAGTCTGGAAATAAGGCTACATAAGGCTACAGGAAGTTACATGAGTCCCCGATGTAATATGCATGGGCCGTGTAACAAATTTAGTAAGACAACTTGAGAGACAGGAAATTACACGGTTCCCTGAGCTAATTTATACGGACTGTGTATCTTAGCAGAAGTAAAAATTTTCGGACAGAAAATGACACAGGCCTATATGTCGAGACCCATGTAGTGGTACATGACCCGTGTATCATGTCACAGATTCGACTCTTGAAGTGCGAAACGCACGAAATGAAGGGTCACAATGACCCTTTAAATTCACCTCTAATCCTTAAACCATTCCCCATGCCAAAACCCTTCCTCTCCACTTCTCCTAGCTTATAAAAATCTCTCTAATTTCCTCTCCACTCCCTAAACCCTAGCTTTCCCTCACCCAAAGTCACCAATGGCTCCTACAAAGAGACTAGTAAGAAGAATGGGCTCTCCCTCAAGACAAGGAAGTAGCTCCTCACCCTCACCCCCTCAACCATCACCACAACGCCCATGAACAAGGGTAGCACCACCTCCACCGCAACCCCAACAGCCACCACAGTTGAAATTCTCCATCACTTGGGGATTCCACAATGACACCCACAGAAATCTATGCACCTAGCTTTGCACCTAGAAAATAATCTCTACAAAGTATATGGATTTTGGGCTGCTGGAACAAATAGGCCTGTAAGATGAAATCAATGGACTCCTTGACAGCATTGGGTGGACCAGATTTGCCCAACTCCAATTTCCTACCTATCGGGACACCACACTAGAGTTTTTGGGGAGCTTCAAGGCCATTTTATGGCCCACTGATAGGGAGGACAGGAGCAGGATTGAATTTCGGCTCCTTTGTGTTAGCTGGGTAATGAATATGGACGAGTTTAATGCCATCTTTGGATTCGACAGTACCAGACACCAAAAGATCCTGCGAAACTGGATGGTCTATAACTGTGACACCCTTTACTCGTCTACAGTTTAGTCGAGCAAGATATGTCACGCAGTGTGCCGGAACACCAGATCTTAACTCATTCATATTTATTATTTCAAAACTTATTTATTTATGGGTCACTAAATGAAACTTATGAAATTGATATCAGTTACATCATTTACTGAAATCTGAAATGTATTTGAGGTTCTGAAGATTTTTCAGAAAATCCGATAGAGTGCTGGCTAAAAATGGAGAAAACAGTTCTTCGAAACCTGTGGAAAACACTTCCACATATTTTTCCAATCATTCTCAACTCCAAATAATCAATATCATCTCAACAATTCTCAACAATTTCTCAACAATTTTCATTCATTCAATTCATATCATATATAATTCAATTCGAACACAAATTTATGAAGATAATACTTAATTTCATTAATTTACAGTACAAAATAATACAAGTGTTTATAATTTACATGCAACACCCCTATTTGCATAGCCTGGTATATTTCACTGTTCCGGTGACCGGTGTCGGTCCGGATAATTAAGGGGATTAGAATCACATCTAAGACAACTAGATGTCAGTCTAAGTAATTATCAATTAGTAAGTATAAATAAGAAAAACAGAACATAAAAGGTTAAATGAGCCGAGAGTCATAGCGATGGGTGACATTCGTGGGAAGTGACTATGAGGTCAGTCTAAACTCAAATTTCAAACTGTAAAATGTGACGCCGCGGTCCTTAGGACTATTGTGAACACAGTGGAAAAGAAAAAATTATGAAAAAGAGTTGCTAAGCAGGTCAAATAATTAGGTCAGGGATCCGGAAGAAATATCCAATAACTTGCAAACCAGATTGAACCAGCGAGGGGCGATTTGGTCAATTCACCCCTAAAGCTGACTCCTGACCTAACTGTCCAATAAAATTGGAGAAAAGAAAATTTTGGAATTGGAAATTAAATTAAAGAATTAAGAAAAAATAAATGAAAAAAAAAGAGAAAAAAGAAAAAGTTAAAAAAGGTTAATTACATCATGCATGACATCATGCATGATGCAATAACCTAATATTTACAAAATCGAAATTGTGGGATAATTACTAAGTTAAAAGACAAAATAATTAAAAAGAAAATTATCTTCTTGTTCTTTCCTAGCCTTTGGCTGCCCCACCTCTCCCATTTTCTCCATTTAAGAAACCCCATGAATGCTTGATTCAAGCTTTTCAAAACCCTCATTTAGGCCATAATTTCCCCAATCCACTAAATTAAACCTTGATTTAGCACCTTAGTTCAACTATTAATCAAGAAAGGGAAGGAAGAAAAATAGAGATTTGAATATTGGAAATTCAAAGAAGGAGGTTAGTGTTTTAACTTTCAATTTTCTATTTAAATGCATGCTTAGCTACTTAAATTAACTTAGAAATTAAAGAAAAGAAATAAAAACAATTGTTGAGGGACTATATATGAATTTCAGCCAGCAGCATGTAGGGTTGAGAATGAATGAATTTGATGCATTTGAATGGTTGCTTAGGTTAAATTAAGTATGTAAACTATGGATAGATGTTTAGAATGCATTAGGTTTGAATTTTATGAGTTAGGGTTTTTGGCACCTAGGGTTTGGGAGATAAAACGTTGAGAATTGGTAAAATGGTGTGTTTAACCTTGTTTGAGGTGAAAAATGGTCATGTATGACCAATTGTGGTGTGTTGGAACTGTTGGAACCAAATGGAAATTCGGATTGGATATGGTCATTCTGCAGGTAGCATGACCAAGGTCCCTTTCAGGAACCAAAACTGAAAATTTACCAATCCAATTGGTGTGAGGCCAATTGAGAATGAAGCTAGACACAAAATGGCACATTTTTCATTCAGGAATCATGCCCAGAAAGTGACCATAGCATGGTGAACAAATTGGCCAAATCCGGATTAGGCAAACTAACCTGTACAAAAATGATCAAATGAACAGTGTTTGTTCATTTAGCCATAACTTGGGCTAGGCAAGTCAAAATGACCTGAAATTTTACTAGTAGAAAGCTGAGATATAGTCCTACAACTTTTATGAAGAATATAAGTCCAAATTATGCCCTTAACTAAGTCATTTAGCCACCCAAACTTAGTGACCTAAAACTGCCAGAACCAAGTTTGGTGCCCAAAAAATCTGGGTTAGACTAATCTAGCCAGCCATGTTCAAATGGCTATAACTTGAGCTAAAAAACTCCAAATAGAGTGATTCAAAAAGGGCAATAAAGTTAAGACAATAAGGAACAACTTCTATGAAGAAAACTTAGCCAAATTCTAACAGCAACATGACCAATGGAACAGTGCAAAATAGGACACTAAAACTGAAAATTTGAAATTTTGCCTAAAAGACTTAAAAATTGAGAAAAGAACTAAAACCAACAAATTAGGTAACCAAAATGTGGTATGTGGGTGAAATTAGAATTCCCATACCTATTAAGCATTGGAAAGTCAATAAATTGACTTGAATAGTATCATGAATAGTAACCCCGAAATACAAATTATAAAGAACGTCAAGTTTAGCATATTAAAGCTAGGTATAAGTAGAGTTGAATTTGTTTGTGGAGTTATGATAAATTGTGATACTGAAACACTGTGAAACTGTGTGTTTCAGTGGAAAAGAATACCGGAAAAGAACCCGAGACATCGAGTCAAGGCCAAGAGGTGACTCGTATAACGTTTGTGCACAACTAACTATTTTGTTACTTTTCACTTGTAAATTGATTTGAACAAGTTTATTTTATAACTTATGATTTTGTTGTGTTGAGAATTTTAACTTATTGAATGAAATTGTATAATTTAAATATAAATTTTCTTATGCATTTAAGGATTTATTGCATGGTTTTGAGGATTGTAAATTTTAAGTTTGATGTGTTGCCAACCTTGAACATGAATTTATGATGATTCAATATGTTAATGGTTTGTAAACACTTGGTAAATAGAAATTATTTTGAATATAATTTGAAACCACAGTTGACATGGTAATATATGTTGTGAATTCTCATTAGCTTGTCTAGTGAGCTATCTCCTCCACTAGATGGGGTGAGTTCCTTCCTCTTTGGCTTGCCAGTTGGGGAAGAGTTTGAATGAGTACTCATATATACTAGCTAGTCTTTGTTCCTCCCTTTGGCCTCGGTTATTGGGAGAGTTTGAAATGTCGTGGTGTACAACACGACATCTATTTGAATTTTAGGTCATGGGTTCTGTAGGGAGGGGGGCGTGAGGCGAAATATCATCCATTAGAATTATATAAAATGTACCAGGTAATTCCCAGGAAAGATGGTGGAGTCACAATGGTCTCACTTAAGTACCACCTCCTTAGACAGCATTTCCTAGACATGCACTTCACACAATCCTAATAGAATTAAACCACTAGTAAGTACTGTCTTCCCATAATACTACCACGGTACTAAGGATTTATGCCATAAAGGCATAGATAGACAGGAGTCGCCACCCGGGTAATAACCGGGACATATTCAGTGTTTCTTCCGAGGGTCATAGATGGCAACTTACTCCTTGCAGAGTTTCCACAACCGTCATTACCATAGCCCAATGTCTAGGTTCGGGATAGTGGGTACGTAAGGGGAAGGTGTTAGGCACCCCTTATGTCTGGTCTAACCTCGTTAATTCGAGTGCCAGTCCTCTACTAATGTTTCTAAAAGCCTTGTTTATCATTCCTTTATTAAACTTCATCCTAAAAAATGCAATTCTAATCCTACACACGCAAGTAATTCATAAAAGGGTTGTTGTTTCCACACAATTTTCATGCACAAGTAATTCCTATCTATGGGGTTGCTAATTATTTAAATGATATTTACCAGATGACTAAAATTAATTTATTATTGAGAATTTAATTTATGAACAAATTCAATTTCAAATAACCCTATATTTCTATTTAACCTAATTAATTAATTTTTACCAAGTTACCCTAAGGATAATTGAACTAAGTTAATTATGTACATGTGTAATTTATTCTAATATCACATAAGGCCCAAACAATCACAACCTAATAAATATTTTTAACATGCAAATTTATTTTACAATTACCAAGTATTAAATTAAATTTATTTTACATGTCAATGTTAGTTTAATTTACAAACAAGATTAATTTTAATTTACTAAGTATTTATTTAAATTAATTACATGCAAAAGTCAGTTAAAGTAAAAACAAAGTTAATTTTAATTTACCAAATAAAAGTTCTATTATTACTACAATTTCATGCCAATGGTTATTCAAGAAGTCTAGAGCTACTTACCTGTTGGTAAATGCAGTTGCCATTGGGGCATGCTACCCTTAAAAATGGGTCTTCTCTTCTAGTATGACAATGATATCCCTAGCTTACTCCCGTTTAGCTCCATATAAGCTCCACGCAAATACCCTCTTTGGTACTTACCTTAGGGCTACTTACCAATTTTGTTTGTAATAAAAAATAAAGAAACTAAAGAAAATAAAAGAAATAAAGAAAATATTAATAACAATTCACATTGGATTCTAACTCTAGCCTCCTAAAGGGTTAAGATTCCTAATTAGTTACAACTACCTAATGGTCTAAGTTTTCTAACATGATCCAAACACTTCATAACACTTCTTGAACTAAAAGAACACAGAAAAATAGATCAAATATCAATTAAAACCCAAGAAAATACAAGAACATGCATAAATATACAATTTTCAAATTCTGGCAGATTAATGGTAGCAAGAAATCTGATTTTTTAAAAATAGTTATACATGCCTGAAAATCATAAAAAAAATTACAGAAGATAGCCTACATATCATACAAGATCATAAAATTTATAAATCAAACAAAACCCTAGCCGAATGGTCTACATAAATCGTAACTTTTCTAAGTGACAGAATCGTACTACGTTTTTATAAAATTCATAACTCATTAACCACAATAGATATGAATGCAAAACCAATTGAAAAAGATTCATAAGATTCTGAAGTTAATTTTAGACACTAGATTTACACAAAAATATTAAGGAACAAGGGAGATATGGGCTCTACAAGTCGGATATCTTGCAAATCAGATTTTACAAGAATTCTAACTTCAAATAGCCATAACTTACAAAATATTAAAGTTTTTTTAGTGATTCTTGAGCCTAAAATTAATGGAATTTCGTGTAAAAAATGAATATAATTTTAATAAATTTTTTACAGGTTCAGAAAATAAAGAAATATAATAAAATATGAGAGACAGAAACTAAATATGTGCAGAGTTGTGTATCCCCTCAAATTAAACATGATCACATGATCTATATGAACATATAAAATAAATTGGAGACAAAAAGCATAGAATTAAAATATTTTGTGGCATAGATCCTAAAAAGAAAGCAATAAAAACTGACCTTCCAGAAATCTTGTATGAAAATCTTCTTGAAGAAAAGAAAAAATAAGGAAGAACTCAAAGAGTCTTGAATATCTCTAAATTTCCTATAGCTCTGAATTTTCTCTTCCTCTTTCCTCCCATCCCTATTTCTTCCCTTCTCTAGTAGGGTATTTATAGGGTTTTGGGAGAGAGGTGTGATAGGGTTTGGAGTCTTAAGATGATAAAGTTTAGATGACTTAAACAACTATGATTGCAGAATTCGAATAAGACTAGGATATGGGTGAGGTGTTTCAACCAATAGGAAGACAGAAAAAAATGGAAGGCACCAATAGGGAGTGAGGAAAAGATGTGGTAAGGTTTGGAGTCTTAGGGTGATAAAGTTTAGATGACTTAAACAACTACGATTGCAGAATTCGAATAAGACTGGGATATGGGTGAGGTGTTTCAATCAATACGAAGACAGGAAAAAATGGAAGGCACCAATAGGGAGTGAGGAAGAGGTGTGGTAGGGTTTGGAGTCTTAGGGTGATAAAGTTTAGATGACTTAAACAACTATGATTGCAGAATTCGAATAAGACTGGGATATGGGTGAGGTGTTTCAACCAATAGGAAGATAGGAAAAAATGGATGGCCCCAATAGGGAGTGAGGAAGAGGTGTGGTAGGGTTTGGAGTCCTAGTGTGATAAAGTTCAGATAACTTAAATGACTAGGATTGATGAATTTGAATGAGACTGGAATATGGGTGAGGTGTTCCAACCAACAGAAAGAGAGGGAAAGCAGGTGACACTAATAGGGAGTGAGGAAGAGAGTGGGGCCAAGGAGGAGAGAGATATTTTGTTATTTTAATTTTTAGAAAATAATTAAATGGGTCCCATTTAAAATTCCTAACTAGGCTTTCTTAGGCCCATGGAGCCCAATTAAACTTAATTAGATCCATTTAAGAACTTCCCATATTAAATTTAAACAAAATAAAATTTTATTTAAATTTAATTAAATTAATTTCCCCAAAATTTTATTATTATTTTTATTTTTTCAAGATCATGCCACAGAATTAATAATTCAGCTCCATGCGTCCAATTACATCTTACAGTCATATAATTTTTTATCATCGGGTTTCTCATGGCCTCAATGCACATACTCATCACAAAATAAGAGTCTACAGTTTGCCCCCCACTTTGGCAAAAGTTGAGATCAATGCGAAAGCATTGCTCAAGTTTCGTCAAAGTGAAACTCAAATTTCTAATAACTATGAAACATTGGCTATAAGGATCAAGTATATCTTGCTCGGTCGACATACTCTATGTTATGAGACTAGCTACGGTCCCATAACTGTAATAACTGTATCATGTGAAAAATGAGTGTATCTTGCTCTGTCGATACACTCTGCGTCATGAGACTAGCTACGGTCTCATAACAGTGATAACTGTGTCATGTGAAAATTGAGTGCATCTTGCTCTGTCGATACATTCTGTGTCATGAGACTAGCTAAGGTCTCATGACAATGGCAACTGTGTGATTTGAAATGTTATGGATTCGTATCTAGGACCGCAGTCCTAAACTACCTACGTATCCCCCTCATTATCCTGAGGAAGAATCAGACCCACTCGTAGTTCGACACTTGAAACTGTGGTGATGCATGTTCTTCTACGCCTTACCCACCTATAGGTGACATGTTGATGCGTGTTCTTCTACGCCTTACACAACTATGCCATATGCCCTAAACAACGTCTAAGGACTTACCAAAAAATATCTGTCATGAAATATTATGGGTTTGTATTTAGAACCGCGATCCTAAACTACCTACGTATCCCCCTCACTATCCTGAGGAAGAATCAGACCCCCTCGTAGTTCGACAATTGAGACTGTGGTGATGCATGTTATTCTACGCCTTACACAGCCACAGGTGACATGTTGATGCATGTTCTTCTATGCCTTACACAACTATGTCATGCGCCCTAAACAACGTCTAAGGACTTACTAAAAAATATCTAATTCATGATTTGAAAAAAAATTAAGATGACTGGGTCTCAAAATTCTCTCTGATTTTTATGCTTCCTGCATGCTACTTCCTATCATGGGCATGCTGATTTTACTAGAGATTCTAAAAAAACTTAGTCCTCTGGGGGACCTTTTTTTGCAAAAACTTTCTTATAGCCTCAAAGTTTTTTAGAAGAATTGTTCACCAAAAAAGACTTCCTTAAGGTCACAATACAATTTCTCTCTGACTTTTTCTTTTTCTTCTCTCCCCCATGCTTCATTATTCTACAGCTATTTATTTCAAAACTTTTTCTTCCTTGATTCTTTTCTCTTCCATGAACTCAATTCTTTGTGCTCTAACTTTTGCCTAAAATGCTCTTTCGAGTTTTCACTTCAGCGGGCTTGCTCTAACTTTTGTCTAAGCGGCCCTTTCGGGTTTTCCACTTAGCGAGCTCTCTTTTTTCTTTTCTTTTTCTTGTTCTTTTTCTCTTTTTTTTTTTTTTTTTTGAAATTAGACAATCACCAAGATATTCATATCAAGCACCTATTCTATCATGCTCACAAGACAATAGGTTAAATCAAAACAATGCCTTTCAATTACTTAATCTTTTGATGTATCCCTCAAGACACAAACATTCACAATCATAATTAAATAAAACCTATTCCTAGTTAATGCAATAAAAACTTCTTTATTTATTCAGGTACACCATTACTCCCTCTTACATTTAGTTTTGCCAAATTTCTAACCTTCCAAAGTTAGAAATAAGCTTTATAACCTGCTGAATGGCCTTTTTAGGTTTTCCATCCAGATCTTCTCTCATCTCTCCTTTTGCCTAGACTGCCTTTTGCAGGTTTTCAATCTAGCATTTTTTCTTTTCTTTTCTTTTTTTTTTCTTTGACCCTTACTTTTGCCTAGACCGTCTTTTGCAGATTTTCAGCCTAGCTATCCTATCTCACATAAAGTACCATTTGAGCCTGTCTAAATTGATTGGTTCTTGAAATTCATTCCCATCCAGGTTTGATATTCTTACAGTGGCAAGATCTTTTTGACTATGTATGGACCATCCTAGCTTGGGTTAAACTTTCCTCTTAAATCAAAAGGGATGGGCCAAGCTTGTTTCAAAACTATGTCTCACTCTTTGATCTTTCTTGGCTTTACCTTCTTATTAAAGGCTCTAGCTATCTTCCTCTGATAAGCATGCATATGATATAAGCCTCACATCCTCTTTTCATCAATCAAAGCTAGTTCTTCATATCCCTTCTAAGCTCACTCATTTTTTAGGATCTTAACTTCTAGCATCACTCTTAAGGATCTGACCTCTTGCTTAATGGATAGCACTACTTTAGTCCCATGCACTAAAGAGAATGGGGGTTGCTCTCGTGGATGTCCTTGTAGTACTACGATAACCTTAAAGAACATAAAGGAGTTTTTCAGGCCAATCCTTATATGTTTCGAATAATTTTTTTTTCCAACTAGAACCTTTCCATTCATATGGGGATCACACATTCCTGCATGTACTTCTTTCATTATTTGCTCAACCTATTTTTCTATCACACATAAGAGTTTGTAGAATTTCCCCCCAGCTAAAGTAAATTGAGTGGCTAATCTATGAATTATTGCTCTATCTCTTTTGTAGGGTTATTGCGAGTATTCTCTCACTTCTAGAGACCTCCTTATGTCTTCATATCATTTTCCTTCTCCCTTTAGGTTCACATGTGCTACTATTAATCCTTCATAGCATGAAATTTTACTCCTTATTAGGATAACTAGCTAAGTCAACTTTTGATCATTCTTTTCCTATGGGGACACTAGCTTGGCTTGGGAATCGGCCATCTAATTTTAAGCATGAGGCATGTGCTTCTTGGTACTTTGTTAACAAGGCTATAAATTTATCTCTTTCTTCTTAGGTTAAATCTTCAGCTAACTTAATGTCTTTAGGATTATTTGGTATACCCAAATTAATAGAGATTGATTTTGATGCATTAATAGAAGTAAATTCTAAATGATTATGAATGCCATGCATACGCCTATTAGAATAAACATTAAACAAGTAAACAAAAGGACAGGTCATTTTATTGATCTTTGTCTTAAAATCTTTATCAAGTACATCAGAATTGGAAACATCAGTATTGGAAACATCAGTATCACTACTGTGAGCATTACAAGAGATAAACTCAAACTTAGGAGTGTAACTTTAGGTGCTTAGCTTTCTATGCAGTCCTTAGATCAATGATCCTGATTTTCTACTTTAGCACTCACATGTAGTAACCCCTTATCATATGTCCAGGTAATTGCCCCTCTCTTTCAAGAACTTAGGAGGTTTTGACTCTTTTTCCTCTTTAGTTGACTCATAGCCCAAACCATGACTCGTGATCTGCCCCTTCATCTCAAGAAAAGTCACCAGACCATCTATACTTTCTCCTAGGCCTATGCTAAGAAAAAACTTCATCCCTTTCTTCATAGTAGCCACTTTTAGATCTATCTAGTTTTCATAGATCCCAATAACTTAAAAATCAGACACTAGTGGAACTGAACCATCTAGTTGTAATGCCACTATGTCCTCATTAGAATCAGTTTAGACATCCAAAGGACCCTCATCATAGCTAGAATTATCACAAATGTCAACAACCATTATAAACTGAGGTTCATTGGGCTTTTAGATGGATTGGATAGGTTCATTAGGCTTTTGGATGGGTTGGATAAAGTCAATAATTCTATTAGGGTTATTTGGGGTGATGGAGATCATGTAGAGACCTGGTGTAGGTGGAAATTTTGGTTAGGCATGGGGCTAGTATGGGTTTTTTTGGTGATTTTCTGGGTCAATTATCCTTTTGGCATCAATTAGGTCTTAAATATCATGCTTAAGTTGAAAGCATCAATTAGTGTCATGACTGTGGGCTTGGTAGAACCGGCAACATTGGTTGATATCATAGCTAGGTCGGAGTGGATTTGGTAGTGGTCTGGGTGCTAAGAGCTATGGGAGGTCTTGAACTTTGAGACGCTCTAAAACTTCGGATAAGGGTTGGCTGAATTAGAAAAAATTTCCTTGGGGTGTGAGACACAATTTGAACCTCAATAACTTTAATGCCACTTAATTGGCCTACCTCGGGGCCTCTTTCTAAAGTTGACCACAATTGTCTCTTCTAGCTTAAACATCTTGGCATTTAATATTTCATCAAGCACGGCCATAGTTTCTTCCATCTTAAGTAGTGCATGTGAAATCCTTACCAGTCTTTTCCCTTCCATAACCTAAGTGACCTAATAGGAAGTCTTTTTGGTGTGTTTCGAGGCTATGTTTTCTCAAAAAATAGGATTTTAGGGTTAACCTAAACATGCTATGTACATGAGTGCAAGGCATGAATGGAACATTTTTTCTTTTTTTGTTCTTTTTTTTGCCTTTACTTTTACAAAATCAAAATCGAACCATACCAATAGAACCAAAATTAAACCAAAACCAAACCATATAAAATGAACTAAAATCGGACCAAAGACTGAATCAAAACAAAAAAAAAAAATTCTCCATAACTGAATCTTCGCCCCCTTATACCTTTAACTCTCACGCGCAGGGTAAGAAAAAAATTCTATCCTAGGCTATGGTACACTGGACACAACAACAGGGGGTGGTCCAGGACGATCCTTCCCTCACAAATAAAGGATTTATATCCTTAAAGTTTAACCATAAGTACGCATCCTCTTGCTTAACATGGGTTTTGAAATGGACTCGGGCCTATACACACATTAGGTTTATGCATAGGCCTAGGTTCATCTCAACTACCACTAGAACTTATGGCTTAAACAGTAAGGTTATAAATCCAGCACAACAAAAATCTATGGGGTACCTAGGGTTGAAATCTATTGCTCATGGGCTTCATTAGGTAGGAAAATGGTCACCCATGCGAGAGCTTGCCCATTAAGCACAACGGCCAGAGCTGTGGCTCTTTTATATACTCGAAGGTACGGGCATGGGGTGCTAGTATTCACCAATTCATCATAGCTCGAGTAGAACTATGGTCTCCTTGGCTAGTACTAATGGGGCTAAAAAGGGTAAGGGTGATCTGCTTGATAGTGTAGTGAAATGCAAAAAGTTTAACAGAGGAATAATATTAGACTAATAGAAACATGTTGGAGTAACTATCCATTTAGTCCCCAGTGGAGTCACCAAACTGTAGGGGGGAGGGGCGTGAGGCGAAATATCATCCATTAGAATTATATAAAATGTACCAGGTAATGCCTAGGAAAGATGGTGGAGTCACAATGGTCTCACTTAAGTACCACCTCCTTAGACAGCATTTCCTAGACATGCACTTCATACAATCCTAATAGAATTAAACCACCGGTAAGTACCGTCTTCCCATAACACTACCACAGTACTAAGAATTTATGCCACGAAGGCATAGATAGGCAGGAGTCACCACCCGGGTAATAACCGAGACATATTCAGTGTTTCTTTCGAGGGTCATGGATGGCAACCTACTCCTTATAGAGTTTCCACAACCATCATTACCATAGCCCAATGTCTAGGTTCGGGATAGTGGGTACGTAAGGGAAAGGTGTTAGGCACCCCTTACGCCTGGTCTAACCTCATTAATTCGAGTGCCAGTCCTCTACTAATGTTTCTAAAAGCCTTGTTTATCATTCCTTTATTAAACTTCATCCTAAAAAATGCAATTATAATCCTACATACGCAAGTAATTCACAAAAGGGTTGTTGTTTACACACAATTTTCATGCATAAGTAATTCCTATCTATGGGGTTGCTAATTATTTAAATGATATTTACCAGATGACTAAAATTAATTTATTATTGAGAATTTAATTTATGAACAAATTCAATTTCAAATAACCCTACGTTTCTATTTAACCTAATTAATTAATTTTCACCAAGTTACCCTAAGGATAATTGAACTAAGTTAATTATGTTCATGTGTAATTTATTCTAATATCACATAAGGCCCAAACAATCACAACCTAATAAAGATTTCTAACATGAAAATTTATTTTACAATTACTAAGTATTAAATTAAATTTATTTTACATGCCAATGTTAGTTTAATTTACAAACAAGATTAATTTTAATTTACAAAGTATTTATTTAAATTAATTACATGCAAAAGTTAGTTAAATTAAAAATAAAGTTAATTTTAATTTACCAAATAAAAGTTCTATTATTACTATAATTTCATGCCAATGGTTATTCAAGAAGTCTAGAGCTACTTACCTGTTGGTAAATGCAGTTGCCATTGAGGCAAGCTACCCTTAAAAAAGGGTCTTCTCTTCTAGTATGACAATGATATCCCTAGCTTACTCCCATTTAGCTCCATATAAGATCAACGCAAATGCCCTCTTTGGTACTTACCTTAGGGCTACTTACCAATTTTGTTTGTAATAAAAAATAAAGAAACTAAAGAAAATAAAAGAAATAAAGAAAATATTAATAACAATTTATATTAGATTCTAACTCTAGTCTCCTAAAGGGTTAAAATTCCTAATTAGTTACAACTACCTAATGGTCTAAGTCTTATAACATGATCCAAACACTTCTTGAATTAAAAGAAAACAGAAAAATAGATCCAATTAAAACCCAAGAAAATACAAGAACATGCATAAATATACAATTTTCAAATTCTGGCAGATTAATGGTAGCAAGAAATCTGATTTTTTAAAAATAGTTATACATGCCTGAAAATCATAAAAAAAATTACAGAAGATAGCCTACATATCATACAAGATCATAAAATTTATAAATCAAACAAAACCCTAGCCGAATGGTCTACATAAATCGTAACTTTTCTAAGTGACAAAATAGTACTACTTTTTTGTAAAATTCATAACTCATTAACCACAACAAATATGAATGCAAAACCAATTGGAAAAGATTCATAAGATTCTGAAGTTAATTTTAGACACTAGATTTACACAAAAATATTAAGGAACAAGGGAGATATGGGCTCTACAAATTGGATATCCTGCAAATCAGATTTTACAGGAATCCTTACTTCAAACAGCCATAACTTAAAAAATATTAAAGTTTTTTTAGTGATTCTTGAGCCTAAAATTAATGGAATTTCGTGTCAAATATGAATATAATTTTTACAAATTTTTTACAGATTCAGAAAATAAAGAAAAATAATAAAAATATGAGAGACAGAAACTAAATATGTGCAGAGTTGTGTATCCCCTCAAATTAAACATGATTACATGATCTACATGAACATATAAAATAAATTGGAGACAAAGAGCATAGAATTAAAATATTGTATGGCATAGATCTTGAAAAGAAAACAATAAAAACTGACCTTGCAGAAATCTTGTATGAAAATCTTCTTAAAGAAAAGAAAAAATAAGAAAGAACTCAAAGAGTCTTGAATATCTCTAAATTTCCTATAGCTTTGAATTTTCTCTTCCTCTTTCCTCCCATCCCCATTTCTTCCCTTCTCTAGTAGGGTATTTATAGGATTTTGGGAGAGAGGTGTGATAGGGTTTGGAGTCTTAGGATGATAAAGTTTAGATGACTTAAACAACTACGATTGCAGAATTCGAATAAGACTGGGATATGGGTGAGGTGTTTCAACCAATAGAAAGATAGGAAAAAATGGAAGGCACCAATAGGGAGTGAGGAAGAGGTGTGGTAGGGTTTGGAGTCTTAGGGTGATAAAGTTTAGATGACTTAAACAACTACGATTGCAAAATTCGTATAAGACTGGGATATGAGTGAGGTGTTTCAACCAATACGAAGACAGGAAAAAATGGAATGCACCAATAGGGAGTGAGGAAGAGGTGTGGTAGGGTTTGGAGTCTTAGGGTGATAAAGTTTAGATGACTTAAACAACTACGATTGCAGAATTCGAATAAGACTAGGATATGGGTGAGGTGTTTCAACCAATAGGAAGACAGGAAAAAATGGAAGGCACCAATAGGGAGTGAGGAAGAGGTGTGGTAGGGTTTGGAATCCTAGTGTGATAAAGTTCAGATAACTTAAATGATTAGAATTGATGAATTTGGATGAGACTAGAATATGGGTGAGGTGTTCCAACCAATAGAAAGAGAGGGAAAGGGGGTGACACTAATAGGGAGTGAGGAAGAGAGTGGAGCCATGGAGGAGAGAGATATTTTGTTATTTTAATTTTTAGAAAATAATTAAATGGGTCCCATTTAAAATTCCTAACTAGGCTTTCTTAGGCCCATGGAGCCCAATTAAACTTAATTAGATCCATTTAAGAACTTCCCATATTAAATTTAAACAAAATAAAATTTTATTTAAATTTAATTAAATTAATTTCCCCAAAACTTTATTATTATTTTTATTTTTTCAAGATCATGCCACAGAATTAATAATTCAGCTCCATGCCTCCAATTACATCTTACAGTCATATAATTTTTTTATCATTGGGTTTCCCATGGCCTCAATGCACATACTCATCACAAAATAAGAGTCTACAGGTTCAACTGTGTGAATTGTTGGCAACGCCCTTTAAATTATGCATAGTTCGATAAATTGTGGTTGAAATAAATAATTTGTCAGTGATTCAAAATATTTTTGTAATTTTTTGAGATTTAAAAGAAATGTAGATAAAGAATTACTATTTGATCAAAATGTTATTCAAATGAATAATTTGCATGAATGAAAATATTGATTTCTGAATGTTATGAATTTTGAAGAATTTAGAAATTTTAAATTTTTATTTGTTATGAATTGTCAAGCATAACTTGTATTAAGTTTTAAATTATTAGTTTGTGCACCACTGAGTTCATCACTCAGCGATAGCTTTGTATGCTATCGCAGGTGAAAGAAAATATAAAGCAGCTGAGCAGAATTACTGAAAGACATAGTGAGACTATCTTCGGGTATATCATAGGTATACCCTTGTACTTTAGATTTTGATGTAATTCTGTAATTATATGTATGAAATTTGCTTTGAGCAGTTGTATCAACTCTTTTGTAATACACTTTTGGAATGTAATCAAATACAAATTATTGTAATATTATTTTGAGATTTTTTGTACTTATAAAGTTTTGTACTATTAAATTTTTAATGATCCCATGAAAGTAAATATTAATTTTGTTACCTTAATGAGATGTTTCAATGTTTGATTTAATTTAAACTGTGTATTGAGTTGCTTGTGCTGATTTGTGAAATGAAATTGATTAATGGAGTTGTAATTGAGAAATATATTGGAAGTGTCTTTATTTTTAGGTGTTGAAGAATTATTTTCTTAAAGTACAGACGGCACTCTGTCAAAATTTTTGTAAAAATTGCGGAGATTTTAAATATCTAAAAATTAGATTTATGTTTGGACTTTAAATAAAGGTTTTTAATATCTGAAAAAAATTTTACCCACCAATTTAAAAATGAACGAAAATTGTTTTAAAATCCCTTGTAGTATATTTAATGGGTTATCGGTAGGCGAAGTATGGTAATTCATTAGGTGTACTACGGAAGCATGTTACATCTTAAGAGGAGTAGAATGTGACATTACATGATGACGTGAAGATCTAAATAAAAAAATACAATTTACAAAAATACAAAAGAGAATCCTAGTGTCCTACCAAAATACACTGCAGATGAGAGCTAACATAGTACACTGGCAGATCTGACTCTCACCTAGTCTGGGGTCTACTGGGCTCACACTCCGTATCTCCTGTACCTACGCATGGCAAAAGCAACGCGCTAAGCAATACTGCTTAGTGGTGCTAATAATAAAACAAAAATAACTAAAAAGAAATAAACATGCAAAGTGTATGCTGACATTTTATGCAGACCGAGTTTCTGGCAATTATTTGCAGTAATCTGATACTTTTTATGTTAATTTTTTAATTAAAATTTGGTAAGATTTATTTTGATTGCCCAAGCAACCTATACTAGTCGACTGGACTGGATAAACGGGTAAACTGGCACTGGGTACCAAGTACCTTGGGCCATCACACTATTGGTCACATTGTGTCTCCCGGTGTGCAACAGAACAGCTAATAAGCTGTAATAAATATTAGACACGAGGCCAAGTATCACAATAGTATCACAATGGCTAAAAGCCATAAAATCACGAAATGGCCACATAAGCCATAAATCATAGAATGGCATGATGCCTTATGCAGTACTGCTATCAAAACTCTATTGGCATGCCAACCTATCCAAACCAATCTTACTAGGTCTGCAAGGGCATATTACAAAGCTCTTTATTGAATATTTGTATTTAATATGTAAGATTACTATTCATTTTACTATTTGAGTTAAAATATTGACTTTCTTATACATAATAGTTACATGAGTTCTAACTATATGAAATTACCACATTTTGGTTCACAAAAGTGTTAACATTGGTTGCCAATCAATACTTAAAACTAATAGGAAATAAATAAAAAATTTTAGTTTTGGGTGCTAGAGTTTACTGTTCCTTTAAGCAATTCTACAATGAGAATTTTGCCAAATGTTCTTGATCAAAGTTATTCCTTTATGTGTCTTCTTTAATTCCCTTTTTGAATTACTCCATTTAGAGTTTTCTAGCTCAAGTTATGCTAATTTCTTTAAGGCTGGCCAGATTAGTATCTAACTAGAATTTCTGGGCAGAAATGGTTCTAGCAGTTTTGATACCCTGACTTTGGTTAGCAATTCAGATGGGTTATGGTCAGAATTTGATTTGGTGTTCTTCATGAAAGTTGTTCTAAATTGTCTAAGCTTTGCATTGATATAAATTTCAGGTCAATTAGACTTTTTTTGTACTGAGTTATAACTATTTCAACAAATACTATTCATTTGGTCATTTTCAAGGGACAGCAGGTCGGTCACCCAGATTAGGGTAGTTGTTAGGTCAATTTGGATTGGTTTTCTGGATAGGGTTTCTTCACCAAAGTTGTGCCATTATGTGTATAGTTTCATGTCTAACTAGCCTTGCACCAATTGAACCTACACAACTCAAGTTATAGCTGCCTAAATCTGTTGGACTCACATCTAGCCCTGCAGGTCCTATGAGGCAGCATACCCAACCTCAAATCCAAAGCCACAATTCACTTCAATTCCTCATAAAACACAGCCAAATGGTCACTAATTGACCATTAGGACTTTCATTTACTAACACATGAGCAAAACCCTAATTTTGCTCAAGTCACCAAATTCTCAAAGTGAGGGTTCATAAATAACCCAAATAATAATAAGGAAAAATTTATAAAAAAATTTAAGAAATAAAATATAATTAAGTTAAATGAGCCGGTGCCCTAAAGATGGGTGACCCTAATGGGAAGTTGCTGTCTTCACAGTTAGTAGCCCTAAACTCGAGGGAAATCCCGTGAAATAATTTCTGGGATGCCAGAGAAGAGTTATAGAACCCTAGGTAGCATTAGAATGCCAAGAAAATGTTAGGAGAATTTTTAAGATTGGTACAGACAATTTTGGCTTCTTAAGCCAAACGGAGGGCATTTTGGTCATTTTGTCTTCATAGATGATTTTTGACCAACTTGTCCAATTAAGTAAGTGAATTATATGACATAAAATATGAATTAATATTGATGAAAAATTAATTAAAAATGAGTAAAAGAAAGATTTATCGGGTACTAAAGAATAAAGCAAACTGAAAACTCGGTAAGAGTGAAAATTCGGTCAATGAAATTTTGAAGTCCCATATTGAACAGGAATGAAATTTATTAAGTCATAAAGCTAAATTAGTTTAGTTAATGGAGATTATAAAAATTAAATATAATTAAATAAATAGTCAAACTAAAATGATTAGGAAATTCAAGGTAATTACAAATTGTCATTCCACTTATTTATAAATTTGCCATTGCATATTTAATTAATATATAAATCACTTTTTGGGCAGAATATTCAGGCACCTTCTTCATGTTTCCCATCCATCCTTGCTCTCTCTCTCTTTCTTACATTTTCCTCCATTAACACCCAAAATAAAGCTTGAATTCCTAGGTTTCTCACATGGTTTCTTTAGGAAATCAATAGAAACCACAAAACTTAGCCTTGAAAAGAAGAGAGCACTTAAGAAATCAAGAAAAATTATAAACTTGGAAGAGCAAAAAATTATGCCAAGAAGGGTTTACTAAGGGGAATTGAAGTTTGATTGAGGGAAGGGTGCTTGAAGGTTGATTGAAGCTAGCACATAAGGTTAGTGCTATGAACTTCATTTAATTTTGAAATTTGATAAATTTGGTTAGGGTTTGATACATTTGGAAATTTTATTATATATGTCTTATTTATTGCAATTAAGCAAATATTATTGCTATTGGGATGTATGATTGTTGAAATATGTTGAGAAGATACCAAATGAGTTAAGGGAGTGTGGTGTTGTATTTATGTAGGATTTTCTAGACCTTGAGTTCAGTGTGGTTTTTAGGCCATAAGTAGAATTGTGCAAGTCCAGTTAGTGTAAGGCCAATTGGAGATAAAACTAGACACATAATGACACAACTTTTATGGAGAAACTCTAGCCAGAAAACCAAGTTAGAATGACCTAGAAATCGCCCCAATCCGGGTGACCAACAAGCTGTCCCTAGAAAATGACCAAATGAATAGTATTTGTCCATTTAGTCATAACTTACTATAGAAATGTCCAATTGACTTGAAATTTATATCCACGAAAAGCTTAGACAATTTAGAACAACTTTTATGAAGAACACAAACTTAAATTTTGAACCTAACTAATTGAAATTTCTAGCCCAAGTTAGGACACTAAATCTGGCAGAACCAAATTCTGCCCATAATTTCTAGACAAGACCAATCTGGCCAATTATGGTATTTAGGCTATAACTTGAGCTACAAAACTCCAAATGGAATGATTCAAAAATGAAATTAAAAAAGACACATAAAGGAACAACTTTCATGAAGAAAGTTTTGTCAAAATTCTACTGTAGCAAGGTTCAATGGAACAGTAAACTTGAACCTCAAATTCTGAAAAATTGAAATAAAACCTAGGAGGCTAAGAATTGAGTTTAGCAATCAATGCCAATAAAAATAAATTGCAAAATATGGTATCTTGATAAATTTAGGCTCAACAAATTTATTATAAATCAAAAAGTTAACCTTTGAATGGAAATGGTAAAATGAATAGTAACCACTAAATTATGTGAAGTAGAAAATCAAACTATAAGAACCATTGTAGTTATTAATATAGGATGTGGTAGGTAAATTGTGAATGGTGAATTTCAGTGACACTAGGATTTAAGGAAAATTTAGCTAAAATTGAAATCGATGAAATATTCATGGATTACTTGAAATATGAATGATAATTCACCTAAATCATGAGGAATAGATAGTTAGGGCTTATATGCCCATTACAAATAGAATTCATGATACATTAGTAATACAATTGGAAATATGAAATTGTAATTAGCATAAGTGAATTGTCAAATATATAAATGAAATGAAATCAACATGAGGAATTATGTTTCATTGTAATTAGAACAATAATAATATCCTACCAATAAGTGGTACATGAGAGGAATTAAGGTGAATTATGAATACTTGTTCTCATCATGAGGAAAAAGAGAAATTAAAATTAATACATAAATAAGTTTGTATCTCAACTACATTGCTAGGGAAAATTTAATTTTCAGTTATGGACCTCATAATATATTCATAATACAACTGGAAATATAAAATATGAAATATATATATGTGGACTGTTAAATGTAAAAATGAGGCGAAATTATCACTAGGGCGTATGCCTCTTTTGTAACTAGAAATTAACATCTTACATAATTAATGGCATATGAGAAACAAAAAAGAATGTTTTGAGTACAATGGTATATGAGAACCATTGTTGTGAATTGTGATCAAAATGAAGGATAAAATGAATATATAAATTTTAAGAAAAGCATAAATTATGTATAATTGTGATTCAGAAAATTTATGTTCCCACTGGAAACAAAATTAAGTGATATAAATTGTAATTAAAACTTATAACGAATTAATGATATACTAATACATATTAACACTTAATGGTACTTATGTACCCATGTATCGCTTAGACATGTGTGTTAGATTAGATAGATTGGCATGCCAATAGGGTATTGTTTAGCAGTACTACATAAGGCTTTATGTATATATTTATGACTTTATGCCCGCACTCATAGCTTTTATGCCCGATTACTTGTTATCATGGCTTTTAGCCATACTGATATGTTATCATGGCTTTTTAGCCATACTGACTGCATACGTGGTTGACGTTCTGCATTTCACATCCCATGGTATGACGGCCTGAGGCACCGCGGTGTCCAGTGCCAATGACCCGTTATCCAGTTTAGTCAACCCGTCATAGGTTACTTGGGCAGTGAAATTTATGGAACTAAGTTAAGAATATTAGCAATTAAAAATATTAGAAATTAAATAAATGAGTAAGATGATCTAAAATAAATAAGAATAATTATTTAGTAGAAAGAACTGAACGAAATGATAAAAAGATTAGCAATAGAAATATAACTTAAATAAACATTACAAATGCACTTTTTCATAATAATATAAAACTAAAAATAATATTCTTGGAATTTTTGGAGATGGTACATTATTATTGTGAATTTAGGAATTAAGCGCTTCTGAAGAGGAATAAACTAGAATAAAAGATAATTGATACTAGAAGTATTATATTAAATTAGATTAATTTCTAGAGTATCCAAATTATGATCCATTCTTTCTCTATTTGTATATATTATTTTTTCTTATATTATTGCACCATTAAGCAGTAATGCTTAGCGTGATGGATTTGTTTCCTCGTGCAGGTACTGAAGTTAAAACCCAGTGGACATTTGACTGGGATTTTTAGAGTCCGAATCTGCAGAAGTATCAGAAGTGTTCAAGGTTGTCACCTCCTCAGCAATGCATGTAGATAGGGCCCATGTAGATCACATTATGTATTTTGTATGTAAAAAGATTTCGTATATTGTAATGCAAACTAAGAATTTGTAAGTAATATTTATGTGATGTAAATTAATAAATTGATTAGTTCATATGTAATTAATTTATATATCATGTAAATTATGAAATTATGTAAATTAATGAAATTTAAAAATTTTGCTTATGTGATTTGAGCATGAATGAGATTATATGGGTTTGAAGATAGAATTGAAATGTATAGATGATGCATGAAATGATGAGATTATTATTGTAAATATATTATCGAAAATTTTAAGCATGTGAATAGTAAAATATGCCAAATGGTAATAGAAACAGGGGAAACTCTGCTGATTTCTCCTTAGAAAAATAATTGATATTAAAATATAACAAGAACAAAATTTTTAAAGGAATAAAGTAAGATAAAATAGGGTGCTCCGGCACTGAGTGTGACATACCTTGCTCGGCTACACTGTAGTCCGGTGAAGGGTGTTACAACTAACCTTAGTTGAAGAGTTTCTCACACTTGCAAAACCTCTTTGTTTCCTTTCTTTTTTGCTGCCTCAAGTTTACAAAAGGTATAAAGATCAAATTTAGTGAAGACAAGGTAGGGTTTTATGGTGATTTAAGGTGGGAATTGAAGCTTTGTTGAGATGGCAATGGTGGAACACCATGGAGCTGGTTCGGCCAGCTGAAGAAGAAAGACAATTCTGGATTTTTTTTTTCTTAATTCTTATTTCTTTTATTTGTTTTAAGAAGACTTGCTAAATGGTGATTGGTGGGAGGGTTTTAAATGACATCATTATGATGTCATAATTAGGCATTTTATTCATTTTTCTTTTTTCTTTCATTTCTACTCACTTCAAATTAAATTTTCATCAACATTAATTCATATTTTATGTCATATAATTTATGTACTTAATTGGACAAGTTGGTCAAAAATCATCTCTAAAGACGAAATGACCAAAATGCCCTCCATTTGACCTAACGAGCTAAAACTGTATACTAATTGATTAAATTTTTCTTGTGTTTTCTTAGCATTTTATTATCATTGAAACCCAAATAATCCTTCCTTGAAATCCCAAAAATTATTTTATGGAGTTTTCCCCGGGTCTAGGGTTACTAACGGCCTTCACCGTCACTTCCCATTAGGGTCACTCATCTCTGGGATTATGGCTCATTTAACCTTAGTGCATTTTATTTCTAAAAATTTTCCTTAATTTTTCTTATTATTATTTGGTTTATTTATAACTCCTCACTCTAGTCTAATTATGATTCCAAATATTCTAGCTACCCAGACCAACATTGGTCATCGGAACAGTAGAACATACGAATTAGCTAAAGTGAGGATGTTACAATAACAACATTGACTTCTGGCATTTTATAGCCCCGAACACAGAGCCTTACAACTCCAGCAAATCAAAATCTATAGGTATAACCAGTCTTGCTTTGTGTTACATGCACCGGTTAGCCGAAAACACTATCATGGGCCACAGTGGCAGCTTAGGTGTAGTGAACGCCAACGAACTCTTCTTCCTTTGGTGTATGGTTATCGGGCAGAGCTGCAGCACCGAATTCTTCTTCTGCAACCACCTTCACTGCTTATCTCACCAGCTTATAAGGCAAATAATGCTTGGTGGCCTTATCACAGCCATCGCACTCCACTTCAGATTCATTCCATGTCATCGCAGGCTACGCTCTATCGACAAGACCTCAAAGATCGATCAAACCATATGTGTATCCATGGGGATATGTAAGAAGGTCGGCAACACTTGCTACCTTATTGACACTAAAGGAAATGTCATCCCTTGGAGAGATGAAGCACGAGAAGGCCCTGGTGAACCCTTACATGCCCAGGAGGAAGCCCAAGAGCCACTCCATCACGAGTCTCTTGCTCGAGTGCCTCCATATACACCACCACCTGCAGACCCAGTCCTTGTATACCTATAATGTATGGAGACCATGCTCAACAACAGAATGCAGGTACTCAAGGACAACCGCCTGGAAGCCTATAACAAGCTAGACATGATACTAGAGAGGCATGATGAAGACAAACCATCATCATCATCAGAGACCTTTTAGAGTTAGGACTATAGGATAAGTTCTTTATTGTATAATTTCATACACATTAGTCCTAAACTGCATTCTTAAGTCTGTTTTACTTGCTTTTTGTTTAAACTTTCAAATTCTTAATACATAATATGCTTTCTCATAATTTATGTGCTATCTTTTAATTTTGCATATTGTGATTGACATTGAGGACAATGTCTGATTTGAGTTTAGGGTTACAAGGTCATTCCATGCATTGCATATCCTTACATTGCTTAAAGTTATCTATATTATACTTGTATATCAAAATTCCAGAAAAAATTTGCAAATTTTGAACCTTGAGTTTCTGAAACTTAGAACTATAACTAAAAATTCTAGTTAGCTAATAATTGGACTCCACGGGATAGAGGAATGAATGTATCTAGATAGGCAAAAAGGACTTTAATTTATTGTCTGTGAAAAACCTAATCACTTTAATGGAGCTAGACTAATTAAACCCCTTCATAGCTATTAATTTATCGCATTATACTTGTCAAGTTAGGAGAAAATTTTTGAAATACAGACAAACCAAAAAAAAAAAACTTGCCTCACTAGCTCTAAAACATGTCTCTTGGACCTATCGAGGCGAAATTTTAGCATATGCTTGATGAAAAGATGATTAAGGCATTCTTTGATATAGCCTCATTAAGCCTTAACCACCCTAGACACAATATATCCCTTACAACCAATTTGAGCCTATACTTTTACCTATATAATTTTCCTTGTTTACCCGCAAATATTTACCTAGCCCCTAACCTAAACTCTCATCTCACCCTTCTAAGGAAGCCCAGTGTATGAAGGATACGTATACCATGTATTAAAAGAAAGTATGAGGAGAAAATACGAAAACCAAGGAAAATGCAAGTGTATAATCAAATCAAAGAATGTTTTGCCTTTACAACCCAACAAAAGCAATGAGTTTGGAGGAGAGGACAAAAGGGACTTGATTTAAAAAAAAATAAAAAATAAAAATGAGAGAGAAGGAAAAGTCCCAAGATAAGTGTCATGAAAGCATGCTTTGCACTATGACGAACCCTTCTTCCTTACACAAAATCAGCAAAATAAACTTGGTATACTTAGAATTTTGTATATGAAAGCTATTCTCATGTTTGCATTCTTTAAAACCCTTCATTGGTAGCCAAATCATTACTCCTCAACCCCAATACAACCTATCTAAAGACCTTTTGATCTTTTAGAAGTGTATGTTGCATTTGTGGAGATAGGAAATTACTATGGAGTTGGAATTAAATCAAACTCGCCATAATCATCATCAATAGAGGCAATTTGGGGGAGTAAGTATTTCTTAATTCCATTCTGACAGAACAAGTTATTTGTGACATATTAATAGCCTTGCATAGAGGAATAACTAGTTGAAACACCATGAAGGGAGAGCAAGTTCTAAGCAGGCAGCTATTGGAACCCTTATGCCTTGAAAGAGGGTAATTGGTATGAAGGATTGGAGGAGTTCAATTATGTGCTTATCGAATCGTTGGTTATATTCCTAAGTTATTCCCTAAAATGTGTTTTAAAAAAGAGTTTTGTTTTGCTTGACGATAAGCAAAAGATTGAGTTTGTGGGTATTTGATACACTTGTATTATATAGATGTTTTTAAGCACATTTGTATACTATTTCATATCATGTAGGCAAGCAATCTCATACATAGTCATTAATTTCATTGACTTTTGTGATTTCCATTGACAAACTCTAAATTCCATGTTTTCTGCATCATTTCAGGTGTTTGGATGAAGTTCCAAGGTATAGGAGTACAAAAGAAAGCTTGGAAAAACACAAAGGGAAGAAAAGTGTTGCTGATACACTTTACACGGGTCGTGTAAGCAAAGACACAGACCCGTGTACTCAGACCCAGGTCGTGTAACCTGCTACCAAGGGAAAGCTAAAAGAGGCAAGGAAGAAATGCAGTACACTGGCCGTGTACTCAGACCCGTGTAAATCATAAAAACCCGTGTAAGTCTCTGCTTAGCTAGGTTTGAAGAATTCTCTGAAGAACAAAAGTACATGGGTCATGTTCTTGGAGCCATGTAACCAGCTACGCCCCGTGTAATCTTCTATGACATCACGAGATGCAAACCTTCAAAACTCCAGTTAGTTACATGGCCTTGGGCTGTGTAGTGATACATGAGCCATGTATCAATCAACAGCCAGTTTCCTGATTTCGCTCCAGCTTTAGTTTTTGACAGAGAGAAGAGACTCCTAATGCTTTTGTGGATTCTAAAAGGGAAGAAAACCTAATCCTAGGCCAACTATTATAAATAGAAGCTAAAAAAGAGAAAAAAAAGGGGGGGGGGGGGAAGAGAGGGGAAATCCCAAAGCTGTATAATCACTTTCTCACAGCCGTCTAGAGGAGCAGGACATCAGTATCAAGGAGAAGCCTTCAGCCGAAGTTCAACAAGATCAAAGCTGCAGATCCTCTTCGGTTCTTTCATTCTATTTCTTTTAGAGGATTTTTATTATCCCTTACTTTATTTTTATCATGTTTGCTGAACTCACCATGAGTGAGTAATTTTTATATTCTGAAATTAGGAGAGTAATGCTTGTAATCATTATTATGGACAAACATTAAGTTTTGTTTATTGGATTTGAGATTTGTTCCTTGATTTAATTTCTTTTGATCTTAATGCATGCTATGTGTTAGTACCCACTTATTATATATTACAAATATTAATTGAAGGACTGAAAGGTGAAGATTAATATTAGAAAATCAAGATTTTGAACCTAGGAAATCTGACCTAGAGATAGGCTGATAACCTTTGTGGAGTTCTGAAATTAGTCAAAGATCTTAAAGGGTTTTAATTAATTTAATCGCCACAAAAGTAGGGTTTAGGTTAATTAAAATACACCTTAGGTGCCTTGAGAGAGGACTTAGGATATCTTAGGATTAATTTCTATCAAGGCAAATGATTCTCAATCCAGTAAATAGACAAGATTGCATCCATAGTAAGATTAAAGTGTGAAATCTTAATTTCAAAATTACTTCAAAATAGACTATTCCATTTTAAGTTTATTACATTTTTTTATTCTAGCGTTTAAAATAGACAAGTTTCATTCCCTCATTTTATTCGACAGCCTAGACAGCCAAAATCACTGTATAGTTTCGTATTTATTAATTAAATTCCTTGTGAGACGATACTCTACTCACTACTTTATTACTTGTTCGCGATCCGTGCACTTGCGGGATTGTAAAACTAGCAAACAAGAACCAAGCAAAATCAAGATGCCTTCTAATGACTAAACATAACTAAAAATCATAACCAAATATCAACATTGTGGTACAAAACTATGAATTCCAAGTTAAAACTTAACAAGTAGATTAATATTATTAAGAGTGTAAATGTAGTTCATACAAGAACCAAAAAGAGAATCCGCTTTCCCAAAACCATAATGGGTAAATAATAATAATCTCTGAAATCTAGATCTACCTAAAAGAGGAAGAAAAATACATATTTATAATAATGGCTGCCTAAAACCCTAAAAAGCAACATTAAACCCTAATAAAATGTAAAGAAATTACAAAATAGCCAAGCAAAATCATCAAAAAGAACAACTCATTATCAGCCATGTGATTCTCGCACCAAACCATGCGCCTATATGCATTTCATACTTGGCCATGAACCTTCTATTGAATCTCAGACCTAGCTTGTGCACTTCATGTAACACCCCTATATTCGGTAGTGCGTTCTATTGTTCCGGTGATCAGTGTCTCTGGAACTACACTTAAATGTTAGTGAGGAGACATGAAATAATGAAATACAATAGAGAAAAATACAAGAAAAACAAAGGAAAAATAAGAGCAATGAAATGTGATTAAGTTAAACGAGCCAAAAACCGTAGCGATGGGTGACCGCACTGGGAAGTTGCGGCGAAGACCGTTGACTAACCCTGGACTGCGAGGAACCCTGGAAAATATTTTTAAGACTTAAATAAACATCTATTGTGATATAATTGACTTAGAAAATGTTGAAGAAAATTTAATTAATTAGTACAAAGAAAAATGAAAAATCGAGAAACCGATAAAAATCGGTGTTTCCGAAAAATTAGAAGTACAACTCGAAGAGGGGCATTTTGGTCAATTGACACCTATAGTTGACTTTTGACCTAAATGTCCATGAAAAATATGTGATATTAAACATTGAAAATGTTATGAAAATAAGAAATGTGGTACATAATGTAAATAGTGGAAGAATTATGGCATAATTGCAAATTAAGAAACTTTTGGATTAATTAATTCATTAAGTAAGTTTAGTGCTCCACTAACTTCAAATTAAGGGACCTATATAAGCCATTTGGGATAGAAAATGTCATCATCTTCAACCTCTTAACATTCAACCGAAATCAATTCTCCAAAGAAACTCCATTGCCGTCCCATACCCAAGCTCTCTCTCTCATGGTTTAAGCCACCATTTTTCAATCTTCCTTCACTAAAGTTGTTCTACACAACTTGGGAAACATTTTGAGAACAAGAAAGAAGAGTTTTGGTGGAGTTTTGAGGAAGTTCATAAGAGGTAAGTATCCATTTCTTCATCCTTACTTTGTTAAAGTTTGTGTTGGTGTTGTGGTAAGTTGATTTATGGAAGGAATTGAAGGGGTTTGATGAATATGGACAAAGCCCAAATTTGGCAGCCCTCATTTCCATGGGAGTTTGATTTATTTCTTCATGTATTTGGTGATTTGAGGTATTGATTTAAGTGCTTAAATGTATAGGAGTTGATTACCATGTATATAGTTTGAATTGTGAGTTTGTGAATTGAAAATGGAAGCTTGATGTATATGTGTAATTTGGGCAGCCTTATGGTGAAGTTGGAAGTGTTTAATTTCATGGAATGGTTTGTTAAATTATGGTACTAATGGTGGCAGAATATGTATATAATTTAGTAGTGAATATATATGTAATTTGATGGTGGAAGTCATATGTAATATTTGGGAGTGTTATGTGCATATATTGTTATAAATGGACTTTGTAATTTAGGATTGTATTTGGTGTATTAAAGGTCATTGTATTCTACCCAAATTAACTATAATGTGAAGTGATAAATGAATTTGGTATGGTACCAAATCAGAATTGGATAGAGAAGTGGACTTATAGCAACATAAATGTGCAATTGATAGATGTTTAAGCAATGTATTTAAAAACAGTATGCAATTGAGCCTATAACCCTAAATGTGTGATCCCAATTGGTATGAGGCCAATTGGTGGTGAAACTAGGCACAAAATGTGCCAACTTTCATGTTGAAAGCATACCAAAATTCTGTCCAGAAAGTGACACTAAAACTGACCTAATCCTGAATTGCAAACTTGGTAACCCAGAAATTGACCATTTGAACAATAGTCAGTCTTTTTGCCATAACTCACTCAAAACAAGTCCAAATGATCTAAAATTTATACTGTTGGAAAGCTTAGACATAGGGCTACAATTTTGGTTAAGACCACCAAACCCAGAAATGACCATAAGCAAGTCAAAATGCTTGCACAAATTCGGGTATAAAACCTACCAAAATTGAAAGTGACCTAAAAATTACCTAAGTTCACAATAAAAAGGTAATTTGACCAGCAATAATAAAATGACCATAACTTGGTCCAGAAAATTCCAAATGATATGAAATTAGTTCCAAAATGTCACTAAGACATAAATCTACAATTTTTCTCTTTTGACTAGAACTAAAAACCAAGGAAAATAAGACATTTAGCTAGAGCAATCTAGCATACAAAATCTGGAAAATTGCAATAAAATGCAATAAGCTTTAAAATAAAACTGGTAGCATATACCAACACTTGAGGACTATAAAATGTGACATATTGTTGACATTAAAATTAATTCACCTAGTATGCATTAAAGGTCAACATTATAGGTTGACTAATGAAAGGAATAGTATCAATAAAATTTAATTATGGAACCTTATGATTAGAAACAATTAAAATGAGTACTGAAACACTTTAAATTGTGTGTTTCGGTTGAAAAAGATATTGAGAATCATAAAGGACATTGAGTCAAAGCCTAAAGGCGACTCAAATCAGGTCTGTGCACAATACTTTTTATATTCACTGCTTTTACTAGAAAATTTATTTAGAGAAATGAGTTATGAATAATTTTTTATTGTTTTGACTTTGGGAAATTTATTTGGAAATTATTGTGTTGCCTACTTTGTAAATGGAAATTTTGAGATAAAATGTGATTTGTGGTTTGTATGAAATATTTAAATATTGTGATTTAAAATTGTTTTTGATTCACACTTGGCATGGCAATATCACTATGTTCCTCCTCCCAATAATGGGGTGAGTATGACTATATTCCTCCCTGGTTGACTTGCCAGTTTGAGGTGAGTATGGATGAGTACTCATTATCTAGCTAGCCACCTCCCTCATTGATTTCGATTAGTGGGGTGAGTATGCCTTGTCGTGGTGTACAACACGGCATATTCGAAAAATTTTGTGTCATGACCTAAGTTGTGTTATTCAATTGTTTGATCAAATTTGTGTTATATGAACTTTGAAAATTGTGACATGAAATTGTCAATTATTTGAATTGTAAATTGTCAAAAAAAAGTTTTATATATAGCATTTTAAATTGTTATTGTGCACCACTGAGTAAATTTTATTCAGCGATAGCTTTTTCATTGCTGTCGCAGGTAGACAGACAGATAAAGTAGCAAAGTAGGCTGCTTGTGCTATACTTTTGGGATTTTGCCTGGTATTTTGAGTATACCACCTCCTTGTAATTTTTGTTGTAATGTATGTGAACTGTATGTATATATTGTACTTGGTCTTGAGCAGTTTTAAAATAAAGTTGTAAATTATTTTAGCCTGTAAAAATGTTGTATTATAATTCTCTTATTTCAGCTTTTGAAATACTCATTTATTTTGCACTTTATCTTTATAATTGCTGAAAATGATATTGAATTGAGTTTGAACTGTGTTGAGGACATTGATTTGAGTTGAGCCATATTGGAGTTTGGGATTGAACAAATATATTGGAAGTGCTTTTTACAGGTTTTTGAAGAACTATTTTACTCTAAATACAAACGGCACTCTACCGAAATTTTTACAGAAATTATTGATACTTCAGATTTGTTATTTGATTTCACTTCAGTTAAAAAAAAAAAAATTTTAACACCTATCAAAAGTGCTCACCACTATAAAAAGAAATAAGAAAAGGTTTAAAATCCCTTGTAGTATATTTAATGGGTTATCAGTAAACGAAGTTTGGTAATTCATTAGGTATACTATGGGATCATGTTATGCCTTACGGAGGGGTAAGGTGTGACACTTCACATGATTCTCATGGTCAATGGTTTGCTTTTCCTTCCACCCCATGGCCAATGGTATGCCTTCACTAAGCCTCATTGTGAATCTTACACCCAATTATGATATTTTCTACCCCCTTGAAGCAATTGAAGTAATTTGAGGAATTTCTTGGCACTTGGAAGACAAATAGATTAGCCTTGCATATGATTGATCTCCATCCTTACATAATTGATATAATATGATCCATTTAATTTCTTTAAGCATGCCAAGCTTATCCACTCCATTCTTACACACTTGAATCAGTATAAGACATTTGAACTCCTTTAGCATGCCAATCTTGTCCATCTCTATGTGAATATTCCTTAAATAATTTCATTAAAGCTTAGTGCTCTCATGATCACATCATACCTTCCTTCTTCAAACAAATTCATCCTTAAATTTACACCTTGATCATCATAAAGAAGAGGATTACAAACATTAAAGATGGCTTTGATATTATATTCATCTTGAAGAGTCACTTCATAAGCATAAAATTCCTCATCATATGTTGAATAATTCGAAGCTTCCCTACTTAACTTCTCACAAAAATATGTTATGGGACATTTTTCTTGCATTAAAACTGTAACATCCTCACTTTAGCTAGTCCGTACAGTCCACTGTTTTGGTGACCAATGTCGGTCTGGACAGCCAGAATGTTTGAAATTATAAATAGACTAGAGTGAGGAGTTATAAATAAACCAAATAATGTTCACAAAAATCAAGGAAAATTTTTAGGAACGAAATACACTAAGGTTAAATGAGCCAAAACCCCAGTGATGAGTAACCCGAAGGGGAAGTGACGGTGAAGGCCATTAGCAACCCTAGACCTGGGGAAAACTTCATGAAATAATTTTTGGGACCTCAGGGAAGGATTATTGGGGTTCCAATGACAATAAAATGTTAAGAAAACACAAGGAAAATTTAATCAATCGGTACACATAATTTTGGCCCGTTAAGCCAAACAGAGGGCATTTTGGTTATTTTGTCTTCAGAGATGATTTTTGACCAACTTGTCCATTTATGTAAATAAATTATATGACATAAAATATGAATAAATATTATTAAAAATTTAATTGAAATTAAGTAGACAAGAAAAGAAAAGAAAATGGGATTTTTTACTTCACGCTTATGTAAGCATGAGGTAATTAAAATGCATGGCCAATCAAAATAAAGAAACATAATTAAAATACATTAAAATAGAGAAAAGGAGGCATAATTCTAGAAAAAACAAAAGCCATCCTCATCTTCTTCAAAATGTCCCTCAAGCCTCTCCCTCACTCCTCCATAGCCAAGTTCACCAAAAGCTTGCTTTCCCTAGTTTTCTTCCAACAAAACCCTAAGTGTTAACACAAAAGCTTGCTCTTTCATCTTGGTGAAGCTTTTGGGAGCAAAAAGAAATCAAAAGGAAGAGTTCTTGGAAGCTTTGGATTAGCTCCATTAGAGGTTAGTGACTAAACTTGATTTTTATCTTTCAATTCATGTTGAAGGAGTGGTATTTGATGCAAATTTACAAGAAAATTTAGTAAACATCATGTGTATGTCTTGCTTAAAATTACAGCAGCCTTGAACTTGGTTGAGTTTTGAAGATTTCTTAGAATTAAAATGATATTGTGGCTGCCCTTAACACTAATGTATTGGTTAGGAAGGTGAAGTGCAACTAATGCAACAATCTAGAATGGTGGAGCTAGGGTTTTGGACCCAAATTGAGACTTTGTTCATATATTTGGTGAAAGAGAGTTTTAATGGTCAATGACTGACCATTGGGCTATGTATGAATAAGAAATGAAGTGGTTTTTTCAGTGGGAATTGAAGTTAGTGTGGCTGCCCTTGGTGACCTGCAAGACTGGCATGAGTCCAGCAGGTTTGGGCAGCAATAACTGGAGTTGTAGAGGTTCAATTGGTTCAAGGCCAATTAGAAATGAAACTAGACATATAATGGCACAACTTTGGTGAAGAAACCATGCTCATATAATCAAACTAAGTTGACTTAAAGATTGCCCTAATCTAGGTGACCTGCATTCTGCCTGGGCAAAATAACCAAATAAACAGTGTTTATTCATTTGGTCATAACTCAGGGTAGAAAGGTCCAATTGACCTGAAATTTTACCAACAACAAGCTGAGATATAGACCTACAACTTCCATGGAGAAACCTAACCCAAATTATGACCATAACATATTCACAAAGTGACCTACAATCACTGCTCAAAATACTATAGATTTGGTTAGTCCAAAAAATCTGGAAAATTTGTAATCCAGCCAGTTGTGGTTTTTAGGTCATAACTTAAGCTAAAAAACTCCAAATGGAGTGATTCAAAAAACAAAATATAACTAGACACAATAAGGAACAACATTCATGTTGACAACTTTGCCAAATTCCCACTGCAAAAATGACTAATGGAACAGTAAACACAAAGCTTGAAATCTGAAAATTTTGAACAATTAACATTAAGCTTGGAAATGGTATTGGCAACCAATACCAACAATTTTAGAATGCAAAATGTGGTATGTTGGGAATATTATAACTAATGTACCTATTATCCATGCAAAAGTCAACATTTTTATCGACTAATGAAATGAATAGTAACACCTAAACTTGAATTTCAAGAATTGTATAATTTAAGAATGTAACATGCCTTAGTACACCTAGCAAGATTGGTTTGGATAGGTTGGCATGCCAATAGGGATCTGTTAGCAGTACTACATATGGCTTCATGGCATTCTGTGTTTTATGGCCTCACGTGCCATTCTGTGACATAATAGCCTTTGGCTATGTTGATTGAGTTGTTATAATTGAGTTTTATCCCTGATAATTATTACAGCTTATTAGTTGTTCTGTTGCACACCGGGAGACACAATGTGACCGATGGTGTGATGGTCTGAGGTACTTAGTATCCAATGCCAGTTTACCATTTATCCAGTCCAGTCGACTAGTAGGGGTTACTCAGGCAATGATAATAAATCTTACCAAATTTTAATCGAATAATACTGCAATAAATATCAGAAATTAAGTCTACCAAAGATGTAAACATACATTCTGCATAATTACTTTATTTGAGTTATTTTATTTTATATTGTCAACATTAAGCAGAATTGCTTAGCATGTCACTTTTGTCACACGCAGGTACTGGAGACATAGCTGGGGAGTCCAGCAGACTTCATACAGGGTGTCAGATCTGCACACGGAGTCCAGAGTCACCTCACATCTGCAGTGCACTTGGTAGGACATTAGGACTTTGGGTGGCATTTTGTATTTTGCATTTTGTATTAGTTTTGGATTGTAACTATAAACTCTTGAAATTATGTGATAATGTAAATATATGAAATTTCAGGTTATTGAAATTTTCTGTATATTATGCTGAAAAATGAAATGTTGAGAAATATACATGAATGTGATTTGAATGGTGATGTGAACAAAAATATTGAAAATAGTGTGTAAATTTGGAGATTGAGTTGAGATGTGTGTATATTGGAGTTCTAGATTTGAAAATTATATTGGAAGTGTTTTTAATAGATTCAGAAGAATTGTTTTTCCAATTTATAGCCAGCACTCTGCTGGATTTTCTATAAAAATTGCGAAAAAAATTTAGATTTATCAAAAATTGTAAATAAATGAATTAAAAGGGATAAATTGTAATGGAAATATGAATTGGTGCTCCGGCACACTGAGTGGCATATCTTGCTCGACTACACTGTAAACGGGTAAGGGGTGTCACATTTAGTGGTATCAGAGCATCGGTTTAGGCGTTTCTAGGCCTAGATAGAGTGCATACCATTGCATTGCATTTGTAAGTGTTAAGGTGACACTGATGTAGATCTGTTTATTTTCGTATTTTGATTAAGATATGGATCCTGCTTCTCAAAGAGCAGTTGATAAAGAGGTGGAGAGTCGTGCTCCACAGAGGGCTGAATCTGGGGGCAGGGGAAAATCTGCTCCACCAGCAGCTGAGGCACCTGCCCAACCTCAGTTTGCACTATTTCAACAAATGACTGAGTTTTATCGGCAAATGATGGGGGCAACTCCACCTCCACCACCACAACCACAGCCACAATCTCCACCAGCACCACAGAAGTCCCATTTAGAGAAACTGCGAAAACATGGGGCTATGGATTTCTTTGGAAAGAAGGAGGATGACCCTATGCTAGTGGAAAACCGGTTGGATAGAACAATCAGTGTGCTGAAACAGCTTCATTACACCCCCGAGCAGAACCTGAAGGGTGTTGTGTCCCTACTTCAGGATGATGCATATCAGTGGTGGGACACAGTAACCAGTGAGGTGCAACCGGATCAAATCACCTGGGAATTCTTCCTTACAGAGTTCAGGAAGAAGTATGTCAGTAAAGTGTATTTAGAAGAGAGAAGAAGAGAATTTATTAGTCTGAGACAGAGGTAACTATCAGTGATAGAGTATGAGCGAGAATTCATTAGACTGAGCCGGTATGGGAGGGAGATAGTCCCTACAGAGGCAAAAAGGTGTAGAAGGTTTGAAGAAGGGCTCAATGACAATATCAAAGTCATGATAATAGCATTGGAGATCACAAATTTTGCCAAATTAGTAGATGCTGCATCGAAAGTAGAAAGGGTCCGAATAAATGAGCAAACTAGAAGGGAAAGACAGCAGAAGAGGGGTTCGGGTCAGTCTAGTTCATTTTCTGCTCCCAGTAAGAAGAGTAAGGGTCCTCCTGCTCAGGGTTCAGGACAACCACAAGGTCAGGGTCAGTCCCAGGGGCCCAGACCACAGTTCACACCTAGGAGAGGCCAGTCCATACCATCAGTGGGCAGTTCTCCAAGGATGGTGTTCAGGGGACCAGCCTCAACATCTTCTACCTGTCCATACTGCCAGAAGTGGCACAAGGGGGACTATTGGCGAGTGACTGGTGCATGCTTATGGTGTGGATCTACAGAACATCAGATCAAAAATTGTCCGAAGAGGACTACTACAGCTGCTCCAACACAAGATGACAGACCTGCTCTTGTACCATAAAGGGGTAGGAAGCCCAGTAAATCTGAAGCAGCTGGTCCATCACTGAGGCTTGCATCTGAGTCAACTGAGAGGCTAGAGGCTAGAGTACCTGCCAGAGCCTATGCCATTAGAGCTCAGAAGGAGCAAGATGCGTCGGACGTCATCAGGGGTACATTCTCTCTCTATAACACTTCTGTGCATGCATTGGTGGATCCAGGATCCACTCATTCATACATCTGCATCAAACTACCCGTAGAGAGGGGAGTTTCAGTAGAGGAAAGTGATCAAGATATTCTGGTCACAAATCCACTAGGCCATAGTGTGGTAGTGAATAAAGTATACAAATGTTGTCCATTGAGGATTCAGGGGTATGAATTCTCGGTAAACCTAATTGAATTGCCCCTCCACGAGTTTGACGCGATTTTGGAAATGGACTGGTTGTCACGTCATCAGGCAATAGTTGATTGCAAATTGAAGAGGATTTCTCTAAAAACTTCTAAGGTAATGAGATTACTGTTGTGGGTGAAAGGACAGATTTCCTATCCAATGTTATCTCAGCCACAGTTACAAGAAGATTGATGAGAAAGGCTGTGAAGCTTACCTAGCACACGTGGTTGATACTAGGTAGGCTAAGTCGAATCTGTGTGATATACCCACAGTAAGAGACTTCCCAGATGTATTTCCTGAAGAATTGCCTGGTTTATCACCAGAAAGGGAAGTCGAGTTTGCTATGAATGTTATCTCAGCCACAGTTGCAAGAAGATTGATGAGAAAGGCTGTGAAGCTTACCTAGCACACGTGGTTGATACTAGGCAGGCTAAGCCGAATCTGTGTGATATACCCACAGTAAGAGACTTCCCAGATGTATTTCCTGAAGAATTGCCTAGTTTACCATCAGAAAGGAAAGTCGAGTTTGCTATTGAGCTAATGCCGGGTACAACACCAATTTCTATTGCTCCTTATAGGATGGCACCCACTGAATTGAGAGAGTTGAAAATTCAGTTACAAGAGTTGCTTGATAAGGGGTTTATACGCCCCAGTGTGTCACCATGGGGAGCTTCTGTGCTGTTTATGAAGAAGAAGGATGGAACCTTGAGATTGTGTATTGATTACCGATAATTGAACAAAGTAACTGTGAAAAATAAATATCTGTTGCCCAGAATTGATGATCTATTTGATCAGATGAAGGGAGCCGGTGTATTTTCAAAAATTGATCTCAGATCAGGGTATTATCAGTTGAGGGTAAAGGATGCAGATGTGTTAAAAACTGCATTCAGTACCGGGTATGTGCATTATGAATTTCTAGTGATGTCGTTTGGGTTAACAAATGCACCAGCAGCATTTATAGACCTTATGAACCGTATCTTCCATCCATACTTAGATCAGTTTGCAGTGGTCTTTATTGATGATATTCTGGTGTATTTCAAGACCAGGGAAGAACATGATGAACATTTGAGGATTATTCTGCAAACTCTGCTAGAAAAGAAGTTGTATGCTTAGCTGTCCAAGTGTGACTTCTGGATGAGTGAAATCTCTTTCCTTAGACACATAGTATCAGCTGAGGGGATTAGAGTGGATCTCAAAAAGATAGAAGCAGTAATGGAATGGAAGCCTCCTAAAAATACAACTGAGGTCAAAAGTTTCTTGGGGCTAGCTGGGTATTACAGAAGATTTGTGAAAGGGTTCTCTCTCATAGCTACTCCAATGACCAAATTGTTATACAAAAATGTGAAATTTGGCTGGAACGACAAATGCCAAGCCAGTTTTGAGAGGCTGAAGGGTATGTTGACAGAAGCACTAGTGTTAACACAGCCAGTGTCGGGAAAAGACTTTGTGGTCTACAGTGATGCCTCGCATAATGAGTTAGGGTGTGTATTGATGTAAGAGGGAAAGTGGTCGCCTATGCTTCTAGGCAGTTAAGGCCACATGAACAGAACTACCCTACTCATAACCTGGAGTTAGCAGCAATTATCTTCACACTGAAGATATGGAGGCATTATTTATATGGTGAAAAATGTTACATCTATACAGACCACAAAAGTCTAAAATATTTGCCAACCCAGAAGGAGCTCAATCTTAGACAGAGGCAATGGATTGAGTTCCTAAAGGACTATGATTGTGTGATAGATTATCATCCTAGGAAGGCAAATGTAGCTGCTGATGCCTTGAGTAGAAAGTCCATCACAGCTTTAGGATCACTAAATGCCTGTCTGTCCTTAGCTCAAGATGGAGCTATTTTGGCTGAGTTACAAGTGAGGCCAAACCTGCTACAACAGATACAAGATGGGCAGAAGGTAGATGAAAAATTAATGGCTATTGTGGGAAAAATTTCAGAGGGAAAGGAAACTAATTATGAGGTGAAAGCAGATGGGTGTATGTACTACAGAGGAAGAGTGTGTGTACCAGATGATGGGGAACTGGAGACTAGTGTTCTGAAAGAAGCACACACTAGTGTTTATGCTATGCATCCGGGAAGCAAAAAAATGTATAATGATTTGAAGCCTCATTATTGGTAGCCTGGTATGAAGAGGGATATAGCTAACTATGTGACTAAGTGTTTGACATGTCAGCAAGTTAAAGCAGAACATCAAGTTCTATCAGGATTGCTACAGCCTATAAGCATACCTGAATGGAAATGGGATCGGGTCACTATGGATTTTGTTAGTGGTCTACCTCTCACCCAAAAGAAGCATGATGCAGTGTGGGTGATAGTGGATAGATTGATGAAGTCAACACATTTTCTTCCAGTTAGGACTGACTACTCACTGAAGAAGCTAGTAGAATTGTATATCAGTGAGATAGTTAGACTGCATGGAATCCCACTTTCCATCATATCTGACCGAGACCCAAGGCTTACATCGAGATTTTGGAAAAGTTACAAGAAGCCTTGGGCACACAACTCTGTTTTAGCACGGCTTTTCATCCTCAAACGGATGGACAGTCAGAACGAGTAATCCAGATAAACCTAGAACCTAATTGAATTTTCACAATTTACAAATTTAAATGATAGTAATAATATGAATTATGTAATAGATCCTGGAGGATATGCTGAGGAGTTGTGTCATTGAGTTTGACGGGAGTTGGGATAGATATCTCCCACTGGCAGAATTTGCATATAATAATAGCTACCAAGCTAGCATTCAAATGGCCCCGTGTGAAGCATTGTATGGGAGGAAGTATAGAACCCCCATATGTTGGACTGAATTGGGCGAAGATAAGCTGGTATGACCAATCTGGTGAAACAGACTGAGGAGAAAGTGAAAATAATCAAAGCAAATTTGAAGGTTGCCTCAAATAGATAGAAATCTTATGCCGACTTGAAGAGAAAAGAGATAGAGTATGCAGTTGGCGATAAAGTGTTTCTCAAAGTCTCACCATGGAAGAAAGTGCTGAGGTTTGGAAGAAAGGGTAAGTTAAGCCCTAGGTTTATTGGCCCATATGAAGTCATTGAACGTGTGGGTCCAGTAGCCTACAGGCTAGCTTTACTATCAGAACTGGATAAAATCCATAATGTATTCCATGTTTCTATGCTAAGAAGATATCGCTCAAACCCTTCACATGTCATCTCCATGGAAGAGATTGAAATCCAACCGAACTTGACATATACAGAAGAGCCTATACGGATCCTAGCTCGGGAAGTGAAGGAATTGAGAAATAAATAAATTCCACTGGTGAAAGTGCTTTAGAGGCACCACAACACTAAAGAGGCAACTTGAGAAAGTGAAGAGACGATGAGGCAACAGTTTTCTCAACTGTTTGCATCGAGTAAATTTCGAGGACAAAATTTTTGTTTGAGGGGAAGAGTTGTAACATCCTCACTTTAGCTAGTATGTACAGTCTACTGTTTCAGCGATCAATGTCAGTTTGGGCAGCTAGAATGTTTGAAATTATAAATAGACTAGAGTGAGGAGTTATAAATAAACCAAATAATGCTCATAAAAATCAAGGAAAATTTTTAGGAACGAAATGCACTAAGGTTAAATGAGCCAAAACCCTAGTGATGAGTAACCCGAAGGGGAAGTCACGGTGAAGGCCGTTAGCAACCCTAGACCCGGGGAAAACTTCATGAAATAATTTTTTGGACCTCAGGGAAGGATTATTGGGGTTCCAATGACAATAAAATGTTAAGAAAACACAAGGAAAATTTAATCAATCAGTACACATAATTTTGGCCCGTTAAGCCAAATGGAGGGCATTTTGGTCATTTCGTCTTCAGAGATGATTTTTGACCAACTTGTCAGTAACACCCCTATGTTCGGTAGTGCGTACTACTATTCTGGTGACCAGTGTTGTCCGAACAGCTAGAATGCCTAGAACTACACTTCGATATGAGTGAGGAGACATAAAATAATGAAATACAAGAAAAGAAAATACAAGAAAAACAAAGGAAAAATAATAGCAAAGAAAAATAATCAAGTTAAGCGAGCCGAGAACCCTAGCGATGGGTGACCGCACCGGGAAGTCACGGTGTGGACCGTTGACTAGCCCTGGACTGCGGGGAACCCTGGAAAATATTTTTAGGACTCAAATAAATATTTATTGAAGTATAAATATCATTAGAAATATCAAAGAAAAATTAAATAATTAGTACAAAGAAAAGTGAGAAATCGAAAAACGAACAAAACCCGGTGTTACCGAAAAATCGGGAATGCAACCCGAACAGGGGTATTGTGGTCATTTGACATCCCGAATTGTCTTTTGACCTAAATGTCCATTAAAAATACATGGTATTACACTTGGAAAATATAATGAAAGATTAAATTTGGGGTACCTAATATAAATAGCCAAAAGTGGAGTGTAAATGGAGTAATTAACACATTTAACATATAATATTAATTAAATAAAGTTAGTGGAGAGTTAGTGGGAATTATCTACACCTAAGTGGACCACTAACTCACCCTTTGGACAGCAGATTGAAGTTCATCTCCAAGCTCCCAATTTCAGTCGAAAATGGTGAAAAGAAGATCCACCATTGTTGTCCACTTGAAAGCTTCATGCATGCTTGATTTAAGCTTCATTCTTGGCACCTTTCTTCACTAAAAGTAACCACCACACCTTGGGCAGCATTTAGGGAGTGAGAAAGGTAAGTTTTGATGAGTTTTTAAGAAGCTTCAAAAATAGGTAAGTTTGTGTTTTTGAATGTTGCTTTGTTAAAGTTTGTAAGCATGTTATGGGTGTTTGATTTATGAAGAAATTTTTGAGTTTTGATGTTGAATGGGAGTATGTACTTTTGGCAGCCATGGAAGCACCTTGAAGGCAGTTTATTTGTGCTTATAAATGGTGAATTAAATGATTGATTAAATGTATATTGTGTAGGAAATTGTTTGGGTGATGTATACTTAGTACATGTAAAGGTAAAATGAAATTTAAAGCTTGGAAAGTAATGGAATGTAAGTATACCATTGTGGCAGTTTGCTAACTCTTGAAGAATGCTGGAATTCATGCTTGGTTTATGGAATAATGATGTTAAAATGTGTTGGTTCTTATGGCAGTTTGAGTGCATGAATGATGGTGTGAAGTTTGACATGTAAATGAGCATGAATTGGTGATTGAATTGTTGTAAATTGAGTTGGACAAATTCTGCACTTGTTGGTGCACATTGAATGTAATTGTAAGCTGCCAAAATGACCTATAAAATGTTGTAAATTATGTTTAGGTTGTGTTACAACTAGAATTAGTTTAAATGTTAAGTTTGGTGAGTGTTAAAAGTGATGCTTGATGTGTATGTAAGAATTTCAATAAGGCAGTTTGAGTTTTAGGCCTAGAACTTTAATTGTGTGGCTCCAATTGGTATGAGACCAATTGGAGGTGAAACTAGGCACAAAATGTGCCAACTTTCATGAAGGAAGCTTGCCAAAATTCTGCTTGCAAGGTAGCTTGAAAAATGACCAAATCTGGATTAAGTGCAAATGAGGCTTGAAAATTGACCATTTGGGCAGCAGTTAGTGTTTAGCCTATAACTCACTCAAAAACAGGTCCAATTGACCTGAAATTTTAACCATGAATAGTTAAAACCCATATCTACAAGTCTTATGAAGACACCAAAGCCCAGAAATGACCATAAGAAAGTCAAAAAGCTTGCACAATTTCGGGTCCAAAAACTGGCCGAACCTAAAATGACCTAAAGTGACCTAAAATGACCAATTTTGGTGCAATTTGACCAGCAATAGTAAAATGACCATAACTTGGTCTACATAATTCAGAATGACCTGAAATTTTGCCCCACATTCCATAAGACATAGATCTACAAGTTTGTAGTTTTGACCGAAACCCAAAAACTGAGGGAACTAGGTCGTCCGGCTAGGTCAAACTAGTATCCCGGAATCCAGCAAATTGCAAGAAAATGCAGTATACACGGAAATGAACTTGGTAAAATGTACCAACCCTAAAAGACTATCGAATGTGACATATTAGTAACGTTAAAACCTAAATTACCTAAACCGCATCGAGGGTTGATATATTAAGTTGATTAAGCAAATAATAGCATTCAGTGAATTATTTATCAAATATTATCGTTAGAGACAGTTTAATTAAGTACTGAAACACTTCAAATTGTGTTTCTCAGTTAGCAAAGACTCAGGGAAAGGGAAGGAAACACTGAGTCAAGACCAAGAGACAGTTATCAGAGGTTTGTGCACAACTAGTTTTTAACTGATTTTGTTTGAATATTTCATATGATTAAATGACATACTTTTCTTATGTATTATGTTTAATAAGCATTGGATTTAATTCAATGATTATTGAAATTGTTATAGTATGTATGAATTTAGCTTTGTGAAATGGTATTTCCACAAGTATTAAGCATTGTTATGGATTGAATAAATTATGTTTTGGAAAATTGTGATAGAACATGTTTTGAATTGTGATGGTAATTTTCATGGAAAAATGCAAATTTATGATTTGAATTGTGATGAGCATAAAAATTATTGGATATTGGAATTGACTTTGAATTGAATTATATTGTGATTTATGCTCACTAAAAGGATTGTGATATTGTTTTATATCTCACTATAGATGCTTGACTAGGTTATTACCCGTCTCTCTCATTGGTTGAGAAGGCAATGGAGTTAGTTGTGTTTTGATTACCATGGTATGTGCACAGGCTTAGATTTTCCTCTGATTTGAGGTTAGATCTAAGTTTATTTTATCGTTATGGCCCTTGCGGAAGATTCATTATTGTGATGGTACTGTGCACGATGATTCGACCTCCTCGACCATAGGGAGTTAGAATCTGATTCGACCTCCCCGACCATAAAGAGTTAGAATCACATCGAATATGGCTCTTTCGGATTAGTCTTGCATAGTTAGTGAGATAAAGATTGATTTTTGAGATACATAATGATTTTTGAGATACAGAATGGCTTTTGAATGGTAAAGAATTGTGATTTCAATTATGGTTTATGTATAATTGATTTTGTTGGAATTACTTAAATGGTTAGTCATGATTTGATAAATTGAATTTTGTGATCAAAGTCATTTATACAAATGATTTACATTATTGGCAATGAATATTTTGAGTTTTGGAATTTGATGAGTATTCAGATTTCCAAATTATTTACTGTAAATTTTGTCAATGTATATTGTACTATGTTTTAAATTATAGTTGTGCACCACTGAGTTCACCACTCAGCGATAGCTTTGTATGCTGTCGCAGGTAAAAAGAGCATAGAGCAGTGAATAAGTTTCTTTGAAGACATATTCAAATCAGCTCTAGGTATATCATAGGTATACCCATGTACATAGGTTTTGATGTATGCATGTAATAATATGTATGTAAATTATTTGGGCAGTTGTATAAAAACTCTTGTAAAATATTTTGGTATGTAATTAAATGTAAATTATTGTAAATATAAAGTTAAGATTTCATTTACTTGAATAGTTTGTATTATAAATTTTGAGTCTTGTAATCAATGAAATGTTTCTTTATGATGAGAGTAGTTTGAAAATGAATTGATTGTTTATTGAGAATTGAATTGAGAATTGAATTGAAGTTATTGAAGTTGTATTTGAGAAAACATATTGGGAGCATTTTCTTTTGCAGGATTGAAGAACTGTTTTCTCAAAATACAGCCGGCACTTTGCCGAAATTTTGAAAAAAAAAATTAATATTTATAACACCAGATTTTAACCGATGATTTAAATTTCACAAAAATTGTTTTAAAATCCCTTATAGTATATCTAATGGGTTATCGGTAGGCGAAGTACGGTAATTCATTAAGTGTACTACGGGATCATGTTGCATCTTATAGGGGAGTAGGGTGTGACATTGTCCATTTATGCAAATAAATCATATGACAAAATATGAATAAATATTATTAAAAATTTAATTGAAATTAAGTAGACAAGAAAAGAAAAGAAAATGGGATTTATTGCTTCATGCTTATGTAAGCATGAGGTAATTAAAATGCATGGCCAATCAAAATAAAGAAACATAATTAAAATGCATTAAAATAGAGAACAGGAGGTAGAATTCTAGAAAAAATTGCAGCCATCCTCATCTTCTTCAAAACGTCCCTCAAGCCTCTCCCTCACTCCTCCATAGCCAAGCTCACCAAAAGCTTGCTTTCCCTAGTTTTCTTCCAACAAAAACCCTAAGTGTTAACACAAAAGCTTGCTCTTTCATCCTGGTGAAGCTTTTGGGAGCAAAAAGAAATCAAAAGGAAGAGTTCTTGCAAGCTTTGGATTAGCTCCATTAGAGGTTAGTGACTAAACTTGATTTTTATCTTTCAATTCATGTTGAAAGAGTGGTATTTGATGCAAATTTACAAGAAAATTTAGTAAACATCATGTGTATGTCTTGCTTAAAATTCTAGCAGCCTTGAACTTGGTTGAGTTTTGAAGATTTCTTAAAATTAAAATGATATTGTGGCTGCCCTTAACACTAATTTATTGGTTAGGAAGGTGAAGTGCAACTAATGCAACAATCTAGAATGGTGGAGCTAGGGTTTTGGACCCAAATTGAGACTTTATTCATGTATTTGGTGAAAGAGAGTTTTAATGGTCAATTACTGACCATTGGGCTGTGTATGAATAAGAAATGAAGTGGTTTATTTAATGGGAATTGAAGTTAGTGTGGCTGCCCTTGGTGACCTATAGGATTGGGCATGAGTCCAGCAGGTTTGGTCAACAATAACCAAGGCCAATTGGACATGAAACTAAACACATAATGGCACAACTTTGGTGAAGAAACCATGCCCATAAAACCAAACTAAGTTGACCTAAAGATTGCCCTAATCCGAGTGACCTGCATTCTGCCTGGGCAAAATGACCAAATGAACAGTGTTTATTCATTTGGTCATAACTCAGAGTAGAAAGGTCCAATTGACCTGAAATTTTACGAGCAACAAGCTGAGATATAAACCTACAAATTTCATGAAGAAACTAACCCAAATTATGACCATAACATATTCAAAAAGTGACCTGCAATCACTACTTAAAATACTGTAGACTTGGTCAGTCCAGAAAATCTGAAAAATTTATAATCTGGCCAGTTGTGGTTTTTCGGCCATAACTTGAGTTACAAAACTCCAAATAGAGTGATTCGAAAAAATAAATGTAACTAGACACAATAAGGAACAACTTTCATGTTGACAACTTTGTCAAATTCCCACTACAAAAATGACTAATGGAACAGTAAACACAAAGCTTGAAATCTGAAAATTTTGAACAATTAACATTAAGCTTGGAAATGGTATTGGCAACCAATACCAACAATTTTAGAATGCAAAATGTGGTATGTTGGGAATATTATAACCAATGTACCTATTATCCATGCAAAAGTCAATATTTTTGTTGACTAATGAAATGAATAGTAACACCTAAACTTGAATTTCAAGAATTGTATAATTTAAGAATGTAACATGCCCTAGTACACCTAGAAAGATTGGTTTGGATAGGTTGGCATGCCAATAGGGTTCTGTTAGCAGTACTGTATATGGCTTCATGCTATTCTGTGTTTTATGGCCTCACGTGCCATTCTGTGACATAATAGCCTTTGGCTATATTGATTGAGTTGTTATACTTGGGTTTTATCCCTGATAATTATTACAGCTTATTAGTTGTTCTGTTGCACACCGGGAGACACAATGTGACCGATGGTGTGATGGTCTAAGGTACTTACTACCCAATGCCAGTTTAACCATTTATCCAGTCCAGTCGACTAGTAGGGGTTACTCGGGTAATGATAATAAATCTTACTAAATTTTAATCGAATAATACTGCAATAAATATCAGAAATTAAGTCTACCAAAGATGTAAACATACATTCTGCATATTTACTTTACTTTAGTTATTTTATTCTATATTGTCACCACTAAGCAGAATTGCTTAGCACGTCGCTTTTGTCACGTGCAGGTACTGGAGACATAGCTGGGGAGTCCAGCAGACACAGGGTGAGCTTTCAGATCTGCACACGGAGTCCAGAGTCACCTCACATCTGCAGTGCACTTGGTAGGACATTAGGACTTTGGGAGGCATTTTGTATTTTGCATTTTGTATTAGTTTTGGATTGTAACTATAAACTCTTGAAATTATTTGATAATATAAATATATGAAATTTCATGTTATTGAAATTTTCTATATATTATGTTGAAAAATGAAATGTTGAGAAATATACATGAATGTGATTTGAATGGTGATGTGAACGAAAATATTGAAAATAGTGTGTAAATTTGGAGATTGAGTTGAGATGTGTGTATATTGGAGTTCTGGATTTGAAAATTATATTGGAAGTGTTTTTAACAGATTCAGAAGAACTGTTTTTCCAATTTACAGCCGGCACTCTGCTGGATTTTCTACAAAAATTGAGAAAAAATTCAGATTTATCAAAAATTATAAATAAATGAATTAAAAGGGATAAATTGTAATGGAAATATGAATTGGTGCTCCGGCACACTGAGTGGCATATCTTGCTTGGCTACACTGTAGACGGGTACGGAGTGTCACAAAAACAATATTTAAACAAATACCATAAATATCATAACCAGTCTCAAATGTTTTATCAAAATCAAGCACACTCAAAATGGAACAAAACAAAGCTTTTCTTTCAAAATCTCTAAATGCTTAATACCCTCAATATGAGCAATAAGATCACAATTAGATGATTCATACAAGAGCAATTCATACAAAGAACATTTAGGCACACAAAGTCTATCTTCTCTCAAAAAAAATCCTTCATGCCTATGCAACTTTTGAAATGCAATTTTCTCACAAAAATCATAAACACTAATAAAAACATCTTCAATAGCATTTAACCCTTTCACATGTTCAAATCTCAATAATTTAGCATTAAGAGTAGAGATAAGAGAACTCCCTCTAGATGATGCATCAGTAACCATATTAACTTTTCCTTGATTGTACTAAATGATATCTTCATTTTCCTAGCAATACTAGGCAAAGAAATGTCAGGTTTAAAATTTTTCACGTAAGCCTTCTTATACATAGATGCAATCATTAACTTGTTATCATAAAGAACACTTTTCAAATCCTTCTTATTTCTTTCATTTTACCCTAAAGTTTCTTTCTTTTCAAGCTCTCTCTCTTGTTTTTCTCCACTCTCCTTTCTTTCTTCAATTTTGGCAACTCTCTTTTCACCTCTTATCTATTTGTTATGCCGAACACTCTCCTTTTTCAAGTTCATTCAAATTCTTTTCTTTAATCTCCTTTTTCTCATCACTTTCCACACATTTCTTTTTACACTCATGCTCGGTTACTCTTTCATTTTCTATCCAATTGATCTTTTACACCTTACTTAATTTTCATGCACTTGCATAAGTGTCATAGTTACCGCTATATCACTTAGCACCTCATTCTTATATCTAATATGGAAATCACTATCTCTTCATTCTTTTTTACCAACCTCTTCCTTTACTTACATATCTAATGCTTCTATAATGACTAATGCACTCTTCTCTTCATCATACTTTGCTTCATCTAATGGAAACATAGAATCACTATCATCACTATCTTCATCACTCTTACTCTCTATGTTCTCATTATCCCTAAAGATCATCGCTCTTTCATTTGAACATTGAGAAGTAACATGTCCACTTTCTAAACAACTATCATACTTCATGTCTCTATTCTTATTGCTTAGGATAGGATTAGAACTCCAATCTTTCCCTTTCACCTTATCATTTCCCTTCCAATCATCTTGCTTAACCTTAGAGACAAACTTTTCATCTTTTTCCTTCTTTTCCCAATATTTTTTTTCAACTCTTCTTTCTTTTCTCCTATTTTCTCTTCTATCATCTCTTCCATTCAACCACCAAATCCTTCTTCCATTAAACCTTCCCTCAACTTCCAACATTACATCATGTTTGTTTCCAGAATTTCTTAAGGAAGGAACCACAACACTCTTATGTGGTCTCCTATTATTAGATCTCACCCTTTGCTCTAACTTATGGACAAAATTACCAAGCATCTTGTCCACTTGCTCAAATTTTGAATCTTTCTCACTACTTTTATGAGACATGTTTACACAATCTACAACAAAAAAAAATGTTAAAAAAATGTGCCTCATAACACTCCCTGACGTGTTTGCACTTAAGGATGTCACTCCCCTCATGTTTTCAAACAAACACTAGCTCTTCCCTCTTAGGTCTCACATCTCAAGCCTTTTACCTCTCTTTTCTTTCTGTTAGTCCTTGAAAGAACTAATCAGCCCTTAATTAACCAAAAAAAAAAAAAAAACAACTTGAAAAAATTTAACAATGATATTCACTAATTAACTTTAACAAAATGAATTAGCAAGAAAAATAGAGGAGACTCTAAAAGCAAGAAAATGAAAGAATCCTAAATTGATGAAATGATAAGCAATGACCTAATTTTGAAAAATTGATGTAAAGGGACTCTAATAAGTTGTAAACAATGGAAATAAGAAAATTTGGATGAATTAAAAACACACATGTAAACTCCAAATAATAGATCTCACAGTTGGTGGTGTAAAATATAATAACTAGTGGCGCAAGTTATGGTTTCACTTCAATAAGCAAATGATAGAATTTTCACACTAAATTTTAGTAGTAACTCACAAATAATGTTTATAGATGTCTTATAAAATTTTAGCCAAATCTTGGTTGATTTGGTAAAGGTTCTAAAAATCAAACCCAATATGCCAAAAATTGCCAAACAGCTCAACAATAACCAAAATTGTGATTCTTCTTATTCTTCTTCTTCTTCTTCTTCTTCTTCTTCTTCTTCTTCTTCCCCTTATTTTAAACTTGGCTACCACAAAGAGAAATATAGCACTTAAATTTTGTTTCATTTTCTTTTTTTTTGCTTTTTTCTTTTGTAATTACAATGAATAAAAACTAATCGTAAAGAAATTGCAAATCTCAAGTAGATAAATTATTAAGCACATCTCCTCAAAGAAACTCTCATACATAAGTATTTTCTCAAACACTTAATATACCCCAAACACCCAAATAAAAAGTTCAACAAAATTAGCACAAAGCATGAATTAGGTACTTGATGGATGAAACTCAAACAAAACAAATTAAAGAAATTAAGACTCAACTAATGTAGATGGAAGCAAATAAGCCAAATAAAGAAAAGCACAAAGGAAAACTCAAGAGACACAAATTCAATAAGAACCCAAACAATAAAGAAAACAAACAAATTAAATGATAAACAAACCTGATTTTGGAGACCCAAAGCTCTTATACTAATTTGATGCAAACTTTAGAGGACTTTTCCTTGAAACCCACAATCAATTTATTATATTCCCAAGATTGCTTCAAAATAGGTTCAAACATCAATGACTCACTTGACTAAATACCAACTTATGGTGGAAAATAAAGCAAATCAGGATGTCTTCTAATGACTAAACTTAACCTAATATTAATAAGAGATAGGAAACCAAGAATAAATCAATAGGAGATCAAGGATTTATAACCTAATGTCAACATTGTGGTAAAAAAATATGAATTTCAAATTAAAACTTAACAAGTGGATTAATCTTGTTAAGAGTGAAAATGTAGTTCATACAAGAACCAAGAAGAGAATCCTCCCCAAAAACCACAGTGGGCAAATTATAATAATCTTTGAAATCTAAATCTGACTAAAAGAAGAAGAAAAATATATATTTATAATGGTAGCTACCAAAATCCCTAATAAGTAACAATAAACCCCAATAAAATGCAAAGAATTTACAAAATAGCCAAGCAAAATCATCAAATAAAACATCTCACAACCAACCATGTGACTCCTACACCCAGCCCTACACTTATATGCATCTCACACCTAGCCATATGCCTTTCATTGAATCTCACACCTAGCTGTGCACCTTACATGATTCTCATGGTCAATGGTGCACTCTTCCTTCCATCCCATGGCCAATGGTACGCCTTCAATAAGCATCACCATTAATCTCACACCTAGTTATGAGATTTTCTGCCCCCTTGAAGCAATTGAAGTAATTTGAGGAATTTCTTGGCACTTGGAAGATAAATAAATATCCTTGAATTTGATTGATCTCCATCTTTACATAATTCATCCAATATGATATCCTTGAATTTGATTGATCTCCATCTTTACATAATTCATCCAATATGATATCCTTGAATTTGATTGATCTCCATCTTTACATAATTCATCCAATATTATCCATTTAATTTCTTTAAGCATGCCAAGCTTATCCACTCCATTCTTGCACACTTGAATCAATATAAGCCATTTAAACTCCTTTAGCATGCCAAACTTATCCATCTCTACTTGAATCATTCCTTGAAGAATTTTGTTGAAGCTTAGTGCCCTCATGATCACATCTCCTTGGAAGCCATTGCAAATGAGGTAAATTTCTTCTCTTTCTTCTTAGCTTGTTTTAAGGTTTTTTTAGTAGTGATTTGTAAAAGAAGTAGTTTATAGTTGTTTAAATTGGTTTAATGTACTTTTAGGGTTTAATGTTAAATTTGGGGATTTAAGTTTAAATGTGTAAAATTAAATGAAACAAAAAGTATTTATAGCTATTTAAATCTAAAATGGTATAATAAACCTAGAATGAGAAGTTAGGACTTGTTATTAGGATTGTAGGATTAAAACCCTAGCTTTTGGCATTGTGAACGAATTATGAGTGAACCCAAGTTTGGCTACCGATTCATGTGAGTAGTCATGTAAATAGTGTATGGAAACCTTCGGCTGTCGAACCTAAACTGGCTAAGAGTCCCAAATCTAATTAGTTATGTTCAAGTCCTAAACTAAAATCCTTTATAACCCTTCCCTTGTAGGTTTAGAGATAAGGCATTGATGAACTATAAATAAGGGATCTAAGGGCTATCAAGTAGTAAGTAAAATAAAGGAGTCCAATAACTACAGGTGAGTAGAATTATGGCTGACAAGGTTCCTAATTGGTATAGCTCCATCTTCCCATAACATTACCATGGAGGTTAAATATAAACACCTCAAAATGCAGAGGATTAACTAAAGTCACCAACCTAATGATAATCGAGACAAATACTTCAAAAAGAACTTGGATGGCGACTCTATCCATCGCAAAGGTCTGTTACCCTTCTCTTACCATGAGCCCAATGTCTTAGGCTTGGGATAGTGGCTATGGAAAAAAGAAGGTGTTAGGCACCCTGTCCCCCTAGACTTACCTTAGAACAAGCCCTAGCCTCTTAATAATGTTTCTTATAGCATGTCTTATTATTTCTTTATTAAACTTCTTGATCATACAATGCAAGTCTCGATTAAACATTCACATATTTTTCATTTAAGCATTCAATACCCATTACATAAACATATGTATAACCCTAAGTAATGCTTGGTTCCTATGTTTAACTTACTAACTCATTTACCTTATTGCTCTATTTAACATGTTTCTAATTTATTTGCACATATTGGAACAAATGAGAACATAAAACAAGCCTTAAGTATGTCTATATCATACATAGCTTATTTTATTTTACCATCTTTCCCTAAGTTACTTTATTAAATTATTTACATGCACTTTGGTAATTGAAAGCAAGTAAACAAACCATATAAAAAAGGAGGGAGGAGAAAAGAATTACAATCTCTTGTATAATGACCCAACTAGGGGTCATTATCGGTGCTAGGGAACAAGTTAGCTTAAGGCAACCAAAACCCATAGCAAGGCTAAACTTGTTAAAAACCTCCATTTATAATATATAAACCAAAATCCAATATAGCTCATATGCAACTACACTTTAGCATTTCCATCATAACATAAAACATTTCTTTTTAAAGCATCTCAGAATTTGAACCTTTTCATAATGTTCATAAAATGCTTAAGTGTAATCCATTCATTCATAATTAAAAGAAATTGCTCTTGGATTAAGGTAAACAACCATACTTTTCTTTGTTCTTGCACATTACATACTAACAATCTAATGAAACCTAGCACAATATATAACAGTTTATGAATTACATGTCCACTATACAAACTTAAGTCATATGTTGTAGCTTGCTAGACCTTTGCCTCTTACTAGCCTTTTTAGTGGATGTCTCTAATCCTATAACACTTCACCTGGGTTAAAGGAAAGGGTCAAGCTTTGAAAAGCTTAGTGAGTAAACCAATCAATTTTATTTATCATATTTTTCAATTCATACATATGTAATGCATCACTCCCATAAGTTTGCATAACACAAAAAATTCACATAAGATAGACTTGTCACCAATGATTTTTCATAACCAATTCGCCAGGCTCATAAAGTTGCTCCTTAGGACTTCCTCTTAATACGTAACATAACCAATGTGCTCGGCTCATAAATAAGCTCCTTAAGTTTTCTGCTATCATAAATAGTAAGCCAGGGACTTATTAGGCCTCACTTGGTCATACCACATCACATTATGCATGATCATAACATATAACATATCTATATCATAGGAGAAATTAGTGGGTCATCCAACATCTATTGACATCGACAATAATTATGCAATAATATAGCATATTTATGTTCTAGATACATACAACCTAACAATATCATGAAATGATGCATGAGAATATAATGAGTCTCACTATAACTAATTAAAAGATTTGCACTCTTTAGGTTAGCATTACTCACCTCTTGTAGCCTATCAACACCATAATCACGAACGTAGCTATTCCTTAACTGTAGCGTTTTAGGTTCATCATGTCTCATCTGATAAAAGACAAACCATAATGAGTTGTTTGGATTTTTATAACTCTATACGTGTATCATACAACATATTTTAGGTCTCTTTAGTGTTTAAAGACAAGTTTTGGTGCTTTAAAATAAAAAAGAAAAATAAGGCAAGCAGAAGCAACTTTGGTTGCCAAAGTCCTAAACTTTAAATGCTCTTTTTAGGTAGTAGCTACTTCAGCTGCCGAAATCCTAAACTTCAAAAACTCTCATAAAGCAATAGCTCCTCTGGCTGCTGAAATAATGGTTTTTAGCAACTGAACTTGGAAATTTCCAAACTTCTCAACTTGAATTTTACAGAATTTTCTAAGCCCAAAACACCAACTAAGGCTTCCAAAACAAGATCCAACCATATAAGCACATATCCATTATGTCCATAAACTCTAATTAACCATAAGAGAGACATGCATAAAAAAAAAAACTAACAACTCTAAAGGAATTGAAAAGGTCATAACATGCAAACTATTTCCTTTCATTACACCAAAACCTAACCCAAACATAACATCCATGCCTTAAAACCCCAGAGACTTTAGAAAAGTCACATAAGGAAGAAACTTAAGTGAACATTACAAACACCACTAAAGCTTCCTCTACAAACCTTCAACTAAGACAAAATTGAAAAGGAAAACTACCATTACCCTTACATGCAAAATAATCTAGTCAACATTTCCCATTCAAACTCATATAAGAAAACCATTTTAAAGATTAAAATGAGAACAGGAGATACCTTTCTCATTTGAAGTTGAAATGAAGAAAATTAACAGAGAAAGGAATCCAAATCAACCCTTGATGCTTGAACTTCCTAATGGATCTTTAAGCATCTAAAACATGCAAGTTGCTTAGAGTTGGATCAACTTGTTTCAACACAGAGCAAACTTAGCTCTTCACATGTAACTCTAAAAGGGAATGAGAAAGTTCATTGAAGTTTCAAATTCTTTTTAAAGTTTTAAAGTGAAAAAGACTATTTATACCCCTTGCTATTAAGGGGACCTTCGGCTTCCGAAAGCCTAACTTTCAGCTGCTAAAGTCCACACTACCTAAAAAAAAACCTCAGCTATAAAGTGACCTTGGGCTACTGAAAGCCCAACTTTTGATTATTGAAGTCCATACTACCTGAGAATAACCCTTATATTTTAACTTGCAAGAAAACCAACCCTTAAACTTTCTAACCTCACACTTGACACATAAGACACATATACCCTTGTTTCTACCATCTGTGAGACCCTAAGTTTCACTAGAATTTCCCATCAATGACAGGAATTTCACCATCAAAAAATGATGGATGTTTGAACTTTAAAATAATCCTTCAACTTAAGAAAGGGAGAAGTAGAAAAGAATCACAAACCCAAGACTTTAAATTAAAAACCTAATTCTATTGCAAGGCCCATTAGCCCATTTCCTCATGCAAAAGTCTTGGAGTCCTCCTTTAGGGTTTCCTTATTGGTTTGGTTCACTTGCCTTATTTGAGGAAATCCCCTTTCTTGTTTGGGGTACTGCCTTATTTACACTTACCATTCTTGAATAAGGAAAGTAATTAAACTACTTAACATATATAAAACTTACAATTTTTACATATTTATCCTATCTCTACTTATTTATATTTAAAAAGAAAGCAATTAAGGAAAGAAACTCAATTAAGGTAATTAGATAAGAAAAAAAGAAAGCAAATCTCCTAAGTCCAACAATGCAATTTAGCTAGGGTTATCACAACCCTAGCCACCACTTTCTTTGGTCTACTCAATGGTTTTTAAGTCTCAAGAACACTAAAAAAAGAAAAGGAACAAAAGTGTTATTCTTGGATTATAGAATAAGAAAAATAAAATTCACAAAATTAGATTATTAAATTTTACCTTTTTCTATTTCAATGGCAGTAACAATGAAAAATACATAAAAAAAAAATAGCAATCATGCATAAAAATGGATGAAACTTTATGGTAATGATCCTAACTCATCACACTACAAGAATTTTGGCTTTTAATGACACTTATCACTGATAAACTTAAAATTTCCTTATTAATGATATATAAATAATAATCAATAGTACAATTTGACATAATTGCATAAAATTTTAATTACCATTATAAAATACCATTTTTAAAAAACAAAATGCTAACCGTTATATCTAAATTCTTTTGTGCATTTAATTTCCCAATTTTTTAAAGTCTATAAACAAGATAATATTCTGCTTGTTAATTAATTATTTATTTTTTTGTATAATTTATGTTTCCTCCAATGGGTGGGTTATTTCCTAAAGAGGCTTCCTAGCATTCATCCAATTAGTAACTTCCCTATAAAAACTTATTGTGCTTCCTTCTTATGGCTTTGTAACATCCAATTAGCCTTAACTTCCATAAAATGTGTTTCTAATTGCTCCTTATTTTAGCAAGCCTCTATTGTGTTACCAAGTGTATATGTTGAAGCCTCCTAATTAAATCTCATTCAGTACATTTATTGGGAAATTTGAAATTTTGATTATTGAACATCAACTACTGCCATTCAATTCTTTTTGGGTTACATATAATGGCCAATGATCTCCTTATTTACTTGTACTACCCTTTGATTAACTTACTTTATCACTTGTATGAAGTTCTTTTTTATGGCCAAAGGGGTTTTTGCCAATGCTACTCACAGTTGAACTATATCCTTACATTTTGATAACTGGAAGATTTTTTGTGTACTTGCTTAATCTTTACTTCATATATTAGGGTTTCAACTTTTCTATCCTTGTCCCTAATTAATTATTCAACGTGTGTATATGCTTGCTAATCTACAACTTAGAAGATCTTCTACATTTTGTATACATTATATTCAAATTTCAAGGTGTTAAGGTGAAAGCTTTTCTTTCTTTGGCTCTTCCTTTCTTTCTTTGTTTTTGTGTAAAGTTGAAAGGTTTTCTAATGATGCTTTCCAATACAATAACATTATCACTTAGACTACACTCTGATTGGATGGTGTGCATTGCTTTTTTTTTTTTTTTGCCCTTAACATGCTCGTTGTTTTTCCTGAAACAAATATGAATTTAGTCATTTATGTTTCTATTCAACTAAATTAGTAGTCAATAAATGTGATTCCAAAAGAATTTTGTGTAGCTTGTAACTTTTATTTCGGGCTTATTTCTAAAAATGCTTTACCTATATGTTTATTAATCATCAACTAGCTTATTACATAACATAATAATATGTAATTGTTACCTTCTTTGCTTGCCTAAATTGTAAACATTAGCTACTTACTCCTTTTTTCTAGCTGATTCAAATTCTTTAGTAAATGCTCTCTCCTTCTCTTGCAAAGTGTCATACTGATCTAGATCTTTTAAATTTGGTATTGTTTTTTCAATTTCTAACATTGTGGAATCCCTTTCTTTCTTTTTTTTGCTTAAATCTACCTTAATTTTTATCTATCGAAAGGTCTCCTATCCTAAAAAGAGTCAATATGACATATTTGTGGGGACAAACATTACAATTTTTATTATTATTGTTTCCAAATTAGCGAATTTGATGTGCCTTGTAAACTTTGCCTAATTATTTATTTGAATTATTACAAAAAAATCCATGGTGGATTTTACGCTTAATATAGTCCTTTTTAATGCTTCATTTATTAGATTGGATTGCTTGTAACTCTATGTTATTTATTATTAGAGTTTGGAAAAAAAAAATAAGAAATTGAACTAATTAGCTGTCATTTCTAGTATTTATTTTGATTTAAGCTTCCTTCTTTTTTTTTTTTTTCTATTGATAGAAGTATCTATTAGCCTATTACAGATCTTATTGACTGTTATAGCCTTATTTATTAACTGTTACACTTTACATCATAACATGACTTACTTTTTTTAGCACTATTTTTCCTTGAATTATTATATGTGTATTATAGTATCTTTTTTTTTCCCCCTTGACATGCATCCCAAAATGTTGGGAATGACTGTAAACTTGACTATGCTTCAAAATGATCCATCAAGCATCTAAGTTGAGTCAAAATTTTGGTCCTGAGCACCAATAAGCTATTATAAATCCGAGGGTACATTCAATATGCCTAGAGACTATTGATGTTGGATCCATAAATGCTTTATTGAAACTCTTCTCTGATCACCTGAAATCACCTAATTTATTATCGAATGTCTAATAAGCATATTGACTACACGATCTCCGATCAAGGCTAGATTTGTCCCAAATCGAAGCTCTCGAGATGGGGAACATAATCTCCTAGTCTAATTGTCTGAAATAAGCTCTAATTAATCGTGATCAACATCAAAAAGTGGTGAAAGAGAGAGATTTCTCTTTCTTTAATTTCGATGACTAATGGTGGTGAGAATGGGTTTGATCATCTACTCCAACAATGGCGTGGTGATTAGCATCATCGACAACCTCAAACAACATTAGGAAGGTGAGGTCTAATTCACGAGTAGCATCTTGACTCGTTGGATTCTCCCTCCACTGGTGGCTAATCTTTGTAGTTCCTATGGCTCTAGGTTCACCTAAGAATGAGTGTTAGTCCAATGATGAGTCCTAGCTTAATATGACAAGAATGCCAAATTAAAGAGGCAAAATTTTTAGATATGTCTCTCTCCTTCATGAATTTCCTCCCACTGCTACTTTTGTTTAATGTTGCTTCACTACTTATTTATATCGCCAAGAAAGGAGGATGGGTAGAGATGGAGGGTCATCATTCGACAGTTATTGCTAAAGGGGAAAAGAGAAAGGGAAGGAGGGGAGTGCTAACAAGGAGGGGAACTAGTGGGTGTTTATGGGGCTTATGTGGTATGAGGCAAAAGATCATCTATTGGGATCACATGAAGTGAACCAAGCAATACCTAGGAAAGATGGTGGAGTCACATTAGTCTCACTTAAGTATTGTCACACCCTACCCCTCTGTAAGGCATAACATGATCCCGTAGTATACCTAATGAATTACCAACTCCGTCTACTGATAATCCATTAAATACACTACAAGGGATTTTAAAAACTTTTCTTACTTCTTTTACAGTGGTGAGCACTATTTACAGGTGTGAAAGACTTTGGTGAACTGAAGTGAAACAACTAACTCATTTGATTTATTTGGAATATCTGTAAAAATTTTGGCAAGGTGCCATTTGTATTTTGGACAAAACAGTTCTTCAGAAAACCTGTAAAAAGCACTTCAATATATTTTCAAATCTCAACTCCAACATTTTTATCAACACAACACATTTCTCAAGTCAAATCCACAGTGATTTTCAAAGACTAAGATACAAAGATATAACACAATTTTTACAAGCCAAATAACTCATAATTATTTTACAACTTTACTGTACAACTTAAATTTACAACTGCTCAAAACCAAGAACAAAATATACATACAGTGAATATACATTACAGTACAAAATGCCACATGTGGTATACTCACTATACCCAAAAATCTCTCGTTGGCGATACTAGCGACCTAGCCTCTTTACTGCCTGTCTCTCTACTGCGGCGAGAATAAAAGCTATCATTTGAGACAATGTCTCAGTGGTGCACAACATTTACCAAATACAAATTTTAAATCACAATTCATAAATCATATCAATAGTGGATACTTAAAACCATAGTTAAATTCAAGACAATAAATATCAACAAGAATTTAAACTCCATTTGTTAATATCACAATAATTTTCAATAAGTCAGATCATGGTTGAATTCAATAGACAGTATATGTCAATAAGAGTTTAAATCAATTTCACAATCTCACAATACATAATAACACAATTCGATCAAATAATCAAGAATACAGTGTTGCCAATCTATAACACAATTTAGGCCATGACACAATTTTTCCATATATGCCGTGTTGTACACCACGACAAGACATGCTCACCCCAATAATCGAAATCAATGAGGAGGAAGCTAGCTATATAATGAGAACTCATCCATACTCACCTCGGTGGGAAGTCAAAGATGTAGGAACATTATCATTCTCACACACGACTAATATGTCAAAGAGGGAGGAATAATCACACTCACCCCATTAATGGAGGAGGAACATATTATCAGTGTCATGCCAATTGTGAGTCAAAACAATTCCAAACATTTTATTCAAATGATCCATAAGAATCCAATAAATTTTCAAAGTTATAATTTCATTCACAAAATGGCAACACAATTCGTAATTCACTTCAATTTCCACAAAAACCATTTACGATGCTTTTCAATCAATAAGAATACATCAAAAACAATTCAAACAATTTTTCCACGATTTCAAACGATTCACAATGTTTTTCAATCAATAAGTGTCCACCAAACACATTTCCACAATTTAAAACAATGATATGCAAATAGTCAATATTTATTTCCATTGAAAATAATTCAAAAGAAACAGTTGTTGTGCACAAACCTCTGATATTTGTCTCCTGGTCCTGACTCAGTATTTCTTTCCCTTTTCTTTGAGTCCTTGTTAAGCGAGAAACACAATTCGAAGTGTTTCAGTACCAAATTAAATTGTCTCTATCGATGGTGTTTGGTAAATAATACACTGAACTCAATTATTCACTTAATCACCTAATATACCGACCCTCATTGCGTTTTAGGTAAATTAGGTTTTAGTGTCGTTAATATGTCACATTCGATAAGGTTTTAGATTTGGTATGTTTTACCAAAGTCACTTCCTTGCTTAGTGCATTTTAATGCAAATTGCTGGATTCCGGAACACTGGTTTGACCTAACCGGACGATCTAGTTCCCTCGGTTTTCGGGTCTCGGTCGAAACTACAAACTTGTAGATCTAGGTCTTATGGACCACGGTGCAAAATTTCAGGTCAATCCGAGTTAAGTAGACCAAGTTATGGTCATTATACTATTGCTGGTCAAATGGTACCATTTTAGGTCAATTTTAGGTCAATTTGGTCAACTCTGGTTCGGCCAGTTTTTGGACCCGAACTTGTGCAAGCTGTTTGACTTGCTTATGGTCATTTCTGGGTTTTGGTGTCTTCATAAGACTTGTAGGTATGGGTCTTAACTATTCTTGGTCAAAATTTCAGGTCAATTGGACCTGGTTTGAGTGAGTTATGGCCTAAACATTCACTGCTGCCCAATTGGTCATTTTTCAGGTCCTAATTGCACCTAATCCGAATTGGTCAAATTTTTAGGTCACCTTGCAAGCAGAATTTTGGCATGGTTTCTCAATGAAAGTTGGCACATTTTGTGCCTAGTTTCACCCCAAATTGGTCTCATACCAATTGAGGTTACACATTCAAGGTTATAGACCAAAATTTACACTGCCCTCAATATGCATTTCACACCCCAACTTCAAACACACACTTACCTTTGCAAGGTTCACTTCCATACCCTACCAAACTGTTTTGGCACATTACCAACACACTTTCTACATTACATTAGCATTATTTTGGGCAGATTACCATTACCCTCAACACACCAAATATAATTCACATTTACAATATCTCAATACCATTACATACACACCTAAACACCACTAATTCTCACATACACTTTACACAATAATTTCATACACATATCCTTCATTCCTTAATGCCACAATTCTGCCAACACTCCCATGAATATACACATTTATTCAAGTGTCCCCAAGGCTGCCCAAATTTGTCCTTCAACATTAAAGTGCTGTCCAAGTTACCAATTCCCATCCAAGTGCATAAATCACCATATAAACATGAAATAATTCACTAGGTTATTAATTTACCATGATCAACATTATTTCTCAACAATTATATGCACAATTTCCTCATCAAAAACGTGACCATGGCTGTCCAAAATGACAACAACAATAACCCTTCAAACTCAAAATTTTCCTTCACCAAACCAATACCCATAACATGCACATAAACTTTAACAAAGTAATTCTCAAAATTATGAACTTACCTTATGCTTGAAGCTTGTTAAACCTTGCTTAAACTTCCCAAAATTGGTATCAATATCTTCCTTGTGGTGTGTAGACCATTTTTCATGAAGGAACCTAAGAGATTGGAGTTGAAAATGGGGAGGTTAAGTGAGCTCATGCAAAACGTCCATGGAGTTTCCTCTCCCTTCACTCACGGCAATGTTGAAATCTAAAATGAGGAAGATGAAGTTCAGCTGCATTTTAAGTGTACACTTGTCCCACTAAGTATTTAATTAATCCCCTTAGTGGTCCACTTAAAATTAAATCATTTTATAAGTTAAACTTTCACTTATTCCACAATTAACCCATGATTTTAGCTATTTTATTTAGGTACCACCAAATTAATTTTTCATTTTATTTTCTAAGTGTAATACTATTTATTTTTAATGGACATTTAGGTCAAAAGACACTTGGGATGTCAAATGACCATAATGCCCCTGTTCGGGTGGCTTTCCGATTTTTGAATAACAAGTATTTTATGCTTTTTCGATTTCTCATTTTTCTTTGTACTAATTCTTTAATTTTTCTTTGATCTTTCTAATGATATCTATCCTTCAATAAGGTTCTATTTATGTCCTAAAAATGTTTCCCAGGGTTCCCCGCAGTCCAGGGCTAGTCAACGGTCCACGCCGTGACTTCCCGGTGCGGTCACCTATCGCTAGGTTTCCCGGTTCACTTACTCGGTTACATTTCTTTACTATGATTTTTCCTTTGTTTTTCTTTTCTTGTATTTCATTATTTTATGTCTCCTTACTCATTTTGAAGTGCGGTTCTAGGCATCCTAGCTGTCCAGGACAACACCGGTCACCAGAGCAGAGAACGCACTACCGAACTTAGGGGTGTTACAATTCTCCCCCCCTTAAATAAATTTCGTCCACGAAATTTTACCCAGTAATCATCTTACAATAGTCATACGTTTATTTCTCCTTTCTATATGATCGTATAATCTTCTTTTTCTCAAATTTGTATAAGACTTTTAACAATCTAATACAATGTTTACTTTGTTTGGATAACACTAATCTCCTCTTACTATTGTGTTGTTTAATATTTCAGCTCACGTTCCTTCTTGAATGACCCTTGAGGTCATGTTAGAATCATTCATCAGTCATTGGTCCTGTGACCATTCTAGTCCATAGTCTTCCTTACATTTGTAATATTTCTTTGTTACACATGAATCAACTGTTCAATTCTCTACTTTCATAACTCTTTTTATCTGTCAATATTCTATAACTTACTTCCTTTTGTACTGAACTATAACCCTTCGATATTTTAACTTTTGAGTTTTAGATCCCTACGTAGGATTTTCAAACTTATTTCTAACAATTAAATTCTGTCATGGCATAACTATACCAAAACAGATGCCGTTGGCAACTATTCTTATCTAGGTGTACTATCGGTTAGTACGTAGCTCTACACAATAATCTCAAGTTAGTACTGTAATCTGCAGCTTACAGTATAAACATCAAGAACATTGCATAGTTACTACGATACATCCCAATAGATCAAACTTTCCTATCTTTTATCCATTTCGAATTCACTGATATTCGAATCTTATTTTGATTACAATATCCATTAGCAATTTCTAACAGTAACCTCCTTGCCCTCATCTAGAGCAATTCCATTACTGCATCTTACATTTACGTCCTCTTGCCTTACATTAAGTAGGCTCGCCAATTAGCTTATAATTTTATGGTGTGTCAGCAAATACTTTTCGCCGATAAACTCTTTCAAAACTAATTTCACTTCTTATCACAATCCTTATCTTAAGGACTAATCACTAATGCATAAAAATTTATTCCCCTTGCACCTCAGCCTCTATCGATTGATCGACTGAACGATCACCCTCTTCTATAATCAATTCGAGGATTTTAGACCTCCTGTACAATGATACAAGGAGATTTCCTCCCGTTAGTGCATATTTATAATGTAATGTCTTGTATGTATCAAACAATGATATTGAGCAGGTTATCTTGTGAAGAAAGAATATTCAAGTAACAAGTGAAAACAGAATTTAAAAACTTTGCTCGATACCACTAAAACATGTCACACCTACCCCTGTAAGGCATAACATGATCCCGTAGTATACCTAATGAATTACCAACTCCGTCTACTGATAATCCATTAAATACACTACAAGGGATTTTAAAAACTTTTCTTACTTCTTTTACAGTGGTGAGCACTATTTACAGGTGTGAAAGACTTTGGTGAACTGAAGTGAAACAACTAACTCATTTGATTTATTTGGAATATCTGTAAAAATTTTGGCAAGGTGCCATTTGTATTTTGGACAAAACAGTTCTTCAGAAAACCTGTAAAAAGCACTTCAATATATTTTCAAATCTCAACTCCAACATTTTTATCAACACAACACATTTCTCAAGTCAAATCCACCGTGATTTTCAAAGACTAAGATACAAAGATATAACACAATTTTTACAAGCCAAATAACTCATAATTATTTTACAACTTTCTTTGTACAACTTAAATTTACAACTGCTCAAAACCAACAACAAAATTTACATACAGTTAATATACATTACATTACAAAATGACACATGTGGTATACTCACTATACCCAAAATCTCTCATTGGCGATACTAGCGACCTAACTTTCTTTGCCCTGTCTGTCTCTCTACCTGCGACAGCAAATAAAAGCTATCGCTGAGACAATGTCTCAGTGGTGCACAACATTTACCAAATACAAATTTTAAATCACAATTCATAAATCATATCAATAGTGGATACTTAAAACCATAGTTAAATTCAAGACAATAAATATCAACAAGAATTTAAACTCCATTTGTTAATATCACAATAATTTTCAATAAGTCAGATCATGGTTGAATTCAATAGATGGTATATGTCAATAAGAGTTTAAATCAATTTCACAATCTCACAATACATAATAACACAATTCGATCAAATAATCAAGAATACAGTGTTGCCAATCTATAACACAATTTAGGCCATGACACAATTTTTCCATATATGCCGTGTTGTACACCACGACAAGACATGCTCACCCCAATAATCGAAATCAATGAGGAGGAAGCTAGCTATATAATGAGAACTCATCCATACTCACCTCGGTGGGAAGTCAAAGAGGGAGGAACATAATCATACTCACCCGGACTAATATGTCAAAGAGGAGGAATAATCACACTCACCCCATTAATGGAGGAGGAACATATTATCAGTGTCATGCCAATTGTGAGTCAAAACAATTCCAAACATTTTATTCAAATGATCCATAAGAATCCAATAAATTTTCAAAGTTATAATTTCATTCACAAAATGGCAACACAATTCGTAATTCACTTCAATTTCCACAAAAACCATTTACAGTGCTTTTCAATCAATAAGTATACATCAAATACAATTCAAACAATTTTCACGATTTCAAACGATTCACAATGTTTTTCAATCAATAAGTGTCCACCAAACACATTTCCACAATTTAAAACAATGATATGCAAATAGTCAATATTTATTTCCATTGAAAATAATTCAAAAGAAAGCGATTGTTGTGCACAAACCTCGATATTTGTCTCTGGTCTGACTCGATATTTCTTTCCCTTTTCTTTGAGTCCTTGTTAACTGAGAAACACAATTCGAAGTGTTTCAGTACCAAATTAAATTGTCTCTATCGATGGTGTTTGGTAAATAATACACTGAACTCAATTATTCACTTAATCACCTAATATACCGACCCTCATTGCGTTTTAGGTAAATTAGGTTTTAGTGTCGTTAATATGTCACATTCGATAAGGTTTTAGATTTGGTATGTTTTACCAAAGTCACTTCCTTGCTTAGTGCATTTTAATGCAAATTTCTTGATTACGGAACACTTGTTTGACCTAAACGGACGATCTAGTTACCTTTGTTTTCTTGTCTAGGTCTAAACTACAAACTTGTAGATCTATGTCTTATGGACCACGGTGCAAAATTTCAGGTCAATCCGAGTTAAGTAGACCAAGTTATGGTCATTATACTATTGCTGGTCAAATGGTACCATTTTAGGTCAATTTTAGGTCAATTTGGTCAACTCTGGTTCGGCCAGTTTTTGGACCCGAACTTGTGCAAGCTGTTTGACTTGCTTATGGTCATTTCTGGGTTTTGGTGTCTTCATAAGACTTGTAGGTATGGGTCTTAACTATTCTTGGTCAAAATTTCAGGTCAATTGGACCTGGTTTGAGTGAGTTATGGCCTAAACATTCACTGCTGCCCAATTGGTCATTTTTCAGGTCCTAATTGCACCTAATCCGAATTGGTCAAATTTTTAGGTCACCTTGCAAGCAGAATTTTGGCATGGTTTCTCAATGAAAGTTGGCACATTTTGTGCCTAGTTTCACCCAAATTGGTCTCATACCAATTGAGGTTACACATTCAAGGTTATAGACCAAAATTTACACTGCCCTCAATATGCATTTCACACCCCAACTTCAAACACACACTTACCTTTGCAAGGTTCACTTCCATACCCTACCAAACTGTTTTGGCACATTACCAACACACTTTCTACATTACATTAGCATTATTTTGGGCAGATTACCATTACCCTCAACACACCAAATATAATTCACATTTACAATATCTCAATACCATTACATACACACCTAAACACCACTAATTCTCACATACACTTTACACAATAATTTCATACACATATCCTTCATTCCTTAATGCCACAATTCTGCCAACACTCCCATGAATATACACATTTATTCAAGTGTCCCCAAGGCTGCCCAAATTTGTCCTTCAACATTAAAGTGCTGTCGAAGTTACAAATTCCCATCCAAGTGCATAAATCACCATATAAACATGAAATAATTCACTAGGTTATTAATTTACCATGATCAACATTATTTCTCAACAATTATATGCACAATTTCCTCATCAAAAACGTGACCATGGCTGTCCAAAATGACAACAACAATAACCCTTCAAACTCAAAATTTTCCTTCACCAAACCAATACCCATAACATGCACATAAACTTTAACAAAGTAATTCTCAAAATTATGAACTTACCTTATGCTTGGAGCTTGTTAAACCTTGCTTAAACTTCCCAAAATTGGTATCAATATCTTCCTTGTGGTGTGTAGACCATTTTTCATGAAGGAACCTAAGAGATTGGAGTTGAAAATGGGGAGGTTAAGTGAGCTCATGCAAACGTCCATGGAGTTTCCTCTCCCTTCACTCACGGCAATGTTGAAATCTAAAATGAGGAAGATGAAGTTCAGCTGCATTTTAAGTGTACACTTGTCCCACTAAGTATTTAATTAATCCCCTTAGTGGTCCACTTAAAATTAAATCATTTTATAAGTTAAACTTTCACTTATTCCACAATTAACCCATGATTTTAGCTATTTTATTTAGGTACCACCAAATTAATTTTTCATTTTATTTTCTAAGTGTAATACTATTTATTTTTAATGGACATTTAGGTCAAAAGACACTTGGGATGTCAAATGACCATAATGCCCCCTGTTCGGGTGGCTTTCCGATTTTTCTGTAACACCGTATTTTATGCATTTTTGATTTCTCATTTTTCTTTGTACTAATTCTTTAATTTTTCTTTGATCTTTCTAATGATATCTATCCTTCAATAAGGTTCTATTTATGTCCTAAAAATGTTTCCCAGGGTTCCCCGCAGTCCAGGGCTAGTCAACGGTCCACGCCGTGACTTCCCGGTGCGGTCACCTATCGCTAGGTTTCCCGGTTCACTTACTCGGTTACATTTCTTTACTATGATTTTTCCTTTGTTTTTCTTTTCTTGTATTTCATTATTTTATGTCTCCTTACTCATTTTGAAGTACGGTTCTAGGCATCCTAGCTGTCCGGACAACACTGGTCACCGGAGCAGAGACGCACTCTACCGAACTTAGGGGTGTTACAATTCTCCCCCCCTTAAATAAATTTCGTCCACGAAATTTTACCCAGTAATCATCTTACAATAGTCATACGTTTATTTCTCCTTTCTATATGATCGTATAATCTTCTTTTTCTCAAATTTGTATAAGACTTTTAACAATCTAATACAATGTTTACTTTGTTTGGATAACACTAATCTCCTCTTACTATTGTGTTGTTTAATATTTCAGCTCACGTTCCTTCTTGAATGACCCTTGAGGTCATGTTAGAATCATTCATCAGTCATTGGTCCTGTGACCATTCTAGTCCATAGTCTTCCTTACATTTGTAATATTTCTTTGTTACACATGAATCAAGCTCAATTCTCTACTTTCATAACTCTTTTTATCTCCAATATTCTATAACTTACTTCCTTTTATCTTGAACTATAACCCTTCGATATTTTAACTTTTGAGTTTTAGATCCCTACTAGGATTTTCAAACTTATTTCTAACAATTAAATTCTGTCATGGCATAACTATACCAAAACAGATGCCGTTGGCAACTATTCTTATCTAGGTGTACTATCGGTTAGTACGTAGCTCTACACAATAATCTCAAGTTAGTACTGTAATCTGCAGCTTACAGTATAAACATCAAGAACATTGCATAGTTACTACGATACATCCCAATAGATCAAACTTTCCTATCTTTTATCCATTTCGAATTCACTGATATTCGAATCTTATTTTGATTACAATATCCATTAGCAATTTCTAACAGTAACCTCCTTGCCCTCATCTAGAGCAATTCCATTACTGCATCTTACATTTACGTCCTCTTGCCTTACATTAAGTAGGCTCGCCAATTAGCTTATAATTTTATGGTGTGTCAGCAAATACTTTTCGCCGATAAACTCTTTCAAAACTAATTTCACTTCTTATCACAATCCTTATCTTAAGGACTAATCACTAATGCATAAAAATTTATTCCCCTTGCACCTCAGCCTCTATCGATTGATCGACTGAACGATCACCCTCTTCTATAATCAATTCGAGGATTTTAGACCTCCTGTACAATGATACAAGGAGATTTCCTCCCGTTAGTGCATATTTATAATGTAATGTACTGTATGTATCAAACAATGATATTGAGCAGTTGTACTGTGAAGAAAGAATATTCAAGTAACAAGTGAAAACAGAATTTAAAAACTTTGCTCTGATACCACTAAAACATGTCACACCCTACCCCTCTGTAAGGCATAACATGATCCCGTAGTATACCTAATGAATTACCAACTCCGTCTACTGATAATCCATTAAATACACTACAAGGGATTTTAAAAACTTTTCTTACTTCTTTTACAGTGGTGAGCACTATTTACAGGTGTGAAAGACTTTGGTGAACTGAAGTGAAACAACTAACTCATTTGATTTATTTGGAATATCTGTAAAAATTTTGGCAAGGTGCCATTTGTATTTTGGACAAAACAGTTCTTCAGAAAACCTGTAAAAAGCACTTCAATATATTTTCAAATCTCAACTCCAACATTTTTATCAACACAACACATTTCTCAAGTCAAATCCTCAGTGATTTTCAAAGACTAAGATACAAAGATATAACACAATTTTTACAAGCCAAATAACTCATAATTATTTTACAACTTTCTTGTACAACTTAAATTTACAATTGCTCAAAACCAAGAACAAAATATACATACAGTGAATATACATTCTGATTACAAAATGCCACATGTGGTATACTCACTATACCCAAAATCTCTCATTTGGCGATACTAGCGACCTAACTTTCTGCCTGTCTGTCTCTCTACCTGCGACAGCAATAAAAAGCTATCGCTGAGACAATGTCTCAGTGGTGCACAACATTTACCAAATACAAATTTTAAATCACAATTCATAAATCATATCAATAGTGGATACTTAAAACCATAGTTAAATTCAAGACAATAAATATCAACAAGAATTTAAACTCCATTTGTTAATATCACAATAATTTTCAATAAGTCGATCATGGTTGAATTCAATAGATGTATATGTCAATAACAGTTTAAATCAATTTCACAATCTCACAATACATAATAACACAATTCGATCAAATAATCAAGAATACATGTTGCCAATCTATAACACAATTTAGGACATGACAAAATTTTTCAATATATGCTGTGTTGTACACCACCACAAGACATGCTCACCCCAATAATCGAAAACAATGAGAGAGGAAGCTCTCTATATAATGAGAACTCTTCCAAACTCACCTCTGGGAAGTCAAAGACGGAGGAACAAAATCAGACTCACCCCAGACTAATATGTCAAAGAGGGAGGAATAATCACACTCACCCCATTAATGGAGGAGGAACATATTATCAGTGTCATGCCAATTGTGAGTCAAAACAATTCCAAACATTTTATTCAAATGATCCATAAGAATCCAATAAATTTTCAAAGTTATAATTTCATTCACAAAATGGCAACACAATTCGTAATTCACTTCAATTTCCACAAAAACCATTTACAGTGCTTTTCAATCAATAAGTATACATCAAATACCATTCAAACAATTTTTCCACGATTTCAAACGATTCACAATGTTTTTCAATCAATAAGTGTCCACCAAACACATTTCCACAATTTAAAACAATGATATGCAAATAGTCAATATTTATTTCCATTGAAAATAATTCAAAAGAAACAGTTGTTGTGCACAAACCTCTGATATTTGTCTCCGGTCGACTCGATTTCTTTCCCTTTTGCTGAGTCCTTGTTAACTGAGAAACACAATTCGAAGTGTTTCAGTACCAAATTAAATTGTCTCTATCGATGGTGTTTGGTAAATAATACACTGAACTCAATTATTCACTTAATCACCTAATATACCGACCCTCATTGCGTTTTAGGTAAATTAGGTTTTAGTGTCGTTAATATGTCACATTCGATAAGGTTTTAGATTTGGTATGTTTTACCAAAGTCACTTCCTTGCTTAGTGCATTTTAATGCAAATTGCTGGATTCCGGAACACTGGTTTGACCTAACCGGACGATCTAGTTCCCTCGGTTTTCGGGTCTCGGTCGAAACTACAAACTTGTAGATCTAGGTCTTATGGACCACGGTGCAAAATTTCAGGTCAATCCGAGTTAAGTAGACCAAGTTATGGTCATTATACTATTGCTGGTCAAATGGTACCATTTTAGGTCAATTTTAGGTCAATTTGGTCAACTCTGGTTCGGCCAGTTTTTGGACCCGAACTTGTGCAAGCTGTTTGACTTGCTTATGGTCATTTCTGGGTTTTGGTGTCTTCATAAGACTTGTAGGTATGGGTCTTAACTATTCTTGGTCAAAATTTCAGGTCAATTGGACCTGGTTTGAGTGAGTTATGGCCTAAACATTCACTGCTGCCCAATTGGTCATTTTTCAGGTCCTAATTGCACCTAATCCGAATTGGTCAAATTTTTAGGTCACCTTGCAAGCAGAATTTTGGCATGGTTTCTCAATGAAAGTTGGCACATTTTGTGCCTAGTTTCACCCAAATTGGTCTCATACCAATTGAGGTTACACATTCAAGGTTATAGACCAAAATTTACACTGCCCTCAATATGCATTTCACACCCCAACTTCAAACACACACTTACCTTTGCAAGGTTCACTTCCATACCCTACCAAACTGTTTTGGCACATTACCAACACACTTTCTACATTACATTAGCATTATTTTGGGCAGATTACCATTACCCTCAACACACCAAATATAATTCACATTTACAATATCTCAATACCATTACATACACACCTAAACACCACTAATTCTCACATACACTTTACACAATAATTTCATACACATATCCTTCATTCCTTAATGCCACAATTCTGCCAACACTCCCATGAATATACACATTTATTCAAGTGTCCCCAAGGCTGCCCAAATTTGTCCTTCAACATCAAAGTGCTGTCCAAGTTACCAATTCCCATCCAAGTGCATAAATCACCATATAAACATGAAATAATTCACTAGGTTATTAATTTACCATGATCAACATTATTTCTCAACAATTATATGCACAATTTCCTCATCAAAAACGTGACCATGGCTGTCCAAAATGACAACAACAATAACCCTTCAAACTCAAAATTTTCCTTCACCAAACCAATACCCATAGCATGCACATAAACTTTAACAAAGTAATTCTCAAAATTATGAACTTACCTTATGCTTGGAGCTTGTTAAACCTTGCTTAAACTTCCCAAAATTGGTATCAATATCTTCCTTGTGGTGTGTAGACCATTTTTCATGAAGGAACCTAAGAGATTGGAGTTGAAAATGGGGAGGTTAAGTGAGCTCATGCAAAACGTCCATGGAGTTTCCTCTCCCTTCACTCACGGCAATGTTGAAATCTAAAATGAGGAAGATGAAGTTCAGCTGCATTTTAAGTGTACACTTGTCCCACTAAGTATTTAATTAATAAACTTATTGGTCAACTTAAAATTAAATCATTTTATAAGTTAAACTTTCACTTATTCCACAATTAACCCATGATTTTAGCTATTTTATTTAGGTACCACCAAATTAATTTTTCATTTTATTTTCTAAGTGTAATACTATTTATTTTTAATGGACATTTAGGTCAAAAGACACTTCGGGATGTCAAATGACCATAATGCCCCTGTTCGGGTGGCTTTCCCGATTTTTCGGTAACACCGTATTTTGTCTGTTTTTCGATTTCTCATTTTTCTTTGTACTAATTCTTTAATTTTTCTTTGATCTTTCTAATGATATCTATCCTTCAATAAGGTTCTATTTATGTCCTAAAAATGTTTCCCAGGGTTCCCCGCAGTCCAGGGCTAGTCAACGGTCCACGCCGTGACTTCCCGGTGCGGTCACCTATCGCTAGGTTTCCTGGTTCACTTACTCGGTTACATTTCTTTACTATGATTTTTCCTTTGTTTTTCTTTTCTTGTATTTCATTATTTTATGTCTCCTTACTCATTTTGAAGTACGGTTCTAGGCATCCTAGCTGTCCGGACAACACTGGTCACCGGAACAGTAGAACGCACTACCGAACTTAGGGGTGTTACAATTCTCCCCCCCTTAAATAAATTTCGTCCACGAAATTTTACCCAGTAATCATCTTACAATAGTCATACGTTTATTTCTCCTTTCTATATGATCGTATAATCTTCTTTTTCTCAAATTTGTATAAGACTTTTAACAATCTAATACAATGTTTACTTTGTTTGGATAACACTAATCTCCTCTTACTATTGTGTTGTTTAATATTTCAGCTCACGTTCCTTCTTGAATGACCCTTGAGGTCATGTTAGAATCATTCATCAGTCATTGGTCCTGTGACCATTCTAGTCCATAGTCTTCCTTACATTTGTAATATTTCTTTGTTACACATGAATCAACTGTTCAATTCTCTACTTTCATAACTCTTTTTATCTGTCAATATTCTATAACTTACTTCCTTTTGTACTGAACTATAACCCTTCGATATTTTAACTTTTGAGTTTTAGATCCCTACGTAGGATTTTCAAACTTATTTCTAACAATTAAATTCTGTCATGGCATAACTATACTAAAAGCAGATCCGTTGGCAACTATTCTTATCTAGGTGTTCTATCGGTTAGTACGTAGCTCTACACAATAATCTCAAGTTAGTACTGTAATCTGCAGCTTACAGTATAAACATCAAGAACATTGCATAGTTACTACGATACATCCCAATAGATCAAACTTTCCTATCTTTTATCCATTTCGAATTCACTGATATTCGAATCTTATTTTGATTACAATATCCATTAGCAATTTCTAACAGTAACCTCCTTGCCCTCATCTAGAGCAATTCCATTACTGCATCTTACATTTACGTCCTCTTGCCTTACATTAAGTAGGCTCGCCAATTAGCTTATAATTTTATGGTGTGTCAGCAAATACTTTTCGCCGATAAACTCTTTCAAAACTAATTTCACTTCTTATCACAATCCTTATCTTAAGGACTAATCACTAATGCATAAAAATTTATTCCCCTTGCACCTCGGCCTCTATCGATTGATCGATCAACGATCACCCTCTTCTATAATCAATTCGAGGATTTTAGACCTCTGTACAATGATACAAGGAGATTTCCTCCCGTTAGTGCATATTTATAATGTAATGTATCGTATGTATCAAACAATGATATTGAGCAGTTGTCTTGTGAAGAAAGAATATTCAAGTAACAAGTGAAAGCAATTTAAAAACTTTGCTCGATACCACTAAAACATGTCACACCCTACCCCTCTGTAAGGCATAACATGATCCGTAGTATACCTAATGAATTACCAACTCCGTCTCATCGATAATCCATTAAATACACTACAAGGGATTTTAAAAACTTTTCTTACTTCTTTTACAGTGGTGAGCACTATTTACAGTGTGAAAGACTTTGGTGAATCAAGTGAAACAACTAACTCATTTGATTTATTTGGAATATCTGTAAAAATTTTGGCAAGGTGCCATTTGTATTTTGGACAAAGCAGTTCTTGAGAAAACTGTAAAAAGCACTTCAATATATTTTCAAATCTCAACTCCAACATTTTTATCAACACAACACATTTCTCAAGTCAAATCCACGGTGATTTTCAAAGACTAAGATACAAAGATATAACACAATTTTTACAAGCCAAATAACTCATAATTATTTTACAACTTTCTTGTACAACTTAAATTTACAATGCTCAAAACCAAGAACAAAATATACATACAGTGAATATACATTACAAGATAAAATGCCACATGTGGTATACTCACTATACCCAAAATCTCTCATTGGCGATACTAGCGACCTAGCTCACGCCTGTCTGCTCTCTCTACCTGCGACAGTAATAAAAAAACTATCGCTGAGACAATGTCTCAGTGGTGCACAACATTTACCAAATACAAATTTTAAATCACAATTCATAAATCATATCAATAGTGGATACTTAAAACCATAGTTAAATTCAAGACACAAAAATTCAACAATAAATTAAACTCCATATGTTAATATCACAATAATTTTCAATAAGTCGATCATGGTTGAATTCAATAGATGGTATATGTCAATAAGAGTTTAAATCAATTTCACAATCTCACAATACATAATAACACAATTCGATCAAATAACTGAAGAATACAGTGTTGCCAATCTATAACACAATTTAGGCCATGACACAATTTTTCCATATATGCCGTGTTGTACACCACGACAAGACATGCTCACCCCAATAATCGAAATCAATGAGGGAGGAAGCTAGCTATATAATGAGAACTCATCCATACTCACCTCGGTGGGAAGTCAAAGAGGAGGAACATAATCATACTCACCCTGCACTAATATGTCAAAGAGGGAGGAATAATCACACTCACCCCATTAATGGAGGAGGAACATATTATCAGTGTCATGCCAATTGTGAGTCAAAACAATTCCAAACATTTTATTCAAATGATCCATAAGAATCCAATAAATTTTCAAAGTTATAATTTCATTCACAAAATGGCAACACAATTCGTAATTCACTTCAATTTCCACAAAAACCATTTACAGTGCTTTTCAATCAATAAGTATACATCAAATACCATTCAAACAATTTTTCACAGTTTCAAACGATTCACAATGTTTTTCAATCAATAAGTGTCCACCAAACACATTTCCACAATTTAAAACAATGATATGCAAATAGTCAATATTTATTTCCATTGAAAATAATTCAAAAGAAACAGTTGTTGTGCACAAACCTCTGATATTTGTCTCCTGGTCCTGACTCAGTATTTCTTTCCCTTTTGCTGAGTCCTTGTTAACTGAGAAACACAATTCGAAGTGTTTCAGTACCAAATTAAATTGTCTCTATCGATGGTGTTTGGTAAATAATACACTGAACTCAATTATTCACTTAATCACCTAATATACCGACCCTCATTGCGTTTTAGGTAAATTAGGTTTTAGTGTCGTTAATATGTCACATTCGATAAGGTTTTAGATTTGGTATGTTTTACCAAAGTCACTTCCTTGCTTAGTGCATTTTAATGCAAATTGCTGGATTCCGGAACACTGGTTTGACCTAACCGGACGATCTAGTTCCCTCGGTTTTCGGGTCTCGGTCGAAACTACAAACTTGTAGATCTAGGTCTTATGGACCACGGTGCAAAATTTCAGGTCAATCCGAGTTAAGTAGACCAAGTTATGGTCATTATACTATTGCTGGTCAAATGGTACCATTTTAGGTCAATTTTAGGTCAATTTGGTCAACTCTGGTTCGGCCAGTTTTTGGACCCGAACTTGTGCAAGCTGTTTGACTTGCTTATGGTCATTTCTGGGTTTTGGTGTCTTCATAAGACTTGTAGGTATGGGTCTTAACTATTCTTGGTCAAAATTTCAGGTCAATTGGACCTGGTTTGAGTGAGTTATGGCCTAAACATTCACTGCTGCCCAATTGGTCATTTTTCAGGTCCTAATTGCACCTAATCCGAATTGGTCAAATTTTTAGGTCACCTTGCAAGCAGAATTTTGGCATGGTTTCTCAATGAAAGTTGGCACATTTTGTGCCTAGTTTCACTCCAAATTGGTCTCATACCAATTGAGGTTACACATTCAAGGTTATAGACCAAAATTTACACTGCCCTCAATATGCATTTCACACCCCAACTTCAAACACACACTTACCTTTGCAAGGTTCACTTCCATACCCTACCAAACTGTTTTGGCACATTACCAACACACTTTCTACATTACATTAGCATTATTTTGGGCAGATTACCATTACCCTCAACACACCAAATATAATTCACATTTACAATATCTCAATACCATTACATACACACCTAAACACCACTAATTCTCACATACACTTTACACAATAATTTCATACACATATCCTTCATTCCTTAATGCCACAATTCTGCCAACACTCCCATGAATATACACATTTATTCAAGTGTCCCCAAGGCTGCCCAAATTTGTCCTTCAACATCAAAGTGCTGTCCAAGTTACCAATTCCCATCCAAGTGCATAAATCACCATATAAACATGAAATAATTCACTAGGTTATTAATTTACCATGATCAACATTATTTCTCAACAATTATATGCACAATTTCCTCATCAAAAACGTGACCATGGCTGTCCAAAATGACAACAACAATAACCCTTCAAACTCAAAATTTTCCTTCACCAAACCAATACCCATAGCATGCACATAAACTTTAACAAAGTAATTCTCAAAATTATGAACTTACCTTATGCTTGGAGCTTGTTAAACCTTGCTTAAACTTCCCAAAATTGGTATCAATATCTTCCTTGTGGTGTGTAGACCATTTTTCATGAAGGAACCTAAGAGATTGGAGTTGAAAATGGGGAGGTTAAGTGAGCTCATGCAAAACGTCCATGGAGTTTCCTCTCCCTTCACTCACGGCAATGTTGAAATCTAAAATGAGGAAGATGAAGTTCAGCTGCATTTTAAGTGTACACTTGTCCCACTAAGTATTTAATTAATCCCCTTAGTGGTCCACTTAAAATTAAATCATTTTATAAGTTAAACTTTCACTTATTCCACAATTAACCCATGATTTTAGCTATTTTATTTAGGTACCACCAAATTAATTTTTCATTTTATTTTCTAAGTGTAATACTATTTATTTTTAATGGACATTTAGGTCAAAAGACACTTCGGGATGTCAAATGACCATAATGCCCCTGTTCGGGTGGCTTTCCCGATTTTTCGGTAACACCGTATTTTGTCTGTTTTTCGATTTCTCATTTTTCTTTGTACTAATTCTTTAATTTTTCTTTGATCTTTCTAATGATATCTATCCTTCAATAAGGTTCTATTTATGTCCTAAAAATGTTTCCCGTGGTTCCCATGATCCGAGCTAGTCAACGGTCCACGCCGTGACTTCCCGGTGCGGTCACCTATCGCTAGGTTTCCTGGTTCACTTACTCGGTTACATTTCTTTACTATGATTTTTCCTTTGTTTTTCTTTTCTTGTATTTCATTATTTTATGTCTCCTTACTCATTTTGAAGTACGGTTCTAGGCATCCTAGCTGTCCGGACAACACTGGTCACCGGAACAGTAGAACGCACTACCGAACTTAGGGGTGTTACAATTCTCCCCCCCTTAAATAAATTTCGTCCACGAAATTTTACCCAGTAATCATCTTACAATAGTCATACGTTTATTTCTCCTTTCTATATGATCGTATAATCTTCTTTTTCTCAAATTTGTATAAGACTTTTAACAATCTAATACAATGTTTACTTTGTTTGGATAACACTAATCTCCTCTTACTATTGTGTTGTTTAATATTTCAGCTCACGTTCCTTCTTGAATGACCCTTGAGGTCATGTTAGAATCATTCATCACCATTGGTCCTGTGACCATTCTAGTCCATAGTCTTCCTTACATTTGTAATATTTCTTTGATACATATGAATCAAAAGTACAATTCTCTACTTCCATAAGTCTTTTTATCAGTCAATGTTCAATAACTTACTTACTTTTGTACTTAACTATAAGCTTTCGATATTTTAAATTTTGATTTTTAGATCCCTACGTAGGATTTTCAAACTTATTTCTAACAATTAAATTCTGTCATGGCATAACTATACCAAAACAGATGCCGTTGGCAACTATTCTTATCTAGGTGTACTATCGGTTAGTACGTAGCTCTACACAATAATCTCAAGTTAGTAATCGTGTCTGCAGCTACAAAATATAAACATCAAGAACATTGCATAGTTACTACGATACATCCCAATAGATCAAACTTTCCTATCTTTTATCCATTTCGAATTCACTGATATTCGAATCTTATTTTGATTACAATATCCATTAGCAATTTCTAACAGTAACCTCCTTGCCCTCATCTAGAGCAATTCCATTACTGCATCTTACATTTACGTCCTCTTGCCTTACATTAAGTAGGCTCGCCAATTAGCTTATAATTTTATGGTGTGTCAGCAAATACTTTTCGCCGATAAACTCTTTCAAAACTAATTTCACTTCTTATCACAATCCTTATCTTAAGGACTAATCACTAATGCATAAAAATTTATTCCCCTTGCACCTCAGCCTCTATCGATTGATCGACTGAACGATCACCCTCTTCTATAATCAATTCGAGGATTTTAGACCTCCTGTACAATGATACAAGGAGATTTCCTCCCGTTAGTGCATATTTATAATGTAATGTACTGTATGTATCAAACAATGATATTGAGCAGTTGTACTGTGAAGAAAGAATATTCAAGTAACAAGTGAAAACAGAATTTAAAAACTTTGCTCTGATACCACTAAAACATGTCACACCCTACCCCTCTGTAAGGCATAACATGATCCCGTAGTATACCTAATGAATTACCAACTCCGTCTACTGATAATCCATTAAATACACTACAAGGGATTTTAAAAACTTTTCTTACTTCTTTTACAGTGGTGAGCACTATTTACAGGTGTGAAAGACTTTGGTGAATCAAATGAAACAACTAACTCATTTGATTTATTTGGAATATCTCAGAAAATTTTGGCAAGGTGCCATTTGTATTTTGGACAAAAGCAGTTCTTGAAAAACTCGTAAACAGCACTTCAATATATTTTCAAATCTCAACTCCAACATTTTTATCAACACAACACATTTCTCAAGTCAAATCCACAGTGATTTTCAAAGACTAAGATACAAAGATATAACACAATTTTTACAAGCCAAATAACTCATAATTATTTTACAACTTTACTGTACAACTTAAATTTACAACTGCTCAAAACCAAGAACAAAATATACATACAGTGAATATACATTACAGTACAAAATGCCACATGTGGTATACTCACTATACCCAAAAATCTCTCACTGGCGATACTAGCAGCCTAGCTCTTTGCCACTGTCTGTCTCTCTACTGCGACAAGAATAAAGCTATCACGAGACAATGTCTCAGTGGTGCACAACATTTACCAAATACAAATTTTAAATCACAATTCATAAATCATATCAATAGTGGATACTTAAAACCATAGTTAAATTCAAGACAATAAATATCAACAAGAATTTAAACTCCATTTGTTAATATCACAATAATTTTCAATAAGTCAGATCATGGTTGAATTCAATAGACAGTATATGTCAATAAGAGTTTAAATCAATTTCACAATCTCACAATACATAATAACACAATTCGATCAAATAACTGAAGAATACAGTGTTGCCAATCTATAACACAATTTAGGCCATGACACAATTTTTCCATATATGCCGTGTTGTACACCACGACAAGACATGCTCACCCCAATAATCGAAATCAATGAGGGAGGAAGCTAGCTATATAATGAGAACTCATCCATACTCACCTCAGACTGGGAAGTCAAAGAGGGAGGAACATAATCATACTCACCCCAGACTAATATGTCAAAGAGGGAGGAATAATCACACTCACCCCATTAATGGAGGAGGAACATATTATCAGTGTCATGCCAATTGTGAGTCAAAACAATTCCAAACATTTTATTCAAATGATCCATAAGAATCCAATAAATTTTCAAAGTTATAATTTCATTCACAAAATGGCAACACAATTCGTAATTCACTTCAATTTCCACAAAAACCATTTACAGTGCTTTTCAATCAATAAGTATACATCAAATACCATTCAAACAATTTTTCACAGTTTCAAACGATTCACAATGTTTTTCAATCAATAAGTGTCCACCAAACACATTTCCACAATTTAAAACAATGATATGCAAATAGTCAATATTTATTTCCATTGAAAATAATTCAAAAGAAACAGTTGTTGTGCACAAACCTCTGATATTTGTCTCCCTGGTCCCGACTCAAGATTTCTTTCCCTTTTCTTTGAGTCCTTGTTAAGAGAAACACAATTCAAGTGTTTCAGATTCAAATTAAATTGTCTCTATCGATGGTGTTTGGTAAATAATACATGAACTCAATTATTCACTTAATCACCTAATATACCGACCCTCATTGCGTTTTAGGTAAATTAGGTTTTAGTGTCGTTAATATGTCACATTCGATAAGGTTTTAGATTTGGTATGTTTTACCAAAGTCACTTCCTTGCTTAGTGCATTTTAATGCAAATTGCTGGATTCCGGAACACTGGTTTGACCTAACCGGACGATCTAGTTCCCTCGGTTTTCGGGTCTCGGTCGAAACTACAAACTTGTAGATCTAGGTCTTATGGACCACGGTGCAAAATTTCAGGTCAATCCGAGTTAAGTAGACCAAGTTATGGTCATTATACTATTGCTGGTCAAATGGTACCATTTTAGGTCAATTTTAGGTCAATTTGGTCAACTCTGGTTCGGCCAGTTTTTGGACCCGAACTTGTGCAAGCTGTTTGACTTGCTTATGGTCATTTCTGGGTTTTGGTGTCTTCATAAGACTTGTAGGTATGGGTCTTAACTATTCTTGGTCAAAATTTCAGGTCAATTGGACCTGGTTTGAGTGAGTTATGGCCTAAACATTCACTGCTGCCCAATTGGTCATTTTTCAGGTCCTAATTGCACCTAATCCGAATTGGTCAAATTTTTAGGTCACCTTGCAAGCAGAATTTTGGCATGGTTTCTCAATGAAAGTTGGCACATTTTGTGCCTAGTTTCACCCAAATTGGTCTCATACCAATTGAGGTTACACATTCAAGGTTATAGACCAAAATTTACACTGCCCTCAATATGCATTTCACACCCCAACTTCAAACACACACTTACCTTTGCAAGGTTCACTTCCATACCCTACCAAACTGTTTTGGCACATTACCAACACACTTTCTACATTACATTAGCATTATTTTGGGCAGATTACCATTACCCTCAACACACCAAATATAATTCACATTTACAATATCTCAATACCATTACATACACACCTAAACACCACTAATTCTCACATACACTTTACACAATAATTTCATACACATATCCTTCATTCCTTAATGCCACAATTCTGCCAACACTCCCATGAATATACACATTTATTCAAGTGTCCCCAAGGCTGCCCAAATTTGTCCTTCAACATCAAAGTGCTGTCCAAGTTACCAATTCCCATCCAAGTGCATAAATCACCATATAAACATGAAATAATTCACTAGGTTATTAATTTACCATGATCAACATTATTTCTCAACAATTATATGCACAATTTCCTCATCAAAAACGTGACCATGGCTGTCCAAAATGACAACAACAATAACCCTTCAAACTCAAAATTTTCCTTCACCAAACCAATACCCATAACATGCACATAAACTTTAACAAAGTAATTCTCAAAATTATGAACTTACCTTATGCTTGGAGCTTGTTAAACCTTGCTTAAACTTCCCAAAATTGGTATCAATATCTTCCTTGTGGTGTGTAGACCATTTTTCATGAAGGAACCTAAGAGATTGGAGTTGAAAATGGGGAGGTTAAGTGAGCTCATGCAAAACGTCCATGGAGTTTCCTCTCCCTTCACTCACGGCAATGTTGAAATCTAAAATGAGGAAGATGAAGTTCAGCTGCATTTTAAGTGTACACTTGTCCCACTAAGTATTTAATTAATCCCCTTAGTGGTCCACTTAAAATTAAATCATTTTATAAGTTAAACTTTCACTTATTCCACAATTAACCCATGATTTTAGCTATTTTATTTAGGTACCACCAAATTAATTTTTCATTTTATTTTCTAAGTGTAATACTATTTATTTTTAATGGACATTTAGGTCAAAAGACACTTCGGGATGTCAAATGACCATAATGCCCCTGTTCGGGTGGCTTTCCCGATTTTTCGGTAACACCGTATTTTGTCTGTTTTTCGATTTCTCATTTTTCTTTGTACTAATTCTTTAATTTTTCTTTGATCTTTCTAATGATATCTATCCTTCAATAAGGTTCTATTTATGTCCTAAAAATGTTTCCCAGGGTTCCCCGCAGTCCAGGGCTAGTCAACGGTCCACGCCGTGACTTCCCGGTGCGGTCACCTATCTCTAGGTTTCCCGGTTCACTTACTCGGTTACATTTCTTTACTATGATTTTTCCTTTGTTTTTCTTTTCTTGTATTTCATTATTTTATGTCTCCTTACTCATTTTGAAGTACGGTTCTAGGCATCCTAGCTGTCCGGACAACACTGGTCACCGGAACAGTAGAACGCACTACCGAACTTAGGGGTGTTACAAGTATCACCACTTTAGACAGCATTTCTGTAACACCCACCATTTTTTAATGTTGGAATTCCTATCATTGTTGAGAAATTCTCATGAAACTTAGGATTTCATGGACAAGGGAAATAGTGGTGGGTTCTATATGTGTGCTATTGTTATGTTAAAGAGTATATATGCATGAGTATTTGTTATTTGTTTTTGCCAAGTAAGAAGTATAAGAAGTGTTTTTGGGTAAAATGAACTTCGACAGCCAAAAGTTAAACTTTCAATAGCCAAATGTCCCCTTCTTACTACTGAAATGTCCTTTTGGATAGTATAGACTCTGGTAGCCAAAAGCTGGGCTTTCGGTAATCAAAAGTTGCCTCGACAATAAGGATATGAATAGCCAATTTTGTTTTGATTTTCAAAGAAATTTTTTCTCTCTCTTTGTAAATGTTACATGTAAAAAAGAGTTGGAATTGAAATTTTCTTGGCTAATTGGATATTTTGTGTGCTTGGATGCTTGGATTTTCCTTGTGAAACTTAAGGTTTGAGATTAAGTAATATTTTTTCTAAAAATTCCATCACCCTCAAATTCAAGGGAGAAAGGTACTTTTTCATTTCTTTTAAATCATCAAAATAATTTTAAATATGTTTACTTGAGTGAGTTTAAGTAGTTTGGATTGCATGTAAGAAAAAAGTTATTTTACTATTTTGAATCAATTTTGAAGTTTTGATGGTTTTGCATGTTAATAGTTTTAAGGAGTCTTAAATACATGTTTGGTTTTGGGGTTCTTGTATAAGTTTAGAATGTGTATAATATGAGTAAGTTGGGTTTGAACTATTTTAAAGTTGAATAAGTTAGATTTTTGTAGTTCTCTTTTATGGTGTTTTTCATGAAAGTTGAGAAAATATTGATTGTAGATTGTTTGATGGATGCATGTAGCATCCTTGGACATTTTTAAGTTGGAGCAAAATAATATAGTTTTTATGAGTTTTGGCAACTTGGGTTTCTGCAAATTTTGAATTAGGAATTCTGGAATTTTCCGGGTTTGGCTGCTAAAAACTATTATTTCAACTGTTAAAGTAGTTATTACTTCTGAGGAGATTTGAAGGTTAGGACTTTAGCAGCCAAAGTTTCCAACTTTAGCAACTAGAGTAAAGAAGTTCAAAACTTTAGCAGTAACAATCCTTAATTATTTTCAAGGCTCCAGAATCCTGTTTTGCACTCTATTTTGACCTAGAATTAAAAGTTAAAGGTTTTTTTATATATATTTTTTAGAGAGTCTTGTATATAGATTTGATACATTGTTGATTCACCACTTGATCAGAGAGTTAGTGATCAATGTTCAAGGAAGTCGGGCCCCAAGTAAGGTTGATTAGATGACTCTATGAAACGCACAGGAAGTTAAAGTCTACCAGCTAGATCTAAGGGGTAAGAATAGTTGATAAGTTCTATAAGAGGTGAGTATAAACTATTTAATTTAATTTCAACTGCTTTTTAATTACTATATTTATCGCTTTAAGCATAATCATGCATCATGAAATGCATTGATAGTAGGATGTGATGCATCGATATATGGAATCATGGTTATGTTATGTTATATATGGTTTATATCCAAAAGGTTAGGTGGTGGCCCTATGAGTCTCCTGGTATATAGCACATGTCATGTTTAAAACAAAAAGTTCTAAGGATTATCTATATGAGCCAAGCACATTTGTTAAAGTAAAAGGAAGTCCCGAGGAGCATTTATATGACTGGGCATATTGATTATAGGGGAGTCACTAGTGAGATGACTGCCATATGTGCAATGTTTGATGAATTGATGCATTCATGTGTTTGACAACCATGTATATGTATTGAAAAGAGTTTTGTAATTGTTTTAAGTAGTTTATAGAGGTTTTGCAGGTAGCAGATGTACAAGAACCTAGGAGGACTTTAGCATTAAAAGGACAACTTTCATAATAGTGATAGATTCATCCATGTTATGTTTTAATAAATGTTTGAAATGTGTAAGAGTAAGTAATAATTATGTTATCATGTCTTGTTGTTATGTAATTTTAATGTATGTGATGTTTTAGTGGGCATATGTTCTTATGTCTATAGTGTGGGCATGTATGTCTAGTGTATAATAGAATATGATTATGCTTGCCAGTAGAACTGTATAGTTATATGTGTTAGTGAGTTGTTTAATAGAAGAGAAAAATAAATATTGAAAGCATAAGATGTGATTAAATAAGAATAAAAATGGAATGTGGAGTTCCCTAAAGGTAAATAGATGTGTATATGGAAATGAAAAAGCCAAAAGAGTAAGACCAACTAGTCAAGTCTTCTCTATAGTTAATTGAAATATGTTGCATAAATGATGTAATGTTAAAAGAGGAAGTTGTGTCCTACTAATTGCACTAAACATGAGAAACGTAATGAAAGTCTGCTAGGGTGGTAAAAAGCCCTATTACGTATTTCAATACAAATGGTATACCTAATGATAAAAGAAAAAGTAAAGTTAGTGTGATTAATAGGATGCAATTAAAGTTCAATGGCATAATCATGTAAAACAGGTTCCTTAAGGGAACTATCCCAAAGTTAATATTTTAGATATATTGATCAGTTGTAAAAGAAATAAGAAAGTAATGGTCTTTGAGCATGCTCTTCTTAGGGAAATAATTCTAAGGAATCCTTTGTTTGACAAACAAAAGTTATGTGGCTCATAGCAGTCTTACAAAGGATACAAAAAGAGCTTAGTTTTATACAAATGAAGTAGTGTACAATAGTAATGGTAAGGAAAATCAAAACCAGAAAAAGAAATTTCTTTATAATGCACTTAAAATTTTAAGCGCTTTTTGTTGAGTTTAAGTCTTAGGGAGGAAAGAACCTCCTTAGACTTTAAGAAAAGTTCCAAATCAATAAAATGAGCCTTTAGGAGGTCAAAGTCTACAATCTTAGGCTTGCTACATGTTTTAATAACCTTAAGCTGACCCATTCCCTAGAGTTGGTAATGACCCCCTGGTCAGGGAGTTATGATTTCCTAGACATGCAATTTATACAATCTTAAAAGAATAAAGTCTACTTGTAAGTACAGTCTTCCCATAACACTACCACAATACTAAGGACTTATGCCACAAAGGCATAGATAGATAAGAATCACCACTCGAGTAATAACTGGGACATATTCATCATTTCTTCCGAGGGACATTTGATTGAGGCATCAATTTTTGAAGGGACATTTGAAGGGACTTGATTGATGCACTCAATTTTCCTATAGGGTCATAGATGATAACTTACTCCTTGCAGAGGTTCCATAATCGTCATCATCATAACTTAATCTCCAGGTTCAAGATGATGGGTACATAAGGAGAACATGTTAGGCACCCCGTATGCCTGTTCTAACCTTATTAATTCTAGTCTTTGTACTCTACTAATGTTCCTAAAAGTCTTGTTTATTATTCCTTTATTAAACTTCTTACCTAAAATGCAATTTCTAAGCCTACACATATAAGTGATTCAAATAGGGGTTGTTGTTTATAAACAATTTTCATACATAAGTACTCCTTATTTATGGGGTGGCTAAATTAAATTAAGTGAAATTTACCAAATGACTAAAATTAATATATTATTGACAATTTGATTTTCACACAAGTTCAATTTACAAACAACCCTAAGTTTCTAATCAACTTATTTTATTTTTTTATCAAGTTACCCTCAAGATAATTAAACTAAATAATATATTTACATGTGTCATTTATTCTAATAAACATCCAAAGGTTCCAAACAATTACAACATAAAAAATTGTTTCTAATGTGCTAATTTATTTTACAATCTACTAAGTATTTAACTAAACTTAATTTATATGCAAAACATGGGTTAAAATATAAACAAAATTGATTTTAGTATTTACTGAATAAATTTCTATTATTACTACATATTACATATAAAATTATTGCTTCAATAAAATTTAAGGGGTATTTACTTTTTAATTATTACATTTGCCATTGAGGCAAGCTACCCTTAAAGAATGGCCTTCTCTTTTAATATGGCAAGTCAGTTTATGTCTTACTCCTATTAAGCTCCATGTATGTTCCACGCAATTATTATCCTTTTTGATATTTACCTTAGGTCCACTTATCAATTTATTTTTTAAATAAAATAAATATTAAAATTAAGAATTTAATTACTTACAATATGGGCTTCTAATGGGCCAAAACTATGTAATTGCCATGGGTCCATCTATCCTAATTCTAACACTTCATAATATCCTATTATATCATATAAAATGTTAAATTAACATTCAAATACAAATTTCTATTGAAGAACATGAAATTACAAACATACATGTTACATCCAAATTTTGACAGATTCATAGTGTTTTTGTATTTGAATTTCTAAAATTAGTTAAATATGTGAAAAAGTTATAAAAAAAAAATTCTAGAAGCATGGCAAGACATCATGTCGAATTAGAAAATTATTGTCTAGTCTAAAATTTATGCCAAATAATTTACAAAAATCATGCTTCACCACTATTATGCATCAGAGATCAATCTAAACTACTTTTTCCAAATTAATGTATCTCACAAATCATAAAAGATATTTACATGAAAATAAAGGGAAAAGGTAGACAAGATAGAAAAGATATTTTTAGAATCAAGAATTATAGAAAAGGAAGTGTACCACCCCTATTTGTATAGCCTGGTATATTTCACTGTTCTGGTGATCGATGTCGGTCCGGATAATTAAGGAAATTAGAACCACATCTAAGATAACTAGATAAGCCCTGAAAATAAATAATTAGTAATTGTCAAATAGTTAAGTATAAATAAGAAAAATAGAACACAAGAAGTTAAATGAGCTGAGAGTCAGAGCGATGGGTGACCTTCTCGGGAAGGACTGCGAGGTCGATTTAAACTCAAATTTCGAACCGTAAAATATGACACCGCGGTCCTTAAGACTATTGCAAACACAATGAAAAAGAGAAAATCATGAAAAAGAATTGTTAGGTAGGTCAAATAATTATGTCAGGGATCCAGAAGAAATATTGAATTACTTGCAAATCGGATCGAACCGGCGAGGGGCAATTTGGTCAATTCACCCCTAGTGCTGACTCCTGACCTAACTGTCCAATAAAATCAGAGAAAAGAAAATTTTGAGATTAAAAATTAAATTAAAGAACTAAAGAAAAATAAATGAAAAAAAAAAAGAGAAAAAGAAAAAGTTTGAAAAAGTTTATTACATCATGCATGACATCATGCATGATGCAATAAACCTAATAATTAAATATTGAAAATTAGAGGATAATCATTTAAAGAGATAATTTAAAAACATTAAAAAGACATTTTTTTATTTCCTTCTTCTTCATACCGTGAGCTTTCCTCTCTCTTTCTCATCTCTCTCTTTTCTCTCCACTTCCTCCATGAAAGCTCATTTTGAGCTTGAAGAAACCCTAAATTCAGCCATAAAAATTGTAAATTCCTTAGTTAAAACTTGTGTTTGAGCTTTGAAAAGTAGACTGAGAGTAAAGAAATCAAGCAAAGGTTAAAGAATTGGAGATATAAATTCTGCTCACTTAAGGTTAGTTTGATTTCTCTTTTTGTATCTTTATATTCATACTTAGGCAACTTGATTGAGTGATGACTTGTTGAAAAATGAAACAAAATGATATGTTAAAGGACTATATGAATTTCAGCCAGCCTAGGGTTGATGGGAATTGGAGTGTTTGATGAAGTTATAATATGATTTGGAGCTTGTGTAATGTTGAATATATGATGTGAACAATTAATTATATAAATTGGAGTTATTGCATGAATTAGGGTTTTGGCACCTAGGGTTTTGGGAGGAAAAATGTGAGAATTAGCCCAATGATGAGGCTGACCTTACCTAAGTTGAAAAATGGTCATGTATGACCAATTGTGGTGTGTAGGAAGTATTGGAATTAAGTTTAAATTCGGATTGGTTATGATCATTCTGCAGGCAGCATGACCAAGGTCCCTTTCAGGGACCAAAACTGAAAATTTACTAACCCAATTGGTGTGAGGCCAATTGTGAATGAAACTAGACACAAAATGGCACATTTTTCATTTAGGAATCATGCCTAGAAAGTGACCATAACTTAGTGAACAAATTGGCCAAATTCGGATTAGGAAAACTGACCTGTACAAAAATGACCAAATAAATAGTATTTGTTTATTTGGTCATAACTTGGGCTAGGTAGGTCCAAATGACCTAAAATTTTACCAGTAGAAAGCTGAGACATATCCCTACAACTTTTATGAAGAACACAAGTCCAAATTATGCCCTTAACCAAGTTATTGAGCCACCCAAATTTAGTGACCCAAAACTGCCAGAACCGAATTAGGTGCCCAAAAAATCTGGGTTAGACCAATCCGGCCAGCCATGTTCAAATGGCGAACTTGGGCTACAAAACTCCAAATGGAGTGATTCAAAAAGGGAAATAAAGTTAAGACAATAAGGAACAGTTTCTATGAAGAAAACTTAGCCAAATTCTAACAGCAACATGATCAATGGAACAGTGCAATATAAGACACCAAAACTGAAAATTTGAAATTTTGCCTGAAAGACTTAAAATTTAAGAAAGCAACCAAAACCAATAAATTAGGTAACCAAAATGTGGTATATGGGTGAAATTAAAATTCCCATACCTATTAAGCATTAGAAAGTCAATAAATTGACTTGAATAGTGTCATGAATAGTAACCCCGAAATACAAATTTTAAAGAACATCAAGTTTAGCATATTAAAGCTAGGTATAAGTAGATTTGAATTTATTTTTGGATTTATGATAAGTTGTGATACTGAAACACTGTGAAACTGTGTGTTTCAGTGGAAAAGAATACCGAGAAAGAACCCGAGGCATCGAGTCAAGGCCAAGAGGCGACTCATATAAGGTTTGTGTACAACATCAATATTCTTTAAAATTCATTTACAAAGTGCATGAAATGTGTATTATGCTTTTGACTTAAATTGTTGAAAGTTTACTTGTATATATTTGAAATGACATAAAATGTTTAGTAAATTGCTAAGATAGTTTTGAAACTACAGTGTCATGACCATTAATTTGAATGCCTCACTAGCATGGCTAGTGGGGGAAATCAATTTCGAATTTTGATTCCTTCTCTAGCTGAAGTGTTGAGGTGTGTGCCAGTAGAAGAAGAAAATGAATGGGTACCCATATATTTGAGCTAGCTAGCCTTGTGATGTGACTTCTCATAAGCCTCTGGCTATTGAGATGATTATTGTTTCAAATGGCATGATATAACTGTGTGTTTTTATGAAATTTATTTTGAGACTTTCGAAATAAAATTATCTGGATTAAAAGCTTATAAATCATGTTTGTATTTATTTCTCATATTCAGTTCAGTTTTGAATAAATATGATTTAAATTCTGCATAAATATTATTTTAGTATGTTGTGCACGACTGAGTCATAGTACTCAGTGATGGCTGTTATTGCTGTCGCAGATATAGAGACTAGAGGAGCAGCAGAGTGAGCTACTGAGGATTGTAGAGTCACCTTCCTTGAAGTTCTATCGGGTATATTTTATACCCTGATTGTAATAATTATTTTGATGTATGTAAATGTATGACATGTATAACTGGTCATGAGCAGTTGTATAGAGTTTGTAATAATATTATTTTGGTTTTGCTAATGTAAAGTTTGGTTGATGAATGTAAATTGTTTTAACTTTAATGAAATTGGGAATGAAATTATTTTGTTTTAATTTGAATGAAATTACTTAGTATTATTTTTTATGAGGTTTGAATTGGAAATTATTGATTTGAATTTTGGAATTTGAGAAATGATGTTGAAATTTGTTGTGGTGGATGTTGAAGTTGTTGAGTTGATTAGATAAATCATTGGAAGTGTTGTTTTTCAGGTATTTAAAGAACTGTTTTATCAAAATACAGACGGCACTCTGTTGAAATTTTTCTAAAATTTGCGAAAAAATAAAAAAGGACAAAAATTTTAAATAATTTTCAAACTCTAATTAAATGTTTTAATACCTATTAGAAAATGCTCACCACTTCTAAAAAGTAAGAAAATAATTTTAAAATCCCTTGTGGGGCACTTAATGAGTTATCTGTAGGTGAAACTCAGTAATTCATTAGGTATTCTACGGGATCATATTATGCCTTACAGAGGGATAAGGTGTAACAGGAAGAAGAACTAAGGGAATATTGACCCCAAAAATTGACTATTTTGCAAATCGTAGATAAAAGACACTCTAACTTTAAACAATCATAACCGTTTCAATTTAGAAGTTATTTGCATGATTGTTGAGGCTAAAATCATTAGAACTTCATGCAGAATAGAATATTATGTTTATAAAATTTTTAAGAAAACAAAAGTACACTGAAATTAATGAATAACAAGAAGACAGAAAATCAACATGTGCAAAGTTATAAGTTCTCCTCAAATTTATCACATTAACATGAATGTTATGAATATATAAGACCATCTAAAGTCATATAAACATGAAATAAGATATATATGTCATATTTCTTGAATATTCATAACTTAGGACAGATACCTTGAAGATGAATGTTTCTAGAAGAAAGAGGAAGAAAGGAAGAAGAAGAAGAAAGAAGGAGGGAGATGGGGAAAGCTTTCTAAATTTGAGAGATGGAGTGTGCTTTTTTTTCCTTGGTTGTTTTATTCTCCCTTATGTGTTCCCTTTTTTTCTTCTCTTTTGTGAGATATTTATGGAGTTTAGGTCAAAAAATTATATAAGAAGTTTATGTAATCCCTTAATAAGAAGATTTAAAGAGTCTTAAAGAGAAAAACTTCTTAATTTTTATTTTCCTTTTATAAAATTTAAAAAAAAAAAAAAGGAATGGTGGGCTTTTATTTATTTAATCAATATTCCCTATTGGACCTTATTTGCCTTAGAGAGTCCAATTAGGTATAAATAGGTTTTTAATGAAAACAAATTCTTCGTAAAATTAAATTTAAATAAAAATAAATTTCATTTAAATTTAATTAAATATTTTTTACTCTTCAAAATTACTTTTTTCAAGAAACATATCGTATATATGATTATCTAATTTAATGCCTCTAAATATATCTCACAGTTATATAATTTTTTAATCATCAGGTTTCTCATGGCCTCACTGCACATGCCCACAAGGTCACACGAATAGGGTTTACAACTTGCCCCCGACTTTGGTGAGATTTGAAATCAATGCGAAGGAATTGCTCAAATTTTGTCAAGGTGACAAGAAAATTTTTTGAAAATCATTTAAAAGCAAGCAAAATATTAGCTATAAAGATTGAGTATATCTTGCTCTGTCGATATACCCCTTGCCTGAGTTAAATTCAGAACTTTAAGTTATGAGACTAGCTGCAGTCTCACAATAATGAAAATCAAGTGCATCTCGCTTTGCCGATACTCTCTATGTCATAGGACTAGCTACAGTCCTACAATAGTGTAAACTATATGATTTAAAATTTTGAGTCTATCTTACTCTGTCAATACCTTCTGTATCATAAGGACTAGCTACAGTCCCTCAACAGAGACAATTGTATGAAGATTTCGAGTATATCTTGTTCTATCGATACCCTCTGTGTCATGGGACTAGCTATGGTTACACAACAATGACAACTGTATGATTTGAGATTTGGAGTGTATCTTGCTCTGTCGATGCCCTCCGTGTCAGAGGACTAGCTACTGTCCCGCAATAATGGTAACTGTCTGATTTGAAAATTGCAGTGATGCATGATCTTCTACACCTTACACGCCTACAAGTGACATGTTGATGCATGATCTTTTATACCTTATACAACTATGTCATGCACTCTAAACAAATTCGAAGGATATACTAAAAAAATTTATTTATGATTTAAAAACATTAGTGATGCATGACTTTTTATGTTTGATGCATGATCTTCTACACCTTAAACAACCACGTCATGTGCCCTAAACAAAGTCTAGAGACTTACCCAAAAAAAATTGATATGTGATTTCAAAACTGAGATAACTGGATCTCAAAAATGTTTGTCTCTATGTGCTTTTTATCCTTTATGTATGCATGCTTATTTCCACTAGGGAATATCTTTGAAAACTTCAATGGGGATGAATATCACTAGGGATTTTTCTAAAAATTTCAAAGTTTTCATGGTGGTACTATGGAAAACTTACTAGGGAGGTAAGAATTTTTCAAAACTTTTCAAAAATGCACACCAAGTGACTACCTCTAAGTCAAAATACAATTTCTCTCTGATTTTTCTTTAAAGTCGCTTTTCCTTCTTACTATGCCTTACCATTATAAAATTATGTTTAAACTCGTGCCTTGTCTTTATTCATTCTTCTATGTGTTTTATTCTTTGTGCCCTAATTTTTTCCTGAAATGCCCTTTTGAGTTTTCATCTCAACAAGCTTGCTTTAACTTTTACTTAAGCTACACTTTTAGGTTTTTAACTTAGCTAGCTTTATTTTTGCCTAAACCACCTTTTCAAGTTTTTGATTTAGCACTTTTTTTAACTCAAACCACTGTCAGGGAATTCACGATTGATTATTCTATCATGATAAGAAAACTCACATTGAACTGAAACATGCAGTCCTACTACTTGATTATTTGATGTATCCTTCTAGGCATAAGCATTTGCAATCATAACTAAATAGAATTCATTTCTTATCATGCAATAAAAACCTTCTTTATTAATTTGGGTGCACCATTACCCCTTTTACATTTAATTTTTCCAAATTACTAACCTTTCAAAGTCAAAATAAAATTATAACTTATTGAATGGCCCTTTTGAGTTTTCCATCTAGATCTTCTCTCACTCTCCTTTTGCCTAGATTGCCTTTTTAGGTTTTTAATCTAGTGTTTATTATTTTTCCTATTTTTTCTTGATGCTAGCTTTTGCCTAGACCACATTTTTGCGAGTTTTTAGCCTAGCAAGCCTATCACACACAAAGTACCTTTAAAGCCTTTCAAGGTTAATCAGTTATTTGAACTCATTTCCATCCAGGTTTGATATTCTCATGGCACCTCTTGGCAAGATCTTCTTAACAATATATGGGCCATCCCATTTTTTGTCATACCTTACCCCTCCGTAAGGCATAACATGATCCCGTAGAATACCTAATGAACTACCGAACTTCTCCTACCGGTAACTCATTAAGTATCCTACAAGGGATTTTAAAACAATTTTCTTACTTTAAACAAGTGGTGGGCATTTACAAATAAGTATTTAAAATATATAATTAAGTTGAAAGCTAGTTGGAAATTTTGGCCCATTTTATTTTTTCGCAAATTTTATAAAAATTTTGACAGAGTTCTGTCTGTATTTTGAACAACCAGTTCTTCAAATACCTGTAAAAAGCACTTCTAAAAATTTTCCTCAACAACTACTTCAATTTCACAATCAAACTCAATCCATTTCAACAACTCCATAATCATTTCAATCAATTTCTCAAGTTCAAAATTCAATAATCCTCAAAATACTAACAATACATTTCATTCAAATTAAATAAAATAGTTCCATTCATATTTCATTAGAGACAAAACAATTTAGATACATCATTATAAAATTTGCATTAAGAGAATTTCAAACTACAATATATATTATAACTTTATACAAATTTTATACAAACTGCTCAAGACCCATTTTTACATATACATACATTTATGTGCAATATATACATCAAAAGAAATATTTACAGTTAGAGTATAAATTATACCCGAAGACTTCAAGCTGAATGATCCTCAATCTTTAGCAGCTCAGTCTGCTGCTCCTCTAGTCTCTAAATCTGCGACAGCAATAAAAGCTATCGCTGAGTACTAGGACTCGGTGGTGCACAACATACTAAAATAATCTTTATGCAGAAATAAAATCACATTTATTCAAAACTTGAACTGACTATGCGAGTTAAACACAAAACATAATTTATGAGATTTTAATCCCAAAAAATTTCATTTTGAAGTGTCAAATCACATTTCATAAAACCCACAGTTAGATCATGCCATTTGAAACAAATAGAATCTCAATAGCCATAGGCTAAAGAGAAATCACATCACAAGGCTAGCTAGCTCAAATATATGGATATCCATTCACATCCTCTTCTACTGGCACACCTCAACACTTCTCCAGAGAAGGAATCAAAATTCGAAACTAATTACCGCCACTAGTCGTGCTAGTGAGGTGTTCAAATATATGGTCATGGCACTGTGGTTTCAAAACTTATCTTAACAATTTGCTAAACATTGTCATTTCAAATATACACAATAAATTTCACAATTTAAATCAAAACATCATAAATAAGGTCACAATAAACTTTCAACAATTCAAAGCAAAAGTAAAATGCATATTTCATTCACTTTATCAATGAATTTTAAAGCATAGTGATGTTGTGCACAAACCTCAAGCGAGTCGCCTCTTGGCCTTGACTCGGTTTCTCGGGTTCTTTCTCGGTATTCTTTTCTACTGAAACACACAATTTTACAGTGTTTCAGTACCATAACTTAGCATAAATCCAAAAATAAATTTAACTTCACTTTTACCTAGCTCTAACGTGCTAAATTCGACGCTCTTGAAATTTTGTGTTTTGGGTTACTATTCACTACACTATTCAAGTCAAATTATTGACTTTCTAAGGCTTAATAGGTATGGGAATTCCAACTTCACCCACATACCACATTTTGGTCACTAAATTTGTTGGTTTTGGTCATTTTCTCAAAACTTAGGTCTTTTAGGCAAAATTGCCAAATTTTCAGTTTTGGTGTCCCTAATTGTACTGTTTCCTTGGTCAGTTTACTGTTGGAATTTGATAAAACTTTCTTCATAGAAAATGTTCCCTATTGTCTTAAGTTTATTCTCCTTTTTAAATCACCCCAATTGGAGTTTTGTAGTTCAAGTTATAAGCAAATCACATTTACTGTTTATGCTACAGAATTTTGGTTCTGCAGATTTGTTGCTCCAACTTTGTTCAGCAATTTGATCAAGTTAAGTCCATAATTTGGTCTAATTTTCTTCATATGAAATGTTCTACTATGTGGTTTCCATCGGTTCAAGAATCACCTAAATTGGAGTTTTCTAGAGAGAGTTATAGCCATTGAAACTTTACTGTTCAAATGGCAAATCTGCAGTCTGCAGATTCAGTGACCCAACTTGGCTCAGTAATTTGATTGGGTTAATGGCATAATTTGGGTTGGTGTTCTTCATGGAAGTTTTAGGTTTATATATCATCTAACCACTGGTAAAATTTCAGGTCATTTTGACCTGCCTAGCTCGAGTTATGACCAAATGAACAAACACTGTTCATTTGGTCAGGTTGTGCAGGGCAGCCTGCGATTTCTTAACTTCGGTCACTTTGTTCATTAGGTTTTAGTCACTTTTTGGGCAGGCTTCCTAAATGAAAATTGTGTCATTTAGTGCCTATTTTCATCCCCAATTGTTCCCATATCCATTGGACTTTTAAAATTTCATTTTTGGTCCCTCTAAGAAAATTTTGGTCATGCTGCCAGCACATGACCTTATCCAATCCGAATTGGCTTTTAATTCCAACATTTCTAACACACCTCACTTGGTCACAAATGACCATTTTTCACTTCACATTAGGTCAAAGACACCATTTATAAGTTTTTCACATTTTTGGTCTCTAAACCCTAATGTCCAAACCCTAATTCACTAACCTCATGCATTTACTTGATTCCATGCCTCTAACCATAGTCATTCAACTAACTAAGGTTTATATACCCAATTAAATCCATCAAACCATGCAAATATACTCCCATATACATGCTGGCTGAAAATCACTCATGGTCCCTCAATAAATTTTTATTTCATTTTAAGCATTTTTCTAAGTTATTCAAGCTAAAAACACAACAATTAATCTCAAACTTTCAATTTGATGTGCTTACCTCAACTTTGATATCCAATCTTCAATTTTTCTCCTCTTTTCTTCTTTCTTTCTTGTTAAATTTCTTTCTCAATGGAAGGGAATAAGGTTTTATGGAGTGATTATGAAAGAAGTTGGGATTTGTTAAGGGTTTCAAAGTTTGAAGACAAGCTTTAATAGAGGTTTAACTATGGAGATATGAGGGAGAGGAAAAGTGACGTTTTGAAGAAGAAGACTTTGTGTTTTATTTTTTTTTTCTTTTTTTTTTCTTTATGTCTTTTGTCTTATGAAAGACCCAAAAATCCATTTAATCAAATTATTAATTATGGGATTTATGGCATCATGCATGATGTCATGCATGATGTCATTTCCCTACACCTTTTTCATTTTCCTTCTTTTTTCTTTTTTTTTTTCTATTAGTTCTTTAATTTAATTCTCGATTACGAAATTTTCTTTTCTCCGATTTTATTTGACAGTTAGGTCAGGAGTCAGCTCTCGGGGTCAATTGACCAAATTGCCCCTCGCCGGTTCATCCCGGTTTGCAATTAATTCCATATTTCTTCCGGCTCCCTGACCTAATTATTTGACTGGCTTAACAGTTCTTTTTCGTGATTTTCTCTTTTCCACTGTGTTCATAAGGGTCCTAAGGACCGCGGCGTCACATTTTACGATTCGAAATTTGAGTTTAAAATGACTTCGCAGTCGTTCCCGAGAAGGTCACCCATCGCTGTGACTCTCGGCTCGTTTAACTTCTTATGTTCTGTTTTTCTTGTTTATACTTAACTAATTAGACATTACTAATTATTTGTGTTTATGGCTTCTCTAGTTGTCTTAAGTGTGGTTCTAATCCCCTTAACTGTCAGGACCGACACCGGTCACCAGAACAGTAAAATATACTAGGCTATGCAAATGGGGGTGTTACATTTTTACTTGAATCTTCCTTTTAGATTAAAAGGAAAGGGCTAAGCCTAGTTCACCACCATATTGCCTTTTTTAATCTCTCTCAGCCTCACCTTTTTATTAAAGGCTTGTGCTTTTTTCCTCTGATAATACTGCATGTGTTATGAGGTGCTCATTCTTTTCTCATCAATCAGAGCCAATTCCTCATATCTTTTCTGAACCCACATATTTTCTGAGACTTTAGCTTCAAGCATCACTCTTAAGGATTCAACTTATAGCTTAATGGGTAACACTGTTCTAGTCCCGTACAATAAAGAGAATGGGGTTGCCCCTGTGGATGTTCTTATAGTAGTGCGATAACTCCAAAGAGCACATAGGAGTTTCTTAGGCCAATCCTTATAGGTTCTAGCTATCTTCCTCAAAATAGTTTTCAGATTCTGATTTCCTGCTTCAACTGTTCCATTAGTTTGCAGCCTATATGGTGGTGACTTATGATGTTTAATTTTGAACTCTATGATCAATTCCAGAAAATCACCTTTGAATTGAGTGCTATTATCTGGTACTATCTTGTGAGGTACCCTGAATTGATTGATCAAATTTTTTTGTATAAACTTGCTCATCTATTTAACACCCACTGCCTTGAAGGATTCATCCTCAACCCATTTAATAAAGTAATCTATTGCCACAATGATAAATCTATGGCCATTAGAAGCCGTGGGAGAAATCTTCCCAATGACGTCTATGCCCTAAACCAAATATGGCCACGGCAAAGTCATATTATAGAGCTCACTATTCATGGCATTTCTTAATAAACTTAGTATAGTCAGTCTCTATGGTAGACTAGTAGTAACCCAACCTCAAAATTTTTCTAGCCCAAACCTTTCCATTCATGTGGAGAACACACATTCCTTCATGTACTTCTTCCATTATCTGCTTAGCCTACTTCTCTGTCACATGGAAGAGTAAAAGTCCTTTAAAGAACCTTTAATAGAGTAAGAGTCCTTTAAAGAACCTTTTGTACGATTGCCCCTAGCCAAAGTAAATTGAGTGGCTCATCTACAAATTATTACTCTATCTCTTTTATTGGCTGATTATAAGTATTCCCTCACTTCCAGATACGTCATTATGTCTTTATACCATTTTCCTTCATCCTCTAGATCCAAATGTACTACTATTAATCCTTCATAGCACAGAATCTTTCTTCTTACTAGAATAATTACCTCAATAAACTTTTGATCACCCTTTTCCCATAGGAATGCTAGCGTAGCTAAGGAATTAGCCATCTGATTTTATGCTCAAGGCGTGTGCATCATGGTCACCTCATCAAAATAAGCTAATAGCTTCTTTACATGCTCTAAGTATGGCCTCAAATTTTCTTCCTTTATTTCCCATTCAGCTTTAAGCCAATGTTTCTTTCACTTTACTAGCCTCATGCTCATATCTATAGGGATCTTTTGTTTTCCTATATCTCAATCAATCCTAGGCATATCCTTATAAGATTAGGCAAACACTTCTTAGTACTTTCTTAATAAGGCTATAAATCTATTTCTTTCTTCTTGAGTTAAATCTTTGACTAATTTTATTTCTTTAGGGTTTTTGGGTGTGCCCAAATTAATAGAGAGTGATTTTGTTACACTAACAGAAATAGATTTTAGATGATTATGAATGTCATGCATATGTCCATCCAGATAAACATCAAATAAGTAAGCTAAAAGACTAGTCATATTATTGATCTTGGCCTCAAAATCAGCATCAAGTACATCAAAAATAAAACCATCAACATCATTATTATGATTATTACAAAATACAGACTTAAACCTAAGAGTGTAAGCCCAACTGCTTGGCTTCCATATAGTTTTCATATCAATGGTGCCAATTTTCTGTTCTAGTGCTTCCACATGTGGTAGCTCTTGATCTTCAGTCCAAATGAATATCCTCTCTTTTACAAACTTGATAGGTTTTGACTCTTAATTCTCTTCAGTTGGTTCATAGGCCAACTCATACCTCATGATTTATCTCGTGATCTTAGAAAAAACCGTCAAACTTCATCCTTTTCATCATACCAACTACTTTTAGATCCATCCAATCTTTATAGATCCTAACAACTTGAAACCTAGACTTTGGTGGAGCTAAACCATTTACTTGGAATGTAGCTACCTCCTTATCAGAATCAGCCCCAGACATCCAAAGGACCCTCATCATTGCTAGAGCTCTAACAAATGTTAGCAACCATTACAGACTGAGGTCATTAGGCTTCTTTTTAAGGTTGACCATAATTTTCTCTTCCAGCTCAGACATCTTAGAGTTCAAGGTTTCATTAAGCATTTTCTTAAACATAGCCATAGTGTCTTCCATGTTATGTGGTGCAAATGAAATCGTTACTAGTCTCTTCCCTTCCCTAGCTCAACTAACCTAATCGAAAGTCTCTTTAGTGTGTTTTGTTGCTATGTTTGCTATAAAAACAAGATTTAAGGGTTATCTGGGCAAGTTATGTATGCAAATGCAAAGCATGAATTCTAGTATGAATGCAAAATTTTACCTTTACCTTTACCTTTGAACCAAAACTTACAAGATCAAAATCAAAATATACAAGTCAAACCAAAAAACAAAACCAAAACCAAACTGAAACCTTTAATAGTAGCTGAATTTTCGCCCCCTTATTCCCCCAACTCTCACATATGGGTAGGGTAAAAATCTATCCTAAGCTTTGGTATACTAGATACACCAACAGCGATGTTTTGAAATGGACCTAGGCCTATACACACATTAGGCTTATGCATAGGCCTAAGTTCATTTCAACTACTTCTAAGACTTATAGGTTGAATAGCCTTATAAGTTTAATAGTAAGGCCATAAATCAAACACAACAAATCTACAAGGTACCTAGGGCTGAAATTTAAGGCTCATGGGCTTCATTGGGTGGGAAAAGGATTACCCATGTTTGAGCTTATCCGTTATGCACAATAACCAAAGTTGTGGCTCTTTTATACATTCAAAAGTTAATGCAGTCAAATTACACAAGCATTGAGGGTTAGTATTCATTACATTTTTGTTAGCATTTAGTCTCTTTTATATTTATTTTTAAGTGTTTTTAGTTATATTTTAGAAAACTTGTTAATCCAACCTAATCCCTTAATTTTTATATTATATTAGGTGTTTTGATATGATCCTAGGGCCAAAGATGAGTTTGGAAGAGGTCCAGAGTTCAAAAAGTGAAGAACAAGAAGCTGGAAGCATTGCACTAGGCATGTAAATGCATTACATAGCCAGTGCAAACAACATTATAGAAAGCCAATTGCACAACCCATGCAATCAACCTCGTGCAACCTCCTAGACCTCGTGCAACTTTCTAGATAAAAGAGAACTTAAAGAACAAAGGGGTACCCCATGTAATAGTGTATAGCATGTGTAATGACTTTATACAGAATTCCAACCCAACTTTTTTGTCCTTCTAACTCGATCCAATAGGTCTTCTAAGGCTTTTAGAACTTTAATATAAGAGTTTCTACACTAGATGTAAATATAATAAGTTAAGATTTGAGTGAGAGGAATGAATTTATATTCAAGGGAGCACATCACCTTTGAGAGAGGCGAAGGATAAATAGATATGCAAGATTGCTAGAAGGGGTTTCCAACTAAAGTTTCAAAAATCCAGGGTTGCAATTCTCCATCTGGGTTCTTTCATTCTATTTCTTCTCATACCTTTTCTCTTCTATTTTATAAACTTGATTGTAAAACTCACCATGTATAAGTAGTTTCCTTATTATAGGGTTAAGGATGTAGCACTTTCAATTCAGTTATGAATTTGGTTTAATTTTATTTAATATGTTGGGTATTTTATTATTTAATTCAATCTCATGCCATCTTAATGCATGCTATGTGTTAAGTTCCACTTAGTAATGATTTTAGAAATTAATTAAAGGACTAAAAGGTGAAGATTTATATTGCAATAATAGGATTTTGATCTTAGGGTTCTTGATCTAAAGACAGGATAGAATTCTATGTGAATCTAACAATTAATCAAAGAACTTAATGGGTTTTAATAAATTCTATTGCCAGGAAAGTAAGGTTTGGATTAATTAAAATACAACTTGAGTGCTAGAGAGAGGACTTAAGATAACTTAGAATTCATTTCCTTCAAAGTAATAATCTCCCATTTATTGAATAAATTAGATTGAGTTTGATTGATTAAAGTGTGAACCCCTAGCTCTGGAATGCTGTTATCCATTGATATTTAAGTTTAGTTAATTGCTTTAGATTTTTTTTTATTTAATTTTGATTTAATTACTACTTCTCTACAACTCAATCATTTAGATAATTAAAGTCACTATAGTTTGGTACTCAATGCAGTCCTCGTGGGAATGATACTTTATTCACTACTTTATTAATTATTAATGATCCGTGCACTTGTGGGATTTTGCACAAGTTTTTGGCACTGTTGCCAAGGACTAATGCTTGATATCAAATGATTAGTGATCTGATTAATCTAGACATTTTCATTTCTTTTATAGTTTATTTTTTATTTTTATTTTTTTATATGTCTAATTTTATTTTTACTTGTTTTTCTTGTAAGGATCATTTAGATGTTTCATCAATAAGTCTTCACAAGTTTTATTCAATAACACAATGAACACTTTTATGATGCTTAGAGAAGATTTAATAAATTGGTAGAGCGACTTGTAATCATAATCTTTGAAACCATGAACTCATTCCTAATTTTTACAATAGTTTGGATGAAGCGACAAGAAATTAGGTAGATTATGGAGCTTGGGCTACTGGTGATCATGTTCTTCAAAGAGGACATAAGGATGCAATTCAATAATTGAATGACATGGCAGATTTTGATTATCATTGGTATTGGAATCCTTCATTATAGGGTTGGAGTCACTAATATCCCCCACACATCTATCAACCTAATATTTCACACTAACCATTCAAGCTTCAATTAGAGAATGGAGTGGGACTTGAAGAGGCGATAGCTCCATTAGAAAATTTTGATAACCTAATGATGAACAATGAGTTATCACTTTATAAGGAGGAATTAAAAAAGCAAGGTAGGAACAATGAGTTGAATTATGAAGAAGCTTCATTGGAATTTAAACCTATAAAAGAAGTTGAGCCTCAACTAAAAGAATAAAATTCCTTTAAAAATGATTTATTAGTAGAGTTCCCATAAGAAAAGGAGTTAATAAAAAGAAAGTGGAAGCTAAAGTTGAAGAAAATAACTACTTTATAGTTAGAGGGTCATTGGGGTCATTAGAGGACTGCTTATTTGATGATAAATCAAAAAAGAAATTGGTGGATGAGAAAATTAGTACAACCATCAATTTTAGTTTATTGATGGTACTTACACATACACCACTGGAAGACCCTTTCTATCATGGACACCTCCTGCGTCATCATATGTCCTCCAAGAGCTAAAGCAGTCCTCATCCTAACCATATCATTCTAGGCCAAATATTGTTCATGCTACATGCAAACTTGTTTCAAATCTTGTCAATCTTGAGGGTATCATAAAACAAGACCCATATGTGGTGTTATATGACAACTACTATGGGTGAAAATCGCTTTTTGATTAGCACTTATGAAAGTGGTCAAGCTAATAACCTTAAATTAGTGCTTCTTAGAAGACAACCTAAGTTTTACTTTTAATTTTTTTTCATTTGTTTATTTCTTTTGTTTTATGACCCTTCCAAACTTGTTTTGATAATTATTCACTTTGTAGGTTCAAGAAGCACTTGAAAGAATTAATGAAGAACAAGCATACAAATCTTCGAAGGAAGGCACACTTCAAAGAGTAGTATTCTATATCTATTAAGCTTTTCCTTATTGATTGCATTTATAACGTTGCTCTTGAACTGATTGTGCTATCTTGATAACATTAAGGATAATGTCAATTTTATGTTTAGGGGTGCAATAAAATTTGCATTTTAGATTTTGCATTGTAGGTGATTTTGCATTTTAGACAAAAAATTTTTGCATTTTTGCATTTTAGTTATAAATCAATAAAATTTTTGCAATTTTTTTCAACTCTTTTAAAATGATGAGAATTGTTTTAATGGATGATTGAAGTAATTTGAGATATTTAATATGTTGATTGCTTAGGAAAGTATAAGAGGAAGAATGTTCATAATGGAATTGATATTTAGCTTTGCATAAATTATTTTTCCTTCGCATGTATACATCATTCCATTACAATAAAATTGTGAGTTCTCAAAGTAAGTATATGTGCATGGATGCGATTTTCTAATTGCTCACCAGTCCTAGAATAAGTGTTTTAAACTTATCGAGGTGAAATCGTAGCATACACTTGATGAATAGATGATTTAGGTATTCTTTGATTTTAGCCTCATTATATCCTTAGCCACTCTTGTTTAAAATATATCCCTTGTAGCCACTTTGAACCTATATTTTTACCTATACATTTTTTTTGTTTACCTATATTATTTTCCTAACACTAAGCCCAAACACTTAACTTACCCTTATGAGAGAAGTTGTTTGTAACGATGAGAAGCACGCTAAAAAAAAGTGAAATGAAAAAAGAAAAAAAAAAGAAGAATAAATAAAATAGAAATGCTAGTATAAGGAAGTAAATAAAGAATTAATCCACCCAAGTGCACAAAAAACAAGTTCAAAGGTGGAACCAAAGAGGGACAAGTGTAATAAATCCAAAATTATAAAAAAAAAATGGTTCTTATTCAATTATTAAGAACTATGCTAGCACTAGAATCAATTTGTAAATTTCTTCTTTTCATAAATAAAAGAAGAGATAAATTCTAGTGTGTCTTGACCTTTTATAAATTAATTACTATCGTACTTTGATTATCTTGTAACCTTTTTCTTTGATTGCTAATTTAATATATGTTAACCCCATTACAACCTTATGAAAAGACCTTTTGATCTTTTAAAACTGTGTGCTACTTTATTGGAGATAAAGATAGGAGGTCTGCCTATGGGACTTGGGAAAAATTAAATTCAATACATTCATATAGAGGCATTAGAAAATGCCAAGTATACATGAGCTTATTAAAGTAAAGCAATTTCTTGTAACTGGTGTGTTCACGTATGTTTTGGATTGGTAATTTATGCCCTACTAGATATTGGTACATACAATGGATGTTTGACTTCTTAGCATTTTGATGAGTTGTTGACATATTGATCTTTTTGAGGATTGTCTTTAAAAGTTTAAAATTTTAATTCTTGCTATATCGAAAAGAAAATACCTCTCATATGCATTTAGTTTCTCTTTGCTTGAGGATAACCAAAGGTTTGAGTTTGGACGTATTTGATGTAGTCAAGTTATATAGGCATTTAGGGTTAATATTCATTGCATTTGCTAGCATTTAGTCTTTTTTACATTTATTTTTAAGTGTTTTTAGTTATATTTTAAAAAATTGTTAATACAACCTAGTCCCTTAATTTTTTATACTATCAGGTGTTTCGATGTGATCCAAGAGCCAAAGATGAGGTTGGAAGAGGTCCAGAGTTTAAAAAGTAAAGAACATGAAGCTAGAAGCATTGCACTAGACGTGTAAATGCATTACACGACCAGTGCAAACTAACAATATAGAAAGCCAATTACACAGCCTATGCAATCAACCCATGCAACCTCTTGGACCCCATGTAACCTCTTAAACAAAAGAAAACTCAAAGAAAAGCTATAGAACATTACACGGGGTAACCCATGTAACAGTGCACGGCTCATGCAATGACTCTGGATAGGTATTCTAACCCATCTTTTCTTCTTTCTAACTTGATTCGAGTGGACTTCTAAGGCTTTTAAGACTTTAAAACATTGTGCTTACACCATATATAAATATAATAAGTTAGGATTTGAGGGAGAAGAATGAATTTACATTCAAGAGGGAACATAACCTTTGAGAAAGGCAAAGGAGAAACAGATATGTAAGATTGCTAGAAGGGTTTTCCAACTGAAGTTCCAAAAGTCCAAGGCTACAATTCTCCATCTGGGTTCTTTCATTCTATTTCTTTTCATGCCTTTTCACTTCTATTTTATAAATTTAATTGTAAAACTCACCATGTGTGACTAGTTTCCTTATTCTAGGGTTAAAGATGCAGCACATGTAATTCAGTTAAGTATTTCATTCTTTTATTCAATCTTTTTTTAGCTTAATGTATGCTATGTGTTGAGCTCCACTTAGTGTTTATTTTAGATATTAATTAAAAGGCTGAATGGTGAAGATTAATATTGGAATAATAGGATTTTGAACTTAGGGTTCTTGATCTAGAGATAGGCTAAAATTATATGTGGATCTAACAATTAATCAAAGAACTTAATGGGTTTTAATTAATTCAATCACTATAAAAGTAAAGTTTGGGTTAATTAAAATATAACTTGAGTGCCTTGAGGGAGGACTTAAGATAATTTAGGATTACTTTCTTTCAAAGTAATAATCTCCCATTTATTGACTGCATTAGATTAAATCTGTAATTGATTGAAGTATGAACCCTAGCTCTGGAATACTTTTATCCATTGATATTCAGGTTTAGTTAATCAATTTAGATTTTATTTCGTTTAATTTAGATTTAATTACTTCTTCTCTACAACTCAATCATTGTTTGCTGGTTTTTCAATTGCCGCAAGTGTACAGATCACTAACAAATAATAAAGTGATGAGTAGAGTATTGTTCCCACTAGGACAGTGTTAAGTACCAAACTATAGTGATTTTAATTATCTAGACAATCGAATTGTAAAAAAATAATAATTATATCTAAATTGAAAGAAATAAAATCTAAATAATTAACTAAAATAAAATACTAGCGAACAAAGGCATTCTAGAGCTAGGGGTTCACACTTCAATCAATTATAGAATCAATCTGATTCATTCAATAAATGGGAGATTATTACTTTGATGAAAATTAATCCTAAGTTATCTTAAGTTCTCTCTCAAGGCACTCAAGGTGCATTTCAATTAACATAAACCCTACTTTCATAGTGATTAAATTAATTAAAACCCTTTAAGATCTTTGATTAATTTTGGAATTCCACAAAGGTCATCAGCCTATCTCTAGGTCAGATTTCCTAGGTTCAAAATCCTGATTTTCTAATATTAATCTTCACCTTTCAGTTCTTCAATTAATATCTGTAATCAATTTTAAATGGGTACCAACACATAGCATGCATTAAGATCACAAGCGATTGATTCAAAGAATAAAATACCCAATGTATTAAATAAAATCAAACCAGATCCATAATAAAATTGAGTGCTACACTCTAACCCTAGAATAAAGAACCTACTCACCCATGGTGAGTTTTATAATCAAGTTTATAAAAAGATAAAGAGAAGACATGAGAAGAAAATAGAGTGAAAGAACCCAGAAAGAGAGTTGCAGCCTTAGACTTTTGGAACTTCAGCTGAAAACCCCTTAGAGAAATCTTACAGATCTTGTTTTCTCCCTTGCCTCCCTTGAGGTTAATGTGCCTCCTTGAATGTAAATCAACTCCTGAATGTTAATTCTCTCCTTCCCCTCTATTCTTGACTTGTTATATTTATATATGGTGTAAAAACCCTAATTTCAGAGTCCTAGAAGCATTAGAAGTCCATTCGGGTTGGGTTGGTACGAATAAAAGTCACATCAGAATTGCTAACAGGGTACTTTACATGGCCCGTGTAGTGTTACACGCCCCTACCCTGTGTAACTTTCTGCCACTCTTGTTTTTCAAGTTTTCTTTGTCCAAAAGGTTGCACGGGCTCCAAGAGGTTCCACAACCATCATCACCATAGCCTAATGTCTAGATTCGAGATAGTGGGTATATAAGGGGAAGATGTTAAGCACCTCTTACACCTAGTCTAACATCGTTAATTCAAATGTCAGTCCTCAACTAATGTTTCTAAAACTCTTATTTATTATTCATTTATCAAACTTCTTACCTAAAATGCAATTTCTAAACCTACACACATAAGTTATTCAAATAGAGGTTGTTGTCTATAAATAATTTTCATGCACAAATACTCTCTATCTATGGGGTTGCTAAATTAAATTAAGTGAAATTTATCGAATAACTAAAATTAATCTATTATTAACAATTTAATTTTTACATAAGCTCAATTTACAAACAACTCTAAGTCTCTAATTAACCTATTTTATTTTTTAACTAAGTTACCCTAAAGATAATTAAATTATGTATATGTGTCATTTGTTCTAATAAACACTTAAAGGTTCCAAGCAATTACAACCCAAAAAATTGTTTCCAATATGCTAATTTATTTTACAATTTACCATGTATTTAGTTACACTTAATTTGCATGCCAAACATGGGTTAAAATACAAATAAAATTGATTTTAGTTTTACCGAATAAATTCCTATTATTACTATATATTACATACAAAATTCTTATTTCAATAAAATTTAAGGGTTACTTTTTAATTATTGCAGTTGCCATTGGGACAAGCTACCCTTAAAAAAGGGTCTTCTCTTTTAGTATGGCAAGTTAATCCCCGCCTTACCCCCGTTAAACTCCATGTAAGTTCTACACAATTATTGCCCGCCCTTTTTGGTACTTACCTTAGGGCTACTTATTAATTTATTTTCAAAATAAAGTAAACAATACAATTAAAAATTCAATCACTTACAATCTGGCTTCTAATGGGCCAAAACTATATAATGGCCATGGGTTCATCTATCCTAATTCTAACACTTTATAATATCCTATTATATCATATAAAACATTAAATTAATATTCAAATACAAATTTCTATTAAAGAATATTAAATTATAAACATACATGTTCATTCTTAATTTTGACATATTCGCAGTGTTTTTGTATTTAAATTTTTAAAATTAGTTAAACATGTAGAACAATTATAAAAAAAAAAAAAAAATTCAAAAGCATGACAAGACATCATATCAAACTAGATTTATTATCTAATCTAAAATCTCTACCAAATAATTTACAAAAATCATGTTTCACCACTTTTATGTATCAGAGACAAATCTAACCTACTTTTTTAAAAATTAATGTATCTCACAAAATATAAAAGATATTTACATGAAAATAACGGAAAAAGATAGACAAGATCTTGAGCTCATTTTTAGAATTAAAAATCGCAAAAAAAAGATGAAGAATTGAGAGAGATATAATTGTTTGTCCTATAAATCGTGGATAGAAAACACTCTAACATTAAATAGCATTATCCAATAAATCACAGATAGAAGACACCCTAACATTAAACAGTTACAACTATCTCAATTTAGAAACTTTTTACATGATTCTTGAGGCTAAAATATTAGAAATTCATGAAGAATAAAATATAATTTTATACAATTTTTAAAGAAATAAAAATAAAAAAAAAACAACTTGAAGGCAAAAAATCAGCATGTGCCGAGTTGTAAGTTCCTGTCAAATTTATCATATGAACATAAATGTTATAAACATATGAGACCACCTAAAGTCATATAAACATGAAAGAATAGATTGGCATATTTATTGAATATTCATAACTTAGGAAACATACTTTGAAGAATTCTTGAATGTTTCTAGAAGAAAAATGAAGAAATGAAGAAGAAGAGAGAAGGAAGGAGATGAGAAAAACTTGCCAAACTGAAGAGATATAGTGAGAACTTTTTTTCTTTGGGTTGTGTTGTTCTTCATTGTGTGTCCCCTTTTTTTTTCTCTTTTTGGTGAGGTATTTATAGGGTTTAGGTCAAAAAACTATATAATGAGTTTATGTATTCAAAGAATCATGAAAATAAAAACTTATTATTTATTTAATCGAAATTTCCTACTAGACCTTATTAGCCTTAGAGAGCTCAATTAAGTTTAATTCAGTTTTTAATTAAATCAATTCTCAAAATTAAATTTAAATAAATATAAATTTCATTTAATTTTAATTAAATATTTTTCTCTTCAAAATTATTTTTTCTAATAGATATGCCTTACATATAATTATCCATCTTTAATTCCTCTAAATATATCTTACATTCATATAATATTTTTAACATCGGGCTTCTTATGGTCTCAATACACATGCTCACAAAGTCACACAAATATTGGTTTACAATGTTATTAGATCTTTGAATCTAGATGCATGCATACATTTTTTTTTTGTTTTAATAATATTATTTAAAAATTAAGTTAATAAAATATCTCTACTAAATATTTTAAAATAATAAAAAATCACCACAATTTTATTATTTAAATAATAACACCAAAACATAACTAACACAATAAGTGATACCAAATATTGAAATAAATAAATCAACTAAAACGTTATTTATATAAATCGTTAAGATTAATATTTATAAAATTCTTTTTCAATAAAAAATACCAACCTACCGAAAATATTAATAAAATAAACAATAATGACACTAAAATAAATAATCATCAATAAGCTTTATCTCAGTGGTACTTAAATAGTTTCTAATGCTGTGAGGTATCGAGTTCGAGCCCCAATCGAAATCAATTGTAAAATAATAATAATAATAATAATAATAATAATAATAATAATAATAATAATAATAATAATAGTTAAATATTAATGAATAATATTTTTAATTCTTTAAAATTTACTTAAAAATTTTCGGTGTTACATTATTATCACATATTCAAAGTTATAAAAATTATAAAGTGCCCCTACTATAGGAGGAGACTAGTTTAGAGGAACACTTGGAGCACTTGTTACATAATGGTGGCCAAGCTTGGAAGCTAGCAACTGGCTAAGTTTGAAAACACTTCTACCAATTCTCTAAGTGGTTGCAATTGGTTCTAGAGTTGCATAATCAAAAACACATCTATTTCGTTCCTTCCAGATAATCCAACAAGAAAGCTCTATCAAGTTTAACACCTCCACAGCAAGATAGAAGTTATGTGTGACATCTGACCACTAGCGAGCAAAAGATGAAAAACCAACTTTATTTGGTTTATGGGTTCACAGGCTGGAGAACCATACAACCTTTGATGTGCACACAAGAACAAGTACTGCGCAGTAGTTTCACTTTCCTCGCAACAAATAAGACATATAGAATCAGTATGAATGCCCTTCCAAATGAAAATTTAATCTTAGGATGAACAGTCAACTTCTAGATTCTATTCCAAGCATGGTCAGGAACTTGAAAAGAATGATGAGAACTAACACACTAAGCATTTAAGATTTTTGCTCCCAACACTCTATAAGCAGATTTGACCATGAATTTTCCTGTTCTACTAAAGTGCCAAATTAAAGTTTCCTCAATACATAGAGAGCTATGCGAATAGAGAGAATAGCCTTAGCTTCAGATTCATTGAAGAGAATTGAGATATGTTGAGCTTTCCACTTCAACTTGTTATAATCAATGAGATCAGTGATGTAGCCCAACCGTAAGTGCACGAGTTGTACAAGTAATATAGAAAAGTTATCATTCTCTCGAAAAGTTGTGTTAATGATTGAATTTTTTATATAAAAATTGACTAATTCAAGCTAATTTGAAATTTAAGTGATAAATTGATGGAATTTTAAGTGTGAAATCTATATACACAAAATCAACGATCTAATTTCCAACACGAAGATTCAACTAAATTAGCAGCAAATAAAATGAGCAAATTGAAATATGGCAAGAATTAAAATGACAAACAATTAAATTCGATTAACAATTAACAATGATAAAAGGGCGATTCCGAAGTTTGGGAATTCATATTTAAGCTATTTTGGGATTTTTAAATTGGTTATACAATCTTATGGAAATTATAGGTTTTAAGGAGATTAATTCTTAAATCCTTTGAATACCCTTTCGAGTGAGATAAAGAGTGTCTTAATTAACTTAATCCCACTTTCATTGAGTTAAAATTAGTCAAGATCCATTAGGTTCCTTAATTAATCTATAAATCCTCTTAATCCTTATTCTATTTCTAGATCTAAGTTAATTAAGTCCAATTTATTGATTATCTATCACAGGGTTTTCTCCTTTCGGTGCTTCAACCATGGATTAATAACAATACTTAATGGGATCCTACACTAAGCATGCCATTAAGCACACAAGAAATGGATAAAACATCATAAAGACCATAAAATATGGATTACCCAATCAAAAATCCACAAAATATCTCAAATATTACATCCCAACTCCAGAATCTATGAAAAACTACTCACTATCCATAATAATTACAAGAAATTCTGAGTAAATATGGAAATAAAACTTGAAACTATATTAAGAACTAAGAAACTCAATACAAGAAAGGTAGAAAATAGAGAAGAAAAGAAGAAAACTCCAAATCTGGTCTAGAAATGGAGAGTGATACCTCTTGCTCTGTTTTTCTAACTGTTCGTCTACCTTTTTCCTCTTTCTTCCTTCTTTTCTCTCCTTCAAAATGAGATAACGATACTATTTATATTCTTCTGACAAATAACCCTTAAATGGTGTGTTTGAGTTGAAGTTCACGTATGAGAATCGTTCTGCTAGCTCCTTATGAAGAATTGCACAAGTTTTGGAAGCTTCTTATGCAGGTTCTATGCAAAATTGGTGGTTCTAGGTGCTTCCCATGACGTTGCATAAGTTATGCAGGCTGGCTGTGCAGGTTTTTTCAAGCTTTCGAGTCCTTCATAACTGCATAAGTGGATTGCATAAGTTATGCAATTGGTTATGCGAGTTTCGACAGGTTTGGGAGCTCTTTCCGTGATGCTGCATGAGTGAGGAGGGAACTACATAAGTTATGCAGCAAGTCATGTAAGTTTCAGCCAAAGTATTTGCCCCTTTTGTGAAGCTACATAAGTAGGGCATAAGACTGCATAAGTTATGCGGCAAATTATGCAAGTTTCCATCAATCTGCATAAGTCATGCAGTAACTTATGCAGGTTTCAGTAGGCTAACAAATTATTTCCTCTTCCTATGCAGAAATGCACAACTTATGCAGCAAGTTATGCAAACTTTGGTAATTTTGCATTCTTCAACCTTCAAGCTTTATTTTGACATTTTTAGCTATGGGAATCACTTTTCATTGGCACAATTTCTTTTAGTCCCTCAAAAACACCATTTTACTTACAAAACGAAGCAAAATTACAAATTAACCCAAATATTGAAAATTATGGAAAACTATCTAAATAACTAATAAAATTAGCTAAAAGTAACTAACAAATAAATGAAATGGCCATGAAATTTAACCTAAATGACTATGTAAAATATATGTATCAAATACCCCCAAACTCAAATCTTTGCTTGTCCTCAAGTAAACTTTAAAATATAATGCAATTTTAGGGGTACCTTGTCCAAAAAGCTATGAAAATCACCTATTAAAGTAACTTAACATGCCTTTAGCCATACCAACAATCCATATACCCATCCTTCAAGATGCAAAGAATCTAATGCTTATCCAAGCTTTCACTGCTTAGCCATCAAGTCAATTATCATCCAAAATTCCCAAATCAGCCAATTAAAAGAGAAAGTCATACTCAAAAAAAATTCTAGAACAATCAATAATCAAAGTGTCTCTATATAGAATGGTGGAATTTGATGGATGTATGAATAAGTTTCAATCCCATAAGCAAACTTCCTACTCCTATCTCCACTAATGTAGCAAGTACTATCAAAAGATCAAAGGTCTTTTGAAGGATGTAATGGGGCTAAGGGGTTTAAAATGAGGCTAAGAAGAAAAGGGTAAAAGGGATTCAACGCATGAGAATATTTTTAATCTTGAAAATATAAGGTACACCTTCTTTTTTTTTTTTTTTTTTTTTTTTGAATATATATATGAAAGCACAAAGGAGAAGGAAATGCACACTAAAACTGACTAAGTGCCAGCATATTTTATAAAATACAAAAGATAAGGGACTACTTTGACATTTTAAATTTGTATCTTGTATTTTCTCTTAATAATTGTCCCTAAAAATACCACACCCAAACTCATTTCCTTTAATTACTTTGGGTGGATTTCTTTCAATTTGAATGACAATAGTGAAAAGCTCATAAACTAGCACTTTTACAAGATGACAAGCATTTCTTCTCCCTTTTATTATTATTATTTTTTCTTTTTTTTTATAGTGTACCTAATATTATAAATAATTATTTTCATGAAAGGAGTTGGAGTGTTTGATTCATTGGCTAGGTAGTAATAAGGGTTTCAAGAAAAATTTGTAATATAAAGGCTCAAAGGGGTTTACAAGAGTTAGTTGTAATAAAGGGAAGGTTAAAAGTTTAAAATAAGAGGATTGCAATCAAAGAATGCCTAATCATCTCCCTTTTCAAGTACAAGCTGGTATTTCGTCTTGAAAGCTTTAGAAAATTTATTCTAGGAATGGTGAGACATCACTTGACTACCTGTTATCCTATAGCTCTCTTTATGCACTCTAATCTCTAAATGACTAGTTGGGTGACTTTTTGGCAAAGAAGATATAGGCAGAGGATGCACACTTAAAAACTTTGCACCTCTTAGAAAACTTTCTATCCAAAAACCCAATTAAAGATAAGCCAAATCACTCTCATAAGCAACTTCTCATTACTCAAGGGATTTGGCAAAAAGTTTTATTTCATGAATGCATGATTTCTAAAAAAAAATGAGCAATACATTAACTAAATGGAAGAAATCTATTTGTATGCAATATGTACAATTTCTAAGTGATGTATAATGTGTATGTGAATGTGCTATATATGTATGTATGTGTAATATGTATGCAAAATATTTATAGTATATATATATATATATATATATATATATATATATATATATATATATATATATATATATATATACAAATGGAGTAGGATGAGATGTTCCTATATTCAAAATGTGAAAAATTTAGCAAAAAAATCAAAATGCACACCCCCAAACTCAAAATTGTACATTATCCTCATATATATATACAAATGGAGTGGGATGAGATGTTCCTATATTAAAAATGGGAAAATTTTAGCAAAAAAATCAAAATGAACACCCCCAAACTCAAAATTGTACATTATCCTCAATGTCTAAGGCAGTGCAATAGAAAAATTCAAAGCAAAGAGGAAAAACCAAGAATTGTTAAATTTAAAAGCAAAGATAAGGAGGTACCTGGCATAGAGCAGTAATTTAGCATCTAAAATATGAATAGAAATAATGATGATGATGCATAAGGAAGTTGCACAGGTTATGCACAATAAATGCTTTGTAGAATAATTGCATAAGGAGACTGCACAAGCTGTGCAAGATGGCATGAGTTGCATAAGGGACTGCACGGGCTATGCAAGAGAAATATAAGTTGAAAAGCAGCTACATAAGCAGTTTCATAGCCTGTGCAGTATACTGAATAGCTACAATATAATGATATATCGAGGAAAAACTTGAAAACAACTGCATAGGTATGTAAATATATACAATCTATTAACAAGAATGCATAAAGGAATAGCAAAGGCAAATAGAAACAATGAAAAACCAAGGGAATATCCATCCAATTGTATTTCAAGGAAACAGAATTCAAAATAAACAAAAATTGTTCTAGCACATTTAAAAATAAAAACTCCTAGAAGCTGAACAAGAGCAAAACAAAAAAATTAATCTATTTCTATGGTTTTGCCCTTGTCCAAGGGAGTTGCTAATGGACTGGATGGAGGTGGTTGTTGCTGAAGGGGTGGCTCTAGAGGAGGTGATGGAGGTGGAGGTGGCATACCCAGAAAAGCCATAAGCTACTTCATCATCTCTTTCAACTCTTTCTGTTTGTCCCTAGTCTCCATAACGAGTTCAAAAAGATGATCATGACGGTCCTTAAGGGTATCAAGACTAAAGTCAAGCTTCCTATCCGCAAAATATATATCATCACTAAGCCTTTCAAGATAAGTGAATAAGGCTTTAGTGTTAAAGGGAGGGGGTGCTATGGAGGAAGAGGGTCCAGCTGCAGAGGGTGTTAGCTGTGCAGATGCTGCTGGGACATCTTGTGCAAAATGTGCAGGATCAATAGAAAGTTGTGGGACTGGTGGTGCAGATTGTTCCCCTGGCTGTGCAGTTGGTCCTGTGTCTGTTACTGGCTGTGCAGTGTCAAATGGTGGCAAACTAAAGCTAGTCTTAAATAAGTGAGGAGCATCAAAATATAGAGTATCTACAAGTGCAGGTAAGGGATGCTCTTCCGTGTCAAAACCAAAGTGTTTGGCTATAACATTTATAAGTCCAACTTTGATAATATTACCTATAGATTGGGTAGCAATGTGCAACAAATGTTCATAAAAGAAGTAACCAAGAGCTAGTTTGACTTTGTGAAAAGCACAACAAAGCATAAAGAGATTAGATTTTCCAATAGCACCAGAGCTAGTCCCTTGGCCCAAGATAGTGCTAGTAATAAGCCTATGTACTAATCTAAGGGCTGGGTCTATTATTTGGGATGTCTTAGATCTGCTAGCATGAAAGCCTTGAGATTGGTTTGTAATATCTCTCCAAAACTGAATAGCATTCCAAACTCCTTTATCTGCTACCTCTCTGCCTGTATATGGGACCCTAAATAATCCATCAATAGCAAACCCAAAGATAGTATGAAATTGGTCCAATGATAACTCCCTATCCTACTCTAAGCACCTAAATTTCATAATTGGCTTGTAATCCATCTCATGTAGTTTTAAGGTAGCAGAAAAGGAGGATATAAATTCCAAAACTAGGGTTGGTTAAACTAACTCCTATTTATGCGCAAAGTCCATCCAACCTAGACTATCAAGATAAGCAATAACACTATCAAAGAGACCAGCAAATTTGAGGACATCTTCAAAAATGTACCTAGTGGACATCTTCAGAATCGGGATTCAGGGCTTGGATGGCAAGGGGAGAGCTATGAGGAGAAGGGGGTGGGGTTTCCATGAAGGTCGACGATGATGGGGATAGAGAAAGAGAAGAAGAAAAGAAAAGAAATAGAGGAGAAATTAGGGTTTTGGTAAGCAAAAAGAGCGGGAAGGGAAGAGATGGTGCCAAGAAAAATGGAGAGAGGGGAGGTCATGAACAGTAAATGCAGGAAGTGGAAGGTGGGAAGTTAGGTGTGTGAATATTATTTGATTTGCACAAGACATGCAAATTTTTGCATAAGGTGAAATTGGATATGCATAGCTTATACAGGCTCTTATGTAGGTTTCGGCAAGAATGGAAATTTTTGAAAAATTAGTTGTGCAAGAGTGCATAAGTTATGCAAGCTCTTATGCAAGTTTCGGTAAAAAAAGAAATTTCAGTAAATTTAGTTATATAATAGTGCATAAGTTATGCACTAGGTTATGCAAAATTCAATAGAAATGAGAATTTTAGGAGATTAAGTTATGCACACACTTATGCAGATTTCGACAACAATGGGAATGCTAGAAAATTGAGTTATGCAGGATTGCATAAGTTGTGCAGTAGCTTATGCAAGTTTCGGCAAAATGAGAATTTAAGGCAAAATGAGACCCAAAAACTGCACAAATTATGCAATTACTTATGCACAATTAAACAAGATTCAAATCACATCAAGAGCGCATTGCAAATTTGGAAAATGCATGGAGATGAAGAAATTCAAACCTGTGAAGCATAAATCATGAAAAATTATCATAAAAAACGCATCAACAAATGCAAAATCCATCTCAATTGCACCATACAAGTTTGTGATAGCAAGTTCTGCATAAGAAATATTTTTGAACAATGCCATTTCAACTCAAATCATGCAAATTAACATTTTAGTACATTAAAGCTCAACAAGAATCTACATTAAGTTTCACTTATTCATTAAAGAGGATAGGCACTCCAAATTATGCTAATTAAATGCAGGATGTCCAAATTGAATCACACAACCCAATTAAGTTCAAAACCACAAAAATGACCCACTCACCATCATATCAACATGATAAGCACAAATATGTAAAAGATAGACACCCAACCTTAACAAAGAAGCAAATAGCATACACTGTAGAACTTTTTGCTGAAGAATTTTTTTGCATAAGCCAAGAAGGGATCCTACATAGAAAGCAATGAAAATAAATCAATCTTGTAAGAATTAATAGATAAAATATTAGATTAAGAGTAACTCCCCAACAGTGCAATAACCTTCATCCCTTTGAAATACATCTACAAAAGACAAAATTCAATAATGTCAAAAATTAAATTTGGGGAGATTTAAGACAAAAACAAAAATAATACAAATAAAAGTAAATCAATAAAAGCAAAATAAAGGAACTTGGGGTGCCTCCCAAGAGTGCTAATTTATAGTCCTTAGCTGGACTTTTGATGCATTTCACTAAAAAGAAGGTGTGGGATTAGAGAGCTTGTAACAGCTTGCTCCCTCTATTGGTTCTCCAGTGATGTAATGCTTCAATCTATGCCCATTGACCTTAAAATTCCCAGATTTTTCACTCCAAATTTCAATTGCTTCATAAGGGAAAACTTTAGAAACTCTATATGTGCCAGTCCATCTTGATTTAAGTTTCCTGGGAAACAACTTCAATCTTGAGTTGAACAACAAAACTGAATCACCTTCTTTAAATTTCTTTTTCCTGAGATGCTTATCATGCCAAGCTTTGGTTCTTTCTTTATAAATGTGGGCATTTTCATTGGCATCCATCCTCAATTGTTCAAGCTCATTAAGTTGTAATAGCCTCTTCTCACCAGCTTGTTTGATATCAAAATTCAAAGTCTAAATGGCCTAATATGCTCTATACTCTAGCTCCACAGGTAAATGACAAGACTTGCCATACACCAACCTCAAAGGAGTAGTTCCTACAGGGGTTTTATAAGCAGTCCTATATGCCCATAAAGCATCATCTAATTTGATAGACTAATCTTTCCTAGAATTGTTCATTGTTTTCTCCAAGATATGTTTGAGTTCCTGTTAGAAATTTCAACTTGCCTTGAAGTTTGAGGGTGGTATGGGGTAACTATCTTATGTACTACACCATACTTCCTCATTAAACTCTCAAATTACTTATTACAAAAATGTGAACCCTCATCACTAATTACAGCCCTTGGAGCTCCAAATCTACTTAAGATAAATTTCTTCAAGAATTTCACTACCACTTTAGCATCATTACTTGGAGTTACAACAGCTTCTTCCCATTTTGATACATAGTCAACTCCAACTAAAATATATTTATTGTCATATGAGGGAGGAAATGGGCCCATAAATATATTCTCCATGCATCAAATAATTCCACCTCAAGAATACCATTTTGGGGCATTTCATCTCTTTTTGACAAATTTCCACTCCTTTGACATTTATCACATCCTAACACAAAGTTCCTCACATCCTTGAAAAGGTTTGGCCAAAAGAAACCAGCCTGTAGAATTTTACTAGCTATTTTAGAGATTCCAAAGTGTCCTCCATAATCAGAAGCATGACAATGATGCATAATACTCTCTATCTCCTCATCAGGAATACATCTTCTTATCAAACCATCACAACATCTCCTAAAGAGTAAAAGATCATCCCATCTATAAAATTTTGCCTCATGCAAAAACTTTTTCTTTTGTTGCCATGTCATTCTTAGAAGTAAAACTCCATAAGATAGATAATTCACCAAGTCTGCATACCAAGGTAATTTAGCAATGAGAGAGACAAGTTATTCATCCAAGAAAAACTCATCAATAGGGACTGCATCCATTTCTTCATCATCCAATTTCAACCTACTAAGATTATTTGTAACTACATTTTTAGCTCCCTTCTTATCTCTAATTTTCAAATCAAACTCTTGTAGCATCAAAATCTATCTAATGACCTTAGGTTTAGCCTTCTTTTTATAGAGTAAATACCTAATGGCAGCATGATCTAAAAATACAATCACCTTTGAATCAATAATGTAAGGTCTGAACTTTTCCAATGCAAAGACAATTGCTAAGAATTCCTTTTCAGTTGTTGCATAATTGGTCAAAGCCTCATCCAGTGTTCTACTAGCATAATAAATAGCATAAGCCCTCTTATCTTTCCTTTGACCAAGAATAGCTCCAATTGCTATGTTGCTAGCATCACACATAATTTCAAAAGGGAGACTCCAATCAGGCGATTGCATGATTGGTGCAGTAATAAGAGCTTGCTTCAACCTGCAAAAGGCATCCAAACACTCTTGGTCAAATACAAATGGTGTGTCATGGCTTAATAAATTAGACAAAGGTTTAGCTATTTTAGAAAATTTCTTAATAAAGCGTCTATAGAACCCAGCATGCCCTAGAAAACTTTGAATCCCTTTGACATTGGTGGGAGGGGGCATCTTTTCTATCACTTCAACCTTGGTATTATCAACCTCTATTCCCCTGTTAGACACCAAATGTCCAAGAACTATCCCTTCTTAAACCATTAAATGACACTTTTTCCAGTTTAACACTAGGCCAGTGTCTGCACATCGCTGCAAAACTTTAGAAAGATTAGCCAAACATATGTCAAATGAAGATCCATAAACAGAAAAGTCATCCATAAAAACCTCCATTATATCTTTAATGAAATCTGAGAAGATTGCCATCATGCACCTTTGAAAAGTAGTGGGTGCATTACATAACCCAAATGGCATCCTCCTATAGGCAAAGGTTCCATATGGACAAGTAAAGTGGTTTTCTCTTAATCATTTGGATGGATAGGGATTTGGACAAAACCACAATATCCATCTAAATAGCAAAAATAAGAATGCCTAACTAGTCTTTTTAACATTTGATCAATGAAGGGAAGTGGAAAATGATCTTTTCTAGTAGCATTATTTAATTTTTTGTAATCTATGCACATTCGCCAACTAGTCACTGTTCTAGTGGGAATTAATTCATTATTTTCATTTTTAACCACTATCATTCCACCTTTTTTAGGGACAATATGTACTGGACTCACCCAAGTACCGTCTGAGATAAGATATATTATCCCTGCATCAACCAACTTCAAAATTTCCTTTTTAACAACTTCTTTTATATTTGGGTGCCACCTCCTCTGATGTTCAATAGATGGTTTGCAATTTTCTTCCAAAATAATTCTATGCATGCAAAAGTGAGGGTTAATTCCCTTGATGTCATCAATGGTGTATCCTAAAACCTTCCTATATTGCCTTAACACTCTTAACAACTTGACAACCTCTAAAGTGTTCAAATTTGCATTTACAATTACTGGATAAGTGTCATTAGGGCCAAGAAATTCATACCTGAGCTAAGAAAGAAGTTGCTTAAGTTCTACCTTAGGTGCATCTTTTTCCTTAAATAATGGTTGCTTAGATTTAACTTTTTCCTTTTGTGTGAGTTGAAAAACTAGAGCAGAAATGAATTGAGGACTACTCTCTAAGTGTTGAGCGTATGCAGCCACATGAGGATTGTCATTGTCTATGCTTCCTCTATGAACCAAGCAATTTTCAAGTGGATCTTCTGGATATCTCTTTCTGAAATGTTCTTCAACAAGCTCATCAATGATATCAATTCTCAGACAAGTATCAGCTTCAGAATTATGCTTCTTCATGTTGTTATTAATATTGAAAACCAGCTGATCTTCACCAACTCTAAAAGTCAATTTTTCTCCCTTAACATCAATCAATGCACCTGTCGTAGCTAAAAAGGACCTTCCCAAGATAATTGGAATATTAGAATCCTCTTCCATGTCCAAATGACAAAGTCAATAGGTATATAGAACTTCCTAACCTTTAGAGGTACATTCTCCAAGATCCCTTCTGGATACTTAATTGCTCTGTCAACTAACTAAAGAGAAATGTGGGTTGGTTTAAGATCTCCCATATTGAGCTTTTTATAGATGGAGAGGGGCATACGGCTAACACTAGCCCCTAAATCACATAAAACTTTTGTAGAACATGATTCTCCAATATGGAATGGAATTGAAAAACTTCCGGGGTCTTTGAACTTAGGAGGAAGTTTCCTTTGGAGTATGGCACTACATTCTTCTGTCAAAGCTATAGTTTCATAGTCTTCAAGTCTCCTGTTTTTTGAGAGAATTTCTTTCAAGAATTTTGCATAAGAGGGCATTTGTGAAAGAGCATCAATGAAAGGCACATTTATGTATAGCTTCTTCAAAACCTCTAAGAACTTCCCAAATTGCTTATCAAGCTTAGCTTTTTAAAATCTTTGTGGAAAGGGAAGTTGTGGCTTATAGGGCTCTGGAGGTATATACTTCTCTTCCTTTTCTTCAACTTTCTCTTTACCTTTTTCTATACTTTTTTTCCCATTTTCTTGTTTTTCACTCTCATCAATTTCTTTCTCATTTTATTTTCTCGCTTTTCAGTTTTTTCACTCTTCTCATTGTTTATAACCTTCCCACTCCTTAAAGTAATGGCTTGACACTGCTCTCTTGGGTTTTCAAGCTGACTTGGAAGTTTTCTATAAGACTTGATACCAGAGGAAGATGCTTATTGTGCAATCTGGTTTTCCAGCATTCTGTTATGTGTTTGCATCTGTTTTAGCCTTGCTTTCATTTCTTTCATCTCTTCATCATGCTTAGTTTGGTTGGCAAGAATCTGTTGTAACAAAGCTTCTGTGGTAGAACCTTGCTCTTGCTGTTTTGGTGGAGGATTCATGTTTCTCTGCTGAAAATTAGGCAATGGTTACCTATTTTGCTGATATGGAATTCCTTGTTGCTGTTGTGGTTGAAAATTCTAATTTAGGACTTGATTTTGCTGATTTCCCCATGAAAAGTTGAGATGATTCCTCCAAGCTAGATTATATGTTTAAGAGTAAGGATTCTCCATCTGTTTGTTTCCATAATTACCAATACATACAGCCTGCTCTCTATATTCTACTCCACAACTCATTATTCCTTCTGCACAGGCAATCTATTGTGAACCTCCAGATGATGATGATGAACTGACCAATATACTTAAATCTTCCATCTTCTTTGCTAAAACATTTGTAAGTGCATCAAACTTTGCATAAATCATGTTGAATGGATCAAGGTTATACATTTCAGTAACTTGCCTCTTTTGAGTTAGAGCTGGTCCTCTTGGACTACTCCAAAGATGAGTATTCTTTGTAATTTTCTCCAACAGCTCATAGGCTTTGTCTTCTTGCTTCATAATAAATTCACCTCCTTTTTAAGTATCAATAATCCCTCTGATTGCAGGAGTAACATTGGTGTAAAAATTCTGGTTTATCATCCATTTTGGAATGGCATGATGTGGGCATTGTCTCTCTAACTCCTTCCATCTCATCCATGATTCATAGAGAGTTTCATCTCCTCTTAGTCTGAAAGCTGTCATTTGATTCCTCAATTCTTGAGTTTTTCTAGGTGGAAAATATTGCACAAGAAATGCATTTGTGAGTTGCTCCCATTTTGTAATAGAATTATGAGGTAAATAATCAAGCCAATCTAATGCTCTATCCTTCAAAGAGAATGGGAATAGCTTCAATCTTGCTGCATCATCAGACACTCCAAGTTGTTTTTGCATATCACAAATCATAGCAAACTTCTTTAGATGAGTGTGGATTTTCTGAAGGATGTCCCCCAAATTGGGAATTTTGAATCATTTGAAGTACCCTAAAATCCATCTTATAGCTATTTGCATCAATCCTTGATCTTGCTATGCTCTCTCTCAAATCATCAAAATGAGGGAATGCATGATTAATCATACTTTCACTTGGCACATTAGCATTTACAATTCTTCACCATGAGCTGCATTTTCATTATTTTGGTTGTTTCCACTATTACCACCAATAATTCTAATTCTCTCATTAGCCATTTTTGCTTCAATTTTAGCTGCTCTCAAGGCTTTTTTCCTTTTTCTAGTTTCTTTCTTGTTGGCTCTACAAAACTTCTCAATTTCAGGATTAAACAATAAGGATGTGTCACTTGTGCTTCTAGCTCTTCTCATAAAACATCAAGAGTACCTAAAAGAACAAATAAAATAAAAAATGAAAAGATAATAAAAATAAAAACTATAAACAAGTAAAATAATTAAGAATTCAATCTTAAACAAATAACTCCCCAGCAACGGTACCAAAAACTTAATGTGGCCCAACCGCAAGTGCACAGGTCGTACAAGTAATATAAAAAAGTTATCGTTCCCTCGAAAAGTTGTGTTAATGATTGAATTTTTTATATAAAAATTAACTAATTCAAGCTAATTTTGAAATTTAAGTGATAAATTCATGGAATTTTAAGTGTGAAATCTATATATGTAAAATTAACAATCTAATTACCAACATGAAGATTCAACTAAATTAACAGCAAATAAAATGAGCAAATTGAAATATGGCAAGAATTAAAATGACAAGCAATTAAATTCGATTAATAATTTACAATGATAAAAGGGAGATTCCAAAGTTTGGGAATTCATATTCAAGCTATTTTGAAATTTTTAAATTGGTTATCCAATCTTATAGAAATTATAGGTTTTAAGGAGATTAATTCTTAAATCCTTTGAATACCCTTTCGAGTGAGACAAAGAGTACCTTAATTAACTTAATTCTACTTTTGTAGAGTTAAAATTAATCAAAACCTATTAGGTTCCTTAATTAATCTATAAATCCTCTTAATCCTTCGTCTATTTCTATATCTAAGTTAATTAAGTCCAATTTCTTAATTATCTATCACAGGGTTTTCTCCTTTCGATGCTTCAACCATGGATTAAGAATAATACTTAATGAGATTCTATACTAAGCATGACATTAAGCACACAAGAAATGGATAAAACCTCATAAAAATCACAAAATATGGATTACCCAATAAAAAATCTACAAAATATCTCAAATATTACATCCCAACTCCAGAATCTATGAAAAACTACTCACTATCCATAATAATTACAAGAAATTCTGAGTAAATATAGAAATAAAACTTGAAACTATATTAAGAACTAAGAAATCCAATACAAGAAAGGTAGAAAATAGAGAAGAAAAGAAGAAAACTCCAAATCTGGTCCAGAAATGGAGAGTGACGCCTCTTGCTCTATTTTTCTAACTGTTCCTCTGCCTTTTTCCTCTTTCTTCTTCTTTTCTCTCCTTTATAATGAGATAAGGACACTATTTATATTCTTCTGACAAGTAACCCTAAAATCGTGTATTTGAGGTGAGTTCACGTGTGAGAATCTTTTTGCCAGCTCATTATGAAGAATTGCACATGTTTTGCAAGCTTCTTACGTAGGTTCTATCCAAAATTGGTGGTTCCAAGTGCTTCCTGTGATGTTGCATAAGTTATACAGGATGGTTGTGCAGGTTTTTTCAAGCTTTGGAGTCCTCCATAAAACTGCATAAGCTATGCAATTGGTTATGTAACTTTCGATAGGTTTGAGGGCTCTTTCCATGATGCTAGATGAGTGAGGAGTGGAACTACATAAGTTATGCAGCAAATCATGCAAGTTTTGACCAAAGTAGTTGGCCCTTCCATGAAGCTGCATAAGCAGGGCGTGAGACTGCATAAGCTATGCAGGTTTTTGTGAAGTTGCATAAGCAGGGAGTGAATCTATATAAGTCATGCAATAACTTATGCAGGTTTCGGTAAGCTCACAAATTTTTTCCTCTTCCTGTGCAGAACTGCACAACTTGTGTAGCAAGTTATGCAGACTTTGGCAATTTTGCATTCTTCAACCTTCAAGCATTATTTTGACATTTTTGGCTATAGGAATCACTCTTCATTGGCACAATTTCTTTTTAGTCCCTCAAAAATACCATTTCACCTATAAAATAAAGTAAAATTACAAATTAACCCAAATATTGAAAATTATGGAAAACTATCTAAATAACTAACAAAATCAGTTAAGAGTAACTAAAAAGTAAATGAAATGGCCATGAAATTTAACCTATATGACTATGCAAAATGCATGTATCAATCAACCCCTGATTTATATGAAGACGGTAATGATTAGGTCCAGTCAATCGAACATTATGGAGAGTAAAGACCCATGGATCAACCCATATTAAGGCTTTTGTTCCATCTCCAATATTATACCAAGTGAAGATGTCTTCCGGTAAGAAGACTATTCCAAAATCCAAGATCTTTTATGAGGGGGAGAGGCTTCCCAAAAGTTAGAGTGAGGGAAATAAAGACCTTTTATGATTTTCACCTAAAGACTATTTGGAGGATTCAAGAATCTGGAACATTGCTTAGCCAAGTGAGCTTTATTGAAAAGATTAAGATCCCTGAAGCCAAGGCCTCCTTTCGTTTTCGATTGAGAGGCTTTCCTCCAACTGATCAGGTGAAGCTTCCTTTCCTTCTCCTTCCTACTCCAAAAAAATCCTGCCTTTCATAAGTCTAATAAATAAGTTTGTCCTTGAATTATTTAGAAAAGTTTGATTGTACTATTTTTTTTATTTTAAACTCCATTTGCTTCACGGAAAATAACTTATATATAGAAAATATTTTCTAAAAGATTATTTTCCATTGTTTGATTGTAATATTAAATTAACGATATATATTTATTTCATATATGTATAAGTGAGTTCACATTTTAATAAGATTATCATGGAAAATAACTTTTTCTTTTGAAAAATGAAAGTCATTTTCCTTAAAAATGACTTAGTTTTCCCTTTTACTATAATAATATTTTTCGTTGACCAATTTTTTTGAGTGCCCTATAAACCAAAAAATCCAAAAAAATATTTTTTTTAAAAATATTTTCTATGAAACAAACAAAGCCTTAATCTATTAAATCCTTTAGCTTTTTTTTTTTTATATCTATTATGCCCTAAAATTCTATTTTTTAATAACCAATAAGTACAATTTGTTTAACTCATTAATGAAAAATTAATAAATTATTAATTTGAATATATATATATATATATATATATATATATATATATATATATATATATAATTGATTAAAGAAAAAAGTTAAAATATTAATATAACGATATTAATTCGCAAGCCAAACTCCTCTCAAAAAATGACACACGACATCTTGGAAAACTTGACTTGCTTTATATTATAGATAGATATGTCATATAATGGACTGAATTTAAACAAAAATTTCCCTAATTTTAGTATTTAAATTTACACCTAAATTAATTTCAAAAATATTTATTACAACTTTGATATCTTATTTTCACTTATTACTCCTTTTATTTTATAATCATTTTTACAACTTTGATATCTCATTTTGATTTATTACTCCTTTTATTTTATAATCATTTTGACTTATATCTCATTTTGTAATCAATAAGTTAAAATAAGATATCTAAGTTGTAGTAAATATTTTTGCAATTAATTTAAGTATAAATTTAAATATTAATACTAGGAAATTGTTGTCTAAATTCAGTCCATTATATGACACATCTTTCTATATTATAAAGTAGGCAATGAATCTAAAATTTTATGTTTATTGATTACAAAAACACAAGGAGTAATAAGTCAAAATGAGATATCAAAATTGTAATAAATATTTTTGCTATTAATTTAGGCGTAATTTAAATATTAATACTAGGAAAATTGTTGTCTAGATTCAGTCCATTACAACACATCTATTTATATTATAAAGCAGGTCAAGCTTTCCAAGTTACTAGGTGGCATTTTTTTAGAAGAGTTTGGCTTGCAAATTAATATTATTATATTAATGTTTTAATTTTTTTTTAATCAATTGTGTTAAATTTATAATTTTAAAAATAAAATAATAAATTACATTAAATAACCATTATTTGTGAATTATGGTTTTTATTTTATAAAATTGATAAAAATGCAATTTTATTAAAAATTAAATTGGATATGTAAATATTAAAAATAGAGTATTAAATGAGAGTATTATAATTATATGTTATAAATTTTAGTGATTAAATTTAAACAAAATATTAAAAATAATTTCAATAAAAAGAAAAATTTTAAATTTTAAATTAAGGTTTTAATTTTCTTAATCAATTATTTTAAATTTATAATTTGAAAAAATAAAATAATAAATTGCATTAAATGATCATTGAATTGGAATTCGTGGTTATTATTTTATAAAAATAATAAAAAATGCAATTTTATTAAAAATTAAAATTAGACATATATATATTAAAACTAAAGTATTAAATGAGAGCATATTATATATATATATATATATATATATATATATATATTAATGATCAAATTTAAAAAAATATATTAAAAATAAATTTAATAAAAAGTAAAATATTAAAATTTAAATTAAATATAAAAAATTAATTTTTATTAAATTTATATGTAACACAAACATTATACAAAATAGATGAAACTCGTACATTTATTAAATTCATAATAAATTAAATTTCTCCTCTAATCCTATATCATTTCTTATGGTCGTAGTTTTATTGAGATCTGAAAGCATTTAATTTAAGAAATATTGTTTTGCTATTTTAATTTCTAAATTTAGGATACCAACAATTACGTTTTAGATTTCAAGTAATAAATGTAAAGAACACTTAAAACTTTCCTTACCAATTTATATACCAAGTGGCAATAGGAAATCCTCTAATAAATAAATATCAATAGGGAATTAAGACAATTGACGTACTGCAATTACTACTTTCACTTTTTATATACCTGAAAAATTAAATGCATCTTCATCTTATCATCTCAGAATCCCATTTTCTCACACTACATTGTTGTGCAATAAATTCCCTTCTATGATCACTTCATTCTTCTCAGACTTGAATTCACCATGGGTCGTAAGAAACTTTCCATGAAAAAAATTGATGATACTTCAAGACTTCGAATAACTTATTTAAAACGCAAAGATGGTTTGATGAAGAAGGCAAATGAATTAGCGGTGTTATGCGATACAGATGTTGGTCTTTTGATGTTTTCTCCTACGGCCAAATTAAATATCTTCAGCAATAAAAGGTTTGTTTAATTTCCAATAATTTATTTGGTATTATCGATTAAACAGTATTTTAAGTTTTGCATTTATATAGTTATACTAATATTTTTCTTTGGTTTTTATAGGATTGAAGATATCTTTCTACGCTACATTAACCATCCTAAAGACCTACAAGTGGGGTGCGTCCACTATTTTTTCTTTTTAAGTTTATTTAACTTTCATTGAAATTCAAAATCGACACTGTAAACCATTCCAATTTCATATTTATTAAATTTCACTCCTTTTTCTCTTTTATTGCATCTATTATTTTTTTTTATTTGATTTATTACATATGTTTAGTTCCAATTTAAATTTATGAAAATTCCATTGAATCTAGTATTCTTTAATTCTTCTATTTGATAATTACACGTGCTTAGTTTCAAAATTTCATTCCTTTTTTCATTGATTGCGTCTAGTATTTTTTATTTTCATTACTTCATTTATTATACGTGTTGAGTTTTAGTTCAAATTTATGAAAATTTCATTTTTTTTTTTCATTGGTTGTGTCTAGTATTTTTCATTTTCATTATTTCATTTATTACACATATTCAGTTTCAGTTCCAGTTCAAATTTATAAAAATTTCATTTCTTTTTTCATTAGTTGCATCTAGTATTTTTTATTTTTATTATTTCATTTATTACACGTATTCAGTTTCAATTCAAATTTATGAGAAATTCAATTCTTTTTGTCATTGATTGCAAAGCTTATATTCTTTACTTCTTTTATTTGATTTATTACACGTACTTAGTTTCCAATTCAAATTTGCAAAAAGTCTACTCTTTTTTCTCATTTCCTATGTTTATTTGAACATGCAGGCTTACTCGAAACAAAGAGGTAATCAAATCACTGCTCCTCTCTTTATATATGTGTTTATGTGTTTGATTCACCTTATCTTGATAATTATTTGTATTTTTAGTATTTCAACCAAAGCTTGAAGCACTTGAAATATGAGAGAGAATTCTTGGAAAAGATAGCAAGGTTTGGCCTTCTCTTTCTTTCTCCATTTCATAAAAATAAGCATAAGAATTATGTATATTTTGAAAACTTTCTTCTAATGAGATTTTTCTTGTTTTCATGGCATAAACATTCCAATAATGATCATGGCACACTAGAATTCAGGTATCTTACAATTATATATATATATATATATATATATATATATATCTTTAATTTCTTATAAATAACGGAATTATCCTATAATTTTTTTTTTCTAAATTTTGATATAATTTCCTAGGATCTTGAGGAGAAACTCAATGGACTCAATCAACAAAAACAAGAAAAAGAAGAGAAGATGAAGTCAGTTTTTTTTTGTTAATTTTCTATCCTTTTCTTTTGCATAATTAATATGAATTTTTAATTAAAAGGATAAATTACTATTTACTCTAAGGTTAAGTCATAATTATTAGTTAGTTATTTTTTATTTAAACTCAAACTAATTGGTCCCTAATGTTTAATTTAGAAAACCATTGAATCCATCTGCTTTTCTGCAAGTCAACCCTCAAAAAAGTCGTCAAAGGTTTAAAAGCCATGTGAAATTTCAAAAATACTCCGCTAACAATTATCCTCTGAAACTTTTTTTTAAATTGTTTTTTTGAAAAATGAGAAAAAATTGGTATTAGAAAAGAATGGCTTGAAAAATGTTTCTTTAAACATTTTTTTTTAGAAACATTTTAAATAATTTTTAAAATTTCACATATATTTTTTGACCTTTGATTGACTTCTTAATGGCTGACTAACAGAAAAATTAAATAGAATGACTAAATAGTTTAGTGAATCAAATATTAAGAACCAATTAGTTCAATTTTTAAAAAATAGGGATCTACTAATAATTATGACATAATTTCAAGAGGCAAATAGTAATTCTTCCCAACTTTAATCATTGTTGTTGAAAATTTTCATTTGTTATTTGAAATAACATTGTTATCTTATTCTCTCCTATTCATGAAAAAATAAAAATAGATTGTACAATCCGGATATAGAGAAGATTATCTCAATCCATGAAGCTACCATGCACCATGAATTTCTTGTTCAAGAAATTCAAAATTTAGAAGAGCTTAAAGTAAGTATACATTTCTCTTGACAATATTGTGATCCACTTACATTAATTTTGAAAAATTGCAACTAAACCTTTTTTACTCTTATGTAGCAAGCAAAGTTATTTGCCAGTCAAATTCAGCCTCGAAATTTAGAGAATCTAGAGGTAATGTGAGGAAAAGTTATATAAAAGATTATTTACATTAATTATTGAGCTTTAATTTAGTGACATTACTCTTACGCAGCAAGCAAAGTTACCTGACAGTCAAATTCAGCCATGGAATTTAGAGAATCTAGAGGTAATGTGAGGAAGAGTTATATAAAAGATTATTTGTATTAATTAATGAGTTTTAATTTATTGACATTACTCGTATGTAGCAAGAAAAGTTACTCGACCATCAAATTCAGCCATGGAATTCAGAGAATCTAGAGGTAATGTGAGAAAGAGTTATATAAAAGATTATTTGTATTAATTAATGAGTTTTAATTTAGTGACATTACTCGTATGTAGCAAGAAAAGTTACTCGACCGTCAAATTCAGCCATGGAATTTAGAGAATCTACAAGTAATGCAAGAAATAATTATATAAAAGATTATTTACATTGATTAATGAGTTTTAATTCAGTGATATTACTCTTATATAACAAGCTAAGTTACTCTACAGTCAAATTCAGCCATGCAATTTAGAGAATCTAGAGGTAATGTGAAGAAGAGTTGTATGAAAGATTATTTATATTTATTAATAAGCTTTAGCTCGGCGACTTTGTAATCATCTTAATAACATTGAGGTTTTGAATTCAAATCTAGTTAAAAAGTAATTATACTAAAAGAAAAATTATTTACATTTCATCAATCAATTTTAATTCAATGGTATTAGAATATTTTTAAAATTATAAACTTGAATCCCAACGAGAATCTAATAAAAAAATATTATTTATTTTTTTATATTCCATTTTAAGATTATCTGACGTTTGTACAATATAAATACATTAATATATTTTTTTTTACATATATAATATTGCAGGTGCCTATTGTTATGAACAACGACAACTTGAGGAATGAAGCTGTAATAGGTTACGATAGTGAATGGTATTGAAACATGATTTCGTTATTTGAATTTATAGTAATTAAAAATCAAATTTAAAAATTTATTAATTGTTGAGAGTAAAAAAATTAAACTTATTAACTTCCACAACTTAATTATATGAAGAAATAATTAAAGAAAATTATTTACACAAATATAATTAGCATTAATTAACTTTTGCAGCTTTTGTTTTGCAGGAATCCATCAAGGGATGGGAATCAATGTAAAGAAAATTTTGTACCTGTTGGACCTCACCTGAGCTTGGACTATCTCAAAGCACATTTGGAACCATGGAAACTTTCAAAGCAGTGAGAATATTGAAGTTAAATGCTTAGAAAAGTTACGCAGCAAAGGAGCTTTAGCATGAATTTTAATTTAAAGCAATATAACTTTCAACTTGTCAACTTTTGTAATTTTTCTTGAAAGCTTAATGTACTTGTTTACTTTTTTTTTTTTTTTAATCCATATTTTTAGGTATGTGATCTTCTTTTTTTTTTTTATAAGCAAATGCAAATTTATTAGAATAAAGAAACTTAGAGAAGGACACTATACATAAACCAAACATAACTCGAACAAGCCAAAAGATAATGAGCCCTAACTAGGATGAAGCAAAAATCAAAGACATAACCATGTTAAGCTAAAGCTAGGCACTCATATACTAACAACAGCATGTAGCAAAAATAGATTAAAAGAAAATATGAATTCAAATTATATATTGAAACGATGCTACACCAGTGAGATTGTTGCTGAAATGGATATGCGAGGAAAGAAGTGAAAGATGACAGGGGAAGGAAAACCATGAATCAAGCACTTGAGATAACAAAAACTTTACCAGTCCATAGTGAGGCCTCTCCTACAACCCAAACTAATATGCTTGAAATTTGAATGAAGACTCTCATCAAAAGTGAATGCAAAACTGAATAAGAAAAACTCAATGGCAATTTCGATCCAAAAAGCTACATGCTCTGATTCAGGATTCTCTAGGAGGAAACAAGACCAATTGAGAAAAAAGAAAAGGAAAACCTAAGAGAGACAAAACCAGCATCAAAAAAGCAACAGACCAACTGCAAAGCCAGACCAATGCTGGAATAAGACAAAACCTCAGCAAGAATAGCCAAAAACCACCCGAATAAAGCTCAATAGCAAAGTTAAACAAAGGCAGAGATACCAAAACACACAACCTTAATAAGCAAAAGAGATAAAATGCAGCTCGCTACACCCAAGACCTCTTAAAGCCTCCCATATTGCCCTATCTGACTTAATTTGGTCAATGAGAAAATGCGCCACAGTATCTTTTGGTTCTAAAAAACAAAAACCAAGCCGTTTTCTCAAGATAACCGTTTGCTTTGCTTCTTCTTCAACATCAAAAGGGATAGCCGAAGCATCCCCAGTAGAAAAATTGTGAAGGCGACAATTGATCCGATTGATATCACTATCTAAAGGTTGAAAAATTTCTTTCCTCATTCGAGAATAGCAGTTACCAGACTGGTTCGTTGATTTCTTCTAGCGTTTGCCTCCCCTGAGAAAGTTTGAGGAAGAGTCAATTAAATCACAAAGCAATTTGCACTTAGGTCACTGCTTGAGAAGCCTAGACACTTTGAGCAATTTAGAAGGTCCAGTTGAGTGCAAGGCTGGCCCACGAGCTTACCAAGGAACCATGGCCAGTGGATTTGAATTAGCCAATTGTTCAATGAGAGGCTCTTGATCATGTGTCATTGCAATAGAATCCATGTTGTTCTCCCTATTTTCAAACACCTCTAAATTAATTGGTGAAACAGTGGCCTCCATAATAACCAATGACCGAGTGTCATGGAGCGACGCCAGAGGATCTTTGAACCTTTCTATTCCATGATTAATGTCATGGAGTAAAAGTTTATGACACCAAACTCAACACAACCATGCGGCACTTGGCTCATCTTGACATTAAGTCAACCTGTCCTTTGTTGGAAAATATTGGCCTTAATATTCTCATTGATCTGTCTGAATATATATACAGAATGTCTACAACTGTTTGGAAAAATATATAGCACTGATTAAGGAGTAAAACAAGGAAAGAATAAGGCAATTATACAAAGTTAATTACATTCCTAAAAGTTTATGACACCAAACTCAACACAACCAAGCGGCACTTAGCTCATCTTGACATTAAGTCGACCTATCCTTTGTTGGAAAATATTGGCCTTAATATTCTCATTGATCTGTCTGAATATATATACAGAATGTCTACAACTGTTTGGAAAAATATATAGCACTGATTAAAACAAGGAAAGAATAAGGCAATTATACAAAGTTAATTACATTCCTAAACTGGTGGATATGACTTTCGTATCATGCCCCTGCAAGTTGTACAGGGCTGGCTACCACGTGTAACTTGTCTTGCATCTGTTGAAACCGTTGTTTCACAATTGGCTTAGTGAAAACATGAGCTACTTGATCATGGGAGCTGATATATCGAACAACCAATGACTTATCCTTGACCTTGTCACGCACAAAGTAAAAATCAATCTCCATATGTTTGGTGAGAGAATGAAAAATCGGATTAGCTGTTAAGTACATCGCACTCAAGTTGCCACACCAAAGAGCTGGTGGCATAGATGACGTGAATCCAATCTCATGCAGGAGCTGCTGAAGCCAAGTAAGTTCAAACGTTGGGCCACGATTGCCCTGTATTCAGCTTCAATTGAAGATAGAGAAACAGCTTGTTGCTTCCGATAAGCCCATGAAATCAAATGATCACCAAGATAAATAGCATATCCAGTGGTGGACTTACGATTGTCAATCGACCCTGCCCAACCGGCATCTACATAACCATTAAGCTGGGTAGTTGTATTACGAGAGAAGTAGAGACCATAGGTAGTAGTGGATCACAAGCAATGCAAATGCATTTGACAGCCACCCAATGTAAATCAGTAGGGCAATGCATAAATTGAGACACTTTATTGACAGCACAAGCTATATCTAGTCACGTAAACTTCAAGTATTGTAAGCCTCCAATAACACTAAGGTAACCAATGGAATCAGGAAATGTTTTGCCACCATTAACTGTTAACTTTTCAGACACAGTATAAGGAGTGGACACAAATGCACAGCTAGTCATTTGAGCCTTCTCAAGAAGATCATGAACATATTTATTTTGCAAAAGAAACAAGCTACCTGTATTCCAGCGAGCTTCAATACTAAGGAAGTAGGACAGGCCACCTAAGTTCTTGACTGCAAATTGTCTTTGCAACTCTTTAATTAAACAATCAATCTTAGCTGAATCATTACACATGACCCGAATGTTGTCAACATAAATAAGATAAAAAATTTTAATAGCACCTGAAGTATAAAAATACAAGGAGGAATCAGCTTTGGAACCACGAAAGCCATAAGCAACTAGTGCTGAAGTGAGACATTTATTTCACATGTGTGGAGCCTGCTTTAGACCATAAAGTGAATGTTTCAACAGACAAACATGATCTGGATATTAAGAATTGACAAAACCAAGCGGTTGAGACGTAAACACTTCTTCATCAAGAGTGCCATGGAGAAAAGCATTTGAGATGTCAAGTTGGGTGACATTCCAGCTATGAGAAACAGCAAGAGACAATAATAACTGAATAGTAGTAGGCTTTACCACTGGACTGAAAGTTTCTATAAAATGAAGAGGAGGACGTTGATGATAGCCTTTGGCAACTAGCCAAGCCTTATATCGTTTAACTGAACCATCAAGACATTTCTTGAATTTAAACACCCACTTACAACCAACAACATTTTGTTTTGATGAATGAGAACTAAAGTCCAAGTGCCATTAGCAATCAATGCATTATATTCATCTTTCATTGCCTTATGCCAGCGAGTGTGCTTCACTGCTTAAGAATAACATGTAGGTTCTACATCTTCAACCAGAGTGGACATAAGAGAAAAGGGCTACTTTGGTTTAAGATGGCCAGTTTTTGATCTCGTGATCATGGGATGACCACGCCGTGGAGAGGATGTCAGTAATGGTAAAGATGGTGATTCAGGAGGACGAGGGCCTGCTATATCAACCACTTGAGAGACATCCGATTGTAACAATTGTTGCCACGGGTCATCCAATGATCGAGAAGAAGTGGAGTGTGATTGGCCTTTGGCATTTGGTGGTGCAGCTGTAGGTGAACAAGGAGAGCATGGTTGTGATGGAGATGGCGCAATAGGCAATGGAATATTAAGAGTTATTGTTGAAGAGGGATGTAGCAGAGGTGATGTAGTGGTACAAGCATCATTTGATTTATCAAAGGGAAAGATCTGCTCATAAAAAAATAAAAAAAATAAAAAAAAATAAAAAAAAAACATGCCGTGAGACATAAAATTTCCCTTCAATTGGATCAAAACATTCGTACCCTTTATGAGTTCGACTATACCCAAGAAAAACACATGGCTTAGAATAAGGAGACAATTTATTTGAACTATATGGGATGTAACCATGGAAAACAAAGACAGCCAAAAACACAGAGATTGGAATAATTAGGCACTTAATTAAACAAAACCAGGAATGGGCATTTATCTTGGAGTTGAGGAGTAGGAAGCCTATTAATGGTGTAGATAGCTATTTCAAAAGCATTAATCTAGAATTTAGATGGAATAGAACCATGTGCCAACAAAGCACAACCCATCTCCATAATATGCCTATGCTTGGATTTGGCACAACCATTTTGATCATGTGTGTAAGGGCAAGATATGCATTGGGTAATCCCATTGTCACGTAAATAAGAAGTTAACACCTGAAACTCTCCCCACAAATCGGCCTAAAAGGCTTTAATATGCCTGCCAAAGAACTTCTTAACACTTTAGATTTGAACTTAAGAAAAGAGATTCACGTATATTTGCTATGGTGGTCAAAAAAGATAATATAATATCGAAAACGATCATTAGAAATAGCTGGGGAAGGACCCCACAAATCCGAACAAACCAAATCTAAAGGACAATTAGCCACAAAATGAGAAACTGAGAAAGGTAGCTTATGTATTTTACTAATAGAATAAGCAGAGCATAAAGAACTGTGACTAGTAGAAACAGAAATATCATGAGACCAAATAGCCTTACAAACAGTAGGATAATTGGCATGTGCCAGTCTAGCATGCCAAGTGGATAAAGATGCAGCATGGGAACATGCATTCTGTGGTAGATAAGACTCATTGACCAAAGCATATAACCCCCCATTATTCTGGCCTTTGTGAAGTACTGCCTTCATTGCCAAATCCTTAATCAAAAAATAGTCAGGAAAAAATTCAATAGAAACATGGTTACACTTGGTAAACGAACTGACAGAGAGAAAATTTTGAATAGCAGTAGGAACACACAATGCATTATGAAGAGAAAACTTATTATTGGAAAGGGAAAGATGAGAATTGCTAATATGGGAAATCAGAAGTTTAGAGCCATTACCTATGGTGACTTTTTCGGGCCCTTGATATTCAAAATGAATTGCTAAATTATCAAGGTCTGCCATTAAATAATACATCGTACCACTGTCCATCAACCACCCTTGTGCAGAGTGAGAGATAGTACTGGCCAAATTAGAGGCAGGGTGACTAGGCACACGTCCACTATTAGCTCTTGGGGATGGACAAACTCTTGCAGTATGACCATGACCATTGCAATTATAACAAATAAGATTAGATGAATCAATTGGGGCTGATTGTGGTTATGGTGGAAACTGTTGATATTGAGATGAAGAAGATGAGTAACCCCGTCCAGAGGGCCGTTAATAATAAGAAAAGGACTGCTGATTGGAACATCCTCGCCCTCAATTTCTCAGCCTCTACCCCGACCACGAGTAGGTGGTGTAGAAGAAAACTGATTATATTAAGTAGTTGGGGCAATGAGAGTTAAAGTTTGATCGCACTTCAATTGTCACTCCTCATTTAACAACATACCATACAAATCATCAAACAAGACATCATTATGCCAGGCCTGAAGAGCACGAGTAAATGAACTGTAGGCAGCCCCAAACCATCAATAATAAACTCAACAATATCACCTTCAGGAATAGAATGTTGTGATGCCGCAAGTTTATCCGAAATTCCCTTAGCCTTCTGAACATAAACTTCGATACTATTATTCTCTCAATGAAGATTATGTAGCTGTGTTTTCAACTCATGAATCTGTGGTTTAGAGGTTGAAGCATAGGTAGCCACAAGCTTCGACCAAGCACCACAAGCCATTTCAACACCCACAATTTCTGGTAGAACACTTTCTGAAACAGAAGCTACAATCCAGCTTAAATTTGAACCTGCTGCTCCCATAATTTGTATATGGGATTTGGTTAATTATCAGCTAAGAATTTAGCTGGAATAGGAGCACTATCATCAATATGATGATCAAGTGCACAACCACGAAGCATAGGAAGAACTTGAGTTTTCCATAGAAGAAAGTTAGTTGAGTGTTAGAAGAAAGAATACAAGTAATGAAGAAAAGGATTGTGTATTTGTCTGTGTCTCATTTACAGAGATATTACATCTATTTATACATGAGAATATGAACTAATTTGGACAAGAATAATAATTGCTATAATTATGCTACACAAATCTCCTATAATCATGCTGATTTCTGTAATTATGTTTGAAAAATCTCCTATAATCATGGTGTTTTCTTTAATTTTGCTAACTCCCGACCTCAAACTCAAGGTGGTAGCACAAAGCCAACTTGAGTTTGCTTAAGAGATCCAGCGAGCGGGAGGATGCGTTTTGGTGAATATATCGTTTGGTGGAGATAGGAATCAAACATATGGTGCCATGAGCAACATGATGACGTACAAAATTACAATCAATTTCGATTAGTTAGGTACGCTAATGAAATAAATCATTATGACAAATATGTATGTCACTTCTATTATCGCAATGAAGTATTGTGGCAGAAGAATGAGTGACACCCAAATCAGTTAATAACCACCGTAACCAAAGTAATTCAGATGTAGCATCAGCAAGAGCACGATATTCAGATTCTGTGCTAGAACGTGCAACAACAGTTTGCTTTTTGCTACGACTAGAGATAAGTGAATTACCAAAGACCACACAATAACCTGGTGTAGAGCGACGATCATCACCACCAATCAAGATCGAGTAGCCAGATAATACTAGGGAGGAGGTAGCGGAAAAGTGCAAACCATGAAAAAGAGTGCCTTTGATATAACGAAGGATTCGAAGTACTGCAAAGAAATGAGTTGAGCGAGGAGCAGACATAAACCGGTGACGGATGAACGAGATATGAAATATCGTGTCGAGTAATCGTGAGATAAACAAGACTCGATATAAAGTAGGATCATCAAGAGGAGTGCCATCAAGAGGTGTAAGTTTGCAATTGAGCTCCAATGGGGTTGATCTTGTTTGCTATCGATGATGCTCGAGACAGTAAGGCGGATGAATACTTGGCTTGAGATAGATAATAGCCATCAGAATTTTGAGAAACTTCAAGGCCCAAAAAATAGCTGAGAGAACCCAGGTCTTTCATTTCAAAATGTTGATTGAGATAATGTTGTAACTCTAAAATACCGGATGAATCATCTCCTGTTATTATCATATCATCAACATAAAGCGAAGAACAATACCACCGAGTGAATAATGCGTAATCATGTGGACTAGAGAGAAAACCAAGTTGAGCAAGAGTGGAACTAAATTTGGCAAACCAGGCCGAGCTTGTTTTAATCCATATAAGGCTCAGTTTGCAAACCTTATGAGGAGAATGATAACCGGGAGGAGGATGCATATAAACCTCTTCATTAAATCACCATGAAGAAAAGCATTTTTAACATCCATCCGAAAAGTTTCCATTTACAATAGCTAAGAGATCGCGAATAGATGTTAATCGGGCCATGGAGCAAAAGTTTCCTCATAGTCGATACCATACTCTTGAGTGTACCCTTTGGCTACTAAGCGAGCTTTGTAGCGTTCAATAGTTCCATCAGAACGGGTCTTGATTTTGTAAATCCATTTGCAACCAATAGGAGTCTTGTTTGGTGGAAGATCAACTAAATCCCAAGTATGAGTTTTCTCTAAAGCCCAAGTTCATCATAGCTTGCCAAAGAGGGTCGATTATAGTTGGAACCATGCAATAGGTTTTGAAATATCGATTTCTCCATTGATAACAAGATGAGGAGAAAAAAATGGTATAATAATAGGTATGAAAGAATGAACGTTGTAGAGAGAGCAGAGAGACCCCAAAAACTAGAAATAAAAGTTTTATGGCTCTGATACCATGTTAGAAGAAAGAATACAAGTAATGAAGAAAAGGATTGTGTATTTGTCTGTGTCTCATTTACAGAGATATTACATCTATTTATACATGAGAATATGAACTAATTTGGACAAGAATAATAATTGCTATAATTATGCTACACAAATCTCCTATAATCATGCTGATTGCTGTAATTATGTTACACAAATCTCCTATAATCATGCTGATTGCTGTAATTATGCTAACATTGAGGTTAATTTAATAGAAAGTTAATGATTTAGATTGGGTGTGGGAGAAAAGGAAGCCACCAATCCTGAAACATAAGATACGGTGGAAAAAATAGTAATGTTTATATCTCCCATGGTGAACACGATTTTTGAACCAGTTATGGCTCTGATACCATATTGGAAAATATTAACCTTAATATTCTCATTGATCTGTCTAAATATAAATGCAAAATGTCTACAATTGTTTGGGCAAATATATAGCACTGATTAAAGAGTAAAATAAGGAAAGAATAAGGCAATTGTACAAAGTCAATTACATTCCTAAACTGGTGGATATGATTTCCATATCATCCTTAACTAGGTTAGTCCAATAAAAACTAATGAGGGCGACAGAAGGAAGAAAAGGGAAGCAAAGTAATATGGTGTTGTGTAGGTCTGTAAACACTAAGGAAGAGACACTTTTTAAAAAAAATCAAGTACAAGGCTTTGAGTTTCCAAGAGAATGCCTAAATGAGCACCAAGGATTGTATCCAAGTATGTATGCCTAAGTGGGGGTGCTCACCCCTATTTACAATTGCTCTACCTCCTTAACATTTGGTGGAGATTTTGCCTCAAATCGAGGGTGGAGATTTATTCTCTTCCACCTCCTTAAAATGAAGGGCTAGGATCAACTCTCCTAGAAATTCATGCACCTCCTCAAATATGTGACCAAGATTGCTCCTTATCCACCTCTTTAATTTTATGGTGGAGAAAGCTTCCTTAGTGGTGGTGGAGTAGGATATTTTTGGTGTCTTGGTATAAATCCCAAGAAATCTCTCATGTTGGCACAAATCCCAAGGATCCACCTTTCGGGTGTGTCTAGAACCGTCCATGGTGGTAGAATGAAATTTGGGCTATTTAGGAATTTTTTAGCTATTTCCCAAGTGCTGGAACCTCCTAGCCAAGTCTAGAGGTCTCTAGAAAATTTTGCCAAAAACTACCCACAACTGACCTAATAGGCGTCGGAGCTGTCTAGTAGCTTCTAGAGTCTGCCCTAGGTGAATCTCGTTTAGGGGCCTAGTAAGCCTAGCATGCTCAGAACTAGCGTAGCATGTGCCCACAGCCTAATTCTTCTCAGCTACCACCAATTTAACCTCATTTGGTCTATTTTATGCTAGAATAAACCTCATATTAGTATAGCCTGCCCACTAGACCCGTGTTACTTCCCCTCTCCCCACAAGTCTGCCCTGACCATGAACTTCACTCAGCAGCACTTTTGTGAAAAAATTTGGACTTCTATGGGAGACTATTTTTGTGGGGTTGCATTAAACATTTGGTCGATTTATGGAGAAAAGCAATCGAGAGTAGCTATTAGGTCTAGCAAAGGTGATTCGGGAATAGCACGCTTAGGTATGCTATCCTTAAAAGGTGAGATGTAGCCATTTGAATTGACAGATGTACTTACATGCAGAGCTGATTTGTCTACTGAGAAGAGCCATAGTCATAATTATTTTCTTTCTTCAATTAAGCATTCAACTCGGAGCAAAAATCGTTCAAACTCGCCCTTATTGATTCAGCATCTAATGAAGTTGCTTTTGTGTTGTTACCGCAATTGGGGATGACAAAAAATGGTAATTTTTCAACCACAATGATATTGAATCTGTTGAGATTATAAATCCCATATCAAAAAAGTATAAATATAAAACAATAAATATAAGTGGTTAGATTGCAATATTAACTTGACCAGTCATTGTGATATATAAAGCAATCTAATTACTTATATTAGCTTGAATTAAAATGAATTAAATTATAATTTGGCTAACACTCTCTTCATATTTAATATGGTATTAAAGCCCATACTGGGTTGTGGGTTTTAGTCACCCATAAGGCTATATAATTGGGCCCATCTCTCTAAATTTAATATGGTATTAGAGCTCAGACTAGGTTTTGGGTTTCCGTCTCCCATAAAGCTATATAATTAGATCCGTATTAGGTTAAAATTACAAACTAATTATCAATTGCAACCTCATCGGGAAAGTATAAACATAAAAGGGTAAATATAAGTGGTTAGATTACAATATTGACTTGGCTAGTCATTTTGATGTGTAAAATAACTTAATCACTTATATAAGCCTAAATTAAAAATAAATTAAATTGTAATTTGACCAATACTCTATAAAAAATTTAACATAGCATTATCGATATCAACAGCTAAGGTTTTGTTAATGTGAATTAAAGAATTGGTAAGAATGAGTAGTCTAGCTGAATCAATTTTTTCTTTAGTTTGAGTGCTACTATCGATAGAGATGAGTTCACCAAACTGATTACCAACCCAACTAAAAAATTTTAGTGCTAAATACTAAGGGGAATGCCATAGACCCCTAAGTAAGAAAAACGTTAGGAGGGTGTAGTGTTAACATGCCATGGCTATATCTTAGTTAACCATTTTTTTAACCATGTTCATTCTTCCAGAAAATGTTCCATAAGCTCTTTTGTGTCGAAAGTTAGCAAGATAGAACTTCCCCCCACATAGAGTACTTTAATGGAGAACACTCTCTCTGTAAAGAAGTATTCCTAAAGATTAGAAATCATGTTGAAGATAGTCCCAATAGCCGATTGAGACAACCACTCTATGTTGTCATTGCTGGATGCAAAACTGCCCCCTAAATGCAATCCTTTTGTTCCACGAAGTGAAACCTCCATAGGCAAATATCAAAACCCTTAATAACTCTATTCTTGTTCTACTCAGTATGATTAATAATATACATATGAGTATTTTGTGAGAAGTCCTTCTCCTAAGGAAATTGGTGACTTAAAGTAGGTGCCATGGGAAGATGCTCCGTTGTGCTTGTGATCCCTAGTTCGCCCACATTCCCTGCTTTTCCTATTCCTAAACTGGTAGCTTATTTTGTGAAGGTATCTTTTATTATAATGAGATTCGAAAGCTCAAAGCTTATAACTACTGAAGCAAATCTTGTTAAGGTCAGCTAGAAGAGTTTAAAGAGATGCCATTGTGCAAACACGAGTGAACCCAAATTGACTAATCATTTGACTCAGCTTCTATGGCACAAATATCTTGACAATATCTCTAAACTTAGAGAAGGATTTCCATAAGGTTTCAGCATTCAAATCTGGAGGAAAATGTTCAAAATATGAAATGGGAAGGTTATGGTTGAAGGATGATTTTTGGCATGGTGGGTGGGAGGGAAGAGTGCCATGGATGTCTTGTGTTGGTCTATATCTAATCCGAGATTACTTTCACATAAACTTTCTTGAAGATGGTATTACTAATTGATCCCCATCAGTCCCTAGTTGCACTAATTATGTAACATCCTCACTTTAGCTAATTCGTACGTTCTACTATTCCAGTGACCAATGTCAATCCGGGCAGCTAGAATATTTGGAATCATAATTAGACTAGAGTGAAGAGTTACAAATGAACCAAATAATGATAAGAAAAATTAAAGAAAATTTTTAGAAATAAAATACACTAAGATTAAATGAGCCGTAGCCCCAGTGATGAGTGACCCTAACGGGAAGTGACGACGAAGGCCTTTAGTAACCCTAGACCTGGGGAAAACTTCATGAAATAATTTTTGGAACCTCAGGGAAGGATTATTGGGGCTTCAATGACAGTAAAATGCTAAGAAAAGACAAGGAAAATTTAATCAATCGGTACACACAATTTTAGCTCATTAAGCCAAACGGAGAGCATTTTGGTCATTTCGTGTTCAGAGATGATTTTTGACCAACTTGCCCATTTAAGTAAGTGAGATTTATGACATAAAATGTGAATTAATATTGATGAAAATTTTATTAAAAATAAGTAAAAGGAGTAAGGAAGAAAAACAAAGCAAAAAAAAATAATGAAATAAAAGTCAAATAATGACATAAGCATAATCTCATTAAAAACCCTCCCACCAATCAAAATTAAATAAATTCATTATAAGAGATAAAGAAGACCAAAATTACTTCATCTTCTTCTTCTACCATGTTGGCCGAAATCCCTACCTAGAGCTCTCCACCATTTTTTTTCATTTCCAACTTGATTTCCTCGAGCTTTTCACCATAAAACTCATAGTTGTCTTCACAAAAAATTATCCCTACACCTTGGGCAAGCTAAAGACAGCAAAAAGAAGTAGAAAAGAGGAGCTTTTACAAGCTTGGAATTGACTCCATTAAAGGTTAGTGACCAAACTCTTTCTTTCTCTTTAAATTCATGTTGAGGGAGTGGAATTGAGTGGAAATTTACAAGAAAATTGAATAAAAATCATGTGTTTACCTCCCCCAAAATTTCGGCAACCTTGGACTTAGTAGGGTTTTGAAGATTTCTTTGAATTAAAATGGCATCATAGCTGCCCTTAACACTAATCTCATGATTAGGAAAATGAAATGTAATTGAAATGGTAAAGTTAGGGTTTGGGCACAAATTTGAGACTTTGTTCATGTATGAGTGAAAGAAAGTTCTAATGGTCAATTAGTGATCATTTGGCTATGTGTGATTAAGAGATGAAGTGATTTGTTCCATGGGAATTGAAGTTAGATATGCTGCCCTTGGTGACCTGCAGGACTGGGTGTGAGTCCAGCAAATTTGGGTAGCTATAACTGGAGTTGTGTAGGTTCAATTGGTGCAGGGCAATTGGACATGAAACTAGACACATAATGGCACAACTTTGGTGAAGAAATCCTGTCTAAATAACCAAATTAAGTTGACCTAAAAACTACCCTAATCCGGGTGACCAACATGCTATCCCTGGAAAATGACCAAATGAACAGTATTTGTTCAAATAATCATAACTCCGTGTAGAAAAGTCCAATTGACCTAAAATTTATATCAATGAAAATTGTAGACAATTTAGAATAACTTTCATGAAGAACACCAAACCAAATTTTGACCATAACCCATCTGAATTGCTAACCAAAGTAAGGGTAGCAAAACTGCCAGAACCATTTTTGCCCAGAAATTCTGGGTAGATGCCAATCCGGCCAGTCCTAAAGAAAGTAGCATAACTTGAGCTAGAAAACTCCAAATGGAGTGATTCAAAAAGTAAATTAAAGAAGACACATCAAGGAAAAATTTGATTGAGAATATTTGGCAAAATTCTCATTGTAGAATTGCCTAATGGAACAGTGAACTCTAGCACCAAAAACTAAAATTTTTGATTTATTTCCTATTGGTTTTAAGTATTGATTGGCAACTAATGCCAACACTTTTGTGAACCAAAATGTGGTATCTTGGTGAACTTAGGTTCAACAAATCCATTATAAATTAAAAAGTCAACCTTTGAGTGGAAATAGTTAAGTAAATAGTAACCTCTACATTACAAAAATAAATAATTAACTCATTAACTATGTAAAATGCCCTAATATGCCTAGAATGATTGGTTTGGATAGGTTAGCATGCCAATAGGGTTCTGTTAGCAGTACTGCATATGGCTTTATGACATTCTGTGTTTTATGGCCTTACATGCCATTTTGTGATTTAATAGTCTTTGGCTATTTTGATTGAGTTACTATACTTGGGTTTCATGCCTAATAATTATTATAGCTTATTAGTTATTCTGTTGCACACTGGGAGACACAATGTGACCGATGGTATGATGGCCCTAGGTACTTGGTACCCAGTGTCAGTTTACCCGTTTATCCAGTCTAGTAGACTAGTATAGGTTACTTGGGCAATCAAAATAAATCTTACCAAATTTTAATCAAATAATACTACAATAATTGCCAGAAACTTAGTCTACATAAAATGTCAGCATACATTCTGCACATCCATTTTATTTTAGCTATTTTATTTTCTATTGGCACCACTAAGCAGAATTGCTTAGCGCGTTGCTTTTGCCATGCGCAGGTACTGGAGACATAGCTGGGGAGCCCAGCAGACCTCAGACCGGATGATTAGTCAGATCTGCGCAGAGTCTAGAGTCACCTTGTATCTGCAGTGCACTTAGTAGGATATTAGGATTTTGGATTGTATTTTGTACTTTGCATTTTGTACTAGTTCTTGATTGTAATTACAAACTCATGAATTCATATGATTATGTAAATATATAAAATTTCATGTTACTGCAATTATCAGTATATTTTGTTGAAAAATAAAATGTTGAAGAGTTATTCATGAAATTGATTCTAATTGTGATGTGAACAAAAATTTTGAAAATTGTGTTGAGATTTGGAGATTGAGTTGATATGTATGTATATTGGAGTTCTGGATCTGAAAACCATATTGGAAGTGTTTTTTTTTTTAATAGGTTCAGAAGAACTATTTTTCCAATTTACAGCCGGCATCAAATTTGTAAATAAATGATATAATTGGTAAAACTTTACACTTGGTGACTAATAAATAAATGAATTAAGAAGGGTAAATTGTTATGGAATAAGATATGGTGTTCCGACACACTGTGTGACATATCTTGCTTGGCTACACTGTAGACGGGTAAGGAGTGTCACATTTAGTGGTATCAGAGCCTGGTTTAGGCCTTTTTAGGCCTAGATAGAGTGCATATCATTGCATTGCATTTGTAAGTATTGAGGTGACACTGACGCAGATCTGTTTGTTTTCTTATTTTGCTTAGGATATGGATCCTGCTTCTCAAAGAGCAGTTAATGAAGAGGTGGAGAGTCGTGCTCCACCAAGAGCTGAATCGGGAGGCAGGGGAGAACCTGCTCCACCAGTAGCTGAGGCACCTGCCCAACCTCAATTTGCATTGTTTTAGCAAATGACTAAATTTTATAGACAAATGATGGGGGCAATTCCACCACCACAACCCCTGCCACCACCAAAGAAGTCCCATCTGGAAAAACTACGAAAACATGGGGCTATTGATTTCTTTGGGAAGAAGAAGGATGACCCCATGACAGCTGAAAATTGGCTAGATAGAACTGGAAGAGTATTGAAACAGCTTCATTGCACCCCCGAGCAGAACCTAGAGGGTGTTGTGTCCTTACTTCAAGATGATGCATACCAGTGGTGGGACACAGAATCCAGTGAGGTGCAACCGGATCAGATTACCTAGGATTTCTTCCTCAAAGAGTTCAGGAAGAAGTATATCAGCAAAGTGTATCTAGAAGAGAGAAGAAGAGAATTTATCATTCTGAGACAGAGGCAGCTATTAGTGGTAGAATATGAGTGTGAATTTGTCAGACTGAGCCAATATGGGAGAGAGATAGTTCCTACAGAGGCTGAGAGGTGCAGAAGGTTTGAAGAAGGGCTAAATGACAATATTAAGGTCATGATAACAGCATTGGAGATTACGAATTTTGCCAAATTAGTTGATGCTGTATTGAAAGTAGAAAGAATCAGAATAAATGAGCAAAACAGAAGGGAAAGACAGCAGAAGAGGGTCTAGGTCAATCCAGTTCATTCTCTGCTCCCAATAAGAAGTTTAAGGGTCCTCCTTCTCAGAGTTTGGGTCAACCACAAGGTCAGGGTCAGTCCCAGGGGCCCAGACTATAGTTCACACCTAGGAGAGGCCAGTCCACACCATCAGTGGCCAACTCTCCAGGGACGATGTTTAGGGGACTAGCCCTAGCATCTTCTACTTGTCCATACTGCCAGAAGTGGCATAAGGGGGAGTGTTGGCGAGTGAGTGGTGCTTGCTTACAGTGTGGGTCTATAGAACATCAGATCAAAAATTGTCCAAAGAGGATTGCTACAGTTACCCCAACACAAGCAGATAGGCCTGCCCCTGCACCTCAAAGGGGTAGGAAGTCTGGCAAATCTGAGGCAGCTGATCTATCACTGAGGCCTGCATCTGAGTTAGCCAAGAGGCCAGAGGCCAGAGTACTGCCAAAGCTTATGCCATGAGAGCTCAGGAGGAGCAAGATGCCCCAAATGTTATCAGGAGTATGTTCTTCCTCTACACTTTATCTATGCATGCATTGGTGGATCCAGGATCTACCCATTCATATATCTGTATCAAGCTACCCGTAGAGAGGGGAGTTTCAGTAGAAGAGAGTGACCAAGACATTTTGGTCACAAATCCACTAGGCCACAGTGTGATAGTGAATAAGGTGTATAAAGGTTACCTATTGAGGATTCAGGGGTATGAATTCTCAGCGGACCTAATTGAATTGCCCTTCCACGAATTTGACGTGATTTTAGGAATGGACTGGTTGTCACGTCATCAGGCAATAGTTGATTGTAAACTAAAGAGGAATTCTCTGAAAACTCCTGAGGGTAATGAGATTTCAGCTGTGGGTGAAAGGACAGATTTCCTGTCCAATGTCATCTCTGCCACAGTTGCAAGAAGATTGATAAGAAAATGTTGTGAAGCCTACCTAGCACATGTGGTTAATACTAGACAGGCTAAGCCAAACCTGTGTGATATACCCACAGTAAGAGACTTCCCAGATGTGTTTCCTAAAGAATTGCCTGGTTTACCACTAGAAAGGGAAATCGAATTTACTATTGAAGTAATGCCAGGTACAGTACCAATTTCTATTGCTCCTTATAGGATGGCACCCACTGAATTGAAGGAGCTGAAAATCCAATTGCAGGAGTTACTAGATAAGGGGTTCATACGTCCCAGTGTGTCACCATAGGGAGCTTCAGTGCTGTTTGTGAAGAAAAAGGATGGGACCTTAAGATTGTGCATTGATTACTGGCAGTTGAACAAAGTAACTGTGAAGAATAAATATCCGTTGCCCAGAATTGACGATTTGTTTGATCAGTTGAAGGGAGCCGGTGTATTTTCAAAAATTGATCTCAGATCAGGGTATCATCAGCTGAGGGTAAAAGATGCAGATGTGTCAAAAATTGCATTCAGAACCTGGTATGGGCATTATGAATTCCTAGTGATGCTATTTGGGTTAACAAATGCACCAGCAGCATTCATGGACCTTATGAACCGTATCTTCCATCCATATTTAGATCGGTTTGTAGTGGTCTTTATTGATGATATTCTGGTATATTCCAAGACCAGGGAAGAGCACGATGAACATTTGAGGATTATTCTGCAAACCCTGAGAGAAAAGAAGCTGCATGCCAAGCTGTCCAAGTGTGACTTCTGGATGAGTGAGATCTCCTTCCTTGGACACATAGTATCAGCTGAGGGGATTAGAGTGGATCCCAAGAAGATAGAAGCAGTGATGGAATGAAAGCCTCCCAAAAATACAACTGAGGTCAGAAGTTTCTTGGGGCTAGCTAGGTATTACAGAAGATTTGTGAAGGGGTTCTCTCTCATAGCTGCTCCAATGACCAAGTTGTTACACAAGAATGTGAAATTTGGCTGGAACAACAAGTGCCAAGCCAGTTTTGAGAGGCTGAAGGCTATATTGATAGAGGCACCAGTGTTAACACAGCCAGTAACAGGAAAGGACTTTGTGGTTTACAGTGATGCCTTGCATAATGGGTTAGGGTGTGTATTAATGCAAGAGAGGAAAATGGTCGCCTATGCTTCCAGGCAGTTAAGGCCACATGAACAGAACTACCGTACTCATGATCTGGAGCTAGCAGCAATTATCTTCTCACTGAAGATATGAAGGCATTATTTGTATGGTGAAAAATGCTACATCTATACAGACCACAAAAGTCTAAAATACTTGCCGACCTAGAAGGAACTCAACCTTAGACAAAGACAATGGATTGAGTTCCTAAAGGACTATGATTGTGTGATAGATTACCATCCTGGGAAGGCAAATGTAGTTGTTGATGCCTTGAGCAGAAAGTCCATCACAGCTTTAAGATCACTAAATGCCCATCTATCCCTAGCTCAAGATGGAGCTATTTTGGCTAAGTTACAAGTGAGGCCAAACCTACTACAGTAGATACAAGATGGGCAGAAGGCAGATAAAAAATTAATGGCTATTATGAGTAAAATCTCAGAGGGGAAGGAAACTGATTATGAGGTAAAAGCAGATGGGTGTCTGTACTACAAAGGGAGAGTGTGTGTACCAGATAATAGGGAAATGAAGATCGGTATTCTGAAAGAAGCACACACTAGTGTTTATGCTATACATCCGGGAAGCACAAAAATGTATAATGATTTGAAGCCTTATTATTGGTGGCCTGGTATGAAAAAGGATATAGCTGACTATGTTACTAAGTGCTTGACATGTCAACAAGTTAAAGCAGAACATCAAGTTCCATCAGGATTGCTACAGCCTATAAGCATACCTGAATGGAAATGGGACCGAGTCACTATGGATTTTGTCAATGGTCTACCTTTCACCTAGAAGAAGCATGATATAGTGTGGGTGATAGTGGATAGATTGACGAATTCAGTACATTTTCTGCTATTAGGACTGACTACTCACTGGAGAAGTTAACAGAATTGTATATTAGTGAGATAGTTAGACTGCATGGAATCCCACTTTCTATCATATCTGATCGAGACTCAAGGTTTGCATCGAGATTTTGGAAGAAGTTGTAAGAAGCCTTGGGCACACAACTCCACTTTAGCATGGCTTTTCATCCTCAGACGAATGGACAGTCAGAATGAGTAATCCAGGCAGACCTAAAAATAAATTGAATTCTTACAAATAATAAATTGAAATGATAGTAACAATGTGAATTATGTGATAGGTCCTTGAGGATATGCTGAGGAGTTGTGTCATTAAGTTTGAGGAGAGTTGGGATAGATATCTCCCACTGGCAGAATTCGCATATAATAATAGTTACCAAGCTAGCATTCAAATGGCCCTGTATGAAGCACTGTATGGGAGGAAGTGTAGAACCCCAGTATGTTGGACTGAATTGGGCGAAGATAAGCTGGTAAGACCAGACCTGGTGAAACAGACTGAGAAAAAAGTAAAGTTAATCAAAGCTAATTTGAAGGTTGCCTCAAATAGACAAAAATATTATGCTGACTTAAAGAGCAAAGAGATAGAGTATGCAGTTGGTGACAAACTATGGAAGAAGGTACTAAGGTTTGGAAGAAAGGGTAAGTTAAGCCCTAGGTTCATTTGCCCATATGAAGTCATTGAACATGTGGGACCAGTGGCCTATCGGCTAGCTTTACCACCAGAACAGGATAAGATCCATAATGTATTCCATAGAAATTCCATGTTTCTATGCTAAGAAGATACCGCTCAGACCCTTCACATGTCATCTCCATGAAAGAGATTGAAATTCAACCGGACTTGACATATGCAGAATAACCTATACGAATACTGGCTCGGGAAGTGAAGTAACTGAGAAATAAACATATTCCACTGGTGAAAGTCTTTGGAGACACCATAATACCGAGGAGGCAACTTGGAAAAGTAAAGAGACAATAAGACAACAGTTCCCTCAACTGTTTGCATCAGGTAAATTTCGAGGACAAAATTTTTATTAGAGGGGAAGAGCTGTAACATCCTTGTTTTAGCTAATCTGTACGTTCTGCTGTTCCGGTAACCAATGTCAATCCGGGTAGCTAGAATATTTGGAATCATAATTAGACTAGAGTGAGGAGTTATAAATAAACCAAATAATAATAAGAAAAATTAAGAAAAATTTTTAGAAATGAAATGCACTAAGGTTTAATGAGTCGTAGCCCCAGTGATGAGTGACCCTAATGGGAAGTGACGGCGAAGGCCGTTAGTAACCCTAGACTAGGGGAAAACTTCATGAAATAATTTTTGGGACCTCAGGGAAAGATTATTGGGGCTTCAATGACTGTAAAATGCTAAGAAAAGATAAGGAAAATGTAATCAATTGGTACACACAATTTTAGCTCGTTAAGCCAAACGGAGGGCATTTTGGTCATTTCGTCTTCAGAGATGATTTTTGACCAACTTGCCCATTTAAGTAAGTGAGATTTATGACATAAAATGTGAATTAATATTGATGAAAATTTTATTAAAAATAAGTAAAAGGAGTAAGGAAGAAAAACAAAGCAAAAAAAAAATGAAATAAAAGTCAAATAATGACATAAGCATGATCTCATTAAAAACTCTCCCACCAATCAAAATTAAATAAACTCATTATAAGAGATAAAGAAGACCAAAATTACTTCATCTTTTTCTTCAACCATGTTGGCCGAAATCCCTATCTAGAGCTCTCCACCATTTTTTTTCATTTCCAACTTGATTTCCTCAAGCTTTTCACCATAAAAACCATAGTTGTCTTCACAAAAAAATTATCCCTACACCTTGGGCAAGCTAAAGACATCAAAAAGAAGTAGAAAAGAGGAGTTTTTAAAAGCTTGGAATTGACTCCATTAACGATTAGTGACCAAACTCTTTCTTTCTCTTTAAATTCATGTTGAGGGAGTGGAATTAAGTGGAAATTTACAAGAAAATTTAATAAAAATCATGTGTATACCTCCCGCCAAATTTCGACAGCCTTAGACTTGATAGGGTTTTGAAGATTTCTTTGAATTAAAATGGCATCATAGCTGCCCTTAACACTAATCTCATGATTAGGATAATGAAATGTAAGTTAATGCATGAATTGAAATTGTAGAGTTAGGGTTTGAGCACAAATTTGAGACTTTGTTCATGTATGAGTGAAAGAAAGTTCTAATGGTCAATTAGTGACCATTTGGCTATGTGTGATTAAGAGATGAAGTGATTTGTTCCATGGGAATTGAAGTTAGGTATGCTGCTGTGACACCCCTTACCCGTGTACAGTATACCCGAGTAAGTAATGCCACACGGTGTACCGGCACACTCTAATATTTCTCAATTAATTTATATCATGCTTTTGCATATAATTTATGAAATACAATTTATTTAAGCCATTTATCAAAAGTATTATTCATTTAAGGTTCCGAAAATTTTAAAGAAAATCCGGCGGAGTACCAGCTAAAAATGGAGAAAACCGTTCTTCGGAACCTGTGAAAACACTTCCAAATAATTTTCAAACAAACCCAACTTCAATTAATCAACTGAGTCTCAATATCAAAAACTCAACAATATTTCTCAATTTCAGTTCTCAATAGCCTTTTCATTTCTCAAACATCCATTTCTCAGGGTTCTCATATATATAAATAACAATTAAAAGCTCAAATTAGTTCCATACATAACCATAAATCTTTATTATTTACATGAACCTCAAAATACATTACATAATCCCAAATACATATGAGAAAATAAAAATTTAATTACAAAATGACAAAATGACACCTAGTGCCCTACCAATGCACTGTAGGTGACGGGGTGACGAGGACACAATGCAGAACTGCAGAACAGACTCACCCAGTCTGTGGTCTACTGGGCTCACGATCAGGATCTCCAGTACCTACGCGTGGCAAAAGCAACGCGCTAAGCAATAATGCTTAGTGGTGCAATAATATAATAAAAGAAAATAGCAAGAAAATAAATGTGTATAGAATGTGTATGCTTTCTTTGTTTGGTATTGGTATATTCATTATTTCATTAACTTTGTTCACTTTTATTCATTTGGTTGCCCCAAGTAACCTACACTAGACGACTGGACTGGATAACGGGTAAACTAGCACTGGGTACCTAGTACCTCGGGCCGTCACACCATCGGTCACATATGCATCTCCCAGTGTGCAATGTACGGCTAACAAGTCAGAATAATATCAGGCACAAGGCCAAATCTCAATACAAAGTCAGAATGGCTAAAAGCCATGAAATCACGGAATGGCATATTGCCATGTGCAGTACTGCTAACTGAACCCTATTGGCATGCCAAACTATCCAAACCAATCTTGTTAGGTATACTAGGGCATTTGAAACTTTTAAATTATTCAATTTGTAAATTTCATGTTTTGGTGTTACTATTCACCTCATTGGTCAACAAAAATGTTGACTTTTGGATAGAAAATATGTTCATTGACTTTGGCACTCCCAACATACCACATTTGGTGTTTAAAACTTGTTGGCATTAAGTGTTAATACCATTTCAAAGTGTAACCCAACACAAACAGAATTTTCAGTTTTGATAAGTCAACTTCACTGTTCCATTGGACACTGTTACTGTGGGAATTTGAAGAAATGTAAAACATGAAAGTTGTTCCTTATTTTGTCTAGTTGAATTTCCTTTTTTGAATCACTCAATTTGAAGTTTTTTAGCTCCAGATATGGTCCAAAAACCACAGCTGGCCGGATTCCCATTCTGCAGAAAATACCATATCTACAGTAACAGGAACAGTAACTTCCATTACCATTTGGATTAGGTTCTGGCCATAATTTGGGGTAGGTTCCTTCATGAAAGTTGTTTTTCTATGTCTTCATGAAAGTTGTTTTTCTATGTCTTAACTTGTTGCTGTAAAAATTTCAGGTCAATTGACCATATCTACAGTGAGTTATGGCCAAATGAACAGTTACTATTCATTTGGTCAATTCTGCAGAACTAGTTGCAGGGTATCCGGATTGGGGCCAAGTTTTGGTCCTCTTGCTTTGGTCTTTTGGGCATGGTTTCTTCAGCAAAAATGTGCCATTATAAGCCTAGTTTCATGTCCAATTGGCCAAACACCAATTGGACTAACACAGCCCAAGTTATGGCAGTGCAAATGGACTGAATTTTCACCCTATGTCTTTGCCCTAGGGCAGCCTGCAGCCTCACTTTGCAACCTCATTTTTCAGTCCATTTGTTAGTCAAACGACCTAAAATGGTCACTAATTGACCATTAAAAGGTTCTTTAACAATTGCATAGGCCAAGTTCACATTTTACTCCAAAAACCCTAGTTCCAAGTCATGATTTCTACACTTTACCTTAGTTAGCTATTAATTCACCATTCTTATGTTTATAAACTTCAAACATGGTTTCTAATTCACTTTAAGCTCATCAAAAACACTTCCTCCTATTCCATAGCTAGGGCAGCCGAAATTCATGTACACCTTCACAAGAATTTTTGTTCATTTAATTTACATTTTCTCACTAAATCCAAGTTGCTATTTATGAAATGAAAGAGTTTTAAGTATATAGAGCACTAACCTCAAGTGGCAGAATTTTCCAAGCCCCTAAACTTCACTTTTCTTCCTTTTCTTGGCTGCCAAAAGCTTTGTCTAGGTGTGGGATTAATTTTTGATGAAGGGACTTATGGGTTTTAGGGTGAGGAAGCATGGAAATTTAAAGCTTGAAAGAGCTTTCATGGAGGTGGCTATGGGACTAGGGTTTCGGCTGGTTTCTTTTGGGGAGGATGGCTGCTGCAATTTTTGATTTTTTAGTCTTCATTTAGTCTCTTTATTAGTTAGTCAAATAATGGTTTAATTGTGATTGGTCCAAATTTTCTTAATGACATCACCATGATGTCATAAATAAGCTTTTTCCTCATTTTTCTTTTCTTTCCTCCACTACTCATTTTCAATTTAATTTCTAGTAATGTTTATTCATATTTTATGTCATATTAATTATTTAATCAACTGGACAAGTCGGCCAAAAATCACCTCTGAAGGCGAAATGACCAAAATGCCCTCCGTTTGGCTTAACGGGTCAAAATCGTCTGTACCAATAAAAAAATTTTTCTAGGTATTTTCTTGGCATTCTAATGCCATAGGAACCTCAATGACCCTTCTCTGGAGTTCCAAAAATTATTTTATAATTTTTCCCCCGGGTCTAGGGCTCCTCGTTGCGAGAACCGCAACTTCCCTCTGATTACCCATTGCTAGGGCACCGGCTCGTTTAACTTGGTTGTATTTTATTTTTTTAAAATTTTTACTAAATTTTTCTTATTAGTATTTGAGTTAATTATGGTTCCTGACTTTAGTTTAAATATTTTTCCGGACATTCTAGCTGTCCGGACCGACACTGGTCATCGGAACAGTAGGATGTACGGAGTGGTTATCGGGAGGGTGTTACAGCTGCCCTTGGTGACCTATAGGACTGGGTGTGAGTCCAGCAAATTTGGGCAGCTATAACTGGAGTTGTGTAGGTTCAATTGGTGCAACACCAATTGGACATGAAACTAGACACATAATGGCACAACTTTGGTGAAGAAACCCTATCCAAATAACCAAATTAAGTTGACCTAAAAACTACCCTAATCTGGGTGACCAACATGCTGTCCCTGGAAAATGACCAAATAAATAGTGTTTGTTCAAATGATCATAACTCCGTGTAGAAAAGTCCAATTGACCTGAATTTTATATCAATGAAAATCATGAAATTATATGATTGTATTAGTTCTTAATTGTAATTACAAACTCATGAAATCGTATGATAATATAAATATATGAAATTTCATGTTACTGTAATTATCAGTATATTTTGTTGAAAAATAAAATATTGGGGAGTTATTCATGAAATTGATTCAAATTGTGATGTGAACAAAAATTTTAAAAATTGTGTTGAGATTTGGAGATTGAGTTGATATGTATGTATATAGGAGTTCTGGATTTGAAAATCATATTAGAAGTATTTTTTTTTTTTAATAGGTTCAAAAGAACTGTTTTTCCAATTTGCAGCCGGCACTCTGTCGGATTTTCTATAAAAATTTACAAAAAATTTAGATTAATCAAATTTGTAAATAAATGATGTAATTGGTAAAACTTTGCACTTGGTGACTAATAAATAAATGAATTAAGAAGGGTAAATTGTTATGGAATAAGATATGGTGCTCCAGCACACTTTGTGGCATATCTTGCTCGGCTACACTGTAGATGGGTAAGCGGTGTCACAAATTACCACTCCTCGCTGGTCAATATTTTCCATCTTATTACCCTTGTTCTACAACTACAAAATTTCATTTAAAGATTTAGCACAACCAGGCGATTGTGGTCTTCCTTCAGAATCAGAGGATGAAGAGCTACTAGCCCTTTTCCATCCACTCTAAGCTTTGCTAGCAACTGTCCCTTTTTCTCTTTCTCTACAGCATTACACAACTGAAAGCCCTTCCTCTGAGAAGCCCTCGACCAATCACCATATTGAAAAGCACCATCACCCTCATGATGATCACACTCAGACACAATGTGCCCCATTGAGCTACACATAAAATAGAAAGACGGAAGCCTTTCATATTTGAGCCTCACCCAAGAAACTAATGCAGAACTTTGTAACATTAATTTTTCAATTTGTCCATATCTTATTATTCTTCTTGAAGTAACTTGATTCATATACTCATTAAATAAAAAAAATAGCATATTCTAATATTATTTTTCATATTTTTAAATAAAAATCATTGTAATTTTAAATAATGTAATAAAAACTCATTACTTTTTCTAATTTTTTTCCTTCCAATTTTTTTATGGTTCAATTACAGAAAATAAAAATTAGTATCAGATCTAAACAAGTAATAAAATTAAACATAAAATTAACATAAAAAAAAAAACCAATAATTCACTATATAAGGCAGCAAATTTTCAACAATAATTGAAAATAGCAAAACACCTAAAAAACTTATGCAATTTTATTATAATATGCCTAACATATCATACTAAAATTTAGAAAAAAAATAACCATTCAAAAGCATGCAAAATCGTGTATGCAATAAGCAATGAAATTAGCATGTATGATTTTATTACCTATCTAGCTTATGGACACAAAATTGCACTATCATAGAAAACCAGAAAAGGCAATAGAAAATCTAAAAATATGATGAGAAAAATGACATCCTAACATGCAATTAAGGCCCAAGAATCACTCAAAAAGAAAAAATATAGACTAAGTTATAACATTTTCAAAATCAGGTTTTTGCACTACTGTGCCTACTCAAGTGCAAATATTAAAAAATATAACTAATTCTAGAAAATTCATTTTTAGGTGATTCAAAAAATAAAATCATATGTAAACAATGTAAATAATTCATTAAAAATAATATTAGAGGCAAAATAGGTCATTTGCAAAAGGTAAAAAAAGAACAGAGGCAAAAAAGTCCTAAGCTTGCATATGGAGTGATTTCGGTGCCCAATTAGATTTACCTTGTTTTGGTGCTTTAATTTTTGGATCAATGGCCTTATAGGACACCCAAAGACATCCTGGAATGATGGAAATTAGATCTAGAGTAATGAAGATGCAATAAGAGGTTAAAAAGGGACCTAAAGTGAACCTAATACACTAATTAACTAGGGCTAATTTTTGGTGAAGGATGACAGCCGAATGGTGGCTTGAATGAGACTTTAGAGAGTGTTCTAATTAATTTAGAATCTTTCCAAAGTGCTCAATAGATTCAGAGTTTATTTAAAGTCTCTTAGCATGGGTTATTTATAGGAAAACCTAGAGCCAGTGTAATAAGATTAAGTTGATTGTATTTAATTTGAAAAATTAAATTACTCTTACTTTATCCTTATCTCTAGTTTTGAATTAGACTAAGATAAGTTCTGACAAAAATTATTTTATTTATCTTTTTAATTAATTTTAAAGATAATAAAGCCTAATTTAATTAAAGTCCATTTCCTATTTTAATTATCCCATCTGAATTAGGCTTAGAGGTGAGGCCTAGTGTGCTTAGTCATTAATCAAGCCTAGTCCATTACTTCTTTGGCCCTTTAGGGACCTTGGAGACTTTGGTCAATGGCCTGATCAAATGGCTTATGCTTCAAGTCTTGGTCCAAGTCAATTATTCCATTTTAAAGCATTCTAACCTTATTTTCCACTCTATTAATTTTTAAATAATTGTCAACTATTCTAAATGTCATTTAAGTGTCCCAGAATACCTCTGAATCCTTTAATTCATCATCGTAGGGCTCTTCATTGCCTCTACACCACATGCATTCAAAGGGGTGAAAAAAAATAGATGTCTACATATTAAAAAATGAAATTATTAGTTATTTAGTGGCAAATATTTTATCGCTAAAAGTTATTAGTGATAATATAAAATATTGGCACCATAAAGGATTTCGTGACAAATTTTTTGTCACTAAAAGATTAGCAACAATAATATTTAGAAGGTACTATTGCTAAAATTATTAGTAATGCATATTTTTATCACTAAACAGTATAGTGATAAATTTATACCATTAACTACATCTTATTATTTTTAATTATGTATTATTGGCGACGAATTATTTATCTATCGCTATAAATATGCTTTTTTATATTTTTATAAATAATAGATAAATTGATAAGTTTTAATTTTTTATTTATTAATTTCTTATTTTAGTTAATTACTTTTTATAAAATTTTATATTTAATCGAATTTAAGTATTAGTAGGATTAAAAATTTTAAATTTATATGAACTCTAAAATTTTAATTATGCATTATTAGTGAAGAATTATTTATCTGTCGCTATAATTTTTTTTATATATTTTTATAAATAATAGATAGATTAATAATATTTTTTATTTATTAATTTCATATTTTAGTTAATTACTTCTTATAAAATTTTATATCTAATTGAAGTTAAATATAAGTAGAATTAAGAATTTTAAATTTATACAAATTTTGAAATTAATTTAAATAATAAAAATATAATTATAATTAATTTTAAGAATGAAGGATATTTTGGGCAAAGTTTGTTCCCCACCCCCCCCCCCTCCTCTCCCCCTCTCCCTCCTTTATACATTTATATATAATATAAAATGGATAAAAGAAAATGTAATTATATTTCATTCCTAATAAAATATGAGTTTTAAATGAGACTTTGATGTAAGTAAGTGTTGTTATAGGTGTAACGCCCTCATATTGGACACTCCTATACAGTCTACTGTTCCGGCGCCTGATGTCTGCCTAGACAGTCAAGATGTCTAGAGTTATATCTGTGACATCCAGAAAAGTCATAGATAAAAATAAATAACAATTACAAGAAGGGAAAATGGAAATGAAGAAATCCAAGCATAATGGTTAAATGAGCCTGGGGTCTCGGCGATAGGTGACCACACCGGGAAGTGACTGCGAAGTTAACTATAACCCCAAATTCGTACGGGACATCGTGACACCGCAGTCCTAGGAAAAATTGCAAAGCTAGGGGAAATGTGAAAATCACAGAAAAATATTGAGAACCAGATCAAATAATTAGGTTAGGGTTCCAGAAGAAACACAGTATTAATTGCAAACTGGATCAGACCGGCGATGGACAAATTGGTCAATTCACCCCTAGAGGTGACTCATGACCTAACTATCCAAAAAAAAATCTGAGAAATGAAAATTTTGAAATATAGAATTAAATTAAAGAAGAATGGAAAAATAAAGGAAAAAGAAAAAGAAAAGAAAAATGAATAATGACATCATCCAATTTACATCATATATGACATCATAAATAAATTTTGATTAAACTAATTTTTGACTAAGTCAATTAAATGGATAAAAACAAAAAAAAATGAGAAAAAAATTATTTTTCACCTCTCCCAACCTAGCCGACCTCCCTCTCTCTCTTCCCAAACTCTCTCTCTCTCTCTAAAACTCCATTGAAGCTCCAAATTTAAGCTTCATTAACCCCAAATTTCCTATAAATTCCCCACCTACCTTTAAGTAAACCTTGCTCTAGCAATTGGAAAAGAAGATTGAAGAAAGAATTGGGGAAGAAAGATAGAGGATTGAACAGCTAAACTTCCCAGAAAAAGGTTCGTGTTTAAACTTGTTAATTTTTAGCTAAATTCATTGTTCTATAGTTCAATTAACTTGGAAATTGAAGAAGAAATGAACAAAAGCATGTATATTCCCACTTACATGGAATTCGGTCAAGGTGTAGTGAACTAGGATTTAATGGTTTTTTATGCAATTAAAGATGTAGACAAGTTGAATTGAGGTAGTAAATGTGATTAGAATGTTTTAATTTCATTAATTGTATTAATGGCATAGTTAGGGTTCTTGACCCTTAGGGTTTTGGGGGGGAAATTGAGAAATTGGTAAATTGATGTACTTTGACCTAAATGAGACTCAAAATGGTCAATTGAGACAAATTAGGATGTGTTTGAATGGTTAGATAGGTAGGGGTCCAATCTTGGACAGCCTGACCTAGGTTCCTTTCAGGGACCAAAACTGTAATTTTGACACTCTAGTTGGTGTGAGGCAAATTGGAGATGAAAATAGACACATAATGACACATTTTTCATGTAGAAACCATGCCCAGAAAGTGACTCTAAGTTAGTGAATAATTAGGTCAAACCTGGAATTGGCACACTGCCACTGTACAGAAATGACCAAATGAACAGTATACCATAACTTGGTGTAGGAAGGACCAAATGACTTGATTTTTGTGGCATTGGAAAGATATGATATAGTACTACAACTTTTATGAAGAACACAAACCCAAATTCTGCCCATAACGAAGTCATTTTGCCACTCAAATTTGGTTGCCCAAAACTGCCAGAACCAAAAACCTGCCCAGAATTCTGGGTAGATACCAATTCGGCCAGCTTTAGGAAAATGGCAATAACTTGGGCTACAAAACTCCAAATGGGGGTGATTCAAAAAGGGAATTAAATATAAGACATTAAGGAACAACTTTGATGAAGGAAAGTTGGCCAAATTCCCACTATAGGCAGACTAATGGAACATTACAAATAAGTGACCCAAAACTGAATTTTTGGGATTTTACTTAGGTACTTTGGAAATTTAATTAGCAATCGATGCCAATAAAATTGACACCCAAAAAGTGGTATGTGAGTGCAATTAGAATTAATAAACCTATTTAATAGGAAAAAGTCAATATTTTGACTTGAATAGTGTAATAAATAGTGACCCAAAATTCAAAATAAGCAAATTTAAGGCTACAATTAAGTAGGCATGAAATAAATTAATGGATTTTTTATGAGATATGGTACTGAAATACTATAAACTGTGTGCTTCAGTTGAAAAAGAGATTGAAAATGAATCTTCAAGGAAAAACTGAAATTTGGAGTAAACTAGTCAACAAAGAAGTTTGTGCACAACTAGTATTTTTATTGGTTATGTTTCTTCATATGTCTTTTGACTAAATGATTTTATTTCTTATTGTATTATGTTTATCAAATATTGAATTTATCTTAACAATTATTGAAATATGTTATGGTATGAATGAGTTTAGTTTTGGAAAATGAAATTAGTTATGATTTTATTTTGTCATGAATTGAATAAAGTTAGCTTTAGAAAAATTTTGATTGAAATATACTTGATATGGGAAATGAAAAAAAAATTTTTTGAATTGTGATGTGCATAAAAATTATTGGATATTGGAATTGACGTTGAATTGAATTGTATTGTGATTTATGCTCACAAAAAGGATAAAGAGATTTATGATATTGTTTTATATCTCACTATAGATGCTTAATTAGGTTATTATCCGTTTCTCTCATTTATTGAGGAGACAATGGAGTTAGCTTTGTTTTGTTTTGAATACCATGGTATGTGCACAAGCTTAGATTCTTCTCTTATTAGAGGTTAGATCTAAGTTTTTCGTTGGCCCTTTCGGAAGTTTCATTATTGTGTTGTGTACTGTGCACGATGATTTGACCTCCCTGACCATAAGAAGTTAGAATCCCGATTCGACCTACCCGACCATAGGGAGTTAGAATCGCCCCAAAGATGGCCCTTACGGATTAGTCTTGCATAGTTAGTGAGATAAAGAATGGGTTTTGAATAGTAAAGAATTTTGATTTCAAATGGGATTTATGCATAATTGATTTTATTGAAATTAATCTTTATTTCCATAAGTTGCTGAAATTACTTTAAATGTTCAGTTATGATTTGGTAAATTGAATTTATTGATCAAGGTCATTTAAACAAATGATTTATATTATTGACAATGAATATTTTGATTTTTGGAATTTGGATGAATTTCAAGATTTCTAAATTATTTACTATAATTTTGTCAATGAATATTGTGTTACATTTTAAATTATAGTTGTGCACTACTGATGTCACGCCCTACTCCTCGTAAGATGTAACATGTTCTCATAGTACACCTAATGAATTACCGTACTTCACCTACCAGTAACCCATTAAATATACTACAAGGGATTTTAAAACAATTTTCATTCATTTTGGAATTGGTGGGTAATTTTTTTTTTTAAATTTTAAAAACCTTTATTTAAAGTCCAAACATAAATTAAATTCTTAGATATTTAAAATCTCCATAATTTTTACAAAAATTTCGGTAGAGTGCCGTCTATATTTTGAGAAAACAGTTCTTCAAAACCTGAAAATAGAAACACTCCCAATATATTTCTCAATCACAACTCCATTTGCAACCACTAAACTTCAAATCAACAGCAATAGCAACACTTCAATTCAAAATTCAAAATTCAAATCAAGAATTAATGTAACACCCCTAAGTTGTTGTCCGATGCCTAGAACCACATTTAAATGAGAGTGATGTGACATAAATTAATGAAATAAAATTAAAGAAAGTACAAGAAAAACAAAGGAAAAATGATTGCAAAGAAATGTGATCAAGTTAAAAACCTAACGATGGGTGACCAGATTGAAAAAAACACGGCGTGGACCGGGGGCCGTATTACTGGAAAAAACCGAAAACATTTTTGGGAAATAAATAGACCCTTGTTGAAGATTAAATATCATTAGAAATATCAAAGTAAAATTAAATAATTAGTACAAAGAAAAGTGAGAAATCGAAAAACAGACAAAACCAAAATCAATGCCAGGCATTATGGTCATTTGACATCCGAAGTGTCTTTTGACCTAAATGTCCATTAAAAATAAATAGTATTACACTTAGAAAATAAAATGAAAAATTAAATTGGTGGTACCTAAAATAAATAGTGGAAATAATGGGTTAAATGTGGAATAAATGGGAATTTGGCTTATTATATTGTTAAATGGGTGAGTGGTCCACTAATGAATAAATTAAACATGTAATGGGGCAGGTGTAACTCAAAAATGCCATCTGAAATTCCATCTCTCCTCAAATCCTCTCAAATGGCGAATTGAAGAATCCTTGAAATCTCCATGAACGTTTTCTTTGAGCTTGATTTCCTCTCTCCATTTCAACTCCATTCACTTAGGTTCTTTCATGAAAAATGGTCTAAACACCACAAGGAAGATATTGATACCAATTTTGAGAAGTTTGGTGAAGGTTTAGCAATTTACAATTAAAGGTAAGTTTGCATTTTTGAGAAGTTCTTTGTTAAAGTTTATGTTTATGTTATGGGTGTTAGTTTGGTGGAGGAAAATTTTGAGTTTGAAGGGTTATTATTGTTTCCATTTTGGACAGCCATGGGGTCACGTTTTTGATGATTTAATATGCACATAATTGATGAGAAATAATGTTGATCATGGTGATTTAGTAACCTAGTGATTTACTTCATGTTTATATAGTGATTTATGCACTTGGATGGGAAATTGTATATTGGTACGGCAATGGGATGTTGAAGAATGGTTTGTGGCAGCTTGTGGACACTTGAGTGATGGTGTATATTGAAGGAAGAGTGGGCAGAATATTGACCTAGAAGGATTGATGATATGTATGTGAATGAATGTTGTAAAGTGTATGTAAAGTTTGTAATGTTTAGGTGTGGTTGTAATGGTATTTAGAAATTGTAATTGTGAATGATATTTGGTGTGTTGAGGGTGATTGGAATCTGCCCAAAATAATGCTAATGTAATGTAGAAAATGCTTTTGGTAATGTGCCAAAACAGTTTGGTAGGGTATGGAAGTAAACCTTGCAAGGTGAGTATGTGTTTGAAGTTGGGGTGTGAAATGCATATTGAGGGCAGTGTATATTTTAGCCTATAACCTTGAATGTGTAACCTCAATTGGTATGAGACCAATTTGAGGTGAAACTAGGCACAAAATGTGCCAACTTCCATTGAGAAACCATGCCAAAATTCTGCTTGCAAGGTAACCTAAAAAAATGACCAATTCGGATTAGGTGCAATTAGGACCTGAAAAATGACCAATTGGGCAGCAGTGAGTGTTTAGGCCATAACTCACTCAAACCAGGTCCAATTGACCTGAAATTTTGACCAAGAATAGTTAAGACCCATACCTACAAGTCTTATGAAGACACCAAAGCCCAGAAATGACCATAAGCAAGTCAAACAACTTGCACAAGTTCGGGTCCAAAAACTGGCCGAACCAGAATTGACCAATTTGACCTAAAATTGACCTAAAATGGTACCACTTGACCAGCAATAGTGTAATGACCATAACTTGGTCTACTTAACTCGGATTGACCTGAAATTTTGCACCGCGTGCAATAAGACCTAGATCTACAAATTTGTAGTTTCGACCGAGACCGGAACTAGATCGTTTAGGTCAAACCATTTGCATTAAAATGCACTAAGCAAGGAAATGACTTTGGTAAAACATACCAAACCTAAAACCCTATCAAATGTGACATATTAACGACACTAAAACCTAATTTACCTAAAACGCAACGAGGGTGGTATATTAGGTGATTAAGTGAATAATTGAGTTCCATTATTTACCAAACACCATCGATAGAGACACTTTAAATTAGTAACACTTCAAATTGTGTTTCAAAGACTCAAAGGAAGGAAACACCGAGTCCAGACAACATCGAGGTTTGTGCACAACAACTATTTCTTTTGAATTATTTTCAATGGAAATAAATATTGACTATTTGCATATCATTGTTTTAAATTGTGGAAATGTGTTTGGTGGACACTTATTGATTGAAAAACATTGTGAATGGTTTGAAAAAAATTGTTTGAATGGTATTTGATGGATACTTATTGATTGAAAAGCAAAATGGTTTTTGTGGAAATTGAAGTGAATTACGAATTGTGTTGCCATTTTGTGAATGAAATTATAACTTTGGAAATTTATTGGATTCTTACGGATCATTTGAATAAAATGTTTGGAATTGTTTTGACTCACAATTAGCATGACACTGATAATATGTTCCTCCTCCATTAATGGGGTGAGTGTGATTATTCCTCCCTCTTTGACTTATTAGTCTGGGGTGAGTATGATTATGTTCCTCCCTCTTTGACTTCCAGGTGAGTATGGATGAGTTCTCATTATATAGCTAGCTTCCTCCCTCATTGATTTCGATTATTGGGGTGAGCATGTCTTGTCGTGGTGTACAACACGGCATATATGGAAAAATTGTGTCATGACCTAAATTGTGTTATAGATTGGCAACACTGTATTCTTCAGTTATTTGATCGAATTGTGTTATTATGTATTGTGAGATTGTGAAATTGATTTAAACTCTTATTGACATATACTGTCTATTGAATTCAACCATGATCTGACTTATTGAAAATTATTGTGATATTAACAAATGGAGTTTAAATTCTTGTTGACATTTATTGTCTTGAATTTAACTATGGTTTTAAGTGTCCACTATTGATATGATTTATGAATTGTGATTTAAAATTTGTATTTGGTAAATGTTGTGCACCACCAGACATTGTCTCAAAGATAGCTTTATTAGAGAGAGACAGGCGCAAAGGCTAGTATCGCCATGAGAGATTTTTGGGTATAGTGAGTATACCACATGTGGCATTTTGTAAGAATGTATATTCACCGTATGTATATTTTGTTCTTGGTTTTGTGTAAATTTAAGTTGTATAGTAAAGTTGTAAAATAATTATGAGTTATTTGGCTTGTAAAAATTGTGTTATATCTTTGTATCTTAGTCTTTGAAAATCAATTTGACTTGAGAAATGTGTTGTGTTGATAAAAATGTTGGAGTTGAGATTTGAAAATATATTGAAGTGCTTTTTTTTGTCCAAAATACAAATGGCACCTTGCCAAAATTTTTACAGATATTCCAAATAAATCAAATGAGTTAGTTGTTTCACTTGATTCACCAAAGTCTTTCACACTGTAAATAGTGCTCACCAAAAGAAGTAAGAAAAGTTTTTAAAATCCCTTGTAGTGTATTTAATGGATTATCAGTAGACGGAGTTGGTAATTCATTAGGTATACTACGGGATCATGTTATGCCTTACAGAGGGGTAGGGTGTGACAATTAATATTTCAAAACATTTCATAACTCATTCACATTACATTTTAAATCATTAATTTACAATCATAATTTAATTTACAGATACAAAATCTTAAAAATAATATTATTACAATTTTATCTGTACAACTGCTCAAATTACAGAGATACATATGTATACTATCATATTTACATCAAACTAAACTACCAGGGTATAGACAAATACCCGTACAAAAATTCTTCAATTGTTCTCCTTTCTAACTGTAGCAGCTCGCTCTGCTGCTATGTCCTTTTCTCTATCTGCGACAGCAAGTTAAAGCTATCGTTGAGTATATAAATACTCAGTGGTGCACAATAAAGCATAAAATGCATAATATAAAACATTTATGAACAAATCATCATTCAAAAATCTCATAATCGCATTTCATAATTTTTTTTCTCAAATCACATTTATAACAAATCATAATTTTCAAAGCTTAATATAACACAACTTGATCAAACAATTTAATAAACATAGTGTTACCAAACAATAACACAACTTAGGCCATGACACAAAATTTTTCGAACATGTCGTATGTACATCACGACAAGGCATACTCACCCCACTAATCGAAATCAATGAGGGAGGTGGCTAGCTAGCTAATGAGTACTCATCCAAACTCGCTGCTCAGACTGGAAAGCTAGAGAGAGAGGAAAGTAATCAAATATCAAACTCACCCCACAAGTGGAGAAGGAATATATTAATATTGTCATGTCAAGTGTGAATTAAAAACAATTTAAACCAAGTTATTCAAATATTTTATACAATTCACAAATCATATTTCATTATAAACTTTTCATTTATAAAGTAGGCAACACCCTATTTTTCAAATAATATTTTCAAAGCCATAACAATCAAAATTATTCACAACATTTATTTCAAGAATTGTCAAATAAAAACAAAAAATTTTAAGTTTATTGTGCACAAACCTGACATGAGTTGCCTCTAGGCCTTGACTTAGTCCCTTATACCTTTCGAGTCTTTTTCAGCTGAAACACAAAATTTATAGTGTTTCAATATCTTATTTCACAATAAATCCAATAATTAATTCGTAAATACTTAATTCTAGCCCAAATATGCTTAAACTAATATTCTTGGAAATTTTCATTTTGGAGTTACTATTCATGGTACTATTTAAGTCAATTTGTTGACTTTCTAAGGCTTAATAGGTATGGAAATTCCAACTTCACCCACATACCACATTTTGGTTACTAAATTTGTTGGTTTTGGTTGTTTACTCAAATTCTAAGTCTTTTAGGCAAATTTACAAATTTTCAGTTTTGGTGTCTTGAGTTGCACTATTTCATTGGTCATTTTACTGTTAGAATTTGGCAAAACTTTCTTCATAGAAAATGTTCTCTATTGTCTTAAGTTTATTCTCCTTTTTGAATCACTCCAATTGGAGTTTTGTAGCTCAAGTTATATCCATTTGAACCATGGCTGCCGGATTGGACTTAACCCAGATTTCTGGGCAAATTTTGGTTCTAGCAGTTTTAGGCCACCAAATTTGGGTGGCCAAATGACTTGGTTAATGATATAATTTGGGTTTGTATTCTTCATGAAAGTTTTAAGTCTATATCTCATCTGTCCATTAGTAAAATTTCAGGTCATTTAGACCTGCCTAGCTCAAGTTATGGCCAAATGAACAAACACTGTTCATTTGGTCAGTTTGTACAGGGCAGACTAAAAAAAAGATTTTCCAAGTTTGGTCAATTTGTTTACCAGGTTTTGGTCACTTTTTGGGTATGATTCCTAAATGAAAATTATGTCATTTAGTGTCTATTTTCATTCCCAATTGGTCTCATACCAATTGGACTTGTACATTTTCAGTTTTGGTCCCTCAAAGGGACCTTGGTCATGCTACCAGCAGCATGACCATATTGAATCCGAATTTAACCTTAACTCCAACACTTCCAACACACTTCATTTGGTCACAAATGACCATTTCTCACTTCAAACTAGATCAAATACATCATTTCACCATTTCTCCAATTTTTTGCCTCTAAACCCTAGGTGCCAAACCCTAGTTTACTAATTCTTTGCATTTAATCAAATCCAAGCATCTCAACATCACCTCTACATTCATATAAGCTTGCCTACACTTATTACCCAATCAAATTCATGCACTACCATAGTAAACCCTAGCTGATCAAAATCCATGTTTAGTCCTCCAACAATTAATTTCATTTCATTTTAAGTTTATTTCTAAGTTAGTTAAGCTATAAACACAATTAATTCAATTAGAAAATCAAATTTAGTTTACTAACCTTAGTGCAGAATTTTCTTTCCTTCAAACCTCTTCCTTTCTTCTTTTTTTGTTGTCAAGTCCTCTATCAAGGCTTGAAATCAAGGTTTAATGTTGGAGGTTTAACTTTCTATGGTGGAATTGGGGATTTGATCAAGCTCAAAATGAGCTTTAATGGAGGATGAAGTGAGGGAGAGGGTGAGGGAGAGTGAGGCGACACAATGGGAAGAAGAAGAAAACTTTTGCTATTTTTTTTTCTTTTCTTTTCTTTTATGACTTTTATCCTTATGGAAGACCCAAAAATCAAATTAACTAAATTTATTAATTATAGGATTTATGGCATCATGCATGATGTCATGCATGATGTCATCTTTCTTCACTTTTTCATTTTCTTTTTTTTTCATTTATTTTTTTCTATTAGTTCTTTTATTTAATTCTCGACTCCGAAATTTTCTTTTCTCCGATTTTATTTGATAGTTAGGTCAGGAGTCAGCTCTCGGGGTCAATTGACCAAATTGCCCCTCGCCGGTTCAACCCAGTTTGTAAATAATTCAATATTTCTTTCGGCTACCTGGCCTAATTATTTGACTGGCTTAACAATTCTTTTTCATGATTTTCTCTTTTCCACTGTGTTCGTAATGGTCCTAAGGACAGCGGCGTCACATTTTACGATTCGAAATTTGAGTTTAAATCGACTTCGCAGTCGTTCCCGAGAAGGTCACCTATCGCTGTGACTCTCGGCTCGTTTAACTTCTTCTGTTCTATTTTTCTTATTTATACTTAACTAATTGACAATTACTAATTATTTGTATTTATAGCTTATCTAGTTGTTTTAAGTGTGGTTCTAATTCTCTTAATTATCCGGACCGACACCGATCACTGGAACTGTATAATTTACCAGACTATGCAAATAGGGATGTTACAATTGATTTCACCACTCAGCGATAGCTTTGTATGCTGTCGCAGGTGAAAGTAAAGATAGAGCAGCCGAGTGAGATTTCCTGTAGCTACGCCTTGAAGACACATTTGGATTAGCTCCGGGTATATCATAGGTATACCCTTGTACATAGATTTTGATGTATGCATGTAATTATGTATATATAAATTATTTGAGCAGTTGTACAAGAACTTTTGTAATATTATTTTGAGTATGTAATTAAAATGCAAATTATTGTAATGTCAAACTTATTTCTAATTTTTGTGATTAATGTAAATAATTAATTTTTTTTGTAAACTGTGAATGATAAATTATTCTTTTTTTTGAAATGAAATGCTTCGAATTGTGGTTGATTTTGAGTTGAGCTTCTTGTTTGAGATTGTGAGATGATATGGATTTGTATTGGAGTTATGGTTGAGTAGAAATATTAGAAGTGTGTTTCTTTTCAGGTTTTGAAGAACTATTTTCTCAAAATACAGTCGGTACTCTGCCAGAATTTTTGTAAAAATTGTGGTAGTTTTAAATATCCAAAAATTTGATTTGGGACTTAGTGTCAATTAAAAGTTTTTAATATTTGTGAATTTAGTGTCAATTAAAAGTTTTTAATATTTGTGAAAAATTTACCAACCAGCTTAAAAATGAACTGAAATTGTTTGAAAATCGCTTGTAGTATATTTAATAGGTTACCTGTAGGCGAAGTACTGTAATTCATTAGGTGTACTATGGGATCATGTTATGTCTTATGGAGGAGTAGGGTGTGACATGTTAAGTGGTATCAGAGCAATGGTTTTTAAGTAAAATTTAAATATGAATTTGAAATATTTTTTCGGTAAATACAACTGCTCAAATGTTTGATACATATAGTACATTTGCATCGTAAATATGAACTAACAGAGAGAAATTTCCTTGTATAGGTTGTCCCAGGAAAATAAGATCTTGTGAATAGAAATGGAAGGGAGAGATAAAATAGTAGAACAACCAGTTACAGTTGAGGCACAAGGGGAGGCCTTAGCTTCTCAGAGTGCTGAAGGCCCGACTGTACCAGTTTCATCCATACAAATTACTGCACAAATGGCCCAGCAAATGGCTACTTTCTTTCAATAAATGGCTGATAGTCTATCAGCTCAAGCCTAAGTACAAACCCAACTCCCACAAGGGCAACATGAAATGGAGAAAAGTGAAATACCTATGGGTCAGAGTTCGAGTAGTGGTTTAGGGAAGAGAAGAATTTGAGAAACCCCGAGCTCAGGGTTATGACAGAGGCGGATCATTAGAACAGAAGCCACCAAGGTCCAGTCATCGAACAATTAGAAGTTTATATCCTCCTCGCATCTGCAACTCTTGTGGAAAACTACATGGGGGCATTTGTCGTAAAGCCACTGGAGCTTGCTATAATTGTGGAAGAATTGGGCATTTTGCCAGAGATTGTACCAGAGCACATCACTCTACTCTCCAGAGTTCACACACAGGCAGTCTAGGCCGAGATAGAAATAGAGTTGGTACTCCTCGCAATCATAGCACAATGAATCAACCCAAACATAGTAGCGCACCAGTCAGAGCATTCACTAAGCACCAAGGAGAAAGAACGAAAACTTCAGATGTAGTTGCTGGTAAGTTTTTAATTTTTAGAGAAAATAATTAGTTATTATTTGATCCCAACACTACTTATTTGTATGTTAGTGTTAGAATTATATATTCTGTTGTTATTCCTTTGTATATGAATAAATTTTAATGGATTAATGACTAGTCCTTTAGGCTAAAAACTATGATAATAAGTGTAATTGAAATCAATATTGGAAGAGTTTTGTCAGCGAAAAGTATTTGCTAGCATACAATAATTTATAAAGCTCATTGGTGAGCCTATTTAATGTAAGACAAGAGGACTTAAAAGCAAGTTACAGTAATAGAATTGCTCTAGATGAGGGCAAAGATGTTACTGCTAGTAATTGTTAATGGATATGGTAATCAGAATAAGTTTTGGATATTAGTGAATTCGAAAAGAATAAAATGTAGGAAAGTTTAATCTATTGGAATATATCGTAGTAACTATGCAATGTTCTTAATATTTGTACTGTAAGCTACAGATTACAGTACCGACTTAGGATTATTGTATAGAGCTACGCACTACCCGATAGTGCACTAAGATGGGGATTATTGCAAACGGCATCTGTATTGGTAAAATTCTGTTGGGACAAAATTTTATTATTAGAAGAGAGTTTGAAAATCCTAACCTGAGATTTAAAACTCTAGAGGTAGAATATCGAAAGGTTATAGTTCAGTACAAAAGGAAGTAATAAGTGTTCATCAGTGAAAAATAACCTATAGAATATCGATAGATAAAGGAGTTGTGAAAGTAAAAATTAGAATAGTTGGTGCAAATATAATAAAGAAACATTTTGAATATTAGTTAAAGTGTTGACTAGAATGGTCAGAGAACCAAATCAAAGTAATATTGAAGTATAGCGAATTTATTAGGGATGATAAGAGGTGCTAAATCATGACTCGACAGTCAAGTTAAGGAAGAAGATAAGATTGAGGAATAAAATAATTAAAGTTAAGTTGTGTAATGAACAAAAAAAAAAAAGAGAAACAAATAGAACAGTAAGAAATGAGAAAAACACTAATTGAGAAATTGCCACCAGGGCAAACAACCTACTTAAGATACATAACGATATTTCGAACTATTCTAGTAAGAAAGAAATAAGTTAAATAAAAACAAACAAAATAGTGCAAAATGGCACATAGGCCTAAGTCATAAATGGAGATGGTAAGATAATGGTTATGGACCTATGGCCAATAAAGATATAAGCAGTTCATATATAACCAACAAGATCATTTAAAAAAAAAAAAAGACTACAAAGGAAAATAATTGCTAAAACAACAGCAAGAAAAGACTAAAATATTCTAAACTAAACTGAAGGTTGCATCAAATGATCAAGAGATTTGATAAGAAAAGAGTAAAACTAAGTTCTCACCCATAGGATCATACGAGGTCCTAGAAAAAGTGGATCCACTATCATAAAGATTTGCTTACCTCCAAAATTGAAATGAATTTGAATCTAACTTATGACAGAAGCTCATAAGAAACTTTGCACACGAGGTGAGCAATCGATGAGTAAATATTATTGGTTAAAATGCTATGGACTATTATTTAGACTATGAAGTTACATGAAAATATGTGAGAAAAACATAAGAAAATGACACGTATGACTATTTAAGGATGGATAATGGGCACAATTTCAAGGATGAAATTTCTTTTAAGGAGGGGAGAATTGTAACGCCCTCATATTGGACACTCCTGTACAGTTTACTGTTCCGGCACCTGATGTCTGCTGGAAAAGTCAAGATGTCTGGAGTTATATCTGTGACATCCAGAAAAGTCATAGATAAAAATAAATAACAATTATAAGAATGGAAAATGGAAATGAAGAAATCCAGGCATAATGGTTAAATAAGCCGGGGATCACGGCGATGGGTGACCACGCCGAGAAGTGACTGCGAAGTCAACTGTAACCCTAAATTCGTACTGGACATTGTGACAGCGCAGTCCTAGGAAAAATTGCGAAGCTAGGGGAAATGTGAAAATCACAAAAAAATATTGAGCACCAGATCAAATAATTAAGTCAGGATTACGAAAGAAACACAATATTAATTATAAACCGGATCAGACAGGCGATGGGCAAATGGGTCAATTCACCCCTAGAGGTGACTCATGACCTAACTATCCGAAAAAATCTGAGAAATGAAAATTTTGAAATATAGAATTAAATTAAAGAAGAATGGAAAAATAAAGGAAAAAGAAAAAGAAAAGAAAAATGAATAATGACATCATCCAATTTACATCATATATGACATCATAAATAAATTTTGATTAAACTAATTTTTAACTAAGTCAAGTAAATGGATAAAAACAAAAAAATTAAGAAAAAAATTATTCTTCTCCTCTCCCAACCTAGTCGGCCTCTCACTCTTCTCAAACTCTCTCTTTCTAAAACTCCATTGAAGCTCCAAATTCAAGCTTGATTAACCCCAAATTTCCTATAAATTCCCCACTTACCTTTAAGTAAACCTTGCTCTAGCAATTGGAAAAGAAGATTGAAGAAAGAATTGGGGAAGAAAGATAGAGGATTGAACAGCTAAACTTCCAAGAAAAAGGTTAGTGTTTAAACTTGTTAATTTTTAGCTAAATTCATGGTTCTATAGTTCAATTAACTTGGAAATTGAAGAAGAAATGAACAAAAGCATGTATATACCCACTTACATGGAATTCGGTCAAGGTGTAGTGAACTAGGATTTAATGGTTTTTGATGCAATTAATGACGTAGAAAAGTTGAATTGAGGTAGTGAATGTGATTAGAATATTTTAATTTCATTAATTGCATTTATGGCATAGTTAGGGTTCTTGACCCTTGGGGTTTTGGGGGGAAAAATTGAGAAATTGGTAAATTGATGTACTTTGACCTAAATGAGACTCAAAATGGTCAATTGAGACAAATTAGGATGTGTTTGAATGGTTAGAAGTAAAATCAAATTCGGATAGGTAGGGGTCCAATCCTGGATAGCCTGACCTAGGTCCTTTTCAGGGACCAAAACTGTAATTCTACTACTCCAATTGGTGTGAGGCCAATTGGAAATGAAAATAGAAAAATAATGACACATTTTGCATGTAGAAACCATGCCTAGAAAGTGACTCTATGTTAGTGAAAAATTAGGTCAAACCCGAAATTGGCACACTGCCACTGTGCAGAAATGACCAAATGAACAGTGACCATAACTTGGTGTAGGAAGGTCCAAATGACTTGATTTTTGTGGCATTGGAAAGATATGACATAGTAACACAACTTTCATGAAGAACACAACTCAAATTCTGCCCATAACCAAGTTATTTTGCTACCCAAAGTTGGTTGCCCAAAACTGCTAGAACCAAAAACCTGCCCATAATTCTCTGTAGATACTAATTTAGCCAGCCTTAGGAAAATGGCCATAACTTAGGCCACAAAACTCCAAATTAGGTGATTCAAAAAGGGAATTAAAGATAAGACATTAAGGAACAACTTTGATAAAGGGAAGTTGGCCAAATTCTCACTGTAGGCAGAACAATGGAACAGTACAAATAAGTGACCCAAAACTGAATTTTTTAGATTTTACTTAGGTAGTTTGGAAATTTAATTGGCAATCAATGCCAACAAAATTGACACCTAAAATATGGTATGTGAGTGCAATTAGAATTAATAAACCTATTTAGTAGGAAAAAGTCAATATTTTGACTTTAATAGTGTAATGAATAGTGACCCAAAATGCAAAATAAGCAAATTTAAGGCTACAATTAAGTAGGTATGAAATAAATTAATAGATTTTTTATGAGATATGGTACTGAAATACTGTAAACTGTGTGCTTCAGTTTAAAAAGAAACTGGAAAGAGATCTTCAAGGAAAAACTGAAATTTGGAGTAAACTAGTCAACAAAGAGGTTTGTGCACAACTAGTGTTTTTATTGGTTATGTTTCTTCATATGTCTTTTGACTAAATAATTTTATTTCTTATTGTATTATGTTTATCAAATATTGAATTTATCTCAATAATTATTGAAATATGTTTATGGTATGAATGAGTTTAGTTTTGGAAAATGAAATTAGTTATGATTTTATTTTGTATGAATTGAATAAAGTTAGCTTTAGAAAAATTTTGATTGAAATATACTTGATATGGGAAATGAATAAAATTTGTTTTGAATTGTGATGAGCATAAAAATTATTGGATATTGGAATTGACATTGAATTGAATTGTGTTATCATTTATGTTCATAAAAAGGACAAAGAGATTTATGATATTATTTTATATCTCACAATAGATGCTTGACTAGGTTATTACCCGTCTCTCTCATTTATTGAGGAGACAATGGAGTTAGCTTTGTTTTATTTTGAATACCATGGTATGTGTACAAACTTAGATTCTCCTCTTATTAGAGGTTAGATATAAGTTTTTCATTGGCCCTTTCGAAAGTTTTATTATTGTGTTGTGTACTGTGCACAATTATTCAACCTCCCCGACCATAGAGAGTTAGAATCGCCCTGAAAATGGCCCTTACGGATTAGTCTTACATAGTTAGTGAGATAAATAATAGGTTTTGAATAGTAAAGAATTTTGATTTCAAATGGGATTTATGCATAAATGATTTTATTGAAATTTTCCATAAATTGCTGAATTACTTTAAATGTTCAGTTATGATTTGATAAATTAAATTTATTGATCAAGGTCATTTAAACAAATGATTTATATTATTGACAATGAATATTTTGATTTTTAGAATTTTGATGAATTTCAAGATTTCCAAATTATTTGCTATAATTTTGTCAATGTATATTATGTTACATTTTAAATTATAGTTGTGCACCACTGAGTTCATCACTCAGCGATAGCTTTGTATGCTGTCGTAGGTGAAACTAAAGATAGAGTAGCCGAGTGAGATTTCCTGTAGCTGCGGCTTGAAGACACATTCGGATTAGCTCTGGGTATATCATAGGTATACCCTTGTACATAGATTTTGATGTATGCATGTAATTATATGTATGTAAATTATTTGAGCAGTTGTACAAGAACTTTTGTAATATTATTTTGAGTATGTAATTAAAATGCAAATTATTGTAATGTCAAACTTATTTTCTGATTTTTGTGATTAATGTAAATAATTAATTCTTTTTGTAAATTGTGAATGATAAATTATTCTTTTTTTTGAAATGAGATGCTTCGAATTGCGGTTGATTTTGAGTTGAGCTTCTTGTTTGAGATTGTGAGATGATATGGATTTGTATTGGAGTTATGGTTGAGTAAAAATATTGAAAGTGTGTTTCTTTCTAGGTTTTGAAGAACCGTTTTCTCAAAATACAGCTGGTACTCTGCCAGAATTTTTATAAAAATTGCAGTAGTTTTAAATATCTAAAAATTTAATTTGTGACTTAGTGTCAATTAAAAGTTTTTAATATTTGTGAAAAATTTACCCACCAGCTTAAAAATGAACAAAAATTATTTTAAAATCCCTTGTAGTATATTTTAATGGGTTACCGGTAGGTGAAGCACGGTAATTCATTAGGTGTACTATGGGATCATATTATGCCTTACGGAAGAGTAGGGTGTAACAACAGGTTCTGGTAGCCTAATGCCTTATAGTGCCCCAGAGCCGAAAATAGTCCTAAATTGGGATGTTAGCAATCTTCTAAAGATCACACTTCTCATCCCAACAGGATTCTATCCAATGCCTATATAAGGAGTTTAAACCTCTATAATCAGGTATGTCATTCTACTAATCAATCTTACACACATTTTTCATATCAGTTATAACTTGAGCGTCAAAAGGTCTTCATTTGGTACATCCCCAATGGACCTCTAACCCATTTATTTTCTATTTTATAAGTCTATACCCGCATGAATTGTAACACACACCTCATACGTAGGGTTAAGCAATGAATAAGAAAAAAGAGTGTTCAAGTAATAAAAAGCACCAATACTAGTAAAATGTGTTCAAATTGATGTGTTATTGGTCTTACCTAAAGATTTCCCCATCATCTTTCTAAGTTCACATACTAACTTGACATGGCTTGTGTTTATGGTTGTAACATGTGAAAAAAGAGTAATTTTTTAAGTGTTGCAGACCCATCATGCAATTCATCAAATTAGAAACTTTAAACGAATAAAGAGAACTTCGATACCATAGCTCTAGCTCATTGGTATATCAAAAATTAAAACCCATATCAACCTAAAAGTGGACCCTTGTTTTTAGCCCATTAAACAATCTAAGCAACTCTATTGCAAAAGCATCACCACATAGCACCAAAATTCAGTAGGGGAGGCATCAAAACCAAAACGTTCCAAATATGGAAAATTTTCATAGCTTGATGCATACATAAAAGAAAACCAATTTAGTTCATACACATTAAAAGATAAAGAAAATAATCAATTTCAATTTTCTTTCCTTTTTTCTGTGACCAAACTAGTATTAGAAAGCAACCCAAATATCAACTAACAAAACCATATCATTTTATCAATTTCAAACTGCACGAAGCAATCACAATTAATTATTAGTAAGAACTTATAGTTTTGCTAATCGGAGAAGCAGTAGTAAAGGCTCTTTTTTCTTCTTAAAAACTTATCAGGATTTATTCTTTGTCCTTGTTTTCTCTCATTTCCTTGCCAAAAGTTTCTACAATATTGACTTTCCCCAATTAAAATTTTTCTCCTTTTTTTTTTAATCCATTTACTTTGATTGACGAACAAAGAAAATCTACCTAAATCTCATAATATCCATGGATATCTTAATGCTAGATATTGCATATATCAGGCAAAAAGATAGAAGTAGCTTGCTGTGGCAAGCTATCATGAGTGAAAACAATAAGTAGAGCAAATTAAAAGCAGGAAAATGTTGTTGTTTGATTCAACTAACATGGGTAAAAGTGTAACATGTTAATAGGCCAAAATGTTAAGTAAAATTTTCATCATTGATTGACCCTAAAAATAGATGAAAAGACAAAAAGAAACTGCTCTTGTAAACCTTTGCTAATAGATAACCTAAGGGTTAATTTGTAAATCAAAACATCATAATCAATTTTGATTTACTATTGAATTGGGATACTGAATTTTAATCTATTTGTATAGATAATATAATTTGAAATTGAGCTAATCTAATTTGGCTTAAAGTTCAATTACATCTAGAAGTTCAATTTAGCCTATTTTCAACTTCTTATTTAATTTAGCCCAAAAGTTTTAATTTAAATTCAATTTACCTTAAAAATCAAGAAAATTAAGAAATCAAGTTTTCTTAATTTTTCGATTTAAATCAAGAAATTTATTTTCAAAATTAAGAAATAAAGAAATTTAGAACATAAATTTTAATTTTTAAATTAAATTAAACTTAAATTGAAACTTTTGAACTAATTTATATAAAAAGTTAAAAATAAAATAAATTAAAATTTTTTAATAAATATATAGACTAAATTAAACATTTTTCCCATCTAATTTGGTCTGTTCTACTTTTAAATGGAATGAGATGGGAATACAAGTAATAAATTATTGGTTGTACCCGACCCGACCTGACCCGACCGATTGTTTTAGACAGATGAGGCATTGTCGTTTATATAAACTGCACTTGCAAATCACATTCCCCTATTCTAGGGGTGGCCACGGTTCAAAAATTGTCGGTTACGATTCTTGAACCGCCGGTTTAGGTTCAATGAAATCATGAACCTGAACCAAACTTCCAGGGGACGGTTTAGAAGACAGTTCCTGAACCGCCGGTTTCTGTTTGAGCCCCGGTTTAAAACAGTTTGAAAGGCAGTTCGAAAAAGAACGGTTCAAGACAGTTTGGAGGACGGTTTGGAAGCGGTTTAGAGATGGTTTAAGGGTAGCTTAGACAAAAAAAATTAGAGAAAAATTTTATTGATTCAAAATTTAAGTTATATTTGTAAAAATATTTTAATTTTTCTTAGAAATTTTTCAATTTAAATAAAATAAGAAAAAAAAGAAAATAATTTATCTTTAAGAAAAATTTAATAAATAAAGACTTGAACCTGATTAAAAAACTAGAGATGAAATTAATTTTTTTTAAAGAAATTAGCAAAAAGTGTATGAACTTAATTTTGCCTAAATATCCTTTTAGGAATTAGAGGAATAAAAATTTTTAGTTCTATTCCTTGCCTTTTTTTAAAATTATATAATAATTGATAATTAAAAAGTATAAAAGAGAAAAAAAAATTAAAATAGAAGGTATTAGAAATTTTATTGAGGATTTAAAGTAATAACAAAGTAATTGATATAGTATTGAAAATTTCAGTAAATATATAAAATAATAAAGTAGAAAAATTGAGAGAGTATTGAAAATTAAAATGAGTATAGAAAATAATTATTTAGAGAATTTGAGAAAAATTGAAAAAATATTAAGAATTGAAGAAAATACAGAGAATAATTGCGTAGAGAATTAATGATATATATAAATGAATTAGAAGTGAGGTAATATATTTATTGAATTTTTTTATATTTAAATTGTCAGTTTAATCCAGTTCGAAATCATCGATTCAATCCGGTTCGAAACTGCCGGTTCACGGTTCATAAAAAATATGAACTTAAATCAAACCATAGAAGGATAATTTCGATTCGATTCAGAGCCAATTCCAATTTTAATCAATTTTAATCTAATTTTAATCAAACCAATTTCGATTTAATTCTGGTTTAAAACCGGACCCTAGCCACGCCTACTCTATTCTGTGCCTCATCTTGTTGCGTAGCCCACAAGTTCGGTGCCAGTACCATACGACGACGTCTATTCGACAATTGGAGACCTTTCTTGGTGTCCTTGTACACCATAGCTGCTAGACTCTTTGAGACTTGAGGTACCGAAGAAGCTTAATAATGGGAGAGGAAGAGCTAGAGCAAGAGCAAGAGCAGGTCGTGAATCCATGGGAGGTGTCGGCCAAAGACGGTGGGAAGATCGATTACGACAAGCTAATCGACAAATTCGGATGCCAGAGGCTGGATCAATCTCTAATCGACCGCGTCCATCGTCTCACCGGCAGCCCTCCCCACGTCTTCCTCCGCCGAGGGGTCTTCTTCGCCCACAGGGATTTCAATGAGATATTGGACGCTTACGAGGGAGGCAAAAAGTTCTATCTCTATACTGGTAGAGGCCCCTCCTCTCAATCTCTGCATTTGGGCCATCTCATTCCTTTTATGTTCACCAAGTAAGTAACCGAAGGGAAATCAGATAATTCTATTTATTTTCCCCTTTTTAGGCCTCTAATACCGAGAAATGCCATTTTTTTAATCATAATTGGGTTGCAGATATTTGCAAGAGGCATTCAAGGTTCCACTTGTTATACAGCTTACTGATGATGAGAAGTGTATGTGGAAAAATCTCTCTGTGGAGGAGAGCAAAAGACTGGCACGTGAAAATGCTAGAGATATTATTGCTTGTGGATTTGATATCACTAGAACTTTCATTTTCCAAGATTTTGAGTATGTTGGTGGGTAAGTAACAGGTTTAGCTTCAATATAAGAAGAATAGTTGTTCCAATGTTCCTTTTCGATATTGCTTAACGGATAGTGTAGTTTCTTTTTCGACATATTCCCCTTGGTTCTTGCTTGTTATGGTTCTTGTTTAAGCTATGTGCAATGCCAAAATATAATGCTCTTGAAAGGATTTAACTTTGTGGTGAATTTATGTGTGTTTTAACTTTTAAGTATGATATTGACCCTAGGTGTGAATACGGAGTTGGTGTTTTGAGCCATTTTAAGAATTTGTGACTATAAGGGTTTAAGTCATTCTGAATTCTTGTTTTATTAAGGAAGACTGCTTCTTCTTCTTCTTCTTCTTTCTCTCTCTCTCTCTTTTTTTTTTTTTTTTTTTGGGCAATGGTTTAATCTTCTATTTTTCCTCAAAGATTTTTTATACCGTCTCATATGCTTTTGCACTGAGTATATTTTATAAATTGATCTTAAGGAATATCATATGATAGTGAATATTAAGCTGAATTCTGTTGGGAGGAGACTTTTCATATTATTATTATTATTATTATTATTATTATTATTATTTTTCTATGTTTAAGTGCTTATGTTCTTTGTAGTAAGAGATTTTGCATTGGATAGTTTTTCCCAAGCATGAAATTTTACTTATTTTAGTATAAATTGACTACTTGTTTCCCCCTATGTGGAAATTTCCTTATAGAATGTGTAATATGTGTATCTGGTTTCTTTGTGTTTTGTTCTGTTCTAAGAGTTCTGCAGATATTAATTGAAGAACTTATTTCACAAATCGTGTAATGCATGCTTTTACCTGCATTTTTGTGTTACCAATTGATTTTATGCAAACTGTGCAGTTCCTTCTACAATAACATGGTGAAGGTTGAAAAGTGTGTCACATATAACAAGGTATTCATTTTCTTCACGTATCTGTACTTTTACACAGATGCACACAGTCAGGTTCTTCTGGAATCCTGTTGAATTCCTCTTCATTTGGACTATTGGTCTACCACATTCATCTTATTTTATTATTATTATTATTTTTTTTTGAAATGCACAGGTTGTGGGTATTTTTGGTTTTTCTGGTGAAGATCATATTGGGAAAGTTAGCTTCCCAGCTGTCCAGGTTAGTTTTGTGCTGCTGTATACTCATCCTGAATGATGCCTGCAAACTGTTGCAGGGATGGGAATTTTTTGTCATTGCACTAGCATATTCTTCTTAATTTTTTATTTTTATATATGGATTCTTTTGAAGTAAATTCTTTTTAGTTTTTCGTTGATGATAAGAGTTACTATAGTGTTGAGCCTGTAAGAGAGCTTCTTTCATTTAATTTATCATTGTTATAAAGCTGTTAATTTTTAGCATTTAATTCCTTTTTAAATCATAAATTTAGTTATTGAATCCTCTTTTTGATATACACTAAAATAAATTGCTTATTTGTATGACTTATTTAAATATAATAGTTCCTTCTCTTCCTTTCACGTGAAAATGTTGATTAGCTTGGCTTAATTTCATCCCTTTTAGGTTTTGAAGACTTAATACTTGAAAATCAATTTGAAAACTTTATTTTTTAATATGCATAATTTTTTATATGTTGAACCCAAAAAAACCTTTCTAGATCCACCACTGACAAACAGAAATGGAAAACCAAAATAATCACCCCCGCTAAACTTCTTTTTGGGATGAGTATATGCTGCTCAATTCATCATTTTTTTTTGGCAGTATGTATAGGTTCTTATGCTTTTTTTTTTTTTTTTTTTTTTTTTTTTCTTTTTAAAGCTACCATCACCTCAGAAAATAACTAAGTGAACATAGTTTTGCGAGGATAAAAGATGAGACCTAGTACATGCCTTCATCTTCTTGACTCTACTAGTGTCATGGTGTTGATTGGTATGATATCTGTTAATATTTCACATCAGTTGGGATAAGGTTAATGTGCCTCTTATAAAGTCTTGGGCACTCCTCCCCCTTGAGCTAGCTTTTGGAATGAATTAGGCTAAGGTCATTTTTTTAAGATGGTATCACAGCCTCTACAACTTATGTTAGGCCTCTCATAAGTATTTCACCCTCCCGGTGTTTGGTCCTAGGCGTGAGGGGGTGTGTCAATATCCCACATCAGTTTGTGGTATGTGCCCCTTATATAGTTTTGGGCACTTCTCTTCTCCCCTTCCTCCGCCTGCTCTTTAAGCTAGCTTTTAGGGGTGAGTTAAGCCTAGCTCATTTTCTTAAGAAGATCTATCATCTATGAAAGGAATCTATATACTTTATTTTGTGCTGATGCAGGCAGTTCCATCTTTTCCGAGCTCATTCCCACACCTTTTCTCGGGCAAAGATGACCTCCGTTGCTTAATTCCATGTGCAATTGACCAGGTAAAAGCCCTCTCAATGCTGAAGCTTTTTAATCAATGTGAATATGATTGCCTGTAACTAGTATTGATGGAAATGTAACTGCTTCATATGACGTATATTATATTTCTATTTCTCGACTCTTGTTGCACTTATTTTTTTTAATTAAACTTTTGCAACTCTTTTTTTTTTCCTTTACCAATTTTCAAAACTTTTTTTTTTTTAAATCAGTTATCATCTTAAATGTTTTAATTTAATAGTGATTTTTCTTAACCATCACCTTCATCATGGATCTTTCTCTATTACCACCACACCACAACAAATTCTCTATCAATATTAACACCATTATCACTGCCATTACTATCACTACTTTGATTATCTTAATCATTTGATTTTTTTTTTCCAAATATAGTTATTTTATGTCAAAATAATTGAATTCTCTAATTATTTTTAAGTTCAAATAATTCAATTCCAGTTCAGTTCTTAAATCCCTGGTATTAAAATTATTAATATCTCAAGGTTTGGGTACTCATTTTCAGTTTTATCAAACACCTGGTTGGGATGTTATTTTATTTTGTATGAACACTGGTGTCTGATATTGACTTCTGTAGAATGGTACCTGCTGGAATTGATGAGATTTTCGTTTAATTCATGGGATGTCTCATATTGAAGAATCTCATGATTATGAGAAAATCATGAATTTGATTAGTAAAATAATGGCTTAGGAGTGATTTATATTTTATTGATGTCATGCCGTATATCTTTACCTTCCTTTATATATATAGAATCTTATGTATTATGTAAAAAGACAGTGAATGAAATTTAACCCTTTGAAGTTTTATGTCCATGGATGTAAGCTCTCGGTGGCCAAACCACATAAATCTTTCTTTTGTTATTTTTCTGCTATCTTTTCCATCATTCTAAATTTTAACATGGTATCAAAGCCTAAGATTTGAGTTCCAAAGCTATTTTTCTCCCATATTCTCCTTCATCATTTTAGATTAGGGTTTGAGTCTCAAAGATAATTTTTTTCTCTCCCAATCCAAAATTCTCCTCCTTCATGGATCAAAGCCTGAACACAATAGGAATATAATGCTACTAATTAGGAAGTTTAGATAGCTCCAAAATAGAATAGGAATTCTAAACGAAATAGGAAAATAGCTAAACCTAGATAGAATGGGAAGACTAAATAAATCCCTTTAGGAATAAGAAACACCAAAAAACTGATTCTGCAACTGTATTTTGATAAAATAGGAAGTAAAAGTGAGTTTGGACTGCTTTGGAGGCATGTTTGGACTGAAAAGAAGAATCTCCATGTTGCTGTCCAGAGGAGAACACACTGCACCTTGGAACACCCCTAGGGCGTATTCTTTCATGCCCTTAAAAATTAAAACTCAACTCAACTCAACTCAACTAAGCGTTTATCCCAAAAATTTGGGGTCGGCTATATGGATTCTTTTTCTCCATTCTAAACGATTTTGGGTTAAATCCTCAGAAATGTGTAATGCTTCTAGGTCATGTTGGACTATTCTCCTCCAAGTCAATTTAAGTCTACCTCTTCTTTTCTTTCTATCACCTAACCTAATGTGCTCTACTTGTCTAACTAGAGCCTCCGTATGTTTACGCTTCACATGACCAAACCACCTTAATCTCCCTTCTCTCAACTTATCCTCAATTGACACCACTCTTATCTTTTCTCTAATACTCTCATTACGGACTTTATCTAGTCTAGTATGATCACTCATCCACCTTAACATTCTCACCTCTGCAACTCTTATCTTAGATACATATGACTCCTTCAGTGCCCAACACTCACTACCATATAAAATGGCCGGTCGTATGGCTGTACGGTAAAATTTTTCTTTCAACTTATTGGGAATCTTGCGATCACATAAAACTCCCATGGCACTTCTCAACTTCAACCATCCGGCTTTAATCCTATGACTAACATCCTCCTCACCTTAAAATATCATTCTATGGTTCTATCATTAAAAAAAAAAAAAAAAACAGTTCCACATCATTTTCTATGGTTCTATCATTCTAAATTTCAATAGTACCAAGTTATTGTGTACATTAAAATTTCACATTTGTCATCTCACTTTTTGTTTTAGTGATAATGTTGAGAAAATTATAATCTGTAATTGATTTCTTGTCATTCATTTTGATTACCATGGATGATTTTAAGAAGTCATTTTTTTTTTATGTGGAATGGAAAAGTAATTCATAAAGGGAGGAAGGTATTGTTATTAAATGTGTTGGGTGGCACTTTGTTTGAGCCATATCATATGTGGAGAGGATACTGCAAGACTACAATCTGATTTTGCAAAAGTTTTGTAACTTAAGTATTGTTATATCTTAAAAATCTTGAAAACACTAAAGCAGCTGAGTAACATGGAATGATTCTAAACTTTTTTGTTAAAGTGAACTTGTGAAGTACTCGGTCAAGAAAAAAGAAGTTTATGGACTAATACAGATAAAAATTGGTTGTATAATCTAGTCTTGATATTTCTTGTGCACGTCAGACTGGAAGTTTTATAGCGAGGAAATATATGAAGTAATTGAAACTTTGGAGTAAACTAAAAACATGTCATGGAGCTTTTTGGTATGCTAAACTGACCATTTACATGAATGATTACTGGGAAGGTGCATGCCTTCTTTGTTATTTGTGGTTTGTCGCTCTATCTTGGATTTAAACTGTTATGAACATGGGGAGATTGAGAGGTATGTAGTGAACTGGTGTTATTTGAGAAGAGGGGCAGGGAAAAAGTCACCAAACTGTTAGTTCATTAGATAATTCTGGTAAATGTTTATGAAAAAAGGGCTTTCCTTGTGTAGAAAGAGATGATTCTTATTGATTTCAATTAATCTGTACATGGGTATTTATATACAATTGATTCCTATAATTGTGTTATACTAATTAGGAAGAAATCCTAAATAAGAAATCCTAAATAGGAATACTATACAAAATAATATAATGATTGACTTTCCATAACACTTCTCAAGTTGGAGCATAGATGTTAATCATGCCCAACTTGTTACAAATGTAGTCAATCCTAGCTCCATTCTGAGCTTTTGTGAAAATATCTCCTAATTGATATGTCTGTTGAGATGATCTGTTGAATCTTTTCACGAACAAAGTGACAATCAATCTCAATATGTTTGGTCCGCTCATGAAATACCGATTAGAAGCAATATGGAGAGCTTGATTATCACACCACAATTTGGGATCTTAAAACTGTCTCATCTAGTAATTGAAATATCCACATTACCTCACATACCGATTGTGCCATGGCTCAGATTCGGATTCACTAGATCGAGAAACTACACTCGCTTCTTGCTTTTCCAAGACACCAAATTTCCTCCAACAAAAATGCAATATCCGTTGACCTCCTATCAACCTTAGATCCAAAAACATTCAACATTCAAATGCCCATGATTACCATATAACAAACCTCTTCCCGAGCTCCTTCGATAGCACAAGATTTGTCCCAAGGCTTCCCAATGAGCAACGGAAGACATAAACCGACTTACCACACTAACGGCATAAGCAATGTCGGGACGGTGTGACAAGGTAGTTCAATTTTCCTACCAATCTCTGTATCTCTGGATCTTCAAACAACTCACTATCCTGTAAATTTGGAGTCATTGGTGCACTACAAGGCTTAGCACCTAATTTTCTGTCTCAATAGATCGATGACATATTTTCTTTGAGACAAGAAAATACCCTTCTTACTTCTCATAGCTTCAATACCCAAAAATACTTAAATAATTCCAAGTCTTTGGTCCAAAATTTGGAGGAAGGTTTTAAGAGATGAAATACTGCAGAGTCACTCCCGGTGATGATAATGTCATCCACATAGACTACCAGAGAATTAGACCACCTCGATTGCTTATAAAATCTTGAGTGATCACACTTACTCTTTTGCATACCAAATTCAATCTCCCAAACCAGGCCCTAGGACTTTGTTTCAAGCCATAAAGAGACTTTCAAAGTCTACAAACTTTACCCAACTCCCCCTGAGCAACAAACCCAGGTGGTTGCTCCATATACACCTCCTCCTGAAGATCACCATGAAGGAAAGCATTCTTGATATCCAATTGGTACAGAGGCCAATCATATGTAGAAAGAGATAAACAAGCTAAGTTTAGCTACAGGAGAAAAAGTGTCGAGTAATCAACCCCATATGTCCGAGCATATCCTTTTGCTACAAGGCGTGCTTTTAACCTAGCCACGTAACCATCGATTTACAATACCCATTTGCAACCAATAGCTTTCTTACCCATGTACCATTAGCATCTAAAGCCACCATTTCCTCTTTCATAGCGACACCGATGAGATCACCAATAGGGATAGGAAAAGAGTCTAAAGAAGTAACAAAACACCGAGAACAAGAAGACAATTGATTATAAGAAACAAAAGAAGAGATAGGGTAAGTACATAAACGCGTTTACCTTTACGAAGAGCAATGGGTAAATCTAGATCGAATCATGATCGGATCTCCCAACGAAGTAGCCGTGGAGGATCCCAATCTCCGGAATAAACATGAACAACGGAGGCCGAGTAGGTCTAGAGACAAGAAACAGTCTGTGAGAGATGACTAGAAATTGGTTGGATAGTATATATTAATATATCATCATCATACACCTGACTCTCATACACATATGATTGAGAAAAAAATTGAGTGAACTCAAAAATGTGACATCTGCAAACAAGATAACGATTAAGAGTAGGAGAGAAATTTGGATCCGGAGTACCCAAGAAAGACACATTTGAGAGACTTTGGATCCAATTTAGTAACACATCACGTACAAAACAAGTACAACCAAAAATACGGGTTCAACAGAAACAAAGATTTTGTAGGGAACAAAGTAGTATAAGGAATATCCCCATTAAGGACGTAAGACGGCATACGATTGATAAAAACATGCCGTAGAAACAAAGTGTTTAGGAACTTTCATCCAAAAAGAAGAGCACGAGTTACCTCAAGAAGATGTCGATTTTTCTTTCGCCACGCCATTTTGGGATGGGGTATCCACACAGAAGATCGATGAAGAATGCCATTTTGTGTCATATAAGAAATTGTAAAATATTCTTTAGCATTGTCACTTCTTAATATAATATTAAATTGAGTTTTGATTTCATTACAAAAGGCACAAAAGATAGAAAACAACTCGTAACGATTCTTCATTAAATATAACCAGTAACACGAGAGTAATCATCAACAAAAGTAACAAAATAACGAAATCCAGCTTTAGAAGTAATGAACAAGGACCCCAAACATCGAATGAACTAACTCAAAAGGGGATGAAGCTATTAACTCTAGACACGTAAGGCAAACGATGATGTTTTGCAACCGACACGACTCACATTCTAGGATAAAGGAGGACACAACTTCTTCATGGTAGACAAAGAAGGATGACCCAATCTACAATGAGCTTCAAGAGGTGTTACTGTCTCGAGCAAACAAGCGACCGCGTACATGATTTTCCGTAATGTAGAGACCACGACTCACTTCCTCTACCAATAATCAAGATCCAACAAACACCGATCAGAAAAAATGAAATAGAACAATTTAAGGTACGAGTAAGTTTACTAAGTAGATTAAAAGAGAAATTTGGTAGACACAAAACAGATGACAAAGAAATTATTCAACCCATGACACAAGAAGTAGAACCATCAAAGTAAGAGGAAGTGGGATTAGAAAGCGGATAGAAGACTAGAATTACCATGTGATCTGCTGCACAATCAATAACCCATTTGGATGAGGAAGACACAAGGCATGTAGTGGATTTACTCGATCAAATCGCAGTGATAGGGAACCGTAGGCTTTAGAGATGAAAATCATGCAAAATCCTCTGCAGATACCAAAGCTTTTCTCAGAGGAAGATATCAGAGAATCCTCTGCGCCATATTTGCCATCCGTGATCGCTGATTTTTTCTGTTGCGGACAATTATATTTTGTATGGCTGTGCTCATGACAATAATAACAAATGACTCCTCTTGAGTCCTGATTAGAACTAGCCTCTCCATTACGACATTACTGCTGTAATTCCTCCTCTACTTCCTCTTCTATTACCTCGTTGTCCATTTGGATTACGGCTAATAAGAGCATTAGAAGATTGGGTACTCTGCACGAAGGACCCGTGTGAATGTTTCATGCAAAGAGGAAATCTCAAAGAATATGAGATTTAGCGCCTCATATTCAAGGAAGGCCTGCAAGAAAACTCATAACACTTTCACATCGTAACTAAAAGGCAACAATACATTAAGTTCCTCATATACCCGCTTAAAATCCATAAAATAAGCCGTGAGAGACTTATTCTCTTTCTCGAATGCCTTACAAACATCATAAATACGGAGATATTCCCAAAATCTAAGTAATCCATCAATTCCTTAACAAATTCACGTGATTAATTAAACTAATTACCTCACCGTGAATCGAGTTCAAACAACCGAGCATCCTCCCTTAGCCAAGTTTGTTGTGTATCATCGAGGTGGATCTTTAGTAAGGTGATCATCCTTATCAATGCTACGCAAATAGACCCTACTTACTCCACCTGTAATTCGAACCATTAAGTTTGTGTTCCGTGATCTTAGTCATCATCGGAATCACATCAGAAATAACATTCTTATTGTCTGCCATTTGTTGAGACAAAGAAAACTAACCGAAACGCTAATCCAAAGTGCTGACAGCAACAAAATAATCCAAAATCACAAATCAAGCAAATACCGAAATAGGATCTGAGAGCCAAACCTCAGAAGTCCTTTAATGGTGTACTGGATCAGGCAACAGCACACAGTGGTGGAATGAGGGGATTGAGGCGACGTTGGCAATGTTGATCGGAGTCGAAACGGCCGGTCGGCGGCCAAGGTCTCTCCTGAGCTGGGTGGTGAGAACAAATAGTCACCCTAGATAACCAGGCTCTGATACCATGTAGAAAGAGATGATTCTCATTGATTTCAATTAATCTGTACATGGGTATTTATATACAATTGATTCCTATAATTGTGTTATACTAATTAGGAAGAAATCCTAAATAAGAAATCCTAAATAGGAATACAGAATACAGAATATACACAGAAATAATATAATGATTGACTTTCCATAACACCTTGTTACTTGGAAGAATAGGAATGACACTGTTTTGAAGAGATTCCATAGGCATGCTTTGGAATTGGGACATTTGGTGTGGGGATATTTGATGACATGGAGCATATCATTGCACTGCAATCGTTATAATTTTTACTTTTCTTACAAATGGATTCAAGATAGGGCATTATGGGACATCCAATTGGATGGGTCACTGGAAGTAGTTTGTTAATCTGCAGAACTCCTTAAAACATATAATATGCTATCCCACGATTATTCTTGTTTTTTAATCAATGGATGAAAACAATGATTGGTTTCTATTGATATTGATTGAAGGTTGATCCTTCTTCTGCTTCTTGATTTTGGAGACAATATGGCAAAATCTGTTCCTTCCTTCCTTCAAACTGATTTATCTGGATATTTAAACTTTAGATCTTGGTGTTCGTCATTGTTGTCTTTGCCTTCTATCTTTTCAGGATCCATATTTCAGAATGACACGAGATGTTGCTCCTCGGATAGGATATCACAAGCCTTCATTGATTGAATCCTCATTCTTCCCTGCATTGCAGGTACTTCTATATATAGGCATAGGAGCAGTTGCAATCTAGAGTAGTAATCTTTATGCAAATGCGCATAATTTTTTTCTTTTTGAGGATATTCATAATAATTCTTATTTCTACTATTACTAGTATCTTTCTTTTTCCCTTCAAATGCAAATAAAGAAAAGTGTGGATCAAAGAGAGAGAGGGAGAGAGAGAAGGCACATGTGGCTTCAATTGCAAATCAATACTTAGTAACTAACATAAACTGGAATATGTAGAGAGAGGGAGGGATATGCCTTCAAATGCAAATTAAGCTTAGCAAATAACATAACCAGAATATGTCGAGGGAGGGAGGGAATCAATACTCTGGCCGTTACATAACTGGATTATGTAGAGGAAGGGAGATATAGCTTACAGTATGTGTGCCTTCAAATGAAAATCAAGAAATAGCTTTCTGAATGCAAATTAAGGCACTTCACAAGTTGTCACCATTGACAACGAAAATTGAAGCTTGTATAATTATGTAGACAAATTCAAAGATTCAATGTTGTGTTGTGCAGAACTGCAAATACTCTGAAGATTCCAAGAAAAATGATTTTATGCAGTGGAATGATTACTGGAATTTCATATTACCTTACTGGAATGGTTACAGCAGCTATATTTGCTCATACAGCTTATGCTTTAGCACTTCCACAGTTCCACTAACATTACTGATCATTTGTTTCCGTGAAATTGGGTACATTCAGGGGGAGACAGGAAAAATGTCAGCCAGTGATCCAAATTCAGCCATATATGTGACTGATTCAGCTAAGGAAATCAAGAACAAGGTATGTTCCTGAAAGTTGACAGTCTCTCTCAAATATGCACCGATGCATGATGCATGCGCACACACGTGCACATCCTGAAGGTCTTTCTGATACTGCCAAAATGAGGCAATTATCAATTCCACTTTTTCAAATCGAAAAAAAGTTGTTCATATGATTGTTTAGCTGGACCGTTGGGAGGTAATTATGTTCATCTAATATTCTGTAGTCTCCTGCCAACATTTGGAATCTAAGAAGTGGCCACAAATTTGTAGCTGATGACCATAACTACCTAAAATATCTCTCGACTAATTTTCTCTATTACACCTTTATATGCTAATGAGACTGATGCTACATCAGTTTGCAATATCGCTACATATATGCAATAGTGTTTATCTGTATCCCTCATTTTGCAACATCAATACACACGCAAAGTTGTGAGTGTGCTTCTATGTCTGCGAGAGTATTAAAATATATTAGTTAGAGAGTATACATTTTACTTTTGCATTCTGGCTGCTTCTATGTCTGTGAGACTATCTTGGCTTTCTGTGTAAAAAGTTTATAGTTATAGCATTCTGGCTGTATTAAAAATACCCAAGTTCCTTTATGTTTTACGGCCTTGTTTGGCATTCAGTGTCAAGGTCAAAATAAAGCAGTTTTTAAAAAAGCACCTTTTTATGTGATTAAAATATATCAAATTTACTTTTTAATCAATTTTTAATCCTCTCAAGCTATTATATTTATAAAACTGCTTTTCTCAATGGTAGCTTTAACAACAATGCCAAACAAACCAATGTGGTAGGAAGACTCTTTTCTGTAAGATTTTTGAACATAAAATGTATAACACGTGTTGGTTAGGATGCTGATCTTTTGTGGTCACATTGCATTGCAGTTACGGTGTCTGCTCTCTATTGAGTCTTCTATGACTAGAATAATATGAGTGAAGGCGTAAGCAGCAATGGGTCAATGGTTGATACAGTTGAACTAAAAGTGATTTGAACCCCACACTAGTTGTAATGCTTAGAAATGTGGATGGTTAGTAGTCTGTTAATGGCCTTGGGAGCATGCCCAGCCCACACTGAAAAAGGACCTAACTTGAGCAAAGAGATTTCCGTTTAGGACTTATCCAACCCTTAATAGGAGTTAGGACTGCCCCTAAATCCTGTTAGCCTTGAGAAAGAATTTTCCTTAAAGCCCTGGCTCTTCTTGACTGACTAGTAGCATGTATATTTTTTTTTTTAGATTTTTATTAACTTGGACGTGGGCAAAATGTTATGCCCCTAATTTTTAGGCAATAAAATCCCGACCCAATCTGGGCCTGGCCAGACAATTGATCAGTTTAAAATGGCATATTTCTTAGGTGTTTCATATGAGCATGCTCTTTAGCTGATATAAACTATATTGATGGCTACAGATAAACAAGCATGCTTTTTCTGGTGGGCAAGATTCTTTAGAGAAACACCGAAAATATGGAGCAAATCTTGAGGTAGTGAACACTTCCACTGAATTTTGATTGAGAATGTCAAATTATAACAAGAAATTATAATTTGATTTCTTGCCAGAAATTATAACAAGAGATGTGTTCCTTGCCAGTGTTTTCTTCTCTGTATCAACAGATACATGGGAAGTGTTTGATTTCTCATAGGATGGAATGTCATAAACATTTATTCTGTTTGCCCTTCCATCAGGTTGATATACCAATAAAATATTTAAATTTTTTCTTGGAGGATGATGATGAGCTTGAACACATAAAAAAGGTACTGTTTCCATTTCTAGTTGATTTTATCATTCTTCTAGCGAGGATAATTATTTTGCTCTCCAAATTTTAGGCATTGCTAATTTGGAATAAGCAACAAAACATTCCTTGTTAATACCAATGTTTATGCTTTAGGAGTATGCTGCGGGACGCGTGCTAACAGGAGAAGTGAAGAAGCGCCTTGCTGAGGTTTTGACTGAATTGGTGGAAAGACATCGTTTGGCACGATCAGCTGTAACTGATGAAGTAAGCTATTTTCGTACCATCACAATGTTGCAATATGGACCCACATATAATATATATATATCAATCCAAGCCTTACCTTGGAGTTGTCATGTGATGCTTCCTAAGGAGAGCTTTGGCTTTTTAATTATTAATTATTACTTTTATTATTATTATTATTATTATTATTATTATTAATGTTTTATTTTTTTATTATTTTGATTGTTTCTTTTATTATTATTATTATTATTATTATCTTTTAGCACTTTTATTCAATATTAGATTATTTTATTTTATATTAGGTATTTAATGTCAATTTCTATCATTATTTCCTTTTAGCTACATTTAGTCTATTATTTAAAAAAAGAAAAAAAAACCTACGTTTAGTCAATATTATTAGAACAAATTGATATGGTAATTAGTGCCATGTGATTTAATAATCTATCTTCACATAAATTTATTTGTGCTACATATTATTTAATAATTTTTCATTTGTCATCTTACGAGATATGGATGTCTGGTAACATGATAACGGAAAAAATTAGGAATGACTATATTCACCAGAGAACATGTAGTACACATATTGGAGATAAAATGAGAAATGATTGACTAAAATGATTTGGTTATGCCCAATGTAGAGATTCAAATACTCTAGGCACAGAAGTGTAATAAGTTAGCAAGGAAATAAGAGAAAATGGGAAAGGGGATACCTAAGGTGATGTGGAGAGAAGTAGTATTAAATAATTTACAGGCTTTGAATATTGATATGGATTTTGTGTCTAACAAAGATATATATATATATATATATATATATATAGCTGACCTTAACTAATTTAAGATTAAGGCTTTAATTGTTGTATGTCATCTTACAAGATATTTTTCGTTTAATTTTTTTTTATGTCAAATGATAATTTCTAAATAAATAAAATATGTTATGACATATAATTATATGAATGATATATACTCTATTAAAAGATAATTATTATAAATATAATATTATTTATATTATATATGAATTTTTATAAGATTTTACAATTATTAAATATAAACTTTTAAAATTCAATATATATATATATATATATATATAAGAAACATTTCAAATAAATATTTATAAATTGAATTGAATAATATATATAAAAAAAATATTAGCCACATGTAAAAAGTACGGACACTTAGCTAGTGATGTAATCCCTCCCATAAAGATAGACTTACTTTTTATTTTCACGTGGATTAAAGAAATGTAGTTAATATAGTTAAAGCAATACATTTTGTATAGGTTTTTTTCTAATATACCTTTCGGTCATATTGCAATATTAAAATTTAAATAGCTTTTATTACTAAATTATTCTTGAAACTAATAAATTTTACATTTTCAATACTTAATTAGGGGCATATTAGTAAATTAATGAGTAAACTACTATTTCAAAAAGGAAAATGGCCTATTATTTGGAACAGATAAAAAAGAAAGTAAACTTATATTTATTGGATGGAGGGACTATGAACTACATATTAGCATGATTAACAACTTAGCTTATTTAATTTGAATGGCATTCTTGCTTTAGGGTCCTAAATGCTAGATTATATTCTCAACAAATCAAAACCAAGGATGTCGGTTGTCGACATTATATGACGGTTTTTGTTTTCCTGTTTCAGATGGTGGACGCATTTATGGCTGTTCGACCACTTCCCAATATGTTTGACTAAAGTTGAGGTAATACAAGTGAATGAAAGATTTTGTCATTGCTTTAGAATATTGGTATGGGATGTGGCAATTTTCCATATTACAGGATGTCGTTATACTTATTTAATTATAGATAAAGGAGATATTTATTACCAATACAATTGAGTTATTGTTTGGTGAACTTCAATCACCAAAGGCTTATTTCCATGGTTGTCGGTGATACCATTAATGGGATTGCCTTGTTACATGTTCATGAAATTGAGAATCTCATAAATTAAATTATCCTTGTTTACATTTTATGTTTAGGCCATAATTAAATTAATTTTGTTATAAAGTTAAATTTAATTAATTTTATTCTATTTGATTTAATTAATTAAAGATTTGATATAAATTAATGCTAAACATAAATATCAAGAGTGAGTAAATATGGGTAGTTGCTGGAGAGCAATTTATGAGAAGTTAAGTGAGGTTACCAGATGGTGGGCATGTAACTCCCATCAATTGCAAACGTGATCTTTTAGATTGTTTTAGCTACCTGCAAAGAGAATTATAGATATCAGATGAGTAATGACATTTAGAGTCCCGAAATAGCAATCAAGAAGTTCAATTAATCAACAAATCAACAACAATTCAAAGACTCTAATATTCCAATCAATTTAAGATTGTGACAGTCAATCTGGCCTTCATATTTATTGTCAAATTCAATTTTAAGTAATTTTTAAGCAGTTGCATTTTAAATTTCAAGTTTTGTAATTTCTTTCAGCAATTAATATAATTTCACTTTTCAATTTCAGTTATCTTTAACATTCACATTGCATTTAAAGGTGAAGTTGTGTTTAGTGTAACCAATTCTCAAAATCATTTGATTCAGAAGTTAGAAAAAGCAATCCTATAGTTGATACACTCAGTATTTAGTGCGCTTGCAATCCTAAGTTGCTAGCCAACTAAAATTATTTTTTAAGTAAATAATTTTTGACTCGATCAGTGGGATCAAAAATCTCATTTCAACACTAATTTTTATTGTTTTTACCCAAAATTACAAATAATTTTTGGCACGCTTAGTGGGATGTAAGGTCTCATTTCATCACATAACATCATTATACCATGCCTCCGAAAGCCAGAGTGTGCTAGCAAAGAAACCACCGAGTCTCAGAATACAAAGGGAAGTCATACAGCAATTGGTTTAAACATTCAAGTTCTTCTCATGATGGAACGATTTGAGAGGAGACCACCTACTCGCAAAGTAGAAGTGAAGAATCTAAATATTACAGAGACTGTATATACCTTGGCTAATGCTCCAAACTAAGAGCAAGGTGGGTCAGTTTTTTATTTTGTTAATGAAAGGAACTTTGCATCAACCATTGTTGATGTCTTGGAGGACATAGGAAGGCGAATGGATATAACTTTCGACAAAATTGATATATTGATTTAATCGTTAGCTGAAAAATTCAATTTGCTCATTCCTTTACCTTTTGATGGCCAGGTCCCTAAGCCAAAGGAATTCTCAAGGGACTCTGTCATAGACTCTCTAAGGTAGTTCTGATAAAAAATGAATTCAAAGCGAAGAAAAGTATTAACCACCTTATAAGAAAGAGGAGTAAGTAGCTAACCACTCCAGAGCATCAGTGCAAATAAGTCATTCTAGCTGTAGGACAGGTGCTCCTATCCAAATTCTCAGCACTACTAGCTAACCACTCACTCGAGAATTTATGATGCAGAGGTAATTGTAGGTTCTCAAGTCTCACCAATGCCTCAACAGGTGCAGACGCCCGAGGTAACCTTTAGCTCGGGGGCAATAGTCACATAGAAACTAACATATTTATAATGCAGATCCACAGGCGTTGGTACCTTGCAACCTACGTACTAGCACTTGTAGTCCCAGTTCCTAATATCACAGCTCCAATTGATAAGACCTTGAACAAGCCAATAATCCTGCAGTTGAAGGAAGAAAAATTTGGTCTTTAAGTTTCTACAACTTCTAATGACCAGTTCCTCAGACCGAAAGGGCATCAGCCTAAAATTCTCTCGAGGGCTAGTAAAAAAGGAGTTAATGTTCCCACAGTCCAGATTCCTTTTATAACAGTTACAGTTGCTCTAGTTCTTAAGTTAGCGATTCTGCAAGTCCAAAACCATCATGCTTTCCAAGAAACCAATGGGATAACATAAGCATAAAATAGTTAAGGTTGAACCACGGCCTCAAATAGTCGACCCTATGGCTTTTTCTAAGGACCCTGTAGAAAAATGAAATAAACAAAGTCAACATAACGGCTAAAGTGTAATTAAGTAGGCATTTGCTGTTACTTACGCAAAATAAATAGAAAATTAATGAAATAAGTAGGCTTAGCACTGAGATCGATGGTGGTGTGGAGTGTAGGTGAAGGCCCAACGGGGTCAGGTTGCTAATAGTGTGCAAGTTGAGTGCGATGAGAAGGCACAGACCGAAGTAGAAGAAGAAATTTGATGTGGGTTTGGTGATTTTGGTTGAGTAGAAAGAGATTTGAGAGAGAAAGAGTAGAGAGAATGGAAGAAGAAGGAAGTGAATAATGAATTTTATGATGAAGCAAAAATAATAGTTTTTATGAAGGTAAGTTAGTTGGTGTGCATGGGGAATATAAAAAAGTGTTTTTGATGGAATGAAAAAGTGAAAAGGAGTCTTCATTTGAAATTTAAATATGAAGATAAGGCAAGAAACTTGCTAGTAAATAATTGAACGTGTAAAATGCAAGAGGAATTAAGCAAGTGCATGGAGTTGAGCTGGTACCTGAGATTTGAGAAAGTGCAGGGAGTTAAGCTGATACTTGAGATTTGAGCATGTGCATGGGAGTATAAGGGAAATCTAAAAAATTAAAATTCCATATGAAATGCTTGTTCAGCCAATCCACATGCGACACCAAAAAAGTAATTTTTTGTGTTTAACTTTAATTAATTTTATTCTATTGATTTAATTAATTAAAGGTCTAAGATAAATTAATGTTGAAGATAAAAATCAACAGGGAGTTAGCAAATATGTGTAGCTATTAAAGAGTAGTTTAGAAGAAGTCAAGGGAGGTTACCAGATATTGGGTAGGTAACTTAACTACAAAACGTAATCTTCCAGACCCTTTCAGGTACCTGCAAGGATAACTATAAATATCAGATAAAACATTTAGAGTCTCGAACAACAACCAACCAGTCCTATCAATCAACAAATCAACAACAATCCAAAGACTTTAATAGTCCAATCAATTTATAACTTCAGTAGTCAATTTGTCCTTCACATTTATTGTCAATTTCAATTACAAGGAATTTTCAATTTTCAAGCTGTTCCATTTTATTTTTCAAAACTTATAATTCCCTTTCGCAATCAATACAATCTCACTTTTTAATTTCAGTTATCTTTCACACTCACATTGCATTTAAAGGTGAAGCTGCGTTTAGTATAACCGATTCTTACAATCGTTTGATTTAGAAGTTAGAAAGCGCAATCCCATAATTGATATGTTCAGTAACTAGTACGCTCGCATTCAAATTATTTGTCAGCCAAATTATTTTTATATTAAACAATTCTAAATAACTTTTTAAGCTTTTATATATATGTGTGTGTGTGTGTGTGTGTGCGTGTGTTTTATTCTAGGGTTAATAACAAAACAGTTCTTTAAAAATAAATAAAATCATACATCATTTGGGAGATATATATTTCATTTATGAGGAGCAATTTGAGAGGTATTTTTGGGTGAGTCTTATAACACTCCTCACCTAACTACAGTGTAGCCGAGCAAAGCATGTCACACTTGGTGCTGGAACACCTTATTTTTATCTTACTTTATTCCTTTTAAAATTTTGTTCTCGTTATATTTTAATATCAATTATTTTTCTATGGAGAAACCAGCGGAGTTTTCTCTGTTTCTATTATCATTTAGCGTATTTTACTATTCATCTGATTGAAATTTCAACAATATTTTCACAATAAAATCTCATCAGTTATTTTCATAGTCATCTCATCACACATTCCATTTTTGCAACTCATTTGCATACATATCCATTCATACTCAATTTATATATCAAAATTCTCAAACTTTATAATTTACATGATTTACAAGCTAATTTCATAAATTCACAATTTACATGAAGTATAAATTAATTACAATACCATAATTTACATTACAATTAAAAATTGATTATAATTACATAAAATAACTTTTGTGAGCCCTATCTACATGCATTGCTGAGGAGATGACAACTTGAACACTTCAGACACTGTTGCGGAATTGGACTCCAAAAATCCCAGTCTATTGTCCACTGGATTTTAGCTTCAGTACCTGCGCGAAGGAAACAAAATCCATCGCGCTAAGCATTTCTGCTTAGTGGTGCAATAATTTAATAAGAAAATAATATATACAAATAAGAAAGACTGAAATATAATTCTAAAGTATAATTTGGATTCTCGGGTATCAATTAAATTCGGTATGATATTTCTAATATCAACTATCTTATATTCTATTTTGTCCCTCTTTGGAAGTGCTGAGTTTATACAGTAATAATATTCGATATACAAATTAATTCTAGAAGTATTGTATTTTCGATTCCTACAATTCTGAAAATTTCGTTTGTTCTACTTGATTCAGTTATGTTTTCATTGCTAATCTTTTTTCTCATTTCATTTAATACTTTCTAATGTTTTTAATTACTAATATTCTTAAAAAAAAATTTCAATAATTTACACTGCCCAGGTAACCTATGACAGATTGACTAAACTGGATAACGGGTCGTTGGCACTGGATACCGCGGTGCCTCGGGCCGTCATGCCATGGGATGTGTAAGCTCCACGTATGCAATCAGTATGGCTAAAAAGCCATGATAACATATCAGTATGGCTAAAAGCCATGATAAAAAGTAATCAGGCATAAAAGCCATGAGTGCGGGCATAAAGTTATGAATACAGGCATAAAGTTATGAATACAGGCATAAAGTCTTACGCAGTACAGCTAAAATAATACCCTATTGGCATGCCAATCTATCCAATCTGACACACGTGTCTAGGCAATATATGGGCACATTATACCATTATTTTATTAAATGTTTCGATTATAATTTATAGTATTTTAATTTTTATTCATAGCAAAAGCATAAATACCAAAATCTTATTCCTACATAATTTATGCAATTCATCATACCATTTATGATAATTTCAATTCACATCAATCAATATACATGTACCATTTGTACGTCTAAATATTTTCTTTTCTACAATAATGAGAACTAATGTTTCATTCATACATTAATATGATTCATTTATTCATTATACTATTTATGTAACTTATCATTCATATTCCAAGTAATCCATAAATATTTCATGAATTTCAAATTTAATTAAATTTGAAATTAAATCCTAGAGTCACTCAACTTCAAGAATTTAAATTCATTAATCACATTATATATTAATGATCATATTAGCTTCTCTAATTTATTTTACTATTTCCTAAATCATTGTGATCACTATTCACATTATTATTTACTCAAAATGTTGACTTTTTTTTTTTTTCTATATAATAGGTATGTTAATTCCAATTGCACTAAGACCCCACATTTTGGGTTCTACATTTGTTGGCATTGATTGCCAATTGCAATTCAAAGCCTCCTATAAACATTTTCAAAAATTCAGTTTTTATGTCATAGGTTTACTGTTCTATTGGTCTATGCTAAAATGAGAATTTGGCTAAACTTTCTTTATGAAAGTTGTTCCTTTATGTATCTAGTTTAATTCCATTTTTGAATCACTCCATTTGGAGTTTTGTAGCTCAAGTTATGGTCAAATAACCATAACTGGTTCATTTCCTAATTGTCTCTTTAATTAGGTAGATTTTGGCATTACCTTTTTCCAATTTAATTGGACATGTTGTAGTTACTTTTAGGCTTAGCATTTTTTATAAAATTTGTTGCCCTATCTCTTATGGTCACTCAGAAATTTTTAAGTTTTGTAGAATTAATTATACTAATTTAATTGGCCTAGACTTCAGTACTCTGTGTCTTTAGGGTCCAAGTTCATATCAGTAAATTTGACCTCCATTTTAGGATTCCTATGTTTATAATGTGAGGACAATGTCTAAAATAAAGTTAGAGCCCTGTTTCTTAGGGTTCGAGATCAGTATGGCTCAACCTAATTAGAGTTTCCTAGCGTGAGATATACTATAAATACTATTATGGGGTCAATTGTGATTTGGTCAAACTCTAAGTTTTAATGTGTTAATTTCTTCTAACCATTTGACCTAGTTTCTTTGGGTTCTGGGTTTTGGTCAAAAGACCAATATTGTAGACCTATGTCTTATAAAACTTTTTCATTGGTTTCATTACATTTAAATTTTTAGAGACCAAGTTATGGTTATTTTGCCAAAACTGGTAGGATAGTCTATGTCCAGAAAATTCTGGGCATAATGGTTTAGGTCAATTTGGTGTCCTAATTTGAGTCAACAATTTCATTAGGTTAGAGGCATTTCTGGGCTTGGTGTTCTCAATGAAAGTTGTAGTCCTATGTCTAAGCTTTCCAATGGTATAAAATTCAGGTCATTTGGGCCTGTCTAGAGAGAGTTATGGCCAAATGAATATGTTCATTTGGTCATTTTTTTTAGGTTCAGTGTTTGGATATCCGGATTGGACCAGCAAATTGGTCAACTTATGGATAAAATTTGGACAGGGTTTCTTCATGAAAAATGAGGTATTTTGAGTTTAGTTTCACCTCCAATTGGCCTCATACCAATTGGACTCACATAACTTCAGTTATAGGTGAAACAAGACCCTGGACTCATAGGTCCTAATTTCCTGCATAAGAGAAGCACTCCCAATATTCAATCTACCAACTCCTTTACTTCAATTGACATACATAGCACTTCAAATGATCAACACACAAGCTCATTTAGGTCAATTTCCAACAATTACATAAAACCTTAATTCATGATCACAAACCCTAAATCAAAAATTTCAATATATGCACACCACATGTAAATCACCATGCTAATCACATTCACTTGTTAATCAACACTTGTAACCACAAGTCTAACCTTCATTTCATCAAAATCCCATCAATTCTTATGGCTGCCGAAAATTTAATCCCTCACAAAGTTGTCATTTTCTTTTTATTTCAAGTAATTTCAACTCTCCTTAAGTCCAAATCAAGCATTAAACAAAAGAGTTAATGAGATTAGGCACTAACCTTTAAGTGGCACTTCTTGGAATTGTATAAACTTTAGAATTTCTTCACTTTATGATAATCAAAAATTTTCTCTGGATGTGGAGATAAATTTTTGTGAAGGACAATTAGGGTTTTAGGGTGAAGAAAGCATGGAAATCAAGCTCTTGAAAACCAAAAATGGAGGAGAGCTTCTTGGTTGGATGTTCGGCCATGGAGAATTAGAAAAGAAGATGAGCTTATTTTTTTATTGCATTTTAATCCCTTTTATTTCTTATAAGTAGGCTTGTTAAATTTTAATTAGTGGGAAGCTTTTTAATGATGTCATTCTTGTGTAATAATTAACTTAAATTTCATTTTTGTTTTTACTTTCTTTTTCTTCTTTCTTTTATCATTTTTAATTAAATTTTGAGTAATATTTATTTACATTTTATGTCATATAATTTATTTACTTAATTGGACAAGTTGGTCAAAAATCGTCTCTGAAGGCGAAATGACAAAAATGTCCTCTGTTTAGCTTAATAGACTAAAATTATCTATACCGATTTAAAATTTTTTCTAAAAATTTTCTTGGCATTCTAATGCTATCGAAACCTCAATGACTCTCCTCTGGAGTCCCAAAAATTATTTCACGGAATTTTCCTTGGGTTTAGAGCTACTAGCTATAAAGACAATAACTTTCTGTTAGGGTCACCGACTCATTTAACTTTATTGTATTTTATTTTTAAAATTTTTTCTTAATTTTTCTTACTATTATTTGATCTATTTATGACTCATCACTCTAGTTTACATATAGTTCCAGATATTCTGATTGTCCGGACAGATATTGGTCACGGGAACAGTAGAACATTCGGACTATCTAAAGTGAGGGCATTACAAATCTACTCTAATTTTGGCAATCACAATAAAAGTATAGAACTAGAGTTTACCTCTTTGGGCACCATTTTATTTTCCTCTCCATATATCTGTTTAAATGGTTTTCTTTTCACCTGCTCGAGCTTCTTTTGGTAAGTTTGATAACCATATTGGACTAATGGACTGTTATATGGTGTCCTATCCATTGAGAATTTATTTCAGTAGAATGGTTGTATGTATAATTGATATTTTCTAGCAGTTAATTATGATTAAATTCACTTGCGACTTATCATGATCAATGGTCATAATACAATTATTACCATTAACTCTATGATTCTAAATGGCATGAATTTGAATGACTTATAAAATTGAGCATCAATTCAATAATGTATATAACCTAAAATAAAGTAGATCAGTTTGAGTTTGTTCAATCAATTTGACTTTAATTAAAAATTTTAAATGAATAAATTTTATTTTTTTTAAAAGATTAAAATTTTAATTAAAATGTTGGCAATTCATAAATTAACTTGAAACTCTTTTTATATATCGATAAAATGGTAATCATATCAACTTGCAGTTGAAAAAAAAAGGAATATTAAAGATGACTCAAAGCAGAACTCAATAGATGCAATTCGTTTTAGAAGTGATAAATTTTTATTTGACTCATTAATTTGATTTGAATATTGATTTAAACCTTAGAAAACCAAAAATCTTAACACTCTGTTTGACAGGAGAGAAAATTAACAAAGAAAATTTTTGGAAAAAATAACTATATTTTACATATTTTTGTATTTGATTAAAATGGGAAAAAATTAAGAGGAAAATAAATTTTGAAGCTTATTTCCTTTTTATTTTTTTTAAATCGGAATGAAAATATTAAAAGTTACAAATATATCTCTATATTTTATGATTTCTTATTGAAAGTATTAATAAATTAGTTAAAAATAAAATAAAGAGAAAATATTCATAATTCAAAAGCAGATAATTCAAACACTCATTTGTCATCTCTAGTCAAAGGCATAGATTGAGGAGAAGATGATGCCAATCAATAGTCCAAGATTCGTACATGGGTTGTCGGGATTTGATTTTAGGGTATCATCAATATTCCAAGATTCCTTTACCCACTCTAATGTCAATCACCATCCACCCTATCCCATGATCCTATAATAGAAGTTTCCACCATTATTCAACTAGTGAGCTGAAAAAATTGAAAAAATTGATTAAATTAAATTCAATTAAATTTTTTATTTAATTTTAATTTTAAAAAATTAAATTTATTCTATTTATTGAAATTTTAATTTTTAATAAAAAATAATAGAATCGAATAATTTGTTTTTTAATTAATTATTATTAAATTTCATATCAGAGTTATAAATACAAAAATATAATTAAAATTGAGTTCAAAATGAGCCGTAATTAATTCTAAAAAATGATTAAAATGAAATTTAAATTGATAAATCTAATTGAATTCAATTTAACTGGTTTAGTGGTATATAATCTTCTAAAAATTTTGATTTATTCGATTAATTATATTTGATTTAATTTAATATACTAAAATTTTAATTTATTTATTTTTTAATTTTTAAAATTAAGTCAAACTGATCCATAAATTCCATCCAAATATTTTTTTTAATCAATTTGTTATACATTTAAATCTCATTTGGAGTTGAGGTAGAGGTAAAGCAACACTTTTTTTAATATTATTTAAAAATTATTAAAAAATATTATTTAATTATTTTAAAATTTTTATGATTTAAAATATTAAATTTATTTTAAATTACTTTATAATATTTTTAAAAAATATATTTAAAGATATAAATTTTCCTTAATAGTGACTTCTATAATAATATCAATGGAGATTTTTTTTTTTTTTAAAATGAAGTTTGGTAAATAAGTACAACTAATGGAATGTGATGAGATAGTGGAAAGCTCACAATTATAGGATAAGAGTTTATGCCCTAGCACTAACGCACTATGTGTTGTAAATATCATCTCCAACTAAAATATATATGTAAATTTATATAAGCTAGCAAAGTTAATGATTGGTTTGTCCATATGAAATAAAGTTTACCAATCATAGTGGGCTTTCAACAACGTTGAAAAGTTGGTGATTTTCCACATTTTAGGCTCTTGCAAGTTGTGAATTGCAAAGTCTACTCAGCCTTCTAGATTAGAGTTGAAATCTTGTTCTGTTTTGTTTTGTTTTCATGCCATTTTTTTCAAACTATTGGCCATAGAACTACTCCAAACAAAGTTCAATATTTCTTTTGATTGGGCATTTGGTTTTTAGCTTCCAATTTTTGAACATTCATTGCTTAAATTTATGTATTTATAAAATAAATTAAGGGTGGATTTTGATGGAAGTTAATTTCAAAAAATTTAATTAAATTTATATTTTGAATAAAAATCAATATAATATATCTAATTATATGTTTAAAATCCACCTCTATTCAAATGAAATTAAAATGAAAATAGTAAACTATGTAGAAAATAATCTTCTATTCAATTGTAGAATATTTACGCACTTAAATTAAGTAAATATATTTTCTAAATCACACCGAAATATTGACTTGACTTACAATAATAAATGGGGAACTCACGTTGTTTTTATATTTTTATAATAATTAAATATGACTTATTATGATATAGGCTTATAATAATTATCTCTTATTTTTAATTTTTGTGATTATATATATGTTATTATCACAAAGACTTGATGGTTGAATGTCAACTGTTGACGTCAAACAAAGTTTTTTTTTTTAATTAAAAAAAAAAAACTAGAGACAAAATCCTTATATTTGAAATTAGCACAAATCAATTATTTTCTAAATGTTAAAATCTTGAACTCATAAGTAATTCCGATTATTGGCTTAATTTGGAATAGATAATTTATAAGAAAAAAATTATTTAAATTTTAAAAAGTCATATTTATTTATAATTTTTTTTAAAATAAAAAATTTTTAATTTAAAAAGAATTAAATTCTTTTCATTTTAAATATAAGAATTAATAAAAAAGAAATCAGTTGAATTGATTATTGTAAAATTCTACATTTTAAACAAAAGGGTTTAAATAATATATAATATTGTCAATTCTCATGCATTTTATTTTTTTCTATGAATTCTTGAAAATGAGTAAATCAAATAAACAGCAATGTTATGAAATGGGAAAAATTTACACATTTAACTTTTAGAAACAATATGTGAACTGTAGTTAAAAAGATTAATATAATCTTATGTCTTAAAACTTCTCTATCTAAATGTTGTTTTATAATATTTAACTATATTCAATAAATCATGCATCAAACTATAATTTATTGCACAGGGATTAAAATTATTTAACCAACTTTGTCAATAAAAATGGGATGGGAGAAATTTCAAGAGAAAATTTTGATAAAAATGAGTATTGAAATTCAAATTAAATATTAATTAAGATTGACATTAAGCATGAAATTCAATTTGCAATAACTCCCAAAGTTCCTTCTTTTTGTTTTTCATTATTTGATAGATCAAAATGTGAGTAGCTTATTAATCTTTTATGATTTTTATTTTCTTTAATAATTTATGTACCATAAAAAATGTATAAAATGAAACAGAAAGGTTAATAAAACCTTAGTCGAGTGATAAAAGAATTTCAGGTTGATGAGATATTCGATCTGCCTTTTTAGTCATTTATTTAATTGCAAGTTTGATTTGGCATGATTATATTGTTCTTATTATGAAATTGATTTGATTTGATTTGTTTCAATGTTTTTGTATAATTTAACATGATTTGGTCATACATTACGACCAATAATAATACTAACGAATTTTAATTCAATGGTATTAAAATCTTTTATTATGCTTTAAAATTTCAAGTTTAAATCGGAAATAAAATCTAATAAATAAAAATAAATAAATAAATAAATATCACATTATAAGAATTTCTAAGTACTACTAATGAAAGCCTAGAAATAATCAAGAAATTAAGAAACTTTAAAATGAATTTTACCTATTCTTGACTAGCATAGGCTTTAATTTGGAATAGAGATTCTTATAAATTTATATGAATGCAATGGATATAATATTTTTATCAGGATGGTGATTCCATCAACCAACGTGCACATTTGACCTTTTCTGAATCAGAAGAACCCTAAAAAATATCAGAAGAAGTCATGCAATTGTAGCAGTTTTATTCAACAATTATGATTTTTTTTTATTATATAAAAGTGAGAACATCAAGAAAAATCATAACTGGACTGAGTAACAATCCAATCTTCTACAATACAAGACTTATATGTGTCTGGGGCTTAATTGGTGTTAAACCTAAGAACTTTAATTACCTACAATTATCTGCAGGTGTATCTGTAAAATTATTTTATTTCTCCTGATATAATAACAGGTTTAACCCTTAAATTAAACTTTTTCTAGGCATTGACAAATGGGTAAATCTCATATCTAAAATTGCAACTCCCACTAACAACCCTTCCACCTTCTTTTCCATCACAGCAGCTTGGAAGTTCACCTATTATACCATTCAGACACTTCTGGCAATCAGCATTAGAAAGATCTCTAGTGCACTGAACCAACCCATAAAGCTTGTCAGATTCTCCAAGCTTTGAATCTCCTGAAACATACAATTTTGGGGTTGCATAGGCTTCCTTGGCCAATTGGGTCAGCAGCTCCTTAGTCTTCTGGTTGAATGAATCTGGATCACTTACAACTCTAACGTTCCACATATAGAACTTGTTTCTATTGTCAATTTGGCCAAAGAATTTCTTATCAGAATACTTAAAAAGACAATAATCATACCAAATGATTGCTGCTTTGTTATATGGACAACGCTTGCGGATCTCACCACTTGCCTCTGCTACACAGGTCTTGCAGTCTGAGCTTGAGACGTCTCCTCTGCACAAAGCAAGGCCATAAGATTGGTCTGGGTTCTGGCCTGACGAACCAAAACCAAAACCTGATTGTGGGGTTTGGATGTATAGATCACCAGCAAGCTTGTTGAGGTTGTTCTCGTAAGGGCCATTGGAAGTGAAGTTTTCAGAGCTAGAACAAAAATGGAAGAGAGGACCATGTCCAAAAACAGTATAAGCTTGGAGAATAAGCAGAGCAAAGGAGAGTAGTAGATTGAAAGAGGAGATGAATTTTGAGAGAGACATTGCTGAAGCTTGCAAGGATAGATCGGTGGGTTGTATGTGTTTAATGGCTAGCTTGGTTACCTATATATAGATGGTTAGTTTGATTTTTATAATATTATATTGGAGATTATTTCAGTACTCCGAATTTTGTCTTATATATTTATATGAATACATGTTAAAGGAGTTGACAATTATTTTATTGAAAAAAATTAAAGGAAAAGCACGCAGTATTAGTTAACTCGATTAATATATATTTTGAGCTTTAAACCATTTGAACATTTCAATTCAATTCCGGGTAAATTTTTATTTGTAATTTCTTTCAATTTGATTTTTCATAAAGTTGATTATTATGTTAATTATGCAATGATGACTTCTAATTTCTATGTGATTTTCACATAAAACAATGTTAATTATTATTTCAGAATTTTAGAAAAGAATTTCAAGTTTAAGGTTAATATTTTAGCTTTGTAATTTATGTATATTTTATTTAAATCTCTATATTATGAATTTAAAATATAAAATATATGATAAAATTTATTTATTTATATTTTAGATGTACATAAAAATTTTTCATGGGGATTTTATTTCTCTAAAAGTGAACCTATAAATTTATTCTCTTTATCAACTTTTTGCAGATATTTTATTTGCAAGAAAAAATTATATAAAAATTTTAGTTAGAATTTAAATTATGTAATATTTAAAAAGAAAAATGATTTAATGGAAATTGATCTATATTTTAAGTTTTTCTTAAATTATATATACATTGTTTTTTTGACTGAGTTTGAAAGCGACCGGAAAGGTTTCAAAAGCGGCTATGGTAGGGAGATGCGAACTATCAATTCCAATGTCAACTTTTGTTATCTAATTTCAGACATCATAATAAGAATATAAATATGTGAAGTTAACAAAAAAAACTAATGAGTCTTATATATATATATATAATAAATTAAATTTACCAAATAATTTTCTCATGTATATGAGATTAATTATATATTAATATTCAAGAATTATATAATTATTCATAAGTATTTTTTTTCTCACTCACTCCTTTTATTATTATTTATTATATTTTCATACAGAATATTTATTTATGAATTTTAGATATGAGCAAATTATTTTAAAATACATTTTTTTATTTTATTTTAATATTTATTATATATATTTTCTGATAAATATAATCACTCTCATTTAAACACTATATTGTATAATATAATGTAAGTATACTATAATAATCTTTTTGATAGGTATATAAATGTAACCCGGGTAAATGGTTGGAAACAGAATGTGTAAATGTTGTCACATCGTGCTCTCTGAAACCCTTGTCCAGTTCATTACAACACAACTTGCTCCATTGCTCCTTAGGGCAGTTTTCCCTGGAATCATGTTCCGTCCTTGCTCTCAGGGAGTATGGTCACTTTGTTGAGTTTCAATTTCGTCTACTTCACTTTCTTTTGTCTCCCATACCCTTAAGTTTTTTATTCTTTTCCTTACTTCCCAAGACTTGACCTCTACTCTTCTCCTCTCAACTACCATGGCGGGGCCTGATCAAGATGTGACAGTTAATAAATCTAGCTTAGAATCTTAACTGCAATGAACCCACACTGTAATTGGAGACTGATGAAACATAAGGGCAAGAACTGCAAAAAAGATTGTTGGTTGGAAAATTGATTACAAACAAGAAGTTTAGCCCCATAATAGTTAAAGAAGTGCTAACCATGTCCTGGCGCACACACATGGATTTTTCTGTTACTGCCAAGGGAAGTAACATTTTCATTTTCTCCTTCAACCATGATGTAGATGTCAATTATGTCCTCTAGAACACTCCATGGACCATCCACAATAACCTTCTTATTGTGATAGATAGGCTGTTGGAACTTTCCTTCGAAGAGCTCCTATTCACATAATGCCTTTTTTGGGTCCAAGTATTTGGTTTACCCCAAAACAAACTAATGCCCCAAAATGCAAAAACCATTGGGGATTTTTTGGGTAAGTTTTTAGATGTCGACTTTACCATGAAGGAATATTCGGTTTCCCCCTAATGCTCAGAATCAGAATGAGAAACTGATCATTACTGGCTTTTATAGCAAAAAATAGGATGGGTCAGTGCACTAGGTCAATTTCAAGTTTGAACGCCTCCTAGATATATGTTATTCTTGTGGTAAGATTGGCCATTATAGTAAGAACTGCAGAGTTTCTCCAATACATGGGGATGTGGACAAAGGGAAAAGATCCCTCTTTGGACTATGGTTGAAGGCTTCCTCGCCACACCAAAAACCACCCACGACCAACATTAAAGCTAACCAAACTACTACCAAAGTAAACACACAACCTATTGTACTCCAATCCTTTGATTTGACACATTTTCAAGATAAACCACCTTCCCAAACCATGGAAATCAAAGTTGCAGAACTTCCCTTAATCTCTGTTTAAGACAAATTGGACAAAATCACTTCACAGAATCCTAATACCACTAATTCCAAAACCATTACTGCCATACCAAACCACAATACCACCATCCCAAACCTCACCAAAACCAAATTAATGCTCTTACCTGAAAAAGGAAAACAAGTTGAGGAAGATGGACTGTTGATTGAACAAGTACCTTTTCGGGATATCTCGAGCAGTGCACCACCGCTGGCACAGAATTCGATCAAGCCTGTAGATCTAATCCCCTTGGATAGTATCCCATAGTTTTTTCAGCAATATCTCTCTACCATTGGCTAAGATCACGTCGATGCAAAGGGTTTGCTTAAGAGATTTTCATATCTATTGCCACACTTTCATACAGTAACATTAAATGCCTTAGCCAAATTTGATTATTTCATTGTTGAAGGAAAGAGGTATAACTCCCTAAATTCCAACCTTACATGCTTTTTACACTCACAAGATGGACAGAAGACTAAACTGGACCTTCTAAAACAACCCATAGGGGCCCAAAATGCCGATCCAAGTCCATGTCACCAAGAGATTAAATGTCCATCCTTTTTTGGTCAAAACACTACTTTCTTGGGCCATGTTAATGAGAAAAAGCCATCATAGAATGGACCAGAACCCAATCCTAGCCCAACTAATGGCCATGGCCCACCTAAAGGTTTCAAACCCCAATAAGAATTTAGCCTATTTGACATAATGCCTCCTAAGTCAGCCGTTAACAAGTCCACACCTTTATCCAGTAAATGGCATTCTTGTAAGCAGACTTTTCTCTCAAATCTCCCATACCCACTCACCATCCAGAGACAAATACTAGGGCCAAAAAGCATGATTCCTTTTGATGATCTCATCCACATAGCTATTATGTTGTTTGGGAAACCTAAAGCTCAGGAGGGAAGTGTTAATACTCAAGCTGAAGATAATGGAATAGCACAGCAAACTACCTGAAGTGGTAGAAACTAAAAAAGGCAAGCCCTTGCCAAAGGAGCAACTAGCTCTATAGTGTTTATAGAAGAAATTAATGATGAAGGTAATGAAGGAATACCAACTGAAAAAAGGCATAGGGAAGAGGAAGAAGGAGCGGAGCAGTCAAAGAAGCAGTATGTTGATCCCAACTAATCTGAGAGGGTGGATGAGACCAGTCATAAATGGCTTCACCCCACCCAATGAAGCTCCTAAGTTAAAATTGTCAGGGCGTGGGGAACCCCCCGACAATCCATAACTTTAAAGGGATATGTGTATCTCATTACCCTAATTTTGTCTTCCTCATGGAGATAAAAAAAAAAAAAAAAAGAAGCCAGAGTGGTGTAGAGCAAACTTGAGAAATGTGAGTTTTATGATATGATCACAGTAGACCCAGTTGGCATTGCATGTGCACTGTGTTTTGCATGGAAGTCTTATATGGATGTTTCCATTGTAAAAATGTGCTTATTTTTTGTTCATGTTGCTATTAATGATCTTGTGAAAATGAAAGCTTGGGATGTTATGCTAGTGTATGCCAGTTCCATTGAAAATGAACGAATCGTTCAATGCAACTTCATTTTGAAATACATGAGGAATGTTTCTGATGTTTTCTTAATTCTTGGTTATTTTAATTCCATTTTACATTTGTGGGAGAAACAAGGGGGGTTCAATCCTTCAGACACTCAGTTAACTCCTTTTTGCAACTTTGTGCAGTCTTTTGGTATGTTTGATTTGGGTTTGAAAAGACTTCCTTTTACTTGGAATAAACATCGTAATGGGGAATACAACATCCGAGAAAGGATTGATAGATTTTTAGCCTCACAACAATGGTTTTTCTTGTACCTTAATGCTGTTATAGATCACCTAGAAGATAAGGTTTTGACCATAGACCCCTTCTTGCCACTCTTAATTCTTTTGTTCTCAAAGCAAAATGATAACTCAAATTTTATGGGAGATAGCTGTTTAACCCAGAAGTATCTCAAGTGGTTGGTTCTACATGGACTGCAGGGGCTAGGGGTTTGAATATGTTTATTGTTTATTCCAAGCTTAAAGCTAGTCGCCATGCTTTAGCCAATTGGAATAAATTAAACTCATCCAACTCAAATTCTAGAATCAATGAGCTTTAGGGGCTATTGGATGACATAGAGTGTTCTATGTAAAATTGGGATGCAGAAAAATTTTGAAGGATCGAAAAATATCTTATTTAAGAGATCCGAAAAAGAAGAAAAATATTGGGAGCAGAAAGCTAAAATCAACTAGTTAAAAGTTAGAGACCGAAATACCTCTTACTTTCATGCTCCAGTCATTCAAAGAAGGAAGAAGAACTTTATCGTGGGTCTTTTTGATAGTAGTGGTGAATGGAGAACAGAGTTGAGAGACATTCAAGGCATTGCTTCCAGCTACTTCGAAGAGATTTACTCTTCACACAACTCCTCAAACATGCACATGGTGAATTCTCAGTTAATCAAACTAGTCTCAAATGAGGAAATTTAAAAAGTAGTATTCTCTATTTACCCCTCAAAAGCTCCAGGGGGGGATGGCCTCATTACTCTCTTTTACCATAGTTTTTGGAATGTAATTGAGAAGGATATTTGCAAGGCAATCAAAGCTTCTTTAATGGGGGTAGAATACTTTGAAGTATTAATCACACTATCATTACCCTCATTCCTAAAGTGAAGCAAGTTAAATCCATGAAGGATCTTCGACCAATTAGTCTCTGTAATGTGTTCTACAAAATTATTGCAAAAGTGTTAACAAATAGATTACAACCCTTCATGGATTCCATCATTGATGATGAGCAAAATGCTTTCACAAAAGGAAGACTTATTACAGATAATATTCTCATCAGTTATGAAATTCTTCATAACCTGAGATTAAGGAAAAAAGGGAGGAATCATGGCATGGTAGTGAAGCTAGATATAAGTAAAGCTTATGAATGTGTAGAATGGGACTTCCTCAATCATATGCTGAATAGTTTTAGCTTTCATGCTACTTGGATCTCTTAGATAATGTAATGTGTTACAATAGTCTCTTTTTCTTTCCAGATTAATGGACATCGGACAAGCTACTTACACCCTTCTAGGGGGCTTAGACAAAGTGATCCACTTTCCCCTTATTTGTTTCTGATATGTGCAAAGGGGTTGTCTCAAAATCGTTCAGAGTGGAAAAAGCGAATCCATACAGCCGACCTCAAATTTTTGAGATAAAGGCTTAGTTTAGTTGAGTTGAGTTGTATGTTCAAAGGGGTTGTCTCATGCTATCAAAAAATCATCTTTGGAGGGCATCAAGGCTTCTAGACATGTTCCTGCAGTATCTCACCTATTATTTGCTGATGACTCTATTCTGTTCTCCAGAGCATCTATGAAAGTGGCAAAAATCATTAAAAATACTCTTTCCCTCAATTCTAAAGCAAGTGGATAGCTAATCAATCTTACCAAATCAGTAATAGTGTTCAGTCCTAGCACTCTACATGATTTGAAGAACCAGATTGCAGTTTATCTTTGAATTTCCAATATTAACACTCAAGACTGCTCTCTTGGGCTTCCAGCTGAGATCTCTCACTCTAAACAACAAACATTTGACTTCATAAGAGATAAAATTGTTAAAAAAACATCAGGATGGAAGGAAAAATTCCTCTCAAAAGGAGGAAAAGAGGTGTTAATTAAAGTTATTACTTCTGCCATCCCAGTTTTTGTGATGTCTTATTTCAAATTTCCATCCACACTTTGTCAAAAGATAATAATGTGATATCCAATTTCTAGTGGTGACAACAAAAAGAGGAGAGGAAGATGCATTAGGTTGCTTAGGATAAGATGTGCGAAGTCAAGAGAAATGGTGGCTTGTGTTATAGGGACCTGGAGTGCTTCAACAGAGCTCTAGTTGCTAAACAAGGATGGCACATATTGTCAATTCCAAATTTGTTATTAGCTTAGGTGTTGAAAAGGAAATATTTCCCTTATACTTCTTTTTTACAGGCTAGCCAGGGTAGTAGAGCTGCTTGGGGTTGGCAAAGTATTCTTTGAGGTCGAGGAATTCTTCACAAAGGCCTACCATGGAATGTTGGGGATGGTCGATCTAATTTATGCAAAGAAGATAGTTGGGTTTCCACTTTATTTCCATATAGTCCGAGGAAGATTCCAAATCACCAAGAAGATATCCAATGGGTCTCACATCTCTTTAATACTCATGCTAGATCATGAAATGAACAAACCTTGAGGAACAACTTTATAGATAAAGATGTTAAAGAGATCCTAGCTATTCCTGTTAGTCTGTTTCCGAGAGAAGACAAAATTGTTTGGCACTATGGCCCTATTGGTCAGTACTCTATTAAATTAAGCTATAGAGTAGCATGTCAAATCCAAATATCAGCCAACCATCTAGATAGGGGTGGTCCAGGTCCATTTTCTCAAGGGCAAAATGATGATTTCTAGAGAAGGTTTTGGAAACACAAATTCCCCACAAAAATTAGTGTGTTTCTATGGAATCTCATTCTTGAGAAGCTACCATGTAATGAATTATTGCACAGCCATTTACCTCACATTACTCTAGAATACAGCTTGTGTGGTAATATTGAATCTTTACATCATATTTTCTTCACATGTCCGCGTGCAGTGACTATTTGGTTAAATTCTCCCTTGAGAATTAGACCTTCTATGTTGAACGGGTCGAATATTATGAATTTGTTGGTTTGATATTTATCCATCCTTGTTAGATTTTCCAAATGCTTATGAGTTCATCCAACGGGCAAGTTTCATCCTTTGGCAATTATGGAAAGGTAGAAATGCATTACAATTCCATCAGCAAAATATTCCTTACTATGAGATTCTCAATGCTGTGCATGCTCATTTTGAGGAATTTTCATAAGCAAATGTGGTGCAACCAGTAGAATCTAACCATCTTGTGTGCCTCTTTAGAGTGTGGTCCCCACCTCCCTCTCCTGCAATTAAGTTGAACTTTGATGGAGCTATGGATCAAAAGAAAAATTTAGAGCCATTACTATGATTGGGTGTGATTATCAAGGAAAACCTTTGGATTGGTGTTGCCGCCTCTTCCCTTTCCTACATGACCCTCTTCTTCTTGAAAGCTTAGCTTGTCGTGAAGCTCTAGTTTTTGCCAAAAGTAAAGGTTTTTTGGATGCGATTGTTGAGGGAGATTGTGAAACAGTAATGAAAGCTTTCAAAGGTCAAACAGCTCCCCTGACTATACAAGGACCTATTGCAGATGGTATGAAGTTTACTAAGCAATTAAGGGAGGTGACCTTCTCTACAGTCAAACATGATGCCAACCAAGTAGGTCATCGCTTAGTTAAAAAGTTCATTAGAGAAGCTTCTTTTCATTGTAACCCATACGCTCAAATGAACTTTGTACTGAATTCTTTGTCCCCTTGAGGGTTTATCTGCAATGCATTTTATGTCTATGAAAAAAAAAAAAAAAACCTTGTCCTCTCCTTTAGTTCTCCCAAAAATTAATGGTTTACTGTTAATTACTTATGGGAAAGAATCTTAAATCTTGCATATGAGCCTTTAAAATTTGCAATAGGATAAACATGATGTCATTGATATGCCAAGACTAACTCATGGGTCCTAATAAAAAAAAATGAAATATTTAAACATAAAACATCAATAAATAATATAACCAAAATAAATATAATTATAACTTTCAAAATAATAGGGATTTGATTCAATAAAATAATATTTTTATTTTATTTATATGAGAATAAGTGCTAAATGATAAAAAAAAAATTGATTGACTAATATTAATGATGTTGGTAAATATTTGAATTATTTTTATTAATTAAATATTTAATTAAGTTAATTGCTAAAATTGAAACCTATATGATAATTTAGAATTAAATTGATAAAATTAAAAGGTTTTGCTAAAACTAAAAGAAACTTAAAAAGGTTTGAATTTTTTTTAATGATTTAGCCTAAAAATAATTTTGCAATTATTGGAATACAACTTTAGACAATATAACTCAACCCAATCATCCTCACATAAAATAATAAAACTATGAGAGAATTTATTTAGTGTAATCATTGTATATACAAAGGATACATTTTGATCATTGATTATGATAGGACTCACCATAATCAATAATCATAATACAATCATTATACATACAACTATCAACTAACATAATATCTAGTAAACTCAACCCACATTATCTCAACATTCTAATGAGAGTGTAACACCCTCCCGGTAGCAACTCCGTACATTCTACTGTTCCGGTGACCAGTGTCGGTCCGGACAGCTAGAACGTCCGGAAAAATATTTAAACTAAAGTGAGGAACCATAATTAACTTAAATATTAATAAGAAAAATTTAGGAAAAATTTTAGAAATAAAATACAACCAAGTTAAACGAGCCGGTGCCCTAGCGATGGGTAACCCAGAGGGAAGTTGCGGTTCTCGCAACTAGGAGCCCTAGACCCGAGAGAAAATTCATAAAATAATTTTTGGGACTCCAGAGAAGGGTCATTGAGGTCCCTATGGCATTAGAATGCCAAGAAAATATTTAGAAAAATTTTTCAATCGGTACAGACAATTTTGACCCGTTAAGCCAAACGGAGGGCATTTTGGTCATTTCTCCTTCAGAGACGATTTTTGGCCGACTTGTCTAGTTAAGTAAATAATTAATATGACATAAAATATGAATAAACATTACTAAAAATTAAATTGAAAATGAGTAGTGATGAAAAGAAAAGAAAATGCAATAAAATGCCAAATATGACATCATTATGATGTCATTTAAAAGTTTCCTCCAATTATAATTAAACAACCAATTCATTAACTAATAAAAGAGATAAATAAGACCAAAAGAAATTAAAAAAACACAGCAGCCATCTTCTCCCCCAAACCAGCCGAAACCTAGCCCTTGCCCAAACCTCCATTAACACCACAAAAAAAGCTTTATTTCTCTCTTTGTTACACCACTAAACCCTAAACCCCTTTCATTAAAACTTGTCCACTCATCTTGGGAAAGTGTTTGGAAGCCTAGAAAAAGAAAGAAAGTGAAGTTAAGCTTGGGAAAAATCTGCCCTACAAGAGGTTAGTGCACCTATCTACTTAAAACTCTTATTTTCCATGTTAGGGACTTGAAATCAACATGAATTTGTGAATTAAATGAACCAAATTTGTGTGTTTGCCTACCATGAATTTCGGCCGCCCTAAGGAAGGAACAATGATGGAGTGTTTTGATGGACTTAAAGTGGATTAGAGATCATGTTTAAAGCATGTATGCATGTGGTTAGTGAATGAGTTAGTAATTAAGGTATGTTGTGAAAATTTATAATGGAAACTAGGGTTATGAGAGTAAAATGTGGACTTGGCTTATGAAATTGTTAAAGAACATTCTAATGGTAAATTAGTGACCATTTGAGGAAATTTGACCATAATTTGGACTGAAATATAGCATGGCAAAGTGAATGAATATGCTGCCTAGTGAGTGCAGCAGGATGGCTGTGATTCCAGCCCACTTGGACTGCCATATCTTTGGCTGTGTTGGTCCAATTGGTGTTTGGCCAATTGGATATGAAACTAGACTTATAATGGCACATTTTTGCTGAAGAAACCATGCCCAAAAGACCAAAGCAAGAGGACCAAAAGTTGACCCCAATCCGGGTACCCTGCAAGCCAATTCTGCAGAATGACCAAATGAACAGTAACTGTTCATTTGGCCATAACTCACTGTAGAAATAGTCAATTGACCTGAAATTTTTACAGCAACAAGTTAAGACATAGAAAAACAACTTTCATGAAGAAACCTACCCTAAATTATGACCAGAACCTAACCAAAATGGCAGTCACAGTCACTGTTTATGGTACTGTAGATTTGGTAATTCTGCAGTTTTTCCAATCCGGCCAGCTGTGGTTTTTGGACCATATCTGGAGCTACAAAACTCCAAATGGAGTGATTCAAAAAAGGAAATTCAATTAGACAAAATAAGGGACAACTTTCATGTTTACCATTTCCTCAAATTCCCACTGCAACAGTGCTTAATGGAACAGGAAATTTAGGCTTCAAAAACTAAAAATTCTGCCCTCTTGGTTTTAAGTTTAGAAATGGTATGGGTGCTCAATTCCAACAAGTTTTAAATGTAAAATGTGGTACATTGGGAGTGTTAAAACTAATGTACCTATTTTCTATCCAAAAGTCAACATTTTTGTTGACCAATGAGGTGAATAGTGACACCAAAACTTGAAATTCAAAAATTTAAGAATTCAAAAGTATCAAATACCCTAGTATACCTAACAAGATTGGTTTGGATAGTTTGGCATGCCAATAGGGTTCAGTTAGCAGTACTGCACATGGCAATATGCCATTCTGTGATTTTATGGCTTTTAGCCATTCTGACCTTGCATTGAGATTTGGCCTTGTGCCTGATATTATTTACAGCTTGTTAGCTGTTCTGTTGCACACCGGGAGATGCATATGTGACCGATGGTGTGACGGCCCGAGGTACTTGATACCCGATGCAGTTTACCGTTTATCCATCCGATCGTCTAGTGTTGGTTACTTGGGCAACCAAATGAATGAAAGTGGACAAAGTAATGATGTACAAATTCAAAACGAATAAACATATACATTCACTACATATTTGTTTTCTTGCTATTTCTTTTATTTTATTATTGCACCACTAAGCATTATTGCTTAGTGCGTTGCTTTTGCCACGCGTAGGTTCTGGAGATACAGATCGTGAGCCCAGTAGACCGCAGACTGGGTGAGTCCATCCTGCAGTTCTGCACAGTGTCCATGTCACCTCAACTTCTGTAGTGCATTGGTAGGACACTAGGTGTCATTTTGGTATTTTGTAACTAAATTTCTATTTTCTCATATGTAAATGAACTTATGTAATGTATTTTGAGGTTTATGTAAATAATGAAGATTTATGGTTATGTATGGAAGTAATTTGAGTATTTATTTGTTGTTTATATATGAGTACCCTGAGAAATGATGATTGAGAACATGATGTTGAAAAATATTGAGTTTGTGATGATATTGGAGTTTGAGATGATTGAATATGGTTATTGGAAGTGTTTTTCACAGGTTCCGAAGAACTGTTTTCTCCATTTTTAGCTGGTACTCTGCCGGATTTTCTTTAAAATTTTCGGAACCTCAAATAAATTAAAATTTTGATAAATGGCACAAATACATTATATTTCACAAGTTATATTCAAAAGCATGATAAAAATTAATTAAGGTATATTAGAGTGTGCCGGTACACCGTGTGACATTGCTTACTCGGGTATACTGTACACGGGAAATGGGCGTCACATTTAGTGGTATCAGAGCACGGTTTAGGCGTTTCTGGGCCTAGATTGAGTCCATACCATGCATTGCATTTGTAAGAGTCGAGGTGACACTAATGCAGATCTGTTTGTCTTTCTTATTTTAAATAGGATATGGACCCTACATCTCAGAGGGCAGTTGAGGAGGAAGTGGAGAGTCATGCTCCACCTGCAGCAGCTGAGACTGGGGGTATGGGAGAACCTACTTCGCTAGCTCAAGCGAGCACCTTTCGGCCTCCACGAGCCATGTTCCAACAAATGGCCGAATTCTTGAACAAATGGTCGGGTAATGCCAAGAGCACCACCACCACCACCTCCACAACCAAAATCACACTGGAAAAATTGAGAAAATTTGGAGCGGTGGACTTCTTCGGAAGAGAGAAGATGATTACATTGCGGTAGAAAATTGGTTGAAACGAGCAGCGAGTTCTAAAACAACTCCACTGCACCCCAGAGCAAAACTTAGAAGCTGCCAGATCTCTGTTGCAAGATGATGCTTATGAATGGTGGGATACGGTGTCCAGTGAAGAACAGCCAGAAATGGTAACTTGGGATTTTTTTCTCTCAGAATTCAAGAAGAAATATGTGGGTACTATATATCTAGAAGAGAGAAGAAGGGAATTCATTAACCTGAGGCAGAGACAGTTGTCAGTGGCCGAGTATGAGAAGGAATTCATAAGATTGAGCCGCTATGGAAGGGAGATAGTCCCTAATGAGGCTGAAAGGTGTAAGAGATTTGAAGAGGGATTAAATGACAACATAAAGATCCAGATCACCGCCTTGGGAATCACTGACTTCACCAAGTTAGTGGAAGCTGCATTAAAAGTGGAGAAAGTAAGAATCAGTGAGCAGACTAGAAGGGAAAGACAGCAGAAGAGGGGCCCAGGTCAGTCTAGTTCAGCTCCTGCATCTGGGAAGAGGTTCAAGGGTCCACCGCACGCAGTTCAGTCGACCACACGGTCGTGGTCGGACTCGAGGCCTGTGCCACGGTTACCCCTAGGAGAGGTCGGTCCACACCATCGGTGGCGCTCTCCGAGGATGGGGTTCAGGACCAGCCCGGCATCTTCTCGCATGTCCACACCATGCGAAGTGGCACAAGGGGGAGTGTTGGAGAGTGACTGATGCCTGCTTAAGGTGTGGGTCAACAGAGCATCAGTTGAAGAACTGTCCACGTAGAACTACTACAGCTGCTCCAACACAAGCAGACAGACCTGCTCCTGCACCACAAAGGGGTAGAAAATCTGGCAAATCTGAGGCTGTGGGACCATCACAGAGGCCTGTGTCTGAGCCAGCAGAGAGACCTGACAGCAGACCACCTGCAAGAGCTTATGCCATTAGAGCTCAGGAGGAGCAAGATGCCCCGGACGTCATCAGGAGTATGTTCTCCCTCTACAATACATCTGTGCATGCATTGGTGGATCCAGGATCCACTCATTCATACATCTGCATCAACTTACCCGTAGAAAGAGGGATACTAGTAGGGGAGAGTGACCAAGACATTTTGGTCACTAATCCATTGGGCCACAGTGTAGTGGTGAACAAAGTATACAAGGGTTGCCCATTAAAGATTCAGGGGTATGAATTTTTGGCAAACCTGATTGAGTTGCCCTTCCACGAGTTTGACGTGATTTTGGGAATGGACTGGTTGTCACGTCATCAGGCAATAGTTGATTGCAAATTGAAGAGAATTTCTTTGAAAACTTCTGAGGGTAATGAGATCACAGTTGTGGGGGAAAGGACAGATTTTCTGTCCAACGTTATCTCAGCCACAGTTGCAAGAAGAATGATGAGAAAAGGCTGTGAAGCCTACCTAGCACATGTGGTGGATACTAGGAAGGCTAAGCCAAACCTGAGTGATATACCCACAGTAAGAGACTTCCCAGAGGTATTTCCTGAAGAGTTGCCTGGTTTACCACCAGAAAGGAAAGTTGAATTTGCTATTGAGACACTGCCGGGTACAGCACCCATTTCCATTGCTCCTTATAGGATGGCACCCACTGAATTGAAGGAGTTGAAAACTCAGTTGCAAGAGTTACTTGATAAGGGGTTCATACGCCCCAGTGTATCACTGTGGGGAGCTCCAGTGCTGTTTGTAAAGAAAAAGGATGGGACTTTGAGGCTATGCATTGATTACCGGCAGTTGAATAAAGTGACTGTGAAGAACAAATATCCGTTGCCTAGAATAGATGATCTGTTTGATCAGTTGAAGGGAGCAGGAGTATTTTCTAAAATTGATCTCAGATCAGGGTATCATCAGTTGAGGGTGAAGGATGTAGATGTGCCAAAGACTGCATTCAGGACCCGATATGGGCATTATGAGTTCCTGGTAATGCCCTTTGGCCTAACAAATGCACCAGCGGCATTCATGGATCTTATGAACCGTATCTTTCATCCATACCTAGATCGGTTCGTAGTGGTCTTTATTGATGATATTTTGGTGTATTCCAAGACCAGTGAAGAACATGATGAGCATTTGAGGATTGTTCTGCAAAGCCTGAGAGAAAAGAAGCTGTATGCTAAGTTGTCCAAGTGTGACTTTTGGTTGAATGAGATTGCATTCCTTGGACACATAGTGTCAGCTGATGGGATTAGGGTGGATCCCAAGAAAATAGAAGCAGTGATGGAATGGAAGCCTCCCAGAAATACAACTGAGGTCAGAAGCTTCTTGGGGCTAGCTGGATATTACAGAAGATTTGTGAAAGGATTTTCCTTAATAGCCGCTCCAATGACCAAGTTGTTACACAAGAATGTCAGATTTGACTGGAATGACAAGTGTCAGACCAGTTTTGAGAAGTTGAAGGCTATGTTGACAGAGGCACCAGTGTTAACACAGCCAGTGTCAGGAAAGGACTTTGTGGTCTACAGTGATGCCTCTCATAATGGGTTAGGGTGTGTATTGATGCAAGAGGGGAAGGTGGTCGCTTATGCTTCCAGGCAGCTAAGGCCACATGAACAAAATTACCCTACCCATGATCTAGAGCTCGCAGCAATTATCTTCGCACTGAAGATATGGAGGCATTACTTGTATGGTGAAAAGTGCTACATTTACACGGACCACAAAAGCCTAAAATACTTGCCAACCCAGAAGGAGCTCAACCTTAGACAGAGGCGATGGATTGAGTTCCTGAAAGACTATGATTGTGTAATTGACTACCATCCTGGGAAGGCAAATGTAGTTGTTGATGCTTTGAGCAGAAAATCCATGACAACTTTGAGATCATTGAATGCCCGTCTAACTTTGATTCGAGATGGAGCTATTTTGGCTGAGTTGCAAGTGAGGCCAACCCTGTTACAACAGATTTTAGATGGGCAGAAGGTAGATGAGAAGCTAATGGCTATTATGAGCAAAATCTCAGAAGGAAAAGCAACTGACTATGGGGTGAAAGTAGATGGGTGTCTGTATTACAAAGGAAGACTGTGTGTACCAGATGATGGGGAATTAAAGGCCAGTATTCTAAAAGAGGCACACACCAGTGTATATGCTATGCACCCAGGAAGTACAAAGATGTATCATGATCTGAAGCTTCAGTATTGGTGGCTTGGTATGAAGAAAGACATAGCTGACTACGTGACTAAATGCTTGACATGTCAGCAAGTCAAGGCAAAACATCAAGTTTCATCGGGTTTGCTACAGCCTATACGCATACTTGAATGGAAATGGGATCGGGTCACCATGGATTTTGTAAGTGGTCTACCTCTCACCCGGAAGAAACATGATGCAGTATGGGTGATAGTTGATAGATTGACTAAGTCGACACTTTCTCGCCGATTAGACCGACTACTCACCGGAAAAGTTAGCGATTGTATATCGCTGAGATAGTTAGGATCGCATGGAATTTCACTTTCCATCATATCTGATCGAGACCCAAGGTTCACATCGAGATTTTGGAAGAAGTTGCATGAGTCCTTGGGTACACAACTCCACTTCAGCACAGCATTCCATCCTCAGACGGATGGGCAATCCGAAAGAGTAATCCAGGTAAATAATTGAACCAATTGAATTAATACAACTATTGAATTAAAATGATAAAAATAACATGAAATATATGTTAGGTCCTTGAGGATATGCTGAGGAGTTGTGTCATTGAGTTTGAGGGAAGTTGGGATAGATACCTCCCACTGGCAGAATTTGCATACAATAATAGCTACCAAGCTAGTATCCAAATGGCCCTGTATGAAGCACTGTATGGGAGAAAATGTAGAACTCCAGTCTTTGGACTGAATTGGGCGAAGACAAGCGGTGGGGCGGACACAGTGAAACAGACTGAGGAGAAAGTGAAACTAATCAAAGCCAATCTGAAGGTTGCCTCAGACAGACAGAAATCTTATGCCGACCTGAAGAGAAAAGAAATAGAATATGTGGTTGGCGACAAAGTGTTCCTCAAGGTGTCACCATGAAAGAAGGTATTGAGGTTTGGAAGAAAAGGTAAGTTAAGCCCTAGGTTCATTGGCCCATATGAAGTCATTGAACGTGTGGGTCCAGTGGCCTATAGGCTAGCTTTACCACCGAGTGGACAAGATCCACAATGTGTTTCACGTGTCCATGCTCGAAGATACCGCTCCACCCTTCACATGTCATCTCCAAGGAAGAAATTGAAATACAATGGATTTGACATATGAAGAAGAACCTCTACGGATCCTGGCTCGGGAAGTAAAAGAGTTGAGAAATAAGCAGATTCCACTGGTGAAAGTGCTTTGGAGACACCACAACACCGAGGAGGCAACTTGGAAAAGTGAAGAGACGATGAGGCAACAATTTCCTCAACTGTTTGCATCAGGTAAATTTCGAGGACGAAATTTAAATTAGAAGGGAAGAGTTGTAACACCCTCCCGGTAGCAACTCCGTACATTCTACTATTCCGGTGACCGATGTCGGTCGGACTAGAACGTCTGGAAAAATATTTAAACTAAAGTGAGGAACCATAATTAACTTAAATATTAATAAGAAAAATTTAGGAAAAATTTTAGAAATAAAATACAACCAAGTTAAACGAGCCGGTGCCCTAGCGATGGGTAACCCAGAGGGAAGTTGCGGTTCTCGCAACTAGGAGCCCTAGACCCGGGAGAAAATTCATAAAATAATTTTTGGGACTCCAGAGAAGGGTCATTGAGGTCCCTATGGCATTAGAATACCAAGAAAATATTTAGAAAAATTTTTCAATCGGTACAGACAATTTTGACCCGTTAAGCCAAACGAATGGCATTTTGGTCATTTCGCCTTCAGAGACGATTTTTGGCCGACTTGTCCAGTTAAGTAAATAATTAATATGACATAAAATATGAATAAACATTACTAAAAATTAAATTGAAAATGAGTAGTGATGAAAAGAAAAGAAAATGCAATAAAATGCCAAATATGACATCATTATGATGTCATTTAAAAGTTTCCTCCAATTATAATTAAACAACCAATTCATTAACTAATAAAAGAGATAAATAAGACCAAAAGAAATTAAAAAAACACAGCAGCCATCTTCTCCCCCAAACCAGCCGAAACCTAGCCCTTGCCCAAACCTCCATTAACACCACAAAAAAAGCTTTATTTCTCTCTTTGTTACACCACTAAACCCTAAACCCCTTTCATTAAAACTTGTCCACTCATCTTGGGAAAGTGTTTGGCAGCCTAGAAAAAGGAAAGAAAGTGAAGTTAAGCTTGGGAAAAATCTGCCCTACAAGAGGTTAGTGCACCTATCTACTTAAAACTCTTATTTTCCATGTTAGGGACTTGAAATCAACATGAATTTGTGAATTAAATGAACCAAATTTGTGTGTTTGCCTACCATGAATTTCGGCAGCCCTAAGGAAGGAACAATGATGGAGTGTTTTGATGGACTTAAAGTGGGTTAGAGATCATGTTTAAAGCATGTATGTATGTGGTTAGTGAATGAGTTAGTAATTAAGGTATGTTGTGAAAATTTATAATGGAAACTAGGGTTATGAGAGTAAAATGTGGACTTGGCTTATGAAATTATTAAAGAACATTCTAATAGTCAATTAGTGACCATTTGAGGAAATTTGACCATAATTTGGACTGAAATATAGCATGGCAAAGTGAATGAATATGCTGCCTAGTGAGTGCAGCAGGATGGCTATGATTCCAGCCCACTTGGACTGCCATATCTTTGGCTGTGTTGGTCCAATTGGTGTTTGGCCAATTGGACATGAAACTAGACTTATAATGGCACATTTTTGCTGATGAAACCATGCCCAAAAGACCAAAGCAAGAGGACCAAAAGTTGGCCCCAATCCGGGTACCCTGCAAGCCAATTCTGCAGAATGACCAAATGAACAGTAACTGTTCATTTGGCCATAACTCACTGTAGAAATAGTCAATTGACCTGAAATTTTTACAAAAACAAGTTAAGACATAGAAAAACAACTTTCATGAAAAAACCTACCCTAAATTATGACCAGAACCTAACCAAAATGGCAGTCACAGTCACTATTCATGGTACTATAGATTTGGTAATTCTGCAGTTTTTCCAATCCGGACAGCTGTGGTTTTTGGACCATATCTGGAGCTACAAAACTCCAAATGGAGTGATTCAAAAAAGGAAATTCAACTAGACAAAATAAGGGACAACTTTCATGTTTACCATTTCCTCAAATTCCCACTGCAACAGTGCTTAATGGAACAGTAAAATTAGGCTTCAAAAACTAAAAATTCTGCCCTCTTGGTTTTAAGTTTAGAAATGGTATGGGTGCTCAATTCCAACAAGTTTTAAATGTAAAATGTGGTACATTGGGAGTGTTAAAACTAATGTACCTATTTTCTATCCAAAAGTCAACATTTTTGTTGACCAATGAGGTGAATAGTGACACCAAAACTTGAAATTCAGAAATTTAAGAATTCAAAAGTATCAAATGCCCTAGTATACCTAACAAGATTGGTTTGGATAGTTTGGCATGCCAATAGGGTTCAGTTAGCAGTACTGCACATGGCAATATGCCATTCTGTGATTTTATGGCTTTTAGCCATTCTGACCTTACATTGAGATTTGGCCTTGTGCCTGATATTATTCTACATTGTTAGTCGCTGCACACCGGGAGATGCATATGTGACCGATGGTGTGACGGCCCGAGGTACTTGATACCCAGTGCCAGTTTACCCGTTTATCCAGTCCAGTCGTCTAGTGTAGGTTACTTGGGAAACCAAATGAATGAAAGTGGACAAAGTAATGATGTACAAATTCAAAACGAATAAAACATATACATTCACTACATATTTGTTTTCTTGCTATTTCTTTTATTTTATTATTGCACCACTAAGCATTATTGCTTAGCGCGTTGCTTTTGCCACGCGTAGGTTCTGGAGATACAGATCGTGAGCCCAGTAGACCGCAGACTGGGTGAGTCCATCCTGCAGTTCTGCATAGTATCCGTGTCACCTCAACTTCTGCAGTGCATTGATAGGACACTAGGTGTCATTTTAGTATTTTGTAACTAAATTTCTATTTTCTCATATGTAAATGAACTTATGTAATGTATTTTGAGGTTCATGTAAATAATGAAGATTTATGGTTATGTATGGAAGTAATTTGAGTATTTATTTGTTGTTTATATATGAGTACCCAGAGAAATGATGATTGAGAACATGATGTTGAAAAATATTGAGTTTATGATGATATTGGAGTTTGAGATGATTGAATATGGTTATTGGAAGTGTTTTTCACAGGTTCCGAAGAACTGTTTTCTCCATTTTTAGCCGGTACTCTGCCGGATTTTCTTTAAAATTTTCGGAACCTCAAATAAATTAAAATTTCGATAAATGGCACAAATACATTATATTTCACAAGTTATATTCAAAAGCATGATAAAAATTAATGATGAAGGTAATGAAGGAATACCAACTGAAAAAAGGCATAGGGAAGAGGAAGAAGGAGCGGAGCAGTCAAAGAAGCAGTATGTTGATCCCAACTAATCTGAGAGGGTGGATGAGACCAGTCATAAATGGCTTCACCCCACCCAATGAAGCTCCTAAGTTAAAATTGTCAGGGCGTGGGGAACCCCCCGACAATCCATAACTTTAAAGGGATATGTGTATCTCATTACCCTAATTTTGTCTTCCTCATGGAGATAAAAAAAAAAAAAAAAAAGAAGCCAGAGTGGTGTAGAGCAAACTTGAGAAATGTGAGTTTTATGATATGATCACAGTAGACCCAGTTGGCATTGCATGTGCACTGTGTTTTGCATGGAAGTCTTATATGGATGTTTCCATTGTAAAAATGTGCTTATTTTTTGTTCATGTTGCTATTAATGATCTTGTGAAAATGAAAGCTTGGGATGTTATGCTAGTGTATGCCAGTTCCATTGAAAATGAACGAATCGTTCAATGCAACTTCATTTTGAAATACATGAGGAATGTTTCTGATGTTTTCTTAATTCTTGGTTATTTTAATTCCATTTTACATTTGTGGGAGAAACAAGGGGGGTTCAATCCTTCAGACACTCAGTTAACTCCTTTTTGCAACTTTGTGCAGTCTTTTGGTATGTTTGATTTGGGTTTGAAAAGACTTCCTTTTACTTGGAATAAACATCGTAATGGGGAATACAACATCCGAGAAAGGATTGATAGATTTTTAGCCTCACAACAATGGTTTTTCTTGTACCTTAATGCTGTTATAGATCACCTAGAAGATAAGGTTTTGACCATAGACCCCTTCTTGCCACTCTTAATTCTTTTGTTCTCAAAGCAAAATGATAACTCAAATTTTATGGGAGATAGCTGTTTAACCCAGAAGTATCTCAAGTGGTTGGTTCTACATGGACTGCAGGGGCTAGGGGTTTGAATATGTTTATTGTTTATTCCAAGCTTAAAGCTAGTCGCCATGCTTTAGCCAATTGGAATAAATTAAACTCATCCAACTCAAATTCTAGAATCAATGAGCTTTAGGGGCTATTGGATGACATAGAGTGTTCTATGTAAAATTGGGATGCAGAAAAATTTTGAAGGATCGAAAAATATCTTATTTAAGAGATCCGAAAAAGAAGAAAAATATTGGGAGCAGAAAGCTAAAATCAACTAGTTAAAAGTTAGAGACCGAAATACCTCTTACTTTCATGCTCCAGTCATTCAAAGAAGGAAGAAGAACTTTATCGTGGGTCTTTTTGATAGTAGTGGTGAATGGAGAACAGAGTTGAGAGACATTCAAGGCATTGCTTCCAGCTACTTCGAAGAGATTTACTCTTCACACAACTCCTCAAACATGCACATGGTGAATTCTCAGTTAATCAAACTAGTCTCAAATGAGGAAATTTAAAAAGTAGTATTCTCTATTTACCCCTCAAAAGCTCCAGGGGGGGATGGCCTCATTACTCTCTTTTACCATAGTTTTTGGAATGTAATTGAGAAGGATATTTGCAAGGCAATCAAAGCTTCTTTAATGGGGGTAGAATACTTTGAAGTATTAATCACACTATCATTACCCTCATTCCTAAAGTGAAGCAAGTTAAATCCATGAAGGATCTTCGACCAATTAGTCTCTGTAATGTGTTCTACAAAATTATTGCAAAAGTGTTAACAAATAGATTACAACCCTTCATGGATTCCATCATTGATGATGAGCAAAATGCTTTCACAAAAGGAAGACTTATTACAGATAATATTCTCATCAGTTATGAAATTCTTCATAACCTGAGATTAAGGAAAAAAGGGAGGAATCATGGCATGGTAGTGAAGCTAGATATAAGTAAAGCTTATGAATGTGTAGAATGGGACTTCCTCAATCATATGCTGAATAGTTTTAGCTTTCATGCTACTTGGATCTCTTAGATAATGTAATGTGTTACAATAGTCTCTTTTTCTTTCCAGATTAATGGACATCGGACAAGCTACTTACACCCTTCTAGGGGGCTTAGACAAAGTGATCCACTTTCCCCTTATTTGTTTCTGATATGTGCAAAGGGGTTGTCTCAAAATCGTTCAGAGTGGAAAAAGCGAATCCATACAGCCGACCTCAAATTTTTGAGATAAAAGCTTAGTTGAGTTGAGTTGAGTTGTATGTTCAAAGGGGTTGTCTCATGCTATCAAAAAATCATCTTTGGAGGGCATCAAGGCTTCTAGACATGTTCTGCGAGATCTCACCTATTATTTCTTGATGACTCTATTCTGTTCTCCAGAGCATCTATGAAAGTGGCAAAAATCATTAAAAATACTCTTTCCCTCAATTCTAAAGCAAGTGGATAGCTAATCAATCTTACCAAATCAGTAATAGTGTTCAGTCCTAGCACTCTACATGATTTGAAGAACCAGATTGCAGTTTATCTTTGAATTTCCAATATTAACACTCAAGACTGCTCTCTTGGGCTTCCAGCTGAGATCTCTCACTCTAAACAACAAACATTTGACTTCATAAGAGATAAAATTGTTAAAAAAACATCAGGATGGAAGGAAAAATTCCTCTCAAAAGGAGGAAAAGAGGTGTTAATTAAAGTTATTACTTCTGCCATCCCAGTTTTTGTGATGTCTTATTTCAAATTTCCATCCACACTTTGTCAAAAGATAATAATGTGATATCCAATTTCTAGTGGTGACAACAAAAAGAGGAGAGGAAGATGCATTAGGTTGCTTAGGATAAGATGTGCGAAGTCAAGAGAAATGGTGGCTTGTGTTATAGGGACCTGGAGTGCTTCAACAGAGCTCTAGTTGCTAAACAAGGATGGCACATATTGTCAATTCCAAATTTGTTATTAGCTTAGGTGTTGAAAAGGAAATATTTCCCTTATACTTCTTTTTTACAGGCTAGCCAGGGTAGTAGAGCTGCTTGGGGTTGGCAAAGTATTCTTTGAGGTCGAGGAATTCTTCACAAAGGCCTACCATGGAATGTTAGGGATGGTCGATCTAATTTATGCAAAGAAGATAGTTGGGTTTCCACTTTATTTCCATATAGTCCGAGGAAGATTCCAAATCACCAAGAAGATATCCAATGGGTCTCACATCTCTTTAATACTCATGCTAGATCATGAAATGAACAAACCTTGGGGAACAACTTTATAGATAAAGATGTTAAAGAGATCCTAGCTATTCCTGTTAGTCTGTTTCCGAGAGAAGACAAAATTGTTTGGCACTATGGCCCTATTGGTCAGTACTCTATTAAATTAAGCTATAGAGTAGCATGTCAAATCCAAATATCAGCCAACCATCTAGATAGGGGTGGTCCAGGTCCATTTTCTCAAGGGCAAAATGATGATTTCTAGAGAAGGTTTTGGAAACACAAATTCCCCACAAAAATTAGTGTGTTTCTATGGAATCTCATTCTTGAGAAGCTACCATGTAATGAATTATTGCACAGCCATTTACCTCACATTACTCTAGAATACAGCTTGTGTGGTAATATTGAATCTTTACATCATATTTTCTTCACATGTCCGCGTGCAGTGACTATTTGGTTAAATTCTCCCTTGAGAATTAGACCTTCTATGTTGAACGGGTCGAATATTATGAATTTGTTGGTTTGATATTTATCCATCCTTGTTAGATTTTCCAAATGCTTATGAGTTCATCCAACGGGCAAGTTTCATCCTTTGGCAATTATGGAAAGGTAGAAATGCATTACAATTCCATCAGCAAAATATTCCTTACTATGAGATTCTCAATGCTGTGCATGCTCATTTTGAGGAATTTTCATAAGCAAATGTGGTGCAACCAGTAGAATCTAACCATCTTGTGTGCCTCTTTAGAGTGTGGTCCCCACCTCCCTCTCCTGCAATTAAGTTGAACTTTGATGGAGCTATGGATCAAAAGAAAAATTTAGAGCCATTACTATGATTGGGTGTGATTATCAAGGAAAACCTTTGGATTGGTGTTGCCGCCTCTTCCCTTTCCTACATGACCCTCTTCTTCTTGAAAGCTTAGCTTGTCGTGAAGCTCTAGTTTTTGCCAAAAGTAAAGGTTTTTTGGATGCGATTGTTGAGGGAGATTGTGAAACAGTAATGAAAGCTTTCAAAGGTCAAACAGCTCCCCTGACTATACAAGGACCTATTGCAGATGGTATGAAGTTTACTAAGCAATTAAGGGAGGTGACCTTCTCTACAGTCAAACATGATGCCAACCAAGTAGGTCATCGCTTAGTTAAAAAGTTCATTAGAGAAGCTTCTTTTCATTGTAACCCATACGCTCAAATGAACTTTGTACTGAATTCTTTGTCCCCTTGAGGGTTTATCTGCAATGCATTTTATGTCTATGAAAAAAAAAAAAAAAACCTTGTCCTCTCCTTTAGTTCTCCCAAAAATTAATGGTTTACTGTTAATTACTTATGGGAAAGAATCTTAAATCTTGCATATGAGCCTTTAAAATTTGCAATAGGATAAACATGATGTCATTGATATGCCAAGACTAACTCATGGGTCCTAATAAAAAAAAAATGAAATATTTAAACATAAAACATCAATAAATAATATAACCAAAATAAATATAATTATAACTTTCAAAATAATAGGGATTTGATTCAATAAAATAATATTTTTATTTTATTTATATGAGAATAAGTGCTAAATGATAAAAAAAAAATTGATTGACTAATATTAATGATGTTGGTAAATATTTGAATTATTTTTATTAATTAAATATTTAATTAAGTTAATTGCTAAAATTGAAACCTATATGATAATTTAGAATTAAATTGATAAAATTAAAAGGTTTTGCTAAAACTAAAAGAAACTTAAAAAGGTTTGAATTTTTTTTAATGATTTAGCCTAAAAATAATTTTGCAATTATTGGAATACAACTTTAGACAATATAACTCAACCCAATCATCCTCACATAAAATAATAAAACTATGAGAGAATTTATTTAGTGTAATCATTGTATATACAAAGGATACATTTTGATCATTGATTATGATAGGACTCACCATAATCAATAATCATAATACAATCATTATACATACAACTATCAACTAACATAATATCTAGTAAACTCAACCCACATTATCTCAACATTCTAATGAGAGTGTAACACCCTCCCGTAGCAACTCGTACATTCTCTTGCTCCTGACCGATTAATGGTCCGGACAGCTAGAACGTCCGGAAAAATATTTAAACTAAAGTGAGGAACCATAATTAACTTAAATATTAATAAGAAAAATTTAGGAAAAATTTTAGAAATAAAATACAACCAAGTTAAACGAGCCGGTGCCCTAGCGATGGGTAACCCAGAGGGAAGTTGCGGTTCTCGCAACTAGGAGCCCTAGACCCGAGAGAAAATTCATAAAATAATTTTTGGGACTCCATAGAAGGGTCATTGAGGTCCCTATGGCATTAGAATGCCAAGAAAATATTTAGAAAAATTTTTCAATCGGTACAGACAATTTTGACCTGTTAAGCCAAACGGAGGGCATTTTGGTCATTTCTCCTTCAGAGACGATTTTTGGCCGACTTGTCCAGTTAAGTAAATAATTAATATGACATAAAATATGAATAAACATTACTAAAAATTAAATTGAAAATGAGTAGTGATGAAAAGAAAAGAAAATGCAATAAAATGCCAAATATGACATCATTATGATGTCATTTAAAAGTTTCCTCCAATTATAATTAAACAACCAATTCATTAACTAATAAAAGAGATAAATAAGACCAAAAGAAATTAAAAAAACACAGCAGCCATCTTCTCCCCCAAACCAGCCGAAACCTAGCCCTTGCCCAAACCTCCATTAACACCACAAAAAAAGCTTTATTTCTCTCTTTGTTACACCACTAAACCCTAAACCCCTTTCATTAAAACTTGTCCACTCATCTTGGGAAAGTGTTTGGAAGCCTAGAAAAAGAAAGAAAGTGAAGTTAAGCTTGGGAAAAATCTGCCCTACAAGAGGTTAGTGCACCTATCTACTTAAAACTCTTATTTTCCATGTTAGGGACTTGAAATCAACATGAATTTGTGAATTAAATGAACCAAATTTGTGTGTTTGCCTACCATGAATTTCGGCCGCCCTAAGGAAGGAACAATGATGGAGTGTTTTGATGGACTTAAAGTGGATTAGAGATCATGTTTAAAGCATGTATGCATGTGGTTAGTGAATGAGTTAGTAATTAAGGTATGTTGTGAAAATTTATAATGGAAACTAGGGTTATGAGAGTAAAATGTGGACTTGGCTTATGAAATTGTTAAAGAACATTCTAATGGTAAATTAGTGACCATTTGAGGAAATTTGACCATAATTTGGACTGAAATATAGCATGGCAAAGTGAATGAATATGCTGCCTAGTGAGTGCAGCAGATGGTGTGATTCCAGCCCACTTGGACTGCCATATCTTTGGCTGTGTTGGTCCAATTGGTGTTTGGCCAATTGGATATGAAACTAGACTTATAATGGCACATTTTTGCTGAAGAAACCATGCCCAAAAGACCAAAGCAAGAGGACCAAAAGTTGACCCCAATCCGGGTACCCTGCAAGCCAATTCTGCAGAATGACCAAATGAACAAGAATCGTTCATTTGGCCATAACTCACTGTAGAAATAGTCAATTGACCTGAAATTTTTACAGCAACAAGTTAAGACATAGAAAAACAACTTTCATGAAAAAACCTACCTAAATTATGACCAGAACCTAACCAAAATGGCAGTCACAACATCCTTTTATGGTAATCAGATTTGGTAATTCTGCAGTTTTTCCAATCCGGCCAGCTGTGGTTTTTGGACCATATCTGGAGCTACAAAACTCCAAATGGAGTGATTCAAAAAAGGAAATTCAATTAGACAAAATAAGGGACAACTTTCATGTTTACCATTTCCTCAAATTCCCACTGCAACAGTGCTTAATGGAACAGGAAATTTAGGCTTCAAAAACTAAAAATTCTGCCCTCTTGGTTTTAAGTTTAGAAATGGTATGGGTGCTCAATTCCAACAAGTTTTAAATGTAAAATGTGGTACATTGGGAGTGTTAAAACTAATGTACCTATTTTCTATCCAAAAGTCAACATTTTTGTTGACCAATGAGGTGAATAGTGACACCAAAACTTGAAATTCAAAAATTTAAGAATTCAAAAGTATCAAATACCCTAGTATACCTAACAAGATTGGTTTGGATAGTTTGGCATGCCAATAGGGTTCAGTTAGCAGTACTGCACATGGCAATATGCCATTCTGTGATTTTATGGCTTTTAGCCATTCTGACCTTGCATTGAGATTTGGCCGTGTGCCTGATATTATTCTGACATTGTTAGCCGTTACATGCACCGGGAGATGCATATGTGACCGATGGTGTGACGGCCCGAGGTACTTGATACCCAGTACCAGTTTACCCGTTTATCCAGTCCAGTCGTCTAGTGTTGGTTACTTGGGCAACCAAATGAATGAAAGTGGACAAAGTAATGATGTACAAATTCAAAACGAATAAACATATACATTCACTACATATTTGTTTTCTTGCTATTTCTTTTATTTTATTATTGCACCACTAAGCATTATTGCTTAGTGCGTTGCTTTTGCCACGCGTAGGTTCTGGAGATACAGATCGTGAGCCCAGTAGACCGCAGACTGGGTGAGTCCATCCTGCAGTTCTGCACAGTGTCCATGTCACCTCAACTTCTGTAGTGCATTGGTAGGACACTAGGTGTCATTTTGGTATTTTGTAACTAAATTTCTATTTTCTCATATGTAAATGAACTTATGTAATGTATTTTGAGGTTTATGTAAATAATGAAGATTTATGGTTATGTATGGAAGTAATTTGAGTATTTATTTGTTGTTTATATATGAGTACCCTGAGAAATGATGATTGAGAACATGATGTTGAAAAATATTGAGTTTGTGATGATATTGGAGTTTGAGATGATTGAATATGGTTATTGGAAGTGTTTTTCACAGTTCCAAGAACTGCTTCTCCATTTTTAAATTTACTCTGCCGGATTTTCTTTAAAATTTTCGGAACCTCAAATAAATTAAAATTTTGATAAATGGCACAAATACATTATATTTCACAAGTTATATTCAAAAGCATGATAAAAATTAATTAAGGTATATTAGAGTGTGCCGGTACACCGTGTGACATTGCTTACTCGGGTATACTGTACACGGGAAAGGGGCGTCACATTTAGTGGTATCAGAGCACGGTTTAGGCGTTTCTGGGCCTAGATTGAGTCCATACCATGCATTGCATTTGTAAGAGTCGAGGTGACACTAATGCAGATCTGTTTGTCTTTCTTATTTTGAATAGGATATGGACCCTACATCTCAGAGGGCAGTTGAGGAGGAAGTGGAGAGTCATGCTCCACCTGCAGCAGCTGAGACTGGGGGTATGGGAGAACCTACTTCGCTAGCTCAAGCAGAGCCTGCTCAGCCTCCACAGGCCATGTTCCAACAAATGGCCGAATTCTTCAGACAAATGGCTGGGGTAATGCCAGCAGCAGCACCACCACCACCACCTCCACAACCAAAATCACACCTGGAAAAATTGAGAAAATTTGGAGCAGTGGACTTCTTCGGCAAGAGAGAAGATGATTCTGTTGCAGCCGAAAATTGGTTGAACAGAACAGGCAGAGTTCTAAAACAACTCCACTGCACCCCAGAGCAAAACTTAGAAGCTGCCATATCTCTATTGCAAGATGATGCTTATGAATGGTGGGATACGGTGTCCAGTGAAGTACAGCCAGAAATGGTAACTTGGGATTTTTTTCTCTCAGAATTCAAGAAGAAATATGTGGGTACTGTATATCTAGAAGAGAGAAGAAGGGAATTCATTAACCTGAGGCAGAGACAGTTGTCAGTGGCCGAGTATGAGAAGGAATTCATAAGATTGAGCCGCTATGGAAGGGAGATAGTCCCTAATGAGGCTGAAAGGTGTAAGAGATTTGAAGAGGGATTAAATGACAACATAAAGATCCAGATCACCGCCTTGGGAATCACTGACTTCACCAAGTTAGTGGAAGCTGCATTAAAAGTGGAGAAAGTAAGAATCAGTGAGCAGACTAGAAGGGAAAGACAGCAGAAGAGGGGCCCAGGTCAGTCTAGTTCAGCTCCTGCATCTGGGAAGAGGTTCAAGGGTCCACCGCACGAGTTCAGTCGACCACACGGTCGTGGTCGGACTCGAGGCCTGTGCCACGCTTACCCCTAGGAGAGGTCACCCACACCATCGGTGGGCGCTCTCCGAGGATGGGGTTCAGGACCAGCCCCGGATCTTCTCGCATGTCCACACCTGCGAAGTGGCACAAGGGGGAGTGTTGGAGAGTGACTGATGCTCGCTAAGGTGTGGGTCAACAGAGCATCGATTGAAGAACCGCCCACGTAGAACTACTACAATGCTCCAACACAAGCGACATGCACTGCTCTGCACCACAAAGGGGTAGAAAATCTGGCAAATCTGAGGCTGTGGGACCATCACAGAGGCCTGCGTCTGAGCCAGCAGAGAGACCTGACAGCAGACCACCTGCAAGAGCTTATGCCATTAGAGCTCAGGAGGAGCAAGATGCCCCGGACGTCATCAGGGGTATGTTCTCCCTCTACAATACATCTGTGCATGCATTGGTGGATCCAGGATCCACTCATTCATACATCTGCATCAACTTACCCGTAGAAAGAGGGATACTAGTAGGGGAGAGTGACCAAGACATTTTGGTCACTAATCCATTGGGCCACAGTGTAGTGGTGAACAAAGTATACAAGGGTTGCCCATTAAGGATTCAGGGGTATGAATTTTTAGCAGACCTGATTGAGTTGCCCTTCCACGAGTTTGACGTGATTTTGGGAATGGACTGGTTGTCACGTCATCAGGCAATAGTTGATTGCAAATTGAAGAGAATTTCTTTGAAAACTTCTGAGGGTAATGAGATCACAGTTGTGGGGAAAGGACAGATTTTACGTCAACGTTATCTCACCACGATTTGCAAGAAGAATGATGAGAAAAAGGCTGTGAAGCCTACCTAGCACATGTGGTGGATACTAGGCAGGCTAAGCCAAACCTGAGTGATATACCCACAGTAAGAGACTTCCCAGAGGTATTTCCTGAAGAGTTGCCTGGTTTACCACCAGAAAGGAAAGTTGAATTTGCTATTGAGACAACTGCCGGCACAAAGACCCATTTCCATTTCTCCGTATAGGATGGCACCCACTGAATTGAAGGAGTTGAAAACTCAGTTGCAAGAGTTACTTGATAAGGGGTTCATACGCCCCAGTGTATCACCGTGGGGAGCTTCAGTGCTGTTTGTAAAGAAAAAGGATGGGACTTTGAGGCTATGCATTGATTACCGGCAGTTGAATAAAGTGACTGTGAAGAACAAATATCCGTTGCCTAGAATTGATGATCTGTTTGATCAGTTGAAGGGAGCGGGAGTATTTTCTAAGATTGATCTCAGATCAGGGTATCATCAGTTAAGGGTGAAGGATGTAGATGTGCCAACCCGATATGGGCATTATGAGTTCCTGGTAATGCCCTTTGGCCTAACAAATGCACCAGCGGCATTCATGGATCTTATGAACCGTATCTTTCATCCATACCTAGATCGGTTCGTAGTGGTCTTTATTGATGATATTTTGGTGTATTCCAAGACCAGTGAAGAACATGATGAGCATTTGAGGATTGTTCTGCAAAGCCTGAGAGAAAAGAAGCTGTATGCTAAGTTGTCCAAGTGTGACTTTTGGTTGAATGAGATTGCATTCCTTGGACACATAGTGTCAGCTGATGGGATTAGGGTGGATCCCAAGAAAATAGAAGCAGTGATGGAATGGAAGCCTCCCAGAAATACAACTGAGGTCAGAAGCTTCTTGGGGCTAGCTGGATATTACAGAAGATTTGTGAAAGGATTTTCCTTAATAGCCGCTCCAATGACCAAGTTGTTACACAAGAATGTCAGATTTGACTGGAATGACAAGTGTCAGACCAGTTTTGAGAAGTTGAAGGCTATGTTGACAGAGGCACCAGTGTGCTACAGCCGGTGTCGAGAAAGGACTTTGTGGTCTACAGTGATGCCTCTCATAATGGGTTAGGGTGTGTATTGATGCAAGAGGGGAAGGTGGTCGCTTATGCTTCCAGGCAGCTAAGGCCACATGAACAAAATTACCCTACCCATGATCTAGAGCTCGCAGCAATTATCTTCGCACTGAAGATATGGAGGCATTACTTGTATGGTGAAAAGTGCTACATTTACACGGACCACAAAAGCCTAAAATACTTGCCAACCCAGAAGGAGCTCAACCTTAGACAGAGGCGATGGATTGAGTTCATGAAAGACTATGATTGTGTAATTGACTACCATCCTGGGAAGGCAAATGTAGTTGTTGATGCTTTGAGCAGAAAATCCATGACAACTTTGAGATCATTGAATGCCCGTCTAACTTTGATTCGAGATGGAGCTATTTTGGCTGAGTTGCAAGTGAGGCCAACCTCATACAGATTTTAGATGGGCGAAGGTAGATGAGAAGCTAATGGCTATTATGAGCAAAATCTCGGAAGGAAAAGCAAGCGACTATGGGGTGAAAGCAGATGGGTGTCTCAGATTACAAAGGAAGACTGTGTACGGATGATGGGGAATTAAAGGCCAGTATTCTAAAAGAGGCACACACCAGTGTATATGCTATGCACCCAGGAAGTACAAAGATGTATCATGATCTGAAGCTTCAGTATTGGTGGCTTGGTATGAAGAAAGACATAGCTGACTACGTGACTAAATGCTTGACATGTCAGCAAGTCAAGGCAAAACATCAAGTTCCATCGGGTTTGCTACAGCCTATACGCATACTTGAATGGAAATGAGATCGGGTCACCATGGATTTTGTAAGTGGTCTACCTCTCACCCGGAAGAAACATGATGCAGTATGGGTGATAGTTGATAGATTGACTAAGTCAGCACACTTTCTGCCAGTTAGGACTGACTACTCACTGGAAAAGTTAGCAGAATTGTATATCAGTGAGATAGTTAGACTGCATGGAATTCCACTTTCCATCATATCTGATCGAGACCCAAGGTTCACATCGAGATTTTGGAAGAAGTTGCATGAGTCCTTGGGTACACAACTCCACTTCAGCACAGCATTCCATCCTCAGACGGATGGGCAATCCGAAAGAGTAATCCAGGTAAATAATTGAACCAATTGAATTAATACAACTATTGAATTAAAATGATAAAAATAACATGAAATATATGTTAGGTCCTTGAGGATATGCTGAGGAGTTGTGTCATTGAGTTTGAGGGAAGTTGGGATAGATACCTCCCACTGGCAGAATTTGCATACAATAATAGCTACCAAGCTAGTATCCAAATGGCCCTGTATGAAGCACTGTATGGGAGAAAATGTAGAACTCCAGGTGTCTTTGGGTGAATTGGGCGAAGACAAGCGGTGGGGCTGACACAGTGAAACAGACGAGGAGAAAGTGAAACTAATCAAAGCCAATCAAGGTTGCCTCGCATGCATGTAAATCTTATGCCGACCTGAAGAGAAAAGAAATAGAATATGTGGTTGGCGACAAAGTGTTCCTCAAGGTGTCACCATGAAAGAAGGTATTGAGGTTTGGAAGAAAAGGTAAGTTAAGCCCTAGGTTCATTGGCCCATATGAAGTCATTGAACGTGTGGGTCCAGTGGCCTATAGGCTAGCTTTACCACCAGAGCTGGACAAGATCCACAATGTGTTTCACGTGTCCATGCTCAGAAGATACCGCTCAGACCCTTCACATGTCATCTCCAAGGAAGAAATTGAAATACAGCCGGATTTGACATATGAAGAAGAACCTCTACGGATCCTGGCTCGGGAAGTAAAAGAGTTGAGAAATAAGCAGATTCCACTGGTGAAAGTGCTTTGGAGACACCACAACACCGAGGAGGCAACTTGGAAAAGTGAAGAGACGATGAGGCAACAATTTCCTCAACTGTTTGCATCAGGTAAATTTCGAGGACGAAATTTAAATTAGAAGGGAAGAGTTGTAACACCCTCCCGGTAGCAACTCCGTACATTCTACTATTCCGGTGACCAGTGTCGGTCCGGACAGCTAGAACGTCTGGAAAAATATTTAAACTAAAGTGAGGAACCATAATTAACTTAAATATTAATAAGAAAAATTTAGGAAAAATTTTAGAAATAAAATACAACCAAGTTAAAGCAGTAGGTTCTAGCGATGGGTAACCCAGAGGGAAGTTGCGGTTCTCGCAACTAGGAGCCCTAGACCCGGGAGAAAATTCATAAAATAATTTTTGGGACTCCAGAGAAGGGTCATTGAGGTCCCTATGGCATTAGAATACCAAGAAAATATTTAGAAAAATTTTTCAATCGGTACAGACAATTTTGACCCGTTAAGCCAAACGAATGGCATTTTGGTCATTTCGCCTTCAGAGACGATTTTTGGCCGACTTGTCCAGTTAAGTAAATAATTAATATGACATAAAATATGAATAAACATTACTAAAAATTAAATTGAAAATGAGTAGTGATGAAAAGAAAAGAAAATGCAATAAAATGCCAAATATGACATCATTATGATGTCATTTAAAAGTTTCCTCCAATTATAATTAAACAACCAATTCATTAACTAATAAAAGAGATAAATAAGACCAAAAGAAATTAAAAAAACACAGCAGCCATCTTCTCCCCCAAACCAGCCGAAACCTAGCCCTTGCCCAAACCTCCATTAACACCACAAAAAAAGCTTTATTTCTCTCTTTGTTACACCACTAAACCCTAAACCCCTTTCATTAAAACTTGTCCACTCATCTTGGGAAAGTGTTTGGCAGCCTAGAAAAAGGAAAGAAAGTGAAGTTAAGCTTGGGAAAAATCTGCCCTACAAGAGGTTAGTGCACCTATCTACTTAAAACTCTTATTTTCCATGTTAGGGACTTGAAATCAACATGAATTTGTGAATTAAATGAACCAAATTTGTGTGTTTGCCTACCATGAATTTCGGCAGCCCTAAGGAAGGAACAATGATGGAGTGTTTTGATGGACTTAAAGTGGGTTAGAGATCATGTTTAAAGCATGTATGTATGTGGTTAGTGAATGAGTTAGTAATTAAGGTATGTTGTGAAAATTTATAATGGAAACTAGGGTTATGAGAGTAAAATGTGGACTTGGCTTATGAAATTATTAAAGAACATTCTAATAGTCAATTAGTGACCATTTGAGGAAATTTGACCATAATTTGGACTGAAATATAGCATGGCAAAGTGAATGAATATGCTGCCTAGTGAGTGCAGCAGGATGGCTATGATTCCAGCCCACTTGGACTGCCATATCTTTGGCTGTGTTGGTCCAATTGGTGTTTGGCCAATTGGACATGAAACTAGACTTATAATGGCACATTTTTGCTGATGAAACCATGCCCAAAAGACCAAAGCAAGAGGACCAAAAGTTGGCCCCAATTCGGGTACCCTGCAAGCCAATTCTGCAGAATGACCAAATGAACAGTAACTGTTCATTTGGCCATAACTCACTGTAGAAATAGTCAATTGACCTGAAATTTTTACAAAAACAAGTTAAGACATAGAAAAACAACTTTCATGAAAAAACCTACCCTAAATTATGACCAGAACCTAACCAAAATGGCAGTCACAGTCACTATTCATGGTACTATAGATTTGGTAATTCTGCAGTTTTTCCAATCTGGACAGCTGTGGTTTTTGGACCATATCTGGAGCTACAAAACTCCAAATGGAGTGATTCAAAAAAGGAAATTCAACTAGACAAAATAAGGGACAACTTTCATGTTTACCATTTCCTCAAATTCCCACTGCAACAGTGCTTAATGGAACAGTAAAATTAGGCTTCAAAAACTAAAAATTCTGCCCTCTTGGTTTTAAGTTTAGAAATGGTATGGGTGCTCAATTCCAACAAGTTTTAAATGTAAAATGTGGTACATTGGGAGTGTTAAAACTAATGTACCTATTTTCTATCCAAAAGTCAACATTTTTGTTGACCAATGAGGTGAATAGTGACACCAAAACTTGAAATTCAAAAATTTAAGAATTCAAAAGTATCAAATGCCCTAGTATACCTAACAAGATTGGTTTGGATAGTTTGGCATGCCAATAGGGTTCGATTAGCGATCGCACATGGCAATATGCCATTCTGTGATTTTATGGCTTTTAGCCATTCTGACCTTGCATTGAGATTTGGCCTTGTGCCTGATATTATTTACAGCTTGTTAGCTGTTCTGTTGCACACCGGGAGATGCATATGTGACCGATGGTGTGACGGCCCGAGGTACTTGATACCCAAAGCGCTTTACCCGCTTATCCATCCGATCGTCTAGTGTAGGTTACTTGGGCAACCAAATGAATGAAAGTGGACAAAGTAATGATGTACAAATTCAAAACGAATAAAACATATACATTCACTACATATTTGTTTTCTTGCTATTTCTTTTATTTTATTATTGCACCACTAAGAATTATTGCTTAGCGCGTTGCTTTTGCCACGCGTAGGTTCTGGAGATACAGATCGTGAGCCCAGTAGACCGCAGACTGGGTGAGTCCATCCTGCAGTTCTGCATAGTATCCGTGTCACCTCAACTTCTGCAGTGCATTGATAGGACACTAGGTGTCATTTTAGTATTTTGTAACTAAATTTCTATTTTCTCATATGTAAATGAACTTATGTAATGTATTTTGAGGTTCATGTAAATAATGAAGATTTATGGTTATGTATGGAAGTAATTTGAGTATTTATTTGTTGTTTATATATGAGTACCCAGAGAAATGATGATTGAGAACATGATGTTGAAAAATATTGAGTTTATGATGATATTGGAGTTTGAGATGATTGAATATGGTTATTGGAAGTGTTTTTCACAGGTTCCGAAGAACTGTTTTCTCCATTTTTAGCAGATCACTGGGATTTTCTTTAAAATTTTCGGAACCTCAAATAAATTAAAATTTCGATAAATGGCACAAATACATTATATTTCACAAGTTATATTCAAAAGCATGATAAAAATTAATTAAGGTATATAAGAGTGTGCCGGTACACCGTGTAACATTGCTTACTCGAGTATACTGTACACGGGAAAGGGGTGCCACAGAGAGCTCTACTCATACCAAGATACCAAGTCATTAAATCAATGTGTATTACTTATGTGAAAATATATGAATGAATACTATAACATATATTAATTGCTTGGCTCTTTCTGAGAGGCCTATTAGTCAGGATTTAGTTAAAAATCTTATGCTAAGTTTTTCTAGCCATTTTTATTAATAATTTTTTTCTTAAAAAAAATAACTCATATATTAATTATAACTTTACATACTCTAACATAACTATGTGTAGCTAACTAAGAATTTAACTTAATTAATTTAGCACAAACCAGAAATGCAAGGAAAATATCTATCATGAAGAAAATTTCATATATTATCAATCTCCTTAATCAAATTTTCCGGTTAGCTAAAAAAAATAGTTAAATTGAAATGAGTGTTAGATTATAATGTATGATATTAAATATGATTACAATTTCTATAACTAACTTGAGTTTAGATGCACGCTTAACATGAATTACACTCCAATCACAACATATAGCACGCACGTAGTACACAGACATTGCACAAGGAAATAATGTAAAACCACTCACACTTCATGTATACAATACATGGGAGTTGATGACTTAATTAATCACTAATCCAAGATATGCTAGTGACCAAGTCAAGCTAGAATTTTTTGCTTAATTTCTATTTTCATCGAATGCCAGTGAATATGTTAAGCTAGTCTTAGCCCGTCGACCCTTAGGGTGCCAATGATAATATTAAATCAATCCTATCCCACGGAACCATATCCATGTTTGACATATACATGTATAGGCTCTAAAATATAAACTAGACAATATAGTAAAATATAGACAATGAATTTATGTAAGAAGTGATATGTCCTAAAAATTTAACTAATATATTATAAGAGTGTACACATAGGTATAGCAAAATATAACAAAATTAAAATTGCGTACACATTTAGTACCAACTCACAATCCTAATGACTACAATAACTCTAGCTACCCAAATGTCAAACTTGAGGGAAAGGAATATGGATTTCTTATTTATGCCCTCTATTAGAAATATAGGAAGGAAAAATAAACTTCAAACAGTAAGAAAACTATTGCAACAGATTCCTAAGAGTACAATGGACTCCTTAAATTCTGTCAAAATTACAGCAAAATCTTCCTTATAATTAGGACATTTCCTCTTGCAAGATAGATAGAAATAGATAACATAACACATGAAGTAGCTCAAACCAATAACACTCAATTGTAATGCCCATCTAAAGCCTAACAACATAGTGTAATGTCTGGCATTCTATAATTCAGTATTAATTATTTTGCATTTATTTGATTCTCAATCACATGCCAATATAACTCATAAGTACCTTCAACAATTCAAAACCATTAATATACAATTGATAATCAATTCTTGACACGTCTATGTAGTTTGTATACAATGTCCTTAAACATGGACCTTAAAACCTAACATAGACAAGCAAAGGCACTTTATTCGAAAGAGATTCTAATAAACCCTAAAGGTTCATAAATTGCTTACCACTATAATACCTACCACTTGGAGTAGCTAGAAAGCGTGTTTGGAATTAGGTCATGAGTCAAAGGAAAGGGGAATAGAGATAAGTGATAATGGAAGGAAGGAAGAGAAAGGCCAAAGGAGACGGTTGTTATAACAGGAAACTTTTGCCATCGAAGTTTACAACTTCAAAAGCCGAAATTCCTTTGAATATAAAAGTGGGGAGAAACCCTACTTTGTCTTATTTTCTCCTCACTTGCCTCCCCTAACCCGACCAAACACTCCCATCAGCACATTTCCTTCTCTTTTTTCTCCCTTTCCTTAAATCCTTCACTTCCAAGTAATCCCAACACCCAAAGACCTTTTAATAACTACAAGTAGTGTTAAGATCCTCCCTCTTCTTTCATTTTTCATCTTAGACCTAAAGAAGAGCTAGGAGAAGGTTATTGGCTTGGCAAACGCTAAGGGTTTTGAGTAAGTTATCATACTCTCTACACCCTTTCCTACTTCCTTAAATGTTTTATAGCTAAAAGTAGAGCGATTAAAATAAAATTGAGTTAAAATGTATAACATTTAGAGTTTAGGGCAAATTAATGGGAGAACCCTAAATCTAGGCTAAATAGAGTTTAATTAAGTTATTTTTATTATTATAGTAGTATGTAGTAGCTTAAGAAAATAGATAGAACTTGATTTAAGAGTTGAGAAGCAAATGGCGTAAAACCTAATTTGGAATCACAGGTTGTGAAACCCAACTTCAATAGCCAAAATGTACTTTGGTAGTTGAAGTTTGCATGAATAGTCGCATATATAGTAACATGAATAGTGCATGGACGTTTAGTCATCGAAGTATGGGATTTAGCCACTGAACTTCCCTGTCAATAGCATGTGATACTTTAATATTTTCTTTTGTATTTTGCTATGATATATTAACAAAAATCCTATTATATCTTATAAACATATAAGTAAGACTCTAAGAGGTTGAGTTGGCTTTGCAAGGAGGATAGGTCTAATTACGAGAGATATTCTACTTGATTTTCGATAGTATATGTCGACACCATATTTTGGTCGATCCCTAGAATCAATAAAAATCCTTCTTTGAACAGCTAATCACGTTTCCGATCCCTCTTTGATAAACGATCACATTTCCGATCTCTCCTCACAAAGAATTGAATCAATGCCAGGTCCTCACATTCATTAAAGCCTCGCCGATCTCTACCGACCTTTCAAACCCGTTGTCGAATTTCCTGACCGCCCAAAGATATTCCCGATCTCTGTTGATGAATAAAATGAACTGCACTAGATCTTTTCCTACCGCTTTATCACGACCTCCTTTCCGAAAGTCTAAGAGCTAAAGTTTTGGTTCGATTCCGATCTTAAGTGTTCGAGTTAAATTTTCAATCAAGTTCCGTTCAGCATTTTTTCCCTACCGATCTCATGTTTAAAGTGCTTTCCGATCTCTCATACTTAGGTTAATAATCACATTTAGTTTTTGTTTTGCTGTGCTCATACAATCAAATACTCAGACAAACAATGGTTTAAAATTTTCCGATCACAATCATTCATTGAACAAAAAGGCATTCCATTTCATGTCATAAATTTGTACAAGTTATTCGGCTGGGGGATCACCCCCAGCCTGATCTACATTTGGATCACCCCCAGCCTGATCTACATTTGGATCACCCACCCTCTCTCCCTCACCTTCGGCTTCCTCCTCACTATCCTCATCGTTGCCCTCAGGAGCCACGTCGTCCATCCAAGAAAAGTCTTCTTCTGGGTAGCGCTCCTGGAGTGCGGCCAAGAGATCCTTGTGAGCATTCACATAGGCTCCGGCTATCCCCGTCACCATCTCTTCATCTCTCTCCTTTAGCTCCTTATCTTTCTCCTCAAGCTCCTTATCTTTCGCTTTGAGCTCCTCTATGAGTTGAGCGACCTGAGCGGATTCGTTGGCGTGAAGCGCCTGGACTTCCCTAAGAGCACGGTCCCTCTCATCCAAAACACGATTCTGTTCGGCCAGCCGGTCTTCATGGAGCTTTGCCCGTCCCTCGACTTGAGATATATAATCCCGAGCGGATGAGAGTTGGGATCGGAGGGAATCCACTTCTTGATTCTTCTTCCCGATCTCCTTACCCAGACGCTGGATCTTTTCCCGAACCATGGTCTGATTCACCAGACACTCCACATTTAGACTCATGGTTCGGGTCAAGATATCATCGAGACCATTCCGGGATAGCCTGTCCCGATCCTCCTGAAAGAAGATGGTAGATCCCAGGACCTTGGCAAAATCGGGGTTCTCCCTGACAGTCCGATTATCCTTCAAGCAGTCGATCAGTATTTGAGCGCCACGAGAAGAGGTCCTCCCGGAAGATTGAGAAGGCCCCCTTCCCGTGCTTGGGACAACTGCAAGAGTCGGAGGCTGCTCTTCCGATCTAGGAGGAGATCTGACAGCTTCAGTGGTTGGCGGACCCGAAGGTTGAGGTGGGTCTCTTTGTATCTCCCCGGGTTCGTGACCGGGTGTTTGAAGTCGTTCCAAACGCTTTATCTCCTTTATCTTCCGGGAGATCTCTCTTTCCTTCTTTCGCTTCCTAGAACCATCACCACCCGCCATACCTGCACAAAGAAAAGGTTAGTGAGATCGCTAAGGTCGTGAGAATTGAGATATAGAAAATACCGATGCCGAGGTTAGAGAGCGGAAGTTCGCGGTCTTGGCCAGTGAGCAGCTGAACAGTCCAATGGTGCAGCTCGGCAGTCACCGCATCCAAACAAGCCTCACTCTTCAAATCCATCACTATTAGGCTTTCATCTTGGCTCAGGGTGATGTGATTCGGAAGCAAAGGTCCCTGGTACCACCATCTGAGGGGTAGTCCTCAAAATGGCTCGGATCTTTGCTCCTCACATTGAAGAAACGATTCGTCCAATTCTTAAGAGACGAGGCGATCGGAAAGAGCCCGCAACGAGGCTTCGCCGCTGAAAGAACCGATGGTCATCGCCCTTTGGCGAGATAGCCGTGCAACTCGGCGAACACCTTAGCCGTAGGTCGATTCCCTTAGCTCGGCATAGGCCTCGGAAGGCTACTAAAATCCGCCATGAGTTAGGTGGATCCGAACGATGCTCGCCGGTGAAGTTTTAGGACCTCCTTATAGAAGTCATCCAGGGGAATCAAGACCGGCCTTTAATCGTTCCTCATACACTATGACTATGTCGTTCTCTTCAAAGGAGTGATCGACACGAACATCGCCATGGCACTTGATCGTTCATATGAATCGACAAATGTTGTATTCTTGAACAAACGATTGCGCATCGGATTCCCGAAGAACCGATGGAAGCTCGCTATAGGAAGGGTCTCTCTCCTTGAATGTGGTGCAAGCCTTGATGGTATGACCAGGCCCGACTGGAGCAGACCCTAGGGGTTCAGTTGCGTGCTTGGCCCGACCGCCTCTTCTTCATCGACGATGACCATGAGAACTGAATGGAAGGAGGGCTCACCGCTCTCGACCTTCTGCACCGCTCATTTTCAAGAAAAACAAAGAACTTAAACTAAAAAGAGGATTAAAGCCCTTACCGAGTCCGATCGGGCTGAGAAACCGGAGAAACTGAGAGAACTTCGAATTTGTGAGCAGGAGATTGAAAATGGAATGAGAGAGCAAATGGCTAACACTCCCACCCCTTTTTATACTAGTCAGATAATTTAATGCTCGCGAGGTTATTGGCAGCGCATAGATTGGTGGGACTCGGCAAATTGTTCGACACTTTTCTCAAATATCCGAATGTTCCGAGATCGGTTAATTGAGATCGGCATAATAAGTTAAATATTTTGAATAAAGGATCGCTTAAGTGTCATTCAGGTAAAGAACCAGATCGGATAAACGCATTAGAGATCGGAAAATAATCAATGCAAAAATAAGATGATAACCGAAAAAATAAAGTCTTTATTCTAAAAAGATCGGATTACATCATTTGGGCGATCTCTAAGGATCGGATTACAATAAAGGTCTAGCTACATCATGTGGATGATCTCTAGAGATCTGATTACATTGAAAAATTACATCATTTGGATGATCTCTAGAGACCGTGAAAAATCCTATCTCAAGAGGTGATCTAAGGATCGCTTTATAATCGATCCCAAGGATACTCCCAGAGATCTAAGGATCGCTTTATAATCGATCCCAAGGATATTGCCGACCTAAGCTTAATCCGGCTTTAACACCCAATGTGGGAGAAAACCGCATTTCGGAACACTCAATGTGGAGAAAAGCCGAATGAACTTGAGGAAGCCATCACCGGGTCAGAATTTTCAATCGAGGAATAGGGAATTCCATCGGAAGAGGATCAAAACCACGATTGTAGCGGAACTTTCCCTAAGCAGCTAGAACCAAGAAACAAGGAGAAAGAGAGAAAATCGAATGAAGGAAATGCCACTATCGATGTGGGTATATATAGGGAAAATGAGCATTTAATGTCGAAGCGGAAACGGCGGACGCTTGAGAATCGAGATGTAATTAATGCTTAGACCAAATCCAGATCGATCAAGGGATAAAAGAGATCGGAGATAGGAGATCGCATGAGAGATCGGAATAGGAGCTAGGGAGGGATCGGAAGACAAAAAGAATAAGACAAATTCCAATAACCGCCGCCGAATCGAGCCGAGGTAGTTAAAGCGTGGCAAAGTAGATCTCCACCGCACGCCTAAGAATCGCCTCGCACGCCGACAGTGCCGTGGTATGTCATGACATCCTGTACATCCCAATCTCCACCGTTGATCTCACTTGTAAGGATGAATCCGGAACCCTTGGATCAAAAGAGAAGATGACAATACCAGCGTTTTTCACTCTCAGCCCTCAGATCGTTCCGGACAAGAGGATTCAAGACCGTCGGATTAAAAGAGGAAAAGGACAAATACTTTGAGAAGCGATCTCAGCCATTCGTTTTGATTCTCTTTAATTCCTGAACATCCGATCATGTACTTCAAAATCCTGACCCTCCATCTCCCTCAAAATGAATCCTGACCCTTCATGGGGAGCACCCGATTCCTATAAATACCTGCATGAAAAACTGTTCATGTCACGGACAAAAAATATAGGCAAGAGGCTGCTATTATCGTGGAGGAACTCTGAAACTTCATTCAGTTTGTTACTCTGCTGTTTTGTAGTGATTAAAAGGACTTTTGAAACTAGTTTTCAGGAGTGTTTTCTTGAAAAAGATTTTGAATATTGGAACTCTACATTTCCAGTTTGTTCATTATCTGGTCATACTCTCATCATCTCTGCTTTCCTTTCCTCTGTTCAAGCTCAACTTCCTTTCACCTGGTTCTTACCCGGTTACCTTTTAGCTAAAGCATCTCTCGGTTTCACGACAGACATCAACTCTCAGGCTGATCAATCCGCCATCTTCATCACTATTTACCACTTCACAGTTATTTCAATATATTTGGCTCCTCACAGGTAAGAGTTCACACTACTGTTTACGTTTGTTTCTCGCACTTCCTTTGTTCTTCATACATCCGCAACTTTCTTCAAGGTTATTTTGTACAAGAGAACCCAAGAGAAAATATTGTTATAAAAGTTCATGTTATGTTTTATTAAGTGTCTACGTTTATTTCCGCATTTTCCTTGTTCTTCTTACATCCGACCATTTCTGCAAGCGATCCCAAAGAAAGTCACTCTCAAATCATTTTTTTAGTGATCGGTTCATTTTATTGATCTCCGTCATTTCAAAACCAGTTTTCTAACTCTTTGTAGTATGTAAATGGTTGGGTAAACGTAGGTAGTTGCAACTTAGAGGTCTCCTTTAAAAAGAGGACACGAATAACACGCCGTCGGAAGATAGCCGAACTATTAGGCCGACGTAACAAAGAATTCGACAAAGATGTCATGAAATGGAATAAGACCAAAGTAAACGAAACAGTGGATCGGTCATTAATAGATATTGGTAAAATGACTACATGAAAAGGTCGATGAATCAAGTCTAGTGTTCCTGCTCAGCCACAGGATATCCATAAACCTTATCCCCGGCATTTTTGAAGGTCGAATTCTTAGTTTTAGGTTCTTAAGACCCGTGGCGTGGTTAAATTTTTAAAGGTCGGAAAAGTCTTTGTCCGAGTCTCATCAAAATAGAAGGGGTCGGAAGAGTCCTTATCTTATCCTTGCCTAAAAGTTTTAAGTCAACTCTTAAATGAGATCGGAGGAGGGTTCTTATCCTGGTCTCCTTCAAAATTTTGATAAACATTAAGTAGGGATCGTAAGAGAGTTCTTATCCGGTCTCAACTCAAAACATTAACGAATAACTCTAAAGGAGATCGGAGGAGGGTTCTTATCCGGTCTCCTCTCAAAATTTTAATAAATAACTTAAAAGAGATCGGAGGAGGATTCTTATCCGGTCTCCCTTCAAAATTTTAATAAACATTAAATAGGGATTGGAGGAGAGTTCTTATCCGGTCTCAACCTCAAATTTTAATAAACATCTAAAAGAGATCGGAGGAGAGTTCTTATCCGGTCTCATCCTCAAAACTTCAAATAAATAACCTAAAAGAGACCGGAGGAGAGTTCTTATCCGGTCTCCCCTCAAAACTTTAATAAATAACTTAAAAGAGGTTGGAGGAGAGTTCTTATCCGATTCTCACACTCGTTCACTAAGGTTGTCTCATTTACTTGTGTATCTGGGTAATCCTAATTAGTGAAAAACCAAATATTCCTCTTACCAAAAGGATTAACATTCCCGTTCAAGCCCTTCTAACTAATTTATAAAGGACGCAAGATTAAACCTACTTACCCTTATTAAGGGACGAGGTGGGGTGCCTAACACCTTCCCCACCCGTTTACGGACCCCGAACCTAGAATCTCTGTCTTGAAGTGGTTTCATTCTTTATTTACCTTCTCAAGTGGTTTTCTTTAGTTCCCCTCAAAACTAAGGTGGCGACTCCTCACTCTTTCCCACTTCGGTGAGTGATCGTCCGGGCGACCGCAAAATCCCATTGCGACAGTATAATTAAGTTATTAAATTAGTGAAAGTTAATTAATTAATGATCAGACATCTAACAAATATTAGTTTATTTGTATAGGTTGATTTAATCAACAAAGTTAGTAGCCCTAGCAGATCCTATAACAATAAAGAGTTAACTAGTACTATGAGTAGAACTTACTTAAAATGTTTTAACTGAATTGTTTAAATTGTTTTATTATATTCCATGCATGTCCATGCATTAACGTAATTGTATAATTTACTTTAATTATAATTACTTTGTTAATTTTATATGTTACTAATGTATTTCGCGAATGTGCTACATTATTAATTGTGCTGTATTGGTAGTTCATGCATGATCCACTGGTTCTTAATGAGAAAGTAAAGGAAAAGGAAAAGCATGCATGCAAACAAGCTCATTTATGAAAGTAAAAGAAAGGAATGTTAGGTAAGGTAATTATATGTCTCTGACATCCATTTACCAAGGATTACAGAATCCACCTCAAGTAAGTCATGACTTCTATGTCTCTAATATCCATTATGTGTATGATTAAGAGAAAGTCCTGAGAAGCTCCTTTAATGGGCCAGGCACTTTGGAATTATCATGATTATGATATGGTTTTATGGATGACTCACTGGTTCTTAATGGGAAAGTAAAGGAAAAGGAAAAGGAATAAGTCATGACTTTTATGTCTCTAGTATCCATTATTTGTATGATTAAGAGAAAGTCCTGAAGATCTCCTTTAATGGGCCAAACACATTGGAATTGTCGTAATTATGATAAGGTTTCATGGATAACCCACTGGTTCTTAATGGGAAAGTAAAGGAAAAGGAAAAGCATGCATACGAATGAACTCATTTATGAAAGTAAGAGAAAGGAATGTCAGGTAAGGTAATTCTATGTCTCTGACATCCAAATACCAAGTATTACAGAATCCACCTCAGGTAAGTAATACTTCTATGCTTCTAATATCCATTATGTGTATGATTAAGAGAAAGTTTTGAAGAGCTCTTTTAACTGGCTAAGCACATTGGAATTATCATGATTATGATATCATAATCATTATGACCCACTAGTTCTTAATGGGAAAAGTAAAGGAAAAGGAAAAGGAAAAGTAAAAGCATACTTGTGAATAAGCTCATTTGTGAAAGTAAAAGAAAGGGATGTTAAGTAAGGTAATTCTGTGTCTTTGACATATAAATACCAAGGATTACAGAATCTACCTCAGGTAAGTCATGACTTATGTGTCTCTAGTATCCATTATGTGCATGAATAAGAGGAAGTCTTGATGAGCTCCTTTAATAGGCTAGGCACATTGGAATTATCATGATTATGATATAATTGGGGAGCTACTAGTAATATGAACTACTTGGTGTGGCTTGTTTGTATTTTGTAAACATTATGTGACTGTTACATTTACTTATGCTTGACTATAGCTGTTTTATTACATGTTTCTTTCTTTAAAGTATGGTTCTACACACTCCCCCTTTCTTAATCTTCCCCTTCAGGTATAAGTATTGAAGATACAGTCAGCAAATTTTGGCTTACTTAATTCTAGACGCTTCAACTTTAATTTTGCTTAAACCACATAGATGTTTTCTAGAGCTCCTTTTTGTGAAGACATGTAATTTAGTCATTTTGCTATTGTGCTTGCCATTTTGTATTTTTGTAATATTAAAGAATAGTAATTATATTTTATGATTAATAAAGTATTTTCATAAATAATATGGGCTTTAAGAGAGATTTAGAATTATAATGGCCTTAAGCCTTCCAATACTTTAGCGCTAGTAACGGTTAGGATTCAAGCTATTACAACCAGTCACTTAAAATGCATAATTCACATTCTTAGGCAAGCTAAAGACAAGGCAGGCTATTGGTGGTGCCCTATCGAAACTTATCCTATTCACCATCTAAGTAAAGCAATGCCTCCTAAGCCCTATACACATTTTTAATTAAATAATTGAAATACCCAAAGCATCTAATTTCACTTAATTGCATAGAACACCCTAAGGTAATTAAAGTATTGACTTTGTAACTTAAATTATAAAATTAAAGATATGGAGAATTACTCCAAATTGATGCTAGAATTTGTCTCAAAAGGTCATGAATTATGATTCATAGCCATTGGAATTCAAAGGCCATTAGTGCCTCACTCTTGACATGAATGCCATTGCTAAAAAGTTGATGAAGACTATTGCTAAGAGCACCTCACCTCCAAAAATGCATTGGACACTATCACTTGCTACCACTCAATATTGTTTATTGGATTAAGCGATTTTCTCCTTAGTTTCTCTCTCTCCTACTTACCCGACACCACTGTGAAATGTGTGCCTTTTGGTTTTGTTCAAAAGCTAACTGTCTAAGGAGGCCAATGACGCCAATTGTGCATTGATTGGCAGTCAAAAACACCGAGAAATGGTTTTGTAAACATAAATGTCTATTTCTCTTTCTCTTCACATCGTCACTTTTTGAGTTGTCTACAGTTGGTGCTCTAGCCATAGATGTAGTTGCTTGGTCTCCTTGTGGTCCCCAGATGTAGCTAAGGTTGGGTGGAGTGTCCCTAGTCATGGGAAAGGGGGGGAGGATGGAGCAATGTTGTCAGAACCAAATCGGACTAGCCGGTCGGATTGGTTTAACCGAAAAGCAAACCAATAATTAGCTTGGTTCAAACTCAACCCTCTTATTTTGAAACTTGATATTGACCCATTTGAACCGGCTAGGTGCCTAGCAAACCTATTAACCCAATCAGGTTTAAAAGGGTGGATTCACTTAAAAAGAAAAAATGAGCGCTTCCTTTCATGGGATCCAAGCACGGGTTCAATGGCCATTTTATGAGAATGAATACCTTTTCTTCACACACACACATATATAAATAAATAAAATATTATTTATATTCACATATAATAATTGCAAAAACAAAAATTATTTATTTTATCAAATTGTGACTAAATTATTAATTGTATTAATAATTTACTTTATTAATATACTGAATTATTAAAATTTTACTATAAATATTATTATTTAAATCTAAAATTTAATTAAAAATTTAAAATTATTTAAATATAATTAATCTTATTTAATAATTATTCATAAAATATATTAAATTAGTGATTGTAACATGCATTATTATTGTTTTTTAAGAGATTATTACCTGTATAATACATAATTAATATTTATTTAATTGTATACTATTAAATCCCATTTTAATTCTGATTAAATCTTAGACCCTTAACTCTCTACTTTCACCAGTTTCAATGACCAGGCCAATTTTTAAAAACCTTGGAATAGACCAAAAGGAAGGGAAGGGGAGAAGAGAGGCTCATGGAAGGAGAATTTTTGCTTCCTAAAGAAAACTAAGAACCTGCTTACTAGTTGAAAACTAGAGTAGTTTTCTAAAAAGTTTTTCTAATAAAATTAGAATACAGGATTTTATGTTCAAAAAATGAATCAAAATTATACTATAACTTTTCATAATTATGCAGGATTTTATTAAATAAGGACTTGATGTGAACAAAACTAAAAGTATATGAACTTCATAGATAAAAAAAACATATAAGCGGACAGACCTCAAAATTCTTTTAGCCAAAATATTATATATAAATGGGTGGCGATATGGTCTATCCTACGATAATAGTTGTATACCTTTTTCGCATTTTTTTCAGTATTATGGTATAATGATATCATTAACAAGTTGTTTTTTTCTATAATATTAAATTAATTATTTCTCAGCTTCAATAAAAATTTAAATTATTGACATTAAGATTTTATTTATTTTATTAAAAATATTTTTTTAAAATATTTTATATATTTTTTAGTATTTGAAAACAATAGAATAACGAAAAATATTTTTTTATTAAAAAAAATTAAATTATTTTTAAAGATAATAACTTTCTCTTTTTATTTTTTAAATTTTGATAATATTATTAAATGTGATAACACTTACTTACACGTATATAATATAACTATTATAATCAAATAATAAAAAATATTTTCATAAAAAATATTTTTTATATATAAGTTATTTTATGCGAAACAAACAGAGTTTAAAATTAATATTTTATTTTAATTCAAAAATGTAATTATAATTCTAATAAATAAAGGAGGAACCAATTCAATTTATGAACGGAACTAACCTTAGGTTTACACCCTCTAACATTAGGCTTTTATCATATCATCGAGGACTTTTTGGATATGAAAAGTGAAATATTTGTGTTAATTTATAATTTTATTTAAAATTTTAATTTTAAATCAATTATTTAAACTTTTTAATTTAAAAAAAAAAGTTTAGCTAAAATTAAAATTCAATTTGAAGAAAATTTGATTTTACACCTGAATATTTTATAAAAAAAAAAAAATAAAGTGTTCAGTTAAGCATTAATAAACATGTAACTCAAGTGTGATGTTGTTTATTAGTTAATTAATTTTCAATTTTAACTAAAATTTCTGTAAAAAATAAATGTTTGAATAATTCATCCAAAATTTAAAAATTTAAATGTATGAATGTTCAATACCATTTGTCTTATTGGCCATGCATAAATCATTTTGTTTTTAAGAATACACGTAAGAAAATTCATGCATTGCTTAATATATAAGTGGCAAATTCGCATGTAGATTATTAAGTATACTCGATATATATATATATATATATATATATATATATATATATATATATATATATATATATATATATATATATATATATATATATATATTATTTTTTTTAATTATGTGAAATTTATTTTTTATATTATAAAAAAAATTATTTTTTTATTAAAAAAATCTATTTATATATGAACAGAAAATATTCTAGAATAGATTCGTGTTTAACTTTTTTTCAATCTTTGAGCAGTCATAACTGCTTTATTTTTTAACCAAAAAATTCATGCTATATACCGTTGAAAAATTTAACACGTTTACTTTCCATATGTAATCTAATTTTATTTCCAAAAAATTATTTATAGAGAGATCTAAGGCCTCAAATATAGGCTACCTGAATATGTTTCTAAGGCTGTAAAACTAATTTATTTTAACAGTAGATCAACCTAAAATACATGAAAACGTTTTTCACACGTTAAACAAGAAATTAACTGCGATAAATTTAAACTTTAATATATTTTATATGTTGTTAAAAATTTAAAATATATTATTAATAAAAATTCTAAATAAATATCTATTTAGTGGTATGCATAAATTTTATAATTTAAAATTTTTAACACTTTGACAATAATTTATAATATAAATATTATTTATTACTTAATGTTCTAAATATGTTATTTCAATATTATTTATTACTTTAATATTATGTATAACATATGTTAAAAAGTACACGATTGAATCTCTTATAAAAACATAATCACGTTATGCATACCTGATTTGCAAAGCACTTACAAATTGGTCAAAGAAAATTTTGCAGAGAGGCAAGACCTTCAGATGATAGCTAAATGACAAAATCTCACAAACAATTAATTGTTTTCTTGTCATCTCACGTCAATTTAATTTCTTGAACCACAATCACATTATTTTTCTCTACGAGTTTTTGATTAACTGATAGGGTTAGTTTTCTCTCATTCTAGGGTCCTGTTAGTAATTGACATTGTAACCTTAGTTATAGTAATATTCATATCACTTCGACTGAGTTGACCCATCGTAAATGACTCGGTTTTATATATATATATAAAATAAAATTTAAAAAACATAAATTCTTTATATAATTGATTTAAATTAAAATTTTATTTTTTTATTATTTTAAAGGAAGGGATTTAAGTACTTATTTTGTCTCTTGCGGTTGAAAGTTTTTTTTTTTTATTGGATTTTTTGTTTTTTTTTTCTCTTACTTTTGAGTCTTTGAGTAAAATCAATTGAAAGATCCATTGATGCTACTATGGTATTTGTCGTTTCTCATATCTTTGATTTCGTTGATCCCAAAATTTTAGGTGAGCAGCCTCACAACAAAGTTTATAAATTGTCTATTAAGAGAGATATTGATAGAGCTCGAATACTTAAATTAATAAGAACATTAATTGAGTTTTACTAATTAAATTTATCTTTTTTATCTGTCATTTTTTTATATCTAATACAGTTTATATCAGATGAAATTTATTTTTTTACCTATTAAAATCAATTATGATGAAAATTTCTATTACTAATAAAAATAAATTATCATTGAATAAATAAATTATATGGCGATAATAATACTATCATATTGTAACCAAATCAGTATGTCATTGTTACTGTTTTGAAAATCATTTTTATATTTATATTTTAGATTTAAACCTTTTCTTTTCCATATTGTATAGGAGTTTTTGAATGGAAGCAGACAATGATATTTGTCCCACTAAGGCCCATCCTTATTCATTAAAAAAATTAATTAGGTAGGGTAGGATGGTGGTGGCAGTGGTGGTGTTACAACCCAAAATTTTTAAAATTATAAATAAAATAAAAAGGAAATATTATGTTATTAATATTATATGATTTATTTGAATTGATTTTAAAAATAAATAAATTGATAATAATAAATAAATAAATTGATAATAAATAAAATTAATTAAAGTTAATTTATTAAATAAAAATAAAATAATTAAATTTTCCTAGATTATATTTATTTTTATCATTACTAGAATTTTATTAAACTTTAACATAATAAAATAATTTTGGACCTAATTGTAAACCTCTAAGAAGTTGAGGGACTAATAGTGCAATTAGAAGTTAAAAAAAAAAAAAGAAACCCAAAACGTAGTGCACAGCTTCAGCGTGACGGGGCAACCACCCAGGAAACGGTGACGAAAGAAGGCGGTGGCGACGAGAATTGAAGAGAGAGAGAGAGAGAGAGCGACGGCGAGGACTTCCAAGGCCATTTTCGAACGTTTCTAGCTGCCTACCTGCATGGGAAGGGTAGCGCTCGTCTCCTAGGACCACGGCCTTCCCATCCCAACCGGCGGTGCTCCATTCTATGAAGGTTTCCGACGAGTTTCGAAGAGAAAGAAAGAGGAGAGAGAAAAAAAAATGGGCAGTGGCTTTCCGACCATTTTCCTGGCGATTCGACCGTCAGATAAAAAATCCGAGACCATCAATAGACTCAGGACGGTGAAATCTTCTAGATAGGACCGGTCTCGCTCCAATCGAACATCGTTTGAAAAAGGCAATAATCGGACGATCCAGATAGCTTAGTGAGATTTTCGTACTTTTTTTATTTTCAAAATTTAAAAATAATTTTATGATAATTATTAACACAATTTGCACTTAATTTAGGTGCAATCGGATCAAGGATAGCTCACCAGCGTCGGAACTGCATTTTCATCCAAATCCGGCTACTCGGCAGCCTGTCTTAGAATGTGATCGATATTATAGTCAATCCTAGCATTTTCAAACGTTCTGGATGCGTTCCAGATGTCAGAATTGGCATAGGTAAACCCGAACTCCAAGTTGCTCATTTTCAGCTAATACCGATTTAGAATAAAATTCATAAAATATTCGTAGATGATCAGAAAATTATGATTCCTTTTGCAATAGCCTTATAATATTGTTAAGGACTGCAGGATAAGATTTTAGAGTTGTTAGAGCTCTTTTGAGTGGTTAGTGCAAAAAGGTTATTTTCAAGGATTAAAACGTAAATTTTGATTTTGTGAATTTTTGCTTGGATTGGAGGGCCCAGGAGGGGCCCTGTGTTGTTGATGAGATGTGGGTTGAGATATGTGATTTTTGAAGTGTGATTTGAATCACTTTGTAAGTTGAGTAGGTCCCAGGTATAGGAGAAACTCTGCCGGATTTCCGGCATGAATTAAGCTGTCGGTTGTCTCTTTAGAGTTTATTTTGACTTAGTACTAATAAATTTATAATATAATTATTAGGTGATTGAGGTCAGCTATTTTTCTCCATCCAGCAGTCACAATAATCCTCGGTGTACTGTGAGTAAAATATTAATTTTAATCATAATTTTAATATTATTATATGTTCAGGTATGCCATGCATCACTTATAAATATGTATCTATATAGATAAATACTAGGCACATTTTACATTGCATCCTTAATTAATGAATTGCCATGGATATTGTTTGTGGTAATTTGGAGCAGTGTGCGTGCGTTGGCGTGCGTGTGGTATGGTATTGGATATGGATAGGATGGGTAGACACGGCTTGAGGGACACTCGTTGGGACCCCGTATTTGGTTTATTAAGTGAAAGTCCGGCTTGAGAGACACTCGCTAGCAGAGGTTGGATTAAGAGAGCTGTATAGGCGATCATCTCTCATATATGTACTGTTTGAACAGTGATGGGTGTGTGAGTGCTCTAAATTGCCTTTTTGCTATTATAATGTGAAGTGTATGAAAATTTTGATAGTGTTGCATTTCACTCCTTAGGATGCATTAGCTTTAGATAGCTATAGAAATTGTAGTTAAAATTGGTATTTTACTCTCTGAGTCAAAAGCTCACTCCTGTTCTCCCTATTTTTCCAAGCTACAAGAGGAGACCTTTTTCAAAATAACCTGTTTTTTTTCTCGTAGGTTATCAATAATTACTTAATTTTATTATTATTCTCTAAATTTATAATTTAGAACTCCGCATTATTAGCAGTAGTATAGACTCTGTTAGGAATTGTGTTAATTTAAATTCTTGAGGTTAATAAATAAAGATTTATATGATACTTAAACAATTTATAAATGATGTAACCGGGTTGAGTTGGGCTCCTCTAATTTGAGTTTCTGATAATTATTGGGTTAAGTTGGCCCAAAATAAAATTATAATATTTTAATTTAATTATTTTTATATGCATGTTGAGCCTAAATTATGGGCCTGGTCATGGGTTTGGGAACAGTAAGGCTTACTACAGGTCTTGGGGGCTTTATGCCGGCCCAGGTCCTAGTGTCTGTCTAGCCCATAGGTTGGGTCGTGACAAAGTTGGTATCAGAGCTTAGGCTTTAGATTCATGGGAAGTAATGTAATTAGGAGTATAAAAAGGAGTTTTGTTAGGAGGTCACATGCGTAGTATAGGATTCTATTTTCTCTTTTTTTGTAATTCTTTGTTTCTAGATTCTGCGTTATATCTCGAGAAATATAAGAGTGCCCCAGTTAGTGTCTTGATTTTCGTGAAGTACATAGAAATGTGAAATAGAGTTAGCAGACATGTTGAGGTCTGCCATGGAAATACGTTCTCCAAGAAACACTATATTTCTATCAGTATGGGTCCAAATATTGTGCCTATCTGGTGCTAGGACGAGTACATAAAGGTGAGTTTTGATAGTATAATTGCATTAGATAAGGGTGAGGATACCACTACTGGCAGTCATTAGTGGATGACCCAGTCATAGTAAGTTTATGATAATAGTAGATTCAAGAGAGAAAAGAGATTAGGAGACCTAGTCTATCAGGACGTATCGTAGTAACTATACAATTTTCTCGATATTTGCTCTATAAGCTGCAGATTACAGTGCCAACATGAGATTATTGTGTAGAGCTGTATGCATCCCTGTGGTGCTTCATAATGAGGGTGTTTGCGAATGGCCTCTGTTTTGGTATAGTTATGCCAGAACAGAGTTCTATATCTGCAGAGGAGTTGGGAACTCCTGGTTAGGGGTCTAGAGTTAGAATATTGAAAGGTCACAGTTGGGTGATAACTAGAGTCAGTGACTTGGTTACCCTAGCATGAGCTAGAGTTACATCAAGAGTTGCCATCAGACCAGAGGTTGCGGATTAGTTGCAAGGTAAAGGTGACATCTATAGAGTGAGACCATCTGGTCTTCAGCATGGAATTTTGGATGGTTTTTGCAGTATGACAGACATTTTGCTTAGAGCTTAGTGAGAATAGTATACCTTGCGTGTATCAACAAGGTGTAAAGTGCAACCCTACTACCTAGAGAAGGTCGGAACTATGAATTGATGATTTACAGAGCTATGATATGATAAGAGAGTCATTAATTTTACATGGTTTTGGCAAGGTGGTAAATGTAGTACCTTTGTTGCCGTAAGTTAGGGTATAGTCCTATCTTTTCAAAAGAGATAGAAGGTTATTATTGATAATGATGACTTATGGAATAGTGTCCCAGATGGGACTGTTGCGTGAGATAGAGAGTTGTTAGCTCATGTGTTCTGGAGAGGGTACAAGTTCCATGTAGAAATTATAAGATGTAAGATCAAGATGTATGTAAGCCTTTAAATTGAATGACGGGTTTGGATACCTAGTATTTTAAGTTTCAGCTAATTTAATAGATATGAAAAATTAGAGTTGCTACAGATCCCCTCCTAAGGTAGTAGGGGGTAGTATGTAGTCCAAAAAGGGTAAGAACAAAGATCACACAGGAGAAGTATGACTGTTATTCCCTAAGTTCATCCTTAGCTTCTTAATGCTTAAGACAAAAGTATACTCCAAATAAAGTAAAAGAAAAAGGACAAAAGTTAGCATCAATAAATCATAGAATATGTATATATATATATATATATATATATAGATGGAGTATGGTTCAAATGCAATAGGAGAGATAGCCTGAATGCCAGTAGAAGTTTAGTTAGGGTAGTTAGAGGATCAATTCTGAGTAACATTAAGGTATAGATGACGTGGTAGGGATAGTGGAAAGGTATAAGTTTTTGACATGACAATCAGGTTCAAAAAGAAAATAGAGCTAAAGAATGAAAGAGTGAAAGTTCGGGATTTGGGTAAGATAAAAAGAGTTGGCCAAAGAATAAACTGAAAAAACAGAATAGGATAAGATTAGGAAGAATAGAGCCAAGATACCGATGAGGTGAATGTGGTTCTAGGAAGGGTAAACGAGATAAACAAAAAAAGTAAGGATAGAGAGCGTAGAAAAAGATGGCATTACGAAGGACATTATCAAGTTATGGAACCCATAAGTACAGGACTTAGAGCATGTCATAATTGATGCAGTGTTAGGAGCCTAAACCTAGAGTTTAGAGTTACAGGATCTGGATTAGACCTTATTTGTTTTCTACCCCCAAGGTAGGATAATGGGGCAATGACATAAGAACTCTTTTGGTTGTTGACAATATAATGGAAATTAGGTGAAGTGTGCGACCAAAGTAGGTATTAACTGTTGAGCATGCTGTGGTAACTTGAATTGTATTATCAGATAAAGAAGTAAGATCAGTAGGAGTAAGCTGGATAAAAGTCAACATAAGGAATTTAAATATGCAAGATGAGGGATAATGTCACAGAGGCTTGATGTTAAAATTTAGAATGATGAGACCTAGAGTCAAAAATTGGAGTTAGACAGATATTTTCAGTGTGATCGAGAGGATAATTAAAAAAAAGAGAGAGAGAATAATAAATAAATAAATAAATAATAGTATGATAATATGTAGTAGAACGCTAGTAAAGGTCAGAATAGGACAAGATAGGTATAGGTGTAATTATAAGATATTGAGAAGTACATGGATTAGAGGAGTAATTGTTGGTAAGATTGGAGTAGATCTGAAATAATCTGTGAGTGCTTTTATCATCTAGAATATAACCAAGTATAAGGAGCATTGGACAAATAATTATAAGTATGGAAGATAAATGGAGAGTAAAAAGGAAATAGCAAATTCTAAGATGATATGTCAGGTAGGACAACAGTATAACAAATGGTAGATACAACTGATATCTTGTAATAAAGCACAATAATTACAAAGAAATAATGAAACTAAAAGGGAGACTAAAGGGTATGAGCTAAATCTTGTTTATCAAACAATGGTATACCATAAAATGGTGGGAGAACATTTCTCCTTCTTTCCAAATTAGCTCGTGTTTCGATTCTAGGAGATTATGTTAAGAAGAGAGATCGTGTCAAAGTGAACCAATTAATTGAAAATTTGATGGGCGTTAGTGCATATCCAATCTTTTTGAGGCGAAAATGATGATAATAGTGTACCTAATGTTAAATATGAAAGAATGATCAGAGAGGTGACAGGAGTTAAATCGAGCTAGTTGCTAGGGCTTACAACCCTTTTGAACTATAAGCTAGAGGAAGTACTATTTGTGGATGAGTTTCAATAGATGAAATTGTTGCTAATGGTAAAAGTTGAGGCTAAAGTTTGAAAAGCTATGGGCAGTATATGTGATTATATTAAGAAGAATGAACACGTGAAGTATCTTATTTGGAATTAAGGCATGACACATATTTCCCACAGCCGTGTTAGTTCAGATGGAACTTATAATTTATGGGGCTCCTATTAATCCAGGATGAGCAATTTCCTACTAAGGCTGGTAGGGAATGATAATGCTCTGATAGTTAAGTTGGGAAAGGGGATACAAAAAGAATTTTCTATGGTTAATTACAAGTGTTACATAATGTGAAGAATGTGCTGATAGGAATCAATCGTAAGGTTAGAATTCTCGAATTAAGGGAACTAGTCATCAAGATAAGACTAAGAAAAAAAAAAAAAAAAAAAAGTTAAAGTTGATGATGGGATAGACATCCTTGAAGGAAAAGGTGGAAGGGTGAGACAGGACTAAGATTAAGGAATAAGTACAGCAGGTTGAAAAAGATATCAACAATAGCAGAAATAAGAAAAAGAAGTGGATAAGATCCAAAGGACAGGAAGAAAGCTCGGTAGAGCTAGTTATAATGATGAGAATAAGAAGGAATAGATATGCTAGGAACACACTAAGAGATGTTTGAAAAAGTTATTATGAGATGATAGATTATAGGAGTAGTGAAGCCTCGATCTAAGTGCCAACGTGTCAAGAATCTTTAGGAAGAAGTCTAGATATTTCCATTCCAGAGAATGAGTGGGAAACGATAAACTTGCATTAACTGGGTTGTCAAGGAATACAAATACATTTGTCCTATAAGAGAAGAGATCCAGCTCACTTTCCAATATTGATAAATGGTGTAGGGTACGCTTAACACTTGGATAGAGCTCTACATAACTAGTTACATAAGATGGACAGCAGTTGATATGATATGAGGACCTTATTAATGACACAAAGTAAATTGGAAGTTTATCATATCATGAAGTTAAGATGGTGCGAACGTTTTGAATATTGAAGGGATCTAGCTAAAGTTTCAAGGACTAACAAAATTAGTAATGATCTCGAGTAAGGTACGTGAAAAAGTGGTTATTTCATATGAGCTCTTCATGAGACTTGGTAAAGCAGGGAGAGTCGCATATTTGCCCCTAAAATTGGTAATAGAAAGGAACCAAAACTAGTATTGCTACATACCATATCTGAGTGCAGTGGGAGCAATCGTGTGCACTAGAGATATCAAGAAAAGATCAACGAGTACTCAAATATAATGGCTTAGTTTCAAATGAAGGAGTAAATGCTCGCACCTATCCCAATAGCTCTCTTTCCTTATCCCTTATTTATTCGAAAATTCGAGGATGAATTTTTCTTAAGGGGGGAAGAATGTAACAACCCAAAATTTTTAAAATTATAAATAAAATAAAAAGGAAATATTATGTTATCAATATTATAGGATTTATTTGAATTGATTTTAAAAATAAAGGAAGATAATAATAATAAATAAATTGATAATAAATAAAATTAATTAAAGTTAATTTATTACATGAGAATAAAATAATTAAATTTTTCTAGATTATATTTATTTTTATCATTGCTAGAATTTTATTAAACTTTAACATAATAAAATAATTTTGGACCTAATTGTAAACCTTTAAGAAGTTGAGAGACTAATAGTGTAATTAGAAGTTAAAAAGAAAAAAAAGAAACCCAAAACGCAGTGCACACCCCCCCCCCCCTCACTCTCCTTTCTCCCCGACTCTCTCTCCTCCTCCCTCTCGTTTTTTTTTTCTTGTCGACAAGAGATCCGCTACTGGTGACCTGTAACACCCTAGGCAAATCCCACATCGACAAAACACGGGAGAGATGCTGGGTTTATAAGTTGATGGTTCGTAACCCCTATTGACGCGTTTTAAAACCGTGAGGGCTTCAGCCCAGAGCGGACAATATCACTAGTGGGTCGGGCCGTTACATTTGTGGTATCAGAGCGGCTCCGCGTGTAACCTTGAATGATGGTGGGGCAAACCTCAGCGAGGACGCTGAGTCCCATAAGGGGGGTGGATTGTAACACCCTAGGCAAATCCCACATCGACAAAACACGGGAGAGATGCTGGGTTTATAAGTTGATGGTTCGTAACCCCTATTGACGTGTTTTAAAACCGTGAGGGCTTCAGCCTAGAGCGGACAATATCACTAGTGGGTCGGGCCATTACATTTCCACCCTAGCTGCTTCAGTGTGACCAGGCAACCACCAATGGACAGGAAACGATGACGGAAGAAGGCGGCGGCAACGAGAATTGAAGAGAGAGAGAGCAACGTCGAGAACTTGCAAGGCCATTTTCGGCCGTTTTTGGTGGCCTACCGACATGGGAAGGGTGGTGCTCGACTCTTGGGACCACGGGCTTCCCATCTCGATCGGCGATGCTCCGTTCCATGGAAGTTTCCGACGAGTTTCAAAGAGAGAGAAAGAGGAGAGAGAAAAAAAATTGGGCAGTGGCTTTCCGGCCATTTTCTCGGTGATCCTACCGTTGGATCAAAAATATGAGACCACTGATGGACTCAGGACAGCAAAATTTTTGAGATAGGACCAGTCCCACTCCGATCGGACATCGTTTGAAAAAGGTGATAATCGGACGGTCCAGATCGCTTGGTGAGATTTTCTCTCTTTTTCGATTCCCAAATTTAAAAAAAAAAATTATGATAATTATTAACACAATTTTCACTTAATTTAGGTGCAATCGGATCGAGGACAGCTCACCAGCGTCGAGACTGCATTTTCAGCCAGATCCAGCTGCCCTGTAGCCCATCTCAGAAAATGGTCGATATTATAGTCAATCCTAGCATTTTTAAATGTTCTGGACGCATTCTAGATGTCAAAATTAGCATAGGTAAACCTGAACTCCAAGTTGCTCATTTCCTACTAATACCGATTTAGAATAAAATTCATAAAATATTCGTGGATGATCAGAAAATTATGATTCTTTTTGCAATAGCCTTATAATATTGTTAAGGACTGCATGACAAAATTTTAGAATTGTTAGAGCTCGTTTGAGTGGTTTGTGCAAAAAGGTTAATTTCAAGGATTAAAACGTAAATTTTGATTTTGTGAATTTTTGCTTGGATTGGAGGGCCCAGGAGGGGCCCTGTGTTGTTGATGAGATGTGGGTTGAGATATGTGATTTTAGAAGTGTGATTTGAACCACTTTGCAAGTTGGGTAGGTCCTAGGTATAGGGAAAACTCTGCCGAATTTTCGGTATGAATTAAGCTATCTATTGTCTCTTTAGAGTTTTATTTTGACTTAGTACTAATAAATTTATAATAATAAATTTATAATATAATTATTAGATGATCAAGGTCAGCTATTTTCTTCCATCCAGCAGCCACAATAGTTCTCGGGATACTGTGAGTAAAATATTGATTTTAATTATAATTTCAATATTATTATATATTCAGGCATGCCATACATCACTTATAAATATGTATCTATGTAGATAAATATTAGGCACATTTTACATTGCATCCTTAATTGATGAATTGCCATGGATGTTGTTTGTGGTAATTTGGAGCAGTGTGCGTGTGTTAGCGTGCGTGTGGTATGGTATTGGATATGAATATGATGGTTAGACATGGCTTGAGAGACACTTGCTGTGATCCGGTCCTTTATGGATAAGTCGGGGTAGACACGGCTTGAGAGACACTCGCTGAGACCCCCCATTTGATTTATTAAGCAAAAGTCCGGCTTGAGAGACACTCGCTGGCAGAGGTTGGATTAAGAGAGCTATATAGGGGACCAGCTCCCATATATGTACTGTTTGAACAGTGTTGGGTGTGTGAGTACTCCAAATTACCTTTTTGCTATTATGATATGATGTGTATGATAATTTTGATAGTATTGCATTCTACTCCTTAGGATGCATTAGCTTTAGATAGCTATAGAAATTGTAATTAAAATTGGTATTTTACTCTCTGAGTCGAACGCTCACTCCTGTTTACCCTATTTTTCTAGGCTACAAGAGGAGACCTTTTTCAGAATAACCTGCTTCTTTTCTAGCATGTTATCAATAATTACTTAATTTTATTATTATTCTCTAAATTTTTATTATTATTCTCTAAATTTGTAATTTAGAACTCTGCATGTATTAGCAATAGTATAGACCCTATTAGGAATTGTGTTAATTTAAATTCTTGAGGTTAATAAATAAAGATTTACATGATACTTAAACAATTTGTAAATGATGTAACTGGGTTGAGCTGGGCTCTCCTAATTTGAGTTTCTGATAATTATTGGGTTAAGTTGGCCCCGAATAAAATTATAATATTTTAATTTAAATTATTTTTATATGCATGTTGGGCCTAAATTACAGGCCTGGTTATGGGTTTGGAAATACGGGCCTAGGGGGCTTTATGCCGGCTTAGGTCCTAGTGCCGGTCCGGCCCATAGGTTGGGTCGTGACAGGTGGCCAGCTGTTGGTGGTGGTAGCAATGGAGGTGGTGGCAATTGTAACCAGATGATAGTAGTCATATTGATAGTGATGGTGGTGGTGGTGGTGGTGGTGGTGGTAGTTGGTGGTAGTCGTGGGGAGAGGTGACAAGAGGGTAATGGTAGTGGTGATAGTAATAGTCAAACGGTGTTAGAGATAGTGGTAAAAATAAATAAATGGTAGTTGTAGTGGTGATCGAGTGGTAGTAATTATCATAATAAATAAAATAAATCAAAATAAGTAATAATGATTAGATCTATTTTTATATGTAATGATCATTATGCTAGCCAAAATTTAATTGATTATATAATATAATTATCATTTTATTACATATTTTTGTGTTATTAAATAAAATAATCAAATATGTAGTATATAATGACAAATATATTATAAATTTAATTACGTTATAGCAAATTTAGCCTTATCCTAGTAGCAACCAAATCTAATTGAATGAATTTATGTTATTTAAATTCATATATCAGTTTTGGTATTATTGATTTTGATTAGAATCCAAATTCAAAACCTCATAATTTTAAAGGAAAATTCAGCATCACCAAACTAAAACTTATTGTTTAAATTCATAATAATTTAATTTATATAATTATTTAAATTTGATTTTTTTATTGAAGTTGTATTGAGATATTTCAATTTACTAATTAATTAAATTTATCAATAAATTGTTATATTAAAACATTTGAATTAAAATTTCAGTTAATTTATAAATAGAGTATTTTAAATGACAATATTTTATTAAAAATTAATTTCATTAATTTAAATTTTGAAATAAAATTTTATTCTGTCTCAATTAAATTCTTTAATTTATTTTTTAACTTATTTAAATTCATTTATTTTAAAATTTATTCAAATTAAAATAAATAAATTACAACCGATTTAAGATGGGAATTCATATGAAGTTGAGTTGAGGTGTGGGTCAAAATTCGCTGCGTTTATATACTTATTTTACATTTTAATAACTATCCCCATTTGATACATCTGACTTCTCCCCGGGAAAATATCTTTTTTTTTTAAATATTAATTTTTACTTCTATTCGGAGATATATATATTTATTAATTTAAATCATAATAAATTTTATATAATAAAACATAATTTTTTATTAATTAGATATTTATATTAAATTGTAGGTAAGAAATTAAAATTAAAAAAAAAATTTTAAAAAAAACACCGATTCTGCCTACTCTATTGGTTGACATGCGCTGTCGGGATTGGTCAACATCTTCTAGAAGTTGCAGAAAATTACGAAAGTGTAGATTATGTGGTACTAAATGCGCTGCATACAAATCCACAGTTGACCAATTAACATAGGCTGAATATATATTTTTATCCTTAATTTTTGTTAGAAAAAAAAAAAGTTTGGTGGCATTCTTATTATTTTTTTTTTTTTTATCATCTCATCACACATCTAAATTTTTAATTTTTATTACCATTAAACACCTAACAAGACGTGTATTTCAGATATACTGATGCGTAAATATATAATCATTTTTTTCATATCAAGCTTCGTTCAATTATTCTCTCTTCTCTTTCATTCCCTCTCTATCTTATTCTCCTTTTTTTTCTTTAATTTAATTTAAAGTGTATTTAACTTAACATATAAAAATTAGTTAATAAACACTTAATTTAAATTTATAAATATTTAAAATTTTAAATAATAACATATTTAATTAAAATACTTATGAGTAAAATGGGCTTAGAATGAAACTTTCCCTCTCTTTTGCATTTATTCCTATTTAATAATACTTTTTATTTATATAAAAAAAATATTTATAAGTAATCAATAAATAATTAATATATTTAGTAAAAAATAACTTATACATATATTTATTATTAAAATGACTTAAAATAATATTAAATGAGATTTGTATTAAAATTTTGAATATTGAATGAGTGTATAATATGATAAAATATTTTATTAAATTAATTTATAAACACTAAAATAAAAAAATAATAATTTATTTAATTTAATATATAAATTTAAAAAATATTATAAATAAATTGATAAATTTATTTTCAAAACTTATAAACCAGTTACCCTCTTAATTCCCCGTTGTTCACACATCTATGTAATTTTACCGTGGAGACTTGTTAACATAGTAGATGCCAACTTTTCTTACTCCTATTGTTCAAAGCAAGCCCAATCCGCCTCTTGTGGAGGTTAGCCCTTTCTTCTTCCATTTCGTCAATTTTTACTATATTTTTCATTCTTTTCTTTTGTCTTTTGGTATTAGGGAAATCTGTACCTATCAACATCCACCTACCCTCACCTCAAAAACCAACAAAATTACCAATACTATTTAGGAGGTGGTGGACAGGGATTGGACCAAGTAGAGCGGAGGTATTAGTGGGAGGCTGTGGCAAGTAACCGGCGAAGGTACTAGTGGAAGACATGGTCTTTAGATTCTTGGGTGGAGGGGACTAATGAGATTATTAGAGCTAATGCAACTGCACATTTGATTGAAATTAGCTTGTTTTGTTGGGGGTTAAAAAGAAAAGTAATGCCCAACAGCAAAATTAAGCAATTTTAAAAGAGAACCAAACTGAGAGATGTGTTGCCTCAAGCCGTTAACTTGGTTGGTTGTTAATTTTTTTGGATTGAATTGGTGGCAAAGTTATAGTATTTGGTCCGCTTCATGAAAAATTTTAAAATACAATCGTTGTATGTACAATGGTTATATTATGACCATTAATTACAACGAATCTTATGTAAATCTTGTCATGATCAATGATCAGAGTATATCCGTTATATATATAATATATTGAATTTACGTTGAACAAAGAGAAATGAGAGAGAGGAAAGTACTACAATGAGAATAGTTTAAAAGAAAAATAAAACGGAAAAGTGATAAGATGAAATAGATATTAATTTAATATATTATTTAATTATTTAAAATAACACATTATTTTATATTTTTACGCTTCATACATCTAATTAGAAAATAGGTTATAGTATCAAAAATTAAAAATTTAGATGTGATGATCAAACTTTTTTACAAAGGTTATGGAAGAAAATGTGTATTCAGCAAATTAACATACTACCATAAAAGATTTGCAATACAATATAAAATATTTTAGTCCATTCAAAATTCTATTCTTTATTTTTGTATAATGAAGATTTTATATTCTTCTTCTTCGATAGTAATATATGTATTGCAATTATTAATTTTAAAGGGTATAAATACTTTTCCTTAGTAGCATTTACAAGGTTAGAGCAAAATTGTTTTGAGTTATAAAGCAATTTGGCAAAAAAACAATTTCTTTTTCTTATGAAAAAAACAAAAAGCAATTTGACATAAAACCGGAGTTCTATCTAAACTATTTCTAATATTCCAGGGAGGAGTTAGACATCAATTCATAACATTGTTTCAAAAACTTATTGGAAACCAAGAAAATAGAGCTTGGCAGAATGTGGCACAGTAACCATTCTATCAAGCAATGATGAGGCTAGTCAGGCTAGCCATCCCAAACCCAATATCCAGGCATTATAGGTAGCAGACTAGCGAGGGTGTAACTTAACTCAGTAATAGAGACGTCATTTATAGATTGTTGTGGCAATTCCAGTTTAGATTCCTTCAATTGAGATGCACCAAAATCTTCCATAGCCAAATTTGATCCTTGATTTCCTCTGGAGATGAAAAATGCTGGCTGCAATGGTGATGGGGAGGTTATAGTATAGCTACTAAGCATCATAACAATCTCTGACATTGAAGGTCTATCAACAACAGCTTCCTGCACACATAACAACCCAATATGGATGCACTTTAAGACTTTATGTTTAGACCACTGATCACCCATTGTTGGATCCGGCAACTCCAGAGCTGTTCCGATGGTCCAATGTTCCCATGCCTGTGGGAAAATGAAGATCATATCAAGAAATCACTCGACCTAAAAATTCAAGCTTATTGGTAAGAAACTAATATTATAACTTCAAGACAACCCTGCATGCGGATGCCCATTGGATTTCAAGCATGAAAAAAACACACATTCAAAATAATTTTATATGTCTGACAGATCCAATATGAATTCAGAGTTTGATTGCGAGTTTTGCATTGTATGCGGGAGAACAATTCAATGACATACATAACTTTGCAGGTTGCTGAAATTGTGACAACCTGAGTTTTTTGGCCCTGTCACAATCTCCAGAACTAAAATACCAAAGCTATAGACATCGGATTTTGTTGAAAATAGACCCTTTTTAGCATACTCCGGTGCCATATAGCCACTTGATGCCATTAAGAACAAAATGTGTCCGTTTTGAACATAGAATTTATCCATTCAAGTAACTCTCAGAAGTTGAAGACTTACTAAGTTCCAGCAATTGGATTTGTATCTCCTTGTGTTTGGCTTCCAGAAAAAAGTTTCGCCAACCCAAAATCAGATATTTTGGGATTCATGTGCTCATCTAAAAGAATATTGCTGGACTTCAAATCACGGTGAATAATCCTGAGCTGAGAATCTTCATGGAGGTAAAGCAGTCCTCGAGCTATTCCAACTATAATTTTGTACCTTCCTTCCCATTGCAGGCTAAATCTTCTAGCCTGATCTGTCTCATCCACAATTTAAAACATCATTAACAGAATAACATTGCTGAATAGCAAAGACATTTCAGTACATAGATTTTTTTTCCCATCAAAATAAAAAGAAGAATCTGACAAGAAGTAATATTATCGTTATACTCATTTGTAGTACCAAATAAAATCTTATCCAAGCTCCCATTGGGCAGGTACTCGTAAACGAGTAGCTTCTCTCGTTCCTCCAGGCAGAATCCCAACAGTCTGACGAGGTTCCTGTGCAACAGTTTAGAAACCAAAATTACTTCTGATTTAAGTTCTTCCAAACCCTGTCCAGAGCTTTTTGATAGCCTCTTTACTGCTATTTCTCGTCCACCATCTAGTTTCCCCTAAAAGTGTATAGCTTATCATCAAATAAAATGTAAGGAAATATTTAGCATAAATTGAATACAATTCAGAATCTACCTTGTAAACTGGACCAAAACCACCTTGTCCAAGCTTATGTGCATCAGAAAAATTTCTTGTGGCTACTCTAAGTTTGTTGAGTCCAATCAAAAGCGATTCCATGCTGCTACTACCATCTTCATTAACGTAATCTAAATGAAAATTAGATATGAAAACATTGTTTAGTCTCCTTTATTGGGAAGGATATATCTGAAAAATTAGTATGTTGATTTTCCACCACCTTCATTGATTGTCAATACCATAGGAGGATAGTAATAGAATATATTTACAATCTCATACTTCTAAAATCATGGCGGTTCAGAATTACGAACTAAATTACCGGCTCTTTGTCTCTTGTCCTTTTTCCAAAAGAAGCAACCACAGTGGATGAGAATCAGTGACAAAACAACAGCTACAACTGCCACCAATATAACAATGGTTTTGGAACTCTTTTCTACATAAACAGGACAAATTTATACGTATAGCATATCAGTTCATGCCAAGGTTTTAGTTACTAATTAATAAAATTAAAAGAATTGGCCAAAATTGAAATGTATCCAAAGGGATAGATTTCTTCTCTCATTTGGTTCATAAAGATTGATGTAGAAGAAATTAAAAGGCAGAAAATTTACAATCATGACTAGTTGAATGTTCGGTCGTGGTAGTTGAATTCAGTTGGAAGATAGGAGGAGATGGAGGAGGAGGTGCTTCTGGTGATGTCAACTGAAAGAATGAATATGTTTCATACCGAAAATTGCAACTTAGGGGGAAAATTCGACCCACTATTTTATTATTAATTCTTAACTGTGGAATATAGCTTAAAATACTTTGAAGGCAATTCAAACAGTCATTTCCTGTAATGTCTTTAGTGCACTGCAACATAGCATATATACTGAGAGAATCCATGTAACGGGTGCTACCAAAAGCTAGTCTGGAAGAATCAGCTGCAGCACTAGGTGAGAGATTTGCAAGCGAATTTCCCAACTGACTATTGAAAAGTGTGGGATCAGTTGCATTCTGCAGATTAAACATATAAAACCTTGGAATGTCAAGTAGAGAAAAATCGCCTGTCCGAGTACTGTAACGAACAATTCTCATTATATATGGAAGCTTCCTTCCCATTAGGACACTGCTGCCTGATTTCTGTAACTGCAGTGCTTGCACAAGTTTGGCAAACGCCCTTGGAAACATAACCCTGCAATGTACAAGGCCATAAACCACATCAGGGACCTGGCCTGTGGTGGTGATATAGTAGCCTGTTAGAGTAGCATTGGCAGATAGTGAAGAAAGGGTTAAGTCTAGGTTCTGCTGATAAGTACTTCCAGAAGTGTAATTTATAGCAGTATCACAGTTGAAAAACGTATCATCCTGGGCTTTAATAAAGCATGAAAAAATGAAGAAAACAAGATAAGGAGTAAAAGAGACTGCAAATTAAATGGAAAAGGAAGAATGAGGATTATATTCTGCTTTTTTGACAGACTAATCTTTCAACATTTTAAAGCTTAAATATTAAAAATTGTGTAGAGAAAGCTATAAACAGATTACATTGGTTCAGAGAGTCTAACCTTAAACATGAAAATTGTACACATCACGATGCACCAAAATGATTCAGAATATAAATATCCACTTCTAGCAAGCCTTCTACCAGTCAAAAGAGAAGAATAACAGGGAAGAAATTATCATCGCCTGTCTTCGTCACAAAAACTCTTGTTTATTTTATATCCTTTTGTTTCTTTGAAAGTGCACATAATTCCAAGCATAAAATCCAGTGGACTTGAACCAATTTTGAATCCAAAACCCAATTCCCAGATGACTTGCTCATAGAATAAAAAATATAAATATCTCTGTCAACAATAAAATAAGATACTCTCAAGCAATATCCAAGTTCACTAACCAGCCAAATCATTATCAGACCAATGACTTGGTTTTCTTACTAAACTATGATCTTCAACCTGAGATTGTTAGTCATGCCGGCCAATTTAAAAAAGGGAAATTACAGGACAGCTGTTTACTTATTTTTAATATTCTTTTGACAATCTTGTTATTGGTAATGTGGCTTATAGTGACCCAATGTGGGAAAGGAAAATCTATTGAGCATGTCAATATCAGCCACCCTGGAAGAAGAAAAAGTGAGGGAACTATTAGCTTTGCTTTCTATGAGGCCTCGTGGGCTCATAATTTCTTCAGTGGGTAGTTTTAGCATATGAATACAAATATCAGTTTAAATTGCATGCAGTGAGTTTCTGAAACCGTACAACTGATAACTTATGCTATACATTTTTCATCAGCTCTAGAATTTTGTGAACACAATAGAGTTTCATCTGTCTGGTTGCAGTTTAAATTCTTAGCCTAAGCTATTCTGTGCAGTGGATTTTCAAGAACTGGAATAAATTCAAGACTTCCCTTTATCTTTCTGTAACATTTTTCCTCTTCCACAACTGATCTTAAATTAACAAAACTGCTTTTCAAACAACTCAAAATGTATATATGCAATTAACACCACCTAAAGTTCAATTAAAAAACGAGAATGGAGTATGAGAACCTGGAGAGAGGAGCCTTGGATTTATTTAAAACTAAAGGAGTTGAAGCAAAATAAATTTTAGATTAATGGGTTAGGTTTTTATTTTTTATTTTTTTCTGGATTATACTTTTTTTTTAATATTTTTATACTTACAATAACCAATGTACCCCTGTTTTTTTTTTTTTAAATTCCAGGCCCCAATGCCCCGTTGCCCTAATTGCATCCGTCCCTGCTCATGGGCTTCACTAGTAAATCAAGCATAATAAAAATAAAAATAAAAATAAAAAGAAATTTCCATGGAAACGTGCAATAGACCCCAAAACAAGTTTAATTACGTAGAATATTGATTTTCTATTAAAACTCTTAAATTGGACTCTAACTGAAACTTAAATTCAAGACTTTACATTGCTAATGACGACTCCAAAAAATTATTTAATTTTATTATCCTCATAAGGATTGCTTAAATAGATTATTGTATAGAATGAGACCCTCACGGTATTATCTTATAGTGGATTAAAAATATTTCAATAATTTATTCTCTTAAAAGAAATTACTGTGAGATTACGATTCAATAATCTAATTGTAATTTAACCGAAAAAAGCTGATACTGAGTTAAAATCCTTGTTGGATTGGAATTGTTACACAAATCATATGCTATTAGGACTCTTAATCCATCAGTGATCGGGACTCCTAGAGATCTCTATATAATCTTGTAAATAATACAATACACATGGAATTTTAAGTTTCTGATACAACAATGGATTTCAAGCATTATTGCCTTGTTATCACTCTCCTCTCACTCTTTCTCATACAAACCTTATTTCTTGAAACCTTATTACGAGCAGAGAGCAAAGTAGTGATAAAAGTCGACAAGATCAAAAAGGCCTTATGGAATGCAGATTTCAAGATCATGTCACTTATGATGGACAATAATCTACGCTTGATTGCAGCTGAAGACCACATCAAAAATAAGAGAGTCACACTATATAATCACACTGCGATCACCATGTTCATACCCAGTGACGATCGAGTACATTTCAAAAGAGGACAGCAGCAAGGTTTCTTTAATGTGCAAATTGTAACATCCAAGGTTGATAAGAAAGCATTCGATTCAGGTTCTCTCTCCGAGGGCTCTGAATTGGAATACCTGAATCCTATAGATGAATTTAGTAAACTTGTTGTGACTGATTCATGTGAGATCAATAATGTTAGAATTACTCACTGGAACATCTACAATGATGGGCAAGTAATCGTTCATGGGGTGGATGGTTTCTTTAAATTTTTTAACCCATAATATTATGAAATATTTGGGAGAAAAAATATCATAACCAGTGTACATGCATGTGGATTATTTCATTGTCTATTGTTCTTAATTAGTTCTATGGTTATTTGCATTGCATGAACAAATTAGGGTTTTTTTTTATATATATATTTTGTTATAATTGACAGGCCTTAAGATGACTGCAATATTTGATTTATTTATTTATTTATTTATTCCTAATGCAACAGGAGAATTTCAGAGAAGGGTTTGATTTCTGTTTCTGAGTTCCATTGCACCTCTAATCATGGTTGCTTAAATTCACTCTACCAATTTTTAGTAAAATGTAATCCATTTTTTAATAAATAAAAGTAATAAATTAATGCAACGATTTAGATATATGCAACAATTTACACTTCCTTCGGAATAAATGCAGTGTGAATTTATTAAGGTGGAATTTATTAAGGCATCGCAAGATAAAGAAAGTTTTCTGAAGATAAAAGAATAAGATATAATTAAAATTTTATAAATTATGTAAAAATAAAATGAGAATACACAGAGAGAATCATACCATACACTATAAAATCATTACAAACTATGATCCAAATAGGGGTTTAGGTGCATCTACATGCTGCACTACGCTGATATATTCATCCTGCATGCCCTCTCAAACTCTTGGCTTTTTAATTAATATCATTTTTTTTTTCAAAAGAGTGTTTATAAAAAAAAAATAATAATTAAAAAAACCTTAGTGATTCATTTTGTATTGCCCGTGTTTTATCTGTATTATTTATTATTTTATTTTAATAAATATAATTTAAAATATATTTTTATAATTATAATTTTATAATTATATTATAAAATTTGTTAATGGTAAAATTTTTAATTAATTATAATTTTATATATAATTAAATAAATAAGTTCATCAATATATAATTTTTATTATTTTGAAATTATTTGATGTATACTAATAAAAAATAAACAAAATAAATAAATAAATATATATATATATATATATATATATATATATATATATATATATATATATATATATATATATATATGTTATGTGGTATTTTTAAGTATTATTCATTAAATTATAAATATAAGAAATGATTTTAAAATTAATTGCTTAAATTTTATAAGTAATTTTATAACTTTTAAAAATTAAGTTACTTTTTTTAAATCTGACAAAAAATTTAATTAAAAAATAATTTATTTTTGGAAAATAATTTAATTGAGCAGAATTTTATAATATGGATGAAATTGAAAATTTTAAAATTTTAAAATTCATAATACGAATGATTAAGATAATTATTTTTTTATGAGATAACATTTTAAAATTTAAAAACATTTAGATAAAAATTGATTTTTAATATGACAAACTAATTTTTATATAAAAAATATAAAAAAAAAGATAAAAAAAGGATATTATTTCACATGATTTTTTTTATTAAGTTTTGTTTTATTATGTAGATACATTTTAATGCTTAAAATTGCATGATGAGTTTTTATTATATACATTTAAAAAAATGGTGAAATAAATATGAAAAATATAAGGAGAAAATATAAATTGCTAATTAGCGCTGAACATTTGGTTTAAATTGAATCGAATTGAATCATTAAAATCGAATTAATCGAATTATTATATTTTAGAAATCAAACCGAATCGAAATAAATAAAAAATTCAACCAAACTGAATCACTCTACTTCGGTTTAATTCGGTTTAAAACAATCAATTTTTTATTTTTGATGATTTTTTTTAATTTAGACTTGATTTTCAAGTTATTTGATCTGATTTTGATATTAATTTGAACCTAATAACCATTAATCAATAAAACTAAATAATATATATATATATATATATATATATATTTCCTTTAAAAATAAATTAATTTAAAATTTAATAAAATAACTCAATTCAATTAGATTCAATTGATTTTTTCTTTTCAAATCAAGCCAAATTAAATTAATTATAATTTTTAAAATATAAAATTAAATCAAACTAAATTATTTTATAATCAAATTAAATTATTAAATTAAGATGATTTAATTTAATTTATTTAATTCAAACCGAATAAAATTGACCTGCCCAACTTCCTAACATTGTGTTAGTATCTATTTTTTCTTGGGAGATTTTGAGAATCTCATAACCATTGCTCCCAAAATCCAGAAGCGTTTTATCCTCCTAAAATCATTAGACAATCAGTAACATAAGTGGTCATTTTCACCACCTGTCCATTCAAAAATGCCTTGACTTTGGGCAGGTCCTCTCTTTATGCTTGATATTGGCAATACAATCCTGACAACACCAATTTGGTGCCCCCAAGAATTGCCATCGGAGATCCTGTTATGCCCTCTCTACAGTTTACATGAAAATATAATTTAGAAATGGATGGGTATGGAAAATATAACATTGGGGTGGACTTAGGTTATAACTTATTACTGTTAATAAGAAAAAAAGAAAGAGAAAAATGAACCCCCGCTGGTTGAAACCATACTTCTTAGAAATGAATGGACGATGATTCTACAGCCTAGGAGGGTTCATTGCTTGTATTTATAGATAATATATAATATGTCATAGCAACAATTAAATTTATAATTAAAATAATAAATTAAAATAAAATTTAAATTCTGCAAGATCTTATTTGATAAATTAATTTCACTTTTCTTATAAATTTTAAATATTTTATCTACATAAATAATTAAAAAAGATAAATTAAATAAAATTTAAAATATTTATATTTTAATATAAAATTATTTTTTCAGTTATGTTAAGTATTAATTAATAATGAATAAAATTGTCAATTTACTCTTAATATATACATATATATTAGATTTCTTTTTTCAGACATATATTATCAATTATAAGCATAATATATAATTAAATTTATAATTGAAAATGATAAGTTAAAATGAAAATTGAGATTTAGTAATAAAATTAATTATATTTTTATTATAAATTTTAAATATTTTATCTACACAAATAATTAAAAAGAAGGTAAATTAAAATAAAATTTAAAATAATTTATATTTCATTAAAATTATTTTTTAATTATGTCAAGTATTAATTAATAATGGATAAAATTATCAATTTTTTTAATAATTTTTACTGTATATATATGATTTCGTTTTCAAATATATTGTCAATTATAAGCATAATGTCTACTACCAACTTTTAAATTTATAATTAAAAACATAAGTTGAAATAAAAATTCAAATCCTATAAAATTTTATTTAATAAAACTAATTTTATTTTTATCAAAAATTTTAAATATTTTATATTTTAATCATAAAATTAATTTTTAAATATTTTTCAGTATGAATTTATATATAATAAATTAAAATTATATTTACATTAAATATATTTCTTTCATTTTGTTTTATATTTTAAATTTTAATAAGGTTAAATATACATTTTCACCCATGAAGTTTACTTGAAAAGCCTAAAATATCTCATGAAATACTTTAATTTTTGTAACCGTTATATGATACATCTCAATTTCTGTAAAAGTGAAACTAAAATACTCTTTAATTTGTTCACATAACAATTTACTAAATAGAATTCAAAAAACATTTTAATTATATTTTTATAAAAATTAAAGTGTATCATAATATATGTCATTAAACATTTTAAGAATTCAGATATTATGAAATTTTTTTAGTAAAATACAAAGATTAAATCATGTATATCACGAAATTTTTTTTAGTAAAATTTAGAGATTAAAATATGTATTCAGCCTTTTTAATAAATATATATATATATATATTAAAATAAAATTATTTAATTATATAAAGTTAATAATTAAATTTATAATTAAAAATTACATTAAAGTGAAAATTTTAAATAAAATTATTTTTTTTAACTAAGCCAAGTGTCAATGAACCCAAATTCCAAATTTTGATGATATGTTTTTGAGTGTTTATATATATATATATATATATATATATATATATATATATATATATATATATATATATATTAATTAGAAAGCTCACGAGCAGTACGTGTCCAATTTTTATCATTATTTTTTTAATAATAATATTTCATCGATGCTTTATAAAATAACTAAGTTATGATAAATTGAAGCTGCGACCATAGTCAATATCCATGACTAATACTTCCTATTTCCATCCGACAAGTAATGTCAAACTTAATTTATTTTTAAAATAAGTAATATTTCCCATATTATTTATGATATTAAAATTTTTAATTTAAAAAAATGCAATTAAACTGATAATTTAAAAAAAATACACGCCTTAATACTTCTTATTTTAATTAGTCAAATAATCTTTAACTCAATTTTACAATAAATGTGATTATTTTATATTATTGAAGATATTAAAAAAGTTTAATTTTTCAAGAATGCAATTAATCCAATAATTTAAAAAAAAAACACACAGATTACCAACATTAAAACAAAGAGGAAAACATTAATGAACAAGTAGTTCTTAATTAAGTCAAAGTTCATTAAAAACAGAGTTAATTTTCCAGCTCTATGGAATCCCCGATCCGAAGAATTGCTTGAGACAGCTAGGATCAGAATAAGACGTGATGGTAAACACTAACCAACATCAAAAAAATTCTCCAACATCAGAAAATAAAACAAATATTCCTATCAAAATCCTGTGCTTAGAACAACATCAACGGCAGAACAATAGAAAGCAAGGTGCTAAGAACCAAAGCCAGTTCGAAGAACATTCAACTTGACCTTTCTGATAATTTATCAATCCCAGACTAAAAAATGAAAATTAAAAATTTGCACGCTTCACACTTAAACTTCCCTAGACATCAGAACCAAGATTCCATAGACATCACACCTAGAATTGAAATGCATTGCACAACTTGAAGTATAATTCCTAGAATTTGTATTAATTAAAAACCTCAAAATAATATTACAAAAGTAGATATTTATACTCAGAAAGGAATCATAAACCTTGAAAGATTTAGACTTTAGAAAAAAAAAATTACAAAAAGTAATCCTTAACCAACAAGGACTATATATAAAGAATAAAAATTTAAATATTTCCATAAAAATTCTGAAATTACAAAATTATCCATATGACTTAAATAAAGAACCAACAACTAATATTATTTATATAGATACATAACAATTATAATTCCCCCGAACTCTACATTAGAAGTGGACTATAATCTTAAGCTTCTCACGTATTTCACAATGAATTTTCTTGAATCCATTGGCAGCATCAAGTGGTCAATCACAAGTCATTCTTTCCTAAACAACTACAACATGAAGAAGATGAATAAGAAGAAGAAACAGGAGAGAAGGGGGGAGAGCAAGAGAGAGTCCAAAGACCATTCTTAAGTAAAGAGACTTTACCAAGGATCAAAAATTCAAACTCTGAGAGTTTTCTCGTTAATGGCATTTCTGTACAGCAGTCATTCCCCAAGAAAGACTAGAAATGCATAGAAATTAATTCATCTGTGCCACATTGCCTAATGCTAATGACCATTGATTCATTAAATGAGGGAGAAATGTCACAACATTGTCGACGCAGAGCCTTAATCTGAAATAGAAGGAAAATAACATTTAAAAGCTGACAGTAACACAAACAACAACTTCAAGCACAATATGAGAAAATTGCCAACCTTATTTCAACTCAAGATATTTAAACCAATCAAGTAAATACCTGTCCAATATCAGGTTCTAGTTTCTGGGAAAATACTCTTACATGCTCCAGATTCTTTATAGCTTTAGCTCTGGAGCAACTGCCAATATCGTCCTTGGTGTAAGTGCTCCAAATACCACCATCACCAAATGTAACATTCTCCATAAAGAATACAAGAGGTCTTTTACATGGATGCCTAGGATATTCTCTCATATTAAACATATAATGACTGGATTCAATATTTGCACTTCTCCTCCATGGTCTAAAGGTCCTCTGTAGAGAAAGTATATCTGGAAGAAGCTCATTGCCTTCAAACACCTGAACAGAATAACCCCATGCAACTGAAACAGTCAATGAACTTGTACGGTCATAGCAAACTGTTTGCTGCAAGATCCTGACAGGATCAACATTTGCAGCTTCAAAAAGGTGTTCTGCAGCTTGAGCCTTGCTTGTATAAGGAAAGAGTGGGTCTGCAGCATCTAAATGATGAAGAGACACCAATGGTGACAATGGATGTGCAGAAAGCAAGCCAAACAAATTGCCCCGCAAATCAACCTGGTAGAAAAAAATTAAATGAAATAGAAATGGTGGTTGAGTCACAATTTCATCCCTAACAATCCAAACAAATCACTTCCATGTATAAGGACAGGCCTAGCTAAAATGAAAGTATCTCATTATAATGATATTTGATCATACCATTCAACTCGATCAAATCTGAACTTAGTCAGTTTATTCAAGCTGACATCCATAAGTCCTCTAATCAAGCTAGTAAAACAAGATTATAACTAGTGAATCAGTCAAATCAGTCACAATGAAGCAAATTATCATATTCAAATAACAGAAAAACCGAGCAAGATATATATATATATATATATATATATATATATATATATATATATATATATATATATATTAAAAATGCAAGAGAAAATATTCAGCAAAAAATAAAAAATAAAATAAAATAAAATAAAAATATAATCAATGCTGCTCTAGCAGCTAAAGTTAAAGAGTCACACAACCAAAACGTTCTTTGGTCGAGAAAATGCTCAGGTAAGTCCCAAAGGTACTTCTACTTGATGAGGAGGGCAACATTGCCTCAATGAGTCGATTGAGACAATGTACTCCTTCCTAAAACCCCACTTTAGCAGAACCAGAGTTGGTACAAGACCTAGTAATAAAGTTCAAGAAAATATCAGAAGAGAATGGATTTAGTCAGATAGCAAGTTGTTGGTAGACGAAGATCTCCACAACACCAAACCACCCCACCCCCACCACAACACCCACACACCACCACCACCGCCCCCGGCCCCCCGCCCCCCACCCCCCCCCCACACCCCACCGGCTCTTTTTTTTTGGAGCAAGGTATAAGAACATATCATCAAATATCCATTACCATTCCATTGGTCCAAACCATAGCTTCAAAGTAACTGGTACAAATGCACAGTAGCACATCCAATGAATGAAATTGTACCCCAACTTAACCATCACAAAATTCAATTCAGAAACAATGAGCACTGACTAAATGATATCGAAATCTTCTATGAGATTAGGAGTTTAAATCCTGGTTGAAGCCCAATCAATCCAAAAAACGAAATTCAATTCACCCTACAAAAGGTTGATCACCAGCAATAACTCATGCTAAATAGATGAAAGATCAAGGCAATACCTGATGGAACCCTGGTTCATGAGTCAACCCAACACCCAACTCTGCCAAGCAAGAGAAAACCCTGGCATCACTCCCGTACAAATGGGCATATCGCACCAAACACGAATCCAAAACCCTAGCCAAAACCCTACCAAGTGAATAACTTATCGCGAAACCTCCACCTCCAAAGGCCATATCAAATGAATACTTCAAATTCTGCTCATAACTCTCTGAATTGCTCCCTATATAATACCATTTATTATGGTCATACTTGGACAACGTTTTCACCAAATTTTCCACGAAAAACACCGTGTCATCGTCTCCGAACACAAACCACCGCACATTTGATTGATCGAGGTCCACCGCCTCTTTCACCAACCGCGCCAGCCGAATCGCCGACCTTAGACCGCCCTTGAAGGTGTAGGGGAAACGAGAGGTGTCTTTGGATAGGATCACGGGAGGAAGGGTGGGATCAACAGAAAGGGATGCGTTAACGTCAAGGAAGGTAAATGCGCGAGTAGAGTTGGGATTGTACCAGAGGCGGAGGTAGGACGCGCGGCGAGGAAAGGAGGAGGTGGAGGAGGCAATGGAGAAGAGGAGATGACTACGCGTGGTGGGACTCGAGGTTAAAGCTCCGATAGTGGCGGCGCGTTGGACGGAAGATGGTGGAGGTGGAGCGCGAAAGAGGAGGTGGAGGATTAAGAGGAGGGAGAAAACTAAGAGAATATCTTTGAGGCGTGAAGGGCGTAGAATTAGGGCCTTGTTGGTGGAGGTGGTGGTGGTGGATGATGAGGGTGGCATGACGGTAGCGGAGCCAGAGCTTTTACGAAAGCGAGTGGAGAGAAATGGGAAGGGTTTACTATTTCTCTCTTGGTACATATTATTTTGGTTGAGACGGCGGCGTTTATCGGTATCTGTCCCAGTGGCAATGTGGCCAGAGAGAAGACTTCTTCCACCGGAGTATTTTGGCTGCGTTGACCGGGGAAAGTGACGAATGCATTGTGGCCCAATCCATGTTTCTAGGACTCATTCGGACGAGACAGCTTGCGTTTGGTCTGTTTTGGAAAATCATTATGTAATCGTTTAGATTAAGTTGATCCACAATTAATAATGTGAAATCCCCCAATGACCTTTACTATTTTCCGAGATAAAGTTAGATTTTTTCCGTTTGCATTCTCTTATTTTCTTCTACACTTCTCCTACGATCGCCTTTATTAATTTTCATTTTTAATTAATCTTTTAAATAAATTATTGTTAACAAATATATATATATATATATATATATATATATATATATATATATATATCAAATTTCTTCTATACGCTTTTATTTTTTCTATACATATTAAACAAAAATATTCATTATTTATAATATTTATAATTATATTTTTTATTATTTAATTTAATTTTATAATTTATATAAATTTAAAATTTTTAAGATTTAAAATTTAATTGTCTATATAATTTTAAAATTTATATAAATCTAAAATTCTTAATTTTACTTATATTTAAATTTTACTTAATTAAATTTTATTATAATATAATTTAAAATAAAATTTTATAAAAATACTTTTATGATTTATATTATTTACAAAAATAAGATGGTATTTTATTTATATAAATTAATTTTTTAATGAATTTTAATATATTTTTATCTCTACTTTATAATTATTTATGTAAAAATATTTTAATATAATTATATTTAAATTTACGTAAATAAACAAGAAAATAAATTAATTTTTGCTAGCTAAACATACAAATTCTTTTATTAATGTTTTTGAATTTTTTTTAATTTAATTTCTTATAAGTTCATTTCAAAAATATTTTATATAAAATAAATTTATATTTTTTAATTATAGATATTTTCTAAAATTTTTAATTATTACATTAATATATAAGTTAGTTATAATTAAAATTGAATTTATAAATTCTATGCAAATCGTACTACATTTATTGATAAGCTATATATATATATAAAACAATGGAAAACTATTACAAAAAATATACATTCGTTGATTTATAAAAAAAATTAATTAATATATAATATTTAATAAAATTATATGAATATAAAATTTTTAAATAATAAATAATTACATACAAAGCATATCAAATAAATTATATATAACAAAAATTAAATGGATAAATAAATTACTTAAAAAATTAAATTAATAATATGTTAGGCTTTAGTTTAATTATAAAATTAATATAATTAATCGAATGATTGAAATTTATAATACTGGTTTTTTTTATTTTAAAATGGCACATTATTAAAAGTTTAAAAATATTAATGTTTGTACATATAAAAAAATAAAATGAATTTTTAATCTTTTAATACTACAATCTTATTCTACTATGGCAAATAATGAATATATATATAAAAAATTATGAATAGAATTTTTATTTCAATTAAATAGATTTATATTTAAATATAAACTTAAATTGATATTTTAATTTAAAAATAATCTAATTTTTATATAAATATAAGCATTATATCATTTAATAGAATTTTTATTTTTTTGGATTCAACGGCTTTCTTTGTTGAAATTTGAATTTTACTTTTAGAAAAATAAAAATATTATAAATTTATTTAGGCTAACCCAACCTGATAATTATAAAAAAAACTAAAACTAGGGAAACTTAGCTCAACCCTAATACCTATCATGTACAAACTATTTAATATCATAATTTTTTTCATTAATAAATACAATATATTCATAACCAATGTCACAACGAAATTCTAGTAATTAAGCAAATAGATAAATAAATAAATAGACACAATAAAAATTATTAAACTAAGAAGCACAACCTATGGAGGAAAATGTAAGTTAGACATGAAAAATAAACTTGTTACTCCTAAAACCTAGGAAAACTATTTGAACAAGAATGAGCATTTGACTCAGAGAGTTTAGATATTGATTATAGATGTAATTTCTATAACAATCTAAAACTAATACAATCCTATTATGAAATGCACATCCAACATAAAAAATAAATAGTTCACTTAATATTCACACAAGAAGTTAATTTGAAGCTACTCACATACTCAGTGTATCACATCAACATATATATATATATATAGGAGCTGATCCCCTATATAACTCTCTTAATCCAATACCTATCAATGAGGTCAACTCAAGTCAGACTTTCACTTAAAAATCCTAGTGTGGGGGCCAGCGAGATCAACTCAAAGCCGTGCTCACTCCGATTTATTCATATATAAGGATCGGATCCCAGCAAGTCAAGCTCTAACCGCGACTACCCGTCCTACCAATATCCATATCCATATCCACACCATATTCACATTAACACACATACACAGCTCTAAATTATCCTCAGAGCTACAATCACAAACAAATAACAATAATTAATATATAGCAACTAAAATGCCCCTAATATATTAAATATTTATATGCATAATTAATTATTTATAGAATGCATGAGCATGCAAGATATATAATTAATATTGAAATTACAAAAATAATCAATATCCAACTCACAGGCTAGTTGACTTGACTGCAGTTGGTCCGCCTAGAAGGAGAAGATAGCCGGCTTCGATCACCTAAACATAGACACTGATCTCTATCAAAAAACTGACAAAATTAACCAATTAATTTGATTAAAAAAGCAATAATAATTTCTAAGGTCGTGTCGAAATTTCAGCAGAGTCTCCTCTATAATTGGACCTAATCTCCCTATAAGAAAAACGCAACCACATCAATAAACAGGGGCTCAGGCCCACAACAACAATTATAATACCCAAGAAACCTAATCTAAGTCCAAGCAGCCAAACTTCAGCTTAGATCCCTAATTCCTTTATAGTCCAAAATAATTATTTCCAACAATTCAACTTGAGGTCCTCCACATCGTCCTTATATTAATTTAAGTCATATTATTTAATTTCTTTAAGCCAGGAATATTTTATAGATTTTACTAGCTAGCTTAAAGAAAGACCAAACTACATAATTTGAGTTAGGGATCACCTTTATAAATTCTGTTATCTGGAATGTGTCCGAGACATTTGAAATGCTGGGATCGACTGTAATATTGACTATATTCCAAGAAAGGTCACCGGACAGCCGGATTAAGCCAAAAACTCGTCTTGGGTACAAGTGAGATATCATCGATCCAAGTGCATATCCGGGATGCTCATGAGTTACGGGTGACGGATTCGCTGATAGTTTATCAAAACTCTAGTCCAATTACTAGATATCAGCCTATTTAGTTTAGGCTGTCCGATGAGCGTCTTCTTTCTTTGATCTCCAATCAAAGTGTAATTAGTGTCAAAACGAAGCTTGAGGAGTGTGGATCATGATCCTCGAGTCCAATCATCCAAACTTGTAACACCCCTATTTGCATAGCCTGGTATATTTTACTATTCCGGTGACTGGTGTCGGTCCGGATAATTAAGAGATTAGAATCACACTTAAGACAACTAGATAAGTCCTAAACATAAATAATTAGTAATTGTCAATTAGTTAAGTGTAAATAAGAAAAATGAAACATAAGAAGTTAAATGAGCCGAGAGTCACAGCGATGGGTGACCTTCTCGGGAAGGATTGCGAAGTCGATTTAAACTTAAATTTCGAACCGTAAAATATGACGCTGCGATCCTTAGGACTATTGCGAACACAGTGGAAAAGAGAAAATCACAAAAAAAAATTGTTAAGCCAGTTAAATAATTAGGTTAGGGATCCAGAAGAAATATTAAATTATTTGCAAACCGGGTCGAACCGGCGAGGGGCAATTTAGTCAATTGACCCTTGGAGTTGACTCCTGACCTAACTGTCAAATAAAATCAGAGAAAAGAAAATTTTGGAGTCGGGAATTAAATTAAAGAACTAATGGAAAAATAAATAAAAAAAAAAGAAAAAAGAAAAAGTGAAAAAGTGATGACATCATGCATGATGCAATAAATATTATAATTAAAAATTTAATTTTTGGATAATTTGTGTTCTTCCTAAAAGTTAAAAACATAAAAAAAAAAAAGAGTTATCTTCTTCAAAACCGTGACCTCTCTCTCTCATCCCTCCCTCACCAAATCCTCCATGGAAGCTCATTTTTGAGCTTGAAGACAACCAAATCCCACTATAGAAAATTTAATTACCATAACTAAACTTTATTTGGGTAACTAGAAAAGAAGGTTCAAGGAGAAAGAAAGAAGAAAGAAAGAAGTTTGAAGAGGAAAAAAATTCTGCATAAAGATTAGTAATCTAAACTTGAAGTTCTAGTTGAATTAATTGTGTTTATAGTTGAATAAACCTAGAAATATACTTAAAATGAAATGAAAACAAATTTGGAGGACTATATGTGACTTTCGGCCAGCCATAGATTTATGAGAATATGATGTGTTTTGAATGAATTAAAAATGTATGTAAGCTTGAATGAGTTGAGAAATGGTGTTGGTATGCTTGGAATGAATTAAATATAACAAATTAAGTGAATTTGGGTTTAAACCTAGGGTTTTGGAAGACAAAAATTGGAGAATTAGTCAAATGGTGTGTTTGACCTTGTTTGAGCTGAAAAATGGTCATATGTGACCAATTGTAGTATGTTGGAAGTGTTAGAATTAGGTTTAAATTTGGATTGCTTAAGAACATTCTGCAGGCAGCAGGACCAAGGTTCCTTTCAAGGATCAAAACTGAAAATTTACTAACCCAATTGGTGTGAGGCCAATTGAGAATGAAACTAGACACAAAATGACACATTTTTCATTTAGCAATCATGCCCAAAAAGTGACCAAAACCTAGTGAACAAATTGACTAAATCAGGAATTAGGTATTCTGCCCAGTATAAAAATGACCAAATGCATTTGGCCATAACTTGGGTTAGGCAGGTCCAAATAACCTGATTTTTGTGGCATTAGAAAGGTATGACATAGTAATACAACTTTCATGAAAAACATAAACCCAAATTATGCCATTAACCAAGTCATTTAGCCACCCAAAATTAGTGACCTAAAATTGCCAGAACCAAATTAGTGCCCAGAAAATCTGGGTTAGACCAATCCAGCCAGCCATGTTCAAATGGCTATAACTTGAGCTACAAAACTCCAAATGGAGTGATTCAAAAAGGAAAATAAATTTAAGACAATAAGGAATAATTTATATGAAGAAAACTTTGCCAAATTCTAACAGCAACATGACCAATGGAATAGTGCAAAATAGGACACTAAAACTGAAAATTTGCAATTTTTGCCTAAAAGACTTGAAATTTGATAAAACAACCAAAACCAACAAATTAGGTAACCAAAATGTGGTATGTGGGTGAAATTGGAATTTCCATACCTATTAAGCCTTAGAAAGTCAACAAATTGACTTGAATAGTAGCGTGAATAGTAACCCCAAAATATAAATGTTAAAGAACGTCAAGTTTAGTATATTAAAACTAGGTAAAAGTAAATTTAAATTTATTTTTGGATTTATGATAAGTTATGGAGCCACCTTCCCTGAAGTTTATCGAGTATATTTTATACCCTGATTGTAAAAACTATTTTGATGTATGTAATATAGGTAAATGTAGGAAGTGGTCATGAGCAGTTGTATAAAGCTTGTAATAAATTTTGGTTTGGATTTTTCCTAATATAAATTTTTGGAATGATGTATATAAATTATTTTATCTTTAATGAAATATGAATGAAAATATTTTATTTTAATTTGAATGAAATTAATTAGTAGTATTTTGATGATGTTGAAGTTTGAAATTTGAGAAATAATGTTGAAATTGGTTGGGATGGAAGTTGAATTGATGAAGTTGTTGAGATAAATCATTGGAACTACTTTTTTACAGGTATTTGAAGAACTATTTTCTCAAAATACAGACGCCACTCTGCTAAAATTTTTATAAAATTTGCGAAAAAATAAAATGGGACAAAAATCTTAAATAGTTTTTAAACTCTAATTAAATATTTTGATATCTATTAGAAAATGCTCACCACTTATAAAAAGTAAGAAAATTATTTTAAAATTCCTTGTAGGGTACTTAATGAGTTATCGGTAGGTGAAGTTCGATAGTTCATTAGGTATTCTACGAGATCATGTTATGTCTTACAGAGAGGTAATGTGTGACATGTTTTAGTGGTATCAAAGCAAATTTTTAAAGTATGTTTTATCTTGAAAATTTGTGTCTTTTCTTTGTTAAGTACAATTGCTCAATGTCCTTATTTGTTACATAAAGTGCATTACATCATAAATATGAACTAACGAAGGGAATCTCCTTGTGTTATTTGTTCAAGAGATATCCTATTCCAAATTGATAGGGAAGAAGGGGATCGCTCTATTGAGCAATTTGTTGAAGTGAGGCACAAGGGGAAGCCCCAGCTCTACAGAATGTTAGTGGGTCAGTGGCACCAGCCCCACAAATACCGCAGTTTCCTGCACAGTTCGCACAGCAGATAGTGGCAATGTTTCAACAAATGGCTGGGGGTATGCCTGCTCAAGCTCCACCCCAGACATCTGTGATATAACCGCAGCCTCCAGCTAGACAGTATGACAAGCTGTTGAAGTATGGGGCTACGGAATTCAAGGGTACAGTAGACCCTTTAGAGGCTGAGCAATGGCTGGAAAGAATGGACAGAGTGTTCAAGAAGCTGCACTGCCAAGATAAACTGAAGTTTGAATACTCTGTGTCACTACTACAAGGGGATGCGTATGATTGGTGGAAGACCATCTCCCACAGCTTGGCTGAACCATCAGTACTGACCTGGGATGACTTCATCAGAGAGTTCAGATAGAAATACGTCCCATATGCATATGTGGATCAAAAACTACAAGAATTTCTGAGTTTGAAGCAAGGCAACAGAATAGTGGCAGAATATGAGAGGGAGTTCTCCCGCTTAAGCCACTATGTTGGGAGTTTCCTTTCTACCAGTAAGGAAAGGTGCAAGAGATTTGAGACGGGTTTGAAGCCCAGCCTACAGATGCAAGTAGTGGGATTCAGACACAGTAATTTCTCAGAGCTCATCTCTCAGGCACTTGAGTTGGAAAGAATTGAATCAGAAGCGACCCCAGCAAAAGAAAAATTAGAGAAGGCTGAAAAATCAGAGAAAGATAAGGGGGAAAAGTCAGTAGAGCCAAGTCCTAGTGGTACTTCTGGGAAGAGGAAGAAATTTGTTAGACCTAGCAGAGGTCGAGGTGGAAGGTTTGGAAGGGGTAGATTCTCTGGACAGAGACCCCCTAGGTCTGGTCAGCAATCGAGCAGGGGTTCGCATCCTCCCCGCCCCTGTGAGACTTATGGCAAGGTTCATGGGGGAGAAAGCTATTGGGCAACAGGAGCCTATTTTAATTGTGGAAGCAAGGGTCATATTGCAAAAGATTGCACTAGTGCTAGCTCCTACGATTGCAGAAGGATCTATTCAGAGTTCTGCTCCTAGAGGTTCATAACCAGTTGGCAGAGGAAGAGGTAGAGGTAGAGGCAATGCTTCAGGCAGTCAAGGTACTATTGGTCAGTCAGTACAAGGGAGTGCTCCAGCCAGAGTCTACACTATGGGACAGTGGGAAGAAGCTAAAACTTCTGACATTGTGGTTGGTACATTCTCTATCTCTGATCAAGAAGTACACTCATATGTTAGTGCTAGCATAGTCAGTTCACTTGTTCCGTGTGTCAAAATGGGTTTTGAAGTACTAGTAACTATTCCATTAGGACAAGAGGTCTGAGTCAACCGAATATATAGAGATTGTCCTTTGGTGATCCAAGGACACACTTTTTTATCAGATTTGATTGAAATGCCCTTCAGAGATTATGATATTATCTTGGCCATGGATTGGTTAGCCAGGCATCACGCCATAATTAACTGTAGACTGAAGACAGTCACTTTTGGTCTCCCTCTATACGGTGATGTGGTAATACATGGGGAGAGGCATTTACTGCCATCAAACATCATTTCAGCTGCACTGGCCAGAAGGATGATCAGAAAGGGGTGTGAAGCATACTTGGCACATGTGATAGACACCCCAGTGGGGAGTCCAGCACTGAGGGACATCCCTACGGTATGTGACTTCCCGGATGTGTTTCCTAATGAATTGCCAGGATTACCTCCAGAAAGAGAAGTGCAGTTTGAGATTGATGTTATGCCTGGTGTGAACCCAATCTCTATAACACCATATAGAATGGCACCAGCAGAACTGAAAGAGTTGAAAGTGCAGTTGCAAGAGCTGCTTGACAAGGGCTTTATCCATTATAGTGTGTCACCTTGGAGAGTGCTAGTGTTGTTTGTTAAGAAGAAAGTCTCCGCTTATATATTGACTATCGGTAGTTGAATAAGGTGACAATAAAGAATAGATATCCATTGCCCCGCATTGATGACTTGTTTGATCAGTTGAGGGGTGCAGTTGTGTTCTCCAAAATTGACCTAAGATCAGGTTATTATCAGCTAAAAGTACAAGAGCAAAGTATTCCTAAAACTGCCTTTAGAACCCGCTATGGCCATTATGAGTTCTTGGTTATGCCGTTCGGGTTAACTAATGCTCCGGATGCTTTTATGGATCTGATGAACACTATCTTTAGACCATACCTCGACCAGTTTGTTGTGGTATTTATAGATGATATATTGGTCTATTCAAGGAGTGCAGAAGAGCATGATAGACATCTGCGGATTGTACTATAGACTTTGAGGGAGAAACAGCTATACGTGAAATTGTCGAAATGTAAATTTTGGCTGAAAGAAATATCCTTCTTGGGGCACATAGTATCAGTAGAAGGCATTAAGGTAGATCCAAGTAACATAGAAGCTATCCTTAATTGGAGGCCACCTAGAAATATAATGGAGATTCACAGTTTTCTGGGTTTAGCTTTATACTACCGTCGATTTGTGAAGGGATTCTCCATGTTGGCATCTCCATTGACCAAGCTGCTTAGGAAATATGTGAAATTTCAATGGACAGACAAATACCAGCAGAGTTTTGATGAATTGAACAAATGTTTGACTGAAGCTTTAGTCCTGACTTTACCTACTCTGGGTAAAGAATACACAGTTTACAGTAATGCTTCTCACAATGGGTTAGGCTGTGTATTGATGCAAGATCAAAATGTCATTGCCTATGCATCATGCCAGCTGAAATCGCATGAGAGGAATTATCCAACACATGATTTGGAGCTTGCAGCTATTGTGTTCGCTCTTAAGATCTGGAGACACTATTTGTATGGGGAAAAGTGTTACATCTACACAGATCATAAGAGTTTGAAATATCTGAGCAATTAGAAGGAGTTGAATTTGAGACAGAGGAGATGGTTAGAGTTGATAAAAGACTATGATTGTCTGATAGACTATCAGCCAAGGAAAGCTAATGTAAATTTTTGGAATGATGTATATAAATTGTTTTATCTTTAATGAAATATGAATGAAAATATTTTATTTTAATTTGAATGAAATTAATTAGTAGTTTTTTGATGATGTTGAAGTTTAGAATTTGAGAAATGATGTTGAAATTGGTTGGGATGGATGTTGAATTGATGAAGTTGTTGAGATAAATCATTAGAAGTGCTTTTTTATAAGTATTTGAAGAACTGTTTTCTCAAAAAATAGACGGCACTCTGCCAAAATTTTTATAAAATTTACGAAAAAATAAAATGGGATAAAAATCTTAACTAGTTTTCAAATTCTAATTAAATGTTTTGATACCTATTAGAAAATGCTCACCACTTATAAAAAATAAAAAAATTATTTTAAAATCCCTTGTAGGGTACTTAATGAGTTATCGGTAGGTGAAGTTCGGTAGTTCATTAGGTATTCTACGGGATCATGTTATGCCTTACAAAGGGGTAAGGTGTGACAAAACTAGCTGTCGGTTAGCTAGGATCTAGTCGAAAATTTATGAAAGCTCTAAACTTCTCTCCTCTTGATCTCTCACATCTGATCACCAAACGTTGCAAAATTAGTATAAAAAAAAGCTCACAGAATAAACTTTCCAACCCCACCAAAAATGTCCCGATCGAACTTCAAATGAAGCAGAAATCGCACTTGGAAAATAGCCCCCTAATGCGTGCACTGGGGGAGAAAATTCCTCCATTTGTGCCGCTTTTGCTACTGCTCCTGGCCCAGGCAGCTTGCCGGTATCACCCGGGTGATGGTGCACCTTACCGGCCGTCGCTGGTCACTGGCGGCTCACCGGCTAGAAAAAGAAGTGAGGGGTAAATAAGGTGAAAGAAGAGAAAGGAGAGAGAGGGAAAGTGAGAGAGAGAAAAAGAGCTGCTATTTTTTTTTTTTTTACTTTTAATTACCTTTTAGTCCTTAAAATTTTGGATATATTCAAATAGGTCCGAAATTCTTTTTAATTGAGTCCCAAAATACAAATATATGTATAATTAAATAATAAAGGAAATACAATAAATAATAATAATAATAATAATAATAATAATAATAATAATAATAATAATAATAATAATAATAATAATAATCAAATTAATAACAACTAAAATCCAATCTTAGAGCTAAGGCTAACAATAATGAAATAATATATTTGGTTAATTGATTTTAATATTAATATTTAAAACTAATCTTTTAAATTAAATTAAAATTTGACTACTAAATATTTTATGAAATATAATTAGAAATAACATTAAAAATATATACAAATGAAAGTATTACAAAATTATAAATTAGTTAGATAATATTAAAATAATATTTAAAAATTGTATATAAAAATTTTTATTTTAAAATTCAGGTTATTAACTTTTTGGGTATATTCAAATAGGTCCAAAATTCTTTTCATTTGGGTCCTAAAATACAAATATATGTATAATTAAATAATAAAGAAAATACAACAAATAATATTGATAATAATAACAATAATCAAATTAATAATAACTAAAATCAAATCTTAGAACTAAGGCTAACAATAATGAAATAATTTATTTGGTTAATTGATTTTAATACTAATATTTAAAACTAATCTTTTGAATTAAATTAAAATTTGACTACTAAATTGTTTATAAAATATGTTTAGAAATAACATTAAAAATATATGCAAATGAACGTATTATAAAATTATAAATTCGTTAGTTAATATTAAAATAATATTTAAATATTATATAAAAAAATGTAAAAATGTTTATTTTAAAATTCAAGTTATTATAATCTTTCTCCCTTAAGAAAAATTCGTCCCCGAATTTTAAACAAATAGGGAATATCAAAAAGAAGGTGATTGAAACAAGCCCAAGCACTTGTTCCTCAAGCTTTGCATAGATGATTGAAAATACTTTACTTTTATTTGTCCCTACTGTAGCACGTTAGACACTATCGTCCGTCTGAAACTAAGCCTTCACATCTAACTACTCGTTGATTTTTTTTCTAACATGTTTGGCTCCCATTATCATTTACTGCACTCTAATGTGGTATCTTGCAGCATTAGCCTTTGTTCTTGTGACGCTCCTTACCCGTTTACAGTGTAGTTGAGCAAGGCGTACCACATTCGGTGCTGGAACACCTTATGTTTTCTTGTCTTATACTGTATTAATTTAAATTCCATTTATCCGTATTTGTCCATGTGTGAAAAATTTTTTTTATATCACAATTTATTTTTGTGAAGACTTAGATAGAGTCTCCTCTGTTATATTTGTGTTTGGTGGGTTCCATTAATTACCTATTAAAAATCTCATATCATATGTCATACTATCCATCTCATTCTTTTCCATATCATATCATATCATCATGGCTCATATAAATTTCAAGTAAATATTTTTCATTTCATTCATATAAAATTCATATACAATAATTTACAAGTTATTTACAATGACAAAATGAATTACACCATTTACTTATGTATAATGAATAAAATACAAAAGCTAAATATACATGAGCCCTACCCAAAATAGACTGCTGAGGTGACTCTCGTGCTAGTAGATATGATCAACCTCTATTTGAGCACTACTGCTGTTGTTGCTGCTGCTGGTGCTCTCCAGTACCTACGCGTGGTAAAATTAACGTGCTAAGCAAATTGCTTAGTGGTGCATAATTTAAAATAAAAATAACTAAATAATTAAAAATAATGATTCTATGTATAATTTTATAAATTTTGGGTCATTTACACATTTAATAAATGTTGGGAGCAATTATAATTATCAGGATCTTTTCTAGTCCTTTATCTCATATTCAGTCTTATTAAATTCATATCAGTGCCCAAGTAACCTATGACAGATTATAAAGACTGGATACATGGGAGTATACTAGTTAGACATCCATAAATCTATCATGTATACATCGGTCATATTAGTCACAAGGCCAGTAGGTAGGCATAAAGCCAGAAATTAAATCAGGCACGATGGCCAACGAGTAGACATAAAACCTGTAGAACAACCATATTAGACATATATTATCTATCAATGATTATTCATGTGGGCAGTACTGTAATGTGTAGTCCCTAATTGGTATGCTAATCGATCCAAGCTATATACATAAGTCTAGGTATACTTTGGGTAAATTAGTATTATTAAGCACTTATAGTTTTATTATTTCATGTTATATACTATTAAGGGTTCATAACATGTCATCATTTCACTTTATGCACTATCTATGCTTTATACCATTTTCATGTCATTATAATGGAAACATAGGTCCCAAGTACATATTCATGTTATTTATAATGGGAACATGAGTCCCAAGTACATATTCATATAACTTATGTATTTATCACTCTCATTATTTTATGTCATGTACTATACATATTTATAGTATTATTATTTTATGTATGATGGAAACATAGGTTCCAAGTGTGTTTTTATATGACTTATGTGTTTAGCAAACCATTTAGGTAATTTACATTTTATGTATTAAATGATTTCATGAACCTTTCTTTAGGTTCAAAACTAGTGCCTTAACTTTACCTATTAAATTGGCTAAGATGTAGACACTGTTTGGCCACACTTCCTTCATGGAAGTTATTTTTCTATGTCTTATCTTTATTTTCCTTTTTTGAATCATGTCATTTGCACTTTTAGAGCTCAAGTTATGGTCAAATTACCAAAATATGGTCATTGACCTTTTCTGGTTCCAGAACCAGGCAGATTCTGGAATCACACTTTATCTAGTCATTTGAGCATGCTATAGTTATTTTTAGGCCTAATGTCCTTCATATGAGTTGTTTTGCTATGTCTTAGGGTCACTCAAGTTCAAGAATCACAATTTTTCAAGTTATGTAAGGTAAGTTATAGCCAATTAACTGATCTGGACTCTTGAACCCTGTGCCTTCAGGATTTCAGGTTCAGGTTAGTGTTTTTTATTCCCATTTTAGGGTTCCTACACTCAAAATTTGAAGAAGGTTCCTAAATCAAAGTTGAAGTTCTATTTCTTAGGTTTCCAGAACAGTTTGGCTCATTCCAATTGGAGTTTCCTAGTAGGAGATATGATTTAAATACTGTTCTGGGGTCAAGTAACTATTTAGTTCAATTTCAGGATTTAGGATACTGACTTATTCTAACAATTTGGCCAAGTTCCATTAGGTTCTATGTTTTGGTCAAAACACCATATTGGTAGTTCTAAGTCTTGTAGAGATTTTAGCTTTAGTTTCACTACATTTGCAATTTTATGGACAAGTTATGGCATTTTTGCCAAAACTGGTTAGGTAGGTACAAGTCCAGAATTTCAGGTCAGTTTTGGTTCTAGTCGGAATTGTTGATCTAAATTTGTCTAGCAATTTGGTTGGGTTAGAATCAGAAATGGTCTCTATGTTCTTCATGAAAAATGTGCTCCAATGTCTAACATTTCCAATGGTTCAAGAATCAGGTCATTCTGACCTTCCTAGAGTGAGTCATGGCCATTTGAACATTTACTGTTCATATGGTCATTTTTCCAGGTCTAACATATGATTACCCGGATTCAAGCCAGCTTTAGGTCATGTTAGGTTTAGTTTTTGGGCAGGGTTTCTATATGAAAAATGTGGTAAATTGTCCTAAGTTTCATCTCCAATGGCCTCACACCAATTGGAGCAACATAACTCTACTTATGGCCATGAACGTACACTAGACTCAAGGTCTAGAATTCCTGCATGAAAACAACACTCCCAATTTCTCAATTCCACCCAACTCCCAAACTTCAATCACATTCATGGCACTTCAAATAGTCAAAAATCAACCTCAACAACATCAATTTCAAGCCACAACACAAAATTTCTAATTTATGTAACACCTCTATGTTCGGTAGCGCGTTCTACTATTCCGGTGACCAGTATTGCCCGGACAGCTACGATGCCTAGAACTACACTTCAATATGAGTGAGGAGACATAAAATAATGAAATACAAGAAAATAAAATACAAGAAAAACAAAGAAAAAATAATAGCAAAGAAATGTAACCAAGTTAAGCGAGCCGAGAACCCTAGCGATGGGTGATTGCACTGGGAAGTTGCGGCGTGGACCATTGACTAGCCCTGGACTGCGGAGAACCCTAGAAAATATTTTTAGGACTTAAATAGACACCTATTGAAGCATAAATACCATTAAAAATATCAAAGAAAAATTAATTAATTAGTACAAAGAAAAGTGAGAAATCGAAAAACGAACAAAACCCGGTGTTACCAAAAAATCGGGAATGCAACCCGAACAGGAGCATTGTGGTCTTTTAACACTCCGAGTTGTCTTTTGACCTAAATGTCCATTAAAAACACTTGATATTACACTTGGAAAATATAATGAAAAATTGAATTAGAGGTACTTAATGTAAATAGCCAAAAATGGGGTATAAATGGAGTAATTAACACTTAAAACATATTAAATCATTAAACCATGGTGAGTGGAGCACTATGGGATTAAACAATCCTCAAGTAGGCAAGTGTAAACCCACTCACACTTAATCTTCTTCATTCATCCCTTCCATGCCAAAATGAAACCCTTAAAAATCCTCCATAGCCGAATTGGGTGAAGCTTCCTAAACCTCCTCCATTTCCAATCCAAACACCAAAGTCACTTCACTAATTTTGATCCCCACCTCACAAGGAAGAAGTAGATACTAAATTCAAGGGAGTTTGGTGAAGATTTAACAAGCCTCATCAATAGGTAAGTTTGTGTTTTTGATTATTGTTTTATTAAAGTTTGTAAGGATGTTATGGGTATTTGATTTATGGAGAGATTTTTGAGGTTTGATGTTTAAATGGGGATGTGTACTTTTGGCAGCCATGGAAACTCTTTGAGGACAGCTTACTCTTGCTTATAAATGGTAGATTAAAGGGTTGATTAAATGTTTATATGTGTAGGAATTTATTTGGGTGATGTATACTTAGTATATGTCAATGTGTATTTGAAATTGGAAGCTTGGAAATTAATGGAATGTAAATGCATGAATCGGCAACTTGGTTTGGTGAACCATAAGGATGTTATTTCATGTTTGGTTTATGGAATATTAATGTTGAATTGTAGTAGCTGTTATGGCAGCTTGGGTATATGTATGGTGGTGTGAGGTTGGACATGTAAATGAGCATGATTAGGTAATTAAATTGTTGTAAGTGAGTTTGACAAATTCTGCACTATATGGTGTATGTTGAGTGTGATTATAAGCTGCCAAAATAATCAACAATATGTTGTAAAATATGTTTAGGTTATGGTACAAACTAGATTGAGTAAAAATGTGTAAATTGGTAAATGCTAAAAGTGATCTTTGATGAGTAATAAAGGAAATGCAACAGGGCAGTTAGGTTTTGGGCTTAGAACTTTAAGTGTGTGGCTCCAATTGGTATGAGACTAATTGGAGGTGAAACTAGGCACAAAATGTGCCAACTTTCATTGAGGAAGCTTGCCAAAATTCTACTTGTAAGGTAACTTGAAAAATAACCAAATCCGGATTAGTGCAATTAAGGCTTGAAAATTGACCATTTGGGCAGCAGTTAGTGTTTTGGCCATAACTCACTCAAAACAGATCCAATTGACCTGAAATTTTGACCATGAATAGTTAAGACCTATATCTACAAGTCTTATGAGACACCAAAGCCCAGAAATGACCATAAGCAAGTCAAACAGCTTGCACAAGTTCGGGTCCAAAAACTGGCCGAACCAAATTTGACCTAAAATGACCTAAAGTGACCAATTTTGATGCATTTTGACCAGTAATAGTAAAATGACCATAACTTGGTCTACATAACTCAGAATGACCTGAAATTTTGCCCTGCGTGCAATAAGACATAGATCTACAAGTTTGTAGTTTTGACCGAAATCTGAAAACTGAGGGAACTAGGTCGTCCGGCTAGGTCAAACTAGTATCCCGGAATCCAGCAAATTGCAATAAAATGCAATATACATGGAAATGAGTTTGGTAACATGTACCAACCCTAAAAGACTATTGAATGTGACATATTAGTAATATTAAAACCTAATTTACCTAGAACACATTGAGAGTCAACATATTAGGTTGACTAAGCAAATAATAGAATTCAGTGAATTAATTATCAAGCATTATCATTAGAGACAGTTTAAATGAGTACTGAAACACTTCAAATTGTGTTTCTCAGTTAGCAAAGACTCAGGGAAAGGGAAGGAAACACTGAGTCAAGGCCAGGAGACAGTTATCAGAGGTTTGTGCGCAACAGTTATTTCTTTTGAATTTTTCAATTGAAATAAATTATGACTATTTGCATATTATTGTTTTAAATTGTGGAAATGTGTTTGAATGGATACTTATTGATTGAAAAGCATTGTAAATGGTTTGAAACTGTGAAAATTTGTTTGAATGATATTTGATGGATACTTATTGATTGAAAAGCATTGGAAATGGTTTGAAACCACAGCTATCATGTATATTGATTGTATTCCTCGCTAGCTTGTCTAGTGGGACGAATTGAATTCTCTCTCTGGCTGAAGTGTTGAGGTGTGTGCCTGTTGAGGACGAATTGAATGAGTACTTATATTTTTGCTAGCTAGCTATGTTATTCCTCATTAGCCATCGGCTTTTGGGACGAATTGAATACCTCATTAGCCATCGGCTTTTGGGACGAATTGAACTTTGGAACATGATTAAGCTGTGTGTGATTTATTGATATGTATTGTGAGATTATGAAATGGAGTTTAAATTCTCATTGACATTCACTATCTTTTGAATTTAACTATGTTTTGACTATTGAGATTTATTGTGATATTGTGTTAAATTCCTTATGAAATTCATTGTCTTGAATTTAACTATGGTTTAAGTATCCAATATTTATATAACTTATGATTTGTGATTTAAAGTTGTATTTGGTTAATATTGTGCACCACTGAGACATTGTCTCAGCGATAGCTTTTCATTGCTGTCGTAGGTAGACAGACGGACAGGGCAGCAGACTAGGCTGCTAGTACATTCAGCGAGAGATCATCGGGTATATTGAGTATACCACATTTTGCATTTTGTACTGTAATGTATGTTCACTGTATGTATATATTGTTCTTGATTTTGAGCAGTTATAAATTAAAATTATACATTGAAGTTGTAAAATAAATTATGAGTTATTTTGGTTTGTAAAATTTGTACTGTATTTTTTTTATCTCAGCCTTTGAAAAATTATTGTGTTATTTAACTGTTGGAGTTGAGATTGAGAAATATATTGAAGTGTTTTTTTTACAGGTTTTCGAAGAACCGTTTTATCCAAAATACAGATGGCACTCTGCCAAAATTTTTACAGAAATTACCACTAATTCTGTCACACCCTACTCCCCCGTAAGATGTAACATGATCCCGTAGTACACCTAATGAAGTACCGTACTTCGCCTACCGATAACCCATTAGATATACTACAAGGGATTTTAAAAACAATTTTTGTGAAATTTAAATCATCGATTAAAATCTAGTATTATAAAATTTTTTTCAAAATTTCGGCAAAGTGTTGCATTGTATTTTGAAAAAGCTTCTTCAATCCTGCAAAAGAAAATGCTCCCAATATGTTTTCTCAAATACAACTTCAATAACTTCATTTCAATTCACAATTCAATTCTCAATAAACAATCAATTCATTTTCAAACTAATCTCATCATAAAGAAACATTCATTGATTACAAGACTCAAAATTTATAATACAAAACTATTCAAGTAAATGAAATCTCAAATTTATATTTACAATAATTTACATTTAATTACATACCAAAATGTTTTACAAGAGTTTTTATACAACTGCTCAAATAATTTACATACATATTATTACATGCATACATCAAAACCTATGTACATGGGTATACCTATAATATACCTGAGGTGATCCAAAGTGTCTTCAAAGAAACTTACTCATCGCTCTATGCTCTTCTTACTGCGACGAGATACAAAGCTATCGCTGAGTGGTGAACTCAGTGGTGCACAACTATAATTTAAAACATAGTACAATATACATTGACAAAATTTACAGTAAATAATTTGGAAATCTGAATATTCATCAAATTCCAAAACTCAAAATATTCATTGCCAATAATGTGAATCATTTGTATAAAATGACTTTGATCATGAAATTCAATTTATCAAATCATAACTAACCATTTAGGTAATTCCAACAAAATCAATTATACATAAATCATAATTCTTTACTATTCAAAAGCCATTCTGTATCTCAAAAACCATTATGTATCTCAAAAATCATTCTGTATCTCAAAAACTATTATGTATCTCAAAAATCATTCTGTATCTCAAAAACCATTATGTATCTCAAAAATCATTCTGTATCTCAAAAACCATTATGTATCTCACTAACTATGCAAGACTAATTCGAAAGGGCCATCTTCGGCGTGATTCTAACTCCCTATGGTCGAGGAGGTCGAATCGGATTCTAACTCCCTATGGTCGGGGAGGTCGAATCATCATGCACAGTACACATCACAATAATGAATCTTCCGCAAGGGCCATAACGATAAAAAACTTAGATCTAACCTCAAATCAGAGGAAAATCTAAGCCTGTGCACGTACCATGGTAATCAAAACACAACTAACTCCATTGTCTTCTCAACAAATGAGAGAGAAGGGTAATAACCTAGTCAAGCATCTATAGTGAGATATAAAACAATATCACAATCCTTTTAGTGAGCATAAATCACAATATAATTCGATTCAAAGTCAATTCCAATATCCAATAATTTTTATGCTCATCACAATTCAAATCATAAATTTGCATTTTTCCATGAAATTTACCATCACAATTCAAAACATGTTCTATCACAATTTTCCAAAACATAATTTATTCAATCCATAACAATGCTTAATACTTGTGGAAATACCATTTCACAAAGCTAAATTCATACATACTATAACAATTTCAATAATCATTGAATTAAATCCAATGTTTGTTAAATATAATACATAAGAAAAATATGTCATTTAATCATATGAAATATTCAGGACAAAATCAGTTAAAAACTAGTTGTGCACAAACCTCTGATAACTGTCTCCTGGCCTTGACTCAGTGTTTCCTTCCTTTTTCCCTGAGTCTTTGCTAACTGAGAAACACAATTTGAAGTGTTTCAGTACTCATTTAAACTGTCTCTAACGATAATACTTGATAATTAATTCATTGAATTCTATTATTTGCTTAGTCAACCTAATATGTCGACCCTCGATGCATTCTAGGTGAATTAGGTTTTAATGTTATCAATATGTCACATTTGTAGCCTTTTAGTATTGGTACATGTTACCAAATTCATTTCCATGTATATTGCATTTTATTGCAATTTGTCGGATTTCAGTATACCAATTTGACCTAGCCCGACGACCTAGTTCCCTCAGTTTTCGGGTTTTAGTCAAAACTACAAACTTGTAGATCTATGTCTTATTGCACGCGGGGCAAAATTTCAGGTCATTCTGAGTTTACTAGACCAAGTTATGGTCATTTTACTATTGCTGGTCAAAATGCATCAAAATTGGTCACTTTAGGTCATTTTAGGTTCGGCCAGTTTTTGGACCCGAACTTGTGCAAGCTTTTTGACTTGCCTATGGTCATTTCTGGGCTTTGGTGTCTTCATAAGACTTGTAGATATAGGTCTTAACTATTCATGGTCAAAATTTCAGGTCAATTGGACCTCTTTTGAGTAAGTTATGGTCAAAATACTAACTGCTGCCCAAATGGTCAATTTTCAGGCCTGCACTTACCTATTCCGGATTTGGTCATTCTTTTAGGTCACTTCTAGGCAGAATTTGGACAAGATCTCTTCATGAAAGTTGGTCTATATTGAGTCTAGTTTTACCTCCAATTGGCTTCATACCAATTGGAGCCACAACTTTACACTTATAACCTAATTTATATACTGCCAACAATCACAACCTGCATAAGAGAATTTACACTTCCAATTTAGCAATCCTCCTCCTCTCAATACTTCAATATTCATTCTTGGCACTTCTATATTTATTCAACACAATTCTAACAAAGTAAATTGGGCAGAATACTCAAGTAATATAGGCTCTCATGGCTGCCTAAAATTGGGCAGTCCAATAACTCAATAATTCTTCAAATTTCTTCACCCAAAATACTCCCCATAACCTCAACACAAACCCTAATAAAGTAAGTTAAAGAAATAAGCATTTACCTTTAGTTGACCACTTCTCAACCTTCACCAAAGCTCCTTTTCTTGCTGGCTATAGCTTTCCCATGATGTGTGGACAATTTCTTGTGAAAGGATTAGTGGAAATCATGGTGAGATTGAGTGAGATTAAAGCTTGCATGAAGGTGTTTCAATGGAGATTTGAGAGGAATTTAAATTCTGCAACTTGAGAGGTGAAGAAGATGAATGAAGATAGTGGAAAATTCTATCCACTTTTGGCTTTTATATGGTGCATAATGGTCCACTAACTCAATTAAATAATAAGGTAATGTTAAACTTTTAATTATTCACATTATACCCCATAATTCTCGTTCATTATATTTCATTCCAACTTTAATTTTTCATGTAATTTCTAAACTTTAACACTACTTTATTTTCATGGACATTTAGGTCAAAAGTCAACTCTAGGTGTCAAATGACCAAAATGCCCCACTTCAAGTTATATTCCTGATTTTTCGGTAACACCGATTTTTGTCATTTTCTCGATTTCTTGTTTTTCTTTGTACTAATTAATTAATTTTTCTTTGATATTTCTAATGGCATTTATACTTCAATAGACATTTATTTAAGTCCTAAAAATATTTTTTTAGGGTTCTCCGGGGTTCAGGGCTAGTCAACAGTCTACGCCGCAACTTCTCGGTGCGGTCACCCATCGCTAGGGTTCTCGGCTCGCTTAACTTGGTTACATTTCTTTGCTATTATTTTTCCTTTGTTTTTCTTGTATTTCATTATTTTATGTCTCCTCACTCATATCGAAGTGTAGTTCTAGGCATCCTAGCTGTCCGGACAACACTGGTCACCGGAACAGTAGAACGCACTACCGAACTTAGGGGCATTACAAATTCAAATGTGTTAGCTGTATCACTTCAGTTCAAAAAGGTTTTTAATACCTGTAAATAGTACTCACCACTGTAAAAAGAAGTAAGAAAAGTTTTAAAATCCATTGTAGTGTATTTAATGTGTTATCAGTAGACGAAGTTGGTAATTCATTAGGTATACTACGGGATCATGTTATGCCTTACAGAGGGGTAGGGTGTGATAATTTAGGTTAAAAAACTTAACTTCAATTTTAACAACTCATGCAAACTCCATGTCTACCACATGCAAACTCATCACAAACTATCACCAACAAGTTTAACATAATTAAATACCATCAATTGTAACTACCCCCATGTCTGCCGAAATTGGGGTTTCCATTTCTTCATGGTTTTCTTTTAATTTCATGAAATTCTAACCTAGTTTAGTATGCTAATCATACTTAGAGAAAGAGAAAAGTATGGATAGTGCACAACCTTGATGGACCACTTTTTTGACTTGCCAACTTTAAATTTTTCTTCAATTCTTGGCTGCCAATAGGTTTCTCAAAGTGTAGGAGTAAATTTTAGTGAAGGAAAGTATGAATTTTGGGGTTAAAAAGGGAGGGAAATCAAGCTTTGAAGCTTGAAAATGGTGGAGTGCTTTAGAGAAGAGGTTCGACCAAGATGAAGACCAAGGAAGAAGATGAATAGATTTTGGCTAATTAATTGAATTTATCTCTATTTATATATGCTTGTCTTAATTTAATTGGTTAAAATTTTAATGATGTCATTATGACATCATGCTTATGTCATTATTCATTTATATTTTTATTTCTTTCTTTTTCCTTTTCTTTTCCCTTTTTCCATTACATAATTCATGATTTTAATTTATTTTTAAGGTTTTATTCTCTTTTATTTTGATTGACATTTAGGTCAAAATTTAACACTGAGGGTGAAATGATCAAAATGCCCTTCGTTGTGTCCATCGAGTTGTAATGGTCTTTACCGATTAACTTTATTCTCTTACATTCCATTGACATTTTTATTGTCATCTAAACCTCATAAATCCTTCAATTTAATCCCAAATATTTATCTCACAGGGTTCCCCACAAGTCTGGGGTTAGCAACTAGACTCATAGCTGCTCCCCAGTAAGATCATCCATTGCCGGAACCTTGGCTCCTTTAACCGATCTGCACTTCATTTATTTTTTTTTCCTTAATTTTTCTTGGTCTTTACTCCTCACTCTAGTTTAAGTGTAGTTCCAGCCATCCTGGCTGTCCAAATAGATGTTGGTTATCGGAACAGTAGAACGTACGGATTATCTAAAGTAAAGGCATTACAGTTCTCTTCTATTATCAATCTTTGTGGCACACAAAAGTGACTCGTACTACTTACTTTACAATATCTCTTGAAGTGCCCTTCTGAATAACTACCTTTGCATGCACCTTACCTGAGATCATTATTGATCCTATTGGCCACTAGAGCTTTAACAAGACTTTTCTCTATGCTAAAAGCACCTGTACTTCTTAATTCCATGATATTGTGAACTTTCCACTTACTTTGTGCCACTAACAAGGTCCTTGTACCAACTCCTACCTATCTCATAGGTAATCAGCTATACAGAGTTCCATCCAAATGCTAAATGTTCCTTACACCATCTATCGATATCAAAAAGTGAACTGGGTCTCTTATCTGGCATGATAAAAGTTTATGTATTCTCGAGCCGCCCAATTAACATGACTTATCATATCCTACTCCTTTTTTGAAAAGGGAGTTCTTTGACTTTCGTTTGAAACTTCTTACTATCAAATGCACTTCCTGACACATTGGTACTTAGATCAAAACTCCACAGCTCCTTTAACATACTATTTTACCATAACTTATCCTAAACATTCCTTAATGTCCCTCCATACCATTCCTTTTTATCTTTTCTCACCACGTGCCTTTTCCTTTGAAGATATCGATTCCATCAATGTTAACTTTAACCTTTTTATTATTTCTTAATTCTAACTTGATTGCTAACTTCATTACTTTCAAAATTCTAACTCTACGATTGGGTTCCACCAGCACATACACCATATAGTATCATGCTATTGTACTAACCTACTACTCATATTATGGAACACAAGCCATTCAACATTGATAATTCTTCTTGTACCTCCTCTCTAACATGACCATCAAAACATTATTGTTTCCTCCTATCCTTTGTAGGGAATTGCTCTTCATAGTTAGATAGGTATCCTTTGAACCTACAAGTTCCACCTAGACTAACATGGTAATGGTAACGTGTGTTCTGCCACAACTCCAGGTAAGATACTTTATGCATTTATTCCTCTTGACAGAGCCACATCTATTGCCTACTGCTTTCTAGACCTCAGCCTCAAATTTTCCCATATTTCTTGATCTTTCTCTTCAATTTTCATCATCTCTTTATAATTATTGTGCTCTATTATAAGATACTAGCTGCACTAACACTTTGCTGTTGTAACGGTCAGCCTCCAACTACTAGAGGAATTGTCTGTTTTGGCTATAAGCCTCACAGTTTTGTCCCATAGGTGGAGTAAAAACTTCCCAGGAGGTCACCCATTCTAGGATTTCTCTCAAGCGAGCACGCTTAACCCTAGAGTTCTTCCAACTCTCCAGGCCATTCCACCAAAAGGCGCCTCTAGTGATTAGTTCTCCCATTTTATATATCATTAGTTTCCACTCCCATTCCAATGTGGGATGTGTTCCTCATCTTTCAAGGATCTTTTTGCCGCGTCTAATGGAATCACTGGGGCACTGCCTTAGGGCCTTGTGGTTCTCCTATTTTATTACCGTTTGGCTTGTTTTACTATTCACCTATTTAAAAATTTTTCAATAATATTTACAAATAATAATCTCATTCATATTCATCATAACCATCTCATCATTTCAACTATCATTTATGTAAGTCAATTCCATATTCATTTCCATACATATCCATTCATGCTCAATTCATATATAAAAATTCTCAAATTTCATTAATTTGTATGATACCACTAAATGTGACACCTTTTTACCCGTCTATAGTGTAACACCCCTATTTGCATAGCCTGGTATATTTCACTATTTCGGTGACCGGTGTCAGTCCAGATAATTAAGGGGATTAGAACCACATCTAAGACAACTAGATAAGCCCTGAAAACAAATAATTAGTAATTTTCAATTAGTTAAGTATAAATAAGAAAAATAGAACACAAGAAGTTAAATGAGTCGAGAGTCACAGCGATGGATGACCTTCTCGAGAAGGACTGCGAGGTCAATTTAAACTTGAATTTCAAATCGTAAAATGTGACGACGCGGTCCTTAGGACTATTACGAACATAATGGAAGAGAGAAAATCACGAAAAAGAATTGTTAAGCCGGTCAAATAATTAGGTCAGAGATTCGGAAGAAATATTGAATTATTTGCAAACTGGGTCGAACCGACGAGAGGCAATTTGGTCAATTCACCCCTAGAGCTGACTCCTGACCTAACTGTCAAATAAAATTGGAGAAAAGAAAATTTTGGAATCGAGAATTAAATTAAAGAACTAATGGAAAAATAAATAAAAATAGAAAAAGAGAATAAATGATTAATGACATCATCATGATGATGCCAAAATGAGGTCACAATTAATTATATTTTAATTAACTTAATTGACTAAGTCAATGTTGGGATAAATATACATAAAAATAACAAATTAAAAGAAAAAAAAGCCATTTTGGTCTTCTTCTCAAAAATGTGCCGCCTCACTCTCTTCTCTCTCTCATCTCTTCCATTAATCCCACCATGAAAGCTTATTTTAAAGCTTTCTAAACCAAAAATTTAGCCATAGAAATTGCAAGTTTCATAATTAAACTTTGTTTAGGCAACTAGAAAAGAAGATTAAAGGAGAAAGAAAGAAGAAAAAGTTAAAGGAAATGAAGATTGAAAAGCTATATCAAGGTTAGTAAGCTAAACTTGAATTTTTAGTTGAATTAATTGTGTTTATAGTTGAATAAGCCTAGAAAAATACTTAAAATGAAATAAAAACATCTTTGGAGGACCAAAGGAAAATTTGGCCAGCCTATGTAGGGATGTGATTTGCATGAGTTTGATTGAATTAAATATGTTAGAAAGCTTGAATGAGTTGAGAAATGGTGTTTGTATGCTTGGAACGAATCAAATGTAACAAATCAAGTGAGTTAGGGTTTTGGACCTAGGGTTTGGGAGACAAAACTTGGAGAATTAGTCAAATGGTGTGTTTGACCCTGTTTGAGCTGAAAAATGGTCATATGTGACCAATTGTGTTGTGTAGGAAGTGTTGGAATTAAGTTTGAATTCAGATTGGATATGGTCATTCTGCAGGCAGCATGACCAAGGTCCCTTTCAGGGACTAAAACTGAAAATTTACCAATCCAATTGGTGTGAGGCCAATTGGGAATGAAACTAGACACAAAATGACACATTTTTCATTTAGGAATCATGCCCAAAAAGTGACCATAGCATAGTGAACAAATTGGCCAAATCCAGAATTGAGTGTTCTGCCCTATGCAAAAATGACCAAATAAACAGTATTTGTTCATTGGCCATAGCTTAGGCTAGGCAGGTCCAAATGATTTGAAATTTTACCAGTAGAAAGCTGAGATATAGACCTATAACTTTCATTAAGAACACAAATCCAAATTATGCCCTTAACCAAGTCATTTGGCTACCCAAATTTGATGACCTAAAACTGCCAGAACCAGTTTTAGTGCCCAGAAAATCTGGATTAGGCCAATCCGGCCAGCCATGTTCAAATGGCTATAACTTGAGCTACTCATATAGAGTGATTCAAAAAGGGAAATAAAGTTAAGATAATAAGGAATAATTTTTATGAAGAAAACTCGGCCAAATTCTAACAGCAACATGACCAATGGAATAGTGCAAAATAGGTCACCAAAACTGAAAATTTGAAATTTTGCCTAAAAGACTTAAGATTGGAGAAAATAACCAAAACCAACAAGTTAGGTAACCAAAATGTGGTATGTGGGTATAATTGAATTTTCCATACCTTGTAAGCATAAGAAAGTCAATATTTTGACTTGAATAGTACCCTCAACATGAAAATGTTCAAGGATGAAGTTTAAGCTATAGGAATTAATTATTAGAATTGTTGTGAGGCAAAGTTACTGAGACACTATAAATTTTATGTTTCAGCTAAAAAAGACCCGGAAGGTCTAAGTGACTGAGTCAAGGCCTAGAGGCGACTCACGTCAGGTTTGTGCACAATAAACCTTAATTTATAATTTTCTCATAGAAAATTTGTTTAGTTATGCATTGTGAAATTATTGTGTTAATTATGGGTTTTGAGAAATATTGTGTTGCCACTTTGAGAATGGAAATTTGACTTTGGAAATCGATTGTGTTTTGCATAAAATATTTGAATAACTTGATTTAAATTATTTTTAATTCACACTTGGCATGGCAATATTAATATGTTCCCCCTCCACTTGTGGGGTGAGTTTGATATTTGATCACTTTCCTCCCTCTCTGGCTTGCCAGTCTGAGGTGAGTTTGGATGAGTACTCATTAGCTAGCTAGTCACCTCCCTCATTGATTTCGATTAGTGGGGTGAGTTTGCCTTATCGTGATGTACACACGGTATGTTCAGAAATTTTGTGTCATGACCTAAGTTGTGTTATTGATTGGCAACACTATGAATATTAAATTGTTTGATCAAATTTGTGTTATATTAAGCTTTGAAAATTATGATTTGCTATAATTATGATTTGAAAAATTGTGAAATGTGATTGTGAGATTTTTGAATTATGAATTATTCATAAATGTTTTATATTATGCATTTTGTATTTTATTGTGCACCACTGAGTATTTTTATACTCAGCGATAGCTTCTTTTGCTGTCGCAAATAGAGAAAAGGACATAGCAGCAGAGTGAGCTGCTATAGTAAGAGAGGAGCATAGTTTGGAGATTTTGTATGGGTATTTGTTAATACCTTTGTAATTATTTTGATGTAAATAGTTTAGTGTCATATGTATTAAGGTAGATTGAGCAGTTGTACAGTCAATGTATAATAATATTATTTTTGAGATTTTACGTCTGTAAATTAACTTATGAATATAAATTAAATAATTAAAATGCAATGTGCATGAGATTATGAAATGTTTTGAGATATCAATTCTTAATTTGAAATTTGGATTTTGAATTGAAGTGTTGCTATTGCTGTTGAGTTGAAGTTTGGTGGTTGCAAATGGGGTTGAAATTAATTATTTGGAAGTGTTTTTCACAGGTTTTGAAGAACTGTTTTTCCCAAATACAGACGGCACTCTGCCGAAATTTTTGTAAAAATTGCGGAGATTTTAAATATCTAAAAATTTGATTTATGTTTGGACTTTAAATAAAGGTTTTTAATAAAAAAAAAATTTACCCACCAATTTAAAAACGAACGAAAATTGTTTTAAAATCCCCTGTAGTATATTTAATGGGTTACCAGTAGGCGAAGTACGATAATTTATTAGATGTACTACGGGATCATGTTACATCTTACGGCAGGGTAGGGTGTGACATATAGTATAGCCGAGCAAGGCATGTCACACTCGATGCTAGAGCGCCATAACTTATCTTATCGTATTTCTTATTATTCACATTTTATTATCTTTATTTGTGATTAATTTATTAACCGGAAAAATTGATGGAGTTTCCCCTAAATTTATTAATATTTGACGTTTTTCCACCTGTTAAAAGTTTCAACAATAATTTCAAAGAAGTGCAACTTTTCTCAATCTCAATTCTCATCTCAATATTTCAAACTTAAATTCTCATTCATACATAATTAAAATGGTACTCACATCCATAAATGAATACTCAATTTCATTAATTTACATAATTTACAAATAATTACATAAATCCATAATTTACATAACAAAATAAATGTCTAATTACAAAATACAAAACTACTATCAGGCTTAGTGGCTCCTGCCAAAATGCACTGTAGATGTTGTGATACTGGATACAATACAGATCTGACTCTCACGGTGATCCCAACCTACGGTCTATGGGCTCTCGCTCTTGGTCTCCAGTACGTACATGTGACAAAAAGTGACGCGCTAAGCATATAGCTTAGTGTTGCCAATATAATATAAAATAAATAAAATAATTAAATATGCAAAAATCATGCTATTTATTTATGCAGACCAAATTTTGGTAAATTATTTGTAATGTTTTTAAATTAGTGATTTTTATATTCATTATTTGGTTATTTTATATTTATTTTAGTTGCCCAAGTCACTTATACTAGTTGACCAGACTGGATAAAAGGGTAAACTAGCATGGGTACCAAGTACCTCGGGCCGTCACACCATCGGTCACATAGTGTCTACCAGGTGTGCAACAGAACGGCTAATATAATAACTATCGGGCATAAAGCCAGTTATGTCAAAAGTATCAAAATGGCCAAAAGCGATAATATCACAAAATGATACTAAATGCCATAAATCACGAAATGGCATAAATCCATAGGCAGTACTGCAATCGGAAACCTATTGGCATGCCAACCTATCTAAACCAATCATACTAGGTATGCTAAGGCATGTTAACAAAGTTAATTGTTTAGTTCTTTACATTTGAAATTTGGTGGTTACTATTTACATTATTATTCATGCAAATTATTGACTTTTTCATACATAATAGGTATACAAATTTTAAAAACATGGCCATACCACATTTTGGGTCATAAATTTATTGGCATTGATTGCCAATTGTAATTCAAACTTTATTGGAAGTAAATCCAAAATTTCATATTTGGTCACTTATATTTATTGTTCCATTGAACCATTTTACAGTGGGAATTTGGCTAAACTTTCTTCATCAAAGTTGTTCCTTAATGTGTCTACTTTAATTCCCTTTTTGAATCACTTTATTTGAAGTTTTGTAGCTCAAGTTATGGTACTTTTCCCATAACTAGCCTGATTAGTCATTGTTCAGAATTTCTAGGTAAATTTGGTTCTGGCAGTTTTGATGAGCTAATTTTGGTTAGTAATTTGAATAGGTTATGGTTAGAATTTGGGTTTCTATTCTTCATGAAAGTTGTTCTACATTATCTAAGCTTTTTATGGGTTCAAGAATCAGGTCATTTGGACCTCTCTACACAAAGTTATGGCCATTTGAATAAATATTGTTCATTTGGTAATTTTTCCAAGTCCAGAATTGGGATACTCGGACTTAGGCAAATTTTAGGTCACCTTAAGTTGGTTTTCTAGGAAGAGTCTCTTCATAAAAAATGTGGCATTATGTCCCTAGTTTCATCTTCAATTGGCCTTACACCAATTAAAGCTACGCAAGTTAACTTATTGCTGCCCAAACACACTAGACTCAAGTCTAGAATTTCTAGCACATAGGGCAGAAAATCCATTTCACCATTCAATGCCACAATTCATTCCAAATTAAGGTCAATTCACCTCAAATGGTCACTAATTGACCATTAAAACACCAATTCACCATTAATTTAGCAAAACCCTAATTTAACTCAAACCCTAATTCCCAAAGTTTCCAATCTTACATTACACATAAAGTTTATGATTCTAATTCACTTATACACATCAAAAGACATCTCTACACCATTTTAATTCAATTGAAAGTCATCAAACCCTAGCATGTTCATGGCTACCGAATTTCAAGGGGGTCTATCATGCATATTTTTATTTTAATTCTACCAATTCATCACTTAATTAAATGTCCTAACAAAGAATTTAGAGAGAGAGAGAGATGAAATTTGACACTAACCTATTTTGGTGCTTTCCAAACTTGCTAGAACTCCTTTCTTTCTACTTCTTTTTGCTTCTAAGCACCTTATCAAGGGTAGAAAACAAGTTTTTATAAAGAAAATTAAGGGTGTTATGGTGAGAAATCAAGGAATTTTGAAGGTTGGTGAAAGAAAGAGCTATGGAGGAGTGAAAGAGGGAATTTGGCCAAGCTTAAGGAAATGAAGAAGAAGAAGCTAATTTTTTTCTTTATTTAATCTCTTTTTATCCTTTTTAATTAAGCTTGTTTTGTTTTGATTGGTTGAAAGATTTTTAATTGCATCATCATTATGTCATTATTTGATTTTGATTCCATAAGGCCCAAAGGCAGTGCCCCAGTGATTTCGTTGGACGCGGCGAAAAGCTCCCTGAGAGATGGGAAACACATCCCACATTGGAATGGGAGTGGAAAGTAATGATATATAAAATGGGAGAACTAATCACTAGAGACACCTTTTGGTGGAATGGCCTGGAGAGTTGAAAGAACTCCAGGGTTAAGCGTGCTCGCTTGAGAGAAATCCTAGGATAAGTGACCTCCTGGGAAGTTCTCCACTCCACCTATGGGAAAAAAAACGTGAGGCTTACGACCAAAGCAGACAATTCCTCTAGTGGTTAGAGCCTGATCGTTACAGCTGTACTGTTGTCTTACCTGATATATCATCTTATAATTTATAGTCTCTTCTTATTCTCTATTTATCCTCCATACTTTTAATCATTTGTCTAGTGCCCCTTACACTCTGATATTTTCTGGAAGATAAAGCACTAATGGATTCATCTAAAACTAACTCCACTCTTACCAACAATCACTCTGATTCTTGTACTTCTTAATAAGTTGTGAGTAACATCTATACCTATCTTATCCTATCATGTCTTCTACTAGTGTTCTATTACTTATTATCATATTATCATTTATGCTTTCTTACAAAATTATCCTATTAGTCACACTGGAAAAAAAATGCAAGCCAAAACCCCAATTATAGACTCTAGGTGCTACCATTTTGAATTCTAATTATCAAATCTTTGTGCCATTATCCCTTTTTTTTTTATTTAAATCCAACAGGTTGAGTTTTATTCAACTTACTATCTGCTAACTTTACTTCTTTGCCTGAGAAAACAATTTGAGTGATTGCTGCACACCCTCTAATCACTACCTATTTTGGTTGCATACTTCACCTAACCTTCCTCATATTATTAACAATAAAAAAGATCCTTGTCCCATTGCCCTATATTCTACCTTGGGAATAAAAAATAGACAAAGCTTATTCTAGATCCTACAACTCTAAGCTCCATGTTCTGGCTTCTAACACTGCATCAACTACGACCTGCTATGATTTCTGCACTTTTGGGCTTTATACCTTGATAAACGTTCTCCATAAAGTTGTCCTTTTCTAAGCTCTCTATCCTTATTCTATTTACCTCGTTTACCTTTCCTAGAACTACATTTTGCCTCCTCTGTTTTTTGACTCTACTCTTCCTAATCCTATCTTAATTTGGGCCTTTCAATTTGTTCTTTAGCCAACTCCTTTCATCTTACCCAAACTCAAACCTTGACATCTAATCTTATGACAACTCCTGATATAACTCTAGCTCATCCTAGGTTAACTGAGTCACTGACTCTAGTTATCACCTAATTGTAATCTTTGATATTCTAACTCAAGGATTTAAACCCCTAACTAGGAGTTCGAAACTCTTTTACAGAAATAGCACTCTTTTATGACATATCTATACCAAAACAGCGGTTATCTGCAAACACCCTCATTATGGAACACCACAGGGATGCATGCAGTTCTACACAATAATCCTATGTCAGTACTGCAATCTGCAGCTTATAGCACAAATATCGAGAACATTGTATAGCTACTATGACACATCCCAACAGACAAGGTTTCCCAAACTCTTATCTCTCTTGAACTCATTGATACCATAAACTTACTCTGACTGGGCTATCCATTGATGACTGCTAGCAGTGATACCATAACTCTCATTTAGGGCAGTTATACTATCAAAACTCATTTTTATGTATTTGTGCCTTACACTAGATAGGCATTCCAATTAGCCCAATGCTAACAAAAACACAGAACTGCTTGGAGTACGCATCCTTATGGTAGACCTCAACACATTTGCTAACTCTAGTACATAACACCATGTACTCCACAAAAATCAAGACACTAAACTGGAGTACTCTTACACTACCCAAGGAAAAATGTAGAATATAGAAACAAGGAATTACAGAAGAAGATGAAACAGGATCTTATACTCTGCTTATGACAATTCTAAGTACACACTTTCCCATGAATCTAGAGTTTAAGCTCTGATACCAACTTTGTCACAACCCAATCCCAAGGGCCGGACCGGCACTAGAACCTAAGTCAACATAAAGCCCCTAAAGCTCATAGTAAGCCTCACTGTTCCTAAACTCATAACCAAGACCAAAATTAAGGCCCAACATGTTAATAAAATAACATAAAATATTATAAATTTATTTAGGCCAACCTAACCAGATAATCATCAGAAAACCAAAACTAGGGGAGCCCAACTCAACCTTGATACCCGTCATGTACAAACTATTTAATATCATAATTTTTTTTCATTAATTAATACAATATATTCATAAACCAATGTCACAGTCGAATTCTAGTAATTAAACAAATAGATAAATAAATAAATAGACATAATACAAATTATTAAACTAATAAGTAAGCACAACCTGTGGAAGAAAATGCAGGTTAGACTCAAAAAATAAACTTGCTTTTCCTGCAACCCGGGAAAAATATTTAAACAGGAAAGAATGTTCAACTTAGAGAGTTTAGTATTGATTATGAATACAATTTCTATTTCTATATAAAACTAGTGCAATCCTTACATGAATGCACATCCAACACATAAAATAAATAATTCACCCAATATTCACACGAGAAATTAATTTGGAGCTACTCACACACCCAGTGTATCACATCAATATATATATATATATATATATATATATAGGGGCTGATCCCTTATACAGTTTTCTTAATCCAATACCTGCCAGCGAGGTCAACTCAAACCGGACTTTTACCTAATAATCTCAATGCGGGGGCCAGTGAGATCAACTCAAAGCTGTGCTCACCTCAACTTATCCATATATAAGGATCGGGTTCCAGCTAGTCAAGCTCCAGCTGCGACCACCCATCCTACCTTTGTCCATATCCACACCATACTCACGCCAACACACACACACAACTCCAAATTATCCTCATGGTGGCAATCACAAAAAATAACAATAATTAATATACAGCAACCAAAATACCCCTAATATATTAACTAATATTTATGGAATGCATGAGCAAGCCAGATGTATAATTAATATTGAAATTATAAAAATAATCAATATTTACCTCACAGATTGGTTAACTTGACTACAGCTGGTCCGGCTGAAAAGAGAAGACGGTCGGCACCAATCACCTAAACATGCATACTAACCTTTATAAAAAAATGACAAAATTAACCAATTAATTTAATTAAAGAAGCAAGAATAATTCCTAAGGTTATGCCAAAATTTTGGCTGAGTCTCCCCTATAACTGGACCAAATCCCCCTACAAGAAAAACGCAGCCACAACAACAAATAAGGGCTTAGGCCCACAACAACAATTATAATGCCCATTCAGAGCCTACAAGAAACCTAATCTAAGTGTAATCATCCAAACTCTAGCTCAGGTCCTAAACTCTTCTACAGTACAAAATAATTATTTTCAACAATTCAAAAATTATAAAAATATTTTTGGAGGTCTTCTACATTGTCCGTGTTTTTATTTAAGTCATATTAAATAATTTCTCTAAGCTAGGAATATTTTACAGGTTTTACCAGCTTGCTTAAACAAAAAACAAACTACACAATTTAAGTTAGGGACTAACTTTGTAAATTCTACTACTTGGAACACGTTCAGGACGTCTGAAAATACTGGGATCGACTGTAATATTGACTATGTTCTGGGACAAGCTGCTGGGTAGTCGGATCAAGCCAAAAACTCGATCTTGAGCATTGGTGAGCTATCATCGATCCGAGTGCATATCTGAGATGCCCATTAGCTGCTGGTGATGGATTCGCTGATAGTTCATCAAAACTCTACTCTAATCGCCCAATATCAGCTGATTTAGTTTAAGTCGTCTAATGAGCATCTTCTCTGTTCGATCTCCGATCAAGGCGTAATTGGTGTCAAAATAAAGCTTGAGGAGTGTAGATCATGATCCCTAGGTCTGATTGTCCAAACTGCCTATCAATTGGCCGGGATCTAGCTGGAAAGTCACGAAAACTCAAAGTTTCTCTCATCTTGATTTCACTCATCCGACCACCAAACACTGCAAAATTAGTATCAAAAGAAAGCTCACGGAATAAGCTTTCCAACGCCATTAAAAACGTCCTGATTGGACTTTTTATGAAGCTAGAATCGTGCCTAGAAAATAGCCCCCTTGCACACGCATTGGAGGAGAAAATTCCTCCATTTGCGCTACTGTTGCTATTGCTTCAACCAGCATGTAGCTAGCTGGCGTTGCCTGGGTGGTGGTGTGCCTTGCCGGCTAGAAAAAGAAGGGAGGGGGAAATAAGGTGACGGGAGAGAGAGGAGAGAAAGAGGGAAAGGGAGAGAGAGAAAAAGAGATGCTGTTTTTTTTTTTTTTAATTACCTTTTAGTTCTTGAACTTTTTAAGTATATTCAAATAGGTTCAAAATTCTTTTCAATTGAGTCCTAAAATACAAATATATGTATTATTAAATAATAATAATGATAATAATAATAATAATAATAATAATAATAATAATCATCATTATCATCAAATTAATAACAACTAAAATCAAATCTTAGAACCAAGGCTAACAATAATGAAATAATATATTTGATTAATTATTTTAATATTAATATTTAAAACTAATCTTTTAAATTAAATTAAAATTTGACTACAAAATAGTTTATAAAATATGTTTAGAAATAACATTAAAAATATATACAAATGAAAGTATTGTAAAATTATAAATTAGTTAGATAATATTAAAATAATATTTAAATATTATATATAAAAATATAAAATTTTTATTTTAAAATTCAGGTTATTATAATACTCATTCTAATTAAAAATAATAATATACTAATCTCAGTGCTTTTTATTCTATTAGCATTGATTTTTTATTATTTATATAAAAAGAAAAGTTTAGCTATTAATTTATTATTTATAAATAACTTATTAGTGTTAATGTATTTACCAATCTTATTTTTAAAGTTTTTTTCCATATCTTTAGAAAATATAAAACTATATAAAATATTATATATCAAATAAAAATCAATAATAACATACTTATTGATATGAGCATCCATAGATAATTTTATCAAATAAAATTAAAAGATCAAATAGAAAATAACTAGAAATTCAACATTATATAAAATTATACTAAATTGAATTTATTTTACTATTATTTGTATAAAGTCCTAAGTTTTTTTTTTTTAAAGTATAAAGTCTTAAATGGTATTGAAAAAATATTAGATTTTTCAAGCTAATTATATATGTTTTATAAAAAATTATATATTACTAAAAGCTAATTAGTCTTCATAAACCCATGCATTTTATTATTAAAAAAATTTGATATAAAAATATATGAACTAACAAAATAATAAATAGTTAAATTTATATATTTATAAAACACTTACAATTATAAAATTATATTATAATAATAAATTTTTCATAATAAATTTCACCAAAATAATTTTTAATTTTTATTTACATACTTTCATTTTTATTAACTTAATCTAAAAATAATAAGTACACATATAATATATATGTCATAAAAATAAAATAAAAATTATTATATTATCATAATAATAATAATTACGATATATATACAACAAATATAAAAATGTACAACACACATTTAAAAAATAACTATATATATATATATATATATATATATATATATATATATATATATATATATATATATATTTCAACAAAGGAAAAAAGAAATTTATATTCGTTGATTTATAAAATATATTTAATTAATATATAATATATATTAAAATTATGTGAATCTAAAATTTTTAAATAATATATAATTATGTATAAAATATAAAAAAATAAATCATATATATGAGAAAAAACATTTCAATAGACAAACATATATTATTTAAAAATTAATAATTAATAGAATAAGTTAAGTTTGAATTTAATTATAAAATTAATATAATTAATAGAATGATTATAATTTATAAAACTGATTTTTATTTTAAAATGATACATTATTAAAAGTTTAAAATTATGAATATATGTACATATAAAAAAATATTTTTTTTTATTTTTTTAATACTATAATATTATCCTAACTTAGTAAATAGTGAATATATATAAAAATAATTAGACATCATATTTTGAATATTGAATTGTTATTTCAATTTAATAAATTTATATTTAAATATAAATATAAATTAATAATTTGATTAAAAAAGTCACAATTTTCATATAAATATAAGCATTATATCATTTAATAAAATTTTTATTTATTTGAATTCTACAATTTTTTTATTAAAATTTGACATTTACTTTTAAAAAAATTATTATAAAAAATTAAATTTAAAAATATATTATAAGTTAATTTGATAAAATATTTTTATTGTAAAATCAAATAATTATATATATATATATATATATATATATATATATATATATATATATATATATATATATATATATAATCATTTCAATTAAAATAATAATATATTAACGTTTATTATGTTAGTATTGATTTTTTTTTTATAGAAAAAGAACATTTTAGTTATTAATTTATTATTTATAAATAATTCATTAGTATTAATATAATTTTCAATCTTATTTTTAAAATTTTTCTTCATGACATAAAAAATATGAAATTATGTAAAATATTATATATCAAATAAAAATTAATACTATTGCTACTTATTAATACGAATGTGCACTGTCAAATAAAATTAAAAAAATAAATTGAAAATAACTAAAAATAAAAACAAAATCAGCATTCTATGAAATTATAATAAATTGAATTTATTTTACTATTATATATATATAAACTCCTAAATTGTATTAGAAAAAGTTTAAAATTTTCATGTTAATTATATATGTTTTATAAAAATTATAAAATGATAAAAAATAATTATTTTTGATAAATTCAATACTTATAAACTGACAAAATAACAAATAGTTAAATTTATATATTTATAAAACACTTACAATTATAAAATTATATTATAATAATATAATTTTCATTATAATTTTCACTTTTATAATTTTTTATTTTTATTAATATACTTTTATTTTCATTAACTTAATATGAAAATGAAAAATACATATATAACATACATAACACAAAAATGGAAAATTATTATATTATTATAATAATAATAATTAATCTATTATAATAATACTATTATCATATAAAAAATTAATAAAAAATAATATGTAAAATATTAAATTATAGATACATACAATGAGTATAAAAAAATGTACTTACACGTTTAAAAATAATGTCAAATCTAAATGCTTATTTATTTTAAATTTTATCTATTAAAATAAATTTTATATTATTATTTAGTAGCTAAATTACTGCAAAAATAAAACTTTTATAAGTTTTCTCACTTTTAGGTAAACCTTTTAATTTAATAAATTTCACATCAAATTTTTATATTAATTTCAGTTTTAACAATCGGTTTAATTGAATTACATTGATAAAAATAATTTAAACATTTGCCTATATTATTTATATTAGTTAATCATTTTATTTTTATACCAATTTTAGCAATTATTCTCAAATTAATAAAAATATTATTTTAATTAATTTCTCTATCGTTTTTAAAATTATAATTATATTTATTTATGTTATGTTATTTGTTCATATTTTATGTTTAAATATTTAATTTTTTTCTCTAATTTGAAATAAAATGATGAGATAAATGTGAGTTAAAAGTATAATTAAAAAGAGAAGGAAAAACTAAAAATTAAGATAATAATATTAGATATATTATTCATTTATTATTTTTTATCAACATAAAATTTATTAAAATTAATAAAAAAATACTAAATTAATAATTAAAAGGAGTAGCTAAAATAGATAATAAATGAAAAAAATTAAATTATTTTTTGTCAATTGATGAATTCATTTGTTTTTGGAAGAGTATTTTAGTACCTATTTTTAAAAATAAGGGAGACATAAGGAGTTGCTCAAATTATAGGGGAATTAAACTCATGAGCCATACTATAAAATTGTGAGAGAGAGTTGTAGAATATCAACTATGTCATGACACTTCTATCTCTCCTAATCAATTTAGCTTCATGCCCAGTCGTTCAACTGTGGAAACGATCTTTCTCATTAGAAGCTTGATGGAGAAATATAGAGATGTGAAGAAAAGATCTACACATGGTTTTTATCGATTTAGAGAAGGCTTATGATAGTGTTCCAAGAGATGTCTTATGGAGGTGTTAGAATAAAAGAATGTATCTATTAGGTACATACAAGTGTTGAAAGATATGTATGAAGGAGCAACTACTATTGTGCGCATAGTGGGAGGGGACAAAAGAGATTTTCCTATCTCAGTTAGATTACACCAAGGTTCAGCTATAAGCCCTTACCTTTTTATATTACTTCTAGATGAATTGATGAAATATATATAAGAGAGTATCCCTTGGTGCATGATGTTTGCGGATGATATAGTTATGATAGATGAGACACGAGAAGGAGTCAATAGAACGCTAGAGCTTTGGAGAAGTACTTTAGAGTCAAAGGGTTTTAAGTTAAGTAGAATGAAGACAGAATACATGCATTGGAAGTTTAGTGAATGCCGAACTGGTGATAGGGAAGGAGTTAGTTTGGATGGAGTGGTATTGCCCCAAAGTAATCACTTTAAATATCTCATCTCAATCCTTCAAGTAAATGGGGGATGTAAGGAGGATGTTAGTTATCGGATTAAAGCCGGATAGTTGAGGTAGAGAGGTGCAACAGGAGTTTTATGTGGTCACAAGATTCCTAATAAGTTGAACGGAAAATTTTACTGTACAGCTATACGACTAGCCATGTTATATGATAGTGAGTGTTAGGCAATAAAAGAGTCGTATGCGTCTAAGATAAGAGTTATGGAGATGAGAATGTTAAGGTGGATGAGTGGCTATACAAGACTAGATAAATTCCGTAATGAGAGTATTAGAGAAAAGGTAAAAGAGGTGCTGATTGAGGATAAGTTGAGAGAAGGGAGATTGAGGTGGTTTGGTCATATAAAGCATAGACATACGGAGGCTCCAGTTAGACAAATAGAGCACATTGGGTTAGAGGATAGAAAAAAAAGAAGGGTAGACCTAAATTGACTTGGAGGAGAGTAGTACAACATGACCTAGAAGCCTTACACATTTCCGATGATTTAACCCAAAATCATTTAGAGTGGAGAAAGAGAATCCATATTGTCACGACCCAACCTATGGGCCAGAATGGCACTAGGACCTGGGCCAGCCTAAACCTCCCGAGGCCTGTGGTAAGTCTAACTATTCCTTAACCCGATCCTGAGGGGCATTTTAAGCCCAATTTCAAGAATTCAATCGAATAGAATTCGGCCATAACATAGACATACAACGGAGAGTTTTCGACTCGTCCTAGCTATAAACACAATATATTATAATTTGGGGAGCTCAGTTCACCATCCACATACTCATAATGACATAAAATCAAATGGGACCTCGTCCAATCCAATCATACACCCACATACAAGCATTTAAAATGCTTACAAATTCAATATAATATTATATTACAGTCCTAAATTGATTAAAATACTCCTAACACATGCGGAGTTTTAGAATTTAGCTAAATTATACAAAATACATTAAATATTACTAATTGACCTGCGAAGAAGAGGAGTAGGTTAGTCACAACAAGGAATCCTCCTGTAGCCTAGAAAATAAGGTGAACAGGAGTGAGCGTTCGACTCAGAGAGTAAAATACCGATTTTAACCATAATTTCTATAGCTATCTAAAGCTAATGCATTCTAAAAAGTAAAATGCAACATCATCAAAATTTTTATACAAATCACATCATAATAGCAAAAGGGCAATTTAGAGCATTCATACACCCAATAATGTTCAAACAGTACATATATGGGAGCTAATCCCCTATACAGCTCTCTTAATCCAACATCTGTCAGTGAGTGTCTCTCAAGCCAGACTTTCGCTTAATAAACCAAATGCGGGGGCCAGCGAGTGTCTCTAAGTCGTGCCTACCCTAACTTATCCATAAAGGACAGGGTCCCAGTGAGTGTTTCTCAAGCCGCGTCTACCCGTCCTATCCATATCCAATACCACACACCACATGCACGCACACTGCTCTAAATTACCACAAACAATATCCATGGCACTTCATCAATTAAGAGTGTAATATAAAATGTGCCTAGTGTGTAACTACATAGATACATATTTATAAGTGATGCAGATGCATGCTTGAACATATAATAATATTGAAATCATAATTAAAATTAATATTTTACTCCCAGACTTGAACCGAGGTCACTGCGGTGATTGGGCTAAGGAGGAAGGCTGTCCCGACTCACCTGATAATTTCATTGAAATTATTTAATATATTTGAATCAATACAAGTTTAAAAATAACCAAAGACGCCCTAAGTCGTGCCGAAAATCCGGCAGAGTCTCCCCTATACCTAGGACCTATCCAACTTGCAAAAGGGCTCAAAATGCACTTCTATATCCACAAGTCACACATCCATAACTCAATCACATCACATGGCCCCTCTTGGGCCCATCCAAACAGTCAACAACCACAATTTGAAAAATTACAATTTAGTCCCTACAATTAACTCTTTTGCAAAAACTGCCCAAATGAGCTTTAAAAATTCTAAAATTTTGCCCTGCGGTTTTTAGCAATATTATTAAGCTAATGCGAAAGGAATTATAATTTTTTAACCTACCATGAATATTTTATAGATTTTTAATCATAATCAAGCACTAGATAATTAAGAAAAAGTAAAATTTGAATTTACCTATGCCAATTCTGATCTTGGGGACGCGTCCGAAACGTTTGAAAATGGTGAGGTAGCCTATAATTTTGACCCCATTTTGAAACTTTTTTGGTAGCCTACCTGCCCAGCCCGAAATTATAGACCCAAGCAACTATTAAATTTCCACGAATTGAAGGTACCTACGTGAAGCCCACAATACTAGGGGTTAGACTAAAATATTTATATTTATATATAAAATAATTATTTTAAAAATTAGGGGTGTTACACATATAGTCGATCCCAATAAATTTTTGTAATAAAGGTTTAGTTGAGTTGAGTTCAATTAAGTCGATGAATTCATTTATTTTTAATTAATTTTTTTTAATTTTTATAATTATAGCTAATTCTCTCTTTTTTTTTTAATTTAACAATTTTAGTATGGTTTTAAAATTTTTTAACCTATCATCAAAATTGATTAAAATTAGCTAATGTGATGCAATTTTAGGTGTTGGTTTCTCTTCTACTCAATTGGCATATCATAATTTTGATCATTAATTTATTTCAATTTTAACTATTCACTAGAAAAGCAAATACTTAAAATCAAGCTAAAATTCTCAAGAATTAAAGAATTGGTTATAATAACAAAAAGTAAAAAAAAAATAATTTAAAAAGTGGGAAGGGGAACATTTGAATTTCCAAAAAAACCCTTCATTATTTTTATTATTTATGAAAATTCTAAATTAGAACATATTTATAAAAAATTATTAATTCTAAAATTCTTATCACATTAAGATAAACTTAAGAAAAAAACACATATTTTTTTTATCTTAGAATCTGTATTCTAAATGAATTATAATAACTTTATTAAAAAAATGTAAAAAAAATTGAACCTATTTTGAAAATAACTTTTAATAAATAATAAATTTTAATTTATAAAATTTAAATATTCCTTTTCCATATCATATTTATGATATTTTATTTATAATATTTTAATCACTAAAGTATATATATATTAAATTTTATTTTACATATTTTATTTATAATATTTTAATTGATTAAATTAATATAACTTATTAATTTTATTTTTTTATAATATTTTAAAACAATTTTAATTAGAAATAAAATACAGTCATACTAATAAATAACTTAATTAAATTAGCTATTAAAAAAACATATTATAATAATATTATATTATATATGAAAAATTAAAAAATATATTAAAAAAATTAAATTACAAGTAAATTAACGTGTAACTCAGTTAATATAAAAGCTAGTATTAATAAATTTCTAAGCTCATTCTCTCCTTATTTCCATCACATTTCTTCTCTCCCTTTGTTATCTTTGTTTATGTTACGACTTTGGGTCACCATCACATCTCATAATCTCCTCCAACTCCAAGTATTGTCCGCCACTGTGAGATCTCCAGCATCAAAACACTCATCCTTTGTTTAAACACTAGTACAAAGAACCTCAGACTAGCATTGCAACATCTCCAGGAGACTGAAAGCTCAAAACAGAGTAAAGACACCTTGCCAATCGCAACCCCTTGCAGCTTCGCAATCTCGCATGCCACCTCTTTCGAGTAGTGGACTCGCCTACAACCCCTCTTGCCCTGATCACGAAGCCATCCACTATCTCTCTCTCCTTCCATCTATCTCTTTGATGTCATCCTAAGCCTGTCCTCTCCCTTTCCTTAATTTAATATTTGGTTGGATTCAATTATAAGTTAATAATTTCTAAAATTTTTTATTATTAATTCGATTATCTTTAATTTGATAATCAAATTAATTAATTTTTTTTATTAATTAATATATTAATTATAATTTTATTAATAATATATATATATTTGTAATTATTTTATAATTTTATTAATAATATTTATGTTATAATTAATCTTTTATTATTAAAAATAAATCATACTTATTATTTTTATAAATAAAAATTAATTATAAACATATTGTTGTTAATATCTTATTAATTAATAATATAAAAAATATTATAATTTTTATTAGTTCAATTATAATCAATAATCGACTGAATATTTTTAATTTCAGTTAAATTGATTTTTTTTAATTTCAATTTTATTTAATTATTATCTTAGAGTCGACTAGAAATTTCAAATATTCAAAATTTTATTTCTCTTTGGTTCATATTTGAGTTGCCCAATGCACATCTCTACCAATACCCCCATTTAACCCACCTTCCACCAGCCATGAAGAATATGTGGACAGATTTAAGATTGGCATTTTCACACTAGTAACTGCCATTGTTAACTTTGTGATGGATAGAGATGAGACGACATCATCTAAGTAATGATAATGATGAGAGCTCAAACTTATAATATAAATTGTAATGAGAGCTCACGCTTATAATATAAATATTGTCACTTCGAGTGAAAGGAAGAAAAATAATCATTATAAATAATTATATTTATTATGTATAATTAATTCACATTATCTATCTTAAATGCTAGATATAAATTTTAATGTATAATATAACACCATTGAACTAGTAGTACGATGGTGATTAAGTATTTATCTTTTATTATCGAGAACTAGCTAATAACTTATGCTATGCACAAATTTAATAAAATTAAATTTTATATTTAATTTAAATTTTAATATTTTTATTTTTTTTAAATTATTTTTAATATTTTTAATTTAATTATTAAAATTTATAGCATATAACTATGATATTCTCTTTTAATACTTTATTTTTAATATTTATATATCCAATTTAGATTTTTAAATAAAATTGCATATTTTATCACTTGTACATTCCCTTTTCAATTAAAAAAAAATTAATTAACATATATAATAAAGTACATCATTACTCATAAAAATAAATAAGTGAAAAAATATAAAAGAATCATCGTGACAATCAATAGATAAATAAAAAAAAAATAATGATAAAAAACCATGTAAATCCAACATTAGAAGATCATCATTTTCGTATACATATGAAATAGTTACCATTACTCTTTCTTTCTTTCTTTCTTTTTTAAATTAATGCTACTTGATTTTTTAATTTTAAATTTAACGATCACTTTCTAATATTATAATAAATTAAAATTCAGTAGAAATGTAAATAAATTTTGAGAATGGAGCCAATAAATCTTGAATAGATATAATAAAAATAGAACAAATTAAAAAAAATTAAAATATTAGATGATATAAGAAAATTTGGTAATTTTTAAATAGCACAAAATACTTGTGATTTATAGGTAAGATATGCAGAAAATTTTAAAATAAATTTAATTCAATTATTAAATAATTTTAATTGAAAAATTAAAGTAATAACATTGATTAACAAACTAAACTCTCCTTGGACAGTGCCATGTGGCAGCTTATAATGAAAACTTGGTTTGTTTTACAATATAGCTAATTATCAAACCATTTTAATACCGAATTTAATGTAATTATATTAATTAGTAAGTCAAGCTTTTCTTAGACAGTACTAAATGATAGCTTTTAAAAAAAATTTGACCTGTTTTAAATATAGATAAATTAATAATTCAAATCTTGTGAGTTTTTTTTTTTTATTATTAAGAATTTTGAATGTTAAAAATATATTATTTTATGGATTTTTTTTCTCAATTTCAGTTGAAAATTTAACCAATGTGGAGAAGCAGAATTTATTCTTCATCTCAATAATTGATTTATTTTATTTATATCTTTTGTGATGGGTATGATTAGCTAGTTAACTACCACAAAAATTTGGCTTTGCATATCTCAAGTTGCTAGTACAATGATGAAAGGCTTGGAAAATTAGTTGGGATAAGAGCTATGATTTTGATGGAGGGTGCTGTTAATGACAAAATAAATAAATAAATGAGAAAATTATTATTTAATTTTATATTTTAATAAAATTAATTATTTTATTTATTTATAATATTTTTTTCTAATTATATTCAATACTTGTAATTTGAATAAAATAATTACTTAACCTTTATAATTTTAAATTTATTAATTATTCAATCTCTATCCATGATTACTTTCTCTACTTTAATTAATTTGACTAACAAAAAAAGTTAACATAATATACTAAATAATTTACAGGCTAAAAATAAAGAATTAAATAATTTATTTATTAAATAAAGATTAATAATTAATTTTATTATAATATAAAAATTAAATAATAATTTTTCATAAAAGGATAAAGCATTTGCAATGCTGTATATATTATAAAAACCCAATGATTTCGTTCCAGTACATGCGTGCGAAGGAAAGATACATGGCATATTTTATGGCATATTTTCACTTTTCTAGTTGATATTATTTTACCTTTTCTAGTTTTATTCTTTTAAAACATTTATTTTTCATTATTATATAAAAAATACAATTCAATTTTTTATTTTCATTAATTTGTCAATAACAATAAATTTTTATACACATTATATAATATTACTATATTATTTTATCGTTCTTCTAAAAAAATATTATTTTATCATTCTTTTGCTTTTTAATTAGGCAATGATATAACAAAATCATATAACTTCACTTTTTTTATAATTGTATATTTTTTTATTAATTTAATCCTAAATTTTAATTATGTACAAGGCTAGGTGATTTTGTAATCTAGTTGAAAGATGGTGTTGAAATTATGCAAGCCATGATTAGGCTTCTTCAGGCAAGATGGAGGGATTCATCATGCTTTTGTGAGTGTGAGTATTCATAAATCTAATAACAGAGATGGGCCGCTCATATTTGAATGGAGGGATATGAATTTGTACCAATGGGATAGAAATTGTCTCCTAAGCGTACGAATCATTCTTTGAGCATCCTTGTCATTCTCTTCGCAAATTCTTGATAATCTTTTGGAGATTGGCACCAGGCTTTGTCAATTTTAAGTCAATCCAGGCAACAAATTCTATAGTCCTTTCTCTCCATCTGGATCCTTCCATCTAAATATGAGCGATCCATCTCTATTATTGGATCATAAACACTAGCACTCACAAAAGCATGATGAATCCCCCCATCTATGTGGAAACCATTAAGAATGTTTCTAGTTGTTGGAGTTTGGTAAAATTGCAATTGTCTGTATTTTCTTAAGCATAAGAACCATCTTGTCATATTGTCATAGATCGTAAAGTACACTGATTCAAATGAGAAGTTTGTATATATTATTTTATGACAGATCTTTTTGAGAAAATAAGAGACTTTTAATTTATTTGGTGACCTAGATCAATTTAACATTCAATTTTAAAATTATTTTAATTGATTTAAATTTTGTATCAATAAAACCGAAATAAACCAAATTTAACATATTCTACTTCTAATCTTGTCTGCCTCACAACGTTAAACCCACAAATATTGCAAAATGATATCGCTTGTTATCACCACAAAGGATAGACAAGAAGCTAATAGAATTTACCCTTTTGTCTTTCACTATTATGGGCACCATTAGAATCTATTTCTACCATCTATACTCCATCTTAGCATACGCTCAATGCGCTACATTGGAACTCATTTTTCTCATATTTTTTTCTTTCACTAAAAAAATTTATAGATATGCAACAGATTTTATCTAATGAATCTGAATCCGTTGATAATTACTAGCAAATTATGTTTGCTGGTTTACAACTCTGTAAGTGCACGGATCATTAACAAGTAATAAAGTAGTGAGCAGAGTATCGTTCCCACGAGGACCATGTTGAGTATCAAACTATAGTGATTTTAACTATCTAGACAATTGAATTGTCTAGAAATATTAATTAAATCTAAATTAAAAGAAATAAATTCTAAAACAATTAATTAAACTTGAATATTAATTAATAAAAACATTCTAGAGCTAGGGGTTCACACTTTAATCAATTATTACTTTGAAGAAAATTAATCCTAAGTTATCTTAAGTCCTCTCTCAAGGCACTTAAGGTATATTTTAATTAACTCAAACCCTACTTTCATGGCGATTAAATTAATTAACACCCATTATATTCTTTGATTAATTGTTAAATCCACATAGAATTTAAACCTATCTCTAGATCAAGAATCCTAAGTTCAAAATCTTGATTTTCTAATATTAATCCTCACTTTTCAGTCCTTCAATTAATATATGGAATCAATACTAAGCGGGTGCAAACATATGTCATGCATTAAAAACAAAAGAGATTGAATTAAAGAAGAAAATACCCAATATATTAAATAAAATCAAACCAGATTCATAATTAGATTGAGAGTGCTACATCCCTAAACCTAGAATAAAGAAACTACTCACACATGGTGAGTTTTACAATCAAGTTTATAAAATAAAGAAAAGACATAAGAAGAAATAGAATGAATGTAACACCCCTATTTGCATAGCTTGGTATAGTTTACTGTTCCAGCGATCGGTGTCGGTTCGGACAATTAAGAGAATTAGAACTACATCTAAGATACCTAGATAAGCCCTGAACACAAATAATTAGTAATTGCCAAATAGTTATGTGACACCCCTTACCCGTCTACAGTGTAGCCGAGTAAGATATGCCACACAGTATACCGAAACACCATATTTTATTTCAATTATTTTTATCCTTCCTTATTTATTTTTTTCATAGTTATGAAGTACAATTTGTGAAGTATAATTCATTTAAGTCATTTATTGAAATAATAAATATTTTTGAGATTCCGCAAATTTTATAGAAAATTTGGCAGAGTACCGGCTAAAAATGGAGAAAACAGTTCTTCGGAACCTGTGAAAAATACTTCCAATATGTTTTCAATCATTCCCAAACTCCATTTCATCAATATAGTCTCAATATTTTTCAACAACATTTCCATTTCTCATTCATTCATTTCATATGATATTTATATACAAGTCATAAATAAATATTTAATTTTTCATTCATAAACACAATTTTCACTATTTACATTAATACCAAAATATATTACATAAGTTCCAATTACACCTAAGAAAATAAAAGGTAATTACAAAATATCAAAATGAAACCCAGTGTCCTACCAATGCACTAAAGACGGTGAGGTGACACGGACACTATGTAGAGCTGTAGATAGTCTCACCCAGTCTGTGGTCTACTGGGCTCTCTATCGGTCTCTCCAGAATCTATCCGTGGCAAAAAGCAATGCGCTAAGCAATAATACTTAGTGGTGCCAATAATAGAACAAAAAGAAATAATAGGAAATAAATATGCAGTAAATGTATTGATGTCTCATTGCAAACAAATTTTCGATGAGTATTGGTAGTCTTACATATTTTGTACTTGTTATATTCATTATTTTATTAAATTTATCCATTTTCATTTTTAGTTGCCCAAATAACCTATACTGGATGACTGGATTGGATAAACGAGTAAACTGACACTGGAATACTCGTACCTTTGCCTCCACCATCGGTCACATATGTATCTCCCAGTGTGCAATAGAATAGCTAATAAGCTGTAATAACATTAGGCACAATGCCAAGTATCATCACAATATCCGAATGACTAAAAGCTATAAAATCACAGAATAGCATAATGCCATGTGCAGTACTGCTAACTGAACCCTATTGGCATACCAACCTATCCAAACTAATCTTGCTAGGTGTATTAGGGCATGTTACACTTTTAAATTTTACAATTCTTGATATTTAAGTTTAGGTGTTACTATTTATTTCATTAGTCAACTAAAATGTTGACTTTTGCATAAACAATAGGTACATTGGTTCTAATACTCCCAACATACTACATTTTGTATTCTAAAGTTGTTGCTATTGGTTGCCAATACCATTTCTAAGCTTAATGTTAGTTATTCACAATTTTCAGATTTCAAGCATTATGTTTACTATTCCATTGGTCATTTGTACAGTAAGAATTTGGCAAATTTGTCTTCATGAAAGTTGTTCCTTATTGTGTCTAGTTATATTTTGTTTTTTGAATCACTCCATTTGGAGTTTTGTATCTCAAGTTATGGCCCAAAAACCATAACTGGCCGGATTGCAAATTTTTTAGATTTTCTGGGCAGAACCAATTCTGTAGGTTTTGTACACTAATTGCAGGTCAGTTTTTAAATATGTTATGATAAAAATTTGGGTTTGGTTTCCTCATGAAAGTTGTAGGCCTATGTCTCAGCTTTTTGCTGGTAAAATTTTAGGTCAATTGGACCTTTCTACACTGAGTTATGACCAAATGAATAGACACTGTTCATTTCGTCATTTTGCCTAGGCAGAATGCAAGTCACCCAGATTAGGGCAATTTTTAGGTCAACTTGATTTGGTTTTCTAGGTAGGGTTTCTTCACCAAAGTGGTGCCATTATGTGTCTAGTTTCATGTTCAATTAGCCTTGCACCAATTGAACCTCTACAACTCCATTTATAGCTACCTAAACCTGCTAGACTCACACTCAGTTCTGCAGGTCAGCCAAGGTAGCTCACCCAAACTCAAATACCAAGCCACAACTCACTTCATTTCCTCCTCACACACATACAAATGGTCACTAATTGACCATTACAAGGTTAATAAACCATCACATGAGCAAACCCTAAAGTTGTTCAAGTGTCCAATTTTTCATGTTCATACATGCACAATTCTTGCATTTCACTTACTTAACTATGTTGAATCACTCATCCACTACCAAAGGCAGCTCATAACCATTTTGCTATTAAGAAAAATCATTAAACCCTAATTAACCCTAGCTGCCAAAATTTGTAAGGTGAACACACACACATGTTTGTTTTATTTTCTTACATTTCCTACACATTTCATGCCATTTAACATGAACTAAAGCAAAAGGAGTAAGAGTTGGACACTAACCTTGTTGGAGTAGAATTTCAAGCCAACTAAACTTCCTTTTTTCTTCCTCTTTTGGCTGCCTAGAGAATGTTCAAGTTGCAAGATTAATTTTTTGTGAAGCTAGGTAAGGGTTTCAAGTGAGATTTGGTGAGGTTTAAAGCTTTGGTAAGCTTTAATGGAGGTTGGGTATGGAGGAGAGGGAAACGGCTGGTTGGTGAAGGAGATGGCCGATGACCTTTTTAATTTTTGTTGTATTCTTTTCCCTTTTTATTAGTTAAGTTAAATATTAGTTAAATATGATTGGTGGGATTTGTTTAATGACATCATAATGATGTCATAAATGGACCTTTTATCTCATTTTCTTTTCTTTTCTCCTCTACTCATTTTCAATTTAATTTTTAGTAATATTTATTCACATTTTATGTCATAATAATTATTTACTTAATTAGACAAGTAGGCCAAAAATCACCTCTAAAGGCAAAATGACCAAAATGCCCTCCGTTTGGCTTAACAGACTAAAATTGTCTGTATCGATTGAAAAATTTTTCTAAGCATTTTCTTGGCATTCTAATGCTATAGTAACCTCAATAACTCTTCTCTGGAGTCCCAAAAATTATTTTATGAATTTTTCCCTGGGTCTAGGGCTCCTAGTTGTGAGTACCGCAACTTCCCACTGGGTTACCCATCGCTAGGGCACCGGTTCATTTAACTTGGTTTCATTTTATTTCTAAAATTTTTCCTAAATTTTTCTTATTAACATTTGAGTTAATTATGATTCCTCACTTTAGTTTAAATATTTTTCCAGACGTTCTAGCTGTCCGGACCGACACTGGTCACCGGAACAGTAGAATGTACGGAGTTGCTATAGTGAGGGTGTTACAACTCTTCCTCTCTAATTTAAATTTCGTCCCCGAAATTTACCTAATGCAAACAGTTGAGGAAACCGTTGCCTCATTGTCTCTTCACTTTCCCAAGTTGCCTTTTCAGTATTGTGATGCCTCTAAAGCACTTTCACCAGTGGAATCTACTTATTCCTCAACTCTTTCACTTCCCGAGTCAGGATCCATATGGGTTCTTCTTCATATGTCAAGTCCGGTTGTACTTCAATTTCTTCCATGGAGATGACATGTGAAGGATCTGAACGGTATCTTCTTAGCATAGATACGTGGAACACATTGTGGATCTTATCCAGCTCTGGTTGTAAAGCTAGCCTGTAAGCCACTGGACCCACACGTTCAATGACTTCATATGGGCTAATAAACCTAGGGCTTAACTTACATTTTCTTCCAAACCTCAGTACCTTCTTCCACGGTGACACCTTGAGGAACACTTTATCGTCAACCTCATATTCTATTTCTTTTCTCTTCAGGTCGGCATCGGATTTTTGTCTGTTTGAGGCAACCTTCAGATTGGCTTTGATTAGTTTTACCTTCTCCTCAATCTGTTTCACCAGGTCTAGCCCTACCAGTTTGTTTTTGCCCAATTCAGTCCAGCACACTGGAATTCTACATTTTCTCCCATACAGTCTTCATACGAGGCCATTTGGATGCTAGCTTGGTAGCTATTGTTGTATGCAAATTCTGTCAGTGGGAGGCATCTATCCCAACTTCCCTTAAACTCAATGACACAACTCCTCAGCATATCCTCAAGGACCTTACATATATTTCATGTTATTATTATTATTTCAGTTCAATATTTGTATTATTTCAATTGGTTTTAATTATTTTCCTGGATTACTCTTTCTGATTGCCCATCCGTCTGAGGATGGAAAGCTGTGCTGAAGTGGAGTTAGTGTACCCAAGGATTTATGCAACTTCTTCCAAAATCTCGATGTAAACCTTGGGTCTCGATTAGATATGATGGAAAGTGGAATTCCATGTAGTCTAATTATCTCACTGATATACAATTCTACTAACTTCTCCAGTGAGTAGTCAGTCCTAACTGGCAGAAAGTGTGCTGACTTCGTCAATCTATCTATTATCACTCATACTGCATTATGCTTCTTCTAGGTGAGAGGTATACCACTTACAAAATCCATGGTGACCCGATTTCATTTCCATTCAGGTATACGTATAGGCTGTAGCAAACCCGATGGAACTTGATGTTCTGCCTTGACTTGCTGACATGTCAAGCATTTAGTCACATAATTAGCTATGTCCTTCTTCATACTAGGCCACCAATAATAAAGCTTCAAATCATGATACATTTTTGTACTTCCTGGGTGCATAGCATAAACACTGGTATGTGCCTCTTTCAGAATATTGGCTTTCAATTCCCCATTATCTGGTACACACACTCTTCCTTTGTAGTACAGACACCCATCTGCTTTCACCTCATAGTCAGTTGTCTTCCCTTCTGAGATTTTATTCAAAATAGCCTTTAGTTTCTCATCTGCCTTCTGCTCATCTAAAATCTGCTGTAGCAGGTTTGGCCTCACTTGCAACTCAGCCAAAATAGCTCCATCTTGAGCCAAAAATAGACGGGCATTCAATGATCTCAAAGCTGTGATGGATTTTCTGCTCAAAGCATCAGCAACTACATTTGCCTTCCCAGGGTGGTAGTCAATCACACAATCATAGTCCTTCAAAAACTTAATCCATCGCCTCTGTCTAAGGTTGAGCTCTTTCTGGGTTGGCAAGTATTTCAGACTTTTGTGGTCTGTGTAAATGTAGCACTTTTCACCATACAAGTAGTGCCTCCATATCTTCAATGCGAAGATAATTGCTGTAAGTTCTAGATCATGGGTAGGGTAATTCTGTTCATGTGGCCTTAGCTTCCTGGAAGCATAAGCGACCACCTTCCCCTCTTACATCAATACACACCCTAACCCATTATGAGAGGCATCACTGTAGACCACAAAGTCCTTTCCCAACACTGGCTTTGTTAACAATGGTGCCTCTATCAACATAGCCTTCAACTTCTCAAAACTGGTCTGACACTTGTCATTCCAGTCAAATCTGACATTCTTGTGTAACAACTTGGTCATTAGAGCAGCTATTAAAGAAAATCCCTTCACAAATCTTCTGTAATATCCAGCTAGCTCCAAGAAACTTCTGACCTCAGTTGTATTTTTGGGAGGCTTCCATTCCATCACTGCTTCTATTTTCTTAGGATCCACCCTAATCCCATCAGCTGACACTATGTGTCCAAGGAATGCAATCTCATTCAACCTGAAGTCACACTTGGACAACTTAGTATACAGCTTCTTTTCTCTCAGGGTTTGCAGAACAATCCTCAAATGCTCATCATGTAAGACCCTAGTCTTGGAATACACCAAAATATCATCAATAAAAATCACTACGAATCGATCTAGGTATGGATGAAAGATACGGTTCATAAGTTCCATGAATGCTGCTGGTGCATTTGTTAGGCCAAAGGGCATCACTAGGAACTCATAATGCCCATACCGGTCCTGAATGCAGTCTTTGGCACATCTGCATCCTTCACCCTCAAGTGATGATACCCTGATCTGAGATCAATTTTGGAAAATATTCCTACTTCCTTCAACTGATCAAACAGATCATCAATTCTAGGGAATGCATATTTGTTCTTCACAGTCACTTTATTCAACTGCCGGTAATCAATGCATAACCTCAAAGTCCCATCCTTCTTCTTCACAAATAGCACTGGAGCTCCCCATGGTGACACACTGAGGTGTATAAACCCCTTATCCAGTAACTCCTGTAACTGGATTTTCAGCTCCTTCAATTCTGTGAGTGCCATCCTATAAGGAGCAATAGAGATTGGTGCTATACCCGGCAGTATCTCAATAGCAAATTCGACTTCCCTTTCTGGTGGCAAGCCAAGCAATTATTTAGGGAACACATCTAGGAAGTCTCTTACTGTGGGTATGTCACACAGATCTGGCTTAGCCTGCCTAGTATCAATCACATGTGCTAGGTAGGCTTCACAGCCTTTTCTCATCAATTTTCTTATAACTGTGGCTGAGATGACATTGGACAAGAAATCTGTCCTTTCCCCCACAACTGTGATCTCATTACCCTCAGGAGTTTTCAAGGAAATCCTCTTCAGTTTACAATCAACCATTGCTTGATGACGTGACAACCAGTCCATTCCCAAAATCACATCAAACTCATGGAAAGGTAATTCAATCAGGTCTGGCAAGAATTCATACCCCTGAATCCTTAACAGGCAACCCTTGTACACTTTATTCACCACTACACTATGGCCCAATGGATTAGTGACCAGAATGTCTTGGTTACTCTTCCCTATTAATATCCCCCTTTCTATGGGTAGGTTGATGCAGATGTATGAATGAGTGGATCCTGGATTCACCAATGCATGCATAGATGTATTGTAGAGGGAGAACGTACCCTTGATGACGTCCGGGGCATCTTGCTGCTCTTGCTCTTATGGCATAGGCTCTGGTAGGTGCTCTGGCCTCTGGCCTCTCTGCTGGCTTAGATGCAGGTCTCTGTGATGGTCTCGCTGCCTCAGATTTGCCAGATTTTCTACCCCTTTGTGGTGCAGGAGCAGGTCTATCTGCTTGTGTTGGAGCAGCTATAGCAGTTCTGCTTGGACAGTTCCTTAACTGATGCTCTATTGACCCACACCTTAGGCAGGCACCCGTTACTCTCCAACACTCCCTCTTATGCCACTTCAGGCAATGCGGACATGCAGAAGATGCTGGGGCTGGTCCCCTGAACCCCGTCCCTGGAGAGCTGCCCACTGATGGTGTGGACTGACCTCTCCTAGGGGTGAACTGTGGCCTGGGTCCCTGGGACTGACCCTGACCTTGTGGTTGACCTAAAGTCTGTGCAGGTGGACCTTTAAACTTCTTCCCTGGTGCAGGAGATGAGCTAGACTAACTCGGGCCCCTTTTCTGCTGTTTCTCTCTTCTGGTCTGCTCATTTATTCTAACCTTTTTCAACTTTTATTGCAGCTTCCACTAAATTGGTGAAGTCTGTGATTTCCAAGGCAGTGATCATGATCTTTATGTTATCATTTAATCCCTCTTCAAATCTTTTACACCTCTCTGCTTCATTAGGGACTATTTTCCTTCTATAATGGCTTAGTCTGACTAATTTCTTTTCATACTCTGCCACTGTCAGCTATCTCTGCCTCAGGTTAATGAATTATCTTCTTCTCTCTTCCAGGTATAAACTACCCACATACTTCTTCTTGAATTCTGAGAGGAAGAAGTCCCAAGTTATTAATTCTGGTTGCACTTCAATAGACACTGTATTCCACCATTGGTAGGCATCATCTTGTAGCAGAGATACAGCGACTTCTAGATTTTGCTTTGGAGTATAGTGGAGTTGTTTTAAAACCCTTCCTGTTCTGTTCAACCAGTTTTCGGCTACAACAGAATCATCTTCTCTCTTGCTAAAGAAATCCACTGCTCTAAATTTTCTTAATATTTCCAGATGTGATTTCTGCTGTGGAGGTGGTGGTGGTGGTGGCATTACCCCAGTCATTTGTCTAAAGAACTCGGCCATTTGCTGGAACATGGCCTGTGGAGGCTGAACAAGCTCTGCTGGAGCTGGTGGAGCACGTTCTCTCTTACCCCCAGTCTCAGCTGCTGTAGGTGGAGCATGACTCTCCACTTCCTCCTCAACTGCCCTCTGAGATGTGGGGTCCATATCCTATTCAGAATAACAAAGACAAACAGATCTGCATTAGTGTCATCTCGACTCTTACAAATGCAATGCATGATATGGACTCGATTTAGGCCCAGAAATGCCTAAACCGTGCTCTGATACCACTAAATGTGACACCCCTTACCCGTCTATAGGATAGCCGAGTAAGATATGCCACACAGTGTACCAGAACACCATATTTTATTTCAATTATTTTTATCCTTATTTATTTTTCTCCTAGTTATGAAGTACAATTTGTGAAGTATAATTCATTTAAGTCATTTATTGAAATAATAAATTTATTTGAGGTTCCGCAAATTTTATAGAAAATCTGGTAGAGTACCGGCTAAAAATGGAGAAAACAGTTCTTCAGAACCTATGAAAAACACTTCCAATATGTTTTCAGTCATTCCCAAACTCCATTTCATCAATATAGTCTCAATATTTTTCAACAACATTTCCATTTCTCATTCATTCATTTTATATGATATTCATATACAAGTCATAAATAAATATTTAATTTTTCATTCATAAACACAATTTTCACTATTTACATTAATACCAAAATACATTACATAAGTCTCAATTACACCTGAGAAAATAAAAGTTAATTATAAAATACCAAAATGAAACTTAGTGTCCTACCAATGCACTGAAGACGATGAGGTGACATGGACACTATGTAGAGCTGCAGATGGTCTCACCCAGTCTATGGTCTACTGGGCTCTCTATCAATCTCTCTAGAACCTACGCGTGGTAAAAAGCAACGCGCTAAGCAATAATGCTTAGTGGTGCCAATAATAGAATAAAAAGAAATAACAGGAAATAAATATGCAGTGAATGTATTGATGTCTCATTGCAGACAAATTTTCGATGAGTATTTGTAGTCTTACTTATTTTGTACTTGTTATATTCATTATTTCATTAAATTTATCTACTTTCATTTTTGGTTGCCCAAGTAATGACTGGACTGGATAAACTAGTAAACTGACACTGGGTATCAAGTACCTCGGGCCGTCACACCATCGGTCACATATGTATCTCCCGGTGTGCAATAGAACAACTAATAAGCTGTAATAATATTAAGCACAAGGCCAAGTATCATCATAATATCCGAATGGCTAAAAGCCATAAAATCACAAAATAGCATAATGTCATGTGCAGTACTACAAACTGAACCCTATTGGCATGCCAACCTATCCAAACTAATCTTGCTAGTGTACTAAGGCATGTTACACTTTTAAATTTTACAATTCTTGAAATTTAAGTTTAGGTGTTACTATTCATTTCATTAGTCAACTAAAATGTTGACTTTTGCATAAACAATAGGTACATTGGTTCTAATACTCCCAACATACCACATTTTGCATTCTAAAGTTGTTGGTATTAGTTGCCAATACCATTTCTAAGCTTAGTGTTAATTATTCACAATTTTCAGATTTCAAGCATTATGTTTACTGTTCTATTGGTCATTTGTACAGTAAGAATTTGGCAAAGTTGTCTTCATGAAAGTTGTTCCCTATTGTGTCTAGTTACATTTCTTTTTTTGAATCACTCCATTTGGAGTTTTGTAACTCAAGTTATGGCCTAAATACCATAACTGGCCGGATTGCAAATTTTCTAGTTTTTCTGGGTAGAACCAATTCTGCAGGTTTTGTACACTGATTGCAGGTCAGTTTTTGAACATGTTATGATCAAAATTTGGGTTTGGTTTCTTCATGAAAGTTGTAGGCCTATGTCTCAGCTTTCTGCAGGTAAAATTTCAAGTCAATTGAACCTTTCTACACTGAGTTATGACCAAATGAATAGACACTATTCATTCGATCAATTTGCCCAGGCAAAATGTAAGTCACTTGGATTAGGGCAATTTTTAGGTCAACTTAGTTTGGTTTTCTGAGTAGGTTTCTTCACCAAAGTGATGCCATTATGTGTCTAGTTTCATATCCAATTGACATTACACCAATTGAACCTCTACAACTCCATTTATAGCTGCCTAAACCTGCTGGACTCACACTCAGTCCTGTAGGTCAGCCAAGGTAGCTCACCCAAACTCAAATACCAAGCCACAACTCACTTCATTTCCTTCTCACACACATTCAAATGGTCACTAATTGACCATTACAAGGTTAATAAACTATCACATGAGCAAACCCTAAAGTTGTTCAAGTGTCTAATTTTTCATGTTCATACATGCACAATTCTTGCATTTCACTTACTTAACTATGTTCAATCACTCATCCACTACCAAAGGCTGCTCATAACCATTTTGCTATCAAGAAAAATCATCAAACCCTAACTAACCCTAGCTTCCAAAATTTGTAAGGTGCACACACACACATATTTGTTTTATTTTCTTACATTTCCTACACATTTCTTGCCATTTAACATGAACTAAAGCAAAAGGAGTAAGAGTTGGACACTAACCTTGTTGAAGCAGAATTTCAAGCTAACTAAACTTCCTTTTTTATTCCTCTTTTGGCTACCTAGAGATGTTCAAGTTGCAAGGTTAATTTTTTGTGAAGCTAGGTAAGGGTTTCAAGTGAGATTTGGTGAGGTTTAAAGCTTTGGTAAGCTTTAATGGAGGTTGGGTATGGAGGAGAGGGAAACGGCTGGTTGGTGGAGGAGATGGCTGATGTCCTTTTTAATTTTTGCTGTATTCTTTTCCCTTTTTATTAGTTAATTTAAATGTTAGTTAAATATGATTGGTGGGATTTGTTTAATGATATCATAATGATGTCATAAATGGACCTTTTATCTCATTTTCTTTTCTTTTCTTTTCTTTTCTTCTCTACTCATTTTCAATTTAATTTTAGCAATATTTATTCACATTGTATGTCATAATAATTATTTACTTAACTGGACAAGTTGGCCAAAAATCACCTCTAAAGGCGAAATGACCAAAATGCCGTCCGTTTGGCTTAACAGACTAAAATTGTCTGTACCGATTGAAAAATTTTTCTAAGCATTTTCTTGGTATTCTAATTCTATAGAAACCTCAATGACTCTTCTCTGGAGTCCCAAAAATTATTTTATGAATTTTTCCCTGGGTCTAGGGCACCTAGTTGAGAGTACCGCAATTTCCCATTGGGTTACCCATCGCTAGGGCACCGGCTCATTTAACTTGGTTGTATTTTATTTCTAAAATTTTTTCTAAATTTTTCTTATTAACATTTGAGTTAATTATGATTCCTCACTTTAGTTTAAATATTTTTCCAGACATTCTAGCTGTCCGGACCGACACCGATCACCAGAACAGTAGAATGTATGGAGTTGCTGCAGTGAGGGTGTTACAAGTTAAGTGTAAATAAGAAAAACAAAAAGCAAAAATTTAAATGAGCTGGGACTCACAGCGATGGGTGACCTTCTCGGGAATGACTGCGAGGTCAGTTTAAACTCAAATTTCGAACTGTAAAATATGACGCTGCGGTCCTTAGGACTATTGCGAACACAGTGGAAAAGAGAAAATCACGAAAAAGAATTGTTAAGCAGGTCAAATAATTAGGTCAAGGATCCAGAAGAAATGTCAAATAACTAGTAAACCAAATTGAACCAGCGAGGGGTAATTTGGTCAATTCACCCATAAAGTTGACACCTGACCTAACTATTCAATAAAATCGGAGAAAAGAAAATTTCGGGATCAAGAATTAAATTAAAGAAGTAAATGAAAAAGAAATGAAAAAGAAATAAAAAATCCAAAAATCAAAAAGTTATGACTCATGCATGACAAAAGCATGATGCAATAAATCTAATATTCAAAAAATTAAAATTTGTGGGATAATTATGTATTAAAAGAGCATAAAATAACAAAAAGAAAAGAAAAAAAAATTACACTTCTTCTTCCATTTTTGTCACCCCTTTCTCTCTCATCTCTCTCATTCCTTTCCAACATTAACACCCATCTCAAGCTTTCAAAAGCTTGATTTTATTCTATAAATTCCCTAACTCCTTTAAGTAAATCTTGTTCTTGGATCTTGACAAGCATCTTGTGAACAAAAAGAAAGAGGAAAGTGGAGAATTGAAGAATTAGGGAATTCACAAATTGAGGTAAGTGTAACTTCAAGCTTAGATTTTTATCAAATGCATGAATTTAAGTTTAGATGTGATGAAATTTCATTAGAAATAAAGAAAACTATACTTAAATAATGGGAGTGAGAATTCGACAGCCATTGGATTAGGAGATGTTGAAGTGTTTTAGTTCAATTAATTATGTATGTAAGCTTGATTAAGCATGTAAAGAATGATTAGAACATTTTAATTGTATGAATTATGAAGAATTTAGAAAATTAGGGTTCTTGACTTAGGGTTTGGGAGAAAAAAATTGAAGAAAAATTTGAGAATTGGCCAAATGATGTCATTGACCTTATTTGAGTTGAGAAATGGTCAATTGTAACCATTTGTAGTGTGTATGAATTATTGGAACTAAGTTCCAATTCGGATTGGAGAGGGTCAATCTGCAGGCAGCTTGACCTAGGTCCATTTCAAGGACCAAAACTAAAAATTTACCAACCCAATTGATATGAGGACAATTGAGAATGAAACTAGACACAAAATGGCACATTTTTCATTTAGGAATCATACCCAGAAAGTGACCATAACTTAGTGAACAATTAGGCTAAATCCAGAATTGGCAAACTAACCTGTTCAAAAATGATCAAATGAATAGTAGTTACGTAAATGACCATAATTTGTTCTAGGAAGGTCCAAATGACCTGAATTTTTACTAGTAGAAAGCTGAGACATAGCCTTAAAACTTTTATGAAGACAACAAACCCAAAATTTGACCATAATCTATCCAAAAACTCACCTGCAGTCAACTCACAAAAATTACCATTAACCAGTAAATGCCCAGAATTCTGGGTAACACCAAATTCAGCCAGCCATGTTCAAATGGCCATAACTTAGGCTACAAAACTCCAAATGGAGTGATTCAAAAAGGGAAATAAAGTTAAGATAATAAGGAAGAACTTCTATTGAAGAAAACTTAGCCAAATTATCACAGCAACATGACCAATGGAATAGTGTAAAACAGAATACCAAAATTGAAAATTTGAAATTTGTGCCTAAGAGACTTGAAGTTTGAGAAAACAACCAAAACCAACGAGTTAGGTAACCAAAATGTGGTATGTGGGTGAAATTCGAATTTCCATACCTATTAAGCATTAGAAAGTCAACAAATTGACTTGAATAGTATCATGAATAGTAACCCTGAAATACAAATTTTAAAGAACGTCAAGTTAAGCATATTAAAGTTAGATATAAATAGATTTGAAATTATTTTTGGATTTATGATAAATTAAAATACTGAAACACTGTGAAACTGTGTGTTTCAGTGGAAAAGAATACCAGAAAAGAACCCGAAGCATCGAGTCAAGGCAAAGAGGCGACTCATATAAGGTTTGTGCACAACATTAATATTCTTTAAAATTCATTTACAAAGTGCATGAAATGAATTACTTATATTGCAAAATGTGTATTATACTTTTGACTTAAATAGTTGAAAGTTTACTTGTATGTGTTTGAAATGGTAATAAATGTTTAGTAAATTGTTAAGATAATTTTGAAACCACAGTGTCATGACTATATATTTGAATACCTCACTAGCATGACTAGTGGGAAGAAATAGTTTCAAATTTTGATTCCCTCTCTGGCTGAAGCGTTGAGGTGTGTGCCAGTAGAGGAAGAAATTGAATAGGTACCCATAGTTTGAGCTAGCTAGCCTTGTGATTTCTCATAAGCTTTCGACTATTTAGATGAAAATGTTTTGAATGGCATGATATAACTATGTGTTTTTATGAAATTGTTTTGAGACTTTCTAAATGAAATTGTTTTAAAATCCCTTGTAGGGTACTTAATGAGTTATCGGTAGGTGAAGTTCAGTAGTTCATTAAGTATTCTACAGGATCATGTTATGCCTTACAGAGGGGTAAGGTGTGACAATGAAAGAATCTAGATGGAGAATTGCAGTCTTGGACTTTTAAAACTTCAGTTGAAAATCCCTTCTAGCAATTTTGCAGATCTTATTTCTCCTTTGCCTTTCTTGAAGTTAATGTGCACTCTTAAATGTAAATTGGTTCTCTCTCCCTCAATTCTTGACCTATTATATTTATATCTAGTGTAAAAACCCTTGTTTCAAAGTCCTAAAAGCCTTTGAAGTCCATCTAAGTCAAGTTGGAAGAAAGAAAAATCAAGTTACAATTGTTGTTTAGAGATAGTACACGAGCCGTGTAATGTTACACGAGGTGACCCCGTGTAATTTTTGTAGCTTGAATTTTTTAGTTTTCTTTTATCCAGAAGGTTGCTTGGGGTCTAAGAGGTTACACGGGGCAGATTATATGGGCTGTGTAATGCTTTTACCTTTTATTCTTCACGTTTTGACCTCCATACCTCTTCCAAACTCATCCTTAGCTCTAAAACCACACAAAAACACCTGATAAAATATAAAAATCAAAGAATTGAGTTGGATTAACAAGTTTTCTAAACTATTACTAAAACACTTAAAAATAAACATAAAAAGAGACTAAATACTAACAAAATACAATGAATATTAACCCTAAACATTTATATAATTTGACTTCATCAAATATCTAACAAATTTTAAAATTCATTAGTAAAATGAGACATAAAAAAATTTCGTATTCAAATTGCTAACGAATTCAAAATTCTAGGTAAATTACCAATAGATTTGGAATCCGTTGGTAGTTTGTAAGACATAAGTCTTCAAATTTGTCATGACCCGATCCTATGGGTTGGATCGGCACTAGGACCTAGGCTAGTATAATGCCTTCAAGGCCCGTCGTAAGCCTTGCTATTCTCCAAATCCATAACCAGGGCCTAAAATTGAGGCTCAATATGCAAATAAATTAAAATAATCTATTATATTTTTATTCAGGTTAACCCAACCCGATAACCATAAAAAACTAAAGCTAGGGGAGCCCAGATCAACACTGATACCATCATTTACAAACCAGTTAGATACCATAAAAATTTTCATTTATTAATACCAAAAACTTAAATTAACACTATCCCTGATAAAATCTATGCTATTGCTAACACATGCGAAGTTCTAGATTTCAAATTTAGAAAATAATAATACAATTAACTAACTGTCAATAAACCTGCGAGAAATAAAGCAGTTTACTCTAAAAAAGAACTCCTCTTGTAGCCTGAAAAAATAGGGCGAACATGAGTGAGCGCTCGACTCATAGAGTAAAATATTAATTTTTCATACAATTTCTATAACTATCTAAATCTAATGCATCCTTAAGAATGCAATGCTACATCTTCACACAATTTAAACAAGTCAAGTCATAATCACACCAAAGGCAATCTGGAGCATCACCCACCCATGTGTCACATCCATACTCACATGTATATATATGAGAGCTGATCCCTGTACAACTTTCTCAGTTCCAACCTCTGCCAGTGAGATCAACTCAAAGCCAGACTTTTTCTTAATATCCAAATGCGGGAGCCAGTGAGATCAACTTGAGCCGTGCATACCTCGACTTATCCATAATAAGGATTAGGTCCTAGCAAGTCAAGCTCCAGCTGCATCTACCCGTCCTACCCATATCCATATACACACCACACACACCAAACTCAAGCACAAAGCTCCAAATTGCCATAAAGCAACATATATAGCAAGTCATCAATTACATATGCAACACAGAGCGTGCCTAATAATTAACCATGCACATATATTTATAAGTGATGCATGACTATGCTTTGAATACATAATAATATTGAAATTATAAATAAAATCTATATCTAGTCACTAGTTAACCGGTGACTACTGTAGCAGTTGGGTGGAGGAAGATGGCTGACCCTGATTACCTAAATAATTATATTATATTTTCATTAGTACTAACTCAAAACGGGACTTCAAAGAGACAAAATATATCCTAATTTATGCTGAAAATCCGATAGAGTTTTCTCTATACTTAGGACCTATCCCATCTGCAAAAGAGTTCAAATAACACTTTTAAATCACAATTCCCACATCCATATCCCATTAACATCACATGACCCCTCTTGGGCCCTTTAAACTAGGCAATTCTCATAAAATTGAAAAATTATATTTTAGTCCCTAAAACTAACATTAATTAAAAATCACTCAAACGAGCTCTAAAAATTTTAAAATTTTGTCCCGCTGTCCTTAAAAAGGTTATAAATCCATTGCAATAAGAATCATAATTTTCTAATCACCTATCAATATTTTATGAATTTTATTTTAAATCAGGTATTAGGCAAAAATGAACAACTTAGAGTTCGAGTTTACCTGTGCTAAATTTGACACCTGAAATGCATCTAGAATGTTCAAAAATGCTAGGATCAACTGTAAACATGACTCCTTTCTGGGACAGCCCACCGGACACCCGAACCAGGGAAAAAACTCGGTCCCGAGGCTAGTGAGCTATCACTTATCCGATTGTACCTAAATTAAGCCTAAAAATTATTAATAATTATCATAAAATTATTTTTAATTTTTGAGAATTAAAAAGGCTCAAAAATCTCACCAAGCGATCTGAGCCATCCGATGATCGCCTTTTTCAAATGGTGTCCAATCGGAGTGAGGTCGGTCCCATCTTGAAGGTTTCGTCGTCTTGACTCCAACGATGATCTCAGATTTTTGATCCAACGGTCGGATCATCCTAGATCTAATCGAAAAGCTTGAAAAACTAGAAACTTCTCTCCTCCATATCTCACTCATCTGACTATCAAATGTTGCAAAGTGGGTATCAAAAGAAAACTCTCGAAATAAGCTTTCCACCTCCACCTGAATTGCCTTGATCGGACTTCGGATGAAGCCAAAATCTTGCCTGGAAGTTGTTGCTTGCGCGCTTGCATCTTTCTCTCTCATCCCTTCTTGTTGCCGCGTTTAGTGGTGCTGCCAGCCGACTAGTGGCTCACAGGCATCGCTTGAAGCTGCTTGGTCGCTGGTTAGTGGCGGTTGCTCCTTCGTCGACTAGAAAATATGGAGAAAGGGAGAGAAGAGATGAGGGAAGGGGAGAGTTGCGTGAGGGAGAGGGGGGAATCTACTGGTTTTTTTTTTTTTTTAAATTCTGGGCATGCATGTTGTCTAGATTCATCCCTGGAAAATTTTTTAATTCTTTTCTTTCTTTCTTTTTTTTCTCTTTTTTTTAACAATAATAATAATAATAATAATAATAATAATAATAATAATAATAATTTATTATTATTATTATTATTATTATTATTATTATTATTATTATTATTATACATGTAAAAATAATATTCATTTAATAAAAATATTATTGTGAAAATATTAATTTTAAAATAATGAATAAAATATCAATAAATTATTAGCTTAATAAATGAGAATATTTATTAAAAATTTTAGATTGTTACAAAATTACATAAAAAAAATATTAAGTGTTTAAATTACCAACGAATTTAAAATCTGTTGTTAATTTACTAATGGATTTTAAAATCCGTTGGTAATTTTCAGAGGAAAATCTTGCCTTTTTTTTCAAAATCCATTGATACTTCTAAGAGGAAAAACATCACCTTTTTTTTTTAAAAGCTCGACTTTTTTTCAATTATTAACATATCTTGAAATCAATTGATAATTAAATCTATTAGTAAATTACCAATAGATTTCAAAATCTATTGGTAATTTTTAAAGCTCGCTTTTTATTTTGAAAATTTAGCAACAGATTTGTAATCTATTGCTAAATTCGTTGGTATATTTATATTTAAAAACAAAACATTTCTTTTTATTATTTTATTCATTCAATAATTTTCTTCTCTCCAATCTCGAATTTTCTTCTTTTTTCTCTTATTTCTTTCCTCTTCCCTCACATTTTCTTTCATTTTCGTCCTTTTTCTCTTATTTTCTTGTCTTTTCTCTCATTTTATTCTCTCTTCTATCATTATTTTCTTCTCTTTTCTCTTATTTTCTTTCATTTTCTTTTCTTTCCTCTCTTCCTCTCTTTTCTCTCATTTTCCTTCATTTTCTTCCCCTTGCTCTCATTTTCTTTTCTTTTCTCTCATTTTCTTCCCTCTTATATTATCATTTTCTACTCTTTTCTCTCATTTTTTTTCCATTTTCTCTCATTTTCTTTTTATTTTTTTTCTTATTTTCTTCCCTTTTCTCCCATTTTCTTTTATTCTCATCATTTATTCTCTTTTCTTTCATTTGATTCTTTTTCCTCGTATTTTCTTCACTTCTCTATCATTTTCTTCACCTTCATTTTTATTTTCTCCCTTTTAATTTTTATCATATATTTTCTATTTTCATTAATATAATTTTCCCTCATTTCATTTCCTCATCTTTATTTTTTTTCCTTTTTCAAATACCATTTTCCCTCTCATTATAATGTATTTCTAATAATTATTAGTGATAAAATAAAAATATATTTATAACAATAAAATAATTTTAAATCTCAAAACATTAATGTGAATAATAATAATCAAATTTATTATTTTAGTTGAAAATAATTTTTCTTTTTTTAATTTTTTAAATTACCAATGGTTTTACCAATAAATTGCAATATTTGATTTTTTTTTTCTCTATTTACCAATAGATTTTGAAATCTGTTGGTAAATACCAATGGACTTGAAATCCATTGGTAGAAAAATTATCAGCAAGGTTCACTGCAACTGATCGAATCCGTTGGCAATCCATTGGTAATTTCAATTATTAATAGATTTTATAGGATTACCAATGGAATCCTTGAAAATTGTTAGAATTATGACTCAAAATCCTAATGGGATTTGGAGAGATATTTTTTCTTTATTTGAGTGTGAGTAATATTCCTCAATATCTAAAGGATAACTTCCTATATTATGTAAAACTCCTATTTTATTGCTATTTCTAAATTGAGTAAGATTCTTAATTAGATTAGGATTGAGAGAATTAACATTAGAGATAGGAGAATAGTGGAATTTGTTGTTTGGCTTTTAGCCCATGGAGTGAGTGGCTTTGCCCACTATTAAGGAGTGACTTTCACCCATTGTGAAGAAAAGGCTTTTGTCCATTGATCCCATGGAGAGAGAGAGAGAGAGAGAGAGAGAGAGAGAGAGAGAGAGAGAGGAAGAGGCTTTAGCCTAAAATAAAGAAAGACATAATCCAAGGAGAAAGGGCTATTGTCAATTGTCGTTGAAGATACCCTTTGTGGTGTAGTAATTAAAGTAGTAAATATATTTAGTTGTAGCTATAAGAGACTGAGAGGGACTAACTAATATATTTATAATGAGTATTTATGTAGTAAGGGTTCCCTTGGATGTAATTAGGTTGATGGGTAGTTAGTTTTGAGCTTATAATTGATGATTTATTATTAAAGATAATATAAGATGACATGCCTATGGATGTAACCCAATGTGGAGAGGGTGAACCATATAAATTTTATTATTATAGATATTTGCTTTGTTTCTTTGCACTTTACACCCTTTTGTGGTGCACAACAATTGGTATCAGATGTTGGGGATGATCTTGATGAGTTTAGTTAAAGATGGAGCTGCTGCGATAAGTTCTTATTGATGTTGAGACATTGAAGATGCAAGCTCAAGGTGGAGGAGGTTAAAATTAAGGTGTAGGAAGTTAAAATTAAGGTGGAGCTCTTGAGACAAAATTAAGAAAGTTGATAACGTGAAGATTTTAAAGAAAAAAGTAAGTTACACCTAAAAATTTGATTATTGAAAATACACTTAAGAATTCGAGGTATGTAATGGTTGATGGATTTTCAGACCATGTGGAGATTGTAAGAATTATGACTCAAAATCCTAGTGAATTTGGAGAAATATCTTTTCCTTGTTTGAGTAAAAGAAATATTCCTCAATAGGTGGAGGATTATTTCCTATTTTATGTAGAACTTCTATTTTAGTACTATTCCTAAATTGAGCAGGATTCCTAATTAGATTAGGATTGAAAGAATTAATATTATAAATAGAAGAGTGGTGGAAAGATTATTTAGCTTTCAACCCATAGAGTGAATGGCTTTGCCCATTACGGAAGAATGACTTTCACCCATTGTGAAGAATTTGCCCATTGAGGAGAGTGGCACTTGCCTATTGCAATCCCAAAAGAGAGGAGAGGTTTCAGCCTAAGATGGAGAAGGGCATTGTTCAAGAGGAAGGGGTTATAGTCTATTGTAGTTGAAGACACCCTTTGTAGTGTAGTAGTTAAAGTAGTAAATATATTTGGTTATATCTATAGGAGACTGAAAGGAACTAACTCATGTATTTACTATGAGCAGTTTATAGTGGGATCTCTTAGGTGTAATTTGGTTGATGGTAGTATAGTTTGAACTTGTAATTTGATGATTATATTTGATTATAGTGAAAGATGGCATACTTATAGATGTAGCTCCTTGTAGAGAGAGTGAACCACATAAACATTAGTATTTTGTGTATTTGCTATACTTCTTTGTAATTTACATACTTTCGCAGTGTATAACAAAAATCTTATAGTGCTTCATTTTCTCTTTTAGATTTCATTCTAGGATGGCCACTGGTGAGTTTCTCACCACTGACTATTTCTATACCAATCTTTTGTTTGCCTTTTGATTTTTTTTTTCATATATATATTTTTTAGTAAACTCTAATATCTCTGTTCATTTCATTAGAACAAGTCTAAGTTTATCTTCTCAAATATATATCTAAGATTTTCTTCTCAGTATTAGGATCTTACTTTCCTCATAATTGGAGTCTTGTCCTTATTGTTTCTTGCTATATTTGATAAGCTTTTTGATAGTTAAAAATATAGTGTGGATAGTCACGTGTCGCACAAAGCAAGAAAGCACTGTAAGTGATAGTATGGATTTACTATGGGTGAGCCTCCAAATTGAGTTTGTTGAATCATCTAGAGCCATGGCAGTTTGAGTTTGAAATTATTGGACTCTACTCTAGGCCTGGTAACACTGGATTGGAATCCTTAGATAGTTGGGGCTCTATAGTCCCTAAAAGGTCTTGGCCTGTTATTATTATTGGCCATGACTGGAGTTTCAAAAACTGCAGGTTCTGGTTCTTGATGTCTCCTTCCTCACTTGATGGCTCTTAGAGTCTTACTTATTTCAGGATCCAATTCCAGCAGATCTTCTTCAAGCTGGTTCTAGTCATAAACTGAATAGAGAACCTGAAAAAGAAACAAAAATTAAAACCAAATTAAATAGTCTAAAATGACAAATAAATATCTAAATCAGCTAAATTGCTTATCGCTTAATATTACTAAAATTCCCTGGCAACGGTGCTAAAAACTTGTTTGCTGATTTATAACCCTGTATGTAACACCCCTATACTAAGCAATCTATATATTCTACTGTTTCGGTGACTAGTGTCTGTCCGGACAGTCATGATATCTAGACCTATATCTGTGTCACCCAAAAAAGCCCTAAATAAAAATTGATAGCAATTATATAAAGGTAAAATAGAAATAAAAAAAACAAGCCATAATGGGTTAAATAAGCCGAGGCCACAGCGATGGGTGATCGAACCGAGAAGTGACTGCGAGGTTAGTCGCTGTCCTATTTTCGAGTGAGACCTTATGACACCTCAGGCCTAAGAATTATTGCGAAGCTAAGGGTAATATGAAAATCACAGGAAAGAATCAAAAACCAGTTCGAAAAATTGAACCAAGGTTCCTGAAACAATTAAATGCTATTGGAGAAACGGAACAGATCGGTAAGGAGCAAAATGGTCAATTCACCCTTAGAGGTGACTTTTGGCCTAAATATCCAATAAAATGTAGGAAATTAAAATAGTGAAAATTAAATTCAAATTGAAGAGGTGAGTGACAAAAAATGAAAAAGAAAAGAAAGAAATTCAAAAAGTAAAAAGATTATGATATCATCCTTGACATAAGCATGACATCATAAATAGTTTAATTTAATTAAAATACATAGAGATAAGTATAAATGAAGAGAAATGAAAAAAAAAAAAAATCTCTCATCTTCGTCTTTTGGCCGAAGTGAGTCTCTCTCCTCTCTCTTTCATTTTGTTGCTTCCTCCATTAACAACCAAAGCAAGCTCCCAAATCTTTTTTTTTCCCCCACAAACCCTAACCAAAAATCATAGGAAACCCTTAATTTACCCTAGAAGAAGAGCTTTGAAGAAAGAAAGAGAAGAAAGAAAGAGAGAATTTCAAGCTTTGAAAAGCACCATATAAGGTTAGTGAGTTTCTTCCCAAATTTCTCTTTATATTCATATTTAAGCATTGAAATTAAATTAAAAATTGAGGAAAATGAAATAAAAATGACAAGTTAAGGAAAGAAGGGAAGTTCGACAGCCATGGGATGTTGGGGGTAATGAGGTGTTTTGATTTAATTAACCTTATATACAAGTTTAATTAAGTAAGTAAATGTGATTAGTAAGCTTTAATTTGAGTGAATTGAGTTAATTGGTGAATTAGGGTTCTTAGCCATTGAAAATTTGGGGAAATTTTGGCAATTTAGGGAATTGATACCAATTAACCTAATTAATGCTTAAATTGGTCAATTGGTGTGTTTATGAGTGCATATGAATGCATGGGAATTGAATTGGAATTGAATGTGATGCTGCCCCATTTTGGACAGATTGACCCCTGTCCACTTAAACTATTATAAGTTGAATTCTGTTATTCTAATTGGTGTGAAGCTAATTGAAGATGAAAATAGGGTCATAATGTAACAATTTTTATGTAGAAATCTTGCCCTAAAACTGACCACAAGTGAGTGAAAAGTTAGGCTGAATCTGGATCATACACCCTGCCACTGTACAAAACTGACCATAAAAACAGTACATGTTCAAATGGTTATAACTTTGTGTAGAAATGTCCAAATGACCCGATTTTTATACCATTGGAAAGCTAGGACATAGTAGAACAACTTTCTTGAAGAACACAATCCAAAATTCTAACCATAACCAAATCAAATTGCCAACCAAATTTGGGTCACCAAAACTGCCAGAACTCTAAAATTACCCAGAAATCTGGAATTTGGCCAATCCGGCCAGTTATGGTTAAATGGCTATAACTTGAGTTACAAAACTCCAAATGGAGTGATTCAAAAAGAGAATTAACATTAAGACATTAAGGAACAACTTTGATGAAGGAAAGTTGGCTAAATTTCCACTGTAGAAGAGGCTAATAGAATAGGAAACTTTAGAGACCAAAACTAAAAAATTACAATTTCTCCTAGGGAGTTTTGAATTTCAATTGGCAATCCATGCCAACACATTTGTAATCCAAAATGTGGTATGTGGGTGCAATTAGAACTAGTACACTCCTTAAGTATGAAAAAGTCAATATTTTACCTAATTGGTCAAATGAATAGTAACCACAATTACACCAAGTACAAAGGACTCAATTTTATGGGATAGATGAAGTCTACAAAATTTAATTCTTGGATTACTTGTTAGAAATGAATTGAATAAGTATTGAAACACTTTGAATTGTATGTTTCAGTAGAACAAGACATTGGGAAGGACAAAGAAAAAGTGAGTCAAGATCAAGAGGCGACTCATTTGAGGTTTGTGCATAATTACTAGTTCATTTTCGAATTTCAATTTGGATTTTGATTTGAAGGAATTGTGAAATTAAATTATTTAATTTATGACCTCATTTATATCGAATATTTGAAATAATACAATTTATTTGTTGTTGGCCCAAATGTTGGGAAATTAGTTTGAATGTGAATTGATGGCTATTTTGATGTTTGAAAATTGGTTAAAATGGTTTGAAACCACAGCAATCGTGATTAATTGTTTGAATTCCTCACTAGCTTGCTTAGTGGGACAAATTGGTTTTGAATTCCCTCTCTAGCTGAAGTGTTGAGGTGTGTGCCAGTTGAGGACGAATTGAATGAGTACTCATATATTGTGCTAGCTAGCCTTGGTATTCCTCATTAGCCTTTGGCTATTGGGATGAATTGGATATTTGGATGGATCATGATTAAGCTGTGTGACATTTCAAAAGAAATTATTCTGTGATTTGATTTATTTTAAGAAATTTTCTGGCTTTAGAAACAAAGCGTGATTTTATATGTGTTAATATCTCAATTGATTTAATTTGAGCAATTGTGATTTATATGCTATTTAATTTATTATTTTCTTAAAGTTATGCACCACTGAGTCTTTGGCTCAGCGATAGCTTTTTATTACTGTCGCAGGTACAGAGGTAGATAAAGTAGCAGAATAGGTTGCTTGTGACTTGAAGTGATCAACATTTTGGATATTTACAGGGTATATAGATTATACCTTTGTATATTTTTATTTTGATATATATGTAATTGTATTTAGGTGCATTAGACTTGAGTAGTTGTGTAATAAATTTTGTAATTTACGTTTGATTTGTGTAAATGTTGTAATATAAACTTCTTATATTATTTAGTGAAATGCTCAGTTTATTTTGAAATATTTTTTTTTTATGAATTGCTTGAAATGGTGGTTGTTGAGATGAAATTGTGTTAAAAATATTGGAGTTTGGTATTTAAATGCATATTGGGAGTGTTTTTACAAGTTTTTGAAGAACTATTTTCTCAAATTATAAATAACACTCTGTCAAATTTTCTATAAAAATTGTAGAGATTTTAAATTAATTAAAATTTTGATTATGACTTAATTTCAAGTAAAGGGTTTAATCCCTATTCAAAATGTTCCACCACTTTAAAAATGAATGAAAATTAGTTTAAAATCCCTTGTAGTATATTTAATAGGTTATCGGTAGGAGAAGTTCGATAATTGATTAGGTATACTACGAGATCATGTTATGCCTTACAGAGGAGTAAGGTGTGACATGTTTTAATAGTAGCAAAGCAAGTTTTTAAAGTATGTTTTGAACTGTAAATTGAATATTTTTCTTTGATAAGTACAACTGCTGAATGTTATTGTTTGATACATACAGTGTATTACATTATGAATATGAACTAATGGAGGGAAATCTCCTTATGTTGTTTGTTCAGGAGGTAGAATACCCTTTAACTAACTATGGAAGAAGGGGATCACTCGGTCAAGCAATCAGTTGAAGCTAAGGCATAAGGGGAAGTCCCAACTCTTCAGAATGTGAGTGGGTTAACTGCTCCAGCTCCTCAAATGTCGTAGTTTCTCCTCAGTTCGCTCATCAGATGCTTGCACTGTTTCAACAAATGGCTGGAGCTATACCCATCCAAGTCCCAATTCAAACTGCAGCAGCACAACCACAGCCTCCAGCCAGGCAGTATGACAAGTTGATCAAGTATGGTGCTACTAAATTTAAGGGTACAGTGGACCCATTAGATGCAGAGCAGTGGTTAGAAAGAATGGAAAGAGTTTTTAAGAAGCTACACTGTATGGAAGAGTTGAAGTTTGAGTATTTAGTTTCACTTCTATAGGGGGATACATATGATTAGTAGAAAACCATCCCCCACAGTCTGGTGGAACCCCCGATATTGACATGGGACGATTTTCTCAGAGAATTCAGACAGAAATATGTCCCAGATGCGTATATGGATATAAAGCTACAGGAATTCTTAAGTCTGAAACAGGGGAGTAGAACAGTGACAGAGTATGAAAGGGAGTTCTTCTGCTTGAGCCACTATGCCGAGAGTCTACTTGTTACTAGTAGAGAAAGATGTAAACAGTTTAAAGCCGGTTTGAAGCCCAGTTTGAGAATGCAAGTGGTTGGATTTTAGCATGATAACTTCTCTAAACTCATATCTCAAGCACTGGAGCTAGAAAGGATTGAAGCAGAAGGGGTACTTGAGAAAGAGAAGACAGAAAAAGAGAAAAGTGGAAAGCCAGTGGATCAGAGTTCCAGTGGCAATACTGGAAAGAGAAAAAACTTTGGGCGACAGAGTAGTAAAAAGTTAGGTAGGGGGAGATTTTTAGGACAGAGACCCCCTTGATCTGGTCAACAGACGACTAGAAGTTCCTTCCCTCCCCGTCCCTATGAGACATGTGGTAGGAACCATGATGGAATATGCTATAAGGCGATCGGTGCTTGTTATAATTATGATGGTACAGGACATTTTGGGAAGGATTGCACTAGTTCCCACAGATCTGGGCCACCCACTACCACAGCAGAAGGATCTATTCAGAGTACTGCCACTAGAGATTCACAGCTGGCTAGTTAAGGCAGAGGCAGAGGTAGGGGCAGTACCTCAGGTAGTCAGGGCACAGTTAATTAGTCAGAGCAGGGTAGTGCTCCAGCTAGAGTCTACACTATGAGATAGAGAGAAGAGGCTGAAACATTCGATATTATGGCTAGTACATTCTCTATCTTTGATCGAGATGTGTTTGTGTTGTTTGATCCTGGATCTATGCATTCCTATGTTAGTGCTAGCATCATTAGCTTTATTGCTGTCCCTTGTGTGAAAATGGATTTTAAGGTGTTAGTGACTAGTCCTTTGGGACAAGAGGTTAGGGTGAACAGAATGTATAGGGATTGTCCTTTGGTGATCCAGGGACACACATTCTTATCCGACTTGATTGAGATGCCCTTCAGAGATTATGATATCATCTTGGGCATAGATTGCTTAGCCAAGCATCATGCAATGATTGACTATAGACTGAAGATAGTCACTTTTGGTCTCTCTCAGTATGGTGATGTGGTAATACATGGGGAGAGGCAGCTATTACCATCAAACCTTATTTCTACTGCACTTGCCAAAAAAATGATTCGAAAAGGGTGTGAAGCTTACTTGGCCCATGTGATAGACACCCAAGTAGGAAGTCCAGCATTGAGGGACATTCCTACAGTATGTGACTTTCCGGATGTGTTTCCTGAAGAGTTTCCAGGATTACCTCCGGAAAGAGAGGTGCATTTTGAAATAGAGGTTATTCCTGGTGTGGACCCAATCTCTATTACTCCGTACAGAATGGCACCTGTTGAATTAAAGGAGTTGAAGGTATAGTTGCAAGAGTTTCTTGATATGGACTTCATCCACCCCAGTGTGTCACCTTGGGGAGTGCCAGTATTGTTTGTTAAAAAGAAAGATGGCACTCTCCGTTTGTGTATCGACTACCAACAGTTAAATAAGGTGACAATAAAGAACAAATATCCGTTGCCCCGCATAGATAATTTGTTTGATCAATTGAAGGGTGCAGCTGTATTCTCTAAAATTGATTTAAGATCTGGCTATTATCAGTTGAGGGTACAAGAGCAGAGTATTCCAAAAACTGCTTTTAGAACTCGATATGACCATTATGAGTTTCTGGTTATGCCATTCGGGTTAACCAATGCTCCAGCTGCTTTTATGGACCTAATGAACACTATCTTCAGGGCATACTTAGATCAGTTTGTTGTTGTGTTTATTGATAACATCTTGGTATATTCGAAGAATGCAGAGGAGCATGATAGGCACCTGAGAATTGTGTTACAATCCCTAAGGGAGAAACAACTGTATGCCAAATTGTTAAAGTGCGAATTTTAGCTGGAAGAAATCTCTTTCTTGGGGCATATTGTATCAGCTGAAGGCATCAAGGTAGATCCGAGCATAGTTAAAGCTATCCTTAATTGGAAGCCACCTAGGAATGTTCTAGAAGTTTGTAGTTTTCTAGGTTTAGCTGGATACTACTACCATTTTATTAAGGGGTTTTCTACGTTGGCATCTCCACTGACCAAGCTACTTCAAAAAGATGTGAAAGTTTAGTGGACTGATAAATGTCAGCAGAGTTTTGATGAATTAAAGCGATGTTTGACTGAAACTCCAGTCCTAACTTTACCTACTCTAGGTAAAAAATACAGTGTTTATAGTGATGCTCCTCATAATGGGTTAGGTTGTGTATTGATGTAAGACCGAAATGTCATTGCTTATGCATCATGTCAGTTGAAACCACATGAGAGAAACTACCCTACACATGACTTAGAGCTTGCAGCTATTGTATTTGCTCTGAAGATCTAGAGACATTATCTGTATGGGAAAAAGTGTTACATCTACACAGATCACAAGACCCTGAAGTATCTGAGTACCCAGAAAGAGTTGAATTTGAGGCAAAGGAGGTGGTTAGAACTGATTAAGGACTATGATTGTCTGATAGACTACCATCCAGGGAAGACAAATGTGGTCGTTGATGCTTTGAGCCGTAAAACCATAGCGAGTTTAAGAGTTTCTCCTTGATCTATGGTACATGAGCTAAAAGCACTTCATGTTAATTTAGAGATTAATAATGAGGGACAGCTGGTAGCTACATGGCATGTACAGCCAGTGTTAATTGATCAGATAAATATAGCTACATAGAATGATGAAAAGTATGTGAAATTGGTGGAGAAAGCTAGGGAAGGCAAGAAACTAGATTTTTCTGTGAATAATGATGGCCTACTGCTACACCAGGGTAGAATGTGCATTCCTGATGATGTGGAATTAAGACAAATCATTATGAAGGAAGCGTATGAGTCTCCTTTTGCTATGTACCTTGGTGGAATCAAGATATACAGAACGGTCAAAGAGCACTATTGGTGGATGGGTGTGAAAAGAGACATAGCTGATTATGTATTTAAATGCCTAACTTGTCAGTAAGTGAAGACAGAGCATCAAGTGCCAGCTGGTTTGCTGCATCTATTGCCAGTACCTGAGTGCAAATGGGAAAGAATCACGATGGACTTTGTGATGGGATTTCTGAGAATACAGAAAAACCATGATGCAGTATGGGTCATTGTGGACAGACTAACCAAGTCTACACATTTTCTACCAGTGAGAATGGACTATAACCTAGACAGATTGGCTAAACTATACCTTGATGAGATAGTGAGACTTCATGGAGTGCCAGTGTTGATTGTGTTGGACGGAAATCCAAAGTTTACTTCTAGATTCTGGGGTAGTTTATAAAGAGCCCTGGGAACTAGATTGAACTTCAGCACTGCATTCTATCCTTAGACAGATGGCCAATCTGAGAGGGTGATTCAAATATTAGAGGATATGCTACGGGCTTATGTGATTGAGTTTGAAGGTAGTTGGGATACACACTTGCCTTTAATTGAGTTTGCTTATAACAACAGCTATCAACCAAGCATTGGAATGCCTCCATATGGAGCTCTGTATGGCAGAAAGTGCAGAACTCCTCTGTGTTGGGATGAAGTGGGGGAAAGAAAATTGATTGGCCCAGAGATTGTTCAGCAAACAAAGGAGAAGATTAAACTTAACAGAGATCGACTCAAGGTTGCATCAGACTGACAGAAGTCCTACATCAGTTTAAAAAGGTGAGATATTGAGTATGCAGTGAGTGATAAGGTATTTCTCAAAGTTTCCCCTTGGAAGAAAATTATGAGATTTAGCAGAAAGGAGAAAATAAGTCCTCGTTTCATTGGGCCGTATGAGGTTCTGGAATGAGTGGGTCCTTTAGCATATCGATTGGCACTACCTGTAGAGTTGGAAAAGATACATAATGTCTTCCATGTATCTATGTTGAGGAGGTATAGATCAAACCCATCTCATGTTCTATCTGTTGAGGAGATTGAGGTGAATCTAGACCTCACATATGAGGAAGAACACATAGAGATTCTGGCACATGAGGTGAAGCAGCTGAAGACCAAGCAGACACGATTGGTTAAGGTGCTGTGGAACCATTATTCAGGTGAGGAGGCTACTTGAGAGCACGAGGAGGATATGAGGAGGCAGCACCCACAGCTGTTCAGAGACTAATATCAGGTAAAATTTCGGGATGAAATTTATTTAAGGGGAGGAGAATTGTAACAGCCATATACTAAGCAGTCTATACATTCTACTATTCATGTGACTAGTGTCTGTCCGCATAGTCAGGATGTCTAGACCTATATCTGTGTCACCCATAAAAGCCCTGAATAAAAATTAATAGCAATTATATGAAGGTAAAATAAAAATAAAGAAAATAAGGCATAATGGGTTAAATGAGCCAAGGCCACAGCGATGGGTGATCGAACCGGGAAGTGACTGCGAGGTCAGTCACTGTCCTATTTTCGAGTGGGATCTTATGGCACCTTAGGCCTAAGAATTATTATGAAGCTAAGAGTAATATGAAAATCACAGAAAAGAATAAAAAACCAGTTTGAAAAATTGAACAAAGGTTCCAGAAACAATTAAATGCTATTGGAGAAACGGAACAGACCGGTAAGGGGCAAAATGGTCAATTCACCCTTAGATGTGGCTTTTAGCCTAAATATCCATCAAAATATAGGAAATTAAAATAGTGAAAATTATATTCAAATTGAGAGGTGAGTGAAAGAAAATGAAAAAGAAAAGAAAGAAATTCAAAAAGTAAAAAGATTATGATATCATCCTTAACATAAGCATGACATCATAAATAATTTAATTTAATTAAAATACATAGAGATAAGTATAAATGAAGAGAAATGAAAAAAAAAATTCTCTCATCTTCTTCTTTTGGCCAAAGTGAGTCTCTCTCCTCTCTTTTTCATTTTATTTCTTCCTCCATTAACAACCAAAGCAAGCTCCCAAATCTTGATTTTTTTTCCCACAAACCCTAACCAAAAATCATAGGAAACCCTTAATTTACCCTATTGAAGAAAGAAAGAGAAGAAAGAAAGAGAGAATTTCAAGCTTTGAAAAGTACCATATAAGGTTAGTGAGGTTTTTCCCAAATTTCTCTTTATATTCATGTTTAAGCATTGAAATTAAATTAGAAATTAAGGAAAATGAAATAAAAATGACAAGTTAAGGAAAGAAGGGAAATTCGGCAGCCATGGCATGTTGGGGGTAATGAGGTGTTTTGATTTAATTAACCTTGTACACAAGTTTAATTAAGTAAAGGTGATTAGTAAGCTTTAATTTGAGTGAATTGAGTTAATTGGTGAATTAGGATTCTTAACCATTGAAAATTTAGGGAAAATTTGGGAATTTGGGGAATTGATACCAATTGACCTAATTAATGCTTAAATTGGTCAATTGGTGTGTTTATGAGTGCATGTGAAGGCATGGGAGTTGAATTGGAATTGAATGTGATGCTGCCCCAGTCTAGACAGATTGACCCCAGTCCACTTAAACTATTATAAGTTGAATTCTGTTGCTCCAATTGGTGTGAGGCAAATTGGAGATGAAAATAAGGTCATAATACAACAATTTTCATGTGGACACCTTGCCCTAAAACTGACCATAAGTGAGCGAAAAGTTAGGCTAAATCTGGATCACACACCCTACCACTGTATAAAACTGACCATATAAACAGTACATGTTCAAAGGTCATAACTTCGTGTAGAAAGGTCCAAATAACCTGATTTTTATACCATTGGAAAGCTAGAACATAGTAGAACAACTTTCATGGAGAATACAATCCCAAATTCTAACCATAACCAAATCCAATTGCCAACCAAAGTTATGTCACCAAAACTGCCAGAACCCTAAAATTGCCCAGAAATTTGGAATTTGGCCAATCCGGCCAGTTATGGTTAAATGGTCATAACTTGAGCTAAAAAACTCCAAATGGAGTGATTCAAAAAGAGAATTAAAGTTAAGACATTAAGAAACAACTTTGATGGAGGAAAGTTAGCCAAATTTTCACTGTAGAATAGGTCAATGGAATAGTAAACTTTAGAGACCAAAACTGAAAAATTGCAATTTCTCTTAGGGAGTTTTGAATTTCAATTGGCAATCCATGCCAACACATTTGTAACCCAAAATGTGGTATGTGGGTGCAATTAGAACTAGTACACCTCTTAAGTATAAAAAGGTCAACATTTTACCTAATTGGTCAAATAAATAATAGCCACAATTACACCAAGTGCAAAGGACTCAATTTTATGGGATAGATGAAGTCTACAAAATTTAATTCTTAGATTACTTATTAGAAATGAATTGAATAAGTGTTGAAATACTTTGAATTGTGTGTTTCAGTAGAACAAGACACTGGGAAGGATAAAGAAAAAGTGATTCAAGGCCAAGAGGCGACTCATTTAAGGTTTGTGCATAACAACTAGTTCATTTTCGAATTTCAATTTGGATTTTGATTTGAAGGAATTGTGAGATTAAATTATTTAATTTATGACCTCATTTATATCGAATATTTGAAATAATACAATTTACGTGTTGTTGGCCTAAATATTGGGAAATTAGTTTGAATGTGAATTGATGGCTATTTTGATATTTGAAAATTAGTTAAAATGGTTTGAAACCACAGCAATCATGATTAATTGTTTGAATTTCTCACTAGCTTGCTTAGTGGGATGAATTGATTTTGAATTCCCTCTCTGGCTAAAGTGTTGAGGTGTGTATGCCAGTTGAGGATGAATTAAATGAGTACTCATATATTGTGCTAGCTAGCCTTGGTATTCCTCATTAGCCTTTGGCTATTGGGATGAATTGGATATTTGGGTCATGATTAAGTTGTGTGACATTTCAAAAGAAATTGTTCTGTGATTTGATTTATTTTAAGAAATTTTTTGGGTTAAGAAATAAAGCGTGATTTTATATGTGTTAATATCTCAATTGATTTAATTTGAGCAATTGTGATTTATGTGCTGTTTAATTTATTATTTTCTTAAAGTTGTGCACCACTAAGTCATTGGTTCAGTAATAGCTTTTTATTGTTGTCGCAGATAGAGAGGTAGATAAAGCAGCAGACTACTTGTGACTTGAAGTGATCAGCATTTTGGATATTTACCGGGTACATAGATTATACCCTTATATATTTTCATTTTGATGTATATGTCACTGTATGTAAATGCATTAGACTTGAGCAGTTGTGTAATAAATTTTGTAATTTATGTTTGATTTGTGTAAATGTTGTAATATAAACTTCTTATATTATTTAGTGAAATGCTCAGTTTATTTTAAAATATTTTTTTATGAATTGCTTGAAATGGTGGTTGTTAAGATTAAATTGTAAAGAATATTGGAGTTTGAGATTTAAATGCATATTGGGAGTATTTTCACAGGTTTTTGAAGAACTATTTTTTCAAATTACAAATGGCACTCTGCCAAATTTTCTATAAAAATTGCGAAAATTTTAAATTAATTAAAATTTTGATTATGACTTAATTTCAAGTAAAGGTTTCAATCCCTGTTCAAAATGTTTACATATTTTATTAATAAAAGGTGATTTCACTTTTCCATTTACATAATGTATTTATGTGTAATAGAAAAGGTGTATTGATATTTTGTTAGAAATTCTATTCTTAAGTTGTTAAAAATATGAATGACAGTATTTTTACTACAAAGTATCATAAATTGGTTCACAATTGAGGATACTTCACACAGGATATGACTTATCCAGAAAGATTGTGATCATGTTTGTTCTCAAGGTATTTATATGAGATATAAATAAGATGGAGTGGTGAGTCTCATGCCACATAACAAACATGATAGACACTTATACATGATAAGTAGACCAAACTAGTGACGCATATGACAAGCACATGGAGTTTACTCTTGTCAATGCATTGTCATATATTATATCAGTGCATATAATCTTTAGACCTAAGATAACACAGTTATCTTGTATATAGGTGGTTTGAGTTTGATACTACTTTCATACTTGTACTGTGTATGGGCATATGGGTATGTGTTGGCTCCTACTAGTTATATATGGAGATGGGTGTTGATCAAGATGGAATCCGTTACCTTAAGTAAATAGGGATAAAATCCTATGTTCATTTAATTATTCTTGATGTTTCAAGTTCCTGGCCAGGACAGACAAATTTAGTCAGAAAAGAGTTTCTGACAAGAAAATCTAATTAATCAAGAACTGAAATTAAAACAAAACATAATGTTTATAATGGGGTTTGACATTGACCATGACTCCAGCGCGAATCGGGATTTTGTAACAGAGAGATTCGACTGCATGGTAACATATGATTAAAGGTTCATTTAATGTATTCCTTATTACTAATTGGGTGGCCATAGCATGCTATGCTAGGTATCAACCATGGTCTATGAGATGCCTAAAATGATTTAGAGAAATCATTCAAGGTAAGAAAGAGTTCTGATGATATTAAGAGTTGATATCATATCTCATTGCCAATGTGATGAGCCTAGGGAGTCGCACACATACACAAGTCACACATATACACCAAGTTAATCACTAAGAGTAAACTCCATGTGCTTGTCATATGCGTCACTGGTTCTGCCTACTTATCATGTATAAGTGCCTATCATATTTGTTATGTGGCATGAGACTCACAATTCCATTTTATTTATATCTCATATAAATACCTTGGGAACAAATATGATTACAATCTTTCTGGAGAAGTTATGTCCTATGTGAAGTATCCTCGATTGTGAACCGATTTATGATACTTTGTGCTAGAAATAGTGTTACTCATATTCTTAACAACTTAAGAATAGAATTTCTAACAAAATATCAATGGACCTTTTCTATTACAAATATAAATTATGTAAACGGAAAAGTGAAATTGCCTTTTATTAATAAAATACGTATAAGATACATACTAAATGATATGCTCTAGGGCATACTACTAACAATCTCCCACTAGCACTAGAGCCATTTATTGCAGTATCTTAGACCCATCTTCTCAAGATGTAGGTTTAACTGAGCTTGTGACATAGGCTTAATGAATGGATCAGTTGGATTTTTAGCTAATGCTATTTTCTGCATGTCGTATCGCCTTTTTATGTGTTTGGACTTCTGATGAGACCGGGGTTCCTTACCTGTATGACCGCCCCATTGTTGTCACAGTAGAGTAGAACTGCTGACTCAATGGAAGGAACTACTACAAGTTCTGTCATGAACTTCTTTATCCAAATAGCTTCTTTTGCAGTATCTGATGCAGCAATGTACTCAGCCTCTGCAGTGGAATCTGCAGTCGTACTTTGTTTGGAACTCTTCCAACTGACTACACCTCTATTACAAATGAACACAAACCTAGAGGTAAACTTTCTATCATCGATATCTGATTGAAAATCAGAATTAGTATAACCATCCGATTGCAAGTCACCACCTCCATAAATCAAGAATAAATCCTTAGTTCTTCTTAAGTACTTAAGGATATTCTTAACAGCTATCTAGTATTCCAAACCTAGATTGGATTGAAACCTGCTAGTGAAACTACTAGCATGTGTAATATCTGGCCTAGTACAGATTATTGCATACATCAAACTTCCAATAGCCAATGCATATGGAATCCTAGCCATTTTATCTCTTTCTTTAGGTGTCTTTGGAGACATCTCTTTAGAAAGGTGGATACCATGTCTCACTGGTAACAATCCTCTCTTGGAATTAATCATATTAAACCTCTTTAACACCTTTTCTAAGTATAGACTTTGAGATAAACCAATTATTCTTTTCGCTCTATCTCTATAGATGCGAATTTCAAGAATATAGCTTGTCTCCCTTAAGTCTTTCATGGAGAATGTATTTGACAACCATATCTTAACAGTTGTCAACATACCTATGTCATTACCTATCAATAGAATATCATCCACATATAAGACAAGGAAAGTGATAGCACTATCACTAACCTTCTTATATACACATAGTTCATCCACATTTTTTATAAAACTAAATGACTTAATGGCTTCATCAAAATGGATGTTCCAACTCCTCGAAGCTTGTTTCAACCCATAAATGGATTGCATTAGGTTGCATACCTTGGAACTATCTTGGGATTCAAAACCCCTAAGTTGTTCCATGAAAATATTTTCATCAATGTATCCATTGAGAAAAGCTATTTTGACATCCATCTGCCAAATCTTATAATCATAGTATGCAGCTATTGCTAATAGAATCCTAATTGATTTAAGCATGGCAACAGGCAAGAAAGTCTCCTCATAGTCGATTCCTTGCCTTTGGCGAAACCCTTTCGCTATAAGCCTTGCTTTATAGGTCTCTACCTTTCCATTAGAGCCAATTTTCTTCTTGAAAACCTATTTATTCCCTATAGGTACAATACCTTCAGGTGGGTTAACAAGGTCCCAAACTTGATTCTTATACATGGAATCAATTTCGGATTTCATAACTTCAATCTATTTTGAAGAGTCTATATCTGATATAGCTTCTTCATAGGTAAGTGGATCATTTTCATGATCTACTTCTTCATGAGTGAACAACTCTTGTTCATCTTCATGAAGAAAACCATATCTCACTGGTGGGTGAGATATCCTAGTTGATCTGTGAGGAATTACTGTAGATGTTTCATCAATAGGTGTAGGTTGACTAGATGGATCTATATCTATTTCATCTATTAGTTGGTTAGAATTCTCCAATTCTAACTCTATTTGCCTTCCTTTGCCACCTTCTTCAATGAACTGTTGTTCAAGAAATATGGCATCTCTGCTTACCACAACCTTTTGTGATGTAGGCAAATAAAAATAATATCCAAAACTTTCTTTTGGATATCCAACAAATCGACCTTTTTCTGATCTGGTTTCTAATTTATCAGTGTTCAACTTTTTGATATAAGCTGGACAACCCCAAATCTTAACATGCTTAAGACTTGGTTTTCTTCCATGCCATATCTCATAAAGTGTGGAAGAAGCTGATTTAGATGGAATCCTATTCAGAATATGCTGATTCTAATGCAAATCCCCAAAAGGAGATTGGCATATTAGTATAGCTTATCATACTGCGTACCATATCTAATAGGGTATGATTTCTCCTTTTAGATACACCATTCAGCTATGGCGTTCCTGGAGGAGTTAGCTTGGAAACAATGCCATACTCTTTCAAGTATTCATCAAATTCAGTACTTAAGTATTCACCTCCATGTTCTGATCGAAGAGTTTTAATACTTTTTCTAGTTTGATTTTCTACTTCAGATTTAAATTCTTTGAACTTTTCAAAGGATTCATATTTGTATTTCATCAAATACAAACACAAGTACCCAAACCTTGATTTATCATCAGTAAAGGTAATAAAGTAATGAAAACTGCCTCTAGCCATTTTCTTAAATGGACCACATACATCACTATGTATTAGCTCCAAAATTTTTTCAACTCTTAGTCCTTGTACAACAAAGGGTGATCTAGTCATTTTGCCTTGAAGGTAGGATTCACAAATTGGAGTAGGTTTAGAACCCAATAAGGATAAAATCCCCATTTTTTCCAGCTTTGCAATCCTATCTTTTGCAACATGACCTAATCTTAAGTGCCAAGGATATTTTGAACTTGAGTTGATTTTCATCATGGCATTGCATTCTTTTAGATTGCTTGCATTCAATTTGTGTTTATCATTATAATCTAAATAATAAAGACCATCATGCATATAGCCCAAGCCAACATATTTATTTCCAAAATAAATATTGCAAACATCATTTGTGAATTGAAATTCATAACCATTTCTAGTCAAACTAGATATTGAAATGATATTCTTAAAAGCATCAGGTACATATAAAATATTATTTAAACACAAAACATGTCCACACATATAAAAAGATTTAGAACATATGGCTAAAGCTTCAACAGTTGAGCCATCGCCAATCCAAAGTCTAACATCTCGAGCATGCAAGCTGCTACTATTTGTTAGTTCCTGCATATCATAGGTAATGTGAGAACTAGCTCCAGTATCTAAAACCCAAGCTGTAGATGAACTATGAGCATCATCAGCATCTAAATAACAAGATATAGACATACCTTCTGAAGGTGTATCCTTCTTCTTCTGAAGGTGTATCCTTCTTCTTCTTCAGAGAAGCAAGATACTCTGGACAGTTCCTTTTCCAATGCCTATCCTTCTGGCAGTGGAAACACTTTCCTTTGTGTCCATCAGCTTTGGTCTTCCCTTTCTGTTTAGCTATCTTCATGGAAGGTTCTAGAACTTGAGGTTTCTTATTCTTATTGCCCTTCTTCTTATTGGACTTTTCAGCAGAAGAAGATGCAATCAAAGCTACCTCTTTTCCTTTATTGCCTGGCATATTTTTTTGGGCAATAACCAGCATGTTAAGTAAACTAGCCAAGGTGTATTCTAGCTTAGTCATATGGAAATTTATCACAAAATTCCCAAATGACTCAGGTAGGGACTGAAGGATCAAATCCATCTACAGTTGGAAATCTATGTTAAAGTCAAGATGTTCCAGCTGCTCTATAAGTCGAATCATTTTGTAGACATGATCCCCAACATTCTGTCCCTCAAACATCCTCATTCAAAATAGCTGCCTAGATATCTCATACCTAGCATTCCTGCTATGCTCACCATACAACTCTTGTAGGTGAAGGAGGATCTCACTAGCATTTTACATATTTTCATGCTGCTTCTGTAACTCATTACTCATAGAAGCAAGCATGTAACACTTGGCTCTCATATCATGCTCCTTCCACTTGTCTAAAGTGTCATATTCCTGTTGAGTGGCCTCTGGAGGTAAGGGACAAGGAACATTTGAGTCTAGAACATATCTAATACGTTCTAGGTTCAGGACAAGTTTTTAATTTTTGAGCCAATCAGAAAGATTAGGCCCCGTCAACCTATTGTGATCAAGTATGCTCGCAATGATATTGGATGGTGGTGGTTATTATGTGCTCATTTTTATCAGAAAATTAACTTCAAAAAATAACTAGATTAATTAGTAAATGTATCAGGTATTAACCAAAATGATTATGGTCTTTTAATCAAATTGGTCCTCCCACTAACTTGGCGAACCCTACACTTCCAAAGTAGGAAACGAAAATCCTAGTTCAATGGATTTCTAGTGGGTGATTGAATTCTTATAGTCTTATTGATCATCCTCAAGCACATCCATTATTGGAATTACAATAAACTATAAGTGAGCAACTCCTTGCCCATCACATCTCATGTGAGGTTCAATCATTCATCTGGCCCCTAATGCTCAAAATCTCAGGCACATCCATCGTTGATTTATCTTGCATTAGTTAAGTTGATCCCATTGAGCCAGTAAACATGCAAATAATTTTAATGTCATCGGGCACATCCATTATTGGCCATCAACTTATTTACATATTTACAACATCTCATGCTTAATAATCATCTTTAAGAAAATCTCTTAAATTAAATGCATCACATGACAGTATTTCAAATTTCTTAAAATAATTGCCTCAATAGAGAGCCCATGGTATAATTATTTTAATTATACCATTTCCAACTTAATCATTTGTTTGGAAGATTTAGTGGTTGGCTTAATTACTATTATAGTCTCACTTTGCACATTATCCAATTAGCATGCATATATCATATACTTGCATACATTCCCATACATCTTATGCATACATGGATAAACAATTAATATGGTATGATCATGGACTTTCTAAGGGATTCAATTCTAAGCCACCAAGAATTGAATCAGAGCATTCCTAGATGCATTTCATTCATTCATTTTACAAGAGTTGCTGAAGGAGTACATAATCAACACTTGATCTTGATTTCCTCACTAGTCCCACCAATGCTCTTTACCTCCTTGATCTTCTTGCAATCCAATTACATTGTAATCCTTGGCATACTAAGGCGAATTTACAAGAATATGGACTTTAAAGTCCTCAAATAAATGAAATTACAACTCAAATTATTACAATACTTATAATACATGCTACTAAAATAAAATTAATTATTTTACATCCCAAAGAAAAATAAAAGAAATAAATCCAATCACATTGGTCTTTTATTGTCCATGATCATCCATCAAGCATATTACCATTTAATAATTAAATAAAACATACATACTAAAATTAAATTGAATATCTCATATTCAACTAAAAAATTCAGATTTGAATCTCATTCAAACAAATCAAACAAATTTAAAAATTTAGATTTGAATCTCATTCAAACAAATTTAAAAATTCATATTTGAATCTCATTCAAACAAATTAAATTTAGAAACTCTTTTCAAGTTTAATACCTTGAAAATAATTTTCAAAATTTAATTGTGTGATTAAAATTTCTAATTAAACAATTTAATTAAGCATGGGCCTAAAGACATACAACAATTATATAAAGAAGGCCCAACAACCATGTGCACCAAGGGATGCTCAACCATCCATGCGCACCAAGAGATGCTCAACCATGCCGCCACCTTGGTGATGTACAATTAGCTTTTGATGCATCCATATTAATCAAATCACACAAATAAATCTGAATAAACAATCTAAATGGCAAATATAGTGGCTCTGATACCAATTGAAGGAGCGTAAGCATGGTGATTTATTCATTGGAGCATTGAATTTTAAAAATTTTCTTCTAGGGTTACATGCATCATGCCACATCTCTTATGTGCCTAATTAATTTCAATGCTTAATTGCATATTAAAACACTTTTAATATGTATTAGGATCTATGTTTGCCATTCAAGATTGTGAATTAATAAGTTAATTCATTTAAACCTTAGTTTAAAAGAGGAGTTTGAGTACTAACCTCTTTGATGCACTATGGATGCAATTGGCACCTTTAGGAAGCACCTAGGACCCCAAGTGTTGTCTCTCTAGCTTTTCCACACCAAGATCACTAATGGGAAGCCCACAAATCAGCTTCTCAAGCCTTGCCAATCAATTATAATTTGGGTTCTTGCTTTTAGAAATGTTGTATGTGTGTATAGGACACTAGAAATAATTTCTAGCAATTTTAATTCAAAGAAACCAAGGGATTTTTCTTTGAATCAAGTGAGAAAGGAAGAGAGGAGAGAGTGAACCCTTTGTGCCATCCACTTTTAGTGAATAAGAAGAATGATTTGTTTCTTTATTTTCCTTTTATGCTTAGGTCATTAAGTCACTTAAACCCTATGCCATATATCATCACCACATTGCATCTTATTTTTAATTGACCTAATCACATTAAGCCAAGTGTCAAAGCTAGACTTAATCTTGACTTTGATCACCTTGCATGATAGGAAGACAAATGGAAAACTTATATGATGCCATGTGTCACCATTTCATGATGCCACATGTCAGCATGTGAAATGACCAAATTACCTTTATGTAATAATTTTGAGTTCTCAATCCAAAATCATTATTTCTCCTCTTCAAATCAATTTATATTAAATATAAATTAATTAATTAATCTCTATTAATTAATTTCTCACAATTAAATTCATATTGAAACACTTTAAATATAAATTTAACTTATACTATACATCCAATAACGTAGATTTAGTTTCAAGCTATGCTAGGGACTTTGTAATCTCAATGCAAACCAAAACTATTTAATTAATCAATTAAATCACATTTAACTTGGTGATTAACTTGTGTATGTGTGTGACTCACTGGGCTCATCACTAATTGGCAATGAGATATGATATCAACTCTTAATATCATCAGAACTCTTTTTTACCTTAAATGATTTCTCTAAATCATTTTAGGCATCTCATAGACCATGGTTGACACCTAGCATAGCGTGCTATGGCCACCCAATTAGTAATAAGGAATACCTTAAATGAACCTTTAATCATATGTTACCATGCACTAGAATCTCTCTGTTATAAAATCCCAATTCGAGCTGGAGTCATGGTTTATGTCAAACCCCATTTGCTATGAACATTATGTTCTTTTTTAATTCCAATTCTTCATTAATTAGATTTTCCTGTTAGAAACTCTTTTCTAGCTAAATCTTTCTGTTTTAGCTAGGAACTTGAAACATCAAGAACAATTAAATGAACATAGGATTTTTTTTCCTATTTACTTAGGGTAATAGATTTCATCTTGATCAACACCTATCTCCATATATAACTAGTATGAGCCAACACATACCCATATACCCATACACAGTACAAGTATGAGAGTAGTATCAAACTCAAACCACCTATATACAAGATAATTGTATTATCCCAGGTCTAAAGATTATATGCACTGATATGATATATGACAATGCATTGACAAGAGTAAACTCCATGTGCTTATCATATGCGTCACTGGTTTGGCCTACTTATCATGTATAAGTGCCTATCATGTTTGTTATGTTGCATGAGACTCACCACTCCATCTTATTTATATCTCATATAAATATCTTGGAAACAAACATGATTACAATCTTTCTGGATAAGTCATGTCCTGTGTGAAGTATCCTCGATTGTGAACTGATTTATGATACTTTATCCTAGAAATACTGTTACTCATATTCTTAACAACTTAAGAATATAATTTCTAACAAAATATCAATGGACATTTTCTATTACACATAAATACATTATGTAAACGGAAAAGTGAAATTGCTTTTTATTAATAAAATACGTACAAGATCCATACTAAATGGATGCTCTAGGAAATACTACTAATAACACATAGAAAGGCACTACCACATTATCAGAGAGATATTTGGGCGAGGCGATGTAGCCATGCAGAAAATAGCATCAGCTGAAAATCCAGTTGATTCATTCACAAAGCCTATGTCACAAGCTCAGTTAGACCGACATCTTGAGAAGATGGGTCTAAGATATTGTAATGAATGGCTCTAGTGCTAGTGAGAGATTGTTAGTAGTATGCCCTAGAGCATATCATTTTGTATGTATCTTGTATATATTTTATTAATAAAAGGTGATTTCACTTTTCCGTTTACATAATGTAGTTATGTGTAGTAGAAAAGGTTCATTGATATTTTGTTAGAAATTCTATTCTTAAGTTGTTAAGTATATGAGTGATAGTATTTCTAGTACAAAGTATCATAAATTGGTTCACAATCGAGGATACTTCACGCAGGACATGACTTATCCAGAAAGATTGTAATCATGTTTGTTCCCAAGGTATTTATATGAGATATAAATAAAATGGAGTGGTGAGTCTCATGCCATATAACAAACATGCAAGACACTTATACATGATAAGTAGGCCGAACCAATGACGCATATGACAAGCACATGGAGTTTACTCTTGTCAATGCATTGTCATATATCATATCAGTGCATATAATCTTTAGACATGAGATAACACAGTTATCTTGTATATAGGTGGTTTGAGTTTGATACTACTTTCATACTTGTACTGTGTATGGGTATATGGGCATGTGTTGGCTCCTACTAATTATATATGGAGATAGGTATTGATCAAGATGGAATCTATTACCCTAAATAAATACGAATAAAATCCTGTGTTCATTTAATTGTTCTTGATGTTTTAAGTTCCTAGCCAGGACAGACAGATTTAGTCAGAAAAGAGTTTCTGACAAAAAAATCTAATTAATCAAGAACTAGAATTAAAAGATAACATAATGTTCATAGCAAATGGGGTTTGACATTGATCATGACTCCAGCTCGAATTGGGATTTTATAACAGAGAGATTCTAGTGCATGGTAACATATAATTAAAGGTTCATTTAAGGTATTCCTCATTACTGATTGGGTGGCCATGGCACGTAATGCTAGGTGTCAACCATGGTCTATGAGATACCTAAAACGATTTAGAGAAATCATTCATAGTAAAAAAGAGTTCTGATGATATTAAGAGTTGATATCATATCTCATTGCCAATTAGTGATGAGTCTAGTGAGTCACACATATACACAAGTTAATCACAAAGTAAAACGTGATTTAATTGATTAATTAAAAGTTTAATTGATTAATGAAATATGTTTGATTTGCAATGAGATTGCAAAGTCCCTAGCATGGGTTGAAACTAAATCTAGGTTATTGGATGTATAATATAAGTTAAATTTATATTTAAAGTGTTTAAATATGAATTTATTATGACAAATTAATTAATAGAGATTAATTAATTAATTTATATTTGATATAAATTGATTAGAAGAGGAGAAATAATGATTTTGGGTTGAGAACTCAAAATTAAAACATAAGGGTAATTCGGTCATTTCACATGGTGACATGTGGCACCATGAGATGGTGGCACCATGAGATAGTGGCACCATGAGATGGTGACACATGACATCATATAAGTTTTCCATTTGTTTTCCTATCATGTAAGGTGATCAAAGTCAAGATTAACTCTAGTTTTGACACTTGGCTTAATGTGATTAATTCAATTAAAAATAAGATGCAATGTGGTGGTGACATGTGGCAAAGGGTTTAAGTGATTATTTGACCTAATTATAAAAAGGAAAAGAAAAGAAGAAACATATATCTCTTTCTTGTCTCAAAGGTGGCGGCACCTCTCTCCCATCTCCTCTTCTTGCTTTCTTCATCAATTCAAAGAGAAATCATTCATTCCCTTTGAATTAAAATTGCTAGAAATTATTTCTAGTGTCCTATACACACATATAACCTCTCTCAAAGCAAAACCCCAAATTATAATTAGATAGCAAGGCTTGAGAAGCAAAATTATGGACTACCCATTGGTGATCTTGATGTGGACAAGCTAGAGGGACAAGACTTAGGGTCCTAGGAGCTTCCTAAAGGTGTTAATTGCATCCATAGTGCATCAAAGAGGTTAGTGCCCAAATTCCTCTTTCAAACTAGGGTTTAATTGAATTAATTTATTAATTCACAATCTTAAATGGAAAATGAAGATCCTAATACATATTAAAAGTGTTTTAATATGCAATTGAGCATTGAAATTAATTAGGCACATAAGAGATGTGGCATGTTGCATGAAACTTTAGGAGAAAAATTTTGAAATTCAATGCTCCAATGCACCAATTACCATGCTTCCGCTCCTTCACCACCACTTTAAAAATGAATGAAAATTAGTTTAAAATCCCTTATAGTATATTTAATGGATTATCGGTAGGAGAAGTTTGGTAATTCATTAGATATACTACGGGATTATGTTATGCCTTACGGAGGGGTAAGGTGTGACACCGTAAGTGCATGGATCATGAATAAGTAATATAATAGTGAATAGAGTATCATTGCCACGAGGAATATATAGGCATAAGTACTAAGCTAGACAATAATTTTAACAGTTTAAACTATCGAAGTTATAGAGTGATTAATTCTAAACTATTGCTAAGAATACTGAGAATCAAAGGAAATAAAGCTGCGAATTCAATCTAAAAGAATCTATGAACTGAACAATTCTAGATTAAGATTATGGACTTAACCTTGCTTATTCAACTGATTGAGGATTGTTACTTTGATGGAAATTAATCCTAGGATATCCTAAGTCCTCTTTCAAGGCACCTATTAAGTTCTTTGATTAATTGTGAAGTTCCACAAAGGATGCCAGCCTATATCTAGGTCAGATTTTTTAGGTTCAAAATCCTGATTTCCAATACTAATCTTCACCTTCCAGTTTTTTAACTAGTATCTTATATCATAACTAGGTGAATACCAACGCATAGCATGCGTTAAGAACACAAAATATTAAATCAAAGAACAAGGCTCAAATCCATTAAATAAACTTAGTATGCATCCATAACAGAAATTAAAAGTACTACTCTCCTAATTTCAGAATTAAACAAACTACTTACTCATGGTGAGTTTAACAAATATATTGCAATTAAAATAAAAGAACATAAAGTATTTTGAAGAAATAAAACAAAAGAACCCAGAACAAAGATTTTATAGTTTGAACTTTTGAAATTTTAGCTGAGAGCTCTTCTCCTTGGTGCTGATGCAGCTTCTCTTCAAATGGCTTGGAAAAACTAGGCTAAAATTAATTCTAAACTGAAAGACTTTTGTTGAAGGTCTCTTCTCCTTGTTCCAGTCTTTTAGTATTTATATCAGGTGCTTTAGAGTCATGATTTAGAGTCCTAAGAGCCTTAGAAGTCTATTCGAAATGCGAAGGGTGGAGTTCAAGTCACATCAGAAATCTGCCTTTTACAAAGTACATGGCCTGTGTGGCACTACATAGTCCTGGGGCATGTAAATTTTTGGATAGAATTTAGCTTCGTTCAGGTGGGAGACAGCAGGTTACATGGGGGTCTTTAAGTTTACATGGGGTTAAGCACAGGACCCGTGTACTATCTTCCTTTCTTTGGCTTTTCAGATTTAGATTTCTAGAGAATTACACAGGGGCATTGTGAGGTACACGAGGTCAATTACATGACCCGTGTACTATGGCTCCTTTTTTTTTCTTTAATCTTTTCTTGCCAGAGGGTTACACGGGTCTAGTTCCATTCTTACACGACCTGTGTACTATGATGCAGCAGCTTCTTTTGCTTTTCTTAATTTTCAAACTTGCCTAATCGACTCCTATACCTTGGACTTCCTTTAGAACACCTGAAAATATACAGAAAATACAAAATTTACTGGCGATTAACCAAATTGACAAAAACTAATGAAACTAACTAAAGTGCACGCAATTAGCTATCTAAATGCTATGAAATGTAGTGTAATTGTGCCTTGGAATACCCATATGATACAAGTGTATCAACAATACCACAAAAGTAAGCTTTTCCAAGGCTAGGTAATTGAGTTTGGCAGCTTTCAACACCTAGCTAGTGAAATAAATTGGCCTTTGTTCACCTTCCTCTTCTCGAACCAAAACAAAGCTCATTGTCTCTTTAGTGACTATAAGATATAAGAGCAAAACTTCACCCAGCTTGGGTGAGTCAAGAAGAGGTGGGTTAGTTAAAAAAATTTTCAATTCATTAAAGGCCACCTGACAGTCTTCGCTCGATTAAAAACTCTTTCTTGCTTTTAGAGCTTAGTCAAAAAGCAGACATTTTTTAGCCAAACAGAACATTAATCGTCTTAAAGCTGTTACCCAACCATTCAACTTCTAAACTTCTTAAATGCTTCTAGGTGGTCACATATCCATGATTGCTTGGATTTTTTTAGGTTCACCTCTATCCCTCTTTCTGATATCATGTATCCTAAAAACTTATCGACCTTGACTGTAAAAGTGCACTTTTCTAGATTTAACTTTATACCAATTTTGTCAAGAATGTTGAATGCCTTTTCGATGTCTTTGGCATGGTCTTCCATCCTTTTGCTGTTAATGATCATGTCATTCATATAAACTTCCATTATTTTACTGATCAAGCCATTGAACACTTTGTTTACCAACCGCTAATAAGTGGCCCCTGCATTTTTTAAATCGAATGGCATCACCTTGAAGCAGTATACCCTTGAGTCAGTGATAAAAGCTATCACACCTGCCTTCCACCCTATAGAGGCAATGTGATAAGGAAAAACTGACAGAGTTTCTCCTAAAATATATCTAATTGGACATATGAAACCTGCTGAAACCTGGAAGAATATGTAAATATATACATATACACATAAAGTGGCTCCATGCCAAATAGATATATCATCTTCATATACACATTATTATTTTTTCCCTCCGTGGGAACCAAAAAATATACAAACACAGACTTTAGGTGGGTAGCAGCCTAAACACATAGATAATATATACAGCAATCCAAAATGATCAAAAGTTACAAAAGGAATATGTTGGCCAGACCTCTACTAAACTCTGCAACTGGTGAAGTGGAAGAAAGGACAATGTTAACAAATGAGGGCTGCTAATAGAAGGATCACCAAAAAGAATCTGAAATATTAAAAATTTAAGAGGTGAGTACAACTACTCAATGAGCAGATAAATAAATAACAAAGGGAGAATAGATAAGGTTTTGGTACTTAATAGTACCAGGTGCTATACTAACATATGTCAACTAAAAAAATATCATTTGCTGTACTTTACTTAACTGACATATAATAAAATTTCATGCTATAAAAAAATATTTCAGAAATAAATTTGCTAATAATCATAAAATCAATAATATTTTCATACACTCACAATATGTTTCCTATAGATAATGCTGGCATCTTAGGTGCATATAATAAACTCTGGCAACCTAAGAGCAATGCTGGTATCCTGGGCTGTATGATGACACTAACGGCCTAGGGGCAATAAATATGTTGGTCATACACATGTGCAAAGCCACCCCCAAAGGGCGACCACCTGATAGACGCCCCAAAGGCTATGTGTATATCGAAGATAGTATAAATATAAGCTGAGCTGAAATTATATCACCCGTCATCGAGGTGCTATCTATTCAGTGCATATATTGAGTGTATTCAGTAATTTATTTAGCTGTGCTTCTAAATCTTACTTCATTTAATAAATAAATACATAATTACCATTATCCATTCCCATTTTTGCATAAAGAAAAATAACATACATAAATATACATTGAATAAATGCATGATTTATTTTAAATTCTGAATTTTAAATCTTGAAGATGAAAAAGGTGAGGGTGAAATGCATGATTTATTTATCTAAAATTAAAAAAAAAAATTCAGCTGCATTTCGGTATAAATCGGATGTCTTCCAAAATTTCAAAAACTCAACCAATTCTTCACAAGCTACAACACATTCACAAATAATTTAAAATGTCCATATGTGGCCTACACCAAATAATATAATAAAAAAAAATATATATTTTTTTTTTCATTTACTTCTCCTTCTCCATTTGATATATACTTCTTTCTCCTTTAGCATTTCATGCTAAAATTTCTTCCTTTACTACATCAAAATTCTTGCCAATTTAATTACAATTAATCTCCATTAATAGCTCCAAAATAACCACATCATACTTTAAACACTTCATTATCCACCAAGCAATTAAGATATAGAACTTAAATCCATCCCTCCACTCACAAATTTTCCTATTTCTAACAACACTTGAAATTTTCCACTAGTTTATAACTTCCAATTATACTAACGATATAATATTTAACTCTATTTTTTCTTATATACACAACGTGCTAAATTTCTTGCATGTTTCTAGTTAAGATTTAATATACCCAACAATTATCAAACCATTAGTAGCTTGACCATCCATCCCAAATTTTCTTATTTATAATATTTCCATTCACTTCCCTTATAATTTCTACCAATTCTATTCTTTAAAATAGAATTTAGCAACATAATAATAATAACTTCAATCCCTTAACTCATTCTTAAAATAACATACCTAAATTGGAATTAAAATTAATGTTAAGCTTACTCAACAAATCCTAGGACATATGTATAAAATTTCTTTACTCAACTCTTCAATGAACAAACTCTACTACAAGTTATTCAATAATACTAAGCAACTATGGTAGCTCATGATATAGCCTAAAAATTAAATAAAGAAAATTCAACTTGAAAATCCTAGTATAGAGAAGTTGAGGTTTGGCTACCGATATTGTCTATATCTCTCCTTAGTTTCATTGTTAACCTAAGGGAATATCAATAACTTATTAAATCATGAAGGGAGGAAGCTATTAGTGCTACCTTGATCAAGAAACAACAAAGAAAGAAACAACAAAGAAAGAACCAAAGACACTAGAATTAAAAAGGATGGTTGCTACTCCCCATTCTTCTCCTTTACTTGGAATAGAGATTACAAGATGAGAGAGGGAACTATGGCTCATGGGAAAGATCTATCATAAATAGGGACTTATGGCATGTGAAAGTGATGTAATTTAGCAAAATTTTTATTGGAAGAGTTAAGTTATTGGGTAAGGGTTTTCAATTCCCCTGCTGTTGCTTTATTTCCCCCGTTTTTGCTTTATACCCGATCTGCTCTGTTTTGATTTTATTTTTATCTCTCTTTTTTTTTTTTTTTTACTTTTCCTCTCTTGACTTTTCTTTCTTCCTTTTTCTTAGTTGTTGTTTTGTTTTGATTGGTTTGAATGTTAAAATTCTATCCTCTTAAAAGAAATTTCATCTTCGAAATTTATATACCTCGTGAAGCAAACAAGTGTGGGTACTGAGCCCGCATATCATCTTCTCTCTCCTAAGTACGTTCTTTTCTGGAATGATTGCCCCAATGAACCTTGACTAATGGAACTACTTTGTTCTTAACATAGATACATGGAAAACATCATGAATTTGTGATAACTCAGGAGGCAAAGCTAAACGATAAGCAATGGGTATGATCCTCTTTATAATCTCATAAGGTCCTACAAACCAAGGACTCAACTTCCCACGCTTACCAAAGTATATAATTCTCTTCCAAGGAGAGATCTTTAAGAATACCCTATCACCGACATTGTACTCAATATCTCTTCTCTTCAAATCTGCATAACTCTTTTGTCTGTCTTGTGCAGCCTTTAACCTACTTCTAATCATTTGGATCTTATTAGCAGTGTGTCGTACCATTTCTGGGCCTTCTAGCTTCTTTTCTCCAACTTCAATCCAACATAATAGTGTTCTACATTTTCTACCATATAGCTCTCATAAGGGGCCATGCCAATACTAGCATGATAACTATTATTATAAGCAAACTCTATCAAAGATACATACTTCTCTCAACTTCCCTTAAACTCTATTACACATGTCCTAAGCATGTCTTCTAGAGTCTGAATAATTCGTTCAGATTGACCGTCTATTTTTGGATGGAAGGAAGTACTAAACTTCATTTTAGTTCCTAAAGCATTTTGTAAACTAAGCCAAAATTGAGATGTAAACCTTGGATCTCTATCTGAAACAATGGAAACTAGAGCACCATGGAGTCTTACAATTTCATTGACATAAATCTCTGCTAACTTATCTAAAAAAATAATCCATCCTGACAGGCAAAAAATGTGCTGATTTCATCAATCTATCAATTATTACCCGAACTACATCATGCCCACGTGGAGTACGAGGTAATCCAGAAACAAAATCTATGGTGATATGCTCCCACTTCCATTATAGAATAGGAAGTGGCTGCAACTTTCCCGCTGGATACTGATGTTGTGCCTTAACTTGTTGGCATACCAAGCACCTTGAAACAAATTCTGCTATTTCCTTCTTTATATCTGGCCACCAATAATTTTCTCTAGGATCCCTATACATCTTAGTGCTACCCGAATGCATAGAATAGGCAGAACAGTGAGCCTCTTCCATGATCTCTCTTTTTAGGTTTTCCACATTAGGTACACATAACCTGCCACCAAACATTAAAGTCCCATCTTCACTAAGTGAAAAATCTGTATGAGTGTCATTTCTCACCTCATTGATGATCTTGTTTAATTGCTCATCTTGGCTTTGAGCTTTTCTAACCCTTTCCACCAATACTAGTCTAACTTTGAGAGTTACTAACAATGCCCCCGAATTATCCACTGCTAACTTTGCTCTTAGAGATCGAAACTCTAACAATAATGGAAGTCTAACTATTTTAACATATGCCAAATTACCAAGGGACTTTCAACTAAGGGCATCAACTACCACATTAGCCTTGCCTAGATGATATTTAATGGTGCAATCATAGTCCTTAAGTAATTCAATCCATCTTTTTAGGCTCAAATTCAATTCTTTCTATATGAGGAGATATTTTAAGCTCTTATGATCTGTATAAATCTGACAAGTCCTACTATAAAGGTAATGTCTCTATGTCTTCAAAGCAAAAACCATTGCAGCTAATTCTAGGTCATGGGTAGGATAATTTAATTCATGTGGTCTAAGTTGCCTAGAAGCAGAAGCTATCACCTTCCCATGTTACATCAGAACACAACCTAACCCCTTACGGGAAGCATCACTATAAATAATAAATCCGCCTACTCCCGAAGGTAGAGTAAGAACTAGAGTTGAAGTTAAACATGCCTTAAGCTTCTCAAAACTCTATTGGCAATCTTCTGTCCATTCAACCTTTGCATTCTTTCTAAGTAGTTTTTTCAATGGTGTTGCAATGATGGAGAAATCTTGGACAAAATGCCTGTAGTACCCTGCTAATCCCAAGAAACTCCTAACCTCTGTAGCATTAGTCGAGGATCTCATTTGACTACTGCTTCAATCTTCTTAGGATCAACAAACACTCCCTGTGCTGAAATAACATGTCCTAAGAAGATGACTCTATCAAGCCAGAACTCACATTTACTCAATTTGGCATATAATTGTTTGCTTCTTAAAGTTTGAATAAAATCTTCAAATGCTCCTCATGTTCTTTCTTACAACGAGAATACACCAAAATATCATCGATAAATACAATAACAAAGTTGTCCAAATAGGATTTGAACACCTTATTCATGAGGTCCATAAAAGCAGTTGGTGCATTAGTTAACCCGAAAGGCATAACAAGAAAATCAATCTCCCTATCAGGAGGTAATCCCAGAAGTTCATCAGGGAAAACATTAGGAAACTCACACACAACTGGAATGTCCTCTAACTTAGGCACTTTTAGGCTAGTATCAACAACATGAGCTAGGTATGCTTGACAACCCTTCCTAAGCATGTTCCTGGCAGTTATAGCAAAAATCACAGAGGAAGGAAGAAAACACCTTTCTCCATGAAAGATAAATTTGGGCCCCTTAGGGCAATCAAACATCACTGTCTTCTTAAAAAAATCTACTGTGGCGTGGTGGCGGGATAACCAATTCATGCCTAAAATAACATCAATATCCTGGAAATGTAAAGGAATCAAGTCTACTAGTAACTCATGATCACCCAATTTAACAACACAATCCTTGTACACATGCTCACATATAATAGAATTCCCAACTAGTGTCCCCACAACTAATCCACAATCTAGAGGTTTCAATTCTCTATCGGCATGCATAGAAAATGATTGAGACACAAAAGAATAAGTGGACCCAGGGTCTATAAGAATGCCTGCATCTCTACCAAATATGGTCAACATACTTGTCACAACTTTTGGAGATGCTCTTGCCTCCTGCTGTGTCATAGGAAAGACTCCGGCTTGAACGTAAGGCCTACCAAGTTGTGTTATAGGTTTAGACTGAGCTAATGAAGTTTCCCCAATAGTTTTACTTTCACTATGTCTCATTTCTACTGTAAGTTTACCTCATGCTGGTGCTGTACCAATTTGTGGATTCTGAGGTGTCACCAATCCATAACCAGAACCACTATTTTTAGTCACAAGTAAAGGACAATCCCTTTTAAAGTGTCCTGGAGCACCACACTCAAAGCAACCTCGATCAAACCTCCTACCCTCCCCATTATGGTACTTACCACAGGTGGCACATTGAAGAAAAGTTCTCTTCTTCTATTCAAACCCAGAATTGTCTCCTTGTCCCAGTCTCTGTCTCTGTGCCCCAAAGGAACTACCCACTGACTGTGCCATTAATCCCTAACTAGCTTGAAATCGAGTAGGCTACTATCCTATACTCATATAAAAACCCTTACTACTGCCACCATAATCAGTTCTAGACTGAGATGAACTACCTCCTCTTTTAGTTGGTCTCTCCTTGAACCCTTGTGAAGAACTTTGCCCATGCTTCTAACTCATTTTCTGCTCATATTCTTTCTCTTCTTGTCTCACTTTTTCAACATTCAAAACCGCTTCCACTAATTCATGAAAATTACTACCTCTGAACCAAGTCATGGAAGATCTAATGCCAACATGTAAACCTTGCCTGAACCTATCACATTTAGCTTCTTTAGAAGGCGAGATGTCTGAAACAAAACCATAAAGATCCTCAAACTGATCAGCATACTCTCTTACTGAGATACTACCCTGAAATAACCTGAAGAAGGCATTTTGCTTTCCTTTTCTATAACTTTTTGTCAGATACTCTTGGTGAAAATCAATCACAAATCTCTCTTAAGCCAAATCAGCTCCAATTCTGTGACGTATACCATCAAACCAACTATCTGCCTTACCCTGTAACAACCCATGTATATTATCCATCCTATCTGCATTTGTCATTTTCATCAAATCAAATACTTTTATAACTCTTTTCAACCATTTATCTACAACATTAGCATCAAAAGAACCCTCAAAGTCATAAGCCCCAAACGTTTAGCATGATCCACTACCTCCCATGGATCTTTCGACTTAGTTGTGACAGCTGCTGTAATTACTGTGCCACAAATGCACCAAGATCTGTATTCAACTAAAAAGGAATAGCTGGTGCTTCAAGTGGAATAGGAGGTGCATTTATAGGTGCAATAGGTGGTGCACCTATAGATGGAATAGGCGGTGCAACTGTAGCTACAGGTGGAACTGGCTATGGTGGTGCAACTGGATATGCCCCTAATGCTACATCGTGAGAAATAATAACATGTTCATCTCCACCCTCAATTAACTCCTGGTCTACCACCTACTACTTTGGCACCCCGGCCTCTACCACCTACTACTTTGGGCGGCATTGTCTTACAAATAAGATAAGGAATAGAACATCAAGAGATAATCAACTACACTGACACTAGAAAGGTCTACAAAATCTATAAACCTAGGCTCTGATACCAATAATTTTCACACTTGCCTTCACCCTATAAAGGAAAATGTGATAAGGAAAAACTGATAGAGTTTTCCCTAAAATATATTTAATTGGACATATAAAACCTGTTGAAACCTGAAAGAGTATGTAAATATATACATATACACCTAAAGTGGCTCCATGCCAAATAGATATATCATCTTCCTAGATACATGATTTTTTTTCCCTCTGTGGGAACAAAAAAATATACTAACATAGACCTTAGGTGGGTAACAGCCTAAACACATAGATAATATATACAGTATCCAAAATGATCAAAAGTTACAAAAGGAATATGTTGGCCCGACCTCCACTAGACTCTGCAACTGGTGAAGTGGAAGAAAGGACAATGCTAACAAATGAGGGCTATTGATAGAAGGATCACCAAAAAGAATCTGAAATATTAAAAATATAAGAGGTGAGTATAACTACTCAATGAGCAAATAAATAAATGACAAAGGGGGAATAGACAAGGTTTTGGTACTTAATAGTTCCAAGTGCTATAGTAACATATGTCAGCTAAATAAATATCATTTGTTATAATTTACATAACTGAGATAAAATAAAATTTCATGCTATAAAAAAAATATTTCAGAAATAACTTTGCCAATAATCATAAAGTAAATAATATTTTCATACACTCACAATATGCTTCCTATAGATAATGCTGGTATCTCAGGTGCATATAATAAACTCAGGCAACCTAAGAGCAATGATGGCATCCTGGGCTCTATGATGACATATAACGACCCAAGAGCAATAAATATGCTGGTCATACACATGTATAGAGCCACCCCCAAAGGGCGACCACTTGATATATGCCTCAAAGGCAATGTGTACATCAAGCGTTGTCCCAAAGACAATATAAATATAAGCTGAGCTGAAATTATATCATCCGTCATTAAGGTGCTATCTATTCAGTGCATATATTGAGTGTATTCGGTAATTTATTCACCTGTGCTTCTAAATCTCATTTCATTTAATAAACAAACACATAATTACCATTATCCATTCCCATTTTTGCATAAAGAAAAATAACATACATAAATATACATTGAATAAAAATTACCAGTGTTAAATATTTACCCACTCACGTGTATTGAAGACTAATAAAGCCTAGACTATTGAAGCACCCCTGGCATCTACAACAGAAGCTAGGTCATCTTTTAAAGGTGTAGGAAAAGGTAATATATTAAGAAAAGGAATTTTAAATCCTGAAGATGAAAAAGGTAAGGGTGAAATGCATGATTTATTTATCTAAAATTGAAAAAAAATTCGGCGGCATTTTGGTATAATCGGACATCTTTCAAAATTTCAAGAATTCAACCAATTCTTCATAAGCCACAGGACATTCATAAATAATTTAAAATTTCCATTTGTGGCCTACACCAAATAATATAATAAATTCCATATTTTTTCTATTTATTTCTCCTTCTCCATTTGATATATACTTCTTTCTCCTTTAGCATTTCATGCTAAAATTTCTTCCCTTTACTACATCAAAATTCTTGCTAATTTAATTACAATTAATCTCCATTAATAGCTCCAAAATAATCACATCATACTTTAAACACTTCATTATCCAACTAGCAATTAAGATATAAAACTAAAATCCATCCCTCCACTCACAAATTCTCCTATTTCTAACAATACTTGAAATTTTTCACTAGCTTATAACTTCCAATGATACTAAAGATATAATATTTAACTCTATTTTTTTATGTGCACAACATGCTAAATTTCTTGTATGTTTCTAGTTAAGATTTAATATACCCAACAATTATCAAACCATTAGTAGCTTGACCATCCATCCCAAATTTACTTATTCATAATATTTCCATTCACTTCCCTTATAATTCCTACCAATTCTGTTATTTAAAATAGAATTTAGCAACATAATAATAATAACTTCAATCCCTTAACTCATTCTTAAAATAACATACCTAAATTGGAATTAAAATTAATGTTAAGCTTACTCAACAAATCCTAGGACATATATATGAAATTTATTTACTCAACTCTTCAATGAACAAACCTTACCACAAGTTATTCAATAATATTAAGCAACTATGGTAGCTCATGATATAGCCTAAAAATCTAAAATAAAGAAAATTCAACTTGAAAATCCTAGTATAGAGAAGTTGAGGTTTGGCTACCTACATTGTCCATATCTATCCTTAGTTTCATTATTAACCTAAGGGTGTAACACCCCTATTGGTATAGCCTGGTATATTTCATTGTTCCGGTGACCGGTGTCGGTCCGGACAATTAAGGGGATTAGAACCATACTTAAGACAACTTGAGAAGCCATAAACACAAATAATTAGTAATGTTTAATTAGTTAACTATAAATAAGAAAAACAGAACATAAGAAGTTAAACGAGCCGAGAGTCACAGCGATGAGTGACCTCCTCGGGAACGACTGCGAAGTCGTTTTAAACTCAAATTTCGAACCGTAAAAAGTGACGCTGCTGTCCTTAGGACCCTTATAAACACAGTGAAAAAGAGAAAATCATGAAAAAGAACTGTTAAGCCAGTCAAATAATTAGGTCAGGGAGCCGAAAGAAATATTAGATTATTTACAAACTGGGTTGAACCGGCGAAGGGCAATTTAGTCAATTGACCCCGAGAGCTGACTCCTGACCTAACTGTCAAATAAAATCAGAGAAAAGAAAATTTCAGAATCGAGAATTAAATTAAAGAACTAATAAAAAAAATAAATAAATAAAAAAAGAAAAGAAAGAAGTTAGAAAAGTCAAAGGTGATGACATCATGAATGATGTCATAAAAGATTAATTAAATTATTTTATTAATTTGGGAATTTTGGTCTTCAAAAAGGGATAAAAACATAAAAGAAAAGAAAAAAAAAATCATTCTTCTTCATCAAAAACGTGTATCTCTCCTCTCTCTCTCTTTTCTCCTTAATTTTCTCCATAACCATGAAATTCAAGCTTTCAAAGCTTGAATCAACCCCATAAATTCCCCAAAAATTCTACTAAATTATGATTAAGCTTTGGTTGGGCTACTAGAAGAGGAGATTGAAGAAGCAAGAAAGAAGAAAAAAGAGAAGAAAATTAGTGATTGGAAAATCAAACAAAGGTTAGTATATAAATTTGAATTCTTTTACTAAATTTCTATGTTCTTAGTTTAATTAACTTAGAAAGTAACTTAAAATGAAAAAAAAATAATTGTGAGGGATCAAAGCTGAATTTAGGCTAGCTAGGGTTTGATGTGTGTGCATGAATTTGATGGACTTTAAGGTGTATATGAGCTTGATAGAGTTAAAGAAGCATGTATATAGGCATTGAATTGGTTAAATGAAACAATTAAGTGAGATTAGGGTTAGGAGGCTAGGGTTTGTGAACCAAATTTTGGAGAAATGCTTAAATGATGACTTTGGTCTATTATGAGATGAAAAATGGTCAATAATGACCTAAAGAGATGTGTGGGAATTGTTGGAATGAAAACCAAATTCGTAGGTCAAATGGTCATGCTGCTGGCGGCATGACCAAACCTACTTTGAAGGACCAAAACGGGAATTTTACAAGCCCAATTGATATGCCACCAATTGGGAATGAAAATAGACATAAAAGGGCACAATTTTCATTAAGGAACCATGCCCAAAAACTGACCAAAACTGGGTGAACCAATTGACCAAAGTGAAATGAGAGCAGGCTGCCACTGCACCAAACTGACCAAATGAACAGTAACTGTTCATTTGGTCATAACTCGAGTTAGGAAGGTCAAAATGACCTGAAATTTTACCAGCAATTAGATATGATATAGATCTAAAACTTTTATGAAGAACACCAACCCAAATTATGCCATTAACCCATTCAAATCATTGAACAAAGTTGAGTTACTGTACCTGTGATTCTGCAGAATTGCCATTGAGCAGTAATGTTTGAAGGGCTATAACTCTCTCTAGGAAACTCGGATTTAGGTGATTCTTGAACCGATGGAAACCTAAGACATAGTAGAATATTTCATATGAAGAAAGTTAGACCAAATTATGAACTTAACTTGATCAAATTACTGAACAAAGTTGGACCAAAAATCTGCCAGAACCAAAATACCGGTATGAACAGTGCACGTAAACAGTAATTATATTTTGGCCATAACTTGAGCTACAAAACTCCGATTGGGGTGATCCAAAAATGAGAATACACTTAAGACAATAAGGAACATTTTCTATGAAGGAAGTTTTGCCAAATTCCAACAGTAGATTGACCAATGGAACAGTGTAACTTCGGAGCACCAAAACCGAAAATTGGCAATTTTGCCAAAATGACTTAAGCTTGGAGAAAATGACCAAAACCAACAAGTTTAATAACCAAAATGTGGTATGTGGGTGAAGTTGGAGTTTCCATACCTATTAAGCCTTAGAAAGTCAACTATTTGACTTGAATAGTGCAGTGAATAGTAACCCAAAATACAAAAATTTTAAGAACGTCGAAATTAGCACGTTAGAGCTAGGTAAAAGTGAAGTTAAATTTATTTTTGGATTTATGTTAAATTATGGTACTGAAACACTATAAAATTGTGTGTTTCAGTGGAAAAGAATACCGGGACAGAACCCGAGGAGTCGAGTCAAGGCCAACAGGCGACTCGCTTGAGGTTTGTGCACAACTAACTCTTTTGTTATTTTTCAATTCCAAATTGATTTGAAATAAATTTATTGTATGATTTATGATTTTTGTTGTGTTGAGAATTTTAACTTATTGAATGAAATTGTATAATTTGAATACAAATTTTCTTATGCATTTAAGGAATTATTGCATTGTTTTGAGGATTGTAAATTTTAAGTTTGATGTGTTGCCAACCTTGAGCATGAATTTATGATGATTAAAAATGTTGATTTGTAAATGCTTTGTAAATAGAAATTGTTTTGAATATGATTTGAAACCACAGTTGACATGACAAAATATGTTGTGAATTCTCATTAGCTTGTCTAGTGAGATAACTCCTCCACTTGATGGGGCGAGTTTCTTCCTCTCTGGCTTGCCAGTTGGGGAATGATGTGAATGAGTACTCATATATACTAGCTAGTCTTTGTTTCTCCCTTTTAGCCTCGGTTATTGGGAGTATGTGAAATGTCGTGGTGTACAACACGGCATCTATTCGAATTTTGGGTCATGGGTTCGATCAGGTGTATTGTTGGCAACGCCCTTTAAATTATGTATGATTTGATAAATTGTGATTGAAATAAATAATTTGTCAATGATTCAAAAATTTTGCATTGTCTCGGAATTTAAAAGAAATGTAAATAAATAGTTACTATTTGATCAAAATGTTATTCGAATGAATAATTTGCATGAATGAAAATGTTGATTTCTGAAGGTCATGGATTTTGAAGAATTTAGAAATTTTAAAATTCTATTTGTTATGAATTGTCAAGCATAAATTGTATTAAGTTTTAAATTGTTAGTTTGTGTACCACTGAGTTCACTACTCAGCGATAGCTTGTTATGCTGTCGCAGATATAGAGACTAGAGGAGCAGCAGATTGAGCTGCTGAGGACAGGGGAGCTACCTGCTAGAAGTTATCGGGTATAATTTTATACCCTGACTGTAAATATTCATTTTGATGTATGTATTGCACGTAATTGTATGGACATGTAAAATCGGTCTTGAGCAGCTTGTATAAAGTTTGTATAAAGTTGTAATAAATTTTAGTTTGGATTTTCTTAATGTAAATTTCTTGTAATGATGTATCTAAATTGTTTTGTTTCTAAGGAAATATGAATGATATTGATTGACAGTATTTTGAGAATTATTGAACTTGTGAATTTGAGAAATTGGTTGAGATTGAGTATGAATTTGAAGCAGTGGTTAGAAAATTATTGGAAGTGCTTTTATTTCAGGTATTTGAAGAACTGGTTTCTCAAAATACAGAGGGAACTCTGTCAAAATTTTTATAAAATTTGCGTAAAAACAAAATGGACCAAAAATATTAACTAGATTTACTTTTAATCATATGTTTTAAATACCTATTGGAAAATGCTCACCACTTATCAAAAATAAGAAAATTGTTTTAAAATCCCTTGTAGGGTACTTAATGAGTTATCGGTAGGTGAAGTTCGGTAGTTCATTAGGTATTCTACGGGATCATGTTATACCTTACAGAGGGGTAAGGTGTGACATGTTTTAGTGGTATCAGAGCAAGTTTTTGAAGTACATTTTAAATTGTGAATTTGTGTCTTTCCTTGTTAAGTACAACTGCTCAATGTCCATAATTGTTACATACCGTGCATTACATCATGAATATGAACTAACGGGGAGAAATCTCCTTGTGTTGGGTGTACAGGAAATTGAAAAAAAAAAATCCTGTGAATAGATATGGACAAGAGGGATAAAATTGTAGAAGCGATGCATGACTAACGCAAAGAGAGACCCCAGTTTCCACGAGCGTTGGGGTCCAAGCGCACCAATCCCTCCTATACAAATTATCGCTCAAACGGCCCAAAGAGATGGCCATGTTCTTTCAGCAAATGGCTGATAATCTGTCAGCCCAGGCCCAAGTACAAACCCAACCCCCTCAAGAGCAGAATGAAAAAGAGAAAAGTGGGAAACCCATCGATCAAAGTTCGAGTAGTAATTTGGGAAAGAGAAAAGATTTTGAGGGACCCCGAGCTCTCAAGTATGACAGAGGCAGATCTTCAGGGCGGAAGCAATCAAGAACCATTCGTTAAAGAACCAAAAGTTCCTACCCTACCCGTTTCTGTGATGTTTGTGGGAAATTACACGGAGGTATATGCCATAGGGTCACTGGAGCCTACTTCAATTGTGGTGGAATTGGACATTTCGCCCGAGATTGTACTAGCGCATATCGAGTTATGCCACATACTACACCAAAGGAATCAGTCCAAGGTTCTGATTTTAGAGGCTCATTAACAGTCAGTAGGGGCAGAGGCAGAAGTAGAGACAACACTTCGGGTAATCCTCGTACAATGGACCAACCAGAGCAGAGGAATACACTAAAAAGAGGGAACGCCGTGCATCGAGGGGAAGAAGCAGAGACTTCAGATGTAGTTGCCGGTATGTTCTTAACTTGTGAAAGGAATAATTATGCACTATTTGATTCCAGCTCTACTTGTTTATATGCTAATGCTAAAACTATATGTTCTACTACTATTCCCTTGCATGGAGATAAATTTTAATGTGTTAGTAATTAGTCTTTTAGGATAGGAATTGCGATAATAAGCCTGATTGGAATTAATTTTGGAAAAGTTTCTAGTGAGAGACATCTCCTAGACTATGATAAATTATAAAGTTAATTAGTAAGCCTAATTAGGTAAGGCAAAAGGACCTAAAAGTAAGTTGTAGTAATATATACGCCTAGATGGAAGTAAAGGTATTCTTGTTGATAGATGTCGAAGTACCATAATCAAAATAAGTTTAAGATATTAGTGGATTTGAAAGAAATAAGACATAGGGAAGTTTGATCTATTGGGATGTATCGTAGTAACTATGCAATATACTTGATGTTTGTGCTGTAAGCTGCAGATTTCAGTATTGACTTGAGATTTATTGTATAGAGCTACGTACTGCCCAATAGTACATAAGAATAGGAATAGTTATAAATGATTTTCGCTCTGGTACAAATATACCAGAATAGAGTTCTATTACTAGGACTAAGTTTGAAAATCCTAATTTGGGATTTAAAACTCTACAATTAGAATATCAAAATATCATGGTTGCAAGGTAGTGAGAGTTAAAGACTCCGTTACCCTAGCATGAATTATGGTACATAAAAAATTGTTATGGGACTAGAGATTTTAGCATGGTAAAAATTTAAAAATAACACCTATAGGGCTAAGTCATCCAGTCTCCGATATGGGATTTATAGTTGTTCTGGTATTGCAATGGATCTTTTGCTTAAAGTTTAGTAAGGAACAGTACTCTATTTGTGTAACGGTAAGACACAAAATATAATTTTGTTTCCCTAGAAGAGACATGATGCTATGGATGACAATTATAACTTATAAACAGTTAAGAAACAATATTCTACTGATAACAGCAATTCGACAGGAACTAGTTGGTCAGGTATTCTTTAGGAAGAGCACAATTTTATTGTGCGGATCATAAGGATTAGATTAGAATTCAAGCGGAACTTTTAAATAGCATGGAAAACAGGAGAGTCCGGTAGACTCCCTTCTTAAGATTAAAGAATTGTTTATGGTTAAAAAAAAAAAAAGTAATGATAAAAAACTAGTAGAAAATAAGCTATAGAATATTGGTAGATAAAAGAAAATATAGAAGTAAAAATTAGAATAGTTGGTGCAAATGTAATAAAGAAACGTTATAAATATTAGTTAAAGTGTTGACTAGAATGGTCAGAGGACCAAATCAAAGTAATATTGAAGTATAGTGGATTTATTAGGGACGATAAGAGGTACTAAATTACGACTCGACAACCAAGTTAAGGAAGAAGATAAGATTGAGGAATAAAATAATTAAAGTTAAGTTGTGGAATGAAAAGAAACAAATAGAACAGTAAGAAATGAGAAAAACACTAGATGAGAATTTGCCACCAGGGCAAACAACTTACTTAAGACGCATAATGATATCCCGAACTATTTTATCAAGAAGGAAATAAGTTAAACAAAAGCAAACAAGATAGTGCAAAATGACACATAGGCCTTAGTCATAAATGGAGATAGTAAGATAATGGTTATGGACCTATGGCCAAGAAAGAGATAGGCAGTTCATATATGACCAACAAGGTCATTCAAGAAAAAAAAAAACTACAAAGGAAAATAATTGCTAAATTAACAACAAGAAAAGACTAAAATATTTTAAACTAAACTGAAGGATGCATCATATGATCAAGAGATTTGATAAGAAAAGAGTAAAACTAAGTTCTCACCCATAGGATCATACGAGGTCCTAGAAAGAGTGGATCCACTAGCACACAGATTTGCTTACCTCTAAAACTGAAATGAAATTGAATCTAACTTATGACAGAAGCTCATAAGAAACTTGGCACACGAGGTAAGCAATTGATGAGTAAATAGTGTTGGTTAAAGTGCTATATACCATTATTCTGATTATGAAGCTACGCAGAAATGTGAGAAAAACACGAGAAAACAATATGTATGACTATTTGAGGACAGATAGTGAACAGAATTTCGAGGACGAAATTATTTTAAGGGGGGGAGAATTGTAACACCCCTATTGGTATAGCCTGGTATATTTCATTGTTCCGGTGACCGGTGTCGGTCCGGACAATTAAGGGGATTAGAACCATACTTAAGACAACTTGAGAAGCCATAAACACAAATAATTAGTAATGTTTAATTAGTTAACTATAAATAAGAAAAACAGAACATAAGAAGTTAAACGAGCCGAGAGTCACAGCGATGAGTGACCTCCTCGAACGCATCAAGTCGTTTTAAACTCAAATTTTGAACCGTAAAAAGTAGCCGCGGTCCTTAGGACCCTTATAAACACGGTGAAAAGAAAATCACGAAAAAGAAGCTGTTAAACCGGTCAAATAATTAGGTCGAGGAGCGAAAGAAATATTGGATTATTTGCAACGGGTTGAGCCGTGAAGACGATTTGGTCAATTGACCCCGAGAGCTGACTCCTGACCTAACTGTCAAATAAAATCAGAGAAAAGAAAATTTCGGAATCGAGAATTAAATTAAAGAACGAATAGAAAAAAAAAAAAGAAAGAAGTTAGAAAAGTCAAAGGTGATGACATCATGAATGATGTCATAAAAGATTAATTAAATTATTTTATTAATTTGGGAATTTTGGTCTTCAAAAAGGGATAAAAAAATAAAAGAAAAGAAAAAAAAAATCATTCTTCTTCTTCAAAAACGTGTATCTCTCCTCTCTCTCTCTTTTCTCCTTAGTTTTCTCCATAACCATGAAATTCAAGCTTTCAAAACTTGAATCAACCCCAAAAATTTCCCAAAAATTCTACTAAATTATGATTAAGCTTTGGTTGGGCTACTAGAAGAGGAGATTGAAGAAGCAAGAAAGAAGAAAAAAGAGAAGAAAATTAGTGATTGGAAAATCAAACAAAGGTTAGTATATAAATTTGAATTCTTTTACTAAATTTCTATGTTCTTAGTTTAATTAACTTAGAAAATAACTTAAAATGAAACAAAAATAATTGTGAGGGATCAAATCTGAATTTAGGCTAGCTAGGGTTTGATGTGTGTGCATGAATTTGATGGACTTTAAGGTGTATATGAGCTTGATAGAGTTAAAGAAGCATGTATATAGGCATTGAATTGGTTAAATGAAACAATTAAGTGAGATTAGGGTTAGGAGGCTAGGGTTTGTGAACCAAATTTTGGAGAAATGCTTAAATGATGACTTTGGTCTATTATGAGATGAAAAATGGTCAATAATGACCAAAAGAGATGTGTGGGAATTGTTGAAATGAAAACCAAATTCGTAGGTCAAATGGTCATGTTGCTGGCAGCATGACCAAACCTACTTTGAAGGACCAAAATGGGAATTTTACAAGCCCAATTGATATGCCACCAATTGGGGATGAAAATAGACATAAAAGGGCACAATTTTCATTAAGGAACCATGCCCAAAAACTGACCAAAACTGGGTGAACCAATTGACCAAAGTGAAAAGAGAGTAGGCTGCCACTGCACCAAACTGACCAAATGAACAGTAACTGTTCATTTAGTCATTACTCGAGTTAGGAAGGTCAAAATGACCTGAAATTTTACCAGCAATTAGATATGATATAGATCTAAAACTTTCATGAAGAACACCAACCCAAATTATGCCATTAACCCATTCAAATCATTGAACAAATTTGAGTTACTATACCTATGATTCTGCAGAATTGCCATTGAGCAGTAATGTTTGAAGGGCTATAACTCTCTCTAGGAAACTCGGATTTAGGTGATTCTTGAATCGATGGAAACCTAAGACATAGTAGAATATTTCATATGAAGAAAGTTAGACCAAATTATGAACTTAACTTAATCAAATTACTGAACAAAGTTGGACAAAAAATCTGCCAGAACCAAAATACGGTATGAGCGATTGCGTAAGAATTGTATTTTGGCCATAACTTGAGCTAAAAAACTCCGATTGGGGTGATCCAAAAATGAGAATACACTTAAGACAATAAGGAACATTTTCTATGAAGGAAGTTTTGCCAAATTCCAACAGTAGATTGACCAATGGAACAGTGTAACTTCGGAGCACCAAAACCGAAAATTGGCAATTTTGCCAAAATGACTTAAGCTTAGAGAAAATGACCAAAACCAACAAGTTTAATGACCAAAATGTGGTATGTGGGTGAAGTTGGAGTTCCCATACCTATTAAGCCTTAGAAAGTCAACTATTTGACTTGAATAGTGCAGTGAATAGTAACCCGAAATACAAAAATTTCAAGAACGTCGAAATTAGCACGTTAGAGCTAGGTAAAAGTGAAGTTAAATTTATTTTTGGATTTATATTAAATTATGGTACTGAAACACTATAAAATTGTGTGTTTCAGTGGAAAAGAATACCGGGACAGAACCCAAGGAGTCGAGTCAAGGCCAACAGGCGACTCGCTTGAGGTTTGTGCACAACTAACTCTTTTGTTATTTTTCAATTCCAAATTGATTTGAAATAAATTTATTGTATGATTTATGATTTTTGTTGTGTTGAGAATTTTAACTTATTGAATGAAATTGTATAATTTGAATACAAATTTTCTTATGCATTTAAGGAATTATTGCATTGTTTTGAGGATTGTAAATTTTAAGTTTGATGTGTTGCCAACCTTGAGCATGAATTTATGATGATTAAAAATGTTGATTTGTAAATGCTTTGTAAATAGAAATTGTTTTGAATATGATTTGAAACCACAGTTGACATGACAAAATATGTTGTGAATTCTCATTAGCTTGTCTAGTGAGATAACTCCTCCACTTGATGGGGCGAGTTTCTTCCTCTCTGGCTTGCCAGTTGGGGAATGATGTGAATGAGTACTCATATATACTAGCTAGTCTTTGTTTCTCCCTTTTAGCCTCGGTTATTGGGAGTATGTGAAATGTCGTGGTGTACAACACGGCATCTATTCGAATTTTGAGTCATGGGTTCGACTGTGTGTATTGTTGGCAACGCCCTTTAAATTATGCATGATTTGATAAATTGTGATTGAAATAAATAATTTGTCAATGATTCAAAAATTTTTGCATTGTCTCGGAATTTAAAAGAAATGTAAATAAATAGTTACTATTTGATCAAAATGTTATTCGAATGAATAATTTGCATAAATGAAAATGTTGATTTCTGAAGGTCATGGATTTTGAAGAATTTAGAAATTTTAAAATTCTATTTGTTATGAATTGTCAAGCATAAATTGTATTAAGTTTTAAATTGTTAGTTTGTGTACCACTAAGTTCACTACTCAACGATAGCTTGTTATGCTGTCGCAGATATAGAGACTAGAGGAGCAGCAGATTGAGCTGCTGAGGACAGGGGAGCTACCTGCTAGAAGTTATAGGGTATAATTTTATACCACATCAGTAAATATTCATTTTGATGTATGTATTGCACGTAATTGCATGGACATGTAAAATCGGTCTTGAGCTTTGTATAAAGTTTGTATAAAGTTGTAATAAATTTTAGTTTGGATTTTCTTAATGTAAATTTCTTGTAATGATGTATCTAAATTGTTTTGTTTCTAAGGAAATATGAATGATATTGATTGACAGTATTTTGAGAATTATTGAACTTGTGAATTTGAGAAATTGGTTGAGATTGAGTATGAATTTGAAGCAGTGGTTAGAAAATTATTGGAAGTGCTTTTATTTCAGGTATTTGAAGAACTGGTTTCTCAAAATACAGAAGGAACTCTGTCAAAATTTTTATAAAATTTGCGTAAAACAAAATGGACCAAAAATATTAACTAGATTTACTTTTAATCATATGTTTTAAATACCTATTGGAAAATGCTCACCACTTATCAAAAATAAGAAAATTGTTTTAAAATCCCTTGTAGGGTACTTAATGAGTTATCGGTAGGTGAAGTTCAGTAGTTCATTAGGTATTCTACGGGATCATATTATACCTTACAGAGGGGTAAGGTGTGACAAAGGGAATAATAACAACTTATTAAATCATGGAGGGAGGAAGCTATTAGTGCAACCTTGATCAAGAAAGAACAAAGAAAGAACCAAAGACACTAGAATTGAAAAGGATGGCTACTGCTCCCCATTCTTCTCCTTTAATTGGAATGAGATTGCAAGATGAGAGAGGGAAATATGGCTCATGAGAAGGATCTGTCATAAATAGGGACTTATGGCATGTGAAAGTGATATAATTTAGCAGAATTTTTATTGGGAGAGTTGAGGTTTTTGAAAAGGGTTTTCAATTCCCCTACTGTTGCTTTATTTCCCCTGTTTTTGCTTTATAATGTTTTTATCTCTTTTTTTTTTTTTTTTTTTTTTACTTTTCCTCTCTTGACTTTTCTTTTTTCTTTTTTCTTAGTTGTTGTTTTGTTTTGATTGGTTTGAATGTTAGAAAAGCAATATTCTCTTCATATTCTGGATCCATCTTGATTTGGTGATAACCTGAAATAGCATCCACTAATGAGAAAACAACTTGTCCTGTAGTTGCATCCAATAGTCGATTTATCATAAGTAACCAATAATGATCCTTAGGCCAAGCTCAGTTGAGATCAGTGAAGTCCACACATATTTGGCATTTTCCATTTGCTTTTTTATCCAGAACTACATTTGCTACTCAGGTTGGGTATTTGACCTCTCTAATCAATCTTGCCTTCAATAGGTTGTTTAGTTCATCTATCGCCACCTGCTTCCTATCTAATGTGATTTTCCTTTTCTTTTGCTAAACTAACCTGAAGGTAGAATCTACATTCAAGCTATACATCATAACTGAGGGATCAACATCTTTTACTTCCTTCGAACTCTAAGTGAAATATTTATCGTTTTTCTTAAAACTTCAATTATTGCTTCTCCATCCAACCCTTAAAGAGTAGTGCCAAGCTTTATAGTCTAGTTTGGAAATTGATGTACCTCTTCCATTTTATCTGCTGGTTCAGGTGAAATATAAACTTTAGCTTCTCAAAAAGGTTAATAGGAAAAATGGCTCTTGAGGCTGCTTTTACAGACTGCTTGTAACACCCTAAGTTGACTTTTGACTTCCCCTAACCACGATGATGCCTCCTAGTGTAAATAACTTTATGCAAAGGCAGTCCCTATTGATCAATATCCCATTACTATTTAAGATAGGCCTTTTCAGGATCACATTATAAAACAACAGAATATTGACAACCACAAATTCAGCATAAATGTTCCTTTGTGTGGAGCCATCTCTTAATCCCATTGTGAGATTGACTGTTCCTGCTACTGGTACTATTTTGTCCCTATTCCAACTAATGGGTAGCTTACCTTGGCCAAATCCTTCTTCTGCAACCCCAGCTTTTTGTACACCTCAAGGGTAATAAGATTTATTGAACTACTAGTGTCTATTAAGGTTCTTCTAATAGCGTACTTGTTTAACAAAATATTCACCATCAAAGGGTCAGTATGAGGATGCCTTACCTTTTCATAATCATCCATCATAAAAGTGATCAAATCTGAGCATAGGGCCTCTTTTTCTACTGAGAGGACATTTTGCTTTCCATTGGTTTTTTTCCCCTAACCTTGCAATTGTCTAGTCCTTCCGTGATGACATTAATGATTCCCACAGGTTCTTTTGAATCGGATTTTGTGAGCTCTTTGTTAGTCAAACTCTCCTCCTTCCTATGTGTTCTGCTATCCGTAGTGAACTTCTTTAGACTTCCTTCCCTAATCAACTGCTCAATTTCATCCTTAAGCTATTTGCACTCATCAGTTGTATGACCATGGTCATTATGAAATCGATAATACTTGTTTCGATCTCTCCTTCTGCACTGTCTAGCTTAAGTTTCCTTAGTCATTTAATATCTTGTCTAGCTTTTTAAATCCATATGAGTACTCTTGCCCTTGACTCGTTAAGAGGTGTGTAAGTTTGGTAGTGCTCTCTTGTCCGATCATCCCAATCTTAGTTGTATGGTCACCTGTCACTACCATACTTTCTTTTCTTTGATCATCTGTCACTATTCTGTGTCAATCTCCTTTCTTCCATTAGGGTAGCCTACTCATCATCCAACCTAACATACTTTGGTGCCCTTTCCATTAATTGCTGATAATCCCATGCGAGGTTTTTAATTAAGGAATCAATAAATTTCACATTTCTAGATCCCTTTTTGAGTGCTTCACATGCTATTTCATGGTTGAGATTTTTAATCTGAATGGCTTTAGCATTAAACGTTGAAATATAATCGTGAAAGGACTCCCCTTCCATTTGCTTGACCTTCCTGAGATCATAAGAGAGTTTTCTTGGAGGGATGCAATTGATAAATTTTTCCTTGAAAGAACTTGCCAACTGGTCAAAGCTTTCGATCGATCCCATCGGAAGCCGCTGGTACCATTTTTGGGTGAGCACCATTAATGTGGTTGGAAAAACTCTACATAAAATGTAATTATTAACATTTTGCAATAACATACCAGTTCAGAAATTAGCAAGGTGACTTCTAGGATAGGTTGTGCCATCATATTTATCTAGAATAGGCAATTTAAATTTGGGTAGAAAAACTTCAGCTAAAATTTCTTTGCATAGAGGGGAACTATCTCCCATGCTAAAATCATCATCATTAGGGTGCTTTTGATATTTCTTGATTGCCTTGGCAATCTTTTAACTTAAAGCACTTTCCTCACTGTCTTACCCCTCCTCCCTAGAAAACTCCAACTTTGACTTGCCTCTATTGCCTCCAAACTTGACCTCCTGTGGATAATCACCAAAAGGTACAAGGACCACTATCGGTGGAGGAGGGGGTGGTGGTGGTGGTGCTAGCATTGTTGGTGCACTTCCTTGTTAGATTGTTCATACTTCTTCTTCTTCTATATGCCAACGTAACCTTCATTTCTTTAACTTTTAGAAACATAGGATCCTAAGATGAATCTAAAGCTTTGGCTAGAGGGATATCCTGATTATGCATGACCACAGGAGCTTTACTGCCCCTTGCCCAAGTATTGGCGTTACAGTAGTAGCTTCAGAAACTACTATACCAGAATGCATACCTGTCTAAGCCATTAGAAATTAGGAATCAATTAATGAGTAGTGGGAAAAATGAAAAACCTAAAAAAACAAACAGAAAAACAAACATAATTAGAAACAAGGAATTAGCAAAAAATTATTGGCAAGATTCCCACATACGGCTGCAACTGATGTTTCCTGAGATTCTTGGGTTAATGGACAGTTCCAATAATGCCTGTAATAATGAAAGAGGTGAGGTCGGTGGTCTAAGCAGGGCCACTCTAACACTCAAGTCAGTAAATGTCAAAGGATAGAGTAAATACTGACGAGTAATAAGAGAATTGAATTGCGTACCTTGACAAGTGTCATGAGTTATATTTATAGGGTTGGGGATGATACCTTTTCCATCACAATCATGATTTTGCCAGTTTATACCCAACTAATTTTCTTCGTATATCACAAAATGACATCTATCATACAACTATATTTTTGGTGAAAATATAGCGGATCCTAACAACATGTGGCTGTCCTCTAAGATAATTCGTTTTATCTGAACACTCTGTCTTATCAGATCATCCTGTGTTATATCCGAACACTCTACATCTTACTTGAACACTCTTGTTCTATCCAGACACTCTTATCTTATTCGAACATCTTTGTCTTATCTAAACATTCTGCGTTCGGTTATGAGAATTCGGATCCGATATAAAATTTCCTTTAAGGATTATCTCAGATTTTAGGGCATGCTATATTAATATGTATAACTATTGCTATTCATATGTAAAATGATTAATAAGGTAATATATCATATAATTTATTTCATTATTAAAATAAAAAATTATAATTAATTTATTATATTATATTATATTATTATTAAAATAAATGTATGTTTTGTAACACCCCTAAGTTTGGTAGTGCGTTCTGCTGTTCCGGTGACCAGTGTTGTCCGGACAGCTAGGATGCCTAGAACTACACTTCAATATGAGTGGGGAGACATAAAATAATGAAATACAAGAAAAGAAAATACAAGAAAAACAAAGGAAAAATAATAGCAAAGAAATGTAGCCAAGTTAAACGAGCCGGGAAACCTAACGATGGGTGATCAGATCGAGAAGTCACGGCGTGGACCGTTGACTAATACTGGCCGGAACCCCGAAAACATTTTTAGGACTTAAATAGAACCTTATTGAAGAATAAATATCATTAGAAAGATCAAAGAAAAATTAAATAATTAGTACAAAGAAAAGTGAGAAATCGAAAAACAGACAAAACCCAGAATACTAAAAATCTGAATGCCACCCGAACAGGGGCATTATGGTCATTTGACATCCCGAATTGTCTTTTGACCTAAATGTCCATTAAAAATAAATAATATTACACTTAGAAAATGAAATGAAAAATTAATTTGGTGGTACCTAAAATAAATAGCTAAAATCAAGGGTTTAATGTGGGATTAAGTGAAAGTTTAACTTATAATATGATTTAATTTTTTAGTGGACCACTAAGGGAATTAATTAAACACATAGTGGGACATGTGTACACTTAATATGCAGCTGAAACTCCATCTTCTCCACATGAATTCAACATTGCCGTGAATGAAGGTGAGAGGAAACTCCATAGCCATTTTTCATGCAAGCTTTCTTAACTCTCCATTTTCAACTCCAACCTCTTAGGTTTCTTCATTAAACTTTGTCTACACATCACAAGGAAGATATTGATACCAATTTTGAGAAGTTTGGTGAAGGTTTAGCAAGTTACAATCAAAGGTAAGTTTACATTTTTTGAGAATTCCTTTGTTAAGTTTTGTGTGCATGTTATGGGTGTTGGTTTGGTGAAGGAAAATTTTGAGTTTGAAGAGTTATTGTTGTTTTCATTTTGGACAGCCATGAGTCACGTTTTTTATGAGATATTTGTGCATATAATTGATGAGAAATAATGTTGATCATGGTGATTTAGTAACCTAGTGAATTATTTCATGTTTATATGGTGATTTATGCACTTGGATGGGAATTGGTAAATTGGACGGCACTTTGATGTTGAAGAAGGTTTGCGGCAGCTTGGGAACACTTGAGTAATTGTATGTATTGAAGGAAGTGTGGGCAGAATATTGACCTAGAAGGATTGATGATATGTATGTAGATTGATATTGAAAAGTGTATGTAAGATTTGTAATGGTTAGGTGTGTATGTAATGGTACTTAGAAATTGTAAATGTGAATTATACTTGGTGTGTTGAGGGTAATGGTAATCTGCCCAAAATAATGTTAATGTAAAGTAAAAAATGCTTTTGGTAATGTACCAAAACAGATTGGTAGGGTATGGAAGTAAACTTTGCAAGGTAAATATGTGTTTGAAGTGGGGTGTGAAAGGCATAGTGAGGGCAGTGTACATTTTAGCCTATAACCTTAAATGTGTAACCTCAATTGGTATGAGACCAATTGGAGGTGAAACTAGACACAAAATGTGCCAATTTTCATTGAGAAAACATACCAAAATTCTGCTTGCAAGGTGACCTAAGAAAATGACCAATTCGGATTAGGTGCAATTAGGACCTGAAAAATGACCAATTGGGCAGCAGTGAGTGTTTAGGCCATAACTCACTCAAACCAGGTCCAATTGACCTGAAATTTTGACCAAGAATAGTTAAGACCCATACCTACAAGTCTTATGAAGACACCAAAGCCCAGAAATGACCATAAGCAAGTCAAACAACTTGCACAAGTTTGGGTCCAAAAACTGGCCGAACCAGAGTTGACCAAATTGACCTAAAATTGACCTAAAATGGTACCATTTGACCAGCAATAGTATAATGACCATAACTTGGTCTACTTAACTCGGATTGACCTGAAATTTTGCCCCGCGTGCAATAAGACCTAGATCTACAAGTTTGTAGTTTTGACCGAAACCCGAAAACCGAGGAAACTAGGACGTCCGGCTAGGTCAAATTAGTATCCCGGAATCCAGCAAGTTGCATTAAAATGCACTGAACAAGGAAATGGCTTTGGTAAAACGTACCAACCCTAAAACCCTATCGAATGTGACATATTAATGACACTAAAACCTAATTGACCTAGAACGCATCGAGGGTCGGTATATTAGGTGATTAAGCAAATAAAGGTATTCAATGAATTGTTTATCGAACATTATCGTTAGAGACAGTTTAATTTAGTACTGAAACACTTCAAATTGTCTTTCTCAGTTACCAAAGACTCAGGAAAAGGGAAGGAAACACTGAGTCCAGACCAGGAGACAGTCATCAGAGGTTTGTGCACAACTAGTTTTCAACTGATTTTGCTCTGAATAATATTTCATATGATTAATTGTATGTTATTGTTTTAAGTTGTGTTTGTGCACAACTAGTTTTTAACTAATTTTGTTTTGAATATTTCATATGATTAAATGACATACTTTTCTTATGCATTATGTTCAGCAAGCATTGGATTTAATTCAATGATTATTGAAATTGTTATAGTATGTATGAATTTAGCTTTGTGAAATGGTATTTCCACAAGTATTAAGTATTGTTATGGATTGAATAAATTATGTTTTGGAAAATTGTGATAGAACATGTTTTGAATTGTGATTGTAATTTTCATGGAAAAATGCAAATTTATGATTTGAATTATGATGAGCATAAAGATTATTGGATATTGGAATTGAATTTGAATCGAATTATATTGTGATTTATGCTCACTAAAAGGATTGTGATATTGTTTTATATCTCACTATAGATGCTTGACTAGGTTATTACCCGTCTCTCTCATCTGTTGAGAAGACAATGGAGTTAGTTGTGTTTTGATTACCATGGTACGTGCACAGGCTTAGATTTTCCTCTGATTTGAGGTTAGATCTAAGTTTATTTTATCGTTATGGCCCTTGCGGAAGATTCATTATTGTGATGGTACTGTGCACGATGATTCGACCTCCCCGACCATAGGGAGTTAGAATCTGATTCGACCTCCCCGACCATAGGGAGTTAGAATCACATCGAATATGGCCCTTCGGATTAGTCTTGCATATTAGTGAGATAAAGATTGATTTTTGAGATACAGAATGGCTTTTGAATGGTAAGAAATTGTGATTTCAATTATGGTTATTGTATAATTGATTTTGTTGGAATTACTTAAAGGGATAGTCATGATTTGATAAATTGAATTTTGTGATCAAAGTCATTTATACAATTGATTTACATTATTGGCAATGAATATTTTAAGTTGTGGAATTTGATGAATATTCAGATTTCCAAATTATTTACTGTAAATTTTGTCAATGTATATTGTACTATGTTTTAAATTATAGTTGTGCACCACTGAGTTCACCACTCAGCGATAGCTTTGTATCTTGTCATGAGTAAGAAGAGCATAGAGCGATGAGTAAATTTCTTTGAAGATACATTCAGACTCGGGTATATCATATATATACGCATGTACATAGGTTTTGATGTATGCATGTAATAATATGTATGTAAATTATTTGAGCAGTTGTATAAAAACTCTTGTAAAATATTTTGGTATATAATTAAATGTAAATTATTGTAAATGTAAATTTGGGATTTCAATTATCTGAATAGTTGTAATATAAATTTTGAGTCTTGAAATGAATGAGATATTTCTTTATGATGGGATTAGTTTGAAAATGAATTGATTGTGTATTGAGAATTGAATTGTGAATTGAATTGAAGTTACTGAAGTTGTATTTGAGAAAACATATTGGGAGCATTTTTCTTTTGCAGGATTGAAGAACTGTTTTCTCAAAATACAGTAGACTTTCGAAATTTTGAAAAAAAAATTTTATAACACCAGATTTTAATCGATGATTTAAATTGCACGAAAATTGTTTTAAAATCCCTTGTAGTATATCTAATGGGTTATCGGTAGGCGAAGTACGGTAATTCATTAGGTGTACTACGGGATCATGTTACATCTTACAGAGGAGTAGGGTGTGACATGTTTATTAATTTATTATATCTTATGATTTATTTTGTTATTAAAATAAATAACAATAATAATTTTTTAAAATGTAAATATAAACTAATATAGTAATTATTATTATTAGAAAAATATATAATTTTAAGTTTTACACATAAAAATATGTAACTTTTTCATAATAAATAAATGTTTTATGCTTTATGTCATTAAAAAATAAAAAATATTTATCAAAATATTAACAATGATATTGTAAAATGGGAAAAAAAAAATTTGATGCCAATATTTTTGAGCTAATCCGTGAAAATGTAAGGATATTCTTGTTAAATAATAAAAATATCAAACAGCAGTTTATGAAAGTTAATATAAAATGCAGTTAATAGATATTTTATTAATCAACTATTTTTTCAATGAGTTTATCAAATAAATTGATTCATATGTTTGGATAACTATTCACCATCAACTACATCTAATAATTGAATTAAATATCTTCTTAGTAAGATTTTACTAAAATATAATATTTTCTATAAGATTAATTGTGGTTTAATGTATAAAAAAATTCAATTAGCACCAATTGTATACATTATAAAAAAAATTGTTTATAATTGAATTTCATTAGAATTTTAAATATTAAGTTTTATAATTTTAAAAATTAATTTCAATATCACTTAATTAAATATATTTTTTATTTAATGAAAATTTATTAGACAGTATAGATAATATTAAGCTACACAATAAGTAATTTTTTTTTTCATTATATAAGTGAATTTTTTATAATAAATAAAGAGGTTCCAATTTAATAATTTCTTATCTTTATATTTTAAAACTAATCAAGTTATTTCTATTGACATAAAACATATTAATTTATAGCAATATATTTTAGTTTAATTAATTAATTAATTATAATAAATAAATGGATCGTTGAATTTTTGTTATTATATGAATTTTTTTTTTAAATAAGTGGCCCCACATCTCCATCACAAGTCACAATTCAATCAATTTGGTGGATGGAGAATAATTATTGATAGCAAGAGAATTGTTTAATCCAAATTGGCAAAGGCCACAAAAAAATTCAAGCTAACCTAGAAAAGTAAGTAAACTCATTTTGTCCACAATTGCACAAAACAAAATCATTTTCTTTTGATAGTCTCCACCCTCCAACTCACCCATTGCAAGGAATCTTAACACCGTATTCTAAGCTTTCACGTTTCAACCATACATGTGGACTCATGTATCAACGTTCAACAAACATGTGGACAAGGACAATCGTTCCACTCCCAGCTCTACACGTTCATTCACCTCCAGCCTCCACCAACTCAAACCAATCGCCTGCATCAACCGTCTTTAACAATATTTAATATTAAAGGTCTTTTTGATATTAATGTTAATATTGCTATTTTCTAAATGTTTGGAGATATTTATTAATTTAAAATTAAATTTAATATATTAAAATTATAAAAATAATAAAATAATTTTCTTCAAATACTTTTTTCAACTGAATTTAAAATTTTTATTATTTTTTAAAATAATTTTAGTCTTTTAACTTAAATGGAAAACTGAGAATAAATAAAAATAAAATTATTATTTATTCTCTTTATTTTAATTAAATTAATTATTTAATTTTTTATTTTAAAAATATATTAATTAATCTTTATATTTATGTTTTGTATTTTTTTTAATTTTTTTAATTTTAATTAAATTTTTATCAATCAAGTGAAAGAGAAATTATTATTATGAGATTAAATAATTTAAAGCTTAAAAAATAAAAGAATTATAAAATTATGTTTTTCAAATTACAATGATTAAATAAAATTCAAACTAACATTTAAAATATTATAAAAATAAAAAAAGAAAAAAATATGAAAATGAGTTAATATATTTTTAAAAATAGAGAAAAATAAATAGATTAAATAATAATTTTTTTAATAAATTATTAAATATTTAATTTATATAAATGTATGTTTAATATTTAACACTTATAAAAAATTTTAAATTAATTTTTTATGTGGACTTATTTAATTTAACAACTGTGATCATAATTAAATATTGATAATCAGTGACTAAAAATTAAAAACTTAAAAGTTGAACGGGCATTATTATTATTATTATTATTATTATGCCCAACCATTTCCTTGATATTTATATATTGATTAGTTCAGATTTGCCGTTCAATTCTGTTGACAGAAGAATCAGTACCAAAAGCAAAATATATGTTAAAAAATGAGTCAAATCACTTCTTCTAAGGCCCTTAGTTGTCCTGCGCAAAATCACACATCCGCTCTCTCTCTCTCTCTCTCTCTCTCTCTCATCTGTGTTTTGATGGATGGTGGGCTTTCACCAAGAGGAGCTTTAATTCTTGGCCATACAAACACCCCTTGCTTCTTTAGTAACCCAAATTGACTTGGTAACCACTCAACGGCAAAAATTATGGTTCATGACTTCCCTCCAAGCATCTCTCACAAAGCTTGTAGATTAATCATGTGCTTTTGGGCTTGTTTAATTACGTGAAAGCCCTTTTCAGCACCATCAATCAAACCCCATATATATATATATATATATATATATATATATATATATATATATATATATGTTGAAAATTGGGTTTGTACAACTAAAATTTCTGCACCACAAGTATGAAATTCCATGCTGTAACGTTACAAACACTTGTAATGGTTAAAAGGGTAATTCAGAGATTGATCAGAGATTAAAAATAGTGACAGGTTTGTCATTTAGTGGCTTTCCATTTCTTCTCTCATATGCTAAATTTCTGTCCAGAACTCATTTCCCTGAAACTGCATGTGAATATTTGGTTATTATATATATATATATGTAAGGGTATCTATAATTCCTCCCTCCAATCTCATAGAAGTCCCATTTTCAGGTTCTCTAAGTAAAAACAATATGTGCAGAGGTATAGAGGAGAGAAGCCACAACCCTGGCAGATTCTACAGGAAACAGCAGCAGCAGGAAGAGGAGGAGGAGGCTGGTTCAGGCAATGAAGCCTCAAGTTTGTTATGTTGTGAACTCTGTGGGTCTCGAGCTTCCTTATATTGCCAAGCAGATGATGCATATCTATGTAGACAATGTGACAAATGGGTACATGGTGCGAATTTCTTAGCTTTCAGGCATATTAGATGCTTTCTCTGCAACACTTGCCAAAATCTTACTCAAAGATATCTCATCGGAGCTTCAATGGAGATAGTGCTTCCAACAATTGTGAGTTTGAGAGAAAGAAGAAGACAACAGTGTAATAATTCCAACAACGATGAAAAACAGTGTTCAACATCACTTAAAATGCCTTTCCTGTTTCTTTGATCTCCAGAGCTCATCATCTTCTTTTCACCTTCTTTTTTTTTTTTGGGCTTTTCTTTTCATGTCAGTTTTCTAATGCAAGTTCTGGTTCTTGGTATTGTTCCTGGAATTGGTAAAATTAGTGGCTTAGAGTCTCTGTCATGAATCTTGATGTTTTCTTGATGGAAATTGGAGAGAATTCAAATATTTCTGGGATTGTTGGAGATAAGGTTCGTCAACTTTTCATCCGTTTTCTTGAATTCCAGGAGAAAGGAAGCTATGAGTGGATCCAGAGAAATGTAATGTATACTTGTTCTTTGTTCTTATTAAAACTCTCGCTCATACTTTGTTTTGTATCAGATTTGATGTGTACCAAGAAATTCTGTTTCCATATAATTTAAAACAGGTTTGTTTTCATAATTTCAAATTTCAGTCAATAGAAAGGAGAAATTGCCTTATTATAGCAATATAGATGGTCCACTTTATTTGAATCATTCATTAATTCACCTGCCAGAGCAAGATTACTTGTCTTTGCGACGCAGAGAAACCCTACCACACAACATAATTTTGTTCATGATCTTTGTTCTTACGAAAATTTCACTTTATGCTGAGCTTTTCCAGAGGACAGCATCAAGCACAATTATTATTATTATTATTATTATTTTATTATTATTATCTGGATTGTGGAGGTGAGGAAGATTTTATTTTTTTTTCTTTTAATATAATTATAAAAATTATATGTTGTAATTGAATTATAGTATAATGGACAGCATATACCATAGTACAATTATTAATTAATTTATCATAATATAATAAAACGAAGACACTGATTAAGACGTATATTAAAATACTAGCATGGAATTTCCACACTCATTTATTATATTTGCATAATCTTAATTTTTAAATATAAAATCAACTATAATTTTCGTTATGCAATATACAATTATCTAGGTATTTTTCCAAAAACTCTGCTTATGGAACTTAAGAAAAATATAGTTAATCCCAAATCTAGATATAAGATGCGGTAGGTCAACAAAAAAATTCAATTATAAATATTAGGACATATTTAACACGTATTGCTTCTGCTACTAATCTCAATTAATTTGAAATTAAAGTTTAATTGTTGTTATTATAAATATTTTTCTAAAATGGATTGAAATATATTCCTGTACTTATTAGAGAAGTTTAATTTAGTCAATTTTTAACTTTTTATTTAATTTAAATTAAAATTTTAATTTAAACTCAAGTTAATTCAAAATTAAGTTTCTTAATTTTTGGACTTAAATCAAGAAATTAAGAAATTTAATCCCAAAATCAAGAAATTAAATTTCTTGATTTTTAATTTAAATAAAAAAAGGAAATTTAGCTATAAATTTTAAGTTTTGAGCTAAATTGAGATTAAATTAAAATTTTTAAACTAAAATGAACAAAAATTAAAAATCAGCTAAATTAAACTTTTCTAATAAATATATATAGATGAAATTGAACATTTTACCAATTTTAATTTTATTCACTAGAAAAATAATTTTTTTTTAATAAATCTGTATAACTCTTAAAAGTATTGGTTTATAAAGCATAACACAGTAATTGAAAAATATTTTTTTTAAAAAAAATCCTACAATTTATATCTTATAAAAAAATTAATATTTGAAATTATGATAAAATTAAAAGGATAAGAAAATTATAAAAATATGAAGAAGTAGATTTTTATTTTGTTTATAAATTTTCACATATAAATAAAATAATAATAATAATAACTCATCTTTATTGCGTTACATGTGCTTCTTGTGATTTTTTAACTAATGATTATTATATTAAATAATCTCAATACATTATAATTTATAGTTTTTTTTTGTTTAATTTAGTTATGATAAGTATTAAGATCTTCATTAATATTATTTATAGTTATGTAAAAAAATTATATCATATGATGAATAAAAACATATTAATTAAATACTACTGAAACAGTGACAGTGAGGCCGTTAATATTTAATCGTTAAAAATAATAGTCATTTAAATAGTTAATATTATCAAATAATAAAATTTCAAAAATAGAAGTACTATACTTTGTCATTGCATAAAACAAGTGGTCTCAATTTAGAAAAGAAAACGTATTGATTCCTCAACAGTTTGCAAAGAATGTGAACCATTTTACTTGTCAGAAGGGAGAGAACATTACAGAAACACCAAAACCTGAGGACACGAACAAACATTAATTTGCGAAGCATTCGGCCGCTGGCAAAAGTGATCAACTCAGGCCATGGAAGTTGAGATTTCATGGCATGATGGGCCCCATAATTATAGAGCATTCAAATCCTAATTGAAAACAGTAGTTGAGATCGAGCCATTCAATTTATGAGAAAGTTCAACATATCCACTTAATTTTAAGAATTCTAAACAATGATTCACAAAAACCACATCACATTATGAGGCTGTTTTAAGAAAAATACGTTTTAAATATATTAGTCATAGAATATTAAAAAATAATTCAAATTTAAAATTAATAATTTTAATTATAAAAATATTAAAATAATAAAATTAATTTTTTAAATTTATTTTTTTTAATCATATTTAATAATTTTTTAAAAAAAATTAATTTTAACTCTTCAATTTTAATGTCAAACAAGCGCTATATCATCACAATTTCTGATGGGGGCATGCTGAGTGGATGCGGTGTTGGCAAAGGAAGATGGCCACTCGCTGATCAACAGCCAATGTGCAACAAATCCAAATAAGTGCACTAGATAAAAGATCCAACAAAAATCCATATTATCTACGTTTATATAAATATAGACTTCACTCAGAATATTTCCCTTATTTATAAATGTGTGGAGTTTAAGAAATTTGATTAAAGGAAAATAAGTTATTGGATAAAGGAAAATAATTTTAAAATAAGGAAAAATGACTTTTCAATTTTAAAATTAAAAGTTATTTTTTTAATCTCACTTTCTCAATTTTTACCATATTTAATTTGGTAAATTTTGTGAATAATAACATAAAATACTAGGCATATGTCAAATACTAGAAAATATTTTTATAAAAAATAATTTTTAAATATAAATTATTTTCTACGAAATAAATGAAATATTCTTTTAGAATAAATCATATACAAGAAAAAAAATCAATTGAATTTTCACACAATCACGTTTGATTTCTAATTTTTTATAATTAACTTTGTTAAATTAAAAAAAATTAAATTCTTTTGAGAATTGAAAAAAAAATCAATTAAATTAAATTTTTATAAAATCTCAGTGGATTAAAGGATTAATAATATTGATCTCTAAAAGATTTTTGAAAAGTGGTTCTTCATTTTATTGGCGCATCTTGGTTTATATTATTAACATGTGGCTTTCTAATATTATTAACATGTTAGTTTCTTTTTTTTCATGTATTAAAGTTATTTAATGAATTATAATTCTTGATTATACTAATATAAATTATGAAAAGATCTTGAATTATATCTCACTTAAATATTTTTATTTTTATTATAATGAGTGTCTTTTTAATTCATTTAAGTAATGAATGAATAATATTTAAAAAAAAAGTAATGAATAAATAAATTTAATTTTATTATAGTTATAAAATGACTTTTAAAATTTAAGCATTGATTTTATAAAAATATAAACTTTTGCATAAATTAGATATTTTTATTTTCATTATAAATATATGTTTAGTTTTGTTTATCATTCTTTAAATATGATTTCTCTTTAAAAAAAATAAACATATAATCGAAATCAAAATATAAGAAATCTAAAAGTTATTATTTTTATTATAGTTTTCATATATGGTAAATTCTTACCTAAACTTTATTTATCATATAAGACACAATAATGTGGGACTTATATATTTAATATGTGAATTTCACCATATATTTTATGCTCTGAGTCCGCAGTAAACTAGTCTAGTGGCAAAAAAATAATCCCATATATATATATGGAAGAAGAAATTAACACTTTACACCTAAACTTCCTTCTATTTCAATTTGATAACTGCAAATTGAATCAAAGTTTATTTCATACAAAATTTCTATCTCATAATCAAATTTTATTACATGGAACAGAAATGGATAGACAATGCTCCTAGATCAGCCAAAATTGAATTTTCATGCAGGGAAAATACTTGAATGACGAATCCGCTCAATGTATTATATCAAATTGATAAATAAATGTCATGCGTGGATGAGTTAACAATCATTCATTTGCTAAATATAAACCAGTGTAATACATTGGGTGTAGCCAAGTCTTTCCCTTAAAAGACTTTACTCTATGGCAAGGTGCTAGCAAAAGCAAAGGAATATGAATATGAACTTCACCATTTTGAATACACTCTCCAGGATGAATATCCTTTACAAATGCCCCAAGCAGAGAGACAAGAATAAGATACTGATTAGAAAATTTGGAAGAAAATCATTCTGAGTGGAATCTGGGATGTATATATTTAGAGAAGTACTATTACTCATTGCATTATATGTTATTGAGTAGTATAGCGTAAGATAGTAGTTGATGTAGTTCACAGGTTGCCACAAATGTAATCAGCTTTCAGAATTCATTCGATCCACGGTGAATTCCAGTTCTGAAGTTCTGCCATTATATGCAAAAGATGTGCTTATTTAGTATGCAAATTTAATACCTTATTGAGAGGCTGAAATGTAAAGATTGTTTTAGACCCTATCTACCACAAATCGAAGACATAATTACATGGGATCAATTTATTTAATAGGTGAGTCCCACCGTATATCTTGTGTCTTGAGTCCACACTGAATTAGATCTAGGCAAAAAAAATCTCTTGCAAGGAAGAGGACTATCTGAAAAATAGAAAATTTTGATCTAAGTTGTCCAATTTTTGTTCTCTTCTACGCATAGTGCACTTGAATATCCAAAAGAAAATATAATGTTTGATTCAATAGTAAGGTTTCGCATATGCGACCGAAAGATCACAAGTTCTAGGCACGGAAACTGCCTCATGACAAAAACATTCTCACCTTATAACGTTCAATAGTAAGCATGTATGTGCACATTCAACAAGTAGAAAGTTCTACCTTATAATTCACCTTGTGTTCTAAGGTAAAGGGGCAAAGATTTGGCAATATGGCCGATCAGAAGTCCTCTGTGACAAGAGGGTCATAATCATACGCTTCACCAGCTTTTACAAATCTACCTTTGACACGTTTTCTAGTATCAGCCCTGGCTTTACGAGAGGCATATCTGATTTGCTTACCAAACCTGCAACATATCAGCCAATTTTGCAAAATCTGTCAGTACCCAGAAGTCGAAAGCCTCTAGAAATGCGTACATTAACCTGAAATGTAATTGGAATTAAAGCACGTTATACATTCGTGTCTTTTTCTTTTCATGGTATCTCATCTTAGCCTTGTCCCTTGCTTGTGGGCAGCTAGTCTCCATGTTCAATCCCCATGGCGATTCACTAGCCAAAAAAACTGGCGATAGTCCACAATCTTGATAATCAGCAGCACTACTTTCACCTGTGATATTGGATAGCGAAAGAGATATGCTTGAATGAACTTGTGCAGTACCAGTGGGAAATCCAAGATTAATACTTCTGTTGCAACTAGGGTTCATAAATAAGGGACTAGTGCTTCCATTCATTGCCTGTATCGCACTAGCTGAACTGACAACTTGTGGCGATTGGAAAGTGATGCAGTCCTGTTGCCCTGATGATGTTACCTGAAAAATAAACAGGTAGCATTGCAGATTATGAACATATAAAAAACATGAATTCAGAAACAATATGAAGTCAGGGATTCAAATAAAGTAATCAGAAATGAGAAGTAATAGTTAAAGCAAATTAAGTACCTCTATAGCATTCTCGACAGGGCCATTATTGGACTCAGTAACTGATAAATTTTTCTCCATTAAAATACAATCCTTTCCTACATCCCTTGGCTGGTATCTGGTGTGACCTTGCGAGCATCCAAATATCTCATCGCCATTTTCAAAGTTCAGTGCAACATAATCCATGTTGATACCTTCACACAGATCTTCAACATCTTGAATTTCAAGATCTTTGAAATTGGAGCAACCCTGAGGCTGGCATACAAGAAATTGGATACGCAATATTTATTACTTACAATTCCAAGAACGGGAAAATTGGAGTGGAACTAATGTTACCTTTGGCATGTTTGACTCCTCCGGCAAGCGAGACTTTTGATCTCTACAATAAAGAATGGAATTCGGATCCTGTGGGATGACAGTAAGCGACGTCCCCAATCCTGAAGGATCATAATTAGTAGTTGTTGCAGGAGGAGAAGCCTCAAGAACAGAAGACCAAATCCTGGAAAATTCTGCCAAAGAAGGTCGACCTGTATAACAAGACAATGCCTGGAGGCGATGCCCCAGGCTTGAACAACCATTTGCATTATTCCAATCACAGGCTTGACAAATAGATAACTTGTCATCTAAACACCGGAGAATCGAAGGCTGCGAGTTGCACTTATCGCAGAGAAGTGAACGAGAATGCCTTAGAGATAAAGAATTGGCAGAATGTACAAATCCATCACACTGCAAGCACAGCCTTGCCGAGTCTGATTTGCAATAAACTATTGCCCTCATCACCTCACAAAACTCACATAACGGTTCCATACTTCCCTTCTACACTTCCTGGACAAAGATTCAGGGATGGAATTTGGCAGATTCAGCGAGGGAATTTGGCTTTATTATCAACCTTAATAATCTCAGAACAGAATTGCTCTAATCCTTCCTTGGAATATCGAGATCTCAGGTGTGAAATGTGGCTTCTGATGCTGACGTGGCGACTTCCTTGGCATTGAACCAACCCTCCGCAATTTCAGCATCTTTCAACTTCTCGGTTAGAATAAGCATAGCAAATTTTTTCCATCAGGCATATTTTTTTTACTACAATTTATAAAAATGATCGTTTGCATGATGCATGTGAAATTCTCTACATCCTCACTCACTCATAAAACTATCTCACTAATAAAATTTTTATTTTTATTTTTTATAATTCAAAGAAAAATTGGTTTTGCACTCAATAAATTGAATTAAATTTTATAAAATTTTAATTTATAACTAGGAATAAATTTCACACGTAAATATATATTAATAGCTTACTATTAATTGGTTATACAAACACTGTGAGTAACAAATTTCCGATCAATATGTTGAAAGTCTAATTCTAGTATATATTAACTAAATCATAGTGACACATTATAACCAATGCATATTATTTTAGCTTTGAGAAAAAAGCGGTTTCATTATAGTATCTGAAAATAATTTTTCAAAAAAAATTTTTTTTTATCACCCATATAAATAATAGTTATATCATAGAGAGTGATGAACGCAATATTTAAACTTACATGTCAATAATGAATACAACATTTAGATTTATATAAAAATATACATAGAACTAACACTTTAAAAAGGCCAAACTATATATAAATAAAAGATATCTTTAAACATAAATAATATACATAAGTTATCATAGAATTAGAAAATTTGAGCACAAAATCCTTTAAAATTTAAATAAATAATAAATGCTTAATAAAATAACTTACATATATTGAACTTAATGATTGTATGATAAATTTAATTATTGGGCAATTCTGAAAAATAATTTATTAACTCTCTTTTATTATTAATGTTTTTCACTTAGGAGTCACGCCTGCTGGATGGCCTCCTGGGATTCGTCTTTATTGATCATATATTAGTTTCTAAATCCATAGCTTTATAATAAACTAACTAAATGTAAATGTTTGTGTTATACATAAATTTAATAAAAATTAATTTTTTATATTTAATTTAAATTTTAACATTTTACTTTTATTAAAATTATTTTAGTATCAATTTTAAATTTGATAATTAAAATTTATAACATATAACTATAATGCTCTCATTTAATACATTATTTTAATATTTGAATATCTAATTTAATTTTTAATAAAATTGTTTTTTTTATCACTTTTATAAAATAATAGCCATAAATTACAAATCAATAATAATTTAATACAATTTATTATTTTATTTTTAAAATTATAAATTTAACATAATTGAATACTCAACTCAACTAAACCTTTATCTCAAAAATTTAGGATCAGTTATATAGATTCTCTTTCTCCACTCTAAACGATTTTGGGTTAAATCCTCGAAAATGTGTAATGCTTCTAGGTCATGTTGTACTACTCTCCTCCAAGTCAGTTTAGGTCTACCCCTTCTTTTCTTTCTATCATCTAACCTAATGTACTCTACTTGTCTAACTGGAGCCTCCATATGTCTATGCTTGACATGATCAAACTACCTCAATCTCTATTCTCTCAACTTATCCTCAATTGGCACCACTCTTACCTTTTCTCTGATACTCTCGTTACAGACTCTATCTAGTCTAGTATGGCTACTTATCCACCTTAACATTCTCATCTCCGCAACTCTTATCTTAGACACATACGACTCTTTCAATGCCTAACATTCACTACCATATAACATGGCCGACCGTATGGCTGTACAGTAAAATTTTCCTTTCAACTTATTGAGAATCTTACGATCATATAAAACTCCTGTGGCACGTCTTCACTTTAACTATTCGGCTTTAATCCTATGACTAATATCCTCCTCACATCCCTCATCTACTTGAAGGACTGAACCGAGATATTTAAAGTGATTCCTTTGGGACAGTACCACTCCATCTAAACTAACTCCTTCCCTATCACCAGTTTGACCTTCACTGAACTTGCAATGCATGTATTCTGTCTTCGTTCTATTTAACTTAAAGATCTTTGACTCTAGAGTACTTCTTCAAAGCTCTAGCTTTCTATTGACTCCTTCTCGCGTCTCATCTATCAGAACTATATCATCCACAAATATCATGCACCAAGGGATACTCTCTTAAATATGTTTCATCCATTCATCTAAAACTAATGTAAAAAGGTAAGGGCTTATAGCTAAACCTTGGTGTAATCCAACTGAGATAGGAAAATCTATTGTGTCCCCTCCAACTGTACGTACAACAGTAGTTGCTCCTTCATACATATCTTTCAGTACTTGTATGTACCTAATAGATACCCTCTTTTGTCCTAAAACTTTCCATAAGGCATATATTGGAACACTATCATAAGCCTTCTCCAAATCAATAAAAACAATGTGTAGATCTTTCTTCACATCCTTATATTTCTCTATCAAGCTTCTAATGAGAAAGATCGCTTCCATAGTTGAATGACCGGGCATGAAGCCAAATTGATTGGAAGTATCATGACGTAGTCGATGTTCTACAACTCTCTCCCATAACTTCATAGTATGGTTCATGAGTTTAATTCCCCTATAGTTTGAGCAACTCTGTATGTCTCCCTTATTTTTAAAAATAGGTACTAAAATACTCTTCCTCTATTTATTAGGCATTTTCTTTGAGTTTAGAATTTTATTAAACAATTTAGTTAACCATGCCACTCCCATATCTCCCAAATACTTCCACACTTTAATTAGTATTCCATCTGGTCCACAAGCTTTACCCAGTTTCATTTTCTTAGGTGCTTCCTTTACTTCTAAAGATCTAATCCTTCTAGTATAATTCACATTCTTTTTATTGCTCTGTAGTCTATATTCATGCTATTACCATTTTAACTATTATTAAAGAGGTCATCAAAATAATTTCTCCATCTTTCTTTAATGTCCTCATCTTTCACCAACACTTTTTCTTCTTTATCCTTAATGCACCTAACTTGATTGAGATCGTGACATTTCTTTTTCTCTCCTCCTTGCTAATCTATAAATATCTTTCTCCCCTTCTTTAGTTTCAAGTTTCTCATATAATTTTTCAAAGGCCTGCGCTCTTGCTTGGTTAACTGCCTTTTTTACCTCTTTCTTTGCTATCTGGTACTGTTCATATGCCTCATTATTATCACACTTAGGTAATTTTTTATATCATTTTCTCTTTCTCTTCATTGCCTTTTGTACTTCCTCATTCCACCATCATCTCTCTTTTGAGGGTGGTCCATGTCCTCTAGACTCTCCAAGTATTTTTCTAGCTACTTGAATAATTGAATAAAGATAGAAAATTAAAACATTAATAAATAATAACATTAATTGAAATTTTAATATTTTGTTTTTTATTGAATTTTTTAAATATATATATACTTTTTTAATTTCGATGATCAAAATTTAATTTATAACATATAACTATAATATTCTCATTTGATACTTTAATTTTAATATTTACCTATCCAATTTAATTTTTTAAACTCTCATTAGTGATAAATTTTAGAAAAATTTGGTCTGCTATATAATATAGATAGATTAATAATAATTTTATAAAGCTACTGTATAATTTTTTTGAAATTGAACAAACATTCGTTATGATCGTTATTTGATTCAATGAAATCTTTAATCGGCCTTTCTATAAAAATCTTTTCTTAGTGTGAAGCATGTTAATGCTAGATAAAAGTGTATTGACTATGCTTATTAAAATTGAGGGATTTTTTTTTTTAAATTGAAGTTGAATTTAAAAAAAAAAAACACCATAATGTTGAGTAGCTGTTAATGAAAATTAGCCCATTTTAACTTAGAAAACTATAATAGCCAGTTACATGACTTTAATGATACTTAAATTAAAATTAAATGAATTTTAAAGAAAAAAAAATTAAAATTAAGTAATTTTTATAAAATAACTTATAAAATTAACTTTGAATGATAATTACCCAATAAAATAAGTCCATTGTATGTTTGGCCCTGCATAAAACAAAACATAGTCAAAGGTAAAGTCACCCATAAGCATTGTTTATGAATCCCTTGGGCCCCTAAAAAATACTTTGTACGAGACTCATCAATTTAAAAAAATATATTTTTTTTCAAAGCATGTGTGTGTTTACTTTTGATAAAAAAAAATTCATAAGAAAAATGTATGTTTAATTAATCTAATATACTAATTTTAATTAATCTAATATACTAATTTTAAGTGTGTAATTGGTTTTAATTTACAAAAATAAATTTAATTGACTCTTGCCTCTTGCTATCAATTTGAGGGATAAGTAACCTTTTGTCTTTTGAAAGAAAAGTAAGTTCATTATGAAAGATTAGACGATTGGAGGGATAAATCTATATCAATGGATAAGGTTAGTTTTCTCACTCTGGTTGGCAACTCTTATGAATTTCAAATAATTTTTTTAGGAATTGAAGGCTCCGATCCAAGTTTTGTATGGAGGAGTATTTTTCAATCTCAAATAGTATTGAAACATGGTTATAGGTAGAGGGTGGGTAACAGTGAGAGTATAAAGGTGTGGCATGATCCTTGGTTAAATGAAGCTAATAATTTATGGGTAGATTCTTTTGTAGTGCAGGGTTAAGAAAAATATGGTGGTGAGGGACTTGATGGATGACGAAAGAAAAGCTTGGAACTTTGACCTCCTAAATGGCTTATTCCAATAAGGGATGTTGACACTATCTGTAGTATACCTATCAGTTGTTTAGGCAGAGGAAATATATGGACTTGTCACTATGCAAAGAAGGGGAGATATGAGGTCAAGTTAGGTATCATGTTGGTAGGGCTATTTTGAGAAATCATGAGCATTCGGAAATTGCAGGTAATTGGGCCAAAATGTGGAAGCTGTCTACACCACCTAAACTAAAGAATTTTGTTTGGACGACATGTAGGGATGTGCTGCCTGCAAGAGCTAGGTTAAGTCAGCGAGGCCTGCAAATTGATCCATCCTTTGTGGTTTATGGATAGACAGAAGATTCAGTTCATGCTCTTTTGAAGTGTCTAGGAGCTGTGGACTGATGGGCAGAAGTTCAGTGAATTCTAATTTAATTGAAGAGTCATATTTTGGTAGCTGGTTTTTGGTCTATTCCAATCATATAGCAGTGATTATATTACTAAAATTAGTTTTGTGGCATGGAGTATATGGGGATGTAAGGATCAATTAATTTGGAACCAGCGGTTTTTCACTCCTCAGGCTTTTGTGAACAATGGAGTCTCCTATTGGCTAACTGGTTGCAAGTCTCTGTAGGTCATGTTGTAGAACCATCGCATGTTGTTGCCAATAGTTGTGCATCGCGTTGATCATTTCTAGCTCCGGGTCATGTTAAATGCAATATTGATGTAACAAAATTTATAGAATTATAGTTAACAGGTTTTGGCTTTGTTGTTAGAGATGAGTTTGGGCAATTTATAGTGGTAGGATCAGGTTGGAACACTAGTTTGTAGGTGCCAAAATGTGCAGAGGCTGAAGGGTTAAGGCAGACCTTGAGGTGGTTATATGGCCAACATTATTCAAATGTTCATATTGAAATTGATAAGAAAAATGTGTGGTATGAGGTGATGCCTAATTTGAAGATCTATCAGAGTGGGGTACCATTTTAGTAGATTTCAGGCAAATTCTAGATCAGAGATCAAATTTCTCTCTGAATTGGATCCCAAAATAAGCTAACAATGTAGCTCATGCTTTGGCTCAGGCATCTTGTTTGTTTGCTTATTTTTCCATTTGGTCAAAACCTTTAGATTGTTTTTGTGCTTTATTGTACTTTGATGTTCATAATTGAATGAAGTTCTTTTTGTTAGTTTTCAAAAAAAAAAAAAAACATACATCTTTTAAATTTTAAAAAAATAGTATTTATTTATAGTTAACTTTGCCTAAGTAGTTTGTGCTTAGTCTGTCCCAAGCCCAAAAAAGGAGGAGGGTTGCAGTAGGTGACAACCAGCGTAAAAATTTCATCACACCTCATGATATGGATTCTTATGATATAAACGTTAGGGCATCTTCTACTTACGATGCGCTACATTAGAGCCCGAGTGTAGTGAGAAATATGCAACGGTGTAGGGCATTCACCGAAAGTGATGCGCCATGCTAGCACTTGGGTGTGGTGTTAAATGAGTAAGGGTTCCCACATCATGGACGGGTGTGGTAAAGAAGTTAGTCCATAAGACAGATAGTAGAACAGATAGTGGAACATAACATAAGATAGGCATAGAGAATAATAGAAGATGTCATAGAAGGAGATCAATTAGGAAGAAATAGGATAGGAGAAGAATCAGGGTTGGTACTTAGAATGTTGGATCACTTACAGGAAAATGATGGAGCTTGTGGATACCTTAGAAAGGAGAAGGTTGAAAATTGCTTGCATTCAAGAGACTAAATGGGTAGAAGAGAAAAGCAAGGAAGTGGGTAATTCAGGATACAAACTGTGGTTTACCGAAAATGAGAGGAACAAGAATGGAGTGGGCATAATCATAGACAGGATATTGAAAGATGCCGTAATAGCTATGAAAAAAATAGGAGATAGAATCATATTAGTAAAGCTAGTACTAAAAGGAGAAACAATAAATGTAGTTAGTGCTTATGCCCCACAAATAGGACTAGATAGTGAGAGTAAACAAAGGTTTTGATAAGATATGGATGATCTAATACAAAGCATACCGAATGAAGAGAATGTTTTCATCGGTGGAGATTTGAATGGATACGTAGGAAGTGATAGGCAATATTATGAGAATGTTCATGGAGGTTTTGGTTTTGGTAGCCGAAATGAAGAGGGGAAAAGCATCCTAGATTTTGCTATGACGTACGACCTAATACTAACAAATATCTACTTTATAAAAAGGGAGTCACATTTAGTGACTTTCAAAAGTGGGCAATATAGAAGCCAAATTGACTTCCTCTTAAACAGGAAGACAGAAAAAGCTCTATGCAAGGATTGCAAGGTCATTCTAGAAGAGGCTTTGACAAGTCAACAACAGTTAGTGGTCCTAGATGTCAAGTTTATAACAATTTAAGTAAGGCTAGAAAAAATATTGTAGCTCGAACAAAGTGGCAAGAGTTCAAAGGAGTAAAGCAAGTAAAGTTTAAAAATGAGCTTATCGAGTCCAAAGTGTAATGCCCTCACTTTAGGTAGTCTATACATTCTACTATTCTGACGACTAATGTCTGTTCGAACAGCTAGGATGTCTAGAACTACACTCGAACTAGAGTGAGGAGGCATAAATTGACTAAATAAAGACCAAGAAAAATTAAGAAAAAATAAAAGAAATGAATTGCAAATGAGCTAAACGAGCCGGAGTCACAGCGATGAGTGATCTTACTAGGAAGCGACTGTGAAAACAGTTGCCAACCCCAGACCCGCGAGGAACCCTATGAAATAACTTTTGGGACTTAATTGAAGGTTTACTGAGGTACAAATGACATTAAAAATGTCACAGAAAATTCAAGAAATTAGCCAATCGGTAAAGGGAAACTCGACAAGCATAACGAAGGGTATTTTAGTCATTTCAACCTCAGAGATAAATTTTGACCTAAATGTCAGTCGAAATGAGAGAGAATAAAATATTAAAAATAAATTTAAATCATGAATTATGGAATGGAAAAGGGAAAATAAAAGAAAAGAAAGGAAATAAAAATATAAGTGAAATATTACATGAGCATTATGTCATAAAGACATCATTAAAAATTTTAGCCAATGGATAATAGATAAACACATATACAAGGAGACAAAATTGACTTAATTAAATTAAAAAGATTCATCTTCTTCTCTTTTCAAGAAGTTGGCCGAACCACCTTAGAAAGCTTCTTCCACCATTTTTATTTTTCTTCAAAAGCTTAATTTCTCTCTTTTTCTTACCATAAAAACCCTAGACCCCTTCACTAAAAATTGATCTTACACCTAGGCAAAGCTATTGGCAGCCAAGAAAGAAGAGATTAGTGAAGTTTAGACAATTCCAAGTGGGTCACAAGAGAGGTTAACGCTAGTATCTCTTCTCTCTCTCTTTATTCTATGTTAAAAACTTAATTGGAGTTAGAAATTGCAAGGAAATGAAATAAAATACCTATGTATGAACATCATGAATTTTCAGCAGCCATAGGAATAAGGGAAATTTAATGATTTTTGATGAAATAATTAGGTTTGTTAGTGTGATGGATGAGTTTGTATATGGTAGAACTTAAATTGGATAGAAATTGCATGAGATTGTAAACTTTGAGTTAGGGTTTTGACCTAACTTTAGGGCTTTTGTACTATGCTTAAAATTGACCTTATTGAGATGAATTGTTGATCAATAGAAGTGTCATGTATGCCAATTTGTAGTTTGGGAGATTGGAGGAAATTGTATTGGGAGTGTACTCTTCATGCAGGTTGTGGGACTCTTTAAGTCCAGTGTCGATTTTGCCCTATAACTAGAAATGTGTTGCTCCAAATCGGTATGAGGCCAATTGGAGATTAAACTAGGGCCAAAATGCTCCATTTTTCATAAAGAAACCATACCCAAATTCTGTCCACAAATTGACCTAAATCCTGCTTGAATCCGGCTGTTTATACCCTAAACTCAGAAAAATGACCAAATGAACAGTACACGTTCATTTGGCCATAACTTCCTCTAGCAAGGTTAGAATGATCTGATTTTTATACCATTGGAAAGGTTAGACATAGGGTCACATTTTTCATAGAGATCACAGAACCTAGATTTCATGACCCAGGGATGGGGTTGGGACGTGCTTGTTCAACCAGCTACGCACTGGGATGGATTCGTGTCCCACATCGGAAACGGGAAGGAAAGATTTGGGCTATATATGTGGGAGCCTTCCTCACTTGGTCAGTGCGCTTTTGGGAATGAAACCTCCCAAGGGACAAATCCATGAGGCCCACGGGCCAAAGCGGACAATACTGACTGGAGATGGATTGGGCTGTTACATTGTGGTATCAGAGCTGGACTCCCTCTAGTACGGTGTGTGGCTCAAGGACGCACCAGGCAGAAGCTGGTGGGCTCATCACGACCCAGGGATGGGGTTGGGACATGCTTGTTTAACCAGCTACACACTAGGGTGGATTTGTGTCCCACATCGAAAATGGGAAGGAAAGATCTGGGCTATATATGTGGGAGCCTTCCTTACCTGGTCAGCGCGCTTTTGGGAATGAAATCTCCCAAGGGACAAATCTGTGAGGCCCACGGGCTAAAGTGGACAATACTGACTAGAGATGGATTGGGCTGTTACACCAGATCTGCCTCTAACCAAGTCAAATTGTTAGCACAAGTTAGGATAACAAAACTATCCAGAACCAAACTGCCTAGAAATTCTGAACTTAGGCATACCCGACCAGTTTTGGCAAAAAGTCCATAACTTGGTCCAAAAAATTGAAAATGCAATGAAACCAGTGCCAAAATTTTTATAAGACATATATCTACAATATTGGTGTTTTGACTAGAACCCATAACCCAAGAGAACTAAGTTAAATTGTTAGAACAATTTAGTACACCAAATCCTGGAATTTGCTTCAAGCACCACTTGACCCCAGAATAGTTTTTATACTATAACTTTCACTAGGAAATACCAAATGGGATGACCCAAACTATTCTGGAAACCTAAGAGACAGGGCTCTAACTTTGATTCAGAAACTTGCCTCAAATTTAGAGTGTAAGAATCCTAAAATGGGAGTCAAAACCACTGACCTGAACCTGGAATCCTCTAGACACAGGGTACCTGAGTTTAGGCCAGTTAATTGGCTATAACTAATTCTAAAAAACTTGAAAAATTATAATTAAAAATTCTAAGTGATCATAAGACATAGGGTAACAACTTCTATGAAGAATATTAGGCCTAAAAGTGGCTGTAACATGCCCAAATAATTAGAGAAATATTGACTCCAGAATCTGCCTGGTTCTGGAACTAAAGTGAATTAAGGATTCAGTTATGGTAATTTGACCATAACTTGAGTTCTAAAACTTCAAAATGACATGAATCAAAAAGAACAACAAAGAGAAGATATAAAGGAACAACTTCTGTGAAGGAAGTGTGGCCAAACAGTAGCCACATCTTGACCAATTTGTTAGGTGAAGTTAAGACATCAAATCTGGATCTTGAGAAAGGTTCATAAAATGACTTGTTATATGATATGAAGTTAATCAAAATGAATTGTTAAACATAAAAGTGACATGAATATGCATGTGGGACTTATGTTTCCCATTATAAGAAACATGAAATGTTATTAAATACAACTAGCACATAATATGAAACTATAAATACTTAATAATATTAATTTGCCCAAAGTATACCTAAACTTATATATATAGCATGGATCGATTGGTATAGCAATTAGGGACTACAGATTGCAGTAGTGCCCATAGGGATACTTATTGATAGACAGTATATGTCTAAGATGGTTGTTCTACTGGCTTTATGTTTGCTTGTTGGCCATTGTGCCTGATTTTATTTTTAGCTTCATGCCTGCCCGCTGGTTTTGTGCTTGACATGACAAATGTATACATGTTAGACATACAGATGTTTAACTTGTATACTCCCATGTATCCAATCTTTATAGTTTGTTATAGGTTACTTGGACACAAATATGAGCAATAAGATTTAAATGTCATAAATGAACAAAGAAGATTCTAATAATTTACTTGCTCCTAAAATTCATAGCATATGTAAATGACTTAGAAATTTATAAAATTACACTTAGAATAATTATTTTAATTATTTAGTTATTTTTCCTTTATTTTATGCACCACTAAGCATTATGCTTAGCGCGTTGGTTTTCCCATCATGTAGGTATTGGAGAGCAGCAGCAACATCAGTAGCAGTAGTGCCTAGACAGAATTTTGACCAGATTTGCTACAGTATAGATTGTCACCTCAGCAGTCCATTTTGGTAGGGCTCATGTATATTTAGATTTTGCATTTTGATTATTGTATATAAGTAAATGATGTAAATTATTTTGTGATTGTAAATAATTTGTAAATTGTTGTATCTGAATTTTATATGAACGTATGAATTTTATATGAATGAAATGAAATTATTTTCTTGAAAATTTTATGAGCTATGATATGATATAATGCATGGAAAAATTGTTATGAGCAATGAGATGATATATGAAAATATGAAATAGATATAAATTGTTTTTAACAGGTAAATAGTCTACACCTATATGAAAATATGAAATAGATATAAATTGTTTTTAACAGGTAAATAGTCTACACCCACCACACATTAATAAAAAATAGAGGAGACTTTGTCTGGGTCTCTACAAAAATAAAATGTGATGAAAAAAAAAATTTCCACACATGGAATAATATAAATAAAATGAAATTTAAATTAATACGGTATAAAACAAGATAAGATAGGGTGCTCCGGCACCAAATTTAGCACACCTTGCTCGACTACACAATAGACGGGTGAAAGATATTACATTTATTGGTATTAGAGCAAATGTTTAGGCATTCTTAGGCATAGGTAGATAGAAAGATATAGTGTGCATAACGTGCATGAGCCTTTATATAGGAGTCGATGTGACACAAATGCAGATCTGTTCTTTGTTTGTTTTATAGGATTGATGGAGTCCGATCCTTCTGAGGAAGGGTCTTACAGACCTGAGGAGGAGGAGATTGGTAATCATACACCTGTTCGTAGTCAGGGGCGAAAGAGGAGATAGGAGTTATCTCGTGGTGCTGCAGGTAAAGCGTAGCAGGTATTTTTAGAGTAGATGACTCAGATGCTTCGCCAGGATACCGGAGCCATTCCATAGCCGCAGCTACAGCCACAGCCTGTACAGCTATCCCCACTAGAGAAGTTGAGAAAATATGGGACCGTCGACTTTATGGGTATGAAGGAGGATGACCCAGCCACTGCTGGGCATTGGCAAGAGTGAACTGAGAGAGTGTTGAAACAGTTACACTGCACACCAGAGCAGCAGCTAGAGTGCGCTCTGTCGTTACTACAGGAGGAAGCCTACCAATGGTGGGATACGGTGTCCAGAGCAGTACAACTGACAGCGCTTACTTGGGACTTCTTCTTGGCTGAGTTCAACAAGAAGTGTATTAGTCACGTGTATTTAGAGGCCAGAAAGAGAGAGTTTCTGACATTGAGACAGAGACAGCTTTCGGTCTATGAGTATGAGAGGCAGTTTGTGAGGATAGGTAGATATGCCCGAGAGATAATGCTTACAGAGGCAGACCAGTGCCGTAGGTTTGAGGATGGATAATATTAGACTTCTGGTGATGGCACATGGGTATACAGACTTCTCATAGTTAGTGGCTGTAGCTCTTAATGTAGAGAGAGTACGAAATGATGAGCAAACTCAGAGAGATAGCAGTGTAAGAGAGGATCTGGACCAGGGCAGTCTAGCATGCCGACTTCTGCTAGTAAGAAGTCCAAGGGTCTGAAAGGCCAGTATGGAGTATCTATGGCCAGTTCTCCTGGCACAGTAACAAGGGGATCAACCCCAGTGCCAGAGTGTACCCATTGTGGGAGGAGGCACAGAGGAGAGTGCCGATTATTGACTAGAGGATGCTTTAAATGTGGGTCTATATATCATTTCTTATGAGATTGCCCACACAGGAGTGCTCCCACTGCTCTACCATAGACAGAGAGATCCGCCCCCACAGCCTAGAGGAGTAGATGACCCACGAGGCCAGAGGTGATGGGTACCTCACAGAGACCAGCTTCTGAGACGATTGAGCGACTTGAAGCTCGAGTGGCACCTCGAGTATATGCCATGGCTCGGGAGGAGCTAGATCTAGCAGATGTTAGTAGAGGTATATTCTCTTTTTATAATACTTTAGTACATATATATTGATAGACCCTGTATATGAGATGAAAGAAGATAGGTGCAGAACTAATTAAGATAAGATTGCAGAACTAGATTTAGTAAAACAAACTAAGGGAAAGGTGAAGAATAATAACACAGAAAAGTGGAGAGACAAGGAGATAGTAGTTCCTCGACTATTTACACTGAGCAAAGTTCGAGGGGGAGAATTGTAACGTTCTCACTTTAGGTAGTTCATACATTTTACTATTCTGACAACTAATGTCTGTTCAGATAGCTAGGATGTCTGGAACTACACTTGAACTAGAGTGAGGAGGCATAAATTGACTGAATAAAGACCAAGAAAAATTAAGAAAAATAAAAGAAATGAATTACAAATGAGTTAAATAAGCCGGAGTCACAGCGATGGGTAACCTTACTGGGAAGCGACTGTAAAGACAGTTGCCAACCCCAGACTCGCGAGGAACCCCAAGAAATAATTTTTGGGACTTAATTGAAAATTTACTGAGGTACAAATGATATTAAAAATGTCACAGAAATTTTAAGAAATTAGCCAATCGGTAAAGAGAAATTATAACCCGACAAGCTTAACGAAGGGCATTTTGGTCATTTCAACCTCAGAGATAAATTTTGACCTAAATGTCAATCGAAATGAGAAAGAATAAAATATTGAAAATAAATTTAAATCATGAATTATGGAATGAAAAAGGGAAAAGAAAAGAAAAGAAAGGAAATAAAAATATAAGTGAAATATTACATGAGCATGATGTCATAAAAACAACATTAAAAATTTTAGCCAATGGATAATAGATAAACACATATAAAAGGAGAAAAAATTGACTTAATTAAATTAAAAAGACTCATCTTCTTTCCTTTTCAAGAAGTTGGCCGAACCACCTTAGAAAGCTTCTTCAACCATTTTTGTTTTTCTTCAAAAGCTTAATTTCTCTCCTTTTCTTACCATAAAAACCCTAGATCCCTTCACTAAAAATTAATCTTACACCTAGGCAAAGCTATTGGCAACCAAGAAAGAAGAGATTAGTGAAGTTTAGACAATTCCAAGTGGGTCACAAGAGAGGTTAGTGCTAGTATCTCTTCTCTCTCTCTCTTTATTTTATGTTAAGAACCTAATTGGAGTTAGAAATTGCTAGGAAATGAAATAAAATACCTATGTATGAACATCATGAATTTTCGGCAGCCATAGGAATAAGGGAAATTTAATGATTTTTGATGAAATAATTTGTTTTGTTAGTGTGATGGATGAGTTGGTATATGATAGAACTTAAATTGGATGGAAATTGTATGAGATTGTAAACTTTGAGTTAGGGTTTTGACCCAACTTTGGGGCTTTTGTGCTATGCTTGAAATTGACCTTATTGAGATGAATTGTTGATCAATAGAAGTGCCATGTATGCCAATTTTTAGTTTGGGAGATTGGAGGAAATTGTATTGGGAGTGTACTCTTCATGCAGGTTGAGGGACTCTTTGAGTCCAGTGTTGATTTTGACCTATAACTAGAAATGTGTTGCTCCAAATCGGTATGAGGCCAGTTGGAGAAGAAACTAGGGCCAAAATACTCCATTTTTCATGAAAAAACTATGCCCAAATTCTGTCCACAAATTGACCTAAATCTTGCTTGAATCCGGCTGTTCATACCCTAAACCCAGAAAAATGACCAAATGTACACGTTCATTTGGCCATAACTTCCTCTATAAAGGTCAGAATGATCTGATTTTTATACCATTGGAAAGATTAGACATAGGAGCACATTTTTAATAGATGATAGAACCCAAATATGCCTCTAACCAAGTCAAATTGTTAGCACAAGTTAGGTCAATAAAACTGTCCCTAACTAAACTGCCCAGAAATTCTGAACTTAGGCATACCTGACCAGTTTTGGAAAAAAGGCTATAACTTGGTCCACAAAATTGCAAATGCAATAAAACCAGTGCCAAAATTTTTATAAGATATAGATCTACAATATTTATGTTTTGACCAGGACTCAGAACCTAAGGGAACTAAGTCAAATTGTTATAACAAGTTAGTACACCAAATCCTAGAATTTGCCTCAACCACCACTTGACCCCAGAACAGTTTTTATACTATAACTTTCACTAGGAAATCCCAAATGGGATGAGCCAAATTGTTCTGAAAACCTAAGAGATAGGGCTCCAACTTTGATTTAGAAACTTGCCTCAAATATAGAGTGTAAGAACCCTAAAATGGGAGTCAAAACCACTAACCTAAACCTAGAATCTTGTAGACACAGGGTACCTGAGTCCAGGCCAGTTAATTGGCTATAACTAATTCTAAAAAACTTGAAAAATTGTAATTCAAAATTTTGAGTGATCATAAGACATAGGGTAACAACTTCTATGAAAATGAACAACATTAGGCCTAAAAGTGGCTGTAACATGTCTAAATAATTAGGGAAAGATTGACTCTAAAATCTTCCTGGTTCTAGAACTAGAGTGAGTTAAGGAATCAGTTATGGTTATTTGACCATAACTTGAGTTTTAAAACTTCAAATGACATGAATCAAAAAGGAAAGCAAAGACAAGACATAGAGGAACAACTTCCACGAAGGAAGTGTGGCCAAACAGTGGCCACATCTTGACTAATTTGTTAGGTGAACTTAAGACATTAAATCTGGACCTTGAGAAAGGTTCATAAAATGACTTGTTATATGATATGAAGTTAATCAAAATGAATTGTTAAACATAAAAGTGACATGAATATGCATGTGGGACTTATGTTTTCCATCATAAGTAACATGAAAATGTTATTAAATACAACTAGCACAACTATAAATACTTAATCATATTAATTTGCCCAAAGTATACCTAGACTTGTATATATAGCATGGATCGATTGGTATACCAATTAGGGACTACAGATTACAGTACTGCCTACAGGAATAATCATTGATAAACAATATATGTCTAAGATGGTTGTTCTACTGGCTTTATGCCTGCCCGTTGGCTATTGTGCCTGACATAACAGATGTATACATGTTAAACATACGGATGTTTAACTAGTATACTCCCGTGTATCGAGTCTTTATAGTTTGTTATAGGTTACTTGGGCACAAATATGAGCAATAAGATTTAAATGTCATAAATGAACAAAGAAGATTCTTATAATTTACTTGCTCCCAAAATTCATAGAATATGTAAATGACTTAGAAATTTATGAAATTACACTTAGAATAATTATTTTAATTATTTAGTTATTTTTCCTTTATTTTATGAACCACTAAGCGTTATGCTTAGCTCGTTGGTTTTCCCATCGCGTAGGTACTGGAGAGCAGCAGCAGTAGCAGCATCAGTAGCGGTAGTGCCTAGACAGAATTTTGACCAAATCTGCTACAGTGTAGATTGTCACCTCAACAGTGTATTTTGGTAGGGCTCATGTATATTTAGATTTTGCATTTTGGTTATTGTATATAAGTAAATGATGTAAATCATTTTGTAATTGTAAATAATTTATAAATTATTGTATCTGAATTTTATATGAATGTATGAATTTTATATGAATGAAATGAAATTATTTTCTTGAAAATTTTATGAGCTATGATATGATATAATGCATGGAAAAATTGATATGAGCAATAAGATGATATATGAAAATATGAAATGGATATAAATTGTTTTTAACAAGTAAATAGTCTACACTCGCCACACATTAATAAATATAGAGGATACTCTATCTGGGTCTCCACAAAAATAAAATGTGATAAAAAAAAATCCCACACATGGAATAATATAAATAAAATGGAATTTAAATTAATACGGTATAAGACAAGATAAGATAGGGTGCTCCGGCACCGAATGTAGCATACCTTGCTCGACTACACAGTAGACGAGTGAGGGGTGTTACACAAAGCATGGAAGCTGGATGTGGAGGCCAATGGTATGTGGATACAGATGGCATCAAAGATTAGAGAAGTAGGTAGAAAAGTACTTGGAGAGTCTAGAAGACATGGATCACCCTCAAAAGGGAGATAGTGGTGGAATGAGTAAGTATAAAAGGCAGTGAAGAGAAAGAGGGAATGGTATAAGAAATTACCTAAGTGTGATAATAATGAGGCGTATGAACAGTACATGATAGCAAAGAAATAGGTAAAAAAGGTAGTTAGTTAAGCAAGAACACAGGCTTTTGAAAAACTAAAGAAGGGGAGAAAAATATTTATAGATTAGCAAGGAGGAGAGAAAAGAAATGTTAAGATCTCAATCAAGTTAGGTGCATTAAGGATAAAGAAGGAAAAATGTTGATAAAAGATGAGGACATTAAAGAAATATGGAGAAATTATTTTGATGATCTCTTTAATAATAGTCAAAGTGGTAATAGCATGAATATAGACTATAGAGCAATAGAAAAGAATATAAATTATACTAGAAAGATCAGATCTTTAGAAGTAAAGGAAGCACTTAAGAGAATGAAAGTAGGTAAAGCCTGTGGACTCGATGGAATACCAATTGAAGTGTGGAAGTGTTTGGGAGATATAGGAGTGGCATGGTTAACTAAATTGTTTAATAAGATTCTAAACTTAAAGAAAATGTCTGATGAATGGAGGATGAGTATTTTAGTACCTATTTTTAAAAATAAGAGAGACATACAGAGTTGCTCAAACTATAGGGAAATTAAACTCAAGAGCCATACTGCGAAGTTGTAGGAGAGAGTTATGGAACATCGACTACATCATGACACTTCTATCTCTCCCAATCAATTTGGCTTCATGCCCAGTCGTTCAACTATGAAAGCAATCTTTCTCATTAGAAGCTTGATGGAGAAATATAGAGATATGAAGAAAGATCTATACATGGTTTTTATTGATTTGGAGAATTCTTATGATAGTGTTATAAGAGATGTCTTATAGAGAGTGTTAGAACAAAAGAGGGTATATATTAGATACATGCAAGTGTTGAAAGATATGTATGAAGGAGCAATAACTATTGTGCACATAGTGGGAGGGGACACAAGAGATTTTTCTATCTCAGTTGGATTACACCAAGGTTCAGCTGTAAGCCCTTACCTTTTTATATTATTTCTAGATGAATTGATGAAACATATACAAGAGAGTATCCCTTGGTGCATGATATTTGCAGATGACATAGTTTTGATAGATAAGACGTGAGAAGGAGTCAATAGAAAGCTAAAGTTTTAGAGAAGTACTCTAGAGTCAAAGGGCTTTAAGTTAAGTATAACGAAGACAAAATACATGCAATGCAAGTTCAGTGAAGGCCGAACTGGTGATAGGGAAGGAGTTAGTTTAGATGGAGTAGTATTACGCCAAAGTAATCACATTAAATATCTCGGCTCAATCCTTTAAGTAGATGGGGGATGTGAGGAGGATGTTAATCATAGGATTAAAGCCGAATGGTTAAAGTGGATACGTGCCATGGGAGTTTTATGTAATCACAAGATTCCCAATAAGTTGAAAGAAAAATTTACCATACAGCCATACAATCGGCCATGCTATATGGTAGTGAGTGTTAGGCAATAAAGGAGTTGTATGTGTCTAAGATAAGAGTTGTGGATATGGAATGTTAAGGTGGATGATTGGTCATACTAAGCTAGATAAAGTCCATAATGAGAGTATTAGAGAAAAGCTAGGAGTGGTGCCAATTGAGGATAACTTGAGAGAAGGGAGATTGAGGTAGTTTGGACATGTGAAGCATAGACATACAGAGGCTCCAGCTAGACAAGTAGAGTGCATAGGGTTAGAGGATAGAAAGAAAAGAAGGGTAGACCTAAACTGACTTGGAGGAGAGTAGTACAACATGACCAAAAGGTATTATATATTTCCGAGGATTTAACCCAAAATCGTTTAGAGTGGAGAAAGAGAATCCATATAGCCGACCCCAATAAATTTTTAAGATAAAAGCTTAGTTGAATTGAGTTGAGTTGAGTTGAGTATTTATTTATAGTTAATTATGACTATGAAAATCTAATCATATTAATTATATCATTAAATATTGAAAGTTGATTATATATTACTTAACAAATGTGTTTCCTTAATTTAAAAACAAAAATTACTCTTACATATTTGGAAATATTAATTATAATAGTATTTTAGAAACACAAATAATATTTTCACATAAAATTTTACAACACATTTATAATGTGTAAAATTAGAATATTCAAAAAAAAAAAAAATTAGCACACGCCAAATTCTCAACTATACATACAAAAAATGTAATATAATTTACATTTCAATCTAATAAAAATTCATATATAATAATAATAATAATAATAATAATAATAATTATTATTATTATTATTATTATTATTATTCATTTCTAAATTTTTATGATTAATACAAAGTAGATAAAAATATCTTTGTCGATATAATAATCTTTGTATTGAAAAATAAAGTAAAATAAATTATTAATCATATAATCTACGTAGCGCATGATCATGGAGAAAATAATCACTTTTTTATATTCCTCTATACCAAGAGAATAGAAACAAAATATGCATTTCATAATCCTTATAAATATAAAAAGCAATTTAACTAATTTTTGAAAATTTATTTAAATTTAAAAATATAAATGTAAAAGAACTAAGAAATTTTGGAATAAGAATTCTGATCTTTATTGCCCCAAAAATCAAAGATATATATAAAAAATTACAGCTAACAAATAGATTCCTAATCAAGCTAAACTACTAAAATTATATCAGAATCATTTAACAAAAGGTAAGAACAGATATGTACACAAAAATTCTTAAATAAATGCCCTAAATAAATGCAAAATAATTGGCAGCTAACAGCTGCCTTTCCAATACCCCCCCTCAAGTTGGAGCATGGAGATCTCGAATGCCCAACTTGCGAAGAAGAAAGTCAAACTAATCCTTTCCCTCGCCTTTGTGAAGATATTCGCAGGTTGCATTGAACTACGTACATAATCTGTTCGAATGTTACCATTCAATATCTCATCACGGATAAAATGACAGTCCACTTCAATATGCTTGGTACGTTCATGATAGACAGGATTAGCAGCTATATGCAAAGCTGCCTGACTATCACAATACAAATTCATAGGTTCAGTATGCGCCACACCAAGAGAATTCAATAATCCTTTCAACCATTTAAGTTCACAAGTTGTAGTACTCATAGACCGATATTCAGCTTCAGCGGATGAGTGAGACACTGTCTGTTGCTTTTTAGTCTTCCACGAGATAGGGGATTCACCCAAAAGAACAAAATAACCGGTCAAAGACTGTCTCGTCAAAGGACAGCTAGCCCAATCAGAATCATAGTAAGCAGACAATTTGAGATCACAATTGGCATGCAGTAGTATACCCTGACCTGGATTTCCTTTCAAATAATGCACAACTCTAACAGCTGCCTCCTAATGAGCTTTCTTCGGTTGTTGCATGAACTGAGCAAGAATATGCACACAATAAGACAACTCAGGCCGAGTTATTGTTAGATAAATAAGCCGTCCCACCAGACGCCTATACTGAGCAGGGTCATCCACATCATCACTCTCGGTAAGGGCCAGCTTGTGATTTTGTTCAAGAGGAGTTTTAGCTGGCTTGCAACCTAGTAATCCAACTTCTGAAATTACATCCAACGCATACTTACGTTGACACAAGAAAATACCATTCGAGTTTCTGGCTACTTCAATCCCTAAGAAAAATTTCAGCTTCCCCAAGTCTTTCATATGAAAGCAACGACTCAAATAGTTCTTGAATTTTTGCACAGCGGAAACATCATTACTGGAGATAATAAGGTCATCCACATAAATAAGCACATTCAATTGAACAGTCCTAGCTCGAAAAGTGAACAAAGAGTAATTTGAATATGATTGCTGAAATCCATAAGCTTTTAGAGATGCAGCCAATTTCGCAAACCAACATCTAGGTCCTTGCCGCAAACCGTATAGAGATTTCCGGAGTTTACAAACCTTCCCTGGTGATTGAGAAGCAAATCCATGCGGCATCTTCATGTAAACCTCTTCCTCCAAATCATCGTGTAAGAAAGCATTTTGGACATCCATCTGATGGAGTTCCCAATTCTTTGCAGCCACAACGGCAAGAAAGGTGTGCACAGTAACCATTTTTGCTGTAGGAGCAAAAGTCTCCTGATAATCTATGCCTTCAACTTGATTATTTCCCAATATCACTAACCGCGCCTTGTATCGTTCAACACTTCCATCAGAATTGTATTTAATTTTGTATACCCACTTGCTTCCTATTGCTTTCTTCCCAAATGACAGATTTTCAACTGTCCATGTACCATTATCCTCCAAAGCCTGTATTTCTTTTCTCATAGCCGCTCTCCACCGTTCATCCTTAACTGCTTCTGCATAAGAGCTTTGTTCATGTCCTGTAGTAATGGCTGCCAAAAAACATCGGTGTTGTGTAGAGAATTTATCATAACCCACATAATGTGCTATAGAGTAAGGCGTACCTGAGGAATCAGATTGGGAAGGTGAGCATACTGAGGGGCTTGTTTTGATGGCGTTTGTCACACAATCCTTCAAACGAACACTAGGTTGCTTGGCCCTTTGTCCCCTACCTAGTTGCTCTTCAACAACTTCACCTCTATCCACTCCCTCACTGTTTTCATGGATCAATTCTTCCGTTTTAGGATTCACCTCACTTTCTCTACCTACACTTTCATTGTGCTCCTTTCCCAAGTTGTTCTCTAAACCATCAACTTCATCACCCAACTCCTCAACTCCATTTTTAATGAGTTCATCACCCATTATTTTCTCATTTGCATATGGAAATTCTGTTTCAGCGAATACCACTTCTCTTGATACAAAGTATTCTTTAGTTTCCAAATCATACAATCTCCATCCCTTCTTTTCAAATGGATACCCAACAAAAACACACCTGCGACTTCTACTACCAAATTTATCTTTATCCTGATTCAGATTATGTGCATAGCACAAACAACCAAAAACTCGAACGTGTTTGTAAGAAGGTACTTTCCCAAAGAGCATCTCATATGGGGTTTTACCATTTAATAACATAGATGGAGTCCTATTAATCAAATACGTGGCTGCAAGTACACATTCTCCCCAAAATTCTATGGGTAAATTTGCTTGGAAACGCAAGGCTCTTGCCACATTAAAAATATGGCGATGTTTTCTTTCCACTCGGCCATTTTGTTGAGGTGTTCCTACACAGGAAGTCTGATGCAACATCCCTTGTTCATCAAAATATTCTTTCAAGCACATAAATTCACTTCTGTTATCACTTCTAACAATTTTCACATTTTTTTCAAATTGCCGTTTAACCATCACAACAAATTTCTTAAGAACACAAGCTACTTCTTGTTTTCCATTTAGCAAATATATCCAAATAGCACGAGAGTAATCATCAACAATTGTTAAGAAGTAAATTGCTCCACAAGAAGTTGGGACTCTATAAGGTCCCCACAAATCACAATGTATCAATTCAAAACAACCATCAGCTTTATTGTCACTAGGAAAGAAAATCTCTCTTGTTTGCTTTGCTCTAAAACAAACTTCACAAGTTTTATTAGTTTTCCTAACTATGCTACTAGCTTCTGGAATTAACTCTATCACCTTATAAGAAGGATGACCCATTCTCTTATGCCAAAGCTCAAAAGACCCCACATCAGTTACCTTGCAAGCATGTACCGATGTCACACCCTTGAGAAAGTATAGCCCCTCGCGTTACTCACCCGCTCCAATCAGGTTCCTCAAATTTAAGTCCTGTATAGCACAAATTTTGTTAGTGAGTTGAATAACCAAATTTGAATCATTAAGTAGTTGTGATACAGAGATCAGATTGCAATTCAAATTTGGCACATAAAGGACTCGTTGTAATTTCAAGTCTCCTCCAAGCAACACAGTTCCTTCTTTTACCGCCAAGGTCTTTTCTCCATTAGGTAACCCAACTGAGCATAGCATAATGTCACGCAATTCACTCAAAAATGCCAACGTTCCTATCATATGATGGGAAGCTCCTGTGTCAATAATCCAAGGAAATATCCTCTGCGTAGTTGTCAGCCTCTCATTGCCACCATTCTGACAAGAATTCAACATGCCCAGCAAAGCAGCCCACTGCTCTTCATTTAATCCACTAAGACCCTTTCGATCTGAATCTGTCACAATTCCACGGCCACCATCAACTCCAGTTGCTTGTGTGGCGTTGGCACGAGCAACTCCTCCCTTGCTACGTCCTGCTCCATTGCCACGCTTTTGACCACCTCCTCATCCAGCAGAAGTTCCATGTGGTCTATTACCCCACCATTCTGGATAACCTATCAGCTGGAAATAACTTTCAGCATCATGTCCCTCTCGATTGCAATTAGAACAAATTGAGGATTTGTCTTTATCCCCCCCTGAATTTTGACTACTTGCTCGAATTGCAAAACTCATAGGATTGCCTCTTTCTTCCTTGGTTCGTGTCATAGTTCGCACCCGCTTTTGCTGAACAATCATAGCATAGGCACGATTCAAATTGGGCAAGGGTTCAGTGCTCAAAATATTAGAGCGCACTGTTCCGTATCCTTCTTCATCCAAGCCCATCAAAAACTGATGAACTCTCTCTTCTTCACGCTTTCTTTCCAATTCAATGGTAAGATTGCATTTGCAGCCTACACATATATACACTGGTATCTGATCATAGTTGTTTATTTCATCCCATAACGTTTTGAGTCTTCCGAAATAGGACACGATCGGTTGACCTTCCTGCCTACAATTCGCTAGATCCGATCATAGTTGCTGCATTCGTGGACCATTCTCAATCGAGAACCTCTGTTTAGTGTCGGTTTGATGGTGTTAAACACCCAAGAAACCAGTATAGAGTTAACCGTCCACCAATCTTCGAGTTTCAGTGAGTCATCTGCTGGTTGCTTGACATATCCATCAATAAAACCATATTTCTTTTTGGCCTGCAATGCAGTCCGCATAGCTCGCGCCCATTCTTCGTAATTCTCGCCCTTCAACTAAACTTGGGTACTCAAGTTACCTAGGTTGTCATTCGAATTTAGTGTGTAAGAACTAGAAGTTTTCTTCCCTGATCCAGAACTCTCATTTTTCTTTTCATCAGCCATGGCTCTGATACCATGTAAACGAACTAAGAAATTTTGGAATAAGAATTCTGATCTTTATTGCCCCAGAAATTAAAGATATATATAAAAAATTACAGCTAACAAATAGGTTCCTAATTAAGCTAAACTACCAAAATTGTACCAGAATCATACAACAAAAGGTAAGAATAAATATGTACATAAAAATTTCTAAATAAATGCCCTAAATAAATACAAAATAAGTGACAGCTAACAGCTGCCTTTCTAATAATAAACAATTGATTTCTATTTCTCTATACAACTATTGCAATAAATATCAAATTTTATTTTCAAGTTTTGTTGAAATAATTTTCTTAAAAATATATTTTTAGAATAATTAATTTTAATTGATGTTGGAATTATGAAATTCTGCCTTAATAATATTGAGCAAATGAAAGACATTTTATTTTTCACAATTAAATAAGATCAATATTTTTTTTTTAATATTCATTTGTAGCCTCCGTAAATATAAAGGTATAATTATTCGTAATTTATTTAATTTTATTTTAATTCAATTGTTTCCCTTTTTTTTTAATTCCTTGCACCCCAAACAAAAGCCTAGTGGCTCGTGTTCTCTTTTCCCTACTGCCGTTTTCGTCTTCTTCCTCCTTTGCCACGCAGTGCACTAGCTCCCGGGAAAGTTCCCTCCACTCACCACCGATCCTTCTCACTGCCCAACACTCACCACCGTAATTCCGTAACTTCATTGCTTCATTCCGTCGGTTATTACCGCCGGCAAGTGCGCGCCGCCATTGGTACGCCTCTTTTTATCTATCTCTATTTAATCTGTGTTCCCTTTTTAGTCTTTCTGTTTTCTTTATATTACCAAACGGAAAGTGGGTTTCTTTCCTTTTGGCTTATGAATGTGATTGTTGATATAGGCTAAGCAGCGCTTCATGAAATAAAGTTTGGAATTTTCAAGTTGACCCTCTATTACTGAACAGGAAGAGAGAAGGTGGAAAAGTTCTGTATCACCGTAGCAATGGTTGAGGAATAATTTGCATCTGTTTGTACATGACTCGTATTTTGTTTTTTAATTTTTTATGTTCATTTCTGAGTGTTAGCCTGGTTCTTCATTAGAAACGAGCATTTCATGACTGTCAGCCTTTTTTGAGGTCTGTTAGAATTAGTTTGTTTTGGAATTGAGTTGACCTGCCTATTGTACTATGGGTCCTTCGCTATAATTATACAGAAAGGCAAGGATACTAGGCATTTGATTGCATTTAGATTCAAGTCAGTAGCCTCTTATAATTTTGAGCAGATTACAATATGAATTTACTCAGAAGATCCTTTTTTTATTGAATTTTAGAAAATAAATTAAATCGTAAAATTTAAGGTCAAATGGTCTGAAAGTTCAGTCCATAACTCTAAAAACCATGTTTATGAGGTGCTTAACTATTCATCTAGTTTGCTTTACTAAAGCATGAATTAGTAGCTTTAATGCATTTATAAAAATATAATATATATATTCTTAGATTAGTAGCTGTGAACTGAAGAATGATAGCGGCAGTATCATGGGTGCCCAAAGGGGTTGCAAAATCTGTCCCAGCAGTGGCAGACCCACCATGCAAGGAGGAAATTGAAGAAATGATAAAGGCTGGTGCTTTAGAGAGAAGGTGATTCCTCCTTTCTGTATAGTTTTTATTGTTTGTTTTACTTGTAAGGAATCACATGACTCATTATTTGTATTTTTCATTTGTTTTACATTTTCTTTATTTTCTCTCTATTTTTATTTACTTGTAAATTCATTAGTGGATTACTATGGTTTAGGAGAATATTTGACTGCAAAGCCATCCTGAAAGTTAGCCATTATGAGGATTAGTATTTTATTACAATTGTTATATATGTTTTTGTAGGATGCAACTGGAAGTTTCTGTTTGGATGGTATTTGTAATCGGCTAGCAATCACATAAATCTCATCGCAATCACATAAATCTCAAACTTAATGTGCTTTTTCAATTTTATCCTATGATTTCATCCTTCAATTTTGTCAATTTGATTCATAAGTTATCAATTTTAGAGCTTAGAAAGGGCACAGATTGTTTAAGTCAACAATTTTGCTTCATGTATGAAGCACATCTTGATACCACTTCACCTATTGCACGCTCCCTAATTCAATTGGATACAATTGAAATAGAATTTGTATCTTATGAACTAAATTGTTAAAAACTTAAAATTAAATTTAAAAGCTTATGATACAATTGCAAACTTGCACAAGTTCAAGATTTATTTGATCGTTGAACCTTATTTATATGTTCATGAAAATTATTGTTTAGAACAAATAAATTCATAAAATTGTGGAATTGATTTGCAAATTGACAATTGACATTGCATGTTTGAAACCAAAAAAAAAAAAAAAATCATTTGGAATTCTGTATCTTTAATTCTATGGAATTTGTTAGCCAAATGCTATCAAAGTTTTTAGAAATTGCAAATGAATTCTAAAGAAGTATAGAGCTTTGAAATTTTCTCTAATGATTTTTTATCATCCAAAATAAAATATATTTCTTAATATATAATGGACAAAACATGATAATTCATTTACATATCGTATGAATTTTATTAATTTATAAATTTATGAATTCTATTATAAATTTCATTAGCAAATGAAATGACTTTGTTATTCATTTGGTTCCAAACAAAATATAAATGCATTTGCGTTGAATGTGATAGTTGTGTGATGTCTTTTTTAATTATCATTTTGGATGCAGCACTTTTATGATTTTTTATATTTGTAAATGAAATTATCTATTTCTATAGGCAATAGGACTACGCTTTTGTGATAAAAAGATTATATTCAAGATGTTTTTGATACCCTTGCTTTATGCAGTGGAGATAGTGGCAGTGAGGAAAACGATGAAGATATGGATGTTGATACTGCCAAGCAGACCGATGAAGTAACCCATGCATTAGCTGTAGCAGATGCACTTGGTAGAACTACTAAAAACAAGAACTCAGTGACCAAATTTGATGACATAACCGATGGCTTGAAGGAACTTGACATGGACCATTATGATGAGGAGGATAAAGGTATAATCTGGAATCTATCTTATTATTATTTTTTTTTTTTAATTTTGCATCTGATATTTACTTGTTTATTTATCTATACATAAAAATGAAAGGGGTACATGGTCACTGTTGGTCTAGTTGGAGGGTTAGGATTGATTGTTGAATTTTTAATTGGTGCTGAAGATATTATCATTAAATCGATGAACTGTGGTTCTTTAATTTCTTGGTGAACTGTTTTTGTTTATGTAAAGTTGTTATTGTGGGGCTGCTTTACATAGTTAACGTCATAATGGGTATACAATTAATGGTGCATTATTTTATCTCAGGCATTGAGCTATTCAGCACAGGACTTGGGGACCTTTACTATCCAAGCAACGATATGGACCCTTATTTAAAGGATAAAGATGTAAGTTTAACTACTTTCTTATATTCTGGCTGGAAGTAGTTAATCTTTGGCTTCTGATGGTAGTACAAGTTTTTTCAGGATGATGATTCGGAAGAGCTTGAGGACATGACCATTAAACCGAAGGATGCAGTCATAGTTTGTGCTCGTAATGAGGATGAATTCAGTCACCTTGAGGCATGTAAATTTTAGTTGGAAATTGCTCTCTCTCTTTCTCTGATCAAGTACTTATCATATATAAGCAGGTTTGGATATTTGAGGAATCAGTTGATAATGATTCAAACATGTATGTTCATCATGATATTGTCCTGTCAGCATTCCCCCTTTGTACAGCATGGCTTGATTGTCCACTCAGGGGGGAAGAAAAAGGTATGACAACTCATATGCTTGTCATATAGCATCCAAACTTCTCTGGTGTATTCATTTTTGTGGCATTCATCATTTATATTTTTTTTAAATTAAAAATAATTGCATCTCAATTTGGTATTATACCTTCAAACATATCTTGTAGCTTTTGTTGTATTGATGGATATTTATGTATCTTTGCAGGAAATTTTGTAGCTGTGGGTTCAATGGAACCTTCAATTGAAATATGGGACCTTGACATTGTATGTGGATAATGGATTTGACTCTCCTAAACTACTAGTTTCTTAAGTATATAATTGATAGATTGTTGCAGAATCTCTTACAATTTCCCTGTTCTCAGATTGATGAAGTGCAACCATCTGTAGTTTTAGGTGGTGTTGCTGAAGAGAAGATGAAGAAGAAAAAAAAAGGAAAGAAGGTCTACTACTACATTCTGTTACAATTTTAATCTTTTAATTTGGATTATTTATGTTAGCAAAATACTTATGCATTTACTATATCTTATATTAACAATACATAATAATATATTTAGTTATTTGAGATTTTTAAGTACTATATTATTATTTGTTCTATCTATGAAATTGTAAAAATAGCATCATGCTGCTTTGGTGAATGCCTGCATTACGTTTAATATAGATCCGTGAATTTTTCTTCACAAGTATCCATTTGGCAGCCTGTTGCTGTTATATTCAAATTTTGAATTTATGTTTGTGGTTATCAGCTTTTGTGCACTTGCTGTCATACTGAATATCGTGCATATGTTCATTAACTTTTATAAAAATGAGACGCTCATAAATTCATTGCATCTCATTTTCTGCTTAGTCAATTTTGAATATTGGTTTTCGGAAACAAGCACTGATACCTTTGTAAAAAGGTCAGGCATGTCATATGCAGGTATAGGTACAGCATGCATGAAACATGTTTGATAAAACTCTGCCTTGGGAACATTAAATGAATTTTTTAATTTTTGGGTGGAGGTTATTCTTAAGGAAATTATGTTTCAAGTTACTGTTTAAAATGAAGTTCTTAAGACTTACGAATTAGTAAAATGGTTGCTAGAGTTGAGCTGTCAATTCAATTCTTATTGGCTTAATTAGAATCTAGGATGAAAAGGATCTTGGAATGGCCAATATTTGGTTCATTTCTATTGGCATGTATTTGGTTCATTTCTGTTCAATTTAACAAAGAGTTTTGTGTGGATTGTACACCCTTCAGGGTATTACTTTCATCACAATGTTTGAATTTGAGTAATTTTTTGAAACTACCATTCCATTTCTGGCAGTGTTAATGACCTCAAAACAGTTATTATGTTATGGTCCTGATAAAAACTTCTCTTTTCTCCCATGCTTTCTTCTTTTACAAATTCTGCAACTTTCTGTGTTAGACATCAACCAAATACAAAGAAGGCAGTCACACTGATTCTGTACTTGGCCTTGCCTGGAATAAACAGTTCAGGTTTGTTGGATCTTATAGAATCCAGTTCTGTTCTTGCTTCTTTGGAATAATAATAATAATAATAATAATAATAATAATGCAGGAATATCCTTGCCAGTGCTAGTGCTGATAGACAGGTCAAACTTTGGGATGTGGCTACTGGAAAATGTGATATTACCATGGAGCATCATACAGACAAGGTGAATATAGTTATTTTGACAATCTATTTAAAACATTTGCTATGCCAGATTCATTTGTTTTCTATCTGCTTCTTATCACACTTATTGAGACTGTAAAACTGCTCATGTTTATACTGACCGATCAAATTTCCTAACTCGAGTATAGAATCTATGCATGCAGCTACGCATAGGCTAACCTGCATGTGGTTACAGAACTGGACATGAGTCCATTCCTCTGTCAAATACAAAGTTTAGAACGTTGTTAAACCATGAGTAATATATATATAAACCATGAGTAATATATATATATACACACACACACACCAACTTTGCCCACTGAAAAAAGGAGAGAGAGAGTGTGCCTGTATTTCTGTGCAACTGTTTCTAAGATAATCTTAATCGCCCAAGTTATAAACTCTGTCTTTCAATATTTGGAGACAATTTTAAATAAAAGCAGGCAATTTTGGAATTCCTCCAGATGTATTCTTTCATAAAACAATCTTTACTGGTCTTTATAATACAGGCAGACTTCTGGATGTTTTATATCAGTAGTTCTTTTAGATGTGGTTAAAAATTTCTCTTTGTACTACTGCTTACAGGTTCAAGCAGTTGCATGGAATCATCATGAGCCACAAGTTCTTCTCAGTGGATCTTTTGATCATTCAGTAGTCATGGTAATATGAATTATGCTTATTTTGCTGTCTTAACATAGGTTGTTACTAGAACTCAGAAATAGAGAGCTTGAGCACTTAAAATTTTGAGTTGGGGTGGGGAAGTTGCGTATTTGCTTTGGATGGAGATGCTCTGTTTTGATTGTAATACTCTTATCATTGCAGAAGGATGGGAGGATACCTACACATCCTGGTTTTAAGTGGTCTGTCACAGCCGATGTTGAAAGCTTGGCATGGGATCCGCATTCTAATCACTCATTTGTGGTGTGTGGTTCATCATTTCATTTAGGATTGTCTTACTACAGTTTTGAGTTCCTGTTATTCTTGTGAGCAAAGAAAGAAGGGAGGAAAATCCATCACTGTGCCATAAGTTTGTAATAGATGCAATTAATTTGTGCTTGGTCTCACTCTAAAATGAACTTATGGAAACTTGTCTGTTATATTAGGTGAGTCTTGAAGATGGTACAGTCCAAGGTTTTGACATCCGGGCTGCTAAGTCTGATTCAACTTCTGATTCAAAGCCAAGTTTTACCCTCCATGCACATGACAAAGCTGTTTGCACAGTCTCCTATAATCCTTCTGTGCCTAATGTAGATATCTCCGTGTTCTGAACCTCATTTATAATTAGGTGTTTTAAATTTTTAATATTGCGTCTGATTTTTTTGACAGCTTCTGGCAACTGGATCTACAGATAAAATGGTATATATATTTTTTTCTACTTTAGTCCTCCATGTAGATTGTAGTTTATTAATATTTCATATAATTTAAATGCTGCTGCCCATTATGTGCAGGTAAAACTTTGGGATTTGTCAAACAACCAACCATCATGTGTAGCATCGAAGAATCCTAAAGCAGTATGTGATTCTTCTTTCTCCTTTATCCAACTTGTTTTAGAAATTCATGAGTTGGATTTTAACACTGTTCTGAATGTTCTCAGGGAGCTGTATTTTCTATTTCCTTCTCAGAGGATAGTCCTTTCTTGCTTGCTATAGGAGGTTCAAAGGGCAAACTGGAAGTGAGTGCAAAAAACCTGTAGTATATGGTTTTATTGTCACTGATGATATCTGATGTATGAAATTGTACAGTAGATAGTGTGACATACATCACTGAAATTTGCAGGTCTGGGACACATCATCAGATGCTGGGATCTCTAGAAGATTTGGGAACAACTGCAAGTAGAATGGGCCTCATTCCTTAGACTTGATTGAGAGGGAATGATATCTTTTTTTTTTTCCAACATGGAACGTGTAATTATCTGAAAATGATTGGCATTGCATACAAAAGTAATGTCAATCATAGCTATGAAATTTTGTAAGGTTGTAGGTTTTCTGTTCTTTCTTCAATTTCTTTAAAAAATTTTCCCTTCCTGGTTTGGGTGAGAAAAAAGGGTCAAAATGAAGATATAGAAAATGTTGTAGAGATGTGTTCCATTTAACCTTGGATGAATTTCAATTATTTTGTGTATTAATTTAAAAACAGATGACTTCATGTTGGTGGTTTTGTGATTTACTGGTTGAATAATTTTAACCAGGGTTGTTCATAATTACATGACTCCCTTTGGTTTCTCGTCCTACAAGATGATAATCTTTCTTGAGGAATCTTTTTGGGAAGGGAAGAAGGGGAAAGAGGAAATTGGTTGAAGAAGCCAATTCAGACATTAAGGGAGGTGAGTCAAGTTCAATAAATTCAATAGGTAGAACATGCAATGTTTAGCCAAGGTCCTCAATTTTAAATGGAGAACAATATTGTAGACTCTCATTTGTATGACTTTGTAAGTATGTGCATTGACACTGTAAGGAAATTGAAAAATTGTATAACTGTGAGATATATTTAGAGACATTAAAAATGGATAATCATATGTATGGTATATTTTTTGGAGAAAATAATTTTTAAGAATAAAAAATTTTTAATTAAAATGAAATGAAATTTATTTTTGTTTAAATTTAATTTTGGGAATTTATTTTATAGAAAAACCTAATTAGATCTAAGTAGACTCTCTAAGATCAATAGGTAATTTTGATTAAATAAATCAAAATTTATTATTTTTTTTATTTTATTAAAGGAAAATAAAAATTAAGTATGAATGTTTTTTTTCAAAACTTTTTAAATCTTTTTATTTAGGGATTACATAAATTTTATATATAATTTTTTGATCCAAACCCTATAAAAACAAGAAAAAAGAGACACAAGGGGGAGGGAGATACAAGGGAGAACGACACAACCTAAAAAAAAAAAAAAAAACTCTCACTCTATCTCTTCAATTCGGCAAGCTTTCCTCATCTCCCTTATTCTTTCTTTTTCTTCCTTTCTTCCTTTTTTCTTCTAGAAACATTCAAGAATTCTTCAAGATATGTGTTCTAAGTTATGAATATTTAATAAACATGCTATATATTTGTTTTTTCATGTTTATATGCCCTTAGATAGTCTCATATATTTATAACATTCATATTCATGTGATAAATTTGGGGGGAACTTACAACTCTGTATATATTGATTTTCTATCTTGATGTTATTTATTATTTTTTGTATACCTCTGTATCTTTAAAAATTGTATGAAAATTATATTTGTATTTTTTATGAAATTCTAATAATTTTAGCCTCAAGAACTATGCAAAAAGCTTCTAAATTGAGACAATTATGGCAATTTAAATTTAAGGTGTCTTTTGTCTTTGTTTTGCAAGATAGCTAAATTTTGGGGCCAATATCTCTCTTAATTTTTTATCTTTTTTTGTGATTCTTAATTTTAAAAATAAGTTCAAGATCTTGACTAACTTTTTTCCATTGATTTCATGTAAATATCTTTTATGGTTTATGAGATACATTAATTTTGAAAAAATAGTGCAGATCTATCTCTAATACATAACAGTGGTGAATTATAATTTTTGTTGATTATTTGATAGAGATTTTAGACTAGATAATAATTTTCTAATTTTATATGATGTCTTGCCATGCTTTTGAAATTTTTGTATATGTTTAACTAATTTTAGAAATTCAAATACAAAAAACACAATGAATCTATCAAAATGTGAAATTAACATGTATGTTTGTAATTTGATGTTCTTCAATATAAATTTATATTTAAATGTTAATTTAATGTTAATATGATATAATAGGATATTATAAAGTATTAGAATTATGTTAGATAGACCCATAGCCATTGTATAGTTTTGGCCCATCAAAAGCCCATATTGTAAGTGATTAAATTTTTAATTATAATTTTTATTTCATTTTAAAAATAAATTAGTAAGTACCCTTAAGGTAAGTATCAAAAAGGGTAATAATAGTATATAACTTATGTGGAGCTTAACATTGAACTTGTGTGAAAAATCAAATTATCAATAATAGATTAATTTTAGTCATTTGGTAAATTTCACTTAATTTAATTTAGCAATCCTATAGATAGGGAATACTTGTGCATGAAAATTATTTGTATACAACAATCTCTGTTTGAATTACTTGCGTGTGTAGGTTTTGAAATTATATTTTTAGGTAAGAAATTTGATAAAAAAAAAAATAAATAAGACTTTCAGAAATATTAGTAGAGGACTGGCACTCAAATTAACGAGGTTAGATCAGGTGTAAGGGATGCCTAACACCTTTCCCTTATTTACTCACTATTCTGAACCTAGACGTTAAGCTATGGTGATGACGGTTATGGAACCTCTACAAGGAGTAAGTTGCCATCCATGATCCTATCTAAAATTTGAGTATATCAATCAAGTCCTTTCGGTTGTCCCTTCAGAAATTGATACCTCAATTAGATGTTTCTCAAAAGAAACAATGAATATGTCCTGGTTATTGCTTGAGTGACGACTCTTGTCTATCTATGCCTTTATGGCGTAAATTCTTAGTACTGTGGTAGTGTTATGGGAAGAAGGTAATTACTAGTAGACTCAATTCCATTAAGATTGTATAAATTGCATGTCTAGGAAATGATGTCTAACGAAGTGGTACTTAAGTGAGACCGATGTGACTCCACTATCTTTTCTAGGCATTAGCTGGTGCACTTGATGCGGTCTCAGTAGATGGTCTTTCATTCCACGCCATATTAACCCCACAAATATTCAAAATAGCATCATCATAATAATATATATGTTTATTCATAGTGTTGGCATTGAATGGGGATAACTTAGTGGGCCAGTATCTTATTAGGATCCATTCTGTCATGGCATTTAGGCTACTATATTATAAGGGGGTTAGAGTTGCGTCTCTACTTGTCACACCCTACCCCTCTGTAAGGCATAACATGATCCCGTAGTATACCTAATGAATCACCGAACTTCGCCTACCGATAACCCGTTAAATATACTACAAGAGATTTTAAACCAATTTCTATCCATTTTAAAATGTAAGGTAATATTAAATAATTACTAAAAAGCCTTTAATTAAAGTTTATAACATGAATTCAAATTTTGATTTATTTAGGAGTTCGAAAATTTTGCAAAAATTTTGGCAGAATGCCGGTTAAAAATTGAGGAAATAGTTCTTCAAAACCTGTTAAAAACACTCCCAATATATATATAGGAAATCCATAACTCCAATTAATCTCAACACCATTCAATCACAACCAACACAATGGTCACAAATCTCAACAGTATTTTATTCAGTCAACTCAAATATAAAATTTACAACTCCAAAAAGAAAACAAAATATTAATATTATTACAATTTTGTTTATACAACTGTTCGACTAGTTTAATAGATACATATGAACAAAAATTTATATCAAAAAAAATTTACAAGGGTATAAAATATTATACCTGTAAAAGATCCTCAAAATGTGCTTCTCTGCAACTATAACAGCTCACTCTGCTACTTTATCCTTCTCCCTATCTGCGATAGCAAGAAAAGCCATCGCTGAGTAATTTACTCAGTAGTGCACAACAATAATTTCTAAAATCATCAGAAATATAATCATTCATTAACAACATAAATTTAAAATTTTTTCACAATCACAGTTCTCAAGTTGAAGTCAAGATTTTTAATAATAATTTATCAAAATAAATAGTAAATAATAGTGTTGCCAATAAATACACAACTTAGGTCATGACACAAAATTTCAAGATCAATGCCGTGTTGTACACCACTACATAGCAATCTACAACCTTACTAACCGAAATTAATGAGGGAGGTGGCTAGCTAGCTATATGAGTACTCATCCGATCTCAACCTCAATTGGCAAGCCAGAGAGGAAAGAATAAAATCAATCTCAACTCCATAAATGGAGAAGGAACACAATAGATTTGCCATGCCAAGGATGAATTCAAAATCCAATACAAACCATTTTATTGAAATATTTCATACAATTCACAAATCATATTTCATTCCAATTTTTTATTTACAAAGTAGGCAGCACACTATTTTTCAAATAACATTTTTAAAGCCAAAATAATCACAATTTATTCATAACATTTATTCAAATGAATTTTCAAGTAGAAAACAAAGAATTAAAATTATTATGCACAAACCTCTTATGTTTGCCTTGACTTAGTCCCCTCTTCCTCCTTCCTTGGAGGGCTCCTTTTCAACTGAAACACATAATTTGAAAGTGTTTCAATACCCATTCAAATCACTTCTACTAATAAATACAACAATTGAATTTTTGCCTACTTAATTTTTTACTCATAATTTCTCCTAAGGGTTGAGTTCTTTACATTTGGTGTATTTGTGGTTACTATTCACTTGACTATTCACGTAAAATATTGACTTTTTCATAATTAATAGGTATATCATTTCTAAATACATGGTCATACCACATTTTGGGTCACAAATTTTTTGGCATTGGTTGCCAATTGCAATTCAAAGCCTATTAGAATTAATCCCAAAATTTCAGATTTGGTCACCAATGTTTACCATTCCATTAGACCAATTTACAGTAAAAATTTGGCTAAACTTTCTTTATCAAAGTTGTTCTTTAATGTGTCTAGTTTAATTTTCTTTTGAATCACTCTATCTAGAGTTTTGTAGCTCAAGTTATGGCATTTTTACCATAACTGGCCAGATTGATCATTTCCAGATTTTCTAGGCAAATTAGATTTTCAGCAGTTTTGGTGAGCTAATTTTGATTAGCAATTTGAATATGTTATGGTTAGAATTTGGGTTTGTCTTCTTCATGAAAGTTGTTTTACTATGTCTAAGCTTTCCAATGGTTTAAAAATCAGGTCATTTGGACCTCTCTACACAAAGTTATGACCATTTGAACATGTACTATTTATTTGGTCAATTCTGCCCAGAATTAGGGCACCAATTCAGGATTCAACCTAATTTTAGACCAACTTGTGGTCACTTTTTTGGGCAAGGTTTCTTCATAAAAAAATGTAGCATTATGACCCCAATTTCATCTCCAATTGGCCTCACACCAATTGGAGTAACACAATTCAATTTATAACCTCTTAAATGAACAGAGGTCAGGTTGTCCAGAATTCAATAATTTCATATCCACAACTCAACTCAATTCCAATCATCAATTCACAAGTTAAAACACCCTAAATGACCAAAATTGAGCATCATACACATCAATTGGTCATCAATTCTCAAAATCCCCAATTTTCTCCCAAAACCCTAATCTCCAAGAACCCTAATTTCCCAATTCCCTAATTCATGTAAATTCAAACATACTAAGGTTGAACACATGTTTAATTGGATAAAAACACAACAGATCCTCACTATACCATGGCTGGCTGAAAATTGATTTTAGGGTTCATGCAAAATTTCCTTTATTTCTTCATTAATTTCCACTTATTCAACTTAAACTCAACCATTTATACGAAAAAATAAGCTTGGTATCACCTACCTTTAATGGAGCTTCTCAATCTTTAATTTCTTCTCCAATTTCTTCAATTTCTCCCTTCAATTCTTCTCTTCTAGGGTCAATTAAGAGTTTTCTATGTGTTTGTCACACCTTATCCCTTGTAAGGCATGACATGTTCCCGTAGCATACCTAATGAATTACCGAACTATACCTACCAATAACCCATTAATTATGCTACAAGAGATTTTAAACAAATCATAGCTTTTTATCTTATCAATTCTTTTGAGAAAAACTGCATGGGAATAGTTAAAATTCAATTACATATCAAGTAGACATTCATTAGAGGAAATAAACTTATTATTACAAAAGATACATTTTGCACAAGTCTCAAAATAAAATACAAATAGTTACAAACTCAAAATGTGATAGCAATGTAATGCTTTTAAATACAAACTGCTCAATGTCCATACATCCATACATAAAAAACTCAACTCAACTCAACTAAGACTTTATCCCAAAAATTTGGGGTCGACTATATGGATTCGCTTTCTCCACTCTAAATGATTTTGGGTTAAATCCTAAGAAATTTGTAATGCTTATTGGTCATGTTGTACTACTCTCCTCCAAGTCAATTTAGGTCTACCCCTTTTTTTCTTTCTATCCTCTAACTTAATGTGCTCTACACTTCACATGACCAAACCACCTCAATCTCCCTTCTCTCAACTTATCCTCAATTGATACCACTCCTACCTTTTCTCTAATACTCTCATTATGGACTTTATCTAGTCTAGTATGGCCACTCATCCACCTTAACATTCTCATCTCTACAACTCTTATCTTAGACGCATACGACTCCTTCAATGCCTAACACTCACTACCATATAACATAGCCGGTCGTATGGCTGTACGGTAAAATTTTCCTTTCAACTTATTGGGAATCTTGCGATTACATAAAACTCCCATGGCACGTCTCTACTTCAACCATCCGGCTTTAATCCTATGACTAACATCCTCCTCGTACATCCATACATATAGGTACAAAATACATTAAAAAGAAATTACAGGGGTATACCTACGATATATACCCACAGTCAAAACCAAAATATTGGTTTCAAGTCTCTCACTCAGAAGCCTTCTACTTTCCCTTACCTGCGACAGCATAAATAAGCTATCGCTGAGTATATCACTCAGTGGTGCACAACTAATAACTTTAAAACTTAAGGTAAAGTACAACTTGTCAAAATATAAGAAATCATATATTTGCATAATCATGATAGCATCACAGAACTTTCTGAGTCCATAAGAATCATTTATTGAAATCACATTTCGAATGAGAAATCATACTTCACATATCACAATTCACAAACATAAGTGTTGCCAACATCAACACATAGTTTAGACCATGATACAAAATTTCACGATCAATGCCGTGTTATATACTACGACAAAGCAATCTCAACCTCACTAACCGTTATTAATGAGAGAAAGGCTAGCTAGCTAATGAGTACTCATATAGTCTCACCCCACTAACCGTTATTAATAGGGGGACATAATCATATCAAATATCAACCCCAAGTAGCCGTTACTATGGGGGAGTTCCAAAGGGACTGTCATGCTAACTGTGGTTTCAAAACAATTTTCAAGAGTTTCTAAATTAATAATCACATTTGCAAAACAATAAACATATTCAAATCATCATAAAACCCATAAAGGGGTGGCAACACACAAATTTATCAAATGCAAGAGAAAAATCATATCTCATTCAAAATAAACTCATTCAAATCAAACTCATTCAAATAAGCTCATTCAAATCAATTTACAAGGTTAAAACAAAGAAAAATGTTAGTTATGCACAAACCTTCAATGAACTCCTTTATCTTTACTTACTTCTCCTTGTCCGTCCCAAACTCTTTCTCTACTGAAAATACACAAATACAATACCTCAATACTCATCTCAATTGCTGCCAAGTACTCATTACATGAATGTCTAATGCATCCCAAGTTAGCTTTGCAAATTTTAAAGGGCTTTGGATTTTGGACAGCTTGGTGCCCTAATTTTTGAACCCAATTTTTACCTAGTTCCAATCATAATTTAGTGAGGTATTCTTCACGAAAATTGTCCCTCTAGGTCTCATCTTTATTTCCCTTTTTAAATCACCTCATTTGGAGTTGTGTAGCCAAAGTTATAGTCAAATAAATTTTACTATTCACGTGGGGCTGATTCTAGCAAATTTGGTGACTTATTTTTGTCCAATAATTTGATTGAGTTAAGTTCATAATTTGGCCTTACATTCTTCATACGAAATGTTCCACTATATTTTAGGTTTTTTTCGGTTTAAGAATCATCTAAATCAGAGTTTTCTAGAGAAAGTTATGGCCATACAAAAATTACTGTTTATGTTACTATTCATGTTCTAGCAGATTTATCGACTCAATTTTGCTCAGCAATTTGGTTGGGTTAAGTTCGTAATTAGGCTTCAAGTTCTTCATACAAAATGTTCTACTATGTTTTAGGTTTCTATCAGCTTAAGAATCACCTAAATCAGAGTTTTCTACAGAGAGTTATAGCCTTGCAAATTTTACTGTTTATATGATCATTTTGCAGATTTCCAGATTTTGGCAGATTTGGTGACTCAACTTTGCTTAGCAATTTGATTGGGTTAAGTTCATAATTTGGCCTTAAGTTCTTCATATGAAATGTTCTAATATGTTTTAGATTTCCATTGGTTCAAGAATCACCTAAATTGGAGTTTTCTAAAGTGAGTTATGACAATTTAAAATTTACTATTCATGTGGTCTAACTCTGTCAGGTCCAGAATTTCACTTCCAGTTTCAAGGTTCATTTAGGGCAGTTTATAGTTATTTTCTGGGTAGGGTATCTTAATGAAAATTCTAGGCGTATGTCTTAAGTTTCATTTCCAATTAGTTTCACACCAATTGGAGTTGTGTAGGTCAACTTATGGGCTGCCAAGCACACTGAACTTAGTGTGAAAAATGCAGCCTATGGTTAAATTTTCACTTCTTCAATTACTTCCATTAACCAACCTCAATTCACATTTAATCCACCCCAGATGACCGTAATTTAACATTAAACACATCTATGGCACTTCCTAGCACAAAACCCTTAATTTTTCAAAAACTTAATTTGTAATTTTCCCCAATCCTACCATTTCATTACTTCCATTCATCAACCCAATGTCAATTCAAACTAAAGGAACCTCAAATGACCATAATTTAACACTACACACATCAATTTCACTCTCTAGCACCAAAGCCCTAATTTTCCCATGAACCCTAATCTTTCATAATTCAATTTATGCAAATCTCATGCAATCTCACTAGCCCAATCATGTAAACTATTTCAGTTAAACTTGAATTCATCATCAATTTAACTAAAACACATCAAAATCCTAATTTTCCCCAAGTTGGCCAAAAATCACACCTCTTCATACATGCATGTTTTCTTTCAATTTCTCATGAATTTTCATCATAATCTAACTTAATTCAAGGTTTGTATAACTAATCAAGCATGAAAAGAACTTACCTAAATTGTGACCTTCCCAATCGTCAATTTCTTCCAAATCTCTTATTCTCCTTGCTTTTAATCTCTCAAACAAGGATTAATTTAATGTTCTCTACTAATAAAATGGAAAATCCATGGGGGACAAGTGGGGAGATCAAGAGTTGAGAGAGGTTGTAAGTGGAAGAATGAAAGAAAAAGAAGAAAGAAAAAGAGAGGGGGAGAGAGCAATGGGGCGGCACAATTTGGGGAGGGAGGAAGAGGGTTTTTCCCTTATATATTTATCTCTATTTTGATTTATTTAATTAGTTTTAATTGAGTTGTCCAAAGTCCATTGGTCCTAAAATTTTAATTGGGTCAAAATGGAATTAAAATTCTATATTTTTATTTCTTTTATTTTCTTTACACATTTTTATTTGAAATTTTTTTCCCCAAAAATTACTTCATAATTCAATTCAAAAATTTCACTTAATTTAATTGACATTTTGGTTAAAAATCAATTCTTAAATTGAATTGACTAAAATACCCCTCATCGGGTCATAATCCTTCTTTTTCATAATACTCAATGAGTTCTTAGGTCTTTGGTTTACTTGAATTTTATAGTGTCTATCTCAATTAATTTTCCTTTTATTTTTGATCCTTAAGGTATCTTTGAATAGTACTAGTCATAGACAAAAAATGGTACTATTCAGAGCTTGGAGGTTCGGGGTGTTACAATTCTCCCCTCCTTAAAAATAAAATTTCGTTCTCGAAATTTACCTAGCCTCAGTCTCTAAAGAGTTGTGGGTGCTATCTCCTCATGTCCTCCTCACGTTCCCATGTACACTCCTGGCTTGAATGATGGTTCAACAGTACTTTCACTAGAGGTATCTACTTATTCCTTAGTTACTTCACCTCATAAGCCAAGATCTTAATGGGCTCTTCATTATAGGTCAGGTCTGGATTCACCTCAATCTCCTCTACTGGAAAAATATGAGAGGGGTCTAATCTGTACCTCCTCAACATGGAGACATGGAAGACATTGTGAATCTTTTCCAACTTCGGAGGTAATGCAAGTCTATATGCTAATGGACCCACTCTTTCCAGAACCTCATATGGCCTAATGAAGCGAGGACTCAGTTTTCCCTTTCTACCAAACCTCATGATCCTCTTCTATGGGGAAAATTTCAAGAACACCTTATCACCCACACTGTAGTGAATATCTCTTCTCTTTAGATCAATGTAGGACTTCTGTCTATCCGATGCAATTTTGAGTCTGTCTCTAATGAGCTTAACCTTTTCTTTCGTCTGCTGCACTAATTCTGGGCCAATCAACTTCCTCTCGCCCACTTTATCCCAACACAAGGGAGTTCTAAACTTTCTGCCATAAAGTGCTTCATATGGAGGCATCCCAATGCTTGACTGATAACTATTGTAGGCAAATTCAATCAAAGGCAAGTGTATATCCCAACTTCCTTCAAACTCAATCACAGAAGCCCGAAGCATGTCCTCCAAAATTTGAATGATCCTTTCAGACTGGCCATCTGTCTATGGATGGAATGCTGTACTGAAGTTCAATCTAGTTCCTAGGGCTTTTTAGAGACTACCCCAGAATCTAGAAGTAAACCTAGGATCTCTGTCAGACACAATAGACACTGGCACTCCATGTAACCTCACCACTTCATCAATGTATAATTTGGCCAATCTTTCTAGGCTGTAGTCTATCCTCACTGGCAAAAAGTGTACAAACTTAGTCAATCTATCAATAATAACCCAAAATGCATCATGATTCTTTTGGGTACGGGGAAGTCCTATCACGAAATCCATAGTGATTCTTTCCCATTTCCACTCGAGAATTGGCAATGGCTATAGCAACCCTACAGGCACTTGGTGTTTTGCCTTTACTTGCTGACAAGTTAGGCATTTGGCAACATATTCTACAATGTCCTTCTTCATTCCCCTCCATCAATAGTGCCCTTTCATAGTTTTGTATATTTTGCTTCCACCAGGGTGCATAGCAAAAGGTGAATCATGTGCTTCATTTAAAATGATCTACCTCAGTTCAACATTATAAAGAATGCACATTCTACCTTGATATAACAACAAGCCCTCATCATTTACCAACAACTCTGGTTTCTTGCCATCCCGAGCCTCTTCCATCAACTTCACATACTTATCATCATTCTATGCAGCTACTTTAATTTGTTCTGTCAACATTGGCTTCACTTGCTAAGTAGCTACCATCTGCCCATCTTCATCAATCTCCAGGTTAGCATGCAATGCCGTTAACTCATGCACCATGGACAAAGGAGAAACTCTTAAACCAGCCATAGTCTTGTGACTTAAAGCATCAGCTACAACATTAGCTTTTCCAGGCTGAAAGTCTATCAAACAATCATAATCTTTTATCTGTTCCAACCATCTCCTCTACCTCAAATTTAACTGCTTCTATGTGCCCAAGTACTTCAAACTTTTATGATCTGTGTATATATAACATCTCTCCCCATACAAGTAATGTCTCCAGATCTTTAAGGCAAAGACAATGGCTGCCAGCTCCAAGTCATGTTTAGGATAATTCCTCTCATTTGGTTTAAGCTGGCGAGAAGCATAAGCAATGACATTTCTATCTTGCATCAACACACAACCTAATCCATTATGTGAAGCATCACTGTATATGGTGTACTCTTTACCTAAGGTAGGCAAAGTTAAGACTAGAGCTTCAGTTAAACACCTCTTCAACTCATCAAAACTCTTCTGGCATTGATCAGTCCACTGAAATTTCACATCCTTCCTAAGTAGCTTAGTCAGTGGTGATGCTAGCATGGAGAATCCCTTCACAAACCTTCGATAATACCAGGCTAAACCAAGGAAACTCCGAATTTCAGTGACATTTCTGGGTGGCTTCCAATTAAGAATAGCTTCTACTTTGCGAGGATCAACCTGGATACCCTCTGAAGATACAATATGCCCCAAGAAAGTAATCTCCTTTAGCCAAAACTCACATTTTGACAATTTGGCATATAACTTTTTCTCCCTCAAAGTCTGCAATACTATCCTAAAGTGCTTGTCATGTTCCTCTGCATTCTTTAAGTACACTAAAATATCATCAATGAACACCACTGCAAACTAATCCAAATATGGCCTGAAGATAGTGTTCATTAGGCCCATAAAAGCAGCTGGCACATTAGTTAACCCGAATGGCATTACGAAGAACTCATAATGGCCATACCGAGTCTTAAAGGCAGTTTTAGGAATACTCTGCTCCTACACCCTCAACTGATAGCAACCCGATCTCAAGTCAATCTTGGAGAATACAGTTACATCCTTCAACTGATCTAATAGATTATCAAACCGTGGCAGAGGATATCTGTTCTTTATGGTCATCTTATTCAACTGTCTGTAATCTATGCATAGACGGAGAGCACCATCCTTCTTCACAAACAATACTGGTGCTCCCCAAGGCGACACGCTAGGGCAGATGAAACCCTTATCTAACAACTCCTGCAATTGTACTTTCAACTCTTTTAACTCAGCAGGTGCCATCCTATAAGGAGTGATGGAAATTGGTTCCACACCAGGCATAGTCTTAATTTCAAACTGCACCTTTCTTTCTGGAAGCAATCCAGGAAATTCTTTCGGAAAAACATCCAAAAAATCCCATACTGTAGGAATATCCTTAAGATCTGGACTCCCCACCTGGGTGTCTATCACATAAGCTAGATAAGCTTCACATCATTTTCTAATCATCTTCCTAGCAAGTGTAGCTGAAATGATGTTGGATGGCAATAACTGCCTCTCCCCGTGTATCACTATGTCTGCATACTCAGGAAGACCAAAAGTGACCGTCTTTAGTCTACAGTCGATCATGGCGTGGTGCTTGGCTAACCAATCCATGCCCAAGATGATATCATAATCTCGGAAGGGAATTTCAGTTAAGTCTGACAGGAATGTATGTCCTTGGATCACCAAAGGACAATCTTCATACAATTTGTTCACCCTAACCTCTTGTCTTAAAGGACTAGTCACTAGCACATCATAATCCAATTTTACACAAGGAATAGCAACAAAGCATGCAATACTAGCACTAGCATAAGGATGTGTAGAACCAGGGTCAAACAACACATATACATCTCTACCAAAGATGGAGAAAATACTAGCCACAACATCTGATGTTTCAGCTTCCTCCCTCTGGCGCATGGTATACACCCTGGCTGGTGTACCACTCTGTTCTGGTTAGCTCACTGTGCCCTGGCTGCTAGAAGTGCTGCCTCTACCCCTGCCTCGGCCTCTACTAATTATTTGTTGTTCTCTGGATGTAGAACCTTAAACAGACGCCTCAGCGGTGGTAGGTGGCCCAGATCTGTGGGCACTAGTGCAATCCCTAGTAAAATGTCCACTTTCACCACAATTGTAACAGGCTCCTATGACCTTATAACATACTCCTCCATGAGTCCTGCCATAGGTTTCACAGGTATGAATAGGAAAGGAACCCTTAGATGTCTGCTGACCGGATCTAGGTGGCCTCTGCTTTGAGAATCTTCCCCTACTAGATCCTCTGTTACTTGGTCCCCCAAAGCTCTTCCTCTTACCTGGATTGCTACTTGGACTCTGACCTGTAGGCTTACTGCTCTTTTCTTTTTCAGTGGTTACCTTCTCAGATGCCTCTTCCAGTTCTATCCTTTCCAGCTCAAGGGCCTGTGATATCAACTCAGAGAAGTTGTCATGCCGAAACCTAACCACTTGCAATCTCAAACTAGGCCTTAACCTGACCTCAAACTGTTTGCATCTGTCTCTGCTGGTAGTGAGTAGGCTTCCAGCATAGTGGCTGAGGCGGGAAAAGTTCCTCTCATACTTGGCTATAGTCCTATTCCTCTCAAACTGAGAAACTCCTGTAGCTTCATATCTACGTATGTGTCGGGAACATACTTCTGTCTAAATTCTTTGAGGAAGTCATCCCATGTTAACATAGGGGCTCAGCCAAACTATGGAGAATGGTCTTCCACCACTCATATGCATCTCCATGCAGTAGAGAGACTGAGTATTCGAACTTTAATTCATCGGTGCAGTGCAATTTCTTTAATACCTCTCCATCCGTTCTAATCATTGCTCGGCTTCCAATGGGTCCACTGTACCCTTGAACTCTGTTGCCCCATACTTCATTAACTTGTCATATTGTCTGGCTAGGGGTGGTGGTTGCACTGGAGGCACTTGCACAGGAGCTTGGACTGGTATATTGCCAGCCATTTGCTGAAATAGTGTAGCCATCCGCTGAGCAAACTGAGCAGGAAATCGCATAGGCAAGACGGGTGCAGCTGATCCACTAGCATTCTGAGGAGCTGGGGCCTGTCCCTGTACCTCAGCTGCTACTAATTGCTCTACAATGTGATCCCCCTCTTCCATACTGAATCACAAAGAATTCTACTCCCTAGACAACCAACACAAGGAGATTTCCCTCCATTAGTCCATATTTATGATGCAATGCACTATATGTATCAGTTAATGACAATTGAGCAGTTGTACTTATAAAAAATTTTCAACTATGCAAATTTTAAAACTTGTATGAAAACAAAAGCTCTAATACCACTGAAACATGTCACACCTTATCCCTTGTAAGGCATGACATGTTCCCGCAGCATACCTAATGAATTACCGGACTACACCTACCGATAACCCATTAATTATTCAACAAGGGATTTTAAACAAATCATAACTTTTTATCTTATCAATTCTTTTGCGGAAAATTGCATGGGAATATTTAAAATTCAATTACATATCAAGTAGACATTCATTAGAGGAAATAAACTTATTATTACAAAAGATACATTTTGCATAAGTCTCAAAATAAAATACAAATAGTTACAAACTCAAAATGTGATGGCAATGTAATGCTTTTAAATACAAACTGCTCAATGTCCGTACATTCATACATATAGGTACAAAATACATCAAAAGAAAATTACAAGGATATACCTATGACATATACCCACAGTCAAAACCAAAATCCTGCTTCCAAGTCTCTCACTCAGCAGCCTTCTCCTTTCCCTTACCTGCAACAGCATAAATAAGCTATTGCTGAGTATATCACTTAGTAGTGCACAACTAATAACTTTAAAACTTAAGGTAAAACACAACTTGTCAAAATACAAGAAATCATATATTTGCATAGTCATGATAGCATCATAAAACTTTCTGAGTCCATAAGAATCATTTATTAAAATCACATTTTGAATGAGAAATCATACTTCACAAAGCATAATTCACAAACATAAGTGTTGCCAACATCAACACACAGTTTAGACCATGACATAAAATTTCACGATCAATGCCATGTTGTACACCACGACGAAGCAATCTCAACCTCACTAACCTTTATTAATGAGGGAAGGGCTAGATAGCTAATGAGTACTCATATAATCTCACCCCACTAACTGTTATTAATGGGGGGACATAATCATATCAAATATCAAACCCTAAGTAGCCGTTACTACGAGGGAGTTCTGAAGGGAATGTCATGCTAACTTTGGTTTCAAAACAATTTTCAAGAGTTTCTAAATCAATAATCACATTTGCAAAACAATAAACATATTCAAATCATCATAAAACCCGTAAAGGGGTAGCAACACACAAATTTCTCAAATGCAAGAGAAAAACCATATCTCATTCAAAATAAACTCATTCAAATCAAACTCATTCAAATAAGCTCATTCAAATCAATTTACAAGGTTAAAACAAAGAAAAATGTTAGTTGTGCACAAACCTTCAGTGAACTCCTTTATCTTTACTTACTTCTCCTTATCCGTCCCAACCTCTTTCTCTACTGAAAATGCACAAATAAAATACCTCAATACTCATCTCAATTGCTGCCAAGTACTCATTATATGAATGTCTAATGCATCCCAAGTTAGCTTTGCAAATTTTAAAGAGTTTTAGATTTTGGATAGCTTGGTGCCCTAATTTTTGAACCCAATTTTTACCTAGTTCCAATCATAATTTGGTGAGGTGTTCTTCACGAAAATTGTCCTTCTAGGTCTCATCTTTATTTCTCCTTTTGAATCACCTCATTTGGAGTTGTGTAGCCAAAGTTATAGTCAAATAAAGTTTACTATTCACATGTGGCTGATTCTGGCAGATTTGGTGACTTATCTTTGTCCAATAATTTGATTGAGTTAAGTTCATAATTTGGCCTTACATTCTTCATATGAAATGTTCTACTATATTTTTTAGGTTTCCGTCGGTTTAAGAATCATCTAAATCGGAGTTTTCTAGAGAATGTTATGGCCATGCAAAAATTACTGTTTATGTTATTGTTCATGTTTAGGCAGATTTATTGACTCAACTTTGCTCAGTAATTTGGTTGGGTTAAGTTCGTAATTAGGCTTCAAGTTCTGTATATGAAATTTTCTACTGTGTTTTAGGTTTTTATCGTTTCAAGAATCACCTAAATCGGAGTTTTCTAAAGAGAGTTATAGCCTTGCAAAATTTATTGTTCATATGGTCAATTTGTAGATTTCTAGATTTTGGCAGATTTGGTGACTCAACTTTGCTTAGCAATTTGATTGGGTTAAGTTCATAATTTGGCCTTAAGTCCTTCATATGAAATGTTCTACTATGTTTTAGGTTTCCATTGGTTCAAGAATCACCTAAATTGGATGAAAAACCTCCCTCAAGCTCAAAGCTTCTGTCAGATGAGGATCTGTATAACCATCCCAATGACCACTAATAGCTGCAACAAACATACCTGTTGGACCTAGGGGTCTTAATCCATGTTTTGATGATAATAAATAATTAGTGTGCTACTAATTTACCTTGAAAGTGTTTGTGTTAAGATTGTAGGTCCCAAGTTTAAAATTGAGAAATTGCTTCAAATCAAGATTAAAAGAGAGCAAGAAATTGAAGCAAAGATCAAGGAGACATGATAATGTAAATTTTTTCTTTTATCTTAGTATCTCTATTTTTTATTTTTTTCTTAACCAAGGGGAAGTAAAATGAAATTTTCACTTTTGAGAAATGAAAATTTATTTTTGAAAGTGTTTTTATTGAAAAGTTTATCAAATTAGCTTTCTAATGGTTTAAACGAATCGAAAATCTGAGTTCGGTCAAAAAGTTATGAGTTTTCAACCTTTTTCTTGACCAAAGGGGAGTAAAATGAAATTTTCACTTTTGAGAAATGCAAATTTGTCTTTGAAAGTGCTTTCATTGAAAATTTTATCAAATTAGCTTTCCAACGGTTCAAACAGATCAAAAATCTGAGTTTGGGTCAAAAAGTTATGATTTTTAAAGCCTAAGTATTCTTTTGAGCCTTTTTGTTCAGAGAGCACTTAGACAGCCGAAAGTGAAAACTTCGGCAGCCGAAGTTCACTCTCTAATAATGGTTTTTAAGCCTAAGTACTCTTTTTGTCTAGAGAGCACTTCAGCAGCCAAAATTGAAAACTTCGACAACTGAAATTCATTTTTTAAATGATGTTTTTTGGCACTCCAACCTTCAACAGCTGAAGTAAAAAACTTCGGCAGCCAAACTTGGGTTTTTGAAACTCTATAAAATGGGGTTTTGAGTAGTTGAACAGCTATATTTACATTTAATACACCTATAACGATCATTTTCTTACTAAAACTATAAATATATACCATTTATGACTGGAGAGAAGGAACAATAACTATTTCTTTGAGAATTTATTGTGTTTAAAAGATTTTTTCATCTTTTTTCTCTTTAGAACTTGAGCTACCATAATTGATTATTGACAGCTTGATATTTTGAGCTATAATTTCTTTGTTCTGAGAGTTAGTTCAAGGTTGTTGTGAACATTTATTATTACTTAAGTGTGATAGAGCTTTACATAGCTCTTTAGTATAAAGGGATTTGTAAAAGAGCAAGAGTTTGTTGTTGTGGTGATTGTAAGGGGTTTATTCTTCACCTGAAGAAGAATTTTAGCGGAGTTATCTCTCAAGGAGGGCCTTAAGGAGAGGAGGTAGGCTTGGGATAACCGAACCTCTATAAAATCTATTGTGTTCTTTCTTTCCTTCCTTTTATTTGTGCATTTCACTTAAACATCTCCACCTACCCTTCAAATTTTTTAATTAACACCCAATTCACCCCTGCGCTCCCCCCCCCCCCCCCCGCCTCCCCCTCTTGAGTTGCTACAAAGGATAACAATACCATTATTATTATGCAAGATAGCTCCAAATCCTGACTTGTTCTCAGAAGGGAAAAGAGCACCATCAACATTACACTTTAACCTCCCCTTTGTAGTTTTCTTCCAACTCAATGTGAAGGAGATATGGGTAGGACTACTCAAATGCAATAGTCTATTAGCAATTACTTATTCCCATTCCAGCAAATAGTTAAGGGCAAATGAAACTATTTCCTATTGAGATTTGGATTTCTACTACCACAAGAAGATATCCCTAGTAGATCAGAGGCTCCAAGCTACCTGAGCTATAACTTGATCATTCAGCAAACTAAACATCTACCAAAAAATCTCTGCAAAATCATCATTGTTCATAGGGAAAACAACATTTAGCAAATTCCAACTAGCCATAGCTTTTGGGCACTTAACCAAATTCTCCATATCACCGCAGCTCAAACATGCCCCATTCATATCCACACCCTTATGACCCAACATTTCAATAATAGGAAAAATATTTTTATAGACCCTCCATAAGAAATTTTTGACCTTTAAAGGAACCCAAAGACCATAAAACTTCTTCCAACTTGAATTTTGAGTACCTTGATCAATAGAAGTAGAGCTATCAAAAAAAAGTATATACCTAAACTTAACCGAATAAATTTCCTTCCTGTCAAAGTGCCATAAGTAATATGTCCTAACAATTTTTGATATTCAAAGGAGGTTTCAAAATATTAGTTGCATCCTCATGAGAAAAGATAGACCACACCATGGCAACATTCGAACATCTTAACCCATCCACAAACAGATCTACAACTCTCAAGTCCTCATATTGTAACACCCCTTATTCGATCTACAGTGTAGCCGAGTAAGGAACGCTACATTCTGTGCCTGAGCACTTTATCTTGTCTTACTTTATTCATTATTAATTTTAATGTCATTATATAATAAAAATCAATTTATTTAAATGGAGAAACGTGTGGAGTTTCCCCTATTTATTTAACAATTGCCCTGTTTTATCAGTTACCTATTTAAAAATAATCTCATATGAAATCTCATTTTCCAATAATTCTAATCAATCTTCATCATTCATACCATATTCATCTTATCCCATATCAAATTTCAAACCCATATTATACATGAAAAGATCAAATTTATTAATTTACATCATATACAAACTTTTATACTGTCACACCTTACCCTTCTGTAAGGCATAACATGATCCCGTAGAATACCTAATGAACTACCGAACTTCACCTACCGATAACTCATTAAGTACCCTACAAGGGATTTTAAAACAATTTTCTTATTTTTGATAAGTGGTGAGCATTTTCTAATAGGTATTAAAACATTTAATTCAAGTTGAAAGCTAGTGGAAATTTTTGGCCCATTTTATTTTTTCGCAAATTTTATAAAAATTTTGACAGAGTTCCGTTTGTATTTTGAGAAAACAGTTCTTCAAATACCTGAAAAAAAGCACTTCCAATAATTTTTCAACCACTTCTTCAAATTCACAATCAATCTCAATCATTTTCTCAAATTTCAAAGTTCAACCATTCTCAAAATACTGTCAATCAATATCATTCATTCATATTTCTTTGAAGATAAACAATTTATATATACATCACACTAAAATCTACATTAAGAAAATCCAAACTAAATTTATTACAAACTTTACACAAGCTTTATACAAACTGCTCAAGACCGAATTTACATGTCCATACAATTACATGCAATATGTAACACCCTCCCGGTAATCATTCCGTACATTCTACTGTTCCGGTGACCGGTGTCGGTCCGGACAGCTAGAACGTCCGGAAAAATAATTAAACTTAAGTGAGGGACCATAATTAACTCAAATATTAATAAGAAACACTTAGTAAAAATTTTAGAAATAAAATACAACCAAGTCAAACGAGCCGGTGCCCAAGCGATGGGTAACCGGAGGGAAGTTGCGGTTCTCGCAACTAGGAGCCCTAGACCCGGGGGAAAAATTGTAAAATAATTTTTGGGACTCCAAAGAAGGGTTATTGAGGTTCTCATGGCATTAGAATGCCAAGAAAATATTTAGAAAAATTTTTCAATCGGTACAGACAATTTTGACCCGTTAAGCCAAACGGAGGGCATTTTGGTCATTTCGCCTTCAGAGGTGATTTTTGGCCGACTTGTCCAGTTGAGTAAATAATTAATATGACATAAAATATGAATAAACATTACTAGAAATTAAATTGAAAATGAGTAGTGGAGGAAAGAAAAGAAAATAAGGAAAAAGGGTTATTTATGACATCATGGTGATGTCATTAAGAAAATTTTAACCAATCACAATTAAGTACCATTTGACTAACTATTAAAAGACATGAAAGAAGACCAAAATAAGAAAAAATTGCAGCAGCCATCCTCCCCCAAAAAGGCAGCCGAAACCCTCTCCCCATCTCCCTCCATTAATTTGCAACAAAAGCTTCATTTTCCTCTTCATTTCACCCTAAAACCCTAGAGACCTTTCACTAAAATTTGTCCTAGCACCTTGCTAAACCTTTTGGCAGCCAAGAGGGAGAAAGAAAGTGAAGTTTGAGGCTTGGGAAATTTTGCCACTTAAAGGTTAGTGCAACTATAAACATAAAACTCTTAAATTTCATGATTTTGGACTTGAAATTTGGTAAGACTTGTAATTTAAATGAACAAAAACCTATGTGTATGAGCTCTTGAATTTTGGCTGCCCTAGAAAAGGAATATGTAGGAGTGTTTTTGATGAGCTTGAAGTGGAATAGAAACCATGTTTGAAGTTATAAACATATGAGTAATGCATTAGTAGCTAACCAAGGTAAATGGCATAAATCATGAATTTGAATTAGGGTTTAGGAAAGGTGAAAATGTGACTTGGCTTAGGAAATTGTTAGAGAACCTTTTAATGGTCAATTAGTGACTATTTTAGGTAAGTTGAGCACAATTTGGACTGAAAAATGGGATTGCAAAGAGAAGGAGTAAGCTGCCCTAGGACAGCAGCAAATGGACTAAAATTTCAGTCCAATTACACAGCCATAACTTTGGCTGTGTTAGTCCAATTAATGTTTGGCCAATTGGACATGAAACTAGGTTTATAATGGCACATTTTTGCTGAAGAAACCATGCCCAAAAGACCAAAGCAAGAGGACCAAAACTTGGCCCCAATCCGGACACACTGCAACAGCCCCTGCAGAATTGACCAAATGAACAGTAACTGTTCATTTGGCCATAACTCACTGTAGATTTGGTCAATTGACCTGAAATTTTTACAGCAACAAGTTAAGACATAGAAAAACAACTTTCATGAAGGAACCTACCCCAAATTATGGCCAGAACTTAACCCAAATGGCAGTGGAAGTCACTGTTCATGTTACTGTAGTTATGGTAATTTCTGCAGAATGCACATCCGGCCAGCTGTGGTTTTTGGACCATATCTGGAGCTAAAAAACTCCAAATGGAGTGATTCAAAAAAGGAAATTCAACTAGACAAAATAAGGAACAACTTTCATGTTTGCCATTTCTTCAAATTCCCACTGTAACAGGGCCCAATGGAACAGTAAAGTTGGGTCTCCAAAACTGAAAATTCTGCCCTCTTAGATTTAAGTTGAGAAATGGAAATGGCAATCAATTCCAACAAGTTTTAAATACAAAATGTGGTATGTTTGGGGTGTTAAAACTAATACACATATTTTCTATCCAAAAGTCAACATTTTTGTTGACCAATGAGGTGAATAGTGACCCCAAAACTTGAAATGCACAAATTGAAGAATTTAAAAGTTTCAAATGCCCTAGTATACCTAACATGATTGGTTTGGATAGTTTGGCATGCCAATAGGGTTCAGTTAGTAGTACTGCACATGGCAAAATGCCATTTTGTGATTTCATGGTTTTTAGCCATTCTGACTTTGCATTGAGACTTGGCCTTGTGCCTGAGATTATTCTGACTTGGTAGGCATTACATTTGCCGGGTGATGCATATGCGACCGATGGTGTGACGGCCCGAGGTATTAGATACCCAGTGCCAGTTTACCCGTTATCCAGTCCAGTCGTCTAGTGTAGGTTACTTGGGGCAACCAAATGAATAAAAGTGGACAAAGTAAATGATATACAAATGCCAAACAAATAAAACATATACATTCACTACACATTTAATTTCTTGCTATTTTCTTTTATTATATTATTGCACCACTAAGCATTATTGCTTAGCGCGTTGCTTTTGCCACGCGTAGGTACTGGAGATACAGATCGTGAGCCCAGTAGACCGCAGACTGGGTGAGTCCATCCTGCAGTCCTGCACAGTGTCCGTGTCACCTCAACTTCTGCAGTGCATTGGTAGGACATTAGGTGTCATTTTGACATTTTGTAACTTAACTTTGCTTTTCTCATATGTAATTAAACTTGTGTAATGTATAGTGATGTTTATGTAAATTATGAAAATTGTACTTGTGAATGGAAATGTAAATGTTTACTTGTGATTTATATGTGATCATCACATGTGATGGATGATTGAGAACTGGAATTGAAATGTTGTTGAGATCTTAATATTGAGATTTTGTTGATAAATTGAAGTTGGGATTGTTTGGAAATTATTTGGAAGTGTTTTTAACAGGTTCCGAAGAACTGTTTTCTCCATTTTTAGCCGGTACTCCGCCGGATTTTCTTTAAAATTTTCGGAACCCCAAATAAATAATAATTTCGATAAATGGCTTAAAAAATCATATTTCATAAATTAGCTTCAAAAGCATGACACAAATTAAGTAAGGTATATTAGAGTGTGCCAGTACACCGTGTGGGATTACTTACTCAGGTATACTGTACACGGGTAAGGGGTATCACACAATACATACATCAAAAGGGATATTTACAGTCAGGGTATAAATTATACCCGATAACTTCAAGCTGATAGATCCTCAATCCTCAGCAGCTCAATCTGCTGCTCCTTTAGTCTCTATATCTGCGACAGCAATAAAAGCTATCGCTGAGTACTAGGACTCAGTGGTGCACAACATACTAAAATAATCTTTATGCAAAACTTAAATCACATTTATTCAAAAATTTGGCTAAACATGAGAATTAAGTACAAATCATGCATTATGAGATTTTAATCCCAAATAATTTCATTTTGAAGTATCAAATCACATTTCATAAAACCCACAGTTAGATCATGCCATTCGAAACAAATAGAATCTCAATAGTCAGAGGCTAAAGAGAAATCACATCACAAGGCTAGCTAGCTCAAATATATGGATATCCATTCACATCCTCTTCTACTGGCACACCTCAACACTTCTCCAGAGAAGGAATCAAAATTCGAAACTAATTACCCCCACTAGTCATGCTAGTGAGGTGTTCAAATATATGGTCATGACACTGTGGTTTCAAAACTTATCTTAACAATTTGCTAAACATTGTCATTTCAAATATACACAGTAACTTTCACAATTTAAATCAAAACATCATAAATAAGGTCACAATACTTTCAACAATTCAAAGCAAAAGTAAAATGGATATTTCATTCACTTAATCAATGAATTTTTAAAGCATAGTGATGTTGTGCACAAATCTCAAGCGAGTCGCCTCTTGGCCTTGACTCGGTTCCTCGGGTTCTTTTCCGGTATCCTTTCCAACTGAAACACACAATTTTACAATGTTTCAGTACTAGAACTTAACATAAACCCAAAATAACTTTAGCTTCACTTTTACCTAGCTCTAACGTGCTAAATTCGACGTTCTCAAAATTTTTGTGTTTCGGGTTACTATTCACTACACTATTCAAGTCAAATAGTTGACTTTCTAAGGCTTAATAGGTATGGGAACTCCAACTTCACCCACATACCACATTTTGGTCACTAAACTTGTTGGTTTTGGTCATTTTCTCAAAACTTAGGTCTTTTAGGCAAAATTGCCAATTTTCAGTTTTGGTATCCCTAATTGTACTGTTTCATTGGTCAGTTTACTGTTGGAATTTGGCAAAACTTTCTTCATAGAAAATGTTCCCTATTGTCTTAAGTTTATTCTCCTTTTTGAATCACCCCAATCGGAGTTTTGTAGCTCAAGTTATAAGCAAATTACGTTTACTGTTCATGCTGCAGAATTTTGGTTCTGCAGATTTGTTGATCCAACTTCATTCAGTAATTTGATCAAGTTAAGTTCATAATTTGGTCTAATTTTCTTCATATGAAATTTTCTACCATGTCTTAGGTTTCCATCGGTTCAAGAATCGCCTAAATCGGAGTTTTCTAGAGAGAGTTATAGCCATTGAAACTTTACTGTTCAAATGGCAAATCTGCAGTCTGCAGATTCAGGTCACCAACTTTGCTCAGTAATTTGATTGGGTTAATGACATAATTTGGGTTGGTGTTCTTCATAAAAGTTTTAGGCCTATATCTCATCTAAGCACTGGTAAAATTTCAGATCATTTTGACCTGCCTAGCTCTAGTTATGACCAAATGAACAAATACTGTTCATTTGGTCAGGTTATGCAGGGCAGCCTGCGATTTCTCAACTTCGGTCACTTTGTTCACTAGGTTTTAGTCATTTTTTGGGCAGGCTTCCTAAATGAAAATTGTGTCATTTAGTGCCTATTTTCATCCCCAATTGGTCCCATATCCATTGGACTTGTAAAATTTCATTTTTGGTCCCTCAAAGGAAATTTTGGTCATGCTGCCTGCACATGACCTTATCCAATCCGAATTGGCTTTTAATTCCAACACTTCTAACACACCTCATTTGGTCACAGATGACCATTTTTCACTTCACATTACGTTAAAGACACCATTTATAAGTTTTTCACATTTTTGGTCTCTAAACCCTAATGTCCAAACCCTAATTCACTAACCTCATGCATTTACTTGATTCCATGCCTCTAACCATAGTCATTCAACTAACTAAGGTTTATATACCCAATTAAATCCATCAAACCATGCAAATATACTCTCATATACATGCTGGCTGAAAATCATTCATGGTCCCTCAACAAATTTTTATTTCATTTTAAGCATTTTTCTAAGTTAACTAAGTTATAAACACAAGTAATAAACTCATTTGCAACTTAAATCACTAACCTCTGTGTAGCAACTTCTAACTCCCCTTTTCTCCAATTTTCTTTCTTCTTTTCTTCTTTCTTTGATGACCAATCTTCTTCTCAAGTTGCCTAGACAAGCTTTAACTATGGTGGCTTACTTTTCTATGGTGAAATCTTATAATATGCAAGCTCAAAATTGAGCTTTAATGGAGGTTTTGGTGTGGGAGAGGGAGAGTGACGTTTTTGAAGAAGACTTTTGTGTTTTATTTTTTTTTTCTTTTCTTTTATGTCTTAAGAAGACCAAAAATCAATTTAAGTAAATTTATTAATTATATTCTTTATGGCATCATGCATTATATCATGCATGATGTCATCTCCCTACACCTTTTTCATTCTCTTCTTTTTTTTTTTCTATTAGTTCTTTAATTTAATTCTCGATCCCAAAGTTTTCTTTTCTCCGATTTTATTTAACAGTTAGGTCAGGAGTCAGCTCTCGTGGTCAATTGACCAAATTGCCCCTCGCCGGTTCATCCCGGTTTGCAATTAATTCCATATTTCTTCTGGCTCTCTGACCTAATTATTTGGTAGTTTATGATTCTTTTTCGTGATTTTCTCTTTTCCACTTTGTGTTTATAAGGGTCCTAAGGACCGCAGTCACATTCTGATTCGAAATTTGAGTTTAAAACGACTTATGTCGTTCGAGAAGGTCACCCATCGCTGTGACTCTCGGCTCGTTTAACTTCTTATGTTCTGTTTTTCTTATTTATACTCAACTAATTGAACATTACTAATTATTTGTGTTTATGGCTTCTCTAGTTATCTTAAGTGTGGTTTTAATCCCCTTAATTGTCCGGACCGACACCAGTCACCGGAACAGTGAAATATACCAGGCTATACAAATGGGAGTGTTACATATACAACTTAATATTTACATTACAAGTAATGAATAATTACAAAGTACAAAAGTACACTCATATGGCTCCTATGGGCCCTACCAAAATATGATGATGAGGTGACACAATACTCCTGCAGATCTGACCGCCAATCTCAGTCCACTATCTACTGGACTTTATCTCCAATACCTATGCGTAGAATACTAACGCGCTAAGCATAACGCTTAGTGGTGCAATGATAATACAAAAATAAACTAAACAAATAGAAATAATTAATTCAAGGTTATATGATCATAAGAGATGCATTTTGTAATAATATTTGAATGATATTTATTTTGTTGATCTTTTAATTTATTTGTTCATCATTTAATTTACATGACTCATATTGATGCCCAAATAACCTATAATAGACTCACTGGACTGGATAAGCGGGTATCACTAACACTGGACACATCTGTGCCTCGGGCCGTTATACCATGGAACACATAATGTTGATTAGGTATGCAACAGAATGGTTAAAAAGCCATAATAGTAAATTGGCCATAAAGCCATATACATCATAATGCAACAGAATGGCTAAAAGTCATAATCAACAAAATGGCTCAAAAGCCATAATCACAGAATGGCACAAAGCCATAAGCAGTACTACTAAACACAACCATACTTGGCATGCCAATCTATCCAACCCATACACACATGTTTAGGCATACATGGGCAATTAGTGTTTATTCTTCATAACATATTTGTTCCAAGCATGCTGAGAAATATAAGTTCCAATTACACATTTACATCACAATCATGTTTAATGAGTCATTGGTATTAATTACCAATCACATTTCAAGTCATTTTAGGAGTACATTATAAATTCCAGAATTTCAATCATGAATTTACTCTTATATTAGGCTAAGCTACAGTAGTAATTTGATCACACTTTCTTCATGAAAGTTTTTCCTTATTATCTTAGCTTTAATTTCCTTTTTGAATCATCCAATTTGAATTTGTAGCTCTAATTATGGTCAATTTACTAAGTACCGGTCCAGTGACTAATGTTGTTCCAGAACAGGGCAGATTCTAGAACTCAACTTTGGCAAGCTATTTGAACAAGTTATAGTTATAATTTGGCTTGTGCTCCTCATATAAGTTGTTCTCCTGTGTCTCACGGTTACACAGGTTCAAGAATCACTAAATTTGAAGCTGTATAGGGTGAGTTATGGCAATTTAACCAACCTGGACTCATAAACCCCTTACATTCAAGATTTCACGTTTAGGTCGGCTTCTGCATTTAACATTTAAGGATTTTACATCCATAATTTGAGTAAGGTTCCTAAACAAAAGTTGTAGCCCTCATTCTTAGGTTTCTATATCGTCTTGATTCACTTCAATTGGAGCTTTCTAGTGGAAGTTATGGTTTGATTAGTATCCAAGTGTCAATTGGCAATTTGCTCCAGGTATAGGAATTCCAGGATTGGAGTTCTTGATTTGTCCTAACAATTTCCCTAAGTTGCTTTGAGATCCAAGTTCTGGTCAAAACATCAAAGTTGTAGTTTTAGGTCTTACAGAAATTTTGGCTTTTGAATCACTGCATTTGGAATTTTGTAGACTGAGTTATGGCATTTTTGCCACAACTAGTCAGGTACCCTGAAGTTCAGGATTTCCAGGTCATGTTTTGTCCAGGCAGATTTGATGGACTAAATTTACCTAGCAATTTGGTTGAGTTAGGGTCAAAACTAGGTTTTTTTTATCTTCATGAGAAATGTTCTCCTATGTCTCAGAATTCCATAGGTTCAAGAATCAGGTCATTTGGAGTTTCCTAGAGTGAGTTATGCTCAAATCACTAAACACTGTTCATATGGTCATTTCTGCCTAGGTCCAGAACATCAATTCCGGATTCAAGCCTAATTTAGGGCAATTTGTGGTCAGTTTCTGGGCAAGCTTCCTTCATGACATTTCTATCATTATGTCTTAAGTTTCATCTTCAATTAGCTTCACACCAATTGGAGCTATGTAGCTCTACTTATAGCCATTCAAACACACTGGACACAATCTGTCCAGATTCAGCTTCAATGTCCCACCTCACTTCTAATAACTCAATTCACCAACCAACATCAATGAGGAATTATACCACATCAACACATCAATGACACTCCATGGCCATAAAAACCCTAATTCTCTCAAAAGCCTAACTTCACCATTCACAACTCATGCAAACTCCAACATTCCACATCATGTATACACATCCATTTACACTAGAGAACACATTTAATCTTATCATGTAACACCCCTATTTGTATAGCCTGGTATATTTTACTGTTCCGGTGACCAGAGTCGGTCCGGACAACTAAGGGGATTAGAACCATACTTAAGACAACTAGAGGAGCCATAAACACAAATAATTAGCAATTGCCAATTAGTTAAGTATGAATAAGAAAAACAGAACATAAGAAGTTAAACGAGCCGAGAGTCACAGCGATGGGCGACCGTCTCAGGAACGACTGCGAAGCCATTTTAAACTCAAATTTCGAACCGTAAAATATGATGCTGCGGTCCTTAGGACCATTACGAACACAGTGGAAAAAAGAAAATCACGAAAAAGAACTGTTAAGCCAGTCAAATAATTAGGTCAGGAAGCCGGAAGAAATATTGAATTATTTGCAAACCGGGATGAACCGGCAAGGGGCAATTTGGTCAATTGACCCGAGCGACTCGACCTAATCACAAATAAAATCGGAGAAAAGAAAATTTTGGAATCGAGAATTAAATTAAAGAACTAATAGAAAAAAAAAAGAAAGAAAATGAAAAAGGTGTGGGAAGATGACATCATGCATGACATCATGCATGATGCCATAAATCCTATAATTAATAAATTAAATTAAATGGATTTTTGGGGTCTTCCATAAGACAAAATAAATAAAAGAAAGGAAAAGAAAAAAAAAATTCATTGTCTTCTTCTTCCCTTCCAAAACGTTTTCTCTCTCCCTTAGCTCTCTCTCTCAAACTCCATTAGAGCTCTTAAGTCAAGCTTCATAAACCTTCAATTCCACCATAAAAACCTTACTCTCCAACATTAAATCTTGTAGTTAGACCTAGATAAGGAGCTTGACAACAAAAAGAAAAAGAAAGGAAGAAGTTTTGAAGAAAAAGAAATTCTACATAAAAGGTTAGTAATCAAATTTGATAATTTGAGTTTGATTCTTACATTTCTAACTTATTGAGCTTGTAAATAAACTTAAAATGGAAAGAAAATTTGTTGAGGGATTATATAGAATTTTGGACAGCTAGGGTTTGGTTGGACAAAGTATAAATTTGTTTGAGCTAATCATCTTAGGAAGCTTAATTAAGTTAAGGGAGCATGGTTATAAGTGTTTAATTAGCTAAATGCAACAAATGACATGAATTAGGGTTTTGAACATTAGGGTTTAGAGACCAAAAATGTGAAGAAGTGCTAAATGATGTCTTTGACATAGTTTAAGGGAAGAAATGGTCATTTGTGACCTAATTAAGTGTGTTAGAAGTGTTTAAATCGAAGCCAAATTCGGATTGGGTATGAAGCATGACCAAAAGTCAACTTTGAGGGACAAAAAATGAAATTTTACAAGTCCAATTGATATGGGACCAATTGAGAATGAAAATAGGCACTAAATGACACAATTTTCATTTAGGAAGCATGCCCAAAAAGTGACTAAAACCTAGTGAACAAATGGACCAAAGTTGGAAAATCGCAGGCTGCCCTGCACAAACTGACCAAATGAATAGTGTTTGTTCATTTGGTCATAACTCGAGCTAGACAGGTCAAAATGACCTGAAATTTTACCAGTGGTTAGATGCAATATAGACCTAAAACTTTCATGAAGAACACCAACCCAAATTATGCCATTAACCCAATCAAATTACTGAGCCAAGTCGGATCACTGAATCTGCAGACTACAGATTTGCCATTTGAACAGTAAAGTTTCAATGGCTATAACAGTAACAATAATTTGAGTATAACTTGAGCTACAAAACTCCAATTGGAGTGATTCAAAAAGGAGAATAAACTTAAGACAATAAGGAACATTTTCTATGAAGAAAGTTTTGCCAAATTCCAACAGTAGAATGACCAATGGAACAGTGTAACCTAAGGCACCAAAACTGAAAATTTGGCAATTTAGTGACCAAAATGTGGTATATGGGTGAAGTTGGAATTTCCATACCTATTAAGTCTTAGAAAGTCAATAATTTGACTTGAATAGTGTAATGAATAGTAACCCGAAACACAAAATTTCAAGAACGCCGAATTTAGCACGTTAGAGCTAGGTAAAAATGAAGTTAAATTTATTTTTGGATTTATGTTAAATTATGGTACTGAAACACTGTAAAATTGTGTGTTTCAGTTGAAAAGAATACCGGGAAATAACCCGAGGAACCGAGTCAAGGCCAAGAGGCGACTCGCTTGAGGTTTGTGCACAACTAACTCTTTTGTTATTTTTTAATTCCAAATTGATTTGAAATAAATTTATTGTATGATTTATGATTTTTGTTGTGTTGAGAATTTTAACTTATTGAATGAAATTGTATAATTTGAATATAAATTTTCTTATGCATTTAAGGATTTATTGCATTGTTTTGAGGATTGCATTGTTTTAAGGATTGTAAATTTTAAGTTTGATGTGTTGCCAACCTTGAGCATGAATTTATGATGATTAAATATGTTGATGATTTGTAAACACTTTGTAAATAGAAATTGTTTTGAATATGATTTGAAACCACAGTTGACATGACAAAATATGTTGTGAATTCTCATTAGCTTGTCTAGTGAGATAACTCCTCCGCTTGATGGGGTGAGTTTCTTCCTCTCTGGCTTGCCAGTTGGGGAATGATGTGAATGAGTACTCATATATACTAACTAGTCTTTGTTTCTCCCTTTTAGCCTCGGTTATTGGGAGAATGTGAAATGTCGTGGTGTACAACACGGCATCTATGTGAATTTTGGGTCATGGGTTCAACTGTGTGTATTGTTGGCAGCGCCCTTTAAATTATACATGATTTGATAAATTGTGATTAAAATAAATAATTTGTCAGTGATTCAAAAATTTTTGTATTATTTCAGAATTTAAAAGAAATGTAAATAAATAGTTACTATTTGATCAAAATGTTATTCAAATGAATAATTTGCATGAATGATAATATTGATTTCTGAAGGTCATGGATTTTGAAGAATTTAGAAATTTTAAAATTCTATTTGTTATGAATCGTCAAGTATAATTTGTATTAAGTTTTAAATTATTAGTTTGTGCACCACTGAGTTCACCACTCAGTGATAGCTTTGTATGCTGTCGCAGATATAGAGACTAGAGGAGCAGCAGATTGAGCTGCTGAGGACAGGGGAGCTACCTGCTAGAAGTTATCGGGTATAATTTATACCCTAACTGTAAATATTCATTTTTATGTATGTATTGCACGTAATTGTATGGACATGTAAAATCGGTCTTGAGCAGTTTGTACAAAGTTTGTATAAAGTTGTAATAAATTTAGTTTGGATTTTCTTAATGTAAATTTCTAGTATGATGAATATAAATTGTTTTGTCTCTAATGAAATATGAGTGGAACTATTTTATTTAATCTAAATGAAATGTATTGCTAGTATTTTGAGGATTATTGAATTTTGAACTTGAGAAATTAATTGAAATGATTGTGGAGTTGTTGAAATGGATTGAGTTTGATTGAGAATTTGAAGTAGTGGTTGAGAAAATTTTTAGAAGTGCTTTTTACAGGTATTTGAAGAACTGTTTTCTCAAAATATAAACGAAACTTTGTCAAAATTTTTATAAAATTTGCGAAAAAATAAAATGGGCCAAAAGTTTTAACTAGTTTCTAATTTCAATTAAATGTTTTAAATACCTATTAGAAAATGCTCACCACTTACCAAAAATAAGAAAATTGTTTTAAAATCCCTTGTAGGGTACTTAATGAGTTATCGGTAGGTGAAGTTCGGTAGTTCATTAGGTATTCTACGGGATCATGTTGTGCCTTACAGAGGGGTAAGGTGTGACATATCAAATTGTTAAAATCCCCCATACTTCCATAGTTGGCCAAATTCCCATGCTTCCATGCATACCTCATTTTCATCAATTTTCATGCAAATTTATCATAATTCAACTTAATTTTAATAGAAGGAGAAGAAGGTAGGCTAGTTTATGCACTAACCTCACTTCAGTAAACTCCTAGCTTTCCGAATCTTCAATTTTCTTGCTTCTTTTTGCCACCAATCACTCTACCAAGATCAAATAACAAGTTTCAGTGTTTGGGGTTTGAGAAAATATGGTGAGAAAAGGAAGAAATTGGAGCTTTGAAGAAGTAAAAATGGAGGAAGGGTTGATGGAGGTGGTTTGGCCAACTTTGATAGGAAGAATAAGATGAAGACTTTTTTTTGGCATTTAATTGTTTTGTCTCTTATTTATAGGTGTGTCTAATTATAATTAGTGAAAATAATTAATTAGAATTAATTAATATAATTATAATTATATCAATTCCTTTAATTTCCTTTATGTCCCGATTTATTTTTCCATAAACACTTCATATTTTTAATGCATTTTCAATATTTTAACATCACTCATTTTAATGGACATTTAGGTCAAAAGTCAACTCTAAGTGTCAAATGACCGAAATGCCCCTCATCGGGTTATAGTCTATCTTTTTCAATAATGACATTTAAGTCCGTAACCCGATGGTTACTTTGATTTTCACACTGCTTATTTCAATTTATTTTCACTTCATTTTTTAGTCCTCAAATGGGTTTTGAATAATACTATTCATGGACTGAGAATAGTGTTATTTAAAGCTCAGACATTTAGGACGTTACACATACCATCTAGCACCGGTAAAGAAACATAAAAATTATCATCCACTGTAACCCAAGGGTCCTCCCAAAACCATTGCACTTAACCCAATCTTCCACCTCATCCCTTTAATTAAAAGGTTCTTAGGAAGCAATAAACTCTTCCATGAGAAACTGGGATTATACCTTTCTCAAGCTTCAAGAAAATTCCCTCTTGGAAAATATTTAGCTTTAGGGATTTCAGAAAAAAAAAAAAAGTGTTTCGGTTAGTGATGAGTCTCCAACCTTACTTCCTAAGCATTGCAATTTTAAAAAGGTGAAGATTTCTTAACCCCATATCACCAGAATCCTTCCTAGACCACATCTTATCCCATGCAAGCCAGTGGATACCTCGATTACCATCCCGTTTCAAGCCCCACAAATAAGAATTCATCATCTTCTAAAGCTCATCACAAATGGAGATAGGAATTTAGAATACACTCATACAATAGGATGGGATAGCTTGGGCAACTAATTTAAGCAAAGTCTCCTTACCAACTCTAGATAACATCTTACCTTTCCATCCCTACAATCTGTGCCACAGTCTGTCTTTCAAAAAGGAAAAAAAAAATCTTATTTTTTCCAATTAGAAAGAGGAGAACAAGATAACGACCATGATTCAAAGGAGTGTGAACCCTTAAGATATTTGAAATACTGGTTTGCACATTATCTTAGACATTGGCACTGAAAAAAATACCAAACTTTTGTAAGTTAATAGCCTGCCCCAAGGCTTTCTCATACAACTATAGAATATTCTTCAAATTGGTAGTTTCCCTCTCATCTACTCTAAAAAAGAAAAAATTATCATCCGCAAACAAAGTATGGGAAATGCTATGACCTCTCCTACAAACCCAATAGCCATGGGTCTCACCCCTAACTTGGGCTTTCCCAAAAAGAGCAAACAGACCTTCCACACAAATAATAAATAAATAGGGAGAAAGAAGATCACCTTGTCTTAGACCTCTGCGAGGAATGATAGGCCTTATCTCATGCCCATTGAAGGCCATGGAGTGTTTGATAGAAGAAACATACATCATAGTAAGGTTGATCCACCGCTGAGCAAGACCCATCTTCCTCATCATGCAAGAAAGAAAAAACCAATCCACACAATCATAAGCCTTACTAATGTCAATCTTTAAGGCTACCTCTCCTCTATTGCCTCTAGTCTTTCTCCTCATATGATGAATAACCTCAAATGCCATAAGAATATTATCAGTAATCATTCTTCTACAACAAAAGTCAATAGAGACAAAGAGATAATTTTAGGAAGCAGCCTCTTAAGTTTATTATCTAGAGCCTTCACAAGAATCTTATATAAAACATTGCAAAGAGATATGGTACTTAGGTCCTTCAAAGTAATTGGAGCCTCCACTTTGGGAATAAGAACCACAGTAGTATCATTAAGATTATTTGGAAAGGGCCCAGTACCAAACCAATTTTGGCAATGCTTCACAACCTCCTCATTAATGATGGGCCAGAATTTTTCAAAGAAATCTAGATTCAAACCGTTCAAACTCGGGCTCCAATCATGGGTGCATTTGAAACACAGCCCTTTTAAATTCATCCATTGTAAAAGGGGCAAGAAAAACCTTATGATCATCCAATGAAACCTTCTTTTACACCAGATTTACAACGGCATCATAATCAACATATGCACTTTGAGAACCCAAGAAAAGACAAGAAAAATAATTGAAAACAAGACTACACATACCCTTAACATCATGACACCAGTTGCCATTTACATCTTGCAAAGCTGAAATAGTGTTGATTTTTTTTTCAGTGCTAAAGCCTGCGCATGAGAGAAATGTTTATTCATACCCCCATGTTGAAGCCAGAATGATTTAGCTCTTTGCTTCTCAAAGAGCTCCTCTTAAGAGAACAAACAATTAAGATCTAGTTTAATAGATTCCACTGATATGCCATTCGCTACATTGGTACTATTACAACACTGCACCAGTGGCTCTTTCTTTTTCGCAATCAACTCTCAAAGATTACCATTCTCTGTTCGGCTCCATGCCAAAAGAGATTGATTATAATGAGCAAGAAGTTTAACAATATCCCTTGAAACAAAGTCCTAACTCACTATAATATTCTAGATATCTAAGTTCAATAACCAGGCATTTTCAAATTTGAAACGTTTTGTCCGCCCCATCTAAATAGAAACATCCCATTGCAAAAGAATAGGGAATGGTCCGACATAGTAGATATGAGATTTCAAAGATTATGATGAGGATACTGAAGGCATGGAAGCATGGAATTTAGGGCATTAGAGCACTAAAATTTAAAATTCAATCTAGGGTTACATGCATCATATTTGATGAGTTATGTCTGTAGGAGGGGGGGGGGGGCGTGAGGCGAAATATCATCCATTGGAATTATATAAAATGCACAAGGTAATGCCCATTAAAGATGGTGGAGTCATAATGGTCTCACTTAAATACCACCTCCTTAGACAACATTTCCTAGACATGCACTTCATACAATCCTAATAGAATTAAACCACTGGTAAGTACCGTCTTCCCATAACACTACCACGGTAACACTACCACGGTACTAAGGATTTATGCCACGAAGGCATAGATAGACAGGAGTGACCACCCGGGTAATAACCGGGACATATTCAGTGTTTCTTCCGAGGGTCATGGATGGCAACTTACTCCTTGCAGAGTTTCCACAATCGTCATTACCATAGCCCAATGTCTAGGTTCGGGATAGTGGGTACGTAAGGGGAAGGTGTTAGGCACCCCTTACGCCTGGTCTAACCTCATTGATTCGAGTGCCAGTCCTCTACTAATGTTTCTAGAAGTCTTGTTTATTATTCCTTTATTAAACTTTATCCTAAAAAAATGCAATTCTAATCCTACACACGCAAGTAATTCACAAAAGGGTTGTTGTTTACACACAATTTTCATGCACAAGTAATTCCTATCTATGGGGTTGCTAATTATTTAAATGATATTTACCAGATGACTAAAATTAATTTATTATTGAGAATTTAATTTACAAACAAATTCAATTTCAAATAACCCTATGTTTCTATTTAATCTAATTAATTAATTTTCACCAAGTTACCCTAAGGATAATTGAACTAAGTTAATTATGTACATGTGTAATTTATTCTAATATCACATAAGGCCCAAACAATCACAACCTAATAAAGATTTCTAACATGCAAATTTATTTTACAATTACCAAATATTAAATTAAATTTATTTACATGCCAATGTTAGTTTAATTTACAAACAAGATTAATTTTAATTTACAAAATATTTATTTAAATTAATTACATGCAAAAGTCAGTTAAATTAAAAACAAGGTTAATTTTAATTTACCAAATAAAAGTTCTATTATTACTACAATTTCATGCCAATTGTTATTCAATAAGTTTAGAGTTACTTACCTGTTGGTAAATGCAGTTGCCATTGGGGCAAGCTACCCTTAAAAAAGGGTCTTCTCTTCTAGTATGGCAATGATATCCCTGGCTTACTCCCGTTTAGCTCCATATAAGCTCCGCGCAAATGCCCTCTTTGGTACTTATCTTAGGGCTACTTACCAATTTTGTTTGTAATAAAAAATAAAGAAAATAAAGAAAAATAATAAAAGTACGAGAGACAGAAACTAAACATGTGCAGAGTTGTGTATCCCCTCAAATTAAACATGATTACATGATCTATATGAACATATAAAATAAATTGAAGACAAAGAGCATAGAATTAAAATATTGTGTGGCATAGATCTTAAAAAGAAAACAATAAAAATTGACCTTTCATAAATCTTGTATGAAAATATTCTTGAAGAAAAAAAAAATAATAAGGAAGAACTCAAAGAGTCTTAAATATCTCTAAATTTTCTATAGCTCTGAATTTTCTCTTCCTCTTTCCTCCCATCATCCCCTACTTCCCTTCTCTAGTAGGGTATTTATAGGGTTTTGGGAGAGAGTTGTGATAGGGTTTGGAGTCTTAGGATGATAAAGTTTAGATGACTTAAACAACTACGATTGCAGAATTCAAATAAGACTGGGATATGGGTGAGGTGTTTCAACCAATAGGAAGACAGGAAAAAATGGAAGGCACCAATAGGGAGTGAGAAAGAGAGTGGGGCCAAGGAGGAGAGAGATATTTTGTTAGTTTAATTTTTAGAAAATAATTAAATGGGTCCCATTTAAAATTCCTAACTAGGCTTTCTTAGGCCCATGGAGCCCAATTAAACTTAATTAGATCCATTTAAAAACTACCCATATTAAATTTAAACAAAATAAAATTTTATTTAAATTTAATTAAATTAATTTTCCCAAAACTTTATTATTATTTTTATTTTTTTAAGATCATGCCACGAAATTAATAATTCAGCTCCATGCCTCCAATTACATCTTACAGTCATATAATTTTTCATCATCGCATTTTCCACGGCCTCAATGCACATACTCATCACAAAATAAGGGTCTACAGTTTGCCCCCCACTTTGGCGAAAGTTGAAATCAATGCGAAAGCATTGCTCAAGTTTCGTCAAAGTGAAACTCGAATTTCTAATAACTATGAAACATTGGCTATGAGGATCAAGTATATCTTGCTCGGTCGACATACTCTATATTATGAGATTAGTTACGGTCTCATAACATTAATAACTGTGTCATGTGAAGAATGAGTGTATCTTGCTCTGTCGATACACTCTGCATCATGAGAGTAGCTACGGTCTCATAACAGTGATAACTGTGTCATGTGAAAATTGAGTGCATCTTGCTCTGTCGATACACTCTGTGTCATGAGACTAGCTACGGTCTCATGACAATGGCAACTGTGTAATTTGAAATGTTGTGGATTCGTATTTAGGACCGCAGTCCTAAACTACCTACGTATCCCCCTCATTATCCTGAGGAAGAATCAGACCCACTCGTAGTTCGACACTTGAAACTGTGGTGATGCATGTTCTTCTACGCCTTACACACCTACAGGTGACATGTTGATGCGTGTTCTTCTACGCCTTACACAACTATGCCATATGCCCTAAACAATGTCTAAGGACTTACCAAAAAATATCTGTCATGAAATGTTGTGGGTTCGTATTTAGGACCGCGGTCCTAAACTACCTACGTATCCCCCTCGCTATCCTGAGGAAGAATCAGACCCCCTCGTAGTTCGACAATTGAAACTGTGGTGATGCATGTTATTCTACGCCTTACACACCCACAGGTGACATGTTGATGCATGTTCTTCTATGCCTTACACAACTATGTCATGCGGCCTAAACAACGTCTAAGGATTTACCAAAAAATATCTAATTCATGATTTGAAAAAGAATTAGGATGACTGGGTCTCAAAATTCTCTCTGATTTTTATGCTTCCTGTACGCTACTTCCTATCATGGGCATGCTGATTTTACTAGAGATTCTAAAAAAAACTTAGTCCTCTGGGGGACCTTTTTTTTGCAAAAACTTTCTTATAGCCTCAAAGTTTTTTAGAAGAATTGTTCATTAAAAAAGACTTCCTCAAGGTCACAATACAATTTCCCTCTGATTTTTCTTTTTCTTCTCTCCCCCATGCTTCATTATTCTACAGCTATTTCAAAACTTTTTCTGCCTTGACTCCTTTCTCTTCCATGAACTCAATTCTTTGTGCCCTAACTTTTGCCTGAAATGCTCTTTCGAGTTTTCATTTCAGCGGGCTTGCTTTAACTTTTGCCTAAGCAGCCCTTTTGGGTTTTCCACTTAGCGAGCTCTCTTTTTTCTTTTCTTTTTCTTGTTCTTTTTCTCTTTTTTTTTTTTTTTTGAAATTAGACAATCACCAGGATATTCATATCAAGCACCTATTCTATCATGCTCACAAGACAATAGGTTAAATCAAAATAATGTAGTTCAATTACTTAATCATTTGATGTATCCCTCAAGACACAAACATTTGCGATCATAATTAAATAAAACCCATCCCTAGTAAATGCAATAAAAACTTCTTTATTTATTCAGGTACACCATTACTCCCTCTTACATTTAGTTTTGCCAAATTTCTAACCTTCCAAAATTAGAAATAAGCTTTATAACCTGCTGAATGGCCTTTTCAGGTTTTCCATCCAGATCTTCTCTCATCTCTCCTTTTGCCTAGACTGCCTTTTGCAGGTTCTCAATCTAGCATTTTTTTCTTTTCTTTTCTTTTTTTTTTTTTTGCTTTGACCCTTACTTTTGCCTAGACATCGTTTGTAAGTTTTCAGCCTAGCAGGTCTATCTCACACAAAGTACCGTTTGAGCTTGTCTAAGTTGACTGGTTCTTGAAATTCATTCCCATCCAGGTCTGATATTCTTACAGCACCTCCTGGCAAGATCTTTTTGACTATGTATGGACCATCCCAGTTTGGCTTAAACTTTCCTCTTGGATCAAAAGGGATGGGCCGAGCTTGTTTCAAAACCATGTCTCCCTCTTTGATCTTTCTTGGCTTCACCTTCTTATTAAAGGCTCTAGCTATCTTCCTCTGATAAGCCTGCATATGATACAAGGCTCACATTCTCTTTTAATCAAAGCTAGTTCTTCATATCTCTTCTAAGCCCACTCATTTTTTTAGGATCTTAGCTTCTAGCATCACTCTTAAGGATCTGAGCTCTTGCTTAATGGATAGCATTGCTTTAGTCCCATACACTAAAGAGAATGGGGTTGCCCTCGTGGATGTCCTTGTAGTACTACGATAACCTTAAAGAACCTAAAGGAGTTTTTCAGGCCAATCCTTATATGTTTCGAATATTTTTTTTTTCCAATTAGAACCTTTCCATTCATATGGGAACCACATATTCCTGCATGTACTTCTTTCATTATTTGCTCAGCCTATTTTTCTATCACACATAAGAGTTTGTAGAATTGCCCCCCAGCTAAAGTAAATTGAGTGGCTAATCTATGAATTATTGCTCTATCTCTTTTGTAAGCTTATTGTGAGTATTCTCTCACTTCCAGAGACCTCCTTATGCCTTCATATCATTTTTCTTCTCCCTCTAGGTCAACATGTGCTACTATTAATCCTTCATAGCATGAAATTTTACTCCTCATTAGGATAACTAGCCAAGTCAACTTTTGATCATTCTTTTCCTATGGGGACATTAGCTTGGCTTGGGAATCGGCCATCTAATTTTAAGCTCGAGACATGTGTTTCTTGATACTTTGTTAACAAGGCTATAAATTTATCTCTTTCTTCTTGGGTTAAATCTTCAGCTAACTTAATGTCTTTAGGATTATTTGGTGTACCCAAATTAATAGAGATCGATTTTAATGCATTAATAGAAACTGATTCTAAATGATTATGAATGCCATGCATATGCCCATTAGAATAAACATCAAACAAGTAAGCAGAAGGACTGGTCATGTTATTGATCTTCACCTTAAAATTTGCATCAAGTATATCGGAAATAGAAACATCAGTATCACTACTGTGAGCATTATAAAAGACAAACTCAAACTTAGGGATGTAGCTTTAGGTGCTTGGCTTTTCATGCAGTTCTTAGATCAATGGTGCTAATTTTCTGCTTTAGCTCTTTCACATGTGGTAACCCCTAATCATATGTCAAGGTAATTGCCCCCTCTTTGAAGAACTTAGGAGGCTTTAGCTCTTCTTCCTCTTCTGTTAGCTCATAGCCTAAACCATGACTCGTGATCTGCCCCTTCATCTTAAGAAAAGTCACTAGGCCATCTATACTTTTTCCTAGGCCCATGCCAGAAAAAAACTTTATCCCTTTCTTAACAGTAGCCACTTTTAGATCCATCAAGTTTTCATAGATCCCAATAACTTGAAAATCAGACACTAGTGGAACTGAATCATCTAGTTGTAATGTAAATATCTCCTCATCAGAATCAGTCCAAACATCCAAAGGACCCTCATCATAGCTAGATTTATCACAAGGTCAACAACTATTATAGAATGAGGTTCATTGGGCTTTTGGATGGGTTGGATAGGTTCGTTGGGTAGGTTTATTGGGCTTTTAGATGGGTTGGATAAAGTCAATAATTCTGTTAGGGTTATTTGGGGTGATGGAGATCATGTAGAAACCTGGTGTAGGTGGAAATTTTGGTTAGGCATGGAGCTTTTTGGTTAATTTTCTGGGTCAATTATCCTTTTGGCATCAATTAGGTCCTAGATATCATACTTAAGTTGAAAGCATCAGTCGGTGTCATGACTGTGGGCTTGGTAGGACCGGTAACATTGGTTGATATCACAGCTAGGTGGGAGTGGATTTGGTAGTGGTCTGGGTGCTAAGAACTGTAGGAGGTCTTGAGCTTTGAGACTCTCCAAAACTTCAGATAAGGGTTGGCTGAATTGGAAAAATCTCCTTGGGGTGTGAGACACAATTTGAACCTCAATAACTTTAATGCCACTTAATTGGCCTACCTCGGGGCCTCTTTCTAAAGTTGACCACAATTTTCTCTTCTAGCTCAAACATCTTGGCGTTCAATATTTCATCAAGCACGGCCATAGTTTCTTCCATCTTAAGTAGTACAGGTAAAATTCTTACTAGTCTCTTCCCTTACCTAACCCAAGTGACCTAATTGGAAGTCTCTTTGGTGTGTTTTGAGGTTATGATTGCTAAAAAAAAAAAAAAGGATTTAAGGGTTAACCTAAGCATGCTATGTACATGAATGCAATGCATGAATGGACCATTTTTTCTTTTTTTTTTTCTTTTTTTTTTTTTTTGCCTTTACTTTTACAAAACCAAAACTGAACCATACCAATAGAACGAAAACTGAACCAAAACCAGACCATATAAACTGAACTAAAATCAGACCAAAGACTGAATCAAAACTGAAAAAAAAAAATCTCCAAAACTGAATCTTCGCCCTCTTATACCTTTAACTCTCACGCACAAGCAAGAAAAAAATTCTATCCTAGGCTACGGTACACTGGACACACCAACAGGGGGTGGTCCAGGACGGTCCTTCCCTCACAAACAAAGGATTTATATCCTTAAAGTTTAACCATAAGTAAGCATCCTCTTGCTTAACATGGGTTTTGAAATGGACTTGGCCCTATACACACATTGGGCCTATGCATAGGCCTAGGTTCATCTCAACTACCACTTGAACTTATGGTTTGAACAGTAAGGTTATAAATCTAGCACAACAAAAATCTACGGGGTACCTAGGGTTACAATCTATGGCTCATGGGCTTCATTGGGTAGGAAAAGGGTCACCCATGCGAGAGCTTGTCCATTAAGCAAAACGGCTGGAGCTGTAGCTCTTTTATATACTCAAAGGTACAGGCATGGGGTGCTAGCATTCACCAATTCGTCATAGCTCGAGTAGAACCATGGTCTCCTTGGCTAGTACTAACGGGGCTAAAAGGGTAAGGGTGATCCGTGTGATAGTGTAGTGCAATGCAAGAAGTTTAACAGAGGAATAATATTAGACTAATAGAAACATGTTGGAGTAACTATCCATTTAGTCCCCAGTGGAGTCGCCAAACTATAGGAGGGGGGGGGGGGGGGGGGGCGTAAGGCAAAATATCATCCATTGGAATTATATAAAATGCACTAGGTAATGCCCAGGAAAGATGGTGGAGTCACAATGGTCTCACTTAAATACCACCTCCTTAGACAGCATTTCCTAGACATGCACTTCATACAATCCTAATAGAATCAAACCACTGGTAAGTACCGTCTTCCCATAACACTACCACGGTACTAAGGATTTATGCCACGAAGGCATAGATAGACAGGAGTCGCCACCCGGGTAATAACCGGGACATATTCAGTGTTTCTTCCGAGGGTCATGGATGGCAACTTACTCCTTGCAGAGTTTCCACAACCGTCATTACCATAGCCCAATGTCTAGGTTCGGGATAGTGGGTACGTAAGGGGAAGGTGTTAGGCACCCCTTACGCCTGGTCTAACCTCGTTGATTCGAGTGCCAGTCCTCTACTAATGTTTCTAGAAGTCTTGTTTATTATTCCTTTATTAAACTTTATCCTAAAAAATGCAATTCTAATCCTACACACGCAAGTAATTCACAAAAGGGTTGTTGTTTACACACAATTTTCATGCACAAGTAATTCCTATCTATGGGGTTGCTAATTATTTAAATGATATTTACCAGATGACTAAAATTAATTTATTATTGAGAATTTAATTTATAAACAAATTCAATTTCAAATAACCCTATGTTTCTATTTAATCTAATTAATTAATTTTCACCAAGTTACCCTAAGGATAATTGAACTAAGTTAATTATGTACATGTGTAATTTATTCTAATATCACATAAGGCCCAAACAATCACAACCTAATAAAGATTTCTAACATGCAAATTTATTTTACAATTACCAAATATTAAATTAAATTTATTTACATGCCAATGTTAGTTTAATTTACAAACAAGATTAATTTTAATTTACAAAATATTTATTTAAATTAATTACATGCAAAAGTCAGTTAAATTAAAAACAAGGTTAATTTTAATTTACCAAATAAAAGTTCTATTATTACTACAATTTCATGCCAATTGTTATTCGATAAGTTTAGAGTTACTTACCTGTTGGTAAATGCAGTTGCCATTGGGGCAAGCTACCCTTAAAAAGGGTCTTCTCTTCTAGTATGGCAATGATATCCCTGGCTTACTCCCGTTTAGCTCCATATAAGCTCCGCGCAAATGCCCTCTTTGGTACTTACCTTAGGGCTACTTACTAATTTTGTTTGTAATAAAAAAATAAAGAAAATAAAGAAAAATAATAAAAGTACGAGAGATAGAAACTAAACATGTGCAGAGTTGTGTATCCCCTCAAATTAAACATGATTACATGATCTATATGAACATATAAAATAAATTGAAGACAAAGAGCATAGAATTAAAATATTGTGTGGCATAGCTCTTAAAAAGAAAAAAATAAAAACTGACCTTCCAGAAATCTTGTATGAAAATCTTCTTGAAGAAAAAAAAAAAAATAAGGAAGAACTCAAAGAGTCTTAAATATATCTAAATTTCCTATAGCTCTGAATTTTCTCTTCCTCTTTCCTCCCATCATCCCCTTCTTCCCTTCTCTAGTAGGGTATTTATAGGGTTTTGGGAGAGAGGTGTGATAGGGTTTGGAGTCTTAGGATGATAAAATTTAGATGACTTAAACAACTACGATTGCAGAATTCGAATAAGACTGGGATATGGGTGAGGTGTTTCAACCAATAGGAAGACAGGAAAAAATGGAATGCACAAATAGGGAGTGAGAAAGAGAGTGGGGCCAAGGAGGAGAGAGATATTTTGTTATTTTAATTTTTAGAAAATAATTAAATGGGTCCCATTTAAAATTCCTAACTAGGCTTTCTTAGGCCCATGGAGCCCAATTAAACTTAATTAGATCCATTTAAAAACTACCCATATTAAATTTAAACAAAATAAAATTTTATTTAAATTTAATTAAATTAATTTTCCCAAAACTTTATTATTATTTTTATTTTTTCAAGATCATGCTACGAAATTAATAATTCAGCTCCATGCCTCCAATTACATCTTACAGTCATATAATTTTTCATCATCGCGTTTTCCACGGCCTCAATGCACATACTCATCACAAAATAAGGGTCTACATATGTGCCTAATCAATTTTTAATGCCCAAAAGGATACTAAAACACATCTTAGCATGCACTAAAGATTCATTTTGTAATACCCCTCACTCGTCTACAGTGTAGCCGAGTAAGGCGTGTCACACGGAGTGCCGGAGCACTTGATCTTATCTGATTTCATTACAGTTCTTGAATTACTTATTCAAAAACTTTATCTAAGGTTTCGGCTATTTTTACTGTTTATCAAAATCTGACTAATTTGGAAATTTCAAAAATTTTAACAACAATCCAGCAGAGTGCCGGCTGTAATTTGGACTAATAGTTCTTCTGAACCTGCCAAAAATAATTTCAATATATACTCAAATTCACAACTCAGAATCAGTCTCAAAATTTCTCATACTCAATCTCAATCAGAATTATCATGATCAGATACTTAACTCATATATCAGAATTCTTACATTTCATTATCTTACATAATTTGCTAACTAATTACAAAAGTTTGTCAAGTACAGGATATACAAATAATTTACAATATACTTAGAATGAACAAAGTACATAACATGTGTAAATATGAGCCCTATCTACATGCATTGCTGAGGAGGTGACAACCTTGTACACTTCTGACACTTCTGTAGATCTGGACTCCAAAATCTCAGTCGAAGTACCTGCGTGAGGAAAACAATTCCATCGCGCTAAGCATTTCTGCTTAGTGGTGCAGTAGTATAACAAGAAATAATATATATAAATAAAGATAGAAATAAATCATAATTCGGATACTCAGGAATCAATTTAATTTTGGTTTGATATTTCTAGTATCAACTATCTTATATACTAGTTTGATCTTCTTTGGAAGTACTAAGTTATAACCTTTCAGTAATAATGCTTAGTATACAAATTATTCTAATTGTATTGTACTTTAAGTCTCTACGATTCTGCAAATTGTATTTTTGTTATGTTTCTATTGCTAATCTCTTTTACTCATTTCATTCAATACTTAACTTAATTGTACTGAAATTTCATTATATTTAACTTAACTTAACTGCCTGAATTGAATAATATTTTAATTGACTGCCCGTGTAGCCTATACATTGATCAGACTGGATAAACGGATATACTAGCACTGGGTACCTAGTACCTTGGGCCGTCACACCATCGGTCACAAAATATCTCCCGGTGTGCAAACAGTGTGGCTAAAAAGCCATATAATCAATTAGTAAGGCAATAAGCCAAGTACAATAACATAATCCATATAGCCATAGGCTATTAAAATCACAGTGTAGCATAATAAGCCATAAAACACAATATGGAGTAAAGCCATTTACAGAATAGCTGTCAGAATCCTATTGGCATACTAACCTATCCAAACTAGTCAACTAGGCAAACTAGGGCATATTACAAGGTTACATATTTAATTCTTTATTCTTAGGGTTTATACGTCTTTATGCCTTTCACTGGTCAATGAACATGTTGACCTTTTTATACATCATGGATAGGTTGATTCTAGTATCAAAATGTCACAATTATTCAGTAGATCATCAGACAGATCACATTTCATATCAATTGTTCTGAAGTACCATTGTGCTCAAAGCATTTTTCCTGTCTCTGATAATAAGGACTAATGTCCCATTCATACATTCATGTGATTTATTAAGTCATTATTTTTCTTATTCACATAACTAGTCAAACATAAACGTTGACTTTTCTACACTGAACAAATATGTTGGTTCTAATTGCAATAGGATTCTTCATTTTGAGTTTATACTCGTTGGCATTGATTTCCAAACTTAATTCAAGGCTAATTATATGTGATTCCAAATTTTTAGATTTAATGGTCAATGGTTACTATTCTATTGGGTCAGGCTATAAGGTGAAATTAGCAAAATTCTCTTCATCAAATTGTTTCTAATTGTGTCTTCTTTAATTCCCCTTTTGAATTACTCCATTTTAAGTTGTATAACTCAAGTTATGGTTAATTAACCATAACTAGGTCAAATATGAATTTTGGTTCCCTTGGTAGTCATTTTGATTCTGGAATTTACTAATTTATTTAGACTACTTATAATGACATTTAGGCCTAGTGTGCTTCATAGGATTTGTTGCCCTATGTCTTATAGTCATTTAGAAATTTTACTTGTAATTTTTCAAGTCTTATAGAATTATTTATAGTTAAATTGTTGACTAGGACTCAAAGGTCCTATATTGGCTTGGTCCTCAATTAGGTCAATGGCCTTGACCTTAAATTCTGGCCTTATACATTTATAATTTGAGGAAGTTGCCCAAAACAAAGTTTTAGGTCTCTTTCTTAGCTTTCCAGATTGGTATGGCTCATTACATTTGGAGACTTCTTGTGAGAGATATACCTATTTGAATTTTCTGGACTTAATGGTCAATTGTACCAATTCCAGATTTAGTGTGTCAACTTAATCAACTTAATTGGCCTAGTTTCCTTGATTTCTGGGTTCTAGTCAAAATTTCAATATTGTAGGTTTATGTCTTATTGAACTTTTGGCACTGATTTTGGGTCATTCTGAGTTGTATAAACCAAGATATGGTCAATTTACTGAAGCTAGACAGATTGTATTTTCAATGCAACTTTAGGTCATTTTTAGGTCAAGTTCAATTCTGATAGGTTTGGTACCCTAACTTGGGCAAGCCATTTGACTTAGTTCTGGTCATTTTTGGGCTTTGGTGTCTTCATAAGAGTTGTAGCTCTATGTCTAATCTTTCCATTGATATAAATTTTAGGTCATTTAGACCTGTTTTGAGTGAGTTATGGTCAAATGAGTGACTACTGTTTATATGGTCAAATTCTGGGTTGCAATGGTTCTGGATAGTTTTGTTACCTCAACTTGTGCAAGCAATTTGACTTAGTAAATGACATTTCTGGGTTCTGTGATCTTCACCAAAGTTGTAGCTTTATGTCTAAGCTTTCCAACAGTATAAATTTTAGATCATTTGGAGTTGTGTAGACCAAGATATGGTCATTTTACTATGGCTGGTCAAGTTGCACTTATATTACACTATTAGGTCATTTTTAAGTCAAAGTCAATTCGGCCAGTTTTTGTAACACAACTTGGGCAATCAATTTGACTTGCTTAATGGCATTTCTGGGCTTGGTGGTCTCCACCAAAGTTATAGCCCTATGTCTAAGCTTTCCAATAATATAAATTTCAGGTCATTTGGACCTGTTTTGAGTGAGTTATGGCCAAAATACTAGCTACTATTCATATGGTCAAAAATTCTGGGTTTCAAGTTACCAATCCGGATTAGGTCACTAAATTGGTCATTTTCTGGACAGAATTTTGGCAAGCTTTCTACATGAAAGTTGGTCCAATTTAGGTCTAGTTTTGCCTCCAATTGGCCTCATACCAATTGGGGTCACACAAGGTTAGTTATGGCCTAATTTATACACTGCCTTCATCAATCACATAACCTACACACAAATTGCACTTCCAATGTTTAATCCTCCTTCTCCCAAACTACAATACAGCATTCATAGCACTTCTAATCTCATTCATCAAGTCTCAATTTGGTCAATTCCCAACAGTTTACTCAAGTCCTCATTAATCAATATAGAACCTTAATTCACAAAGTCAAGGTCAACAATATATACTTGTAAACAATTAGTTAATACTTGAAAATTTCACTAACAACTTACAATACACTCCCACTAATCTATCAATACCATAATTCAACAATAAAATTCATGAATTACCAATCCCTTAAGTACCTCAAGGCTACCACATTTAAGCTCAATTGTCTAAAGTCTCTAACACTTATTCAAACCCCTAATTCAATTATCACTTCAAACATACACATGCCGTTAAGCTTTAATTCATTTATTTACTTAATTCAACATGTCTAACCATCAATTACAATTAGAATTAACCAACTTCCCATGGACTTCCTTGGTTGTTGAATTTAAATCCCCATAAATACACATCCAATTCTTTCAATTTCTCCACAATTCAACTCATCACAATAACTACTCAAAGTTTAATTAAGCAAGGGAGGAAAAATAAGCTCTAACCTCAACTTGAGTTTCATAAATCCATGGAATTTCCTCTCTTTTTTGCTGTCTATATGTTGCCCATAGTGTGTAGACCAACTTTAGTGAAGAGACTTAAAAGAAAAGTGGCTTAAACCATGAGAGAGAGAGCTTGAGGTGAGGACGTTAATGGTGGTTTTGGGAGGAAGGTGAATTCGGCTAAGAATGCAAATTGAAGAAGAAGAAGAAGATGAGGTGGGTTGTTGTCTTCTAATGTTTATATGGGTGTCCACTTAATGAATATACAAATCCATAGTGCTCTACTAAGGTGGATTAAATATTTAATAATCCAAATTTCCCCTTAATTGTAATTATGCCCCAAATTCCTCTCTATTTACATTTTATGTCAAATTTTCTATTTTCATGACATTTTCAAAATTTAATACTACTAATTTTTCATGGACATTTAGGTCAAAATTCAACTCGAGGTGTCAAATGACCAAAATGACCCTCTTCGGATTGTATTTCAGATTTTTCGGTACTACCGATTTACTCCTTGTACCGCCGATTTCTTTAATTTTCGTTTTTCGTTTATATTGACTCACTAAATTTTCTTTGACATTTTCAATGTCAATTACACCTTAGTAGACCTTTAATTATGTCCCAAAAATATTTTTTCGAGTTCTCCGCGGTCCAGGGCTAGTCAACAGTTCTCGCCGTAACTTCCCGGTGCGGTCACCCATCGCTACAGGTTTGGCTCGTTTAACTTAGTCACATTTTATCTCTTTTATTTTTCCCTAATTTTTCTCATCACATATTTCATTACTTTATTCTTCCTTACTATCAATTAAGTGTAGTTCCAGACATTTCGACTTTCCGAAGCAGACATTAGCTGTCGGAACAGTAGGACTTATGGACTACGAAAATGAGGATGTTACATATTTGCCATCAAGAATTGAACTTTAGGAATTTAATTAATTAAACCCTAACTAAAAGAGGGGGTTTTTGATTTCTAACCTCTAAGGCGAAGAATTAAACTATCTTGCCCCCTTGGATGCTCCTAGTGAAGGCAGCTTTGGGAAGCGTGGTTAGGGCCTTAAAGGATGGATTTCAAAAATTTTATATAGGGTTTCATGCTTACATATAAGTGTATTATGATCCTAGCCTTTCTCTAATGCCCTAAAGCATGTCAAAACACTCTTTTAACATGCATTTGATATTCATTTGCCATCAAGGATTATTGATTAACTATTAATCAAATCAAACCCTAGCTTTAATAGGGATTGAAAGAGATTAACCTCAAAGGCGCTGAATCACACTTCTTACTCCCTTTGGTAATCTCCAAGAGCACCACTTGTTGCTCCTCTAGCTTGTCCACCACAAGCTTCCACCAAGGTCACCAAGTCCTCTCTTTGATGCTTGCCAACCACTAACTTTTAGGGTATTTGCTTTAAGTGATATTCTAATGGATGTTTTAGGCTAGAAACTCTTTCTAGTGTTTTTGATTCAAGAAAGAAACAAGCTTTCTTTCTATCACCAATGGAGGAAAAACAAAAGGAGAGAGAAGCCCCTTGTTGCCGTCCAAGGTAAAAGAAGAAGATTCAACTCCCTTAGTCCTCTTCCTATCTTGTATTTATATACAAGAGACAAAATAGTTAATAGTGTGCCACATGTCACGATCCTATTTTATCTTGCTTTTAGTGTGTCTTAATCTCATTAATCCACTTGTCAAGACAAGATTAAATCATCTAAATGTCATCTTCCATCACATGGAAGACAAATGGCACACATCAATAGGTGCCACGTGTCACCATGTAAAATTACCATTTTGTCCTTGTATTGAATTTTGAGTTCTCAACCCAAAATTGTAATTTCTCCCTCAAATTAATTTATATCACATATAAATTAATTAATTAATTAATTAATCTTCATTAATTAATCTTACAATTTAATTCATATTTAAACTCTTTAAATATAAATTCAATTTATATCATACATCCAATATGAAAGATTTGGTTTCAAGTCATGCTAGGGACTTTATAATTTTATTACAAACCAAATCTATTTAATTAATTAATTAAACTCTTTAATTAATCAATTAAATCATAATTTACTTGGTAGTTAACTTGTGTAGGTGTGTGACTTACTAGGCTCATTACTAATTGGCAATGAGAAATGATACTAACTCTTAATATCATTGGAACTCTTCCAAACCATAAATGATTTCCCCAAATCATTTTAGGCATCTCATAAACCAAGGTTGACACCTAGCATAGCATGCCATGGCCACCCAATTAGCAACAAGAAATATCTTAATAATAAACCTTTGATCATATGTTACCATGCACTAAAATCCTTCCGTATTATGTTCCAATTCCATTAAGGGTCATGGTTAAGTCAAACCCCTTTGTATGGAATCTTATGCACTGATTTGAAATCTGATTCTTGACATATAAGACTTTACCATCAGGAAACACCTTTCCTGACAAAGTCATCCGTTCTGGCCAGGAACTTAATCTTGTCAAGAATAGCTCAAATCCGCATAGGACTTTTAACCCTATTAACTGAAGGCTACGGATCCCCTCTTAACTGAACACCTGTCCTAACATATGACCAATCTAAGCCAACACACATTGAAGTATCCATACACAGTATAGATATGAAAGTGGTATCAAACTCAAACCACCCATATAAGAGACAACCATGTCATCTCAGGTCTAAGAATTATATGCACTAGTATGACACAGATAACATTTTATTGACTCGAGTAAACACTATGTTTATCACACCTTACCCCTCTGTAAGGCATAACATGATCCCGTAGTATACCCAATGAATTACCGTACTTCGCCTACCAATAACCCATTAAATATACTACAAGGGATTTTAAAATAATTTTCTTACTTTTTGGAAGTGGTGAGCATTTTTTGTAGGAATTTAAAACATTTAATTAAGGTTTGAAAGTCATGTACAATTTTTGTTTATTTTCATTTTTCTGCAAATTTTAGAAAAATTTCGGCAGAGTGCCGGTAGTATTTGAGAAAATTGAAAAATTTTCACCTGTGGAAAACACTTCCAAATATACACTTCATCAAATCACAACCACCATTTTAACTCAAATCATCACAATTTCTCCCAAACTCCATAATTCAAAAAAATTCTCAATTTAAATATTTTCACAATACACAGTCATTGAAGAAAAACTAATTTACATTCATCAGTCAATTTTTACAATAGAAAATCCAAAATAATATTATTACAAAATCTGTACGAACTGCTCAAGACCATTTTACACATGTACATACAGTTACATATATCAAAATAAATATATACAATTAGGGTATAAAATTTATACCCGACAAAATATCCAAAAGTAGCACAGCAGTCCTTAGCAGCTTAGTCTCTTTACCTGCGACACTAATAAAAAGCTATCGCTGAGTACTATGACTCAGTGGTGCACAACATACTAAAATAACATTTTATGCATAAGTCAAATCACATTTATTCAAATATGGTACTGAACATGAAAAACAGATACAAAACATAATTTACAAATTTTTAGTCTAAACAATCTCATTTAGGAAGTCTCAAAACAGATTTTATAAAAACACACAGTTACATCATGCCATCAGAATAATGTTCATCTCAATAGTTGGAGGCTTATGGGGAATCATAAGGCTAGCTAGCTCAATCTATGGGTACTCATTCAATTTCTTCCTCTACTGGCATACACCTCAACACTTCAGCTAGAGAGGGAATCAAAATTCAAAACTAATTCCTCCCACTAGTCATGCTAGTGAGACATTCAAATATATGGTTATGACACTGTGGTTTCAAAACTATCTCAACAATTTACCAAACATTTACTGACAATTAAAACATATGCAATTAATTTTTCAACATTTTAGGTCAATAACATAATATACATTTCAATCATCATTTTGCAATATAAATAAATCACAATTCATTTCATGCACTTTGTCAAAGAAATTTAAAGAACATATTATGTTGTGCACAAACCTCATGCGAGTCACCTCTTAGCCTTGACTCGAGGTCTCAGGTTCTTTCCCGGTATTCTTTCCAACTGAAACACACAATTTTACAGTGTTTCAGTATCACAATTTATAATAAATCCACTAAAGAATTTTACAATTACTTATTTCGAGTCCTAATATGCTTAAATTAACGTTCTTAAAATTTTACCTTTCGGGGTTACTATTCACAATACTATTCGAGTCAAATTGTTGATTTTCTTATGCTTAATAGGTATAGGGATTTCAATTTCACCCACATACCACATTTTGGTTACCAATTTTGTTGGTTTTAGTTGCTCCTTAGATTTTTAGGTTTCCTAGGCACAATTTCAAATTTTCCAGATTTGGTGTCCTGTCTTGTACGGTTCCATTAGTCATGTTGCTATTAGAATTTGGCAAAGTTTTCTTCATAGAAGTTGTTCCTTATTCTCTTAAATTTAATTCCCTTTTTGAATCACTCCATTTGGAGTTTTGTAGCCCAAGATATAACTATTTAAATGGGGCTGGCCGGATTTGGTGTTACCCAGAATTCCGTGCATTTTCTGGATACCGGCAGTTTTGGTGTGCTGAATGTAGGTGACTTTTCGGATAGGTTATAGTCAAAATTTTGGTTTGTTTTCTTCATGAAAGTTGTAGGGATATGTCTCAGCTTTCGATCGGTATAAGATTCAGGTCATTTGGACCTTTCTGGACCAAGTTATGGTCATTTAAGTGACAACTGTTCATTTGGTCATTTTTGTACAGGGCAGTGTGCCCAAATCTGGATTTGGCCTAATTGTTCACTATCCTAATGTCAATTTTTGGGCAAGGTTCCTTAATGAAATATGTGCCATTTTGTGTCTATTTTCATTCCCAATTAAGTTCACACCAATTGGGTTAGTAAATTTTCAGTTTTAATCCCTGAAAGGGACCTAGGTCAAGCTGCCAGAATCTGATCACTAACCAATCCGAATTGTAACTTGGTTCTAGCAATTCACACACACCACAAATGGTCACAATTGACCATTTCTCAACTCAAGTAAGGTCAATGGCATCAATTGACCAATTCCATAAATTTTTCCCAGTTTTCAAAATACTCAAGAACCCTAATTACATAAAGTTCAAATCTAATGCATTCAAAACATATATCCATACTCTACATACATAACTCAACCTAAACAACCATCCAAATACATCAAAATCATTCAATTCACACTCCCTTGATGGTTGGCCGAATTCCTTAAAAGTCCCCCAACAATTGTTTTCTTTGATTTTTAAGTGAATCTCTAAGTTAATTAAGCTACAAACACAACTAATAAACCAAAAGTTTCAAAGTAAATTGCTTACCTCTACTAAAATTCCAATTCTTCAATTTCACTCCCTTTTTCCTTCTCTTTTCTTCTTCAAATGCTTTCTCAAGTTGGTCTAACAAGTTTTAATGGGGCAATTTGAGGACAAAGTGGGGTTTAATGGGGGTTTACAAGCTTGAACTCAAGCTTCCAAGGAGGTCTGCACATGGAAGAGTTATGGGAGAAGGTGGCCGAACCACTTGGGGAAGAAAGGTCTGATTTTTTTTTTCTTTTTGATGTATTTTTAAGTCTCTAATAATGCTTTTGACTTTGTCAATTTAGGTAGGAAAATTACAAATTATTTATGATGTCATAAAGGTGAGGTAAGCATGATGTAATAACATTTCTTTTCTCTTTTTTCTATTTTCATTTATTTTTCCATTAGTTCTTTAATTTAATTCTCGATTCTAAAATTTTTGTTTCTCCGATTTTATTGGATAGGTCAGGAGTCAGCTCTAGGGGTGAATTGACCAAGTCGTCCCTTGCCGGCTTAATCCGGTTTGCACATTATTCGATATTTCTTTCGGATCCCTGACCTAATTATTTAACTTGCTTAACAATTCTTTTATGTTATTTTCTCTTTTCCAGTATGTCCGCAGTAGTGTTAAGAACCACAGTGTCACATTTTCTTATTCAAAATTTGGGTTACGATGGCCTTCGCAGTCACTTCCTGGGAAGGTCACCCATCGCTATAACTCCCGGCTCATTTAACTTCTTATGCTTTGTTTTTCTTATTTATACTTATCTATCCGTCAATCACTAATTATTTGCGTTCAAGGCTTATCTAGGTGTCTTAGATGTGATTCTAATTTGCTTAATTGTCCGGACTGACACCGATCACCGGAATAGTAAAATGTACCAGGCTATGCAAATAGGGGTGTTACAATTCTCCCCCCCTTAAAATAAATTTTATCTAAAAATTTTACCTGGTATTAGTTTGTGAACAGCTGTGGGTGTTGTCTCCTCATGTCCTCCTCTTGTTCCCAAGTAGCCTCCTGGCCCGAATGATGGTTCCACAGCACCTTTACCAACGGTATTTGCTTGTTCCGTAGCTACTTCACCTCATAAGCCAAAATCTCTATGGGTTCTTCCTCACATGTGAGGTCTGGATTTACTTCAATTTCTTCCACTGGTAGTATATGAGATGGGTCAGATTTGTACCTCCTCAACATCGATACATGGAAGACATTATGTATCTTCTCCAACTCTGGAGGTAGTGCTAAATGGTATGCCAAAGGACCCACTCTCTCCAGAACCTCATACGGCCAGATGAAACGAGGACTCAGTTTCCCCTTTCTGCCGAATCTCATAATTTTCTTCCTAGGGGAGACCTTGAAGAATACTTTATCACCCACTGCATACTCAATATCTCGCCTCTTCAGATCAATATAGGACTTCTGATGATCTAAGGTAGCCTTTAGTCGGTCTCTGATTAATCTGATTTTCTCTTCAGTCTACTGAACAATTTCTAGCCCAATCATCTTTCTTTCACCCTTGTCATCCCAACACAATGGGGTTCTACATTTTCTGCCATACAAAGCTTCATATGGGGGCATTCTAATGCTTGATTGGTAGCTGTTGTTGTAAGCAAACTCAATCAAAAGCAAGTGTGTGTCCCAATTGCCCTCAAACTCAATTACACAAGCCCGTAGCATGTCTTCCAAGATCTGAATTACCCTATCAGACTGGCCATCTGTCTATGGGTGGAATGCCATACTGAAGTTTAATCTAGCTCCTAGGGCTCTCTGAAGACTACCCCAGAATCTAGAAGTGAACCTAGGATCTCTGTCACACCCTACCCCCCTGTAAGGCATAACATGATCCCGTAATATACCTTATGAATTACCAACTTCGTCTACTGATAACCCATTAAATACACTATAAGGGATTTTAAAACTTTTCTTACTTCTTTTTATAGTGGTGAGCACTATTTACAAGTGTTAAAAACCTTTTTGAACTGAAGTGAAACAGCTAACACATTTGGACTATTAATAATTTCTGTAAAAATTTTGGCAGAGTGCCATCTATATTTTGGACAAAACAGTTCTTCAAAAACCTGTAAAAAGCACTTCAATATTTTTCTCAATCTCAAACTCCAACATTGTCACACCCTACTCCCCTGTAAGATGTAACATGGTCCCGTAGTACACCTAATGAATTACCGTACTTCACCTACCGATAACCCATTAGATATACTACAAGGGATTTTAAAACAATTTTCGTGAAATTTAAATCATCGATTAAAATCTGGTGTTATAAAATTTTTTTCAAAATTTTAGCAAAGTGCCGGCTGTATTTTGAGAAAACAGTTCTTCAATCCTGCAAAAGAAAATGCTCCCAATATGTTTTCTCAAATACAACTTCAATAACTTCATTTCAATTCACAATTCAATTCTCAATAAACAATCAATTCATTTTCAAACTAATCTCATCATAAAGAAACATTTCATTAATTACAAGACTCAAAATTTATGATACAAAACTATTCAAGTAAATGAAATCTCAAATTTATATTTACAATAATTTACATTTAATTACATACCAAAATGTTTTACAAGAGTTTTTATACAACTGCTCAAATAATTTACACACATATTATTACATGCATACATCAAAACCTATGTACATGGGTATACCTATGATATACCTGGAGCTGATCTGAATGTGTCTTCAAAGAACTTACTCACTGCTCTATGCTCTTCTTAATCATGACAAAGATACAAAGCTATCGCTGAGTGGTGAACTCAGTGGTGCACAACTATAATTTAAAACATAGTACAATATACATTGACAAAATTTACAGTAAATAATTTGGAAATCTGAATACTCATCAATTTCCAAAACTCAAAATATTCGTTGCCAATTGTAACACCCTCCCGGTAACAACTCCGTACATTCTACTGTTCCGGTGACCGGTGTCGGTCCGGACAGCTAGAACGTCCGGAAAAATAATTAAACTTAAGTGAGGGACCATAATTAACTCAAATACTAATAAGAAAAATTTAGTAAAAATTTTAGAAATAAAATACAACCAAGTTAAACGAGCCGGTGCCCTAGCGAGGGGTAACCCGGAGGGAAGTTGCGGTTCTCGCAACTAGGAGCCCTAGACCCGAGGGAAAAATTATAAAATAATTTTTGGGACTCCAGAGAAGGGTTACTGAGGTTCCTATGGCATTAGAATGCCAAGAAAATACCTAGAAAAATTTTTCAATCGGTACAGACAATTTTGACTCGTTAAGCCAAACGGAGGTCATTTTGGTCATTTCGCCTTCAGAGGTGATTTTTGGCCGACTTGTCCAGTTGAGTAAATAATTAATATGACATAAAATATGAAGAAACATTACTGAAAATGAAATTGGAAATGAGTAATGGAGGAAAGGAAAGAAAAATACAATATATGCAATTTATGACATCATGGTGATGTCATTTAAAATGGTCCACCAATCACCTTACAACTAATTCACTTAAAACAACTAAAAGAGGCTGAAATTAGAAGGAAAAAGATCATCTTCTTCCTTTGGACAAACCAGCCGAAATCCCTTCCCTTCTCCCTCCATTAATCTTCAATCAAAAAGCTTGATTCTTCCTTTGTTTAACCACAAAACCCTAACCTCTCTTCATTAAAATTTTACCCCACACCTTAAACAACCTTTTGGCAGCCTAGAAAGTGAAGGAAAGTGAAGTTTAGAGTTGGGAAAAATCTGCCCTATTCAAAGTTAGTGCATTAGATACTTAAAACTCTTTATTTTTATGATTTGTAACTTGAATTGAGTAAGAATTGTAACTAAAATGAACAAGAATTATGTGTATACATACTATGAATTTTCGGCAGCCCTTGTGAAGGAATTATTTTGATTGTTTTGATGGACTTAGAGTGAACTAGAGCTTATGTTTAAAGTATATACATATACATATACAAAGAATGAAAGAGTTAAATAAGGAATTTGTGAAAACTCATATGGGAATTAGGGTTTTGAGAAGTGAAAAATTGATTTGGCTTAGGAAATTGTTAGAGAACATTTTAATGGTCAATTAGTGACCATTTTAGGTAAGTTGACCACAATTTGGACTGAAAAATAGTATGGCAAAGTGAAGGTGTAAGTCGCCTAGATACAAAGAATGGACTGAAATTTCAGTCCAATTACACAGCCATAACTTTGGCTGTGTTAGTCCAATTGGTGTTTGGCCAATTGGACATGAAACTAGGCTTATAATGGCACATTTTTGCTGAAGAAACCATGCCCAAAAGACCAAAGCAAGAGGACCAAAACTTGGCCCCAATCCGGATACCCTGCAACTGATTCTGCAGAATGACCAAATGAACAGTGGCCATAACTCACTGTAGATTTGGTCAATTGACCTGAAATTTTTACAGCAACAAGTTAAGACATATACAAACAACTTTCATGAAGGAACCTACCCCAAATTATGGCCAGAACCTAACCCAAATGGCAGTGGCAGTCACTGTTCATGTTACTGTAGATATGGTAATTTCTGCAGAATGGTAATCCGGCCAGCTGTGATTTTTGGACCATATCTGGAGCTACAAAACTCCAAATGGAGTGATTCAAAAAATGAAATTCAACTAGATAAAATAAGGAACAACTTTCATGTTTGCCATTTCTTCAAATTTCCACTGTAACAGTGTGTAATGGAACAGTAAACTTAGGCTCAAAAACTGAAATTTTCTGCCCTCTTGGTTTTAAGTTAGAAATGGTAATGGTGACCAATTCTAACAAGTTTTAAATGTAAAATGTGGTATGTTGGGAGTGCCAAAGTCAATGTACATATTTTCTATCCAAAAGTCAACATTTTGGTTGACCAATGAGGTGAATAGTGACACCAAAACTTGAAATGCACAAATTGAAGAATTTAAAAGTTTCAAATGCCCTAGTATACCTAACATGATTGGTTTGGATAGTTTGGCATGCCAATAGGGTTCAGTTAGCAGTACTGCACATGGCAATATGCCGTTCTCTGATTTCATGGCTTTTAGCTATTCTGACTTTGCATTGAGATTTGGCCTTGTGCCTGAGATTATTTACAGCTTGGTAGCTGTTCTGTTGCACACCGGGAGATGCATATGTGACCGATGGTGTGACGGCCCAAGGTACTAGATACCCAAAGGCGGTTACCGTTATCCGATCCACTGCCTAGTGTAGGTTACTTGGGCAACCAAATGAATGAAAGTGAATAAAGTTACTGAATTAATGTATATATAACCATACTAAACAAATGAATCATACACATTCACTATATATTTGTTTTCTTGCTATTTTCTTTTATTTTATTATTGCACCACTAAGCATTATTGCTTAGCGTGTTGCTTTTGCCACGCGTAGGTACTGGAGATACAGATCGTGAGCCCAGTAGACCGCAGACTGGGTGAGTCCATCCTGCAGTTCTGCAGAGTGTCCGTGTCACCTCGTCACCTGCAGTGCATTGGTAGGACACTAGATGTCATTTTGTCATTTTGTAATTAAATTTTTATTTTCTCATATGTATTTGGGATTTATGTAATGTATTTTGAGGTTCATGTAAATAATAAAGATTTATGGTTATGTATGGAAGTAATTTGAGTATTTAATTGTTGTTTATATATGAGAACCCTGAGAAAGGGATGTTTGAGAAATGAAAAGGTTGTTGAGACCTGAAATTGAAAAATTGTTGAGATCTTGATATTGAGTTTAGTGATGATATTGGAATTGAGAATGAATGAATTTGTTTATTGGAAGTGTTTTTAACAGGTTCCGAAGAACTGTTTTCTCCATTTTTAGCAGACTCACGGATTTTCTATAAAATTTCCTAACCTCAAATAAATAAAAATTTTGCTAAATGGCTTAAATAAAGTATATTTCATAAATTATATGCAAAAGCTTGATATAAATTAATTAAGGTATATTAGAGTGTGCCGGTACACCGTGTGGCATTACTTACTCGGGTATACTGTACACGGGTAAGGGGTGTCACATTTAGTGGTATCAGAGCACGGTTTAGGCGTTTCTGGGCCTAGATTGAGTCCATACCATGCATTGCATTTGTAAGAGTCGAGGTGACACTAACGCAGATCTGTTTATCTTTCTTATTTTGAATAGGTTATGGACCCTTCATCTCAGAGAGCCGTTGAGGAGGAAGTGGAGAGTCATGCTCCACCAGAGTACCGAGACTGGGGCATGAGAGAATTGCGCCGCTACCAAGCAGAGCCTACTCAGCCTCCACAGGCCATGTTCCAGCAAATGGCCGACTTCTTTAAACAAATGGCCGGAGTAATGCCAGCACCACCACCACCACCAGCTTCACAGCAGAAATCACACCTGGAAAGACTAAGAAAGTTTGGGGCAGTGGATTTTTATGGCAAGAGAGAAGATGACTCTGTTGCAGCCGAGAATTGGTTGAACAGAACAGGCAGAGTCCTAAAACAACTCCACTGCACTCCAGAGCAAAACCTGGAGACTGCTATATCCCTGTTGCAAGACGATGCATACGAATGGTGGGATATTGTGTCCAGTGAAGTACAGCCAGAAGCTGTAACTTGAGACTTCTTTCTCTCTGAATTCAAGAAGAAATATGTGGGTACTGTATACCTGGAAGAGAGAAGAAGAGAGTTTATTAACCTGAGGCAGAGACAGCTGTCAGTGGTCGAATATGAGAAGGAATTCGTAAGATTGAGCCGCTATGGAAGGGAGATAGTCCCTAATGAAGCTGAAAGGTGCATGAGATTTGAAGAGGGACTAAAGGACAACATCAAGATCCAGCTCACTGCCTTGGGAATCACAGAATTTACCAAGTTAGTGGAAGCTGCAATAAAGGTGGGAAAAGTAAGAATAAGTGAGCAGACCAGAAGGGAGAGACAGCAGAAGAGGGGACCGGGTTAGTCCAGCTCATTTCCTGCATTTGGGAAGAAGTTCAAGGGTCCTCCTGCACAGAGTTCACCACCCACAGTGGTCGTGGTCACCTCGGGGCCTGTGCCACGATTCACCCCTAGGAGAGGTCACCCACACCATCGGTGGCGGCTCTCCGAGGATGGGGTTCAGGACCAGCCCAGATCTTCTCGCATGTCCACACCGCCTCAAGTGGCATAAGGGGAGTGTTGGAGAGTAATGGTGCTCGCTGAGGTGTGGGTCAACAGAGCATCGCTAAGGAACCGCCCACGCAGAACTACTACAAATGCTCCAACACAAGCGCATGCACCGCCCCGCACTACGCAGAGGTAGAAAATCTGTAAACTGAGGTTGGACCATCACAGAGGCTCGCATCCGAGCAGCCAGAGAGGCCTGACAGTAGACCACCAGCAAGGGCTTATGCTATTAGAGCTCAGGAGGAGCAAGATGCCCCGGACGTCATCAGGGGTACGTTCTTCCTCTACACTACACCTGTGCATGCATTGGTAGATCCAGGATCTACTCATTCCTACATTTGCATCAACCTACCCGTAGAAAGGGGGATACTGATAGGGGAGAGTGACCAAGACATTCTGGTCACTAATCCATTGGGTCACAGTGTGGTAGTGAACAAAGTGTACAAGGGTTGCCCGTTAAGGATTCAGGGGTATGAATTCTTGGCCGACTTGATTGAGTTGCCCTTCCATGAGTTTGACGTGATTTTGGGAATGGACTGGTTGTCACGTCATCAGGCAATAGTTGATTGCAAATTGAAGAGAATTTCTTTGAAAACTCCTGAGGGTAATGAAATTACAGTTGTGGGGGAAAGGACAGATTTCTTGTCCAATGTCATCTCAGCCACTGTTGCAAGAAGAATGATGAGAAAAGGCTGTGAAGCCTACCTAGCACATGTGGTGGATACTAGGCAGGCTAAGCCAAACTTGAGTGACATACCCACAGTAAGAGACTTCCCAGAGGTATTTCCTGAAGAGTTACCTGGTTTGCCACCAGAATGGGAAGTTGAATTTGCTATTGAGACACTGCCGGGTACAGCACCCATTTCCATTGCTCCTTATAGGATGGCACCCACTGAATTGAGGGAGTTGAAAACTCAGTTGCAAGAGTTGCTTGATAAGGGGTTCATACGCCCCAGTGTGTCACCATGGGGAGCTCCAGTGCTGTTTGTGAAAAAGAAGGATGGGACTTTGAGGCTTTGCATTGATTACCGGCAGTTAAACAAAGTGACTGTGAAGAACAAATATCCGTTGCCCAGAATTGATGATCTGTTTGATCAGTTGAAGGGAGCAGGAGTATTTTCTAAGATTGATCTCGCATCGTGGTATCATCGCTGAGGGTGAACGATGCAGATGTGCCAAAGATCGCATTCGTGACCCGATATGGGCATTATGAGTTCCTAGTGATGCCCTTTGGCCTAACAAATGCACCAGCGGCATTCATGGACCTTATGAACCGTATCTTCCATCCACACTTAGATCGGTTCGTAGTGGTCTTTATTGATGATATTTTGGTGTATTCCAAGACCAGGGAAGAACATGATGAGCATTTGAGGATTGTTCTGCAAACCCTGAAAGAAAAGAAGCTGTATGCTAAGTTGTCCAAGTGTGACTTTTGGTTGAATGAGATTGCATTCCTTGGACACGTAGTGTCAGCTGATGGGATTAGGGTGGATCCCAAGAAAATAGAAGCAGTGATGGAATGGAAGCCTCCTAAACACAATCGAGGTCGAAGCTTCTTGGGGCTAGCTGGGTATTACAGAGATTTGTGAAGGGATTTTCCTTAATAGCCGCTCCAATGACCAAGTTGTTACACAAGAATGTCGATTTGACCGAATGACAAGTGTCGCACAGCTTTGAGAAGTTGAAGGCTATGTTGACAGAGGCACCGGTTAGCACACAACAAGTGTCGTGAAAGGACTTTGTGGTCTACAATGATGCCTCTCATAATGGGGTAGGGTGTGTATTGATGCAAGAGGGGAAAGTGATCGCCTATGCTTCCAGACAGCTAAGGCCACATGAACAGAATTACCCTACCCATGATCTAGAGCTTGCAGCAATTATCTTCGCATTGAAGATATGGAGGCATTACTTGTATGGGGAAAAGTGCTACATTTACACGAACCACAAAAGCCTGAAATATTTGCCAACCCAGAAGGAGCTCAACCTTAGACAGAGGCGATGGATTGAGTTCCTGAAGGATTATGACTATGTAATTGACTACCATCCTGGGAAGGCAAATGTAGCTGCTGATGCTTTGAGCAGAAAATCCATGACAGCTTTGAGATCATTGAATGCCCGTCTATCTTTGGTTCGGGATGGAGCTATTTTGGCTGAGTTGCAAGTGAGGCCAAACCTGCTACAGCAGATATTAGATGGGCAAAAGGCAGATGAAAAGTTAATGGCTATTATGAGCAAGATCTCAGAGGGAAAAGCAACTGATTATGAGGTGAAAGCAGATGGGTGTCTGTATTACAAAGGAAGACTGTGTGTACCAGATGATGGGGAATTGAAGGCCAGTATTCTAAAAGAGGCACACACCAGTGTATATGCTATGCACCCAGGAAGTACAAAGATGTATCATGATCTAAAGCTTCAGTATTGGTGGCCTGGTATGAAGAGGGACATAGCTGACTATGTGACTAAATGCTTGACATGTCAGCAAGTCAAGGCAGAACATCAAGTTCCATCAGGTTTGCTACAGCCTATACGCATACCTGAATGGAAATGGGATCGGTCACCATGGATTTTGTGAGTGGTCCGCCTCACCCTAAGAAACATGATGCAAGATGGGTGATAGTTGATAGATTGACAAAGTCAAGACACTTTCTCGCCGATTAGGACCGACTACTCACCGGAGAAGTTAGCGATTGTATATCGCTGAGATAGTTAGATCGCATGGAATTCCACTTTCCATCATATCCGATCGAGACCCAAGGTTTACATCGAGATTTTGGAAGAAGTTGCATGAGTCCTTGGGTACACAACTCCACTTCAAAGATGACTTTCCATCCTCAGACGGATGGGCAATCAGAAAGAGTAATCCAGGTAAATAATTGAAACCAGTGGAATTGATACAAATATTGAATTGAAATGATAACAATAACATGAAATATATGTTAGGTCCTTGAGGATATGCTGAGGAGTTGTGTCATTGAGTTTGAGGGAAGTTGGGATAGATACCTCCCACTGGCAGAGTTTGCATACAACAATAGCTACCAAGCTAGCATTCAAATGGCCCCATATGAAGCACTGTATGGGAGAAAATGTAGAACTCCAGTGTGCTGGACTGAATTGGGCGAAGACAAACTGGTGGGGCCAGACCTAGTGAAACAGACTGAGGAGAAAGTGAAACTAATCAAAGCCAATCTCAAGGTTGCCTCGCATGCATGTAAATCCTATGCCGACTTGAAGAGAAAAGAAATAGAATATGTGGTTGGCGACAAAGTGTTCCTCAAGGTGTCACCATGGAAGAAAGTATTGAGGTTTGGAAAGAAAGGTAAGTTAAGCCCTAGGTTCATTGGCCCATATGAAGTCATTGAACGTGTGGGTCCAGTGGCCTATAGGCTAGCTTTACCACCAGAGCTGGACAAGATCCACAATGTGTTCCACGTATCCATGCTCAAAAGATACCACTCAGATCCTTCACATGTCATCTCCAGGGAAGAAATTGAAATACAACCGGATTTGACATATGAAGAAGAACCTCTACGGATCTTGGCTTGGGAAGTAAAAGAGTTGAGAAATAAGCAGATTCCACTGGTGAAAGTGCTTTGGAGGCACCACAACACCGAGGAGGCAACTTGGGAAAGTGAAGAGACGATGAGGCAACAGTTCCCTCAACTATTTGCATCAGGTAAATTTCGAGGACGAAATTTAAATTAGAGGGGAAGAGTTGTGACACCCTCCCGGTAACAACTCCGTACATTCTACTGTTCCGGTGACCGGTGTAGGTCCGGACAGCTAGAACGTCCGGAAAAATAATTAAACTTAAGTGAGGGACCATAATTAACTCAAATACTAATAAGAAAAATTTAGTAAAAATTTTAGAAATAAAATACAACCAAGTTAAACGAGCCGGTGCCCTAGCGAGGGGTAACCCGGAGGGAAGTTGCGGTTCTCGCAACTAGGAGCCCTAGACCCGGGGGAAAAATTATAAAATAATTTTTGGGACTCCAGAGAAGGGTTACAGAGGTTCCTATGGCATTAGAATGCCAAGAAAATACCTAGAAAAATTTTTCAATCGGTACAGACAGTTTTGACCCGTTAAGCCAAACGGAGGGCATTTTGGTCATTTCGCCTTCAGAGGTGATTTTTGGCCGACTTGTCCAGTTGAGTAAATAATTAATATGACATAAAATATGAAGAAACATTACTGAAAATGAAATTGGAAATGAGTAGTGGAGGAAAGGAAAGAAAAATACAATATATGCAATTTATGACATCATGGTGATGTCATTTAAAATGGTCCACCAATCACCTTACAACTAATTCACTTAAAACAACTAAAAGAGGCTGAAATTAGAAGGAAAAAGATCATCTTCTTCCTTTGGACAAACCAGCCGAAATCCCTTCCCTTCTCCCTCCATTAATCTTCAATCAAAAAGCTTGATTCTTCCTTTGTTTAACCACAAAACCCTAACCTCTCTTCATTAAAATTTTACCCCACACCTTAAACAACCTTTTGGCAGCCTAGAAAGTGAAGGAAAGTGAAGTTTAGAGTTGGGAAAAATCTGCCCTATTCAAGGTTAGTGCATTAGATACTTAAAACTCTTTATTTTTATGATTTGTAACTTGAATTGAGTAAGAATTGTAACTAAAATAAACAAGAATTATGTGTATACATACTATGAATTTTCGGCAGTCCTTGTGAAGGAATTATTTTGATTGTTTTGATGGACTTAGAGTGAACTAGAGCTTATGTTTAAAGTATATACATATACATATACAAAGAATGAAAGAGTTAAATAAGGAATTTGTGAAAACTCATATGGGAATTAGGGTTTTGAGAAGTGAAAAATTGATTTGGCTTAGGAAATTGTTAGAGAACATTTTAATGGTCAATTAGTGAACATTTTAGTTAATTTGAACAAAATTTGGACTGAAAAATAGTATGGCAAAGTGAAGGTGTAAGTCGCCTAGGACAAAGAATGGACTGAAATTTCAGTCCAATTACACAGCCATAACTTTGGCTGTGTTAGTCCAATTGGTGTTTGGCCAATTGGACATGAAACTAGGCTTATAATGGCACATTTTTGCTGAAGAAACCATGCCCAAAAGACCAAAGCAAGAGGACCAAAACTTGGCCCCAATCCGGATACCCTGCAACTGATTCTGCAGAATGACCAAATGAACAGTGGCCATAACTCACTGTAGATTTGGTCAATTGACCTGAAATTTTTACAGCAACAAGTTAAGACATAGACAAACAACTTTCATGAAGGAACCTACCCCAAATTATGGCCAGAACCTAACCCAAATGGCAGTGGCAGTCACTGTTCATGTTACTATAGATATGGTAATTTCTGCAGAATGGTAATCCGGCCAGCTGTGATTTTTGGACCATATCTGGAGCTACAAAACTCCAAATGGAGTGATTCAAAAAATGAAATTCAACTAGATAAAATAAGGAACAACTTTCATGTTTGCCATTTCTTCAAATTTCCACTGTAACAGTGTGTAATGGAACAGTAAACTTAGGCTCAAAAACTGAAATTTTCTGCCCTCTTGGTTTTAAGTTAGAAATGGTAATAGTGATTCAAAAAATGATTTTTGAGCCCAGTAGACCGTAGACTGGGTGAGTCCATCCTGCAGTTCTGCAGAGTGTCCGTGTCACCTCGTCACCTGCAGTGCATTGGTAGGACACTAGATGTCATTTTGTCATTTTGTAATTAAATTTTTATTTTCTCATATGTATTTGGGATTTATGTAATGTATTTTGAGGTTCATGTAAATAATAAAGATTTATGGTTATGTATGGAAGTAATTTGAGTATTTAATTGTTGTTTATATATGAGAACCCTGAGAAAGGGATGTTTGAGAAATGAAAAGGTTGTTGAGACCTGAAATTGAAAAATTGTTGAGATCTTGATATTGAGTTTAGTGATGATATTGGAGTTGAGAATGAATGAATTTGTTTATTGGAAGTGTTTTTAACAAGTTCCGAAGAACTGTTTTCTCCATTTTTAGCCGGTACTCCGCCGGATTTTCTATAAAATTTTCGAAACCTCAAATAAATAAAAATTTTGCTAAATGGCTTAAATAAAGTATATTTCATAAATTATATGCAAAAGCTTGATATAAATTAATTAAGGTATATTAGAGTGTGCCGGTACACCGTGTGGCATTACTTACTCGGGTATACTGTACACGGGTAAGGGGTGTCACACCAATAAGGTAAATCATTTGTATAAAATGACTTTGATCACGAAGTTTAATTTATCAAATCATAACTAACCATTTAGGTAATTCCAACAAAATCAATTATACATAAATCATAATTGAAATCACAATTCTTTACTGTTCAAAAACATTCTGTGTCTCAAAAACCATGTTGTATCTCAAAAACCATGCTGTATCTCAAAAATCATGTTGTATCTCAAAAATCATTCTTTATCTCACTAACTATGCAAGACTAATCCGAAAGGGCCATATTCGATGTGATTCTAACTCCCTATGGTTGGGGAGGTCGAATCATCGTGCACAGTACACACCACAATAATAAATCTTCCGCAAGGGCCATAACGATAAAAACTTAGATCTAACCTCAAATCAGAGGAAAATCTAAGCCTGTGCACGTACCATGGTAATCAAAACACAACTAACTCCATTGTCTTCTCAACAAATGAGAGAGACAGGTAATAACCTAGTCAAGCATCTATAGTGAGATATAAAACAATATCACAATCCTTTTAGTGAGCATAAATCACAATACAATTCGATTCAAAGTCAATTCCAATATCCAGTAATTTTTATGCTCATCACAATTCAAATCATAAATTTGCATTTTTCCATGCAAATTGCCCATCACAATTCAAAACATGTTCTATCACAATTTTCCAAAAACATAATTTATTCAATTCACAAAAATGCTTAATAATTATGGAAATACCATTTCGCAAAGCTAAATTCATACATACTATAACGATTTCAATAATCATTGAATTAAATCCAATGCTTGTTAAACATAATACATAAGAAAAATATGTCATTTAATCATATGAAATATTCAAAACAAAATCAATTAAAAACTAGTTGTGCACAAACCTCTGATAACTGTCTCTTGGCTCTGACTCAGTGTTTCCTTCCCTTTCCCTGAGTTTTTGCTAACTGAGAAACACAATTTGAAGTGTTTCAGTACTCATTTAAACTTTCTCTAAGAATAAGGTTCAATAATTAATTTATCGAATTCTATTATTTTCTTAGTCAACCTAAAATGTCAACCCTCAATGCATTCTAGGTAATTTAGGTTTTAATGTTACTAATATATCACATTCGATAGTCTTTTAGGGTTGGTACATGTTACCAAATTCATTTCCATGTATCTTGCATTTTCTTGCAATTTGCTGGATTCCGGGATACTAGTTTGACCTAGCCGGACGACCTAGTTCCCTCAGTTTTTGGGTTTTGATCAAAACTACAAACTTGTAGATCTATGTCTTATTGCACGCGGGGCAAAATTTCAGGTCATTTTGAGTTATGTAGACCAAGTTATGGTCATTTTACTATTGCTGGTCAAATTGCATCAAAATTGGTCACTTTAGGTCATTTTAGGTCAATTTTGGTTCGGCCAGTTTTTGGACCCGAATTTATGCAAGCTGTTTGACTTGCTTATGGTCATTTATGGGCTTTGGTGTCTTCATAAGACTTGTAGATATAGGTCTTAACTATTCATGGTTAAAATTTCAGGTCAATTGGACCTGTTTTGAGTGAGTTATGGCCAAAACACTAACTGCTGCCCAAATGGTCAATTTTCAGGCCTTAATTGCACTAATCCGGATTTGGTCACTTTTCAAGTTACCTTACAAGCAGAATTTTGGCAAGCTTCCTTCATGAAAGTTGGCACATTTTGTGCCTAGTTTGACCTCCAATTGGTCTCATACCAATTGGAGCCACACTCTTAAGGTTCTAGGCCCAAAACACAAACTGCCCTATTGCATTTTGTTCATACTCATCAAAGATCACTTTTAACACCTACCAAACTCCACATTCATGTCAACTTTGGTTTGTACCATAACCTAAACATATTTTACCACATATTGTTGATCATTTTGGTAGCTTACAATCACATTCAACATACACCATAAAGTGCAGAATTTGTCAAACTCAATTACAATAATTTAATCACCTATTCATGCTCATTTACATGTCCAACCTCACACCATCACACATATACCCAAGCTGCCATAACAACTATCACAATTCAACATTAATATTCCATAATCCAAACATAAAATAACATCCTTATGATTCACCAAACCAAGCTGCCGATTCATGCATTTACATTCCATTAATTTCCAAGCTTCCAATTTCAAATACACATTCACATATACTAAGTATACATCACCCAAATTAATTCCTACACACATAAACATTTAATCAACCTTTTAATCTACCATTTACAAGCAAGAATAAACTATCCTCAAGGAGTTTCCATGGCTGCCAAAAATCAACATCTCCCTTAGAACATTAAACTCCAAAATTCTTTCCACAATTCAAGTACCCATAACCTCCTTACTAACTTTAATGAAGCACTAACCAAAAACACAAACTTACCACTTTGGAAACTCTTCAAAATCTCTCCAAAACTTGGTCTTCTTGCTGCCAATCTACTGCCCAAGGTGTATGGACAACTTTTAGTGAAGAATGCTTGAGATTTCCATGGATGGATCATGCTTGCATGGAGCTTGGCCATGGATGGCCATGGAGTTTCTCTCAAGAAGGTTTTCGGCTGAAATTTTGAGAAGTGAGGAAGATGACAATCTGCTGGTCCAAATTGATGAATAAGTGGTCCACTTTGGTGGGTGAGTGGAGCACTAAGGGCCTTTAATATTAGTTTATTCATAAATTTCATTTTTCCACATTTAACTCCCCATTTTTGCTATTTATATTAGGTACCACTAATTTAATTTTTCATTATATTTTCCAAGTGTAATATCATGTATTTTTAATGGACATTTAGGTCAAAAGACAACTTGGGGTGTCAAATGACCACAATGCCCCTGTTCAGGTTGCATTCCCGATTTTTCGGTAACACCGGGTTTTGTCCATTTTTCGATTTCTCACTTTTCTTTGTACTAATTAATTAATTTTTCTTTGATATTTCTAATGGTATTTGTACTTCAATAGGTGTCTATTTAAGTCCTAAAAATATTTTCCAGGGTTCCCCGCGGTCCAGGGCTAGTCAACGGTCCACGCCTCGACTTCCCGGTGCGGTCACCCATCGCTACGGTTCTCGGCTCGCTTAACTTGGTTACATTTCTTTGCTATTATTTTTCCTTTATTTTTCTTGTATTTTCTTTTCTTGTATTTCATTATTTTATGTCTCCTCACTCATATCGAAGTGTAGTTCTAGGCATCCTAGCTGTCCGGACAACACTGGTCACCAGAACAGTAGAACGCACTACCGAACATAGGGGTGTTCCAAACATAATTCAACACAATATGTTTTTCAACTCAAATCCACAATAATTTTTCAAAGACTGAGATAAAAGAAATACAGTATAAATTTTACAAGCCAAAATAACTCATAATTTACTTTACAACTTCAATGTACAAATTTAATTTACAACTGCTCAAAATCAAGAACAATATATACATACAGTGAACATACATTATAGTACAAAATGCAAAATGTGGTATACTCAATATACCCGATGATCTCTCAATGTAGTACTAGCAGCCTAGTCTGCACGCTCGTCACCATTTCACCGCAATAAAGAATGAAAAGCTATCGCTGAGTAAAATTTACTCAGTGGTGCACAATAACAATTTGAAATGCGATACATAAATCTTTTATTAACAATTCACAAATCGAATAGTTCACAATTCCATTTCACAATTTACAAAGTTCATATAACATAAATTTGATCAAATAACTGAGTAACACAGTTTTGCCAATCAATAATACAATTTGATCAAATAACTGAGTAATACAGTGTTGCCGATCGATAACACAATTTCGGCCATGACACAATTTTTCCACACATCCCGTGTTGTACACCACGACAAGACACACTCACCCCAATAATCGAAATCAATGAGGGAGGAAGCTAGCTGAATAATGAGTACTCATCCACACTCACCTCAGACTGGCAAGTTAAAGAGGGAGGAACATAATCACACTCACCCCAGACTGATAAGTCAAAGAGGGAGGAATATATTAACAGTGTCATGCCAAGTGTGAATCAAAACAATTTCAAATCACAATATTTCATACAAACCATAAATCACATTTTATCTCAAAATTTCCATTTGCAAAGTTGGCAACACAATAAGTTCCAAATAATATTCCCAAAACCAAAGCAATCAAAAATTATTCATAACTCATTTTTCCAAATAAATTTGCTAGTAAAGGCAGTGAATATAAAAGTATTATGCACGGACACAATTTAAAACTATAATGTTCAATTAAAATTTTAAGTAGAAAATGAGAAGTCAAAATTATTGTGCAGAAACACAATTTAAAACAATAACATATAAATAATCGTAATTTATTTCAATTGAAAAATTCAAAAGAAATAACTATTGTGCACAAACCTCTGATAACTGTCTCCTGGCCTTGACTCAGTGTTTCCTTCCCTTTCTGCTAACTGAGAAACACAATTTGAAGTGTTTCAGTACTCATTTAAACTGTCTCTAATGATAATGCTTGATAAGTAATTCACTGAATTCTATTATTTACTTAGTCAACCTAATATGTCAACCCTCGGTGCATTCTAAGTAAATTAGGTTTTAATGTTATTAATATGTCACATTCGATAGTCTTTTAGGGTTGGTACATGTTACCAAATTCATTTCCATGTATCTTGCATTTTCTTGCAATTTGCTGGATTCTGGGATACTAATTTGACCTAGCTGGACGACCTAGTTCCCTCGGTTTTCAGGTTTTGGTCAAAACTACAAAATTGTAGATTTATGTCTTATTGCACGTGGGGCGAAATTTCAGGTCATTCTGAGTTATGTAGACCAAGTTATGGTCATTTTACTATTGCTAGTCAGAATGTACCAAAATTGGTCACTTTAGGTCATTTTAGGTCAATTTTGGTTCGGCCAGTTTTTGGACCCGAACTTGTGCAAGCTGTTTGACTTGCTTATGGTCATTTCTGGGCTTTGGTGTCTTCATAAGACTTGTAGATATAGGTCTTAACTATTCATGGTCAAAATTTCAGGTCAATTGGACCTGTTTTGAGTGAGTTATGGCTAAAACACTAACTGCTGCTCAAATGGTCAATTTTCAGGCCTTAATTGCACTAATCCGGATTTGGTCACTTTTCAAGTTACCTTACAAGCAGAATTTTGGTAAGCTTCCTTCATGAAAGTTGGCACATTTTGTGCCTCGTTTCACCTCCAATTGGTCTCATACCAATTGGAGCCACACACTTAAAGTTCTAAGCCCAAAACACAAACTGCCCTATTACATTTTGTTTATACTCATCAAGATCACCTTTAACACTTACCAAACTTCACCTTCATGCTAATTCTAGTTTGTAGCCTAACCTAAACATATTTTACCACATATTGTTGATCATTTTGGCAGCTTACAATCACATTCAACATACACCATAAAGTGCAGAATTTGTCAAACTCATTTACAACAATTTAATCACCTATTCATGCTCATTTACATGTCCAACTTCACACCATCACACATATACCCAAACTGCCATAACAACTAACACAATTCAACATTAATATTCCATAATCCAAACATGAAATAACATACTTGTGGTTCACCAAACCAGGCTGCCGATTCATGCATTACATTCCCTTAATTTCCAAGCACTCAAATTTCAATACACATTCACATATACTAAGTACACATCACCCAAATAATTTCCTACACAATATACATTTAATCAATCCTTTAATCTACCATTTACAAGCAAAAATAAACTGTCTTCAAGGAGTTTCCATGGCTGCCAAAAGTACACATCCCCATTCAACATCAAACCTCAAAAATCTCTCGATAAATCAAATGCCCATAACATTCTTACAAACTTTAACAAAACAACAATCAAAAACACAAACTTACCTATTGATGAGGCTTATTAAATATTCACCAAACTCCCTTAAATTTAGTATCTACTTCTTCCTTGTGAGGTGGGGATCAAGATTAATGAAGAAACTTTGGTGTTTGGAGGTGAAAATGGAAGAGATTTGGAAGCTTGAATAAATGCGGCAATGGAGGATTTGGAACTCTTATTTTTGGCATGGAAGAATGGATGAAGATGATGAAGTGTTTAGTGGAAGTACACCTGCCCATATGATGTTTATTTAATCCCCAAAGTGCTCCACTCACCAATATTTAATTACATTATAAGTTAAATGTGTTAATTACTCAATTTGAATCCCATTTTTGCTATTTATATTAGGTACCCCTAATTTAATGTTTCATTATATTTTCCAAATATAATATCATATATTTCAATGGACATTTAGGTCAAAAGACAACTCGGGATGTCAAATGACCACAATGCCCCTGTTCGGGTTGCATTCCCGATTTTTCGGTAACACCGAGTTTTGTCCGTTTTTCGATTTCTCACTTTTCTTTGTACTAATTATTTAATTTTTATTTAGTATTTCTAATGGTATTTATACTTCAATAGGGGTCTATTTAAGTCCTAAAAATATTTTTCAGGGTTCCTCATGGTCCAGGGCTAGTCAACGGTCCACGCCGTGACTTCCGGGTGCGGTCACCCATCGCTAGGGTTCTCGGCTCGCTTAACTTGGTTACATTTCTTTGCTATTATTTTTCCTTTATTTTTCTTGTATTTACTTTTCTTGTATTTCATTATTTTATGTCTCCTCACTCATATCGAAGTGTAGTTCTAGGCATCCTAGCTATTCGGACAACACTGGTCACCGGAACAGTAGAACGCACTACCGAACATAGGGGTGTTACAATTCTCCCCCCCTTAAATAAATTTCGCCCACGAAATTTTACCCAATAGCCATCCTACAATAGTCATATGTTTATTTTCTCCTTTCTATATGATCGTATAATCTTTTTTTCCTCAAATTTGTATAAGACTTTTAACAACCTAATACAACATTTAATCTGTTTGTATAACACCAATCTTCTCTTACTATTGTCCTATCTAATATTTCGATTCTTGTTCCTTCTTGAATGACCCTTGAGGTCATGTTAGAATGATTTATCTAGTCGTTGGTCCTCTGACCATTCTAGTCAATAGTCTTCCTCACATTCATAACATTTTTTTGTTATATCTGAACCAACTGTTCGAATTTTTACTTTCATAACTCTTTTTATCTGTCAATATTCTATAACTTACTTCCCTTTTGTACTAAACTATAACCTTTCGATATTCTAACTTTTGAGTTTTAAATCCCTAAGTAGGATTTTCAAACTTATTTCCAACAATAAAATTCTGTCCTGGCATTACTATACCAAAACAGATGCCGTTGGCAACTATTCTCATCTTGGTGTACTATCGAGTAGTACGTAGTTCTATACAATAATCTCAAGTCAGTACTGTAATCTGCAGCTTACAGTATAAATATCAAGAACATTGCATAGTTACTACGATACATCCCAATAGATCAAATTTTCTGATATTTTATCCTTTTCGAATTTACTGATATTCGAATCTTATTCTGATTACAACATCCATTAGCAATTACTAACAGTAACATCCTTACCCTCATCTAGAGCAATTCCATTACTACATCTTACTTTTACGTCCTCTTGCCTTACATTAAGTAGGCTCGCCAATTAGCTTTATAATTTATGGTGTGTTAGAAAATACTTTTCGCCAATAAACTCTTTCAAAACTAATTTCACTTATTATCACAATCCTTATCTTAAACGACTAATCACTAATGCATCAAAATTTATTCCCCTGTAAAGGAATAACAATAGAACATATAGTTCTAACACTAACATAAAAGTATGCAAACTCCAGGTCAAACAATACATATATATATCTTAGTTACTAATTGAGAAAGTACCAGCAACAATGTCAAAAGTCTCAGCCTCTTCTCTTTACCGTATAGTGTATACTCCAGCTGAAGCATCACCTTGTTCTGGCTGATTCCCAGTACTCTGACTTCTAGGTGTACTACCCCTACCTCTACCTCTGCCTCTACTAACTGATGGTGAACTCTTTGGGGTAGAAACTTGGGTTGATCCCTTTGGTGTAGTAAATGATCCAGAATGACATGGATTTACACAATCCTTAGCAAAATGACCAGTCTCTCCACAATTAAAACATGCTCCTACGGCTCTATAACATACCCCACTATGTGGTTTACCACAAGTTTCACAAAGTCGATCTGACAGCGCATTTCTGGGTTTCTGTTGAGTTTGCTGATCGGATCGAGGTGGTTTCTGTCCAGAAGATCTATCTCTACCGGACTTCTTACTACCTCTGTTGTATCCCCCAAAGTTTTTCCTCTTTCCAGTAGGACCACTAGAACTCTGTTCTACTGACTTTCCCTCTTTTTCTGTCTTCTCTGATTTCTTTTTCTCAGGAGCCGCTTCAGATTCAATTCTTTCTAATTCTAGTGCTTGAGAAATAAGTTCAGAGAACTTGTTATGTTTGAATCCGACCACTTGTAATCTGATACTAGGCTTTAAGCTGGTTTTAAACCTCTTACATCTCTCCCTACTGGTAGAAAGTAGATTTACTGCATAATGGCTTAGGCGGGAAAATTCTCTTTCATACTCAGCCACTGATCTGCTTCCTTGTTTCAGACTTAGGAATTCTTGTAACTTCTGGTCTACATAAGCATCAGAGACATATTTTTGTCTGAATTCCCTGAGAAAGTCATTCCATGTTAGCACTGCAGGTTCTACTAGACTGTGGGGAAAAGTCATTCCATGTTAGCACTGCAGGTTCTACTAGACTGTGGGGAATGGTTTTCCACCAGTCATATGCATCCCCTTGTAGCAAAGATACTGAGTATTCAAATCTGAGCTCCTCTGTACAACGTAGCTTCTTGAACACCCTATCCATTCTCTCTAACCACTGTTCTGCCTCTAGAGGATCTACTGTCCCCTTGAACTCTGTAGCCCCATATTTCATCAATTTGTCATATTGTCTGGCAGAAGACTGTGGTTGCACCACTGGTGTCTGTATTGGGGCTTGAGTAGGCACATTACCAGCCATTTGTTGGAACATTGCAGCCATCTACTGAACGAATTGAGCAGGAATCGCGATATCGCAGGTCGGTGTCTTTGAACCATCGACATTATGTAGGGTCAGCATCCCCTTGCACCTCAGCCTCTATAGATTGATCAACTGAACGATCACCCTCTTCCATAGTCAATGCGAGGATCTTAGATCTCCTGAACAAATAACACAAGGAGATTTACTCCCGTTAGTGCATATTTATAATGTAATGTACTGTATGTATCAAACAATGATGTTGAGCAGTTGTACTATGAAGAAAGAATATTCAAATAACATGTGAAAACAGAATTTAAAAACTAGCTCTGATACCACTTAAACATGTCACACCCTACCCCCCTTTAAGGCATAACATGATCCCGTAATATACCTAATGAATTACCAACTTCGTCTACTGATAACCCATTAAATACACTACAAGGGATTTTAAAACTTTTCTTACTTCTTTTTATAGTGGTGAGCACTATTTACAGGTGTTAAAAACCTTTTTGAACTGAAGTGAAACAGCTAACACATTTGGACTATTAATAATTTCTGTAAAAATTTTGGCAGAGTGCCATTTGTATTTTGGACAAAACAGTTCTTCAAAAACCTGTAAAAAGCACTTCAATATTTTTCTCAATCTCAAACTCCAACATAATTCAACACAATATATTTTTCAACTCAAATCCACAATAATTTTTCAAAGACTGAGATAAAAGAAATACAGTATAAATTTTACAAGCCAAAATAACTTATAATTTACTTTACAACTTCAATGTACAAATTTAATTTACAATTGCTCAAAACCAAGAACAATATATACATACAATGAACATACATTACAGTACAAAATGCAAAATGTGGTATACTCAATATACCCGATGATCTCTCAATGTAGTACTAGCAGCCTAGTCTGCTGCCCTATCAGTCTGTCTACCTGCGACAGCAATGAAAAGCTATCGCTGAGTAAAATTTACTCAGTGGTGCACAATAACAATTTGAAATGCGATACATAAATCTTTTATTGCCAATTCACAAATCAAATAGTTCACAATTCCATTTCACAATTTACAAAGTTCATATAACATAAATTTGATCAAATAACTGAGTAACACAGTTTTGCCAATCAATAACACAATTTGATCAAATAATTGAATTAACACAATTTGATCAAATAACTGAATAATACAGTGTTGCCGATCGATAACACAATTTCGGCCATGACACAATTTTTCCACACATGCCGTGTTGTACACCACGACAAGACACACTCACCCCAATAATCGAAATCAATGAGGGAGGAAGCTAGTTTAATAATGAGTACTCATCCACACTCACCTCAGACTGGCAAGTCAAAGAGGGAGGAACATAATCACACTCACCCCAGACTGATAAGTCAAAGAGGGAGGAATATATTAACAGTGTCATGCCAAGTGTGAATCAAAACAATTTTAAATCACAATATTTCATACAAACCATAAATCACATTTTATCTCAAAATTTCCATTTGCAAAGTTGGCAACACAATAAGTTCCAAACAATATTCCCAAAACCAAAGCAATCAAAAATTATTCATAACTCATTTCTCCAAATAAATTTGCTAGTAAAGGGAGTGAATATAAAAGTATTGTGCACGGACACAATTTAAAACTATAATGTTCAATTAAAATTTTAAGTAGAAAATGAGAAGTCAAAATTATTATGCACAAACACAATTTAAAATAATAACATATAAATAATCGTAATTTATTTCAATTGAAAAATTCAAAAGAAATAACTATTATGCACAAACCTCTGATAACTGTCTCCTAGCCTTGACTCAGTGTTTCCTTCCCTTTCCCTGAGTCTTTGCTAACTGAGAAACACAATTTGAAGTGTTTTAGTACTCATTTAAACTGTCTCTAACGATAATGCTTGATAAGTAATTCACTGAATTCTATTATTTACTTAGTCAACCTAATATGTCAACCCTCGATGCATTCTAAGTAAATTAGGTTTTAATGTTACTAATATGTCACATTCGATAGTCTTTTAGGGTTGGTACATGTTACCAAATTCATTTCCATGTATCTTGCATTTTCTTGCAATTTGCTGGATTTCGGGATACTAATTTGACCTAGCCGGACGACCTAGTTCCCTCGGTTTTCGAGTTTCGGTCAAAACTACAAAATTGTAGATTTATGTCTTATTGCACGTGGGGCGAAATTTCAGGTCATTCTGAGTTATGTAGACCAAGTTATGGTCATTTTACTATTGCTGGTCAGAATGTACTAAAATTGGTCACTTTAGGTTATTTTAGGTCAATTTTGGTTCGGCCAGTTTTTGGACCTGAACTTGTGCAAGCTGTTTGACTTGCTTATGGTCATTTCTGGGCTTTGGTGTCTTCATAAGACTTGTAGATATAGGTCTTAACTATTCATGGTCAAATTTTAGGTCAATTGGACTTGTTTTGAGTGAGTTATGGCCAAAACACTAACTGCTGCTCAAATGGTCAATTTTCAGGCCTTAATTGCACTAATCCGGATTTGCTCACTTTTCAAGTTACCTTACAAGCAGAATTTTGGTAAGCTTCCTTCATGAAAGTTGGCACATTTTGTGTCTCATACCAATTGGAGCCACACACTTAAAGTTCTAAGCCCAAAACACAAACTAACCTATTACATTTTGTTTATACTCATCAAGATCACCTTTAACACTTACCAAACTTCACCTTCATGCCAATTCTGGTTTGTACCCTAGCCTAAACATATTTTAACATTGTTGATCATTTTGGCAGCTTACAATCACATTCAACATACACCATAAAGTGCAGAATTTGTCAAACTCATTTACAACAATTTAATCACCTATTCATGCTCATTTACATGTCCAACTTCACACCATCACACATATACCCAAACTGCCATAACAACTAACATAATTCAACATTAATATTCCATAATCCAAACATGAAATAACATACTTGTGGTTCACCAAACCAGGCTGCCGATTCATGCATTACATTCCCTTAATTTCCAAGCACTCAAATTTCAATACACATTCACATATACTAAGTATACATCACCCAAATAATTTCCTACACAATATACATTTAATCAATCCTTTAATCTACCATTTACAAGCAAAAATAAACTGTCTTCAAGGAGTTTCCATGGCTGCCAAAAGTACACATCCCCATTCAACATCAAACCTCAAAAATCTCTCCATAAATCAAATGCCCATAACATCCTTACAAACTTTAACAAAACAACAATCCAAAACACAAACTTACCTATTGATGAGGCTTGTTAAATCTTCACCAAATTCCCTTAAATTTAGTATCTACTTCTTCCTTGTGAGGTGGGGATCAAGATTAGTGAAGAAACTTTGGTGTTTGGAGGTGAAAATGGAGGAGATTTGGAAGCTTGAATAAATGTGGCAATGGAGGATTTGGAACTCTTATTTTCGGCATGGAAGAATGGATGAAGATAATGAAGTGTTTAGTGGAAGTACACCTACCCATATGATGTTTATTTAATCCCCAAAGTGCTCCACTCACCAATATTTAATTACATTATAAGTTAAATGTGTTAATTACTCAATTTGAATCCCATTTTTGCTATTTACATTAGGTACCCCTAATTTAATGTTTCATTATATTTTCCAAATATAATATCATATATTTTCAATGGATATTTAGGTCAAAAGACAACTCGGGATGTCAAATGACCACAATGCCCCTGTTCGGGTTGCATTCCCGATTTTTCGGTAACACCGGGTTTTGTCCGTTTTTCGATTTCTCACTTTTCTTCGTACTAATTATTTAATTTTTATTTAGTATTTCTAATGGTATTTATACTTCAATAGGGGTCTATTTAAGTCCTAAAAATATTTTCCAGGGTTCCCCACGGTCCAGGGCTAGTCAACGGTCCACGCCGTGACTTCCGGGTGCGGTCACCCATCGCTAGGGTTCTCGGCTCGCATAACTTGGTTACATTTCTTTGCTATTATTTTTTCTTTATTTGTCTTGTATTTACTTTTCTTGTATTTCATTATTTTATGTCTACTCACTCATATCGAAGTGTAGTTCTAGGCATCCTAGCTGTCCGGACAACACTGGTCACTGGAACAGTAGAACGCACTACCGAACATAGGGGTGTTACAATCTCTGTCAGATACGATGGATACTGGCACTCCATGCAGTCTCACAATCTTATCTATGTACAATGTGGCCAATCTCTCTAAACTATAGTCTATCTGGACTGGCAGAAAATGAGCAGACTTAGTCAGTCTGTCAACAATGACCCATACTGCATCATGGCTCTTCTGTGTCCTCAGAAGTCCCATCACAAAATCCATCATTAATCTCTCCCATTTCCATTCCGGTACTGGTAGTGGATGTAACAAACCAGCTGGTACTTGATGCTCTGCCTTCACTTGCTGACAAGTTAGGCATTTGGAAACAAATTCTGAAACATCTCTTTGCATACCCATCCACCAATAATGCTCTTTCAGCCCTCTATACATTTTTGTGCCACCAGGGTGTATAGCAAAAGGAGACTCATGTGCTTCCTTCAAAATGATCTGTCTCAAGTCAATGTCATTAGGAATGCACATTCTGTGACACCCCTTACCCGTCTACGGTGTAGCCAAGCAAGTTATGCCACTCAGTGTGTCGGAACATCAATTCATGTTTCAATTACAATTTATCCCTTTTAATTCATTTATTTATAATTTTTAATAAATCTGAATTTTTCCACAAATTTTGTAGAAAATCCGGCAGAGTGCCGGCTATAATTTGGAAAACAGTTCTTCTGCACCTGTTTAAAAACACTTCCAATATAATTGTGTCGACACCATATTTTGGCCGATCCCCAAAATCAATAAAACTTCGAAACCGATCCCCAATACTAAGTCTCCCTTTGACAGCCAATTACATTCCCGATCTCTCTTTGCTAGATAATTACATTTCCGATCTCTCCGCACAAGGAATTGAATCAATGCTAAGTCCTCATATCAGTCAAAGCCTTACCGGTCTATTAAATCGCTCACCAATCTCTCAAACCCATTGTCGAGTCTCCTGACCAGTCAAGTATGTTCCGGATCTCTTTGGACAAATGAAATTGAACTGACAATCTTTATTACCAATTTTATTACCGATCCCCCTTTCAAAAATATTCAAAGGTTCCGTTTCGGTTTAATGATGATCCCGATCTTAAATGTTCAAGCCAAATTTTCAATTTTAATTAAGTCTCGTTTAGCGTTGGTTCTCTACCGATCTCATGCTCATGGTGTTTTCCGATCTCTCACACTTGGGTTAATAATCACTTTCGGTTATTTCAACATACTCAGACAATCAAGTGTTCCGATCACAACCATTCTTCGAACAAAAGAGGCATTCTATTTCATTTCATTCCAAAATTTGTACAAGTTATTCAGCTGGAGGGTCACCCCCAGCCTGATCTACATTTTGCCCGTTTCCCCTCTCACCCTCAGCCTCCTCCTCACTCTCCTCATCTTCATCCTCGAGAGCCAGGTTGGCCATCCAGGAGAAATCTTCCTCCGAGTAACGCTTCTTAAGCTCCGCCAGGAGGTCTCTGTGGGCATTCACATAAGCGCCGGCCACTCCAGTCACCATCTCTTCCTCTTTCGCTTTGAGCTCCTCAGCAAGGTGAGAGAGCTCAGCAGCCTCATCAGCCCGAAGCACCTGAACTTCTTCCAGAATACGAGTTCGCTCGGCCAGAACATGACTCTGCTCGGCTAGCTTATCCTCATAAAGTTTCATCTGTCCCTCGATGTCGGATATATAGTTCTGAGCGGATAAAAGTTGGGATCGAAGGGAAGCCACTTCCTGACTCTTCTTCTCGACCTCCTTACCCAAGCGGTAAGCCTTTTCCCGAACCATGTGCTGATTCACCAGACACTCCACATTCAGGCTCATGGATCTAGTCAAGATGTCATCAAGAGTATCCGGATACAGCCTGTCCCGGTCTTCCCGAAGGCAGATGGATGACCCCAAGACCTTAGCAAAGTCTGGATTTTCTTGAACCGTCCGGCTCTTCTCCAGTGAAGCGAACAACACTTGAGCGCCACGAGAAGGGGGCCTCACAGAAGTTTGAGAAGAACCCCCTTCTGTGCTTGGAGCAACTGGAGGTGGTGGAGGTGGTTCTTCTTGGCGAGGAGGAGATCGGACAGCTTCTACGATCGGCGGTCCCGAAGGTTGAGGTGGGCCTTCTTGTATTTCCCCGGGCTCATGCCTGAGTGTCTGCATTTCTTCAGCCCGCTTCATCTCCCCGCTTCCGAGATCTCCTCTTCGCCTCGACTCTCCTTGGAGGCTTCGTCCCTTGCCATACCTGCACAAAAGAGAGGTCAGTGAGATCGCTAAGGTCCCGAGATCTAAGATTTAGAAAATACCAACGCCAAGGGCAGAGAGCGAAACCTCGCGATCTTGGCGATGATCACCGTGACGTCTAATGATGCGCTTCGCCACATCGCATCCAAACAAGAAAACTTCTCCCTAGCCGCTTGATTTTTCAATTCCATCACCACGGCTCCCTCTTCCCTATTCAGGGCGAGATGCTTCGGACGCAAAGGGTTCAGATGTAGCCAGCTTCGAGGGAAGCCTTCGAAGCTGTTCGGAATTTTGCTCCTCAGAATAAAGAAGCGGTTCTTCCAATTCTTCAGGGAGGAGGGCAGATCGGTGAAGAGTCCACAGTGTGGCTTCGCCTGAAAGAACCAGTACTCGTCGTCCTTTCGGCGGGTCAGTCTATGTAGTTCGGCAAATACTTTGGCTGTAGGATACAGTCCTTTGGCACGGTAAAGCCCCCTGAAAGCCACCAGGATCCGCCACGAGTTCGGGTGAACTTGGGCGATGCACACTTGGTGAAACTTTAAGACCTCCTTGAAGAAATCGTCTAGAGGGAACCGCAGACCGGCTTTTAATTGTTCCTCGTAGACCATGATCATATCATTCTCTTCGAAGAAGTGATCGGCACGAAGATCGCCATGGCACTTAATCAGCTCGTACGAATCAGGCCGAATGTTGTATTCTTGGCTAAACGATTGTAGGTCAGTTTCTTAAAGGATCGACGGTAGCTCGTCTATAGGAAGACTTTCCCTCCCTGAAGAATGTACTTGCCTCGAAGGTTCTGCTCGCCCTCGAACTAGAACAGAGGCCCTAGGAGGATCAGGTTGCATGCTTAGTCCGACCATCTCCGCTTCGTCGGACGACCATGAAACATGGACGGAAGGTGGGCTTGCCGCTCTCTGACCTTCGGCGCCGCTCATTTTTAAGGAAAACAAAGAACTTAAAGCTAAAAGAAGGATTAAAACCCTTACCGGAGCTTGAACGGAGTCGGAAGAGCTTGAAAATCGGGAGAGTTTTGGAATTGCTTGCGAAAGACAGAAAATAGCATAAGTAAGAAACTGGCTAACCCCCACCCCTATTTATACTCGTCCGAGCATTTAATGCTCAGATGTCCCAGGCAATGCATCGGTTAGCGGGATTCGCCACTGCTCGACACGTCTCTCGAACATTCCAAATTACATAAAGAGATCGGTTAACTGGAGATCAGCTTATTAAGATGAATATTTTGAATAAAGGATCAGTTAAGGGTCGTTCAGTTAGGAACCAGATCGGACAAATACATCAGAGATCGGAAAATAATAAATAAGATGATAATTGACGAAATAAGATTTTTATTTCTAAAAGATAGGATTACATCATTTCGGCGATCGGATTACATTTCTAAAAGTCAGATTACATCATTTGAGCGATCTTAAGATCGGATTACATTAAAATCTGATTACATCAAAAGGCCGATCTCTAAAGATCAGCAGAACATCCTATCTAAAAAGGGGGGGGGGGTCTATGTCACAGCCAACACTGTGACTGATCCAAAGGATGTAACCGACAGCGAACTAAGCCGCTGTCGGAACACCCAATGTGGAGGAAAGCCGCTGTCGGAACACTCAATGTGATGAAAAGCCGAATAAATTTGGAAGAGCAACCGCCAAGGGTCGGCAGAACTGTACATCCCAATCTCCACCGTTGATCTCACTTGTAAGGACGAGTCCAGAGCCTTTAGATCAAGGGAGAATACGACATGACCGGCGCCTTTTATTCCCAGCCCTTGGATCGCCCAGGTCAACGAAGTTTCGGGCCGTCAGATTAAAAGAAGAAAAGGACAAGTTTCCTGAGAATGATCTCGGCCGTTCATCTTGATTCTCTTTAATTCTCAAGCATCCGATCATGTCCTTTGAAATCCTGACCCTCCATTTCCCTCAAAATAGATCTTGACCCTTCATGGAGAGCACCCGGTTCCTATAAATACCTGCATGAAAACTGTTCAGAAAAAAAAAAAAGAAAAGATTGAAGAGGTGGTAATTATAGTGGAAGAACTCTGAAAATTAATTTAGTTCATTACTCTGCTATTGGAAAGACTTTTGAAACTAGTTTTCGGAAGTATTTTCTTGCAAAAGGAGATTTTTGAATACTGAAACTCCATTTTCAGGCCGTTCATTATCCCGTGATACTCTCGCCGTCTATCTTTGTCATCTTTATTTTCACTCCATTTTAGCAAAGTGTCCTTCATTTCACGGTGAACTTTAGTCATCGGGCCATCAGCTCGCCGACCTATCACGTCTGGTGATTTCGTTGTTCGCTCAAGAGATTGGGCTCCCCACAGGTAAGTGTTTATATCGTAGCTTCATCGAGTGTTCTTTTCATTTCACGTACTTCTATTGCTTTTACGTTTATAATTTTTACCAAGTTTACATTTCACGAAGGAAGTTATTCCCGAGTTCATTCTTGAGTTGATCAGTTCGTTCTTTTATCATTCCTTGTTACCTCTAAATGCAAGAGTTCTAGCCCCGAGCAACATGCAAGTAGTTGGATAAACTGTGAACAACTGTATCTTAAGCGTTCCTTTAAAATAATAAAATGACTGAGCAATAAGTCAGGGAAATGGATAAGTTGAACTACTAGGCTAGTACGAAATGTGATTGGGTTAAACGCCATAAAGCGAAATAAAACCGAATCTCAGTTAAATAAAGAAAATAGATCTAGTATTGCCCATTGAAAGGTATTGGTATGGCAACCACATAGGAGGTCTGTAGAGTTCGGTTTAATGTCCCCTGTCTAATCTTGAGGTGTCAAAGGGTTAAAAAGAACCTTCTTTCTGGTCCTCGGAATCTTCGAATGCCAAAACCCTTAACCTTAGGCTCCCTCGATATGTAAAATTTTAGGAGGTCGGAAAAGTCCTTATCCGATCCCCATCAAAGTGTTAAAGAGATCGGAGGAGAGTTCTTATCCGGTCTCAACTTAAAACTTTAATAAATATTTAATAGAGATTGGAGGAGAGTTCTTATCCGGTCTCAACTCAAAATTTAAATAAATATTTAATAGAGATCGGAGGAGAGTTCTTATCCGGTCTCAACTCAAAATTTTAATAAATACTTAACCGAGATCGGAGGAGAGTTCTTATCCAGTCTCAACTCAAAATTTTAATAAATATTTAACAGAGTTCGGAGAAGAGTTCTTATCCGATTCTTAAATTGAATTTTAATCAAATATCCCTTTTAAATAAAATTAACATACAACAGTAACTCACTAAGGTTGTCTCATTTTCTTATGTATCTGGGTGATCCGAATTTAGTGAAAAATTAAAATTTCCTTTTGTCAAAAGGATTAACATTTCCATCCAAGCCCTCCTAACTAATTTATGAAGAACGCGAAGTTAAATCTACTTACCCTTATCGAGGGACGAGGTGGGGTGCCTAACACCTTCCCCACCCGTTTACGGACCCCGAACCTAGAATCTCTGTCTTGAAGTGGTTTCATTTCAACTTATCTTCTCAAACGGTTTTCTTTAGTTTCCCTCAAAACTAAGGTGGCGACTCCTCACTCTTTCCCACTTCGGTGAGGGTTCGTTCAGGCGACCGCAAAATCCCTTGCGATAGCTTGGCGACTCCGCTGGGGAGGTACTGACTTAACCCCGGTTTAGAGGTCCAAAAGTAGATTTATTTTTTTTTTTTTTTCGATCAAATTAGGTGGGCTCATTCGGCGATATTTTATACGTTAATTATTGTTATTCCTGCTAACTGTTTTACTTGTTTTGCTTGTTTTATTCCCCACAACGCTTATGGTTTGAAAAAAAGGAAAGGAAAAAAAAAAGAAGAAAGAAAATCCCCCTATATTGGGAAGAGGTAAATGTGTCCCTTCACACACTGAACACTCACACGATGTCCTCACACACTTTGGCCCTATACCCGGGCTTTCTTACCCTTTAGGAAAGTAGGAGGGGGTCATGTAGCGGTACCCGTGGGTTCTACCCCGTTATTATCCGTGAAGGCTTCTGCTCAAATTGAAACTCGTTCTATTCACTGTGATACCCGTGGAATTTTCCCGATAATATCATGGTTATAGAATGGGGCTCTACTGTTTACAGTAGGGGCAATTTGGGAACCTGTGACTTTTAGAAAATTAGATCCTGAGCTAAACTATCACGATAGCTGAAAGCCGTAGTAAGCTACCTTATAGGATAGAACTATCCAAATAGGTAGCGCTCATCCGGTATCAGGAGTCTCCCTATTATAGGACAAAAAGGGGCATACTTACTCTTACCCTGTTCCGCTTTAATTTCCTTTTGTTCATTTTTGTGAGGGTAATCTTGAATTCTACTAAAACACCTACACATTTTCCTACTTTGATAAATGTGTATGTGTCACCCTGTCAACAGTATGATTCAAAATTACCCTAATTTATCTTGCTAACGAATCTTTCCACAGGCATTATCAAACCAAGAGTCTGTGAAAAGGATAGGCATCATTTTTATCATGGCATCCTCGAGTCAGTCGGCAGAAGAAGTTCAGAATGCTAAACTTTGGTCTAAGTCGGCTCATAGTCCTGTATTCTCGCAAAATGATGTTTCCAAGGCACGCGCTAGCTTACTACCTTCATTGGATCTGAATAAAATAGAGGTCAGAATGAACGGTCTCGAGGGTCTATCTAATGGATGGAGGTCACTTCCAGATCAGGTTAAGGCACGATTTGAAGAGAAGTACGGGAGGATTGCAACCTTAATGCGAGTCAAGGTCCAAATCCCGGCATTAAAGGCCATACTGTCGGTTTGGAATCCTAAGTACGGGGTATTCTCTTTCAATGATATTGATACGGTTCCCACTATGGAAGAATATCAGGCATTATTAGGGATTCCTTATTCATTGCAGAATCGGATCTACCTACACCTCGAGCATAGGCAGACCTGGAAACGATTGGCACATATATTGGGTATTTCCCCAGAAGAACTAAAGTCAAAAGAAACTTTCAAAGGAAACACGCGTGGATGGTATTGGACCTACCTCAAGAAGTGGTTAGATCAATACCTCCAAGAAAAACAGTGGGATCGAGCTTCAGTGGCACTCGCCTTGGGAATCTATGGCCTGATCTTGTTCCCAGGACCATTGGGAATCATAACCTGCAGCACGGTGGAAATATTCTGGGCAGTAGAAAGGCAGGAGATTAATCCGATACCAGCAATTCTTGCGGAGACCTTATTAACCCTGACCTACTGCAGACGACAGGGTAAAGGGTCCATTAAGTGCTGTTCTCAATTGTTATACCTCTGGATTATCAGTCACATGTGTCCTATGGAGACAAAGGGATTGACTTGGTACCTTGACCAGCCTCCCATCGAGAAGATGACCCAGTTAGTAATCAGTCCGAAGAATGAACAGCAGTGGCGGGAACGGATTTTGAGTTTCAATAGCCATGATTATTGTTGGAGGAAACTCTGGACGTCAGGCCAACCCATTTTGATCAGTACGGGAGGTAATCAGTCGGTATCCCTAATTGGAGTAACCGGATACACAAGTTACACTCCGGCATTGGTAATGAGGCAGTTTGGCTCAACACAGCCCAGAATCAATATTGAAGAATACCACCAAGGTCATTTCTACCATGAGCTCAAGGGAGAGGAAGGGTTGAAAGTGGCTCGCAAGTCTTGGGAAAACACCACTCTGATGGAGAGATCGCCTAAAGGCCCAAGTGCCTCGGACGATTATCTTAAATGGAGAGTGGATAGGGACCTAGAACACTCAACTACAGAATTCGAAGATAGCAACCCTCGCCGAAACGAACTATTAGAAGGAGCTGATAATCGTTTGGTTGACTCACTACAAAAGGCAAATATCGAAAACTTACAACTGCAGGAACAAATAAAACAGTTAGAGGACCAACGACAGAAACTTAAAAGAAAGGCGAAAAGGCTCAAGGTAGAGGCAAGGGCCGAAAGGATGGGATTCGAAGAACATGAGGCACGGTGGGAACAGGAAAAAGACTCTCTCCAAGCTGTGGTGAAAGAAGTAGAAGTACAGAATAGTAAGCTTCAGGAAAAAATGAAATACCAAGAAATACTCGTTGAAGAGTATAAACAAGAAAACAAGAAGAAGAAGCTTGAATTGAAAGAACAGGCACTACTTGTCAACGATATCTTGAAAGAGTGTGCTAAGGAAAGGAAAGAGAAAGAAAGACAAGCCGCTCTCTATCAAGAACTGAAAGAGAATGTTGACCAGCTAGAGAGGACGATAGCACGGGGAAAGCAAGAACTGTTACCTGAATCCGAATACGCTTTGAAAGCATTCAACCCTGCCAAGCAAGAAGAAAGGTTATATGAGCATCTCAGAAAATGTCATCTCATTATAAAGAATCTCCCAGAGCCTAGGCCGATGTAAAGAATACGGTGTACAAATTATTCAGTTAATGAAATGATTTTTGGACCATTGATTAGCAAATTCGTGAATGAATAATATGACTCCCGTAGGAACCCCCTCGCTAGGGTTATGTGAAAAATTGAGTGCGCTATATGGACAGGTATCATAAACGCGCATTCAATCCAGTCATTCACGGTCAGACTATCGAACGATGCCATGATAAAGTTGATGCAATCATCCTTTCGCAGATTTCATTCTGGCTCCCAAATGCCACTGTATCCTTCGTCCAGACCAGGACTTTTAGTTTCTTTACAAAATTCAAAACTCATTAAAATTTTCTTTTACCCCCACAGGAAATTAACATTGCTTCAAACAAGGCAAGTCCGACCAAGCACACGGTTCAACCCAAGCGAGTGTACTTAACAAGATCTCGAACAAAGAAGATAATGGAAGATCAGGAACAAGTACAGAACCTACAAGGGCAGGTTTCCGAATTGAAGGATCAGGTCTCAGAACTTATGAGACTAATGAGGGAAATGTCCCAGAATAAACCCGCTTCAGAGCCTAGCCTACCACTACCTCCTCCACCACCTACAACAATGGATCCCCATCAAGCTTCAACTTCTTTTACCTTTCAGTCACCTATTCCGGACCCGACAATCACTGTCAATCCGGCTACCATAAATAATGATTTACCTTACTCTCATTACCCAGCTGTTTCAAACACCGACCCATACCCTTCAATCCTAATCCCACCAGTACACTCCGCCCCTCATCTCCCAACTGGGGGAGTATTCCATGCAGTGGGAGGGGAAAATAAGACAAAAGAAAGCGAGAAACTATCTGCTCTAGAGGAGAGATTAAGGGCAATCGAAGGACTGAATATGTATGGTTCAGTCGATGTGGCATCTCTTAGATTGGTTCCTGACGTGGTTGTGCCGCCTAAGTTCAAGGTCCCTGATTTCGACAAGTATACTGGGAATTCAGACCCTCGCATTCACTTGGCCACCTATATCGCCAAGATGTCCGCTCTAACGGATAATGATAGGCTGTTAGTCCACTTCTTTCATGAGAGCCTCTCCGGGGCGACCCTGAGGTGGTGCATTCAGTTGGACAGGAGCAAACTACGCTCCTGGAAAGATTTGGCAGATGCTTTCCTCAAGCAGTACAAGTTTAATTGCGATGTGGCTCCCACAAGGAGGGACCTCGAACACAGTGCAGAGGGACAGGGAAAGCTTTAAGGAGTATGCCCAGAGATGGAGAGAAAAGGCGGCAGAAGTGCACCCCTCGGTGACCGACAATGAGCTATGCTCTCTGTTCATCGAGACTTTAAAAGCTCCTTACTTCAACTTGATGATTGGGAACACTTCCAACAGCTTCTCAGACATCATCCAGGCTGGTGAAAGAATTGAAGCCAATTTAAGAATGGGACGACTGCAGGAGTTGGCTGAGAACCCTGCAAAGAAAGCTGCCAATTTTGGCAAGAAAAAGGAAGGTGATGTGCATTCAGTCACCCGGCAGAACAATTACTCCCCACTACCTCAAAATAACTACCGGCCCTATCCTTCCCCTCATGGCCAAACCATTGCAAACATCCCACCTCCTTTCCCAAACTACCCACACCCGCGCCCGTAGTATCCCCCGCCTATAAATTACCAACCCAGACCTCCTCCTCCTGCTCAACCAAGACCACCACAAAACAACCCAAGGCCCCCAAGAAACCCTGATCCACCTCTTCCCCTCCCGCTCAGTGAAATATACCGATATCTTGTCGGTATAAACCAGATAGTACCAGTTCCCCTAGACCCAATTCAGCCTCCATACCCCAGGTGGTATGATGCCACTGCCCGTTGTGAGTATCATGGAGGGGCACAAGGGCACTCAACTGACAACTGCGGAGCACTCAGGGGAAGAGTGCACGCCTTAATCCGGAACGGGTGGCTGAAAATTGAGGGAAATGGTTCCCTCCCCAATGTTACCTCAAACCCACTGCCCAACCATAATGCGGGCAGTGGTGTAAATATGATAGAGTCTGATGGAGAAGGACCAACACCGGAAGTAGACAAGCTGGTCCCTCACTTTGAGGAAATTTTTGCTGTGGCAATGAGGGAAGGCCACCTTTGCCCTCAGGTAACGGGATTGGAAGAAGGTACGGGGTGTCCTTATCATGGAGGGGCAGCTGATCATGAGCTGCGGGACTGTGAGGGATTCAGGCAAGAGGTTCGGAACTTGTTATCTCTCAAAGTTCTGAGATACCAGACAAGGTCAAAGACGGAAGTGGGAGTAAACACAACTAGATACAGTCAGAATGCTTCTACCTCCAAACCCAGAATCACCCTCTCCCCCAGTAGCCTCACCACCAGTAACTGTTATTCGAACTCCTCCTCAGCTTCCTCTCACAAATACTCATGCTGTCCCTTGGAACTATAATTTTCAAGTCTTCACTCAGGGAGCGTCGAGCAGCACATCAGCTCCTAATCTCGCCTCACCTTTGGCACCACCAAAACCATGTTTCACTCCACATGAACATTTTAAAATGACTTATGCCGGACCTGCTACCAGTGCTACTCCCCAAGTTGATCCCCAGCCCGTCGCTGCCACAAAACCCTCCTCCCTTGAGCAAGAGGTCGAGTTCATAACTCGAAGTGGGAGGTGTTACGGGAACGAAGAAAAAGAAAAGAGAAAAGGGAAAGTAAAGATGGGAGAGTCATTGAAGAATGCTGAAGAGGAGGTTGAGAAGACAGAGGAAGTAGAGCCGACTGAGCATAAAGAAGAGGAGGAACTGCTGCTCCAAATAATGAAACAGAGTGAGTATGATGTGGTGGAGCAGTTAAGAAAGACACCTGCCCGAATTTCGCTGTTATCACTGATCTTGAGTTCGAAAATGCACCGACAAGCCTTGCAGAGGATCCTGGATCAGGCCTTTGTAAACCCCGACATCACTCCGGGGCAGTTTGAGAAGATAGTGGGACAAATCCAGGCGTCCAGTTTTGTTACTTTCTTGAAGGACGAGATAGACCCTACGGGTTTAAGGCACACTAAAGCTCTGCATGTGACAGTGAAATGTAAGGGTTGTATAGTAGCCAAGGTACTTATTGATAACGGATCAGCTCTCAATGTACTCCCTAGTGCTACCTTGGCTAGATTGCCAGTTGACCAATCAGATATACGTCAAAGTGCTATGGTGGTAAGAGCCTTTGACGGTACCAGAAGAGAAGTGTTGGGAGATATTGATTTACCAATTCAAATTAGCGCATGCACTTTCCACGTCACATTCCAGGTGATGAATATTGAGCCGGCCTACACTATGTTGCTGGGGAGGCCTTGGATCCACTCTGCGAACGTCGTTCCTTCAACTCTACACCAGAGGATAAAGTACATCATGGATGGCAAAATCATCACGGTGAGAGGAGAAGAAGCCATATTAGTCACCAAGCCACAATCACTCCCTTATGTGGAAGCGGCCGAGGAGTCATTGGAAAGTTCTTTCCAGGCCCTTGAGTTACAAGACACCGAAAATGATAGGGCTATGGCTATGGTGGCCAAAGTGATGTCAAAGAATGGATATCAGGAGGACAAAGGCTTGGGCACCGCATTGCAAGGGATCGTTGAGCCTATACCGGCTATTCAGAAGATAGGTCATTGTGGTTTGGGTTATGAGGAAGATGCCCTTACGGATGGGCGATTCTAGATGAGGAAAATACTTCGGGATCAAAGATTCGATCAGAAAACGGGAAAGATGAAAGTAGTCCCGAGAATCACAGAAGTCTTCACTAAACCGGTCATTGAAAATCCGGCAGATGTGGAAGAATCACCTGATGAACCATCCATCGATGTCATCTACCTGGATCCCTTGTATGGAGCCCTGGTCTCACCAATAGCTGAGGGGCAGGAACTAGACAACTGGACGGCAGAGGACATCCCTGTACTCAATTTCGAGTAAAGTACCTTTGGTTATTAACACTTGATCATTTTGTCCATGGTGACAAGTGTAATACCGTAAATGGACCTTTTCTTATGGCATAAACGTTAATGAATTAATAGCGCATTTTAAATCCAATTCTCTCTTTCTTTCCTTTTGAATTCCATCCTTATAATACATTCTATTTTTATTCATTCAGGACCATTCGTCAATTAACACCTAATAATCCAATAGACTCAGAAATTCCTCTGGTTAATTTTGAAATCCCCATAACTGCCATTACTTCAAGTGATTCTGAGGAAGACCTTACAGAAGAAAGCAATGAAAAGGATGAACCCTCCCTAGTGCCTTGTGGAGACGAAACGCACACCATAAATTTAGGCACAGAAGAAGTAAAAAGGGAACTTAAGGTAGTGGAGAGTGAAGAATTGGGAGATATGATCAGACAGCTTAAAGAATTCCTCGACGTAATTTCCTGGAGATATGATGATATGGTTGGTTTGGACACCCAGATAGTGACACACAAAATTCCCTAATTAGGGGCGATCCGTAAAGCGATTAAGGAGAATGAATCCCGACACCTTGCTCAAAGTTCGGGATGACGTCAAAAGCGATGATGTGGGTTCCTGGAAGTGGTCAAATATCCCCAATGGGTGGCTAACGTCGTCCCGGTAATGAAGAAGGACGGGAGAGTCAGGGTGTGCGTTGACTACAGGGATCTTAATAAAGCAAGCTTGAAAGACGATTTTCCTCTTCCCCACATTGATGTGTTAGTTGACAATGCCACGGGATTGGGCAGGTGTTCATGTATTGATGGGGCATCAGGGTACAATCAGATCCCAATGGACGAGGAAGACAAGGATAAGACTGCTTTCATCACTCAATGGGGAGTATTTTGCTATCGGGTCATGCCTTTCGGGTTGAAGAATGCTGGTGCTACCTACCAGCGCGCAATGGTCACATTATTCCACGATATGATGCATAAAGAGGTGGAAGTGTATGTGGATGATATGATCATTAAATCCAGAGGAAAAGAGAGCCACGTACAGGTGATGAGGAGGGTATTCGAAAGGCTCAAGAAATACCAGTTGAAACTGAACCCTGCCAAATGCATATTCGGAGCTAGATCTGGAAAGTTGTTGGGATTCATAGTAAGCAAGAGGGGAATAGAAGTTGATCCAGACAAAGTTCGAGCTATTCAAGAAATGCCATCCCCAAAAATAGAAAGGGAGGTGCGCAGTTTCCTGGGAAAATTGAACTACATATCAAGGTTTATTTCCAACCTCACTACCAAAGCTAAGCCTATTTTCAGACTACTCCGGAAGAATAACTCCACCCAATGGGATTCAGTCTGCCAAGAGGCTTTTGAGAAAATTAAGCAGTATCTGTCAAGCCCACCAGTATTGGTTCCACCCGTGGCAGGGAGGCCTCTTATCCTATATATGGCGGTCCAACAGAACTCGATGGGGTGCGTTTTGGGACAACATGATGATACCGGCCGAAAAGAGAGGGCTATTTATTACCTGAGCAAGAAGTTCAATGATTGTGAGTCAAGGTACTCTTTCTTAGAAAAGACTTGCTGCGCGTTAGCCTGGACAGCAAATCGCCTCAAGCACTACATGTTGAATCACAAGACATGGCTCATCTCCAGGATGGATCCTATCAAATATGTATTCGAAAGCCCATTCGTGCCAGGTAGGATAGCCAAGTGGCAGGTTATACTCTCCCAATATGACATAGTCTATATGACCCGGAAAGCGGTGAAAGGTAGCGTGATCGCTGACCTCCTAGCAGAAAATCCTATCCAGGATTATGAAGCTCTGGATTTTGAGTTCCCTGATGAGCATATTAATGAAGTAGACTGCGAAGAAGAGGGGCCAGCCGATGTATGGGAAATGTATTTCGACGGAGCTGTCAATTTGTCCGGTAATGGAATTGGAGCTGTATTGATATCCCCGGATGGAAAACACTTTCCGATAGCCATTAAGTTGAGATTTGACTGCACCAACAACGTCGCAGAATACGAAGCTTGTGTGATGGGTCTACAGGCTGCAATCAAAATGAAAATCAGGAAGTTGAAGGTATATGGAGACTTAGCCCTGATTTTTTATCAAGTCAAAGGGGAATGGCAAACCAAGGATCCCAAGCTAATCCCATATCAGAAGTACTTACTGGAGCTGATTAAGAAATTCGAAGAGGTCTCTTTCACTCATCTTAGTAGAGACAAGAATCAATTTGCTGATGCCTTAGCTACTCTAGCTGTTATGGCCCAAATGGAAGAAGGGCAGACAACTCAAGTATTGAGGATTAAAGCAAGGGATGAGCCAGCTTATTGCTTCATGATTGAAGAAGAGCCCGATGGTAAGCCCTGGTATCATGACATCCTGATCTACTGTAGAACCAGAGAATTCCCTTCGGGGGCAAGCAAAAACGAAAAGAGGATGATTCAGAAATTAGCACTGGGATACTTCCCTAGTGGAGAAGTCCTATACAAGAGGAGCTCCAACGGCGAATTGTTGAGATGTGTGGATGCAAAAGAGGCGAAGAAGATCCTTTTTGAGACTCATGAGGGAAATTGTGCAACCCATGCCAATGGGCACATTATGGCTAAGCAAATCATGCGACGGGGGTATTTTTGGACCACAATGGAAAGGGATTGCATCGAGTATTTCCGGAAGTGCCATAAGTGTCAGATCTATGCTGATCCGATAAATGTACCACCTCACAAGTTGTTCAACCTCGTCTCACCATGGCCTTTCACAATGTGGGGCATCGATGTGATTGGTCCCATCAATCCCAAGGCATCCAATGGGCACAGATTCATCCTTGTAGCCATCAAATATTTCTCCAAGTGGGTCGAGGCGACATCCTATGCGCACATCACACAGAACACGTTTCTCAAATTCCTCAGAAGCAATATCATCTGCCGGCATGGTCTCCCCAATAAAATCGTCACTGACAACGCCACGAATCTCAATGGTCCAAAGATTCAAAAATTGTGTGATCAATACAAAATCCGACATCTCAATTCCTCCCCATACCGTCCCCAGATGAATGGAGCGGTGGAAGCCGCAAATAAAAATCTAAAGAGGATAATCCGAAAAATGCCAGTCACATATAGGGATTGGCATGATATGCTTCCCTACGCTCTTCACGCATACTGGACTTCTGTGAGAACCTCAACAGGGGCAACTCCATACTCACTGGTTTACGGGATGGAAGCAGTATTACCTATTGAAGTTGAAATTCCTTCCCTAAGGATTCTGAGGGAATCGGGGATTAATGAGTCGGAATGGATCCAGTCGAGGTTGGATCAGTTAAACTTGCTGGATGAGAAAAGGTTAACAGCGGCATGTCATGGGCAGTTATACCAGAGGAGAATGGCTAGGGCATTTGACAAAAGCGTTCGCCACGAATTCCAACCCGGGACCTAGTTACGAAGAAAGTCTTTGCCGAATCAAAACGATCCCCGGGGCAAATGGTCACCAACCTACGAGGGACCCTATGTGGTTAAAAAGGCATTTTCTGGAGGAGCCTTGATCTTGACCCACATGGATGGAAAAGAATTTCCAAGACCGGTGAATGCTGACACTGTCAAGAGATACTATGCCCAAAAAAAAAAAAAAAAAAAAAAAAAAAAGGGGTAGGAGTGAAAACCTGAAAGGGCGCTCCTAGCAAAATGTGTGAAAGAAGGCGAAAACCCCGAAGGGGCACTTTCTGAAAAATGAGTGATGGATGAAAACCCTAAAGGGCGTCCTGAAAGAGCGAGTCAAAAAAAAAAAAAAAAAAGAAAAAGGGGGCTTAGGGGTGAAAACCCAAAAGGGCATACCAAGAACAAAAAGGGAGAAATAAGGAATGGGGGCATGAAACCAAGATGAAGAGGAAACCGTCATGGCATGAGACTTCAGAGTACTTGAAATAATGGCAGTTAAGGAACTTCAAAGCTAACCATAAGGAATGTGCGAGGTCTAACCTTGGACCCATTTCTTTGATACTCTATCTTTGCTCTTACTAAAACCGTAATAAAGTCATACTTCATTCCCAATGCTTTTATCCTTTATATTCATTCTTTAACATTATCCTTCTGCAATCTTGTTATTTAATGCGCTATTAATCAATTAAAATTTTGCTATAGGATTAGGATTTAACAATTGATAACCTCACGTACTTTACTATGAGATTTGCAGGGAATGGCCAGGAAAAGGGTACCAAAAAAAAAAAAAAAAAACTAGGGGTGAAAACCCAGAAAGGCACTTCTAGTCATAGGAAAAGTGAAAACCCGCAAGGGCGCTTTTCGGGAAAAAGGAGGATTTGAAGAAATGGCGCTCATAGGTCAATTCTTGCAACTCGTCCTCCATTCATCATTGACCTTCGAGATTCTATTAAGTACACTTCATTGGGGAAGAACTTCCTGTGTCCGAATTAGGCTTGCCATGTAAGTTGATTTTAATTTCCTGCGATTTAAATTTCCCGCTATCAACCTCTGGTTCCTTGATCTAAGTTGATTTTAATTTCTTGCGATTTAAATTTCCCGCTATCAACCTCTGGTTCCTTGATCTAAGTTGATTTTAATTTCCTACAAATCTAAGTTGATTTTAATTTCCTGCGATTTAAATTTCCTGTTATCAACCTCTGGTTCCTTGATCTAAGTTGATTTTAATTTCCTGCGATTTAAATTTCCTGCTATCAACCTCTGGTTCCTTGATCTAAGTTGATTTTAATTTCCTGCGATTTAAATTTCCTGCTATCAACCTCTGGTTCCTTGATCTAAGTTGATTTTAATTTCCTGCGATTTAAATTTCCTGCTATCAACCTCTGGTTCCTTGATCTAAGTTGATTTAAATTTCCTGCTATCAACCTCTGGTTCCTTGATCTAAGTTGATTTTAATTTCTTGCAATTTAAATTTCCTGTTATCAACCTCTGGTTCCTTGATCTAAGTTGATTTTAATTTCCTGCAATTTAAATTTCCTGTTATCAACCTCTGGTTCCTTGATCTAAGTTGATTTTAATTTCCTGCAATTTAAATTTCCTGAATATCAACCCCTGGTTCCTTGATCCAAGTTGATTTTAAAGTATTTTAACTTCTGTTGACAATCTCTAGGTCACTAACTTAGGTACGCTTTAGTTCCCTAACTTCGAACACCTAATCGTCCAAAATATGGGTCTGAATCTTTACATAATTCCTACACGGGAAAATTTTTCCTTTAATAGAAATTATGTAAAGAGGGGCAGCTGTCGACACCATATTTTGGCCGATCCCCAAAATCAATAAAACTTCGAAACCGATCCCCAGTACTAAGTCTCCCTTTGACAGCCAATTACATTCCCGATCTCTCTTTGCTAGATAATTACATTTCCGATCTCTCCGCACAAGGAATTGAATCAATGCTAAGTCCTCATATCAGTCAAAGCCTTACCGGTCTATTAAATCGCTCACCAATCTCTCAAACCCATTGTCGAGTCTCCTGACCAGTCAAGTATGTTCCGGATCTCTTTGGACAAATGAAATTGAACTGACAATCTTTGTTAACAATTTTATTACCGATCCCCCTTTCAAAAATATTCAAAGGTTCCGTTTCGGTTTAATGATGATCCCGATCTTAAATGTTCAAGCCAAATTTTCAATTTTAATTAAGTCTCGTTTAGCGTTGGTTCTCTACCGATCTCATGCTCATGGTGTTTTCCGATCTCTCACACTTGGGTTAATAATCACTTTCGGTTATTTCAACATACTCAGACAATCAAGTGTTCTGATCACAACCATTCTTCGAACAAAAGAGGCATTCTATTTCATTTCATTCCAAAATTTATACAAGTTATTCAGCTGGAAGGTCACCCCCAGCCTGATCTACATTTTGCCCGTTTCCCCTCTCACCCTCAGCCTCCTCCTCACTCTCCTCATCTTCATCCTCGGGAGCCAGGTTGGCCATCCAGGAGAAATCTTCCTCCGGGTAACGCTTCTTAAGCTCCGCTAGGAGGTCTCTGTGGGCATTCACATAAGCGCCGGCCACTCCAGTCACCATCTCTTCCTCTTTCGCTTTGAGCTCCTCAGCAAGGTGAGCGAGCTCAGCAGCCTCATCAGCCCGAAGCGCCTGAACTTCTTCCAGAATACGAGTTCGCTCGGCCAGAACATGACTCTGCTCGGCTAGCTTATCCTCATAAAGTTTCATCTGTCCCTCGATGTCGGATATATAGTCCTGAGCGGATAAAAGTTGGGATCGAAGGGAAGCCACTTCCTGACTCTTCTTCTCGACCTCCTTACCCAAGCGGTAAGCCTTTTCCCGAACCATGTGCTGATTCACCAGACACTCCACATTCAGGCTCATGGATCTAGTCAAGATGTCATCAAGAGTATCCGGAGACAGCCTGTCCCGGTCTTCCCGAAGGCAGATGGATGACCCCAAGACCTTAGCAAAGTCTGGATTTTCTCGAACCGTCCGGCTCTTCTCCAGTGAAGCGAACAACACTTGAGCGCCACGAGAAGGGGGCCTCACAGAAGTTTGAGAAGAACCCCCTTCTGTGCTTGGAGCAACTGCAGGTGGTGGAGGCGGTTCTTCTTGGTGAGGAGGAGATCGGACAGCTTCTACGATCGGCGGTCCCGAAGGTTGAGGTGGGCCTTCTTGTATTTCCCCGGGCTCATGCCTGGGTGTCTGCATTTCTTCAGCCCGCTTCATCTCCCGTACCTTCCGGGAGATCTCCCTCTTTCGCTTTCGACTCTCCTTGGAGGCTTCGTCCCTTGCCATACCTGCACAAAAGAGAGGTCAGTGAGATCGCTAAGGTCCCGAGATCTAAGATTTAGAAAATACCAACGCCAAGGGCAGAGAGCGGAAGCTCGCGATCTTGGCCAGTGATCAGCTGCATCGTCCAATGATGCAGTTCGGCTGTCACTGCATCCAAACAAGAAAACTTCACCCTAGCAGCTTGATTTTTCAATTCCATCACCACGGCTCCCTCTTCCCTATTCAGGGCGAGATGCTTCGGACGCAAAGGGTTCAGATGTAGCCAGCTTCGAGGGAAGCCCTCGAAGCTGTTCAGAATTTTGCTCCTCAGAATAAAGAAGCGGTTCTTCCAATTCTTCAGGGAGGAGGCGGTCGGTGAAGAGCCCACGATGTGGCTTCGCTGAAAGAACCGATACTAAATGCGTCCTTTGGTGGTCGGTCTATGTAGTTCGGCAAATACTTTGGTGTAGGATAGAGTCCTTTGTACGCAGCCCACGAAAGCCACCAGGATCCGCCACGAGTTCGGGTGAACTTGGGCGATGCACACTTGGTGAAACTTTAAGACCTCCTTGAAGAAATCGCTTAGAGGGAACCGCAGACCGGCTTTTAATTGTTCCTCATAGACCATGATCATATCATTCTCTTCGAAGAAGTGATCGGCACGAAGATCGCCATGGCACTTAATCAGCTCGTACGAATCAGGCCGAATGTTGTATTCTTGGCTAAACGATTGTAGGTCAGTTTCTTAAAGGATCGACGGTAGCTTGTCTATAGGAAGACTTTCCCTCCCTGAAGAATGTACTTGCCTCGAAGGTTCTGCTCGCCCCCGAACTAGAACAGAGGCCCTAGGAGGATCAAGTTGCATGCTTAGTCCGACCATCTCCGCTTCGTCGGACGACCATGAAACATGGACGGAAGGTAGGCTTGCCGCTCTCTGACCTTCGGCGCCGCTCATTTTTAAGGAAAACAAAGAACTTAAAGCTAAAAGAAGGATTAAAACCCTTACCGGAGCTTGAACGGAGTCGGAAGAGCTTGAAAATCGGGAGAGTGTTGGAATTGCTTGCGAAAGACAGAAAATAGCATAAGTAAGAAACTGGCTAACCCCCACCCCTATTTATACTCGTCCGAGCATTTAATGCTCAGATGTCCCAGGCAATGCATCGGTTAGCGGGATTCGCCAGCTGTTCTGACACGTCTCTCGAACATTCCAAATTACATAAAGAGATCGGTTAACTGGAGATCAGCTTATTAAGATGAATATTTTGAATAAAGGATCGATTAAAGTCGTTCGATTAGGAAACGATCGGACAAATACATCAGAGATCGGAAAATAATAAATAAGATGATAATTGGCGAAATAAGATTTTTATTTCTAAAAGATCGGATTACATCATTTCGGCGATCGGATTACATTTCTAAAAGTCAGATTACATCATTTGAGCGATCTTAAGATCGGATTACATTAAAATCTGATTACATCAAAAGGCCGATCTCTAAAGATCAGCAGAACATCCTATCTAAAAGGGGTTTATGTCACGACCAACATGGTGATCCAAAGGATGTAACCGACAGCGAACTAAGCCGCTGTCGGAACACCCAATGTGGAGGAAAGCCGCTGTCGGAACACTCAATGTGATGAAAAGCCGAATAAATTTGGAAGAGCAACCGCCAAGGGTCGGTAAAACTTTAGCAATTCTCTCACCATCATCAGATAAGGTTATCACGGCCATTCGGTCACCGGGATCGCAAATTTTCAGTCGGGGAATAAAGAAGTCCATCGGAAAGGGATCAAAAGCCACAGTTATAGCCGGAACTTTCGCCGGAGCAGCTAAAACAGAAAAGGGAGAAGGGAAAGAGGAAAATCGAATGGGGAAGGCTTCTTCTGTCAGGGGTATATATAGGGGAAAGTCAGGCATTTATTGCTAAGCAGAAAACGAAGCGGGCACTTCGAGAACCGAGGGGAAAACGCTTCGAGAATCAAGGGGAAAACGCTTCGAGAATCGGGGGAAATTAATGCTTTGACCGGATCGGCCCTAACTAAGAAAAGGATCGGAACGATAGAGATCGGAAAGAGGGGAGACCGGTACGAAAGATCGAAAAAGGAGCGTGTTAAGAAGATCAAAAGGGAGAAGAGAGGTCGGAAGGCAAAGAGAATAAGACAAATCCCAATAATCGTCGTCAGAATCAGAACCAAGGTAGTTAAAGCATTGCAGACGAAATCCCTACCGCACGCCTGAGAATCGCCCACAATGCTGACAAGTGCCAGGGTGTGTCAGGACAGTCCTATACATCCCAATCTCCACCGTTGATCTCACTTGTAAGGACGAGTCCAGAGCCTTTAGATCAAGGGAGAAGACGACATGACCGGCGCCTTTTATTCCCAGCCCTTGGATCGCCCAGGTCAACGAAGTTTCGGGCCGTCAGATTAAAAGAAGAAAAGGACAAGTTTCCTGAGAATGATCTCGGCCGTTCATCTTGATTCTCTTTAATTCTCAAGCATCCGATCATGTCCTTTGAAATCCTGACCCTCCATTTCCCTCAAAATAGATCTTGACCCTTCATGGAGAGCACCCGGTTCCTATAAATACCTGCATGAAAACTGTTCAGAAAAAAAAAAAAAAAAAAAAGAAAAGATTGAAGAGGTGGTAATTATAGTGGAAGAACTCTGAAAATTAATTCAGTTCGTTACTCTGCTATTGGAAAGACTTTTGAAACTAGTTTTCGGAAGTATTTTCTTGCAAAAGGGGATTTTTGAATACTGAAACTCCATTTTCAGGCCGTTCATTATCCCGTGATACTCTCGCCGTCTATCTTTGTCATCTTTATTTTCACTCCATTTTAGCAAAGTGTCCTTCATTTCACGGTGAACTTTAGTCATCGGGCCATCAGCTCGCCGACCTATCACGTCTGGTGATTTCGTTGTCGGTTCAGTAGATTGGGCTCCCCACAGGTAAGTGTTTATATCGTAGCTTCATCGAGTGTTCTTTTCATTTCACGTACTTCTATTGCTTTTACGTTTATAATTTTTACCAAGTTTACATTTCACGAAGGAAGTTATTCCCGAGTTCATTCTTGAGTTGATCAGTTCGTTCTTTTATCATTCCTTGTTACCTCTAAATGCAAGAGTTCTAGCCCCGAGCAACATGCAAGTAGTTGGATAAACTGTGAACAACTGTATCTTAAGCGTTCCTTTAAAATAATAAAATGACTGAGCAATAAGTCAGGGAAATGGATAAGTTGAACTACTAAGCTAGTACGAAATGTGATTGGGTTAAACGCCATAAAGCGAAATAAAACTGAATCTCAGTTAAATAAAGAAAATAGATCGAGTATTGCCCGTTGAAAGGTATTGGTATGGCAACCACATAGGAGGTCTGTAGAGTTCGGTTTGATGTCCCCTGTCTAATCTTGAGGTGTCAAAGGGTTAAAAAGAACCTTCTTTCTGGTCCTCGGAATCTTCGAATGCCAAAACCCTTAACCTTAGGCTCCCCCGATATGTAAAATTTTAGGAGGTCGGAAAAGTCCTTATCCGATCCCCATCAAAGTGTTAAAGAGATCGGAGGAGAGTTCTTATCCCGTCTCAACTCAAAACTTTAATAAATATTTAATAGAGATCGGAGGAGAGTTCTTATCCGGTCTCAACTCAAAATTTAAATAAATATTTAATAGAGATCGGAGGAGAGTTCTTATCCGGTCTCAACTCAAAATTTTAATAAATACTTAACCGAGATCGGAGGAGAGTTCTTATCCAGTCTCAACTCAAAATTTTAATAAATATTTAACAGAGTTCGGAGAAGAGTTCTTATCCGATTCTTAAATTGAATTTTAATTAAATATCCCTTTTAAATAAAATTAACATACAACAGTAACTCACTAAGGTTGTCTCATTTACTTATGTATCTGGGTGATCCGAATTTAGTGAAAAATTAAAATTTCCTTTTGTCAAAAGGATTAACATTTCCATCCAAGCCCTCCTAACTAATTTATGAAGAACGCGAAGTTAAATCTACTTACCCTTATCGAGGGACGAGGTGGGGTGCCTAACACCTTCCCCACCCGTTTACGGACCCCGAACCTAGAATCTCTGTCTTGAAGTGGTTTCATTTCAACTTATCTTCTCAAACGGTTTTCTTTAGTTTCCCTCAAAACTAAGGTGGCGACTCCTCACTCTTTCCCACTTCGGTGAGGGTTCGTTCAGGCTACCGCAAAATCCCTTGCAACAAATTGTAATCTCAGTCTCAATTAACCACCAATATTTTTCAACCATTTCTCAAATCAATTCAATATCTCAAAATTTACATTCATCTCATATCACACCAAATTCGATGTGAAATACTCATATTTATTTCTGAACACAGTTCATAGATAATTACAGCAAAAATATGATTACATGAGTTTATAATGTACATAACAAATGTTTACACAATACAAAATATCAAAATATCCCAGGTGGTCTAATGTCCTACCAAATGCACTGCAATGTGAGGTGACTCTGAACTCTGAGTGCAGTTATGATGGCTCACCCAGTATGCGGTCTGCTGGACTCCCTAGCTACGTCTCCAGTACCTGCGCGTGGCAAAAGCGACGCGCTAAGCAATTCTGCTTAGTGGTGACAATATAAAATAAAATAAAATAACTTAAAATAAAATATGCAGAATGTATATTTACATTTCTGAGTAGACTTAGTTTCTGATATTTATTGCAGTGTTATTCAATTTAAGTTTGGTAAGATATATTAACATTGCCCGAGTAACCTAATTTAGTCAACTAGACTGGACAAACGGGTAAACTGGCACTGGGTACTAAGTACCTCGGACCATCACACCATTGGTCACATTGTGTCTCCCGGTGTGCAACAGAACAGCTAATAAGCTGTAATAATTATCGGGGATTAAACCCAAGTATAATAACTCAATATCATAGCCAAAGGCTATTATGTTACAGAATGGCATGGGAAGCCATGAAATACAGAATGGCATGAAGCCATATGCAGTACTACTAACAGAACCCTATTGGCATGCCAACCTATCCAACCCAATCACATTAGGCCTACTAGGGCATTTAGCACTTTTAATTTGTGAAATTCTTTGAAATTGAAATTTTTATGACTACTATTCATTTCACTAGTCAACCAAAATGTTGACTTTTGCATTGATAATAGGTAAATTAGTTTAAATATCATCAATAAACCACATTTTGCATTTAAAACTTGTTGGTATTGGTTGCCAATACCATTTCTAAGCTTAATGATAATTAGACAAAATTTTCAGTTTTCATGCTTTGACTTTACTGTTCCATTAGTCATCTTTGCAGTGGAAATTTGGAAAAGTGATCAACATGAAAGTTGTTCCGTATTTTGTCTAGATGAGTTTCTTTTTTTGAATCACTCCATTTGGAGTTTTGTAGCTCAAGTTATGGCCTAAACACCATAACTGGCCGGATTGGACAGATTCCAAATTTCTGGGCAAAACTGGTTCTGCCAGATTTGGTAGCTCAAGTTTGGTTGGCAATTTGACTAGGTTATGGTCATAATTTGGGTCAGGTTTCTTCATGAAAGTTGTTGGTCTATATGTCACCTTATTGCTGGTAAAATTTCAGGTCAATTGGACCTTTCTACGTTGAGTTATGGCCAAATGACCAAACACTGTTCATTTGGTCATTTTGCCCAAGCAGAGTGCAGGTCACCCGGATTAGGGCAAGCTTTTGGTCAAGTTGGTTTGGTTTTCTGGGCATGGTTTCTTCATCAAAGTTGTGCCATTATGTGTCTAGTTTCATTTCCAATTGGCCAAACACCAATTGAACCTCTACAATTCGAGTTATGGCTGTCCAAACAGGCTGGACTCACAGCCAAACCTGCAGGTTACACAAGGCAGCCACTCCAACCTCAAATCCCACAACCCAATTCACTTCATTTCTGGTTCAAACCAAACCAAATGGTCACTAATTGACCATTAAAACCTACTTCCATCATCACAAGATCAAAGTCTCATTTTTCAACCCAAACCCTAACTCAACAATTTCAAACTCATGCATTTTCACTTTATTTCATCAATCTACTTAGCAAATACATATTGTGGACAGCCCTAATAATCTTTTAACTTCATTAAATTCAACACCATCAAACCCTAACCATGGCTGCCAAAATAAGGGATGGCATACCAATGTCTTTCATCAAGTTTCTTTGTCATTTAATCACCAATATAATGCTTAAACATGAAATTGAATTGAAATTTAAGGTTTTGGTCACTAACCTCTTATGGAGTGAGATTTCTCACTTGCTAGGGTTCCTCTTTTCCTTTTCTTTTTGCTCCCAAAAGACTTTCCAAGAGGTAAGAACACTTTTTTGTGTTGCTAGGTTAGGGTTTTGTTGGGTAGAAAGTGGTGGAATCAAGCTTTGAAAAGCTTGGTTTTGGTTAGCTATGGAGGAGGTGGTGACGCCAAGAAGAAGAAAGGAGAAGGTCTTCTGATTTTTTTTTCATTTTCTGCCCATTTAGCCTCTTTTAAATAAGATTATGCCATGTGTCAAGCTTTGATTGGTTGGGAGAATTTTAATGACATCATTATGATGTCATTATTCCATTTTCTTTCAATTTCTCACCATTTCTTGTCTATTTAATTTCAATTAAATTTTTAACAACATTTATTCATATTTTATGTCATATAATTCATTTACATAAATGGACAAGTTGGTCAAAAATCATCTCTGAAGACGAAATGACCAAAATGCCCTCCGTTTGGCTTACCGAGCCAAAATTGTGTGTACCGATAGAAAAATTTTTCTAAATATTTTCTTGGCATTCTAATGCCATAAGAACCTTAATAACCCTTCTCCGGAGTCTCAATAATTATTTTATAATTTTTCCCCCTGGTCTAGGGCTGCTAACGGCCTTCACCGCCACTTCCCTTTCGGGTTACCCATCCTTGGTGTTTCGGCTCGTTTAACCTTAGTGTATTTGGTTTCTAAAATTTTTCTTTGATTTTTATGAGCATTATTTAGTTACTTGATAATTCCTCACTCTAGTCTATTTATAATTTCAAACATTCTAGCTGCCCGGACCGACATTGGTCACCGGAACAGTAGACCATACGGATTAGCTAAAGTGAGGATGTTACACATTCTGCCATGGTGTAGCAATAGGCCATCATCTCTCACTGAGAACTCAGGTTTCTTGCCCTGTCTGACTTCTTTTAATAGCTTCTGATACTTCTGATCATTCTGTGCAGCCATTCTGATCTGATCAATCAACACTGGTTGTACATGCCATGCAATTGATGTCTGCCCCTCATCATTAATCTCTAAGCTGGCATGCAATACTCTCAACTCATGTACTATAGACAAAAGAGAAACCCGTAGACTTGCCATAGTCTTACGACTTAAGGCGTCAGCCACCACATTAGCTTTCCCTGGCTGATAGTCTATCAGACAATCATAATCTTTTATCAACTCTAACCATCTCCTCTGTCTCAAATTCAACTCTTTTTGAGTGCCCAAATACTTCAAACTCTTATGATCTGTGTAGATGTGGCACTTCTCCCCATATAAATAATATCTCCAGATCTTAAGAGCAAATACAATAGCTGTAAGCTACAAGTCATGTGTCAGATAGTTCCTCTCATGCATTTTCAGCTGGCGTGATGCATATGCAATGACATTTCGATCTTGCATCAGTACACAGCCTAACCCATTGTGAGAAGCATCACTATAAACTATATATTCTTTACCCGGTGTAGGTAAAGTCAGGACTGGAGCCTCAGTCAAACACCTCTTCAATTCATCAAAACTTTGCTGGCATTTATCCGTCCACTAAAATTTCACATCTTTCCTAAGCAGCTTAGTCAGTGGAGAAGCTAACATAGAGAACCCATTCACAAATCGACGGTAGTATCCAGCTAAACCCAGAAAATTGCAAATTTCTATGATATTTCTGGGTGGCTTCCAATTAAGGACAGCTTTTATCTTACTTGGATCTACCTTGATGCCCTATGCTGATACTATATGCCCTAAGAAAGATATTTCATTCAGCCAAAATTCACACGTCGATAATTTTGCATATAATTGTTTCTCCCTCAAAGTCTGCAGTACAATCCACAGATGTCTATCATGCTCCTCTGCACTTCTCAAATAAACAAACATATCATCTATGAACACCACTACAAACTGGTCAAGGTATGGTCTGAAGATAGTGTTCATCAGATCCATAAATGCAGCTGGAGCATTAGTTCACCCAAATGGCATGACCAAAAACTCATAATGGCCATAGCGGGTTCTAAAGGTAGTTTTAGGAATACTCTGCTCTTGCACTTTCAGCTGATAATAACCCGATCTCAGGTTAATTTTGGACAACACAGCTGCACCCCTCAACTAATCAAATAAGTCATCATTGTGGGGCAATGGATATCTATTCTTTATTGTCATCTTATTTAACTACTGGTAGTGAATACATAAGCGTAGAGTGCCATCTTTCTTCTTAACAAACAACACTGGTGCTCCCCAAGGTGACACACTAGGGCGAATAAAGCCCTTATCAAGCAGTTCTTGCAACTGCACTTTCAACTCTTTCAATTCTGCTGGTGCCATTCTATATGGTGTTATAGAGATTGGGTCCACACCAGGCATAACATCAATTTCAAACTGCACCTCTCTTTCCGGAGGTAGTCCTGGCAACTCATCAGGGAACACATCCGAAAAATCACATACGATAGGGATGTCCCTCAGTACTGGACTCTCCACTTGGGTGTCTATCACATGTGCCAAGTATGTTTCACACCCTCTTCTGATCATCCTTCGGGCTAGTGTAGCCGAAATGATGTTTGATGGTAGTAACTGCCTCTCCCCATGTATTATCACATCACTATACAGAGGGAGACCAAAAGTGACTATCTTTAATCTACAGTCAATCATTGCATGATGCCTGGCTAACCAATCCATGCCCAAGATGATATCATAATCTCTGAACGGCATTTCGATCAAATCTGACAGAAAAACATGTCCTTGGATCACCAAAGGACAATCTCTATATATTATGTTGACCCGGACCTCTTGTCCTAATGGACTAGTTACTAGTAGCTCAAAACCCATTTTAACGCACGGGACAGCAAGAGAACTGACTATGCTAGCACTAACATATGAGCGTGTAGAGCCCGGATCAAACAAAACAAAGACATCCTTATCAGAGATAGAGAAAGTACCGGTTACAATATCGGAAGTCTCAGCCTCTTCCCGCTGTCTCATTGTGTAAACTCTGGCCGGAGCACTCCCTTGTGCTGACTGGTTAACGATATCCTGACTGCCATAAGCATTGCCTCTACCTCTGCCTCTTCCTCTGCTAATCGGTTGTGAACCTCTGGTAGCAAAACTCTGAAAGGATCCCTCAGTAGTGGTGGGAGTTGGCCCAAATGTACGGGCACTGGTGCAGTCCTTAGCGAGATGGCCCGTGCCTCCACAGTTAAAGTAGGCTCCTGTAGCCCAATAGCATTCTCCCCCATGAGTCTTACCACATGTCTCATAGGGGCGGGGAGGATATGAACCCTTGGTCGACTGCTGACCAGACCAAGGTGGTCTCTGCCCAGAGAATCTGCTCCTTCCGAACCTTCCACCTCTGCCTGATCCCCTAAATTTCTTTCTTTTTCCAGTATTGCCACTGAAACTTTGCTCAACTGATTTTTCACCTTTATCTTTCTCTGATTTTTCAGTCTTCTCTGTTTTCTCTTTCATTGGTGTCGCTTCTAACTCAATTCTGTAACACCCCGTTTGCATAGCCTGGTAAATTTCACTGTTCCGGTGACCGGTGTCGGTCCGGACAATTAAGGGGATTAGAACCACATTTAAGACAACTAGAGAAACCATAAACACAAATAATTAGTAATGTTCAATTAGTTAAGTATAAATAAGAAAAACAAAACATAAGAAGTTAAACTAGCCGAGAGTCACAGCGATGGGTGATTTTCTCGGGAATGACTGCGAAGTCATTTTAAACTCAAATTTCGAATCGTAAAAAGTGACGCTGCAGTCCTTAGGACCCTTATGGACACAGTGGAAAAGAGAAAATCACAAAAAAGAACTGTTAAGCCAGTCAAATAATTAGGTCAGGGAGCCGGAAGAAATATGGAATTAATTGCAAACCGGGATGAACCGGTGAAGGGCAATTTGGTCAATTGACCCAGGAGTGACTCTCGACCTAATCACAAATAAAATCAGAGAAAAGAAAACTTCGGGATCGAGAATTAAATTAAAGAACTAATAGAAAAAAAATAAATAGAAAAAAAAAAGAAAGAAGTTAGAAAAGTCAAAGGTGATGACATCATGAATGATGTCATAAAAGATTAATTAAATTATTTTATTAATTTGGGAATTTTGGTCTTCAAAAAGGGATAAGATTATAGGAAACAAAAGAAAAAAAAAATTAGAAAAAGTCTTCTTCTTCCCTTGGTTTGCCGCCCCACTTCCTCTCAAGTCCTCCATGAAATTTTCTTCCTTTAAGCTTGCACTTAAGCTTAGTTCTCTTCACTTAACCTTTATAACTCCCTTAAATACCTCACTAGACCTTGTAATCTCAACTTAAGCACAAGAAAGAAAGAAGAAAGGAGAAGAGAAATTGAAGAATTGGCATTATAGTTGAGGTTAGTATATTAAACTCCTTATTTTTCCATTTACATGCATAATTAGTGGTTGAAATGAGCTTAGAACTTGATTTAAATGAAACAAATATGGGGAAAGAACCAAACTGAATTTTCGGGCAGCTTGAGAGGAGTATGATTTGCATGAATATGATACATTTGAATGAGTTTAGAAACCTTACTTAGTTGATTGATTAGCATTAAAACCATTAGATGTAGTTAATTGCATGAAATGTATGAGTTAGGGTTTGAATGCTAGGGTTTGTGAACCAAATTTTGGAGAAATGCTTAAATGATGACTTTGGTCTATTATGAGATGAAAAATGGTCAATAATGACTAAAAGAGATGTGTGGGAATTGTTGGAATGAAAACCAAATTCGTAGGTCAAATGGTCATGCTGCTGGCAGCATGACCAAACCTACTTTGAAGGACCAAAACGGGAATTTTACAAGTCCAATTGATATGCCACCAATTGAGGATGAAAATAAACATAAAATAGCATAATTTTCATTAAGGAACCATGGCCAAAAACTGACTAAAACTTAGTGAACCAATTGACCAAAGTGAAATGAGAGCAGGCTGCCACTGCACAAACTGACCAAATGAACAGTAACTGTTCATTTGGTCATAACTCGAGCTAGGTAGGTCAAATTGACCTGAAATTTTAACCGTAATTAGATAAGATATAGATCTAAAACTTTCATGAAGAACACCAACCCAAATTATGCCATTAACCCATTCAAAATCATTGAGAAAAGTTAAACTATTGTACCTGCAAATTGCAGAATTTCCATTTGAGCAGTAATGTTTGAAGGGCTATAACTCTCTCTAGGAAATTCTGATTTAGGTGGTTCTTGAACCGATGGAAACATAAGACATAGTAGAACATTTCATATGAAGGAAGTTAGGCCAAATTATGAACTTAACTTGACCAAATTACTGAACAAAGTTGGATCAAAAATCTGCTAGAACCAGAATACCAGTATGAACAGTGCACGTGAACAGTAATTGTATTTTAGCCATAACTTGAGCTAAAAAACTCCGATTGAGGTGATCCAAAAATGATAATACACTTAAGACAATAAGGAACATTTTCTATGAAGGAAGTTTTGTCAAATTCCAACAATAGATCGACCAATGGAACAGTGCAACTTCGGAGCACCAAAACCGAAAATTGGCAATTTTGCCAAAATGACCTAAGCTTTGAGAAAATGACCAAAACCAACAAGTTTAATGACCAAAATGTGGTATGTGGGTGAACTTGGAGTTCCCATACCTATTAAGCCTTAAAAAGTCAACAATTTGACTTGAATAGTGTAGTGAATAGTAACCCGAAACACAAAATTTCGAGAACGTCGAATTTAACACGTTAGAGCTAGGTAAATGTGAAGCTAAGTTTATTTTGGATTTATTTTAAGTTCTAGTACTGAAACATTGTAAAATTGCGTGTTTCAGTGGAAAAGAATACCAGGACAGAACCCGAGGAGTCGAGTCAAGGCCAACAGGCGACTCGTTTGAGGTTTGTGCACAACGTATACTTTTTATAATTATCTTCTGCATACTGTTTTGAATAATGTGAAATATTGAATTATGGCATTCTTATGATGTTTGATTTAAATTGTGAAAGTTATTGTGTATATTTGAAATGAAAATGTTCAGCAAATTGTTATGATAAGTTTTGAAACCACAGTGTCATGACCATATATTTGGACACCTCACTAGCACGACTAGTGGGGGTAATTAGTTTCAAATTTTGATTCCTTCTCTGGAGAAGTGTTAAGGTGTGCCAGTAGAAGAGGATGTGAATAGATATCCATATATTTGAGCTAGCAAGCCTTGTGATGTGATTTCTCTTTAGCCTCTGGCTATTGAGATTCTATTTGTTTCGAATGGCATGATCTAACTGTGGGTTTTATGAAATGTGTTTTGATACTTTGAAATGAACCTGGTTTGCATTAAAATCTCATAATTTATGTTTTGCGTTTAATGCTCATGTTTAGTCAAATTTTTGAATAAATGTGATTTTAGTTTTGCATAAAGATTATTTTAGTATGTTGTGCACCACTGAGTCCTAGTACTCAGCGATAGCTTCTATTGCTGTCGCAGATATAGAGACTAGAGGAGCAGCAGACTGAGCTACTGAGGTTTGAAGAGCTTTCAGCTTGAAGTCTTCGGGTATAATTTATACCCTAACTGTAAATATTTCTTTGATGTATATATTGCACATAAATGTATGGACATGTAAAACTGGGTCTTGAGCAGTTTGTATAAAATTTTTATAAAGTTGTAATATTTATTGTAGTTTGAAATTCTCTTAATGTAAATTTTTGTATGATGTATACATAAATTGTTTATCTTTAAAGAAATATGAATGTATGAAATTGATTGACTGTACCTTGAGGACTATTGAATTTTGAACTTGAGAATTTTATTGAAATGATTGTGAAATTGATTGAGTTTCATTGTGAAACCGAAGTAGTGGTTGAGAAAAACTTTTAGAAGTGCTTTTTTACAGGTATTTGAAGAACTGTTTTCTCAAAATACAGAGGAAACTCTGTTAAAATTTTTATAAAATTTGCGGAAAAATAAAATGGGCCAAAATTTCCAACTAGCTTTCAACTTAATTACATGTTTTAAATATTTATTAGAAATGCTCACCACTTATCAAAAAGAAGAAAATTGTTTTAAAATCCCTTGTAGGGTACTTAATGAGTTATCGGTAGGTGAAGTGCGATAGTTCATTAGTGTCACGACCCAACCTATGGGCCGGACCGGCACTAGGACCTGGGCCGGCATAAAGCCCCCGAGGCCCGTAGTAAGCCTTACTATTCTCAAATCCATAACCAAGGCCCAAAAACTTAGGTCCAACATGTAAATACAATTAAATAAAATATTTTTATTCGGGTCAACCCAACCCGATAGCCATCGAAAACTGAAATAAGGGGAGCCTCGCTCAACCCTGTTACCTCATTTACAATCTGTTTAAATCTCATAAAATTTTTTTCTTTTCATTTATTAATATGAAAACTTGAATTCATACAGTCCCTGACAGGCTTAATACTGCTACTAGCACATGCGGAGTCCTAAATTTACAAATTTAGAGAATAATAATACAATTAAGTAATCTTTTCATAACCTGAGAGGAAAGGGACAGGTTATTCTGAAAAATGTCTCCTCCTGTAGCCTGGAAAAATATGGTGAACAGGAGTGAGCGTTCGACTCAGAGAGTAAAATATCAATTTTAACCATAATCTCTATAACTATCTAAAACTAATGCACCCTGTAGAGTGAAATGCAACATCAACAACATTTTCACATCATAACATCAAAAAGGTAATTTGGAGCACTCACACACCCTGTAGTATCAATCATAACATATGGGAGCTGATCCCCTATACAGCTCTCTTAAATCCAACCTGGTGCCAGCGAATTACTCAAGCTCGGACTTCCACTTAATAACCAAATCGAGGGTCCCAGCGAATTACTCAAGCCGTGACTACCCCTCGAAGGATCGGGTCCCAGCGAATTACTCAAGCCGTGACTGCCCCGTCCTATCCATAGTCCACACCACATCACACGCACGCCAACGCACGCACACTGCTCCAAATTACCACAACAACATCCATGGCACATCAACAGTTATGAATGCAACATAAATCGTGCCTAGAGTTTAACTACATAAATATATGCATATAAGTGATGCATGGGCATGCTGAACATATAATAATATCGAAATTACAATTAAAATTAATATTTTACTCACAGTACACCGATGACTATTGTGGCTGCTGGATGCAGAAAAATAGCTGACCTCGATCACCTAATAATTAAATTATAAATTTATTAGTACTAAGTTAAGATAAAACTCTAAAGAGGCAATAGACAGCCTAATTCATGCCGGAAATTCGGCAGAGTTTCCCCTATACCTGGGACCTACCCAACCTGCAAAAAGGCTCAAACAACACTTCTAAATTCTCAATTCCCACAATCACACCTCATCAATATCACATGGCCCCTCCTGGGCCCTCCAAATCAGACAATACTCAAAATCTTAAAAATTACGTTTTAGTCCCTATAATTGACATTTTTCAAAAATCCACTCAAACAAGCTCTAAAAATTCTAAAATTTTGCCCCGCGGTCCTTAATAATATTATAAGGCTATTGCAAAATGAATTGTAATTTTCTAGTCACCCATGAATATTTTATTCAAGAATTTTACTCAATTCCATAAGTTTCCAACAGCTAACATATTATTAATTCAACCCAATCTAATATTCACATATTTAAACCTCCATCCTCAAGCTTCAACCAATCATATAAAATTTAAACATCTTAATTTCAAACAATCTTATATGCCTATATGCTAAAAATCTAACTAAAATCCATCCATATTTCTCAAAAATATTCTACGATCACCCAAAAATTCAACTAACACCATAGAATATCTCCAAATAATTTTACTTTCATCATATATTTTTCTTAGAATTTTTCTCCAATTTTTCCTGTTTAAGAAACACTGTATTTATGCTCCACAGACAGAGAAATAATAAAAATTGTCTTACCCGAAGTTTATCTGTGTCTCAAAAATTCCAAAAATTTATGAGGAAGCTTCTGGAAGTTGAACCATCTCCATAGCTCACCGGAGCCACCGCCGGCACCACCGCGCACGGTGGCCGGTCGCCGGTCGCCGGCGACATTTGCCGAGTCTGATCATACCACCATGTTCCTCTCCTCTTCCTCAGTCCATATGTGGTTTCGGATCGTCGTAGATCTGACGAAAAAGCTTGAAAAATCCGAAACTTCTCTCCTCCATATCTCACTCATCCGACCTCCATTTGCTGCAAAATTGGTGTCAAAAGAAAGCTCTCGGAACAAGCTTTCCAACGCCACCAGAATCGCCTCGATCGGACGTCGGATGAAGCCGGAATCGCGCCGAAAAGCCGCTGCCCACTGTGCGCGCATTTTCTCTCTCCTCTCCCTCTCTTGCCGCCGTTTCTGGTGGTCCTGGACGTCGCCGGAGGGTCGCCGGCCGGTGGGGAGCCGCTTGGGACGTCGCCGGCCGGTCACCGGAGAAAGGAAGAAGAAGAAGAGAGGGAAGGAAAGGGAAAGAAGAGAAATGGGGGGGGGGGGTTTTCCTCCTCCCGATTTTTGAAACTTTTTTTTTTTTTTTTTTTTCAAAAATGTTGGCAGTGACAGTGGAAACCCACTGTCACACGCCAACGTCACTTTCACATTTTTTTTTTTTTTTAAGGGTTGTTACATTCTTCCCCCCTTAAGAAAAATTCGTCCTCGAATTTTTGAATAAACAAGAGGTATGGAAAAGAAGATTATCAGAACAAGTGCAATCATTACTCCTTCAGCTATGCAGAGATTGGTAAAACATTTATTCTTCAAACTCTTTGTACATTATATATGACATTTATCGCTCTCTGATTCTACTATAGTGTCCTATTTATCATCATCTCTTTCTATAGGGCTTTTATCTCTTGGCTATTCACTGATCACTCTTCTAACATCTCAGGTATTCATTATAACTCTATTACTCTCGACTTAATCTCTGATAACTTATTTTAAACATCCCTTAGTGTGTTCCTAGCATACCTATTCCTCCTTATCCTCATCATTATAACTGGCTCTATCGAGCTTTCTTCCTGTCCTTTGCATCTTATCCACTTTCCTTTTCCTGTTTCTACTATTGTTGATATCTTTCCAACCTACTGTACTTATTCTTTAACCTTTGTTTTCTCTCGTTCTTCTACTTTTTCCTTCAAGGATGTCCATTCCATCATCAACTTTAACTTTCATTTTATTACTTAGTCTTATCTTGATTACTAATTCTATTACTTCGGGAATTCTAACCTTACGATTTACTCCAACCAGCACATTCTTCACCTTATGTAACACTTATAATTACCTATGGAAATTTCTTTTTGTATCTCCTTTTCCAACTTAACTATCAGAACATTATCATTCCCTACCAGCCTTAGTAGGAAATTACTTATCCTGGATGGATATGAGCCCCAGAAACTATAAGTTCCATCTGAACTAACATGGCTATGGAAAATGTGAGCCATGCCTTAATTCTAAACAAGATACTTCACATGTTCATTCTCCTTAATATAATCACGTATACTACCCATAGCTTTATAAACTTCAACCTCAAATTATCCATCAGCAACAATTTCATCTATTGAAACTCATCCATAAATAGTACTTCATCTAGCTCATGCTTTAAAACAGTCGCAAGCCTTAGTAGCTAACTCAATTTAACTCCTGTCATTACTCTGATCGTCCTTTCATACTTAACACTAGGTATGTACTTGCTGTCATTCTCATGTCAGGAAATTGTATATGAATTGGTGCCTACTAAACTCTCAAATAACTAGGTCTCCTTGACTCAGTCTCTGTTCCTTATATAACCTTTTAGAATCAAAAGCACAAGCGAAACTTGAAAAGAAAGAAAAATATCCTCTTGTATTCAACTACACCCAATCGTCATATTATAACGTTTCACCTAAGTTTCTTGGTCTTTCTCTCCAAATTTCATCATCTCCTAGCACAATTGTGCTCTACCTATAAGGTATCATCTGCATGAACCCTTTACCGTACCATTGTCCTTCCTGACATAATATTTTATAATTTATTAACTTTACTTATACTCGACCTCTGATTCATATCTATCATCGTTTATATTGTGCCCTTAACTTTTGTTGAATTCTGAAAAATTTCTCTCACTAATAGATTCTTCCAACACTAATTCCACCCTTATCTATGGTCATTAATTTGATCCTTGAACTTTCTAGTGATTTATTACCACCCATACTTGTCACTTTTCGTTCTACCCTTACTGTTGTTCTGTCGTTATTGCTTCACTGCAAAGTGATTATGTTGATCACACTAAAAATGTTTGCCTGACATTCATAACGAACCTCTAATTACCTTCTCACTATCTCAAAAGTCTAACCTAAAACCTATGTGTCATTATCTATCATTCTTTTCCTCTCATCATACCTATTTGATCCCTTAGATTAACTTTTATTCAACTTACTATTTACTAACTTCTTTTTTTCTCTACCTAATTAGGTAGTCCGCAACACCATCGCACACCTTCTAGCATTTACTCATTATTATGTTATCCCATACCTCCATCACTATTCTCATTAATGTGGTCCCATTTTGGGTTTTCCATCCTTGTCATTCACCTTGCCAAGAATAACACTTAGCCTACCCTATATCTTAACTTTGTTCCTTTTATTATGCGCTCCTCAGGTTGTCCTTCCGTTTATCTCCTTTGTCTTACCCAAAATAGAACTTGACTATTCTATCCCTGGTTCCATTCTTCTTCCTAACATGACAGCTGTACCTGCAAACTATATCTTTCAGAGTCTCTACCACGTTATCACATGTCTATGCTACTCAGATTTGGTCCTTTGACCACTCTAGCTAGTACTTCCACTAGCATTTAGATTATATTGCATCTGCAATCAATTGTCCAAACTTTCATTCTGCACTTTCTCTATCCATTGGCCTTCTATAATTTATCTTTGCTAATTTATTACTCTTAACGCTATTATAATTAGATTATACTATTGTTTTGAATAATGTGAAGTTAGAAAGGAACTCAGGAAATTACAGTCATACTTTTATTGTAGGATCTCTATTCTTATCCTTTAGCTTACATAATATCCTTACTACCTCGAGAACTGATCCTGCAGTAATTTTATTTATTTGTTATTATTATTATTATTATTATTATTATTATTATTATTATTATTATTATTATTATTATTATTATTATTATTATTATTTTCTATGTTTACTCAACTAGCCAAAACTTAAGATTCCGGGTACCCAAACCCATCATCCAATTCAAAGGATTTACATTCATCATGATCTGATTATATATGATTCCTATAATGGAACTTGTATCATCTGCAGGATACCCCAGCCAACTACTCTCTACCACACTCTACAGTCCCATCAAGTACTATTTGGTTGGTCACCATTATTAGTAATAACTTTCGATCCCTTCTGAAAAGATAGGACTACACCCTAACTTGCTGCAACAAAGGTACTACATTTACCACCTTGCCCAAACCATGTCAAATTAGTGACTCTCATATCATATCATATCTCTGTGAATCATCAATTCATAGTTTCGACCTTCCCTAGGTAGTAGGGTTGCACTTTACACCTTGCTAATAGACACAAGGTATTCTATTCTCACTAAGTTCTAAGCAAAACGTCTGTCATTCTGCAAAAAATCATCCAAAATTCCATACCGAAGACTAGATGGTCTCACTCTATAGGTGTCACTTTTACTTTGCAATTAGTCTGAAACCTCTGGTCTGATGGCAACTCTTAATGCAACTCTAGCTCACGCTAGGGTAACTGAGTCACTGACTCTAGTTATCACCCAACTGTGACCTTTCAATATTCTAACTCTAGACCCCTAACCAGGAGTTCCCAACTCCTCTGCAGATATAAAACTCTGTTCTAGTATAATTGTACCAAAACAGAAGCCATCAGCAAACACCATCATTATGAAGCACCACGGGGATGCACGCAGTTCTACACAATAATCTCATGTCAGTACTGTAATTTGCAGCTTACAGAGCAGACATCGAGAACATTGTATAGTTACTACGATACGTCCCAACAGACTAGGTCTCCTAATCTCTTATCTCTCTTGAATCTACTATCATCAGAAACTTACTCTGACTGGGTCATCCATAGACGACTGCCAGCAGTGGTATCCTCATCCTTATCTAGGGTAACTGTACTTTCAAGACTCACCTTTATGTACTCGTGCCTTGCACGAAATGGGCACACCATTTAAACCCATACAGACAGAAACATAGCATTTCTTGGAGTACGTATCCTCATGATAGACCTCACATGTCTGCTAACTCTATTTCACATTTCTGTGTACTCCACGAAAATCAAGACACTAATTGAGGCACTTTTATATTTCCCGAGATATAACGCAGAATCTAGAAACAAAGAATTACAGAAAAGACAAAACAGAATCCTATACTCCGCATGTAACGTCCTAACAAGACTCCTTTTTACACTCCCAATTATATTATTTCCCATGAATCTAGAGCCTAAGCTCTGATACCACATCTGTCACGACCCAACCTATGGGCTGGACCGGCACTAGGACCTGGGCCGGCATAAAGCCCCCGAGGCCCGTAGTAAGCCTTACTATTCTCAAATCCATAACCAAGGCCCAAAAACTTAGGTCCAACATGTAAATACAATTAAATAAAATATTTTTATTCGGGTCAACCCAACCCGATAGCCATCGAAAACTGAAATAAGGGGAGCCTTGCTCAATCCTGTTACCTCATTTACAATCTGTTTAAATCTCATAAAATTTTTTTCTTTTCATTTATTAATATGAAAACTTGAATTCATACAGTCCCTGACAGGCTTAATACTACTACTAGCACATGCGGAGTCCTAAATTTACAAATTTAGAGAATAATAATACAATTAAGTAATCTTTTCATAACCTGAGAGGAAAGGGACAGTTATTACGAAAATGTCTCCTCCTGTAGCCTGGAAAAATATGGTGAACAGGAGTGAGCGTTCAACTCAGAGAGTAAAATATCAATTTTAACCATAATCCCTATAACTATCTAAAACTAATGCACCCTGTAGAGTGAAATGCAACATCAACAACATTTTCACATCATAACATCAAAAAGGTAATTTGGAGCACTCACACACCCTGTAGTATCAATCATAACATATGGGAGTGATCCCCTATCTGACTCTCTTAAATCCAACTGGTGCCGGCCGAATTACTCAAGCTCGGACTTCCACTTAATAACCAAATCGAGGTCCCAATTACTCAAGCGTTACTACCCATCGAAGGATCGGGTCCCAGCGAATTACTCAAGCCGTGACTACCCCGTCCTATCCATAGTCCACACCACATCACACGCACGCCAACGCACGCACACTGCTCCAAATTACCACAACAACATCCATGGCACATCAACAGTTATGAATGCAACATAAATCGTGCCTAGAGTTTAACTACATAAATATATGCATATAAGTGATGCATGGGCATGTTTGAACATATAATAATATCGAAATTACAATTAAAATTAATATTTTACTCACGATTACACGATGACTATTGTGGTGCTGGATGCGTAAAAATAGTGACCTCGATCACCTAATAATTAAATTATAAATTTATTAGTACTAAGTTAAGATAAAACTCTAAAGAGGCAATAGACAGCCTAATTCATGCCGGAAATTCGGCAGAGTTTCCCCTATACCTGGGACCTACCCAACCTGCAAAAAGGCTCAAACAACACTTCTAAATTCTCAATTCCCACAATCACACCTCATCAAAATCACATGGCCCCTCCTGGGCCCTCCAAATCAGACAATACTCAAAATCTTAAAAATTACGTTTTAGTCCCTATAATTGACATTTTTCAAAAATCCACTCAAACAAGCTCTAAAAATTCTAAAATTTTGCCCCGCGGTCCTTAATAATATTATAAGGCTATTGCAAAATGAATTGTAATTTTCTAGTCACCCATGAATATTTTATTCAAGAATTTTACTCAATTCCATAAGTTTCCAACAGCTAACATATTATTAATTCAACCCAATCTAATATTCACATATTTAAACCTCCATCCTCAAGCTTCAACCAATCATATAAAATTTAAACATCTTAATTTCAAACAATCTTATATGCCTATATGCTAAAAATCTAACTAAAATCCATCCATATTTCTCAAAAATATTCTACGATCACCCAAAAATTCAACTAACACCATAGAATATCTCCAAATAATTTTACTTTCATCATATATTTTTCTTAGAATTTTTCTCCAATTTTTCCTGTTTAAGAAACACTGTATTTATGCTCCATGACATGCAGAAATAATAAAAATTGTCTTACCCGAAGTTTATCTGTGTCTCAAAAATTCCAAAAATTTATGAGGAAGCTTCTGGAAGTTGAACCATCTCCATAGCTCACCGAAGCCACCGCCGGCACCACCACGCACGGTGGCCGGCCGCCAATCGCCGGCGACATTTGCCGGGTCTGATCATACCACCATGTTCCTCTCCTCTTCCTTAGTCCAAATGTGGTCTCGGATCGTCGATCCAACGGTCGGATCGTCGTAGATCTGACGAAAAAGCTTGAAAAATCCGAAACTTCTCTCCTCCATATCTCACTCATCCGACCTCCATTTGCTGCAAAATTGGTGTCAAAAGAAAGCTCTCAGAACAAGCTTTCCAACGCCACTGGAATCGCCTCGATCGGACGTCGGATGAAGCCGAAATCGCGCCGGAAAGCCGCTACCCACTGTGCGCGCATTTTCTCTCTCCTCTCCCTCTCTTGCCGCCGTTTCTGGTGGTCTTGGACGTCGCCGGAGGGTCGCCGACCGGTGGGGAGCCGCTTGGGACGTCGCCGGCCGGTCACCGGAGAAAGGAAGAAGAAGAAGAGAGGGAAGGAAAGGGAAAGAAGAGAAATGGGGGGGGGGGGGGGTTTTCCTCCTCCCGATTTTTGAAACTTTTTTTTTTTTTTTTTTTAAAAAATGTTGGTAGTGACAGTGGAAACCCACTGTCACACGCCAACGTCACTTTCACATTTTTTTTTTTTTTTTTAAGGGTTGTTACAATTAGGTATTCTACAGGATCATGTTATGCCTTACAGAGGGGTAAGGTGTGACAAATTCTCTCTACTTCAAGTGCTTGGGACATAAGTTCAGAGAAGTTAATGTATTTAAATCCGACCACTTGTAATCTTAGACTAGGCTTCAGGCCAATTTCAAACCTCTTGCACCTTTCTCTGCTGGTAGATAGGTGACTCCCTGCATAATGGCTTAAGCGAGAGAACTCCCTTTCATATTCTGCCACTGATATGTTGCCTTGTTTCAGACTCAAAAATTCTTACAATTTCTAATCCACATATGCATCTGGGACATATTTCTGTCTGAACTCTTTGATCAAGTCGTCCCAAGTCAATACTGGTGGTTCTGCCAAGCTATAGGGGATGGTCTTCCACCAATCATACACATCCCCTTAAAGTAATGATACAAAATATTCAAATTTCAGTTCATCTGGGCAGTGCGGTTTCTTGAACACTCAGTCCATTCTCTCCAGCCACTGCTCTGCCTCTAGAGGGTCTACTGTACCCTTGAATTCTGTCACCCCATATTTTAATAATTTATCATACTGTCTGACTGGAGCCTGAGATTGCAGCACAGGAGTTTAAAGTGGAGCTTGAGCAGGCATACCCCTAGCCATCTGTTGAAACATTGCTGCCATTTGCTGGGCGAACTGTGTCGAAAATTGTGGCATTTGTGGGGCTGGTGCCACTGACCCACTAACATTTTGGAGAGCTGGGGCTTCCCTTTGGGCCTCAGTCTCTACTGACTGCTCAACTGAGCGATCCCCTTCTTTCATTTTAGTTTTGTAACACCCTCCCGGTAGCAACTCCGTACATTCTACTGTTCCGGTGACCGGTGTCGGTCCGGACAACTAGAACGTCCGGAAAAATATTTAAACTAAAGTGAGGGACTATAATCAACTCAAATATTGATAAGAAAAATTTAGTAAAAATTTTAGAAATAAAATACAACCAAGTTAAACGAGCCGGTGCCCTAGCGAAGGGTAACCAGAGGGAAGTTGCGGTTCTCGCAACGAGGAGCCCTAGACCCGGGGGAAAAATTTTTAAATAATTTTTGGGACTCCAGAGAAGGGTTATTGAGGTTCCTATGGCATTAGAATGCCAAGAAAATATTTAGAAAAATTTTTCAATCGGTACAGACAATTTTGACCCGTTAAGCCAAACGGAGGGCATTTTGGTCATTTCGCCTTTAGAGGTGATTTTTGGCCGACTTGTCCAGTTAAGTAAATAATTATTATGACTCAAAATATGAATAAACATTACTAAAAATTGAATTGAAAATGAGTAGAGAAAAGAAGAAAAGAAAATGAAGGAAAATGCTTAATTATGACATATGGTGAAGTCATTTAAAAGCCCCCTCCAATCACCATTTGACAAACCAATAAAAAGAGATAAAAAACAAAGGAAACCAGCAGTTTCCTTCTTCATACGGGCTGGAATAAGAGAGAAAGAGAGAGAAAAGGAAAAGAAAGAAAGAAAGAAAGGAAGAAGGAGAAGGAGAAGTAGCAGAAATAGGGGTTCAGCAGGGCAGCATATTTCTTTTCCGTCCAGGTGAGTTTGGCTCAACATCTAAGGCTGATTTTTGGATATGTTTAAGCTATGTATGTGTGGAAGTTATGGTAAAAATTTGGTGATTGTTCAACGGTTGGATTTGGAGAAACATATTGTTGAACACAGGCTGTCTGTAGGTTGAATTCTGAATTTTGGCTACTGAAATTTGAGAAAAATAAATAGTTAGGATGCTTATAAAATTATGAAATTTGGTACAAATGATATTTGGGATGTTGAGGCTGCTTTGTTAAAATTTGGTGAATTTTAGACTTGTGGTTTATGAGATATAAATTGTTTTGCATGAGCTGTCTGAGTAAGACTGATTTCTGCAAAAATTCAGATTGTGAAGGGTTGAATGAATGTTTTGATATCTCATGATATAGAGATGATTTGATGCTGAAATTTTTACTGATATTGTATAGGGATGTCTTGAATATATGGTATAAATTTGGGATTTATCTAACGGTTAGATCATTATATATGAATTTGAATGCACAAGCTGCCAGATTGGGTATTAATGGGTTGTGGATTTAAGATTTATGATGGGAGTTTAGTCCAATTTAAGGGGAAATGCTATTGAATTTTTATTGGGTATTTAATTTAGGAAAGTGAAGTTATAATTGATTATGATTATTATGGTTCTAGGAGAAATCTTGAAGAATAACAAGCTCAAGGTTGGTTTCAAAAAGGTTAGTGCATATTAACTTCCTAATCTTGTTTACTTATTGAAATTTAGTTTGAATATGAATAAATAATTAAGAAATTGAAGAAAATCATGTGTGAAATTGAGAAGCAAATTTTGGCCAGCACTTATAGGATGAGGAATTGATGAGTTTTATTGGGCTAAAACCTAAATACAAGCTTAGATAGTGACATATGAATGATTGATGACCTTAATTGGGATGTGTTGCATGATTCATGGATTGGAAGCTAGGGTTTTGAGAAGTGAAATTTGGATTTAGCTTATGAAATTGTGAAAGAACATTATAAGGGTCAATTAGTGACCATTTTAGGTATGTTGACCATAATTAGAACTGAAAAATAGTATGGTAAAGTGAAAGTGAAATCTGCCCTAGGACAGCAGCATAGGGACTGAAAATTCAGTCCCTTTGCACTGCCATAACTTGGGCTGTGTTAGTCCAATTGGTGTTTGGCCAATTGGACATGAAACTAGGCTTATAATGGCATATTTTTGCTGAGGAAACCATGCCCAAAAGACCAAAGCAAGAGGACCAAAACTTGGCCCCAATCCGGACACCCTGCACAGCCCTCTGCAGAATTGACCAAATGAACAGTAACTGTTCATTTGGCCATAACTCACTGCAGATTTGGTCAATTGACCTAAAATTTTTACAGCAACAAGTTAAGACATAGACAAACAACTTTCATGAAGGAACCTACCCCAAATTATGGCCAGAACCTAACCCAAATGGCAGTGGCAATCACTGTTCATGTTACTGTAGATATGGTAATTTCTGCAGAATGCAAATCCGGCCAGCTGTGGTTTTTGGGCCATATCGAGAGCTACAAAACTCCAAATGGAGTGATTCAAAAAAGGAAATTCAACTAGACAAAATAAGGAACAACTTTCATGTTTTACATTTCTTCAAATTCCAACAGTAACAGTATCCAATGGAACAGTGAAGTTGACTCACCAAAACTGAAAATTCTGTTTAAGTGGAGTTACACTTTGGAATGGTATTAACACTTAATGCCAACAAGTTTTAAACACCAAATGTGGTATGTTGGGAGTGCCAAAGTCAATGTACACATTTTTATTCTAAAAGTCAACATTTTTGTTGACCAATGATAAATAGTGACACCGAAACTAAAAATTGGCAATTTTGCCAAAATGACCTAAGTTTTGAGAAAGTGACCAAAACTAACAAGTTTTAAATGCAAAATGGGGTACATTGGAAGTGTTAAAACCAATGCATCTTTGTTCTATGCAAAAGTCAATTTTTTGTTGACTAATGAAATGAATAGTGACATGAAAACTTGAAATTCAAAAATTGTGAAACTTAAAAATGCAAAATGCCCTAGTAGGCCTAATGTGATTGGTTTGGATAGTTTGGCATGCCAATAGGGTATTGTTTTAGCGATCTTGAAAGGAAAGGCTTTTATGCCTGTATTCATGGCTTTATGCCCGTATCCATGGCTTTTATGCCCGTATTCATGGCTTTTATGCCGATTATGTGATATCATGGCTTTTTAGCCATACCGATCGCATACGTGGTTGGCGTTCTGCCCCATGGTATGACGCCCGAGGCACCGCGGTGTCCAAGGCCAACGACCGTTATCCATCCGATCGTCCAAAGATAGGTTACTTGGGCATGGAAAAGTATAATCGTAATTGAACCGATTATTGAAGAAACTACGAAAACTAAATATCAGGAATGATTACGATAGAATACAATGAAAACTTAAAATTCATGAAGAAGTTAATATCATAAAACGTAATTAGCCCTCGACTAAACACTAAGTTGGTAATTATTCAGTTCTTATGAACACAATGGCTAAGAAATTATGATTTTTATATTGCATATTATTTCTTTCTATTTTATTATTTGCACCACTAAGCTTTATGCTTAGCGCGTCGCTTTTGCAACGCTGTAGAGGTATCAAGATTGACAGAGCGCCAAGAGACCACGATTCAAGAAGGCGCTTCACGCTCGCATAGTGTCTGTCACCTCACCGCCGTGATTGCATTGGTAGGACGCTAGATGTCATTTTGATACTTTGTAATTGATTTTATTTTCTCATATGTATTTGAAACTTATGTAATATATTTTGATATTCATGTAAATAATGAAAAGTGTGGTTGTAAATGGAAAAGTGAATGTTTATCAATGATTTATGCATGGTATCTTATGAGATGGATGAATGAGAACTGAGATTGAACATTGTTGAGATTTGATAAATGGAGTTGAGATGATGGAAAATGAATATAGGAAGTGTTTTTAACAGGTTCCGAAGAACTGTTTTCTCCACTTTTAGCCGGTACTCCGCCGGATTTTCTTTAAAATTTTTCGAAACCTCAAATAAATAGTAATTTCGATAAATGGCTTAAAATGAATTATATTTCACAAGTTATATTCAAAAGAAAGAATAAAAATGAATTAAGAAAAATAGAGTGCTCGACACACTGAGTGGCATAACTTGCTCGGCTACACTGTAGTCGGGTAAGGGGTGTCACAAGTTTGGAGTTAGGATATCTCCTGAACAAATAACATAAGGAGATTTCTCTCCATTAGTTTATTTTCATGATGTAATGCACTGTATGTAACAAATAGGGACATTCAGCAGTTGTACTTATCAAAGAAAAGACACAAATTCACAAGTCAAAACATACTTTAAAAATTTGCTCTAATACCACTAAAACATGTCACACCTTACCCATTTGTAAGGCATAACATGATCCCATAGTATACCTAATGAATTACCATACTTCGCCTACCGATAACCCATTAAATATACTACAAGGGATTTTAAAACAATTTTCTTACTTTTTAGAAGTGGTGAGCATTTTTTGTTGGAATTTAAAACATTTAATTAAGGTTTGAAAGTCATGTATAATTTTTTATTATTTTCATTTTTTCGCAAATTTTAGAAAAATTTTGGCAGAGTACCTGTAGTATTTGAGAAAACCGAAAAATTTTCACCTGTGAAAAACACTTCCAAATATACACTTCATCAAATCACAATCACCATTTTAACTCAAATCATCACAATTTCTCCCAAACTCCATAATTCAAAGAAATTCTCAATTTAAATATTTTCGCAATACACAATTATTGAAGAAAAACTAATTTACATACATCAGTCAATTTTTACAATAGAAAATCCAAAATAATATTATTACAAAATCTGTACAAACTGCTCAAGACCATTTCATGCATGTACATACAGTTATATATATCAAAACAAATATATACAATCAGGGTATAAAATTTATACCTGACAAAATATCCAAAAGTAGCACAGCAGTCCTTAGCAGCTCACTCAGTTGCTCTACCAGTCTCTTTACCTGCACAACAATAAAAAGCTATCGCTTAGTACTATGACTCAGTGGTGCACAACATACTAAAATAACATTTTATGAATAAGTCAAATCACATTTATTCAAATATGGTACTGAACATGAAAAACAGATACAAAACATAATTTATAAATTTTTAGTTCAAACAATCTCATTTAGGAAGTCTCAAAACAGATTTTATAAAAACACACAGTTACATCATGCCATCAGAACAATGTTCATCTCAATAGCCGGAGGCTTATGAGGAATCACAAGGCTAGCTAGCTCAATCTATGGGAACCCATTCAATTTCTTTCTCTACTGGCACACACCTCAACATTTCAGCCAGAGAGGGAATCAAAATTTAAAACTAATTCCTCCCACTAGTCATGCTAGTGAGGCATTCAAATATATTGTCATGACACTGTGGTTTCAAAACTATCTCAATAATTTACCAAACATTTACTAACAATTAAAACATATGCAATTAATTTTTCAACATTTTAGGTCAATAGCATAATATACATTTCAATCATCATTTTGCAATATAAATGAATCACAATTCATTTCATGCACTGTGCAAAAGAAATTTATAGAACATTTTATGTTGTGCACAAATCTCATGCGAGTCGCCTCTTGGCCTTGACTCGATGTTTCGGGTTCTTTCCTAGTATTCTTTCCAACTGAAACACACAATTTTACAGTGTTTTAGTATCACAATTTATAATAAATCCACTAAAGAATTTCACAATTACTTATTTCGAGTCTTAATATGCTTAAATTAACGTTCTTAAAATTTTGCCTTTCAGGGTTACTATTCACGACACTATTCGAGTTAAATTGTTGACTTTCTTATGCTTAATAGGTATAGGGATTTCAATTTCACCCACATACCACATTTTGGTTACCAATTTTGTTGGTTTTAGTTACTCTTTATATTTTTAGGTTTCCTAGGCACAATTTCAAATTTTTCAGATTTGGTGTCCTGTCTTGTAATGTTCCATTGGTCATATTGTAATCAAATATGCTCGCAAGGATATTAGATGGTGGTGGTTGTTGTGTGCTCATTATTATCAAAAAATCAACTGCAGAAAATAACTAGATTAATTAGTAAATATATCAAGTAATTAACCAAAATGATTATGGTCTTTTAATCAAATTGGTCCTCCTACCAACTTGGCGAATCCTACACTTCTAAAGTAGGAAACAGAAATCCTAGTTGGATGGATTTCTAGTTGGTGATTGAATTCTTATAGTCTTATTAATCATCCTCAAGCACATCCATTATTGGAATTACAATAAACTATAAGTGAGCAACTCCTTACCCATCACATCTCATGTGAGGTTCAATCATTTATCTAGCCCCTAACGCTCAAAATCTCAGGCACATCCATTATTGATTTATCTTGCATTAGTTAAGTTGATCCCATTGAGCCAGTAAACATGCAAATAATTTAATATCCTCAGGCACATCCATTATTGGCCATCAACTATTTACATATTTATAACATCTCATGCTTAACAATTATTCTTAAGAAAATCTCTTAAATTAAATGCATCACATGCAAGTATTTAAAATTTCTTAAAATAATTACCTCAATGGAGGGCCATGATATGATTACTTTAATTATACCATTTCCAACTTAATCATTTGTTTGGAAGATTTAGTGGTCGGCTTAATTACTATTATGGTCTCACTTTGCACATTATCCAATTAGCATGCATATATCATATACTTGCATACATTCCTATACATCTCATGCATACATGGATAAACAAATAATATAGTATGATCATGGACTTTCTAAGGGATTCAATTCTGAGCCACCAAGAATTGAATCAGGGCATTCCTAGGTGTATTTCATTCATTCATTTTACAAGAGTTGCTGAAGGAGTACATAATCAACCCTTGATCTTGTTTTCCTCCCACTAGTCCCACCAATGCTCTTGACCTCCTTAATCTTCTTGCAATCCAATTATATTGTAATCCTTGGCATACCAAGGTGAATTTACAAGAATATGGACTTTAAAATCCTCAAATAAATGAAATTACAACCCAAATTATTACAACATTTATAATACATGCCACTAAAATAAAATTAATTATTTTATAACCCAAAGAAAAATAAAAGAAGTAAATCCAATCACATTGGTCTTTTATTATCCATGATCATCCATCATGCATATTAAAATTTAACAATTAAATAAAATATACATACTAAAAAATTAAATTGAATATCACATATTCAACTAAAAAATTCATATTTGAATCTCATTCAAATAATTTAAATTTAGAAACCCTTTTCCAAATTTAACTCTAAGAAAACAATTTTCATAAATTAATTGTGCGATTAAAATTCCTAATTAAACAATTTAATTAGGTATGGGCTTAATTATGGGCCTTAAAACCAAGCCCATACACTAAAAACATCCTTACGGTGTGAATCATATTCAAGCCGCCACCCATGAGCATCATAACTTTCATGCCGCCACCTTTGGAATACCCAACCAGCTTTGAATCAATCAACATTTGATCCAATCACACAATTAAACCTCATATTCAATCCTAATGGCAAATATAGTGGCTCTGATACCAATTGAAGGAGCAGAAGCATGGTAATTGGTGCATTGGAGCATTGAATTTCAAAATTTTTTTCTAGGGTTTCATTCATCATGCCACATCTCTTATGTGCCTAATTAATTTCAATGCTTAATTGCATATTAAAAACTTTTAATATGTATTAGGATCTTCATTTGCCATTTAAGATTGTGAATTAACAAATTAATTCAATTAAACCATAATTTGAAAGAAGAATTTAGGCACTAACCTCTTTGATGCACTATGGATGAAATTGACACCTTTAGGAAGGTCCTAGGACCCCAAGTGTTTTCCCTCTAACTTGTCTACACCAAGATCACCAATGGGCAGACCAAATTTTGCTTCTCAAGCCTTACCAATCAATTATAATTTGGGGTTTTGCTTTTAGAGAGGTTATATGTGTGTATAGGACACTAGAAACAATTCCTAGCAATTTTAATTCAAAGGGAATTGAGTGATTCTCTTTGAATTGATGAGAAAGAAAGAAGAGAAGAGGGAGAGAATGCGTTGCTGCCACACTTGAGAATAGAGAGTGTTATGTTTTTTTTTCTTCTTTCTTTCCCTTTTATAATTAGGTCAAATAATCACTTAAACCCTTTGCCACATGTCACCACCACATTGTATCTTATTTTTAATTGACTTAATCACATTAAGCCAAGTGTCAAAGCTAGACTTAATATTGACTTTGATCATCTTGCATGATAGGAAGACAAATGGTAAGTTTATATGGTGCCATGTGTCACCATCTCATGGTGCCATATGTCACCATGTGAAATGACCAAATTACCCTTATGTTCTAATTTTGAGTTCTCAATCCAAAATCATTATTTCTCCTCTTCTAATCAATTTATATCAAATATAAATTAATTAATTAATCTCCATTAATTAATTTCTTATAATTAAATTCATATTTAAATACTTTAAATATAAATTTAACTTTTACTATACATGCAATAACCTATATTTGGTTTCGAGCCATGCTAGGGACTTTGCAATCTCATTGCAAACCAAACATATTTAATTATTCAATTAAACTCTTTAATTAATCAATTAAGTCACATTTTACTTGGTGATTAACTTGTGTATGTGTGTGAATCACTGGGCTCATAACTAATTGGCAATGAGATATGATATTAACTCTTAATATCATCAGAACTCTTTCTTACCATAAATGATTTCTCTAAATCATTTTAGGCATCTCATAGACCATGGTTGACACCTAGCATAGCGTGTCATGGCCACCTAATCAGTAACAAGGAATACCTTAAATGAACATTTAATCATATGTTACCATGCACTAGAATCTCTCTGTTACAAAATCTCAATTCGAGCTGGAATCATGGTTAATGCCAAACCCTATTTGCTATGAACATTATATTCTCTTTTAATTCCAGTTCTTGATTAATCAGATTTTCTTATCAGAAACTCTTTTCTGACTAAATCTGTTTGTCCTGGCAAGGAACTTGAAACATCAAGAATAATTAAATGAACATAGGATTTTATCCCTATTTACTTAGAGTAACAGATTCCATCTTAATCAATACCTATCTCCATATATAACTAGTAGGAGCCAACACATGCCCATATACCCATACACAGTACAAGTATGAAAGCAGTATCAAACTCAAACCACCTATATATAAGATAACTGTGTTATCTCAGGTCTAAAGATTATATGCACTGATATGATATATGACAATGCATTGACAAGAGTAAACTCCATGTGCTTGTCATAAGCGTCACTGGTTCGGCCTACTTATCATGTATAAGTGCCTATCATGTTTGTTATGTGGCATGAGACTCACCACTCCATCTTATTTATATCTCATATAAATACCTTGGGAACAAACATGATTACAATCTTTCTGGATAAGTCATGTCCTATGTGAAGTATCCTCGATTGTGAACCAATTTATGATACTTTGTGCTAGAAATACTATCACTTATATTCTTAACAACTTAAGAATAAAATTTCTAACAAAATATCAATGGACCTTTTCTATTACACATAAATACATTATGTAAACGAAAAGGTGAAATTGACTTTTATTAATAAAATATGTACAAGATACATACAAAATGATATGCTCTAGGGCATACTACTAACACCATAAACAATCCTAATGGCAAATATAGTGGCTCTGATACCAATTGAAGGCAGTTTTGGAAAGCGTGGTTTGGGCCTTAGAGGATGGATTTTAAAAATTTTATCTAGGGTTTCATGCATACATACAAGTGTATTATGATTCTAGCCTTTCTCTAATGCCCTAAAGCATGTCAAAACACTCTTTTAACATGCATTTGATATTCATTTGCCATCAAGGATTGTTGATTAACTATTAATCAAATCAAACCCTAGCTTTAATAGGGATTGAAAGAGACTAACCTCAAAGGCGCTGAATCACACTTCTTACACCCTTTAGTAGTCTCCAAGAGTACCACTTATTGCTTCTCTAGCTTGTCCACCACAAGCTTCCACCAAGGTCACCTTAGGCAGCCCAAGTCCTCTCTTTAATGCTTGCTAGCCACTAACTTTTAGGGTATTTGGTTTAGGTGATATTCTAATGGATGTTTTAGGCTAGAAACTCTTTCTAGTGTCTTTGATTCAAGAAAGAAACAAGCTTTATTTCTATTATCAATAGAGGAAAAAACAAAAGGAGAGAGAAGCCCCTTGTTGCCATCCAAGGTAGAAGAAGAAGAAGAAGATTCAACTCCCTTGGTCCTCTTCTTATCTTGTATTTAAATACAAGAGACAAAATAGTTAATAGTGTGCCACATGTCAAGATCCTATTTTATCTTGCTTTTAGTGTGTCTCAATCTCATTAATCCACTTGTCAAGACAAGATTAAATCATCTAAATGTCATCTTTCATCACATGGAAGACAAATGGCACACATCAATAGGTGCCACGTGTCACCATCTCATGGTGCCACGTGTCACCATGTAAAATTACCATTTTGTCCTTGTATTTAATTTTGAGTTCTCAACCCAAAATTGTAATTTCTCCCTCAAATTAATTTATATCACATATAAATTAATTAATTAATTAATCTCCATTAATTAATCTTAAAATTGAATTCATATTTAAACTCTTTAAATATAAATTCAATTTATATCATACATCCAATATGAAAGATTTGGTTTCAAGTCATGTTAGGGACTTTGTAATTTTATTACAAACCAAATCTATTTAATTAATTAATTAAACTCTTTAATTAATCAATTAAATCATAATTTACTTGGTGGTTAACTTGTGTAGGTGTGTGACTTACTAGGCTCATTACTAATTGGCAATGAGAAATGATACTAACTCTTAATATCATTGGAAGTCTTCTAAACCATAAATGATTTCCCCAAATCATTTTAGGCATCTCATAGATCATGGTTAACACCTAGCATAGCATGCCATGGCCACCCAATTAGCAACAAGAAATATCTTAATAATGAACCTTTGATCATACTTTACCATGCACTAAAATCCTTCCATATTATGTCCCAATTCCATTAAGGGTCATGGTTGAGTCAAACTCCTTTGTATGGAATCTTATGCACTCATTTGAAATCTGATTCTTGACATATAAAACTTTACCATCAGGAAACACCTTTCCTGACAAAGTCATTCGTCCTGGCTAGGAACTTAATCTTATCAAGAACAGCTCAAATCCGCATATGACTTTTAACCCTATTTACTCAAGGCTACGGATCCCCTCTTGACTGAACACTTGTCCCAACATATGACCAATCTGAGCCAACACACACTGAATGTAACACCCTCCCGGTAGCAACTCCGTACATTCTACTGTTCCGGTGACCGGTGTCGGTCCGGACAGCTAGAACGTCCGGAAAAATATTTAAACTAAAGTCAGGAACCATGATTAACTCAAATATTAATAAGAAAAATTTAGTAAAAATTTTAGAAATAAAATACAACCAAGTCAAATGAGCCGGTGCCCAAGCGATGGGTAACCAGAGGGAAGTTGCGGTTCTCGCAACTAGGAGCTCTAGACCCGGGGAAAAATTCATAAAATAATTTTTGGGACTCCAGAAAAGGGTCATTGAGGTTCATATGGCATTAGAATGCCAAGAAAATATTTAGAAAAATCTTTCAATCGGTACAGATAATTTTGACCCGTTAAGCCAAACGGAGGGCATTTTGGTCATTTCGCCTTCAGAGGTGATTTTTGGCCGACTTGTCCAGTTGAGTAAATAATTATTATGACATAAAATATGAATTAATGTTGATGAAAAATTAATTTGAAGTTAGTAGAAAAGAAAAGAAAAGAAAATACAATAAAATGCCAAATATGACATATTATGATGTCATTTAAAAGCTTCCTCCAATCACAATTAAACAACCATTTAATTAACTAATAAAAGAGACAAAAGAAGACCAAAAAAATTCTGCTCTTCTTCTTCTTCTTCCTCAAGCCGTGACCTCCCCTCCATAACCCTCCATGAAAGTTTCCTTTAATTACTTCCATTTCCCATGAAATTCCACTACTAAACCCTAAGTCACCTTCACTAAAACTTATCCACACACTCTAAGAAAGTGTTTGGCAGCCTAGAAAAGGAAAGAAAGTGAAGTTTGAGCTTGGAAAATTCTGCCCTACAAGAGGTTAGTGCTTATTTAGGCTTATATTTCTTTTGTTCCATGTTAGGGACATGAAATTAATATGAAATGGTGAATTAAATGGACTAAAACTCATGTGTATGCATACCATGGAATTCGGCTGCCTAGTGAGGGTTATGACTTTGATGGTTTAGATGGGCTTAGAGTGGATTAGAGAGGGTGTTTAAAGTTTATATATATATATATATAAAGAATGAAAGTGTTAACTAAGGTGTGTGGTGTGAAACATAATGGGAAATTAGGGTTTTGGGAGTGAAATTTGGACTTGGCTTATGAAATGATGAGTGAACATTCTAATGGTCAATTAGTGACCATTTGAGGTAAGTTGACCATAATTTGAAGTGAACTAGAGTGTTACAAACTGAAATGGTATTGCTGCCTAGTGAGGGCAGCAGGGAGGCTGTGAGTCTAGCCTGTTTGGACTGCCATATCTTTGGCTGTGTAGGTTCAATTGGTAATTGGCCAATTGGACATGAAACTAGACATATAATGGCACAATTTTACTGAAGAAACCATGCCCAAAAGACCAAAGCAAGTGGACCAAAAATTGGCCCCAATCCGGATACCCTGCAACCAGATTTTGCAGAATGACCAAATAAACAGTAATTGTTCATTTGGCCATAACTCACTGTAGAATGGTCCAATTGACCTGAAATTTTTACAGAAACAAGATAAGATATAGACAAACAACTTTCATGAAGAAACCTACCCCAAATTATGACCAGAACCTATCCAACAAGGCAGTGGCAGTCACTATTCACTGCACTGTAGATATGGTCAATTCTGCAGTTTTGCAATCCGGCCAGCTGTGGTTTTTGGACCATATCTAGAGCTAAAAAACTCCAAATGGAGTGATTCAAAAAAAGAAATTCAACTAGAAAAAATAAGGAACAACTTTTATGTTTACCATTTCCTCAAATTTCCACTGTAACAGTCACTAATGGAACAGTAAAGTTGGGGTACAAAAACTGAAAATTCTGCCCCCTTAGTGCTAAGCTTAGAAATGATATTGGTGATTAATTCCAACAAGTTTTAAATGCAAAATGTGGTACATTGGGAGTGTTAAAACCAATGCACCTATTTTCTATCCAAAAGTCAACATTTTTATTGACTAATGAAGTGAATAGTGACACCAAAACTTGAAATTCAAAAATTGAAGAATTCAAAAGTATCAAATGCCCTAGTATACCTAACAAGATTGGTTTGGATAGTTTGGCATGCCAATAGGGTTCAGTTAGCAGTACTGCACATGGCATTATGCCATTCTGTGATTTCATGGCTTTTAGCCATTCTGACCTTGTGTTGAGATTTGGCCTTGTGCCTGATATTATTACAGCTTATTAGCTGTTCTGTTGCACACCGGGAGATGCATATGTGACCGATGGTGTGACGGCCCGAGGTACTAGATACCCAGTGCCATTTTACCTGTTTATCCAGTCCAGTCGTCCAGTATAGGTTACTTGGGCAACCAAATAAATGAAAGTGGACAAAGTTAACGAAATAAATGGATATACAAATACAAAACAAATAAGACATATACATTCAATGCATATTTATTTCTGTTATTTCTTTCTATTTTATTATTTGCACCGCTAAGCATTATTGCTTAGCGCGTTGCTTTTGCCACGCATAGGTTCTGGAGATACTGACCGAGAGCCCAGTAGACCACAGACTGGGTGAGACCTCCTGCAGCTCTGCATAGTGTCCGTGTCACCTCACCACCCACAGTGCATTGGTAGGACACTAGGTTTCATTTTGGTATTTTTGTAACTAACTTTTATTTTCTCGTATGTAATTGAACTTATGTAATGTATTTTGATGTTCATGTAAATAATGCAAATTGTGATTGTGAATGGAAAATTTTGAATATTTACTTATTGCTTATGTTTGAATACTATGAGAAATGAATGTTTGAGTAATGGAAAGGTTGTTGAAAATCATGTTGAGACTTTGTTGATAAAATGGAGTTGGGATTGTTTAGAAATGATTTTGGAAGTGTTTTTCACAGGTTCCGAAGAACTGTTTTCTCCATTTTTAGCCGGTACTCTACCGGATTTTCTATAAAATTTTCGGAACCCCAAATAAATTATAATTTCAATAAATGACTTAAATAAATAATATTTCACAAGTTATATTCAAAACCATGATAAAAATTAATTAAGGTAAAATAGAGTGTGCCGGTACACCGTGTGACATTGCTTACTCGGATATACTGTACACGGGTAAGAGGTGACACATTTAGTGGTATCAGAGCACGGTTTAGGCGTTTCTGGGCCTAGATTGAGTCATGCCATGCATTGCATTTGTAAGAGTCGAGGTGACACTAATGCAGATCTGTTTGTCTTTGTTATTTTGAATAGGATATGGACCCTACATCTCAGAGGGCAGTTGAGGAGGAAGTGGAGAGTCATGCTCCACCTGCAGCAGCTGAGACTGGGGGTATGGGAGAACCTGCTCCGCCAGCTCAAGCAGAGCCTGCTCAGCCTCCACAGGCCGTGTTTCAACAAATGGCCGAATTCTTCAAACAAATGGCTAGGGTAATGCCACCACCACCACCACCTCCACAACCAAAATCACACCTAGAAAAATTGAGAAAATATGGAGCAGTGGACTTCTTTGGCAAGAGAGAAGATGATTCTGTTGCAGCTGAAAATTGGTTAAACAGAACAGGCCGAGTTTTAAAACAACTCCACTGCACTCCATAGCAAAACTTGGAATCTGCTGTATCTCTGCTGCAAGACGATGCATATGAATGGTGGGATACTGTGTCCAGTGAAGTACAGCCAGAAATAGTAACTTGGGACTTCTTCCTCTCCGAATTTAAGAAGAAATATGTGGGTAGTGTATACCTGGAAGAGAGAAGAAGAGAGTTCATTAATCTGAGGCAAAGACAGCTGTCAGTGGCCGAGTATGAGAAGGAATTCGTTAGATTGAGCCGCTATGGAAGGGAGATAGTCCCTAATGAAGCTGAAAGGTGCAAGAGATTTGAAGAGGGATTGAATGACAATATAAAGATCATGATCACTGCTTTGGGAATCACTGACTTCACCAAGTTAGTGGAAGCTGTAATAAAGGTTGAAAAAGTAAGAATCAGTGAGCAAACCAGAAGAGAGAGACAGCAGAAGAGGGGCCCAGGTCAGTCTAGTTCATCTCCTGCACCTGGGAAGAAGTTCAAGGGTCCACCTGCACAGAGTTCAGGTCAACCACAAGGTCAGGGTCAGTCTCAAGGGCCCAGGCCATAGTTTACCCCTAGGAGAGGTCAGTCCACACCATCAGTGGGCAGCTCTCCAGGGATGGGGTTCAGGGGACCAGCCCCAGCATCTTACGCATGTCCACACCGCTTGAAATGGCATAAGGGGAGTGTTGGAGAGTGGCGGTGCCCTAAGGTGTGGGTCAACAGAGCATCAGTTGAAGAACTGTCCACGCAGAGCTACTACAGCTGCTCCAACACAAGCAGACAGACCTGCTCCTGCACCACAAAGGGGTAGGAAATCTGGCAAATCTGAGGCAGTGGGACCATCACAGAGGCCTGCATCTGAGCTAGTAGAGAGGCCTGATAACAGACCAACTGCCAGAGCCTATGCCATTAGAGCCCAGGAGGAGCAAGATGCCCGGACGTCATCAGGGGTACGTTCTCCCTCTACAATACACCTGTGCATGCATTGGTGGATCCAGGATCCACTCATTCATACATCTGCATCAACCTACCCGTAGAAAGGGGGATACTAGTAGGGGAGAGTGACCAAGACATTCTGGTCACTAATCCATTGGGCCACAGTGTAGTGGTGAACAAAGTATAAAAGGGTTGCCCGTTAAAGATTCAGGGGTATGAATTCTTGGCAGACTTAATTGAGTTGCCTTTTCATGAGTTTGACGTGATTTTGGGAATGGACTGGTTGTCACGTCATCAGGCAATAGTTGATTGCAAATTGAAGAGAATTTCTCTAAAAACTTCTCAGGGTAATGAGATCACGGTTGTGGGTGAAAGGACAGATTTTCTGTCCAATGTTATCTCAGCCACAGTTGCAAGAAGAATGATGAGAAAAGGCTGTGAAGCCTACCTAGCACATGTGGTGGATACTAGGCAGGCTAAGCCAAACCTGAGTGATATACCCACAGTAAGAGACTTCCCAGATGTGTTCCCTGAAGAGTTGCCTGGTTTGCCACCAGAAAGGGAAGTTGAATTTGCTATTGAGACACTGCCGGGTACAGCACTCATTTCCATTGCTCCTTATAGGATGGCACCCACTGAATTGAGGGAGTTGAAAACTCAATTGCAAGAGTTGCTTGATAAGGGGTTCATACGCCCCAGTGTGTCACCATGGGGAGCTCCAAAGGTCTTTGTTGTGAAAAAGAAGGATGGGACTTTGAGGCTTTGCATTGATTACCGGCAGTTGAATAAAGTGACTGTGATGAACAAATATCCGTTGCCTAGAATTGATGATCTGTTTGATCAGTTGAAGGGAACAGGAGTATTTTCTAAGATTGATCTCAGATCAGGGTATCACAAGTTAAGGGTGAAGGATGCAGATGTGCCAAAGACTGCATTCAGGACCCGATATGGGCATTATGAGTTTCTAGTGATGCCCTTTGGCCTAACAAATGCACCAGCGGCATTCATGGATCTTATGAACCGTATCTTCCATCCATACCTAGATCGGTTCGTAGTGGTCCTTATTGATGATATTTTGGTGTATTCCAAGACCAGTGAAGAACATGATGAGCATTTGAGGATTGTTCTGCAAACCCTGAGAGAAAAGAAGCTGTATGCTAAGTTGTCCAAGTGTGACTTCTGGTTGAATGAGATTGCATTCCTTGGACACATAGTGTCAGCTGATGGGATTAGGGTGGATCCCAAGAAAATAGAAGCAGTGATGGAATGGAAGCCTCCCAGAAATACAAGCGAGGTCGAAGCTTCTTGGGGCTAGTGGGTATTACGTAAGATTTGTGAAGGATTTTCCTTAATAGCTGCTCCAATGACCAAGTTGTTACACAAGAATGTCGATTTGACTGGAATGACAAGTGTCGCACCAGCTTTGAGAAGTTGAAGGCTATGTTGTGACAGAGGCACCAGGTGTTAACACGGTGTCGAAAGGACTTTGTGGTCTACAGTGATACCTCTCATAATGGGTTGGGGTGTGTATTGATGCAAGAGGGGAAGGTGGTCGCTTATGCTTCCAGGCAGCTAAGGCCACATGAACAGAATTACCCTACCCATGATCTAGAGCTTGCAATAATTATCTTCGCACTGAAGATATGGAGGCACTACTTGTATGGTGAAAGTGCTACATTTACACAGACCACAAAAGCCTAAAATACTTGCCAACCCAGAAGGAGCTCAACCTTAGACAGAGACGGTGGATTGAGTTCCTGAAGGACTATGATTGTGTAATTGACTACCATCCTGGGAAGGCAAATGTAGTTGCTGATGCTTTGAGCAGAAAATCCATGACAGCTTTGAGATCATTGAATGCCCGTCTATCTTTGGTTCAAGATGGAGCTATTTTGGCTGAGTTGCAAGTGAGGCCAAACCTGTTACAGCAGATTTAAGATGGGCAGAAGGTAGATGAGAAGCTGATGGCTATTATGAGCAAGATCTCAGAGGGAAAAGTAACTGACTATGGGATGAAAGCAGATGGGTGTCTGTATTACAAAGGAAGACTGTGTGTACCAGATGATGGGGAATTGAAGGCCAGTATTCTAAAAGAGGCACACACTAGCGTATATGCTATGCACCCAGGAAGTACAAAGATGTATCATGATCTAAAGCTTCAGTATTGGTGGCCTGGTATGAAGAAGGACATAGCTGACTATGTGACTAAATGCTTGACATGTCAGCAAGTCAAGGCAGAACATCAAGTTCCATCAGGTTTGCTCTGACCTATCATACGAATGGAAATGGGATCGGTCACCATGGATTTTGTAAGTGGTCTACCTCTCACCCGTAAGAAACATGATGCGGTATGGGTGATAGTAGATAGATTGAAGTCGACACACTTCTGCCGATTAGGGTGACTACTCACTGGAGAAGTTAGCAGAATTGTATATCAGTGAGATAGTTAGACTGCATGGAATTCCACTTTCCATCATATCTGATCGAGACCCAAGGTTTACATCGAGATTTTGGAAGAAGTTGCATGAGTCCTTGGGTACACAACTCCACTTCAGCACAGCTTTCCATCCTCAGACATATGGGCAATCAGAAAGAGTAATCCAGGTAAACAATTGAAACCAATGGAATTGATACACATATTGAACTGAAATGATAATAACAATGTGAAATATATGTCAGGTCCTTGAGGATATGCTGAGGAGTTGTGTCATTGAGTTTGAGGGAAGTTGGGATAGATACCTCCCACTGGCAGAATTTGCATACAACAATAGCTACCAAGCTAGCATCCAAATGGCCCCATATGAAGCACTGTATGGGAGAAAATATAGAACTCCAGTGTGCTGGACTGAATTGGGAGAAGACAAACTGGTAGGGCCAGACCTGGTGAAACAGACTGAGGAGAAAGTAAAACTAATCAAAGCAAATCTGAAGGTTGCCTCAGACAGACATAAATCTTATGCCGACCTGAAGAGAAAAAAAATAAAATATGTGGTTGGCGACAAAGTGTTCCTCAAGGTGTCACCGTGGAAGAAGGTATTGAGGTTTGGAAGAAAAGGTAAGTTGAGCCCTAGGTTTATTGGCCCATATGAAGTCATTGAACGTGTGGGACCAGTAGCCTACAGGCTAGCTTTACCACCAGAGCTGGACAAGATCCACAATGTATTCCATGTGTCTATGCTAAGAAGATACCGTTCAGATCCTTCACATGTCATCTCCAGGGAAGAAATTGAAACACAACCGGATTTGACATATGAAGAAGAACCTCTACAGATCCTAGCTCGGGAAGTGAAAGAGTTGAGGAATAAACAGATTCCACTGGTGAAAGTGCTTTGGAGGCACCACAACACCGAGGAGGCAACTTGGGAAAGCGAAGAGACGATGAGGCAACAGTTCCCTCAACTGTTTGCATCAGGTAAATTTCGAGGACGAAATTTAAATTAGAGGGGAAGAGTTGTAACACCCTCCCGGTAGCAACTCCGTACATTCTCTATTCGGTGACGGTGTCGGTCCGGACAGCTAGAACGTCCGGAAAAATATTTAAACTAAAGTCAGGAACCATGATTAACTCAAATATTAATAAGAAAAATTTAGTAAAAATTTTAGAAATAAAATACAACCAAGTCAAATGAGCCGGTGCCCAAGCGATGGGTAACCAGAGGGAAGTTGCGGTTCTCGCAACTAGGAGCCCTAGACCCGGGGAAAAATTCATAAAATAATTTTTGGGACTCCAGAAAAGGGTCATTGAGGTTCATATGGCATTAGAATGCCAAGAAAATATTTAGAAAAACTTTTCAATCGGTACAGACAATTTTGACCCGTTAAGCCAAACGGAGGGCATTTTGGTCATTTCGCCTTCAGAGGTGATTTTTGGCCGACTTGTCCAGTTGAGTAAATAATTATTATGACATAAAATATGAATTAATGTTGATGAAAAATTAATTTGAAGTTAGTAGAAAAGAAAAGAAAAGAAAATACAATAAAATGCCAAATATGACATATTATGATGTCATTTAAAAGCTTCCTCCAATCACAATTAAACAACCATTTAATTAACTAATAAAAGAGACAAAAGAAGACCAAAAAAATTCTGCTCTTCTTCTTCTTCTTCCTCAAGCCGTGACCTCCCCTCCATAACCCTCCATGAAAGTTTCCTTTAATTACTTCCATTTCCCATGAAATTCCACTACTAAACCCTAAGTCACCTTCACTAAAACTTATCCACACACTCTAAGAAAGTGTTTGGCAGCCTAGAAAAGGAAAGAAAGTGAAGTTTGAGCTTGGAAAATTCTGCCCTACAAGAGGTTAGTGCTTATTTAGGCTTATATTTCTTTTGTTCCATGTTAGGGACATGAAATTAATATGAAATGGTGAATTAAATGGACTAAAACTCATGTGTATGCATACCATGGAATTCGGCTGCCTAGTGAGGGTTATGACTTTGATGGTTTAGATGGGCTTAGAGTGGATTAGAGAGGGTGTTTAAAGTTTATATATATATATATAAAGAATGAAAGTGTTAACTAAGGTGTGTGGTGTGAAACATAATGGGAAATTAGGGTTTTGGGAGTGAAATTTGGACTTGGCTTATGAAATGATGAGTGAACATTCTAATGGTCAATTAGTGACCATTTGAGGTAAGTTGACCATAATTTGAAGTGAACTAGAGTGTTACAAACTGAAATGGTATTGCTGCCTAGTGAGGGCAGCAGGGAGGCTGTGAGTCTAGCCTGTTTGGACTGCCATATCTTTGGCTGTGTAGGTTCAATTGGTAATTGGCCAATTGGACATGAAACTAGACATATAATGGCACAATTTTACTGAAGAAACCATGCCCAAAAGACCAAAGCAAGTGGACCAAAAATTGGCCCCAATCCGGATACCCTGCAACCAGATTCTGCAGAATGACCAAATAAACAGTAATTGTTCATTTGGCCATAACTCACTGTAGAATGGTCCAATTGACCTGAAATTTTTACAGCAACAAGATAAGATATAGACAAACAACTTTCATGAAGAAACCTACCCCAAATTATGACCAGAACCTATCCAACAAGGCAGTGGCAGTCACTGTTCACTGCACTGTAGATATGGTCAATTCTGCAGTTTTGCAATCCGGCCAGCTGTGGTTTTTAGACCATATCTGGAGCTACAAAACTCCAAATGGAGTGATTCAAAAAAATAAATTCAACTAGACAAAATAAGGAACAACTTTCATGTTTACCATTTCCTCAAATTTCCACTGTAACAGTCACTAATGGAACAGTAAAGTTGGGGTACAAAAACTGAAAATTCTGCCCCCTTAGTGCTAAGCTTAGAAATGGTATTGGTGATTAATTCCAACAAGTTTTAAATGCAAAATGTGGTACATTGGGAGTGTTAAAACCAATGCACCTATTTTCTATCCAAAAGTCAACATTTTTGTTGACTAATGAAGTGAATAGTGACACCAAAACTTGAAATTCAAAAATTGAAGAATTCAAAAGTATCAAATGCCCTAGTATACCTAACAAGATTGGTTTGGATAGTTTGGCATGCCAATAGGGTTCAGTTAGCAGTACTGCACATGGCATTATGCCATTCTGTGATTTCATGGCTTTTAGCCATTCTGACCTTGTGTTGAGATTTGGCCTTGTGCCTGATATTATTACAGCTTATTAGCTGTTCTGTTGCACACCAGGAGATGCATATGTGATCGATGGTGTGACGGCCCGAGTTACTAGATACCCAGTGCCAGTTTACCCGTTTATCCAGTCCAGTCGTCCAGTATAGGTTACTTGGGCAACCAAATAAATGAAAGTGGACAAAGTTAACGAAATAAATGGATATACAAATACAAAACAAATAAGACATATACATTCAATGCATATTTATTTCTGTTATTTCTTTCTATTTTATTATTTGCACCACTAAGCATTATTGCTTAGCGCGTTGCTTTTGCCACGCGTAGGTTCTGGAGATACTGATCGAGAGCCCAGTAGACCACAGACTGGGTGAGACCTCCTGCAGCTCTGCATAGTATCCGTGTCACCTCACCACCCACAGTGTATTAGTAGGACACTAGGTTTCATTTTGGTATTTTTGTAACTAACTTTTATTTTCTCGTATGTAATTGAACTTATGTAATGTATTTTGATGTTCATGTAAATAATGCAAATTGTGATTGTGAATGGAAAATTTTGAATATTTACTTATTGCTTATGTTTGAATATTATGAGAAATGAATGTTTGAGTAATGGAAAGGTTGTTGAAAATCATGTCGAGACTTTGTTGATAAAATGGAGTTGGGATTGTTTGGAAATGATTTTGGAAGTGTTTTTCACAGGTTCCGAAGAACTGTTTTCTCCATTTTTAGCGGGTACTCTGCCGAATTTTCTATAAAATTTTCGGAACCCCAAATAAATTATAATTTCAATAAATGACTTAAATAAATAATATTTCACAAGTTATATTTAAAACCATGATAAAAATTAATTAAGGTAAAATAGAGTGTGCCGGTACACCGTGTGACATTGCTTACTCGGATATACTGTACATGGGTAAGGGGTGTCACACTGAAGTATCCATACACTGTACAGATATGAAAGTGGTATCAAACTCAAACCACCCATATAAGAGACAACCGTATCATCTCAGGTCTAATAATTATATGCACTAGTATGACATAGATAACTTTTTATTGACTCGAGTAAACGCCATGTTCATGTTATCTGAACGTCACAAGTTTGACCTACTTATCTCATAAGTGTCCACTGTATTTATCCCGATATCTCATATCAGATGGTATGAGGTTCACCATTCCATATTCATCAATATCTCATACTGATCAATGAAGATAAAAAGAGGTGACAGCTCTTTGGATATAATGTACCCACCAAAATATCCTTTAGCTGCGAACTCTGATTTATAACAAATGTCCCATGTATTCTGCCACTCATATTCTTATCTCATAAGAATAGAACACATAACATATTGCCAATGGACAATTTCAAATAAATATGGTATTAAACACACATAACATTTAAATGAAACGTTCATTGCCATTATAATATTATAATATTATTTACAAGTTACAAGATTAGTGCATGCTCTAGGGCACACATAACTAACACCTAGGACTCCAATTGTAGTCCCTCTAGCTTGTCCACCACAAGCTCACCAACTTACACCAATGGTAGCCCCTAGATGTCCTTTTAGCTCTTGCTAACCACTTGAAATTATAGGGGTTTGCTTTGGTGAGGGTTAATGGATGTATAGGGTACTAGAAACCTTTTCTAGCAATTTTAATTCAAAGAAAATCAAGGTTTTCTTCTTGAGAAATGAAGAGAGGAGAGTGAGACTCAAAGTTACAGTCCAAAATAGGAGAGAAGGAAGAAGATCTCTTTTTCTTTCTTCCTTTCACTTATATACTTAGGTCAAAGTTCACTTATTCCCTTGCCATATGTCACCACATGATCCAATCTTACTTTTCTTTGACTTAATCTTATCAAGCCAAGTGTCAAAGGTAGATTCAATCTTGACTTTTATCATCTTTCATGATTGGAAGACAAATAGCAAGCTTATATGGTGCCATGTGTCACCATCTCATGGTGCCACATGTCACCAAGTGAAATGACCAATTTACCCTTATGTGTTAATTTGAATTCTCAACCCAAAATTATAATTTCTCCTCTTCAAATCAATTTATATCAAATATAAATTAATTAATCAATTAATCTCCATTAATTAATTTCTCACAATTAAATTCATATTTAAACACTTTAAATATAAATTTAATTTATACTATACATCCAATAACCTAGATTTTATTTCAAGTCATGCTAGGGACTTTGCAATCTAATTACAAATCAAACCTCTTTAATTAATCAATTAAATCACATTTTACTTGGTGATTAACTTATGTAGATGTGTGACTTACTAGGCTCATTACTTATTGGCAATGAGAAATGATATTATTTCTTAATATCATTAGAACTCTTTCTTACCTTAAATGATTTTTCTAAGTCATTTCAGGCATCTCATAGATCATGGTTGACACCTAGCATAGCATGCCATGACCACCCAATTAGTAATAAGGAATACCTTAAATGAACCTTAATCATATGTTACCATGCACTAAAATCTTTCCGTTATAAAATCCCAATTACAACTGGAGTCATGGTTAATGTCAAACTCCATTCGCTGTGAACATTATGTTCTCTTTTAATTCTAATTCTTGATTAATTAGATTTTCTTGTCATAAACTCTTTTCTAACTAAATCTATTTGTCCTGGTCAGGAACTTGAATCATCAAGAACAATTAAATGAATATAGGATTTTATCCCTATTTACTAAGGGTAATGGATTCCATCTTGATCAACACCTATCTCCATATATAACTAGTAGGAGCCAACACATGCCCATATACCTATACACAGTACGAGTATGAAAGCAGTATCAAACTCAAACCACCTATATACAAGATAACTGTGTTATCTCAAGTCTAAAGATTATATGCACTGATATGATATATATGACAATGCATTGACAAGAGTAAACTATATGTGCTTGTTATAAGCGTCACTGGTTCGGCCTACTTATCGTGTATAAGTGCTTATCATGTTTGTTATGTGGCATGAGACTCACCACTCCAACTTTTTTATATCTAATATTAATGCTTTGAGAACAAACATAATTGCAATCTTTCTGGATAAGTCATGTCCTTTGTGAAGTATCCTCGATTGTGAACCAATTTATGATACTTTGTACTAGAAATACTGTCACTCATATTCTTAACAACTTAAGAATAGAATTTCTAACAATATATCAATGGACCTTTTCAATTACACATAAATGAATTATGTAAACAGAAAAGTGAAAATGCCTTTTATTAATTAAAAATGTACAAGATACATACAATATGATATGCTCTAGGGCATACTACTAACAATCTCCCACTAGCACTAGAGCCATTTATTACATTATCTCATACCCATCTTCTCAAGATGTCGGTCTAAATGAGCTTGTGACATAGGCTTTGTGAATGGATCAGCTGGATTTTTGCCTGATTCTATTTTCTGCATGGCGACTTCGCCTCGTCCAAGTATCTCTCTGATAATATGATAGCGCCTTTCTATGTGTTTGGATTTCTGGTGAGACTGGGGTTCCTTAGCCTGAATGACTGCTCCATTATTGTCACAGTAGGGAGGAACTACTGACTCAATGGAAGGGACTACTACAAGTTTTATCACGAACTTCTTTATCCAAACAGCTTCTTTCGCAGCATCTGATGTAGTAATATACTCAACTTCTGTAGTGGAGTCGGCAGTTGTACTCTGTTTGAAACTCTTCCAACTAACTGTACCTCCATTACAAATGAATACAAATCCAAAGGTAGACTTTCTATCATCGATATCTGATTGAAATTCAGAATCAGTATAACCATTCAATTGTAGATCGCCACCTCCATAGATCAGGAATAAATCCTTAGTTCTTCTTAAGTACTTAAGGATATTCTTGACAACTATCCAGTGTTCCAAACCTAGATTGGATTGAAACCTGCTAGTCAAACTAATAGCATACGTAATATCCGACCTAGTACACAACATTGCATATATTAAACTTCCAATAGCTGAGGCATATAGAATCCTGGCCATTTTATCTCTTTCTTCAGGTGTTATTGGAGACATCTCTTTAGAAAGATGGATACCATGTCTTACTGGTAACAACCTCCTCTTGGAATCAAGCATGTTAAACCTTTTTAACACCTTTTCCAAGTATAGACTTTGGGATAAACCAATTATTCTTTTCAATCTATCTCTATAGATGCGAATTTCAAGAATATAGGTTACTTCTCCTAAGTCTTTCATGGAGAATGTATTTATCAACCATACCTTGATAGTTGTCAACATACCTATGTCATTGCCTATCAACAAAATATCATCTACATATAAGACAAGGAAAGTGACAGCACTCCCACTAACCTTCTTGTATACACATGGCTCATCCACTTTTTTTATAAAACCAAATGATTTAATGGCTTCATCAAAACAGATGTTCCAACTCCTCGAAGCTTGTTTCAATCCATAAATGGATCGTTTTAGCTTGCACACCTTGGAACTATCTTGGGATTCAAAACCCCTAGGTTATTCCATGAAAATGTTTCATCAATGTTTCCATTGAGAAAAGCTGTTTTGACATCCATCTGCCAAATTTCATAATCGCAGTATACAGCTATTGCTAATAAAATCCTAATTGATTTAAGCATGGCAACAGGCGAGAAAGTCTCCTCATAGTCGATTCCTTGCCTTTGGCGAAACCCTTTCGCAACTAGCCTTGCCTTATAGGTCTCTACCTTTCCATCAAAACCAATTTTCTTCTTGAAAACCCATTTATTTCCTATAAGGACAATACCTTCAGGTGGGTTAACAAGATCCCAAACTTGGCTCTTATACATAGAATCAATTTCGGATTTCTCAGCTTCAATCCATTTAGAAGAGTCTATATCTGATACAGCTTCTTCATAGGTAAAAGGATCATCTCAGGATCATCTCCATGATCTATTTCTTCATGAGCAAAAAACTCTTATTCATCTTCATGAAGAAAATCATATCTCTCTTATGGGTGAGATATTCTGGTTGATCTGTGAGGAATTATTGTAGATGTTTCAGCAATAGGCACAGGTTGACTAGATGGATCTATATCCATCTGATTTGTTGATTGGTCAGAATTCTCTAATTCTAACTCTATTTGCCTTCCTTTGCCACCTTCTTGAATAAACTGTTGTTCAAGAAATATGGCATCTCTACTTACCATAACCTTTGTGATGTAGGCAAATAAAAATAATATCCAAAACTTTCTTTTAGATATCCAACAAATCGACCCCTTTCTGATTTGGTTTCCAATTTATCAGTCTTCAGCTTTTTAATGTAAGCTAGACAACCCCAAATCTTAACATGCTTAAGACTTGGTTTTCTTCCATGCCATATCTCATAAGGTGTGGAAGAGACCGACTTTCATGGAATCCTATTCAGAATGTGCAAAACTGATTCTAATGCAAATCCCCAAAAGGAGATTGGCATGTCAGTATAACTCATCATACTATGTACCATATCTAATAGGGTACGATTCCTCCTTTCAGATAAACCATTCAATTGTGGTGTTCCTGGATGAGTCAACTGGGAAATAATGCTATGCTCTCTCAAGTATTCATCAAATTCAGTACTTAAGTATTCACCTCCACGATCTGATCGAAGAGTTTTAATACTTTTTCCCGTTTGATTTTCTACTTCAGATTTAAATTCTTTAAACTTTTCAAAGGACTCATATTTGTATTTCATCAAATACAAATACCCAAACCTTGATTTGTCATCATTAAAGGTAATAAGTAATGAAAACCGCCTCTGTAACACCCTCATTGTAGCAATTTCGTACCTTCAACTGTTCAAGTGACCGGTGTCGGTCCGGATAGCTAGAACGTCTAGAAAAATATTTAAACTAAAGTGAGAAGCCATAATTAACTCAAATAATAATAAGAAAAATATAGAAAAAATTTTAGAAATAAAATACAACCAAGTTAAATAAGCCGATTCCCTAGCGATGGGTAACCCAGTGGGAAGTTACAGTCCTCACAACTAGGAGCCCTAAACCCGGGAGAAAATTTATAAAATAATTTTTGAGACTTCAGAGAAGAGTCATTGAGGTTTCTATGATATTAGAATGCCAAAAAAAGGCTTAGAAAAAATTTTCAATTGGTACAGAAAATTTTAGTCTGTTAAGCCAAACGGAGGGTATTTTGGTCATTTCGTCTTCAGAGATAATTTTTTGCTGACTTGTCTAGTTATGTAAATAATTATTATGACATAAAATATGAATAAATATAGTTAAAAATTTAATTAAAAATGAGTAGAAAAGAAAAGAAAAGAAAAATGAAGTAAAAGGCATAATTGTGACATAAGCATGATGTAATTAAAAGCCTCCACCAATCACATTTAAATAACCACTTAATTAACCAATAAAAAGAGATAATTGAGACAAAATAAATCAAAACACATCTGCCTTCTTCTTCCCCCAAATCAGCCGAAATCTTCTTCTAAGACCCAACCTCCATGAAAGCTTCACTAAGCTCCAAATTCCACTAAATTCCACCATAAACCTCATCCTCCCTTCATTAAAATTTACCCTTATCACTAGATCAAGCTTGGGGCAGCCATTAGAAGGAAAAATATTGAAGAATTACTAGCTCAAGTTGGGAGTCAAGTAAGGTTAGTATCCAAGTCCTTGACTCTTTCCTTTAAATTCTTGTTAGAATGAAAATTTGAGCTAGGATATGTGTAATTTCATTGAAGATAAACATGTTAAAGTGTCACCCTATTTTCAGCAGCCATGGATTTGTTATGGTTTTGATGGTTTCTTTGGATTAAATGAGTAAATAGGCTACCCTTGATATGATTGTATGACTCAAAACATTAGTTTATGAGTTTAGTGCAAGAAAATAAAAATTTAGAATTTTAGGGCTAGGGTTTGAAACTCAAATATGAGGGTAGATGCAATTGAACACAAAATGATGTTGTAATGGTCATTTAGTGACCATTTGGTGTAGTTTGAATTAGAAATGGAGTGATTAGTGACATTAACTAATGTAGAGAATTAGACTGCCTTAAGTGTGCATTCTGGACCCTTTGAGTCCAGTGTGCTCTTGGGGTTATAACTCAAGCTAGGTAACTCCAATTGGTGCAAGGCCAATTGGAGGCTAGACTAGACACAAAATGCAACAATTTTGATGAAGGAACCTGTCCCAGAAAACCAACCTAAGTGGCTCTAAAAATTCACCTAATCCCGATGACCAATATGCAGTCCCTGGAAAATGACCAAATAAATAGTGTTCATTCATTTGGTCATAACTCAGTGTAGAAAGGTCCAATTGACCTCAATTTTTACCAATAGAAAGCTGAGACATAGCCCTACAACTTTCATGAAGAAAACAAACCCAAATATTGATCATAATATGTCCAAAAACTGACATGTATTCAGTGTACAAAAACTGACCTGTAGTCAGTGTACAAAAACTGCAGAATTGATTCTGCCCAGAAATTTTGGAAAAATTGCAATCCGACTAGTTATGGTGTTTAGGCCATAACTTGAGCTACAAAACTCCAAATGGAGTGATTCAAAAAAAAATAAATGTAACTAGACACAATAAGGAACAACTTTGATGAAGAACATTTCGCCAAATTCTTACTGTAGAATGGCCTAATAGAACATTGAACTCTAGTACCTAAAACTGAAATTTCTGATTTATTCACCATTGGTTAGAAGTATGAATTGGCAACTAATGCCAACACTTTTGGGAACCAAAATGTGGTAAATTTATGTGATTAGGACTTATGTAGCTATTATGCATTGGAAAGTCAATAATTTGACCTAAATAGTAAAATGAATAGTAACCTTACATGTAAAGCATGAAAATTCAATCAATAACTTTGTAATGTATGCTAGTACACCTAGTAAGATTGGTTTAGATAGGTTACCATGCCAATAGGGTTCAGTTAGCAGTACTGCACATGGCATTATGCCATTCTGTGATTTTATGGCTTTTAGCCATTCTGATATTATGATGATACTTGGCCTTGTGCCTAATGTTATTACAGCTTATCAGCTGTTCTATTGCACACCAGGAGACACTATGTGACCGATGGTGTGATGGCCCGAGGTACTTGGTACCCAGTGCCAGTTTACCCGTTTATCCAGTCTAGTCATCCAGTATAGGTTACCTGGGCAACCAAAAATGAAAGTTGATAAATTTAACGAAATAATGGATATATCAAATAAATAAGACTACAAATAATTACCAAAAATTGATCTGCATGAGACATCAATATACACACTGCATATTTATTCTCTTTTAGTTCTTTTTATTTTATTATTGGCACCACTAAGCATTATTGCTTAGCACGTTGCTTTTTGCTACGCGTAGGTATTGGAGATACGAAGCGCAATCCCAGTAGACCCCAGTCAGGGTGAGTCAGATCTGCTAGTGTCCTGTGTCACCTCTCAGCTACAACAGCTGAAACTGGGAGTAGGAGAGAACTAGCTCCACCAGCTCCAGCAGAGCCTACACAGCCTCCATAGGCCATGTTCCAGCAAATGGCCGAGTTTTTCAGACAAATGGTAGGGGTAATGCCACCACCACTACCTCCATAGCAGAAATCCCATCTGGAAAAGCTGAGAAAATTTGGAGCAGTGGATTTCTTTAGCAAGAGAGAAGACGATTCTGTTGCAGCTGAGAACTGGTTGAACAGAACAGGGAGAGTTTTAAAACAACTCCACTGCACTCCAGAGCAAAATTTAAAAGCTGTTGTATCTCTACTGCAAGATGATGCATATCAATGGTGGGATACAGTGTCCAGTGAAGTGCAGCCAGAACTAATAATTTGGGACTTCTTCCTCTCATAATTCAAAAAAAAGTATGTGGGTAGTGTATATCGGGAAGAGAAAAGAAGAGAATTCATTAACCTGAGGCAGAGACAGCTGACAGTGGCAGAATATGAAAAAGAATTTGTTAGATTAAGCCGTTATGGAAGGAAGATAGTCCCAAATGAGGCCGAGAGGTGTAAAAGATTTGAAGAGGGGCTAAATGACAATATAAAGATAATGATCACTGCCTTGGGAATCACAGACTTCACCAAGTTAGTGGAAGCTGCAGTAAAAGTTGAGAAAGTCAGAATAAGTGAGCAGATCAGGAAAGAGAGACAGCAGAAGAAGGGCCCAGGTCAGTCTAGCTCATCTCTTGCACCTGGAAAGAAGTTCAAAGGTTCCCCTGCTCAGAGTTCAGGTCAGCCTCAAGGTCAGGGTCAGTCCTAGGGGCCTAGGCCACAGTTCACACCTAGGAGAGGCCAGTCCACACCATCAGTGGATAGCTCTCTAGGGACGGTGTTCAGAGGACCAGCCCCAGCATCTTCTGCTTGAACACACTACCTGAAATGGTATAAGGGGAGTGTTGGAGAGTGACGGGTCCCTACCTAAGGTGTGGATCGACAGAGCATCAGTTAAAGAACTATCCACGTAGAACTGCCATAGCTGCTCCAGCACAAGCAGATAGACCTGCCCCTGCACCTCAAAAGGGTGGGAAGCCTGATAAATCTGAGGTAGTTGGTCCATCAATGAGACCTACATCTGAACCAGCTGAGAGGCCAGAGGCTAGAGCACTTGCCAGAGCCTATGCCATGAGAGCTCAGGAGGAGCAAGATGCCCCGGATGTTATAAGGGGTACGTTCTCCCTCTACACCACATCTGTGCATGCATTGGTGGATCCAAGATCCACTCATTCATACATCTGCATCAACTTACCCGTAGAAAGGGGGATACTAGTAGGGGAGAGTGACCAAGACATTCTGGTCACTAATCCATTGGGCCACAGTGTAGTGGTGAACAAAGTATACAAAGGTTGCCCGTTAAGGATTCAGGGGTATGAATTCTTGGCAGACCTGATTGAATTACCTTTCCATGAGTTTGATGTGATTTTGGGAATGGACTGGTTATCACGTCATCAGGCAATGGTTAATTGTAAATTGAAGAGGATTTCCTTGAAAACGCCTGAGGGTAATGAGATTACAGTTGTGGGGGAAAGGACAGACTTCTTGTCCAATGTCATCTCAGCCATAGTTGTAAGAAAACTGATGAGAAAAGGCTGAAGCCTACCTAGCACATGTGGTGGATACTAGGCAGGCTAAGCCAGATCTGTATGACATACGCACAGTAAGAGACTTCCCAGATATGTTCCCTGAAGAATTGCCTGGTTTATCACCAAAAAGAAGTCGAATTTGCTATTGAGATACTGCCGGGTATAGCACCAATCTCTATTGCTCCTTATAGGATGGCACCTACTGAGTTAAAGGAACTGAAAATCCAGTTGCAGGAGTCACTGGATAAGGGGTCCATATGCCCCAGTGTGTCACCATGGGGAGCTCCAGTGCTGTTTGTAAAATGACTGTGAAGAACAAGTATCTGTTGCCTAGAATTGACGATCTGTTTGATCAGTTGAAGGGAGTAGGAGTATTTTCCAAAATTGATCTCAGATCAAGGTATCATCAGTTGAGGGGGAAGGATGCAGATGTGCCAAAGACTGCATTCAGGACCCGGTATGGGCATTATGAGTTCCTGGTGATGCCCTTTGGCCTAACAAATGCACCAGCAGCATTCATGGACCTTATGAACCGTATCTTCCATCCATATCTAGATCAGTTTGTAGTGGTCTTTATTGATGATACTTTGGTGTATTCCAAGACCAGGGAAGAACATGATGAACATTTGAGGATTGTTCTGCAAACCCTGAGAGAAAAGAAGCTGTATGCTAAGTTGTCCAAGTGTGACTTCTGGTTAAATGAGATTGCATTCCTTGGACACATAGTGTCAGCTGATGGGATTAGAGTGTATCCCAAGAAAATAGAAGCAGTGATGGAATGGAAGCCTCCCAGAAATAAAACTGAGGTCAGAAGTTTCTTGGGGCTAGCTGGGTATTATAAAAGATTTGTGAAGGGATTTTCTTTAATAGCTGCTCCAATGACCAAGTTGTTACACAAGAATGTCAGATTTGACTGGAATCGCAAGTGTCAGGCCAGTTTTGAGAAGTTGAAGGCTATGTTGACAAAGGCACCAGTGTTAACACAGCCAGTGTCGGGAAAGGACTTTGTGGTCTACAGTGATGCCTCATATAATGGGTTAGGGTGTGTACTGATGCAAGAGGGGAAGGTGGTCGCCTATGCTTCCAGACAGCTGAGGCCACATGAACAGAACTACCCTACCCATGATCTAGAACTTGCAACAATTATCTTCGTACTAAAGATATGGAGGCACTACTTGTATGGTGAAAAGTGCTAAATTTACACTGATCATAAAAGTCTAAAATATTTACCAACCCAAAAGAAACTCAACCTTAGACAGAGGCGATGGATTGAGTTCCTGAAGGACAATGATTGTGTGATTGACTACCATCCTGGAAAGGCAAATGTAGTTGCTGATGCTTTGAGCAGAAAATCTATCACAGCTTTAAGATCATTGAATGCCCGTCTATCCTTGGCTCAAGATGGAGCTATTTTGGCTGAGTTACAAGTAAGGCCAAACCTGCTACAGCAGATTTTAGATGGGCAGAAGGTAGATGAGAAGTTAATGACTACTATGAGCAAAATCTCAGAAGGGAAGGCAACTGACTATGAGGTGAAAGCAGATAGGTGTCTGTACTGCAAAGGAAGAGTGTGTGTACCAGATGATGGGGAATTAAAAGTCAGTATTCTCAAAGAGGCACACAACAGTGTTTATGTTATGCACCCAAGAAGTACAAAATGTATCATGACCTGAAGCTTTATTATTAGTGGCCTGGTATGAAAAAGGACATAGCTAACCATGTGACTAAATGCTTGACATGTCAGCAAGTCAAAGCAGAACATCGAGTTCCATCGGGTTTGCTACAGCCCATACGCATACCTAAATGGAAATGGGATCGGGTCACTATGGATTTTGTAAGTGGTCTACCTCTCACCCAGAAGAAGCATGATGCAATATGGGTGATAATAGATAGATTAACGAAGTCAGCACACTTTCTACCAGTTAGGACTGACTACTCACTAGAGAAGTTAGCAGAATTGTATATCAGTGAGATAGTTAGACTGCATGGAATTCCACTTTCCATCATATCTGATCGAGACCCAAGGTTCACATCGAGATTTTGGAAGAAGTTGCATGAATCCTTGGGTACACAACTCCACTTTAGCACAGCTTTTCATCCTCAGACGGATGGGCAATCAGAAAGAGTAATCCAGGTAAACATTAAAACCAATTGAATTAATACAAATATTGAACTGAAATGATAATAATAACATGAAATATGTGTTAGGTCCTTGAAGACATGCTGCGGAGTTGTGTCATCAAGTTTGAGGGAAGTTGGGATAGATATCTCCCACTGGCAAAATTTGCATAAAATAATAACTACCAAGCTAGCATCCAAATAGCCCCGTATGAAGCATTATATGGGAGGAAATGTAGAACTCCAGTGTGTTGGACTGAATTGGGCGAAGATAAACTAGTAGGGCCAGACCTGGTGAAACAAACTGAGGAAAAGGTAAAGCTAATCAAAGCCAATCTGAAAGTTGCCTCAGATAGACAAAAATCTTATGCCAACCTGAAGAGAAAAGAAATAGAATATGCAGTTGGAGATAAGGTGTTTCTTAAAGTCTCACCATGGAAAAAAGTATTAAGGTTTGGAAGAAAAGGTAAGTTAAGCTCTAGGTTCATTGGCCCATATGAAGTCACTGAACGTGTGGGTCCAGTGGCTTACAGGCTAGCTTTACCACCAGAGCTAGATAAGATCCACAATGTGTTTCATGTATCCATGCTGAGAAGATACCGCTCAGATCCTTCACATGTCATCTCCATGGAAGAAATTGAAGTACAACCGGATTTGACATATGAAGAAAAACCCATACGGATCCTGGCTCGAGAAGTGAAGGAGCTGAGGAATAAGCAGATTCCACTGGTGAAAGTGCTTTGGAGGCACCACAACACTGAGGAGACAACTTGGGAAAGTGAAGAGACGATGAGGCAATAGTTCCCTCAACTGTTTGCATCAGGTAAATTTCGAGGACGAAATTTAAATTAGAGGGGAAGAGTTGTAACACCCTCACTGTAGCAATTCCGTACATTCTACTATTCAAGTGACCAATGTCGGTCCTGACAGCTAGAACGTCTAGAAAAACATTTAAACAAAAGTGAGGAGCCATAATTAACTCAAATAATAATAAGAAAAATATAGAAAAAATTTTAGAAATAAAATACAACCAAGTTAAATGAGCCGGTGCCCTAGCGATGGGTAACCCAGCGGGAAGTTGCGGTCCTCGCAACTAGGAGCCCTAAACCCTGGAGAAAATTTATAAAATAATTTTTGAGACTCTAGAGAAGAGTCATTGAGGTTTCTATGGCATTAGAATGCCAAGAAAAGGCTTAGAGAAATTTTTCAATCGATACAGACAATTTTAGTTTGTTAAGCTAAACAGAGGGCATTTTGGTCATTTCGTCTTCAGAGATGATTTTTGGCCGACTTTTCCAGTTAAGTAAACAATTATTATGACATAAAATATGAATAAATATTGTTAAAAATTTAATTAAAAATGAGTAGAAAAGAAAAGAAAAGAAAAATGAAGTAAAAGGCATAATTGTGACATAAGCATGATGTAATTAAAAGCCTCCACCAATCACATTTAAATAACCACTTAATTAACTAATAAAAAGAGATAATTGAGACAAAAAAAAAATCAAAACACATCTGCCTTTTTCTCCCCCCAAACCAGCCGAAATCTTCTTCCAAGACCCAACCTCCATGAAAGCTTCACTAAGCTCCAAATTCCACTAAATTCCACCATAAACCTCATCCTCCCTTCATTAAAATTTACCCTTATCACTAGATCAAGCTTAGGGCAGCCATTAGAAGGAAAAATATTGAAGAATTACAAGCTCAAGTTGGGACTCAAGTAAGGTTAGTGTCCAATTCCTTGACTCTTTCCTTTAAATTCTTGCTAGAATGAAAATTTGAGCTAGGATATGTGTAATTTCATTGAAGATAAACATGTTAAAGTGTCACCCTATTTTTGGAAGCCATGGATTTGTTATGGTTTTGATGGTTTCTTTGGATTAAATGAGTAAATAGGCTGCCCTTGATAAGATTGTATCACTCAAAACATTAGTTTATGAGTTTAGTGCAAGAAAATAAAACTTTGGAATTTGAGGGCTAGGGTTTGAAACTCAAATATGAGGGTAGATGCAATTGAACACAAAATGATGTTGTAATGGTGATTTAGTGACCATTTGGTGTAGTTTGAATTGAAAATGGAGTGATTGGTGACGTTAACTAATGTAGAGAATTAGACTGCCTTAAGTGTGCATTCTGGACCCTTTGAGTCCAGTGTGCTCTTAGGGTTATAACTCAAGCTAGGTAACTCCAATTGGTGCAAGGCCAATTGGAGGCTATACTAGACACAAAATTCAACAATTTTTATGAAGGAACCTGTCCCAGAAAACCAACCTAAGTGGCTCTAAAAATTGACCTAATCCAGGTGACCAATATGCAGTCCCTGGAAAATGACCAAATGAACAGTATTCATTCATTTGGTCATAACTCAGTGTGGAAAGGTCCAATTGACCTAAATTTTTACTAATAGAAAGCTGAGACATAGCCCTACAACTTTTATGCAGAAAACAAACCCAAATTTTGACCATAACATGTCCAAAAACTGACCTACAGTCAATGTATAAAAACTGCAGAATTGATTCTGCCCAAAAATTCTGGAAAAATTGCAATCTGGCCAGTTATGATTTTTAGGTCATAACTTGAGCTACAAAACTCCAAATGGAGTGATTCAAGAAATGAAATGTAACTAGACACAATAAGGAACAACTTTGATGAAGAACATTTGGCCAAATTCTCACTGTAGAATGGCCTAATGGAATAGTGAACTCTAGCACCCAAAACTAAAATTTCTGATTTATTCACCATTGGTTAGAAGTATGGATTGGCAACTAATGCTAACACTTTTGGGAATCAAAATGTGGTAAATTTATGTGATTAGGACTTATGTAGCTATTATGCATTGGAAAGTCAATAATTTGACCTAAATAGTAAATGAATAGTAACCTTACATGTAAAGCATGAAAATTCAATCAATAACTTGGTAATGTGCCCTAGTACACCTAGTAAGATTGGTTTGGATAGGTTGGCATGCCAATAGGGTTCAGTTAGCAGTACTGCACATGGCATTATGCCATTCTGTGATTTTATGGCTTTTAGTCATTCTGATATTTTGATGATACTTGGCCTTGTGCCTAATGTTATTTCAGCTTATCAGCTGTTCTGTTGCACACCGGGAGATACTATGTGACCGATGGTGTGACGGCCCGAGGTACTTAGTACCCAGTGCCAGTTTATCCGTTTATCCAGTCTAGTCATCCAGTATAGGTTACTTGGGTAACCAAAAATGAAAGTTGATAAATTTAATGAAATAATGGATATAACAAGTACCAAATAAATAAGACTATAAATAATTACCAAAAATTGGTCTGCATGAGACATCAATATACACACTACATATTTATTCTCTTTTAGTTCTTTTTATTTTATTATTGGCACCACTAAGCATTATTGCTTAGCGCGTTGCTTTTTGCTACGCATAGGTACTGGAGATACGGAGCGCGATCCCAGTAGACCCCAGTCAGGGTGAGAATCAGATCTGCTAGTGTCTTGTGTCACCTCTCAACTACAGTGCATTTGTAGGACGCTAGGCTGTATTTTGTATTTTGTGTTTTGTATTTTTGTAAATTTTGTAATTAAACTTTTATTTGTCATGTATATTGAAACTTATGTGATTATGTATTAATGAAATTATCTGTAAATGGTGTTCATAAATGAAAGTTGAGTATTTATTTATGATTTGAGTATAAATATGATGTGAATTGAATGATTGGAAAGTTTGAGAAATTGATGAGAAATTGTTAAAATTGATGTGATAATTGGGAGTTGTGGAATAAAAATGATTATTGGAAGTGTTTTTCATAGGTTTCGAAGAACTGTTTTCTCCATTTTTAGCTGGTACTCTGCCGGATTTTCTATAAATTTTCGGAACCTCAAATGAATTTATAATTTCTATAAATGACTTAAATGAGTCAAATCTCCCAAAATTGCATTTCATCATTATAAAGAAATAAATTAAGGAAGGATAAAAATAATTGAGATAAAAAATGGTGTTCCGGTACACAGTGTGGCATATCTTGCTCGGCTATACTGCAGACGGGTAAGGGTGTCATAGCCTTTAGCCATTTCCTTAAATGGACTACATACATCACTATGTATTAGTTCCAAAATATTTTCAGCTCTTAACCCTTGTCCAATAAAAGGTGATCTAGTCATTTTTCCTTGAAGGCAGGATTCACAAGTTGGAGTAGGTTCAGAACCCAATGATGATAAAATCCCCATTTTCTCCAGCTTTGTAATCTTATCTTCTGCAATATGTCCTAATCTTAAGTGCCAAAGACTTTTTGAACTTGAGTTGATTTTCATTATGGCATTACATTCATTTAGATTACTTGTATTAGATTTGTATTTAACATTATTATCCAAATAATAAAGTCCATCATGCATATAACCCGAGCTAACATATTCATTTCCAAAATAAATATTACAAACATCATTTGTGAACTGAAATTCATAACCATTTCTAGTCAAACTAGATACAGAATGATGTTCTTAAAAGTATCAGGTACATACAAAATATTATTTAAATACAAAACATATCCATACATGTACAAAGATTTAGATCCTATGGCTAAAGCTTCAACAGTTGAGCCATTGCCAATCCAGAGTCTAATATCACGTGACTGCAAGCTGTTACTACTTGCTAATTCCTGCATATCAAAAGAAATGTGAAAACTCGCACCAATATCTAATACCCAAGCTGTAGATGAACTATGAGCATTATTAGAATCTAAATAACAAGATATAGACATACCTTCTGAAGATTTATCTTTCTTGTCCTTTAGAGATGCAAGATACTTTGGGCAGTTCCTTTTCTAGTGCCCATCCTTCTGGCAGTGGAAACACTTTCCTTTGCCTTTGTCAGCTTCGGTCTTGCCCTTCTGTTTGGCTATCTTCTTGGAAGGTCCAAGAACTTGAGGTTTCTTTTTCTTATTGCCCTTCTTCTTCTTGGACTTTCCAGCAGAAGAAGAAGATGCAACCAAAGCCACCTCTTTTCCTTTATTGCCCGGCATAGTCTTTTGGGCAATAACCAGCATGTTAAGCAACCCAGCCAGAGTGCATTCTTGCTTGGTCATATGGAAATTTGTCACAAAATTCCCAAATGACTCTGGTAGGGACTGAAGGATCAAATCCGTTTGCAGTTGGAAATCCATGTGAAAATCAAGATGTTCCAGCTGCTCTATAAGCTGAATCATCTTGTGGACATGATCTCCTACATTCTGTCCCTCTGACATCCTCATTCGAAATAGCTGCCTACATATCTCATACTAGCATTCCTGCTGTGCTCACCATACAACTCTTGCAGGTGAAAGAGGATCTCATTTGTACTCTGCATGTTTTCATGCTGCTTCTGTAACTCATTAGTCATAGAAGCAAGCATGTAACATCTGGCTCTCATATCATGCTCCTTCCACTTGTCCAAAGTCTCTTGTTCCTCTAGAGTGGCCCCTGGAGGTAAGAGACTAGGAATCTTTGAATCTAGAACATATCCAATACGTTCTAGGTTCAAAACAAGTTTCAAATTTCTAAGCCAATCAGAAAGATTAGGTCCTGTCAACCTATTATGATCAAGTATACTCGCAAGGATATTGCATAGTGGTGGTTGTTGTGTGCTCATTATTATCAAAAAATAAACTGTAAAAAATAACAAGATTAATTAGTAAATGTATCAAGTAATTAACCAAAATGATTATGGTCTTTTAATCAAATTGGTCCTCCCACTAACTTGGCAAATCCTACACTTTCAAAGTAGGAAACGAAAATCCTAGTTGGATGGATTTCTAGTGGGTGATTAAATTCTTATAGTCTTATTGATCATCCTCAGGCACATCCATTATTGGAATCACAATAAACTATAAGTGAGCAACTCCTTGCCCATCACATCTCATGTGAGGTTCAATTATTTATTTGTTCCCTAATGCTCAAAATCTCAGGCATATTCATTATTGATTTATCTTGCATTAGTTAAGTTGATCCCATTGAGCTAGGAAACATGCAAATAACTTTAATGACCTCAGGCACATCCATTATTGGCCACCAACCATTTACATACTTACAACATCTTATGCTTAACAATTATTCTTAAGAAAATCTCTTAAACAAATGCATCATTCCCAAGCTCATATAGCTAATAATGCAAGTGTTTAAAATTTCTTAAAATAACTGCCTTAATGGAGAGCCATGATATTATTACCATAATTATACCATTACCAACTTAATCATTTGTTTGGAAGATTTTGTTATCGGCTTAATTACTATTATGGTCTCACTTTGCACATTATTCAGTTAGCATACATATATCACATACTTGCATACATTCATACACATCTCATGCATACATGGATAAACAAATAATATGGTATGATCATGGACTTTCTAAGGGATTCAATTCTAAGCCACCAAGAATTGAATAATTGAATTAGGGCATTCCTAGGTGTATTTCATTCATTCATTTTACAAGAATTGCTGAAGGAGTACATAATCAACCCTTGATCTTGATCTCCTCCCACTGGTCCCACCAATGCTCTTGATCTCCTTGTTCTTCTTGCAATCCAATTACATTGTAACCCTTGGCATACCAAGGTGAATATACAAGAATATGGACTTTTAAAGTCCTTAAATAAATGAAAATACGTCCTAAGTTATTACAACATTTATAATACATGCCTCTAAAATAAAATTATTTATTTTACATCCCAAAGAAAAATAAAAGAAATAAATCCAATCACATTGGTCTTTTATTGTCCATGATCATCCATCATGCATATTAAAATTTAACAATTAAATAAAATATACATGTTTAAAAATAAATTGAATATCATATATTCAATTAAAAATTAAATTTGAATCTTATTCAAATAATTTTAAATTTAGAAACTTTTTTCAAATTTAATTCTATGAAAATAATTTTCATAATTATTTATGTGATTGGAATTCCTAATTAAACTATTTAATTAGGTTCAGGCTTAATTCTGGGTCCAAAATAATACAACATTTGCATAAAAAGCCAAAATTCAAGCCAAACACGCCCCTAACAAATTTTTACATGCCCAGAATGAAGAACACAGCCTGAGGCACAGACCGACACGGCCTGGGCCATGTAAACGTTGTTTTCGACACATGCTAGGGCGCGAGAGGGACACGAGCCATGTTGTTGAATGACACGCCCCTGGGTGCGCATTAACACGCCTATGTGCACTGGAAACACGCCCTGGGTCGTGTAAATACCCAGAACACGGTCTAGGCCATGTTTCTTGTGGCAATTTGATATTTTAGGGTTTTCTTGATTCGAGCCAACTTCAAATCAACCTAAATCTCATCTAATCACACAATTAAGCCTCAAAATCAATCCTAATGGCAAATATAGTGGCTCTAATACCAATTGAAGGCATGAAAGCATGGAATTTATGAAGGAGCAAAAGCATGAAAAACACAAGTTTATACCATTGAATTCAAAAATTTTCATCTAGGGTCACATGCATCATGCAAGATTTATTTTTATCTAATTGATTTCAATGATAAACAACATATTAAAACTCTTTTAATATGTTTTTGGATCTGTATTTGCCATTTAAGATTTTAGAAGTAATCAAATTAATTTTAGAACCCTAGATTAAATTAAGAACAAATACACTAACCTCTTGATGCACTGCAGCGTATTTGTGCCTTTGGGATGCGTCTTTAGGACACCAGACGTTGTCCCTCTAGCTTGTCCACACCAAGTTCACCTATGGCAGCCCTTGAACAGCTTCTAAAGCTTTTTCCATTAATTAGAAAATCAAGTTTTGCCTTTTAAGAGATTAGAGATGTAAACAAGACACTAGAAACAATTTCTAGTTTTTTTAATTCAAGAGATTGTTTGCTAATCTCTTGGAATTGATGAGAGATGAAGAAGAAGAGAGAATGAGAGCTTCAAGGGTGGCGGCACAAAGGAGGCAGCAGCTGATTGTTATTTTTTTTTTTATAATAACACTTATATAGCTAGGTCACCACTTAAAACCCTTGCCACATGTCACCTTCTGATTGGCTCTAGGTTTAATTGACCCAATCACATTGTGCCAAGTGTCAAACCTATATTTAATCTTAATTTTAATCATCTTACATGATTAAAAGACATTTGGCAAGCTTATGTGTAGTGTCATGTGTCACCATCTCATGGTGCCACATGTCACCCTGTGAAATGACCAAAATGCCCCTGTGTCTTAATTTTGAGTTCTCAACCCAAAATAATTATTCCTCTTCTTCTAATCAATTTATATCAACTATAAATGAATTAATTAATCTTTATTAATTAATTTCTCATTAATTAAATTCATATTTAAATACTTTAAATATAAATTTAACTTATACTATACATCCAATAATCTAGATTTGGTTTCAAGCCATGCTAGGGACTTTGCAATCTAATTGCAAACCAAACCTATTTAATTAATCAATTAAACTCTTTAATTAATTAATTAATTAAATCATATTTAATTAGGTGATTACTTGTGTATGTGTGTGACTTACTAGGCTCATCACTAATTGGCAATGAGACATGATATCAACTCTCAATATCATCAGAACTCTTTCTTACCATAAATGATTTCTCTAAATCATTTTATGCACCTCATAGACCATGGTTAACACCTAGCATAGCATGCCATGGCCACCCAATCAGTAATAAGGTTTACCTTAAATGAACCTATAATCATATGTTACCATGCACTAGAATCTCCCTGTTACAAAATCCTAATTCAAGCTGGAGTCATGGTTTATGTCAAACCCCATTTGCTATGAATATTATGTTCTCTTTTAATTCCAGTTCTTCATTAAAAGATTTTCTCATCAGAAACTCTTTTCTGAATAAATTTATCTGTCCTAGCCAGGAACTTGAAACATCAAGAACAATTAAACGAACATAGGATTTTATCCCTATTTACATAGAGGAACAGATTCCATCTTGATCAACACCTACCTCCATATATAACTAGTAGGAGCCAACACATGCCCATATACCCATACATAGTACAAGCATGAAAGTAGTATCAAACTCAAACCACCTATATACAAGATAACTGTGCTATCTCAGATCTAAAGATTATATGCACTGATATGATTTATGACAATACATTGACAAGAGTAAACTCCACGTGCTTGTCATAAGTGTCACTGGTTCGACCTACTTATCATGTATAAGTGCCTATCATGTTTGTCATATGGCATGAGACTCACCATTTCATCTTATTTATATCTCATATAAATAACTTGGGAACAAACATGAATACAATCTTTCTGGATAAGTCATGTCCTTATTGTGAAGTATCCTCGATTGTGAACCTATTTATGATACTTTGTGCTAGAAATACTGTCACTCATATTCTTAACAACTTAAGAATTGAATTTCTAACAGAACATCAATGGACCTTTTCTATTACACATAAATATATTATGTAAACGGAAAAGTGAAAATGCCTTTTATTAATAAAAACATGTACAAGATACATACTAAATGATATGCTCTAGGGCATACTACTAACAATTTAGGGCATTAGAGCATTGAAATTTAAAATTCAATCTAGGGTTACATACACCATACTTGATGAGTTATGTGCCTAATCAATTTTCAATGCCCAAAAGCATACTAAAACACATTTTAGCATGCACTAAAGATTCATTTGCCATCAAGAATTGAACTTTAGGAATTTAATTAATTAAACCCTAAATAAAAGAGGGGGTTTTTGATTTCTAACCTCTAAGGTGAAGAATCAAACTATCTTACTCCCTTGGATGCTCCTAGGACTCCAATTGTAGTCCCTCTAGCTTGTCCACCACAAGCTCACCAACTTGCACCAATGGCAGCCCCTAGATGTCCTTTTAGCTCTTGCCAACCACTTGAAATTAGAGGGGTTTGCTTTGGTGAGGGCTAATGGATGTATAGGGTACTAGAAACCTTTTCTAGCAATTTTAATTCAAAGAAAATCAAGGTTTTCTTCTTGAGAAATGAAGAGAGGAGAGTGAGACCCAAAGTTTCCGTCCAAAATGGGGGAGAAGGAAGAAGATCTCTTTTTCTTTCTTCCTTTCACTTATATACTTAGGTCAAAGTTCACTTACTTCCTTGCCACATGTCACCACATGATCCAATCACTTACTCCCTTGCCACATGTCACCACATGATCCAATCTTAATTTTGTTTGACTTAATCTTATCAAGCCAAGTGTCAAAGGTAGATTCAATCTTGACTTTTATCATCTTTCATGATTGGAAGACAAATGGCAAGCTTATATGGTGCCATGTGTCACCATCTCATGGAGCCACATGTCACCATGTGAAATGACCAATTTACCATTATGTTTTAATTTGAGTTCTCAACCTAAAATTATAATTTCTCCTCTTCAATTCAATTTATATCAAATATAAATTAATTAATCAATTAATCTCCATTAATTAATTTCTCACAATTAAATTTATATTTAAACACTTTAAACATAAATTTAATTTATACTATACATCCAATAACCTAGATTTAATTTCAAGTCATGCTAGGGACTTTGCAATCTAATTGCAAATCAAACCTATTTAATTAATTAATTAAACTCTTTAATTAATCAATTAAATCACATTTTACTTGGTAGGCTCATTACTTATTGGCAATGAGAAATGATATTATTTCTTAATATCATTAGAACTCTTTCTTATCTTAAATGATTTCTCTAAATCATTTCAGGCTATCTCATAGACCATGGTTGACACCTAGCATAGCATGCCATGGCCACCTAATCAGTAATAAGGAATACCTTAAATGAATATTTAATCATATGTTACCATGCACTAAAATCTCTCCGTTACAAAATCTCAATTCCAGCTGGAGTCATGGTTAATGTCAGACTCCATTCGCTATGAACATTATGTTCTCTTTTAATTCTAATTCTTGATTAATTAGATTTTCTTATCAGAAACTCCTTTCTGACTAAATCTATCTGTCCTGGCCAAGAACTTGAATCATCAAGAATAATTAAATGAACATAGGATTTTATCCCTATTTATTTAGGGTAACGGATTCCATCTTGATCAACACCTATCTCCATATATAATTAGTAGGCGCCAACACATGCCCATATACCCATACACAGTACGAGTATGAAAGTAGTATCAAACTCAAACCACCTATATACAAGATAACTGTGTTATATCAGGTCTAAAGATTATATGCACTGATATGATATATATGACAATGCATTGACAAGAGTAAACTCCATGTGCTTGTCATAAGCGTCACTGGTTCGGCCTACTTATCGTGTATAAGTGCCTATCATGTTTGTTATGTGGCATGAGCCTCACCACTCCAACTTATTTATATCTCATATTACTGCTTTGGGAACAAATATGATTATAATCTTTCTAGATAAGTCATGTCCCTTGTGAAGTATCCTCGATTGTGAACCAATCTATGATACTTTGTACTAGAAATACTATCACTCATATTCTTAACAACTTTAGAATTTCTAACAAAATATCAATGGACCTTTTCAATTACACATAAATGAATTATGTAAACAGAAAAGTGAAAATGCCTTTTATTAATTAAAAATGTACAAGATACATACAATATGATATGTTCTAGGCATACTACTAACAAATACATATCCAACCATTCTTTTATTTCCATAGCTCTATCCAACCTCTCTTGAACCCATGAATCCAAGCCTCTTCCCTTTTCCCATGTAAAAGGATATCCATGCAAACCAACATCATTCAAACAACATCCCTCTACAACCTCTCGAAAGCCTCTAAAAAGACAATCAGGATGATCTACACCTCCTTGCTTGTCAATATAATATAAGAGATCATTAAAATCTCCAATATAGACCCAAGTATGCGAGTACAAGGAACCTAGCTGAGATAACAAATTCCATGATTCCCTTCTTCTGCTACACTCAGGACAACCATAGAAGCCTGTAATGCGCCAATCAACACTAGAAGAATTTGTAACAAACAAAATCAATAAAGTGAAGGGAGTAACCAATAATACAATCATTAATAGAATTTTTCCACAACACAGCCAGTCCACCTCCTCTACCAATTCTATCAATAGGAAAAACAAGAATCAAAATCATATTGCAAATAAAGATCTTCAATTTTATTAGCATGCACTAGAGTTTCAAAAAGAAATACAATAGATGGCTTATTCATTTTAATAAGCTCTTTAAGAGCTAAAATTGCCTGAGGTTTGCCAAGCCCTATCACACCTTAGCCTTTTTGTAAGGTATAACATGATCTCATAGTATACCTAATGAATTACCGAACTACTGAAGGAACGAAAGCATGAAAAACACAAGTTTATACCATTGAATTCAAAAATTTTCACCTAGGGTCACATGCATCATGCAAGATTTATTTTTATCTATTTGATTTCAATGATAAACAACATATTAAAAATCTTTTAATATATTTTTGGATCTGTATTTGCCATTTAATATTTTAAAATTAATCAGATTAATTTTAGAACCCTAGATTAAATCAAGAACGATTACACTAACCTCTTGATGCACTTCGCGATATGCATGCCTTTGAGATTCGTCTTCAGGACACCAAATGTTGTCCCTCTAGCTTGTCCACACCAAGAACACCTATGGCAGCCCTTGAACAGCTTCTAAAGCTTTTTCTATTAATTAGAAATTCAAGTTCTGCCTTTTAAGAGATTAAAGATGTAAACAGGACACTAGAAACAATTTCAAGTGTTCTTAATTCAAGAGATTGATGGCTAATCTCTTTGAATTGATGAGAGATGAAGAAGAATAGATGGAGAGCCTCAAAATGGCGTGACAAAGGAGGAGTGGCTGCTGGTTGCTTTTCTTTTTTCATAACAACACTTATATAGCTAGGTTAACACATTAAACCCTTGCCACATGTCACCCTTTGATTAGCTCTAGGTTTAAGTGACCCAATCACATTGTGCCAAGTGTCAAACCTATATTTAATCTTAATATTAATCATCTTACATGATTAAAAACATTTGGTAAGCTTATGTGTAATCCCATGTGTCACCATCTCATGGTGCCACGTGTCACACTGTGAAATGACCAAAATGCCCCTGTGTCTTAATTTTGAGTTCTCAACCCAAAATAATTATTTCTCTTCTTCTAATCAATTTATATCAAATATAAATTAATTAATTAATCTCTATTAATTAATTTCTCATTAATTAAATTCATATTTAAACACTTTAAATATAAATTTAACTTATACTACACATCCAATAATCTAGATTTGGTTTCAAGTCATGCTAGGGACTTTGCAATCTAATTGCAAACCAAACCTATTTAATTAATTAATCAATTAAACTCTTTAATTAATTAATTAAATCATATTTAATTAGGTGATAACTTGTGTATGTGTATGACTTACTAGGCTCATCACTAATTGGCAATGAGACATGATATCAACTTTTAATATCATCAGAACTCTTTCTTACCATAAATGATTTCTCTAAATCATTTTATGCACCTCATAGACCATGGTTAACACCTAGCATAGCATGCCATGGCCACCCAATTAGTAATAAGGTTTACCTTAAATGAACCTATAATCATATGTTACCATGCACTAGAATCTCTCTCACATAAAATCCCAACTCAAGCTGGAGTCATGGTTTATGTCAAACTCCATTTGCTATGAATATTATGTTCTCTTTTAATTCCAGTTCTTGATTAAAAAGATTTTTCTCATCAGAAACTCTTTTCTGAATAAATCTATTTGTCCTGGCCAGGAACTTGAAACATCAAGAACAATTAAATGAACATATGATTTTATCTCTATTTACTTAGAGGAACAGATTCCATCTTGAACAACACCTACCTCCATATATAACTAGTAGGAGCCAACACATGCCCATATACCCATACATAGTACAAGTATGAAAGCAGTATCAAACTCAAACCACCTATATACAAGATAACTGTGCTATCTCAGGTCTAAAGATTATATGCACTGATATGATTTATGACAATACATTGACAAGAGTAAACTCCATGTGCTTGTCATAAGTGTCACTGGTTTGGCCTACTTATCATTTATAAGTGCCTATCATGTTTGTCATATGGCATGAGACTCACCATTCCATCTTATTTATATCTCATATAAATAACTTGGTAACAAACATGAATACAATCTTTCTGGATAAGTCATATCCTTATTATGAAGTATCCTCGATTGTGAACCTATTTATGATACTTTGTATTAGAAATACTGTCACTCATATTCTTAACAACTTAAGAATAGAATTTCTAACAAAATATCAATGGACCTTTTTTATTACACATAAATATATTATGTAAACAGAAAAGTGGAAATGCCTTTTATTAATAAAATATGTACAAGATACATACTAAATGATATGCTCTAGGGCATACTACTAACAATCTCCCACAAGTACTAGAGCCATTCATTACAATATATTAGACCTATCTTCTCAAGATGTCAGTCTAGCTGAGTCTGTGACATAGGCTTAGTGAATGGATCAGCTGGATTTTCAGCTGATGCTATTTTCTGCATGGCTACATCGCCTCGTCCAACTATTTCTCTGATAATGTGGTAGCGCCTTTCTATGTGTTTGGATTTCTGGTGAGACCTTGGTTCCTTAGCTCAGATGATCGCTCCATTGTTGTCACGCAGTAGTGGAACCACGACTCAATGGAAGGAACTACTGTAAGTTCTGTCACGAACTTCTTTATCCAAACAGCTTCCTTTGCAGCATCTGATGTAGCAATATACTCAGCCTCTGTAGTGGAATCTGTAGTCGTGCTCTGTTTGGAACTCTTCCAACTGACTACACCTCCATTACAAATGAACACATATCCAGAGGTAGACTTTCTATCATCGATATCTAATTGGAAGTCAGAATCAGTATAACCATCTAATTGCAAGTCTCCACCTCCATAAATCAAAAATAAATCCTTAGTTCTTCTCAAGTACTTAAGGATATTCTTGACAGCTATCCAGTGTTCCAAACCTGGATTGGATTGAAACCTGCTAGTCAAACTAACAGCATGTGCGATATCTGGCCTAGTACACATCATTCCAAGTATAGACTTTGGGCTAAACCAATTATTCTTTTCGCTCTATCTCTATAGATGCGAATCCTAAGAATATAGGTTGCCTCCTCTAAGTCTTTCATGGAGAATGTATTTGATAACCATACCTTTATAGTTGTCAACATACCTGTGTCATTACCCATCAACAGTATGTCATCCACATATAAGACAAGGAAAGTGATAGCACTGTCACTAACCTTCTTATATACACATGGCTCATCCTCATTTTTTATAAAACCAAAGGATTCAATGGCTTCATCAAAACGGATGTTCCAACTCCTCGAAGCTTGTTTCAACCCATAAATGGATCGTTTTAGCTTGCATACCTTGGAACCATCTTGGGATTCAAAACCCCTAGGTTGTTCCATGAAAATGTTTTCTTCAATGTATCCATTGAGAAAAGCTGTTTTGACATCCATCTGCCAAATCTCATAATCATAGTATGCAGCTATTGCTAATAAAATCCTAATTGATTTAAGCATGGCAACAGGCGAGAAAGTCTCCTCATAGTCGACTCCTTGCCTTTGGCGAAACCCTTTCGCTACTAGCCTTGCCTTATAGGTCTCTACCTTTCCATCAGAACCAATTTTCTTCTTGAAAATCCATTTGTTCCCTATAGGTACAATACCTTCAGGTGGGTCAACAAGATCCCAAACTTGATTCTTACACATGGAATCAATCTCAGATTTCATAGCATCAATCCATTTTGAAGAGTCTATATCTGATATAGCTTCTTCATAGGTAAGTGGATCATCTCCATGATCTACTTCTTCATGAGTAGACAACTCTTGTTCTTCTTCATGAAGGAAACCATATCTCACTGGTGGGTGAGATACCCTGGTTGTTCTACGAGGAACAACTGTAGATGTTTCATCAACGGGTATAGGTTAACTAGATAGATCTATATCCATCTGATCTGTTGGTTGGTCAAAATTCTCCAATTCTAACTCTATTTGCCTTCCTTTGCCTCCTTCTTGAACAAACTGTTGTTCAAGAAATGTGGCATCTCTACTTATCACAACCTTTTGTGAAGTAGGCAAATAAAAAAAAATCCAAAACTATCTTTTGGATATCCAACAAATCGACCTTTTTCTGATCTAGTCTCCAATTTATCAGTGTTCAGCTTTTTGATATAAGCTGGACAACCCCAAATCTTAACATGCTTAAGACTTGGTTTTCTTCCATGCCATATCTCATAAGATGTGGAAGAAACTGATTTTGATGGAATCCTATTCAGAATATACAAAGCTGATTCTAATGCAAATCCCCAAAAGGAGATTGGCATATCAGTATAGCTCATCATACTACGTACCATATCCAATAAGGTACGATTTCTCCTTTCAGATACACCATTCAGCTGTGGCATTCCTGGAGGAGTCAGCTGGGAAACAATGCCTTACTCTCTCAAGTATTCATCAAATTCAGTACTCAAATATTCACCTCCACGATCTGATCGAAGAGCTTTAATTGTAACACCCTCCCGGTAGTAACTCCATACATTCTACTGTTCCGGTGACCGGTGTCGGTCCGGACAGCTAGAACGTCCGGAAAAATATTTAAACTAAAGTCAGAAACCATAATTAACTCAAATATTAATAAGAAAAATTTTAAAAAAAAATTTTAGAAATAAAATACAACCAAGTAAAACGAGCCGGTGCCCAAGCGATGGGTAACCGAAGGGAAATTGCGGTTCTCGTAACGAGGAGCCCTAGACCCGAGGGAAAAATTATAAAATAATTATTGGGACTCCAGAGAAGGGTCATTGAGGTTCCTATGGCATTAGAATGCCAAGAAAATATTTAGAAAAATTTTTCAATCGGTACAGACAATTTTGACCCGTTCAGCCAAACGGAGGGCATTTTTGTCATTTCGCCTTCAGAGGTGATTTTTGGCCGACTTGTCCAGTTGAGTAAATAATTAATATGACATAAAATATGGATAAACATTACTAGAAATTAAATTGAAGATGAGTAGTGGAGGAAAGAAAAGAAAGTGAGGAAAAAGCTTATTTATGACATCATGGTGATGTCATTAAGAAAACTATGACCAATCACAATTAAGCCATCATTTGACTAACTAATAAAGAGACTAAATGAAGACCAAATAACCAGAAATTACAGCAGCCATCACCCTCTTCCTCATGCAGCCGAAATCCCTTCCCTCCTCCCTCCATTGATGTTCAATCAAGCAAGCTTAATTTCTCCCTTGTTTCACCACAAAACCCTAACCTCTCTTCATTAAAATTTTACCCCACACCTTAAACAACCTTTTGGCAGCCTAGAAAGTGAAGGAAAGTGAAGTTTAGAGTTGGGAAAAATCTGCCCTATTCAAGGTTAGTGCATTAGATACTTAAAACTCTTTATTTTATGATTTGTAACTTGAATTAAGTAAGAATTGTAACTAAAATGAACATGAATTATGTGTATACATACTATGAATTTTCGGTAGCCCTTGTGAAGGAATTATTTTGATAGTTTTGATGGACTTAGAGTGAACTAGAGCTTATGTTTAAAGTGTATACATATACATATACAAAGAATGGAAGAGTTAAATAAGGAAATTGTGAAAACTCATATGGGAATTAGGGTTTTGAGAAGTGAAAAATTGACTTGGCTTAGGAAATTGTTAGAGAACCTTTTTATGGTCAATTAGTGACCATTTTAGGTATGTTGACCATGAATTGGACTGAAAAATAGTATAGCCAAGTGAATGTGTAGGCTGCCTTGTGAGTGCAACAGAGTGACTGAAATTTCAGTCCACTTGCACAGCCATAACTTTGGCTGTGTAGGTCCAATTGATGTTTGGTCAATTGGACATGAAACTAGGCTTATAATGGCACATTTTTGCTGAAGAAACCATGCCCAAAAGACCAAAGCAAGAGGACCAAAACTTGGCCCCAATCCGGATACCCTGAAACTGATTCTGCAGAATGACCAAATGAACAGTACTGTTCATTTGGCCATAACTCACTGTAGATTTGGTCAATTGACCTGAAATTTTTACAGCAACAAGTTAAGACATAGACAAACAACTTTCATGAAGGAACCTACCCCAAATTATGGCCAGAACCTAACCCAAATGGCAGTGGCAGTCACTGTTCATGTTACTGTAGATATGATAATTTCTGCAGAATGGTAATCCGGCCAGCTGTGGTTTTTGGACTATATCTGGAGATACAAAACTCCAAATGGAGTGATTCAAAAAAAGAAATTCAACTAGACAAAATAAGGAACAACTTTCATGTTTGCCATTTCTTCAAATTCCCACTGCAACAGGGCCCAATGGAACAGTAAATTGGGTCTCAAAAACTGAAATTTCTGCCCTCCTAGATTTAAGTTGAGAAATGGAAATGGCAATCAATTCCAACAAGTTTTAAATACAAAATGTGGTATGTTTGGGGTGTTAAAACCAATACACCTATTTTCTATCCAAAAGTCAACATTTTTGTTGACCAATGAGGTGAATAGTGACACCAAAACTTGAAATTCACAAATTGAAGAATTTAAAAGTTTCAAATGCCCTAGTATACCTAACAAGATTGGTTTGGATAGTTTGGCATGCCAATAGGGTTCAGATTAGCGATCGCACATGGCAATATGCCATTCTATGATTTCATGGCTTTTAGCCATTCTGACCTTGTATTGAGCTTTGGCCTTGTGCCTGATGTTATCACAGCTTGTTAGCTGTTCTGTTGCACACCTGGAGATGCATATGTGACCGATGGTGTGACGGCCCGAGGTACTTGATACCCAGTGCCAGTTTACCCGTTTATCCAGTCCAGTCATCTAGTGTAGGTTACTTGGGCAACTACATGAATGAAAGTGGACAAAGTTAACGAAATGAATGGATATACAAATACAAAACAAACAAAACATGCACATGCAATACATATTTATTTTCTGTTATTTCTTGTTATTTTATTATTGCACCACTAAGCATTATTGCTTAGCGCGTTGCTTTTGCCACGCGTAGGTTCTGGAGATACAGATCGTGAGCCCAGTAGACCGCAGACTGGGTGAGTCCATCCTGCAGTTCTGCACAGTGTCCGTGTCACCTCGTCACCTGCAGTGCATTGGTAGGACACTAGATGTCATTTTGTCATTTTGTAATTTAAATTTTTATTTTCTCATATGTATTTGGGATTTATGTAATGTATTTTGAGGTTCATGTAAATAATAAAGATTTATGGTTATGTATGGAAGTAATTTGAGTATTTAATTGTTGTTTATATATGAGAACCCTGAGAAAGGGATGTTTGAGAAATGAAAAGGTTGTTGAGACCTGAAATTGAAAAATTGTTGAGACTCTATTGATGAATTGAAGTTGGGATTGTTTGGAAATTATTTGGAAGTGTTTTTAACAGGTTCCGAAGAACTGTTTTCTCCATTTTTAGCCGGTACTCCGCCGGATTTTCTATAAAATTTTCGGAACCTCAAATAAATAAAAATTTTGATAAATGGCTTAAATAAAGTATATTTCATAAATTATATGCAAAAGCATGATATAAATTAATTAAGTTATATTAGAGTGTGCCGGTACACCGTGTGGCGTTACTTACTCGGGTATACTGTACACGGGTAAGGGGTGTCACATTAATACTCTTTCCTGTTTGATTTTCTACTTCAGATTTAAATTCTTTGAACTTTTCAAAGGATTCATGTTTGTATTTCATCAAATACAAATACCCAAATCTTGATTTATCATCAGTAAAGGTAATAAAATAATGAAAGCCCCCTCTAGCCATTTCTTTAAATGGACCACATACATCACTATGTATTAGCTCCAAAATATTTTCAGCTCTTAGCCCTTGTCCAACAAAGGGTGATCTAGTCATTTTGCCTTGAAGGCAAGATTCACAAGTTGGAGTAGGCTCAGAGCCCAATGAGGATAGAATCCCCATTTTCTCCAGTTTTGCAATCCTATCTTCTGTAACATGACATAACCTTAAGTGCCAAATATATTTTGAACTTGAGTTGGTTTTCACCATGGCATTGCATTCTTTTAGATCACTTGCATTCAATTTGTGTTTGTCATTATTATCCAAATAATAAAGACCATCATTCATATAACCCGAACCAACATATTTATTTCCAAAATAAATATTGCAAACATCATCTGTGAATTGAAATTCATAGCCATTTCTAGTCAAACTAGATATAGAAATGATGTTCTTAAAAGCATCAGGTACATATAAAATATTATCCAAATACAAAACATGTCCAAACATGTAAAAAGATTTAGATCCTATGGCTAAAGCTTTAACTGTTGAGCCATTGCCAATCCGGACTCTAACATCTTGAGAACGCAAGCTGCTACTATTTGCTAGTTCCTGCATATCATTAGAAATGTGAGAACTGGCACCAGTATCTAAAACCCAAGCTGTAGATGAACTATGAGTATCATCAGAATCTAAATAACAAGATATGGACATACCTTCCGAAGGTGTATCCTTCTTGTCCTTCAGAGAAGCAAGATACTCTGGGCAGTTCCTTTTCCAGTGCCCATCCTTTTGGCAGTGGAAACACTTTCCTTTGCCTACATCAGCTTTAGTCTTCTTTTTCCATTTAGCTATTTTCTTGGAAGGACCAGGAATCTGAGGTTTCTTTTTCTTATTGCCCTTCTTCTTGTTGGACTTTCCAGTAGAAGAAGACGCAATCAAAGCTACCTCTTTTCCTTTATTGCCTGGCATATTCTTTTGGGCAATAACCAGCATGTTGAGTAAACCAGCTAAGGTGCATTCCTGTTTAGTCATATGGAAATTTGTCACAAAATTCCCAAAAGACTCAGGAAGGGACTGAAGGATCAAATCCGTCTGTAGTTGGAAATCCATGTTGAAGTCAAGATGTTCCAACTGCTCAATCAGCCGAATCATCTTGTGGACATGATCCCCAACATTCTGTCCCTCAGACATCCTCATGCGGAACAGCTGCCTAGATATCTCATAGCTAGCATTCCTACTGTGCTCACCATATAACTCTTGTAGGTGAAGGAGGATCTCACTTGCACTCTGCATGTTTTCATGCTGCTTCTTTAACTCATTACTCATGGAAGCAAGCATGTAACACTTAGCTCTCATATCATGCTCCTTCCACTTGTCCAAAGTTTCACGTTCCTCTTGAGTGGCCTCTGGAGGTAAGGGACCAGAAACATTTGAATCTAGAACATATCCTATATGTTCAAGGTTCAGGACAAGTTTCAAATTTCTTAGCCAATCAGAGAGATTAGGTCCTGTCAACCTATTGCGATCAAATATGCTTGCAAGGATATTGGATGGTGGTGGTTGTTCTGCGCTCATTTTTATCAGAAAATAACTGCAGAAAATAACCAGATTAATTAGTAAATGTATCATGTAATTAACCAAAATGATTATGGTCTTTTAATCAAATTGGTCCTCCCACTAACTTAGCGAATCCTACACTTCCAAAGTAGAAAACGAAAATCCTAGTTGGATGGATTTCTACTGGGTGATTGAATTCTTATAATTCTATTGATCATCCTCAGGTACATCCGTTATTGGAATTACAATAAACTATAAGTGAGCAACTCCTTGCCCATCACATCTCATGTGAGGTTCAATCCTTTACCTAGCCCCTAATGCTCAAAATCTCAGGTACATCCATTATTGACTTATCTTGCATTAGTTAAGTTGATCCCATTGAGCCAGTAATTATGCAAATAATTTTAATGTCCTCAGGTACATCCAATATTGGCCACCAAACCATTTACATATTTACAACATCTCATGCTTAACAATTATTCTTAAGAAAATCTCTTAAATTAATTGCATCTTATGCAACTATTTAAAATTTCTTAAAATAATTGCCCCAATGGAGGGCCTATGTTATAATTACTTTAATTATAGCATTTCCAACTTAATCATTTATTTGGAAGATTTTATAGTCATCCTAATTACTATTAAGGTCACACTTTGCACATTATCCATTTAGCATGCATATATCATATAATTGCATACATTCCCATACATCTCATGTATTCATGGATAAGCAGTAAATATGGTATGATCATGGACTTTTTAAGGGATTCAATTTTGAGCCACCAAGAATTGAATCAGGGCATTCCTAGGTGCATTTCATTCATTCATTTTACAAGAGTTGCTGAAGGAGTACATAATCAACATTTGATCTTGAATTCCTCCCACCGGTCCCACCAATGCTCTTGACCTCCTTGAACTTCTTGCAATCCAATTACATAGTAATCCTTGGCATACCAAGGCGAATTTACAAGAACTTAAATAAATGAAATTACAACCCAAAAATTATTACAAACTTAATAATACATGCCCAAAATAAATTAAAATAAATTAATTAATTTACAATCCCAAAGAAACATAAAAGAAATAAATCCAATCACATTGGTCTTTTATAGTCCATGATCATCCATCATGCATATCACTATTTAATAATTAAATAAAACATACATACTTAAATTAAATTGAATATCTCATATTCAACTTAAAAATTCAGATTTGAATATGATTCAAATAAATTTAAAAATTCAGATTTGAATCTTATTCAAACAAATTTAAAAATTCAGATTTGAATCACATTCAAACAACCTTAAAAATTCAGATTTGAATCACATTCAAACATTTTTTTAAAAATCAGATTTGAATCACATTCAAACATTTTTTAAAAAATCAGATCTGAATATTATTCAATCAACTTTAAAAAATCAGATTTAAATATGATTCAAACAACTTTAAAAATTCAGATTTGAATCACATTCAAACAACTTTTAAAATTCAGATTTGAATCACATTCAAACAATTTTTAAAATTTTGATTTGAATCATAATTTAATTGTGTGATTAAAACTACTAATTAAACACTTTAATTAGTCAAAGAATAGGCCTTAGATCATACAACAATTGCAGAATTAAAAGCCAAACCTTGAACCACCCATGGAAGCCAAACCATGCGCACCATTGATGGTGTTTTTCAAGCATGCCGCCACACCTCTATTGCAACCAGCAATGGATAAATCATCTCATGATCAAAACACACAATTAATTATATAATCAACAATCTAAATGGTAAATATAGTGGCTCTGATACCAATTGAAGGAACGGAAGCGTGAAAAACACAAGTTTATACCATTGAATTCAAAAATTTTCACCTAGGGTCACATGCATCATGTAAGATTTATTTTTATCTATTTGATTTCAATGATAAACAACATATTAAAACTCTGTTAATATGTTTTTGGATCTGTATTTGCCATTTAAGATTTTAAAATTAATCAGATTAATTTTAGAACCCTAGATTAAATCAAGAACGATTACACTAACCTCTTGATGCACTGCAGCGTGTCTGTGCCTTTGAGATTCATCTTCAGGACACCAGATGTTGTCCCTCTAGCTTGTCCACACCAAGAACACCTATGGCAGCCCTTGAACAGCTTCTAAAGCTTTTTCTATTAATTAGAAATTCAAGTTCTGCCTTTTAAGAGATTAAAGATGTAAACAGGACACTAGAAACAATTTCTAGTGTTCTTAATTCAAGAGATTGATGGCTAATCTCTTTGAATTGATGAGAGATGAAGAAGAATAGATGGAGAGCCTCAAAATGGCGTGACAAAGGAGGAGTGGCTGCTGGTTGCTTTTCTTTTTTCATAACAACACTTATATAGCTAGGTTAACACATTAAACCCTTGCCACATGTCACCCTTTGATTAGCTCTAGGTTTAAGTGACCCAATCACATTGTGCCAAGTGTCAAACCTATATTTAATCTTAATATTAATCATCTTACATGATTAAAAACATTTGGCAAGCTTATGTGTAATCCCATGTGTCACCATCTCATGGTGCCACGTGTCACACTGTGAAATGACCAAAATGCCCCTGTGTCTTAATTTTGAGTTCTCAACCCAAAATAATTATTTCTCTTCTTCTAATCAATTTATATCAAATATAAATTAATTAATTAATCTCTATTAATTAATTTCTCATTAATTAAATTCATATTTAAACACTTTAAATATAAATTTAACTTATACTACACATCCAATAATCTAGATTTGGTTTCAAGTCATGCTAGGGACTTTGCAATCTAATTGCAAACCAAACCTATTTAATTAATTAATCAATTAAACTCTTTAATTAATTAATTAAATCATATTTAATTAGGTGATAACTTGTGTATGTGTGTGACTTACTAGGCTCATCACTAATTGGCAATGAGACATGATATCAACTCTTAATATCATCAGAACTCTTTCTTACCATAAATGATTTCTCTAAATCATTTTATGCACCTCATAGACCATGGTTAACACCTAGCATAGCATGCCATGGCCACCCAATTAGTAATAAGGTTTACCTTAAATGAACCTATAATCATATGTTACCATGCACTAGAATCTCTCTGTTACAAAATCCCAACTCAAGCTGGAGTTATGGTTTATGTCAAACTCCATTTGCTATGAATATTATGTTCTCTTTTAATTCTAGTTCTTGATTAAAAAGATTTTTCATCGTAAACTCTTTCTAATAAATCTATCTGTCTCCGCCAGAACTTGAAACATCAAGAACAATTAAATGAACATAGGATTTTATCTCTATTTACTTAGAGGAACAGATTCCATCTTGATCAACACCTACCTCCATATATAACTAGTAGGAGCCAACACATGCCCATATACCCATACATAGTATAAGTATGAAAGCAGTATCAAACTCAAACCACATATATACAAGATAACTGTGCTATCTCAGGTCTAAAGATTATATGCACTGATATGATTTATGGCAATATATTGACAAGAGTAAACTCCATGTGCTTGTCATAAGTGTCACTGGTTTGGCCTACTTATCATTTATAAGTGCCTATCATGTTTGTCATATGGCATGAGACTCACCATTTCATCTTATTTATATCTCATATAAATAACTTGGTAACAAACATGAATACAATCTTTCTGGATAAGTCATGTCCTTATTATGAAGTATCCTCGATTGTGAACCTATTTATGATCCTTTGTACTAGAAATACTGTCACTCATATTCTTAACAACTTAAGAATAGAATTTCTAACAAAATATCAATGGACCTTTTCTATTACACATAAATATATTATGTAAACAGAAAAGTGGAAATGCCTTTTATTAATAAAATATGTACAAGATACATACTAAATGATATGCTCTAGGGCATACTACTAACAACTACACCTACCGATAACCCATTAAATATATTACAAGGGATTTTAAACGAATCATAGCATTTTATTTTATTTTTATTTTGTGGAAAAACTGCATGGTGATGGTTAAAACTTTAGCAAAACCCAAAATTTATAACCTGTTGAAATCATAATATAAATCAAGTAAAAGATTTACCTTCAATCCATTTCACAAGCATAATAATAATTCATTTACATTTCAAGTAAACATTTAATTTCAAATTTTACATTCCTTAAAGATAATAAACTTAATATTACAAGAATTGCATTTACATAAGTCTCAAAATAATATTACAAATATTTACAATCTCAAAATGTTATAACAATGTAATGCTTTTTATACGACTGCTCAATGTCAATATAACCATACATAAAGCTACAAAATACATTAAATGAAACTACAAGGGTATGCCTAATATATATATCCACAGTCAATTCAAAAGTTGCTCTAAAGTCTCTCACTCAGTAGCTTTCTCCTTTCCCCTACCTATGACAGCATAAATAAGCTATCGCTGAGTATATCACTCAATGGTGCACAACTAATAATTTTAAAACTTAAGATAAAGTACAACTTGTCAAGATATAACAAATCACATTTTCCATAATCATGAAAATATCACAATAATTTCTAAGTCCAGGACAACCATTTATTGAAATCACCTTTTAATTAAGAAATCATAATTCAGAAATCACAATTCATGATTATTGCCAACAACAACACACAGTTTAGACCATGACAAAAAATTTCACGATTAATGCCGTGTTGTACACTACGACAAAGCAAATCAACCTCACTAACTGTTATTAATAAGGGAAGGGCTAGATAGCTAATGAGTACTCATATAGTCTCACCCACTAACCATTATTAATGGGGGATATAATCAAAATCAATTATCAAATCCCAAATAGCCGTTACCACTGGGGAATTCCGAATGGGACAGTCATGCTAACTGTGGTTTTAAAACAGTTTCAAAGAATTTCAAATCAAATAGTCGCAATCAATTTATCATAAAAACCACAAGGATTGGCAACACACAAATTTCTCAAATGCAAGGGAAAATCATAACTCCTTCATATAAAGCTCATTCAAATCAATTTCAAGTTAAAAACAAGAAAGGAATTTAGTTGTGCATAAACCTTCAATTATCTCCTTTCTCTTTACTTACTTCTCCTTGTCCGTCCCAACCTCTTTTTCTACTAAAAACACATAAGTAGAATGTCTCAATACTCATCTCAACTATCATGAAGTACTCATTACATGAATGTCTAATGCATCCCTAAATTAGCTTTGTAATTTCAATGAGTTTTGGATTCTGGACAGCTTAGTATCTTGACTTTTGAACCCAATTTTTACATAGTTTCAATCATAATTTAGTGAGGTGCTCTTCATGAAATTTGTTCTTCTTGATCTCAGCTTTATTTCCTTTTTGAATCACCTAATTTGGAGTTTTGTAGCTCTAGTTATGATCAAATTACTAGTTACTGTTCATGCACACCAACTCTGCAGATTCCATGTTTTCATAATTTTACTCAATTTTGCATCTAACATCCAGGCATCTTATGTTCATAATTTGATCTAAGTCCTTAAAGCAATATTATAGGTCTCTGTCTTAGGTTTCCAAATCATTTTGAATCACTCTAATTGGAGTTTTTTAGCTAAAGTTACAACCTATTAACCATGCTGGGGTCATAAGGCCATTTAGCTGAATTGCAGGAAATCTAACTTATGCAAGCCTAAATTGCTCTAGCAATTTCCCTAAGTTGCCCTAAGATCTAGGTTCTAGTCGAAACACCAAAGTTGTAGTTCTATATGTTATAAGAATTTTGGCTTTAGAATCACTGCATTTGCAGTTTTGTATCCCAAGTTATGGTAATTTTTCCATAACTGGTCGGATGGCCATTTTCCAGAATTTCCAAGTTAGTCCAGGCTCAGGCAGATTTGTTGACCCAAATTTGCCTAGCAATTTGGTTAAGTTAAGTTCATAATTTGGCCTTACGTTCTCCATATGAAATGTTCTACTATGTTTCAGGTTTCTATTGGTTCAAGAATCACCTAAGTTGGAGTTTTCTAAAGTGAGTTATGACAATTTTAATATTACTATTCATGTGGTCATTCTGTCAGGTTCAGAATTTCCACCTCCGGATTCAAGGCTCATTTTGGGAAACTTATGGTCATTTTCTGGGTAAGGTATCTTCATGAAAATTCTAGCCCTATGTCTTATGTTTCATTTCCAATTAGTTTCACACTAATTGGAGTTGTGTAGCCCAACTTATAAGCTACCAAGCACACTGGACTCAAGTGTCCAGAATTTCAGCAACTCAACACACTACCAATCCATCAATTCATCTCAACAACCAACTTCAATTCACACTTAATGTACATCAATTGGTCAATATTTGGACATAAGAACATTAATTTCACAATATGGCACAAAATCTCCAATTTTCCTCAAACCCCAAATTCCCAACTTCACAATTCATGCAATTCCATAACATTCCACTTCACCAATCATGTATACCTCATCAATTCAACATAAATTCTCAACTAAAGTATGCCAAATGACCATAATTAAGTCTTATAAACCTCAATTGCATAACATACCACAAAAGCCCGAATTTTACATAAACTCTAATCTTCCATCTTCCCATTCATGCAAGTTTAATCAAATTTCAACTACATATTTCATGTATACAACTTCAATCTAAGTAAAACTCATGTTTAATTTTTATCAAAAGCACCAAAATCCCTACTCTTCCAAAGCTAGCCGAAAATCCCTTCACCCACACAAGAATGATTTCTTTCAATTTCTCTTCTTATTTCTACCCAATTAAACCTAAATCCAAGTAATATACCTACAGTTAAGCTTGAAAGTTAACTTACCTCAAGTGACCAATTTCTAATCTTCCATAATCTTCAATTTTCCTTAGTTCTTTCACTTCCAATCTTCTTATCAAGATCAAATATCAATCTTTTGTTGAAGTGGTTATGAAATTTGTGGAGGAAATTCAAGATTTCATGAGCTCAAGATAGGTATCAATGGAGGAAAGTGAGGGAAGGAAGAGAGAGAGAGGGGATCGGCCAAATGGAAGAAGGAGGAGGAAAATGGCTTTTGATTTTTAGTGTAATTTGTCTTGTCTCTTATATTATTATCCCCAAAATTAATTTATTTAAATTATAATTTTTAATTGTGTCATGGTGAGGTCATACTTATGTCATAATGTAATTAAAATTTTAAGTTTTCATTTCTTTTATTTCCTTTACACATTTGTACTTGAATTTTCCTCAAAAATTTCTTCGCAATTCAATACATTATTTTCATTTAATTTAATTGATATTTTGGTCAAAAATCAACTCTTAAAGTGAATTGTTCAAAATGCCCCTCATCGGTTTATAGTCCATCTTTTTCATAATACCCAATGAGTCTTTAGATTTTGGTTTACTTAACTTTTTATTGTATCTATCTCAATGAATTTTTCCTTTATTTTTAGTCCTCTAGGTGACTTTGAATAGTACTATTCACAGACCAAAAATGATATCATTCAAAGCTCGGATGTTCGGGGTGTTACCAACCCTCGGCAGTCCCAACTTAAGTAACTCATGACTGTTGGTAGGTTTACTCAACAGGTCCTACCGATAAAACATTTACTGGAGAATTAACTTACATAGCATTAGAGGACTCCACCCTAGAAGAAGAGCCATCCTGTTGAGGAATATTATTCTTGGCCTTTTCTTTCCTTCGGCTAAGTCCATAATACCATCTTCCCCGTTGACTTCATCTGGCTCTTTCACTACAATTCATTTCCCATGGTGATCATTATTTCTCGGCCCAAAATTTTGGCCCATTAAGCCATTCATTGCATTAGATACATGCATGGGAATGCCATTAATATCAATTTTGAATCCTAGCGGTAAATGTTGCACAACCGAAGGAATAATTGATTGAGTTTCCTTATCCCCAAAATCCAGACCAAAGGAATAATAGATTGAGTTTCCTTATCCCCAAAATTATTAGTCATTGTCGAGAATCTCAGAATATTGTCCCTTTTGAACCCTTCAGCCATAAACTTCTGGTCTCCTGAGACTACTTCTACATCACCCGTAGCCATGATCCCCATTCTTGTTTCAACTCAACCTCAGCAGGATGATCAAAAAGAGCCGCTCACAAAACTAATCGATATGCCCTATTAAGCCATAAATAAAACAAAACGATGGGAGTTTCATATTGGAATAAAACTCGAGAACCATCATCATCTCCCTTTTTAATCTTCTTCTACCGCTTGAATGGCTTAAGCACATCCACACTGACACGAATCCTCATAAATCTTCTCCCAAAGTATTCAAAGGATCATAAGCAATGAAGAATCCAATAAAATTTCCCATTTATCTAGCTACTTGTTCTAAGAAGTAACCATGCTAGAGATTGTGAACCTAGACCCAAAAATCCGCTCAATTGAGAAGGACCCTTGTTGGGATCTCCTCCTATTTTAAATGATGAGTGACAAGCATATGGTTCTTAAATGACCAAGGACCACCTTCCACCACTCTTTTCAAGTCCAAAGAATGGTAAAATTGAAATTGGTACAACTGATGTCCAATCTCAGAAATACAAACGCCCCTACCAGGGTGCCAAATATTGGCTAGATATTGGCCACCCAATTAATGCTTAAATAAAGACTTTTCAGTAGATGGTGGTAAAGAGTATTTAAACCATAATATAATTTATTATGTTATTAATCATGCTATTATTTTTCTTACTTCATTTTTTTTCTATACTCCATAAATATTCTGAAAATAAATCCATAAAAATTGAAAATACAAATTTTAAATAATTTAAATTTTCTATTACTACAAAACAATCTATTATTAAAATATAGTAATATATTATTTTTAGAGCTCAAACAGTCATAAATCATAACTACTTAATCCAATTATATAAAATAATGTTTATCTTCTAACTTTCATTCTAGCACCTTCTAGGCTTCCACTAGAAGAAAAACGTATATTAATAAGGGTAATTTATTATTTGGTCTCCAGATTTTGATCTACTTATAATTTAGTTCATATATTTTTGAAATTAAACGATTTAATCCCTCACTTATGCTTCCTTCAAAATTAGAGATCCTTTCGTATACCCTTTATTAGGGGAAATTTATAATTTGGTTTATGGGTTTTGATCGATATTACAATTTGGTCTCTATATTTTGAAAATTAAACAATTTAGTCCCTGTATTTGATAATTGCTAAAATTATTAGAATTTGTTTTTCTTTCTTATTAACTTTGTTCTTATTAAAACTTTTTCTTGAATTTTTTTTATAGAACAAAAAGAATTAATGTATTAGATAACAATTAATTTTAATTGAAGGGAAGCATAAGTGAGGGACTAAATTATTCAATTTCTAAAATATAGAGACCAAATTGTAATATCGGTTGAACTCCAAGGGCCAAATAATAAATTTTTTTTAATTGAATAAAATGTATATTTGTCTTTTCACTTAAACTAATAGTAATATTAGATGGAAGGACATTTGATTTTGACAGAAGCATAATTAAGGGACTAAATTATTTAATTTTTAAAATACAGAGATCAAATTATAATATTGAGCAAAATCTAAAAACCAAATAATAAATTTCCCTATTAATAATAGTTAAAAATTGCCGGTATAATGATTTACCGACGGCTTGCTGATGACATGCAGCGGAGAGAGTAATTTGTTTGTTGGTAACTATTATCAACAAAATTTATTTGTTCTAGGTACTAAGTAAAATATGGATGGCCAAATTCAACATCTTGCTGATGACTATGTTTCTGTCGTCGTTTGGCGCCACTATTACCAACAACAATATCCCTTGGAAATATTTTCGAAGGCAATTTTATGGGCAACATTATTATTAAGATTTATTTAATATATTTTTTTTGGCTTCTCACATTTAATCCGTTGAAAATTACCTACAAAACAATTGCAATGTGTAAATTTCGTAGTTATTTTATATTTTTCTTATAGTTCACAAAATAGTACTTCAAAAAATACTCACCAATCAATAATTATGAAAAATTATTATTTAATCTTTATATTTTAATAAAATTAATTATTTGATTCATATATTTTAAAAAATATATTATTTTGTTCATGCATTTTAATTTTATTAAACTATTTAGTCCCTCCGTTAAATTTTCATTATTCATGCTATTAACAGTACTATTAAATCTCCCTATTTTAAGAAAACTAATTAGTTAATTCTTATATTTTAAAAAATACTATTATTTAGTCTCTTTATTTTAATGAAACTAATTAGTTTATACATATATTTTGAAAAATACAATATTTTGAAAAATACAATCTTCGATGAAAATAGAAATTTTACTATGTGAAGATAAAATATAAATTTACATTTTTTTAAAAAAATTATTATTTAGTCCATATATTTTAATAAAACTAACTAATTGATTCTTATATTTTGAAAAATTATACTATTTAGTTATTGTATTTTAATTCCGTTAAACTATTTAGTCCCTCTATTTTAATAAAATTAATTAATTGATCTCAGTATTTTGAAAAACACTATTATTTAGTCCCTCTATTTTAGTAAAACTAATTAGTTGATCCATATATTTTAAAAAATATAATATTTTTTAAAATATAATATTCGATAAAAATAAAAATTTTACTATGTGAATGCTAAATATGAATTTACATTTCTTCTTAATTTTCAATTCATTAGACATCATTTTTGTGTTCTCTCTACTGGAAATTAATTTTTTTTATTGCTTAGAAATTTAAAGAAACTGATTTTTACTTTTTTGTATAGACGGCTTATACTAATTTTATAAACAAATGAAAACAAAGATAAAATGAGGGGGAGAACACTGTAGACGTAAAGTAAAAGAAATATAGAGAGAAAAAAAGAAAAAAAGGAGAGAGAATTAGGCTAGTTTAGAAATAAAAAATAATTGTAAAACTAAATAATTAACATAGTCAAATAACAGAGACTAATATATTTTTTTAAAATATAAGAACTAAATACTAGTTTGACCACTGTTGACTAACATAAAAATTGATAAAATAATTAAATAGTTTAAATAGAAGCAAAATATAAAAACTAAATAATATGTTCTTCAAAATATATATAGATTAAATAATTAAATTTATTAAAATATAAAAATTAAATAATAATTTACTTTTTTTTTATCAATGATGACACATTTTTTTCAAACATGCCAAAACGAGCTGATGAATTTATCCAATGCAGATATTTAAAAAATAAATAAATAAAACTAGAAAAAGCAGGAAATTGTGAAGATGTCTTGTCAGTTGAGTATCGACTGAGCGCTTACGCTTACCCTTAGCCTTGCCTGTAAAATTGTAGGATTTGTTGGATTATGAATCAATTCAATAATTGGTATAAGAACTTGATGAGGATCGTATTGAAACATAAACTTTTATCTTTTTTGTATTATCTTAAATTTAATTATAGAGGTGATCCAACAAATAATATTGGCCACAGCAATTTAGAGTGCGAGAATGGAGAAATAAGCTCAGTATTTAACCTGTTTTATATTTATAATTGTTTAAATTTATTATTATTATTACTATTGTTATTTTATTCTCACAACTTTAATTTTATACTAAAAACACTTACTTATTATGTAGTAAATTTTAATACTCCATAATTCATTATTCCAGAAAATTTTTATGTATATTACATTATCCTCGTATCAAAAGCAGCTAGTTGTGAAATGGCCACAAAATTACGAGGAATTTTATCCTAGAGCTGCGTTTGAGTATTGGTTTCTTTTAATTTGTGATTCATAATTTTTGTATTAGAACGTGAAATCGATAACTCAACCATGCAAATAACTTCAGAGAAGAACCGAAAAAAAACAATACAGATTGATGAGGATATATGAAAAGAGATGGTAATATTAATTGCATTTGAGGAGCCTTATCACCTCAACAGACCTTGGGTAGAGTTCCAAACCTAAAATTTCAATGGGTGAGTGATTCTTGTCTACACCGTGGATGTATCCACCTCATTAAGAATTGACCTAAAATAATGGCGGATTCTATAAAATATGGTAAGTTCTATTATAAAACATGATTTTTTCATTGATTAGGTGTATAAAATAATTTATACGCTAATATATCTAAGAACTTTCCTATTTGGTATGTACAAACGGTGCTCCATGGTAAAGGTAAGTGTTGTCATTGCTTAACCATATGCTTTCCTTAGGGACATTCCCTTGTAGGACTTCAAGTATCTGCATCAAATAGCAATTATAATGATAGAATTAATGCTTAAACCTATAATTATTAATTTCTATGGTCAGGGAAGATTAGTTATCACACCAATTTGTTTGCTTCTAATATAAAAAAAAAGAATGGTAAAATAAATATGCAATTGTCTTGGAGTTTACATACCTGACTCATTCGTGGGCGATAATCCGCTGGTTTATACACACAAGATGCAGCACAGTAAATCATTCTAATCATTTCATCTTCATTATATCTGCCTTGTATTTTGGCATCAATAATATCATTATAATTGCTTTTGTCCAAAGCTCGTTTGAGTAGAGGCACTGCCTGAAATGTAAAATATAAAAATATTAGTTAGTTTTCTTAAATAACTCCAATCGCTATACCTATCTTCTTTCAATAATTCTCCTAATCATTTAATGATGTTTTAACTGTTTATTTCAATTAAATATCATAAATCATTATACATGTTTGATTGCAAAGAAATATAAATTTGAATTAAAATTCAACTTTCCTCTGACTATTTAGCTTTCTCAATTACCTAAATAAGTTGCTGAAAAAAGTCAGTAAGTTAGAAAGGGTTAATAAGTTGGACTTCATTAATAGAAGTACGAACAAGAAATTATCTAGATCAAGATAAAATAATTTCCACATTGGAAAATAAAATTTAGGGTATTTTACAAAAATTTTCTTGAGATTAGACAAAAAATAATTTAGTTCTGATTATTTGAAATTCTACTGATTGCATTTCTAATGTTTAATTTCTTTTACAAATTGGATTTTTATACAAAATCAATTTGAATTCAAAATTACCCATAGTCTCTCTCTCTCTCTCTCTCTCTCTCTCTCTCTCTCTCTCTCTCTTATCACCAAAACTTTAATTTTCAGCTTCAAAATATGCATTTTCAACAGCTAGATGAAATGGTAAATCAATAATGTCTTGATATGTGATTAATTGTAGACCTTATAAAATAAAAATTTCTCCTCTTTTTATGGTCCAATAATTCAATTTTTTCTGTAAATAAAATAATTCACTAATGGGCATGATTCAATCTATTTTGTCATTAACAACTGTAGAAAAGAACAGTATTGCAGATGGAGAAACAAATACGTACCCTAATAGACAAGCTATTGTGAAAACCACCTTCATTTTCAACAGCTCTTTTTCCAGTAATCAACTCCAGAAGTATGATACCAAAGGAAAAGACATCGCACTTATCTGTAAGCTTCCTATCATTGATATACTCAGGAGCCAAATAACTGTATGCACTCAAAGAAAGCGTGCTTAAGAATAAACTAATAATCAAGAATTTCTCTCAAAAGAGTGAAAATGCAAGGAAATGCAATCATTCAAGGGTAGCAAATAGAAAACATATCTTACCCGGAATTTCCTTTCAAATTATAGATAGTGGGAATATAAGAATCTGAAAGGTCCACATTCTCTTTGGCTAATCCATAATCTGAAATCTGAAATGAAAATAATTGATATAAGTAAATTCATTATGTCATGTAAAAATCAAAGGACAACCAAGTCTAATTTAAATAATTTCATGCTTCAAATTAAGTTCACACTTACTAATAATATCTTTCAAAATAACATTTAATTTAAATTATGATTGCACTAAGTTGTCTAAGTCGATCAATGGGGTTTGGCTTTTTTTTTTTTTTTTTTTTTTCGAGAAGACGCCTAGCTAAGTTTGGCTAAAAGAAAACTCAAACTAAATATAATTGTACTTGATTGAGTTATATAATCCAATTAAAATTTAAAAACTTAGGAGGCTAGATTCAACTGGGGATTTATTATGAATTTCAAATTAAGTTCATGTTAATTTGTAAAATTTTACATATTAATATTGACTAATTTACTTACGGTAATATACTTGGTAAGAAAATTACATAATATAAATTTGTTTGGAAGTTACAGTTCTACTAAAAAATATGAAAACTTAAGTAAGATGGTAGAAAACAAACACAACATAGAACAACAATATAACATGTTAGAGATGTGTTTAGAGTTATATACTAATAGAAACATATTCATTGATTCTCCTTTATCTAAAAGTCTGAAACAAAATTAAGGTACAACACTAATAGCATCATTCTATTGTAGATATTCTCTTTATCTAGACTTGGGCTAAGTTTTGTGAAGAAAAAGAAGCCGATCCTAAAGTTGCACTTAGGTGATCAATTCAAAATTTTCAACTAAAAAAATTGGATTGCAAATTATCTCACTTCAATAATAAATATATAATAATGACCCCCTACTTCAAGGACTCTAGTTCAAACCTTAAAGGTAGATCATTAGATTCTCTTGGGATCATACAAGATAAAACTATATTTGGGAGATATTATAGAAAAAACTGCACATACAAATAGATATAGAGATTAATAAAATGCATACGAGCATGCATAAAATTTTATTCCTCGTAAATCTTACCTTAGGTTCAAAAGTATTATCAAGAAGAATGTTATCCGCCTTAATATTTCCATGTATGATTTTCGGCTTATCTAAAAATATATAAAGTGAAAAATAAGTGATGAATTCCTTAAACATGAAGAAAAAAAAATCAGACTTACTAAGTAGGTAAATACTCACACCATTCATGTAAATATGTCAATCCTTTTGCAATATCTTTGGCAATTGTCATTCTGGTTGACCAACTGATAGTTTCTCTCATATTTTCTGCAATTAATGATATCTTGTACTTGAATTTTTTTTTTTATATTGGATACATATAAAAGGTGAGAGAGCGTTAAGGTTTGAAAAAACACACACACACACACACACACACACACACACACGTGTGTGTGTGTGTGTGTGTGTGGCACACACATTTTCATTACAGGTTAGACATAGGTAAGGACTCACCATGTAAATGAAATCGCAAGGACTTGTTGGGAACAAACTCAGAAACAAGCAATCTATTGAATCCTTCAATGCAGTATCCAATAAGCTTGACAAGATGTTGGTAACAGATGCGGCTAATGGCCTTAATCTCTTCCTCAAATTCACTTGTGCTTTGTTCTTCGCCAATATATTTAAGCTTCTTAATTGCAACGATCCCATTATTTCCAAGGGATCCCTTATAAACTATACCAAAACCACTTTCTCCAAGCATGTATTTGTTAGAGAAATGATTTGTTGCCTCTGCTAGTTCTTGATAAGTAAAGATTATTGGTGAAGTAATTTGTAAGCTCGCAATGCCAAGTGATGATTGTAGATCAATATGAGCGCCTCCTATAGATGTCAAGGAGAGAATATATATATATATATATATATAATAGAAAAGCTCAAATAGTCAAATTGTAGCAATAATGATGAAATTTTTTGTGGTTAATTTAGGCCTAATCATTAGAATGGTCGAGTTAATTAAATTGAGTTTATGTTAAATTAAATACAGAAAAAAAAATTCTAAGCTTGATTCAATTCCTATAATAAAATAAAATAAAAATATTTTAATATAACTTAAATATGAAATTATTATTTAAAATAAATATTTATATAAAAATATTTAAAAATAAATTTCGATTAAGCTAGACTAGCAGGATTGTGGACCCATGATTATTAGTCATGGGTCGAATAAGGAATGGTAAATTATGTGGTGGTGACCAAGCTTGATGCACTCAATTTTCATTGGACTACAATTTTTTTTTTATAAAAATATTACAAATTATTTTATTTGGATTTTGAAACTTTAATTTATTTTAAATTGGATTAATGTCAATAGAATAAAGTAAAGTTTTATGGTTGAAAATTATAATTATTCCAAATTAAGGAAAAATTCTTTAATTACATAAAATTTACTTATAAAGAAAATGAATATTTTTTTCTAGAAAAACAAGGTATGCCATTGTTGCCTTAAGAAATGGAACTTTATATATGGTACATACCGTGAAGAGATATCCTCCCCTCCATAGGTATAGTTCCTTCAAGAATTTCAATTATCTGCATGGCATGGCATGGCATGGCATTGTTAAAATTAATAAAATAAACATCTTTTAAGATTGTTAGGAGTTTGAACTCTAATCATATTCTAATCAAGCAAGGGAAAAAAGAAATTCATAATGCAAGAAGAAGATGACTTTTTTATCAAAAAAAATTGTACATAGTGTTGAATTTAAGTTTGCCATGCTACGTACAGGGCATGGGATGCTAAAAGAGAAGGCTGTCAAATGAAAAGAATAGGGAGATTACAAGATAGCTGATTTGTCCATATGATGATTTGTCAATGTAGTTTATTCATAATTTTGCCATTTTAGAGTGAGAGGTCATCGATAAAAGATAATATCTTTGTTTCACTGGGCATTTTTCTTAGATCCATTCATCTCTCTTCTCTTCCCCAATTTTGTAACTAAACTTTCATTTATCCAAAAGATTGGTTTGGATCTAAAAAATTGGATTAATGAGAAGAATTTACAAGGTTTAGGGATATTTGGAGTTCGGGACAATGAAAAAAGTAGAAGCATTAGAATTTGGATGTAGTCAGATGAGACAGAGTGTGTGAAATTTTCCTTTTTCCATTATTCTTGCTAAGGGCAATTTGAGGATTAAAATTTTAATTTAGGGTTTCACTTCAATCATAGGCATCGATTAACAATAACTAAAGTTGAATTTAGACAAAAAGATAATGTCACACAAGTTCCTCTCCTACTAGGAATGGGCAAGAATAAACACCTTGCTAGAAATTGTATTGAAATTTGTACACACCATATAAAATTCAATTCTTTTTAAGCAATCTTAAATATGAATCTCAACTCATTTCAAATAATATTAATAATAATAATAATCTCAAACATGCAATCCTTGTTTCTTAGGTATTTGAAAAAATAAATAAATAAATAACCTTTGCTTTGCTCTCCAATAGTAAATCCTTCCATCCCTCGATCTATAGGAAGCATTATCCTCATATACCTCTTTAGAAAGCATTTTTCTCATATCCCACTCCGAGAGCAATATCCTCATCATGCAAGCATTCAGAGCTAATACCCAAATAGCATATATTATGTATTAATCAAGTGTGCACTGGAGCACATTTAATCGATTCTATCTTATATATTCTCATGGTCTTACCATTAACATGCCCCGAAACCAACTATTTCAAAATTAATAGATAAAAACACATTCATAATAATCCATTGCTAGGCGAATACTACACTGTCTGTTCTATTCCCAATTTAATCAAGTGTATAATAAAGCATTTCACAATCATATAATAAAAACTATTGACATTTTTAGAAATTAAATTTTAGAATCATGCATATAATATATAATTTGAAAACCAATATTACAAAGTTACTCTCACTAATGTGAAATCTATAAATTACCCCTCTCTATTTCCTGCTTTCAAATAACAATTTTTATTTACAACATAATAACATTATTCAACGACAGTTTGCAATCTTAAAGCACATTTCATATCTTTATATAAGTATATTTATGCAATCTGTTAATCAAATATATATATATATATATATATATATATATATATATATATATATATATATATATATATATATACATACATATATATATATATAAAATTAAAGTGTTTACTGAATTGAAATAAAAATTTTGAGTGTCATAAGTCTTTTCAAGAAAGTATACGAGACGATTTATACATTGGGCCGATGACATTTTTATCTGACTTACAGATATATGGTCAAACATCAAAACTGTTTTCATAAATTACACACAAAGATTTTTACCTGTTTCATGTCTGGTCGAGTTTTTGAAGGTTCGTATATACAGGCTGCAGCACAAGAAATCATTCTTTGCATTTCTCCTTCATCATAAGCCCCTTGCAATTTGAAATCAACAAAATCCATATATTTCTTATTGTTCAAAGCTTCTTCAATTCGAGATTTTGCCTGAATATTGATAAATGCAACATTAGTTATTTTTTAATTAAAATTAAACTTTAATTTTCTCCCATCATTACTATTTTTTTTCCTTGCTTATGATAGTTTATTGCAAAGGAAATATATGGTTTGAAGGATTTGAAAAATTCCATAGATTTTAAAAGGTTTCTCTTAGGATATTCGGAACAATTATCCAAACAATCAAGCAAATTTCTCTTAATTATTAAATCATAAATTTGGAAAACAAAGAGATATGAATTTGTTAAGTTTTTTTTTCATATTAGAATTAAACATTTTATGCGAAAAAGGAAAATAAAGAATCAAAATTTAATATAGAATTTAGACCTTATTTTATATTTTAAATGGAATTGAGCATTTTTATATCGCATCAAAGCCTCCATTTACGTCTTCTCTAAGAATATTTCTGCTCCAAACGTTTCTTTGCGCTTTGTATCTCTTATGAAATATTGTTACATTTTCTCTGTTGGACTCTATTTGACATTAAGTTCAAATTAAAAAAGCATTTTTTTAGGATTTAAATAATTAATTATAATTTAATATATATGCTATATTGAAATTGTTATAGTAGAAGTGGCAAATTACTGATCCTCTAACCCGATTTCAATTGAATTCGTTTTAACCTGCATAAAACCTGAATGACTTAAAAATTAAGAGTTCAATAGATGGTCAACTCGACCACTCATATGATATGATCCAAAGTTGACTAATTTAACCCAACTAGTAATTTAAAAATTAATGTAATAAAAACAATTTCCTAAAAAATTAACATATTGACCATAAACTACCCATAACTCACAAATTGACCTGAATCTGATTCAAAATTCCAACAATATAACAATCTTATGGGTAAAACTAATCAATTTGTAATATGAAATATTGACTGAACTTGATTCCAGTGGGAAAAAAAAAAAGAAAAAAAAAAAGAGAGAGGAGACTCAAGATGATCCCACTACTGAGATGGTCTAAACCCAACTCGACCTATTAACCACCTAAAGTTTATATTAAATAGCTTTCTATTACTAGCTTATGTTTCTTAAACTAATATATAGTTTTATTTCTCAATTTAAATTTTATAAAAATTCAATGAATGATTTGCTAATATATTAAAATTGCACTAAAATGGATTAGTTTCATACCCAATTAGCAATATTATCACTTTCACTCAGTGGCTTTCTTCCGGTAATTAGCTCCAAAAGCACAATGCCAAAGGAATATATATCTGACTTTTCAGAAACTCTTTGTATTCCATGCTCTGGATCTGCATAACTGCAAAGAAGAATTAGGTTCAGATTTTTTTTAAAAAAATTGCAAATCAACTTTGAAGAAGCCCTCAAAATCGATATTTCCTCTCGCATGTGAACAAGTTCCTGAGTTTTGAAGAGCTCAAGCTAGGCATTTTTACTAAGCTCAACCCATTTAAATTCGATTAGGCTCGAACTCAACTTGCATTTAGCACGTTTATCAAGCTTATGAACTCAATTTAACCCAAAATTGTTTAAAGTGGAGAAAAAGAATCCATATAGCCGACCCCAAATTTTTGGGATAAAGGCTTAGTTGAGTTGAGTTGAGTTAAGTTAGCTCAACTCATATATTAAGCTCGTGAGCTCTAACTCGACTCATTAAGATTTAATTATCCCAATTACCAAAAAAAATCATAATTTTTATTAATTATCATATAAAACTCAGTCAATGATAGGGCCAATAAATCTAACAATTAAATTAATAATTAAGTGTAAGTTTCAAATATAACTATATTAGTATTATAAAGTTTGAAATTAATTATATTTTTAATTTATAATTACATTTTATCATAATTTTAAATAATAACTAAAATATATTATTACATAAAATAATCATAAATAAAATTAATATATTTACAACATTATAAAAATAAAATGCAACAAAACATAAACAATCCAAACTTCAACCCAATGCACTAAGCTAACCAGCTTAGCTATTAAATAAATTTTAATGAACCAACTCACAAGATTGTTTAACAAGCTCACTCACCAGTTTGTTACACTAGACAACTCACAAGCAGATTCAATAAGTAAACCCAAGAGTCTATAAATGAGTTGGTTCACGAACTTTAATGAGCATAGTATTAATAAGCACAAGCTCCACTTATTTATTAAGCAAGCTTAAAAATTAAGCTTGGACTTGATTTATTACAAAAAAAAAAAATAGCCGAACCGAGTTTTTATTGAGCCAATCCTAAGTACCTTGAGGGGCTCAGTTCATTTACCCTCCTATTTCTCTGTTTATATAACTATTCAAAAAGTAGGCACTAATAGCTATGCAATATAGTAAACAAGGAAAAAAAATTATCTTACACATTATTTCCCCTCAATACACTGGTGATATGGCCAACACTACCAATATTTGGCAAAAACTTGGCAAGCGAAAAATCTGCAACCTGAAAAATATTGATTAAACGGATTAGTGGATTTATTTTGCCATATTTAATATCCTTAAGTACCATACATAATAATGCTAATTTACATCCAAACATCATATACATCATATTAAGGATTCCACACAGTTTTTCCAATATTTTCTAAAATCAGAAAATTTTCCTATTTAACTGTCACATAAGTAGATAAAGGGCCTATGATGGAAGAAATGAATAGATGGTGGGTCGAAAAAGGATAGTTTTTGAAGGGAATGTAAGTCAGTTATTAGCCGATGTAACCAAAGGAAGTTAAATGAGCTGAAAATAATTTAAGTAGTTAAGCAGTTAGGGAGTTACTAGAACAATTGTAGGATTGCGCTATAAATAGGAAATGTACCTGTATATTATTTGGGCATCAGTTGAGATTAAAAAAGAATATTCTCTCTCTCTATCTTCTATTCTTGTCTCTCCCTTTCTTTCTAAATTCCCGAGAGCAAAAACCTTAAGCCAAGGGATTGTGACAAATTGGCATCAGAGCCCTCTTCTGAGCTGGGTTTGCTTCCAATCCTTCTTACTGGAGTTGCAATCCTGAGTAGATCAATGGGGTCTTCCAGAATTTCAGGTTTCTTTTTGCTCTCTCTCTCTCTCTCTCTCTCTCTCTCTCTCTCTCTCTCTCTCTCTCCCTCCCTCTAAATTCTTCTTTCTCCTCCTCTGAGATTTCTTCCTTCTTTCCCCCTATTATTCTACTTTTCTGATCTACCCTCTTCCTGACTTCTTCTCCTTTCTTCCATTTCCCTTCCCTTTCCACTGTTTAGATTTCTTTTCTGTTCTTCTTCCTTTCTTAGAATTCTTCTTTCTATTTTCTTGATTTTCCATTTTTCTTTCTCCAAGTTCCAATTCTACTTTCCGAGAATCAGATTTCTACTCTTTCTTGATTTTCCTTGCTTCTTGAAGTTCTTCACTTATGGGCTTCGCTTCCAATTCATTCCACTAATGTCACAAGATGACTAGGAGTGTGGTGGTGAATCAAGAAGCTGTTAGGGTTGCAGAACTTGAAGAGCAAGTCTGGAATTTCTAGTCAGTTGTGCAGAGGAATACTGAAGATCTAAATGTGTTGAAAGATGAAATGAAAAAAATCCAATAATGAAGGCAGTAAGTTTAGGGAGAGGTGCGAGCATTTATGAGAATTTTTTGACAGAAATGAAAGGAAAAGGAAATGAAGGTTGCCGTGGAAGTGAGGAGGTTTTTGGTATGGGGAATGGAGTCCAAAAAAACAAGGTTCTTGAGAACAAGGGGCTGTTACCCACTCCAAATTTGGGGTTTGTGTCTCAATTGAAAGATCAAGGTAACTCTGAAAGCTCTTCTAATGCTGATGACGTTAAATCTATGTCGCCTAAGATAGAGAGCCTAAGGCATGGCTCTGAAAATGTGCCAAGTATTTTGAGGTTTATGAGTGTCTTTGGATCAACTCCGCCTAAGTAGTTTGCACTTAGCCGGTCCCAAGCCCAGATAAAGGAGGAAGGTTGCTTTAGGTGACAACTAACGTAAAAATTTCATCACATCTCATGATATGGATTCAAATTATATAAACGTTGAGGCGTCCTTTAAACATTTCAAAGGATTTAATCCAAAATCGTTTAGAATGGAGAAAGATAATCCATATAGCCGACCCCAAATTCTCGGGATAAAGGCTTAATTGAGTTGAATTGAGTATAAGTGTCTTTGAATCAAAGAGTGGGATAGCAATTCTGTTTTTATTGGATAGACTGATGCTTGGTTCCATAATTGGAACAAGGGCAAGGTCCATTTTTGGGAAGAGTTTGAGAAGGAGATTTGTAATAGGTCTGGTGCTGTGGGAATAGAGGATATAATTGAGGAGTTCATGAAATTAAGGCAAGAAAAGTAGGAATATCAGGATGTCTTTAAAGACCTGAGAATTATAATGAAAAGACTCATTGCTGAATTAGGTGAGCCTCATTTCTTGTCTGGATTTATTGGAGTTAAAGGATGAAATAAGGCCTATGGTAAGGATGATGAGGCCTGCCACTTTGTCTCATACATTTGAGGTTGCTAGATTTTAGGAGTAGCTCCTTAGAAGTAGTGGAGCAGTTAATTACAACCCTAAACTAGTCTGTAATACCTTCAGCCCCTTTGGAACATGCAAGTTTGAATGGTAAACTCTATATGTATTTCATAATGAGATCAATACAATATATATACTCCAATTGAGTACTTTAATTAGGAATCTAATTTCCTATAATTATGCCCTAAAAATAGGAACACAATCTTAACTAATTTAGGAATACACACACACACACACACTGTGTGTGTGTATATATATATATATATATATATATATATACACAATTGACTTTCCATAACACTCCCCCCCAAGCTAGAGCTAGATATTAATCATGCCCAACTTGTTACAAATATAGTCAACCCGTGCTCCATTCAAACCTTTCGTAGAGATATCTCCCAATTGTTCTCCAGTCTCGATGTGCCCTATTGAAATGATCTTCTGCTGAATCTTTTCACGAGTGAAGTGACAGTCAATCTTAATATGTTTAGTTCGCTCATAAAAACACTGCATTAGAAGTGACATGTAGAGCAACTTGATTATCACGCCACAAATTAGTAAGTAGTAAGGTCTTAAGACCAACCTTATCTAACAGTTGATATTCGCATTACTTTACACAGATTGTGTCATAGCTCAGTATTCTAATTCAGTATTAGAACGCAAAACAACACTCTTCTTTTTTACTACTCCATCACACCAAGTCAACACTCTTCTTTTTTACTACTCCATCACACCAAGTCTCTCCAACGAAGACACAATATCCTGTAGTTAACATTCCATCGACCTTCAAGTCTGCCCAATCTGCATATGAAAAACATTCAATATTCGAATGTCCATAATTACTATACAAAAGACCATGCCCTAGAGCTCCCTTCAAGTAACAAAAAATTTGTTCCAAAGCTTCCCAATAGGCAACAGTGGGAGAGGACATAAATTGACTTACTACACTAACGAAGTATGCAATATTTGGATGAGTCACTCTAAAATAATTTAACTTATCAACCAATCACCTATACATCTCAAGATCTTGAAACACTTCACCATCTCCCGCTATAAGTTGAAGATTAGGAGTCATTGGCGTGCTCTTATACCATGTAAGTTTGAATGGTGAAATCTATATATACTACAATTGTGTATTCTAATTAGGAATCTAATGTCCTATAATTATGCCAAAAAAATAGGAACACAATCCTAACTGATTTAGGAATATATATGAAGACACTATATACAATTGACCTTCCAATCCAAAACATAACAAATACTAATCCTAATCCTACAACTATGCCATACAAAATTTCACAGTTGCTTCAGAATTTTCTCTCTCTAAAGCCACCAAATGCTGTTGCTACTACAGCTTTGAAATTACAAAACAAAACCAGCAAAACCTTTCCAAAGGAACAATCAATCTTCATCTAACCAATCTACAATGAAAATACCACCACAACACAATTCAATTGGCTTAAGACAACCTAAGCCATGTCACAAGCGTGGAGAGAAGTATTTTCCTGGTCAAGTATGCATGCAGAAATTAGTGATAGCAATGCATGTGTAACATCCTAGGCAAATCCCACATCGGCAAAACACGGAAGAGATGCTGGGTTTATAAGTTGATGGTTCGTAACTCCTAGTGACGCGTTTTAAAACCGTGAGGGCTTCGGCCCAGGGCGGACAATATCACTAGTGGGCCGAGCCATTACATTTGAGGTATCAGAGCCGCTCCGCGTGCAACCTTGGGCGATGGTGGGGCAAACCTCAGTGAAGACACTGAGTCCCATAAGGGGGGTGGATTGTAACACCCTAGGTAAATCCCACATCGGCAAAACACGGGAGAGATGCTGGGTTTGTAAGTTGGTGGTTCGTAACTCCTAGTAACGCGTTTTAAAACTATGAGGGTTTCGGCCCAGAGCGGACAATATCACTAGTGGGCCAAGCCATTACAGCATGTCACTGAGGCGGATAAGGAGAAATGTTATACTCAGGAACAAGAAGGTGAGGAAAGGAGGAATGAGGAATGGCATGACATTTCTTAGGAGGAGGAGGCTGAATGGAAACAAGAGAACATGACTCTTTCTATTCATGCTTTGAAGGATGGCCAAAGAGCAGCAACTATCAAAGTAATGGAGCAACACCAAAATAGGAAATTGCTGATATTGATAGACAATGGCAGTAGTTTTTTTGGATGTTGGGGTGGCCAAGGCACTTAAATTAGCATTGGTTGAGGTTCCTAAAATTACCGTTGCAGTAGCAAATGGGAGAAAGATGGACTGTACTAGTGTTTGTCATCAGTTTAATTGGGAAATACAGCAAAATCAGTTTATTTTTTACGTGAGGTATTGGAATTAGATATCTTTGATATGATATTGGGGGTTGATTGGATAAAAAGCTTCAATCCAATAATATTTAACGTTGTGCACTACAAAAGCGTGTAAACTACAAAAAAATAAAGTAAACACACAAAACACCAATATTTATGTGATTCAACTCTCAACATAAGGTTACATCCATGGGCATACCATCTTCCACTATCAATAAAATATGATCATTAATTACAGTTCAAATTATACTACCCATTAACCCAATTACACTCAAGAGAATCCTCACTACATAACTGCCCATAATAAATATATTAGTTAATCCTCTCAGTCACCTTTAGGCATAACACAATATATTTACTATTTTAACTACTACACCATAAAGGGTGTCTTCTATTACATTGACAAAAGCCCTCTCACCAATTGATAAGAATTCCTACACCTTGAATTTCATGTCTTTTCTCCACCTTAGGCCGAAGCCTCTTTCCCTCCAAGGGACTGCAATGAGAAAGAGCCCCTCATCAATAGGCAGAGCCAAATCTTCAACAATTGACAAAGTCTCTCTTTACAATGGCGACATCCCCACTCTATGAGCTAAAAGTCACTCTCCATAAGCAAAACCATATAACCTTTCCATAATACTCCTATTTATAGTATTAGTCACCTCAATCTTAATCTAATTAGAAATCCCACTCAATTAGAATAACACTCAATAAAAATATACCTTCATTTTATTGAGAAATATTTCTCCCACTCAAATTAGGAAAAGTCTTCCAAATCAACTAGGATTTTGAGTCATAAATCTAACAGTTTAACTTTGAGGGTTCCCAAGTCATTTTCAAGAAGGGAAGTAGATCCATTACTTTGGAAGGGTTGGCTGAAACTTCTACAGCGTATAGGATGGTACCCTGTGCTGGTTTTCAACAGCTAGTGCATAAGAATGGGAAGGATTTTGAGGGTTTTAACAATCAGCACAACCATTCCAGTCTATTTTCAATTTCTGGCAACTTTGAAGATAATCAATTGGAAGTAGCTCCAAAGAAACCATTTCAGCTTTGAAGCTTTATGAGGATGCAGTCACTCAGGGCCTCATTAAATGGTTGCAGTTATTGAAAAGAATACCATTCTGACTCAAATTCCAGAATTCAAACCTTCATGGAAACAAGAAGGTTTTAAAGGAGAGGTTATTGTCACAAAAGTAGATAAAGAGCCTGTGCTGGAAGAAATGAATAGATGGTGGAGTCGAGAGAGGATAGTTCTTAGAGGGAATGTGAGTCGATTGTGAGCTGATGTAACTGTAGGAAGTTGAAGCAGTAAGGGAGTAACTAGAACAGCTATAGGATTGCACTATAAATAGGAAATGCACCAGTATAATTGGGCATCAATTGAGATTGAAAAAGAATATTCATTTTTCTCTCTATCTTCTAGTCTTTTCTCTCCCTTTATTTATAAATTCCCGGTAGCAGAAACCCTAATATAAGGGATTCTGTGACATTAACACAAGGTTTAATTGTTAAAATTTTATTTGTTATCAAGTTAACTTACCTTTGGCTCAAATTCATAGTCAAGCAGTATATTATCCGTCTTGATATCTTGGTGTATAATTTTACCTGAAAAAATATACATGCGGAGAGAATAAAAATTTTAATAAGAAATATATTAATAACACAAATAATAATAATAATCCATCAAGCTGAATAACTAATTATAGCCCAAAAGAGCAGTGAATTACTCACATTTTTCATGTAAATATTGCAATGCATATGCAGATTTTATGGCGATTTTCATTCTTATTGACCACTCTAAAACATCCTCTTCTCCTGTTCAAATTATAAACACAGCTCAATAACTACTGCTAACATATACTGTGGCTTATACTATTTGTAAGATATAAATTATAGTTGCCAATATAATTATATGTATGAATATCTCTGGGCCAAAAAAAGACTCACCATCTAAATGATGTCTCAAGGTCTTATTGGGAACAAACTCTAAGACAAGCAATTTATTGGCGCCTTCATAGCAGTAACCAATCAGCTTAACAAGATTTGGGTGACTCACTCTTTTAAGGTACTCAATCTCATCTAATTTATTTTGTGGCCCTTCATCGTTTATGTATTTAAGTTTCTTGATAGCAACCACTTCACCATCTACTGATCCTCTGAATACATCACCAAAACCACCTGAGCCAAGCCGATATTTGTTGGAGAAATGATGTGTTGCCTCTGATAGTTCCTCATAAGTATATTTCCTCAACTCAGGTGGATCTGGTTCTGGTAAAGTAGATCCACCATCTGAGCAATTCAAAGGAGAAAAAAAAGTGTGAGAAAGACTACAGAGTTTTTTTTTTTTTTTGGATAAGCGAGCAAAGTATTTTATTATAATAATAAAGAAAACATAATAGAGAAAGCACCAAAAACACCAAATGCCAGCAAATAGATAGACTTGAAAAAACCACACTACGAAAATGAAAATAGCCAGAAGTAAAATACCAAGAGTACAGAGATCTCATCTCTAACCTCCAAACATCTAATAAACAAATTCTAAGAAATTATTCGTACGCAGAACCCATTCACATCAGAAAACTTCAAAAATACCTCTGGTTTCAGGGCTCGTTCCCGAACAGGAAGCCATCAACAATTGCAGAGTCCCAGTAGTACGCTGATTGAGAGAGAGAGAGAGAGAGAGAGAGAGAAGAAGAAGAAGAAGAAATGAGGTATAGTTTAGGAATGTTAAAGTTTGAAGGAGTTCTAGGCAATTTTTCAAAAGTATCCACCAATTCTGACCGAATCAATTATTAAATATTTAATAATGTGTATTTTATTTCATAATGAGGTCATTTCTCAGCAACTGCTTAATAATGCATATTAAAAAAACGACTGGGAAGAAATGAAAGAGGGAGAAAGATAAGATTTCAAAAAGTGTATGTGATTGATAACCATTCGATTTGATGAATGAAATTAAATTGATTTTTAAATTAATTATTAATTATATTATTAATTATTTAATAAAATATTAAATAAAAATATATTATCTAGTATAAGCTACATCTTTTGCCACTAGATTAAGCCTGTGTCAACATCACATTTAATGTATTTCAACAAGAAAAATAATCAAATTTAATGCCTGATTGTGGCATTCTTTTTTTTTTTAAATTAAAATATTATAATCATTTAATTTAATTAATTTTTATATTTAATAGGAAATTTTTTTATTTTTTTAATTTAAAAAAATTATATAAAAATTTAATTAAATATTTTATTTATAAATATCACTGTCAACAACCTAACAAATGACAAATGGCGAAGGGAGATTTATAATTATACCACTGGCCTATCGTTAACTTAAAATAAGATATAATTTTTAATTAAAAATGACTTACAGCTGTAAAGCATATTTCATTTTTTTATAACAAAAATAAATAAAAATAGGTCATATATTTCCGATTACAATTTACATATAATAGGCCTACTTACCCACTCTATTTTTAAATGGAAGCAAGATTATTAAGTATATAATATAATTATATATATTTTAAAATAAATTATGTAAGAGATATATAATTAAGAAAAAATTATAAATTTATTTTTTAAAAATTTTGAATTAGATGTTATGTTAATTTTATTAATGTATTTTTTTATAAAATTTATTAAAAAAAATTATCTCCAAATATATTGAGTTTCTCAGATCTTGTAAAATGTGATATCAAAGCTTATGATTATGTAATGGAGACAATACTTGCTGATTTTTGTGGTGCTCCGACACTGAATGGAAGAGTCAAGAAATTCTTATAAGTCCAATAGAGTAAGAAGACACTCTTTTAGAGAATAAAGACTTTTAGTACACTAATTAATTCTAAGTACATACTCAACTTTTGGTAATACCATAAATACTCAAGATAGGGAAAAAAAAAAATGGTTTGAAAGGAAGTAGGCCGATTAAGCATAATTTAGAAAAAATTCACAGTTGACAAGAGATTATTGAGAATATATAAATATAAATTTTTACATCAGAAAAAAAATAGGCTGAGTGAGGAAAAAGATAATATACTTATTACTTTAAATTTTTATATTAAATATATTGCTAAACTTATCAGTGTATTTTTTTATAAAACTCATTAAAAAAAAAAATCTTTTGGACTCTTTAAAATGCCTAAATGTCTATCATTTACTTATAAAAATGAAGCCTTCATAATTTTTTTTTTTTTTTGACAGAAGCTATCGTAATAATTCATTATATTTAAAAGTAACATTAGTATATTATAGTTTCACGATTACAACGGTAGAATTTGGCATTCGAATGGTAATGATTTCATTCATTTATCATATTAATTTACATAAATGATTAAATACTGTAATAATGGAAAATATTTCTATACCTTTTTTTTGTTTGCCAAACCAAAAACAAAAATCCATAGTTTTGATGCGCGTAAACTCATGGCATGTCCCGCGTTTAATTTAAAACTAGTCAAATTCTTGCGTTTAGCGCGGATAATTATGATAATTATATTAATAAATTATTTAGTATAATATTTTAATTAGAGTATAATGTTAACTTATATTTTAATAAACTTATATTATTCAAATTAAATATAAAATGGAATTAAATATTAACGATATAAACACTTTAATCATATTAAAAATATAATATTTTAAAATTATTACCTCTCTCTTTATTTTAAAACTAACTAAATGTCTGTACTTTTATAAGTGAATTTATTAATTTTTAATTTTTAATATTTAAATTATTAATATATTTATATTTATAATTAATATTAATAATTATAATATCATATATATAAATTTAATATCATATAAATTATTAAAAGTATATCTCTAAAATATATTAAAAATAAATAAAATGTTAAAGGAATAATTATTAGCATAAATTTACATTAATATCCTAAATAATTAAAAAATATATATATAAATAAAAGCAAAATAAAACATAAAAAAGTATACTTTCATTTAAAAAAATTGCAATAAATTCATTTTAAATATAATATTATCAATTAATACATTTTATTATTTTATGATTTATTTATAACATTAAGATTTTGAAAATATTTTCTATGAAAATTATTTATCTAAAAAAATATTTTTCATAAAAAATATTTTTCATTATTTGATTTCAATATCAAACTCATGGTATGTATTTATATCATGTTTGTGTAAGTGTTTTTACATTTTAATAAGATTATTAAAGTTTAAAAAATGAAAAATGACTTCTTAATTTATAAAAATGACTTAGCTTTTCATTTGACTAAAAAAATATTTTTATTGACTCATTTTATAAAGTACCTAAATATTAAAAAATACAAAAAATATGGTTTTAGTTCCATTAAACAAACAAAGACTTATAATTGATTGTAAAAATTTTGAGAGTTTAATAAATAATTATATTTTCTAAGTGCAATAATATGAGATTATTTAAATAATATTATGTAAATTATACATTAATTATTTGTAAATATATTTAACATAGGAGATATTTAAAATATAATATTATAATAATAATAATGTAAAATTCTCTCCAAAAGTGAAGGTAGGTTTGAAATGATAATAATAGTATAAAGCTCATATTTATTATTTAATCAATATGAAATAAATTTAAAATAATTTTTTTATAAAAAGAAAAGATATTTATTAATTAAAAATAAAATAAATTGTCGAAGTACAGATTAACACATAATATTATTGTATAAATAAATTAATGAAAAATAGCAATATAAAAATTTTTTCCATAATGCATTTAATTGCAATTACTTAATTTTTAAAAAATCAATAATTAAAGAAAATAACAATTTAAGTCACAAAAATTAAGATAATAATATTAATATTAATGATAATTAAAGGAAAAAATAAAAAATAATTAAATAATTAGTTTAAAAGAGAGTTATACACTCTTACGTGCCTCGTGATAAATTTAGGAAAAATTTTACCTACTTTATAAGATAGATAGATTATAACAAATAACTATAATACCCTCATTTAATACTTTTTTTTTAATATTTACATATTCAATTTGATTTTTAAACAAAATTGCATTTTTTATCATTTTTATAAAATAATAGCCATAAATTATAAATCAATGGTTATTAATGCAATTTATTATTTATTTTTTTGAAATTATATAAATTTAACATAATTAATTAAAGAAAATAAATTAAAATATTAATATTTTCAAAAAAATAATATATTAATATAATAACATTAATTTAAATTTTAATATTTTGCTTTTTACTAAAATTATTTTATTTTTTTTAATTTGATCATTAATATTTATTACATATAACTACAATACTCTAATTTAATTCTTTTATTTTAATATTTAATATCCAATTTAATTTTTTAATAAAATTACATTTTTATCACTTTTATAAAAAAATTTGTAATAAAATACAAATCAATAGTAATTTAATGCAATTTATTATTTTATTTTTTAAAATTATAAATTTAAGATAATTGATTAAAAAATTAAAACATTAATACAATAACATTAATTAGCAAGCCAAACTTTCTTTAGAATATACCATGTGATAACTTCTAGAGAAAACTTGACCTGTTTTGTAATACATATAGATAGATAGGTTAGGGAATTACATGTGTGACTAATAATAATTTTAATATATAAAATATTTATAATTTTGATATATAAAAATAAAATAACGTTTTGAATTAATAATTAATTATTTCATATTTTATTATTTTTATGCAAAATAAACTTTTTATTTTTTAAAATTTTGAATGAAGATTTCATAATAATAATAATAAAACATAACAATATAATAGAAATATTAATTAAAAATATAAAATAATTTAGGATTAATTAAATTATATAATTATTTTTGCCACTTTAAAATATCAAAAGATTTTTGTTTCCTTTTAATATATTAAATAAATATAATGTATTCAAATATTATCTTTATTTAGTAATATTAATATTATTCTAAAAAAATAATATTAACAATTTGAAAAATATAAAGATAGTGTAAAAGGAAAAAAAATATACGTATGAGCTATATTAAATTATAAGCATAATTATGCGTATATAGAATACGTATATATTAATATATTATAATTTACCTAATAATAATGACTTATTATTATATAATTAATAGGATAATCATTAATTATAACTTACCTAATAATAATGATTGCTTATTATATCATTAAAAGGGTGATCATTAGCCATTATTATTAGTAAGTTATAATTTAATCATAATTTAAATTAATTGAATAATTAATTAATAAAAAATAATGATAATTCAATGAAAGTAAATAAATTATATATATATATATATGATTAAAAATTTTTATAAATAATAATACAAACAATATAGCATGATTAATATTAACTAAAATAATAATATTAACAATTTATTAATTGTACTATAAAAAATAAAAAGATAATAAAAATTGAATATTAATATAATTTTTTTATTATAAATTTATAAAAATTAGAAAAACAGAATGGCCACTTTCTCTTTGCCTTTGTTTTAGTTAGAAAGTAAATTTCTTTTTTTTTTAAAATTAAAAATAAAAAACTGCAACTACTTTTTAAGAAAATTCTACTACTGATTATTGAAAAAGCAAGTTCGTAATAATTAAGATAGCATTTGATTTAAGAACCTATTTTCAATTTTCATTTAAAATATATTATTTAATTTATAAGTAAATTTAAAGATAAATAATTAAGTATTTTTAAATAATTAATTACTTTATAAAATTATAAAAATTACTTAATTATAAAAAATTACTTATAAATAATTTATGTGTTTAAAATAATTTAATTTATGAAAATAATAAAAAGCTTATACAATAGTTTTAAGTAATTAGGAATTTATTTTCTTTCTTCATAAATATCTTTATAAAATTTTCATTATTACTTTCAATTTTGAATAATAATAATAATAATAATAATAATAATAATAATAATAATAATACACAAATTTACATTAAAATGAATGATTGGTTTCCACAATTTGCTTAAAAATTATTTTTATTAAAATTAATGAAATTCAAAAGAAAATATGTTAAGCTTCATTTCTACTTTTGAAACTATGGAAAATGATGTTTTTCAGATTATTAGTATTTTTTGGAATACTATTAATACAATTAATAAAGATGATATTTAAATATTTTCTTAAATATATTAAGAGAATATAAAATTTTTTTGATATTTTAAAATTATAAAAGTATCATATAATTTAACCAAATGAAAATATTTTATATTTTTAATCTGTAATTTTTTATTATTACATTTTTTGTTAATATTTTTTTAACATTATGAAATCTTCACTAAAAAAAGTGTGAAATAAGAAATTTAGTTTACATAAAATAAAAAGTAATAAAATAAAGTATTGAGTAATTAACAATAAATTTAAAATAATATTTTATTTTTTATAATATAAATAGATATTGTAATATAAATAAACAATTCTACCCGTTAATGAACCTATTTAATTAATATAAATAGATTAATAAATTATATATTTTAATTGAACCTCTAAATTAAATTTCTATGTTCATTATTAGGTGAATTCACAAAGAGAATCTAGTTTTGAGGGCTTAGATTTGAAATTTGAATTATGCAAGGAGATAGAAGCAAGGTGGATAAAGACGTATGAGGTGTGAATGAGGAAAAATTATATAATGAAATTAATGTATGTACAATAATTTTATTATAATTATTGATTATGGTAAATTTTAGTTCTACTATGATAAATAATTATAATTAAATCATTGTATGTATAATGGTTATGCTAAATAAAAACTTGTGATTGAGGGTATAAAAATATTTTAACTCTTGGCTAAAGGTAAAATCAAAAAAATTCAAGGAGAATTATTTAGTTAATAAAATTAAATTTAAAATATAATAATAGATTAAAATATAAAAATTAATTAATAAATATTAATAATATTGCAGATTGAGTGTAATTTAATAATAGCTAAAAGTATATTAAATCTGGGACACTCGGAATCCACTCTCCTTTCCTTATATATATATAATGAAAATAATAATAATTATAGATTGAATAATAATTTTCTGTAATGTGAATGATTAACAAATTTAATTATTGTAGGTAACTGTACTGGATATAATTTTATTTTAATTAAGACTCATAAAAATGAATGATTAGAAAGTAGAGTAGGGCATGATGAGTGTCGGTGCGCATGATGAGTGTCTGTGCGCATGATGAGTAGGGCATACCTATAGTGTCGGTGCGCATGATGAGTAGGGCATACCTATAGTATCGGTGCGCATGCTGAGTAGGGCATACCTATAGTGTCGGTGCACATGCTGAGTAGGGCAAGGTTAAAACGAGTAAAAGAAAAAGATTGCTTTAGTTGAGACACTGCATCGCATATATTTACATCACCTATTTCGTCGCCATACCAAATTCTTCTGTGCTATCTTATTATTTATATAATATATTAATTAATCATTTCAAGAAATAAAAGTGTTTTGATTAATTTTAAAAAAGAAACATAGATTCTTGAAGAACTTTGGTTTGATAATTAGTTAAATTAAAATATTAATATTGTGGCTATTATTATGCTTATGGGTCCCTGCTGTCAATAAAAAAACACTATAGTACAGAGAAATATTGAAAATGAACATGGATAAATTTACACTTTGCAATGTGATTTTATAAATAAATATTGAAAATGTTATATAAATTAAATGGAAATTGTGCGTTTCGCAATGAAATTTGTTTTGTTATTAAACTGTCCAAAATTTTTATTTTTCTAAAAGAACATATTGATGCAGCAATTACATTTTAAATAAAAAGTTCTGCGTATACTGGTTTTTACCCATTTGAACGTTTTTTCTTTTTTTTTTTTTTAACCTAAACAAGTATTTTTTTTTTCCTTTAGGTTTAATATTTATTAAATGAATTTTTGTAAAATTAATTTAATTATTTTATTTCATTGATTAATTAATTAAAGAATTTAGATAAATTAATAAATAAATATAAGTAAAATTAAATATCAATAATGAGTTAGCAAATGTAAAATTAGCTAAGAGAGCTATTTAAAGAAATTACTTGTGAAGTGGAGAGCTAAGAGAAGTTAAAGTAGTGGGTAGGTAATTATCAATAATGAATGAACGTGGTTTTCATAGTTTTCAGACTCTTTCAAAAAATACCCGTAGAAGAGATATAATTATCAGATGTGTGCAATAACGTGAAAAATCCCACAAACTCAATCCAACAACACAAATTAAATTTCAATAATTTTTTATATTTTATTTTATCAGATTTTAATTTTTTAAATATCACATTTAATTTTTAAAAATTTATATTTACTTTTCTCAAATTTTGTATTCTATTTAAATAATTAAATCAATGCTTTTTTATCTAATTACATGTGAAATTGACAAAAAGGAATTCATCCTACCTAATCATCATGTAAATAATAATTAATAAATAATAATATTTTAAAATATTTAATAATGTGTCTTTATTTCGTAAAGAGACAAAAAGAAATTCATCCTACTTAATCATCATGTAAATAATATTTAATAAATAATAATATTTTAAAATACTTAATAATGTGTATTTTATTTCGTAATGAGATAATTTCTCACTAACTGCTTATTAATGTCTATTAAAGAAAGATTGGGAAGACATGGAAGGGGGAGAAAGATAGCGGTCTCAAAAAGAGAATATGCTCAACAGTAGGGGTGAGCATGCAAATTTGATAATTCGAATCGAATTAAATTTAATTTTTAATTAATTAAATTATTAATTAATTTTAAAAATATTAATTAAATTAAAAAAAATAAAAAAAATTAATTGAAATTCAGTTTATTATCAATTATGATGGAATTAATAAAAAAAAATAAAATATATATTTTATATTATTAATTATTAAATAAAATATTAGTTATAATTTTTTATTTATAAAAAAATAATAAACATGATTTAATATTAATAAGATAATAATTATAAGTTAAATATTATTATAAATTAAAAAAATAATAATTATAAAAAATATATTATTAATAAAATTATAATTAATATATTAATAATTTAAATTTAGTTATTTTAATTAATTTAATTATTAAATTAAAAGTAATCGATAATAAAAAAAATTAAAAATTTTATCAAATTTATTTTTATTAAAACAATCAAAATTTATTATTTCAATTGAATTATGTTATAATTTAATGATGCACACTTTTTTCAACACGATGCGAATTCTAATTAAAAGTAACATGGATTGCAGACTATTTGTGTTTCACAAAATTAAAGGGGAGGGGGGGAAATGTACAAATAGAGATTGACAGGTGATGGCAAGACGAGATTTTATTATTTTTCAATGATCACTTGTACTCTCTGGTTATGATCAATAAAGTATCACATTTGATGTGTTTCAACACAAATAAATTATCACATTTAATGCTTTATTATTCATAGTTAAGGTATTTTTATTTTTTTAAAATAAAATATTATAATAATTTAATTTAATTAATTTTTTATTATTTTATATTTAAATAAAAATTTTTATTTTTTAATTTAAAAAATTATATAAAAATTCAATTAAATATTTTATTTATAAATATCACTGTCAACAACGCGGCAATAATGTCATTTGACTTGCTGTGGTTGTGGTTAGAAATGGCGAACGTACATTTATAATATGATACCACTGGCCTATTAAATTTTTATAATATATAGACGAAGAGCCAGAGGGCCCTTCTGGCTCTTCGTTGACAATCTCTTCTTGTTTTTTTGTAAGATATAATTTTTAATTAAAAATGGCTCACAGCTGTAACGCATATTTCATTTTTTATTAAAAAAAATAGGTCATCTACGACCGATTACAATTTATAGATAATAGGCCTACTTACCTACCCTATTTTTAAATGGAAGGTCTTGAGTTAGATATGATTCCAAGCTCATTAATATGTTCTTTTACGATATGGACTAATGAGATAGATCTACTGAATGTTTGAGCTGAAATGGATATCCTGTCCAGTCAGTGTTACGAGGCTGATACTACTTGAGCTGAAAAAGATATTTTGCTCAATTAGCGCATCAAATTTTTTATAAGGTGATAATTTTATAAGAATCAATTTGCATATGATAGTCGCTGATTCTTATAATATTTTGAATTAGACCATAAAGACACTCTTTTAGAGAAAAATAAATTAATAGAGTGAAAATTTTTAATACACATGATGATTTAAATATAACTCTTAGAAGTACATACTCGAGTGAATTTAATAAAATTATAGACTCTTAATGACATCGTAAATACTCAAATTAAGGAAAAAAGTTTCTGTTTGAGGAAAAGTAGGTTCAGTAAGCCTAATGTAGAGGAGATTTACATTTGGTGAGAGATTGCGAAAAATATATATATGTGAAATTCTCACATAAAAAATAATATGATGAATGAGAGATGTATAAATAAAAATGATCCTAAAATTTTATATTAAATATAATATTAAATTCATAAGTGTATTTTTTTATAAAATTTATATAAAAAAAAAATTTTACTACTTTAGACTCCCTAAATGTCTTAACATTTACTTATAAAAATGAAGCGTTGATAATAATTCTTTCTATTTAAAAGTAATATTAGCATATTATATTTTCATGATTACATTTTGCATTCGAATGGTAATGATTTCATTCGTTTATTATATTAATTTACACAAATAATGTAATACTATAATAATTGAAGATATTTCCATTCATTTTCTTTTTAATAAATTACTTTTTTTTTTAAGTAATTTGATTATATCACAGCTTATTGTTATGCAGACGAACTAAATATTAATTATATTACTTAATATTGTACTCTAACTTCTCAGATAAAATGATTATAGAAACTAACTATATTATACGCAGTTTGTCAATCTCATGAAAAATAAGTAATTAAAGATAAATAAACTGAAATTGAATGCTTTGATTACTTGAAAGGAAAATATAAGACTTAAAAATTAAATATAAAAATTTTAGAAAAATAAAAGACTAATAGAGTCTGATTGAGTTGTTATTGTTTGATGTTATTGATTGGTCTTTCACGTTACTTCTTTTGACTTTTATAACTTTACTTGTAGGTACCTAGAAGACTCTTGAAAAATTTTAAAACACACTTTATCACATTCTGCAGTTACTTGTAATCATTGCCCACTCTTTAAAATTGCTTGAAACTGCTTAAAACTGTTGTCAATTTCCTTCTTTTAAATAACTATCTAATAATCACCATTAATTTAATTATTAATTATTTCATATTACAAATTAATTGATTTAATATAATAAAATTAATTAAATTAATTTTTTTAAAAAATAATTTAATTACGTTTTTAATTTAAAAATAATTAATAAATAAAATAATTATTTTTTTGTGTAAACGCAAACCCAAAAATGTTCCACGGCATTGATGTGCGCAAACTCAGGGCATGTCCCGCGTTTAATTTAAAACTTGTCAAATTCTTGCGCGTGGAGCGGATGATAATGATAATTATATTAATAAATTATTAACATAATATCTTAATCAGAGTATAATTTTAACTTTTATTATAATAAATTTATATTATTAAAATTAATATAAAATGGAATTAAATATTAAAGATATAAACACTTTAATTATATTGAAAATATAATATTTTTAATTTATTAAGCATTTTAATATTTCTTAATGTTTCTTTCTTTATTCTAAAACTAGCTTAATATTCGTACTTTTACAAATAAATTTATTACTTTTAATATTTTAAATTGTTAATATATTTATATTTATAATTAATATTAATTAATTATAATACAATAAATATAAATTTAATATTATATAAATTATTAAAAACTATATCTTTAAAATGCATTGAGAATATATAATATGTAAAAAGGAATAATTATTAGTATAAGATTATATTAATATCCCAAACAATTAAAAAAATATATAAATAAAAAGCAAAATAAAACATAAAAATTTTAAAAAATTGTAATAAATTCATTTTAAATATAATATTATTAATTAATATATTTTTATTATTTTAATATTAAAACTCTGTTTGTTTCGTGAAAAATAATTTGTCAATGAAAAATATTTTCTATGAAAAATGTTTTATAAAAAAAAAAATTTATAAAATATTTTTTATTATTTGATTGCAATATTAAATTGATAGAATATATTTATATTTTTTATATATAAGTATTTTCATATTTTAATAAGATTATTAAGGTCTAAAAAAATAAAAAAATAACTTAATTTTTCTTAAAATTAACTTATTTTTTTTATTAAGAAAATACTTTCTGTTAGACCCATTTTTCTAAAGTGCTCCAAATATTAAAAAATGTAAAAAATTATTTTTTAAAGAAGTACTTTATAGGAAATAAACGGAACTATTTATTGCAAAAATTTTGAGAGTTGAATAAATAATTAGATAATATTTTTTTAGTGCAATAATATGAGATTATTTAAATAATATTATGTAAATTATATGTTAATTATTTGTAAATAGATTAATGTAAGAGATATTTAAGGAGATAAGGTCCTAACAATGATGCAAAATTTTATCCAAAAGTGAAGGTAAGGTCGAAATGTTAATGAAGCTCATATTTATTATTTAATTAATATGAAATAAATAGAAATAATTTTTTTATAAAAATGAAAGATATTTCATTAATTAAAAATAAAATAAAAAAGTAAAATACAAAGTAACATATAATGTTTTAAATAAATAAATTTATAAAAAAAGTAATATAAAAATTTTTTCCATTATGCATTTAATCTCAAATACCTTAATTTTTAAAAATTTATTTAAAAAAAATAACAATGTAAATCATAAAAATTAAGATAGTAATATCAATATTAATGAAAATTAAAAGAAAAATAAAAAATAATTAAAAGATAATTATATACTATTTTTTATGAAGGAAAACATGTGATAAATAATATTCTTATATAAATAAATTTATAAAAAAAGCAATATACATAAAAAAATTTTTAAATAATCCTTTTAATCACAAACACCTTAATTTTTAAAAATTAAATTTACAAAAATAATAATTTAAATCATAAAATTTAATGTAATAATGTCAATAATAATGATAATTAAAAGAAAAATAAAAAAAATTAAATAATTAATATAAAAGAGAGTTATACACTCATTTTTTACGGCGAGTGATACGTGGTAAAAAAAATATTTTTACATAAATAAAATTATAAAATAAAGCGATGCAAAAAGTTTTTAAATAATGTATTTAATTACAATTACCTTGATTTTTTAAAAATAAAATTTAAAAAAAAATTAATAATTTAATCATAAAAATTAAGATAATATTATCAATAATAATAATAATTAAAATAAAAATATTTTTTTTTATGAAGGATAACATATAATAAACACTTTAAAAAAAGTGTTTACTATAAAAATACATGTCCTCTCTCTATATATATATAAATATATTACTTTTTCGTATATATATTAAGTTTTATCTTTTTATTCTTTTTAACGCATCTTCTTTTATAGAAGCAAATATTAGACCCCTTCTTCTTGTACATTATGTTTTACAATTCATTCCTTAGACTGAAATATTGAGATACATTAGCAAATTTATATTGTGATATTATTGTATCAAACAATTTTTAATGTAAATTATTCACAATAATTTCCGATAAAATAACCTCAATAATATAAGAATCATTTGAAAAAAGTAATTTTTTTAAGAAAAATAATATAGGCTGTAAACATATAATTTTATTTTTAACTTCCATGCAAAAAAAAAAAATTTATATTTTCTGTGCCTTTAATATGATTCTAATAGAGATCATTACATGGTGCTTGTGAATCAAATGTATATTTTGTTATATAAAAAATGTGTAATTTAAAAAAAAATTGAATATAAATAAAAATAATTTATATTTAACTTCTTTATCTTTTTCATGATTTATTATTATATACAACACAACTCAACTCAACTCAATTAAGTTTTTATCCCTCAATATATATATATGTGTGTGCGCACGCATTTTATCAAAATAATATTAGCAATAAATAAAATTTTAAATACAATGAAAATAGAACTTTAATTCCAATTTTTTTTTTAATTTTTAAGATTATTTTTTTTTCTTTTGCGCAATTATGATAAATTTAAAGAAAAAGATTTTTTTTCTTCGTCTTTACATTTTTTTTATAAGCTATAAAATTATTCTCTATTTAATTTAATATGAAATATTAAATTAATTTCCTTAACTCTATCTTAAATTAACGGTACTACTTTGTCAATTAAATTGTGACTCATAATATATTATAAAATTTACTATTTTAGAAATAGTTAAAATAAAAAAATAAGCTTAATTGTGAGTAATGTAACTATATGCATAATTACGAATTAATTAATTAGTTAACTAATATAGATTTTACGTATTTAATATTATCAAACTTATAACAATTAGCTGTTTATATAAACATATTACTTATGATTATGAAAAGCATATTGTATTAAAAAGCTGTTTTCTATTTGCAATATTATCAAATTTGCTTATAATTTATTTTTTTTTAGTAAAAAAATTTTAATTCAATTTTGAATATATGATTTTTGTATTTAGTTATATTATGAAAGGGTAAAAATAAAGTGAAATAAATTATTACAATATTGTTAATTTAAATGTATTATAAAATCAAATTTATCGTCATAATCATACTAATATAAAATATATTTATTGCTAAAAAATATTTAATAAATAAAAAATAAATTTTACCAGAAAAATTTTAAAAATAAAATGAAGTATTAAAAATTATTGCAATCTATTGTATTCTTATGCATTGTATGGAACAGAGTTAAATGAAGGTGCATTATAATGAAAAAAAAAAATTAATGTTTTTTTTTTGTATTTTTTAATTTACTACGTTAATCAAAAAGTAACTTTGTTTTAAATACTTTCTTAAAATTAATAACTAAAATTTAAATATTAAAAATCATAATATAAAAAAAATAACAATATACAATGAACTTTGATTAATATTGATTAATATGGTTAGATTTCAAAAATCATTGGTCCAATCAAAATAAAGAAAAATAAGAGAAAAAAATTAAAATATTATAAAATTGGAGAAAATTTTAAATATTAAAAATTGCAAAAGAAAAAAAAAGTCATATGCAATAAATATAATAATTAAGATAGCTATATTTTCAACGTAATAATAGTTATATTTTCAACGTAATAATTAATTATATATATTTTAAACTAAAAAATTTTTAATTAATCTAATAAAAATGAAGAAAAATAGAAAAAAAATTAAGAGAAAAATTCAAAAATTTGTAAAATTAGAAAAATAAAATGCTAAACAAAGAGAGAGTCGCATTCTCTTTTACTTTCGTTTTGATGTAAATATAAGTAAACTTCCTTTAAATTTAAAAAAAAAATCGTCCATTACCATTTTAAATAAATAAGATAGTATTTGAATTTATAACCTATTTTAAAATTTCATTTAAAATATATTATTTAATTTATAGTAAGTTTAAAGATAAATAATTAAGTATTTTTTAAAACAATTAATTATTTTATAAAATTATAAAAATTATTTTTAAATAATTTAAGTGTTTAAAATAATTTAATTTATTAAAATAATAAAAAGCTTATACAATACTTTTAAGTAATTAGGAATTTATTTTCTTTCTTCACAAATATCTTTATAAATTTTTCATTATTACTTTCAATTTTGAATAATAATAATAATAATAATAATAATAATAATAATAATAATAATAATAATAATAATTAATACCACACAATTTTACTTTAAAATGAATGATTAGTTTCCACAATTTGCTTATAAATTATTTTTAGTAAAATTAATGAAATTCAAAAGAAAATATGTTTAGCTTTATATCTACTTTTGAAACTATGGAAAATATGTTTTTCAGATTATTAGTATTTTTTGGAATACTATTAATACAATTAATGAAGATAATATTTAAATATTTTCTTAAATATATTAAGAAGATATAAAAATGTTTGATATTTTAAAATGATAAAAGTAATTATATAATTTAATCAAATTGAAATTATTTTATATCCTTAATTTGTTTTCTTTATTATTATATTTTTATTAATAATTTTTTTAATATTATAAAAACTTCATTAAAAAGTGTGAAATAACAAATTTAGTTACATGAAATAAAAACTAATAAAATAAAGTACTGAGTAATCAACAACAAATTTAAAATAATATTTTATTTTTTATGTTATATATATATATATATATATATATATATATATATAATGAATTTGCAAATGAACATGGATAAATTTACACTGTGCAATGTGATTTTATAAATAAATATTGAAAATGTTATATAAATTAAATTTAAATTTTACATATAGCAATGAAATTTGTTTTGTTATTAAACTGTGCAAAATTTTTATTTTTTTGAAATGAACATACTGATGCAGCAATTACATTTTAAATAACAAGTTTTGAGCATGCTGGTTTTTACCTATTTGAAGCTTTTTTTTACACTAAAAAAAGTAATTTTTTTTTGTTTTTAGCTCAATATTAATTAAATGAATTTTTGTAAAATTAATTTAATTATTTTATTCTATTTATTTAATTAATTTTAGGATCCAGATAAATTAGTATATAAATTAATGTAGGTGAAAATAAATATAAAAAAGGAGTTAGCATAAAACCAGTTAGCTAAGAGAGTAGTTTGAAGAAGCTATTTGTGAAGTGAAAAGTTAAGAGAAATTACACGTAATGAGTAGGTAACTGTTAAAAATGAATGTGATTTTCATAGTTTTAAGACTCTTTCAAAAGCCTGTAGAGGAAGATATAAATATCAAATATATGCAGCAACGTGAAAAGCCGTAATAATCCAATTCAATAATATAAATTAGATTTTAATAATCTTTTATATTTTATTTTATTCGTCTTTAATTTATCAATTGTGGCATTTTATTTTTAAAACCCAATGTTTATTTTTCTCAAATTTTATATTCTGTTCAAGCACAATTAAATTGATCCTTTTTTATTTTATTACTCATAAAATTGACAAAATTACATATATTAGAGCCAATTCTCATGATATTTAATTTTAAATGTTAAAGCATAAATTAAGTGATATTCTTCATATCTAATACGCTCGCAAATCATAAGTTACAAGACACGGATATTGTTTTCCAAAATAAACACTCTTATAACAATTAATTTGAGTTCCGACATTTCTGAGGTTTGAAAATGATCTTTTGAGTAATTATTAGGATGATCTAAAATTCCAATCAAAAGTTTGATGAAAATCTTATTTTTGTCAATAATAATAGACTTTTTAAAATAAAAATACATATTACCAAATATTTTAAAATATTCATGAGTCACATCTGTATTATTGTTTATTATTTATTTATATGTTGATTAGAAAGGATGAATTTCTTTTGGTCATTGTTAAATGATTTATGAATAGGTCAGAATTGGTGGCTACATAAAAAAGTCATTGTTAAATGATTTATGAATAGGTCAGAATTGGTGGCTACATAAAAAAAAAAAAAAAAAAAATTATTGCCTCAAACCTTGAGCATTTCCAGTTATACATTGACGCACTCTCTCTCTCTCTCTCTCTCTCTCTCTCTGTCATGGTTCCATTCTCTCTCTCTCTCTCTCTGTCTCTCTGATAGTTCTTAGTTGGGACTCTGCAACTCTTAATTGATGGCTTTTTGCTCTTGGGGTTGTTTCGGAGGTGGCGGTGACACCAGAGGTATCGTTTGAAGTTCTTCTATAAACCAAACATTTCTTAAAATTTGTTTGTATGTTTGGAGTTATATGCACTGTTTCTTACAATTTTCTTTCTTTTGACTTTAAGGCGGGTTGAGGAAGTACAGTTATAAGAAACTCTCCGAGGCAACTAAATCTTTCACGTACGATAATCTGCTTGGCTCAGGTGGCTTTGGTGATGTCTTCAAAGGATCACTAGACGGTAAAGTTGTTGCTATCAAGAAACTTAAATATAAAAAGGATGAAGAGCCGCAAAATAAAGTAGAGGAGATTGAGTACCTTAAAAAGGTAAATCACCCATGCCTTGTTGAGCTTATTGGCTACTGTGATGAGGGCGCTAATAAACTGCTTGTATTGGAGTTTGTTCCCAATGGGACATTGAGACATCATTTAAATGGTGAGTCCTGAGATTTTCATACTTGTATAATTATCTTGGAATATCTGTATATAGTTACTGAGCTAAAATTATATTTTTTAACAGGAAAAGATAACAAGCTGGATTGGCAAAGAAGAAGGAATATCGCCATACAATCTGCATATGGATTACAACATCTACATGAAATCTGTGAGTAATTATTCTCTGCTTTCCTGTTCAACTATTTTTAGACTATAATTAGATATTCAGCTTGGTGTATTTTTATTTATTTTTTTAAATATACGTGCTGTTAAAATTTTACTCTTGCAACATAAATTTTTTCAGGTAAAATTATACATCGAGATATTAAGGCAGATAATATTCTTCTTACCAGTAATTTTGAACCAAAGGTAAAGTAGCTTGATAATAAATAAAATTTTAACATTGAAACCTCGAGTTAAATATTCTTTGTTAGAAAATATTGAGAAGAACTTAACTGTGTTGAGATATTTGGATGCAAGTTAATGTTTAGTAGTCTTTGATATTTGGATGCAAGTTAATGTTTAGTAGTCTTTGATATTAAATTTTATGGCAAAATAAATCTACTAATCTACTTGATCAATATTTTTTTTTTCAGGTTGCAGATTTTTCGCTTGCTAAGTTTTTACCAAATATTGGTAATGTTAGCCATATCACTAGTGTCCTGAGGGGAACTAACGTGTAAGATATCTTTTTTTTTTTTTTTCTTGTTAAGTCTATGGTTGAGTATAATAATCAGTGTTTTTAAATCTGATCTGGTCATTGAACCGGTGAAAGCAGAGGATTAAGAGTTTAAAATTCAATTGAAATCAAATCGGGGCTTAATTGATATATTATTAAATTAATATTATAAAATTAATAATAATACTTTGTTATAGTTAATATCTTTATATATTTTATAAATCAATTTTAACGTGAATATTTTTGAAAAAATAATTCAAATTTTTAGTTAAAATTATAAATAATAATATTTAACTATTTATAATAAATAAATACTAAGATTAAAAATTTTATAGTAATAAATTTATTTATATCAATAAAAAATAAATTTTTATATATTAAAATTACATAATAGATAAAGTTTTATATTAATATACTAATATAAAAACGTTACTTGGAGATGTATTAATATTACACCCAATATAGAAATAAATTATGAAAATGAATAGTTATTTTATATATATATATATATATATGTATGTATGGTAAAAGTATTATAAAGTATGTATGGATGGTAAAAGTATTATAAAGTGGTGTAGTTGGCCATAAGGGTGAGCAGATTTCGGTTTAAATTGATAAATCGAATCGAACCGAATCAATTTGATTCAATCGATTCAGTTTTAAAATTTAATCAGTTTGGTTCGATTTTATATTATAAAAATTTCGGTTATTTCGGTTCGATTCAGTTTTGAAGAGGAAAAAAATCGGTTAAACTGAACCGAACCAAAATAGTAATTTTATATATTCAAATTGAATCAAATCGAACCGAATCGATTTTTGAATTGATTTATTTTTATGAGAAATTTATGAATTATATTTAATTATATATATATATATAAATTATTTAATTTCATTGATTAATGGTTATTAGGTTCAAATCAAAGTCAAAATTAGATCAACTAACTTGAAAATCAAGTCTAAATTAAAAAATCAATAAAAAATCAAAACCGATCGGTTTGAATCAAACCGAACCGAAATAGAACAGTTCGGTTCGATTCGATTTTTCATCCATTTCAGTTCGGTTCGATTTTTAAAATATATAATTCAGTTTTCATAATTTAATTCGGTTCGGTTCGATTCGGTTTGAACCGAATACTCACTCCTAGTTGGCCACATGGTTATTGGTGTGAGAAGCTGCTCCTTGATCCAAGGTTTGAGCCTTGGCATGTGCTGTCTTTGTTGTTTTTGTTTTTCAATTGAAATAGATCGGATTACTTGTTCTAAACTCGGTCGGATATCAGATTAGGGTCTGATTTTCGGTTAAACCAATCCATCGAATTACTTGAATTCAGCTAAATTTCCGTTTTGTCGGTTAGTTGACCAATTTTTGAGTTTAATGATTAAATTGAACTGAACTAAAATTTGATTCTCGATTAAAGTGGTTCGTTCTGAACCCAATTGAATTTACATTTTGCCGATTAGTTGACCAGTTTTTACTGATTATTATAATTTTGAGCTTACTAATTAAATTAAATCAGATTAAAATCTGGTTCCAATTAAATCGGTCTGACTAATTGCTAGATTTAACAACCATGATAATAACAAGACTATTATTACTTGCTTTTTGAATGGTTATAAATATAAAATAAAAAATAACAAAGAAAACACTATTTTTAATTTGGAGGCCTTTTTCAGTATTGATTTTCATTTATGGAGAGAAAATATATATTAACCCATTTCTTTATTGTAGTTATGCAGATCCAGAATTTATAGAAATTCAAAGGGTTTCTGAAAAGTCAGATGTGTATTCCTTTGGTGTTGTACTTCTAGAGCTAATTACTGGAAAACCACCATTATTTGGTGATAGTGATAACATCGTCAATTGGGTATGTCACTAATCTATAATATTGCAATTTTAATATGTTAATGCATGTGCTTAAAATATTTTATAATAATTATTTTATTATAGTTATATATAATATAAGATATTAAATTTAATTATTTAAATTTAAATACAAGTTTAATATTCATTTAATTAATTATATAAAGAAAAATATTCATTGATTTAATAATTATTATTTTATTATGAGATGATATTTATACAAAAGTTATATTTTATATTATTAATATATTATATTGATTTATTTATGAACTTAAATGTAATACAATAAAAAATATAATATAATAGTATGTTTTAAAAATATGAGTGGGTAAAATTGTTATTTAAAAATTATACAAGTTAGTTTATTATATTAAATTCATTCAAATTTTATTATTTTATTTAAAAATTTAATTTACATATAAATAATTTAATGTTAATGCTATTTTTTATTTACTGAAATTATATAGCTGGGTTAATATAGAAGAATGATAACTTTTAAAATGTGCCTTATAGTTAGCGCATTATCATTTAAGAGATAAAACTTTATTTTTCATTGAAATGGTTCTTTGAGATTTTATAATGTCATATTGTTTATGCAAGTTAACAAAAGTGAGTCCAAACAATGTTTGAACTTCTCCATGACTGCACCTTTGTCAACATATCCGCTACATTTTCCATGGTGTGCATCTTTTTCAATAGAATCTCACTTGAAGAAATCCATTCTCTAACTTGTGATGCCTTGTTACAATGTGCTTCATGTGCACATGGTACTCCTAATTCATGGATAGATCCATGGCACTTTGATTATCACAATGTAAATGGACAACTTCCTTGCAAAATAAATTTCTACCATCAACCATTTAAATTGCAGTGCTTCCTTAACTACTTCTGTAATTGCCATGCATTTCATTTTTATTGTAGACAAGGTAATTACATTCTACAAGGTAGATCTCTAATTGTGTAACGATCCAAATCTAGACCATTACTGGTGCTAGCCTACTAGGAGGCATAAGGCCATTAAAACTCGTATTAAGCCTAACTTTCTATCCTTAGCTGTGTCATAACATAACTCGTACATGTATCTATGCATTACTTGTACCTATTTTCATGTCTTATTTTCATTGAGATTTCATCTTGTGTAACACAAGTTTGCCAAAGACTCTTAGTTTTCATAATATCATCATCATTTTGTTCTCATTTTCATATCACATGGGCTATGATTGGCGAACATTATCATGATTCTCATTCATACTATAGCCCTTGGCAAGACCATGTTTCAATCTCATTAGAGTTATAACATAACATAACATTAAATGATTCTTACACATGTACATATAAGTCCTTCGAAGACTTTTAACAGCATAGTTACACAAAATGTCAAGCATAGTTTAACCTTTGCCAAAATATACATGTAAAAAAAAATTATCTATATATTACATATATCCAACTCGTAAATAATATATCAAAACTTTTTGGGCTCATTGTATCAATCTACTGTTCTTTATTACTTCCCCTAAAAGGGGGCATAAAGAAACGGGGAATGAGTGATGGTGCTTAGTGAGTAGAAAAACTATTATAGAATAGTAAAGAATGAATAATTTAAAGACAATCATATATATACGTCATCCACATGAGGTTTCATAACACAAACATTTCACATATAGTAGTTATTTCACCAAAGGTTCCCCCCTCTTTAAGTTTCCATATAATCATTTCAACATGCTTGGCCCATTAAGGGAGCTCCTCAGGACTTCCTTTTTATCATTATATCATTCTATGATGCCAGAGACGTAGAATTGCCTTACCTGACATCTTTATATCATTTTATAGTAAGGAACTCATTCATTCATTCATTCATAATATAATTTACATGTCATTCCTTGCATCATAGCCATAATCCCTTATTGGGAACCAATGGGTCATCCATCAACTACTAGGACAGAAAAATAATTATGCATAACTTCATGATATTTAAAAATATACATATTCATATGGTTTCCTAAGATGCAAAGTATCTAATAAAATAATTCATGATATATGAATGCATGTGTACCATAAATCTTTTCTTTAAAGAAAATAGTTGATAGTTTTACTCACTTTACAAAACAGGACTTTTGACTTCACCTACTCTTACCCTAATATCTTACTTCTAATGGTTACCCTCTTTGTGTCTCATCTCTAGGTTTATATGATATTGTAATAGTCCAAATATGGACTGTTATCGATGCTAGAGCACTGGGAGGTATAAGGCCACCAGAACTCATAACAAACCTATTTATAACCTTCCCCCCAATTCTTTTATAGTCTATCTCTCATTTCTTAATTTACTAATAGATTCCACTTTCATTTCATATAGTTTATTTCATAGGACCTAGGTATGGCTTATCATCACATTCACATACGTTCTTTTCCTTGAAGTTGGAATCAATGTAAATGGGGCTTTTTGTTATTCTACCTTGTTTGGCTACTTTGAAATTAATATACTTATTTACAACACGATAAATCTCCCTTAATATAGTTTTATTACAAAATTAAATAACAAGCATAGTGCCAAAATAACCAAAATGTTACATGTCTTAAAATAGCTCTGCAAAATAGTACAAATTATATAAACTTATTTACATCTAATGAATTACCGTACTTCGCCTACCGATAACTCATTAAATATACTACAAGGGATTTCAAAACACTTTTCGTTCATTTTGAAAGTGGTGGGTAAATTTTTCACAAATATTAAAAACCTTTATTTGACACTAAGTCATAAATCAAATTTTTAGATATTTAAATCTCCGTAATTTTTATAAAAATTCCGGCTGAGTACCGGCTGTATTTTGAGAAAACAAATCTTCAAAACCTGCAAAGAAAAACACTCCCAATGTTTTTACTCAACCACCACTCCAATACAAATAATTTTCATATCCACATTCAACACAATTAACTTAATCTAATTTTTTTTAAGCCATACTTAGCATAAAGAAAACCATACATGGATTTCAAAACTCAGAAAGAAATTTGGATATTATAATAATTTGCATTTTAATTACATATCCAAAATAATATTACAAAAGTTCTTGTACAACTGCTCAAATAAATTGCATACATATAATTACATGCATACATCAAAACCTATGTATAAGGGTATACCTATGATATACCCGGAGCTAATCTGAATGTGTCTTCAAGGCGTAGCTACAGGAAATTGATGATGGGATCACTGTGTCGTCAGAACCTCCTCATACTCTAAGGTATCCTTACCAAACATCAGTGTAATAGTCAAGTGCCTAAACGAAGGTGGTAGAGTGCATAAGAGCATCAAGGCCTTATCTTCATCACACAATTTCACATCCATACATAATAAGTCATTAAGCTTTTTGTTAAATTGGCTATATGTTTAACTAGGTCTGCACCTTCTTTCATCATAAAGAGTAACAAGTCATGCTTCATGAACAACTTGTTGGTGATGTTCTTGGACATAAATAAACTTTTCCAATCTAGTCCATTGACCTTTTGCTATCCTCTCTTTGATCGAATCACAAAACGTTGAATTTGCTAGCACATCCAAATTGTGTTGAATGCGATATATTCCATATTGTGCCATTCATCCTTATCCATCTTTTTTGGGTTCTTTTGGTTAATGCCTTGCAAACTTTAATTGTATCAACATCTTGCTTACTTTTATCTGCTAGAGACTGAAATTACCCTTACCATCAAATTGGTCAAACTTGGCATGCTTATATAATCCACTCATTTTGTATATGTGATAACCATGACAAACAAAATAGCTTAGCAAGCCAGATTTGTAATTTTTTGCTTTGATACTGGTTGTTATGGAAATCACCAACATGTATCACCAACATGTATGTGCACACACACAGGAATAAGCAAAATAAAGAGATAATCAAGAAAAGAGAAAAAACAATGAGATTTTATGTGGTTCGACAAATTGCTTATATCGATGGAGTTGCCTACTTTCTTTTACTATTAGAAATCGAACCACAATTTACAACTTAACAACTTGACATAATTGCATAAAGGCTACTGTTTTTATATAGCTAGCATCTTAGAGTTCTCAAAATACAACAAAGTCCTTAGAAATTTTCCCCAACATAATATTCCTAATGAGAATCATGAAGCCAAAACTTATGTGGTATGTTATACAACTAGGAAATGTAACCTTATAAACTACCGCTAATTACATGAATATGTACATGACCATGGGTGAAGGCAATGTACTCTTCTCAAGAAAAGTTACCTTCTTAGAGGCTAGGCACTCAATCGTGGGAATGGCTATATTCTTCTCTATACTAAGACACCTTTTTCACATGGACCTATACACGGTCGTGAAGTGAGGTGAGGTTGTGTGCTCTTTTGGTGCTTTGTGTCTTCTCACACAATTGGCTTGTGTTGTATCCTCATTCCACATGGCCACTTTCTACCAGCTCTGCGTAACATTCCTTTTCCTTAGGATCTTTAGGTGTTTTAGCTTCTCCTAATATGAGCTATCAACTTAACATGACCACATCTTTTAGAGAGTGCATGTAGCGCACATTAGGGATAAGATGAAAGAGTGTCAGTTAAGATGGTTTGGTCATGTCCAATATAGACAATCAATTGCTCCAATACATAGATGTTATGAATTAATGGTGGAAGGAGTAAGGAGGGAAAAAGGGATACCTAAAATGGCATGGAGGGCAGTAGTATCAAAAAATTATAATTTTTTAATACTAATGTGAAATTGGTCTGAAACAAAGGCTAAATGCCAAAAAAGGATCCATATAATCAACTCCAACCAGTTTAAGATTGAGGATTAGTTGTTGTTGTATTGTATGTTAATTCTAATTATCTATATGGTTGTTATACAAAAAGATTTTTGAGTCAATTGAGATCAATATGAGGATTGTAGATTATTTTGGGCCAATATATTAATTTTTCAGGAAATTATTTTTATGAATTTAATTTTTTAAATCAAAATTTAGGTTGATCTAAACTAATTTACTTCAATCGAGTAATATATGTAGCGAAGTTGAACCTTAATTTTACAAGTCAAATTTTTTATGGGTTAAAACGAGTTGGATTTGGTACCCAGTATTTCATTGTAATGAATAAAAATCCTAGCTCTTAAGTGGTAAAAGTGCAAAATCATACCATACTTTTCTGTACTTTCCCAAAGAAATTTGCTAAATTGCTTGCATAGTCCTTCAAGTTATCCCTAAAAAAGCCTTTTGAAATTTATGGACTGTCTCAAATCCCTCAAACTATATGTTTCCTTTAAATATTAAACTATCATATATGGAAGGAAGAAAATAATATTAATGATGGTAGAAAATTAACGTTTAATTTTAATAAAGCTTGATTGAAACAAAACTAATGTTTGGATTTACCAATATTTAGGCAAAATCTCGGATTGAAGAAGCTTTGATCAATAAAATATATACAGATTTTGTTGATCCCATATTGCAAGGGGATTACGATGACACGCAAATGGAGAGAATGATTCAATGTGCTGAAGCTTGCGTATATAGACCTTCAGTTTCACGACCAAATATGGAGCAGGTAAAAATCTCTTTATGTGTGTAATTTATAAAATTGGTTTTAAGATTTGACTCTATATCTATAAATTGATAAATATATCCTTGTTGAATATATAAATTACCTTATATACTTCTTCTGAAAAGACTCATGCTACTTAAAAGCTTTTATTTCGATATATGAACTATCTTAACTTCTATTTTTGTATGCATGAAGCAAAAATTTACTTGGTTAATAGATAACATAAATAAAAATATATACATAAGTAAGTGAAAAAGACTATAAAGTGCATAAAGTGCTAATATAGTTTTCTAGTAATGTTATTTGGGTAAAAATTATTATTTGAGAGAAAGGGTAGAGATATGATAGAGAATGAGCTAAAAAGTAAAAGAAAATAAATGTTTATGGGTTTGTTAATTAAGGGGATTATAATTGATTGTATTAGAAATGTATAAAGAGAAAAATATGTAATATTATTGGTTAAAATATAATAGTTTGAGTCTATTATTAGGTGCCGAATAGACAATTTAATATGATTAGTACTTAAAATGAGAATCGGTTATGAGGACTTATGGTTAAGGTTTTGTTGGATTCAAATTATGAATTACCTATGATATGAATTTTTAAATGGTTATATTGGAATAGTCAAATGGAATAATTTTTAAATGAATTGTTGAAATGTGTTTATGGTATTTTAATGTTTTGTTTAACATGGGATAATATATACATATATGACATCCTAATAAGAAATTGAGTCTTTAATCTTTTGATGAAAGAAAAAAAAAAGAAATTATATGGCTGACATAACATTTTTAATATTGCTTATCTTTTCATGCAGATAATTGCAATTCTCAAAAATCCTAACCTTTCAATTGAGACATCTCTTCATGGTATGTACCTTATATAAAGTAATTGCAAAATAATTTTCATATAAAAATATTTTTAAATAAATATATATTTTATTACTTCACTAAATATATTATTTTTTATATTTTAAAATATTTTTATATAAATATATTTTTAAATATTTAATAATTTATATGTTGAATTTATATTTAAAAATTTTTATTTTATCAAACGGATCAAGTCCATCTTGGAGTAGATTTTTAAATCAAGTTTAACATTAACTTGGCTTGATCCAACTTGAGTATTTCAATGACTAAGTCTGCGCTAACCACAAAAACTTCATCATTATTGCTATCAATTCGACTATTTGAGCTTTTCTAATAATATATTATTTCTATTCTCCATGACACCAGTAGGAGGTGTTCATATTGATCTACAATCTGCACTTGATATTAAGAACATGCAAACTACTCCGCCAAAAATCTTTTCTTTTGAAGAACTAGCAGAGTCAACTTGTAGTTTTTCTAACAACAACTTGCTTGGCGTGGGAACAGTTTATAAGGGATCTCTTATAAACAATGAAATCGTTGCAATTAAAAAGCTTGAATATCTAGGTGTAGAACTGAGCACAAGTGAATTTCAAGAGGAGATGAACGCCATTAGTAGCATCTGTTACCAACATATTGTCAAGCTAATTGGGTACTGTAACGAAGAATCCAATAGATTGCTTGTTTATGAGTTTTTTCCCTACTCCTTGCGGTCTCGACTACATGGTGAGCCTTACTATTTTTAACATACATATACACACACACACACACAACACACACATAATAATCATGTGATAGATTTTTTTTCTTCTTAAGTTAGGTTTTTACAAACCCTAACACTCTCGCTTTTATATATATCCAATAAAAAAAAGAAAAATTATGTACAACATGTCATCAATTGCAGGAAAAAACAAAGTAACTATCAATTGGTCAACCAGAATGAAAATTGCCATAGGTTCTGCAAAAGGATTAGCATTTTTACATGAATACTGTGAGTTTTTAATTACATAATAAGTTGATTCTTTTTCCATGCTTAATAAATTGGCTACTTACTTTTACTTTTGTGATGTATGTATCTTAAGGTAAAGTCATACATGGAAATATCAAGGTGAATAACATTCTTCTTGATGAAAGCTTTGAACCAAAGGTAGGACATAAAACTTCATGCATGCTTATACGATTCTTGCTAATGCTCTTTGTATTTATAAGTATGCATATTTTTCTTTTATACTATCCTTTAAATTAATGATTTTTTGAAAATTTTTCTTGTGTAGTCTGAAGAGAATCTTTACCATGTGTTTTGGAAGTTTGAACTATTGTCCTTGAAATAGAAAATGGCGGAGATTTTATATTATTTAGCTAGGAATTAATTTCATGGGCTATGGCCCTAAAGTCTATAGCAAGCCCAACAAGGAACCCAAAACTAAAATTTAAATGGACAAAATCTAGTTGGTTAAATTTTACAAGCCATCGCTCAATTTTGGAGTTTCCTACACTTCCATCTCTCTTCTTCATTTTGTTATCATGAAGTCCCTCAACTTAAAAAATGTTACATAAAAGTTTTTCATACTAGAATCTCACCACATCTCTGACCAATTTGATACTTGGCATTGTAATACTATAAATAAAAAGAAATTAAAGAGCCACATATGCAATTTATATTAGTATCTCTCTTGCACCTCTACCTTATGTTTATTAATCCTCAACAGAAGTCCAAAAATTATAGTTCTTGCTCAATTAGGGATTAGATTATCATACCACTCGAAATACCCACAATAATTAGAACTCTGCAATACCTAAACATATAAACGAAATATATTTAGTACAATAAATTGTTCCACAAAAAAAAATTCCAACTTTAAAATAAGAACACCCATCTAACATACCCCATATTTTTTGCACCCAAAATGGTTTTCCTTTTCATTTTATGGTGTGGCATTGCCACATATCAAATTGGTCAGAGATATAATGAGATTCTGGCATAAGGGGTTATATGTAATATTTTTTAAGTTGAGGGATTTTATGATAACAAAATAAAGATAAGGTACAGAAATGTAACAAACTTCAAAATTGAAAGACTATGGTAACAAAATGAATACGAGGGATGAAAGTGTAACAAACTCTAAAATTGAGGGATGACCGATAAAAATTACTCAATCTGGCTATAACTAAGGGAACCCAATAGGGAGTTTCAACTCACTCAACTTACATAACCCAGTTCAATATATCAAGCTCAACTCATCCTTAACTCATTGATCAACCTAACATGATCCAAACATAAACATGCACACACATGCATATGTATCTAGTAAGGTCACCATGCTCAACCCTAATATCTATAAATAATGAAATATCATCAAATATGCATAGGGGAGCCTAGCTAAACATTGAAACCCATAAATCACACTCACACAATATAGTAGTACACATAGACAATATCACATAGTATAACAAGTTGCACAACTCTATTATCCGTGTGGACTATATAAGAGTAATAATTAATCTGATACAAACCAAAGTAAATGAAAAGCCTATGAAGGTGAAATGTAGGTGTAACTCCAATAATATAGCCTTTTCCATTACTTAGGAAAAATAGTTGAGCATAAATGAATAATTGACTCATAAAATTTAATAACATAGCTTCTATAGCTAGATTAGCATCTAGTGTAGTCCTCATATGGAATGCATATCAATCCATAATAGAAAAAGTATTCAAACATCTGTAAAAGGAAATTATTTAGAATGATACAAATACATATAATCCAATATACATATATTAGAGTTGACCTTTATATTGGCTCTCTTGATCTAATGAATGCCGATGAACTGTAGCTTAATTCAAACTTTCTCTTATATTCATCCTGTGGGTGCCAGAGAACTTGTGCTCGAGCCAAACGTACCTCGTCCATATTCATATCCATATCCATATCAGTTGCTAATGAACCTGAACTAAAGCCAGCCCTACCGTTCCATATTTATAACCATATCGAATACTAGAGAACCACTACTTAAATTGATCCTACTCTCTCCATATTCACATCCATACAATATATTTATATAACTATGTTCTAAATTTTCCCCAATGCATTATACACAAATAATGTAACCTAGATTAAATGTCTTAAAATATATAACTACTGTAAATATATAATATGATGCATGAGCATGGCAAGATGTATTATAATATTAATGTTATGTGCATGTTCATTATCAACTCATACTAGTTTATTAATCCGGTTATGAGGATGAAGAGGGTTTGATTAGATCACTTATACACATATCCATTAGTCACTAATAACTAAAAAAAATAATACTTAATGGAAGTACATAAACACCTTAAAGATCTTGCCAAAAATCTTGTAGTTCCCTTATAGATCTAATCGCTGTAAGGAAACACAATTTATATTGTACATAAGCGTCACAAATTGCCTCAAGTTAGCAACATGTGCCACAATGCCTATACGAGGTCTATAGATTCAATTCAATTAACTCAAGTTCATAACTCTAGCTTATGCTCCTAACTCTTCCAATGTCCTAAAAAATTCAATTATCCTTAAATTTCTTTAACATTCTTAACAATCCTTAATAATGTTATCTTAACTTACCAATCAAGTTTACGTAAATAGATTCAACTGATTGTAGAATTTCAGTACTAGATTATAAAATAACCTAATGTATCAAAATGTTAATTTGAGTTTGGGCTTACCTATGTAAATGCTGTTACTACTGTTACTAGCACATCCAAAAATGTAGGAATCAAATATAACATTGAGTGCCTTCTATGGCAGCCATCAAGCTTACACATCCAAGTGGAAATTATAGTTTTGAGTGTGACAACCCAAATTTGCGACCATTATTGGTGCTAGGGCTTAGCCCAGAATAAGGCCTCCTAAGCTTGTAGTAAGCCTAACACGCATCTTTATCTCATTTAAGGCCTATACAGTTCGGGAAAATACTTTATTAAACATAAAACATAAATACATTTCTTTAATGGCAAGCATAATATAACAATAACAAGATTACATGTCATAGTAAAAAGGTTCCACAAAATGTTCATATATCTTTAAGTGTCACACCTTATCCTTCTGTAAGACATGACATGATCCCGTAATATGCCTAATGAATTACTGAATACTGTCTACTGATAATCCACTAGATATATTACAAGGGATTTTTAACAAATTCAAATCCATTTTTAAGTTAACTTAGTGATAAAAGGTTTAAGAAAATGCTATGAAAATTAATTAAGGAAAAATAAGCATTTTTTTTTAATTTAAAGAAAATTTTGCAAAAAACTGGTGTGGTGTTGGCTGAAAGTTCAATAATTCAAAATTTAAACCTGTGAAAAACCTGTAGTAATAAATATATTGATTATAAACATTCATCAAATAAATAAATCATCAAACCAATATTTCATAAAATACAAATTTTCATTCACACCCAAATGAATAAAATATTACAAATTTATATTCGTTTAAAGTCACAAAAATAATATTACAATGCTTTTACACAATTACTGTTTGCTGATTTTACAACCACCGCAAGTGCACGGATCGCTAACAAGTAATAAAGTGACGAGTAGAGTATCGTTCCCACGAGGACTATGTTGAGTACTGAACTATAGTGATTTTAATTATCTAGACGATCGAATTAAAGAGAAATAATAATTAAATGTAAACTAAAAGAAATAAAGTCTAAAACAATTATCTGAACTAAAATACCAATGGATGAGAACATTTTAGAGCTAGGGATTCACACTTTAATCAATTATAGAATCAATCCAATTCATTCAATAATTGAAAGATTATTACTTGATGGAAATTAATTCTAAGTTATCCTAAGTCCTCTCTCAAGGTACTTAAGGTGTATTTTAATTAACCTAAACCCTACTTTTATGGTGATTAAATTAATTAAAACCCTTTAAGATATTTGATTAATTTTGGAACTCCACAAATGTCATCAGCCTATCTCTAGATCAGATTTTCTAGGTTCAAAATCTTGATTTTCTAATACTAATTTTCACCTCTCAGTTCATCAATTAATATCTTAGATCATAGCTAGGTGGGTACCAACACAGAGCATGTATTAAGAACACAAGAGATTGAATCAAAAAATAAAACTCCCAATGTATTAAATAAAATCAAACAAGATTCATAATTAAATTGAGAGTGCTACACCCTAAACCTAGAATAAAGAGACTACTCACACATGGTGAGTTTTACAATCAAGTTTATAAAAAGATAAAGAGAAGACATGAGAAGAAAATAGAGTGAAAGAACCCAGAAGGAGATTTGCAGCCTTAGACTTTTGGAACTTCAGCTGAAAATCCATTCTAGAAATCTTGCAGATCTCGTTTCTCCCTTGCCTCCCTTGAAGTTGATGCGCATTCTTGAATGTAAATTGGCTCCCTTGAATGTAAATTCTCCTCTCCTTTCAATTATTGACTTGTTATATTTATATCTGGTGTAAACCCTAATTTCAGAGTCCTAGAAGCCTTAGGAGTCCATCCGGGTCGGGTTGGAAGCAAGAAAAGCCACATCAGAATTGTTGTCAGGGGATTTTACATGGGCCGTGTAGTTATACACACCCCGTGTAACTTTTTGCCACTTTATTTTTCAAGTTTTCTTCACTCCAGAGAGTTGAACAGGGTCCAGGAAGTTACACAGGGCAGGTTACACAGCCCATGTACTGCTTCTGGCCCTGTATTCTTCATGTTTTGACCTCCAAATCTCTTCCAAACTCGTCTTTGATTCTAGAACCTTATAAAAATACCTGATAAAATATAAAAATCAATAAATTGAGTTGGATTAATATGTTTTCTAAAATAATAATGAAAACACATAAAAATAAATATAAAAGGAGACTAAAGGCTAACAAAATACAATCAATGTTAACCTTAAATGTCTATATAATTTGACTTCATCAAATACCCCCAAACTCAAACCTTTGCTTGTCCTCAAGCAAAACAAAGCTTTATAAAACTCATTGGGGTACTTAGAAACAAAATAAAAAACTTAACTTGCACATAATTAGACACTCTTCAACCTTCATACCAATTCCTACTTTCAAGGCATAGGGACCTCAACAGTTGCCCGCTAGAACCTCAACCCTTCATGGTACTTCAACTAATTATTCCTCATTGCAAGGCCATTAATAAGTCACAAATAACCTATTTTATCAGGATAGACTTCAGAAACACTTACTTCCCCAAATTTGTCTCTATTGTGGATAATTGCGATGAAGTGACTCAATTCTAACTCTATAGGCATATCTCAATTTTCTATCTCCACTAATGTAGCATACACTTTTCAAAAGATCAAAAGGTCTTTAAAAGGATTGTAATAGGGCTAAACAGATAATGGTTTGGTTGTCAATGAAAGGTTTTTAGGGAATGCAAATATGAGGATAACATGTATGTATAAAATACCAAGTATACTAAGTTTATTCTTTTGATTTTGTATGGTGAGGAGGGACTTTTGGTTTTTATAGTGCCAAGCATACTTCCATGATACTTATCTTGAGACTTCTTTTTTTTTTTTCTCTCTCTCTCTTTTTTTTATGTCCCTTTTGTTCTCTCCTTACTTTTGCTGGGATGGAAAGGTAAATTTTTCTTTGATTTTAATTGCACACTTGCACTCTTTCTTGAGTTCTACATCCTCTTTTCATTTTTTTTTTACACTTAATATACTTTTTACTTATGCATTTAGCTTCCTCAAAAGGGTAGGGTAGGTATTTAGGCTAGGGGCTAAGTAAATAATATGGTAAGCAATAAATTCTAAGGGATAAATATAGGCTTCAAGTTGGCTACAAGGGATATATATATTTTAATTAGGGTTGGCTAAGGCTTAGTAAGGCTATATCAAAGCATGCCTTAATCATCTTTTCATCAAGCATATGCTAGGATTTCGCCTTGATAGGTCTAAGAGATATGTTCTAGAGCTGGTGAGGCATTTTTAAGTTTGTTTGTATTTTAAAAATTTCTCCTAATTTTGCAAGTTCAACGTGACAAATTTGTGGATATGAAGGGGTTTAACTAGTTTAACTCCACTTAGGTGATTTAGTTTTTCACAAACAACATATTGAAGCCTTTTTGCCCATTCAGTTACATTCATTCCTCTTTCCCAAAGAGTCCAATCATTAGTTCATCAAGGTTTTAGTTATAATTCTAAGTTAAAAGTCTTTTGAAAAAGTCCAGAATTTTCAAAATTTGCAAAATTTTTTTTTAGGTTTTTGATATAATATAGACATAATAAGGTGATGCAGAATGAGATGCAATATATGAATGCAATGCATGAAATGCACCCCAAAACTCAAATTTGACATTGTCCTCAATGTCATTAAGATAGCACAATCAGGTTAAGAGCAACATCATAAATGTAATAATAAGGAAAAGCTAATAGATATAGAATACTCCCCCTTAAAGTGTGCCTTCCCTTGAAGATTTGTGAGTTTGATCTCCATTGCTCCTTTTAAGTGTTTCTTGAACCTACAAAGTGAACAAACATCGAAATTAAGTTTGGGAGGATGATAAAAAAAAAAAGACAAATACAAAGATTAAATTTAAAACTTGGGTTGCCTTCCAAGAAGTGTTAATTTAAGGTCATTAGCTTGACCCTTTTTAGAATTATAGATCAAAATGCGATTTTTGCCCATAGTAGTTGTCATGTAACACCACATATGGGTCTTGATTTGTGGTACCCTCAAGATTGGCAAGATCTGAAATAAGATTGCACGTAGAGCGAACAACACATGGCTTAGAGTGATATGCTTGGGAAAAGGACTGATTTAGCTCATGGAGGATATGTGATGATGTAGGAGGTGTCTATGACAGAAAAAGGTCTTCTGGTGGTGTATGTGTAAACATCATTAGTGAACTTAAATTGATAGTCTCATCTATTTCTTCATCCACCACCTTCATCTTTGATTTGTCTTCATGTAAGCACTCTTCCAATGACCCTCCATTAATAAAGGAATTGCTTTCTTCAATTTTAGGTTCCACTTCTTCTTCAAGTAACTCCTGTTCTTCTGGAAATTCTACTGGTAAGTCATCTTTATAGAAATTTTGTTCTTGAAGTTCAACTTCTTCTATAAGTTCAAATCCCCATGAAGCTTCTTTATTTTCCCAACCTTGTTCGTTCGATTCCTCCTCATAAAGTGATAGCTCATTGTTCATCATTTGGTTGTCAAAATTTTCCAATGGAGCTACCATCTCTTCAAGTCCCACTCTCTCATCTAATTGTAGCTCGAATGGTTGATGTGAAATATTAGGTTGATGAATGTGTGGGGGATATTGGTGACTCCAACCCTTCAGTAAAAGATCCCAATACCAATGGTAATCAAAATCTACCATGTCATTTAGCAAGTGAATGGCATCCTCATGGTTTCTTTGAAGAACGTGATCACCAGTAGCCCAAGCTCCATAATCTACCTAATTCCTTGTCACTTCTTCCAGACCATTGTAGAAATTGAAAGTGAGTTCATAATTTGAAAGACTATGATTGGCAAATTGCTCTACCAATTCATTGAATCTTCTCCAAGTATTGTAAAATGGTTCAAATATTCTTACATACATATAGCCATAATTTACATCAAAATATAATTTACAAGGGTATACCTAGAATATACCCGCTTGTTAACTGAATCCAACTTCTAGTACGCTCACTCAACTACTTTCTCTTTTCCTTTACTTGCGACAGCATAGAAATAGCTATCGCTGAGTAACAATACTCAGTGGTGCACAACTATAAATTTTAAAACTTAATATAAAAGACAATTTATCAAATCATACCAAAATATTTGAGATATTCAAATTTCCATGAATCAGGAAACCAATATACATTTTCCAATCACCAACCAATTATTTGTTTTCGACAACATATTTATCAAAACATTCACAAATCATTAGTGCCAACAATTATACAGTTTAAGCCATGACACAAAATTTCACGATCAATGCCATGTTGTACATTGCGACAAAGCTATCTCACCCCAATAGCCATTACTACTGGGGGACAAAGGCTAGCTAGTAATATGAGTTCATCCATCTGATCTCACCCCACTAACCTTTATTAATGAGGGACACAAATATAATCAATCTCACCTCACTAATCGTTACTAATGAGGGACACAATCAAAATCTACCACGCCAACTGTGGCTTCAAAATAAATTTAAAACAAATTTCATTCAAATAATCACATTTTAAATCAAATAACCACATTTCAAATAATCACAAATCTATATATAGGGTTGGCAACACATCAATTTCTCAAAACACTTCTAACAGGCATTCAATCCGGCTACCCCCTTGCTGCAATAAAAATATTGGCCAAACATCCGCCTTTCAATACTATAGTAAATTCATTTCAAGATTCAACTATTCTCAAAGTAATAAAAATAATTCTTAAATTCAAAATAAAATCATATTTGGCTTATATCAGGTCCATTCATTTCATTTGCAAATTTTAAAACAAAAGGAAATCAAAGTTGTGCACAAACCTTGTCTTAATTTCTCCTATTGACCAATTCCCTCTTTTACTTCAAGGTTTCCTTCTCCACTGAAAATACATAATTTTTAAGGCTTTAATACTCATTCTAACTTTCATCAATAGCCAATCAAATGAATTCCTAATGAATTCCTAAGATAACTACACAATTTAACTAATTCAGATTCAGGGCAGCTTTGGAACTTAACTTTGGAACTCAATTTTAGTCCATTTCCAGTCATAATTTATCAAAGTAATCTTCATGAAAATTGTTCCTTTATGTCTTAGCTTTAATTATCATTTTGACTCACTCTATTTGGAGGTCTAGATCATCAGTTATGATCAAAATACTAGGTACTACTCCTAGGTATATTACCCTGCTATTCTCAGGTTTTCCAAATTTTCACCTAAATTTACATTCGATATTCGAGCACTTTATGCTCAGAATTGGTATCAGTCTATTAAACAAAGTTTTAGGCCTTTGTCTTAAGTTTTCAAATCATTTTGTAGCACCTCAATTGGAGATGTACAAAGAAAGTTATGCTCTATTAACTATATATAGGTCACAGGGCAAAATTACTGAGTTGCAGGAAATTCTCAGTTCTAATGTTCTGATTTACTCTAACATTTTAACCAATTTACCCTTACATTTGGGTCTTAGTCAAAACATGAAAGTTGTAGTTCTATATCTTATGTATATTTTGGCTTTGGAATCATCTAATTTGCATTTTAGTAGCTTAAGTTATGGTCACTTTGCCAAAACTATTCAGGTGATAATTTCTCAAGTTTCCAGGTCAGTTTCAGAATCCAGTCAGGTTTTTGGACCTACTTTGTCTAGCTACTTTGGGTAGGTTGCAACCATAATTTGGCATTATGATCTTCATATAAATTATTCCCTTATGTCTCAAAATTACACAGGTTCAAGAATCACTTAATTTGGAGTTTTGTAGAGTGAGTTATACTCAATTAAGTAAGTACTATTGATTTGGTTAGTTTTCCAGGTTCTGGATTTGCATTACCAAATTCTAGCCCTAATTGAGGTACCTTCCGGCCATTTTTAGGTCAAGTGTTCTGCATGAAAGTTTTAGTATTTTATCTTAAGTTTCATTTCTCATTGGTTTCACATCATTTAGAGTTGTATAGCTCAAGTTATGAGCAAATAATCCCACTGGATTCAAGCTGTCCAGATTCAATACTTGTCACTTCAATTCACTTAATTCTCCCTCCAAATCTTTAATGTTTCTTAATAAAGGCACCTCAAATAGTCATAATACATACCTAATAACATTAATTAAGCTTCATATGAAGAACCTACTTACTCAAAAACCCTAAATCACAATTCAAGGAAGATCAAGGGTATACCTACCAATTTAGCTTCCAAAATCAACTCTAATCAACTTCAATCAAGCTTTTGGTCCCTCCTTGAATTTTCCTCAATTTGAATTTCTTGAAACCCCTCTTAATACTTGAAATTTCTTGCTTCCATGATGTGTTCCCACCAAATTTTAACTAAATTAGGCTATTAGGGGTGATAGATGTAAAGAAATCAAGGTGAATCAAAGGTTGAAGAAATGAAAATGGAGGAAATAGGAGAGCAAGGTGGACGGCACCAAGGAAGAAAGAAGAAGATGTGATTTTTTTTTCTTTTTTCTTAATATTTATCCCCATTAAATCATTAATGGCATTTTGGTAAATATGTGGAATGACAAACTTGTAAATATGTAGTCTTTCTTCATCATTTGAATTTGACTTTTTCTTAATTATGTTTAATTTTTTTAATCACAATTAATTAAACTAATCTAACTTCATTAACTCAATTTATCTCATTTTGGTCAATTTTGAACTCTTAAATTTGATTGACCAAATTTTCCTCTTAAAGGTAACAACGTTTAGAACATAGCTAGCAAAACCTATTATTGTATCTTCTATACTTGTCCCTAAAGTGGGGGAGGGGGCAAGGTGAGAATTAAAGAAGGGGTGTGAGTTAGAGGATCAGTGAGTAAAAGCCTACTTAGGGAGAAAACGTACAATAAAACAATTATATTCAAGCATATGCAAATGCAACAATCACATGGTTCTCATAGCACAAATAGGTCATGTTAAGGAAAGCATATGCAAATGCAATAATCATATGATGGTTCTCATAGCGCAAATAAGTCATGTTAAGGAAATTCATGCCACTAATGGATCCCTCATCCATATCATATTAATATTCTGGCCCATTATAGGAGCTCCTTTATCATATCATATCAAATAAATATGGCCAAAGATACATAATTGCCTTACTAGACACCATAAAGCCAAAGACATAGAATTGCTTTTAGACATCCCATATAATACCACGTAAGCTCATATGCATGCTTACATGCCTTTTCCTTTTTCTTTACTTTCCCATTGAGAACTAGTGGGTTATCCATGAATTACCATAATAACAAAGTAATAATGCAACACCTTTGTGATATGCATTACTATATAAACAATAATGTAATTATGGTCACAATAAAACATATAACTATCATGATGCATAAAACGTGCATGGAATATGATAAAATAATTTAATTACTCACCTTGGTTTGTTGGACTCTATTATATCACTTATTTCTAGACAACACTTAGATCCCTTGACTTTAGGCTATGTCTTGTTTTCATATATATAAAGAAAGGGATTTGTAGGTTCTTAAATATAGATTTAAATAGATTCAATTAAAGTTGAGATTCTCAAACTGAGCATGTTCGGTGGCCAAAGTTGGCATGCACTATTTATGTGACTGTTCACATCTTTTGACTGTTGAAGATGCATGTTTTGGCCACTCAACCTGGGATTTCTTAAACCTTAAACAACTAAGACCATACTCAATCAACTTACATCTATATATTTAAATTTAATATTTTATACTTTACATTAAACCCTAAAATAACTTCAAACCAACTCATTATAAAATACAAACTCTAAAACTTAAAATAAACTAAGAAGAAGGAGATTAGGACTTAGCTTAAGTAGCCAGGGTTTCCAAAAGGAGGAGTTTCCACTATTTCTTCTCCAAACTACTTGAGAGAGGAAAAAAAAAGGGTATATTTACCCTTTTTAAAGCCTTGGAGGTAATTCTCCTTCAATGAGTTAAGATAAGTTGTTTGGGTTGTAAGGGTTGAGGTACTAGAGGGAGATGGGAAAAATGGAGAGAGAGGTGGAGAAAATGAAAGAAGAGACTAAAGGAAAGCCTTAATTTTTAGGTTTTATACCTAGTTCTAAGCAACTTTGGCGAGTGAACTTGTAGACTTCGATGATCGAATTTGTTTGGATATACCTTCTTAATTGTTTTCTGTCTCAACCCAACTCTTTTGGACTTTTCCTTCCCTTGAGACTTTAGGGAATATTTCATCTCCTAGTATGGATCCATCTAACTTAGATGAGGGGTATTACACCAGGTGTTAGTGAAATTTTGCCAATCCAAATTACCTAAATAAAGCCTAAACTAAACTGAGTAAGCATATGCAATTAGTTATTTGAAAATATAACCAAAAGGAATTGAAAACTCACTGAAATGTATTAGCCATTTTTGGGTCTCCAAATTTTTTCGGTAATGAAAATTCACTTATTTGATCTGTAAACATAGTTGAAATTGCAAAGATTACAGTGGTGGTCTTAAATCACAAATTGGCTTGGCCATTTGGGCATAACATAATTGAAATGGTTCGAAGGCTAAAACTATTGACGTTTGATTTATGTGATATAGGCAACAGAGATGGATCTTTGGTCAGTGCTTATTAACTTTGCCATAGGAGGGAGATATGGTGAAAATTTTTAGGCTCCAAAATTTAAGTTTTAGTTTTTTGCATTTTTTTCCATGGTTCTCTTTGCAATCATTGCCTTTTGATATTTAGAAAAACATTGATGGAGGTGGGAAGGATGTATGTGGAAATAGAAGAAGGTGAGTGACAATAGAGATTAAACCCAAATTGTTATATTTAGATCATTTTTCTTATTTTTTTCCATTCTTTTCCTATCTATGTCTCTCTCTCTCTCTCTCTCTCTCTCTCTCTCTCTCTCCTCCCTTCTCCCATTAGGGTGATTTAAATTACAACTAAAACAATTTTATTTACTTCCACAAAATATTTAAGATATTTAAATTGTGCCAGTAAGACTTAATTAAAAATATTTAAATCAACTAAAGTAGTAAAAGAATAGTTTCTCCAAATTTAAAAATACATTAAAATCAAGATTTTTAGAAAGAGTTGACCTATGTGCAACTTTAGGATAAATTTCTTTTCTTTACCAAACTTGCCCCAATATTGAATGAGTACGATAAAGTGAAGTTATTGTGCTTTTTTTTTGACTTTTAAGTGTAGGAGAATCAATTAATGTTTCTAATGGTATAAAACTATAAACACAAATATTATATATAATTGTGCATCATGGAAGTGTGTAAACTATAAAAAAATAAATACATAAACTACCAGCATATATATGATTTATCCTCTCAACATAGGGCTACATCCACGGGCATGCCTTTTTTTACTATCGTCAACAAATAAATCATCAATTACAAGCTCAAAGCTATCTACTTTTTAATCCAATTACACCCTTAGTTAGTCTCTCTCATTCTCCTTTTGACATAACCCTATATATATATTGCTTTAACTACATTAATTAACACCATAAAAGGTGTCTACAATTACAATGGATAATAGTTCATTTCTCTTGGGCTATGTCCTTTTTCTACCTTAAGCCAAAACTTTTCTCAATATGCAAGAGCCCCTCTCCATAATGGGCAACAACCAAATAACCTCTTCATAATACTCTTATTTATATTGTTAGTCCCCTTTATCCTTATCTAATTAGGAATCCAACTCAACTTAGAAATAATACTATAATAGGAGTTTTACTTTATATAGGAAATATTACTCCATTCTATTGAGGAATATTTCTTCTTCTCAAATTTGGAAAAGATGTCTTCCAAATCCACTAGGATTGAGTCACAAATTTAACAATCATGATATACTTTTATTCTATGTAGTATTTATTTATACCATCTTACTTATTTTTTTTATATATTTCATTTTCTGGATGATACTTTTTATATTTCTCATTAGAATCAAATCTTTCAAACAAATTTATATTATGTAATTTTTTTTGGCAATTAGATTACTATAAATAAATTAATCGATATTAATATATATTATTTTACATAATTAACTTAAAATGTTTAATTTGAAATTCATAATAAATCTCCAGTTGAGTCTAACCTCTAACTTTTAAAATTTTAATAGGATTATGTAACTCAATAAATTAAGATTACATTTAGCCAAACTTAACTAGGGCCCTTAAAAGAAAATAGCCAAAGCCCGTTGATTAACTTAAATCAACTGAGTGCAATTATAATTTCAATTTAATATTGCCATTTTGAAAGATATTGGTAATAAGTGTGAACTCAATTTGAAACATAAATTATTTAATTAGGCTCTATTGTCTTTTGATTTTATGTTACATGACAGGATGAATATACTTATATCATTTTTTTCATTTCAGATTTCAGATTGTAGATTAGCCAAAGAGAATTTGCACCCTTTTAGGTCTTATAATTCTGCTGTTGATAGTTTGAAAGGAACTTTATGGTAAGATATGTTTTCTATTTGTTAGCTTTGCATGATTGCATCTCCTTACATTTTAGCAGAAATTCTTGATTATCAATATATTCTTATGCACATTTTGTCCGAGTGCATGCAGTTGTTTAGCGCCTGAGTATATCAAAGATAAGCAACCTACTGATAAGTCCGATGTTTTTTCCTTTGGTATTGTACTTCTGGAATTGATTACTGGCAAGCAAGCTGTTGAAAACAAAGACGGTGTTGACACTAACTTGTCCATTTGGGTACGTATTTATTCTTCCATCCAAAATAATATTCTTTATTGTAGTTGTTAATGACAAAATGGGTTGAATCATATGTAAAAAATAATTCTTAATATACCATAATAATTATAAACATAATATGAATTATAAACATAAGATTTAACTATCACCCTAATAATAGATCTTGAACAAAAAAATTCTCACAGATCTAGAAAACATACCTGATGCAGAGTTTAATTGAGCCATGGTAATAATTGAGGGAGACCCTTTGATTCAATAAACTAATTTCTCCCTCTTAAACCTTATTGATTCACACACAAAACTTTAGTAATGGAAGACTTTCTTAAGATGACCTTAATATCTCTGACTTTATGAAAGAGAATGTGTGTGTCTTTATGGGTAGAGAGAGGACTAGTACGTCCATCAAGTAATTTACTTTAATTAAAGTAATCCTTGTATAATTAGGATTTATATTATATCAATTAATATTGGGCCACATTAAAGGAATTGATTTTAGCCCATATGGTAATATTAATTACCCAGCAAAAATCTTATATTCTTCCACTTGGCATGATAATTAAGTAATATAAACTTTAATAATATAAAGATTAGGTGGGTAGGGAATAAACAAATCATTTTCATAATGTACTTCATAATTACCTTCCCATAATAAATTACTTAAGTATGGATTATCGTGGTTGTACATTATTCAATCATATGCTTCCTTCCATATACCAACAACACTAGCAATTTACCATAGTAGGTTTATAATAGATATATGTATATCACATCATGGTCCACAATAATGTGTTAAAAGACTTTTCCTATCATCATTCACTCAAAGAATTATGTGTACACAATAATAAGAAATAGGAAATACTTTAATGTATATCAGAAACACGTCAATGAGCTCAGAGTGTCAAAGCCAATACATTATATGTTAATACAACCAAGACCCATTATAAGAAAATATTCTTTAAATGTCTTAGGTTGTGAACCCTTAATTAAAGGATCTGTTATCATGAGATTAATACTATTATGCTCCATATATACTCTTTGTTTCTAAACTTCCTCCTTTAATGACAAAATACTTTAATTCCATATGTTTAGTACCTTTGGTATATTTGTCATTTATGGATAAAATATTACTGTGGAATTATCACAATGAATTCTTAGCAGCTTGTTAATAGTGTTGACTACCTCATGTTTTGAGATAAAATTCCACATCCATAATGTAGAAATTATAACTTCAAAACATGCTACAAATTCAGCTTTCATAATAGATGAAGTAATGAATGATTATTTTTGGTATTTTTCCATGATACTATTCCTTCAGCTAATAGGAATAAGTAGCCAAAATAGATTTTTATTTTCAATACATCCAGCAAAATCTAAATCTAAGTATCCAACTACTTCTAAATGATTTGATCTCCTATAAGTGAGCATGAAATCTTTAGTTCATTGCAAGTACCATAAAACTTTCTTTGTAGCTTTCTAGTGATCAATTCTAGGATAACGAATTGTGCAGGTATAAGTATATATATCAAATTGCCCACAATTGAAGCATAAGGACTTGATTTCATTTCTTTACATTCCATATCATTCTTTGGACATTTATTAAGACTACATTTGCCCCCTTTCTACATTCCATATCAATCTTTAGTTCATTGTACTAAACATTTATGCATATTAAAACTCTCTAGAATTCTATCAATATAGGCTTTCTGAAACAATCTTAACAGTTCTTGTGATATATCATGAAAAATTTCTATTTCATTAACAAAGGATGCCTTTCCTATATCCTTTATTCCAAAATTCTTTGAGAGAAAATCTTTAGTCTCATGTAGTATGCTCAAATCATTTGCAGTAAGCATGATATCATCAACATACAGAATTAAGAAAATAAACATACTCCCACTCATCTTAAGATATATGCATCAATCAATGACTTTTTCTTTAAATTAAAAGACTTTATGGTATCATTGAACTTAATATGCCACTAGTGGAAAGATTACTTAAGTCTATATATTGATTTCTTAAGTTTATACACCATTCTTCAAGGAATCTAGCATTATCAGTTTTCACAATTTTCAGACTTGGTTTGGAATATAAAACCTATACCCTTTAGATTTCTCTAGATGACCAGTAAAGTATCCATTTATCATTCGAGAATATCATATCTTTTCATGTCGATTATAAATTCTTGCTTTCACTCAACAACCTAAACATATAAGTGCCTTAAACTAGGTTTCCTTCCAGTTCCAATTCATAAGGTGTTTTGAGACTGCCTTACTAGGAACCCTATTTAAAAAGTATATAGTGGTTTTAAGTATATCCACAAGATATAGGTAAACAAGAGTTACTCATCATACTCCTAACTATATCCATTAAAGTCTGATTTCACCTTTTAGCCACCCCATGCACATATGCCATGACTTTTTAAGAACTTTACAAACGGATCAGGGCATATTGTCCTAATTCATTATGTTTCTCATAGTATTCACCACCTCTATCTAACCTTATAATTTTCACCTTTCTATCTAATTACCTTTCAACCTTAACTTCTAGTATATCTATTGATCGAGATTTTTCATTAAATATGTCTATAATGTGAAAAATCATCAATAAAGGTGATAAAGTATTTTTTTTTCCTTCACCAAAAGATGGGGCATCAAAAGGCCTACATATGTTAGTGTATTATTTCAAGAAGCTTACTACTTCCTGTGGCTTCTTTCCTATTGTGTTTGGTTTGCTTTCTCTTAATGCAATCCACACACATCAAGATCAGTAATATCTAAGCTCAGTAGAATGCCATTCTTTATTGACCTTTCTAATCTTTCTTTGGATATGTGACCTAAACGCTTATGCCACAAGAAAGCAAAATTCTCATTTATTCTAATATGCTTAATTCCAATATTGCTATAAGTGACAGGTAAGGATTCAACAAAATTATCATCAAGTTTAAGTTTATATAAACCATCAGTAAGAATTCTAAAAACTATAATTGAATTATCATTATTATTAAATAAACTAAAACATCTATGCCCGAACTTAACATTGAACCCAAATTCATCAAGTTTTAAACAACAATGACATTCCTAGAAATTGAAGGCACATACAGGGTTTGTAATAGGTCTAGTTGATAGCCATTATCTAAGACCAAACGGTAAGTCTCTATGCCTTTAATTGGAGCCTTCATATGATTCCCCATAAATAGGAAATTGTAGTTGAGTTTTCAATTTGGACCGTAAGGAATCCTTTTATCACATTGGATACATAAATAATAGATTTGAAACATACAGTAGCATAAAGATTACCTTTCTTTTCAAATCAAATTATATCTTTTAGGCAATCTTTCTGATAGTGTCCTACTACCATTTATTCCTTTTCCTCAGCTTAGGTAACATTTGAAGATCCTCTTCCTCAGCTTAGGTAACATTTGAAGATCCTTTCTTTTTCTTCTTAAACTTATAGGCTTTAACTTTAAGTCCTTCATAAGCTTTTTGACCGATAATGATGTCGGAATGAGTTCCTTGATTCTTCAGTCTTGTTTCCTTCTAAACTAGCTTACTAGCCAATTCATTACCATTCCACTTATCCTTAATAGTATTGTAATTAATTTGAAATAGCCCATATTTAGGAGATAATGAGTTAAGAATGAACTATACCAAGAAGGAATCATCAACTGTCATCCTTAAGGTTTCCAGTTTTGTCGCAATATCACTTGCTCCAATAATTTGCTCTTGCATACTCTTCGACCCATCATACTTCATAATTGTGAGTTATTCTATTAGAGTACTAGTAAGTGACTTAACTTCAGAATGGAACATATATTTCATAAATTTAAAGTTCACAAGTTTAAGGTATTCTTTTGCATTTTTAGTTTGTGAAATTGTAGTCTTAATGTTGTTGGCAATAGTCATTCGCAAAAAAATATAAGGCTTAATTTATTTAATTATTCCCATTGCTTATGGTTTAACTTCTCTTTTTCACTACTTGTATCCATAAAAGTAGCGAGTTACCTTTTCAATAATGCTAAGTCAAGGTCCAAGGCACCTAAATGGAACTTAACTTGCTCACACCCTTCAAAGAAGTTCAACCCATTAAAACAATAATAGATTAAGCTTATGAATGAAGAGAAACAGCTGCAATATTATATTTATATGCTCAAAATAAATTTAGATAACTTTAACAATTAGAGTATATTACAGTTCTACTTTGTGTATATACTATAATATACTATCTTAAATTAAATGCTTTTAAACTTGATTAGACAATAATTAACTTATATCAAATATAAATGTTGTCTTTGAACATCCAATATATACTTGATAAAATATTATTGTCCTCATAATTCTCACTATTCATAGAATAATTGATTTACTTTTGAGTAAAATCCTTAAGTTTAGATAATTAGTGAGTATCAATTAATCCATTTTTCATCATACGCATCTATAAATAATTGATAATTTTTATATGCATGTAAACATCATTCATAGTTCGGCCACTTTGGTAACTAACAAACTATTAATTTTATTTTATTTTAGTTTGGCTACTTTGGTGACTAACAAACTAAAACAAATATCATAAGACACATATATAAATTATGCATGTTAATAAATCTAATATTTGTTCATTCATTAGCTTTAATTACAAATCTTAATTAGATTTAGTAGAAAACATAATTTTTTTTTTGTTTCTTTTAATTTTTTTCTTTTGAGAGAACTTGATCTCAAATTTAAATCTCTTTGTAACATGATTTTTTATCGCGTTAATAATCCTCATGCCCAAAACTTAATTAGGTCAAATTATATTATTATTATTATTATTATTATTATTATTATTATTATTATTATTATAAACATTAACTTTAATCATAAAACTTTCACGATCTACACTTTAATTCTACCCATATTTTACAACGAATAAGAACATTAACATCATGTTCATCATCATAAATTTGATGAAGAAATTTAATTGTTCAAAACCTAGGGCTCTGATATCACATGTAAAAAATAATTTTTAATATACCATAACCATAATAAATATAATATGAATTATAAACATAAGATTCAACTATCACCCTAATAATGGATCTTGAACAAATAAATTCTCACAAATCTAGAAAGCATACTTGATGTGGAGTTTAATTGAGCCATCATAATAATTGAGAGAGACCCTTTAATTTAATAAATTAATTTCTCCCTCTTGACCCTTCTTGATTCACACACAAAACTTTAGTAATAGAAGACTTTTTGGGATGACCCTAATATCTTTGACTTTAGGAAAGAGAATGTGTGTGTCCTTATGGGTAGAGAGAGGACCAGCTTATATATGTATACATGTATGTATACATATATAAGCTGGTCCTCTCTCTACCCAAAAGAACACACACATACATACATACATACATACATATATATGTGTGTGTGTGTGTGTGTGTGTGTGTGTCATATATATATATGTACATGATCTACACTTTAATTCTACCCATATTTTACAACAAATAAGAACATTAACATCATGTTCATCATCATAAATTTGATGAAGAAATTTAATTGTTCAAAACCTAGGGCTCTGATGCCACATGTAAAAAATAATTCTTAATATACCATAACCATAATAAATATAATATGAATTATAAACATAAGATTCAACTATCACCCTAATAATGGATCTTGAACAAATAAATTCTCACAAATCTAGAAAGCATACTTGATGTGGAGTTTAATTGAGCCATCGTAATAATTGAGAGAGATCCTTTAATTCAATAAATTAATTTCTCCCTCTTGACCCTTTTTGATTCACACACAAAACTTTAGTAATGGAAGACTTTCTGGGATGACCCTAATATCTCTAACTTTAGGAAAGAGAATGTGTGTGTGTGTGTGTGTGTGTGTATGTGTGTGTCCTTATGGATAGAGAGAGGACCAGCTTATATATATATATGTATATGTATATATATATGCATATGTATTAACATATATACATACATACATACGTACACATATAAGAGCCTTTTTATGCTTCATGAGCCTTCTTATGCTCCATATGCCTATTATTCTTGGGTCACTTCTAGTTTCTCTGCTTTACTGTATAGTAGAAAGTCAAGGGGTTTCCTACCTCTCATTCGCCATCCTTCCTCTATACTCTATAGGCTATTAGTACCAAGCACAAGTGCCTGACTTGGAAGCTTACTTTGTAATTTCATAAAGAAATAAAAGTGTGTGAACCTTAGCGAGTTCGGGTTTCAAACTAGCCTTTTAGACTGAACTAACCTCTAACATATTAATAGATTATAACTACCAAGAAAGTAGGAATGGCATATAAAGAGATGCACTTTTTAGACACAGGACCCAGAGTTTTTTCGAGAATAAAAAATCTTTGAGCAGAAGTTTTGGGAGTGACCCAAGCAACCACATACAAAACAAAAAGTAGATAAGTGTTCATACTTGAACTGGACAACTACAGATTCAGTACCATGTGTTTTAATGCGTTTCCATATTTTAAGTGGTGAGCGAATATCCAGGAAGACCTTAACACGCATAAAACCCTGCCCTTTTTTGATCGGTCGAAAGCACAAAAGAGCGCACTCCAGGCTAGGGTGCTAATTGCTATTCAAGCATCTCAAACTTTATCTATAATGATAGCTTTTTCCTCTCCATGAATAGGAGCTTCTACTAAAAGAACTAGTGATCCCTAATGGTAGTGGAGCTGTTCCTATGGGAGAGGAGCAGGCTGGCAATAAGAAAAGAGGGAGAGTAAAGTCTCGTGAGCCTAGCCATGCTAGAGAGGAGCTGGGGGGCTTTGATGACATTCTCCTTTTTCTTATGTATGTTTAAGATATTCTACTCAATAGGAGCAATGCCTCTACTCTTCATGCTTTTATTGCCACCATTTCCCAGACTTTTGATATTAAATTGGAGATATTCAATACTTCTTAGGTGTTGAAGCTCATTGGTCTTCCTTGATCTTCTCTTAACTTAAACTAGGTACACTAATGATCTTCGTTTGAGGTAAAAAATGAAAAAAAAGAAAAAGTTTATTTAATTCAGTAGAAGTCTAAAGTTGTATTGGAATTGAAAGTGGTTTTATGGAGTCCAAATTAGACTATTGTCAAGTAGCTATAAAATGATAACGTGGCTTTACTTGTGTTGTGAGTGAAGTGGCACAACAAAGTTGAGAAGTTTTAGTTGTATTAAAGGCCACTGAAATTAATTGAATTCTTGAGTGTTTGCTGTAACACACAGATGAGTGCAGAGTAGCTGTGTTATAAGCTATGAGGAAATTGAGCTGCTGTATTTATGAGTGTTTTTAGGGTGAGAAAAATTATTATTGTGCATAATTAATTTTCCTTGATAGTGGATTTGTTGGTGGAGTATGCTTACACCAAATAACATTAAATTTTTTATTTTTTAATTTATGTGGGTGTGATTTTCATAACAAGTGGTATCAAATTTGTGGTTCAAGATTGTAAAGATGGTCAGTATAAAATTTGAGATGGATCCATTTGATGGAAAAAATAATTTTAGTTTTTGGTAACGCATTGTGAAGGATGTCCTTGTTCAAAAAGGATTAATCAAATCATTGAACGAGAAGCAACCAGTGACTGCGAAAATAATGATTGGAAGGAACTTCAACAAAGGGTAGTGAGTACAATTGGATTGAAGTTAGCCCTCTGATGTGAAGTATAATGTTTTGGAAAAAACTTCACTAGTTGTTTCATAGAAGAAATTAGAGAGCTTATACATGCCAAAGTTACTCATAAATCATTTTTGCTTGAAGAAGTTGTACCAACTTAGAATGGAAGAAGGTAGTGATGTGAGAGATCACCTCAATAAATTCAATAAATTAATTATCCAATTGGCCAGTGTTAGTGTGAAGGTAGATGATGAAGATAAAGCCCTCTTGCTCCTAACCTCTCTCTCACATTCTTATAAAAGCTTGGTAATAGCCTTAACAGTTAGGAAGGAGACTTTGAAGGCGGAGGAAGTTGTTGTAGTTATTTTAAATAATGAGAAGTTCAAGAAGACAAGTGGTAAAAATGATGGTGGACCTTTTATTACTAGTTCTAGTCGTGATAAAAGCAATCTAGGTGGAAACCATTTGAGAAGAAATAGTAAATTGAGCTCGAGACTATGAATAGACCTTAAAGATAGAGAATGCTACTATTGTCATTAGAAGGGCCACATTCAATACACTTGTAAGAAGATGAAAGAATTCAGGAAGAGTCACAAAAAAGAAAAAAAAAAGGAACTGCTACAATTGATTGATGATGGTGTTAACAATGATATTTTGAATGTGAATGATGATGAGGAAAAGACAAAGGATCCATTACAAGATGAGTGGTTAATGGATTTTGCTTGCCCATTCCATATTTGCTTAAGAAAGGTGGTTCGATACAATTGAAGAGAAGAAAGGATAATAAGTGAAGCTAGCCAATGAAAAAAAGATGGAAGTAGAAGTTGTTGGTAGAGTAAAGATCAAGCTACATGGTAATCGTGTGAAATTGTTTAATGAAGTGAGGTATGTACCTAAATTCAAAAGGAACTTAATTTCTTTGGATAAACTAGATTCTTTGGGTTATGGGTGCTCTATTCATGATGGAGTCATGAGAGTTAACTGAGTTACTCTTGTAATCATGAAGGGCGAGAAACTTAGAGTAAAAAATCTCTACAAATTAGAAGGAAGCACATTGATTGGAAGAATGCAAGTAAAGGCAATGGGCAATGTTAATAATCAAGAGCTTAAGAAAGTACCCAAGAGAAAATTAACATTAGCAGAAGTTATGAAAACTAATTCCATTTGACTTAGAGGTGGAGATTGTTAAAATCCAAGTTGAATTGGAATTAGGATTTATAGTTAAATTGGAAGAGTAGTAATAGAATTAATTTAGGAAGATTAGTAAAAAAAAAAGTTTACTTAATTTGGTAGAAATCCAAAATCACATTGGAATAGGAATTAGTTTTGTGAAGTCCAAATTGGACTCTTGTCTAGTAGCTTTAAAAGGAGAACGTGGCCTTATTTGTGTAGTGAGTGGAGTGGTACAACAAAGTTAAGAAGTTGTAGTTTTAATTGAAGGCCATTGAAATTAATTGAATTATTGAGTGTATACAGTAACACATAGGTGAGTGTAGAGTGGTCATGTTGTGAGCTATGAGGAAATTGAGTTGCTGTATTTATGAGTGTTTTGAGGGTGCAAAAAATAATTAGTATGCATAATTATTTTTTCTTGATAGTGAATTTATTGGTAGAGTAGGTTTATGCTGAGTCGCGTTAAATTTTGTGTTCTTTAATTTACTTAGGCATTACAATAATATATATATATATATATATATATATATATATATATATATATATATATATATATGACCTTAAGAAAAATACCCTAAATTTTGTTAAGAAAAGGAACTAATAATTTTATTTTTCAACCTTTAGGTGGCACCTCGACTCAGAAAAGCTTTGATGATAAATAATTATAGTAATATTATTGATGAAGAATTGAAAGGCTATAATGAGGATGAAATGATTAGAATGATTTATTGTGCCGCATCATGCGTGTACAAACTCGCAAATTATCGTCCACGAATGAGCCAGGTATGTAAATTCAAAAGGATTACATATTTGCTTTACTAGTTTTATTTAGATTTCATGAACCAATCTTTCAAGCATTTTTGTTTTTCATTTATTACTAAATAGCTAGTTAGACTATTTTAATGGGACAAAGAATAATTTATAGGTTAAACCATTAGTTCCACCATTATCATAACTATTTGATGCAGATTGTTGAAGTCCTACGAGGGAATTTGGAAGTGGAAAACATATGGTTAAGCATTGATAGCACTTACCTTTGTGATGGAGCACCGTATACACGGCCATACACACGTAATTAATATTATTCTTCAGATTTGAATAAAAATTATAACTCTAATAATGGTAGCTATGATTTTCATCATGATTGTCTATTAAGAAAACAAGTTAGCTTTCTTATTTAGGTATTAGCTTTCTTTTTTAAGTACTAACTCTTGATTTATAGAATATTTTTTCTTATTTAATTCAGGAGGTATGGGACTTTGTAGTTTCATTTTTTTTTCACTGGTTTTAATTATTATATTTTGTTTTTAGATAATTTTTGTCTCATTATTATTGGGTTTTTCTTCTTCCAAATGAATGAATTTCTATTGTTTGATTAGCATATTTGCCACTCATTTAATGCTCAAATATAGAATTTTCAATAGATGGAGGTTAAGAGTATTTAAACCATGATTTAATTGATATTTTATTATTATTATTATTATTTTAATAAAGCAATATTGCATAAAAGAGCTATGGTAGTGATTGTAAACCATTACCATAGATGTCAAAATCATTGTCATAGCTCCAAGGCGATAGTTTCAAAACTGCTACCTCTAGCCCATTGTCATAGATTATTGCAACAGTGTAATTTGTACTTCGTAATAGTTTAAAAACTGTTGTAATAGGGTATACAATGGCAACAATTTTATTCATATTTTAGGCAACCATTTAGTTTATGTATGCCAACTATTTTTTTTTTAAGAAAAGGCAACTGTTTTTAAAAGAAAATGTGAAGTTTTTATTTATTTATTTTTAATTTTTTATTGCAATGGATTTGCTTACTTTGGCAGCAATTATAAATAATATATTGCATCCATATTTCCTACTCAAGTGAACCTACTCTAATATGCAAGACAAAATAAACTAATTTCACTTCATCTTTGGGGCCTTAAACTAATAGAAGATGGATGGTAGTTATATTGGCTTGCTTGAATACGGTAGCCAATATACAGGTCATAGTAGGCACAATATTCTTTGTAGCAGAAGTAAATGTGGGTGAGGTATTATCCAAACCTAATAGGAAGATTCCTTTATTTGATGTTATTCTACAACCAACAGGACACTCTTTTAAGAAAAAGGAAATTAAAAAGCCCCATTGAATAGAAAAGCTAAACCTTTATGTTAATTAACAATTATATTCAAATGTTTTAATTTTGGATCACATAATCCAACCTTTAAGTGAGGAGCAATTACAGTCGAACCACAAAATAAATTTGGGGAAATTTCAATTTTGTTAACAAAAAGAACTCGAAAAAATAATTTATAGCCAATGCATTTTATTGTCGATAACAAAATGAACCCAAATAATATTTCAACACTAAAAAATATGTATTTTGCTACTACAAATTTTGGGGTTTGGCTATAAGTGCTCTTAATCTTAAGGGTTGGGTTAAGTGGTTCAAAATTAAAATATTTGGATATAATTGCCACTTAATGAAAATGTTAGACAATTTTGTTCCATTGGCTTATTAAAAAATATTAAATGTTTTCTATCTTAATCATATTTCATGTAGCCAATAAATGCTTGGCTAAATATATATGCTTACACCTTGTACTATTTGGGATTAGTATATTGTATGCCTATACTATTTTCGTAACCTATTAAACACTTAAACTCATTAAAATCATAACAATTAAATATAAATTTATCATATTAGCAATGACTGGTGAAAATCAATAAGAAACAGCTTTACTTATTACTGAGTGTACACTAAACTCTCAAAATGACTAAACCAACCCTTTTAATCCTCTCTCTCTCTCTCTCTCTCGCTCTCTCCCTCTCCATTCTCACTCCTCTCCCATTTGAATACAGCCCCAAACAATTCAGGTTCATTTTTTGATACCAAGTTGGAACTTGTTTATATAACTCTTGCTTCTATTAAATCGCAATGAATGCTAAATAGTAACCCTTTTTTCGGCCAAAAAATATATATTTGTAACTTGACATATTTGTAGAGTTTCAAACAAAATTAATATCAGATTCAATAGTTGAAGAATATGGTTGTAGTGGTGGTGCAATGGACAGGAGCTCTTTGGGACCATTTGGTATTCAGGTTAGGCCTATTGGATAAAAAAAAAAAAAATTCAAAATTTTTAAACTTTTCATTATTGTAGCCAAAACTTTTTTCTTGTGTCTTATAGCCGAAACTTAATTAGTTGCATAGTTGTAGCCAAAAGGATTAAATTGAATTTGAGAAAGTAGCGGTAAATGAAAATATAATCCTTGATGTTTTATTTGATAAACAAAATAGTCCATTAATTTAAACTTTATATTTAATTTTTATTTATTATATAAAATATATTTATAATATAAACATATTTATATTTATTTTTAGGCCAAATTATACAAAAAAGTCAAACCTTTGTGTGCGTTTGTGTTTTAATCCTATCGTTTCAATTTTCATTAAAAAAGTCAAAATTGTAAGGTTCGTAGAAATTTTATCCAAATTTGAAATCCAATTTAAGGGGAGTGTGGCTCTGATGATGTGGCATCTCATCTGACATTTGACACATCATTTTAGCAAATCATACAAAAAAGCCAAACCTTCGCGCCCTTTGGCATTTTAATCCTATAGTTTCAATTTTGGTAAAAAAAACTAACTCCTCTCTCTCTCTCTCTCTCTCTCTCTCTCTCTCTCTCTCATTATGGAAGAAATGGCTGACAATGGTTTACTATCCCTATATGTAACTGCCATTTTAGGATCATTTATCGCATCTTCCTAAACTATATATGCAACCACCATGCTATTGAACCAAATCTTGCAATTTCTTGACTTGTCATATTTGACAGTCGGGATTGGATCCATTATCATTTTCACTCCATGTTCTAACCATCCCAACTTCATCCCCAGCTTAGCTAACTTATTGAAACAAAACATAAGATAATTGGACTCACAACACAATTTATAAGTCTTGTCATGTCAAAGTATGAATAGAACAACAAAAAACAAACCTTTCTTCGGCCACCTTCTTGTCTTTGGTAAAAAACATTGGCTTCCATCCGTGACCAATTAGGGATAAAGGATCATCATTTTCACTCCATACTTGAGTATAAATCAAACCATGCTCCTCTAGTTATTCAATGAAATCTATGTACTTCTCTTTCATTCTCTCATAAATGATAGCTAAGAACTATAGGAGTTTCTCCCTAACTCTCTAGTTCTTCATCATAAAAGAAGAACAATTTCGATAGGAACTCTAAAACTTGAAAATTAATGATAAAAAGAACAAATTTTTATACTATTAATTATAAAATAAACTCAAAATCAACTAACTACTTATTGCCCAAAAGCTTTGATCAATAAATAGAACCACACCTATGCCATCTCAAGGTGGAAGGGGATCTTCTGGTCAGGTGGGGACTCATTGGCTATGAAGACTCGTCCAAGAATGTTGCTTCGAGGGGCAGCCCACTAATGTAAGGTAACTCCTCGAATTTGAATGCATCAATAATGTCATTGGAGTCCGAAGTAGTGGTTATGGGAAACCCGCTAAGGAAAATCACACTAGTTTTGTGCAGTAAAAAGTCAAGGTATGGTTTCTTGGTTTTTATGTTATCAGTAAGAGTAGAAAATAGATGAAAGAGAACAGTTTGGAGAAAGAATAGAAGGGAAAGGAAAGGAATTAAATTATGCAAAAAGAGAGAGAGAGAGAGAGAGAGAGGGAGAGGGATGGACTAGGTTTTTTTTTTTTTTAATCAAAATTGAAACAATAGGATTAAAATGTCAAAGCGCGTAAAGGTTTAGCTTTTTATATAATTTGCCAAAATGTCGTGTTAAGTGGGTCTCATGATTTTAGAATAAAAAAAAATACCAAATAGGATGCCACATCATCATAGCCACTCTCCCCCCAAATTGGGTTTCAAATTTGGATAAAATTTCTGCAAATATTTTAATTTTGGCTTTTTACCAAGATTGAAATGATAGGATTAAAATGTAAAAACGAGTAAATTTTTGCCTTTTTTTGCATGATTTGGCCTTATTTTTAATTGAAATTTTATACTAAGAAATTAATTTTATTGATTAAAATATATTTTAATGTAATAAACAATTTGAAAATTATATAATAATAAAGTAATCACAAAATAATTACATTGTAAAATTTTTTTCCTATTGTCAATTACACAAAGTAATCACATTATAATAAAACAATCATTAAAATTACAGACTAAGCATAGGCCATACAGTCAATCATCAAAAGCATTTATAATTTTATAAATAAAAATAATAGTTAATTATTCTAAAATTATATTAATTATTCATCAGTTTAAAAATATTAATATACCTAACAATAAATTGATGTCTAGAAAAAAATTTGCACAATTGAGAACCACAAAAAAATTTTAAATCAATGAACTTTATTATTATGCAAAAAATTATTGTTTTATTACAATATGATTACTTTGCATAATTGACTCAACTCAACTCAACTCAACCCAACTAAGCCTTTTTTTCAAAAATTTAGGGTCGGCTATATGGATCCTCTTTCTCCACTCTAAATGATTTTGAGTTAAATCCTCGGAAATATGCAATGCTTCTAGGTCATGTTGTACTACTCTCTTCCAAGTCAGTTTAGGTCTACCCCTTCTTTTCTATCTATCCTTTAACCTAATGTGCTCTACTTGTTTAATTGGAGCCTCTGTATGTTTACATTTCACATGACCAAACCACCTCAACTTATCCTCAATTGGCACTACTCCTACCTTTTTTCTAATACTCTCATTACAGACTTTATTTAGTCTAGTATGGCCACTCATCCAACTTGACAACTTTGCATAATTGACAACTGGAAAAAAAATTAGTGTGATTATTTTGTAATTATAAAATTTTTAAATTGTTTATTATATTAAAATATATTTAAATTAATAAAAATAAATTTTTAGTATAAAATTTCAATTAATAATGAATGTAAAATATATTTTATATGATAAACATATTTTAAATTATAAATTTAAAAAATTAAATATAAAGTTTAAGTCAATGGACTATTTTGACCATACTGTAATTTATCATTGCTTTCTCAAATTCAATTTAGTCTTTTTGCCTACAATTGAGATAACTAATTAAGTTTCAGCTATAAGAAACACAAAGAACAGGTTTGGTTACAATAATGAAAATCCTAAAAGTTTTGGATTTCTTTTGTCCAATAAGCCTTTTGACCAAACACTTTCTGAACTTCCTGTGTTTTTTTGTCTTATTAATTCTACTGATGGCACTATTAAAACTTATTTTTGTGTTGATGAAACATGGTTTATGTCTTCCATTATGGAAGAAAGTTCAATTTTACCCTTAAACTTTTAACCCATGTCCAAATAAGCCATTTTATTTTGTTTTTGCTTTAATTAATCTTGGCCTTTTAATTTAAGTCTAAATCAACCCAATTTTTAGCAAAAAATTAAAGTAATAATTTTTAAATTTTTAATAATAAATTTTAATTTTTAAATTTTAAATATTAAAATTATTTATTATTTTTAATAAAAAAAAATCAAGAACAAAAACCCAAAAATTGCAAGCCAAGAAGAAAAGCCTAGAGATTATAAGAACCCCAAGAACAAAACTCAGAAGTTACAAGAACACCAAGTACAAAAACCGTTAACCTTTTCTTTCCCCTTTTTCTTCTTCTTCTTCTTCTTTTATACAACACCTGTTAAAAAATCAACACATCAAGAATACAAACACCAAACCCAAAATTTCAAAATCTATAAACCCAGTATTTCAAGATCTATAAACACCCATCATCCATTGCAGCCACTAATTGAGTGGAATGAATACACCCAAACCTAGAATTTCATAATCTACAAACATCGAAACCCAGAATTACAAAATCTATAAACACCCATCAACCCCATCATAGTAAGAAGACCACCGGTAAAACCCAATTGTTGCAAATATAAACCCATGGACTTGTATGAGTGGAATGCAAACCAAGGAAGAAGCCATTGTAGCCACCATTGCAAACCAGAGAAAGAGCCACTGCAACACCAATTGAGTGGAATGCAAACTCTTAGTTAGGGTTGTGTAAGGAAGAAAAAGAAGAAGAAAAAGAAGAGGGAAGGGATTTTGTAGGGAATATCTCTCCAATAATTTCACCTTTGAGTATTGGTCCCATTCTTAGAAAACTTTATGTTGATGTAACCTCTATCAACGATTTGGAAAAAGAATTGGGCATAGGGAAGAGATTTCAGAGGAAGAGCAAGGTTAAGGCTCGTGTATTGGGTTTTGTTATTTACTTTTTTTCTTTTGATTTTTATAAAAATACTAAATAATTTTTAATATTTCAAAATATAGACATTAATATTTTATTATTAAAATTTTAAAATTATTATTTCAAATTTTTTTATGCTAAAAATTGGGTTGATTTAGACTTAATCTAAAGGTAACGAGTAAAAACTTAAACATGAGCTTTTTTGTAGATGGTCTAAAATTTAGGGGCAAAATTGAGCTTTCTTCCCTTCCATTACTAACAAGTTAATTCTTTTTTATCCTAGAGATCTTGTGAATCCAATTACTAAACATAAAACATTTGTATGTTTCTTAATTTAGATCTTCAAAGGCTCCTAATATCTTTAAGCAAGTGTATGGAAGCACTATCATTATGCTTAGCAATGAAAAACTAGGCATGAGGGTGCTAGTAAGTGATAAATTTTGTACAACCTCTTAAAGAATAGAACAAAGAAAAGAGATGAGTATAACCTTTTGCTTTGCATTTTTTGTTTTCTTAATTTGGAAAATTTTTTCCTAGGTTGATCACTCAATTGGAGAAAGTTTTGCACAAGGAGGAAGAGCAATTATCACATTGCGAATTTATACAACATAAGCATTCTACAAAGCTATTAGGCTCTTCTCGTTCAACAACGCAACTAAAGTGAATGTTAAGGCTGCAATTAAGCTTATATTCAAGGGAAAACTTGCTGAGATTCGATAATGAATGTTAAGGAAAACTTGCTAAGTTTCAATAGTGTAGAGGAAAGAAGAAGAGGAGAGACAAGAAAAGAAGAGGGATGGTTTGGTCATTTTTTGGAGATTTAAAGTACAATCAGCAATAAATTTGACTATTTCTAGTTAATTTTGAATGGTCAATTCTAGTATGGAAAATTTGCATTTAATTTTTAAGATTTTAATGAGTTTAGGTGTTCAATTGTTTACAAAAGGCAAACTATCAAAAAAAGCCAAACCTTTATGTCATTTGTCAATTTTAGCCTTTTTTTTTTGTCAATTTTGGCCTACTTTTAAAGTTTAGTGGTTATTTTGGCTAGGGTTTAAAATTAGGGAATTGTACTACTAATGTGGTAGCCCAATCAACAAACTTTATTATCATTTATTTATGGGACCCACCTAACTAATCATGGATAAACCAATGGTTAGTGCATTGAATGCACCGTTTTGGGAGGAAAGGAAAAGACTACGTTTTTTCACTTCTTCTTCTTCAACAATTTAAATTGATTACTGAAGGTAGAGCATTTGGGCGACCATATTTTTTCCTTCATTTTAGGGTATCTTTCTTGATTATCACGATTGTAATCCTAGATGGCCTTGTTTTTTTCTTAACTCTTGCATAGATTAAACCAAACTTGGAAACATCTACAGGCTTTGAACATAAATTTGAAGACTTGCCAACCACCAAAATCCCACTTTTGGGAGTTGGTTAATCCTTGAACTTGACTCCATAAATGGTCTCATTTGTGCAAATATACAAATATTCATCATTTGGGCGCTGCTCTAAACCATCAAAAGATGGAAGTCTTGTATACTTTTTAGATTTCCTAGATCATATCACCTTAAGGATGTTGGTAGGTAAGATGGCAGGACTGGTGGTGAAATTAAAGACATGGTCTTCAGGATCTTGGTGTTAGTACTATGCGCTAGAGCATAACTTATAATTTGTATCTTGTAAATAGTAATTCCCTATTAATGGCAAATATTTTTCTTTTAATTTAAATGGTTTAAATTTAATTGAAAAGTATCCTTTATTATTAGATGTTCCATTCTTAAGATGTTAAGAATATGAGTGATGGAATAATCTAGTACAAGTACTATAAATTACGGTTTATAGTCAAAGATACCTCATTGAGCATGATGTATCCATATAGACTGTCACTTCTATTTGTTTTCATGGATTAGTATGAGATACTAATAAGATGGAATGGTGAGTCTCATGCCATAAAACAAACATAGTGGATGCTTATAAGATAAGTAGGTTGAACCAATGACACAAAGATGACATGTATATGGAGTTTACTCTTGTCAATACATAGTCGTCTAGATCATAATAATATATATAATCTCTTGACTTAAGATAACATAATTATCTTGTATATAGGTGGTTTAAGTTTGATACCGCTTATATACTTGTACTAGGTATGCGTATATGGGCGTGTGTTAGCCCCGACTAGTTATATATGGAGATAGGTATTTAGTCATGATGGGATCCATTACTTTAAGTAAATAGGGATAAAATACTATGCCTATCTAAATTGTTCTTGATAAATAAAGTTTCTAATCATTACAAATAGACTAAGTCAGAAAAGAGTTTCTAATTGAAAAGTCTTATTAATCAAGAATTAGAATTAAGATGAGGACATATGACTGCAAACAATTAGGGTTTAACATAAACCATGACCCTAGCTAGAACCGAATTATGTAATGGAGAGATTTTAGTGTATGGTATGTATAATCAAGGTTCAATATTAAAGGATGAATTAATTCATCACTAGTTGGATAGTCGTGGTACACTATACTAGGTGTTAACCATAATTTATGAGAATTAAGAGTAAAAAGGGAATTTTACTCTTGGTAAGGAAAGTGTTCCAATAATATTAAAAAGTTAATATTATTCTCATAGTCAATTATTTAAGAACCTAAGAAATCACACACATAGGAACAAAATGATCAAGGCATTATTAATTTGATTAATTAATTAAATTGTTAAATTGATTAATTAAATTAAAGAATTTAGTTTACAATTAGATTACAAAGTCCCTAGCATAACTTAAACTAAATTCAAAAATGAAAGAATTTAAGCTAATATTTCAAGTGTTTAAATATAAGCTTGATCAATTAATTAAAAGAGTTTAATTAATTAATAAGTTTGGAGAATTTATTTGGCTATTGTGGCTTGAGAAGTCATGAGAAAAAATTGTATAAATAGCTTATTAAAGATTTCATAACACTTTAGGGATATAGGAATCTCTAAAGTGGTATGGCTTGTTCAAATCCCTAATTTATACAAACTTTATAAGAGGCACAATCAAAGTTTGAACACACATTTAATTGATGAATTAGATGTTAACACTTGTAAAGTCAGTAATGATTATTGGTCTTCCAATAAATGTTAGAGATTAGAAGACAACTTTAGGGATATGGGATTCCTAAAAGTGGTATGTGCCATTTTGTTTTTGGTCAAATCCCTATATGTTAGGGATTACTTTATGCTTCAGGGATATGGGAATCCCTAAAGTATAAAAAAGCCATGTCTTCTTTTGAAGACAACTTTTGGAGAAACCATCTTCTTCTTCATCCATTTTTCTCTCAAGCCAAACATTTTCTACCTTCTTCTTATGTTTAATTCAAGGGAAATTAGAAGTTGTTACTCTGGAATTAAAGTTAGAGAAATTGTTTCTCTATTCTTCTATAACGTTAAAATCAAAGAAACCTAAATCGTCTTCTTATGCTATTGTTAGCCAAACAAAGTGAGGAAGCACAAAAAGGATTTTGGTATGAGGTTGAAGCTTTGATTAAGTTGTTCATATGAACAGACTACAGAACTGACATTTGGAGGTCTTTGCTTTCCAGATTTGGTGTTAGAATTGATTCTGCGCCTATCAAGTAAAATCGCTAAAACCATAGTATTGGATATGGTTTTAGTTTCTTAATGGCAAATAGGCTAATAACAATTGAGTTACAAGAGTTGTAACTAAAGATATATGTATTTTTGGAATAGAAAATCAACTTGTATAAGATACATGAAATACTTAGGAATTGAATTTTTAAAATTGATATTTTTGCACCCTAGGAGGTGTTTTTACTTTATTTTTATTTTTTTTTTCACTTGGCTTGCAAGGATTAGCGAGACTGGAGTTGTTGATGTGGCTGCACATCTAATTGAAATGGGCTTGTTATGGGTGGCAAAATTGGTGAAGGTAACTATGAGGGAGTTGGCTTTAAGGAGGAGGAGGTGCCATTAGGAGTGATGACATAATTTTTGATGCCATTTGGCAATTAAGATTTCAAAAATAAGAAGAAGAGAAATAGAGAAAAACAAAGAGAGTGCCCTTTTTTAGCAGAGGAAGAGCCGTGCTTCTATTTGGGCAAAAGATCTAAATTGTTTGGAGGGATGAAAAAATGACTTTTTTTTTTCCTTTTCTTGACAATGCACCATTTAACCCCACTAACCATAGGTATATCCATGGTTAGTTAAGTGGGTTTCACTATTAAAATATAATAAACTTTGTTGACTGGGATGCCACATCAGCACTAGAAATCTCTAATTTTGAAGCCTAGCCAAAATAAATATAGAAGTTTGAAATTGAGCCAAAATTAACAAAAAAAAAAAAAAAGGCCTTCAAAAAAATAGTGTAGTTGTTCAATCAACTAATCCCAAATAGTATAAGGGTACAAACATGTATTTGACTATAAATTCTTCATCTTCAAAATAGCAAACCCATCAGTGAATTTTGACACCTGACTAGTAAAAGGGCAAGTGCAAAGAAGCCCAAAAACAAATGCATTTGTGCTCCTTTGCATTGTAATACTTGATGCTAGGACTCATATAGCAAGAAATCAACATATGTATGCTTGCCATATTATAGACCCTGTGTTTGTGACCTTGCATGCATGTGCACTGAGGCTATGAAGAACCCGATAATGAAAAAATTATATGACTGTGATATATATTTAGAGGTATTAAAAAAGGATAATCATATGTATGGCATGTTTCTTAGAAAAAATAATTTTAAAGAGCAAAAAAAAAATGTTTAATTAAATTTAAATGAAATTTATTTTTTGTTTAAATTTAATTTTGAGAATTTGTTTTATTAAAAAACTTAATTAGACCTAATTGGGCTTTTTAAGGCCAATAAGGCCCTATAGGGTATTTTGATTAAATAAATAAAAACTCACAATTTTTTTATTTATTTATTTTTAAAGGAAAATAAAAATCAAATAGGAAGTTTCCTCTTTAAGACTTCTTAAATCTTCTTATTTAGAAATTACATAAACTTCCTATATAGTGTTTTGATCTAAACCTTATAAATACCTCACAGAAAAGAAGAAAAAAGGGAGAGGGGGAGGGGAGGAGAAAACAATACAATACAAGAAAAAACTCCCACTCCATCTTTCATTCCTCATCTCACTTTTTCTTTCTTCTTCTTGTTTTCTTCCTTTTTCTTTAACAAACCTTCAGATTTCTTTAAAGTATGTGTTCTAAATTATGAATATTCAAGAAATATGCTAGATATCTATTCTTTCATATTTATATGCCTCTAGATGGTCTTATATGTTCATAACATTCATGAATATGTGATAAATTTGAGGGTGATAACAACTCTGCACATATTCTTGTTTTTGTTTCTTTATTTTTAATTAATATTTTTGTACTTATGTTTTTGTAAAAATTGTATAAAAATTATATTTGTAATCTTTATAAAATTCTAATAATTTTGGCTTTAAAAATTATGAAAAAAGATATTAAATTGAGTAAGTTATGGCTATCCAAAATTAGAGTGTCAGTGGATTATGATTTGCAGTGCAGCTGACTTTCAAAGCTCATATATCCCTCAATTCTTTATTTTTTTCTATAATTCTTGGGTTTGAAATTAGATTCAACATCTTATTATGAAAAAAAAATCTTTTGTAGTTTGAGAGATATTGCAGTTTTAAAAAAGTAGTATAAATCTATCACTATTAAAAGTTCTGATTTTTATAAATTATTTGGTAATAATTTTGAATAGGTAGTTAATTTTATAATTTAATATGATATTTGATCTTACTCCTATAATTTTTCTATAATTTTTATTTTTTTAGATATTTTTAAAAATTCAAATACAAAGACACAGTGAATTTGCCAGATCTGGGAATTTCCTTTTATATATATATATATATATATATATATATATATATATATATATATATATATTTTGTATTGAAATTTTAAATTGTATCTTGATATAATTTTAATGATGTATATGATGTAATATAATGGTATGAAGTATTAGAATTAGGTTGATAGACCCATGGCCATTGTATAGTTTTGATCCATTAAAGCCCATTTTGTAAGTAATTAAATTTGTAATTGTAATGTTTATTTTATTTTAAAAAATAAATTAGCAAGTAGGCCTGAGGTAAGTACCAAAAAGGGCAATATTTGCATGGAGCTTAGTGGACGTTAATGGGAGTAAGACAGGGATTAACTTGTTATACTAGAAGAGAAGACCCTTCTTTAAGGGTAACTTGCCTCAATGGCAACTGCAATAATTAAAATGTAAGTACCCTTAAATATTCTTAAAATAACAATTTTATATATAATATGTAGTAATAATAGGATTTACTTGGTAAAAAATAAAATCGATTTTATTTGTATCTTTAATCCACTTGTGTATGAAATTTAATTGAATAAATATTAGGTAAACTCAACTCAACTCAACTCAACTAAGCCTTTATTCCAGAAATTTAGGGTCAGCTATATGGATTGGCTTTCTACACTCTAAACGATTTTGGGTTAAATACTCAGAAATGTGTAATGCTTATAGGTCATGTTGTACTACTCTCCTCCAAGTCAATTTAGGTCTACCCCTTTTTTTTCTTTCTATCCTCTAACCTAATGTGCTCTACTTGTCTAACTGGAGCCTCTGTATGTTTACGCTTCACATGACCAAACCACATCAATCTCCCTTCTCTCAACTTATCCTCAATTGGCACCACTCATACCTTTTCTCTAATACTCTCATTATGGACTTTATCTAGTCTAATATTGCCACTCATCCACCTTAACATTCTCATCTCTGCAACTCTTATTTTAGACGCATACGACTCCTTCAGTGCCCAACACTCACTACCATATAATATAGACGGTCGTATGGCTGTACAGTAAAATTTTCCTTTCAACTTATTGGGAATCTTGCGATCACATAAAACTCCCATGACACGTCTCCACTTCAACCATCCGGCTTTAATCCTATGACTAACATCCTCCTCATATCCCCCATCTACTTGAAGGACTGAGCTGAGATATTTAAAGTGATTACTTTGGGACAGTACCACTTCATCCAAACTAACTCCTTCCCTATCACCAGTTTGGCCTTCACTGAACTCGTAATGCATGTATTCTGTCTTCGTTCTACTTAACTTAAAGCCCTTTGACTCTAGAGTACTTCTCTGAAGCTCTAACTTTCTATTGACTCATTCTCGCGTCTCATCTATCAGAACAATATTATTCGCAAACATCATGCACCAAGTAATACTCTCTTGTATATGTTTCGTCAATTCATCTAAAACTAATGTAAAAAGGTAAGGGCTTATAGCTGATCCTTGGTGTAATCCAATTGAGATCGGGAAATCTCTTGTGTCCCCTCCCACTGTGCGTACAATAGTAGTTGCTCCTTCATACATATCTTTCAACACTTGTATATACCTAATAGATACCCTTTTTTGTTCTAACACACTCCATAAGACATCTCTTAGAACACTATCATAAGCCTTCTCCAAATCAATAAAAACCATATGTAGATCTTTCTTCACATCTCTATATTTCTCCATCAAGCTTCTAATGAGAAAGATCGCTTCCATAGTTGAACGACCGGGCATGAAGCTAAATTGACTGAGAGAGATAGAAGTATCATGACGTAATCGATGCTCCACAACTCTCTCCCTCAACTTCATAGTATGGCTCATGAGTTTAATTCCCCTATAGTTTGAGCAACTCTGTATGTTTCTCTTATTTTTAAAAATAAGTACTAAAATACTCCTCTGCCATTCATCAGACATTTTCTTTGAGTTTAGAATCTTATTAAATAATTTAATTAACCATATCACTCCCATATCTCCCAAACACTTCCACACTTCAATTGGTATTCCATCAGGTCCACAGGCTTTACCCACTTTCATTCTCTTAAGTGCTTCCTTTACTTCTAAAGATCTAATCCTTCTAGTATAATTCACATTCTTTTTTATTGTTCTATATTCTATATTCACGCTATTACCATTGTGACTATTATTAAAGAGATCATTAAAATAATTTCTCCATCTTTCTTTAATATTTTCATCTTTCACCAACACTTTTCCTTCTTTATCCTTAATGCACCTAACTTGATTGAGATATTGACATTTCCTTTCTCTCCTCCTTGCTAATCTATAAATATCTTTCTCTCCTTCTTTAGTTCCAAGATTCTCATATAACTTTTCAAAGGCCTGTGCTCTTGCTTGACTAACTGCCTTTTTTGCCTCTTTCTTTGCTATCTTGTACTGTTCATATGCCTTATTATTATCACATTTAGGTAATTTCTTATACCATTCCCTTTTTCTCTTCACTGCCTTTTGTGCTTCCTCATTCCACCACCATCTCTCTTTTGAGGGTAGTCCATGTCCTTTAGACTCTCCAAGTACTTTTCTAGCTACTTCTCTAATCTTTGATGCCATCTGTATCCACATATCATTAGCCTCCATATCCAGCTTCCATGCTTCAAACTCAAGAAGCTCATTTTTGAACTTCACTTGCTTTACTCCTTTGAACTCTCACCACTTTGTTCGAGCCACACTATTTCTTCTAACCTTACTTGAATTGTTCCTAAACTTGACATCCTAGACCACTAACTGATGTTGACTTGTTAAAGCCTCCCCTGGAATAACCTTGCAATCCTTGCATAGAGCTCTATTTGTCTTCCTGGTTAAGAGGAAGTCGATTTGGCTTCTATGTTGCCCACTTTTGAAAGTCACTAAATGTGACTCTCTTTTTATAAAGTAGGTATTTGCTAGTATTAGGTCGTATGCCATAGCAAAATCTAGGATGCTTTTTCCCTCCTCATTTCGACTGCCAAAACCAAAATCTCCATGAACATTCTCATAACCTTACCTATCACTTCCTACATATCCATTCAAATCTCCACCAATGAAAACATTCTCTTCATTCGGTATGCTTTGCATTAAATCATCTAATTCTTCCCAAAATCTTTGTTTACTCTAACTATCTAGTCTTATTTGTGGGGCATAAGCGCTAACTACATTTATTGTTTCTCCTTCTAATACTAGCTTTACTAGTATAATTTTATCTCCTACTCTTTTCACAGCTATTACAGCGTCTTTCAATGTCTTGTCTATGATTGTGCCCACTCTGTTCTTGTTTCTCTCCTTTCCAGTAAACCACAGTTTGTACCCTGAATTACCTACTTCCTTGCTTTTCTCTCCTACCCATTTAGTCTCCTAAATGCAAGCAATATTCACCATTCTCCATTCCAAGGTATCCACAAGCTCCATTAATTTTCCTGCCAGTGATCCAACATTCCAAGTACCAACCATGATCCTCCTCTTATCCTGTTCCTTCCTAATTGGTCTCCTTCTATGATATCTTCTATTGTTTTCTATGTCTATCTTGTGTTCTGTTCCACTATCTGTTCTACTATCTGTCCTATGAATAAATATTAGGTAAATTAAAATTAATTCTTATTTGTATAAAAAACAAACTTTGGTATGTAAATTAAATATAATTAAATATTTAGTGAGAAATAAAATAAATTAGCATATTATAAACAAATATTTTTTAAGATGTAATTGCTTGAGCCTTTATGTGTTTGTTAGAATAAAACGCAACATGTATTTATTAAGTTTACTTATCTTTAGGGTAATGTAGTAAATAAATAAAATATGTTAATTAGTAACTTAAGGTTATTTATAAATTGAATTTGTGTGTAAATTAAATTATAAATAATAAATTAATTTTAGTCATTCGGTAAATTTCACTTAATTTAATTTAGTAACCCCATAAATAGAGAGTATTTGTGCATGAAAATTTTTTGTAAATAATAACCCTTGTTTGAATTACTTACGTGTGTAGGTTTAGAAATTTCATCTTTAGGTAAGAAGTTTGATAAAGGAATAATAAACAAGACTTTTAGAAACATTAATAGAGGACTGACACTTGAATTAATGATATTAGACTAGGCGTAAGGGGTGCCTAACACCTTTCCCTTATGTACTCACTATCCTGAACCTAGATATTCGGCTATGGTGATGACGGTTATGGAATCTCAGTAAGGATTAAGTTGCCATCCACTACCCTATTTGAAAATTGAGTGCATCAATCAAGTACCTTTGGTGGTCCCTTTAGAAATTGATGCCTCAATCAGATGTCTCTCAGAAGAAACAATGAATATGTCCCGGTTATTACTCAAGTGGTGACTCTAATCTATCTATGCCTTTGTGGCATAAATCCTTAGTAGAATGGTAGTATTATGGGAAGATAGTACTTACTAGTGGACTCGATTTTATTAAGATTGTATAGATTACATGTCTAGGAAATGCTGTCTAAAGAGAAAGTACTTAAGTGAGACTCATGCGACTCTACTATCTTTCTTGGGCATTACTTGGTGCACTTTATGCAATCCCAGTAGATGATCTTTCACCTCATGCCACAGTTTGGTGACTCCACTGAGGATAATGGATAGTTACTCTAATATGTTTCTACTAGTCTAATGTTATCCCTTTGTTAAACTTCTTTGCATTGCGCTACACTATCACACGAATCGGACTTACCCTTTTAGGCCCACTAGTACTAACTGAGGAGGCATAGTTCCACCTGAGCTATGACAAATTGGTGAATGCTAGCACCCCATGCCCTTACCTTTGGGTATATAAAAGAGCCACAACTTTGGCTGTTGTGCTTGTGGACAAGCTCTCGTATGGGTGACCCTTTCTCCTACCTAATAAAGCCCATGAGCCACAGATTTAGCCCTAGGTACCCTGTAGATTTGTTGCATTGGATTTATAACCTTATTGTCCAAACTACAAATTTTAGTAGTAGTTGAAATGAACCTAGGCCTATGCATAAATCCAATGTGTGTATAGGCCCAGGTTTGTTTTAGAACCCGTGTTAGGCAAGAGGATGCCTATTTATGGTTAAACATTAAGAGTATAAACTTATTGTTTGTAAGGGGAGGATTGTCCTAGACCACCCCCTGTTACGCAAAGCCTAGGATAGATTTTTGCCCTACCTCACACGTGAGAGTTGGAGGAATAAGAGGATGGAGATTTAGTTGTAATGAAGGTTTCAATTTTTTTTTTTTTCATTTTGATTCATATTAGGGTTATGGTTTTGATTTTGGTATAGTTTATGTACTTCAGTTTTGGTTTTGTATTTTCAGGAATATGTAAAGGTGAAAAAAAAAGGTCCATTCATACATTACATTCATGTACATGGCATGTTTAGGTTAACCCTTAAATCTAGTTTTTTTTTTTAAGCAAACATAGCCTCGAAACACCCCAAAGAGACTTTTGATAAGGTCACTTGGGTTAGAGAAGGGAAGAGACTAGTAAGGATTTCACTTGTACCAGTTAAGACAGAAGAAACTATAGCCATGTTTAAGAAAATGCTTGATGAACCTTAAGTGCTAAGATGTCTGAGTTGAAAAAGAAAATTATGGTCAACCTTAGAAAAAGGCCTGAGGTCAATCAAGTGGCATTAAGGTTATTGAGGTTCAGACTGTGTCTCACACCCCAAGGAGATTTTCCTAATTCAATAAACCCTTATCCAAAGTTTTAGAGCATCTTAAAGCTCAAGGCCTCCTATAGCTTTTAGCACCTAGACCATCACTAAATCCACTCCCACCTAGCTATGATATCAACCAATATTGTTAGTTCCATTAAGCCCATGGTCATGACACTGACTTATGCTTCTAGCTTAAGCATGAGATCTAAGACCTAAATGATGCCAAAAAGATAGCCGACCTAGAAACCTGGCCATAAACTTGCACAAGCCTTATGCCTAACCACAATTTTTCACCTCTACTAGGTCTTTACATGATTTCCACCATCTTAAATAACCCTAACTAAATTATTGACCTTGTTCTTTAGATGTCTGGACTAATTCTGTTGGGAGGTAGCTGCATTGCAAGTGGATGGTTTAACTCCACCAATGTCTGGTTTTCAGGTTGCTAGGGTTTGGAAGACTGGATGGATCCGAAAGTGGCTACTATGATGAAGGGGATGAAGTTTTTTTCTAGTATGGGCCTAGGAAAATGTGTTGGTGGACTGGTGACTTTTCCTAAGATCAAAGGGTCGATCATGAGGTATGGTTTGGGCTATGAGCCAATTGAAGAGGAAAAAGAGCCAAAGCCTCCTAAGTTCTTAAAATAAGGGGCTATTGCATGGACAGATGATCAAAAGCTACAACATGCAAAAGAGCTGGAGCAGAAAATCGGCACAACTAATCTAAAGACTTCATGGAAGCCAAGAACCTGGAGCTACATTCCTAAGTTTGTGTTTGTCTTTTGTAATGACAATAAGGTTGATGTTTAAATTTCTGATGTACTAGATGCCAATTTTGAGGAAAGATCAATAACATGACTAGTCTTATTGCTTCCTTGTTTGATATTTATTCTAATGGGCATATGCATGGCATTCATAACCATTTAGAATCTATTTCTGTTAATTTGGGTACACCAGAAAACTCGAAAGAAATAAAATCAGCTAAAGATCTAACTCATAAAGAACGAAATAAATTTATAATTTTGTTAATGAAGTACCAAGAAGTGTTTGCCTGGTCTTATAAGGATATGCATGGATTGACCGGGATATAGTACAACACAAGATCCCCATAGATCCAAATATAAGGCCTGCATTTATGGCCTAGAAGCATTGATAATTATTAGGGCTAAGAAAGCAGAGGTTCTTGGAGATTCAATACTAGTGGGCTTTTACATTAAAGCTGAATACGAATTGAAGGAAAATTGAAGCCACACTTGGACCATGTAGAAAAGCCGTTAGCTAATTTTGATAAGGTGACCACGAAGCACATGCCTCGAGCTTAGAATCAGATGGCTAATTCCCTAGCCACACTAGGGTCCTTATAGGAAAAAGGTGATCAAATGTTGACTCAATCAGTTATCCTATATTTGCTGGTTTATAACCCCGCAAGTGCATAGATCATGAACAAGTGATATAGTAATAAGTAGAGTATCGTCCAATGAGAAATTTTTTAGCGTAAGTACCAAGCTAGACAACAACTTTGACCATTTAGACTACCGAATATGATGAGAGATTTAATTTAAACTAACTAAAGACATTGCAAATGAAAAAAGACAAAGCAGTAAACTTAAATTTAGAAATCAATTAACTAAAGCAATTCTAGAATTAAGATTTTACACTTTAACTTTATTATGGACTTAACCTTACTTATTTAACAAATTGAGAATTGTTACTTTGATGGAAATTAATCCTGAGATATCTTAAGTCCTCTCTCAAGGCACCTAAGGTGTATTGTAATTAACCTGAACCCTACTTTTGTGGCGATCAATCTTAATTAAAACCTTTTAAACTCTTTGAATAATTATGGAACTACACAAAGAATTTTAGTTTATTTTTAGATCATATTACCTAGGTTCAAAATCCTGATTTCCAATACTAATCTTCACCTTTCAGTTCTTCAATTAGTATTTTATATTATTACTAAATGGGTATCGACACATAGCATGTATTAAAAATACAAAATGTTGAATCAAAGAACAAAACTTGAATCTATTAAATAACTTTAGTATAAATCCATAACAGAATTTGAGAGTGCCACTCTCTTAACCCTAGAATTAAACAAACTACTCACTCATGGTGAGTTTAACAAACATAATGAAATTAAAATAAAAGAACATAAGACAATCTGAAGAAATAAAATAAAAGAACACAGAATAAAGATTTGCAGTATTGAACTTTTAAAACTTCAACTGAGAGTCCTTCTCCTTGAGCCTTGATGCAGATTCTCTCCAAATTGCTTAGAAAACTAGGGTTTAAAAGTAAAGGTGAACTCCTTTACCTATTTCGGTCTTCTAGTATTTATATCAGGTGCCTAAAAGTCATGTTTCAGAGTTCCAAAAGCCTTAGAATTCTATTAGAAACAAGTGCAGGAGAATTCAGGTCAAAATAGAAGTTTATTTGGTACAAGGTACACGGCTTGTGTGCCACTCTACAGCCTTGGCTCGTGTAAGTCTCTAGACTACTTTATAAATCGTGTTTTAGAGCGGACAACAAGTTACATAGGGTCTTGGGTGTTACATGGGGTGAAGAAACGGAAGCGTGAAAAACATAAGTTTATGCCATTGAATTCAAAATTTTCACCTAGGGTCACATGCATCATGCAAGATTTATTTTTATCTATTTGATTTCAATGATAAACAACATATTAAAACTCTTTTAATATGTTTTTAGATCTGTATTTGCCATTTAAGATTTTAAAATTAATCAGATTAATTTTAGAACCCTAGATTAAATTAAGAACAAACACACTAACCTCTTGATGCACTGCAGTGTATTTGCGCCTTTGAGATGCATCTTCAGGACACCAGATGTTGTCCCTCTAGCTTGTCCATACCAAGAACACCTATGGCAGCCCTTGAACAGCTTCTAAAGCTTTTTCTATTATTTAAAAAATCAAGTTCTACCTTTGAAGAGATTAAAGATGTAAACAGGACACTAGAAACGATTTCTAGTATTTTTAATTCAAGAGATTGATGGCTAATCTCTTTGAATTGATGAGAGATGAAGAAGAAGAGATGGAGAGCCTCAAAATGGCGTGACAAAGGAGGAGTGGCTGCTGGTTGTCTTATTTTTAATTCATAACAACACTTATATAGCTAGGTCAACACATTAAACCCTTGTCACATGTCACCCTTTGATTGGTTCTAGGTTTAATTGACCCAATCACATTGTGCCAAGTGTCAAACCTATATTTAATCTTAATTTTAATCATCTTACATGATTAGAAGACATTTGGCAAGCTTATGTGTAATGCCATATGTCACCATCTCATGGTGCCACATGTCACCATCTCATGGTGCCACATGTCACCCTGTGAAATGATCAAAATGCCCCTGTGTCTTAATTTTGAGTTCTTAACCCAAAATAATTATTTCTCTTCTTCTAATCAATTTATATCAAATATAAATTAATTAATTAATCTCTATTAATTAATTTTTCATTAATTAAATTCATATTTAAACACTTTAAATATAAATTTAACTTATACTATACATCCAATAATCTAGATTTGGTTTCAAGTCATGCTAGGGACTTTGCAATCTAATTGCAAACTAAACCTATTTAATTAATCAATTAAACTCTTTAATTAATTAATTAAATCATATTTAATTAGGTGATAACTTGTGTATGTGTGTGACTTACTAGGCTCATCACTAATTGGCAATGAGATATGATATCAACTCTTAATATCATCGGAACTCTTTCTTACCATAAATGATTTCTCCAAATCATTTTATGTACCTCATAGACCATGGTTAACACCTAGCATAGCATGCCATGGCCACCCAATTAGTAATAAGGTTTACCTTAAATGAACTTATAATCATATGTTACCATGCACTAGAATCTCTCTGTTACAAAATCCCAACTCAAGCTGGAGTCATGGTTTATGTCAAACTCCATTTGCTATGAATATTATGTTCTCTTTTAATTCCAGTTCTTGATAAATTTTGTCATCAGAAACTCTTTTCTGAATAAATCTATCTGTCCTGGCCAGGAACTTGAAACATCAAGAATAATTAAATGAACATAGGATTTTATCTCTATTTACTTAGAGGAATAGATTCCATCTTGATCAACATCTACCTCCATATATAACTAGTAGGAGCCAACACATGCCCATATACCCATACACAGTACAAGTATGAAAGCAGTATCAAACTCAAACTACTTATATACAAGATAACTGTGCTATCTCAGGTCTAAAGATTATATGCACTTATATGATTTATAACAAAACATTGACAAGAGTAAACTCCATGTGCTTGTGATAAGTGTCACTGGTTCGGCCTACTTATCATTTATAAGTGCCTATCATGTTTGCTATATGGCATGAGACTTACCATTCCATCTTATTTATATCTCATATAAATAACTTGGTAACAAACATGAATACAACCTTTCTAGATAAGTCATGTCCTTATTATGAAGTATCCTCGATTGTGAACCTATTTATGATACTTTGTACTAGAAATACTGTCACTCATATTCTTAACAACTTAAGAATAGAATTTCTAACAAAATATCAATGGACCTTTTTTATTACACATAAATATATTATGTAAACGGAAAAGTGGAAATGCCTTTTATTAATAAAAATATATACAAGATACATACTAAATGATATGCTCTAGGGCATACTACTAACAATCTCCCACTAGCACTAGAGCCATTCATTACAATATCTTAGACCCATCTTCTCAAGATGACGGTCTAGCTGAGTTTGTGACATAGGCTTAGTGAATGGATCAGCTGGATTTTCAGCTGATGCTATTTTCTGCATGGCTACATCGCCTTGCCCAACTATTTCTCTGATAATGTGGTAGCGCCTTTCTATGTGTTTGGATTTTTGGTGAGACCTTGGTTCCTTAGCCTGTATGACTGCTTCATTATTGTCACAGTGTAGTGGAACTATTGACTCAATGGAAGGAACTACTATAAGTTCTGTCACGAACTTCTTTATCCAAACAGCTTCCTTTGCGGCATTTGATGCAGCAATATACTTAGCCTCGGTAGTGGAATCTGCAGTCGTGCTCTGTTTGGAACTCTTCCAACTGACTGCACCTCCATTACAAATGAACACATATCTAGAGGTAGACTTTCTATCATCGATATCTGATTAGAAATCAGAATCAGTATAACCATCCAATTGCAAGTCTCCACCTCCATAGATCAAGAATAAATCCTTAGTTCTTCTCAAGTACTTAAGGATATTCTTGACAGCTATCTAGATTTCCAAACCTGGATTGGATTGATACCTGCTAGTCAAACTAACAGCATATGCGATATCCGGCCTAGTACACAATATTGCATATATTAAACTTTCAATAGCCGAAGCATATGGAATCCTGGCCATCTTATCTCTTTCTTCAGGTGTCTTTGGAGACATCTCTTTAGAAAGATGGATACCATGTCTCACTGGTAACAATCCTCTCTTGGAATCAAGCATGTTAAACCTCTTTAACACCTTTTCAAAGTATAGACTTTGGGATAAACCAATTATTCTTTTCGCTCTATCTCTATAGATGCGAATCCCAAGAATATAGGTTGCCTCCCCTAAGTCTTTCATGGAGAATGTATTTGACAACCATACCTTTACAGTTGTCAACATACCTGTGTCATTACCCATCAACAGTATGTCATCCACATATAAGACAAGGAAAGTGATAGCACTGTCACTAACCTTCTTATATACACATGGCTCATCCTCATTTTTGATAAAACCAAAGGATTTAATGGCTTCATCAAAACGGATGTTCCAACTCCTCGAAGCTTGCTTAAATCCATAAATGGATCGCTTTAGCTTGCATACCTTGGAACCATCTTGGGATTCAAAACCCCTAGGTTGTTCCATGAAAATGTTTTCTGCAATGTATACATTGAGAAAAGCTGTTTTGACATCCATCTGCCAAATCTCATAATCATAGTATGCAGCTATTGCTAATAGAATCCTAATTGATTTAAGCATGGAAACAGGCGAAAAAGTCTCCTCATAGTCGATTCCTTGCCTTTGGCGAAACCCTTTCTCTACTAGCCTTGTCTTATAGGTCTCTACCTTTCCATCAGAACCAATTTTCTTCTTGAAAACCCATTTGCTCCCTATAGGTAAAATACCTTCAGGTGGGTCAACAAGATGCCAAACTTGATTCTTATACATGGAATCAATTTCAGATTTTATAGCATCAATCCATTTTGAAGAATCTTTATCTGATATAGCTTTTTCATAGGTAAGTGTGTGACACCCCTTACCCGTGTACAGTATACCCGAGTAAGTAATGCCACACGGTGTACCGGCACACTCTAATATACCTTAATTCATTTATATCATGCTTTTGAATATAATTTATGAAACATACTTTATTTAAGCCATTTATCAAAAATATTATTTATTTGAGGTTCCGAAAATTTTAAAGAAAATCTGACGGAGTACCGGCTAAAAATGGAGAAAACAATTCTTCGGAACCTGTTAAAAACACTTCCAAATAATTTTCCAAACAATCCCAACTTCAATTCATCAACAAAGTCTCAATATCAAGATCTCAACAACATTTCAATTTCAGTTCTCAATCATCATTTCTCAGGGTACTCATATGTATAAACAACAAATAAATAGTCAAATTACTTCCATACATAACCATAAATCTTCATTATTTACATGAACCTCAAAATACATTACACAAGTTTAATTACATATGAGAAAATCAAAATTTATTACAGAATGCCAAAATGACACCTAGTGTCCTACCAATGCACTGCAGAAGTTGAGGTGACACGGACATCATGCGTAAGCTGCGGGATGGACTCACCCGATCTGCGGTCTCTGGGCTCACGATCTGTATCTCTCGGTACCTCTGGCGTGGCAAAGCAACGCGCTAAGCAATAATGCTTAGTGGTGCAATAATAAAATAAAAAGAAATAGAAGGAAATAAATATGTAACGAATGTATATGTTTTATTTGTTTGGTATTTGTATATCATTTACTTTGTCCACTTTTATTCATTTGGTTGCCCAAGTAACCTATACTAGGCATCGGATGGATAAGCAGTAAGCGCCTTTGGGTATCAAGTACCTCGGGCCGTCACACCATCGGTCACATATGCATCTCCGGTGTGTGCAGCGACTAACAAATTGTAAATATATCGAGCACAAGGCCAAAGCTCAATACAAGGTCAGAATGGCTAAAAGCCATGAAATCACAGAATGGCATATTGCCATGTGCAGTACTGCTAACTGAACCCTATTGGCATGCCAAACTATCCAAACCAATCTTGTTAGGTATACTAGGGCATTTGAAACCTTTAAATTCTTCAATTTGTGAATTTCAAGTTTTTGGTGTCACTATTCACCTCATTGGTCAACAAAAATGTTGACTTTTGGATAGAAAATATGTACATTGACTTTGGCACTCCCAATATACCACATTTGGCATTCAAAACTTGTTGGCATTAAGCATTTATACCATTTCAAAGTTTAAACCAAGGGAAGCAGAATTTTCAGTTTTTGTAGCTCAAATTTACTGTTCCATTGGACACTGTTGCAGTGGGAATTTGAAGAAATGGCAAACATGAAAGTTGTTCCTTATTTTGTCTAGTTGAATTTCCTTTTTTGAATCACTCCATTTGGAGTTTTGTAGCTCTAGATATGGTCCAAAAACCACAGCTGGCCGGATTGCCAATCTGCAGAATTGACCATATCTATAGTAACATGAACAGTAACTGGAATCACTTGGTTGGATGGGTTCTGGCCATAATTTGGGGTAGGTTCCTTCATGAAAGTTGTTTGTCTATGTCTTAACTTGTTGCTGTAAAAATTTCAGGTCAATTGACCATATCTACAGTGAGTTATGGCCAAATGAACAGTTACTATTCATTTGGTCATTTCTGCAGGTGCTGTTGCAGGGTATCCGGATTGGGGCCAAGTTTTGGTCCTCTTGCTTTGGTCTTTTGGGCATGGTTTCTTCAGCAAAAATGTGCCATTATAAGCCTAGTTTCATGTCCAATTGGCCAAACACCAATTGGACCAACACAGCCAAAGATATGGCAGTCCAAGTGGATTGAAATTTCAGTCACCCTGCTGCTGTCTTTAGGCAGCCTACACATTCACTTTGCCATGCATTATTTCAGTCCAAATTGTGGTCAACTTACCTAAAATGGTCACTAATTGACCATTAGAGTGTTCTTTAACAATTTCATAAGCCAAGTCAAGTTCTCTCTCCTAAACCCTAACTCAAATTCATAGTTTTGTACAAACTACCCTAGTTAACTAACTAAATCAATATCCTTATGTTTATATACTTTAAACTTGATTTGTAGTTCATTCCAAGTCAATCAAAAACACCCAATTCTATTCTTTCCCTAGGGCAGTCGAAATCCATGGGGTGCATACACTCAACTTTTATTCATTTAAGTTACAAAATCTCACTTATTTCAAGTCACCATCATGGATTAAAAGAGGTTTATATATAAATATGCACTAACCTCTTGTAGGCAGATTTTTTCCAAGTTAAATCTTCACTTTCCTTCACTTTCTAGGCTGCCAAACACTTCCCCAAGAGATGTGGTTAAGTTTTAATGAAAGGGGTTTAGGGTTTAGTGGTGGAAACAAAGGAGAAAGGAAGCTTTTGTTGCAAATCAATGGAGGGAGATGGGGAGAGGGTTTCGGCTGGCTGTTTGTGAAGAAGATAGCTGCTGCATTTTTTCTCCTTTGGTCCATTTTTGGTCTCTTTTATTGGTTAATTAAAGGGTTGTTAAATTTTGATTGGTGGAAGCTTTTAAATGACCTCACATTATGTCATAATTTGCTTTTTATTTCATTTTTCTTTTCTTTTCATCACTACTCATTTTCAATTTAATTTTTAGTAATGTTTATTCATATTTTATGTCATATTAATTATTTACTCAACTGGACAAGTCGGCCAAAAATCACCTCTGAAGGCGAAATGACCAAAATGCCCTCCGTTCGGCTTAACGGGTCAAAATTGTCTGTACCGATTGAAAAATTTTTCTAAATATTTTCTTGGCATTCTAATGCCATAGGAACCTCAATGACCCTTCTCTGGAGTCCCAAAAATTATTTTATGAATTTTTCCCCGGGTCTAGGGCTCTTCGTTGCGAGAACCGCAACTTCCCTCTGATTACCCATCGCTTGGGCACCGGCTCACTTGACTTAGTTGTATTTTATTTCTAAAATTTTTACTAAATTTTTCTTACTAATATTTGAGTTAATTATGGTTCCTGACTTTAGTTTAAATATTTTTCCGGACGTTCTAGCTGTCCGGACCGACACCGGTCACCGAAACAGTAGAATGTACGGAGTTGCTACCGGGAGGGTGTTACAAAGTGGATCATCTCCATGATCTACTTCTTCATGAGTAGACAACTCTTGTTCTTCTTCGTGAAGGAAACCATATCTCACTGGTGGGTGAGATACCCTAGTTGTTCTACGAGGAACAGCTGTAGATGTTTCATTAACGGGTATAGGTTGACTAGATGGATCTATATCCATCTAATCTGTTGATTGGTCAGAATTCTCTAATTCCGACTCTATTTGCTTTACTTTGCCTCCTTATTGGACAAACTGTTGTTCAAGAAATGTGGCATCTCTACTCACCACAACCTTTTGTGATGTAGGCAAATAAAAATAATATCCAAAACTATTTTTTGGATAACCAACAAATTGACCCTTTTCTGATCTGGTTTCTAATTTATCAGTGTTCAGCTTTTTGATATAAGCTGGACAACCCCAAATCTTAACATGCTTAAGACTTGGTTTTCTTCCATGCTATATCTCATAAGGTGTGGAAGAAACTGATTTTGATGGAATCCTATTCAGAATATACAAAGCTGATTCTAATACAAATCCCCAAAAGGAGATTGGCATATCAGTATAGCTCATCATACTACGTACTATATCCAATAGGGTACGATTTCTCCTTTCAAATACACCATTCAACTGTGGTGTTCCTGGAGGAGTCAGTTGGAAACAATGCCATGCTCTCTCAAGTATTCATCAAATTCAGTACTCAAATATTCTCCTCCACGATCTGATCGAAGAGCTTTAATACTCTTTCTTGTTTGATTTTCTACTTCAGATTTAAATTCTTTGAACTTTTTAAAGGATTCATGTTTGTATTTCATCAAATACAGATACCCAAACCTTGATTTATCATCAGTAAAGGTAATAAAGTAATGAAAATCGCCTTTAACCATTTCCTTAAATGGATCACATACATCACTATGTATTAGCTCCAAAATATTTTCAGCCCTTAGCCCTTGTCCAACAAAGGGTAATCTAGTCATTTTGCCCTAAAGGCAAGATTCACAAGTTGGAGTAGGCTCAGAGCCCAATGAGGATAAAATCCCCATTTTCTCTAATTTTGCAATTCTATCTTCTGTAACATGACCTAATCTTAAGTGCCAAATATATTTTGAATTTTGAGTTGATTTTCATCATGGCATTGCATTCTTTTAGATTGCTATACTCTGGACAGTGGAAACACTTTCCTGCTGACAGTGGAAACACTTTCCTGCTGATAGTGGAAACACTTTCCTTTACCTTTGTCAAGTTTGATCTTTGTTTTTCTGTTTGGCTTATCTTCTTGGAAGGACCAGGAATCTGAGGTTTCTTTTTCTTATTGCCCTTCTTCTTGTTGGACTTTCCAGTAGAAGAAGATGCAATCAAAGCTACCTCTTTTCCTTTATTGCCCGGCATATTCTTTTGGGCAATAACTAGCATGTTGAGTAAACCAGCTAAGGTGCATTCCTATTTAGTCATATGGAAATTTGTCACAAAATTCCCAAAAGACTCAGGAAGGGACTAAAGGATCAAATCCATCTGTAGTTGGAAATCCATGTTGAAGTCAAGATGTTTCAACTGCTCAACATTCTGTCCCTCAGACATCTTCATGTGGAACAGCTGCCTAGATATCTCATACCTAGCATTCCTACTGTGCTCACCATACAACTCTTGTAGGTGAAGGAGGATCTCACTCGTACTCTGCATGTTCTCATGCTGCTTCTGTAACTCATTACTCATGGAAGCAAGCATGTAACGCTTAACTCTCATATCATGCTCCTTCCACTTGTCCAAAGTTTCATGTTCCTCTTGAGTGGCCTCTGGAGGTAAGGGACCAGGAACATTTGAATCTAGAACATATCCTATATGTTCAAGGTTCAGGATAAGTTTCAAACTTCTTAGCCAATCAGAGAGATTAGGTCCTGTCAACCTATTGCGATCAAGTATGCTTGTAAGGATATTGGATGGTGGTGGTTGTTCTGTGCTCATTATTATCAGAAAATTAATTACAGAAAATAACTAGATTAATTAGTAAATGTATCAAGTAATTAACCAAAATGATTATGGTCTTTTAATCAAATTGGTCCTCCCACTAACTTAGCGAATCCTACACTTCCAAAGTAGAAAACGGAAATCCTAGTTGGATGGATTTCTAGTGGGTGATTGAATTCTTATAATTCTATTGATCATCCTTAGGTACATCCGTTATTGGAATTACAATAAACTATAAGTGAGCAACTCCTTGCCCATCACCTCTCATGTGAGGTTTAATCCTTTACCTAGCCTCTAATGCTCAAAATCTCAGGTACATCCATTATTGACTTATCTTGCATTAGTTAAGTTGATCCCATTGAGCCAGTAATTATGCAAATAATTTTAATGTCCTCAGGTACATCCAATATTGGCCACCAAACCATTTACATATTTACAACATCTCATGCATAACAATTATTCTTAAGAAAATCTCTTAAATTAATTGCATCTTATGCAACTATTTAAAATTTCTTAAAATAATTGCCCCAATGGAGGGCCCATATTATAATTACTTTAATTATAGCATTTCCAACTTAATCATTTGTTTGGAACATTTTATAGTCATCCTAATTACTATTAAGGTCTCACTTTGCACATTATCCATTTAGCATGCATATATCATATAATTGCATACATTCCCATACATCTCATGCATTCATGGATAAGTAGTAAATATGGTATGATCATGGACTCTCTAAGGGATTCAATTCTGAGCCACCAAGAATTGAATCAGGGCATTCCTAGGTGCATTTCATTCATTCATTTTACAAGAGTTGCTGAAGGAGTACATAATCAACACTTGATCTTGAATTCCTCCCACTAGTCTCACCAATGCTCTTGACCTCCTTGAACTTCTTGCAATCCAATATTACATAGTAATCCTTGGCATACCAAGGCGAATTTACAAGAACTTAAATAAATGAAATTACAACAAAAAATTATTACAAACTTAATAATACATGCCCAAATAAATTAAAATAAATTAATTAATTTACAATCCCAAAGAAACATAAAAGAAATAAATCCAATCACATTGGTCTTTTATAGTCCATGATCATTCATCATGCATATCACTATTTAACAATTAAATAAAACATAAATACTTAAATTAAATTGAATATCTCATATTCAACTTAAAAATCCAGATTTGAATATGATTCAAATAAATTTAAAAATTCAGATTTGAATCTCATTCAAACAAATTTAAAAATTCAGATTTGAATCACATTCAAACAACCTTAAAAATTCAGATTTGAATCACATTCAAACAATTTTTAAAAAATCAGATTTGAATCACATTCAAATAATTTTTAAAAATTCAGATCTGAATATTATTCAAACAACTTTAAAAAATCAGATTTAAATATGATTCAAATAACTTTAAAAATTCAGATTTGAATCACATTCAAACAACTTTTAAAATTCAGATTTGAATCACATTCAAATAATTTTTTAAAATTCTGATTTGAATCAAAATTCAATTGTGTGATTAAAATTCTAATTAAACAATTTAATTAGACATAGAATGAGCTTTTAGATCATACAACAATTGCAAATTAAAAAGCCAAACCTTTGTACCACCCATGAAGCCAAACCATGTGCACCATTGATGGTGTTCTTCAAGCATGCTACCACATATCCATTGCAACCAGCAATGGATAAATCATCTCATGATCAAACACACAATTAAATCATATAAACAATAATCTAAATGGCAAATATAGCGGCTCTGATACCAATTGAAGGAATGGAAGCGTGAAAAACACAAGTTTATGCCATTGAATTCAAAATTTTCACCTAGGGTCATATGCATCATGCAAGATTTATTTTTATCTATTTGATTTCAATGATAAACAACATATTAAAACTCTTTTAATATATTTTTGGATCTGTATTTGCCATTTAAGATTTTAAAATTAATTAGATTAATTTTAGAACCCTAGATTAAATCAAGAACAAACACACTAACCTCTTGATGCACTGCAGTGTATTTGCGCCTTTGAGATGCATCTTCAGGATACCAGATGTTGTCCCTCTAGCTTGTCCACACCAAGAACACCTATGGCAGCCCTTGAACAGCTTCTAAAGCTTTTTCTATTATTTAGAAAATCAACTTCTGCCTTTTAAGAGATTAAAGATGTAAACAAGACATTAGAAACGATTTCTAGTATTTTTAATTCAAGAGATTGATGGCTAATCTCTTTGAATTGATGAGAGATGAAGAAGAAGAGATGGAGAGCCTCAAAATGGCGTGACAAAGGAGGAGTGGTTGCTGGTTGTCTTATTTTTAATTCATAACAACACTTATATAGCTAGGTCAACACATTAAACCCTTGCCACATGTTACCCTCTGATTGGTTCTAGGTTTAATTGACCCAATCACATTGTGCCAAGTGTCAAACCTATATTTAATCTTAATTTTAATCATCTTACATGATTAAAAGACATTTGGCAAGCTTATGTGTAATGCCATATGTCACCATCTCATGGTGCCACATGTCACCCTATGAAATGACCAAAATGCCCCTGTGTCTTAATTTTGAGTTCTTATCGATAGAGGTATCAGACTCACACTTGCACCTAGATCACAGAGTGCCTTGTTTATATTCATGTTGCCAATAAGATAAGGTATGGAGAAGCTTCTTAGATCCTTGAGCTTTGGTGGCAACTTGTTTTGCAATATGGCATTGCATTCCTCTGTAAGAGCAATAGTCTCATAGTCTTCTAACCTTTTTTTCTTTGAAAGAATTTCTTTAAGGAACTTAGCGTAGGATGGCACTTGAGAAAGTGCTTATGTGAAAGGAATGTTAATGTAGAGTTTCTGTAAAACTTCTAAACACTTTCCAAACTACTTATCCAATTTAACCTTCTGGAATCTTTGGGGAAAAGATAGAGAAGGTTGATATGGCTTTGGTAACTTCTTTTTCTTCTTTGTTTCCTCTTGCTGTTCCTTTTTAGCTTCTTCCTCCTTGTCCTCTGTTTGGTTATCAGATTCATCAGAGGTTTTCTCATCAGAGGTTTTCTCAGTTGATTTTTTCCTTTAATTGTTATTTTTCTAAGTTCTGCCACTCTTCAAAGTAACTACCTTACAGTGCTCTCTGGGATTCATCTCTGGTTGACTTGGTAGTTTACTAGTAGCATTGCTTGAAATACTTGCTTGATGAGCAATTTGGTTTTCAAGCATCTTATTATGGATGGCTAGTTGGTCCATTCTGGAAGCTAACTACTTTATCATTTCATTCTGCTATTATTGGGCTGCTAAGAAGTCTTCCATCATGGATTCCATAGTCAACTTTGGTTCAGGCTATTGAGGTTGAGGGGGTGCTGGTGGTCTGTACCCTTGTTGCTTGTTCATAGGTTGATTATGCGAGTTGGACCATGAGAAGTTAGGGTGGTTTCTCCATCCAGGGTTATAAGTGTTTGAATATGGATTGTTGAGCTACCTCTGGTTGAAGTTTCCTTTGTTATTCACATAGTTTAGCTGTTCTATAAAGGATTCATTAAAGTTATTGCATTCGGAAGTCATACACCCTCCTCCACAGCTGTCGCTGTTTTGGTTGCTCATCCCTATAGCATTGGCTTGCATTCTGTCAAGCCTTTTGGTGAGCTGGTCAAACTAAGTATTTATCATGCTTAGGGCATCCAATTCTAGGATCCCTGCTATTCTTCTTGTATCTCCCCTTTCATTCGACCACTTATAGTTATGATAAGCAACATTCTCCAGAAGTTCAGGGGCTTCTCCTACCGTTTTCTCCATCAGGTCTCCTTCCGTAGTTGAATTTATTATGCTCTTTAGAGAGGGCAATAACCCATTATAGAAATTTTGAACTAGGAGCCAATCTTTTATGCCATGGTGTGGACATTTCCTCTGTAAGTCTTTATATCTCTCCCATGCATCATAGAGTGATTAACCTTCCTTTTGCCTAAAGGTGTTGAGTTCAACCTTTAATTTTGCAGTATTCGTAGATTGGAAATACTTTGCTAGAAAAGCTTGCGAGAAGTCTTCCCAAGTGGTGAATGTTCCAGCTGGTTGAGAGAGTAACCACTTTCTTGCTTTATCTCGAAGGGAGAATGGGAATGCTCTGAGCCTTCTAGCTTGATTAGAGACTCCATTTATCTTGAATGTATCACATAGGGCAAAAAAGCACTGGAGTTGGTAGTGTGGATCTTCTGTAGGTGAACCTCCAAACTAAGTCTGTTGAATCATCTGGAGCCATGCTTGTTTTAGTTCAAAATTATTAGCCTCCATTGTGGGTTTTGTAATGCTGGGTTAGAATCCTTGGATAGATGGAGCTCTATAGTCCCTCAAGGGTCTTGGCCTGTTATTGTTGTTGGCCATGACTGGAGTTTCTAAAATTCCATGATCTTATTCTTGGCATCTCCTTTCTCTCCTGATGGTTCTTAGAGTCTTATCTATCTCGAGATCCAAGTCCAACACTTCTTCCTCTGGTTTTGTTCTGGTAATGCACCAAACCAAATACCTGAGGGAAAATAAAAGAATAAAAACAAATTAAATAAATTTAAATAGTGATAGTAAATGCCTAAATCAGCTAAATTTCTTATCCCCTAATATTACTAGAAATAATTCCCCAGCAATTGTGCCAAAAACTTGTTTGCTGGTTTTACAATCCTGCAAATGCACGGATCGCTAACAAGTAATAAAGTAGTGAGTAGAATATCGTCCTGTGAGGAATTTGATTAGCAAGTACTAAATTACACAGCAATTATGACTATCTAGGCTACCGAATATAATGAAAGAGTGAATCTAATTTATTTTGAGTGCTAAAAACTAAGAGAACAATGAACTTAAAATGAAACAATCTGTTAAAACAATTCCAGAATTAAGATTTCACACTTTAACCTTACTATGGATTCAATCTTATCTATTCATTGGATTGAGGATCGTTGCTTTGATGGAAATTAAGCCTAAGATATCCTAGGTCCTCTCTCAAGGCACATAAGGTGTATTTCAATTAGAGCTAAACCCTACTTTCGTTGGTAATTAGTCCTAATAAAGACCCTTCAAGATCTATGATTAATTATGGAATTCCACGAAGGATTTCATTCTATCTCTAGGTCAGATTTCCTAAGTTTAATACTCCAATTTTCTAATACTAACCTTCACCTTTCAGTTCTTCAATTAGCATCTTATATCATGTCTACATGGGTACCAGCACATAGCATGCATTGAGAACACAGAATATTAAATCAAAGAGCAAAACTCAAATCCAATAGATAAAACTCAATATTTATCCATAATAATGATTATAAGTGTTACTCTCCTAATTCCAGAATAAAGAAACTACTCACTCATGCTGAGTTTAACAAACATAACAAAAGTAAAATAAAAGAACATAAAAAGCAGCTTAAAGAAATAGAACAAAAGAACCGAAGAGAATTCTTTACAGCTTTGAACTCATTTTGGCTGAGGACTCCCCCTTGATGCTAATGCACTGTTCTTCCAGACGGCTTAGAGAGAATGATGAAGATATATGTATATGAGGATGTGTGTATGAAGATGGGGATCTCTTCTTTATTTTCTCCTACTTCTATTTATATTCAATGTCCTAAGGTTAAGTTTTTAGAGTCCCAAAGGCATCAAAAGTTTGTTCTGAGTGTAAAAACTGGAGCTGGAATCAAAATAGGAAACTAATTGTTAACTGATACATGGCTCATGTGTCACTATCCGGCCTAAGGCCTTGTAACTTACTAGAACTTGAAGGTTGCATCTCGTATTTGGGCATAAGGTTACACGGGCCTTAGCTAGTTACACGAGTCCCATTACACGGCCCATGTTCTGTTGTTTTTCTAGAAATTCTTCAAGCTTTGCTAGGTAGAATCTTACACGGGTCTTTGCAGGTTACACAGGTCGTATTACATGGCCCGTGTACTGTGTCTCCTCTTTGACTTCATTGGTTTTCTCCTGGAAGTAAGTTACACGGGTCTATGGTATGTTTACACGACCCGTGTAAAGTGTATCTGTAACACCCCTGTTTGTATAGCCTGGTATATTTCACTATTCCAGTGACCAGTGTCGATCCGGACAATTAAGAGGATTAGAACCACATTTAAGACAACTAGCTAAGCCCTGAACACAAATAATTAGTAATTGCCAATTAGTTAAGTATAAATAAGAAAAACAGAACATAAGAAGTTAAACGAGCCGAGAGTCACAGCGATGGGTGACCTTCTCAGGAAGGACTGCGAGGTCGATTTAAACTCAAATTTCGAACTGTAAAATGTGACGCTGCGATCCTTAGGACTATTGCGAACACAGTGGAAAAGAGAAAATCACAAAAAAGAACTGTTAAGCCGGTCAAATAATTAGGTCAGGGATCCGGAAGAAATATTGAATTATTTACAAACCGAATCGAACCAGCGAGGGGCAATCTGGTCAATTGACCCCGAGAGCTGATTCCTGACTTAACTGTCAAATAAAATCGGAGAAAACAAAATTTGGGAATCAGGAATTAAATTAAAGAAGTAATGGAAAAATAAATAGAAAAAAAAAAGAAAAAGGAAAAGTGAAAATTGGTGACATCATGCATGACATCATGCATGATGTAATAAACCCAAATTAAAAAAATAAATAAAATTGAATAATTGTGGTCTTCCATAAGGGATTAATTTATAAAAGAAAAATTTTTTTTTGCCAAAGTCTTCATCTTTTCCACTTTGCCGTCTCTCGCTCCCTCTCCCTCACAAACTCCATGGAAGCTCATTTTGAGCTTGATCAAACCTTAAATCCCACCATAGAAATTTAAACTTCCATTATTAAATCTTGAATTCAAGCTTTGATAGAGAACTTGACAACAAAAAGAAGAAGAAAGGAAGAAGTCTTGAAGAGGTGAAAATTCAAAGTGAGGTTAGTAAGCTAAACTTTTAATTTCTAGTTAAATGCATGCTTAGTTACTTAAAGTAACTTAGAAATTAAAGAAATGAAATAAAAACAATTGTGAGGGACCAAACCTTAATTTCGGCCAGCTAGGGTTTTGATGTGTGTATGCATGAATTTGATTGAATTCAAATTGTAGGTAAGTTGGTATGAGTATGGAAGTGATGTTGGTATGCATTGTAGTAGTTGAATGTAACAAATTGGGAATTAGGGTTTGGCACTTAGGGTTTGGAAGACAAAAATTGGAGAAGTGGTCAAATGGTGTGTTTGACCTTGTTTGAAGTGAAAAATGGTCATTTTTAACCAATTGTTGTATGTTGGAAGTGTTAGAACCAAATGGAAATTCAGACTGGTTATGGGCAGTATGCAGGCAGCATGACCAAGGTCCCTTTCAGGGATCAAAACTAAAAATTTACAAACCCAATTGGTGTGAGGCTAATTGGGAATGAAACTAGACACAAAATGACACAATTTTCATTCAGGAATCATGCCCAAAAAATGACCAAAACCTAGTGAACAAATTGACCAAATCCGGACTTAGGCAATCTGACCTGTACAAAAATGACCAAATGAACAGTGTTTGTTCATTTGGCCATAACTTGGGCTAGCTAGGTCTAAATGACCTGAAATTTTACCAGTAGAAAGCTGAGATATAGACCTAAAACTTTTATGAAGAACACAAACCCAAATTATGCCCTTAACCAAGTCATTTGGCCACCCAAAGTTGGTGACCTAAAACTGCCAGAACCAGTTTGGTGCCCAGAAATCTGGGTAAGTCCAATCCGGCAGCTATGATTCAAATGGCTATAACTTGAGTTAAAAAACTCCAAATAGAGTGATTCAAAAAGGAGAATAAAGTTAAGACAATAAAGAACAATTTCTATGGAGAAAACTTAGCCAAATTCTAACAGCAACATGACTAATGGAACTGTGAAACCTAAGACACCAAAACTGAAAATTTACAATTTTGCTTAAAAGACCTAAGTTTTGAGAAAACAACTAAAACCAACAAAATTGGTGACCAAAATGTGGTATGTGAGGATAGTTGGAGTTCCCATACCTTTTAAGTATAAAAAAGTCAATATTTTGACTTGAATAGTAACCTCAACATGAAAATTTGCAAGAATGTAAGTTTAAACATATTGGAATTAATTATTGGAATTATTATGAAGCAAAGATACTGAGACACTATAAATTTTGTGTTTCAGCTGAAAAAGACCCGGAAGGTCTGAGAGACTGAGTCAAGGCCTAGAGGCGACTCACGTCAGGTTTGTGCACAATAAACCTTATTTGAGCATTTTGTCATTGAAAAATTGATTTAGTATGATTTATGAAAATTTGGTGTTACTCATGAATTGTGTTGCCACTTTGTGAATGAAACTATGACTTTGGAAATTTATTGGATTTCTCATGAATTATTTGAATAAAATGTTTGAAATTGATTTTTGATTCACACTTAGCATGACAGTGCCTTATTATTCCTCCTCTATTTATGGGGTGAGATCGATTATTTTTCCTCCCTCTCTAGTTTACCAGTTGAGGTTATAGATCGGATGATTACTCATTAGCTAGCTAGCCACCTCCCTCATTGATTTTGATTAGTGGGGTTGTAGATCGCTTTGTCGTGGTGTACAACACGACATTGATCGAAAATTTTGTGTCATGGCTTAAGTTGTGTATGAATTGGCAACACTATGTTTATTAAATCGTTTGACCAAAATTGTGCTATAATAAGTTTTGATAAATTGTGAAATGTACTTGTGAAATATTTAAATTGTGATTTGTCAATGAATGTTTTATGTACTACATTTCAAATTTTTATTGTGCATCACTGAGTATTTTTATACTCAGCGATAGCTTATTTTGCTATCACAGATAGGAGCAAGGAAAAAGCAGCAGAGTGAGCTGCTGAACTGGAAAAGCTTCCGTTGATCTTTTGTTCAGGTATTTATTTATACCCTTATAGTTAATTGATGTAAATATTGTAATATTTTATGTATCAATTTAAAGTTGAGTAGTTGTATAATAAATTGTAATAATATTATTTTTGGATCTTATATCTGTAAATTAAACTTGTGAATGTAAATCAGCTTTGTTGAATGCAATGTTGATGGAATTGTTTTGAAATGGTTTGATCTGAGAATTTTGAGTTGAATTGAGATTATTTGGAGGTTGGGAGATGTGGAAAAATTAATTGGAAGTGTTTTTCTCAGGTATTTGAAGAACTGTTTTCTCAAAATACTGACGACACTCTGCCAAAATTTTTATAAAATTTGCGGAAAAATAAAATGGGACAAAAATTTTAAGTAGTTTTAAAACTTTGAATAAATGATTTTAATTCCTACCAAAATGCTTACCACTTTCAAAATGTAAGAAAATGGTTTTAAAATCCCTTGTAGGATACTTAATGAGTTATCGATAGGTGGAGTTCGGTAGTTCATTAGGTATTTTACGGGATCATGTCATGCCTTACAGAGGGTAAGGTGTGACAGTATCAGCAATAATGCTCTTCTTCTTGAGTTTTTCCAAGCTTTCTTCTTTACTCTTATGCTTTGGAACTCCCTCAAAACACCTGAAAATATGAAGAAAACGTAAAATTTAGTGCAGAGTAATGAAATTTACAAAAGTTAATGAATTTGATGATTATGCATGAAATTACCTATCTAAATGCTATGAAATGCTGTACAAATGTGCTTAAAAATATCTATATAATACAAGTGTATCAGTTCTAAATTATACATATTCAAAGAATATGCCATATATCTATTCTTTCATGTTTTTGTGCCTTTAGATGGTCTTATATGTTCATAACATTCATGTATATGTGATAAATTTGAGGGTAATAACAACTTTATACATATTCTTATTTATGTCACTTCATTTTCAATTAATTTTCATGTACTTATGTTTCTGTAAAAATTATATAAAAATCATATTTGTAATCTTCATGAAAGTCTGATAATTTTAGCTTTAACAATCATAAAAAAAGTTGTTAAATTGAGTAAATTATGACTATCCAAAGTTAGGGTGTCAGCAGATCATGATTTGCAGTGTAGCCAACTTTCAAAGCTCATATCTCCCTAAATTCTTCATCTTTTCTGTGATTCTTAGTCTAAAATTAAATTCAAGATCTTGTCTAACTTTTCTTATTAGTTTCACAGAAACCTCTTTTGTAGTTTGAGAGATATTGCAGTTTAAAAAAAAAAAATAGTGCAAATCTGTCACTGTTAAAAGTTTCAATTTTTTTAAATTATTTGGTAATGATTTTGACTAGGTAATTAAATTTATAATTTAATATGATGTTTGATCTTACTTTTGCAATATTTCTTTAATTTTTATACTTGTTTAGATATTTTTAGAAATTCAAATACAAATATATAGTGAATTTGCCAAATCTAAAAATTTTTCAAATACAAATATATAATGAATTTGCCAAATCTAAAAATTTTCTTTTGTTTATATTTTTTTTGTGTTTAAGTTTTAAATTGTATATGGATCTAATTTTAATGATATATATAATGTGATATGATGTTATTTTTAATTGCAATGTTTATTTTATTTTAAAAAATAAATGGGTAAGTCATCCTAAAGTAAGTATGAGGAAGGACAATATTTACGTGGAGCTTAGTGGTGCTTAACGGGAGTAAGACGGGGATTAACTTTGTCACACCTTATTCGTTGTAAGGCATGACATGTTCCCGTAGCATACTTAATGAATTACCGAACTACACCTACCGATAACCCATTAAATATACTACAAGAGATTTTTGTCACGACCCAACCTATGGGTCGGAACGGCACTAGGACCTCGGTCAGTCTAAAGCCCCCGAGGCTCGTAGTAAGCGTAACTATTCCTCAACCCAACTCTTAGGCCCATTTGGGCCCAATTTCAAGAATCCAACCGGACAGACTCCGGCTATAAAATGGACCATTTAACGGGGAGTTTTTGACTCGTCCGACCTGTAAACACAATATATAATAAATTGGAAAGCTCAGCTCACCCTCTACATAATTAAAAGGTCATAACTCAAATGGGAGCTCAGCTCCCTTATCCAATCCCGTCATGCATACAGTTAATAATTTTACAGGTCCAACATAACTTTTATAATACAGGCCCAAAATAAAATAAGTGCTTCTAACACATGCAGAGTCTAAAAATTTAACTCAATGGTACAAAATACATTAAATACTATCAATGGACTTGCGAAGAAGAAGAGTAGGTTAGCCACAACAATAATCCTCCTGTGGCCTGGAAAAATAGATGAACAGGAGTGAGCGTTCGATTCAAAGAGTAAAATATCAATTTTAACCATAATCTCTATAGCTATCTAAAGCTAATGCACCCTGTGGAGTAAAATACAATATTGTCAATATTTTCATATCATAACAGCAAAAAGGCAATTTGGAGCACTCACATACCCAACACTATCAAACAATACATATATGGGAGCTGATCCCCTATACAGCCCTCTTAATCCAACCTCTGCCAGCGAATGTCTCTCAAGCCGAAATTTCGCTTAATAAACCAAATGCGGGGTCCCAGCGAGTGTCTCTCAAGCCATGTCTACCCCGAAGGACCGAGTCCCAGTGAGTGTCTCTCAAGCCGTGTCTACCCGTCCTGTCCATATCCAATACCATACCACACACGCGCCACGCACACACACTGCTCCAAATTACCACAAACAACATCCATGGCACTTCAATAATTATGAATGCAATATAAAACGTGCCTAGTATTTAACTACATAGATACATATGTATAAGTGAAGCATGGGCATGCTTGAACATATAATAATATCGAAATTATAATTAAAATTAATATTTTACTCACAGACTTAACCAAAGTCACTGTGGCGGCTGGGCAGAGGAGGAAGGTTGTCCCGGCTCACCTGAAAATTTTATTACAATTATTTAATACATTTGACTCAATACAAACTAAGAAAAGACCAAAGATATCCTAAGTCGTGCCAAAAATCTGGCAGAGTCTCCTCTATACCTAGGACTTACCCAACTTGCAAAAGGGCTTAAAACGCACTTCTATATCCACAAACCACACACCCACAACTCAATCATATCACACAGCCCCTCCTCGGCCCATCCAAACAGTCAACAATCATAATATGAAAATTTATAGTTTAGTCCTTATAATTAACCCTTTTGCAGAAACTACCCAAATGAGCTCTAAAATTCTAAAACTTCGCTCCACTGTCCTTGTAACACCCTAGGCAAATCCCACATCGGCAAAACACGGGAGAGATGCTGGGTTTATAAGTTGGTGGTTCGTAACCCCTAGTGTCAAATGTAATGGCCCGGCCCACTAGTGATATTGTCCGCTCTAGGCTGAAGCCCTCACGGTTTTAAAACGCGTCACTAGGGGTTACGAACCACCAACTTATAAACCCAGCATCTCTCCCGTGTTTTGCCGATGTGGGATTTGCCTAGGGTGTTACAATCCACCCCCCTTATGGGACTCAGCGTCCTCGCTGAGGTTTGCCCCACCATCGTTCAAGGTTGCACGCGGAGCTGCTCTGATACCACAAATGTAATGGCCCGGCCCACTAGTGATATTGTCCGCTCTGGGTCGAAGCCCTCACGGTTTTAAAACGCGTCATTAGGAGTTACAAGCCACCAACTTATAAACCCAGCATCTCTCCCGTGTTTTGCCGATGTGGGATTTGCCTAGGGTGTTACAATCCACCCCCCTTATGGGACTCAGCGTCCTCGCTGAGGTTTGCCCCACCATCGTTCAAGGTTGCACGCGGAGCAGCTCTGATACCACAAATGTAACGGCCTGACCCACTAGTGATATTGTCCGCTCTGGGCCGAAGCCCTCACGGTTTTAAAACGCTTCACTAGGGGTTACAAACCACCAACTTATAAACCCAGCATCTCTCCCGTGTTTTGCCGATGTGGGATTTGCCTAGGGTGTTACAGTCCTTAGCAATATTACTAAGCTAATGCAAAAGCAATTATAATTTTCTAAGCTACCATGAATATTCAATGGATTTTTAATCCAATTCAAGCATTAAATAATTAAGAAAAAGTAAGGTTCGGGTTTACCTATGTCGATTCCGACCACGGAAACGCGCTCGAGACGTCTGACAATGGTGGGGTAGCCAAAATTTCGACCTAATTCCAAAACTTTTCCGGTAGCCTGTATGTCTGGCCTGAAATTTACAGACCCGGGCAACCGTTGAATTTCCGCGAATTGAAGGTACCTACACGAAGCCCACAACACAGGGGTTAGTATATAATTTTTACGGAATTTTCTAAGCTCATTTAGTGCTCAGAAAAACACTACGAAGTTTTGCGGGACCCATCGAAAAATGGTGTTGGAAAATTTTGAAATTGGTATTACTGCGAAGCTCTCGACGAGTGAAGCACTCTGATACTCTCGGTTTTCTCATAGGGTTCACGGTTTGCGAGAAATTTAGCCCAAAAGTCAAAATGGGCTAAAACTTCCTGGATAAAAATTAGGCAAACCGCTTGATAGATTTTGGTGTTCTTGGTGTCTATGGAAAGCTCTCGAGGTGTAAAAGAGGTTTGGCATAAGACCCGGTCTGATCGGTGGCTGGATCGGCCGAAATCGGCCTGGGAAGATGAAATGATGCGCTGCCCATTGGGGAGGTTTTGCGCGACTTTTTCGGCTTCCTGGAGTGTCGGCCGGCGGCTAGGAAGGGCTGGGATGGCACGCTGGCGAGCTAGGAAGGCTGGGGTGGAGGCGGTGCGGCGAGATGAGGAGGGAGGAGAGAGAAAACGGGAGAGAAAGAGGGATTGTCGGGCACGCACGCGGAGGAAGAAGAAAAAGAAATGGCCGATCCGATTTGACCGGTCTGATTCGGTCCTATTCAATTCTGCCAGTCCGATTCAGGATACAGAATTTTCAATTTTTACTTTGTCTTGAGACAAAAAACGAGGCCCAAAAATTTCAAAAAAATTCTAGAAAACTCAAAAAAATTCGTAGAGTCCAAATATATTTTTAGTTTTGCCACGTGATCTTTAAATTAATTTTTAAAAATCACCAAAGTTTTATATTTTCAGAAAACTCGAACCCGATTTCTAAAATCCGAAAAATTTCAAATAATTTCCTAAAATTTAAATAAAATAAAATATTAATATTTACCCATAAAATAATAAATTTAAAAATTATGAGTGTTATAATTTTGAACAAAACATAGCATTTTATTTTACTTTTATATTGTGGAAAACTGCATTGTGGTGGTTGAAACTATAGCAAACCCAAAACTCATTTACATTTCAAGTAAACATTCATTGAAAATAATAATAAACTAAATATTACAAATGTTACATTTTCATAAGTCTCAAAATAAAATTTCAAATATTTACAATCCCAAAATGCTCTAGTAATGTAATGCTTTTTAATACAAACTGCTCAATGCTTGAACATCCATACATATTGCTATAAAATACATCAAAAGGAAATTACAGGGGTATACCTACTGTATATACCCACAGTCAATACAAAATGCTGCTTTCAAGTCTCTCACTCGGCAGCCTTCTCTTTTCCTTTATCTGCGACAGCATAAATAAGCTATCGCTGAGTATTTCACTTAGTGGTGCACAACTAATAACTTTAAAACTTAAAATAAAGTATAACTTGTCAAAGCATAATAAATCATATTTTCATTAAGCATTAAAACATCACAATAGTTCTAAGTCCATAAGAACTATTTATTGAAATCACCTTTCAAATGAGAAATCATACTTCACAAATCATAATTCACAAAACATAAGTGTTGCCAATATCAAAACATAGTTTAGGCCATGACACAAAATTTCAGGATTAATGCCGTGTTGTACACCACGACAAAGTAATCTCAACCTCACTAACCGTTATTAATGAGGGAAGGGCTAGCTAGCTAATGAGTACTCATATTATCTCATCCCACTAACCGTTATTAATGGCGGATAAAATCAAAGTCAATTATCAAACCCCAAATAGCCATTACTATTGAGGAATTCTGAAAAGGATTGTCATGCTAACTGTGGTTTAAAAACAAATTTTCAAGAGTTTCTAAATCAATAATCACATTTGCAAAATAATAAATATATTCAAATCATCATAAAACTCATAAAGGGATGGCACACAAATTTCTCAAATACAAGAGAAAACCATATCTTATTCAAAATATACTCATTCAAATCAAACTCATTCAAATAAACTCATTCAAATCAATTTACAAGGTTAAAACAAAGAAAAAGGTTAGTTGTGCATAAACCTTCAATGATCTCCTTTCCCTTTACTCACTTCTCCTTGTCTGTCCTAACTTCTTTTTTTTTTTTTTTTACTGAAAATACACAAATAGAATACCTCAATACTCATATCAATTGTTGCCAAGTACTCATTACATGAATGTCTAATGCATCCTAAGTTAGCTTTATAAATTTTAAAGAGTTTTGGATTTTGGATAGCTTGGTGCCTTAATCTTGAACCAAATTTTTACCTAGTTCTAATCATAATTTGTGAGGTGTTCTTCATGAAAATTGTCCCTCTAGGTCTCATCTTTATTTCTCTTTTTGAATCACCTCATTTGGAGTTGTGTAGCCTAAGTTATAATCAAATTAATTTTACTGTTCACGTGGATAGATTTTGGCAGATTTAGTGATTTAACTTTGCCTAGCAATTTGGTTAAGTTAAGTCCATAATTTGGCCTAAAGTTCTCCATATGAAATGTTTTACTATGTTTCAAGTTTTTATCGGTTTAAGAATCACCTAAATTAAAGTTTTCTAGAGTGAGTTATGACAATTCAAAATTTACTATTCACATGCCTAATTTCTGCAAGTTCTAGGTTCTGGCAGATTTGTTGACCCAACTTTGCTTAGCAATTTGGTTGGTTAAGTTCATAATTTGGTCTTAAGTTCTTCATATGAAATGTTCTACTATGTTTTAGGTTTCCATCGATTCAAGAATCACCTAATTTGAAGTTTTCTAGAGAGAGTTATGACATTACAAAGTTTACTGTTCATGTCAGCACACTACAGATTCTAGAATTTTATTTCCAGGTTCAAGCCAAGTTTAAGGCAATTTCTGGGTAGTTTCTAAGTTAGGTCTCTTCATGAAAATTCTAACCCTATGTCTTAATTTTCATTTCCAATTGGTTTCACACCAATTGGAGTTGTGTAGCTCAACTTATGAGCTGCCAAACATGCTGGACTCAGTGTCCAAAAATTTTGCCCAAAGGTTCAATTGTCACCTCCCTTAATTTCTTCCACTAACCAACATCAATTCATATTTAACTCACCCCAAATGACCATAATTTAACATTAATACATCCATAGTACTTCATAGCACAAAACCCCCAAATTTTCCTCAACCCTAGTTTGCAATTTTCTCCCAAATCCATACCATTTCACTAATTCCTTTCATTTTACAATTATCAACTCACACTCATACAACTTCAAATGACCATAAATTGCCAATATAAATACCAATTACTCTTCATACAATAAAAACCCTAAATTCCCATGAACCCTAATTTTCAATTTTTCCAATTTATGCAATTCTCTTGTAATTCTACTACCCTAAACATGTATACACTTCAATTAAACTTGAATTCATTATCAATTTAACTAGAACAAATCAAACCCTAAGTTTTCCCCAAATTGGCCAAAATCTCACCTCTTCATACATGCATGATTCTCATGCTTTCTCATGTAATTTTTTTTTATCAAAATCTAACTTGATTCAAAGTTTATATAACTAATTGAGCAAGAAAAGAAACTTACCTCAAGTGTCCAACTTCTAATCTTCAATTTCCCTTCCAAATTCCTTATTCTTCTTGCTTAAATCCTTCAATCAAAGAGCACTTTGATATTTTCTACTATTTAGATGGGGAACCCATGTAAGAAAAGTGGGGAAATCAAGAGTGGAGGAAGGTTGCAAATGGGGGAAATAAAGAAAAGAGAGAGAGAGAATGGGAAGATGGGTGGCGACACAAAGAAGGGGAAAGAGAAAGAAATGGCTTTTTAATTTTATTCAAATTTGTCTTATCTCTTATATATATTTATCCTCAAAATTAGTTTATTTAAATTATAAATTTTAATTGTGTCATAAATGTCATTAAACTTAAATTTTTATTTCCTTTTTTTTCTTTTTACATTTACACTTAACTTTTTCTCAAAATTCTTCATAATTCAATATATTATTTTAATTTAATTTAATTGACATTTTGGTTAAAAAAATTAACTCTTGAAGTGAATTGACCAAAATACCCCTCATTGGGTCATAATCCATCTTCTTCATAATACTCGATGAGTCATTAGATTTTTGGTTCCCTTTTATTTTTATTATGTCCATCTCAATTAATTTTCCCTTTATTTTTCAATCCCTAAGGTGGCTCCTAATAGTACCATTCACAGACCAAAAATGGTACTATTCAGAGCTCAGAGGTTTGGGGTGTTACAAACTAGCCATACCAAAAGAAAAGGTCATTCTTTAAGGGTAGCTTGCTTCAATAGCAACTGCAATGAAAAAAAGGTAAGTACTCCTTAAACTTTCTTAAAATAACAGTTTTGTATGTAATATGTAGTAATAATAGGATTTACTTGGTAAATAATAAAATCGATTTTATTTATTTCTTTAACCCATTTATGTATGAAATTTAATTAAATAAATGTTAGGCAAATTAAAATTAAATCTTGTTTGTATAAAAAACCAACTTTGGCATGTAAATTAAATGTAATTAAATATTTGGTAAGAAATAAAATAAATTAGCATAGTAGAAACAAATATTTTTTAGGGTATAATTGTTTGAGCCTTTATGTATTTGTCAGAATAAATCGCAGCATGTACAACGTGGTAAATAAATAAAATAGATTAATTAGAAACTTAGGTTTGTTTGTAAATTGAATTATTAATAATAAATTAATTTAGTTATTCGATAAATTTCACTTAATTTAATTTAGTAACCCCATAGATAGGGAGTACTTGTGCATGAAAATTATTTATAAACAACAATGCTTATTTGAATTACTTGCGTGTATAGGTTTAGAAATTTCATCTTTAGGCAAGAAGTTTGACAAAGGAATAATAATCAAGACTTTTAGAAACATTAGTAGAGGACTGGCACTTGAATTAACGAGGTTAGACCAGGCATAAGGTGTGCCTAAACCTTTCCCCTTACTTACCCACTATCCCAAACCTTGATATTGTGCTATAGTGATGACAGTTGTGAAACCTTTGCAAGGCGTAAGTTGCCATCCATGACCCTATCAGAATATTGAGTGCATCAATTAAGTCCATTCGGTGGTCCCTTCGATTGTCTATTCAGAAATTAATGCCTTAATTAGATGTCCCTTGAAAGAAACAATGAATATGTCTCGGTTATTACTTGAGTGGCGACTCCTATCTATCTATACCTTTGTGACATAATTCTTAGTACCGTTGCAGTGTTATAGGAAGAATGTACTTACCAATGGACTCGATTCTATTAAGATTGTATAAATTGCATGTCTAGGAAATGTAGTCTAAGGAGGTGGTACTTAAGTGAGACCGATGTGACTCCACCATCTTTCCTTGGCATTCCTTAGTGTACTTTATACGATCCAAGTAGATGATATTTCACCTCACGCCACACATATACATATTATTATTCATTCATATGTAAAATATTCATTCCTCCTAGAAGAAAAAAAAAAAGAAGAATTCCTTAGCAAACACAATGGAAATACTGCAAAAACGCATAGGGATAACAAAAGGAAGCCAATTCATGCCACTAGGGATGGATCTAGGCAAGGGCCAAAGGTAGGCATTGGTACCCTTGAAATTTTAAAATTTTTTAGGGGTATAGTGGTAGTTCCTAAAAAAATCAGTATTTTCTACTATTGCCTATCAAATTTTGATGGGGCACTTGACTCCTTAATATTTGGAGATTTGTTAATAACTTTATAAAGGTCTAATAGATGAAAAAGTCTAAACGTCTAAGTGAATTCATGATCACAGCTATTTCTTTAAATTTTTTGTATTATTGCATAATCTTTATGATTTGTTGCATTTGTAGCCAAAAGGCTAAATTAAATTTAGAAAAATTAACAATAAATTATAATATTGTCCTTAAAGTTTTTATTGATTAACAAAATAGTCTGTTGACTTAAACTTTATATTTAAAAAGAAAATACATTTTTATATTTATTATATATAATAAATGAAAATTTTAATTATTATATAAAGTACATTTTATATTTATTTTTAGTTGATCACGTAATAAATAAATAAATAAGTAGTCATTTAATGGATTGTTAGTACGTCCAAATGTTTTAGAATCATGCAAATGGAAATTTTTTAATATCAAAACATTATATTAATTACATAATGAGATGTTCAAATATATCATAAGCTAATGTAGGCATTTTTTTATTATAATTATTATTTTAACACCTTTTTTAGTAGAAAGTGCGAAACATGGACTTAGGAACACATTAGGGAGACCTTTTGGCATGATCATAAGTGAATTATAATTAAGTAAATGAAAATTTTCAACATAAATTTTTGGATGTTTATAATATTGTGATTTATTATTAGTTTGTATAGTTGTTGTTTTCACAAGATTTTATTTTTGCAATTAATTTATTCTCTTATCAAAATAAAAAAGAAATTTTAGCTATATTTGAAGATTTATTAACCATGTGTATTTTAATTAGTGGATGTCACAACTCATGTAAGATATATTCTTTTTAAATTTTCTTTGCAAAATGGTACGAATATATTTTTACATTTTATTTTTGGAAACATAGATTTATTTAGCTTGATTTAAAAAATAATTAAGTTAATTTCAATCAATAAAATTGAATTTTAGTATAAACTTTCAATTAAAAATAAATGTAAAATATATTTTATATAATAAATATAAAATATATTTATTATCTTTTTAAATATAAAGTTAAAATAAATGGAATATTTTGGTATCTTCCATGGATTCATTGTAATAATCTAATTGTAGCACGGCTTCTAAGGTTAATTTCTCCTCCTATTGCTTTAATTGTATTTTACTTGGAAGATGCTAAACAACTTGGGAAAAATTGCATTAGAGATTCTCATAGGTTGATGATTTTGCATATGTCATCTTCAGCACCTTGTGTCTCTATTAATTCTTACTTTACATGACTAAATGGAATTTGGGAGGAATTAAGGAAGTTTAGGCCTTTTCCACATTGTTTTTATGGCAAATGCAACCTAGACTGTTTTCAGAAGTTTGTTGATACTCAGGAGAAGGATTATGTTTTTAAGTTTCTTAATGTGCTCAATGAGACTTATCTAGATCTTCGATCACATATTATTTTGATAAAACACTTCCCTTCTCTAGATCAAGTTTATAATATGGTTTTAAGAGAAGAGATGCAAAATCCTATAACATTGCAAACTTAATCATTCTATAAGTGTCAGCTACAGTAGTTAAGAAATTAAAGACTAATGCTACATGCCGTCACTGTGGAAAACTTGGTCATATTAGAGCTAACTGTTATAGATTGATTGACTTTCCACCTAATTTTAAATTCATAAACTTAAAGGGAATTTTCGATCTTTCAAATTCTCCATCTGCACGTCAAGTCTATGCTGCAAATACTTACTCAACCTCAAGCAAGACTAACACTGAGAGTATAACTAAGAGCATAGCTCATTCAAATCTTTCTAAAGAATAGGTTCATAAGCTAATGTCTCTTTTGAGTGATCAAGTTGTTTTGTTTGTTCATCCTACACTAAATTTATCAAATCTCAAGTAAATGTTACAAGTATAAACTCTTTTATTTTCTCTACAATATCTCCTTATGTTTTACATAAACTTCTGGCTACATACTCATTTTATTGTTCCCCCTTCGATTGTGGATATTGGGGTTACAGATCATATCATATGCTCCAAGTCTTTATTGTCTACCTTAATTCTTGTTTCTAATTCATTTGTATCTTTACCTAATGGAATGAGAGTTAAAGTGGAAGCCATTAGTATAGTTAGTTCATTCCTCATTCTTCACAATATCATGCTTTTTCCATCTTTTGCTTTTAACCTATTATTAGTCATTAAGTTGGTTCATTTTCAATTGTTATGTTTTGTTATTCTTTCTAACCTTTGTTTTATCTTGGTCCTTTCATCATGGATGATGATTGGATTGGCTGAAAAGAGAAATGGATTGTTTGTCCTACTATAAGAAAGTGTTAATCAAAGTCTTTGTCATTTTGTTAGTTTCAATTCTATTTCTTTTCACATTTGGCATCACAAACTGGGTCATCCAGTTGATGATAGTATAGCTAGTTTACAATCTTTGCTTTCTATCCCCTTTAATAAGGCGTCTTATACATGTTATACATGTCCAAAAGCTAAATAAAGAAGGTTATCTTTTCCTTAACATGTATGTGACAGCAAGGTTTCTTTTGAACTTGTACACATCGATGTTTGGGTTCCTTATTCTAAAAAAGATAAGAATGGAAATCATTTCTTTCTCACTATTCTTAATGACTTTACTAAAAGTATATGGACTTCTCTTATGAAATCCAAATCTGAAGCGTCTTTTCTTGTAACTTAGCTTTACAAATTTGTTCAAACTCAGTTTCACACGTCCATTACATACGTAAGAGCTAATAATGGGACTGAATTTCTTTTACATTTCTTCTTTGCTTCCAATGGTATTTTGCATCAAACCAATTGTGTCTATACACCCCTGCAAAATAGTATTGTTGAGAGAAAATATTATCATATTCTTAATGTAACAAGACCTTTATTGTTTCATTATTCTTTGCCTATTCATTTTTGGGGTCTTGTAATACTAATAGCAACCTAACTTATCAATAGAATTCCCATGAAAAACATCAAAATAAATCTCTTTTCAAACTTTTATTCCATAAGGTTCTTTCTTATCGTCATTTAAGAGCTTTTGGATAGCTTATCATGTTCATATCTTGTCTCATTTATGGACAAGCCATTAGAGATACATTTGAATGCCGCTTATAAGGTTCTTAATTATTTTAAGGTTGTTCCAAGACAAGGCTTATTTCTATCTTCTTAGTCTGAGCTTAAATTAATAGCTCTTTTTAGATAATGACTGCACTAGTTATATTCGAACAAGGAAATCATTAAATGGCTTTTGTGTGTTTGTTGGACAATCTTTGATAAGCTAGAAATCTTAGAAGTAATCTACTATATTAAGGAGTTCATCAGAAGCTAAAAACAAACCAATGGCAGCAACAACTTCAGAAATTCTTTGGTTTCCTTGTTAGCAGACTTTAGAGTTAAAGTTCCTCAGCCTGTTTACTTGAACATAAATAGCATTTTTGTAATTCTCATTTCCAATAACACTATATTTCATGAGAGAACTAAACATATAGAAATTGGTTATCATTTTATTAGAAAAATGTGTTATTTAGAATTATTTTACAAAGGCAATACATCCTTCTCAATTCAAATATCTTTTGAGCACGTTGAAGATTAAAATATCTATGTTTAACTTAAGGGCGAGTATCAAACAAAGAAGTGAAGGAGATAATTAAAAGTTACAGTAGAGCTGTTAGTTAGCTTAACTAATTAGTTACTTGTAATGTTATTTAAAGTAGTAAGCTGGTTTATGTTTGTTGGTTTACAACCCTGTAAGTGTATGGATTGCAAATAAGTAATACAATAGTGAGTAGAGTATCGTTCCCGCGAGGAATTTATAGGCATAAGTACTAAGCTTGACAATAACTTTGACTGTTTAGACTACTGAATATGTTGAGAGTTTTAATTTTAAACTAAGGATGTTGAGAATAAAAGACAAAGCAATAAATGTAGACCCTTATTTTGTGATTTATTATGAGTATGTGCATTAAGGTTATGGGAAACCCGATGATGAAAAATTGTATGACTGCAAGATGTAATTGGAGGCATGGAGCTGAATTATTAATTTCGTGGCATAGTCTTAAAAAAATAATAATATATTTTTTGAGAAATTAATTTAATTAAATTTAAATAAAATTTTGTTTTATTTAAATTTAATATGGATAATTCTCAAATAGACCTCATTAAGTTTAATTGGGCCACATAGGCCTAAGAAAGCCTAGTTAGGAATTTTAAATAGAACCTATTTAATTTATTTTCTGAAAATTAAAATAAGAAAAATATCTTTTTCTCTCTCCCTCTCTCATACAAACTCTCTCTCCCACTTGGCCCCATTCTCTTCCTCACTCCCTATAAGTGCCGCCTCCTTTTTTTTTTTCTTTTTATTAGTTGAAACACCTCACTCATATCCCAGTCTCATCTGAATTCCCTAATTTTAGTTGTTTAAGTTATCTAAATCTTATCACCATAGGACTTTAAACCCTACCACGACTCTTTCCCTCTCCCATACAAGCTCTCTCTCCCATTCTACCTCACTCTCTTTCTCACTCCTTATTGGTGCCGCCCCCTCTCCCTCTCTTCCTATTGGTTGATACACCTTACCCACATCCTAGTCTCACTCAAATTCTGCAATCACAATTATTTAAGTTATATGAACCTTATCACCCTAGGACTCCAAACCCTATCACACCTCTCTCCCAAAACCCTATAAATACTCTACATGGGTAGAGAAAAAAAAAAAGGGAGAAGAAAGGAGGGGGCAAAAAAGAGATTCAGAAATATTCAAAAAATTCAGAGCTATTTAGAGATATTTTAGAGCTATATAAAATTTAGAGATACTCAAAACTCTTTTAGTTCTTTCTTATTTTTTTTTTCTTCAAGAAGATTTTCTTGCAAAATTTCTTGAAGGCTGGTTTTTATTATTTTCTTTTCAAGATCTATACCACGTAATATTTGATTCTATGTTCTTTTTTTTTTTAATTTTTCTTACATGTTCATGTGGATCATATAATCATGTTTAATTTGAGGGGATACACAACTTTGCACATATTTATTTTTCAGTCTCTCATGTTTTTATTAATTTTTGTTATTTTTTGAATCTATAAAAATTTTAGAAAAATTATATTCATATTCTACATGAAGTTTTATTAATATTAGGCTCAAAAATAATTGAAAAAGCTTTTGTGTTTTATAGGTTATGGCTGTTTGAATTTAGGGTTCCTATAAAACCCGATTTGCAGCATACCCAAATTTTGAAGCCCATATCTCCCTTGTTTCTTAATATTTTGGTGCACATCTAGTATCTAAAATTAAGTTCTGAATCTTATGAATCTTTTCCAATTGGTTTTTCATTCATATCTGTTGTGGTTGATGAGTTATGAATTCTAGAATAAAGTAGTGTGATTTTGTCACTGAGAAAAGTTATTATTTGTGTAGACCATTCAGCTAGTTTTTTGTTTGGTCTATAAATTTTATAATCTTATATGATATTTTGGCTGTCTTTATAATTTTGTCATGATTTTTTGGCATGTCTAACTATTTTTCAAAAATTGGATTTCTTATTACTATCAATCTGCCAAAATCTGAGGATTGTATGTTTATTCATGTTCTTGTGTGTTCTTGGATTCTAATTGATATTTGATCTATTTTTCTGTGCTCTTTTAATTCAAGAAGTGTTATGAAGTGTTTGGATTATGTTAGAAGACCTGGACCCTTAGGTAGTTGTAACTAATTAGGAATTTTAGGCCCTCAGGAGACTAGAGTTAGAATCCAATGTGAATTGTTATTAGTATTTTCTTATTTTCTTTACTTCCTTTGTTTTCTTTAGTTTTTATTATAAATAAAATTGGTAAGTAACCCTAAGGTAAGTACCAAAGAGAGAATTTGCGTGGAGTTTACGTAGAGCTAAACGGGAGTAAGCCAGGGATACCATTGCCATACTAGAAGAGAATGCCCTTTTTTAAGGGTAGCTTGCTCCAATGGCAATTGCAATTACCAACAAGTAAGTAGCCCTGAATTTCTAGAATAACTGTTGGCATGAAATTATAGTAATAATAAGATTTTTATTTGGTAAATTAAAATTAACTTTGTTTTTAATTTAATTGACTTTTGCATATAATTAATTTAAATAAATACTTGGTAAATTAAAATTAATCTTGTTTATAAATTAAACTAACCTTGGCATATAAAATAAATTTAATTTAATACTTGATAATTTTAAAATAAATTAGCATGTTAAAAATCTTTATTAGGTTGTGATTGTTTGAGCCTTATGCGATATTAGAATAAATTACACATGTACATAATTAATTTAGTTTAATTATACTTAAGGCAACTTGGTAAAAAATCAATTAATTAGGTTAAATAAAAATTTAATGTTGTTTAAAATTGAATTTGTTTGTAAATTAAATTCTCAATAATAAATTAATTTTAGTCATTCGGTAAATAACATTTAAATAATTAGCAACCCCATAGATAGGAATTACTGGTGCATGAAAACTGTTTGTAAACAACAACCCTTTTATGAATTACTTGTGTGTGTAGGATTAGAATTGCATTTTTACAATAAAGTTTAATAGATGAATAATAAACAAGACTTCTATAAATATTAGTAGAGGATTGACACTCGAATTAACGAGATTCGACTAGGCATAAGGGCTGCCTAACACCTTCCCCTTATGTACCCACTATCCTGAATCTATACATTGGGCTATGGTAATGACTGTAACACCCTCACTGTAACAATTCCGTACATTCTACTGTTTCGGTGATCGGTGTCGGTCCGGATAACTAAAACATCTGGAAAAATATTTAGACTAGAGTGAGGAGTCATAAATAACTCAAATAATAATAATAATAATAATAATAAGAATTTAGGAAAAATTTTAGAAATAAAATACAACCAAGTAAAATGAGCCGATGCCCTAGCGATGGGTAACCTAGTGGGAAGTTGTGGTCTTCGCAGCTAGAAGCTCTAAACCTAGGAGAAAATTCGTGAAATAATTTTTGAGACTCCAGAGAAGAGTCATTGAGGTTTCTATGGCATTAGAATGCCAAGAAAAGGCTTAGAAATTTTTTTTCGATCGGTACGGATGATTTTGGCTCAATAAGCCAAACGGAGGGCATTTTGGTCATTTCGTCTTCAGAGATGATTTTTGACCGACTTGTCCAGTTAAGTAAATAATTATTATGATCTAAAATATTAATAAATATTGTTAAAAATTGAATTGAAAATGAGTAACAAAGAAAAGAAAAAGAAAAAGAAAATGAAAGAAATGGAGAATTATGACATCACATGATGTCATTAAAATGCCCCCACCTAATTACAATTTAACAACACACTTAAATTCATTTAAAATGGGAAAAAGAAGTCAAATTAAAGAAACAAATTCTACTTTCTTCTTCTTCATTCAGTCGAGACACCTCTCCCTCTACACACACCTCCATTATTGCTCCTCCTTCTCACTAGAATTCTCATATAAACACACCATAAAACCACTAGCTTGCTTCACAAAGACTTGTTATCACCACTAGAGCAAGCTTAGGGCAGCAATTAGAAGAAGAAAAAGTGAGGTTTACCAAGCTTAGAAGTGACTCCATTCAAGGTTAGTGCTAAATCTCTTACTTTTCTCTTTATATTTTTGATTTGAACTTTGAGTTAAGTTAGAAAATGGAGAAAATTTGAAGAAAATATGCATGTTAAGAACATTCTAATTTTCAACAGCCATGGGGGAAGGTTGAGAATTGTTGAATTGATTGAATTAAATTACTTGGGAATGATGTTTGATAATTATATTAGAGTTAGATGTTGATTTGTGTATGTTAGATGAACTAATGGATTGTTAGGGTTAGGGTTTTGAGATTTAATTGAGGATTTAATGCTTAGATGTTTAATTTAAGTTCTAATGGTTAATTAGTGACCATTTGATAAATCTTGACTTCAAATTGGAGACCATTGTGGCATTGGAATTGAAATGGGCATGCTGCCCTTGAGTGCTCTGTAGGTCTGAATGTGAGTCCAGCATGTTTGGATAGCTATAACTTGGGTTGTGTAGGTTCAATTGGTGCAAGGCTAGTTGGACATGAAATTAGACACATAATGATATAACTTTGGTAAAGAAACTCTGCCTAGAAAACCAAACCAAGTTGACCTAAAAATTACCCTAATCTGGGTGACCAACATGCTGTCCCTGGAAAATGACCAAATGAACAGTGTTTGTTCAAATGGTCATAACACAGTGTAGAAAAGTTTAATTGATCTGAAATTTTATCAGTAGAAAGCTGAGACATAGACTACAACTTTCATGAAGAACACGAACTCAAATTCTGAACCTAACCAATTCAAATTACTAGTCCAAGTTAGGACACCAAATCTGGCAGAACCAAATTGCCCAAAAATTTTGGGTACAGGTCACTCCGGCCAGTTATGGTAAAATGACCATAACTTGAGCCACAAAACTCCAAATGGAGTGATTCAAAAAGGGAATTAAAGAAGACATAATAAGGAACAACTTTGATGAAGAAAAGTTAGCCCAGTTTCCACTATAAAATTGTCCTATGGAATAGTAAACTTAGATAATCAAAACTGAAAATTTAGAAATGCATCTAGGGGACTTTAAATTGCAATTGGCAATTAATACTAGCAAATGTAAAACTCAAAATGTGGGATCTTAGTGTAATTAGAATTAACATATCCATTAAGTATGAAAAAGTCAACATTTTGGTTAACTAGTAAGGTGAATAGTAATCAAAATGATTAGCAAACTAAGATGAAGACCTAGAACCAATTCTAAGCTTAAATGCTTAGAATTGTATGACAAATGTGGACTATGCATCCTAGTCAAAATTGTTAAAGGGAAATTAAGGCCATAAATTTGAAATCCATGAAATGTTCATGGATTGCTTAAAACATGAAAAGTAAGTCACCTAATTGATGTGAATAGATAGTTAGGGCTCATATGCCCATTACAAATAGAATTCATAAAATATTAGTAATTCAACTTGAAATATAAAATTTGTACTTACATAAGTAGATTTTTGAATGTATAAATGAGAAAGGAAAAATATTTTGAATACAATGGTACATGTGAACCATTGTTTTGAATTGTGATCAATGTGAATGACATAATGAATAAATAAATGAATCATATTAATATATGAATGAGACATTAGTTCTCATTATTGTAGAAAGGAAAAGTACTTTGAGTACAATGGTATAAAAGGATAATTGATGTGAATTGTGATAATATAAGTGATCAAATGAATGTATAAATTATAATTGAAATTTATTATGAAATAATGAAGTCATAAAACACAATATATTAATATGTAATGATATTATGTGCCCTTGTATTGCCTAGACATGTGTGTCAGATTGGATAGATTGGCATGCCAATAGGGTATTGTTTTAGCAGTACTGCGAAAGGCTTTATGCCCGCACTCATGGTTTTATGCCCGCATTCATGGCTTAATGCCCGATTATGTGTTATCATGGCTTTTTAGCCATACTGACTACATACATGGTTGACGTTCTGCCTCCCATGGTTTGACGGCCCGAGGCACCGCGGTGTCCAGTGCCAACGACCCGTTATCCAGTTTAGTCAGCCTGTCATAGGTTATCTGGGCAGAAAAATTTATTGAAATAAGTTAAAAATATTAGAAACTAAATAAATCAGTGAGAAAAATCCGAAAGGTATTAAACTAGTATTAAGAATTTAATTATTACGAAATGATTCACAACACATAGAAAATATTAAGAGAGTAAATGAAAGACTAGCAAAATAAGCATAAAGTAAGTAATTAATAGAAATGCATCCTCCATAATAATATAAACATAAACTAAATATTTAGATTTATTTGTACATTATATAAAATATTATTGTAAACTTACGACAGAAGAGATTCTAGAGAGCAACATAAATGACAAAAAATATACTGTATGGCAAATTTCATTTGAACCCAGTAAAATTCTTGAGTATAGAAAATATGCTCCAATTATTTTTATTTGTTATATTATTTCCTTGTTATATTATTGCACCACTAAGCAGCAATGCTTAGCGCGATGGATTTGTTTCCTCGCGCAGGTACTGAAGTTAAAATCCAGTGAATACCAAATAGAGATTTTGGAGTTCTGATCTGCAGAGTGTTCAAGGTTGTCACCTCCTCAGCAATGCATGTAGATAGGGCCCATATAGATCATATGGTGTATTTTGTACATTATAATTAGTTATTATTTGTAATGTAAACTATGAATTGTATGTTGAAATATAGATTATGAAACTGTAATTAATTTGTGGATCATGTAAATTATGAAATTATTTAAATTAAGGAAATTTGAAAATTTTGCTTATGTAATTTGAGAATGTTTACGTATGAAATTGAGATATATGAATGAGATGTGAATTATAAGATGGTTATGAGAATAATTGATGAGATTTTTATTTGAAAATATTATTGAAAATTTCAAGCAGGTGAATAGTGAAGTACGCCAACTGATAATAAAATAGGAGAAACTCTGCTGGTTTCTCCGTCTAAAAATAATTGATATTAAAATATAATGAGATCAAATTATTAAAATAATAAAGTAAGACAAGATAGGGTGCTCCGGCACCGAATGTAGCACACTTCGCTCGGCTACACTGTAGTCGAGTGAGGGGTGTTGCAATGACGGTTGTGGAAACTCTGCAAGGAGTAAGTTGCCATTCACGACTCTCAGAAGAAACAATGCATATGTCCCAGTTATTACGCGAGTGACGACTTCTATTCATCTATGCCTTCGTGGCATAAATCCTTAGTACCATGGTAGTATTATGGGAAGATGATACTTACTAGTGATTCGATTCTATTAGGATTGTATGAAGTGCATGTCTAGGAAATGCTGTCTAAGGAGGTGGTACTTAAGTGAGACCATTGTGACTCCACTGTTTTTCCTGGGCATTACCTGGTGCATTTTATATAATTCTAGTGGATGATATTTTGCCTCACGCCTTTCTATGACACCCCCTTTACAATAAACTTAAATTTAAAAATCAATTAACTAGAGCAATTCCAGAATTAAGATTTCACACTTCAACCTTATTATACACTTAACCTCACCTATTTAACAGATTGAGAATTATTAATTTGATGGAAATTAATCCTAAGATATCTTAAGTCTTCTCTCAAGGCACCAAAGGTGTATTTAATTAACCTAAACCCTACTTTTATGGCTATCATTCTTAATTAAAACCCTCTAAACTCTTTGATTAATTATGAGACTCAACAAAGGATTTCAGCCTATCTTTAGGTCAGATTTTCTAGGTTTAAAATTCTGAATTCCAATATTAATCTTCATGCTTTAGTTCTTCAATTAGTATCTTATATCATAGCTAAGTGGGTACCAACAAATAGCATGCATTAAGAACACAGAATATCAAATCAAAGAATAAAACTCAAATCAATTAAATAACTTTAGTATATATCTAGAACAAAAATAAAAAAATGCTACTCTTCTAATCCTAGAATTAAACAAACTACTCACTCTGGTGAGTTTAACAAACATAATGAAATTAAAATAAATGAACATAAGACAATTTGAAGAAATATAATAAAAAAACCCAAAACAAAGATCTGCAGCTTTAAACTTTTGAAACTTCAGCTAAGAGTCCTTCTCCTTGAGCTTGATGCAAATTCTCTCCAAATTGCTTAGAAAATTAGGGTTTGTATGTAAGGAGAACTATTCAAATAACTCTTTTACCTATTTTGGTCTTCTAATATTTATATCAGGTGCCTAAAAGTCATATTTAGAGTCCCAAAAGCCTTAGAAGTCTATTTGTGTAACACCCTAGGCAAATCCCACATCGGCAAAACACGATAAGGGGGATGGATTGTAACACCTTAGGCAAATCCCACATCGGCAAAACATGGAAGAGATGCTGGGTTTATAAGTTGGTGGTTCGTAACCCCTAGTGATGCGTTTTAAAACTGTGAGGGCTTCGGCCCAGAGCGGACAATATCACTAGTGGACTGGGCCATTACATCTGTGGTATCAGAGCCACTCCGTGCGCAACCTTGAGCGATGGTGAGGCAAACCTCAGCGAGGACGCTGAGTCCCATAAGGGGGGTGGATTGTAACACCCTAGGCAAATCCCATATCGGCAAAACACGAGAGAGATGCTGGGTTTATAAGTTGGTGGTTCGTAACCCCTAGTGACGCATTTTAAAATTGTGAGGGCTTCGGCCCAGAGCGGACAATATCACTAGTGGGCCGGGCCATTACAATTTGAAACTAGTGTAGGAAAATTTAGGTTGAAATAAAAGTCTATCTGTGGCAAAGTACATGGCCTATGTGGCACTACACGGCCCTAGGCCTATAAGTCTCTGGACACTTTCAAGCTTCTCATTTGAGCGAGACAGCAAGTTGCACGGGGGTAGACAATTCACATGGGGCAATTCACATGACCTGTGTACTATGATCTCTCCATGGTTCTTCAAGTTTTGATTGCCAAAAGGTTACACGGGTTAATTCTCTTGGTAACACGAACCGTTTAATATTGTACATTAGGCTTTCTAGTTTTTCTTGACTTCCAAATTTGTCCAATTGACTTCTATATCTTGGATATTCTTTAAAATACTTGAAAAGATGTTAGAAAACATGAAATTAAGCATAGATTAACAAAACTAATAAAAACTAATGAAACTAAATAAAATGCATGCAATTAACTACCTAAATGCTATAAAATGTAATGCAATAGTGCCTTAAAATATCTATATGATACAAGTGTATCAAATAACCCAAAACTCAAACTTTTGCTCGTCCTCAAGTAAAACAAACTTTGAAAACTCATAGGGTACTTGATTTTTCTTTGAAACATAACTAAAAACTTAACTTGCACATAATTGAATTCTACAGCCTCATACCAATTTCCTTAACTTCAAGGCACAGAGACATCAATATTTGCCTGTTAGAATATCATTTCCCTTATGGAGTTTCAACCAATCATTCCACTTACAAGGTTATTAATAAATCATAAATAACCTATTTTACTAGGATAGATTTGAGAAATACTTACTTACCTCAAATTGCTTCTATTATGGATGATTGTGATGAAATGAGGTGATATACCTCCAACCCCATAGGCATGCCTCAATTTCCTATCTCCATTAATGTAGCATCTACCTTTCAAAAGATTAAAAGATCTTTAACAAGGTTGTATTAGGGCTAGGGGGTAATGACTTGGCTACCAATGAAAAGATTTTAAGGAATGCAAGTATGAGGGTTACTACTACGTAAAAGTTTCAAATACACTAGGTTATTTTTCTTTGTTTTTTCATGGAAAAAAAGTGCATTTGGTTTTTAGTGCTAAGTATACTTGCTTGATGCTCACTTTGGGACCTCTTTGCTTATTTTTCTTAATTTTGCATTTATGTCCTTTAATATTTACTCCCAAACTCATTATTTTTGATGGGTTGGAAGGGTAATTCTTTTATATTTTTGACTACACACTTGCATTTCTTTTTGAGTTTTGTACCCTATTTCCATATTTTCTCTCTTTTTATACACCCAGCATACTTTTCACCTATGCACTTTAGCTTCCTCATAGGGTAGGATAAGTGTTTAGGCTAGGGGTTTGGATAATGTTATGGATTATCAAGAATCATAAATGGGAATAGATGTAGGCTCAAATTGACTACAAGGGGTTAAAATTTGATTTTGGGTGGTTAAGGCTATAATGAGTTTATTAACAAAGAATGCCTTAATCATCTTTTTTTCAAGCATATCTAGCATTTCGCTTCAATAGGTCCAAGAGGCATGTTTATAAACAAAAAGTAGTTATTTTGATGAATGAGAAGTTCACTTTTCACACCAGTTTATCTTGTAATAATGCTTTAAACAATAAGTAATACCCCTTACCAAGGGTGATCGAAATTTGTACCTGAAAAGGGGATGTTCCATGATGTCTCGAAGGGAAGAAAGCTTAAAAGAAGTGGAGTGTTTGGAGAGAGAACAAGAAAAGTAGTTTTAATTGTGATAAATTTGTCCAAGCAAGTTCAGCCACCAAAGGTTAAATTTGATCACCGAAGTTGCCTTAAACAAAATATAAAACCCGAAGCATGAAGGTTCTACTAGTCCCCTTCTTCACTCTTTCAACCTTTTCTCCCTTCTTCCTCTATTTCCTCTTCCCTATAGCCCTAAAACTCTCTACCTTAGCACCCTAAACCCCTTAAAAAGGTTGAGAACACCCATTTTTCTCCTCTTTCAAGTGGGTTGGAAAAAAAAGTGGGGGAAACTACTCCTTTTAGAAACCCTAACTAGAAGAGGTAAGCTTCCTTATCCTTTTTCTTAGTTGTTTAATGGTTTTAGGGTTAGTAGTTGGTAGAGAAATTAGTTTAAGGTTATTTTAGGGTTTAGTGTGAAATTTTTGATATATAAGTTAAATAAAGAGATCTAAGTAAAATAAAGAATAGTTTTAGTTGTTTAAAGTCTAAAAAATGACATAATGGACATAAAACAAGAACTTTAGGACTTGATGTCGAGATCTGGGTGCTTTGGATCCTAAGTTTACATATGAACAAATTCTAGGGAATCCTATGTTCAATAGCTTAACCATGAATATTTGGTAATCGATGCATGTGACCAATCACATAAACAGTGTTTGGCAATGTTCATCCATCAAACTTATAGACTTTGGCTAAATAACATTCTCTGACTGAGAATCCTAAGTATAATTAAATGTGTTAAAGTCCTAAACTAGGAACTTATAAATCCCTTCCCTTGTAGACTTGAAGATAACAGGTAGAGAGCTTATAATCAAGGGATCCTAAAGTCTACTAACAATAGGTAAAGTAGTAGAGCCAAAAAAACTAAGGCGAGTAAAAAGCAGCATTTTGGTATTGATTGTGGATATTTATGTTAGGTATATCCTTGTGATTCCTTTGGATGTATTTTATACCTATATGTATGGATGTACGGACATTGAGCAGTTTGTATTAAAAAGCACTGCATTACTAAATTATTTTGAGTTTGTAACTATTTGTATTTTAATTTAGAGCTTATGGAAATATAACTTTTGTAATATTTAGTCTATCATTATTTCCAATGAATGTTTACATTGAATTTTAACTATTCCCATGCAGTTTTCCACAAAAGAATTGATAAGATCAAAAGCTATAATTTGTTTAAAATCTGTTGTAGCATAATTAATGGATTATCGGTAGGTGTAGTTCGGTAATTCATTAGGTATGCTACGGAAACATGTCATGCCTTACAATGGAATAGGTGTGACACAAATTATGAGCTTAAGATGCCCGGTTATAGAATGTAAAGTTAGGATATAAATCTGGAAAACCTGAAATTTCAGGATATGGCACCTAGAACAGTGTTTAACATTTTAGCCATAACTTGAGATCCAGAACTCCAAATTAAGTGATTCAAAAAGTAAAATAAAACTAAGATATAGAGGAATAACTTTCATTAAGATTACCTTCTCAAATTATGACTGGAACTAGGTTGAAATGGGATTGCAAAGTCAGGGTTCCAAACTGTCCAGAACCAGAATTTATTGAAATTGCATAGCCAACTTAGGAAATTCATTAGGCATTTATTTAATAACTGTTAGAAATAATTGGGATGAGTATTCAGACATTTTAATTGTGTGTTTCAGTAGAAAAGGAGACCTTGGGAGACAAGGAAGAGTAAATCAAGAGAAAGGAAATCCATTGAGATTTATACACAACTAACCCTTTTTCTATGTTTTAAAAATTGAAATTTATTTGAACGAATTTATATGAATGAATTATGATTTTCCCTTGCATTTGAGAACTTTAATTTTATGAAATGAATTTGAGATTGTGGAAAGACGGATGTTGGCCCTTTTATATCATTGTAGCAAGGGGGTGGGTCGGTTTTGAATGATTTTAAAAATATTTGAGAAATTTATGTGTTGCCAACCCTTTGTGGGTTTTATGATGATTTGAATATGGTTATTGTTTTGCAAATGTGATTATTGATTGAGAAACCTTTGAAAATTATTTTTAAACCATAGTTAGCATGACAGTCACTTACTGTGTTCCTCCTCCTTTTATGAGGTTGAGTTTGATTATGTGATCCTCCCTCCCTGGTTTACCAGTTGAGGTTGAGTTTGGATGTGTACTCATATAGCTAGCTAGCCACCTCCCTCATTAATAATAATTAGTGAGGTTATAGATTGCTTTATCGTGGTGTACAATATGGCATTGATCGAAAATTTTGTGTCGTGACCCTAACTGTGTGATTGGCAACACAACTAATTTATTAATGCTTTGAAAAAATGTGATTGAAATATATGATTTGTATAATTGTAAATTGTAGGATTGGTTTTATGACTTATGAAAAATATAGATATTCCAATTTCTTTGTTATGCATTGATAAAGTATGGTTTATATTGAATTAAAAATTCTAGTTGCGCACCATTGAGTGTTATGCTTAGCGATAGCTATTTCATGCTATCGCAGGTAAGGAGAAAGAAAAAGCTGCAGAGTGAGCAGCGTGGAGCAGTACTGGATATAGCTTCGAGTATATATTAGGTATACCCTTTTGTAAATTCATTTTGATGTAAATTAGCCTGTATGTATATAAAAAACAAATGAGCAGTTGTACAAATGAAATTATAATAATATTTGTTATCTTTTGGTTTGTAAATTTGTATAAGAACTTTTATTTTGATTTGTATATGAGATGAGCATACTTTCTTGGTATTGGATGAATGAAAAGAAATGACTTGAGTTTGATTGTGTTCAAATTGTATATGATATATTTTTATAAATTGATTTTCAACTAGTTTGAAGAGCTTTTTTTACATAGTTTTAGCCGTCACCGCGCAAAAATTTCATAAAATTCTAAAAAGGCTAAATTAATTCTAAATAAAATTTATGGCATATACTTAACTTAAAAACACTTTAATGACTCTTTTATCATTGCTTTAAACTCCCAAATAAAATGGAATTGTTTTAAAATCCCTTATAGTATATTTAATGGGTTATCGGTAGGTGAAGTTCGGTAATTCATTAGATATACTACGGGATCATGTTATACCTTACAGAGGTGTAAGGTGTGACAATAGATGTTGTAAAAAGGTATTATGCCTAAAAAAAAACAAAGATGTTGTAACGCCCTCACATTAAGTAGTCTGTACGTTCTACTGTTTCGATGACTAACTTCTGTTCGGACAGCCAGGGTATCTGGAACTACGCTAAACTAAGGCGAAGAGATATAAATTAATTGAATAAAGACCAAAAAAAATTAAGGAAAAATAAAAGAAAAGAATTGTAAATGAGTTACACGAGCCGGAGTCACGGCGATGGGTGACCGTACTGGGAAGCGACTATGAAGACAGTTGTCAACCCCAGACCTACGAGGAACCCTATGGAATAAATATTTTGGATTATTTTGAAGGTTTTATGAGGATTAAATGACATTAAAAATGTCAAATAAAATTTAATGAAATTAACCAATCGATAAGGGAAAGTATAACCCGATAAGTACAATGAAGGGCATTTTAGTCATTTTAACCCCAGAGTTGAATTTTGACCTAAATATCACTTAAAGTGAGAGAGATTAAAACATATGAAATAAATTAAATCATGAATTTATATATAGAAATGAGAAAATAAAAGAAAAGAAAAAGAAATAAATTTATTACCTAGGCATGATGTCATAATGACATCATTTAAAATTTGTGATCAATTAAAATTTAACAACTACTCTTAAAGGGATAAGAAGAGAATTAAAATGAGACAAATTAATTCAAACAACCACAAAAAAGTCATCTTCTTCCTCATTATCTTTTCCTTGGCCGAACCTATGGGAGCTCTCTTCCACCATTTTTTTTCTCACTTCTAAGCTTGATTCCCATGCAATCCCACCCCAAAATTCATACCTTCCTTCAATAAAAATTTTCCCCACACTTTGAGAAAGATAGTGGCTACCAAGAAAATGAAAGAAATTAGAGTTTTCACAAGTCCAAGAAGTTGATCAAAGAGGTTAGTGCACTATAAGCTTTCTTTTCACTTCTTGGTGTAGTAAGCATGCTAAATTAGGTTGAAAATTCATGAAATTGAAAGAAATTGATAAGAAATTAAACACCCCTAAATTCGGCAGCCATGATGAAGACTAGACTTTGGTGTTTTTAATTCATATAAATTGGTGTAGTGATGATGCTTGATAAGACTATATGCATTAGAAGTTGAATGAATTGAGTTTGCACAAATTAGATAATTAAAATTAGGGTTTTGACCATAAATTGGGGATTTTGTGCTATGGCTGGAATTTGACCTTGTTGAGATGAATTATTGGTCTTTAGAAGTGCTATGAATGCCATTTGAAGTTTGGGAGTTGGAGGAATTGAAATTGAGAGTTCACATTTTCATGCAAGTTGTGAGACTCTTGAGTCCAGTGTTGTTTTTGAGCCATATCTAGATTTGTGTTGCTCCAATTGACATGAGGCTAATTGGAGATAAAACTAGAGTCAAAATGCCCCATTTTGCATGAAGAAACCATGTGCAAAAACTGTCCATAACTTGACCTAATTACTGCTTGAATTCGGATTACCATAATTTAAACCTAGAAAAATGACCATATGAACAGTACATGTTCATTTGGCCATAACTCACTCTAGAAAGGTCAGAATGACCTGATTTTTATACCATTGGAAAGGTTAGACATAGGAGCACAACTTTCATAAAGAAACAGAACACAGAATTGTCTCTAACCAAACCAAATTGCTAGCACAAATTAGGTCAACAAAACTGTCCAGAAATTCTGAACTAAGGCCTACTCGACCAGTTTTGGAAAAAATACCATAAATTGGTCTAAAAAATTGCAAATGCAATGAAACCAGTTCTAAAATTTTTATAAGATATAGATCTACAATATTGGTGCTTTGACCAGAACCCAGAACCCAACGGAACTAAGCCAAATTGTTAGAACAATTCAATATACCAAATCCTGGGATTTGCCTCAACCACCACCTGACCCCAGAATAGATTTATATCATATCTCCCACTAGGAAATCCCAAATGGGATAAGCCAAACTGTTCTGGAAACCTAAGAGATAGGGCTCCAACTTTTATTCAGAAACGTTCCTCAAATTTTGAGTGTAAGAACCCTAAAATGGGAGACAAAGCCACTGACCTGAACCTGGAATTATGAAGGCATAGGTTACCTGAGTCCAGGCCAGTTAATTTGCTATAATTAATTCTATAAAACTTGAAAAATTGCAAATCTTAAATCTGAGTGATCCTAAAACATAGGGTAACAACTCCTATGAAGAACATTAGGCCTAAAAGTAGCCATAACATGTCCAAATAATTAGGAAAAATTTGAATCCAAAATCTGCCTGGTTCTGGAATTAGAATGAGTTAAGGAACTAGTTTTGGTTATTTGACCATAACTTGAGTTATAAAACTCCAAATGACATGAATCAAAAATGAAAACAAAGATAAAATATAGAGAAACAACTTCCATGAAGAAAGTGTGGCCAAACAGTGGCCACATCTTAAACAATTTGCTAGGTGAAGTAAAAACACCAAATCTAGACCTTGAGAAAGGTTCATAAAATGACTTGGCATATGATATGGAATTAATCAAAATGACTTGCTAAACATAAAAATGACATGAATATGTATGTGGGACTTATGTTTCCAATCACAAGTAACATGAAAATGCTATGAAACACAGGTGGTACATAACATGAAATAATGAAACTATAAGTATCTAATAATACTACTTTGCCCAAAGTATACCTAGACTCATTTATATAATATGGATTAATTGGTATGCCAATTAGGGACTACAGATTGCTGTACTACCTACAGGAATAATCATTAATAGACAATATATGTTTACGATGGTTGTTCTACTAGCTTTATACCTACCCGTTGGCCATTGTGCCTGATTTTATTTCTGGCTTTATGCCTGCCCGTTAGCCTTGTGCCTCACATGACTGATGTATACATGTTAGACATACGGATATTTAACTAGTATACTCTTGTGTATCCAGTCTTTATAGATTATTATAGGTTACTTGGACATAAATAAGAGTAATAAGCCTTAAATTTAAATAAGTACACAAAGAGATCACAGGTATAAGTAATAAGACTGAACATGGAATAAATGAATAGAAAATATCCTGATTAACTTAATTGCTTCCAAAGTTCTATAAACATGTAAAAGATTTTAAATTCATGAAATTTTATATTTCTTTATAAAGTTATACGTAGAATAATTATTTCAGTTATTAGTTATTTTTATTTCAATTATTGCACCACTAAGCAGAAATGCTTAGAGCGATGGATTGTTTTCTCGCGTAGGTACAGGAGACCACCACCACCAGCAGCAGTAGCAGTAGAGCACCGATAAAGGATTGATCAGATTTGCTACAGTGTCGGTGTCACCTCATCAGTTATTTTGGTAGGGCTCATGTATATATTAGATGTTGCATTTTGATCATTATACATAAGTAAATGTTGTAAATCATTTTGAGATATGTAATTAAATTTTTGGATTGTATATAAATTGTACATTATTGCATGTAAATTTTATATGAATAATGAAATAATATGACATGGCATATAGAAGGAATGAGATAGATAGTATAATATATGATATGAAATTTTTTTAACAGGTGAATGGTGGAACTCGCCATGCACAAATAAAACAGAGGAGATTTTGTCTGGGTCTCTACAAAAATAAGATGTAATAATAAAAAAAATAAAAAAAAATTATACACGTAAGATAATATAATTAAATTAATATTGTACACGACAAGATAGGATAGGGTGCTCTGGCACCGAATGTGGCATACTTTGCTTGGCTACACTATAGACAGGTAAGAGATGTCACATTTAGTGGTATCAGAGCAAAGGTTTAGGTGGTCCTAGACCTAGATAGATAGAAAGATATAGTGTGCATAACATGCATGAGCATTTATTTAGGAGTCGAGGTGACACTAATGCAGATCTGTTCTTTGTCTATTTTATAGGATTGATGGAGTTTGATCCTTCAGTGCAAGGATCTTTCAGACCCGAAGAGGAGGACGTTGGTAGTCATATACCTATTCCTAGTCAGGAGCGAGACAGGAGAGAGGAGTCATCGCATGGTGCAGTGGGTAGAGCACAGCAGGCGTTCTTAGAGCAGATGACTCAGATGCTCCGCCAGGTTACCAGAGCCATTCCACAACCGCAGCTATAGCCACAACCTGTACAACGGTCCCCACTAGAGAAGTTAAGAAAGTATGGGGCCATCGACTTCAAGGGTATAAAGGAAGATGACCCAGCTGCTACTGTAACACCCCTATTGGCATAGCCTGGTACATTTTACTATTTCGGTGACCGGTGTCGGTCCGAACAAGTAAGAGAAGTAGAACCACATCTAAGACACATAGATAAGCCTTGAACACAAATAATTAGTAATTTCCAAATAGTTAAGTATAAAGAAGAAAAATTAAGTATAAAATTTAAATGAGCCGGGAGTCACAGCGATGGGTGACCTTCTCGGGAATGACTGCGAGGTCAATCTAAACTTATCCGCCTAAACTTATTAAGCATAAGAAAGTCAACAAATTGACTTGAATAGTATCGTGAATAGTAAGCCCGAAATGAAAATTTCTAAGAACGTTAGTTTAAGCATATTGGGGCTAGAATTAAGTATATATGAATTAATTATTGGAATTTAAGTATTAGAAATGGATACTGAAGCACTTTAAATTTATGTGTTTCAGTTGGAAAGGGATCATTGAAGGAGAAACGAAGGTTTGAGTAAATTGAGTCGACAAAAGAGGTTTGTGCATAACTAGTTTTTAATTGAATTTGTTTTGAATATTTTACGTAATTAAATATTTTATTTTTCCTTATGCACTATTTTTATCAATTATGGGATTCATTTCAATGATTATTGAAATTGGTATAGCAAGCATGAGTTTAGTTTTGTGAAATATTATTTCAACAATTATTGAATATTATTTTGGACTGAATAAATTATGTTTCGAATTGTGACAGGCAATTTGCATGAATAAAATACAAAATTTTGTTTTGAATTGTGATGAGCATAAAAAAATTGTGGAATATTGGAATTGATCTTGAATTAATATTGTGTTGTGATTTATGCTCACAAAAAGGATAAAGAAATGCATGATATGGTTTTATATCTCACTATAGATGCTTGACTAGGTTATTACCCGTCTCTATATCATTTGTTGATGAGACAATGGAGTTAGCTTTGTTTTGTTTCAAATACCATGGTATGTGCACAGGCTTAGATTCTCCTCTTATTAGAGGTTAGATCTAAGTATTTGTTATGGAACCGTCGGAAGTTTTATTATTGTGTTGTGTACTGTGCAAGATGATTTGACCTTCCCGACCATAGGGAGTTAGAATCCAGATTCGACCTCCCTGACCATAGGGAGTTAGAATCACCCCGAAGATGGCCCTTTCGGATTAGTCTTGCATAGTTAGTAAGATAAAGAATGGGTTTTGATTGATAAGAAATTGTGATTTTAAATGAGATTGTGCACAAATGATTTTGTTAAAATAATTTGATTATTTCCATAATTGCAGGAATTATTTTTATTGTTGAGTTATGATTTGACAAATTGAAATTTTGATCAAAGTTATTTTAACAAGTGACTACTATTATTGGCAATGAAAATTTTGACATTTGAAAATTGGTTAAGTTTCGAGATTTCAAAATTTTTGGTATAATTATTGTCAATGTATATTGTATTATATTTAAATTATAGTTGTGCACAACTGAGGTCATCACTCAGCGATAGCTTTGTATGTTGTCGCAGGTGAGAGTAGAGATAGAGCAGTTGAGTGAGATTTCTGCAGCTGCACCTTGAAGACTGCTTGTGACTAACCTCGGGTATATTATAGGTATACCCTTGTATATTAGATTTTGATTATGCATGTAAATATATGTGTGTAAATTATTTGAGCAATTATACAAAAACTTTTATAATATTATTTTGGTATGTAATGAAATGCAAATTAATGTAATGTTCAAATTTATTTCTAAGTTTTGTAATTAATATAAATAATTCTTTTTGTATTTTATAAATGATAAATTATTTCCTTTTCGGAAATGAGATGTTTCAATTGCGGGTGATTTTGTGTTGAGCATATTGTATGGGATTGAGATGAAAATGAATTGAGATTGAATTGTATTGAGAAATGATTTGAAATGGAGTTATGATTGAGCAAAAATATTGAAAGTGTGTTTCTTTGCAGGTTTTGAAGAACTGTTTTCTCAAAATATAGACGGCACTCTGCCGAAAATTTTCCAAAATTTGTGTAAAAATAAAAATGTACAAAAATTTTAACTAGTCTTTCAACTTCAAGTAAAAGTTTTTAATTCCTACCAAAAGTGCTCGGCACCTTCGAAAAGTAAGAAAATTGTTTTAAAATCCCTTGTAGTATATTTAATGGGTTACTAGTAGGCGAAGTACGGTGATTCATTAGATGTACTACGGGATCATATTACATCTTACTGAGGGGTAGGGTGTGACATGTTTTGTGACACCCCTTACCCGTGTACAGTATACCCGAGTAAGTAATGCCACACGGTGTATCGGCACACTCTAATATACCTTAATTAATTTATATCATGCTTTTGCATATAATTTAAGAAATATACTTTATTTAAGCCATTTAGCAAAATTTTTATTTATTTGAGGTTCCGAAAATTTTATAGAAAATCCGGCGGAGTACCGGCTAAAAATGGAGAAAACAGTTCTTCGGAACCTGTTAAAAACACTTCCAATAAACAAATTCATTCATTCTCAACTCCAATATCATCACAAAACTCAATATCAAGATCTCAACAATTTTTCAATTTCAGGTCTCAACAACCTTTTTCATTTCTCAAACATCCATTTCTCAGGGTTCTCATATATAAACAACAATTAAATACTCAAATTATTTCCATACATAACCATAAATCTTTATTATTTACATGAACCTCAAAATATATTACATAAATCCCAAATACATATGAGAAAACAAATATTTAATTACAAATGACAAAATGACATCTAATGTCCTACCAATGCACTGCAGGTGATGAGGTGACACGGACACTGTGCAGAACTGCTGGATGGACTCACCCAGTCTGCGGTCTACTGGGCTCACGATCTGTATCTCCAGTACCTACGCGTGGCAAAAGCAACGCGCTAAGCAATAATGCTTAGTGGTGCAATAATATAATAAAAGAAAATAGCAAGAAATTAAATGTGTAGTGAATGTATATGTTTCATTTGCTTGGTATTTGTATATTATTTACTTTGTCCACTTTTATTCATTTGGTTGCCCCAAGTAACCTACACTAGACGACTGGGCTGGATAACGGGTAAACTGGCACTGGGTATCTAGTACCTCGGGCCGTCACACCATCGGTCACATATGCATCTCCCGGTGTGCAACGTACTACCAAGTCAGAATAATCTCGAGCACAAGGCCAAATCTCAATGCAAAGTCGAATGGCTAAAAGCCATGAAATCACGTAATGGCATATTGCCATATGCGATCGCTAATCAACCCTATTGGCATGCCAAACTATCAAAACCAATCTTGTTAGGTATACTAGGGCATTTGAAACTTTTAAATTTTTCAATTTGTGAATTTCAAATTTTTAGTGTCACTATTCATCTTATTGGTCAACAAAAATGTTGACTTTTAGAATAAAAATATATACATTGACTTTGGCACTCCCAACATACCACATTTGGCATTCCAAACTTGTTGGCATTAAGCATTTATACCATTTCAAAGTTTAAACCAACACAAGCAGAATTTTCAGTTTTTGTGTGTCAACTTCACTGTTCCATTGGACACTGTTGCTGTGGGAATTTGAAGAAATGTAAAACATGAAAGTTGTTCCTTATTTTGTCTAGTTGAATTTCCTTTTTTTTTGAATCACTCCATTTGGAGTTTTGTAACTCCAGATATGGTCCAAAAACCACAGCTGGTCGGATTCCCATTCTGCAGAAATTACCATATCTACAGTAACATGAACAGTGACTTCCACTACCATTTGGGTTAGGTTCTGGCCATAATTTGGGGTAGGTTCCTTCATGAAAGTTGTTTGTCTATGTCTTAACTTATTGCTGTAAAAATTTCAGGTCAATTGACAAATCTACAGTGAGTTATGGCCAAATGAACAGTTACTGTTCATTTGGTCAATTTTGCGTAATCGATTGCGTGGTGTCCGGATTGGGGCCAAGTTTTGGTCCTCTTGCTTTGGTCTTTTGGGCATGGTTTCTTCAGCAAAAATGTGTCATTATAAGCCTAGTTTCATGTCCAATTGGCCAAACACCAATTGGACCAACACAGCCAAAGTTATGGCTGTGTAATTGGACTGAAATCTCGATCCATTCTTTCTGTATCCTAGGGCGACTTACTCCTTCTCTTTGCAATCCTATTTTTCAGTCCAAATTGTGCTCAACTTACCTAAAATAGTCACTAATTGACCATTAAAAAGTTCTCTAACAATTTCCTAAGCCAAGTCACATTTTCACCTTTCCTAAACCCTAATTCAATTTCATGATTTATGCCATTTACCTTGGTTAGCTACTAATGCATTACTCATATGTTTATAACTTCAAACATGGTTTCTATTTCACTTCAAGCTCATCAAAAACACTCCTAAATATTCCTTTTCTAGGGCAGCCGAAATTCAAGAGCTCCTACACATAGGTTTTTGGTCATTTAAATTACAAGTCTTACTAAATTTCAAGTCCAAAATCATGAAATTTAAGAGTTTTATGTTTATAGTTGCACTAACCTTTAAGTGGCAGAATTTCCCAAGCCCCAAACTTCACTTTCCTTCTCCCTCTTGGCTGCCAAAAGGTTTAGCAAGGTGTGGGATTAATTTTTGATGAAGGGACTTATGGGTTTTAGGGTGAGGAAGCATGGAAATTTGAAGCTTTCAAGAACCAAAAATGGAGGAGCATAGTGAAGGGATTTCGGCTGCAATGGTAAAGGAGGGATGGCTGCTGCATTTTTTTGTTATTTTGGTCTTCTTTTATTTGTTAGTCAAATAGTTGCTTAATGGTGATTGGTTGGTAATTTTAAATGACATCATATTATGTCATTATTTGCATTATTTTGCATTTTCTTTTCTTTTCTTTCACTACTCATTTCCAATTTCATTTCTAGTAATGTTTATTCATATTTTATGTCATATTAATTATTTACTCAACTGGACAAGTCGGCCAAAAATCACCTCTGAAGGCGAAATGACCAAAATGCCCTCCGTTTGGCTTAACGGGTCAAAATTGTCTGTACCGATTGAAAAATTTTTCTAGGTATTTTCTTGGCATTCTAATGCCATGGGAACCTCAATAACCCTTCTTTGGTGTCCCAAAAATTATTTTCTAATTTTTCCCCCGGGTCTAGGGCTCCTCGTTGCGAGAACCGCAACTTCCCTCTGGTTTACCCCTCGCTAGGGCACCGGCTCGTTTAACTTGGTTGTATTTTATTTCTAAAATTTTTACTAAATTTTTCTTATTAATATTTGAGTTAATTATGATTCCCGACTTTAATTTAAATATTTTTCCGGACGTTCTAGCTGTCCGGACCGACACCGGTCACCGAAACAGTAGAATGTACGGAGTTGCTACTGGGAGGGTGTTACATGTTTAGTGGTATCAGAGCCAGGTTTTAAAGTAAATTTTGAACTGTGAATTTGAAATATTTTGCCGGTACATATAACTGCTCAAATATTTAATACACATAGTACAATTGCAACATAAATATGAATTAATGGAGAGAAATCTCCTTGTGTTGGTTGTCCCAAGAAAAGAAAATTTTCTGAATAGAAATGGAAGAGGGGAATAAACTAGTAGAACAATCAGATACGATTGAGGCACAAGGGGAGGCCTCAGCTCTTCAGAGTGTTGAAAATCCGACTGCACAAGTGGCACAACAAATGGCCACCTTCTTCCAACAAATGGCTGATAGTTTGTCAGCCCAAGCTCAAACTCAAGCTCAAGCCCAAGTACAGACCTAACCACCACAAGGGCAGCATGAAATAGAGAAGTGTGAGAAACCTAGTGGTCAGAGCTCGAATAGTCAATTGGGGAAAAGAAAAGAATTTGAGGAACCCCAAACTCAGAGATATGATAGAGGTGGATTATCAGAGCAGAGGCCACCAAGGTCCAGTCATCGAACAACTAGAAGTTCATATCCTCCTCGCATCTGCAACTTTTGTGGCAAATTGCATGGGGGCATTTGCCGTAAAGCCACTGGAGCCTGCTATAATTGTGGAAAGCTTGGACACTTTGCTAGAGATTGTACTAGAGCACCTCGATCTACTCTCCGAAGTTCACAGACAGTTGGTCAGGGCTAAGCTAGAAATAGAATTGGTACTCCTCGCAATCCAAGCACAGTAAATCAACCCGAACCTAATAGCGCATCAGCTAGAGCGTTCACTATGTGCCAAAGGGAAAGAGCAGAAACTTCGGATGTAGCTGCTGGTGAGTTTTTAAATCTTTGGAAGAAACAATTGGTTATTATTTGATCCCAGCACTACTTGCTTATATGTTCGCGTTAGAATTATATGTTTTGCTGTTATTCCCTTGTATGGGAATAAATTTTGATATATTAGTGACCTGTCCTTTAGGATAAAAATTACGATAATAAGTGTGATTAAAATTTGTTTTGGAAGAGTTGTCAGCACAAAAAGTATTTGCTAGCATATATTAATTTATAAAGCTAAGTAGTTAGCCTATTTAATGTAAAGCAAGAGGACCTAAAAGTAAGTTATAGTAATATAGCTACCTTAGATACGGGTAAGGGTATTACTGCTGATAGATGTCAGTGGGTACCATAATCAAAATAAGTTTAAGATATTAGTGGATTTGAAAGAAATAAGATATAGGGAAGTTTGATCTATTGGGATGTATCGTAGTAACTATGCAATATTCTTGATGTTTGTGCTGTAAGCTGCAGATTACAGTACTGACTTGGGATTTATTGTGTAGAGCTACGTACTACCCAATAGTACACAAGGATAAGAATAGTTGCAAACGGCATCTGTTTTGGTATAGTTATGATAAGATAAAATTTTCTTATTAGAAAGGAGTTTAAAAATCCTAACCCGGGATTTAAAACTCTAAAGTTAGAATATCGAAAGGTTATAGTACAGTATAAAAGGAAGTAATGACTGCACATCAGTGCAAAATAAGCTATAGAATATCGATAGATAAAAGAGTTGTGGAAGTAAAAATTTGAATACTTGGAGCAAATGTAATAAAGAAACGTTATGAATATTAGTTAAAGTGTTGACTAGAATGGTCAGAGGACCAAGTCAAAGTAATATTGAAGTATAGCGGATTTATTAGGGATGATAAGAGGTGCTGAATCATAACTTGACAGTCGAGTTAAGAAAGAAGATAAGATTAAGGAATAAAATAATTAAAGTTATGTTGTGGACTAAAAAAATAAAAATAAATAAAAAAAAGAGATTACAAAGGAAAATAATTGCTAAAGCAACAGTAAGAAAAGATTATGATTGTACAAACAAACTAAATGTTACATGAGATTGTTAGAAGTCTTACACAGACTCAAAGGAATAAAGATTATAAGATTATGTAAAAAGGAGAAAGACTAAGTTCTCATTATCTAGGATCACACGAGGTCCTAGAAAGAGTGGATCCGTTAGTACACAAATTTGCTTACCTCTAGAATTGAAATGAATTCAAAATTAACTTATGACAGAAGCTCATAAGGAACTTGGCACACGAGGTGTAACACCCCTATGTTTGGTAGTGCGTTCTACTGTTCCGGTGACCAGTGTATGTCCGGACAGCTAGAATGCCTAGAACTACATTTTAAAGTTAGTGAGGAGACATAAAATAATGAAATACAAGAAAGGAAAATACAAGAAAAATAAAAGAAAAATAATAGCAATGAAATGAAACTAAATTAAACGAGCCAGCACCGCAGCGATGGGTGACCGCATCGGGAAGTTGCGGCGTTGGCCATTGACTAGCCTTGGACCGCGGGAAATCCAGGAAAATATTTTTAGGACTTAAATAAACATCTATTGAAAAATAAATGATATTAGAAATGTCAAAGAAAAATTAAATAATTAGTACAAAGAAAAACGAAAAATCGATAAATCGACAAAAATCGATGTTACCGAAAAATTGGGAATACAACCCGAAAAGGGGCATTTTGGTCATTTGACACCTAGAGTTGGCTTTTAACCTAAATGTCCATTAAAAATAAGTAGTGTTGAATTTTGAAAATTCCATGAAAATTTGAAATTGGAATGAAGTGGAATTAGAGAGAAATTAAAGGGTGGACTTATAATTAATCAAAGTTAATTATTTAAATAAATAAATTCACATAAGTGGAGCACTATGGGATATTTAAATACTCAAATGGCCATGTGTATTAACCATTCAGCATCTTCTTCTTCATTTCCATAATATTGCCGAACCCATTTCCTCTCCCAAATTCACCATAGATGGCCATTCATGCAAAGCTCCCTTCCTAGTGATCAAGCCATGGTTTCACCCATTTTCCTTCACTAAAGTTAAACTACACTTCTTGGGTATTGGGAGTAAAAAGGAAAGGATTTGAATAAGTTTTAGCAAGCTCCAATAAGAGGTAAGTGCTTATTTTCTTCCCTTGCTTAACTAAAGTTTGTATTGAGGTTATTGGGAGTATTTTGGTTGAAAATTTTGAAAGAAATTGTTGAGTTTGCAATCTGCCCATTTTAGGCAGCCAAGGTGAGCTTGCTTGAGTTTTTCTTACATTAAATTGGTAGGAATTGATGGGAATTAGTGTTGGTTGAGTCAATTTGAAGTGCTAGCAATTTAATCCTCTTGTATGTGTGATTGAATAATTAAATTTAAAGTTTTGGAAGTAATTATGAAAGCCTTAGCAAACTGTCATGGTTGATAGCTCGTAAACCCTTGAATTTGCATGTGAATTGATGAAAATTATTCATGAAATATGATGGAGTTGAATTGAGGGCAGTATGTGTGTATTTGTTATTGGAGTGTAGGTGACAATTTGGTGAGTATGTATATTGAATTTGGGTTGGCTTACATGTTGAATATTAATGGTGTATTGTGTGCATTGAACACTTGAGTGTTCTACCCAAAATGCTTGCTAGAATTGTGTTTAGTATTTGTAGAAGTGCTATGAATGAATAATGAAGTCATGAGGAGGAGAATGAATGTCAAATTGGAAGTGTAATTGTCTTGTGCAGGTTGTGTGTTGTTGGTAGTATCTAAATTAGGTTATAAGTGCAAAATTGTGAACCCAATTGGTATGAGACCAATGGGAGGTGAAACTAGACACCAAATAGGCCAAATTTCATGTAGAAATGTTACCAAAATTCTGCCTAGAAACTGACCTTAAAAATGACCAAATCCAGATTAGTGACTTGAAAGCCTGAAAATTGACCATTTGGGCAGCAGTTAGTGTTTTGACCATAACTTACTCAAAACAGGTCCAATTGACCTGAAATTTTTACCATGAATAGTTTATACATATATCTACAATTCTTATGAAGACACCAAAGCCCAGAAATGGCCAGAACCAAGCCAAATAGCTTGCACAAGTTCAGGTACCAAAACTGGCCGAACCAAAAGTGACCTAAAAATGACCTAAGCCTACCATTTTAGTGCATTCTCTCCAGCATTGATAAATTGACCATAACATGGTCTACAGAACTCAGAATGACCTGAAATTTTGCCCCGTGTGCAATAAGACACAGACCTACAAGTTTGTAGTTTGGATTGAAACCCGAAAACCGAGGGAACTAGGTCGTCCCGCTAGGTCAAAATAGTACACCGAAATCCAATAAATTATAATAAAATGCAATACACTTGAAAATGAATTTGGTAACATATACCAACACTAAAAGGCTATAAAATATGACATATTGGTAACATTGAAATTGACTCACTTAGAGTGCATCAAGGGTCAACATTATAAGTTGACTAATGAAATGAATTGAAGGGAATAGTACCAAGAAAATTTAGATATTGGATTTTATGGTTAGAAACAATTTAACTGAGTACTGAAATACTTTAAATTGTGTGTTTCAGTTGAAAAGGATATTGGGAAGCATAAGGAACATTGAGTCAAGGCCTTTGAGCGACTCAAATCAGGTATGTGCACAACTAGTTTTTAACTGATTTTGTTCTGAATATTTCATATGATTAAATGACATATTTTTCTTATGTATTATGTTTAACAAGCATTGGATTTAATTCAATGATTATCGAAATTGTTATAGTATGTATGAATTTAACTTTGTGAAATGGTATTTCCATAAGTATTAAGCATTGTTGTGAATTGAATAAATTATGTTTTGGAAAATTGTGATAGAACATGTTTTGAATTGTGATGGGCAATTTGCATGGAAAAATGCAAATTTATTATTTGAATTGTGATGAGCATAAAAATTATTGGATATTGGAATTGACTTTGAATCGAATTGTATTGTGATTTATGCTCACTAAAAGGATTGTGATATTGTTTTATATCTCACTATAGATGCTTGACTAGGTTATTACCCGTCTCTCTCATTTGTAGAGAAGACAATGGAGTTAGTTGTGTTTTGATTACCATGGTACGTGCACAGGCTTGGATTCTCCTCTTATTAGAGGTTAGATCTAAGTTTTTTTATGTTATGGCCCTTTCGGAAGATTCATTATTATGGTGTGTACTATGCACGATGATTCAACCTCCCCGACCATAGGGAGTTAGAATCCGATTCGACCTCCCCGACCATAGGGAGTTAGAATCACCCTGAAGATGGCCCTTGCGGATTAGTCTTGCATAATTAGTGAGATAAAGAATTGTTTTTTAGATAAAGAATGGTTTTTGAATAGTAAAGAATTGTGATTTCAATTATGATTTATGTATAATTGATTTTGTTAGAATTACCTTAAATGGTTAGTTATGATTTGATAAATTGAATTTCGTGATTAAAGTCATTTTATACAAATGATTTGTATTATTGGCAATGAATATTTTGAGTTTTGGAATTTGATGAGTATCCAGATTTTCAAATTATTTGCTGTAATTTTTGTTAAGGTATATTGTACTATATTTTAAATTATAGTTGTGCACCACTGAGTTCACCACTCAGCGATAGCTTTGTATGCTGTCGCAGGTGAAAAGAGCATAGAGCAATTGAGTAAACTTCTTTGAAGAGACATTCAGATTAGCTTTAGGTATACCTATGTATACAGGTTTTGATGTATGCATGTAATAATATGTATGTAAATTATTTGAGCAGTTGTATAAAAACTCTTGTAAAATATTTTGGTATGTAATTAAATGTAAATTATTGTAATGTAAATTTGAGATTTCACTTACCTGTATAATTTTGTAATATTAATTTTTGAGTCTTGTAATCAATGAAATGTTTCATTTATGATGAGGTTAGTTTGAAAATGAAATGATTTGATTATTGAGATTGAATTGTGAGATGAAATGAAGTTATTGGAGTTGTATTTGAGAAAACATATTGGGAGTGTTTTCCTTTTCAGGTTTGAAGAACTGTTTTCTCAAAACACAGCCGACACTTTGCCGAAATTTTGAAAAAATTTTATAACACCAGATTTTAATCAATGATTTAAATTTCACGAAAATTGTTTTAAAATCCCTTGTAGTATATCTAATGGGTTATCGGTAGGCGAAGTACGGTAATTCATTAGGTGTACTACGGGATCATGTTACATCTTACGAGGGAGTAGGGTGTGACACAAGGTGAGCAATCGATATGAAAATATTATTGGTTAAAGTGCTACGGACCATCATTCCGACGATGAGGCTACATGGAAATGTGAGAAAAACATGAGAAAATAACACATATGACTAATTGAGGACAGATAGTGGGCAGAATTTCGAGGATGAAATTTCTTTTAAGGGGGGAAGAATTGTAACACCCCTATTGGCATAGCCTGGTACATTTTACTATTTCGGTGACTGGTGTCGGTCCGGATAAGTAAGAGAAGTCGAACCACATCTAAGACACATAGATAAGCCTTGAACACAAATAATTAGTAATTTCCAAATAGTTAAGTAGAAAGAAGAAAAATAAAGTACAAAAAGTTAAATGAGCCGAGAGTCACAGTGATGGGTGACCTTCTCGGGAATGACTGCGAGGTCAGTCTAAACTCAAATTTCAAACCGTAAAATGTGATGCTACAGTCCTTAGGACTATTGTGAACACAGTGGAAAAGAGAAAATCACGAAAAATAATTGTTAAGCATGTCAAATAATTAGGTCAGGGATCCGAAAGAAATATTGAATTACTTGCAAACCGGATTGAACCGGCGAGGGGCGATTTGGTCAATTCACCCCTAGAGCTGACTCCTGACCTAACTGTCCAATAAAATAGAAGAAACGAATCTTTAGGAATCGAGAATTAAATTAAAGAACTAATAGAAAAATAAATGCAAAAGAAAAAAAAATTGAAAAAGTTTATTACATCATTGGATGACATCATCATGATCTCAAAACTAATTTTGATTTTCCCCACCATAATTGACCAAGTCAAATAAGACTAAAAGGCATAAAATAAACATAAAATTGAAAAAAAAAAACAAATTTCTCTTCTTCTTCTTTGGTGTGCCGCCCCACATCTTTCTCTCCATTGAAGAATTTCATGAAAGCTTGAATCTAAGCTTTCTTTTAACCACTTAACCCTACTTAACCCTAAACTAAACCATAAAAACCTGTTAGTTCAACTTGAGAAAGCTTTGGAGGAAGGAAAAAAAAGAAAAAAAGGAAGAAATTGAAGAGTTGAACTTCAAAGTTAAGGTTAGTGATTTGAATTGAAAATTTATTGTTTAATACTTATGTTTTTAGTGTAATTAACTTAGATCTTAACTTAAAATCAAAAGAAAACAATTGTTGAGGGACCAAACATAAAATTCATCCAGCTAGGGTTAGGGTTTGATATGAATGAGTTTGATGGTTTTGAATGGTTATTTGAGGTGAATTAGATGTGTAGAACATGAATACACACTTTAAATTGCATTAGATTGAGCTTTGTGTGTAGCTAGGGTTTTGAGCATGTGAAAAATTGAAGAAAAATTTGAGGATTGGCCAAATGATGTTATTGACCTTATTTGAGTTAAGAAATGGTCAATTGTGACCATTTGTGATGTGTATGAATTGTTGGAAACAAGTTTAAATTCGGATTGGTGAGGGTCAATCTATAGGCAGCTTGACCTAGGTCGCTTTCAGGGACCAAAACTAAAAATTTACCAACCCAATTGGTGTGAGGCCAATTGAGAATGAAACTAGACACAAAATGGCACATTTTTGTGAGGCCAATTGAGAATGAAACTAGACACAAAATGGCACATTTTTCATTCAGGAATCATGCCCAGAAAGTGACCATAACTTAGTGAACAATTAGGCCAAATCCGGAATTGGCAAACTGACCTGTACAAAAATAATCAAATGACCAGTAGTTACGTAAATGACCATAACTTGGTCTAGGAAGGTCCAATTGACCTGAATTTTTACCAGTAGAAAGCTGAGACATAGCCCTACAACTTTTTTGAAGAAAACAAACCCAAAATTTGACCATAAGCTGTCTGAAAATCCACCTGCAGTCAACCCACAAAATTGCCAAAATCCAGAGTTTGCCCAGAATTCTGGGTAAAATCAAATCCGGCCAGCCATGTTCAAATGGCTATAACTTGGGCTACAAAACTCCAAATGGAGTGATTCAAAAATGGAAATAAAGCTAAGACAATAAGGAACAACTTCTATGAAGAAAACTTAGTAAAATTACCACAGAAACTTGACCAATGGAATAGTAGAAGACAGAGGACCAAAACTGAAAAATTATAATTTCTCTTAGGAGACTTAGAAATTGAATTGGCAATTAATGCCAACAAAATTGACACCTAAAATGTGGTATATGGGTGCAATTAGAACTAATAAACTTATTAAGCATAAGAAAGTCAACAAATTGACTAAAATAGTATCATGAATAGTAACCCCGAAATGAAAATTTCCAAGAACGTTAGTTTAAGCATATTGGGGCTAGAAGTAAGTATATATAAATTAATTATTGGAATTTAAGTATTAGAAATGGATATTGAAGCACTTTAAATTTATGTGTTTCAGTTGGAAAGGGATCATTGAAGGAGAAACGAAGGTTTGAGTAAATTGAGTCGACAAAAGAGGTTTGTGCACAACTAGTTTTTAATTGAATTTGTTTTGAATATTTTACGTAATTAAATGATTTTATTTTTCCTTATGCACTATGTTTATCAATTATGGGATTTATTTTAATGATTATTAAAATTGGTATAGCAAGCATAAGTTTAGTTTTGTGAAATATTATTTCAACAATTATTGAATATTATTTTGGACTGGATAAATTATGTTTTGAATTGTGACGGGCAATTTGCATGAATAAAATACAAAATTTTGTTTTGGATTGTGATGAGCATAAAAAAATTGTGGAATATAGAAATTGATCTTGAATTAATATTGTGTTGTGATTTATGCTCACAAAAAAGATAAAGAAATGGATGATATGGTTTTATATCTCACTATAGATGCTTGACTAGGTTATTACTCGTCTCTATATCATTTGTTGATGAGACAATGGAGTTAGCTTTGTTTTGTTTCGAATACCATGGTATGTGCACAAGCTTAGATTCTCCTCTTATTAGAGGTTAGATCTAAGTATTTGTTATGGACCCGTCGGAAGTTTTATTATTGTGTTGTGTACTGTGCACGATGATTTGACCTCCCCAACCATAGGGAGTTAGAATCCAGATTCGACCTCCCCAACCATAGGGAGTTAGAATCACCCCGAAGATGGCCCTTTCGGATTAGTCTTGCATAGTTAGTGAAATAAAGAATGGGTTTTGATTGATAAGAAATTGTAATTTTAAATGAGATTGTGCACAAATGATTTTGTTAAAATAATTTGATTATTTCCATAATTGCAGGAATTATTTTTATTGTTGAGTTGTGATTTGACAAATTGAAATTTTGATCAAGGTTATTTTAACAAGTGACTACTATTATTGGCAATGAAAATTTTGACATTTGAAAATTGGTTAAGTTTCGAGATTTCAAAATTTTTGGTATAATTATTGTCAATGTATATTGTATTACATTTAAATTATAGTTGTACACCACTGAGTTCATCACTCAACAATAGCTTTGTATGTTGTCACAGGTGAGAGTAGAGATAGAGCAGTTGAGTGAGATTTCTGCAGCTGCACCTTGAAGACTACTTGTGACTAGCCTTGGGTATATTATAGGTATACCCTTGTATATTAGATTTTGATTATGCATGTAAATATATGTATGTAAATTATTTGAGCAGTTGTACAAAAACTTTTATAATATTATTTTGGTATGTAATGAAATGCAAATTAATGTAATGTTCAAATTTATTTCTAAGTTTTGTAATTAATGTAAATAATTCTTTTTGTATTTTATGAATGATAAATTATTTCCTTTTCGGAAATGAGATGTTTCAATTGCGGGTGATTTTGTGTTGAGCATATTGTATGGGATTGAGATGAAGATGAATTGAGATTGAATTGTGTTGAGAAATGATTTGAAATGGAGCTATGATTGAGCAACAATATTGAAAGTGTGTTTCTTTACAGGTTTTGAAGAACTGTTTTCTCAAAATATAGACGGCACTCTGCCAAAAATTTTTCAAAATTTGTGTAAAAATAAAAATGTACAAAAATTTTAACTAGTCTTTCAACTTCAAGTAAAAGTTTTTAATTCCTACCAAAAGTGCTCGCTACCTTCGAAAAGTAAGAAAATTGTTTTAAAATCTCTTGTAGTATATTTAATAAGTTACCAGTAGGCAAAGTATGGTGATTCATTAGATGTACTACGGGATCATGTTACATCTTACTGAGGGGTAGGGTGTGACAGCTACTGAGCATTGGCTAGAGCGGACTGAGAGGGTATTGCAGCAGCTACACTGCACCCCAGAGCAGCAGTTGGAATGCGCTCTATCGTTATTATAGGAGGATGCTTACCAATGGTGGGTGACAGTGTCTAGAGTAGTGCAACCTGCACAGATTACTTGGGATTTCTTTCTGGTTGAGTTTAGAAAGAAGTATATTAGTCATGTGTACCTAGAGGCTCGAAGGAGAGAGTTTCTGACATTGAGATAGAGACAGCTTACGGTCTCTAAATATGAGAGGAATTTTGTGAGGTTAAATAGGTATGCATGGGAGATGATGCCTACAGAGGCAGATCGGAGCTGTAGGTTCGAGGATGGACTGAACGATAACATCAGACTTCTGGTGATGGTACATGGGCATACCAACTTCTCGCGGTTTGTGGCTGCAGCTCTTAATGTGGAGAGAGTTAGAAATGATGACCAGTCTCGGAAGGATAAACAGCGGAAGAGGGGTTCTAGACAGGGCTAATCCAGTACACCAACTACTGGTAGTAAGAAGCCCAAGGGTTCATAGGGCCAGAAAGGCTAATCTGGAGTATCTATAGCCAGTTTCCCAGGCACAATAACTAGGGGATCAGCCCCAGTGCCAGAGTGTACCCCCTGTGGGAGGAGGCACCGAGGAGAGTGTCGACTATTGACTGGAGGATGCTTTAGATGTGGATCTACGGATCACTTTTTGAGAGAATGCCCATAGAGGGGTGCTCCTATTGCTCTACCGCCGACTGAGAGATCTGCCCCCGCGGCCTAGAGGGGTAGATGACCCACGAGGCCAGAAGTGATCGGTACCTCGCAGAGACCAGCTTCTGAGATGATTGAGCTGCCTGAGGCCCGAGTGGCACCTCGAGTATATGCCATGGCTCAGGAAGAGCTAAATCCAGCAGATGTTAGCAGAGGTATATTTTCTTTTTTTTATAATACTTTAGTATATGTATTGATAGACCCTGTATATGAGATGAAAGAAGATAGGTGTAGAACTAATTGAGATAAAATTTTAAAGCTAAATTTAGTAAAACAGACTAAGGAGAAGGTGAAGAATTATAACACCAAAAAGTGGAAAGACAAGGAGTACCAATTCCTCGACTATTTACACTAAGTAAATTTCAAGGACGAAATTTTTATTTAGAGGGGAAGAATTGTAACGCCCTCACTTTAGGTAGTCCGTACGTTCTATGTTCCGATGATTAACGTCTGTTCAGACAGCCAGGGTGTCTGGAACTACACTAAACTAGGGTGAGAAGACATAAATTAATTGAATAAAGACCAAGAAAAATTAAAGAAAAATAAAAGAAAAGAATTGTAAATGAGTTAAACGAGCTGGAGTCACGGCGATGGGTAACCATACTAGGAAGCGACTGTGAAGACAATTGCTGACCCCAGACCTGTGAGGAACCCTGTGGAATAAATATTTTGGATTAATTTGAAGGTTTTATGAGGATTAAATGACATTAAAAATTTCAAAGAAAATTTAATAAAATTAGCCTATTGATAAGGGAAAATATAATCCAATAAATACAATGAAGGGCATTTCGATCATTTCAACCCCAGAGTTAAATTTTGACCTAAATGTCACTTAAAGTGAGAGAGATTAAAACATATGAAATAAATTAAATTGTGAATTTATATATAGAAATGAGAAAAGAAAAGAAAAGAAAAAAAATAAAATTATTACCTAAGCATGATGTCATAATGACATAATTTAAAATTTGTGACCAATTAAAATTTAACAACTACTCTTAAAGGGATAAGAAGAGAATTAAAATGAGACAAATTAATTTAAATAACCACAAAAAAGTCATCTTCTTCCTCATTATCTTATCCTTGGCCGAACCTATGGGAGCTCTCTTCATCAATTTTTTTTTCTCACTTCTAAGCTTGATTCCCATGCAAACCCACCCCAAAATTCATACCTTCCTTCAATAAAAATTTTCCCCACACTTTGAGAAAGATAATGGCTGTCAAGAAAGTGAAAGAAATTAGAGTTTTCATAAGTCCAAGAAGTTGATCAAAGAGGTTAGTGCATTATAAGCTTTCCTTTCACTTCTAGGTGTAGTAAGCATGCCAAATTAGGTTAGAAATTCATGAAGTTGAAAGAAATTGATAAGAAATTGAACACCCCTAAATTCTGCAGCCATGATGAAGAGTAGACTTTGATGTTTTTAATTCAGATAAATTGGTGTAGTGATGATGCTTGATAAGACTACATGCATTAGAAGTTTAATGAATTGAGTTTGCACAAATTGGATAATTGAAATTAGGGTTTTGACCATAAATTGGGAATTTTGTGCTATGGCTAGAATTTAACCTTATTGAGATGAATTATTGATCTTTAGAAGTTCTATGAATGCCATTTGAAGTTTGAGAGTTGGAGGAATTGAAATTGGAAGTGCACATTTTCATGCAGGTTGTGGGACTCTTGAGTCCAGTGTTGTTTTTGAGCCATATCTAGATTTGTATTGCTCCAATTAGTATGAGGCTAATTGGAGATGAAACTAGGGTCAAAATGCCCCATTTTTCATGAAGAAACCATGCCCAAAAACTATCCACAACTTGACCTAATTACTGCTTGAATTTAGATGACCATAACTTAAACCCAGAAAAAAGACCAAATGAAGAGCATTCATTTGGCCATAACTCCCTCTAGAAAGGTCAGAATGACCTAATTTTTATACCATTGGAAAGGTTAGACATAGGAGCACAACATTCATGAAGAAACAAAACCCATAATTGCCTCTATCCAAACCAAATTGCTAGTACAATTTAAGTCAACAAAACTGTCAAGAACCAAACTGTCCAGAAATTCTGAACTGAAGCTTGCCTGACCAGTTTTGGCAAAAATATCATAACTTGGTCTAAAAAATTGTAAATGCAATGAAACCACTGCCAAAATTTTTATAAGACATAGATCTAAAATATTGGTATTTTGACCAGAACCCAGAACCCAAGGGAACTAAGTCAAATTGTTAGAACAATTCAGTACACCAAATCCTGGGATTTGCCTCAACCACCACCTGACCCCTGAATAGAGTTTATATCATATCTCCCACTAGAAAATCCCAAATGGGATAAGCCAAACTGTTCTGGAAACTTAAGAGACAGGGCTCCAACTTTGATTTAGAAACTTTCCTCAAATTTTGAGTGTAAGAACCCTAAAATGGGAGATAAAGCCACTAACCTGAACCTGAAATCTTGAAGGCATAGAGTACCTGGGTCTAGGCCAATTAATTTGCTATAATTAATTCTATAAAACTTGAAAAATTGCAAATCTTAAATCTGAGTGATCCTAAGACATAGGGTAACAACTCCTATGAAGAACATTAGGCCTAAAAGTGGCCGTAACATGTCCAAATAATTAGGAAAAATTTGACTCCAAAATAGGTCTGGTTCTGGAATTAGAATGAGTTAAGGAACTAGTTTTGGTTATTTAACCATAACTTGAGTTCTAAAAATCCAAATGACATGAATCAAAAAGGAAAACAAAGATAAAACATAGAGGAACAACTTCTATGAAGAAAGTGTGGCCAGAAAGTGGCCACATCTTAAACAATTTGCTAGGTGAAGTAAAAACACGAAATCTGGACTTTGAGAAAGGTTCACAAAATGACTTGGCATATGATATGGAATTAATCAAAATGACTTGCTAATTATAAAAATGACATGAATATGTATGTAGGACTTATGTTTCCCATCACAGGTAACATGAAAATGCTATGAAACACAAGTAGTACAGAACATGAAATAATGAAACTATAAGTACCTAATAATACTACTTTTCCAAAAGTATACCTTGACTTATTTATATAATATGGATCGATTGGTATACAAATTAGGGACTGCAGATTGTAATACTATCCACAGAAATAATCATTGATAGACAATATATGTCTAAGATAGTTATTCTACTGGCTTTATACTCGCCCGTTGGCCATTGTGCCTAATTTTATTTCTGGCTTTATGCCTGCCTGCTAGCCTTGTGCCTGACATGACAAATGTATACATGTTAGACATATGGATATTTAACTAGTATACTCCCATGTATCTAGTCTTTATAGATTGTTATAGGTTACTTAGGCACAGATAAGAGTAATAAGCCTTAAATTTAAATAAGTACATGAAGAGATCACAGGTATGAGTAATAAAACTAAACATGGAATAAATGAATAGAAAAGATCATGATTAACTTAATTGCTTCCAAAGTTCTATAAACATGTAAAAGATTTTAAATTCATAAAATTCTATATTTCTTTATAAAGTTATACGTAGAATAATTATTTCAGTTATTAGTTATTTTTATTTCAATTATTGCACCACTAAGCAGAAATACTTAGCACGATGGATTGTTTTCTCGCGTAGGTACAGGAGACCACCACTAGCAGCAGCAATAGCAGTAGAGCACCGATAGAGGATTGATCAGATTTGCTACAATGTCGGTGTCACCTCATCAGTTATTTTGATAGGGCTCATGTATATATTAGATGTTGCATTTTGATCATTATACATAAGTAAATGTTGTAAATTATTTTGTGATATATAATTAAATTTTTGGATTGTATATAAATTGTACATTATTGCATGTAAATTTTTTAGGAATAATGAAATGATATGACAAGGCATATAGAAGGAATGATGTGGATAGTATCACATATGATATGAAATTATTTTAACAGGTGAATGGTGGAACCCGCCATGCACAAATAAAACAGAAGAGACTCTGTCTGGGCGTCCACAAAAATAAAATGTGATAATAAAAAAAATAAAAAAATAAAAAAAAATTTCTATACGTAAGATAATATAATTAAATTAATATTGTACACGATAAGACAGGATAGGGTGCTCCGGCACCAAATGTGGCATACCTTGCTCGACTACACTGTAAACGGGTAAGGGGTGTCACAGATGTATGGGTGAAAACCCGAAAGGGCACTCCTAGCAAAATGAGAGAAAGAAGGAAAAAAACCCATAAGGGCGCTTTCTGCAAAATAAGAGAAGGATGAAAACCTGAAAGGGCATCCCAAAAAAGTGAACTACAAAAAAAAAAAAAAAGAAAAACTAGGAGTGAAAACCTAAAAAGTCACTCCTAGTAAGACAAGAAATGAATGAATAAGGTTGCGTGATAGGCTCAGAGTTGGATGGCAGCAAGTGACCATGGCACAAGGGTTCTTCTCATATTGCTAGTATCTCCAGCATTGAAAGAGTCCTAAATGTTTATTAAAAGGAATTCGTGAGACTTCCCTTATCTTTTCTTCTGAGAATTGTATACCTTTCATGTGTTCTTATTTCTCATTATCAAAAATCATAATATTAATTTTTCTTATATTTCATGCATGACCCACCAGCCCATTTATTTTGGAATTTGCACTGATAACTTATTAACGTTTTATTATAAGGTAAGAATTTAAACATCGGTAACTCTATATATATTGCTTTGAGATTGTAGGGGATAAAATTAGTGACTCGAGATTAAAAAAAAAAAAAGATAAGATATAGGGGTGAAAATTTAAAAGGGCGCTCCTAGCAAAATGAGGGAAAGAATGTGAAAACCCATAAAGACCCTTTCTGCAAAATGAGAGAATGATGAAAACCCGTGAGGGCATCCTGAAAAAGTGAGATTAAAAAAAAATAGCAGGAGTGAAAACCTGAAAAGGTGCTCTTAACAAAAGGTGAGAATTGGAAGGGCCACTCTCTATAGTAAGGAGCCTCTGAATGACTAAGGGAAAGGGGATTAGAGACGAATGAAAAATCCTTGTCTTTGGATCTACTTTTGCTCCTCCCATCAATCATTTTGCTTCAGGTTCATGATTAAGTAAACTTTTGACTAGGTAGAGTTCTCTCACCAAGTTTGCTTTAAAGATTGAACATTCAACCTTTCATAACTAAACTTATGCTAGATAACCAAGCTTAAAATCAGCCTATTCATTTGGATATAATAGTAATCATTTGTTCTAAGCTTTAGTTTGTGTTAATTTCCTGTTATCAACCTCTAGATTCAAAATCCAAGTTGATTTTAATTTCATGCAATTTATTTTTCTGTCATTAACCTCTGGATTCAAGATCCAAGTTGATGTTAATTTCCTACAATTTATTTTCTGTCATCAACCTCTGGATTCAAGATCCAAGTTGATTTTAATTTCATGCAATTTATTTTTCTGTTATCAACCTCTGGATTTAAGATCCAAGTTGATTTTAAATTTCCTACAATTTAATTTTTTGTTATCAACCTCTAGATTCAAGATCCAAGTTTATTTTAATTTTTCCCAATTTAATTTCTTGTTAGCAATCTCTGGATTCATGATCCAAGTTGATTTTAATTCCCTGCAATTTATTTTTCTGTCATCAACCTCTAGATTCAAGATCCAAGTTTATTTTAATTTTTTGCAATTTATTTTTCTGTCATCAACTTCTGGATTCTAGATCCAAGTTGATTTTAATTTTTCGCAATTTAATTTTCTGTTATCAACCTCTAGAATTAAGATCCAAGTTGATTTTAATTTCTTACAATTTATTTTTTTGTCATCAACCTCTGGATTCAAGATCCAAGTTGATTTTAATTTTCTGCAATTTATTCAAGATCTAAGTTGATTTTAATTTCTGGCAATTTTTATGTTATCAATCTCTGGATTCTAGATCCAAGTTGATTTTAATTGTCTGCAATTTAATTTCTTGTTATCAACCTCTGGATTCTAGATCCAAATTGATTTTAATTTTTCGCAATTTAATTTCCTATTGTCAACCTCTGGATTCTAGATCCAAATTGATTTTAATTTTTCGTAATTTAATTTCCTATTATCAACCTCTGGATTTTAGATCCAAGTTGATTTTAAATTTCCTGTAATTTAATTCCTTGTTATCAACCTTTGGATTCTAGATCCAAGTTGATTTTAATTTTTTGCAATTTAATTTCTTATTATCAACCTCTGGATTTTAGATCCAAGTTGATTTTAATTTCTTGTAATTTAATTTTCTGTTATTGACCCCTGGATTTAAGATCCAAGTTGATTTTAATTTCCCCAATTTATTTTTCTGTCATCAACCTCTAGATCAAGATCCAAGTTGATTTTAATTTTTAGCAATTTAATTTCTTGTTATCAACCCCTAGATTCAAGATCCAAGTTGATTTTAATTTCCTGCTATTTAATTTTCTATTATCGACCTTTGGATTCAAGATCCAAGTTGATTTTAATTTCCCACAATTTTATTTCATGTTATCAACCTCTAGATTAACTCCGCCTAATTAGTTTGTGCTTAGCCGGTCCCAAGCCCGAATAAAGGAGGAGGGTTGCGGTAAGTGATAACCAGTGTAAAAATTTTGTCACACCTCATGATATGGATTCAAATGATATAAATGTTGGGACGTGCTCTACTTATGGTGCGCTACTTCGGAGCCTGGGTGTAGTAAGAAATATGCAAGGGTATAGGGCATTCACCGAAAGTGATGCGCTATGCCAGCGCCTGGGTGTGGTGTTAAATGAGCAAGGATTCCCACATCATGGACGGGTGTAGGTAAAGAAGTTAGTCCATAGGACAGATAATAGAGCAGATAGTGAAACAGAACACAAGATAGGCATAAAGAACAATAGAAGATATCATAGAAGGAGATTAATTAGGAAGGAATAAGATAGGAGGAGAATTAGGGTTGGTACTTAGAATGTTGGATCACTTACAGGAAAATTAATGGAGCTTATGGATACCTTGGAAAGGAGAAGGGTGAATATTGCCTGCATTCAGGAGACAAAATCAGAAAAGTAATGAAGTGGGTAATTCAGTGTACAAATTGTGATTCACTAGAAAGAAGAGGAACAAGAATAGAGTGGGCATAATCATAGACAGGACATTGAAAGTAGGAGATAGAATTATACTAGTAAAGCTAGTATTAAAAGGAGAAACAATAAATGTAGTTAGTGCTTATGCCCCACAAATAAGACTAGATAGTAAGAGCAAACAAAGGTTTTGGGAAGATATAGATGATCTAATGCAAAGCATACCAAATAAAGAGAATGTTTTCATTAGTGAAGATTTGAATGGACATGTAGAAAGTGATAGGCAAGGTTATGAGAATGTTCATAGAGGTTTTGGCAGCCGAAATAAAGGGGGAAAAAGTATCCTGGATTTTGCTATGGCATACGACCTAATACTAGCAAATACCTACTTTATAAAAAGAGAGTCACATTTAATGACTTTTAAAAGTGGGCAACATAGAAACCAAATTGACTTCCTCTTAACTAGGAAGATAAATAGAGCTCTATACAAGGATTGCAAGGTCATTCCAGGAGAGGTTTTAACAAGTCAACATCGATTAGTGGTCTTGGATGTCAAGTTTAGGAACAATTCAAGTAAGGTTAGAAGAAATAGTATAGCTCGAACAAAGTGGTGAGAGTTCAAAGGAGTAAAGCAAGTGAAGTTCAAAAATGAGCTTCTCAAGTCCAAAGTATGGAAGCTAGATATGGAGGCCAATGATATGTGATACAAATAGCATCAAAGATTATAGAAGTAGCTAGAAAAGTACTTGGAGAGTCTAAAGGACATGGACCACCCTCAAAAGAAAGATGATGGTGGAATGAGAAAGTATAAAAGGCAGTAAAGAGAAAGAGAGAATGGTATAAAAAATTACCTAAGTGTGATAATAATGAGGCATATGAATAGTATAAGATAGCAAAGAAAGAGGCAAAAAAGGCAGTTAGTCAAGCAAGAGCGCAGGCCTTTGAAAAGTTATATAAGAAACCTGGAACTAAAGAAGGGAAGAAAGATATTTATAGATTAGCAAGGAGGAGATAAAAGAAATGTCAAGATCTTAATCAAGTTAGGTGCATTAAGGATAAAGAAGGAAAAGTATTGGTAAAAGATGAAGACATTAAAAAAAGATGGAGAAATTATTTTGATGATCTCTTTAACAATAGTCAAAGAGGTAATAGCGTGAATATATACTACAGAGCAATAGAAAAGAATGTGAAGTATACTAAAAGGATTAGATCTTTAGAAGTAAAGGAAGCACTTAAGAGAATGAAAGTGGGTAAAGCATGTAAACCTGATGGAATACCAATTGAAGTGTGAAAGTATTTGGGAGATATGGGAATGGCATGATTAACTAAATTATTTGACAAGATTCTAAACTCAAAGAAAATACCTGATGAATGGAGGAGGAGTATTTTAGTACCTATTTTTAAAAATAAGAGAGACATACAGAGTTGCTCAAACTATAGGGGAATTAAACTCATGAGCCATACTATGAAGTTGTGGGAGAGAGTTATGGAACATCGATTATGTCATGACACTTCTATCTCTCCCAATCAATTTGGCTTCATGCCCGGTCATTCAACTATGGAAGCGATCTTTCTCATTAGAAGCTTGATGGAGAAATATAGAGATGTGAAGAAAGATCTAAACATGGTTTTTATCGATTTGGAGAAGGCTTATGATGGTGTTCCAAGAGATGTCTTATGGAGAGTGTTAGAACAAAAGAGGGTATCTATTACGTACATACAAGTGTTAAAAAATATATATGAAGGAGCAACTACTATTGTGCACACAGTGGGAGGGGACACAAGAGATTTTCCTATCTCAATTGGAGTACACCAAGGTTCAGCTGTAAGCCCTTACCTTTTTACATTAGTTTTAGATGAATTGATGAAACATATATAAGAGAATATCCATTAATGCATGATGTTTGCAGATGATATAATTCTAATAGATGAAACGCGAGAAGGAGTCAATAGAAAGCTAGAGCTTTGGAGAAGTACTCTAGAGTCAAAGGGTTTTAAGTTAAGTAGAACGAAGATAGAATACATGCACTGCATATTCAGTGAAGGCTGAACTGGTGATAGGGAAGGAGTTAGTTTGGATGGAGTGGTACTGCCCTATAGTAATCACTTTAAATATCTCAGCTTAATCCTTCAAGTAGATGGGGGATGTGAGGAGGATGTTAGTCATAGGATTAAAGCCGGATGGTTGAAGTGGAAAAGTGCCATGGGAGTTTTATGTGATCGTAAGATTCCCAATAAGTTGAAAGGAAAATTTTACTGTACAGCCATACGACCGGTCATGTTATATGGTAGTGAGTGTTGGGCACTGAATGAGTCATATGTGTCTAAGATAAGAGTTGCGAAGATGAGAATGTTAAGGTGGATAATTGGTCATACTAGACTAGATAAAATCTGTAATGAGAGTATTAGAGAAAAGGTAGGAGTGGTGCCAATTGAGGATAAGTTGAGAGAAGGGAGATTGAAGTAGTTTGGTCATGTGAAGTGTAAACATACGGAGGCTTCAGTTAGACAAGTAAAGCACATTAGGTTAGATGATAGAAAGAAAAGAAGGGGTAGACCTAAACTGACTTGGAGGAGAGTAGTACAACATGACCTAGAAGCATTATACATTTCCGAGGATTTAACCCAAAATCGTTTAGAATGGAGAAAGAGAATGCATATAGCCGACCCCAAATTCATGGGATAAAGGCTTAGTTGAGTTGAGTTGAGTTGAGTTATCAACCTCTAGATTCTAGATCCAAGTTGATTTTTTTTAATTTTTTGCAATTTAATTTCCTGTTATCAACTGCTGGATTCAAGATCCAAATTGATTTTAATCATTTAACCCGTCCAAAATATGAGTCTATATCTTTACATGTTTCCTATTTAAGGAGAATGAAATTAAAATTTCATTCTCTTTAATAGAAAACATGTAAAGAGGGGTAGCTGTAAACACCATATTTTGGCTGGTCAATAAATTCATCATTTGGCAAAAATGATAATTCTAGTTTAATTAATACGCAATTGGCTTACATCTGTTGAAATTTTAATGTTCATCAATTTCATGTAGTAAGTTCCTGAATCGAGGTCCGATCCTAACATTATTCGATCTCGATAAAGGTTATAATTCCGTTATAGTCCGATCTCGAGATTGCTCGAACTCAATAATACTGGTTTTAAATTTCATTAAGCTGAATCCTATATACTTGTTCGAGTTTCAGTTTCTCAAAATTTGAGTGCTGATTATCCGATCTCCAAGCTCATTCTTATTTTAATTTTAATTAAAGTTTGATTTCCTGATTTATAACCCAATCTCAATAATTGTTTTTATTTTGTTCTAGTATAGTCCTTAGACCATCCAATCTCGATAAAGTTTAATTCTATAAATTTGCTTAAATTGCAATTTTGTTCTTGATTGAAGTTCGATATTATTTTTTATTTCTAATTTCTACACTGTTAGTCCGATCTCTAAAACTCGTTGCATATAATTGAACTTGTGATGTAATTCCTATCATGTGATTATACGATCTCGATAAGAAAATGAGAAAGACTGATCTTAAAGAAATCTTTTATTTCATTAAACATTTTATTACATCATTTTGTGGGCGGGTCCTCCCCAGCCCACTCATCAGTTACATTGTTTATATCCTCTCCCTCCCATTCACTCTTGCCCTTAGCCTCAACACTTTGAGCAAGCTTCTCGAGCTGGGTAAAGTCCTCTTCAGGATAGCGCTTGATGGGCTCAGTTAGGAGATCGCCATGGGCCTGCACATAGGCGCCGGCTTCCTTCTCTAAGGCTTCGTTCTCCTTCGCTTTTATCTCCTCAGTGAACTTAGCCAGGTTAATAGCTTACATGGCCTGGGCATCTTCGAGTTCCTTCCATAACCAAGCTATTAGCTCTTCATAAGACTTTGCTTGTGGCTCTAATTCTACAATTCGAGCATTCGCAGCTGAAAGCTGGCTCTTAGAAGCCATAGCCTCCTGAACCGCCTTAGAGATCTCCCTCTTCAAAAAGTTAACCTTCTGACTAACCATGTGCTGGGTAGCGACTGCTTCCAAGCTTAAGCTCATTGACTAGTTGAGGAGTTCATCAATGCTCTCTGGGGCCATTTGAGCTCGGTCTTCAGGGAGGCAAATTAAAACATCGATGACTTAGGCCAGGTCTATATTGCCTCGCACGGTGTGATTCCTCTCTAATGAGCTAATTAGTATCTAAGCACCTCAGGAGAGTGGTCGCTCAAATGGGATTGCTTGCCATGAGGACCCACCTTCCGAAGCAGCAGAGACCAGAGGTTGAGTAGTGGGCTATTCCGAGGCAGGGACCAGCCCCTCAATAGCCGGTTCCTTTTGAGCTCGGGCTGGGGAGTTCGTCCCTTCCACTTAGGCTCATTTTTGGGCCTTAAGCTTGGCTCTTATGGCAACAGCAGTAGCCTTCCTTTTCTCCAAAACTTTTCTGGCAAGCTGTCTTTTCCTCTTCCGAGCTACCTTATCAGCAACGCCTCTCGCCATATCTACACATAAAAAGAAGTTAGTGAGTTCATAATAATCATAGGATTGGAGATGAGAAGTTTTACCCTTCTTGGGCCCGAGGTCAGAGAGCTGGAGTGGGACATTTTCTTAGGCGATCACGTTCATCATCCACCATTTAAGCTCAGCCCCAATAACATCCAAGCATAAGAATCTGCGAGAGTTTGCCTGGCTCTTGAGCTCTTTTACCATGGCCTTTTCAACCTCATTCAGATTGATCTTTTTTTCTAGCTCTCTACCAAGTAATTCCAGCTCCGTGGGATGCCTTCGAAGCCACGGGGATCTCAGCTCCGCAGGATAAAAAATCAGTCTTTCCAATTCTTCAGTGAGGAGGGGAGATTAGTGAAGAGCCCACAATTCGACTTCACCTGGAAAAACCAATATTCATTATTCTTTTGTTGGGCGAGTTGATGTAGTTTGGCAAAAACTTTCACCGTGGGCTCCAGGCCTTTAGCCCAGCATAAACGTCAAAAGGCCACTAGAGTTTGTCATGAGTTCGGATGCAGTTGAGCTATATAGACTCAATTGTATCTCAAGACATCATTATAAAATGGATCCAAGGGAAATCGCAGCCCGGCTTTGAACTACTATTAATAAACCATAATCTGATCTGCCTCCTCAAAAAAGTGATCAGCCCGGAGATCCCCGTGACATCTAATGAGCTCAAAAGCATCGGACAGGAGATTATACTCCTGACTGATCTATGCCAACTCGGAGCAGTTAAGAATTAATGCCACCTCATCTACCAGGAGAGTTTTTTTCCTTAGGATCAGGGCTTGTCCTCGGCTCAGGCTAGCGAGCTGGTTAGAGATCTAATGGACTGCTACTTCAATCTCAGATCACCCACTTGGTCTGACCTTATCACCCTCATCGGAGGTCCATGAAATGTGTACTGATGGTGGGCTCCTTGCTCTCTAACCATCCCTGCCACTCATTTTCAGTTGAAGAACAAAAATGTGCAATGGAAAAAGATCAAACACTATACCTTTGATGGAAAAATATTGCCAGAGATCAAGGACTTGGAGAAAACTTGCTGGTGATTTGAAAGAGAAGAGAGAAAGTAGAAATGCAAAATGTGAGAATGATAGCCTCCCCCCCTATATATATAGCCCTGGGCATTTAATGCTTGAGAGACCCAAAGCGATATCCTGGTTAACGAAAATATTTAATGTTTTCCCAGTATTCAAGGCACACTGGAAAAGACTGGATAAGGATAGATCAGATAAAGGGGATCGGATGAAGGGTTTTTAAGTGACCACAGAAATCAGACTGAAAGAGTTTGGATAAAGGGTGACGTGAAGAAACCGCAGGTTTCTAAGAGATCGGAGGAAGTAACTTCATAAAGGGAGACACAGGACAGATCAAGAGAGAAGGACTAAGGATGTTTCAGATGACTGAAGATCAATTCAGATAGAGAGACTTGATAAAGAGATTGAAAACCACTAGATCGGAAGGATATCAAATAAAGATCGAAGTAGAAAGGTTGTGTGAGGATTTCAGAGACATCACTTTGAATCCTAGCCTTTGGTTTACAAGATCAAATTTTCACCATTAGATTTGAGTTAGTTCAAGCGATTGGGGTACAATTCAATCTTCACCATTAATCCTACTTGTAAGGATGAATCCAGGCCATTGATTCGAGGTAGTTAAAGCATTTTGGTACGCTCCAGTCTCCACCATCGATTTTATTTGTAAGGACAAATGTCAAGCCCTTGGATTAAAATGGTATATGCAAATTTGGTACCTTCCAATCCCAACCCTTAATCTGATCTGTAAGGCATAACTCCCAATCGTTAGATCAAGGAAGAAAAGGACGGAGAAGTCCTAGGTTGATCGCTGCCCTTAAATCCTTGGTCACTTTAATTCTTGACCCAATGATGAGATGAATGATGAATGAGCCGAGAGTCCTCCTCACTTATCATAAATCTCTAGGAATCAAATAATGCCTCTCCAGAATTAGAGTATTAATTTTGCAGAGGGAGGAATTTAATAAAAATTATAATAAAAGTCAAAGTCACAATTCACCCTAGGATCATTCCATCTACTTATGTTTTTAGGACAACCCCGAATGGTGAAACATCAAACATTCCTATAGTAAATTGGGAACTAACATCGTAATTTAAACCCTAAAATTATGGGTTTTAAGTTATAAAAAGTATATCTTTTAAATCCACCTACCTCATTGAGGGACGATGTGGGGTGCCTAACGCCTTCTCCACACATATGCGGACCCCAAACTTGGAATCTCTGTCTTTAGAAGTGGTAAAATGATTTTTAACAATAAATGGTTTTTTTTTATTTTTCTCAAAATTAAAGTGGTGACTCCTCACTTTTCACTTCAGTGAAAATTGTCCGACGACCGTAAAACCCTTGCGACATCTATGGAACCCTATGTTTCACAAGAATTTCCCATCCACGATAAGAATTTTAATGTTGAAAAGTAGTAGGTGTTACAGTTAAAGTCCTAAACTAAGAATCTATAAATTCCTTCCCTTGTAAACTTAAAGATAAGAGGTAGAGAGCTTATAATCAAGGGATCCTAAAGTCTACTAATAAAAGTGAGGTAGTAGAGCCTAGTAGGCCAAGATGGTAGAACCTACTTTAAATGTTTTTAAATAAATTAATTAAAATAAATGTTTATAGCATTACTAGCACGGTCATGCATCATGGTAGCTATGTGACTTATATTGATTATAGTTGCATAATTAAGTATAGACAAAAGGCTCTTTTTGGCCCTATAACTATTGCCCAATAGTAAAAAAAGCCCTAAAATTTTTTTTTGTCTTAATAAGCCCCTCAACTATTTAAAATGGACCATAACACACCAAATTTGACAATGTTAAACACTGTTTTATGGGAAAGTTGAGTATGGCCCATAAATTTACTTAGGGTGGCTGCAATTTTCGTGTTACACAACTGAAATTATAGAAGACCCATTTAACAAGTAAAAGCTCAAATTTTGTGTGAAATCTATGTAATTTTCTCTAAAAATTTCTCTTAGTTCTACCATTGATATTGATGGGGACGATTGTATTGGTGAGGGAAGAAGATATATAGAAGCATAGGAGGAGGACAATTGTATTGGCGGTCTTCTCTCGAAAGGTAATCCATTTAACACATACATAATTATTCATTTCCAGATGCATGAGAGTGATATTATGTGTGTTTCTTACTGTAATAGTTTTTTAATGTTTATAACAACTGAGAAAATTAGTTTATAAGTGTTTAAATAAGTATGGGTTAAAAGGAATATAGGACATAAACATGTCTCTATGTGGGTATGTAGGATATAGGATTACATATTGTCGTTCCTTTGTCTTAGTGTGAGTAAATGTTTTAGAAATGTGAATAAAAATTGAGTAGAAAAGGTTTTGCAATGGTATTAGATTCAAATTTGTTTAATGCAAATTATTTTTTAAAAAATGTGATTTATTGATTATGTGTTTCATATCCAATTATCATTTGTGATGATGTTTGATTATTGAGCCTATGGATTCTTACCTTCACTAGGAAAGGGACACACTAAGGCAGCACAAATGGTTAATTCACAACAACTTGGCTCAAGTTCACAACCAATTTTCACTTCCCAACCAATTGGCCATTCACAATCAATTGGTCATTCACAACAACCATCAAATTTGGTAACCTTCGTAATTTATTTTTTTATTTTAGATTATGTAATTACTGTATACTACTTACCTTTGACTTCATGTTAAATTTTTTATAGAATGTTAATGAAATATTGCATGGTACTATGATTAGAAGCAAGCCTATGTCTACTGCTAAACCACCACAAACTAAAAACTTGGTACAGTCTGCAGATTTGTGTTTTGGTGCTACATCTGTTATGTATGAATTTGATTAATTTATAAAATCTATCTTGATTTGGTTTTAGAAAATCAATGAGAGTTATGCTAACAGATTTCATGGCACATGCCATAGGAAGCCAAAAGACGCTGATTTGAGAATGGGACCATATTATGATGATTCATTTGGGAAAATGATTTATAAGGTATTTTCAAGCAGGAAAATTCTCTGAAATTGTGTTTGTGCTATATTGTTAATAATCAATAATTTCTAAATTGTTGTAGCAATTAATAAAGTCTAGAAAAGCTATCCATAAGGGAATGGGGAGCAGTCAAAACACTAGTGTTCAAATTGGGACCAATCACCACAATACAGTTACTGATACTAGGGGTGTATGTGGATCGATTTGGTCAGGTTACATGTATTTGACTCAACCGAACCAACACAATTGGTTTTGGTATTATTGAAACCAAAACCAGCAAATTAATTTAGTAAATCATATGTCTCGGGTTAATTAGGTTTTGCATTATATTAGGTTCCTTTCAAGTTGACTTCTCATACACATAAATTGACTCTTGTTCTTGGGATTGTACAATTCACCATGTGATATTGACTTTTTTTTTTTATTTTGATTTATTTCCATAAAAAATAATAGTATGTTTTCTTGGGCCAAATTCAAGATTTTGGACTTGGGAAAAGATGTACATATATTGGGACTTCAATTTTTTTTTTTTTTTACTTATATGTACATTCGGTTTGGGTATGCTTTAAATCAAAAACTGAACCAAAAATTCGGTTTTTCTATGTTTACAACCTGTAACTCATATATAAATATCTAAACCCATCAATTTCGGTTTTAGTTCACTTAGTTTATTCAAGTTATTCAGTTTTATGGTTTTTTTGTACACCTCTAATTGATACAATGTCTTCTAATGGAGTAAGGCAACTTGGAGTATTCAATGAAGAATTTGTTGGACAACCTCTAGTCAATTTGGGATTTAAGGCTCCTGGATTAAAATGGGCAGGACATCCATATGTCACCAATAGGCATTGAATGAAGAAAGAGAGAAAAAAAAAATTGGCCAATCTACAAAGAAGGCTAAGAAGAGTGATAATTAAAAAGATCACTAATTGATCTATGAAGCTATTGTTGATGTGTTTTTAGGTCCTACTATACTGAACAATATGAAGCCATTATTGATATGTTTTTGGAAGGTCATTTTGTGATTATTTATGTGTTGACCAGGCAACAAACAATATGCTTTTGTATTTATTTTCGTTATAATCCTTTGTGTCTATGTCAAAGAATTGAATTATCAGACAGTTGTTGGTATATATTTTTGTAGTGTTGCTTGGTCATTTTGTCCTCTTATTACTGTTAACTTTTGCTCATTTAGATCTATTGTAATCCATTTGGAAAATTAATATAATGGACCTATATATTTCAATTTACAATACAATTTCATTCAAAGTTTTGCTTCCATTTCATTTATTTTACCAATGATTTTTGTCATTTCTATACAATGTCTTCTGCTGGTCATTCCCAATTAAATTTTAATCAATTTTATGTCATCACAAATGAGTATCCTTTTTACACATTTGTTGTCACTTTTTGCTTTTAAGACCATAGTTGCAATAACTCAACCACAAAACATAGGGACATGGAAATTGGAATAGAAAGCAAAGTCCAATTTCATACTTCATACTTATTTGATTACACTCATATCACCTGAAAAACTCGTTCAAGCAATTTATATCTCTAACAAACTACAGATACCAGCAAATGAGTTCATGTCATTTAACTACTGCATCCTCAACTTCTATAGTCAATCCCAGACCACAAAACACTATTATGCATTTTAGCAAAACACCCACAGCCTATCCCAAACTACCTCGGACACAACAACAATGCAAAAATCACCCATGACATGATTAGTGCTAGCAAGTAAAACCTTTCACTCCTATTCTTCCTTGAGTTGCCCTAACCATCTTCATTTTTCTTAGCTTCCTTTAATTGTTTCAATTCTGCTCTGACTGACTTGATTTCATCCAAAATGAAATCATCCCTATGCAACTTCAATGGAAGCTTCTTTTTCTTAATCAACAACTCATTAATCAACTTAGTTGCCTAAGATGGAGTTCCTTTATTAGTCCATTGAAAAAAAATCCTCAACCTCTGCAATCTATAGTCTACAATGGGAAAAAAAAAACTAAAATGCATAAATTATATACCTTAATTTTAAACCAAACACATACCTTACAAATCAATTACAAAAATAACTCTAACTCACCCAAAATTTGGCACACCTAAAGAGTCTTCAACCAGGATTGGTCTCCTTCCATGTTGTCCTTATTTTCAGTGGTACTCGATAGTAGCAACTCACCAAGGTCCCAGCATCGTCGACTAGTAACCTTTTGCATGAACACCCTAGCTGAAACAAATGATCTCCCCATGGATGAAGAAGAATCCATTTTCATCTCCTATAATCCCTCTTACAAATGATGAAGGTAGCTATTGAATCCTTAATAGTGTCAATCTTGTTTATGCATCAAATGGAGAGATGACAATAGTTCATTAGAATGAAACAATCGTCGGTCATCATGTTATCACGTGCTAGAAGTTTGGTTTAATGTGAGCTTATATTTGTTAAGTTTGCGTTATATTGTCCATTTTAAATAGTTGAGGGCTTATTAGGACCCAGAAAAAGTTTTGGGGCATTTTTTACTATTGGGCAATAGTTAAATAACCAAAAAGGCCTTTTTCATGTTAGTAACACATATCACGAAGATGTTGAATTATTAATTCTACTATGTTGATTCCCAATGGAAAGGAAAGTAAAGGAAATGGCATGAATGCATAATGAGCTCGTTTGTTATGGGATAATCGAATAAGGCAATTCTATGTCTTCAGCCCCACTTTTTGATATGACATTACAAGTGGAAGTCTTGAAGAGTTCCCATAATGGGTCGGGCATACTGAAATTATGATCATGACTATGATATGGCTGGAGGAACTGGTGACATGAATTACCTTGATTTGATGTGTTTGTGTTGTGAAAACTCATATGAATGATGAATTATCATGTGTTTGTATTATTTTATTTAAATATGAGTTTTTCTTCCCAAAGTAGGCTTTTACTCACCAAGCCCCATGCTCACCCCCCTCTCCCTCCTCCCCTACCCCCTCGACCTGCCCCTCGTACACCCCACCTCCGCCCCCCTAGTTCTATCTTCCCCTTTAGGGATAAGAGCTAAAGATACAAACAGCATATCTAAGCTATAAGTTTCAAAGGCTATTACCTCAATGTGTTTTTCAAAAGGTATATGTAAAGTTTATAAAACTCCTTTGTAACATGTAATAGTATAAAGGTTTATTGTGCATGTAATTAAATATTCTATGATGTAAACAAATGATTTTATATGTTTAAAAGTGTTTTATGAATGAAGTGGACCTCACCAATGATAATGAAAGTGATGTTAAGGCTTGCTATAGATTCTGGTGGCTCCTTGCCTACCCGTTCTCTCAACGCCGCTAACAATCTTGGATTTGAGTTGTTACATAATAGAAGAGCAAGTTAGGAGCTTAAAATATTTTTCAGCTAGTTAGCTACTAAAGCAATTCCCAATGGAATCGATTGCTTGTTTATGCTCCTAACAACAGATTACTATCTCCTTCCTCCAGAGAAGAGAAAGTTTCCTAGAAGTGAGAATTTGAAAAATCCTAATCTTTACCTTTATGTTCTCCTCAGAATAAGTACATAACAAAAGAAAGTTTTGACAAGAAAAGCTTTGAGGCCAAAGTTGCTCTAATTTGAGCTAAAAGTTCACAGTAAATGCATTATGAAAAAAAAAAAAAAAAACTACCTAAATCAAGCCTCTTTGTAAGATAAAAAGCACATAACTATTTTGAATCTACAAATTGCATAAAATAGTTGAATGCGAAATTCTAAAAAATAAAAATAGCAATAAAATACTTGCACAATTAATAACTGATCTTATCAATCACAACCTCAAGATTATATGTACCCTCTCCTCACCAATAAATATAGAGCGTCAATTTCACTAATCAAGAAAGAAGAATTTAAAAAGATTTTTTTAAAAAATCAAGAAGAAAGTCGTACATGAAGGGAATTATAGGAATCACCACATCAAAAAGAGAAATACAACTATGCCGGAAACACATTGACAGATAACAAAAGAATTTTGCCTCCAATGATAAGATGCCTCTATCATTGTACTAATAATAAAGTTAATTAGAAACAAAATCTCAAAATCAAACATTTCATCAACAATGTGCAGGTGAATCAGAAGCAAATCTAAAGGAAGAAGCACAACAGTAGAGACGAAGCCACCTGAAAGTCAGTTTTGCTAACAGTTTTACTAGTATTGTTAACAATCTGTTACGTAAAGCCCACTGTATAATAGTGAAGAACTTCTTTCTTTTTTTAATTAATCATGCTATTCACTTTTTTTTTAAACCAAGATATATACAAATTTTGAAAATAAAATTCATAAATAATTGAAAATATAAAATTTAAATAATTTAAATTTTCTACCATTACAAAACAATCTATTATTAAAATATAATTAGTATATATTATACCTTCAAACACCTTTTTTTTTAATTTGGAGAGCTTAAACGGTCTAATAATAATAAATTAAAATAATTATAAATATTAAAAAAGTGTGCTTATTTTCCAATTTCCATGACATAAATTGTTGTGGCTAATATTACTTGTATAGAATTAACTATATAATAAGACATAAAATAACAAAAGAAAATGGCAATAATAAAAGAAAATGGCGTTAAGATTACAGAAATAAGAGAAAAGTTAAAATTTATTTAGTATTAGTATTGGAATTGCTATTAAAAAACACTTTTTAAATGCGTTAATTAGACGGTATTAAAAATTATTTTAAAATTAAATTTAACATTTTAATTATAAAAAGTTTAAAATAATTAAATATATGTTTTAAAATTATTTTTTATAATATCTAAATACTCTAAAGAAAATCTTGATTTTCATTCTCCTGTCTTCAACCTAAAATAAACCATTGCGATTCAGTTGAATCTGATCGAATTCTTATTTCATATTTGGTTACAAATTCCATCAGAAAACAAATTATTGAGCTCATTCTCTCCATATTCACAATCATTCTTCAATTAAACTTAATTTTCAAACCAGAATTAGGTATGGAGAGAAATGCGTAATGTAATTTCAAGGATTAACGAAGCCCATGAGGCATAGTGATGTCTGATACGATTCCTGCTTTAAATTGTCAGGAATACTATTGCGGGCAACATTCTGGCAATATCTGACCTTTCATTTTTTTTTTTTTCAGTGTTTCATTGGATATAGCGATTTACCAAGGATTATGGATATGGAGGTTTTCCTCATCAAGTTGGGGAAATTTTATCACCTTGCATTGTGAAATGCATAAAACCAGAAACATGTGATCGCAATAAATTAAGAAAAGTTATTATATAAATCCAGAGTCAAAAGAAAATATTACAAAGTGTTGAATTTTTGAGAGACGGAACATCTCCGCAGACCTTGGGTAGTGTTTTACATAGGTGCATACGGTGCTCCATGGTGAAGGAAACTGCTGTCATTGCTTAACCATATGCTTTCCACAGGTGCATTCCCTTGTAGGACCTTAACAATCTGCGTCAAATAATAATATGATAGAGTTAATACTTAAACCTATAAAATTAATAATTTCTATGGGCAGGGAAGACTAGTTATCACACCAAATTGTTTGTTTTAATATAAAATAAGACCGGTAAAGTAAATATGCAATCCCCTTAGATTTTACACACCTGGCTCATTCTTGGGCGATAATCTGCAGGTTTATACACACAAGAGGCAGCACAATAAATCATTCTAATTATTTCATCTTTATTATCTTTATTTTGTAATTCGGCATCAATAATGTCATTATAATCGCCTTTGTCCAAAGCTCGTTTCAGTAAAGGCACTGCCTGAAATTTAGAAAACAAAAATATTAGTTACTATCCTTAAATAACGCTAATAGCTATAACTATTACCTTTGAATAATTCTCCTATTCGCTTAATGATAATGATAATATAACTGTTTATTTCAATTAAATATCATAAATCATTACGGTTGATTGTAAAGAAATATAAAGTTGAATTAAAATTCAACTACACTCTTGACTATTCAACTTTCTCAATTACCTAAATAAGTTACTGAAAAAGGACAGGACTGCACTCTTTACGATCAGACTCAAAATTTGAAATCAAATGGGCAGCTGAATTCGCTGACCTTTTCACAAACACTACAGAGCTAAGGGATAGCTCATTTAACAACTGACAATCAGACACAACCAATCCAAAACAAGAAATATCAACAACAGAACTTCGCAGCGACTGAACCAAAACCCAAGCAATTCGATTCAAACACAACATTCAATATGCCCTTGCCTTTAAACCAGCCCACTGCCTCTCTAAACGAGAAGGCCTCCGCCAAAAGAGGATCCATTGGACCAGATAAACAACGCTGACAAGCATTCACAACAGGTCCTGGTCCCACTGATAGTGCATTTTCAAAAACTGGAACATCATGGTCAATGCTCATTTCCAGAGTTTGGTCCTTAGCAGAAGACATCTCATGATGACGTCACTTTAGGTCCACAATAAGCATCCCATCATGTGAAATCGTATCACCAAGAGTGCCTAGTAGAAACAAACCCCTTGTGTTTCAGACGTAACTTGCATGTCTGATTTTCAAACCCAACACCCTTATCCTTTAAAGCAACTCCACCCCCACAATCCCCTCTTTCCAACTATACATGTTTCGGGATACTGTACCGATCAACTGCAACATCTTCCACCTCCGACAATTCGTACCTCAACCACAGCTGCCCCATCATTTGATTATTCCAATGAGTTAGCGCCCTCGTCTCCAGCCCATATCTACGCCCTAGCTGCTCACCATGGGCTTCAAAAAGAAGGGGACAAAATCCCTCCGTATGGCCAAGCAAACCATATAGAAAGCAAAACCTGGGCAGGCTCTCATATCTAAAAGAGAACCAAACCCACTCCCTACTCGGCCGTTTGAGTTTCATCTTCCTCTTCAAGGGAACCTGATCTTTGATATGAACCCTAATCCTCCTGAACCTGAACCCAAATAAGAGTACAAAAGAAATGGGACCTGCTGGGGTTGTTCATGGGGCTGCAAATGATGGAATAATAATAAATGTTGATAAAAAATCCAAGGAGACATTTCAATTACCCTTTGCACATCAACAGCATGGAAAAATTGGAACATAAACAGAGAATCCCCAATCTCCCGAATACTCACCCTTCCCTGGATGCCACAAATTTGCCATTGTTTGCTTCATGGCATTGAAATTAATGCCCTTCTCCATCAAAAACCTGCCTACCAGACAAAAACCCTTCTCCTGCACAACTACCTCCACCTCTTCCACAACTAAACCAGCCACCTCTTCATCCAACGTCAGGAGATTAATTCCCTCAGCCAAATTGCCATCCATAGTCGAAGTCGCTGCCATTAGAACCACTACAAAGAAAACGAAAGAAACTACACACCAACCAATGCTTATCAACAGATACGACGAACCCTACTTCTTAAAAAATAGGACACAACGTTAGCTGTAGTTGCTAAAATCGCGAGTTGATTCGTAAGAATACGAGTTAAAATCACCAAAACGAATCAAAATGTATGTAAAATCAAAATATACTAAAATTGAGGTAAAACAGCAAAAATCAGATGAAAAAAAAACACGATTTTACGAGTTTATGATTCTACGATTTTATATATTTAAAATTTTATAATTTAAAATATTTCATTTTAGTTTATCAAAATAAATGTCATTTGTTTATTTTAACATCATTTCTAGATTTTTCAAGTTTTTAAATATACTAATAACTATTATTTTGTGCTGCTACAATTATCATGTATATATTGTAATTTTTTATATTATTTTTTCAACAACTTTGATATATTTTGATTATGATAAATGTGATCTAATTTCTATATATTATTCATCAAATATTTCTATTATTTGTATTTACATCTTTTCAAAGTTGAAAACTTTGAATTATACTTTCAATATGATGTTTATATATGTATATGTACGGGTAATTTTAATTATCACCATATTGAATATTTGGTGATGAAAATATTTATAGTTAGCCTAAATTATAATATAGTCCCTAAAGTTTTATTTGATTGACAAAATAATCCATTGGTTATTTTATAAAATACAAAATATATTTATATTTAATTTTAATTGAAATTTTATACTAAAATATTAATTTTCTTCATTAAAATATATTTTAAGATAATAAGCAATTCGAAAATTACAAAATAATAAAATAATCATAAAATAATCACTGTAAAAATTTTTTTCAGTTGTCAATTATGCAAATTAATCATATTATAATAAAATCATTAAAGTTACAGATCGAGTATAGGCCATACAATCAATTATAAAAAAAAGTTTGCAATTTCATAAATAAAAATAACAATTAATCTTTATAAAATCATATTAATTACTCATCAGTTTAGAAAAATTAATATACTTGACAATAAACTGATGACTAGAAAAGAAATTTACATAATTGACAAGTAGAAAAAAATTTTACAATTTAAATCAATGAACTTTATTGTCAAGTAAAAAAAAGTTGTTTTATTATAATGTGATCATTTTACATAATTGACAATTTAAAAAAAAATTACAATGTGATTATTTTTTAATTATTTTATTATTATTTAATTTTTCAATCGTTTATTATATTAAAACATATTTATCAATAAAAATAACTTTTTAGTATAAAATTTCAATTAAAAATAAATGTAAAATACAATTTATATTATAAATATATTTCATATTATAAATAAAAAAATTTAAATATAACATTTAAATCAATGAACTATTTCGTTAATCAAAAAAAACTTTAAGGACCAAATTGTAATTTATAATTACTTTCTCAAATTCAATTTATTCACTTTAATTGCAATTGTGACAACTAATTAAGTTTCGACTATAAGACAAAAAAAATGTTTTGACAATAATCGTGAAAAGACTACAAGTTTAAGATTTAAGATTTTTTTGTCTGATAAGCCTTATAGTTATCTTTTTAATAAATTTCTTTGCTTATCAAAAAAAAATATATTTCATTTAAAATTAAAATGATTTGAATTACAAAGCTTTTTTTATAACTTCTTATGCTTATATATATATATATATGAAAGATTATTTATGTACTTATATAAATATGATTATATTTTTTTTAAAGGTATCTTAAGTAAATTGTGAAATCTTAAGATTTTACATCCCCTTCATCGATTCTAGGTTAAAAAAGTGAGTTTAACAACCTTGACATTAGTTGTCAGAGAGAATTTTAACTACCTCAGTAATTGCCATTTTTTCCTTTTCTGCCACAAGAAGAAATTATCTAGAACAAGGTAAAATAATTTCTATTTTGGAAAATAAAATTTAAGGTATTTTTCAAAACTTTTCTTAAGGATTAGCCAAAAATTAATTTCATTCTGATTGTTTGAAAATTTAATGATTACATCTCTAATGCTTAATTTCTTTTACAAATTCATTTTTTTTATTCAAAATCAATTCAAATTCAAAATTATCCCCAGTCCCCTCTCTCTCTCATATCACCAAAATTTAAATTTTAAGCTTCAAAATATGCATTTCCAACAACTAGACGAAGACCAATAAACTCAATTTGTTCTAGAATAAAGCTACATATAAATACTGTCTTGTCTATGGCCATGGCGCATAGACGGTTCTTTTCGGTCTTTTCATTAATTTTTCTTAATTTTACTTTCTATCCTAAAACCTTTCCTTCTTTTAAATGATTGTCTATGGCCATAGTGCATAGATTGTCCTTTTCGGTCTTTTCATGAATTTTTCTTAATTTTATTTTCTATCCTAAAATTTTCCTCATTTTGAAAGAAAATATAAACATTCTACCAGTTCACTATTCAAGAGAGTATGCTCCTACAAAGGCAAAATTAGTTGTCATTTAGGAGAATATATATATATATATATATATATATATATATATTGAAGCAGTAATTTCATATAGCCATCCTATATAAAATAATGTCATTAATAATGGATCTTATACAATCAAGACTTCTTCACTTTTTACGTGTCAAAATTGATGAGATTTCATGCTCCAAATTAAGGGCGAGTGTTACAGAAAGTCAATGTGTATACATATATATATATATATATATATATATATATATATATATATATATATATATATAAAGAAGAAAGATATAGTCTTTTGTGTTCTTTCCTTTCTCTTCCTTTCTTTCTTTCTGATTCATCTAATTCTTACATCTTAACATTATGGTCTAACAATCCAATTTTGTATTTGCAAATAAAATTATTCGCTCGCTTATCCTTTTTTTCCTCAATGACAATTATTTCTTTTTTTAATTCCAATTACCTTGCCTATTTATTGGTCACTTTTATTGATTTATAATTTTATATAAGATGCCTATATGAAATCATATCCTCATTATATAATTTTTCTTATTTAGGGATCTTCACATTGAGTCATGCGAATTCAGGTGAAATTCACTTGAGGTTGGACTAAAAAATCCTAATGGGCATATGATTCAATACATTTTGTCATTAACAACTGCAAAAAGAAAGTATTGTAGATAGAGAAACAAATACGTACCAAAATAGACAATCTATTGTGAAAAATGCCTTCATTCTTAATAGCTCTTTTCCCAGTAATCAATTCCAGAAGTATAATACCGAAGGAAAAGACATCGCACTTATCAGTAAGCTTCCTACTATTGATATACTCAGGAGCCAAATAACTGTATGCAATTAGAGAATGTGTAAGAAATAAAGTAATAATAGAGATCCTCCAAAGAATGAAAATATGGGGGATGCAATCATGCAAACCTAACAAATGAAAACATCTTACCCCAAAGATCCTTTTGAATTATAGATAATAGGAATATAAGAATTTGAAAGCTCCTCATTCTCTTTGGCAAATCCATAATCTGAAATCTTTAAAAAAAAATGATATAAGTAAATTTATTATGTAATGTAACATAAAATTAAAGGACAACCAAGTCTAATTTAAATAATTTTATGTTTTAGAGTGGGTTCGCACTTATTAATAATATCTTTCAAAATAACATTTAATTTAAATTAGGCCTAACGGTCAATTTTGGCCAGTACTTTACGCGAATCATCAATTTTGGCCAAAACCTTTTTTTGTCCCTATTTTTGCAAATTAGACTCAATTGTAGCCAAGAAGAATTGGGTCTAGAGACACGCATGTGACAGCCAAGTTAGCATAAAATAATAATATTTAAATATGAAACATAGTTAACCATTAGTATACTATGTTAACATCATGAAAAAAGTCTGCATTTTGGCCAAAACCAAAATGCAATAGTTCAATTTTCTTCTCTTAAACAAAGAATTCTTCAAAATTCTAAATTAAAATCTTCTTGTTCTTAGGGTTCTTGCGCAAAGGATAGTTAATTAAGTCCAAGGTTCTTGCTATGGCTTCTATGCATAGCTATTAAAGGCTCAAGGCGCACCACGGCACCAAAGGGTCCTGAAGCAAAGCCACAATGCACAGGCGCACACTAAGTGAGGCGAGGCACAAAAATTTTAAAAAAAAATCCATTAAAAATAAATATGAAATAAATTCATTAAAAATAAGCACTACAAATTGAATTACTATAACAATAATTACATGTGAAACATGTTATTCATTTCATTACTTATTTTTATTTATTACACCACCATGATTTTGAGAAAATTATCATTAAAATGTATTATATTTATTTTATTTTTCCAATTAAATATAATATTAAAATAATAATTTTAACTTTTCTATTGTAAAATAATTTTAATTTTCACTATATATTAAATTTAATAATAGCTCAGTAAACTAGCTTAAAGTAATTCTATAAACTTACTACAAATAAGTATGTATCCAATATAATAATCATTTTTATTTATTTTAACTTATAAAAATTCAAATTAAAAAATACATGAAAAGAAAACTAATAAAATATATTAGCTTTTCAATTTAGTTTAAAGGGGCGTTTGGTTCATCTTTTGGGTGCAACTGATGGCTGATAGACACTCAAACAGGTAAACTAGAGTGTTTAGTAAACTTAAAAAAATAGAATACATAACTGATAGTTAATTAATATGATACCCATCAGCTGCAGTTTGTATCAACTATATTTTTATAGCTAATTCTCATCAGCTATCCTGCAATTTTGTTAAAATATTTTTCATTAATAACATAAAATATAAAATACTTATTATGAAAAAAATACATTTTTTTACATATAAAAACTTAAACTTAATTACAAGATTTTTTTCTTTATCGACAATGATAATTACTTTATTATTTTATAACTACATTTTTAAAGTTATTTAATTATTTTTCAAGGAATTTAATTATTTTCTTATTTCAATAATAAAATAAATTATGTAATATAATAAATCAATAATTATATATTTATTTTAATAATATAATAAATGATAGAATATTTTTAATTAATAATTATATATTTATTATAATAATAATATAATATAATATAATAAATTTATAATTTTATATTCATTTTAATAATAAAATAAATTATATAATAATAAAATAAATTATATGATATATACCCTTATTAGTCATTTCACATATTAACAAAAATAGTTAAACATAATTTTACCAAATACTTAACAAAAATCAGTTATCATCAGCTATTAGCTATCAGCTATTAGCTAACAGTTATCAGCTGCATCCAGCAGCTAAACCAAATAGACCCCAAGTCATTAAAGTGTTGCGTTTTACTTTCTTTAAAAGATGCCCATTTAGGACTTCATGAAATGCTACAGTTTCAAAATTAATTGGGATAGGTTTTTTGTTAACTCTGTCACTCAACCCATTTAAATAATATAATAGTGCATGACAGATGTCACACCAATAAAAGTCCATCACTTCTTCTTTCGTTTCATGGCTACAGTCTTCTTCTTGGTCTTTTTCTTCTTCTTCTTCTTCTTTGTTTCATGGCTGCTGTCCGCATGTGGGTAAGGAAAGAAAAAGCAGTTTCTGGGCTTTTTATGGCTGGGCGCACCCCTAACTCCTTTGTGTGCCTGGGCTTTTTTAGTATTCTTTTGCATTTACACGTTTTTCTTTATAAATTCTATTTTACATAAATTAAAAATAAATGTAAATATCTTTATAAAATTTAATTTACCAAGTTAAATTAGTAAGATATTATTAAATTAAATATATAGTAAAATTTAAAATTATATTGTAGTATATGTATATATACCCCTTATATTCAAGCGTTTTCCTCACATTTTTGTTTCCTATATTTTTGAAAAGGTCGTTTTTCCATGTCCGTTTTCCGTTTCCATTCTACAAAGCTCTCTACAACACAAAGCACGCTTTGATGTCAGATGAACCAATCTCTATTCTTCCTTTGAGCACAATCGAAACCCTTGAATAATCCCTCCTTACTGCCAGTTGCCACTCGATTCTTCTTTCTTTATGCATACAAGTTCAGAGAGCATTTAAAACAAAGCTTTAAATAGTCAATGCTTGCTTTGTAATGGAAGGAAATTGAACAGTAACATTTTAGTTTTGCCAAAATGCAAATGTTTTTTCATTATATTAGTACCATAGTTAACTACTATGGACCCCACATTTAAATATTATTATTTTATGCTGACCTGGCTACCACATACGTGTCTTCAGACCCAATTCTCTCCCCTAGCCACGATTGAATCTAATTTACGAAAATATGCCAAAAGTGACCAAAAAAATAAATAAATTATGATTGCACCAAGTTGTATAAGTTGATCAATGTGCTTTGGAATTTTTTTTTCTTTTTTGGGAAGGTGTCTAGCTAAGTCTGGCTGAAAGTAAACTCGAATTCAATGTGCACCTTTGTTTTGAAAAATATACTATTCAGTCCCTTTATTTCGTAATGAACTATTTTAAAAGAATAGTTGCATTATTCGAATTACGGGGACTGAATAGTTGATGAATTTAAATTTTTGGGAATTCAATAATTGTATTATTCAAATTAAAGAGACCAAATAATTGAGCTGGGAAAAAAATTTGCTTTATAATAATGGCACAAATTAAATAGTATATTTTTCAAAATAGATGAATTACGTAATTTGTTTTGTTAAAATAAAGAGACTCAAAAATAATTTACCTTAATCATAATTGATTTACGTAATCCAATTAAAATTTTAAAGATTAGAGTTTAGATTCAATGGGGGATTTATTAGAAATATTATTTTGGAATGAGTAGATGAGCTCCAAGCTACACCCATGCCAGAAGGCACAACCCAATACACCCAAGCCTAAAGAGTAGCAGCCTCCTTTACAAAAATAAGATACATATTGAAAGACCAAAAGCTCATAACAAATAACCCAAACTTTGAAAAGCGAAATAGAGCAGATAATTCATGGAGACAAACCAAATCTAACCAAAGGATCAAATCAAATTAAGAAACCAAAAAGCACAAAGAGAGGAGAGCCAAATGCAAAGAGAATAAGAGAAAAACAAGAGATTCAAGAATGGTTTCAAAAGTTGCATACATATGTTAGAGATATGTGTTTAGTGTTTATAAACATTCACATTATCCTTCATCTGAAAGTCTGAAACAAAATTAATGCATAATAGCATCATTCTATTGTGCTCATTCTTTATCTAGACTAAGGCTAGGTTTCGTGAAGAAAATAAATCAACCTTAAGGTTGCAATTAGCTGAGCTCTATTCAAATTTTAAACTGAAAAAATTGGGTTATCTCAGCTCAATAATAAATAATATCTAATAATTACCCCCTTTTCTATTTCAAGGACTCTACTTCAAACCTTAAAAGGTAGATCATGAACGTTTTCTAGGGATTATACAAGATAAAATTATAAAAAAAAATTCCAATAATTTGGGAGATGTTAAAGAAAAAACTACATCTACAGATATAGAGATTAACAAAAATTATAAGAGCATACATAAAGTTTTATTCCTCATAAATCTTACCTTTGGTTCAAAGCTATTAGTAAGAAGAATGTTATCCACTTTAATATTTCCATGTATGATCTTAGGCTGACCTAAAATACATATATCACAGAAGTAAAATGAAAGTAAGTGATCAATTGTTTAAACATGAAAACAGAATTTAACTTATTATGTAGCTAAATACTCACACCATTCATGCAAATAGGCCAATCCTTTCGCGACACCCATGGCGATTCTCACTCTGGTTGACCAATTCATAGTCTTCCTGATATTTCCTGTGATTAATGATATCTTACACATGATTTTATATATATATTGGATACATATAAAGGCGAGAGAGTGTTAGGGTTTTAACAACCCTAATTAATCTACTCCACATGATTATCAATCATATATGTGTGTGTGCATGGCATATACTTTTTTTGTTACAAGTTAGATATGGGTAAAAGCTCACTCTGTAAATGAAATCGCAAGGATTTGTTGGGAGCAAGCTCATAAACAAGCAATCTATTGATTCCTTCATTGCAGTATCCAATCAGCTTAACAAGATGTCGATAATAGATGCGGCTAATGGTCTTGATCTCCTCCTCAAATTCACTTGTGCGCAATTCTTCACCTAGATATTTAAGCTTCTTAATTGCAACGATCCCATTATTTCCGAGAGAGCCCTTATATACCATACCAAAACCACCCTCACCAAGCAAATTGTTGTTAGAGAAATGATTTGTTGCCTTTGCTAGTTCTTGATAAGTAAAAATTACTGGCGAACTAATTTGTAGGCTCTCAATGCCAAGTGCAGATTGTAGATCAATAAGAGCGGCCCCTATAGATGTCAAGGAGAACAGAAAAAAGCTCAAATAGTTGAATTTTAGCAATAATGATGAAATTTTTATGGTTAATTTAGACTTGATCCATTAGAATGGTCAAGTTAATCAAATCAAATTAATGTTAGATTAAATATCAAAAATTTATCTAAGCTCCATCCAACTCCTACAATAAAATAAAATATTTTAATACAAATTTAATATAAAAATTATTATTCAAATAAATATTTATATAAAAAAAATTTTAAAATATAAATAATAAATTTGGATTGGACTAGACTAGTGGAGCTGTGGATCATGATTATTAGTCATCTGTTGAATAGATACGGTAAATTATGTGGTGGTGAACAAACTTTAGATGCACTCAATTTTCATTAGACTACAATTTATTTAGGACAAAAAGATTACAAACTATTTTATTTTGATTTATAAACTTTAATTTATTAAAAAAAAAAAGGTATCTCATTGTTGCCTTAAGAAATGGAATTTTATATATAGTACATACCGTGAAGAGATATTGTCCCCTCCATAGGTATAGTTCCTTCAAGAATTTCAATTATCTGCATGGAATGGCATTGTTAAAAAGAGACGCCACACACATATATGACTATCATGCAACTCAATTAATAAAATAAATATCTTTTAAGATTGTAAAGTTATGTGTTTGAACTTTAACCAAGTAGGGGAAAAAATCATGATGCAAGAAGATATGACTTTTTTACCAAAAAAATTGTACATACAGTGTCAAATTATAAGTTTGCCATGGATAATTGTATGTATAGGGCAATGGGAAGCTAAAAGAGAGAGGCTATCAAGTGAAAAGAATGGAAAGATGACAAGATAGATGATTTGTATAGATGATGCTTTGTCACTATGTGTAATTCATCATTTTGCTATTTTAAAGTGAGAAATCATTAAAATCAAGGGAAGATGATACCTTTGATTCACTAGCATTTTTCTTAGACCCATTCCTATCTTTTTACTCTCACCAATTTTGTCATTGCTCAATATTTTTTGTACCTAGTCTTTCATTTTATCCAAAAGATTGGCTTGGACCTAAAAACTTGGATTTATAGGACAGTTGATAAGCTTAGAATTGAAAAAGTTTTAGGGATATTTTGAGTTTGAGACACTGAAAGAAGTAGAGCCATCAGAATTTGGATGGCTTTTGCGATTTGAAAGCTTGGAATTAGATCCAATCAGATGAGACAGAGTGAGAGAAAATTTCCTTTTTATCCATTGTTCTCGCTAAGGGCAGTTTGAGAATTAAAACTTTAATTTAGGGGTTCAACATTCAATTCAATTGTAGGCAATTATTAACAATAATTAAATTCAAATTTAGACAAAAAGATTATGTCACACAAGTTCCTCTCCTACTAGGTATGGGCAAGAATAAACAACTTGCTAGAAATTTCCACAGTAATCCATATATTTGGTAATTGAAATTTGTACACACCATATAAAAATCACTTCTTTTTAAGCAATCTCAAGTATGAATATCACCTCATTTCTAATAATAATAATAATAATAATAATAATAATGTAAAGTTACTCTCACTAATGTAAAATGTATAAAAAGCTAAAAAAGAAGAAAATAACTCATAAAAGTAAAAAACTACATTCTATAATATTAAAATACCAAAAAACTAATGACAACATATATATATATATATATATATATATATATATATATGGCATTTTTATAGCATCTCTCAGGGTATTGGCAATGGTTTACTCTTACCTCTTTCCTGCTTTTAAACAACAATACATATTCAGAACATAATAACATTATTAAAAGACTATGTTTGCATTTTTATAACAAGTTTCATTTGTCCTTTTATAAGGGTATTTATGTAATATGTTAATCAAATAAATTTATATTTAATATATTTAAAAATGAAAATTGAATTGTCTACTAAATCAAAATAAAAATTTGAGTGTCATACGTTTTTTCCTGAAAGTATATGGGACAATTTATATATTCAGTGAATGACATTTTATTTGACTTGGTCAAACATCAAAACCATTTTCATAAATTACACAAAGATTTTCACCTGTTTCATGTCTGGTCGAGAGTTTGAAGGTTCATATACACAAGCTGCAGCACAAGAAATCATTCTTTGCATTTGTCTTTCATCGTAAGCCCCATGCAATTTGAAATCAACAAAATCCATGTATTTTTTATTGTTCAACGCTTCTTCAATTCTAGATTTTGCCTAAATATAGATAAATACAATTATTAGTTATATACTAATAAAAAATAAACTTTAATTTTCTATCACCATTGCTATTTTTTTCCTTATGACGTTTAGTGCAAAGGAAATTTATGGATTGAAGGATTTGAAAATTTCCATAGATTTTAAAAGGCTTCTTTTGGAATAAATCAAACGATTATCCAAGCAATCTAGCATATTTCTCTTAATTATTAAATCATAGATTTGAAAAACTAAGAGATATAATTTTATATTTTTTATATATATTAGAATTAAAGATTTTATATGCAAACAAAAAAAATTAACATAGAATTTAGACCTTATCATATATCTTTAAATTGAATAGAGTGATTTTTATATCACATCAAAGCCTCCATTTACGTCTTTTATGTGAATATTTATGCTCCAAAAGTTTCTTTTTGCTCTGTATCTCTTACAAAATATTGTCCCATTTCTCCTCTTAGACTCTATTTGCAAAAAAATAAAAAATAAAATAAATAAATCATTTTAGATGCTGAATAAAAAAGTTTAACTGGCGTAGAATACATGGAATATTTGCAGTATCAAGCAACAAAATAGCAGTCCTCTTCATCCAGCATTTCTCACTTTGGTAATTCCCCTGTTTGTCTAACCAAGTCTTCACTCATTACACCCATTAGTCCATGGATCCTAAACTAAGGTGCCTCTAATCACATATCTAGTAATAACAACCTGTTCTCCACTCTTGTTTCTCCTTCAACACCCTCTAAAGTCACTTTAGCTAATGTTTCACAAACTGTGGTTAAAGGAATGGGAGAAGTAAATCCTATTCTTTCTATTTCTTTAATTTCAGCATTATTTGCTCCTGAATGCCAAAATAATCTGATTTCCATTAGCAAATTGATTATTGCTAATCTGTTATTGTGCAGAACCGGAGTACAAGGAAGATAATTGGAATAGGAAATGAGTCACAAGGATTGTACCATCTCTCAACTCCAAAGTCTCCAGTTACTTTTGCTTCCACCACTTCTACTGATCTCATTCAGTCGTCTAGGTCATTCGAGTCTTGCCAAGCTACAGAAAATAGTTCCAAATCTTTCTACATAGTCTTCTTCAGAATGTGAGACATGTCTACTTAGGAAACAACTACATGCTTCTTTTCCCAAGCAAGTCAACAATAGGTCTACTTTTATGTTTAATATTGTTCATTCAGATATTTAGCTTGTGGAAACCTTGGAAAAAAGAAGAGTGAATATTGTTTGCATTCAGGAGACTAAATGGGTAGGAGAGAAAAGCAAGGAAGTGGGTAATTCAGCGTATAAACTATGGTTTACCAGAAAGGAGAAAAACAAGAACGGAGTGGACATAATCATAGACAGGACATTGAAAGATGCTGTAATAGATGTGAAAAGAGTAGGAGATAGAAATATACTAGTAAAGCTAGTACTAGAAAGAGAAACAATAAATGTAGTTAGTACTTATGCCCCACAAATAGGACTAGATAGTGAAAGTAAACAAAGTTTTTGGGAAGATATGGATGATCTAATGCAAAGCATACCAAATAAAGAGAACGTTTTTCATCAGTGGAGATTTAAATGAATATGTAGAAAGTAATAGGCAAGGTTATGAGAATATTCAAAGAGGTTTTGGTTTTGGCGGCCAAAATGAGAAGGTAAAAAGCATCCTGGATTTTGCTATGGCATACGACCTAATACTAGCAAATACCTACTTTATAAAAAGAGAGTCACATGTAACGACTTTCAAAAGTGGGCAACATAGAAGCCAAATTGACTTCCTCTTAACTAGGAAGACAAATAGAACTCTATACAAGGATTGCAAGGTCATTCCGGGAGAAGCTTTAACAAGTCAACATCAGTTAGTGGTATTGGATGTCAAGTTTAGGAATAATTCAAGTAAGGTTAGAAGAAATAGTGTAGCTCGAACAAAGTGGTGGGAGTTCAAAGGAGCAAAGCAAGTGAAGTTCAAAAATGAGCTTCTCGAATCCGAAGCATGGAAGCTGAATATGGAGGTTAATGGTATGTGGATACAGATGGCATCAAAGATTAGAAAAGTAGCTAGAAAAGTACATGGAGAGTCTAGAGGACATGAACTACCCTCAAAAGAAAGATGGTGGTGGAATGAGAAAGTACAAAAAGCAGTGAAGAGAAAGAGGGAATAGCATAAGAAATTACCTAAGTGTGATAATAATGAAGCATATAAATAGTACAAGATAGCAAAGAAAGAGGCAAAAAAGGCAATTAGTCAAGCAAGAGAGCAAGCCTTTGAAAAGTTACATGAGAAACTTGAAACTAAAGAAGGGGAGAAAGATATTTATAGATTAGCAAGGAGGAAAGAAAAGAAATGTCAAGATCTCAATCAAGTTAAATGCATTAAGGATAAAGAAGGAAAAGTGTTGGTAAAAGATGAGGACATTAAAGAAAGATGGAGATATTTTTTGATGATCTCTTTAATAATAGTCAAAATGGTAATAGCGTGAATATAGACTACAGAGCAATAAAAAAGAATGTGAATTATACTAGAAAGATTAGATCTTTAGAAGTAAAGAAAGCACTTAAGAGAATGAAAGTGGGTAAAGCCTGTGGACCCGATGGAATACCAATTGAAGTGTGGAAGTATTTGGAAGATATGGGAGTGGTATGATTAACTAAATTGTTTAATAAGATTCTAAACTCAAAGAAAATGCCTGATGAATGAAGGAGTATTTTAGTACCTATTTTTAAAAAATAAAGAAGACATACAGAGTTGCTCAAACTATAGGGAAATTAAACTCATCAGCCATGCTATGAAGTTATGAGAAAGAGTTGTGGAATATCGACTACGTCATAATACTTCTATCTCTCCCAATCAATTTGGCTTCAAGCCCGGTCGTTCAACTATGGAAGCGATATTTCTTATTAAAAGCTTGACGGATGAATATAGAGATGTGAAGAAAGATCTACACATGATTTTTATCGATTTGGAGAAGGCTTATGATAGTGTTTTAAGAGATTTCTTATGGAGAGTGTTAGAATAAAAGAGGGTATCTATTAGATACATACAAGTGTTGAAAGATATGTATGAAGGAGCAACTACTATTGTGCGCACAGTGGGAAGGGACACAAGAGATTTTCCTATCTTAATTGAATTACACCAAGATTCAGCTGTAAGCCCTTACCTTTTTATATTAATTTTAGACGAATTGACAAAACATATACAAGAGAGTATCCCTTAGTGCATGATGTTTGCGGATGATATAGTTTTGATAGATGAGACACGAGAAGAAGTCAATAGAAAGCTACAGCTTTGAATAAGTACTCTAGAGTTAAAGGCATAGTTATTAAAGGCGCGCCTCAGGCTCAAGGCTCACCAGGCTCGAACCCTAGCGCCTTATGCACCTAGGTGTGCGCTTTTATTCCAGGCACAAGGTTCTAGAAAGGCATGCTTTCTTTATTTCTATCTTTAGCGAGCACATTCATTAGCAAAAAGGACAACCACTTAAACTCAAACCAGCAAACCTAATTCAAGATATATGCTAAAGGAAAAAAAAGAAAAGCATCACATTTATTTGATTTTTATGAACTTTTTAAATTTTTTACTTTTGCGCCTCACCTCACTCAGGCCCGCGCCTGAGCCTTGCGCCTTGCGCCTAGGCTCCAAGATTCCTTGGCGCCTTAGTGCGCCTTAAGCCTTCAATAACTATGGTTAAAGGGCTTTAAGTTAAGTAGAACAAAAACAGAATACATGCATTGCAAGTTCAGTGAAGCCGAAATGGTGATAGGGAAGGAGTTAGTTTGGATGGAGTGGTACTGTCCCAAAGTAATCACTTTAAATATCTCGGCTAAGTCCTTCAAGTAGATGGGAGATGTAAGGAGGATGTCAGTCATAGAATTAAAGCCAGATGGTTGAAGTGGAGACGTGTCACGGGAGTTTTATGTGATCGCAAGATTCTCAATAAGTTGAAAGAAAAATTTTATCGTACAGCCATACGACCTGCCATATTATATTGTAGTGAGTGTTGAGCGCTGAAAGAATCATATATGTCTAAGATAAGAGTTGCAGAGATGAGAATGTTAAGTTGGATGAGTGACCATACTAGACTAGATAAAATCTATAATGAGAGTATTAGAGAAAATGTAGGAGTGATGCCAATTGAGGATAAATTGAGAGAAGGGAGATTGAGGTGGTTTGGTTATGTGAAGCGTAGACATATGGAGGCTCCAGTTAGACAAGTAGAGCATATTAGGTTAGAGGATAGAAAGAAAAGAAGAGTAGACTTAAACTGAATTAGAGGAGAGTAGTACAACATGACCTAGAAGCATTACACATTTCCAAGGATTTAACCCAAAATCGTTTAGAGTAGAGAAAGAGAATCCATATAGCCGACCCCAAATTTTTGGGATAAAGGTTTAGTTGAGTTGAGTATTGTTCATTCAGATATTTGGGGTCCAAGTCATGTTAATATAACTTTGGAATTTCATTATTTTATTACGTTTATTGATGATAATTCCCGCTGCACTTTGTTATTCTTAATGAAGAATTTCAAAGTTTCTGTGCTGAAATTCGTAATCAATTTAGTGTTTCAATTAAAATTTTACGAAGTGATAATACAAAATATCCATGTGCTCCCTTTGCTCACTTTTTGTCTTCTCAGGGCATTACTCGCTAAATTTCTTGTGCACATACCCCACACAACAGAATGGGATTGTCAAATGCAAAAATCGGCATTTAATTAAAACTGCCTAAATCTTACTCATACATCATAACGTTACTCTTCATTTCTAAGGAGATGTTGTACTTACTGCTTGTTACTTGATTAACCAAATGCCTTCTTCTGTTTTTGTAACATCAAAGCCCCCATTCCTTTTTGTTTCCAAAACAAAACTCCCATCGTCCCGGCGTGTGTTTGGATGTGTCTACTTTGTTCATGATCATACTCCCGAAAAAAACAAACTTCACCCCAAATCAATTAAAAGTGTCGTTTTAGTCATGACTTCAAAAAGGTTACAAATGCTATGAATATGATCCAACTACAAACAAATATTTTGTATCTACAAGTGTAACCATCTTTAAAACATCTCCCTAAATCAATCTCCAAGAGAATAATTTGGGTAGTTCAATGTTGTAGTCCAAAAATTTAGAATAAATTTCAACAACTGTCCCTGAACTTATATAGTTGTAACACTGCAGTCCTTTAACTTTAAAATGTAACATAAAACCCTCCAAACTTTCAAATTTTGCACAGTAAAATCCCTTTGACTTTCAATTACTGATTTTTCAGTTAGAAACTTATGTGAATAGCTCCCGCATGGTACTTAGTCAACATTTCTCTCTCCTCTCTTATGCAAAGTGTAAAATTATTCTCTTTACACATGAAAAATTATTCTGTCTATAGAGAAAAAAAAGACTCAATTTACACATGGCTTGAGAGAGAAGAGAAATACTGACTAAACTCCACGCTGGAACTGTCCAGGTGACGCTGATTGAAAAACTAGTAATTAGAGGTTAGAGGGATTTTACTGTGCAAAATTTGAAAGTTGATAGGGTTTTATGTTACATTTTTAAAATGAGGGACTGTAATGTTACAACTAAATAAGTTCAGGAACAGTTGTCAAAATTTATCCCAACAATTTATGATGTCTCGGAGTGAAGCTAACCATTCAGTATTTTTCCAACATGATCGCCATGATATATGTATTTATCCAGTGATTTATGTTGATGACATTGTTATTATAGAAAATGATCAAGTTGGGATCTCTCAACTCAAATGACACTCATTCAATCACTTACAGACTAAAGATCTAGGGAAGTTGAAGTATTTTTTGAAAACTGAGATGGCACAGTACAAGATAAGTATTGCTAATTCTCAAAGAAAATATGTTTTGGATATCCTAGAAGAGACTAGCATGTTAAACTATAGACATGCGGATACTCCTATGGATCCAAATATCAAACTTGTTCCTGGAAAAGGGAGCCATCGGAAGACATTGGTAGATATTGAAGGTTAGTTGATAAACTCAACTATCTCACAATTACACATCCAGACATTTCCTTTCCTGTGAGTTTGGTTAGTCAATTTCTCTAGACACTATGTAGTAGTCACTAGGATGCAGTTATACGCATTCTCAGGTACATCAAAGGAGCTCCAGGGCAAGATTTGTTGCATGAAGACAAGGGTGATCATTCGCAAATTGTTGGTCATTCAGATATAGATTGGGCAGGTTCCCTTTAAAATAGGTGGTGCATTTCAAGATATTGTATTATGATTTAAAGAAATTTAGTATCTTGAAAGAGTAAAAAGCAAGATGTGATTGCTAGATCAAGTGCAAAAGCCAAGTATCAAGCCATGACCTTAGCATCATGTGAACTTGTACGGATGAAGCAACTCCTTCAAAAATTTAAGAATGGGGAAATTAGTTAAATGAAGTTGATATGTGACAATCAAGCTGCCCTTCATATCGTCTGTAATCTGGTTTTTCATGAAAGAAAGAAACATATAGAGGTGGATTGCCACTTCATTAGACAGAAGATTGAGTTAGGATGTATTGCTACCAACTTTGCCAATTCAAATGACCAACTAGCAGACATACTTACTAAATTCCTTAGAGGTCATCAAATTGAATACATTTATAACAAGCTTGGGGCATATGACATGTACTCTCCAGTTTGAGAGAGAGTGCTGAGATTCTTGCCCTTATTCTTGCCTAATTAGTCTGCTATAATTATGTGATATTATTAGGATCTGTAAAATAGCCTAGAATCTGTATATTCCTGTTTAGGTATACATTCTTATTTTGTAACTGACTGTATAGCTATATAAATCCCAACTAGCTTGAGGGAATAATCAAGCTTAGTATTCCAAACAATATTTCTCTATTCTTCTTATTCTTTTCCACTTTCATAGATGTCTTCAACTACATGGTCAATAGCCCTATCAACAAAGGAAAATAGTCCCTTCCTCTTAACTTTAAGTACTCTGCTTATCAATGGGCAAAAGCCTCTTTCTACGAACAGAAAGTTAAATAACATTTCCACGATACTCCTATTTATAGCATTAGCTTCTAAAATCATAATCTAAATAGGAATACCACTCAAATTTATGAATAACATAATAAATAATACTACTCCACATAAGAAATAATCCTCCTTCCTATTAAGAAATATTCATCCCACTTAAATCAAGAAAAGGCATCTTCCAAAACCCACTAAGATTTTGAGTCATAAATCTAACAATCTTTATATTACTGGCTTATGTTACCTAAGCTAAAAAATATATATATTTTTTATTGCTCAATTTAAATCTTATAAAATTCAATGAACGATTAGTTGATATATTAAAATTGCACTATTATGGATTAGTGTCATACCCAATTAGCAATATTATCACTTTTACTTAAAGCTTTTTTTCCAGTAATTAGCTCTAGAAGAACAATGCCATAGGAATAGATATCTGACTTCTCAGAGACTTTTTGTATTCCATACTCTGGATCTGCATAACTGCAAAGAAAAAATAGAGTTAGGATTTTTTTTTCCTTCAAAAATTGAAGATCAACATAGAAGGACTCAAAATCGATGTCCTCTCACATGTAAAATAGTTGAGCTTTGAAGAGCTTAAGCTTAGCTTGATAAATTTTTACTGAGCTCGAGTTTGAATTTAAAGCTAAAACTTGACTCATCTAAATTTGATTAGGCTCGAACTCAACTTGCATTTAGCTTGTTTATCAAGCTCGCAAACTCAGCTCATTTATTAAGCTTATGGACTCAACTTATTTATTAAGCTCGTGAACTCAAACTCAACTCATAAAGATAATTAGCCAAATTATTGAAAAATTATAATTTTTATTAATTATTATCTAAAACTCATTGAATGATAGGACCAAAAAATCTTAGCAATTAAATTAATAATTATAATGCTTCCATTTGCAGGCAAATTGCCTGTTCCATCGAAAGTCTGTCAAGTGTCATTTTTCCTATAGTTAAATGTTTCATTTTGCGTGCCTTTAAATGATTTTTATAGAATTCTCTTTATCTTCTAGTTTTCGTTTTTGTAAGTTGTTGTAATATGTATTTTACCATATTTTAGTTATTTTGTTTGTGCGTTTCATCTATTGGACTCTCTTTCTTTGTGCTATGACTATGTTCCATGAAACAGGTTGATTGGTTGCTGACTTTTTTTAATTTGGATTGTTGAGTTGTTGTTGTATTTTGATTGGTGCGTTGAATCTTAAAGCTTTTGAGTTTGGTGTTATGGGAGGAATTGTCAATTGTATTATGGATTTAAGATAAATGTTAAGTTGGTTGCTTTTTCAGAAGTTTTGTCCAGGTGAATTCTACTTAGTTGATATGGGAGGACCCATTCCTTATGGTTGCTTTTTTTTTTATTTAATGGTTGTCTTCTTGGTTTGATTTGTAATTGACCACCAAGTTTTTTAACTTAACACATCTAGCTTGGATGTCAAAGGAAGATCAATTGACTTGGATTTGGGTTTATAGGTAAAATTAATGTGGTATATATAATTTTTTTAAGAAATCATTTGTACTATTTAACTCTTTATAATTTATTAACATTGTATATAATTTATTCATATATAACTTAATTATTCATAATCAATTAATTGAGAATAAATATGAGCTGAATAGCCATGCAATTATACTCGACCACATCCTTAACAAGAGAAAAATATCTTACACGTTAGCTCCCTTGAATAGACTGGTGATATGGCTAACATTACCAATATTTGGCAAAAACTTGGCAAGCGAAAAATCTGTAACCTGAAAGAAAAACATATTGATTAAGTAGATTAGTAGATTTATTTAACCATATAATTTAATATTATAAAGTACCATACATAATAATGTTAACTTACATCCAAATATCAAATTCAGGATTTCATGAGTTTTTTTCAATATTTTCTAAAAAGAAAATTTTGATATTTAACTCAATGTTTAATTGTTAAAATTTTATTTGTTATCAAATTAATTTACCTTTGGCTCAAATTTATTGTCGAGAAGTATATTATCTGCCTTAATATCTTGATGTATAATTTTACCTGAAAAATATATATGCAGAGTAAAATTATAAGAAGAAATTTATTAATAACGCATAAATTTAAAAAAAAAACAAAAAAACATCAAGCTGAATAACTAATTATAGCCTAAAAAGCAGTGAATTACTCACAGTTTTCATGCAGATATTGCAATCCATATGCAGATTTTATGGCGATTTTCATTCTCATTGACCACTCTAATACATTCTCTTTTCCTGTTTAAATTACAAACTCAGCTCAATAACTATAGCTAACAAATATATATATATATATATATATATATATATATATATATATATATATATATATATATAGCTCCAATATAATTTTATCTATGTATATAAGGGCGAAAAAAGGACTCACCGTCTAAATGATGTCTCAAGGTCTTATTGGGAACAAACTCTAAGACAAGCAATTTATCTGCGCCTTCATCGCAGTAGCCAATCAACTTAACAAGATTTCGGTGACTCACTCTTTTAAGGTACTCGATCTCATCTAATTTATGTTGTGGCTCTCCATCCTTTTTATATTTAAGTTTCTTGATAGCAACGACTTTACCATCTAGTGATCCCTTGAAGACATCACCAAAACCACCTGAGCCAAGCCTATTACTGTTGGAGAAATAATGAGTCGCCTTTGATAGTTCCTCATAAGTATATTTCCTCAAAACAGGTGGATTTGGTTCTTGTAAAGTAGATCCACCATCTGAGCAAATCAAAAGAGAAAGAAAAGCGTGAGAAATAGTACAGATTTCTTGTCTCTAACCTCTAAACCTCCAAACAAATTCTATGTTCACATAACCCATTCACATCAGAAAAACTTCATAAAAAAAATACCTCTGGTGTCAGCGCTCTTTCCAGAGCAGGAAGCCATCAAGAGTTGCAGAGTCCCAACTAACACCTATGCTGTAAGAGAGGGAGCGAGTTGCAGAGTTAGGCAATTTTCTTGCTCGAATTTCTCTTTTGCTTGATGATGGCTGTGAAAAAAGATGGAAAAGACTTAGAGAGACAGATAGGGATTTCAAAAAGGGTATGTCCTCAACACGATAGGAATTCTAATTAAAAATAAGATGGATTGGCAATGCGCAATTAGGGATTGACAAATGACAGGTGATTAAGGGAAAAAAATAAAAGAAAAAAACTAATGGCAGGGGATTGAAAGACCCGGTTTTATTATTTTTAGTATAATCTCTACTTTACCCTCATTATTTTGTGTTTCAGCTTTAGTAGCTTTTGCACCTTTTTTTGTTTTTTTTTTTTATCAAGCTTTTGCACTTTGTTTGGTAACCCGCAGCCGGAAGGAAAGAACATAAAAAAGAAAAATAATTGAAGTTTTCTCTTTGTCATCTCTCTTTTTTATTTCAATGGGAGGATAACAAAAGGCTTGTTTGGGAAGGGAATAAAGTGTTGGAAGGAAAGAAAATATTTTATGAATTTACAATTATATTCTCCATATTTCTGAATAAAATTTAAAATATAAAGGATAAATAAATAATTTTAAGCTTAATATTAAAATTTTCTCTCAATTAATCTCTTTTTGTGAAAAATAATTTATATATAAAAAATATAAAAGTTATTTTTTATGAAAATAATTTTCATATAAAAATATTTTCTATTATTATAATATAAAATTAATATTATGTATTTATATTATTCACGTATAAATATTTTCATAATTATTAAAATTATTAAAATTCATAAAATAACTTTCTCATTTAAAAAAAAATTTCAAAATAACTTAATTTTTCTTTTGATTAAAAAAAATATTTTATTTTAACTTATTTTTCTAAGCAACTCAAATGTTAGAACATGCAGAAAATTTTTTTAAGAAAATATTTTTCACAGAATAAATGAAACTTTAAAAATGGAGAGAATAATATGAAAGAAAAATGAGTTTATTTTCTTTCCTTTTATAATTTTTCAACCTTAATTCAATTAGTATTTTCAATATTCTAATCAGTTCTAAATTTAATTAAAATTAATCTCCAACCTAATTATTATTCAAATAATATTTGAATCTATTTAACTTTATATATTTAATTAATAGTCAAACTAAAATACTAATAATTTTATAAAACATTTAAATTTTATCTATTTAAAATATACATGTATATATATATTGTTATATTTAATTAATTATTTATATAAATAAATTTAAATAATTAATATTGAAGCATACAACTGAATTTAAACTGAAATTAATATAAATATTATTTTTTAAATTTAAACGTATCTCAAAATATGATTGTATATTACTAATAAAATTTTCTTTAACAAAATTAATAAGATTCGAGTACTCCAAATACTCAATCCAAACAAAAGGTTGGAGTCATTCTAACTCCAAGACACTCTAGAAGTCACCGTCATCCACCTACTCCATTTTTAATTAGAAGCATAAATATTAATTAAATAATTATATATACTCATAAAAACGAAGCGTCCACCTTCATAGTTCATTCTGCTCAGAGTAGTATTAAAAAAAATTGTGTTCAATAGAAAATTGAAAAATTATAAATTAAATTTTATTTAAAAAATTAATTTACTCTCTTTTAAATATTTTAAATAATATTAATAATAATTAAAAATTAAAATATAATAATTAATTTTGTTTAAATTCGTACCAAAAATCCTCTAGTAATAATGATTTCATTGATTTAGATATTCTACTTGTATTTTAATTTATCAAACTAAAAAAAAATTCATAATTTTTTATGCGCATGAAAGCCATAGCATGTGCAGCGTGAAAGTCATAATTATAATTTTTAATTTAAAATGACTTACAGCAGGGGAGACTATATCTTGTTCTTAACAAAATTAGAATTAATTATAATTTAATTCCTTAAATTTAATAAAACCTGTGTCTACCTATCTCTCTCATCAATTATTCTAAAGTCCTTAGATTTTGTCATTATTCATTAGTTGATATTTGAATTTTGATGGTATGAACTTTACTGTGAGAAAGAAAATTATAATGATAAAAGTTCATTTACTTGTATATTGACCAATAATAGAATTTGATTAAGAAAAAAAGCTCAAAAATACTTTACAACTAAATAACATACCCATTAACAACTAAATACAGTTTGTTTCTTGAACTTGGATGCAGGATAGAAGTGCAATAAATTAAGATGACTATAACATCTCTAAAAATGCCTAAGATCAAAGCCATGTCATCATGGTTTTGAAATTTCAAAATATTTTGTTAGCCGTTTATGTTGTGAATCAAAATTGAAGCATAGGATACTAACCACAAATTTTAAACAATCTTTAACTTTTATTAAATGTTAGTAGCTATTCGGAATATCAATCCTTTTCAAGGTGTTCAATTATACTGTAACTCAAATAGGCTCATTGTCCTTGCGCCCGTGTGCAGTTGCAAAGTCGCCACCAGCCATTCCTGTAAATTAAAAAGAAAATTAGTTAAAGTACAATTATCTCAAAAGGAGAAATTTATGGATTTACCCTCTTCTGACGGTCTGGATGTCTCTCCCACACTGAACCTTGATGGCTTGCCCACACAAGGTTCCGCTCCAACTACATGGAAAAGGATGTCAAAAGGATTATTATAGCTACGTGTTAACACCTCCAACCTATACGTTTCCAACTTGGCGACTTTTTCTAGCTCCATCATTATATTATGTTCATTCTTGTTCAAAAGGAGTTCTCCTTCGTGTTTCTTGGGTTTGGGTGTCCAGTTGAGGGTAAGCCTCCCACAACTCCTTCCTTCTTCTAGAGCAAGCACCACCGTTTCAAGGATGAAGAAAGCCTGGTCAAAAGTGTGAATCCACTCTTAGCAATAAAAATAGCAAAAGTTGTCAATCTCCTGTGGGCAAAGAAATTATAGAAGTTATAGAACACTTGGGCAGTGACAACCAGATTCTTCTCTTAATAAAAGGCAAGGAATGCTGCAAGATCCTCCAATTATTATGGTGGAGTTAAGAAAGTGCAACATTGTAAAATTTTAGAACATCTATAAAAAGGGGATCCAGGGGAATTCGTACCTCTGCCCATAGGCGAGCCTCATAAATCATCAAAGTGTTATTGCAATAGAGAATGTCATTTGCCCTCATCCTTTCCTTAGGGTGGTATGCAACCCTGTAAGGAGGAAGGTTATACTCGCCTATTATGTCATGAATATCATCACGAGAAACCTTACATTCAATCCTTCCCACTCTAGGGGAACTTGAACTATTGGCCTCCTTGGGCAAGCAAGGATGTGTTGTTGTAACCATAGTTTGCCTAATAGAATTCACCCCCCACACAGAAACGTTTTGTTCCTCGCTTACCCTAACTCTTTTCGACTCTTCCACTAACATCGGAGCTTCGTTCATCTCCACCATCACCTAGTGTGCCTCTCCTTCGGGCAAAAAAACCTCACAAGGAAGGGTGGTAAGATTGTAGACACCTATTTTTTTTTATTCTTGGAATGCATATTTTATAGAGACAATAAGGAGCCCTATATGAAAATACCACTAGATAGTAAGGAATCCTAAAGTACTAAGGAAGTTATGGAATGACAAGAATACTATAAAAAAAAATAATTTTGCATTTTAGGAAATTAATAGTATTGTTTTGAAAATAAAAAGTTTTTAAGGGGCTATAGGCTTGTATTATTTAATTGGGTTTAATCTAATAATTTTGAAGGTTTCAAATGGACCTAGGAAATATTTACTTGAGCTAGATTGAATAATGAAGCCAATTAAACTTATAATTTCAGCTATTACATAAATGTGGGCTTGTATATTTGGGCTTTATTAAAGGGCATTTTAGTTAATTAATAAAATAAAAATTAATAAAAAATAATAAAAATTAGAAAAATAAAAAAATAAAAAAATGGAAAAAAAGGGTAACTTATTCTTTGTTGCCGTATAGCATGAAAGTAATTTTTTTTATTATCTTATTTATTTTTTATCTTTTTAAATTCTAATTAAATTAGTTTAGTTTATCCTATTGTTTTCTCTCTATAAACACATTATTATGATTAAGGTTTCAGGGGGAAAAAAGGTGGCTGAAAATTAGAAAATTTTTAGGTTAAATTTATACAATTGTGGTGTGTGGGAGGCTACTTTCTAATAAGTCTTCTTTCATTTCACAAGATTTGGACACAGTTCTCTACATTTACACACAATTCACCATTGATTTCATATAGTTTTAGGTTAATTAATTTAGATAATCACTAAAATATTTATTTTGTTGTGTTTATGCCATTCTGAAGTCTTCCAAGATGCCAAGGGTGTCTCACAATTCCAAGAAAATCAATCAAATAAAAGTATGTTTTGATTTGGAACTTATAGTCTCTCTTAATTGTCATTTCGTCACTTTTATTATTCATACATTTTCATCATGTAATTGCTAGATTTAGGACTTGAAAATAATTTTATAAGGTTCATTGATTATTTCCATATGGAATAGCCTTTTAAATCACTAAAAAAGTTGTTTTGTAGGCTTAGATATTAATATTTGAAGTTATAACCTAGTTATGGACGATATTTATGACACTTGAAATTATACAATTTGTTCAAGGGTCAAATCTTACTTATTTTCAGTCATTCTTTTTTTTTGGTGATCGTTTAAGATGTTTAATTTATTCTCACATTTTTAGATTTCTAAAATCCTTGGTATATTGGTATGAGTAATTTTTGCAAAATTATTGTGCAATGCTTTTTAGATTTTGGTGTTGGTTAATTCAATTAATTTTCTTTATTTGATCTAGGATAGAATAATTATTTTCCTTTTGCCATTTTTAGTTTTGATATGTTAGGTAGCTTCTGGCAAATTTTTATGATTTTTCATGATATTTTAGTATTTTTCCTTGATTTCACAAAGTTGCCGCTTAGTTTTAGAATTTTTGCATGTAGGTCAGTATCGGTCAATTTTACATTTTTTTTAGTATCAAATTTTTAGTCTTTTAATTTTTTCCATTTAAAGTTTGGTATGTTTAGAACTTCAAGTAATTTTTCTAGATTTGTATTTTTTATGGATTTTACAAAATATTCGTACAAATGTAAAATTTTTCATATCTAAGTTATTTTAGTTACAATTAAACTCTTTTTTATTTTTAATTAATTTACACATTTTTTATTAATTAATTGGTGATAATTATGCATATTAGATATGTTAGAATTAGGATTAAATGATTAGCTTAGGTTAGGAGACTTTAATTGATTAAAATTAATTCTAATCCTACTTTGATTTAGTTTAGTTAATTAGGTTAATCTTATCTTTGATTTTTTTTTGTTTTCTGTTTATGCAATTCAATTAATTTTTTGTATTTTTATTTTAACTTAAATACTTTTTTATATATTTTTGAGTTTTTTGCACATGTAAATTAATTAAATGAGCCAAAGTCCACTAAAGAAGTCCAAAATCGAAATTGCAAAGTAAGAAGGTGTGCAAATGGATTTTGGTGGACTGAAGTGAAGATTTGAAATTCAAAGCCTCTTGCATGAGGATAATGGGCTTAAGGCCTTGTAATAATTGGAGTTAATTTATTTCATTTTTATTTTTTGAGATTGTAAAGGCCATTTTAAGGTTTTAATCTCTATTATCCTCCCTCTTTCTTTAGTTTAGAGATTTAATTTTATTTTAATTGTTTTGAATGTTTTCAAATGGACCTTTGACATGTAATTGGGTTAGTAAAGATGCATATAGGGAAACAGAGTAAATAATGAGCCTAAGTATATAGCCTATAAACATTGAAATGATTGGGACCCTCCTCTTTCTTTTCTGCATGCACTTTAGATTGAAATGCCTGTGACTTTTTCTTCTGTATGCTATGTATAACTTGTAAAATGAATTGGCATATAATTAACTTAGTTAAATATACATGTAAGGTAAGATAGTAAATAAGTTAATTCTTTTAAGACATGATAGGACTTCTATGCACATGTGCTTGTTATTTTGAATGGTTGAATTCAAATGTGTGTTTGCATAAATATATGATAAGGGAATTTAATAAAAGAAATAATATGACAAACTTTAGAAATCGTTAATAGAGGCTAGCTCTTGTTCGAAGATAAGTCCAAGTAGAGAAGGTGCCTAACATGTCATGACCTGATCTCACAGGCTGGACCAGCACTAAGACCTAGGCCAGTATAAAGCCCTCGAGGCCTATAGTAAGCCTCACTGTTCCCAAACCCATAACCAGGACCAAAATCAAGACCCAACATGCGAACGAAAATAAAATAAAATATTATAAATCTATTTGGGCCAACCCAATCCGATGACTATCAAAAATCCACTACTAAGAGAGTCTAGCTCAACCCTGGTACACAGCATGTACAAACTAATTAATATCATTAATTTTCATTACTTAATACAATATATAAACACTGGTATCACAACATAGTTCTAATGATTAAACAAATAGATAAACAAATAAATAAACACAATAAAACTATTATATAAGAAACACTACAACCTGCGGAGAAAAATGTAAATTAGACTTGAAAATAAACTTGCTTCTCCTACAACCTGCAAAAAATATTTAAACAGAAATGAGTGATCAATTCAGAGAGTTTAGATATTGATTATAAAGGCAATTTCTATAACTATCTAAAGCTAATAAAATTCTACTAGGAAATGCACATCCAACACATATAACAAACAATTCATCTAGTATTTATATGAGAAGATAATTTAAACTTACTCACGCACCCAGTGCATCACATCAATACATAAATATAGGAACTAATTCCTTATACAGCTCGCTCAAACTGAATCCTGCCAACGAGCTAAAACTCAAGCCAAACTTTTACTTAAATCCAAGTGTGCGGGCCAGCGAGATCAACTTAAAGTTGTGCCTCACTCCCACTTTCCATATCCATAAGGACCAAGTTCCAGCAAGACTAGCTCAAGCTACGACTACTCGTCCAATCCATATCCATATGTACCATATAAAAATAACACACCCAGCTCCAAATTATCCTTAGGGTGGCAATCACAAACAAATAACAACAATTAAATATGCCGCAACTAAAATGCCCTCAATATATTAACTATTTATGTGCATAATTAAATATTTATAAAATGCATGAACATGGCAAATATATAATTAATATTGAAATTATAAAAATAATCAATATCTAACTCACAGGTTGGTCGACCCAATTGCAACTGTTCCAGTTGGAGAGAAGAAAGGTTAGCTAACACCGATCACTTATTCAAACACAATGACCTCTATCAATTAACTGACAAAATTAACCAATTAATTTAATTAAAGAAGCAAGAATAATTCATAAGGTTTTGCTTAAATTTCGATAGAGTCTTCCCTAGAACTCTACCTATTGTAAGAAAATGTAACAACAACAACACACAAGGTCTCAAGCTCACAATAATAATTATAATACCCATCCAGGGCTTACAAAAAACTTAATTAAGGCCCAATCTTCCAAACTCTAACTTGGGTCCCTAACTCGTTTATAGTCCAAATAATTATTTTTAATACTTCAAAAATTATAAAAATATTCCTGGAAGTCCTCCACATTGTTCTTGTATTAATTAAAGTCATTTTGCTTAATTTTACTAATCCAGGAATATTTTACAGATTTAACCAGCTAACTTAATCAAGGCACAAACTACTCAATTTCAGTTAGGGACTACCTTGCAAAATCTACTACCTGAAATACATTCAAAACGTCTAAAAATGTTGGGATCGACTATAAATACGACCACCTTTCGGGATGGCCCGATCGAGCCAAAAACTCATTCTCGAGTGTCAATGAGCTATTGCTGATCCAATCACACCTAAACAAAGCCCATAAATTGTTAATAATTGTCATATAATTTCTTTTAATTTACGAAAATTGAAAAGGCTTGATAATCTTACTGATTGATCTAGGCTGTCCGATGATCGTCTTTTTCAAACTGTATCCGATTAGAGTGGGTTGCTCCTATCTCGAAGGTTTTGGCATGGTGAGTTCAACGGTGGTCTCGGATTGCCGATCCAATGATCGAATTGGCCAGAATCTCATCGAAAAGTGGCGAAAACCCATTTTCTCTCTCCTTGCCAGAGCTAGAAACGACCACCAAATTTGGCATGGTTTGTCTCATCTGAAAGCACTCTTCACCAGGAGTCCATAGCAACTAGAATCGCTCCAATTGGACATCAGGATCATCGGATATGAGCAATTAAAGTTAGGAACCCATTTTCTCTTTCTTTGCAAAACCATCAGAAACCACCATTGCCAACTGTCGTTCCTGGCTCTTGGATGTTGCCGAAGCTTGCCTGGGGTGCTGGAGATGTCACTAGTCATGGGTCATGGCGGCTCACCAGAAAACATGGTGGAAAAGGGAGAAAGAGAGTTGGGGAGAGAGAAAAGGTGGTGGGGGGTGGTGGGGTTCTAGTGGTTTTAGATTTTAATTAATTTTTTTAAAAAAAAACCCAATGAAATCATGTTGTTGTCAATCAAATACACACACACACACACACACACATATACACACACATACTTTTATTTTTTAAATACATAATATTTTATTAAAACACCTTTATCAAATGTCTAATCAATTAGATATTATTAAAATACTATTAATATTTAAAATAAACTCTTACTTAATAAATTAATTAAACATAATAATATTAGTAATAATAATGGTAGTAATTACATTAAATTTAAAAATATCAAAACATAAAATTATAATTAAAATTCAATATTCCAAAAGATTAAATTCAAGACTTCATAATAATCTTATAAAATATATTAAGATAACTAAATAATATTAAAGCAAGCAAATATATAAATTATTTATTCTTTAGCTAAAAATAAGACTAAGCGCAACTTAATGTCATGTAATATAATTTATTAACTATAAATTAAACAAACTTATTAATAAATTATCTTACTTTGTAATAAATTGTATAAATCAATTATGCAATATTAAAAAAATATCAATATTTATAAAAAAAAAATTCTATTACAAAATCCAGGGTATTGCAATCTTTTTCCCTAAGAAAAATTCATCCTCGAATTTTAAATAAACAAGAAACAAAAAAACAAAAGAAAGTGAATGGACAAGTTCGAGTACTTGTCCTTGGAATCTTACTTGTCCTTGGAATCTTACACAAACCATTGAAGACATTCAACTTCTTTCTGACTTTGCTATAGCATTCTAGTTGTTATTACCCCTATGTAGCAAAGCTCTTATCTCTGATCACTAATTGACCTCTTTTTATTTCTTAATCTTTGCTTGATTGCTAGTTCCATCTGCTAGAATTCTAATTTTGCGATTTGCTTCTAGCTACTCATTCTTCATATAATATCATATTACGATGCTAACCTATTATTTACATTATGCATCACCTGCAATCCACCTTGGAAGAATCGTCCTATACCTCCTTTCCCAACTTGACCATCAAAACCTTATTATCCCTGTAACGTCTCGAATTTCTGAACTCTGAATAGTACCATTTTCAGTCAGTGAATAATACTATTCAAAACTAGTTTAAGGACTAAAAATAAGATGAGAATAAATTGAAATAAGCAGAATACAAATCAAAGTGACCATCGGGCTATGGACTTAATTGGTATTAATGAACAAGATGGACTATAACCTGATAAGGGGCATTTGGGTCAATTCAACCATGCTGGCAGTACTATGATAGCCTTAGAGCGCAGATGTCTCTGTCCCTAGGAACGTGATGCTTAGGTGCGAGGTTGAGATGACGGAAAGACAGAAGAGGATAAGCAACAGAAATGTGGCATGCCACACTGCCTTGGGCTATTGTCTTATAATACAATTCTGTGATGGTAGCAAGCGACTCTTTAAGCAAAGAGGTTTGAATCGATCAAATGTGAACTATGAGACGCTTGCATTTGCCGGGACATTATATGCTCTTTTTCTGTCGTCACACCAGGGATTTGACCCTGAAGTAGAGAGTAAGGGCTGGTCTTCATCTCAGAGGAAAGAAGCTGGCATGGGTGTCTCTTCATTGTAGTAGCTTTACCCGAGTTGACTTTTGACCTAAATATCAATTAAAATGTGTGAGATTAAAACATTGAAAGGGGATTAAATTTATGAAAGGTGTATGAAAATTGATAAAGGGACACATAGGGAATTAATGAAATTATTAAAAATTATAATAATTAAAATTGATATTCAATTAATATATAGAGAGATAATTGTAATAATAGACAAAATGCATTTAATTTCATCTTATCCATCTTCATCTTCCACCTCCCTTGGCTGAACCACCTAGCCTTCACTCTTCCACCATTTTTTGTCACTCCAAGCTCCAATTTCATGCAATTTCTACCATAAATCTTATAGCCAACTTCAATAAAACTTGATATTAGACCTCCATTTGATGATTGGAAGCAAGAAGAGTTAAGGAATCTTGAAGATTGGAAAGTTAGGAAATTCCTAACTAAGGTATGTGTACTCTCATATTAAATTCTTGTATATTTCTTGAATTTAAGATTGATTATGAGGAATTGACATGAGAAATGAAGACAATGATGCATGAATGAGGGGTCTTGATTTTCGACCAGCCTAGATGAATTAGGACTTTGATGTGTTTGATGGAATTGATCATGAATTCTAGCTTAGGTAAGGTTATAAACTTGAATGGTATGTTGAGTTGCATAAGTTTGCATGAATTGGGAAGATGAGCAATTAGGATTTTGGAAAATTAGAGGTTTTGTGCTATGATGTGCAAGTAATATTTTTGAGGTCAAATAAGGACAAACTGATGTGGAATGAATGAGAAATGAAGTTAGTTGGTGACAGGAAATAATGAATTAAAAGTGTGGTTAATGTGCTAGAATCTGGATAGCTTGTGTCCAGTGTACTTGAATGCCTATAAGTTGAGATACATAGCTCTAATTGGTGTGAAACCAATTGGAAATAAAAGTTAAGACATAATGCTAAAATTGTCATGAGGAGAGGTTACCCAGAAAATGACCATAGGAAGCCTTGATTAGGGATTGAATCTGGGTTACTAATTCTAGACTGGAGAAGATAACCAAATGAATAGTACTTAGTAAATTAGTCATAACTCACTCTAGGAAACTCCAATTTAGGTGATTCTTGAACCTATGGAATTCTGAAACATAGGAGAACAATTCATATGAAGAACTTAAAGCCAAATTATGACCCTAACTCAATTAAATTGCTAGATAAATTTGATCCAGAAAACCTGTCTTGGTTCTGGACTGAACCTGGAAATCCTAAACATTTAGGTATTCGACCAGTTTTGGCAAAATTGCCATAACTCAAGCTATAAAACTGCAAATATAGTAATTTTAAATCCAAAATTCTCCTAAAACATAGGACTACAACTTTTAGGTTTTTAGAGCAAAGTAGGGAAATTATTAGGATAAGTTAGGAATGTCAAATATGGAATTCCTGCACCTAAAGTATTTTGTCTTATGACCTCTGAATGGTTATTAGGCTATAACTTTCTCTACAAAACTCTAATTGAAGTGATTCAAAAAGATTTGGAAACCTAAGACAAAGGCCTAAAACTTTGTTTTAGGGACCTCAAGCCAATTCTTAGCCTAAAGTGCTCGGATATTAGTTGCAAAATTTGATAAAATTCTGAAAAACAAGGAAAGTGCAGGGTTTAGTACCTTGTAATAGTACTTAGTAATTTGACCATAACTTGTCACACCCTACCCCTCTGTAAGACATAACATGATCCCGTAGTATACCTAATGAATTACCAAACTTCGTCTACTGATATCCCATTAAATACACTACAAGGGATTTTAAACCTTTTCTTACTTCTTTTTACAGTGGTGAGTACTATTTACAGGTGTTAAAAATTCTTTTAACTGAAGTGAAACCAAATAACTCATTTGAAGTATTAACAATTTCTGTAAAAATTTTGGCAGAGTGCCATCTGTATTTTGAATAAAATAGTTCTTCAGAAACCTGTAAAAAGTACTTCCAATATTTTCCTCAATCTCAAACTCCAATAACCAATCAATACAATAAGTTTCTCAACATTTGCCAACTCAAATCCATAATAATTTTCCAGTGTTTTCAAAAGCTGAGATAAAAGAAATTTATCACAATTTTTACAAGCTAAAATAATTTACAATTTAGTTTACAACTTTAATGTACAATTTTAATTTACAACTGCTCAAAACTAAGAACAATATATACATACAGTGAACATACATTACAATACAAAATGCAGAATATGGTATACTCAATATACCCGATGAACTCTCAATGTAGCACTAGCAGCCTAGTTTGCTACCTGTCAGTCTGTCTACCTGCGACAGCAATAAAAAGTTATCACTGAGCCAATGTCTCAGTGGTGCACAACATTAACAAAATGCAACTTTAAATCATAAATCATAAGTCATATAAATAGTGGATACTTAAAACCATAGTTAAATTCAAAGACAGTGAATGTCATAAAGAATTTAAACTCTATTTCACAATATCACAATAAATATCAATAAATCATACACACAACTTAATCATGTTGCCAAAGTCTAATTCGTCCCAAAAGCCGATGGCTAGTGAGGAATAACATAGCTAGCTAGCAATAATATGAGTACTCATTCTATTCGTCCTCAACAGGCACACACCTCAACACTTCAGCCAGAGAGGGAATTCAAAGTCAATTCGTCCCACTAGACAAGCTAGTGAGGAATTCAATCAATATACATGATAGCTGTGGTTTCAAACTATTTACAATATTTTTCAAGCAATAAGTATCCATCAAATATCCATTCAAACACGTTTCCACAATTTAAAACAATAATATACAAATAGTCATAATTTATTTCAATTGAAAAATTCAAAAGAAATAACTATTGTGCACAAACCTCTGATAAATGTCTCTTGGCTCTGACTCAGTGTTTCCTTCCCCTTCCCTGAGTCTTTGCTAACTGAAACGCACAATTTGAAGTGTTTCAGAACTCATTTAAACTGTCTCTAACAATAAGGTTCATTAGTTAATTTATTGAATTCTATTATTTTCCTTAGTCAACCTAAAATGTTGACCCTCGATGCACTCTAGGTGAATTAGGTTTAATGTTACCAATATGTCATATTTTATAGCCTTTTAGTATTGGTACATGTTACCAAATTTATTTTCAAGTATGTTGCATTTTATTGCAATTTGTCGGATTTCGGTATACTAATTTGACCTAGCCGGATGACCTAGTTTCCTCGGTTTTCGAGTTTCGGTCTAAACTAAAAACTTGTAGGTCTATGTCTTATTACACGCAGGTAAAATTTCAGGTCATTCTGAGTTGTGTAGACCAAGTTATGGTCAATTTACCAATGCTGGACAGAATGCACCAAAATGGTAGGTTTAGGTCATTTTTAGGTCACTTTTGGTTCGGCCAGTTTTGGTACCTGAACTTGTGCAACCTATTTGGCTTGGTTCTGGCTATTTCTAGGCTTTGGTGTCTTCATAAGAATTGTAGACATATGTCTCAACTATTCATGGTAAAAATTTCAGGTCAATTGGACCTGTTTTGAGTAAGTTATGTTCAAAACACTAACTACTGCCCAAATGGTCAATTTTCAGGCTTTCAAGTCCTTAATCCGGATATGATCATTTTTCAAGTCACCTTCTAGGCAGAATTTTGGTAAGTTTCCTTCATAAAAGTTGGCACATTTTGTGCCTAGTTTCACCTCCAATTGGTCTCATACCAATTGGAGTCATACACAAAAGGTTCTAAGCCAAAACACACACTGCCCTACTACACACTTCTCATCACTTACCAATTACATATTCAACACTTACCAAACTACTTCCTTCATGCCAATTCTGGTTTATACCTTACCATTAACACATTTAACAACACATTTTGGTCATTTTGGACAGCTTGTAACCATTCTCAATATGCACACTATAGCATATAATTTTTTAAAGTCCATTTACACCATTTAACCACATGAACATTGTAACACCCCTAAGTTCGGTAGTGCGTTCTACTGTTCCGGTGACCAGTGTTGCCCGGACAGCTAGGATGCCTAGAACTACACTTCGATATGAGTGAGGAGACATAAAATAATGAAATACAAGAAGAGAAAATACAAGAAAAATAAAGGAGAAATAATAGCAAAGAAATATAACCAAGTTAAGCGAGCCAAGAACCCTAGCGATGGGTGACCGCACCGGGAAGTCACGGCGTGGACCGTTGACTAACCTTGGACTGTGGGGAACCCTGGAAAATATTTTTAGGACTTAAATAGACATCAATTGAAGTATAAATATCATTAGAAATATCAAAGAAAAATTAAATAATTAGTACAAAGAAAAGTGAGAAATCGAAAAACAGACAAAACCCGGTGTTACCGAAAAATCGAGAATGTAACCCGAACAGGGGCATTGTGGTCATTTGACATCCCGAGTTGTCTTTTGACCTAAATGTCCATTAAAAATAAATAATATTACACTTGAAAAATATAATGAAAAATTAAATTGGTGGTATATAAAGTAAATAGCAAAAATTATGGGTTTAATGTGGAATAAATGAAAATTAAACATATAAAATGAATTAATTTGTGAAAGTGGACCACTATGGAATAAATTAAGAACTAAATGGGCAGGTGTACACCTATTATACAATCTGCAACTTCATCTTCCTCACTTGGTTCATCCATGCCGAAATGAAGAATTGAAAACCTCCATTGCCATTTGGCTTAAAGCTTCATCCTCTCCTTCATTTTACCTCCAATCACCTAGGTTGTTTCATTAAAGATTACCTCCACATCACAAGGAAGAGTTTGATAGCAAAATCAAGAAGTTTTAGTGAAGATTTATCAAGTCCTAACAATAGGTAAGTTTGTATTTTTGAATATTGCTTTGTTAAAGTTTGAAAACATGTTATGGGTGTTTGCTTGGTGAAGAAATTTTTAAGTTTTGAGGAGTTATTGACATATCCAATTTTGGACAGCCATGAAGTTGTATATGTGATGATTTATTCTTACATATATTTGGTGGGAATTCATGTTGAGTAGAATGATTTAATGTCCTAGTAAGTTATTTCCATGTATATGTGGTGATTGTGCAATTGGGATTGAAGTTGACGAAATTATGGGACACTTTGGCAATGTGAGCATTTTGGCAGCCTTGGGACTCTTTGATGAATGTTTGAATTCATGAAGATATTGGATGAATTGTGATATTGAGGATTGATGAAAATGTATGTAAATTGGTTGTGGAAATTGTATGTAATAATGAGTAGTGTTTATGTGAATATATTGTTGTATTTGGACTTTATGAATTAGAGTTTTATTTGGTGTATTGAGGATATTTGTATTCTGCCCAAAGTGACTTTAAAGTGAAGTGATATATGGTTTTGGTAATGTACCAAAACAGAATTGGGTTGAGGAGTGGATTTATGGCAAGTAAATGTGCAATTGATAGATGTTAAGCAATGTATTTAAGGGCAGTATGCATTTTAGCCTATAACTCTAAATGTGTAACTCCAATTGGTATGAGACCAATTGGAGGTGAAACTAGGCACAAAATGTGCCAACTTTCATGAAGAAAACATACCAAAATTCTGCTTGCAAGGTAGCTTGAAAAATGACTAAATCCGGATTAAGTGCAAGTGAGGCCTGAAAACTGACCATTTGGGCAGCAGTTAGTGTTTAGGCCATAACTCACTCAAAACATGTCCAATTGACCTGAAATTTTAACCATGAATAGTTATGACCCATATCTACAAGTCTTATGAAGACACCAAAGCCCAGAAATGATTATAAGCAAGTCAAACAGCTTGTACAAATTCGGGTCCAAAAACTAGCCGAACCAAAGTTGACCAAATTGACCTAAAATGACCAAATTTGATGCCATTTGACCAGCAATAGTAAAATGACCATAACTTGGTCTACATAAATCGGAATGACCTGAAATTTTGCCCCGCGTGCAATAAGACATAGATCTACAAGTTTGTAGTTTTGACCGAAACTCGAAAACCGAGGGAACTAGGTCGTCCGGCTAGGTCAAACTAGTATCCCGGAATCCAGCAAGTTGCAATAAAATGCACTAAACAAGAAAACGAAATTGGTAACATGTACCAACCCTAAAATACTATCGAATGTGACACATTAGTAACGTTAAAACCTAATTTACCTAGAACGCATCGAGGGTCGACATATTAGGTTGACTAAGTAAATATTTGAATTCAGTGAATTACTTATCGAACATTATCGTTAGAGACAATTTAATTTAGTACTGAAACACTTCAAATTGTGTTTCTCAGTTACCAAAGACTCAGGAAAAGGGAAGGAAACACTGAGTCCAGACCAAGAGACAGTCATCAGAGGTTTGTGCACAACAACTATTACTTTTGAATTTTTCAATTGAAATGAATTATGACTATTTGTACATTATTGTTTTAAATTGTGGAAATGTGTTTGAATGGATATTTATTGCTTGAAAAGCATTGTAAATTATTTGAAACTGTGAGAAATTGTTTGAATGATATTGATGGATACTTATTGATTGAAAAGCATTGGAAATGGTTTGAAACCACAGCTATCATGTATATTGATTGTATTCCTCGCTAGCTTGTCTAGTGGGACGAATTGAATTCCCTCTCTGGCTGAAGTGTTGAGGTGTGTGCCTGTTGAGGACGAATTGGATGAGTACTCATATTTTTGCTAGCTAGCTATGTTATTCCTCATTAGTCATCGACTTTTGGGACGAATTGAACTTTGGAACATGATTAAGCTGTGTGTGATTTATTGATATGTATTGTGAGATTGTGAAATGAATTTAAACTCTTATTGACATATACTGTCTTTTGAATTCAACCATGACCTGACTTATTGAAATTTATTGTGATATTGAGAAATGGAGTTTAAATTCTTGTTGATAATTACTGTCTTGAAATTAACTATGGTTTTAAGTATCCACTATTTATATGATTTATGAATTGTGATTTAAAGTTGTATTTGGCTAATGTTGTGCACCACTGAGACATTGTCTCAGCGATAGCTTTTTTTATTGCTGTCGCAGGTAGACAGACAGACAGGGCAGCAGACTAGGCTGCTAGTACCTCCAGCGAGAGATTTTCGGGTATAACGAGTATACCACATTTTGCATTTTGTACTGTAATGTATGACCACTGTATGTACATATTGTTTTTGATTTTGAGCAGTTGTAAATTCAAATTGTACCTTGAAGTTGTAAAATAATTATGAGTTATTTTGGCTTGTAAAAAAATTGTATTATATTTCTTGTATCTCAGTCCTTGAAAAATCACTGTGGATTTGAATTAAGAAATATGTTGTGTTGAGAAATACGTTGGAGTTTAGATTTGGAAATATATTGAAGTGCTTTTTACAGGTTTTCTGAAGAACTGTTTTATCCAAAATACAGATGGCACTCTGCCAAAATTTTTACAGAAATTCCAAATAATTCAAATGTGTTAGTTCTATCACTTCAGTTCAAAAAGGTTTTTAACACCTGTAAATAGTGCTCACCACTGTAAAAGAAGTAAGAAAAGTTTTTAAAATCCCTTGTAGTGTATATAATGGGTTATCAGTAGACGGAGTTGGTAATTCATTAGGTATACTACGGGATCATGTTTTGCCTTACAGAGGGGTAGGGTGTGACAAACATAACCCATTTACACACCCAATTCCAAACCATTATACACATATCCATACTGCCATCAATAAAAACATCTTAAAAAACCATAAACAAGTAAAAACAAGCTACATATACTGAATTTCCATGGCTGCCACAAGTTTACACATACCCATCAACATCCACTTTCACTTTTCCAAGCTTACAATCAAACTTTACACATGGGATTCAACTTCAATACAATTAAACATTTAAATCAACATTCAAACAGCCATTTACATGCAAGGACAAGCTGTTCATGGTGAGGTTTCATGGCTGCCATAATAGCTTAACTCCAATAAGTCATCAAATATCAAAAATTCTTCCATAAATCAACTACCCACAACCTTGGTTACACTTTTAATGAAACAAGAATTAAAAACACTCACTTACCACTTTTGAAGTTCTTCAAAACCTCACAAAAACTTAACTTTCTTGCTCCTAGTATGCTGCCCAAGGTATGGTAGTCAAGTTTAGTGAAGGAACCTAATGGAAAAAGTGGCTAAAACATGCTTGCATGGAGCTCTCACCATGGACGGCTATGGAGGTTTTCTCCCAAGGTTGATTTCGGCTGGTTCTCTTCCTAAGGTTGAAGATGACAGAATTTTCTGTCTAAAGGCTAATTCAAGGTCCACTTTGAATAAATTATCAAATGTCTAATCAATTAGATATTATTAAAATACTATTAATATTTAAAATAAACTCTTACTTAATAAATTAATTAAACATAATAATATTAGTAATAATAATGGTAGTAATTACATTAAATTTAAAAATATCAAAACATAAAATTATAATTAAAATTCAATATTCCAAAAGATTAAATTCAAGACTTCATAATAATCTTATAAAATATATTAAGATAACTAAATAATATTAAAGCAATCAAATATATAAATTATTTATTCTTTAGCTAAAAATAAGACTAAGCGCAACTTAATGTCATGTAATATAATTTATTAACTATAAATTAAACAAACTTATTAATAAATTATCTTACTTTGTAATAAATTGTATAAATCAATTATGCAATATTAAAAAAATATCAATATTTATAAAAAAAAAATTCAACATGTTGAAATAAACAAACCTTTTAATAAATTATCAAATGTCTAATCAATTAGATATTATTTATTTCAAAAGGTTTGTTTATTTCAACATTTTCAATTTCTCACATTTTCCTCCTATCTTTTGCTATTTAGATTATGTACCACCATTTTAATTTTTCATGACATTTTCCTAGTGTAATATCATGTATTTTTAATGGACATTTAGGTCAAAAGGCAACTCGGGATGTCAATTGACCACAATGCCCCTATTCGGGTTGCATTCCCAATTTTTCGGTAACACCGAGTTTTATCATTTTCTCGATTTCTCGTTTTTCTTTGTACTAATTAATTAATTTTTCTTTGATATTTCTAATGATATTTATACTTCAATATATATTTATTTATGTCTTAAAAATATTTTCCAGGGTTTCCCGCAGTCCAGGGCTAGTCAACGGTCTACGCCGCAACTTCCCGGTGCGGTCATCCATCGCTATGGTTCTCGGCTCGTTAACTTGGTTACATTTCATTGCTATTATTTTTCCTTTGTTTTTCTTGTATTTTCTTTTCTTGTATTTCATTATTTTATGTCTCCTCACCCATATCTAAGTGTAGTTCCAGGCATCCTAGCTGTCCGAACAACACTGGTCACCGGAACAGTAGAACGCACTACTGAACATAGGGGTGTTACATAACTAGAGCTCTAAAACTTCAAATTGAATGATTCAAAAAGGGAATTAAAGTTAAAACATAGGGGAACAACTTTCATGAAGAAAGTGTGGCCAAACTGATTCTACATCTTGGCCAAATTGCTAGGGAAAATTAAAGCATCGATTATGGAATTCATTGAACTTTCACAAAATGACTTGAAATGTGATATGTACTTAACATAAATGGTTTAATGAACATATATATCATATGAATATGTAATTGGGACTTATGTTCCCATCATGAATGGAATGCAAATGCTATGAGCATGAATAACACATGAAATGAAATAATGAGTATAATGATATTAAATTGTCCATGTATGCCTAGACATCAGTGTATGGGTCGGATCGATTGGTATGCCAATTAGGGACTACAAATGCAGTACTGCCCATAGCTTGCTAGTCTACTTCATGAATGATTATTGATAGACAATGTATGTCTGATATGGTTATTCTTTTGGCTTTATGCCTAACATGCTAGCAACTATGCTTGACAGTTTTACTGGCTTTTATACCTGCCCGCTGGCTTTATGCCTGACAGATGTATGCCTAATAGGCACATGGGGTGTCTAACTAGTATACTCCCATATATCCAGTCTTAATAGTCTGTTAGAGGTTGCATTGGGCATTGAAATAAATCTAATAAGTTAAATATTAAAAGAGGAAGAAAAAGATTCCAAATGAATTAAATTGCTCCTAAAGATCAACAATTGTGTATAACTCATAATAAATTGAAAATGCATCTCTTTTATGATACTACAAACTTGAAATATTTATTTTTATTTGTTTAGTTCATTTTTGTTTTATCAATATGCTTAGAGAGATGGATTTTTCCTCGCGTAGGTACTGAAGATAAAGCCCAGCAAACGTTAGACTGGGATTTAGACTACAGATCTGCACTAGGTCAGTGTCATCTCAGCAGATTATTTTGGTAGGGTTCACCGAGCTACATATTTTGTCATTGTACATTGTAACCACATATTAAGTTTGTAATTTGAATTCAGAATTTGTGTAATAATTTTGTACATTATGTAGATTAATAAATTTTGTAAATTCCATATATGAAATGAGTTTGCAATTTGATATGGATCAATATGAATAAATGATTGGAAATTATTATTGAGGATGATATTATAATTTGAAATTATTGAAAATGATGATGAGATTTTATTTAAACAGGTAAATGTTTAGCAGGTTAAGTGTTAATAAAACAGGGGAAACCCTAGCAGTTTCTCCATTTAAATATTATAATTTTTAAATAAGAATGGAACCAAAATTAAAAATGAAGAAGCAAAATAAGATAAGGTGCTCCGACATAGTATATAGCATTCCTTGCTCGACTACACTGTAGATCAGATAAAGGGTGTTACAATCCCCTACTACCCTTTATAGGAAATTGCTCATCGTGGTTATTTAGGGCCCCTTAAATCTACTAGTTTTACCTGAACTGTGACATCCTCACTTTAGATAATCTATACGTTCTATTGTTCCGGTGACTAATGTCGGTGCGGACAGCCAGAATGTCTGAAACTATATTTAAACTAGAGTGATGAGTCATAAATAACCCAAATAATAACAAGAAAAATTAAAGAAAATTTAAGAAATGAAATGCACTAAGGTTAAATGAGCCGTAGTCCTTAGCGATGGGTGACCTAATGGGAAGCAACTGTAAAGACAGTTGTCGACCTTATACCCGCGGAGAAACCCTGTGAAATAATTTATGGGACTCCAAAGAAGAGTTATTGAGGTTTCGATGGCAGCAGAATGCCAAGAAAATGTTAAGAAAATTTTATTTATCGGTACAGACAGTTTTAGCTCAATGAGCTAAACGAAGGGCATTCTAGTCATTTCGCCTTCAGAGATGATTTTTGACCAACTTGTCCAATTAAGTAACTAAATTATATGACATAAAATATGAATAAATATTGCTAAAAATTTAATTAAAAATGAGTAAAAATGAAAGAAAAGGAAAATGAAAGAAAAAGCTTAATTATGACATCATGCTTGCCATTTAAACCTCCCAACCAATCCCATTTAGACACACACTTATAAAACCATTAAAAAGACATAAAATTTAAAAAAGAATTCAGACCTTCATCTTCACCTTCAGCTGGCCGAACCAGCTCTTCCCTAGCTCCCCCATTTTTCTTTATCTTCAAGCTTAAATTCCCTTATTTCTCACCCAAAACCTCAAAGCCCCAACACTAAAAATAATTCTTGGATCCTCCTAGAGTGTTTGGCAGCCAAGAAAGAGTTAGAAAGTGAAGGAAAATTTAAGATTAACCAAGAGAAAATTCTGCTCACAAGGTTAGTGCTAGTCACACTCTTTTCTTCCTTTCTAAAGTTGAGATTAAGGTTAAGTATGAATAAATTACAAGGAAAAAGGTTGAAACTTATGCATGAATTTAGAAATAAAAATTTCTGCTAGCCTTGGTGTGTGGTTAGTTTGATGTGTTTGATGAGTTTAATTATGTTTATGCATGATGATAATTGTATACAAATGAATTAGAACGGAGGATTGAATGGTTTGCATGAATTGGAGGAAATAACAAATTAGGGTTCGGAGACAATTGGGGGTATTGTGGTATGATGCAAAAATTGAAGTGTTTAAGGTTACCTATTGACCATTTGATGATAATTGGTGGTAATTTGAAGTGGATTTTTGAATTGAATTGAGGATTGCATGAGTGGATTTGTTGCTGGAATTTTGGACCTCTAAGTCCAGTGTGTTTGTGTGGTCATAACTTGAACTATGTTGCTCCAATTGGTATAAGGCCAATTAGAGATGAAATTAGACATGAAATGCAACATTTTTGGTGAAGAAATCATGCTTAGAAAACTAATTTAAGCTGACCTAAAAATTGCCTCAATCCCTGTAATACACAAGCTGTCTCTGGAAAATGACTAAATGAACAGTGTTTGTTCAAATGGTCATAAGTTAGTGTAGAGTTGTCCAATTGACCTAAATTTTATATCAATGGAAAGCTAAGACAATTTAGAACAACTTTTATGAAGAATAGAAATCCAAATTATAATCATAACCAATTCAAATTATTAGCCAAATTTAGGACATCAAAACTGCCAGAAACAAGATTTGCCCAGAATTTTTGGACAATGGCTAATCCGGCCAGTTATGGTGATTTGGCCATAACTTGAGCTACAAAACTCCAAATGGAGTGATTCAAAAAGGAAATTAAAGAAGACACATAAATGAACAACTTTGATGAGAAAAGTTTGCCAAATTCTCACTGTAGCTTAGACCAATGAAACAGTAAACATTAGCCATGAAATCTGAAAATTTGAAATACCTTGAAATAAGCTTTAAATTGAGATTGGCAATTAATGCCAACATGTGTAAAACTCAAAATGTGGGATCTTAGTGTAATTAGGATTAACATATTTACTAATTATGAAAAGTCCACTTTTTGAGTGAATAGTAAGGTAAATAGTAACCTCAATAATATTAATGCAAAGGACCAAAACTTAAATTGCTAATGATACCTCACTTAAATGATTTAAGGTATGTTTATATCATGTGATTAGGTAGATGGGATTTGTATTCTCATCACAAATAGAACTTAGGAGACATAGTTGATATAATTTGAAGCGTGAATTGTAAATTACTAAAAATGAAATATTAAAGGTATAAATGATGTGTAAATAATATTCGGAGACTTTCCCTTTAATTGAATAAAAATGAAAATTTGCTTGAACCTAGGTGCATGTGAATTAGTGTGATAGATTAGAGAAGAAATTGTAAATGAACTATATGAATGAAATTTATGAACATATGCATTAGATAAAAATGAATTTGGACATTGTATTTCCACTAGGAAATAAAATAAAACCTATTGACACTTAATGGTACATGAGTGAAAATAAGAGGAATCATAAATGCTTAGTAAGCAAAAACATTTCTTGAATTGCAAATGATAAGTTATATAAATAATATAATGAATAAATAAATCATATTAATGTATGAATGAGACATTAGTTCTCATTATTATAGAAAGAAAAAAATACTTTGAATATAGTGGTATAGAAGGATAATTGATGTGAATTGCAGTCATATGAATGATCAAATGAATGTATAAATTATAATAAATGCATAAATTATGTAGAATTGTATTTTGGAAATTTATACTTCTACTAGGAATAAAATTGAAATGTTATAAATTATAATTAGAAAATAAAATGAAATAGTAAAACTTAGGAACATTTAATGGTAATAATGTGCCTATGTATTGCCTAGACACGTGTGTCAGATTGGATAGATTGACATACCAATAGGGTATTATTTTAGCAGTACTGTGTAAGGCTTTATGCCTGTATTTCTGGCTTTATGCCTGCATTCATGGCTTATATGCCCGATTATCTGATTATCTGTTACCATGGCTTTTTAGCCATATCGACTGCATACGTAGTTGACGTTCTGCATTTCATGTCCTATGGTATGACGACCCGAGACACTACGGTGTCCAGTGCTTAGTGACCTGCTTATCCAGTTTAGTCAGCCTGTCATAGGTTACTTGGACAGTGAAATAAATTAAGAATATTAAAAATAAAAATATTAGAAATTAAATAAATGAGTTAGAAAGACTTGAAAAGAATTAGTTAAAATTAAGAATATTAATTATTATGAAATGATCCAAACCACATAAAAATTGTTAAGTAAAGTGATGAAAAATTAGCAAAAGTAGGTATAACTTAAATAAGTATTATAAATGTACCTTCTATAACCATATGAATATAAACTTAGTATTTTTTTTATTAATTTTGTATATTATATATTATTACTGTGAAATTAAGAACTAAACGCTTCCAAAGAGGAACAAATTAGAACAAAAGTTAGTTAATACTAGAAATATCATATTAAATTAAATTAAATTCCTGAGTATCCAAATGAAGCTTCATTTCTTTTTTTATTTGTATATATTATTTTCTTGTTATATTATCGCACCATTAAGCAGTAATGCTTAGTGCGATGGATTTGTTTCCTTCGCGCAGGTACTGAAGCTAAAACCCAATAGATATTAGACTGGGATTTTTGGAGTCCGAATCTGCAGAAGTGTCAGAAGAGTTTAAGGTTGTCACCTTCTCAGCAATGCATGTAGATAGGGCTCACAAAAGTCATATTATGTATTTTGTGCATTATAATTAGTTATTATGTTGAAATGTAAATTATGGAATTGTAATTAATTTGTATATCATGTAAATTGTGAATTTATGTAATTAGTTTGTAAATTATGTAATTAATAGAAATTTGAGAATTTTCATATATGAATTTAGCTTGAATAGATTTGTATAGAAATGAGTATGGAATTGAAATACATAAATGATATTTGAAATACTGAGATGATTATGATGTGTATGAATGAGATTATTACTGAAAATTATTGTTGAAATTTTTAAATAGGTAAACAGTGAAAATATGTCAAATGGTAATAAAAGAGGATAAACTCCATCAGTTTCTCCTTAGAACATAAATGATTTTAAAATATAACGTGTTCAAAATTATTAAAGGAATAAAATAAGATAAGATAGGGTGTTTCGGCACCGAGTGTGACATGCCTTGCTCGGCTAGACGGGTGAGGGGTGTTACATGAACTAACATGGCAGTGGTAAAAGTGTTTCCATCACACCCCCAACCAATATATTTGCCATGTTCATTCTCCTTGACATAACCACATCTACTACCCATAGCTTTTGTAACGATCGGGCTCCAACCACTAGAGGAATTGTCCGCTTTGGCCATGAGCCTCACGGTTTTGTCCCATAGGTGGAATGGAGAACTTCCCAGGAGGTCACCCATCCTAGGATTTCTCTAAAGCGAGCACGCTTAACCCTGGAGTTCTTCCAACTCTCCAGGCCATTCCACCAAAAGGCGCTTCTAGTGATTAGTTTCCCTATTTTATATGTCATTACTTTTTGAACCCAATACCATCTCCGTGCTTTACCGATGTGGGATTTGCCTAAGGGACCTTTCTCCCCCCTTTTCGGGACTCAGCGTCCTCACTGAGGTTTGCCCCACCATTGCCCAGGAGGACACGCGAGCGGCTCTGACACCAATTGTAATTACTAAAACATGTCATACCTTACCCCTCTGTAAGGCATAACATGATCCCGTAGAATACCTAATGAACTACCGAACTTTACCTACTGATAACTCATTAAGTACCCTACAAGGGATTTTAAAACAATTTTCTTATTTTTGATAAGTGGTGAGCATTTTCTAATAGGTATTTAAAACATTTAATTGAAGTTAAAAACTAGTTAAAACTTTTGGCCCATTTTATTTTTCCGCAAATTTTATAAAAATTTTGCCAGAGTTCCGTTTGTATTTTGAGAAAACAGTTCTTCAAATACCTGTAAAAAGCACTTCCAATAATTTTTCTCAACCACTACTTCAATTTCATAATCAATCTCAACTAATTTCTCAAGTCTCAAAATTTAACTGTCAACATTTCTCAATTCCCAAAATTCAATAATCATTAAAATAATATCTATCAATCTCATTCAAATTAAAATAAAACATTTCCATTCATTAAAGACAAACAATCTATATATACATCATACTAAAATCTACATTGGGAAAATCCAAACTAAATTTTATTACAACTTTATACAAACTTTGTACAAGCTGCTCAAGATCGAATTTACATGTCCATACATTTATGTGCAATACATACATCAAAATAAATATTTACAAGCAGGGTATAAATTATACCCGATAACTTCAAGCTGATAAATCCTCAATCCTCAGCAGCTCAGTCTGCTGCTCCTCTAGTCTCTATATCTGCGACAGCAATAGAAGCTATTGTTGAGTACTAGAACTCAGTGGTGCACAATATACTAAAATAATCTTTATGCAGAACTTAAATCACATTTATTCAAAAATTTGACTGAACATGAGAATTAAATACAAATAATGCATTTTGAGATTTTAATCCCAAACAATTTCATTTTGAAGTATCAAATCACAATTCATAAAACCCACAGTTAGATCATGCCATTCGAAACAAATAGAATCTCAATAGCCAGAGGCTAAAGAGAAATCACATCACAAGGCTAGCTAGCTCAAATATATGGATATCCATTCACATCCTCTTCTACTGGCACACCTCAACACTTCTCCAGAGAAGGAATCAAAATTCGAAACTAATTACCCCCACTAGTCATGCTAGTGAGGTGTTCAAATATATGGTCCCTTGAACTTCTTCCCAAATGTAGGAGCTGAACTAGACTGACCTGGGCCCCTCTTCTGCTGTCTTTCCCTTCTAGTCTGCTCACTGATTCTTACTTTTTCAACCTTTATTGCCGCTTCCACTAACTTGGTAAAGTCAGTGATTCCCAAGGCAGTGATCATAATCTTTATGTTGTCATTCAATCCCTCTTCAAATCTCTTGCACCTTTCAGCTTCATTAGGGACTATCTCCCTTCCATAGCGGCTTAATCTAACGAATTCCTTCTCATACTCGGCCACTGACAACTGTCTCTGCCTCAGATTAATGAACTCTCTTCTTCTCTCTTCCAGGTATACACTACCCACATATTTCTTCTTGAATTCGGAGAGAAAGAAGTCCCAAGTTACTATTTCTGGCTGTACTTCACTGGACACAGTATCCCACCACTCATATGCATCGTCTTGCAGCAGAGATACAGCAGATTCCAAGTTTTGCTCTGGAGTGCAGTGGAGTTGTTTTAAAACTCTGCCTGTTCTGTTCAACCAATTTTCGGCTGCAACAGAATCATCTTCTCTCTTGCCATAGAAGTCCACTGCTCCATATTTTCTCAATTTCTCCAGATGTGATTTTGGTTGTGGAGGTGGTGGTGGTGGTGCTGGCATTACCCCAGCCATTTGTCTGAAAAATTTGGCCAATTGATGGAACATAGCCTGTGGAGGCTGAGCAGGGTCTGCTTGAGCTGGCGGAGCAGGTTCTCCCATACCCCCAGTCTCAGCTGCTGCAGTTGGAGCACGACTCTCCACTTCCTCCTCAACTGCTCTCTGAGTTGAAGGGTCCATATCGTATTCAAAATAAGAAAGACAAACAGATCTGCATTAGTGTCACCTCGACTCTTACAAATGCAATGCATGGTATGGACTCATTCTAGGCCCAGAAACGCCTAAACCAGGCTCTGATACCACTAAATGTGACACCCCTTACCCGTGTACAGTATATCCGAGTAAGCAAAGTCACACGGTGTATCGGCACACTCTATTTACCTTAATCAATTTTTGTCATAGTTTTGAATATAATTTATGAAATATAATTTATTTTAGCCATTTATCGAAATTATTATTTATTTGAGGTTCCGAAAATTTTAAAGAAAATCCGGCAGAGTACCGGCTAAAAATGGAGAAAACAGTTCTTCGGAACCTGTGAAAAACACTTCCTATGATTATATTCAATCATCTCAAACTCCAATATCAAAATCTCAATATTTTTCAACCATTCATTTCTCAATCATTCATCTCATTTGATAATCATGTACAAGTCATAGATAGACATTCACTTTTCCATTCACAAATACAATTTTCATTATTTACATGAACATCAAAATACATTACATAAGTTTAATTACATATGAGAAAATAAAAGTTAGATACAAGATACCAAAATGAAACCTAGTGTCCTACCAATGCAGTGTAGAAGGTGAGGTGACACGGACACTATGCAGAGCTGCAGGATGGACTCACCCAGTCTGCGGTCTACTGGGCTCACGATCAGTATCTCCAGAACCTACGCGTGGCAAAAGCAACGCGCTAAGCAATGATGCTTAGTGGTGCAATAATTAAATAAAAGGAAATAGCAGAAAATAAATATGCATTGAATGTATATGTCTTATTTGTTTTGTATTTGTATATCCATTTATTTCGTTAACTTTGTCCACTTTCATTCATTTGGTTACCCAAGTAACCTATACTAAATGACTGGACTGGATAAACGGGTAAACTGGCACTGGGTATCTAGTACCTCGGGCCGTCACACCATCGGTCACATGTGCATCTCCGTGCAGCAAATGTAACAGCTAATAAGTCAGAATGACAATAGGCACAAGGCCAAATATCAACACAAGGTCAGAATGGCTAAAAGCCATAAAATCACAGAATGGCATAATGCCATGTGCAGTACTGCTAACTGAACCCTATTGGCATGCCAAACTATCCAAACCAATCTTGTTAGGTATACTAGGGCATTTGATACTTTTAAATTCTTCAAATTTTGAATTTCAAGTTTTGGTATCACTATTCACTTCATTGGTCAACAAAAAGTTGACTTTTGCATAGAAAATAGGTGCATTGGTTTTAACACTCCCAATGTACCACATTTTGCATTTAAAACTTGTTGGAATAAGTCACCAAATCCATTTCCAAGTTTAGCACTAAGGGGGCAGAAATTTCAGATTTTGTACCATAAGTTTACTATTCCATTAGGGACTGTTACATTGAGAATTTGAGGAAATGATAAACATGAAAGTTGTTCCTTATTTTGTCTAGTTGAATTTCCTTTTTTGAATCACTCAATTTGGAGTTTTTTAGCTCCAGATATGGTCCAAAAACCACAGCTGGCCGGATTTCAATTCTGCAGAATTTACCAAATCTACAGTACCATGAACAGTGACTGCCACTGCCTTGTTGGATAGGTTCTGGTCAGAATTTGGGGTAGGTTTCTTCATGAAAGTTGTTTGTCTATGTCTTATCTTGTTGCTGTAAAAATTTCAGGTCAAATGGACCATTCTACAGTGAGTTATGGCCAAATGAACAGTTACTGTTCATTTGGTCATTCTGCAGAACCTGTTTGCAGGGTATCCGGATTGGGGCCAACTTTTGGTCCACTTGCTTTGGTCTTTTGGGCATGGTTTCTTCAGCAAAATTGTGCCATTATAGGTCTAGTTTCAGGTACAATTGGCCAAACACCAATTGAACCTACACAGCCAAAGATATGATAGTCCAAACAGGCTGGACTCACAGCCTCCCTGCTGCTGTCACTAGGCAGCCTACCAATTTGGTTTGTAACACTCTAGTTCACTTCAAATTATGATTAACTTACCTCAAATGGTCACTAATTGACCATTAGAATGTTCACTAATCATTTCATAAGCCAAGTCCAATTTTCACTCCCAAAACCCTAATTTCCCATTATGATTCACACAATATGCCTTAATTAACTAGCTAATTCACTATCCACACATATATATGCTTTAAACATGATCTCTAGTCCACTTTAAGTCCATCAAAACAATCAACCCTATCCCTTCCTTAGGGCTGCCGAAATTCATGGCAAACATACACATAAATTGTATTCATTTGGCTTACAAATTCTTACTCCTTTTTAAGTCTCTAACATGGAAATAAAGAGTTTTAGATATATATGTGCACTAACCTCTTGTAGGGCAGAATTTTCCAAGCTTAAACTTCACTTCCTTCCCTTTTCTTGGCTGCCAAAAGGTTATGCAAGGTGCAAGGATGAATTTTAGTGAAAGGTGTCTAGGGTTTATGGTGAAATGAAGAGGGAATTTGAGCTTTGGATTGAAAATCAATGGAGGGAGGGGGAGAAGGGTTTCGGCTGGCTGAAGAAGAAGAAGAAGACCAGAATTTTTTTGGTCTATTTTGACTCTTTTAAGTGATTTAAGAAAGCTTGTTAACTTGTGATTGGTTGGGAGTCAGATAATGACATCATAATATGTCATAAATGGCATTATCTTGTATTTTTTCTGTTCTTTTCTTTTCTACTAACTTTAAATTAATTTTTCATCAATATTAATTCATATTTTATGTCATAATAATTATTTACTCGACTGGACAAGTCGGCCAAAAATCGTCTCTGAAGGCGAAATGACCAAAATGCCCTCCGTTTGGCTTAACGGGTCAAATTTGTCTGTACCGATTGAAAAATTTTTCCAAATATTTTCTTGGCATTCTAATGCCATAGGAACCTCAATGACCCTTCTCTGGAGTCCCAAAAATTATTTTATGAATTTTTCCCCGGGTCTAGGGCTCCTAGTTGCGAGAACCGCAACTTCCCTCTGGTTACCCATCGCTTGGGCACCGGCTCATTTGACTTGCTTGTATTTTATTTCTAAAATTTTTCCTAAATTTTTCTTATTAATATTTGAGTTAATTATGGTCCCTCACTTTAGTTTAAATATTTTTCCGGACGTTCTAGCTGTCCGGACCGACACCGGTCACCGGAACAGTAGAATGTACGGAGTTGCTACCGGGAGGGTGTTACATGGTATCAATCTCTGAACAGCTGTGGGTGCTGTCTCCTCATGTCCTCCTCTCATTCCCAAGTAGCCTCCTGGCCCGAATGATGGTTCCACAGCACTTTCACCAACGGTATCTGCTTATTCCGTAGCTGCTTCACCTCATAAGCTAGAATCTCTATGGGTTCTTCTTCATATGTGAGGTCTGGATTCACTTCAATTTCTTCTACTGGTAGTACATGAGATGGGTCTGATCGATACCTCCTCAACATAGACACATGGAAAACATTATGTATCTTCTCCAACTCTGGAGGTAGTGCCAAACGATATGCCAAAGGACCCACTCTTTCCAGAACCTCATATGGCCCAATGAAACGAGGACTCAGTTTTCCCTTTCTGCCGAATCTCATAATCCTCTTCCAAGGAGAAACCTTGAGGAAAACTTTCTCACCCACTGCATACTCAATATCCCTTCTCTTCAGATCAATGTAGGACTTCTGACGGTCTGATGCAGTCTTAAGTCGATCTCTGATCACCCTGATCTTCTCCTCAGTTTGCTGAACAATTTCGAGTCCAATCATCTTTCTTTCACCTACGTCATCCCAACACAATGGGGTTTTACATTTTTTGCCATACAAAGCTTCATATGGAGGCATCCCAATGCTTGATTGGTAGCTGTTGTTGTAAGCAAACTCAATCAAAGGCAAGTGTGTGTCCCAACTGCCCTCAAATTCAATCACACAAGCCCGTAGCATGTCCTCCAAGATCTAAATTACCCTCTCAGACTGGCCATCTGTCTGTGGGTGGAATGCAATACTGAAGTTCAATCTAGTTCCTAGGGCTCTCTGAAGACTACCCCAAAATCTAGAAGTGAACCTAGGATCTCTGTTTGATACGATGGATACTGGCACTCCATGAAGTCTCACAATCTCATCGATATACAATCTGGCCAATCTGTCTAAACTGTAGTCCATTCGGACTGGCAGAAAATGTGCAGACTTAGTCAGTCTGTCAACAATGATCCATACTGCATCATGACTCTTCTGTGTCTTCGGAAGTCCCATCACAAAATCAATCATTATTCTCTCCCATTTCCATTTCGGTACTGGTAGTGGATGTAACAACCCAGTGGGTACTTGATGCTCCACCTTTACTTGCTGACAAGTTAGGCATTTGGAAACAAACTCTGCCACATCTCTTTTCATACCCATCTACCAGTAATGCTCCTTTAGCCCTCTATACATTTTTGTGCCACCAGGGTGCATGGCAAAAGGAGACTCATGTGCTTCCTTCAAAATGATCTGCCTCAAATTAACATCATTAGGAACACACATTCTGCCTTGGTGTAGCAGTAGACCATCATCTCTTATAGAGAATTCTGGTTTCTTGCCCTGCCTGACTTCTTATAACAGTTTTTGATACCTTTCATCATTCTGAGCAGCCATTCTGATCTGTTCAATCAACACTGGCTGTACATACCATGCAACTGCTATCTGCCCATCATCATTAATCTCTAAGCTGGCATGCAATGATCTTAACTCATGCACCAAAGACAAAGGAATAACCCGTAGACTTGCCATAGTCTTGCGACTTAAGGCGTCAGCCACAATATTAGCTTTCCCTGGCTGATAGTCTATCAGACAATCATAGTCTTTTATCAACTCTAACCATCTCCTCTGTCTCAAATTCAACTCTTTCTGGGTGCCCAAATACTTCAAACTCTTATGATCTGTGTAGATGTAACACTTTTCCCCATACAAATAGTGTCTCCAGATCTTAAGAGCAAACACTATTGCTGCAAGCTCCAAATCATGTGTCGGATAATTCCTCTCATGCGGTTTTAGCTGGCGTGATGCATAGGCAATGACATTTCGATCTTGCATCAATACACAGCCTAACCCATTGTGAGAAGCATCACTGTAAACTGTGTATTCTTTACCCGGAGTAGATAAAGTCAGGACTGGAGCTTCAGTCAAACATTTCTTCAATTCATCAAAACTCTATTGGTATTTATCCGTCCACTGAAATTTCACATCTTTTCTAAGCAGCTTGGTCAATGGAGATGCCAACATGGAGAATCCCTTCACAAATCGATGGTAGTATCCAGCTAAACCCAGAAAACTGCGAATCTCTTTGATATTTCTGGGTGGCCTCCAATTAAGGACCGCTTCTATCTTACTTGGATCTACCTTGATGCCCTCTTCTGATACTACATGTCCCAAGAAAGATATTTCCTTCAGCCAAAATTCACACTTCGACAATTTGGCATATAGCTGTTTCTCCCTCAAAGTCTGCAGTACAATCCGCAGATATCTATCATGCTCTTCTGCATTCCTCGAATAAACCAATATATCATCTATGAATACCACAACAAACTGGTCGAGGTATGGTCTGAAGATAGCGTTCATCAGATCCATAAAAGCAGCCGGAGCATTAGTTAACCCAAATGGCATGACTAAGAACTCATAATGGCCATAGCGGGTTCTGAAGGCAGTTTTAGAAATACTCTGCTCTTGTACTTTCAGTTGATAATAACCTGATCTCAGGTTAATTTTGGAGAACACAGCTGCACCCCTCAACTGATCAAACAAGTCATCAATGCGGGGCAATGGATATCTATTCTTTATTATCACCTTATTCAACTGTCGATAGTCAATGCATAACCGGAGAGTGCCATCCTTCTTCTTTACAAACAACACCGGCGCTCCCCAAGGTGACACGCTAGGGCGGATGAAGCCCTTATCAAGCAATTCTTGCAACTGCACTTTCAACTCTTTCAATTCTGCAGGTGCCATTCTATATAGCGTTATGGAGATTGGGTCCACACCAGGCATAACATCAATCTCAAACTGCACCTCTCTTTCTGGAGGTAATCCTGGCAATTCATCAGGCAATACATCCGAAAAATCACATACAGTAGGGATGTCCCTTAGTGCTGGACTCCCCACTTGGGTGTCTATCACATGTGCCAAGTATGCTTCACACCCCTTTCTAATCATCCTTCTGGCTAGTGCAGCCGAAATGATGTTTGATGGCGAAATGCCTCTCCCCATGTATTACCACATCACCGCATACAAAGAGAGACCAAAAGTGACGGTCTTCAGTCTACAGTCAATCATGGCATGATGCCTGGCTAACCAATCCATGCCCAAGATGATATCATACTCTCTGAAGGGCATTTCAATCAAATCTGACAGGAAAACATGTCCTTGGATCACCAAAGGACAGTCTCTATATATTCTGTTGACCCGGACCTCTTGTCCTAACGGACTAGTTACTAGCACTTCAAAACCCATTTGCACACATGGAACAGCAAATGAACTGACTATGCTAGCACTAACATATGAATGGGTTGAACCCGAATCAAACAATACAAATACTTCTTGATCAGAGATAGAGAATGTACCAGCTACAATATCAGAAGTCTCAGCCTCTTCTCGCTGTCTCATGGTGTAGACTCTGCCTGAAGCACTTTCTTGCCGATCGACCAACCGCACTCGATCGCTCAAGCAAAGGCTCTACCTCTGCCTCTTCCTCTACCAACTGATTGTGAACCTCTGGGAGCAGGACTCTGAATAGATCCCTCGGCAGTAGTAGGAGCTGGACCATATCTCGGAGACGGAGCACTAGTGCAGTCTTTAGCTATATGGCCCTTGCCTCCATAGTTAAAACAGGCTCCAGTGGCCCAATAGCATTCCCCCCCATGAATCTTGCCACAAGTCTAACAGGGGCAGGCAGAATGTGAACCCTTGCTCGATCACGACTGCACCTAGGGGTCTCGCCCGTAAAATCTACCCCTACCAAATCTTTCACCTCGACCCCTGCTGGGTCCACTAAATTTCTTCTTCTTTCTAGAGGTAGCACCAGAACTCTGTTCAACTGATTTTTCCCCTTTGTCTTTCTTTGATTTTTCAACTTTTTCTGATTTTTCTTTTACTGGGGTTGCTTCTGATTCTATTCTTTCCAACTCAAATGCTTGAGACATGAGCTCTGAGAAGTTGCTGTATCGAAATCCCACAACTTGCATCTTTATGCTGGGCTTCAAACCCGTCTCAAATCTCTTGCACCTTGCCTTGTTGGTGGAAAGGAGACTCCCAGCATAATGACTTAAGCGGGAGAACTCCCTCTCATACTCTGCTACTGATCGGTTCCCTTGTTTCAAACTCAAAAATTCTTGCAATTTCTGATCAACATATGCATCTGGAATATATTTCTGTCTGAACTCTCTGATGAAGTCATCCCAGGTTAGCACTGGTGGTTCAGCCAAGCTGTGGGGGATGGTCTTCCACCAATCATATGCATCACCTTATAGTAGCGACACAGAATACTCAAACTTCAATTCATCTTGGCAGTGCAGCTTCTTAAATATTCTGTCCATTCTTTCAAGCCATTGCTCTGCCTCTAAAGGGTCCACTGTACCCTTAAATTCTGCAGCCCCATACTTCAGTAATTTATTATATTGTCCGGCCGAGGCGTGGTTGTGCCAGTGTGTCCGGGTGGAGCTTGAGCAGGCATACCCCCAGCCATTTGTTGAAAAATCGCAGCCATCTGCTGTGCGAACTGTGCAGGAAACTGCGGCATTTACGGGGCTGGTGCTACAGATCCACTAACATTCTGTAAAGCTGGGGCTTCTCCTTGTGCCTCAGCTTCAACAGACTGCTCAACTGAGCGATCCCCTTCTTCCATTTCAGGTTGAAGTTAGGGTATCTCCTGAACAAGTAACACATGGAGATTTCCCTCCGTTAGTTTATATTTATGATGTAATGCACTGTATGTAACAAATATGGACATTGAGCAGTTGTACTTAACAAGAAAGACACAAATTCTCAAGTTAAAACATATTTCAAAAATTTGCTCTGATACCACTAAAACATGTCACACATTACCCCTCTGTAAGGCATAACATGATCCCGTAGAATACCTAATGAACTACCGAACCTCACCTACCGATAACTCATTAAGTACCCTACAAGGGATTTTAAAACAATTTTCTTATTTTTGATAAGTGGTGAGCATTTTCTAATAGGTATTTAAAACATTTAATTGAAGTTAAAAACTAGTTAAAACTTTTGGCCCATTTTATTTTTTCGCAAATTTTATAAAAGTTTTGCCAGAGTTCCATTTGTATTTTTGAGAAAACAGTTCTTCAAATACCTGTAAAAAGCACTTCCAATAATTTTTCTCAACCACTACTTCAATTTCATAATCAATCTCAACTAATTTCTCAAGACTCAAAATTCAACAGTCATCATTTCTCAATTCCCAAAATTCAATAATCATTAAAATAATATCTATCAATCTCATTCAAATTAAAATAAAACATTTCCATTCATTAAAGACAAACAATTTATATATACATCATACTAAAATCTACATTGGGAAAATCCAAACTAAATTTTATTACAACTTTATACAAACTTTGTACAAGCTGCTCAAGACCGAATTTATATGTCCATACATTTATGTACAATACATACATCAAAATAAATATTTACAAGCAGGGTATAAATTATACCCGATAACTTCAAGCTGATAAATCCTCAATTCTCAAGACTCATCACGCTTCCTCTAGTCTCTATATCTGCATGATAAAGAATAAAGCTATCACTGAGTACTAGGACTCAGTGGTGCACAACATACTAAAATAATCTTTATGCAGAACTTAAATCACATTTATTCAAAAATTTGACTGAACATGAGAATTAAATACAAATCATGCATTTTGAGATTTTAATCCCAAACAATTTCATTTTGAATTATCAAATCACAATTCATAAAACCCACAGTTAGATCATGCCATTCGAAACAAATAGAATCTCAATAGCCAGAGGCTAAAGAGAAATCACATCACAAGGCTAGCTAGCTCAAATATATGGATATCCATTCACATCCTCTTCTACTGGCACACCTCAACACTTCTCCAAAGAAGGAATTAAAATTCGAAACTAATTACCCCCACTAATCATGCTAGTGAGGTGTTCAAATATATGGTCATGACATTGTGGTTTCAAAACTTATCTTAACAATTTGCTAAACATTGCTATTTCAAATATACACAATAACTTTCACAATTTAAATCAAAACATCATAAATAATGTCACAAATAAACTTTCAACAATTCAAAGCAAAAGTAAAATACATATTTCATTCACTTTATCAATGAATTTTAAAGCATAGTGATGTTGTGCACAAACCTCAAGCGAGTCGCCTCTTGGCCTTAACTCGGTTCCTCGGGTTCTTTCCTGGTATTCTTTTCAACTGAAACACACAATTTTACAGTGTTTTAGTACCATAACTTAACATAAATCCAAAAATAAATTTAACTTCACTTTTACCTAGCTCTAACGTGCTAAATTCGACGTTCTTGAAATTTTGTGTTTCGGGTTAATATTCACTACACTATTCAAGTCAAATTATTGACTTTCTAAGGCTTAATAGGTATGGGAATTCCAACTTCACCCACATACCACATTTTGGTCACTAAACTTATTGGTTTTGGTTATTTTCTCAACACTTAAGTCTTTTAGGCAAAATTGTCAATTTTCAGTTTTTGGTGTCTAGGTTGCACTGTTCCATTGGTCACTTTTCAGTTGGAATTTGGCAAAACTTCCTTCATAGAAAATGTTTCCTATTGTCTTAAGTTTATTTTCCTTTTTGAATCACTCCGGAGTTTTGTAGCTCAAGTTATATCCAAATTATGGTTACTGTTCATGCTGCAGATTTTGGTTCTGGCAGATTTATTGATCCAACTTCGTTCAACAATTTGATCAAGTTAAGTCCATAATTTGGTCTAATTTTCTTCATATGAAATGTTCTACTATGTCTTAGGTTTCCATTGGTTCAAGAATTGCTTAAATCGGAGTTTTCTAGAGAGAGTTATAGCCATTGAAACTTTACTGTTTATGTGGTAAATCTGCAGTTTTGCAGATTCAGTGAGTCAAATTTGCTCACTAATTTGATTGGGTTAATGGCATAATTTGGGTTGGTGTTCTTCATGAAAGTTTTAGGTCTATATCTCATCTAACCACTGGTAAAATTTCAGGTTATTTTGACCTGCCTAGCTCGAGTTATGACTAAATGAACAAATACTATTCATTTGGTCAGTTTGTGCAGGGCAGCCTGCAATTTTTCAACTTTGGTCAATTTGTTCACAAGGTTTTAGTCACTTTTTGGGCATGCTTCCTAAATGAAAATTGTATCATTTAGTGCCTATTTTCATTCCTAATTGGTCCCATATCCATTGGACTTGTAAAATTTTATTTTTGGTCCTTCAAAGTTGACTTGGTCATGCTGCAGCAGCATGACCACACTCCCTCCGAATTTGACTTTAATTCCAACACTTCTAACACACTTAATTAGGTCACAAATGACCATTTCTCACCTCACATTAGGTCAAAGACACCATTTACAAGTTTTTCACATTTTTGGTTTCTAAACCCTAATGTCCAAAACCCTAATTTCCATGTTTAACTCATTTCATGCAATTAAACTATATAAACCTCAACTACACCTTCAATCAAGCTTGCCTACCCTTTTAATTGTATCAAAATCCATCAATTTCAAGTTACCTCTAAGCTGGTTGAATTTCATTATATTCCTAAATATGTTGTTTTTATTTTATTTTCATCAATACTAGTTCACTTCAGGTGCAAATTCATGAATATAAGGAGAATTGAGAGGATTCTTGACTAACCTTTAAGGAAGTATTCCCAAAGCTTCAATTCTTCCACTTTCTTCTTCCTTTCTATGCACAAGATACTTGTCAAGATCCAAGAACAAAATTTACTTAAGGGAGTTAGGGTATATATATAGAATAAAATCAAGCTTTTAAAAGCTTGAATTGGTTGTTAATGGTGGAAAAGGGATGAAAGAGAGAGGTGGGAGTGATGGGGTAGCAATGGGAGGAAGGAAGAAGACCAAATGATTTTTCTTTTTTTTTTGTTTCTTTTCTTTTTGTCTTTATCTCTTTAGGAAGACCAAAAATCTAAATAAGTAAATAAATTAATTATATTCTTTATGGCATCATGCATGATGTCATCACCTTTTGACTTTTCCATTTTCTTTTTTTTTTCTATTTATTTTTTTATTAATTCTTTAATTTAATTCTCGATTCTGAAATTTTCTTTTCTCCGATTTTATTTGATAGTTAGGTCAGGAGTCAGCTCTCGGAGTCAATTGACCAAATTGCCCCTCGCCGGTTCATCCCAATTTGCAAATAATTTAGTATTTCTTCCGGCTCCCTGACCTAATTATTTGATTGGCTTAACAGTTCTTTTTCGTGATTTTCTCTTTTCCACTGTGTTTATAATAGTCCTAAAGACCGGGGCGTCACATTTTACGGTTCGAAATTTGAGTTTAAAACGGCTTCGCAGTCGTTCCCGAGACGGTCACCCATCGCTGTGACTCTCGGCTCGTTTAACCTCTTATGTTCTGTTTTTCTTATTTATACTCAACTAATTGAACATTACTAATTATTTGTGTTTATGGCTTCTCTAGTTGTCTTAACTGTGGTTCTAATCCCCTTAATTGTCCGGACAGGCACCGGTCACCGGAGCAGTGAAATATACCAGCCTGTACAAATAGGGGTGTTACAGCTTTTCAAACTTTAGCCTCAAATTTATCCATATTTCTTGATCCTCCTCTGCAACTGTTATCATTTCTTAGCAATTATTGTGCTCTTTTATAACATATCAGTTGCACTTATCCTTTGTTGTAATGTTGTCCCACCTGATATATCATGTAGGAATTTATTATCTCTACTTCTACTCTATTCGTCTTTCATATTATCATCATTTGCCTTGTGCCCCTCATTTCCTATCATACTTTAGAAGATAACACTCACAAATAGATTCTCTCAGAACTAACTCCAGTCTTATCAACAATCATTCCTTTAATCCTTATACTTTCTAGTAACTTGTGAGTAATATCTATACCTATCCTGTTCAGTCTTGTCCTCTACTATAGCTTCGCTAGCTATCATCATATTATCACCCATGTTTTTTTACAAAGTTACCCTATTGGTCACACTAAAAATGCCTGCCTAACCCCCGATTACAGACTCTATGACAGCTGTTTAACCATTCTAAATTCTAATACCAAGCCTCTGTGCCATTACCCCTCATTCTTTTCTCTCATCATGCATATTTGAATCCATTAGATTGATTTTTTACTTAACTTACTACCTGCTGACTTCGCTTCTTTGGCTGATAATATGGTTCATGTTGCCATTGCATACCCTATAACTACTACCTGCCTTAGTTGCATGCCTGCCTCACCTAACTTTTCTCACACTGTCAACAAGCTAAAGGGTTCTTATCCCATTGCCCATTATTCTCCCTTGGAGATAGAAAATAGACAAAGTATAATCTAGATCCTGTAACTCTAAGCTCTATGTTCTGATTCCCAACACTGCTCTAACTATGACTTTCTCTGAGTTCTGCACTTTTGGGTTTTATACTTGGACAAACATTCTCACTAATATGGCCCTGTTTTAAGCTTTTTATCCTTACTTTTCAGTTAATCTTGTTTACCTTTCCTAGAACAACACTTTGCCTTCTCTATATCTTGACTCTATTCTTCCTAATCTTGTCCTACTCTAGGCCTTTCAATTTATTCTTTAGCTAACTCCTTTTATCTTACCTAGAATCAAACTTGAAAACTTTATTCTTACCTCTATTCTCCTTCTTAACCTGACCGCCATGTTAAGAACTTATATCTTTTCACTATCCCTACCAAGTCAGCTACACTTCAGTGTTACTTAGAATTGGTCTGCTAATTACTCTTGCTAGACTTCCACTAACATTCGGGTTTTTCTCCCCAGCTATATCTAAACTAACTATTTTAACTTTCTCTTCTGCATTTCTTATATCTATCAGTATTCCATGATTTGTTTCTACTGACTTTCTATCTTATCCTTTCCTCTGCTTAGAGTATTCTCTTGTTTTGAGCAATAAGAAGTTGATAAGGAACTCAAGGAATAGCAGCCATGCATTCACTATGTAATCTCTGTTTCTATCCTTTAGACTATATACTACCCTCTACTACCTTGAGGAAAGGATCTATAGGAATTCTATTTTCCCATTTCCACTCAATTAGCCAAAACTTAAGATACTAGGTACCCAAACCTATCATTAAATTCAAAGGCTTTATATCCATCATGATCTGATCACTTATGATTTCTATAATGAAACTTGTGCCCTCTCTAGGGTACTAGGGCCAACAACTCTCTATCACACACTACAATCTCATTTGGGACATTATTTTATAAGTTACCATTACTAATAGTAACCTTCTATCTCTTCTAAAAGGATAAGACCATACTCGGCAATACAACTGACTGTAAGAGAGACATTGCATTTGCCAAGTTGCCCTAACTATGTGAGGCTATAAGTTCTCTTATTATTCTGTAAAATTTTCTAAAAATGTCATTTCACATGCCATGAACATTATTCATAGCCTCCGGTCTCCTTTAGGAAGCAAAGTCATACTCTGCACTTCGCTGCCACACAAAGGAAACACTGTTCTCACTAACTTTAGGTAAAACATCCATTATAATGCCAAAACTGTCCAAAGTCCCATATCAAAGACCAAATGATCTCACTTAACAAGTGCTTTTCTTACACTACAACTTTAATAATCCTATGACAACTCATGATATAACTTTAGTTTATGTGAGGATAACTGAGTTACTGACTTTAATTACTACCCAATTATAACCTTTGATATGGGTTTTAAACCCCTAACTAGAAGTTCCAAACTCTCTTGTAAAAATAGGACTCTGTTTTAAAATATTTATACCATAACAAAAGCGAGCTACAAACATCTACGTAAAACACATTAGCGATGCACGTAGTTCTACATAATAATCCCAATATCGATATTGTAATCTGTAGCTTACCGTACAAACAATGAGAGCATTGCGTAGGTCATTATGATACATTCCAACATACTAGGTTTTCAACCTCTTATCTCTTTTTAACCCACTGATATCATAAATTTACTCCAACTGGGCTATCCACTAATGACTGCCAGCAGTGGTACCCATGCTCCCATCTAGGAGAACTTTACTATAATAACTCACTTTTATGTACTCGTGCCTTGTGATAGACAGGCACACCACTTAGCCCTATTCTGACAGAAACACAACATTTCTTAGTGTACGTATCCTTAAGGCAAACCATAACATATTTGCTAGCTCAAGTTTACATCACCATGTACTCCACAAAAACCAAAACGCTAAATCAAAGCATTCTTACACCACCCAAGAAATAATGCAGAATCTAGAAACAAAGAATTATAGAAGAAGATGAAACAGGATCCTATATTCCGCATGTGACAACTCTAGGTACACACCTTCCTATGAATCTAGAGCTTAAGCTCTGATACCAACTTTGGTGCCTTTCCTCATAGCTCACCAAAGGGTCCCTCAGACTACAGGTTTTACCTGTTGGCCTCTTGATCCAACAAACCCTACACGGTGGCCAGCCACCTTGGGAGTTGGTAGGGTAAGAGCTACTACTTTGGGCCAGCTCATAATATGAGAACCCCTAGTTAAGTGAATGATATGCCATCTTTTAACCTACTTTGACATCAACTTTGTCATGACCTAATCCCATGGGCTGAATCGGCACTAGGACCTAGGCCGGCATAAGGCCCCCGAAGTCTGTAGTAAGCCTCACTATTCTTAAACCCATAATCAGGACAAAAATCAAGACCCAGCATGCAAACAAAATAAAATAAAATATTATAAATCTATTTAGGCCAACCCCAATAACTATAAAAAGTCTACTACTAAGGAAGTCTAGCTTAACTCTAGTACATAGCATGTAGAAACCATTTAATATCATTAATTTTTATTAATTAATACAATGTATAAACATTGGTATCACAGCAAAGTTCTAATGATTAAATAAAAAGATAAATAAATAAATAAACACAATAAAAAACTATCTAAGAAACACCATAACTTGAGAAGAAAAATGTAAGTTAGACTTGAAAATAAACTTGCTTCTCCTGCAACCTGGGAAAAATATTTGAACAAAAATAAGTATTCGACTTAGAGAGTTTAGATATTGATTATGAATGCAATTTCTATAACTACCTAAAACTAATGAAATTCTATCAGGAAATGCACATCCAACACATATAACAAATAATTCATTTAGTATTTGCATGAGAAAATAATTTGGAGCTACTCACGCACTCAGTGTGTCATATCAATACATAAATATGGGAGTTGATCCCCTATATAGCTTGCTCAAACTAAATCCCGCTAGTGAACTCTACTCAAGCTGGATTTTCATTTAAATCCAAGTGCAAGGGCTAGCGAGATCAACTCAAAGTCGTGCCTCACCTTGACTTTTCATATCCATAAGGTCTGAGTTCCAGTGAGATTAGCTCAAGCCATGACTACTCGTCCAATCCATATTCATATATATCATATAAAAATAATATATCCAGCTCCAAATTATCCTCAGGGCGGCAATCAAAAATAAATAACAACAATTAAATATGCCGCAATCAAGATGCCCCCAATATATTAACTATTTATGTACATAATTAAATATTTATAAAATGCATGAATATGCCAAATATATAACTAATATTGAAATTACAAAAATAATCAATATCTAACTCACAGACTGGTCGACCCGATTGTAGTTGGTACGGCTGGAGAGGAGAAAGGTTAACCGGCACTGATCACCTATTCAGACATAATGACCTTTATCAATTTACTAACAAAATTAACCAATTAATTTAATTAAAGAAGCAGGAATAATTTTTAAGGTTTTATCGAAATTTTGGCAGAATCTCCCTTATAACTCGACCTCAACCCTCCACAAGAAAATGCAACAACTACAACACACAGGGTTTAGGCCTATAACAATAATTATAATACTCATCCAGGGCTCATAAGAAACCTAATCTAGGCGCAATCTTCCAAACTCTAGCTCGGGTCCCTAACTACGCTATAGTCTAAATAATTATTTTCAGCACTTCAAAAATTATAAAAATATTCATGAAGGTCCTCCACATTGTCCGTTATTTTACTTAATTTTACTAAGTTAGGAATATTTTACAGATTTAATCAGCTAACTTAATTAAGGCGCAAACTACACAATTTCAGTTAGAGACTACCTTTACAAATTCTACTACTTGGAATGTGTCCGAAACATCTGAAAATGAGGGGATCGATTGTAAACAAGATCACCTTCAGGGACGGCCTGTCGGGCATCCAAACCAGGCTGAAAACTCATTCCCAAGTGCTAGTGAGTTATCGCTAATCCGATCACACCTAAATGGAGCTCATAAATTATTAATAATTATCATATAATTATTTTTAATTTATAGGAATTGAAAAGGCTTGATAATCTCACTGATTGATCTAGGCCATCCAATGATCGTATTTTTCAAACAGTGTTTGATTAAAGTGGGTTAGTCATATCTCAAAGGTTTTGGCATGGTGAGTTTAACAGTGATCTCGGATTACCGATCTGACAGTTGAATTGGCCGAAATCTCATCGGAAAGTGGCAAAAACCTAATTTTCTCTCTCCTTGCTAGTGCTGAAAATGGCCACCAAATCTAGCATGGTTGGTCTCATCTAAAAGTACTCTTCACTAGGAGTCCATAGCAATTAGAATCACTCCAATCAAACATCAGGATCACTGGATATGAGCATTCAAAGTTTGGAGCCCATTTTCTCTTTCTTTCCGAAAAACATGGTGGAAAAGGGAGAAAGGGAGTTGGGGAGAGAGAAAAGGTGGTGGGGGTTGGTGGGGTTTTGCCCGTTTTAGATTTTAATTAAATTTTTTATTTTAAAAAACCACTGAAATCATATTGTTGCACAGTCAACAGCAGTTGTCATTTCAATCAAATATATATATATAATACCTTTAATTTTTAAATACGGAATATTTTATTAAAACACCTTTATCAAATCTCTATTCAATTAGATAATATTAAAATACTATTAATATTTAAATAAACTCTTACTTAATAAATTAATTAAACATAATAACATTAGTAATAATAATGGTAGTAATTACATTAAATTTAAAAATATCAAAACATAAAATAATAATCAATGTTCAATATTCCAAAAGATTAAATTCAAGACTTCAAAATAATCTTATAAAATATATTAAGATAACTAAATAATATTAAAGCAATCAAATACATAAATTATTTATTCTTTAGCTAAAAATAAGATTAAGCACAACTTAATATCATATAATATAATTTATTAACTATAAACTAAATACACTTATTAATAAATCATCTTACTTTATAATAAATTGTTTAAATCAATTATTGTATTTCTTTCAGAGTTTGGATTCTCCCTTCAGAGGTGATGCACTTGAGCCAAAGTTGCAAATAAGACCTGCGATAAAGCCAACCATTAATAATGTCATATCTAGTGCTTTTTTAACTAATTTACCTTCTTCCATGGGATCTTGGGGATGGACTCCCTTAGTTAGGTAATAAAAAAGAGGGCTCATCCATGCTTCACCAATATCAATGGGAAATGCTTTGTCTTGGTCGAATGTCAGGCATTCTATCTCTTTAATAGGGATTGAGCGAGTTAAGTGTTGTTCGCCTACTGCTGTAAGTTTGGCTAAGTTGTTTACTTCAAAGTTCTCCTCCCTTGGGATTTGAACAATTTTGTTTTCTCCTCCTTTGGCTCATGTATCAGCCAAAAACTAGAGCACTCATACTTCTTACTTTGCCAAATTTTGATCTTTCACTTGAAAAATACCCCGACATTGATTAACCACCAGTTGTGAGTCAGAATGTATGGTCACGTCTGTTGGCCCTACTTCTTTCAAAATCCATAATAACATTAGTAGTGCCTCATACTTAGCCACGTTATCAGTAGCTTTAAATGTTAGCTTGGTTGTGTATTAGAGTTTTACTTTATAGGGCCCTTCAAGGATTACACTAATGCCTACTTCTTCTGAACTAGCTACACCATCTACCCAAACTTTCCATTCTTTCTTCAATTTTTATTCTAAGAAGGGAACTAGGGTGAGCTCTGCTATAAAATCAGCTAGGGCTATGCTTTGAGTGCTAGTTTGAGGCCATACCAAACATCATATGCCCCTAAGTAAATTACTTATTTTGTTACTTGCCCAGTGGCTTCTGGTCGATGCAGGATTTTTTTGAGTGGGTAGTTACTTCAAGCCTCCACTATATGAGCTTCAAAGTAGGGTTTGAGTTTCTTAGCAACTGCAACTACTGTAAATGCTAACTTCTTTAAACCCGGGTAATTGCATTCTCCCCTTTTTACTACTTGGCTTATGTAGTAGATGGGATATTGCTCGCCCTGTTCTTCCTTGATCAGCATTGAACTAACAATTTCATTAGTTACAGACAAGTACAAATACATGGTTTCACCTGGTTTGGTCGTCTTTAACAAGGGAGGCTGAGTGAGGAATTCCTTCAGTTCTTAGAATGCTTTTTGGCAATCTTCTCCCCATTTAAATTAGTTTTTAGCTTTGAGGGCTTTGTAAAAAGGCAGGCATCTTTTGGCTGAGCATGATATAAATTAGCTAAGTGAAATTACTAGCCCGTTTAGTCTTTGTACACCTCTATTGTTTCCTAATCAAGTCTTTGAACATGCCATTGACTAACCTTTGGTAAGTTACTCCTGTCATTTTTAGTCCAAATGGCATTACTTTGTAACAAATACACCCTCATTTGTTATGAAAGATGTTTTCTCTGAGTCACTCAGCTCCATTGGTATCTGGTGGTAACCATAGGTGGCATCTACTAAGGAGCATAGCATGGCCTACTATTGCATCCACTAGGTGATCAATTATCGAGAGGGGATAATGATCTTCTGGATAGGCTTTATTCAGATCAGTGAAATCGACATGCATCCTCCACATGTCATTTACCCTCTTTACCAAGACAACATTTACCACCCAAATTGTGTATTGGACTTCTTTAATAAGCCATGGCTTTTATTAACTTAGCAATTTCATCGGCTATCACTTTGTCTATCAGAAGCAAAATGCCTTTTCTTTTATTAAAGGGCTTGATTGTTGAGTCAATATTAAGCTTGTGTGTCATGAACTTTGGGTCTATTCCTTTCACATCTTCTGGTTTCCAGGCAAAAGTTGATATCTTGGATTTAAGTGTTTGAATTATTGTGTCCTTGCTTGGACTGGTGAGTGCTGATCCAAGCATTATCTTCTTTTTCTTTTCCAACTCAACTTCACTAACATCATTGGCTGGCTAGGCATTTATCTTATCCTCTGGTTTTTCCAACAACTCAATTGAGAATGAGAGTTGGGATATGGTTTTGGTAAACTGTCTATAACAATCCTAGGCAGACTTTTGACTTCCTCAAGAAATCGCTATTCCCCCTATTGTAGGAAGTTTTAACCATAAGATCTCTATGTTAATAATTATGCTACGGTTGCTTAGAATTGGCCTTCCCAAAATTGCATTATAGGAGAAAGGAATATCAACCATGATGAACTCAGTATACATCTACCTTTTGAATTGTTCATCTCCACTGACCATTGTTATGTTTGTGGTACCCGTCACAGGGATAGATTTATCACCTAGACCCATTAAAGGGTAAGGGACTTTTAATAAGTCTTTTCTCTAGAGGCCAAGTTTCTAATAAACATCTAGCGTGATGAGGTTCACTGAGCTTTCGATGTCAACTAGAACACATTTCACCATATACTTATTCATTCAAAGGGTGATAACTAGAGGATTAGAATGTGGGCGAGCTACTTTATCACCCTCCTTGGCAAAGTTATAGGCGACTAACACAGTTCCTCCACCACAAGTATCGTGTCTGAGCTATTTGTTGACTTTCTCTTTTTGTCTTGCTTAGTGGATTGGGACCTCCTATTATTATATTAATAGTACTTATGGCCTTTTCATCATCACCCTATCTCTATCTATGCTTAGAACTTTCCCTCCTTTCTCCATCACGATTGGACTAGGTATGGTGAGTGAAATGTCTTAATGTGCCATCCTAGACTAGCCGTTCAATGTCATCTCTCAACTGTCTACATTCATCAATTTATAGCCAAAATCATCATGAAATCTATAGAACTTATTCTAATCTCACTTGTTTGCGGTCCTAGGATTTAGCTTTCGTGGGTATGTAATTGACTCCCCATTCTTTTGTATCCACATTAGTACCCTTGATTGAGACTCATTTAGAGGAGTGTAACTTATGTATCTATCATGCCCCCTGTCTCTATTACCAGCAGAGTTGCTTTGTCATTTTGGTATGTTGTCTAGGCTACTCTTTTTCTCCTTGGTTCTGATTTCTTTGCCTAGCTTTAACAGTTGCTTTTCATCATCCAGGCGGATATACTTTTGGGTTCACTCAATGAGCTGATAATAATTGTGAGCTAGATTTTTGATAAGGGAATTTACAAATTTGACATTGGTAGAACACTTTTTAATTCATGATTCGGTTGTTCGACCTGGATAGCTTCTGTGTTGAAACGATTGATATAACTTCTTAGTGACTTACCCAGATTTTGCCTGACCTTTACAAGTCAAACGATAGTTTCTTTAGTGGGATGCAGGTGATGAATCTTTGCTTGTATTCTATTGCTAGGTGCTAGAAACTCGAGATTGAGCTAGGGCTGAGATGTTGATACCACTTCTGAGCAAGCCTTGTTAGGGTTGATGGGAAGGCCTTGCATAGGATGAGTCATTAACATATTGTAGTTGCATTGTAGTTCTAAAATTTGCAAGGTGACTCCTTAGGTAAGATCTGGCATCATATTTGTCCAAAATGGGCAATTTGAACTTTAGGGGAAAAGGTCTAACCAGGTTTTCATCCGTTAAAGGAAAATAGTCACCCGCACTAAAATCTTCGTCAGGATCAAAATTGTTTTGAAATTTGGGCAGGGCCTTAACTTTGCCCTTGTCAATGCCTTCTTTTATGGAATTTGCTTCAAAATCACCAACTTTTTCTTTGCCCTTTGGTTGTTACAGTTTTTGGGGATCTAGGATGGCATCATTTATAGGGGCTCTTGAGTTTTCTAATTACGCATTCTAGTTTTTTAAGCCAGCATTTTTTGTTTTTAGTTCCTTAATGTGCTATGTCAAGTATTCAAAAGTCATAGGGGGTTGAGGTCGAGTATTTTTAGCAATAGTGGCACCATTGGTGGTACCATTACTAGTAGGAGGGTCAACAGGAATTGGTGGTGGTTCCATGGGTAAAGGGTTTGAAGTTATAGTGATAGCGATGAGAGAAGAAACAGTAATCACAACATTTGTTTTTTATGAGAAAGGATTATCGAAGTAATCTTTCCCATAAATGGTGCCAATGATGCTATTTTTTTTTCGATGGGTTATGGATATCGGGTTCAAGGATCTGTAATAGAAAAGAGCACCAGGTGGATTAGATAACTACTGCTCCGATGCCTAAGTTAGTGATGAGAACTGAAATAGAGAACAGATGGGTAAAAAACTTAGTAGCGTTCATACATGATGGCTCTTATATAGGACTTTGATGTGAATTCCTATTAGGATTAGGAGTTTGTGCTTCAGTAGAATTATGAGTCTACTCTGCTTGTTGAGCCTTCATATGGATGGAATTCTGATCATAGTGGATATCTCGAGATCCTTATCCTTGAAAGTGATCTAAGTATCCCTTGTATAGTTGGGAGAGTAATTCTTTTATCCAAATGTTCGGGTATCATCTGGTTCAGACTGCTCATTACCCATTTACTCGATTATTCGTTATTCATCTTATTGTATTATTTTTGTGGTTGAGATATCACATAGTTGTCATTGTTGTGGGTCTGTAACTAGTCCCATAAGAGTATTGACAGAGTAATATACACTCAAAATTTCAAATCACACAGTCGTCACTGTCGTGGGATCATAGCTAGTCCCATGACACAAAGAGTATCGATAAAGCAAAATACATTTGAAATTTTAAATCACACAGTTGTCAATGTTGTGGGCCTGCCGTTAATCCCATGACACAAAAAGTATCAACAAAGCAAGACATACTCAATTTTCGTTGTTGTGAGACCATAGCTAGTCCCATAACTCAAAGTCCTGAACTTAACCCAAGCAGAAGGTATATCGATAGAGCAAGATATACTTAATCTTCATAGCTGATATCACACTAGCTTTCAAACAATTTTCAAAGAATTGTGTTGTGACGAAATTTGAGCAATGCCTTCACATTGATTTAAAATCTAGCCAAAGTGGAGGGCAAACTATAGATCCCTATTTGTGTGACCTTATAGGCATGTGCATTGAGGCTGTAAGGAACTTGATGATGAAAAAATTGTATGACTATGAGATATATTTATAGACATTAAAAACTAGATAATCATATGTATGGCATGTTTCTTGGAGAAAATAATTTTGAATAGCAAAAAATGATTAATTAAATTTAAATAAAGTTTATTTTTGTTTAAATTTAATTCTAAGAATTTATTAAAAAAAATAATTAAGCCTAATTGGGCTCTGTGGGTCCAATGAGGCCTAGTAAAAAATTTTGATTAAATAAATAAAAGTCCACCATTCCTTTTATTTTATTAAAGAAATTAATGAAAAATAAAAATTAAATAGGAAGATTTTCTCTTCAAGATTTCTTAAATCTTCTTGATTTGGGATTACATAAACTTTCTATATAATTTATGACCTAAACCCTATAAATACCTAAAAAAGGGAGGAGGAAAAAAATAGAAGAACGAACTCACATGGCCACAAAAAAAAGAGAGAGAGAGAGAGAGAGAGAGAGAGAGAGAGACTCTCTCCCATCACCCCCCCCCCCCTCTTCCTTTCCCTCTTTCCTTTTCTTCGTTCTTATTTCAAAAAAGTATTCAAGATTTGATTAGAGGTGAGTGTTTTTAAGTGACAAATATTTAAGAAATACGTCATATATTGTATTTTCATGATTATATGCTTCAAATTTATCTCATATATTCATAACGTATATGTTTATGTGGTAAAGTTGAGGGAAATCAACAACTCTGCACACATCTTTTTTCTAGGTTCAAGTTTTTATTAATTTTTGTACTATTTTGTTTTTGAAAAAATTGTAAAAAAATTATATATTTTTGTTCTTTGTAAACTTCTAATAATTTTAAGTTAAAAAATCACAAAACAAAAAACTTCTAATTTAAGTTAGTTATGGCCATTCAAAGTTAGGGTGTCTGCAGAATTTGATTTAAAGAATAGCTTTCAGGGCCTACATTTTCTTTGATTTTTAATCTTTTTCTGCGTTTCTTAATTCTAAAAATAAGTTAAAGATCTTCGCTAATTTTCCTATTGGTTTCATGTAAATACCTATTGTGGTTTGTAAGATACGTTGATTTTAAAAAAGTATTGTCAATTTGTCTCGAATGTGAAATAGTAGTGAACCCTAATTCTTGTAAATTATTAGGTGATTTTTTATTAGTTATTAATTTTATAATTTTGTATGATGTATTAGCATGCTTCTAGAATTTTTGTGTAACTTTTGTATATATTTTGATGACATTAAAAATTTAAATATCAAAATACTGTAAATATATCCAGATCTGAAAATTTCATATTAGTTTATAATTTCTTGTTTTCAAGTTTTAAATTATATTTTGATTTAATTTTAATGTTGTACATGTGATATGATGTTATGAAGTATTAGAATTGGATTAAAATACCATTGGCCATTAGGTAGTTTTAGCCAAATAGAAGTTTAAATTAATTAGGATATAAATATTAGATTTCAATAAAAATTGTTATTAGTTTGTTTCATATTACAAATAAAATTGGTAAATAGCTCTAATTTAAGTACCAAAAAGAACAATAATTACATGGAGTCTACGTAAAGCTTAATGGTAGCAAGATAGGGATAAAAAGAAGACTCTTTTTCAATGGTAGCTTGCCCCATTGGCAACTATAATTATTTTAAGACAAGTATCTCTAAATTTTCAAAATAATATTTATGTATACAATATGTGGTAATAATAGGATTTTATCGGATAAATAATAAAAATTAATTTTGTTTGTATTTTTAACCTACTTTTCTATGAAAATTGAATTAAATAAATATTTAGGATTTTGGCACATAAATAAATTAAATTAAATATTTGTTAAATTATAAAATAAATTGGCATATTAGAAATAAACTATTTTAGGTTGTAATTATTTGGGCCTTATGTGTTTATTAGAATAAAATACACTTGTGTATCATTTTATTAGTTTAATTATCTTTAGGGTGATTTGGTAAATTAATAAATTAATTAGTTAAATAGAAATTTAGGATTGTTTGTCAATTGAATTTATTTTTAAATTAAATTATCAATAATTAATTAATTTTAGTTACTTAATAAATATCACTTCATTAAATTTGGCAGCCCCATAAATACGAAGTACTTATATATGAAAATTGTTTGCAAACAATAAGCCCTATTTAAACTATTTATGTGTATAGGTTTAAAAATTGCATATTTAGTTTAGAAGTCTGATAAAGGAATAATAAATAAGACTTTCAGAAATATTAATATATGACTGACACTCAAATTAACGAGGTTAGACCTAGCGTGCCTAACACTTTCTCCTTACGTACCCACTATCCCGAACCTAAACATTGAGCTATGGTAACAATAGTTGTGGAATCTTTGCTAGAAGTAAGTTGCCATCCACAACCTTGATGGAAAATTGAGTGCATCAATCGACTCTCTTTCAAAATTGATGTCTCAATCAGATGTCGCTCGAAAGAAATAATAAATATGTCCCGATTATTACCCAAGTGATGATTTCTGTCTATTTATGCCATTGGCGATTTCTGTCTATCTATGCCTTTGTGGCATAAATCTTTGATACCATGATAGTGCTATGGGAAGGCGGTACTTGCCGATAAACTCAATTCTATTAAGATTGTATAAATTACATGTCTAGAAAATATTATTTAAGAAGGTAGTACTTAGCATTACCTGATGCACTTTATGCAATACCAGTATATGATCTTTCACCTTACGTCATCTCTTGACACCACAATGGTCTTATAAATGATGTGTTGTCCTTGTCTCAAGATTTTAATCATGTATCCTTTAATTTCATTAGAAGGTCAGGTAACAAAGTTGCTTACTCTAGCTAACTCTCTTAGGGATAATTCCTTCATTTGTAATCCAATGGCCCAAGTAGCCTTTGTATTTTCTCTTTCATCTTTTTAGACTGTTTAATGAAAGATCTCTTCTAAATATATATATATATATATATATATATATATATATATATATATATATATATATATATATATATATAAAGCTTATAGCTAAGATTTGAGCTATATTTGAAATTGGCCAAATTAATAATACTAAAGCCCTGACATTAACTGATTGATTCTAATTCCATCGTCCTTTTCTAATGTTCAGTCAATTGCTATTTATTTTATCACTTTTAATTGCTTGAAATAAGCTGGGCAAGAACTTTTTTGTTTAAATCAAAATCTATGTAAACATCATAAAATGGTTATAAAAAGCTTTATTTATTTGATTTTATTTAAAATAAGGCAAGGATCAAATATAGCTCTATTATCTTGATTTTTTAATTATCTATTTTAATTAAAATAAATGCTAAATTGTTAATAAAATTAAAATAATATATTTATTGTAACACCCCGTTTGCATAGCCTGGTAGATTTCACTGTTCCGGTGACCGGTGTCGGTCCGGACAATTAAGGAGATTAGAACCACACTTAAGACAACTAGAGAAGCTATAAATACAAATAATTAATAATGTCCAATTAGTTAAGTATAAACAAGAAAAATAGAACATAAGAAGTTAAACGAGCCGAGAGTCACAGCGATGGGTGACCTCCTCGGGAACGACTGCGAAGTCGTTTTAAACTCAAATTTCGAACCGTAAAATGTGATGCTGCGGTCCTTAGGACCCTTATGAACACAGTGGAAAAGAGAAATTCACGAAAAAGAATTGTTAAACCAGTCAAATAATTAGGTCAGGGAGTCGAAAGAAATATTGGATTATTTGCAAACCGGGATGAACCGGCGAGGGGCAATTTGGTCAATTGACCCCGAGAGCTGACTCCTGACCTAACTGTTAAATAAAATCGGAGAAAAGAAAATTTTGGAATCGAGAATTAAATTAAAGAACTAATAGAAAAATAAATAGAAAAAAAAAAGAGAAGAAGATGGAAAAGTCAAAGGTGATGACATCATGCATGACCTCATGCGTGATGCCATAAAGAAATTAATTAATTTAATTTTTAAATTGGATTTTTGGTCTTCCTAAGACATAAAAGAAAAGAAAAGAAAAGAAAAAAAAATAATAAAGTCATCTTCTTCATCAAAAAAAAAACGTGACTCTCTCTTTCCCTCTCCCAAAGCTCACTCTCAAACCTCCATTAGAGCTCTTAGCTCAAGCTTTATACACCCTAAATTAATCATAAGTTCCCCTAAAATTCTCCACTAAACCTCATCTTTGCATCTTGAAGAGTATAGAGGAGCAAGAAAAAGAAAGAAAATTGGTGAAAAGGGGAGTTAGAAATTGCTACACAAAGGTTGGTATTCTAACTCTTAATTTTCTGTTTTAAGTGCATGTTTAGTGACTTAAATGAACTTAGAAACTAAGGAAATGAAGAGAAATCAATTGTTGAAGGACCAAACTGAATTTCGGCCTGTTGAAGGGGAGTATGATTTTGTATGGTTTGATGGAGTTAAATGAGTTTAGAAGATTTATTTAGTTGATTGATTAGGATTAAAACCATTAAATGTAGTTAAATACAATAATTTAGTAAGTTAGGGTTTTGGGACTTAGGGTTTGTGAACCAAAAATGCAAGAAATGAGTAAATGGCATGTTTGACCTATTGTGAAGTGAAAAATGGTCAATTGTGACCAAATAAGTTGTGTTTGAATTATTAGAAGTGAAGCCAAATTCGGAGGTTGTATGGTCATGCTGCTGGTAGCATGACCAAGTCAACTTTGAAGGACCAAAACTAAAATTTTACAAGTCCAATTGATATGCCACCAATTGGGGATGAAAATAGACATAAAATGACACAATTTTCATTAAGGAACCATGCCCAAAAACTGACCAAAACCTAGTGAACCAATTGACCAAAATTGGTTAAGAGCAGTCTGCCACTGCACAAACTGACCAAATGAACAGTAACTGTTCATTTGGTCATAACTCGAGCTAGGTAGGTCAAATTGACCTGAAATTTTACTCGTAATTAGATAAGATATAGATCTAAAACTTTCATGAAGAACACCAACCCAAATTATGCCATTAACCTAACCAAATTATTGAGCAAAGTTGAGTTACTGAACCTGTAAAACTGCAGATTTCCATTTGAACAGTAAAGTTCCAATGGCTATAACTCTCTCTAGAAAACTCCGATTTAGGCGATTCTTGAACCGATGGAAACCTAAGACATAGTAGAACATTTCGTATGAAGGAAATTAGACCAAATTATGGACTTAACTTGATCAAATTACTGAACGAAATTAGATCAAAAATCTGCCAGAACCAAAATTGTAGCATGAACAGTGCACGTGAACAGTAATTGTATTTTGGTTATAACTTGAGCTACAAAACTCCAATTGGGGTGATTCAAAAATGAGAATACACTTAAGACAATAAGGAACATTTTCTATGAAGGAAGGTTTGCCAAATTCCAACAGTAAAAGGACCAATGAAACAGTGCAACTTAGGACTCCAAAACCGAAAATTAGCAATTTTGCCTAAAAGACCTAAGCTTTGAGAAAATGACCAAAACCAACAAGTTTAGTGATCAAAATGTGGTATTTGGGTGAAGTTGGAGTTCCCATACCTATTAAGCCTTAGAAAGTCAACAAATTGACTTGAATAGTACCATGAATAGTAACTCCGAAATGAAAATTTCCAAGAATGTTAGTTTAAGCATATTTGGGCTAGAATTAAGTATTTATGAATTAATTATTGGATTTATGCTAAGTTATGATACTGAAACACTGTGAAACTGTGTTTCAGTGGAAAAGAACACCGGAAAAGAACTCGAGGAATCGAGTCAAGGCCGATAAGCGACTCGCATCAGGTTTGTGCACAAAAATTTATAAATTATAGTTTTCACAATGAAAATTGATTTGTTATACATTGTGAATATGTTTTATTCATTATTGATTTCGAAAATGTTGTGTTGCCTATTTTACAATGGAAATTTGAAATGAAAATTATTTATTGATTTGTAAGGAATATTTGAACAATATGGTTTTGAATTTAGTTATGGCTTTGGAAATTTTATTTGAGAATTTGTGTGTTGCCTACTTTGGAAATGGAGATTTGAATGAAGCTTGTTTAATTGTTGCATCAATCATAATTGAACATCATATTTTTAAATCGTTTTAATTCACACTTGGCATGGCAATATTAATATGTTCCTCATCCACTTGTGGGGTGAGTTTGATATTTGATCAATTTCCTCCCTCTCTGGCTTCCCAGTCTGAGGGGCGAGTTTGGATGAGTACTCATTAGCTAGCTAGCCACCTCCCTCATTGATTTCGATTAGTGGGGGTGTTTGCGTTGTCGTGATGTACACACGGCATGTTCGAAAATTTTGTGTCATAGCCTAAGTTGTGTTATTGATTGGCAATACTATCTTTATTGAATTATTTGATCAAAGTTGTGTTGTGTTAAGCTTTGAAAATTATGATTTGTTATAAATGTGAGTGGAAAATTTGAAATATGATTGTGAAATATTGGAATTATGAATTGTTCATGAATGTTTTAAATTATACATTTTACGTTTTATTGTGCACCACTGAGTATCTTTATACTCAGCGATAGCTTTAACTTGCTGTCGCAGATAGAGAAAAGGACATAGCAGTAGAGTGAACTGGTACAGTTAGAGAGGAGCACAGTTGAAGAATTTCTGTATGGGTATTGTTTATACCCTGGTAGTTTAGTTTGATGTAAATATGATAGTATGCATATGTATCTCTATAGTTTGAGCAGTTGTACAGATAAAATTGTACTAATATTATTTTTGATATTTTGTGTTTGTAAATTTAATAGTGGATGTAAATTAAATATTTAAAATGCAATGTGCATGAGTTTATGAAATATTTTGAGTTATTAATTTTTGATTTGAAATTTGGATTTTGAGTTGAAGTGTTGCCATTGTTGTTGATTTGAAATTTGGTGGTTGCAAATGAAGTTGTGATTGAGAAAAATATTGGTAGTGTTTTTATTTTCAGGTTTTGAAGAACTATTTTCTCAAAATACAGACGGCACTCTGTCGAAATTTTTGTAAAAATTGCGGAGATTTTAAATATCTAAAAATTTGATTTGTGTTTGGACTTTAAATAAAGGTTTTTAATAATTGAAAAAAAATTTTACCCACCAATTCCATAATAAACGAAAATTGTTTTAAAATCCCTTGTAGTATATTTAATGGGTTACCGGTAGGTGAAGTACGGTAATTCATTAGGTGTACTACGGGAATATGTTACATCTTACGAGGAGTAGGGTGTGACATTTATAGTCAATAATTTTTAATCATTTAGTCTCAAAGAGTAATTCAAACAGCAATTTTAATCAAATACATAATAAACAACTTTTTCGATTAACAATAACTTTTATTTAGATACCAAATATATAAACTGTTCTTTCAAAATAATAATTTTATAAATAGCAATTTTAAAACAGTAACAACAAAATACAACAACATAGTAGGTACATGTTTATTGGATAGAGTTAAAAGAGTTTGAGCCAACCAAACATGTAAGTTGCTTTTTTCAGAATAACAATTTCATAAATAGCAATTTCAAAACAGCGACAACAAAATACAATAGCATAGTGGGTACGTGTTCATTTGATAGAAATTAAAATGTTAAAAACTAATTAAATATCTATTTTACACATATTTAAGGGAAAATAATAAAAATATAAATATACATTTAATTAAATATGTAAATACCAAAAAGTGATAATTAATTAAGAATAAAATATTAAATAATTCATTATAAAATATATTAAAAAATATCTCTCTAATATATATTAGAATTAAAAAAAGTATAACGTAAATTTAGAACTAAAATTAAAAATAACATGTTCTTTAAAAAAATATAAATAACATATAAAACTTTATTAATAACCATGTGCAAGGCATAAGTATTATATTAGGATCATAATTAAAAGTGAAAAAAAATTAATAGTATTAAATAATTATTTTTATCATAGTCACTATTTATTTATTTGTTTTTTTATTTGTTTTATTTAATTAATTAATAGGTGGTTTAATTAGTCATTTCTCCATTTTTAAAATATAAGGAGTGAAAAGTCCTAAGTTTGAATCTTTGTACCTGTCTATTCTTATAAGAACAATTTTATATTTATTTTTAGACTTTTATTGTATATTATCTTAATTATTGAAAATGTTGCCTAACATAATTTAAAATGGTAAAATTTACTACTAAAACATGTATAATATAACTTAAAAATATATATATATATCAACAAATTAATCTTGCGTATCATTAATATCTTGCCGGTATAAATGTAAGACAGATAAGATAATGAGAGCTGAAATATAAATTACAAGATGTAACTTGAATTTAGAGATTTACCTAGCTCATTTTTTGGCGTAACTCCACAAGTTTATATATACAAGTTGCAGCACAATAAATCATCTGATCCATTTCTTTTTTATTAAACTCATCTTGCAATTTAGGATAAAAAAGATCCTTATAATTTTCTAAGTGCAAATCCGGTTGGTTCGTATCCAAAACTTTTTGGAATAAATGCATTACCTGAACATTAAAATAAATATATAAAGTGAATCAGAATTGAAGTGAATCAGAATTGAAATTCATAAAGAGTACTTATATATATATATATATATATATATATATATATATATATATATATATATATATATATATATAATTGAGATAATTATAGTCCGTTCGGTAACAATTTTTAAAATAGTGATTAATATTGATTTCGATCAAAATATTATTTCTCTTATTTATACTATTCAGTGGCATAGTATTTATATTAGTGTTTAAAAATTAAGGAAGTTGTTCATAAAATGTTATCCTTCCTAACTTTTAGGTCCTGTTCAGCAATATTAACTATTGTATTAGCTGTTAGCTGTTTTAGTAGATGTTAACTGTTTTACCAATTAGTAGTTGTTAGATATTAACCGTTAATGATTAGTTGTTTATATAGCTATTAAAGTAAAAGTATTTAGTAAAAATAACTATTAAATATAAAAATAGTAATATAATCTTATTGACTCTAGTCAAAACGCGCCTACAACCTCTAATGAGAGACGTAATGTTTTGTTTAATTCAAAATACTACACACTACCTTAAAAGAAATTGTCAAATAGGATTTTAGAAGTTAAAAAGAGCGTTTTAGTTGTGGTCAATAAATTTATATCACTATATTTACATTTAATGGTTAATCTAATAATTATTTTTACTCAATACTTATGCTTTAACAGCTATAAAAATAGCTAACCACTAATATTTAATATCTAACAGATGATAATTAGTAAAACATTTGACAACTATTAAAATAATTAATAGCTATTAAAACATATAATATTACAAAATATAGTCTTAGTAGATTATATATATATATATATATATATATATATATATATATATATATATATATATATATATATATATTTGTAATTAAGAATAAGTTGACAGCCTTAGAGTAGTTTGAATGGAAAAACAAGTACCTACCCAAACAGCTAAGCGAATGTATTTTTTGGGTTCCACTTCAAAAACGGCTGGTTTCCCCGTAATTAACTCCAAAAGCACAATACCGAAAGAAAAGACATCAGATTTATCTGCAAGCTTCCTTTCCTGGCCATCTTTGTTGTAATACTCAGGAGGTGCATAACTGTACGTGGAGAAAGCGTGAATGAGAACAACCTATTCGATGAATTTTCTCTGAGAATGAAAATTTAGCTAACAAACACCAAACGAATCTTACGCATGAGTTCCCCTTGGGTCAGTAGAAACATGACTAAAAGATTCTGGAAAATCTTTGGAAAGTCCAAAATCTCCGATCTGAAGAAAAAATAATTGGTAGAAGTAAATTTATTGTGTCATTGAAACTTAAATTCAAAAGACAACAAGTTTGAATAAAATAAACTACGGCAGTAAGGCCCATTATTCGCAATTAAATAAAAAAAATATTTAATATATAAAACTCTGTACTTGCATTTTTAATTAATAAAAAAAAATTAGAATGTCTAACTATTGAAGTTTTCACGATGATTTACAGGAAAAAAAATTTAATTGAATTTTTATGTAATTACATTTAATTTTTATATTTTTTATATTAATTTTTTTAAATTAAAAAATTAAATTATCTTGTTTCAAACATAATAATTACTAAAAAAAATAAACTAAATTTTAAATTTTTATAAAATTCAAATTTCCAAATAAAGACATAAATACCATACCTTTGGTTCAAATTTTTCATTAAGAAGAATATTATCACTCTTAATATCCCGATGAATAATGGCAGGTGCACCTACAAAGAATATAATTAAAAGAATATGAGATTCAAGAGAACAGTACCAAAAAAGAAAAATTATAAAATATTATTCTTGAAATACATGAAAATAATACTTTTTCTCATACAAAAATATGAATTATCCTTATAATGTGAAGAGTATACTATATAAAATTGTGAAGAAAAGATGCAAGTGTTATTTAGTACCTTGAATTCTTAAATGTTAAGAATTCTCTTTCTTAAGTTTATTGAAAGACTCAAAAATGAAGAAAGTGAAAGTTGAAAAGTTGGGCTAATTATTAGGTACATCGAGAGCACTAAAAAATAGTGTTCTCTCTCTCACAGAAAAAGTGGATCATCCCTATAATATGGAGAGTGAGTCCCACTTGATTACAAGAGATGATATATATGCACTGAATGCATCCAATAATTTCTCAAAAAGTTGAGTCACTTTTTTATCCTTGAAAATAATAAAAAGTGTTAAAAAAAATGGCAACTTGTAAAGTTGCAGTAGCTTTGGCATTGCCGACTTTAATTTTGGCACCAAAATGCGGGTTTTGCATGGCTATATAAAGCCAATCAACTCTCTCTTTGACGGCAGCCCAATATTGTCAGAAAAGTGATAGAGATAAAATTAAAGAGAATTTTCTCTAAACTTTTTTTGAGATTTTGAGTGTAATTGAGTTTGAAGGTTTATGTAATTTGAGAAAGAAAAATATTTAGTATTTGTAATTATTTTTTTTATAATAGAAAATCTATTTATAGAGTAGGCTTACCCCAAGTATTTAATAATTTCTAAAAAAACTAGGGAAATAAATAAAAAAAAAGGCTAAATACTTACAGTCCTCATGCAAATATGCTAACCCCTTTGCAGTGCCCAAAGCAATTTTCATTCTGGTTGGCCAATTGATTGTCGGCATTCCATTCCCTGCAATGTTTTTAACCCCTTAGCAAGGAAACAATATAATATCTGCCAGCTTAATTATTTAGTATAGTCAAGACCCTACATATATATGATTTTATTTTTGGATAAATAAGAAAATTTATAAGTTAAAGGAAAAAATATATCATCTTTCCAAGACCTCTAACCAATGTGACCCGATTTGCACTTATAATTATCAATCATATTTCATATATATATATATATATGTCATTTTTTAAACATTGATGAGATTTTGAATTCTAATGATCATCACTCATAAATTTTAAAAATAAACTAAAATTAAAGAAGTACTCTTCATCCAGATGAGACTTCAATGAATTGTTGGACACATACTCATAAACAAGTAACCTATCAGCTTTATGACTGCAATATCCTACCACCTCAACAATATTCCGATGACGGATGCAACTAATGGTTTTAGCCTCATCGTCAAAATCTCGTCGCGCTTGTTCCTCTTTGTTCGGATTAGAATAATGTTTAAGCCTCTTAACAGCAACGACTTTTTGGTTTGAAAGTACTCCCTTGTAAACTTGACCAAAACCACCCTCGCCAAGGCGGTTTTCGTTGGAGAAATAACCAGTTGCTGTGGCCAGCTCGTCTAAAGTATATATGGGAACAACTGGATCAAATCAAACGGTTAGCCAAGTACAGTTACATCACAAAACACACATAAACACACATAAATATTTTAAAATTGGCTGAAAGCATTTTAAAAAATTACTTGGCAGCCACCTTTAGTTACATATCTTTTGATTCCTAAATTTTATAAAAGTGTTAACTATTTAACTATTGCGATTGGTGAATACATGAATAGGACTTGCATGTATTTTAACTTTTTAGTTATACTTTCGGAGTTTAATGGTTACACTTTTATAATTTTGAGGGTGTAATAATTATATTTTTATAAATTTGAGATATCATATGAGATATAACTAAATATGAAGGTGCCACATATCTTATCATTTATTTCTATATATTTAAATTTTATAATTTAAAAAAAGATATAAATATATTATTAAAATGATGTCTAAAACTTATATTTCTAATTGTATTTTATTTTTAATAAATAAATTTATATTATTACTAATAAATTAAAATAAAAAAATAAAAAGAAAATTTCCATGGGAAAACTCGCCCCACCTCGCTCTCCAATGGAGAAGTTTCTGTGTCCCGACCCTAACTTATATGGGGCGGGGACAAGTATGACATGAACTGGCCAAGTATTACATGAATCGGCTAAGTGCAATTACTCGCCAGTATAGTCTTTGTACACCTCTATTGTTTCCTGACCAAGTCTTTAAACATACTATTAACTAACCTTTGGTAAGTTGCTTCTGCAATTTTTAGTCCAATGGCATTACTTTGTAACAAAATACACCCTCATCTATTATGAAAGATGTTTTCTCTAAGTCACTCGGCTCCATTAGTATCCAGTGGTAACTAGAGATGGCATTTACTAAGGAGCATAGCATGGTCTACTATTACATCCACCAGATGATCAATTATCGGGAGGGGATAATGATCTTTTGGATAAGCTTTATTCAGATCAGTGAAATTGACATACATCCTCCACTTGTCATTTGCCTTTTTTACCAGGACAAAATTTACCACCCAGGTTGGGTATTGGACTTCTTTAATAAGCCCTGCCTTTTTCTTAACTTAGCAATTTCGTCAGCTATCACTTTCTGTCTATCAGGAGCAAAACTCTTTTTCTTTTGTTAAATAGCTTAATTGTTGAGTTAACATTAAACTTGTGTGTCATGACCTTTGGGTTTATTCTTTTCACATCTTCTGGTTTCTAAGCAAAAGTTGATATCTTAGATTTAAGTGTCTGGATTATTCTGTCCCTGTTTGGACCTGTGAGTGTTGATCCGAGCTTTACCTTCTTTTCCTTTTCCAACTCAACTTCACTGACATCATTGACTGGCTAGGCATTTATCTTATCCTTTGGTTTTTCCAACAACTCAATTAGGAATGAGAGTTAGGATATGGTTTTGGTAAACTGTCTATCCTGGGCAGACTTTTGACTTCTTCATGCAATCGCTATTCCCCCTACTGCTGGAAGTTTTAAGCATAACATCTCTATGTTAATAATTATGCCGTGGTTGCTTAGAACTGGCCTTCCTAAAATTATATTATAGGAGAAAGGAATATCAACCATGGTGAACTCAGCATACATCTCCCTTTTAAATTGTTCATCTCTAACAACCATAGTTATGTTTGTGGTACCCACCATGGGGATAGATTTGTCACCTAGACCCATTAAAGGGTAAGGGACTTTTGATAAGTCTTTTCTCTAAAGGCCAAGTTTCTCATACACATATAGCGTGATGAGGTTCACTAAGCTTTCGGTGTTAACTAGAACACATTTCACCATATACTTATTCATTCAAAGGGTGATAACTATAGAACACATTATCATCCTCTTTGCTAAAGGTTATAGGCGACTGACACAGTTCCTCCACCATAAGTACCATGTCTGAGCTATTTGTTGACTTTCTCTTTTTGTCTTACTTAGTGAGATTAGGACCTCCTGCGAGATTGGGACCTCCTACTACTATATTAATAGTGCCGATGGGCTCTTCATTATCACTCTATCTTTGTCTATGCTTAGACCTTTCCCTCCTTTCTCTATCATGATCGAACAGGGTATGGTGAGTGAAATGCCTTAATGTGCCATCCCTGACTAGCCTTTCAATCTCATCTCTCAATTGTTTGCATTCATCAATGTTGTGGCCAAAATCATCTTGAAATCTATAGAACTTATTCTGAACTCACTTGTCTGTGGTCCTAGGATTCAGCTTTCCTGGGTATGTAGTTGACTCTCTATTCTTCTGTATCTATATTAGTACCCTTGATCAAGACTCATTTAGAGGAGTGTAATTTCTATATATGTCAAGCCCAGTATCCCTATCACTAGCAAAGTTGCTTTGTCATTTTGGTATGTTGTCTAGGCTGGTTTTCTTCTCCTTGGTTCTGACTTCTTTGCGTAGCATTACTAGCTACTTTTCATCATCCAGGCAGATATACTTCTGGGTTCACTCCATGAGCTGATAATAGTTGTGAACTAGATTTTTTATGAGGGAATCTACAAGCTTGACATTGGTGGACCACTTTTTAATGGCTTCACAAGCAGTTTCATGATTCAGTTGTTCGACCTAGATGGCTTCTGAGTTGATATGATTAATATAACTTCTTAGTCAAAATTTTCCTTACCTTTTCAAGTCAGACGATAATTTCTTTGATGGCATGCAGGTGACAAATCTTTACTTGAATTCTATTGCTAGGTGCTAAAAACTCAAGATTGAATTGGGGCTGAGATGTTGATACCGCTTTTGAGCAAGCCCTGCTAGGGTTGATAGGAAGACTCTGCATAGGATGAAGTCATTAACATTCTATAGCTGCATTGTAGCTCTAAAATTTGAAACGTGACTCCTTAAGTTAGATCTACCATCATATTTGTCCAAAGTGCGCAATTTGAACTTTAGGGGAAAAGGTTCGGTAAGGTTTTCATTCATTAAAGGAAAATAGTCACCCACACCAAAATCTTCATTGGGATCAAAATTGTTTTGAAATTTGGGTAAGGCCTTAACTTTGCCCTAGTCAATGCCTTCTTTTGTGGAATTTGCTTCAAAATCATCGATTTTTTCTTTACCCTTCAGTTGTTACAGTTATTAGGGATCTGGGATGGCACTATTCTCAGGGGCTCTTGAGTTTTCCAATTGGGCATTCTAGTTTTTTAGGCTAGCATTTTTTGTTTCTAGTTCCTTAATATGCTATGTCAGCTACTCAAAAGTCATAGGGGGGTTAAGGTTGGGTATTTTCAGCAAAAATAGCACCATTGGTGGTACCATTACTAGTAGGAGGGTCAGCAAGAATTGGTGGTGACTCCATGGGTAAAGGGTTTGAGGTTATAATGATAACGGTGAGAAAGAAGAAATAGCAATCACAGTATTTATTTTTTATGAGAAAGGATTATCAAAGTCATCTTTCCCATAAATGGCGCCAATGATGCTATTCTTTTTTCTGGCAGATTATGGATATCAGGTTCAAGGATCTACAAGAGAAAAGAGCACTAGGTGGGTTAGATGACTACCGCTCCAATGCCTGACTTAGTGATGAGAATTGAACTATAGAATAGAAGGGTAAAAAACTTAGTAGCGTTCATACCTGATGGCCCTTATATAGGACTTTGATGTGAATTCCTATTAGGATTAGGAGTTTGTGATTGAGTAGAACTAGGAGTCTACTATGCTAGTTGAGCCTTCATATGGATGGGATTCTAATCATAGCGAATATCTTGAGATCCTAATCCTTGAAAGTGATCCAAGTATCCCTTGTATAGTTGGGCGAGTAATTCTCTTATTCGAATGTCCAAGTATCATCTAGTTCAGACTGCTCATTACCCATTTACTCGATTATTCATTATTCATCTTATTTTATTATTTTAGTGGTTGTGATGTCACACAATTGTCATTGTTGTGGGTCTATAACTAGTCTCATGAGGGTATCGATAGAGTAAGATACACTCAAAATTTCAAATCACATAGTTGTCACTGTCATGGGACCATAGCTAGTCCCATGACACAAAGATTATGGATAAAGTAAGATACATTTGAAATTTCAATTCACACAGTTATCAGTGTTATGGGACCGTAGCTAATCCCATGACACAAAAGTATCAACAAAGCAAGAAATATTCAATTTTCGCTATTGTGAGACCATAGCTAGTCTCATAACTCAAAGTCCTAAACTTAACTCAAGCAGAAGGTATATCAATAGAGCAAGATATACTTAATCTTCATAGTTGATATCACGCTAGCTTTCAAACTGTTTTCAAAGAATTATGTTGTCACTTTGATGAAATTTGAGTAATGGCTTCACATTGATTTAAAATCTTGCCAAAGTGAGAGGTAAACTATAGACCCCTATTTGTGTGACCTTGTGGGCATGTGCATTGAGGCCGCAAGGAACCCGATGATAAAAAAATTGTATGACTATGAGATATATTTAGAGGCATTAAAATAGATAATCATATGTATGACATGTTTTTTGGAGAAGATAAATTTGAAGAGCAAAAAATAATTAATTAAATTTAAATAAAGTTTATTTTTATTTAAATTTAATTCTAAGAATTTATTAAGAAAAAACTAATTAAGCCTAATTGGGTTCTGTGGGTCCAATGAGGCCTAGTGAGCAATTTTGATTAAATAAACATAAGTCTACCATTCTTTTTATTTTATTAAAGAAATTAATGAAAAACAAAAATTAAATAGAAAGTTTTTCTCTTCAAGACTCCTTATACGTTCTTGTTTTGGGATTATATAAACTTACTAAATAATTTCTAACCTAAACCCTATAAATACCTAAAAGAAGGAGGAGAAAAAAAATAGAAGAACGAACTCACCTGGGCACCAAAAAAAAAAAAGAGACTCTCTCTCTCATCGCCTCCCTCTTCCTTCCCCTCTTTCCTTTTCTTCGTTCTTACTTAAAGAAAGTATTCAAGATTTTATTAAAGTTGAGTATTTCTAAGTGATAAATATTCGAGAAACATGCCATATGTTGTATTTTCATGATTGTATGCTTCAAATTTATCTCATATATTCATAACGTAAATGTTTATGTTGTGAATTTAAGGAAAATCAACAACTCTGCACATGTCTTTTTTCTAAGTTCAAGTTTTTATTAATTTTTGTACTATTTTGTTTTTGAAAAAATTGTAAAAAAATTACATTTGTGTTCTTGATAAACTTCTAACAATTTTAAGCTAAAGAATCACAAAAAAAGCTTTTGATTTGAGTTAGTTATAGCCATTCAAAGTTAGGGTATTTACAGAATCTGATCTGAAGAATAGCTAGACTTCAAGGCCTACATTGTCTCTGATTTTTAATCTTTTTCTGTATTTCTTAATTCTAAAAATAATTCAGGATCTTGGCTAATTTTTCCCATTGGTTTCATGTCAATACCTTTTGTGGTTTATGAGATACGTCGATTTTAAAAAAGTAGTGTCAATTTGTCTTGAATGTGAAATAGTAGTGAACCACAATTTTTGTAAATTATTAGGTATTTTTTTATTAGTTATTAATTTTATAATTTTGTATAGCATGCTTCTAGAATTTTTGTGTAATTTTTGTATATGTTTTGATGATGTTAAAAATTTAAATCTGAAAGTACTGTAAATCTATCCAGATTTGGAAATTTCATGTTGGTTTATAATTTCTTGTTTTCAAGTTTTAAATTATATTTTGATTTAATTTTAATGTGGTATATAGTGTGATATGGTGTTATAAAGTGTTAGAATTGAATTAAAAGACCATTGGCCATAAGGTAGTTTTAGCCAAATAAAAGTTTAAATTAATTTGGATATAAGTGTTAGATTTCAATAAAAATTATTATTAGCTTATTTCATATTGCAAATAAAATTGATAAATAGCCCTAAGGTAAGTATCAAAAAAGGCAATAATTACATAGAGTTTACGTGGAGCTTAATGGGAGCAAGACAGAGATAAACATGCTATACTATAAAAGAAGACCATTTTTCAATGATAGCTTACCCCATCGGCAACTATAATTATTTTAAGGTAAGAATCTCTAAATTTTCAAAATAACATTTTTGTATACAATATGTGGTAATAATAGGATTTTATCGAATAAATAATAAAAATTAATTTTGTTTGTATTTTTAACCTAACTTTCTATGAAAATTGAATTAAATAAATATTTGGTAAATTAAAATTAATTTTTTTTGTAAAAAAACCAATTTTGGCATATAAATAAATTAAATCAAATATTGTTAAATTATAAAATAAATTGACATACTAGAAATAAACTGTTTTAGGTTGTAATTATTTGGGCCTTATGTATTTATTAGAATAAAATAAACATGTGTATAATTTGATTAGTTTAATTATTTTTAGAGTGATTTGGTAATTTAATAAATTAATTAGTTAAATAGAAACTTAGGATTATTTGTAAATTGAATTTATTTGTAAATTAAATTGTTAATAATTAATTAATTTTAGTTACTTGGTAAATGTCACTTAATTAAATTTAGCAACCCTGTAAATAGGAAGTACTTATGCATGAAAATTGTTTGCAAACAATAATCTCTATTTGAACTATTTGTATGTGTAGGTTTAAAAATTGCGTATTTAGTGTAGAAGTATGATAAAAGAATAATAAATAAGACTTTTAGAAATATTACTAGATGACTGACACTCAAATTAAAGAGGTTAGACCTGACATAAGGGATGCCTAACACTTTCTCTTTATATACCCACTATCCCAAACCTAAACATTAGGCTATGGTAACAATGGTTATGGAACTTTTGCTAGGAGTAAGTTGCCATTGTAAAATCCCAAATTTTTAAATTTATTATTTTGTGAGTAATATTGATATTTTATTTTAATTAAATTTTGGGAATGTAACACCCTCCCGGTAGCAACTCCGTACATTCTACTGTTCCGGTGACCGGTGTCGGTCCGGACAGCTAGAACGTCCGGAAAAATATTTAAACTAAAGCGAGGAACCATAATTAACTCAAATATTAATAAGAAAAATTTAGGAAAAATTTTAGAAATAAAATACAACTAAGTCAAATGAGCCGGTGCCCAAGCGATGGGTAACCCAGAGGGAAGTTACGGTTCTCGCAACTAGGAGCCCTAGACCCGGGGAAAAATTTATAAAATAATTTTTGGGACTCCAGAGAAGGGTCATTGAGGTTCCTATGGCATTAGAATGCCAAGAAAATATTTAGAAAAATTTTTCAATCGGTACAGACAATTTTGACCCGTTAAGCCAAACGGAGGGCATTTTAGTCATTTCGCCTTCAGAGACGATTTTTGGCCGACTTGTCCAGTTGAGTAAATAATTATTATAACATAAAATATGAATTAATGTTGATGAAAAATTAATTTGAAGTTAGTAGAAAAGAAAAGAAAAGAAAAAATCAATATAATGCAAATTATGACATCATTATGATGTCATTTAAAGGTTCCCACCAATCACAATTAAACAACCATCTAATTAACTAATAAAAAGAGACAAATGAGACCAAAGGAATTAAAAATACCAGCTGCCTTCTTCTTCCCCAAACCAGCCGAAATCCATGCCCTAGACCAAACCTCCATTAACACTTCCACAAGCTCCATTTCTCTCTTTGTTTCACCATAAATCCTCCTACTCCTTTCATTAAAACTCATCCTTGCACCTTGAATAACCCTTAGGCAGCCTAGTAAAGGAAAGAAAGTGAAGTTTAAGCTTGGAAAATTCTGCCCTACAAGAGGTTAGTGCTTATTTATGCATATACTTCTTTTATTCCATGTTAGGGACTTGAAATTAATATGAAATTGTGAATTAAATGGACTAAAACTCATGTGTATGTATACCATGGAATTCGGCTGCCTAGTGAGGGTTATGACTTTGATGGTTTAGATGGGCTTAGAGTGGATTAGAGAGGGTGTTTAAGGTGTATATATATATATATAAGGAATGAAAGTGTTAACTAAGGTGTGTGGTGTGAATCATAATGGGAATTAGGGTTTTGGGAGTGAAATTTGGACTTGGCTTATGAAATGATGAGTGAACATTTTAATGGTCAATTAGTGACCATTTGAGGTAAGTTGACTATAATTTGGAGTGAATTATGGCATTGCAAACTGGTTTGGGTATGCTGCCTAGGGTAACCAGCAGGGTGGCTGTGATTCCAGCCCACTTGGACAGCCATAACTTTGGTTGTGTTGGTTCAATTGGTATTTGATCAATTGGACATGAAACTAGACACATAATGGCACAAATTTGGTGAAGAAACCATGCCCAAAAGACCAAAGCAAGTGGACCAAAAACTGGCCCCAATCCGGATACCCTGCAATCAGATTCTGCAGAATGACCAAATGAACAGTAACTGTTCATTTGACCATAACTCACTGTAGAATGGCTCAATTGACCTGAACTTTTTACAGCAACAAGATAAGATATAGACAAACAACTTTCATGAAGAAACCTACCCCAAATTATGACCAGAACCTATCCAACAAGGCAGTAGCAGTCACTGTTCACTGCACTGTAGATATGGTCAATTCTGCAGTTTTTCAATCCGGCCAGCTGTGGTTTTTGGACCATATCTGGAGCTACAAAACTCCAAATGGAGTGATTCAAAAAAAGAAATTTAACTAGACAAAATAAGGAACAACTTTCATGTTTACCATTTCCTCAAATTCCCACTGTAACAGTCACTAATGGAACAGTAAAGTTGAGGTACAAAAACTGAAAATTCTGCTCCCTTAGTGCTAAGCTTAGAAATGGTATTGGTGATTAATTCCAACAAGTTTTGAATGCAAAATGTGGTACATTGGGAGTGTTAAAACCAATGTACCTAAACCAATGTACCTATTTTCTATCCAAAAGTCAACATTTTTGTTGACCAATGAAGTGAATAGTGACACCAAAACTTGAAATTCAAAAATTGAAGAATTCAAAAGTATCAAATGCCCTAGTATACCTAACAAGATTGGTTTGGATAGTTTGGCATGCCAATAGGGTTCAGTTAGCAGTACTGCACATGGCATTATGCCATTCTGTGATTTTATGGCTTTTAGCCATTTTGACATTGTGTTGAGACTTGGCCTCGTGCCTAATATTATTCTGACATTGTTAGTTACATTACACACCGGGAGATACATATGTGACCGATGGTGTGACGGCCCGAGGTACTTGATACCCAGTGCCAGTTTACCCGTTTATCCAGTCCAGTCGTTCAGTATAGGTTACTTGGGCAACCAAAAGAATGAAAGTGGATAAAGTTAACGAAATAAATGATTATAACAAGTACAAAACAAGTAAAACACCGATACATTCAATGCATATTTATTTATGTTATTTCTTTCTATTTTACTATTTGCACCACTAAGCATTATTGCTTAGCGCATTGCTTTTGCCACGCGTAGGTTCTGGAGATACTGATCGAGAGCCCAGTAGACTGCAGATTGGGTGAGACCGTCCTGCAGCTCTGCATAGTGTCCGTGTCACCTCACCACCTACAGTGCATTGGTAGGACACTAGGTTTCATTTTGGTATTTTGTAACAAATTTTTATTTTCTCATATATAATTGAACTTATGTAATGTATTTTGATGTTCATGTAAATAATGAGAATTGTGTTTGTAAATGGAAAAGTGAATCTCTATCTGTGACTTGTACATGATTATCACATGAGATGAATGATTGAGAAATGAAATTGAAAAATATTGAGATTTTGATATTGGAGTTTGAGATGATTGAATATGATTATAGGAAGTGTTTTTCACAGGTTCCGAAGAACTGTTTTCTCCATTTTTAGCCGGTACTCTGCCGGATTTTCTATAAAATTTTCGGAACCCCAAATAAATTATAATTTCAATAAATGACTTAAATAAATAATATTTCACAAGTTATATTCAAAACTATGATAAAAATTAATTAAGGTAAAATAGAGTGTGCCGGTACATTGTGTGACATTGCTTACTCGGATATACTGTACACGGGTAAGGGGTGTCACAGGGAAATTATTTGAGATTTTTCGGATTTTAGAAATCGAGTTCGATTTTCCAAAAATATAAAACTTTGATGATTTTTAAAAATTAATTTAAAGACCACGTGGCAAAACTAAAAATATATTTAGAGTTTACGAATTTTTCTGAGTTTTCTAGAATTTTTTCAGAATTTTTTGGTCTCATTTTCAGTCCCAAGGCAGAGTAAAAATTCAAAATTTTGTATCCTGAATCGAACCGGACCGGATCAGACTGGTCGAATCAGACCGGCCCTTTTCTTTTTCTTTTTCTTTCTCCCTCGCGCGCCCGACGCCCCTCCTTCTCCTCCCGTTTTCTCTCTCCTCTCACCTCCCCTCGTCGGCCAGCCGCCACCCCAGCCTCCCCACCTCACCGATGCCTCGCCTCGCCCTTCCCTCCTCCCCGGCCGCCGCCTGAAACGTGAGGAAAGCGCGCGCGAAGACCCCCAACGCGCAGCGCACAGCTTCAATTTCCCGGCCAGAATCCAGCCGATCCGGCCACCGATTGGGCCGGGTCTTATGTCAAACACCATCTACACCTCGAGAGCTTTCCATAGACACCAAGAACACCAAAATCCATCGAGCGGTTTGCCCAAATTTTGTCCGGAAAGTTTTAGCCTATTTCGACTTTTGGGCTAGATTTCTAGCAAACCGTGAACCCCACGAGAAAACCGAGAGTACCAGAGCACTCCACTCGTCGAGAGCTTCGGGGCAATATAAATTTCAAAATTTTTCGACACCGTTTTTCGGTGGGTCCCACGAAACTTCGTAGTGTTTTTTCGAGCATTAAATGAGCTTAGAAAATTCTGTAAAAATTATATACTAACCCTCGTGTTGTGGGCTTCGTGTAGGTACCTTCAATTCAAGGAAATTCGACAGTTGCCTTGGTTTGTGAATTTCCGGCCAGACAGACAGTCTACCGAAAAAGTCTCAGAATTGGGTCTAGATTTTGGCTACCCCACTGTTATCAGACGTTCCGAATGTGTTTCCAAGATCGGAATTGGCATAGGTAAACCCGAACCTCACTTTTTCTTAATTTTCTAATGCTTGAATGGGATTAAAAATCCATAAAATATTCGTGGTAGCTCAGAAAATTATGATTCTTTTTGCAATAGCTTAGTAATATTGCTAAGGACTGCAGGGCAAAGTTTTAGAATTTTTAGAGCTTATTTGGGTAGTTTTTGCAAAAAGGGTCAATTATAAGGACTAAACTGTAATTTTACATATTGTGATTGATGACTGTTTGGATGGGCCCAGGAGGGGCTGTGTGATGTGATTGAGTTGTGGGTGTATGGTTTGTGGATATAGAAGTGTATTTTAAGCCTTTTTGTAGGTTGGGTAGGTCCTAGGTATAAGGGAGACTCTGCCGGATTTTCGGCACGACTTAGGACATCTTTGGTCTTTTTCTTAGTTTGTATTGAGTCAAATTTATTAAATGATTGTAATAAAATTGTCAGGTGAGCCGGGACAGCCTTCCTCCTCTGCCCAGCCGCCATAGTGACTTCGGTTAAGTCTGTGAGTAAAATATTAATTTTAATTATAATTTCGATATTATTATATGTTCAAGCATGCCCATGCATCACTTATATGTATATATCTATGTAGTTAAACTCTAGGCACGTTTTATGTTGCATTCACAACTGTTAAAGTGCCATGGATGTTGTTGTGGTAATTTGGAGCAGTGTGCGTGAGTTGGCGTGCGTGTGGTGTGGTGTTGGCTATGGACAAGACGGGTAGACACGGCTTGAGTTCTTCTTTGGGACCCTAATTTGGTTTATTAAGCGAAAGTTCGACTTGAGTTCTTCGCTGGCACAGGTTGGATTAAGAAGGCTGTATAGGAGATCAGCTCCCATATATGTATTGTTTGACATTATCGGGTGTGTGAGTGCTCCAAATTGCCTTTTTGATGTGATTTGTATGAAAATTATGACGATGTTGCATTTCACTTCACAGGGTGTATTAGCTTTAGATAGCTATAGAGATTATGGTTAAAATTGATATTTTACTCTCTGAGTTGAACGCTCACTCCTGTTCATTATTTTTCCAGGCTACAGGAGGATATTTGTTGTGGTTAACCTTCTTTTCTTCTTCGCAGGTCGTTTATTAATATTTGTATAATTCTATTAACTCCTAGAATTTTCGCATGTGTTAGAAATATTTATTTGATTTGGGTCTGTAATATAATTACCATGTTAGACTTGTAAACTTATTATATGCATGTATGTTGGACTGGATGAGAGAGCTGAGCTCCCATTTATTTTTGTGACATTTGAGTACGTGGAGGGTAAGCTGAGCTCCCCAATTGATTAAATATTATGTTTACAGGTCAGGTGAGTCAAAAACTCCACATTGAAAGGTCCATTTTATGGCCAGACTCTGTCCGGTTGAATTCTTGAAATTGGGCCCAAATGAGCCTTAGAGTTGACTTGAGGAATAGTTAGGCTTACTATAGGCCTTGGGGGCTTTAGGCTGGCCCAAGTCCTAGTGCCAGTCCGGCCCATAGGTTGGGTCGTGACAAATGTGGTATTAGAGCTTAGGCTTCAGATTCATAGAGAATATTTGTCTAAAGTGTTGGGAAGAGTCTAATAGGAGTCACATGCGGAAAATAGGGTCCACATTCGTCTTGCATTGTCATATTTGCTTCTAGTTTCTGCTTTATTTAATTGTGTGTAAATATGAGTCTATAGAGCTGTGTAATATGCAGTTTTGAAATTTTGTGGGCTAATGCTGCTGAATTTTAGGAAAATGCGTAGAAGCTGGAGAGCTGCCACTGCACCAGAACCATATGTGCCTGACGAGGTGTCAGCACAGGATGAGGCGCCTGCCCCGAGGAGGCAGGGTAGGAGGCCTAGAGCTGCTCAAGTAGAAGAGCAGCTGCCACCAGTTCAGGATCAGTCTTTTGTGGCCCCGGGTCTCATGGACCCAATAGCAGCTACTCTAGCTGGTTTGTAGAGAACCATCGATATGATGGCACAGTATATGGTCCACCCTCCCCAACAACAGCAGTCCATTGCACCAAGAGGAGAACCATACAAACAAATAATAAATTTCAAGAAATTGGTGCCTGGTACTTATGATGTGTCAGATGATGCCTATCAATTTTTGGATTCCTGTAGACAAGCAGGAACAGAGTTGCAGTTAACTGATAGGAGACTTATAGAATGTGTGCAGCATGTCATGGGGTTTATGCTTAGACAATGGATGAATGACTACATATTACCTCGGATGGAAGGTTTGTCATGGACCCAGTTTGTGAAACTGTTTATCAACCGGTTTATACCAGAAAGTTTCAGAGATCAAAAGCAGTGGGCCTTTGAGGCCTTAAGGCAGAATGGCAGGTCTGTAGATGAATATGCTACAGAATTTCTAGAATTTAGCAGATATGCCCCTACAGCAGTAGCTACTAAAAGTATGAAGGTGAAAAGGTTCTTAAAAGGGCTGGACAGGAGGTATGCAAACTTGGCTATGATGTCTGATCAGTCTTTTGATGTGGTAGTTGATCGAGCCCGACAGATTGAGATTAGCTACACCGGAGATGATAGTGGAAGAGCAAAGAAAAATAGAGCAGAGGGTTCTTCAGGTGTTCCCCACATGGGTGCTCCGGACAGCGGAGGCCAAAGTAATTACAGAGGAAGAAGCAGGAATAAGAGGAGTGGCTTTAGACACAAACCTTGAGGATTCAGACCAGGGTATGGATCCAGCAGTGGTCACAGTTCAGGTTACGGCAGTTCTGTTTCTGGTTCAGGATCCTCCTTGGCAACTTGCGTACAGTGTGGAAGAGGACATTCAGGACCTTGTCTGATGGGTACAGGAGTATGTTTCAGGTGTGGCCAACCAGGTCACTTTGCTAGGGAATGCCCCGTGTTCAGCGAGCCACAGATGGGGTCACAGGGTTCTATTGCAAATGTTCCTCGTCAGTTGTATCCTGGTGCTTCCAGTATGGCAGGCAGTCAGTTCAGTGGCTAATAGGGCCGAGGACAAGGAGGACGTGGATTTGGAGGCAGATCAGGAGGTAGAAGTCAATATCAGGGTTCTGCAACGCAGGGTAGGGGTCAAGCTCGGGTTTTCACCCTGACCCACCAGGATGCTCAGGCTTCCAATGCAGTTGTGGCAGGTATTCTTCTAGTCTGTTCCTATGAGGCTCGTGTTTTAATAGATCCAGGTGCTACGCACTCATTTGTCTCCCCAGTGTTTGCTATGAGATTGGGTAGGAACCCTACAACTTTAGAATGCCCTTTGTCTATAGCTACCCCGCTTAGTGACAACATAGATGTAGACATGGTTTTTTCGGGTAGCCCAATAGTAATGGATGGAAGAATCCTCCCAGCAGACTTGGTTCCTCTACTAGTAATGGATTTCGATGTAATCTTGGGAATGGATTGGTTGGCAACTCATTATGTCACTTTAGACTGCAGGAACAAAAAGGTGTATTTCCACATACCTAGTGTGGAAGAATTTAGCTTTAATGGTGACAGGAGCGTGGCTCCATATAATTTAGTGTCAGCAATTAGTGCTAGAAAAATGTTGAGGCGTGGATGTCAAAGGTATTTTGCATTGGTGAGAGATACATCTGTAGAAGGTGTCAACATGGAAAATGTTCCTGTTGTCAGAGAATTCATGGATATCTTCTCTGAGGAGCTTCCAGAGTTGCCACCAGGAAGGGAAATAGAGTTTTGCATTGATGTTGTACCGGGTACAAACCCCATATCAATGCCACCTTACAGGATGGCACCAGCAGAATTGAAAGAGCTAAAGGAGCAACTACAGGAGCTTTTGGACAAGGGTTTCATACGTCCGAGCACTTCACCCTAGGGTGCTCCTGTTCTATTTGTGAGAAAGAAAAATGTGCCATTGAGGTTGTGCATTGACTATAGACAGCTGAAAAGGGTGACCGTGAAGAACAAGTATCCACTTCCTCGGATCGATGATCTGTTTGATCAGCTCCAAGGAGCTAGATTCTTTTCCAAGATAGACCTGCGAGCAAGCTACCATCAGTTGAGAATCAGGAATGAGGATGTGTCCAAAACAACATTCAGGACAAGATATGGTCATTATGAGTTCTTGGTGATGTCTTTTGGACTCACTAATGCACCAGCAGCCTTTATGGACTTGATGAACAGAGTGTTTAGGCCATTCCTGGACTGTTTTGTCATCGTATTCATAGATGACATTTTGGTATACTCTCGGACCGAGGAAGAACACGTGTGGCACTTGAGGATGGTGTTGCAGACTTTGAGGGAGCACCAGCTATATGCCAAATTTTCAAAATGTGAATTTTGGCTAGAAAGTATCTCATTCTTGGGGCACATGGTTTCTAGTGAAGGCATTCAAGTGGATCCCAAGAAAATTGAGGCTGTAATTGATTGGCTTAGGCCTACAACAGTTACTGAGGTGCGAAGTTTTCTGGGCCTAGCTGGCTACTATAGGTGTTTCGTGCAGGATTTTTCCAGGATAGCAGCTCCCTTAACTAAGTTAACTCGGAAGAATGTTCCATTCATTTGGACAGATGATTGTGAGGAGAGTTTCCAGAAGCTTAAGGAGTGTCTAACCACCGCCCCTGTGTTGACACTACCGATGAGTGGTGAAGGATATACCGTGTACTGTGACGCCTCCAGAGTTGGCCTAGGGTGTGTTTTGATGCAGAATGGAAAAGTAGTGGCTTATGCTTCAAGATAGCTAAAGAGGCATGAGCAGAACTACCCCATCCATGATTTGGAAATGGCGACTGTAGTCTTTGCACTAAAGATATAGAGACACTACCTGTATGGTGAAGTGTGTGAGATATACACCGACCACAAAAGTTTGAAGTACATCTTCCAACAGAGGGATTTAAACTTGAGACAAAGGAGATGGATGGAGCTTCTAAAGGACTATGATTGTACCATCCAATACCACCCAGGGAAGGCCAATGTAGTAGCAGATGCTTTGAGCAGAAAATCTTCTGGCAGCTTGGCACACATATCAGCGGAGAAGAGACCGTTGATTCAGGAAGTAGATGAGTTAATGGATCAAGGTCTGATCTTAGATCTTTCAGATGAGGGGGTATTGTTGGCTCATTTTTCAGTGAGACCAGACCTGCGAGACAGAGTTAGAGTTTCCCAGCACAAAGACCAGCAATTGATAAAGATCATAGAAAGAGTACAGCGGGGTGAAGGTGGTGAGTTTGGATTTGCCAATAATGGCGCCCTTATGCAAGGTTCCAGGATATGTGTGCTAGATGTGGACAATCTCATAAATGAAATCATGCGAGAGGTACACTATACACTGTACAATATCCACCCAGGCTCCGCCAAGATGCACCATGATGTGAAAGATAGCTATTGGTGGAATGGCATGAAGAGAGACATAGCAGACTTCGTGTCCAAGTGCTTGACTTGTCAGAAGGTAAAGTTTGAACACCAGAGGCCGTCAAGGAAGCTGCAAGAGCTCCCTATCCCAGAATGGAAGTGGGAAATGATTACTATGGATTTTGTGACTGGGTTGCCTCGTACCACGCGGGGATATGATTCGATATGGGTAATTGTAGACCTCTTAACCAAATCAGCTTATTTCTTGCCTATGAAGACCACATATTTTGTTGCACAGTACGCTCAGCTCTACATTCGAGAAATAGTCAGATTGCATGGGGTTTCTACTTCCATAATATCTAACAGAGGGCCCCAGTTCACTTCTTGGTTTTGGAGAAAGTTACAGGAGGCACTTGGCACGCAGTTGAACTTTAGTATCGCTTTCCACCCTCAGACAGACGAACAGTCCAAAAGGACAATCCAAACACTGGAAAACATGCTCCGCATGTGTGTTTTAGATTTTGGAGGTCAATGGGATGATTAGCTACCTTTGGTGGAGTTTTCCTACAACAACAGTTATCATTCCAGCATAGGGATGGGACCCTATGAGGCACTATATGGCAGAAAGTATAGGTCTCCTCTGTGTTGGACGGAGATGAGAAAAGCAAAGGTACATGATATAGACCTAGTGCAGTACACTTCAGAGATAGTTCCTTTAATCAGGGAACGATTGAAAACAGCTTTTAGTAGACAGAAGAGTTATGCAGACCCCAGACGGAGGGATGTGAAGCTTGCAGTAGGCGACTACGTATTCCTGAAGGTTTCTCCGATGAAGGGAGTCATGAGATTTGGAAAGAATGGCAAGTTGGCACCTCGGTATATTGGACCTTTTGAGGTTACTGATAGGGTTGGAGCAGTTGCCTACCGGTTGGAGTTACCACCCAACCTTTCTCACGTTCATCCTGTATTCCACATCTCCATGTTCAGAAAATACATACTTGATCCTTCTCATGTGCTACAGCCGGATATAGTAGAGCTGAAAGAAAACTTGACGTTTGAGGAGCAACCTGTAGCCATAGTGGACTACCAAGTGAGGCAGCTAAGATCAAAATAGATCCCTATGGTTAAGGTTTTGTGGAGGAGTTAGTCAGTGGAAGAGTGCACGTGAGAGTCAGAGCGGGACATGCGTAGCAAGTACCCTTATCTATTCAATGTGTAATTCTGTACTTTATTCTGCCTTGTGTAAAATTCGAGGACGAATTTTCTGTAAGGGGGGAATAATGTAACACCTCAAATTTTTAAATTTATTATTTTGTGAGTAATATTGATATTTTATTTTAATTAAATTTTGGGAAATTATTTGAGATTTTTTGGGTTTTAGAAATCGGGTTCGATTTTCTAAAAATATAAAACTTTGATGATTTTTAAAAATTAATTTAAAGACCATGTGGCAAAACTAAAAATATATTTGGAGTCTACGAATTTTTCTGAGTTTTCTAATATTTTTTCAGAATTTTTGAGTCTCGTTTTCTATCCCAAGATAGAGTAAAAATTTAAAATTTTGTATCCTAAATCGAACTGGCTGAATCAAACCGGACCGGATCAGACCGGTCGAATCGGACTGGCCCTTTTCTTTTTCTTCTTCTTTCTCCCTTGCGCGCCCGACGTCCCTCCTTCCCCTTCCATTTTCTCTCTCCTCTCACCTCCCCTCGCAGGCCGGCCGCCACCCCAGCCTCCCTACCTTGCCGGCGCGCCGCCTCGCCCTTCCCTCCTCGCCGACAGCCGCTTGGAACGCAGGGAAAGCGCGCGCGAAGACCCCCAATGCGCAGCGCGCCGCTTCAGCTTCCCCGCCAAAATTCGACCGATCCGGCCACCGATTGGGCCCGGTCTTGTGTCAAACACCATCTACACCTCAAGAGCTTTCCATAGACACCAAGAACACTAAAATCCATTGAGCGGTTTGCCCAATTTTTATGCGGGAAGTTTTAGCCCATTTCGACTTTTGGGCTAGATTTGTCGTAAACCATGAACCTCACAAGAAAACCGAGAGTACCAGAGCACTCCACTCGTCGAGAGCTTCGGGGCAATATAAATTTCAAAATTTTTCGACACTATTTTTTGGTGGGTCCCATGAAACTTCGTAGTGTTTTTCTGAGTATTAAATGAGCTTAGAAAATTTCTTAAAAATTATATACTAACCCCCGTATTGTGGGCTTCGTGTAGGTACCTTCAATTCGCGGAAATTCAACAGTTGTCCCGGTCTGTGAATTTTCGGCCAGACAGACAGTCTACCGAAAAAGTCTCGGAATTGGGTCGAGATTTTGGCTACCCCACCATTGTCAGACGTTTCGAATGCGTTTTCGAGATCGGAATCTGCATAAGTAAACCCGAACCTCACTTTTTCTTAATTTTCTAGTGCTTGAATGGGATTAAAAATCCATAAAATATTCGTGGTAGCTCAGAAAATTATGATTCTTTTTGCAATAGCTTAGTAATATTGCTAAGGACCGCGGGGCAGAGTTTTAGAATTTTTAGAGCTTATTTGGATAGTTTTTGCAAAAAGGGTCAATTATAAGGACTAAACTGTAATTTTACATATTGTGATTGATGACTATTTGGATGGGCCCAGGAGGGGCTGTGTGATATGATTGAGTTGTGGGTGTATGGTTTGTGGATATGGAAGTGTGTTTTAAGCCCTTTTGCAGGTTGGGTAGGTCCTAGGTATAGGAGAGACTCTGCTGGATTTTCAGTATGACTTAGGACATCTTTGATCTTTTTCTTAGTTTGTATTGAGACAAATTTATTAAATGATTGTAATAAAATTGTCAGGTGAGCCGGGACAGCCTTCCTCCTCTGCCCAGCCGCCATAGTGACTTCAGTTAAGTCTGTGAGTAAAATATTAATTTTAATTGTAATTTCGATATTATTATATATTCAAGCATGCCCATGCATCACTTATATGTATATATCTATGTAGTTAAACTCTAGGCACGTTTTATGTTGCATTCACAACTGTTAAAGTGTCATGGATGTTGTTGTGGTAATTTGGAGCAGTGTGCGTGAGTTGGCGTGCGTGTGGTGTGGTGTTGGCTATGGACAGGACGGGTAGACACGGCTTGAGATCTTCGCTGGCACCTAGTCCTTCGGGGTAGACACGGCTTGAGTTCTTCGCTGGCACAGGTTGGATTAAGAGGGCTGTATAGGAGATCAACTCCCATATATGTATTGTTTGACATTATCGGGTGTGTGAGTGCTCCAAATTGCCTTTTTAATGTGATTTGTACGAAAATTATGACGATATTGCATTTCACTTCACAGGGTGCATTAGCTTTAGATAGCTATAGAGATTATGGTTAAAATTGATATTTTACTCTCTGAATTGAACGCTCACTCCTGTTCATTATTTTTCCAGGCTACAAGAGGATATTTGTTGTGGTTAACCTTCTTTTCTTCTTCGCAGGTCATTTATTAATATTTGTATAATTCCATTAACTCCTAGAATTTTCGCATGTGTTAGAAATATTTATTTGATTTGGGTCTGTAATATAATTACCATGTTGGACCTGTAAACTTATTATATGCATGTATGTTGGACTGAATGAGGGAGCTGAGCTCCCATTTATTTTTGTGACATTTGAGTATGTGGAGGGTGAGCTGAGCTCCCCAATTGATTAAATATTGTGTTTACAGGTCGAATGAGTCAAAAACTCCCCGTTGAAAGGTCTATTTTATGGCCGGACTCTATCCGGTTGAATTCTTGAAATTGGGCCCAAATGGGCCTTAGAGTTGAGTTGAGGAATAGTTAGGCTTACTACAAGCCTCAGGGGCTTTAGGTTGGCCCAGGTCCTAGTGCCGGTCCGGCCCATAAGTTGGGTCATGATAGCCATCAACGACCCCATTACAAAATTGAGTGCATCAATCAAGTCCCTTTGGAAATTGATGCCTCAATCAAATGTCTCTCGAGAAAAATAATAATTATATCCCAATTATTATCCAAGTGACAATTTCTGTCTATCTATGCCTTTATAACATAAATTTTTAGTACTGTGATTGTGTTATGGGAAGAAGGTATTTATTAATAGACTCAATTCTATTAAAATTGTATAAATTGCATGTCTAAAAAAATTGTCAAAGAGATAGTACTTAAGTAAGACTGATATGAATCCACTATTTTTCTTAGGCATTACTTGATGCACTTTATGCTATCAGAGTATACAATCTTTCACCTCACGCCACCTCCTTACTCCACAATGGTCTTATAAATGATGTGTTATCCTTGTCTCAAGATTTTAATCATGCATCCTTTAATTTCATTAGAAGGTCGGGTAACAAAGTTGCTTACTCTAGCGAACTCTCTTAGCGATAATTCCTTCATTTGTAATCCAATGGCCCAAGTAGCCTTTGTATTTTCTCTTTCACCTTTTTAGACTGTTTAATGAAAGATCTCTTCTAAAAAAAATTGAAAAAAAAAAAAAAGGCTTATAGCTAAGATTTGAGCTAGATTTGAAATTGGCCAAATTAATAATACCAAAGCTCTGACATTAGCTGATTGATTCTAATTCCATCGTCCTTTTCTAATGTTCAGTCGATTGCCATTTATTTTATCACTTTTAATTGCTTGAAATAAGCTGGGCAAGAACTTTTTTAATTAAATCAAAATCTATGTAAACATCATAATAAAATGAGGCCAGGATCAAATATAGCTTATCATCCTATTATCTTGACTTTTTTATTATCTATTTTAATTAAAATAAATGGTAAATTGTTAATAAACTTAAAATAATATATTTATAGTTAATCATTTTTAGTCATGTAGTCTCTAAGAGTAATTTAAACAATAATTTTAATCACATACATAATAAACAACTTTTTAAATTAACAACAATTTTTATTTAGATACCAAACATATAAACTGCTCTTTCAAAATAACAATTTTATAAATAGCAATTTCAAAACAGCAACAACAAAAAACAACAGCATAGCGGATACGTCTTTATTGGATAGAGTTGAAGAGTTGAGCCTACTAAACATGTAAATTGCTATTTCAGAATAGCAATTTCATAAATAGCAATTTCAAAACAGCGACAACAAACTACAACAGCATAGTGGGTACATGTTTATTGGATAGAGGTGAAGAGTCTGAGCCTCGGAGCATAATAGGTTTCCTTAGAATGAAGGATAAGGTAACTCTTTGTCTAGATACATGCTGTCATTTCTGACCCATATATTTTGCAGTTCTAGTACCGTAGTCCCTTTTAATACATCAACTATCTGCATCACAAAATAGTCACTTAATTATAATATAAAATTATCACATAATTTTTTCTTAATATATTTCAAATATTTTTAATTGAAATATTAAAAACTAATTAAATATCAATTTTACACATATTTAAGGGAAAATAATAAAAATATAAATATACATTTAGTTAAATATGTAAATACCAAAAAGTGATAATTAATTAAGAATAGAATATAAAATAATTCATTATAAAATATATTAAAAAATATCTCTCTAATATACATTAGAATTAAAAAAAGTATAACATAAATTTAGTACTAAACTTATAAATAACATGTTCTTTAAAAAAATATAAATAACATATAAAACTTTATTAATAATCATGTGCAAGGCATAAGTATTATATTAGGATCATAATTAAAAATGAAAAAAAATTAATGGTATTAAATAATTATTTTTATCATAGTCACTATTTATTTATTTATTTATTTATTTATTTGTTTGTTTGTTTTGTTTAATTAATTAATAGGTAGTTTAATTATTATTTCTCCACTTTTAAAATATAAGGAGTGAAAAGTCTTAAGTTTGAATCTCTCTACTTGCTTATTCTTATAAGAATAATTTTACATTCATTTATTAGATTTTTATTTTATATTATCATAATTATTGAAAATGTTGCGTAACATAATTTAAAATGGTAAAATTTACTAATAAAGCATATATAATATAACTGAAAAATATATGTACATATCAACAAATCAATCTTGCATATCATGAATATCTTGCTAGCATAAATGTAAGACAAACAAGGTAATGAGCTCAAACATAAATTACAAGATGTAACTTCAAATTAGGGACTTACCTGGCTCATTTTTGGGCGAAACTCCACCGGTTTATATGTACAAGCTGCAGCGCAATAAATCATTCGATCCATTTCATTTTTGTTAAACTTATTTTGCAATTTAGGATCAAAAAGATTGTTGCAATTTTCGAAGTGCAAATCTTGTTGGTCCATATCCAAAACTTGTTTGAATAAAGGCCTCACCTGAACATTAAAATAAATATATAAAGTGAATGAGAATAGAAATTCATAAAGATTACTTTTATATATATATATATATATATAGTCTTGTTTAGCAATAACTTTTAAAATAGTGCTTACTATTGACTCTAATCAATACATTACATCTCTTATTAATATTGTTCAGTGGCATAGTACTTATATTAGTATATAGAGATAGAGGAAGTGGTTTATGAGAAACTACCCCTCCTAGCTTTTAAGTACTATGCAGCAATATTGGCTATTGTAGTAGCTATTTATTATTTTAGTACCTGTTAGCTAGTTGTTAGATATTAGCCATTAGTGGTTAATTGTTCATATATCTGTTAAAACAGAAATGTTTAGTAAAAATAACTATTAGATTAATTGTTAAATATAAAAATAGTGATATAATCTTGTTGACTCTAGTCAAAATGCTTCCTCAACCTTTAATGAGAGAGGTAGTATTTTGACTAGAGTCAAAACATTAAACTCTACCGTAAAAACTATTGTCGATAGAGCCTTAGAGGTTGAAGGAGCATTTTGGCTAGGGTTAACAAAATTATATCACTATATTTATGGCTAATACAATAACTATTTTTACCCAATACTTTTGCTTTAACAATTATATAAACAACTAACTATTAATATCTAATATCTAATATCTCTCTCTCTCTCTCTCTCTCTCTCTCTCTCTCTCTCTCTCTCTCTATATATATATATATATATATATATATATATATATATATAATTTGTAATTAAGAATAAGTTGACAGCTTTAGAGTAGTTTGAATGGAAAAACAAGTACCTACCCAAACAGCTAAGCGAATATATTTTTTGGGTTCCACTTCAAAAACGGCTGGTTTCCCCGTAATTAACTCCAAAAGCACAATACCGAAAGAAAAGACATCAGATTTATCTGTAAGCTTCCTTTCCTGGCCATCTTTGTTGTAATACTCAGGAGGTGCATAACTGTACGTGGAGAAAGCGTGAATGAGAACAACCTATTCGATGAATTTTCTCTGAGAATGAAAATTTAGCTAACAAACACCAAACGAATCTTACGCATGAGTTCCCCTTGGGTCAGTAGAAACATGACTAAAAGATTCTGGAAAATCTTTGGAAAGTCCAAAATCTCCGATCTGAAGAAAAAATAATTGGTAGAAGTAAATTTATTGTGTCATTGAAACTTAAATTCAAAAGACAGTTTGAATAAAATAAACTACGGCAGTAAGGCCCATTATTTGCAATTAAATAAAAAAAATATTTAATATATAAAACTCTGTACTTGCATTTTTAATTAATAAAAAAAATTAGAATGTCTAACTATTGAAGTTTTCACGATGATTTACAGGAAAAAAAATTTAATTGAATTTTTATGTAATTACATTTAATTTTTATATCAATTTTTTTAAATTAAAAAATTAAATTATCTTGTTTCAAACATAATAATGACTAAAAAAATAAACTAAATTTTAAATTTTTATAAAATTCAAATTTCCAAATAAAGACATAAATACCATACCTTTGGTTCAAATTTTTCATTAAGAAGAATATTATCACTCTTAATATCCCGATGAATGATGCCAGGTACACCTACAAAGAATATAATTAAAAGAATATGAAATTCAAGAGACCAGTACCAAAAAAGAAAAATTATAAAATATTATTCTTAAAATACATGAAAATAATACTTTTTCTCATACAAAAATATGAATTATCCTTATAATGTGAAGAATATACTATATAAAATTGTGAAAAAAAGATGCATGTGTTATTTAGTACCTTGAATTCTTAAATGTTAAGAATTCTCTTTCTTAAGTTTGTTGAAAGACTCAAACATGAATAAAGTGAAAGGTGAAAAGTTGGGCTAATTATTAGGTACATCGGGAGCACTAAAAAATAGTGCTATTTCTTTCTCACATAAAAGTGGGTCCTCCCTATAATATAGAGAGTGGGTCCCACTTAATTGCGAGAGATGATATTTGTGCACCGGGTGCACCCAATAGTTTCTCGAAAAGTTGAGTCACTTTTTTATCCTTGAAAATAATAAAAAGTGTTAAAAAAAATGGCAATTTGTAAAGTTGCAGTAGCTTTGGCATTGCCGACTTTAATTTTGGCACCAAAATGCGGGTTTTGCATGGCTATATAAAGCCAATCAACTCTCTCTTTGACGGCAGCCCAATATTGGGAGAAAAGTGATAGAGATAAAATTAAAGAGAATTTTCTCTAAACTTTTTTTGAGATTTTGGGTGTAATTGAGTTTGAAGGTTTAAGTAATTTGAGAAAGAAAAATATTTAGTGTTTGTAATTATTTTTTTTATAATAGAAAATCTATTTATAGAGTAGGCTTACCCCAAGTATTTAATAATTTCTAAAAAAACTAGGGAAAAAAAAAAAGGCTAAATACTTACAGTCCTCATGCAAATATGCTAACCCCTTTGCAGTGCCCAAAGCAATTTTCATTCTGGTTGGCCAATTGATTGTCGGCATTCCATTCCCTGCAATGTTTTTAACCCCTTAGCAAGAAAACAATATAATATCTGCCAGATTAATTATTTAGTATAGTCAAGACCCTACATATATATGATTTTATTTTTGGATAAACAAGAAAATTTATAAGTTAAAGGAAAAAATATATCATCTTTCCAAGACCTCTAACCAATGTGACCCGATTTGCATGTATAATTATCAATCATATTTCATATGTCATTTTTTAAACATTTATGAGATTTTGAATTCTAATGATCATCACTTATAAATTTTAAAAATAAACTAAAATTAAAGAAGTACTCACCATCCAGATGAGATTTCAATGAATTGTTGGACACATACTCATAAACAAGTAACCTATCAGCTTTATGACTGCAATATCCTACCACCTCAACAATATTCCGATGACGGATGCGACTAATGGTTTTAACCTCATCGTCAAATTGTCGTCGCGCTTGTTCCTCTTTGTTCGGATTAGAATAATGTTTAAGCCTCTTAACAGCAACGACTTTTTGGTTTGAAAGTACTCCCTTGTAAACTTGACCAAAACCACCCTCGCCAAGGCGGTTTTCGTTGGAGAAATAACCAGTTGCTGTGGCCAGCTCGTCAAAAGTATATATGGGAACAACTGGTTCAAATCAAACGGTTAGCCAAGTACAGTTACATCACAAAACACACATAAACACACATAAATATTTTAAAATTGGCTGAAAGCATTTTAAAAAATTTCTTGGCAACCACCTTTAGTTACATATCTTTTGATTCCTAAATTTTATAAAAGTGTTAACTATTTAACTATTGCGATCGGTGAATACACGAATAGAACTTGCATGTATTTTAACTTTTTTGTTATACTTTCAGAGTTTAATAATTATACTTTTATAAATTTAAGAGTGTAATAATTATATTTTTATAAAATTAAGATATCATATGAGATATAACTAAATATGAAGTTGCGAAATATCTTATTATTTACTTTTATATATTTAAATTTTATAATTTAAAAAAAGATATAAATATGTTATTAAAATAATATTTAAAACTTATATTTCTAATTGTATTTTATTTTTAATAAATAAATTTATATTATTACTAATAAATTAAAGTAAAAAAATAAAATAAAAATTTCCATGGGAAAACTCACCCCACTCCCCAATGGAGAAGTTTCTGTATCCCAACCCTAACTTATATGGGTGGGGACAAGAGGAGCAATCCCCGCACCCCATCCACTTTGTTGCAATTCCTAATGATTGGTCAGAGGCTAAAAAAATTTATTTCTCAACAAAATTAACCTAATTAATAAAAAAAATAGAACTTTCATCCTTAATGATTAGACTAACCTTATTATGCAATAACATAAAATATTAAACAGCCTTCTATGCCTATGTTGTAATATACTTTTAAACTAGACTCTAATTTCATTTACATTTAATTTTCATTGTCTTAAAAGACAATTCTAACCTTATTAAATTATAACTGAGTTTTTATGTTATAATATTCTATTATAATGTGCTTTCATCAGTTGCTTGCATTGGAATAGCTCTTTCCTTCTTTCAACTAATTTAAAATAGGGAAATTCTTATCTTCTATTATTAACTCAAGATACAATTATATGATATTTACCTATTCATTTAATAAGTGAATTGTACTATATATCTTATATTTTGAATTTATAATGAATTAAATATAAATAAAAAAAATAAAAAAATATAAAATCAACGACTTTTTTTATAACTATAAATTTTATTAATAAATTCATAGATGAAAAAATAACGGATAAATCTAACAAATACCGATAGGTCTATTCATACAACCAAATCAAGAATTTGATTTTATGTTTTTTCTAGTTTTTTTGATGTAGCAATTGGGAAATAAAGCAAGTAGTAAACACTAAAAAATTTTATCAAAGAAAAAAAAAAAAAAACCTTGATTTCAAACTCTTTAACTTTTCAGGCACTAAAAATTTTAGAGCTTAAAAACTTAATGAAACACTAAAGAACTTTTCCTTTTACTATTTTCCTCTTCTTCCTTTATATATTGGTGAAAACTTTTCTTAATTAGAATCAATTTACCGTGAATTCAAAATAAGATATATAGTGAAATAAGATATATAGTAAAATTCTCATATTGGACAAAAATTTCCGCTGGATAACATCTTAAGAGTGCAACTTGGAAAGGAAACAACGCTTTTGTTCTCATTTCTACTTCTCTAAACTTTGGCAAAAAAATAAGACACAACAATATTATCGGTTCAAGCAACCATTCATATTCTGCTTTGCCTTTTATATATTGTATGGATATAGATATTAGAAGGTGACAAAGTGCAACCTATTTGGATTCATTTTACAATATATGCCAAAAAGACAAGATACCTCCATTGTGTCGGCGATTACCGTCGTCTTTCCATTTCAACAATCCGCACAAGTCAAAGCAAGACATGGTTGCTCGCGAGGCTTCGTGCGTGTGTGCTGATACGCCAGTTGCCTAGGATGCGTGAAAGAGAGTCGAAGTGAGAGATAAGAAGCCAGGCAGGCATTTGGTGCCATTAAAAGATCGGAGAACTTCTTTTTATAGGAAAATTCTTATCTATAGTTGGTTCTCAAATTTTAACAACTTGAAAGACTCAAAACCATAAGTCATTTTTTACAATTTTCCCTATAATTAAAAAACTTGCATAAATAGCTGGCGCAAGTGGATGGATAAAGAATATATATTAAAAAAATTCTTTATTTTATTTTATTTTAAATTTTAATATATAATATTTGAAATTATAATCTGAGCTTCGCTATCTTCTCTAAACATTAGTGATATATTTTATTTTATTTTTTTTTTTGAATTTATTAAAGTCAAAATATTTTAATATTTAATAATTAATATTTATTGCATTTTGCTACTACTGAGAAAGACATTATTAGCAATTGCTAGTATAACTTTTTTATTATATTACTAATGAATAACTTTTTATATGTATATATTTTAAATAAAATAATTATTTATTTTAATTTATTGTAAAAGTTATTTAATTAATTATTTCCATTTTTCATACGTATAAAATGCATTCATATGAAGTTTGGTATAAAAAAAAATTATAATGCTATGATACATATTTTTATCAATAATTTAATTTTATTATTACAATTTTTTTATCTAAATGTTTCTTTAATTACATATTAAATGGTCAAAATATTCTTAAACTATTTTCAATTAAAAATAATTTAATACTTTATTTTTTATTTTATTAATAAAATAATTTATCTATTTAAATTTTATATTGAAATAAAAAAAAATTAAATAAAATTGATGAGTGGGCATTTCATATGTATAGAAAAATTTTCCAAATAACAATAATTAATCATAAAAATAAAATTTTAAGATATCCAATTTAAAAGAAGTAAGAAATTAAATTTTATATAATTTATTTAAAATATTATAAAAATCTCCTAATCTACTTCATATCATAATACAATATGATCAACGCATAATAAATTTTACATTTGAATTAATGAAAGTGATACAGAATAAGGTTAAACAATGATTAAATGAAAAAACAAGGCTATGCAAAAAGTCAGTCCTTTCCCACTTAACTACTCTTCAGCAGGTAAAAGAAAAGTTAAAAAAAGTATATTATTATAATAACCTATCATGGCTACGCTACAAGGAATTAAATAGAATACACTAAAAAGAAAAGGGATAAAGTGGTACTTTAACTGTTTTCAAAATAATAAATGCGATGCAAAATAAGGTTAAACAATGATTATAAGAAAGAATAAGAATAATGCTCAATGGCTGTGCAAGAAGTCGCTCCTTTTGAACAGGAAAGTATCAACACAATAGCCATTGCTTGTTGTATTATCTGGAAGGAAAGGAATAAGGTAACCTTTAATAATTCTAATCCTAATCCTTATTTTGTCGCTCAACAAATCAATAGAAGTATTACTGAAGCACAGATGTTAGAGGAAAATAAACCCCATAATCAAAGGCCAGATTATAGTTAAAACCTTATTAGTAATGATTGGTTCCCTCCCCCAGTGGGTTATTTAAAATTCAACTCTGATGTGGTATGGAAATATCAAGATTCTAAGGCGATTGTAACTGTTGTGGCTAGAAATCATTATGGCTAGCTGATTGATGGATTAGTTAAATTTGTTGAGGCCTCATCCCCCCGGTTGGAGAAACTTTAGCTATGCAAGAGGCGATTCAAATGGCCATCACCATGGGTGTGCCTAAGATGGTTCTTGAAACGGATTCCTCTATCCTTCACTCTGTACTGTCCTCGGAGCAGCAGGTTTCAATGTGGGAAATTCATGCTATTATTATGGCTATAAAATTTTTGGTTTTTAAGATTCCACATGTCCTTTTCTTTTTGGTCAAAAGGTCTGCCAATAGAGCTGCAAATTGTCTAGGAAAACTTTTTTATACTGGGAATGTTTCTAGCAATTGGTTGACTGCTATGCCAGATAATTTGTATGCTATCTTGTATCAGGATGCCCAAAAGGCCTTGTAATGCAATTTTGTTGCAGTTCAAAAAAAAAAAAAAAAAAAAGAAGTCACTCCTTTCCTACACTTCAGCAGATATATATCTGTGTTAGGAGAAATTAAGTAGAATAATTTAAAGGGCTGTTTTTAAAAAATAGTAAAAGTTAGAGTGGATCTACTTTCACAACTAAATAGCTAATGCACAATTTTTTAAATGTATTTTTAATTATTTAATTTAATTATCTCTATAAAATTTCATTCGTAAAAAAATTATTAAAATGATTCATTATATTAAGAAAAAAATTAGTGCGTTTTCTATTTTTTTTTTTTGAAAGGTATTTTTTTCATCTTCACTATAAATACTATAAATAATTCTTTTCATAACAAATTAAACACTATAATTTTCATATTTCGCAAATAGATCATCAATGTTTTTATATACTTTGTATAAAAAAAAATCTCACAATTTTAATTTAGTATTTTATATTCTTTTCTATATTTTTTTATTTCTTCCTTGAAAACTCAGTTTTTGAATGGTATATATAGCTTGAATGGTATATAGCACAGAGAGAAAAAATTCTCACAAATTTAAAATACAAAATGAAGAAGTAGAAAGAAAATAAAATATATAGAATTATATATATATATATATATATATATATATATATATATATATATATATATATATATATTATTCTATGATGACACTTGGCATATATATATATGTATAAAATAAAATAATTATTTAAATTACAATCAGATGTACTTATTATTAAACAAATATGTCTGTTATAAACAAACATATCTATTACATATAAACAGTTATAACTATTTAGGAATGTATCATAACAGATGTGTCTGTCTAAAAAAGATGCCATGACTTTTCATTATCTATAAATATATATGAGTTATTCAAATTCATATATACTACTTTTTCTTCTTCTTTTTCTCTTCTAGTCTCTCTAAATTTTGTTCGTACAAAAAGTTTTTAAGAGAAATCTTTAGAAGTTGTTGTTTGCAGATTTCAAGTTTTATAGTATTTTGGAGGTATATTGCTACAATCCTACAATAGTCTAGTTGGGGTAATTAATACCTTAAAGATAGTGATTCATCATGCCTTAAAGCCTATTCTATACCCATTGCCTCAATAATTTTAAGTTAATAATCACAATGAAGTCTGAGGCTACTTTTGTAATGAATCAAAAGTTTGTGAAACTAAATCGTTTTAGTGGAACAAATTATGTTTGTTAGAAAGACAATATGCTATTCTTACTTATTGAAGATTTCTTATATACTTGATCCAAGTCTACTTGCCATTTCGCCACCAACACTAGAAGATTATGAGCAAGTGAAAGCAGATCGAAAAAAGCGTGAAGAAAATGAATTGTTATGCAGATGTCATATTCTTAACAACTTGTCAAATAGGCTATATAATTTGTTTACCTTTGTCAAGTCTCCAAAAGAAATCTACAATTTGCTAGAGTTCAAATACAATATAGAAAAACAAGGTGTAGATAAATTTCTCATCATGAAATATTTTGAATTCCAAATGGTTGATAATATGCCTATTATGGATCAAATCCATGAGTTACATATTCTTCCATGAGTTACACATCCTTGTTTCAAAACTTAAGAATTTAAAAGTGGTGGTTCCTAAGTCATTGCAAGTAGGAGGACTAATAGCAAAACTTCCTCCTAATTGGAATGATTATAGGAAGAAATTAGTGTATACTATAGGAGACTTTTATCTTGAACAGATTTAGAAACACTTATGCATTGAAAAAGATTTTGGTATGATGATTTGTCTTCATGTTGATGACATGCTTATAATTAGAACGAATATGGAAAGTGTGAATGATATAAAGAAGTGTATAACCTCAAATTTTAAAATGAAAGACTTAAAGGAGGTAGATACAATCTTAGGTATCAAAGTAAAGAAACATAGTGGGGGTTTTCCGCTTTGTCAATCTCATTATATTAAGGGAAGCAAATACTCCATATGATATTTTTTGTAAATTGACTAAAAATTTTGGTAGAATAATTACTCAAATTGAGTATGCTAGTGTTATTGGTAGCTTAATGTTGTTATGCATTGCATTAGACCTGATATATATATATATATATATATATTTTTTTAGTGTAAATTGTCCAATTATACAAGTAATCCTAGTATGAATTGGAAAGAAATTTCAAGGGTTTTGGATATTTAAAAGGAACTATAATCTATGGATTATTTTGTGATAAATTTTTAATTATGCTAAAATCATATAAAGAGTTGTATCCACACAAAAAGTTTTGTCCATTGGCCAAAAGATGTAACTGAATAAAGAAATACAATTCTTTTTAATAGTTACATGCATGAAGGGATGAATTTGTTGGCTAAAAGGTTGGTACACTTTCAGTAGTAAATATAAGAGCCTTACAAGTCATTTGTAAGGAGTGACAAAATGACAAATGAGTGTGCATTTATGTGTGTGCAAGTTTAGCCTGATTCTTAATTTTTAGAGGCTCTCATTTTAAAAAAGTTGTTGAGTAATTTGTTTCTACAAATAAGGTACACATCTAGACTGTAAATTATCTATGTAGTTCATGTTATAAATATGTAATTATATGGTAGACTAGTAAAATAAATATGGTAAAGATCTTAGGGTTATACAGATGCTAGTTAGATAACTAATGCTAAGGATAATAAGTCAACCTTCGATAGGGTGTCCACCTTAGGTGGAGATGCTGTTTCTTAGGCATAAAAGAAACAAACTTGTATAACTCATTCTACGATGGAATCCGAGTTTATAGCTTTGCCAATTATAGGTAAAGAAGCATTGGTTAAGAAACTTGTTACCAAATATTAAGTTATGGCTACAACTTGTGTTATCCATTTCTTTACATTGTGATAGTAAAGCAACAATGTCTAGAGCTTATAGTAAAATTTATAATGGAAAGTCTAGACATATTAGCTTAAGACATGAGTATGTGAGACAATTGAGCATGTGAGACAATTAATCTTTGATGGAATAATTACAATTACTTTTGTTAAGTCTTATAATAATCTAGCAAATCCATTTACAAAAGGGCTCTCGAGAGATATAATAAAAAATAAATGCGTTTGATTAGGATTAAGAATATTCCATTAAATTTAATAGTAATATGAACCCTACTTTATAGTATTATTACTAAATAAAATTTAAAGGTTAACAACAAATCATTAGCAAATGTTACATTTAAGCACTTAGTGTACTAAGTTAAAGGAATGAAGATGAGTATTTATGCTCTTAATGAAATTTAATATTATTAGAAATGAAATTTCACCTATAAGAACATAAGAAGTGGTGCCGCTTCAACAAAAAATTAAAATAACTTTGGTAGCACAAGGCTATATTAGTGCTGAAATTTTGGTAAACTTTTGCTTTGAACTAATTGGTTCATATGTGTAGTATTTCCAATTCTATTTAAGAGGAATCTAGCTTTAAACTAAAACCACCATGATTTTTTTCGAACTTTGAAATACTTACACTAAGAAAAAGTTTAAATCGAAAGATAATTTTCATTATGCATGAAACATTAGAATCTAATAATACAAGTTAAGTGGGAGATTATTATAAATAGCTTGAATATTAAATAATAGAGAAAAAAAGAATTCCCACAAATTTAAAATATAAAGGGAAGAAGTAGAACGGAAATGGAATATATAGAATTATATATATTTAAATAAATATATATTATTCTATGATGACACTTGGCATATATATGTGTGAAATAAAATAATTATTTAAATTACATTCAAATATATTTGTTAGTAAATAGATGTGTCTATTATAAACAAATATATCTATTACATACAAATAATTACAATAGTTTAGGAAGGTATCATAATAGATGCGTCTGTCTAAAAAAGATATCATGACTTTTCATTATCTATAAATATGGATGAATTGCTCAAATTCATACATATTACCTCTATTTCTTCTTCTTCTTTTCTTCTAGTCTCTCTAAATTCTGTTCGTTCAAAAAGTTTTTAAGAGAAGTTTTCGGGATTTGTTGTCTACAGATTTCAAGTTTTATTGTATCATTGGGGTATATTGTCATAACCTTATAGCAATCTAGTGAAAGCAATTAATACCTTATAAATAGTTATTTATCATGCCTCAAAATCTATTTTATACCCAATGCCTCAACATAGATGCTCTACAAATTTTTTACAGAGGTTGTAATTACCACAATTATTATCTTCAGCAATTCATTTTCAAAGGAAAATGTTGGTTTTGTAAAATCATATAATAGATTTTTAAATAAAAAATAGAAAAGAAACAAAGTAATAAAAAAAGTAATTTTTTATAACTGTAGATAAATGAAAAATAAAAAGAAAATTAATCAAATAACACATTAAAAATTTGTTCATGAAAGGTGAATAGTTAATTAATTCATAAAGGAAGAAAATTAGTTATAGTAATGATGGAAATATCTTATATTTTTGTATTTAATAAGGTTATACTGACTATAGTAATTATATGGATCATATTATAGAAGGATAATTTAGTATAATTATTAAAATAATATTTAAAAAATTGTAGCATTAGCCATTATAGTTTTGAAAATAGAGTTACCCTACAATTTTTATCTAAAATAAATGAGATTAAAATATTTATATATTAATTCATAATGGAATAAATTTAAGTAAGAGAAATCTCTAAATAAAATAATTATATTATTTATTCAAAAAAATTATTATTTTTGGAAATTAATAATTTTATATTTAGACTTCGTTTATTTCACTGAAAATAATTTATATATAAAAATTATTTTTCATAAAAATTATTTTTTAAAAAATATTTTTTATGAAAATATTTTAATATTAAATTAATAATATATATTTATGTCATATATGAATATTTTGATATTTTAATAAAATTATAAAAAAATAAAAATAACTTAATTTATCTTTTAAATAAGAAAATATCTTTCATTAACTCATTCTCTTAAATGTTTAAATCCTCTTAAATATTAAAAAATATAAAAAATATTTTTCATAATATAAAAATTGCCTTAATCATTAACTTTTTTTTTAGTGTTTATATATGAATCCAGCAAATGGATAAAAAGCAGGAGAGTTTTATTTTTATTATTATTATATTTCTTTTAGGATTGTCAAGAAGCAAGAAATGATGGGACACAAATTATTTTCTTTCTTAACGATTCAATCCTTATCCTGCTAACCACCAAAAAATATAAAGATTCAAAATAAGGAGGAAAATACATTCAAATCAAAGCTTCGATCAAATTAAAAAATGGAAAATCAAGAATCAACAAATTTAACAACAAACACAAGATTCACAATCTCATGGAACATGTTAGAGATAGAACAATGGAAGTGTAGTGACTTTCTTTAAATGAGTTATACTCTTATTATGTTGTTGTTAGATATTATGAGCAGATCCTTCTAGAATAATAAAGTCAATCTGAAATTCTAGACAATAATTCTAGAATTTTCAAAAAAAAAAAAATAATAATAATAATAAAAGAAAGTGTTTGATTGTATGTAGGAAAAAAGTCTTTGCATCCTAGTAAAGACATGTCCATAGATAACTTTTGTATCTTTTAGAAAAGACATGTCTATTTACACTCTCACAATTAATAACTATTAATTTAAATAAAAAGACATAAATGTTTACACTTAATTGTTTAAATAATTATGAATAAATAAAATGAAAATTAAATTAAAAAGAAAAAATTAATTTAATTTTCTGAATAAATCCCAAGTACCCTTGTGCCATCTTTTGACCATTTAATATTATGCATTTAAAGGTCAACCAAGTTTAATTTCATTAGACAAATTTGGAGTTCCCTCCAAATGATTCCCTTTAACCAAATTTATTTGATTTGGCTAGTTATGACTTTTAAACACCTTTGAATTCTCATACTCTTCCAATGTGAGGTAGGAAATATTATCACTAATTATATCTAACAGAAAATAAACCGATAACATCATAGTTGCTAAAATCGTGGGTTGACCCCTACAGTTTTACGATTTTATGAGTTAAAATCACTAAAATAAATAAAAATGTAAGTAAAATCAAAATCAAGTAAAATCGAGGTAAGATGGCGATTTTAAATAGTAAAATCGAATAAAAATAACATGATTTTAAGAGTTTAGGATTCTATGATTTTATATATTCAAAATTTTACAATTTAAAATATTTCGTTTTAATTTATGAAAATCATTGTGATTTATTTATTCTAACATCATTTCTAGATTTTTTAACTTTTTAAATATAAGTATTATAACTATTATTTTTCTATTACAATTATTAAGTATATTGTAATTTTTTATATTATTTTTTAACAACTTTTATTATATTTCAATTACGATATATATGATCTAATTTCTATATATTATTCATTAAATATTTCTATTATTTATATTTATATTTTGTCAAAGTTGAAATTTGGAATTATATCTTCAAATATGACGTTTATATATGTATATCTGTGCATCATTTTAATTGTTATTGATTACTTGGTGAAGAAAATATTTCATTTAAAATTAAAATAATTTGAATATAAAACTATTAGAAAGTTTTTTTTATAACCTTTTATACTTAATTATATATGAAGGTTTACATATATATATATATATATATATATATATATATTTTAAAGATTTTTTTTTCCAGGTTGAAAAAGCAAGTTTGACAACCTTGGTAGCGCAGATTCACAATCTCATAGAACACAAACAAATAGTGCCAAGAGACCTTATTGGTGGCAACAAGCACCGCAAAAAAGAAGAAAAAAAAAAAGAGCAACCCACTGAATCGGTTGCTAATCGATTTACAACCGATTCAGTTGGTTGCAATAAGTTTAGTTGTAAATAGTAACTGACAACCAAATCGGTTAAATATATGAACCAATAGCTAAATCGCTTGCTAAATTAATTAAACTTAAAAAAAATAAAACTTTTAGTTAAAAAACTATCGGTTGCTAGTAGCAACTGATTTAACAACAAAAATAAATTGCTAATAGCAATCGAAACATAATCAGTTACAAAAAATTTGGTGTCTTTAATTTTGTAACTATTTTATAAATCGGTTGTTATTTGCAACTAATTTAGCAATCGAAAAGTCGGTTGCTAATTTGAAAAAAATTATAAAAAAAATTAAATTTTCAAATAAGAAATAAAAAATTCAAATAAATAAAAATTTCAAAAATTACTAAAGTAATAAATTATTAATGAAAATTAGTACTAAAAATTAATACAAAAATATTATAAAAAAATTACTAATAATAACTATTATTAAAAAATTAACAAAAAATTAAATATAAAAATATATTAATAAGACAAATTACTAAAAAAAATTACCATATATATAATATAACAAAAAAATTATTAAATATTAATACTACAAATAATTTACCAACAAAAATATAATTGTACAAAAATTTTTATTTTATGCAAAAAAAAAATAAATTAAATAAAAAAGATGAGAAATAAAAAGAAGATGAAGAAGAAAAAAGATGAAACAGAAAAAGATAATGAAGAAAATAGATGAGAAAGAAAAAGGTAATGAAGAAAATTAATGACAAAGAAAAAGATGATGAAAAAGAAAATAGATAAAAATGAAAAAAATGAAGAAGAAGAAAATATATGAGAAATAAAAAGATGAGGAACAAAATAGTTAAAAAAAATGATGAAGAAAATAGATGACAAAGAAAAAATGATGAAGAAAATATGTTAGAAAAAAAATGACAAATAAAATAGATGAGAATAAAAAAGATGATGAAGAAAATGAGAAAAAAGAGAGAAAAATGAGTAGTTGAGAGAAAAAATGAGTAATAGAGAAAGAAAATTAGTAATGGTGAAAGAAAATGAGTAATAGTTTGTATAAACGAATTAGCAACCGATTTTAGAAACATATTATCTATTGTTAATTTCTTTTAAAAATTTGGCGAAAATTTTTTAGGGAAAAATTTTACAACCTATTCGGAATTGATTACAAAATCGGTTATTAATAGCAACCGCTTTTAATCGATTATAGAAATCGGTTGCTAATTTACAAATTGGTTGCAAATAACTCAACTCAACTCAACTAAGTTTTTATTCCAAAAAATTTGAGGTCAACTAAATTGGTTGCAAATCAAAATAAAAAAACAAAAAATGGGTGAGAATTTTTTGGAGGAAAAATCGAATGCAAAATTGATTGCTAATAGCAATTGATTTCAATCGGTTTCAAAAGTCAATTGCTGTTAGTAGCTGATTCGCAAATCGATTAAAAATAAAAAAAGAAAACAAAAAATTGGACAAAAATTTTTGGCAAAAAAAATCAGTTGCAAAATCGGTTACTAATAGCAATCGATTTTAATTAGTTGGAAATCAAAAAAAGAGAACAAAAAATTAGGCAGAAATTTTTAGGGTGAAAAATCAATTGCAAAAATCAGTTACTGTTAACAACCAATTTGTAAATTGGTTGCAAATCGAAAAAAGAAAAAAATATTGGGTAAGAATTTTTGAGAGAAAAAAATGTAGCAATCGATTTACAATTGATTGCAAAAATCGATTGCTATAAGTAACCGACAAGAAATCGATTGCAAATAACAACAGATTTTAGCAATCGATTGCAAATCGGTTGCTAACTTTGGAGCCATTTAAAATAATTCTTTAGTTTAGCAACTGATTCCCTCAATTTGTTGCTCTTAGCAATCAATTTCAAAATCGTTCGCTATTAGCAACAGATTTTAGCAATCGATTTTTTAATCAATTGTTAATAACAGCCGATTTTAAAATCGATTGTTGATCGTATATTTAAGGTTTTTCAAATATCGATTATTGATCAATTTAACAACCAATTTTAGTAACCAATTAAAAATCGATTGCTAATAACAATTGATTTAACAACAGATTCTTGAATGGGTTGATAAATTAAAAAAAAAAAAGCTATTTTACTAAAAAAAAGCTAAAATCACAAATCAGTTGCAAAATTGATTGTTAATAGCAACAGATTTTAGTCAATTGCATTAATCAATTGCAAAACTTTTTTTTTTTTTAGTGAATGTATATATATATAATCTCATTAGGATAATTTTTATCCCATTATAATATTTAAAATATTACTATATTTAATAAATTCACTTATTGTGTTGATAATTATTATATTTATTATAATTAATATTTAGATTAATAATTATTTTATTTATTGTTTTAATAATTGACATATAATATATGAAAATTTTAGTGTATTGATTAGTTTGTTGACTAATGAATTTGGCATTGAATAATATGTTGCAATTGCTGGTATTAAAGAGTATTTCTTACAATGAAAATTATGAAAACTCCATTACATAATCAAGTGAAAAGATCAGTTGTTAAATGATTATTTGATTATATATATTGAAAGATATTTTTAATAGTATTAATAATGAAGCAATCAAGTAATGCTTTCAAAAATGAAAACTCATGAAATACAAATTATAAATTTAATATTATAGTGAGAATTTATTATTTTATGAAATTATTTTTTTAGTAGATATCATTGTTATATATTTATACAAATTAATATTTTTTTTTCTCAATAGATGGTTTATTATTATCTACAATATTTTCTTTTCCTCTAAATTAAACAAATAAAATTTTATTAATCGCACTGACTCAATTACTGGCCAAAACGTGCAACATAGGAACTAGTTCTAGGGTCTAGGCTGTCAAAACTCAGTGAAGGGAGAGTGACAATGAAATCGAGACGGAGGTCTTGTGGTGTGGTGTAGTGTGGATGAAGGTTGTGAGCATGTAGTGTAGGAGGTCTTTGGCTCTTTGCCTACTACATGTGCGTAAACTTTGAAATCTAGATGAGGGTGATATATACTGGGTCATGGGTGGATGAAGGCTGCGAGAACAGGCAACATGATGAGGGTCACGATGAGCAAGTTTTATATATGGTGTTGATGAAAGCTGGCATTGGTCAAAAGGAGATGGGTCTTTTGGTTGTATCGAGGGATTGAGGGTTAGAGAAGACGAAAGAGTGAGATGAGTTTGCAATGAGAATGGAAGTAAGCCTAAACGAAGCAGTATGGTTACGAAATCGATTCGATTGGGTTAATTCAGTTTTTAGGCTGAACTAATCCAACAAAATCCAAAAATTAAAATTTTTTTATAAGAATAAACAAAGCTGGACTGATCAATTGAAAAGTCACATTATAAAACTAAATTTTTTGATTAAAAACCATTGTATGCTCACTCTTAGCCACCACTGCCCAAAACAAGGAGAAATTTGATCATCAAACGGTGATTTTATAAGAATTACGAAATATCAAATCAATTTTAAAATAATATATGAATAAAAATATAATAAATTTATAAAAAAAAGTTTTAAGGAGAATATCCATTAATAATTATTTATCATTTTATAATAAGTTTTTTACTCGAAATCATCAAATGTTATAGACAAAAAGCCCTTTTAAACTTCTAACAATTACTCTTATAGTGAAATAAATTTCTGTCAATTTAGTTAATTCATTTAAGCTCCTGACAATTATATTTGGAGTCGAATAAGCTCTCATCAACTTAGTTGATCTATTTAAGCCTTTGACAATTACTATAAGGTCAAATAATCTCTTATCAATTTAGTTAATCCATTTAAACCTCTAAAAATTACTCTTAAAATGAAAACATTAAACATTTGGATCAAAGAGGCCTAATCTCTATCAGGCGCACGTGATAAATGGACATTTAGTTGACATCAATTTTTGTTATATAACCTAAAAGCTAAACTTTTTACTGCTCTCTCACTTTTTCTCTCTACGACTTAATTCTATCAATAGAAGACGAATGATTAAAAATATGGTTGTTGTGCACTATTATTGCCATTCAACATGTCCAATACTAAATTTAGTCCTTTTCTGCATGCAACACACTAGATGTAGAAGAGAATCTTCAGACGTTGCATGACCCAGTGGCACTTGGCATGCTGGACTCACATTTAATGGAGTAGACATAACGTCAAGTGAGAGCTTATAAAAGCAAAATTTGGGTTATAGAGGCTTAATCTTTATCACTGTGACTTACATATAATGGATGAAAGTTTAGTTGACATCAATTTTTGTTGTATAACCTTAGCGCTAACTCTTAACTGCTCTCTCTCTCTCTCTCTCTCTCTCTTTATATATATATATATATATATATATATATATATATATATATGTAACTTAATTTCATCAATAGAAGATGAATGATTGAAAATATAAATATTATGCACTATTATTACCATTCAACATACTAGTGCTGAATTCAGTGCTTTTTGTCATGACTTATGTTGTGCTGAATGTAGAATAGGAGCTTCAAGCGTTGCATGACCCAGCGGCATTGAGCATGTTGAACTCACGTTTAGTGGAAGACACACAACATCAAGTGAGATATTGTAAAAGCGAATTTTTTATTTATATGAGTTTAAATTGATAAATTAAATTGATAAGAGCTTATTTGACTTTAAAAATAATTATTAAATACTTAAATAAATTAACTAAATTGACAATAATTTATTTAACTCTAATAATAATCGTCAAAATTTAAATGAATCAATTAAATTGATAAGAATTTATTTAACTTTATGAGTAATTATCAGGCACTTAAAAAGTCATTTTACCTATATTATAATTTCCAGTGAAATTAGGTGGATCGTTAATTGTTATCGACAAACCCACTCACTTTTCTCAAAAATATTCACCAGGAAAAAAAAAAGTTTTCTATTTAATTTTAAAAGAGTGGTAGTCGCATTAAATTCTATTCATTCATTTTCCAAATTAAAAACTAGGATTATATGAAGACTACAGGCGGTGTATCAAGTGTTTGTTTAATTGACTCTAAAAAAAAAGCCATTGTTTATTTTTTTTCATTAAGACAATATAATTAATCTACGTCAATTTAAATCAGTTTTTGCACGTGGAAAACCCTCAACACATCACATGAAATTAGAAATTATAATGTATAATACTTTTTCCTATCATTTTCAATTATTACACTCAATATAAATTTTTTTATTTAAACTTTATTTATTTTATAAAAATCAATTTATATATGAAAATTATTGTTTTTAAATTTAATTATAATATTAAATTTATGATATATATTTATATCATGTACGTATAAATATTTTTATATTTTAATAAGATTAATAAAATTTTAAAAATAACAAATAGCTTTTAAAAAAAGACATTTTTTAAAAATAATTTAATTTTTATTTTCATTAAAAATATAAATAAACTCTAAACGTTTAATTTTTCAATTACATTCAGAAGCAGACCGAGACCACATGCGGGGCTTGATCCTCCATTTTTTTTTAATAGATATATTGTAAAGGACATATAAGTGGGCCCTGTTTTTTTTTTTAATAAACTTTTTCACAAAACTATAATTTAATTTAATTATTTTTATTTTGATAATTTAGATCAATTAAAACTTATTTATTTTAATTTTATTTAATTGATTAAAATTTGACTTTTAATTTTAATCATTTTATATTAATTTTTATTAACAAAATTATAGTGAGAAAGAGGTTGATAATTGTGAATCTAATTTTGATCAACTAAATAAAATTAGAAGCTCAATGGCTTTATTAATTGGATAAAAAATAAAAATAAAAATATTAAAAAATTAAGAATTATGCTTGAAACTCAACTTTGTTTTCCTTGTTTTCCTTGTTCTTATTGAAACTCAACTTTTAAATAAAAAAAAAATAAATAAATCATCCACTACAGTATTCCTGTGTTGGGTATCGCACTCAACCTGATTTTTTTTTTTAAAAAAAAGAAATATGCTTTCCATCTGTGAGTCATTTCTAAATTAAAAATTAGAACTATGAGTAGTACACAGCACGTGCTATGACTTTTTATGTGCATCAAAGATTCAAAATTCTGGATTTTTTTTTAATTTTAAGTTTGATAAAATGTCTTCCCCAATACACGTAAATATCTATATTTATAAATATATATATAAATGAGTGAAGAAACATTAAATTAAATTTGACAAAAACTTTTTTATTAGTTACATTATTTATAGAAATGACAAAAAAATATATTTATGATAATAAATAAATAAACTCATCGCTAATAATATATAATGACAATGAATTATTAATAATTTATTTTATATCGTTGGTAATAATTTTCAGCGATAATATATTTATTACTAAATTCATAAATAGTTTTAATTTTAAATATCAGTATATTTAATACAAATTAAAATTTAAATAGTATTTTTATAATAATTTTAATATAGAGTAATTTTATAATCTTAACCCTATTAAATCAATAAAAATTATTTAATTTATTCTAATTAAATTAATAAAAATCATAAACACTAAATTTCACTTCTATTAATTTATTTTATTAATTTTTCTAAATATTTATAAACTTATAATATATGATAAATAAGATTTATTTTAACTATATATATAGGAAGGAAGGAAGAATAATAGGATAAATAAAAATATCATCAACAGAATTTTAAACTTACTATTAAAAATTAAATATTAATTAATATAATTATTAAATATTTAATTGAATAAACAAATTTCTTTTATATAAATAGGTATAAAAGTCTAATTCTATTCGTTGACAACTATTTTATTTGTTACAAATTTTTAGTATTTTTTTGAAAGAAATATTAACAACAGATAAGTTTAAATTAAATATTAAAATCGAGATTTTAAATTTTTTATCCAATTCAAATATAACAATTATTTTATTCATTATAAATTTGAAAACATTTTTAAAAAAAAGTTATTGATAGTGATAAAAATGTAGTTTTAAGCAACTTAGAATTTATTTTTACATATAAACAAATTTTTATTTATTTTATTTTCATTCAAAAATTAAAATATTTTTATATTCTCATATTATTTTCGGTTATAATAAATCAAAAATAGTTTTATTGAAAAATTAATAAAATTATTAGAATGTAATTTAAATTTTGACTAATTTAATTAAAATGAGTAAAACTAATAAAATTTTACAATCTTGATAAAAGTAATCAAAATAAAAAATTTAAATAGAATTAAAAAAGTTCTTAGAGTTTCTTTTATTAGTCTTATTTTTAAATAAACTTTATATTTTGTGTTAATAAAGTGTTTTAATTTATGAAGTTATTATAAATTTACTTTTCACTTTACTTAGATAATTAATCATTTGAAATAAAAATAAATTTTAATTTATATTAAAATATAATAAAGTGTCATAATATAAATTTTAAATGCTTATTCACTTAAAATTTTGTCTATTTAAATAAATTTTACATTATTATATAAGTATTCAAATATATAAGTATTTAAAATAATATTAAAAAATAAAATTAATAAACAATATATAATTATAACAATATATTTATAAATTATATAATTTAAATTTTCATTAACATATGTAGAATTTGCACTTTTTTGTTATAAATATATCAATTTATTACATTTTTTATTTGTATTATATAAAATTTTATATAAAAAATGAATACAAGAATTTATAGATTGGTCAAATTGTTCTTATAATTTTTTTAATTTACAAAAAATAATAATTAATATATTAAAATCTTAATCTTATTATAAATTCTATTTCAAAAAACACATAAATATCTTAACTCACTAATAATTTTATTAATAATAAATAATATTTTGCACTTTAAAGTTTTAATGATACAATATTTTTTTTTTAAAAAAAGTTACAATTATAGCTGATTATTTTTTTGTTAGACAATTTTAGATCGGTATAAAAAGGTTTTTCTTAACAAATACAGTTAGTCTCTCTTTCACTCAATTGATATATCATAATTTTGATCGCTAATCTATTTTAATTTTTACCACCAACTAAAAATGATAAATATGTAAAATCAATCTAAAATATATAAAAATTAAAAAAATGATTATAACAGTAAAATGTTGAAAATTTTACTATTAAGTTTAATTTAATTCATTTAAAAAATTATGAATATTAAAAATAGGAGGAAAATATTATACATAATATGATGGATATTTCAAATAATAAATAATAGATATTATTAATAAATATAATGCATATTGTTTACTTAAATATATTCTGCTAAAATGTTTAAATATTTGTATAATTTTTTTTAATGTAAATCTTTACTTTATTTTTTTTTATTTTGCTGTATTATTAGATTTACTCTGAAGAAAAATTTCCATTAGTTTGAAGATTTCTTAATTAATTAGTATGTAAATTTTTTGTAAATTATATATAAAAAATTAAATTATTAATACATATAAATAAATATAGAGAACGTAAAAAAAATACTAATTAAGTAATATCTAAATGAATGAAGAAATTACCATTCGAATCCAATTCAACCTTTGTAATCATGAAGCTGAATTTACTAATATTACTTTTAAATATAATTATGAAATGTGAACTCTTCATTTATGAATAAGTGTATTTGCTTTCTTATATTTATTATGTTTAATTTTTTTATTAAATTAATTTAAAATTTTTAATTTAAACTCAATTTGAAGGAACAAATTACAAAACACGCAAATTAAATTATTTATTTTAATTTATTTAATTTCAATTAACTATGTGAAATATAAATTAATATATTTATATATTAATTTTATTTAATTACTTAAAAATATGAGGATAACATTTTTTTATATCTTTAAATATTATTAATTAAAATAATTTTAAATATCTATTTTAATTAATTTAATTTAATTAATTATATGATAATATAAAAATAATATTTTATTCATTATTTATGTAATTTTATGAAAATGAATTAAATTGTACATGCCCAATAAATATGGAATTAGCAAATTAGTATTCCAATATTATATGAAAATATTTTACTTATGTCTTAGGTTTCCATGACAATATAATTAATCGACTTGAGAAAAATTTAAATACATGAAATTAGTAAATTAGCATTAAATTAATAATATAATAATTAGGTATAAGCTCTCTTACAATGTAAAAAATTTTTAAAGAAATTATGAGTTTTCGATATATTGTAAACATGAAGAGAATCAAAGAATGAAATTGACGAATTCAATTCTATGTTGCGTGTCCTAGCAAGCGATGAAAATTTGTCGCAATTAGAGAGCCACTTAAGGCAGGGTGCAAAGGTTGCAAAAACAATTAGTAAAATATGCTGATGCTGGACCATGCATTTGATATTATTATTTCTATTTGGTTTCATACTCATGAGTTTTCTTATTTCTTTAGATTTCTTATATAATGTATTTAATATTAAATAAAACTTGTCTTATTTCTTTAAATTTCTAGCTAATTTTCTCATTAATACAAAATCGTACCGTGTTTGATACAATATTGACAGTTATGATCTCACTCATACATCATGTAATATTAACGGCACATCATGTTTCCCTCGCTGCTTTATCATGTAATCTTATTGATGTATCATGAGTTTGTGTTTGATACAATTCACATGGGCGGAATACATAAATAATAATAATAATAATAATAATAATAATAATAATAATAATAATAATTCTCATGACCTGAATTTTGTAAACGGATGTATCTCAATTCTTATAAATGTTTCAAAATATATGTTCAAAATATATCTTGATTTTTATAAAGTGAAAATAAAATATCTAAAAATAAAATATCTTTCAATCTGTTGATATAATAGCTTGCTAACTAAGATTAGGAGAGTATTTTAATTTCACTTTACAAAAATTAAGGGGTATTATGAAATATTTATAGAAAAACGTTTTAAAAATTCAGAGTGTTACAAAATTTTTTTTAATAAAATTCAAATATAAAATAGTCTATTCAACCAATTCACATGTGTTTAACTTAATATTCTTGAGAACGAGTAAGCGTAATACAGAAAGTGTACTATCAGAATGGCAAAGCTGTCTCATTGATGAAACCAGAGACATAAATATTTGTTATTTAAAATTAAAATTAAAATTGGATTATGTGTGCCAAGATTATTTTGATAAAATTATAATTGCTATTTAATATAATTGAGAATCAAACAATGGTGAGTTTTTCGCCTTCAATGCATGCGCAAGTGGGGGAACTTTTAGGAGCGATTCCAGCTTCATCCGAAGTTTGATCAAGATATTTATAGTGGCATTGGAAAGCTTATTCCATAAGCTTTCTTTTAATATCAATTTGCAGCGTTTGGTGGTCGGATGAGTGAGATCAAGAGAAGATAAGTTTTGACTTTTTGTGACTTTTTGGCTAGATCCCGAACAATCGGTGGCCAGTTTGGACGATCGGACTTAGGGATCATGGTATAAACTCCTCAAGCTTCGTTTTGACACCAATTATGCCTCGATCGGAGATTAAACGGAGAAGAAGCTCATCGAACGGCCTAAACTAAATCAGCTGATATCGGGTGATTGGAGCATATTTTTTATGAACCATAAGCGGATCCGTCACTAGCAGATCATGGACATCCCAAATATCCACTCAGATCAATGATAGCTTACTGACGCCCAGGACTGAGTTTCTGGCCTAATCCGGATGCCCGACGGCCCGTCTCGAAATATAGTCAATATTATACTTGATCCCAGTATTTTCAGATGCTCTGAACGAGTTCCAGGTAGCATAATTTGTAAAGGCAGTATCTAACTCAAGTTGTGTAGTTTGTGCCTTGATTTAGTTAGCTGGTTAAATCTGTAAAATATTCTTGGTTTAGTAAAATGAAGTAAAATGATTTTAATTAATACAAGAATGATGTGGAGGACCTCCAGGAATGTTTTTATAATTTTTAAAGTGCTGAAAAATAATTATTTAGACTGTAGAGGAAGTTAGGGACCTGAGCTAGAGTTTGAGAGATTGGACCTAGATTAGGTTTCTTGTAGGCCTCGGATGGGCATTATAATTACAGTTGTAGGCCTAAGGCCTTGTGTGTTGTTGTTGTTGAGTTTTTCTTGCAGGGGGTTAGGTATAGTTATAGAGGAGACTCTGCCAAAATTTCAAGAAGACTTTAGGAATTATTCTTACTTCTTTAATTAAATTAATTGATTAATTTCTGCTAGTAAATTAATAGAGATCAGTGTGTCTATATAGGTGATCGATGCCAGCTAGCTTTTCTTCTCTCCAGCCAGACCAGCTGCAATCGGATTGATCAGTCTGTGAGTTAGATATTAATTATTTTTGTAATTTTAATATTAATTATATATTTTGCATGCTCATACATTTTATAAATATTTAATTATGCGCATAAATAGTTAATATTTTAGGGATATTTTAGTTGCTGCATATTTAATTGTTGTTATTTATTTATTATGGCTACCCTGAGGATAATTTGGAGCTGGGAATGTTATTTATATATTGATATGGATATGAGTATAGGCAGGATGGGTAGTCACGGCTGGAGCTTGACTCGCTGGGACCTGATCTTTATATATGAATAAGTCAGGGTGAGCACGACTTTGAGCTGATCTTGCTGGCTTCCGCACTTGGATTATTAAGCAAAAGTCCAGCTTGAGTTTGGATTAAGAGATGTGTATAGGGGATCAGCTTCCATATATATATATATATATATTAATGTGACACACTGGGTGTGTGAATAGTCCTAAATTATCTTTTCATATGCATATTAAATCAATTATTGTTATATGTGATGAATGTACATTTCATAGCGGGATTGCATTAGTTTTAGATAGTTATAGAAATTACATCTATAATCAATATCTAAACTCTCTGAGTCGAACACTGATTCTTGTTCAAATATTTTTTCCCATATTACAGGAGGAGCAAGTTTATTTTTGAGTCTAACCTGTATTTTTCTCCACAATTTGTAGTGCTTCTTAATCTAATAGCTTTTATTATGTCCATTTATTTGTCTTTTTATTTGATTACTAGAACTCTGCCGTGACACCAGTTTATGAATATATTATATTAATTAATAATATTAAAAGTTATATATATGCTGTGTATTAGGGTTGAGCTAAACTCATCTAGTAGTGAATTTCTAATAGTTTTGAGTTGAGTTGGCCCAAATAAATTTATAATATTTTATTTTATTTTTATTGACATATTGTGCCTTGATTTTGATCTGGTTATGAGTTTGAGAAAAATGAAGCTTGCAATGGCCATCAAGGACTTTATTATTATTGTTGTCCCAAAGAAAGTGACCAAGAGGGGGGTGAATTGGACACTTTAGACAATTTTTTAGCCCTTGCTCTAGACTTAATAAAAAATTGAGGCTTTGCACTTCTATGTATGTGTATAACTCTGTTCCTAGGATGTAATTTAAGTAATCAATCAAGTTATGCACAAATACTAGTTCATACAGAAAATAATTACTTGATATCAAGTGTATTTTCTCACATAAAATTCAGAGTTTGCAATATTAGCTCAATAAACTAATTCTCAACACATTCAATATATAATCAGAAAATCGAAGTGTTGAAAATTAAAGAGTTAAGGGAAGAAGAGAATCAAACACAATGTTTATAGTGGTTCGGCTCTCTTAGCCTACATCCACTTTTCCCAAAGTCCCACTTTGAGAGTCACTCCACTATTTGATCTTTTCAACATGCAAGATTCAAAGCCTTTATAATATCAGCAAGCTTCCCAGGTGCTTGAGGACCTTTACAACGTCTTTGCTTCCCACAAAAGACCACAAGCTTCACAAGGTGCTTGAAAACCTCCCACAAGCTTCACAAGGTGCTTGAAAACCTTACACAAGTGTGTCCTCACACTTACACAACCTTAAATAGGTTTTGGTGTAGAAGAAATCACTTTCAATAACTCTCAGATACAGAATTTAATGCTAGAAGATTGAGAGAGAATATTTGCCACTAAAGCTCAAGAGAGATTGAATGAAAGCTTTAAAAACCACAATAAATTCACTATGAATAAGAGCACTTTCATTAGTTAGAATTGTAGTAAATGATGCCTTTTATAGGTGCTTTTTATTACCAAAAATGTCTGCTGGAGAGTGTGTCTAACGACTCTTTAATTTTCAAAAAACTAGCTGTATTACTTAGAAAGTCGTGCAGCAGAGTTGAGTCAGGTCAGATCATAAAAATAGTTAACTAAAATTTTCACCAGTTAACTAGTTTTATAAGACAGAGAATTTTAGACATAAAAAATAGTTAACTAATTTTCGCAACGGGTTAACTAATTTCGCTACTGCCTAACTTAAAAATTGAAATTTTGAGTTTTTGAAGAAAGGTTGTAAAAATTATTTTGACCATTCAAAAACCTTAGAAATGATATAAAAACACTTTCTAAACTCTTAAATCTAAAAACAAAATTGATTTTAGGTCTCAAATGGCATAAATTCTCCAATCTTGTACAATGGACCTAAGAACTTAATTTCTATCCTATTTTTTCATGGACTTTGATTCGTCTTGTGTTATACAAGATGATAAACTCCTTTTATATCAGCCATGTCAATAGAATAGTCCTTCCATCAGTGTCTTTGCATATCATGACCTATAAAATTACTTCGAATACTTATGCACAAAGGGTTAATGTATATTTCATTAAGTTTTGTTATCATCAAAATCAAGCTCATTATAGCTTACAGGGCCTACAATCTCCCCCTTTTTGATGATGTCAAAACTTAATGAATCTATAAAGATCATAAAAATTCAATTGTATAACTATCTACATATGTCATGTATGCAAGAACTTACTTTTAGACAAGCTCCCCCTATATGTATGCACACAATCATTCAAAATGCAAGAATGTTGAGAAGCTACAAAATAGCTCCCCCTAAATCTGATATTCAAAGCATTTTGAAGATAATAACATGTTAAGCAATTTCCAAGATTAATTCATCCAAGATCAATTCAACCATAAGTCAATCATAAAGGATTATCATCATATCTTCAATAACTTTCCAAAATAAGTCCAAAATATCTATATCAGAATATGAACCATATAACCACTGAACAAAATTAGTTAACTAAAAATGTACCCAGTTAACTAAAATCATTCTGTCAGTTAAAATATTTTCCTATCTTCTCCTAATTTCTCCCCCTTTTTGACATCAACAAAAGGATAGGCTTTCTCCTATTTTCTCTTATTTTCTCCCCTGTTTAAAAAAGAAAAACAAAAAGACACAACTTTGAAAGTCATAAAGCATATTTCAAAAATCTCAAGATTTTTCTTTACTGCTAAGAATCTGCCACTTCTCCTAAGGTGAGTGGGATCAATAAGTTTGGCTTGTTTCTTCTTCTTTGGGGGTTTTTTTTTTCAGGTATGGTTATTTGGATTTTTGGAGGAATGGGTAGAACTGATTTTCTGGCTTGGGCTTTGGTTCTTCTAGGTCCGTATTGCATGGGTAAAGAGATGGTTGATTCAGGTACTGGTTGAGAGTCAGTAGGAACAATGTTTGGTTGTTCAGAGGATGGGTTTTGGGACTGCTCTTCCTTCTCCTCTTCTTGTCTTGAACCATTTCTGCCTTCACTTTTTCCATTGTCACTGCTGCTATTGCTTTTAGTATGAGATGAGGAGGATTCTCTTGATTTCTCTTTGTCAGGTTCTTGTTCTGCTTCTGATGCCTCTTCTGCAGATTTTTCCTTCTCATCAATTTTCTCTACTTCTTCAACCTCAGCTATCTTACTTTCTTCTTGTACCTTTTCAGTAGCTTCTACATGCTCCTCTTCTTCTTCTTCCACTTCAGAAATTTTTACTCCACTTGGTCCAGCAGCCTTTGCATTGCTAGGACCAGCAGTACCCTGTGGGTAGCTTCCAAAATCTCCAAACTTTCCAAAAGATTCACCAAACAGCATTTGAGCCATCTTCTTCATGAACCACTCTTGCCTATCCAATCTATTAAGCAACATATCCATCTTTGCATTGTGCTCAGCCATAATTCCCTTCTGCAATTCATGAGATTTTTCTAAAATACTCAAGGTCAGTCCACTCATTTCTTTTATTTCCTTCATCATGTCCAGATTTGCTTTACTGATTTTCACAAAATCTGACATTTTCAGCTTCATTTTCTCTTTCTTCTTAGAGCTTTCCCCTTCATCTATCTTAGAACTTGTCTCTTTCAACTTGCTTAGTGGGATGTCTGATTCTGTTTCAGAATTTGATTCTGATTCAGATTTAATCTCAATCTCAGTCTCTTCTTCTTGCTTTTTGTTTTCTTTCTTACTTCTTTTCCTACCATCAACAGCCTTGAATATCTCCTTAATAGGGATAGGATTGCTAAACTTCTTTTCTTTGCTCAAATCAACTCCCATAGCTTGAAATATAAGAGTCAAAGGCATAGCATATGGCAACCTTCTATGCTTACTAGACTTAGCAATCACTTTAAAAATAAAAAATGGCAAATTAAATCTGATTTTGTTAACCAAGTGCCACATAATGCATAAATCAAGGCTATTTGCATATGAGTGACTACCACTTCTAGGATTGAGCAAATATCAAATGAAGGATTGTAGAATCCTAAAATTTTGAGGCACTAAATTGATGTTGGTCATTTCATTTTCAGGTGTACCCTCCGAAAAAATTGATAATTGAAATGCCTTCTCATCATATCCTTCAAGCTTCCTAGAATCTTTGAAGGTTCCAATCCTATTTCCATCATTTAGTAGGTTTAAAACAGAGGCTAAGAATTCAACATCAACAATCTGACTTTTCTTCTTAACTCTCGCACTAAAACTTTCTCCTTTAACAACTTCTTTCACACTTCCATAAAATTCTTGAATCAAATAAGGATAATAATATTCATTCAACTCAGAAAATTCCATCCAACCTTGAAAAGTAAATAATTCTTCAAATTCATAAGGCAAGTTAGAAAATGAATCCCATTTAATGTAACTTGGCTCGAAAATATTTTGTTGCACAAAAGGTTTCGAAGCAAGGGCCTTCTCCATTTTCTTCTTTTTCTCAGAAGGCTCTGACCCAGCAATACCCTTTCCCTTTCTTTTTCTTGCTCGTTCTGCCACTGTCTCTGTTTCGTCATTATTGTTCTCAACTTCAGTTCCTTCTTCTCTCTCCTTTTCGAAACTGGCAGCAGCTTTCATGGCATCACCCATGAATTTTCGAGGTTTGGTAGTCATTTGTTTTAACCTTGCCATCGACCCTTGAAAAATTTCAGTGAGAAGTAGCGGCTTAAGGAAGAACGGGATTTTACCGTTTAGGGATTTTGAGAAAGAAAATTGGGGATTTCTGGTTTTGAGAGTAATTTGGGGTTTCTAAGAGAGTGGAGAATCAACTTGCAGCAGAGAAATGAGGGAGTTTTATATTGATTGAAGTGATATGCAGCAGTTACAAAAAAAAAATTCAAATTTTGAAATTGTGTACAGTTTTTCATGGAGAACCGGGAATCCCTTTTTGCCAAAACCCAATTTTACCCTTTAAAGACATAAAAAGAGCATAACTATGGTCAGGGGTATATTTGTCAAAATAGATTACAAAGAGAGCGAAAATACCCATTAGAAAGAAAGTAATTTTAAATCAGGCGTGTTTTGTCAAATGTACACAGAGGTAAAATTAGTTAACTAATTTTGAAACCCAGTTGGCTAAATATTATACAGGTATAAAACTAGACAACTGCAGTGAGAAAGCAGTTAACTAAAAACACATGTACGCAGAATATAGTACTAACAACATATTTAACCAATTTATGTACCAAATTCATATTAAATGTAATAAATATCATTCAATAGCTTCACTCATGCCAAGTTCTCTTCTAATCCTAAAAAATTTTTTCTCATTTAGTGGTTTTGTAAAAATATCTGCAAGTTGTTGTTCTGTAGGAACAAACTCTAACTTAATGTCATCGTTTTGAACATGATCTCTAATAAAGTGATGTTTAATTTCTATGTGCTTTGATCTAGAGTGTTGGACTAGATTTTTAGTTAAGTTGATGGCACTAGTATTATCACACCTAATAGGAACATGATCAACCTTTAAACCAAAATCTTTTAATTGTTGCTTCATCCATAGAATTTGAGCAACACAACTTCCTGCAGCAATGTATTCTGCTTCAGCAGTAGAAAGAGCTACAGAAGTTTGTTTCTTACTATGCCAAGACACTAAGGCATGACCTAGGAATTGGCAAGTACCCGAAGTACTCTTTCTATCCAATCTACTTCCAGCAAAGTCAAAATCACTATATCTAACTAGATCAAACGTGTCGCATTTAGGATACCATAAACCAATTGAGTGTGTGCCAATGAGGTATTTGAAAATCCTTTTAACAGCAATTAGATGAGATTCCTTAGGACATGATTGCAATCGAGCACACAAACACACACTAAAATGAATGTCGGGTCTAGATGCAGCTAAATATAAAAGTGAGCCAATCATGCCTCTAAATAGCTTTTGATCAACATCTTTACCTTTTTCATCCTTTTCCAACTTGATGGTGGAGCTCATAAGAGTTCCAATACTCTTTAAATCATCTATCTTGAATTTTTTTAGCATATCTTTGATGTACTTGGATTGATTAATGAAGATGCCACCATTGAGTTGCTTAATTTGTAGTCCAAGGAAAAAGGTAAGTTCACCTATCATGCTCATCTCAAATTCATTTTGCATCATCTTAGAGAAGCTTTTGCATAGAGAAGCATTAGTAGCACCAAAAATAACGTCATCAACATAAATTTGAACGATAAGCATATCATGTTTATGTGTTTTTGTGAAGAGTGTGTTGTCTACTTTTCCTCTTTGAAAACCATTATCTAAAAGAAACTTACTAAGCCTCTCATACCAAGCTCTAGGGGCTTGCTTCAATCCATATAAAGCCTTAGTGAGTTTATAAACATGATTAGGAAATTCATAGTTTTCAAAACTTGGTGGTTGTTCAACATAAACTTCTTCATCAATATAACCATTCAAGAATGCACTCTTAACATCCATTTGATAGAGCATAAAATTTTTATAACATGCAAAGGCACATAACATTCTAATGGCTTCAACTCTAGCAACCGGAGCAAAAGTCTCATCAAAATCAATACCTTCCTATTGATTATATCCTTGAGCTACTAATCTAGCCTTATTTCTAATGACATGTTCTTTATCATCCATTTTGTTCCTAAAACCCCACTTGGTACCAACGATAGAATGATTTCTAGGTCTAGGAACAAGTTTCCATACTTTATTTCTCTCAAATTGATTGAGTTCTTCTTGCATAGCAAGAATCCTACTCTCATCACTTTGAGCTTCATTATAAGACTTGGGTTCAAGTTGAGAAACAAATGCAATGTTACCAAAGTATTTTCGAAGTTGAGCTCTTGTCATCATCTTTTGTGAAGGGCTATCAATTATGTCCTCCTTTGGATGATCTCTATGATATCTCCATTCTTGAGGTAGGTCATCATGATGTGGTTCATCAATTTGGAGTTCTTCAATATTGGGCAATACTTCTTAATCACCTTCTTGATCTTTCTCATTAGCATCTTTATTGTCAACATCATTCCCAATTACACTTTGGGGCTCAATAGGTTGACTTTGTTGCTTTTGAGTCTCATCCTTTTTTCTTCCAAAAATTTTACCTAGTTCATCATCATCACAAACAATCTTTCTTTCCAAGAAGTTGTTAGTTTCATCAAATATAACATGAATGGTTTCCTCAACTAACAAAGTTCTCCTATTAAAGACTCTATAAGCTTTGCTATGCATTGAATATCCTAGAAAAATACCTTCATCTGATTTTACATCAAACTTTTTGAGGTTATCTTTCTTATTGTTCAAAATATAACACTTACAACCAAATGCACGAAAGTAAGAAATGTTAGGCTTCCTCCCTTTCCATAATTCATAAGAGGTTTTCTTTAAGATTGGCCTAATCATTGCTCTATTCAAGATATAGCAAGCAGTGTTTATGGCTTCTGCCCAAAAGTATTTTGGAAGACTATGTTCACTAAGCATTGTTCTTGCCATTTCTTGTAAAGTTTTATTTTTCCTCTCTACAACTCCATTTTATCGTGGGGTTCTAGGAGCTGAAAAATTATGAAAAATGCCATTGTTTGAACAAAATTCATCAAAAGATTGGTTTTCAATCTCTCTCCCATGATCACTTCTAATGGAGGAAATGGATAATCCTTTTTCACTTTGTACTTTCTTACAAAAAGATATAAATACACTAAAAGTTTCATCCTTATGTGCAAGAAAATATGTCCATGTATACCTAGTGTAATCATCTACTATGACCAAAGTATACGCTTTACCACCAAGACTAATAGGTGTAATAGGACCAAACAAATCAAGATGTAATAACTCAAGAGGTTTAGATGTTGAAACAACATTCTTTGATTTGAAAGAAACTTTGGTTTGTTTCCCAAGAGAACAAGGCTTGCAAACATGGTCTTTTTCAAAGTCAATTTTTGGCAAACCTTTAACAAGGTCATATCTTAAAAGTTTTGAAATCACATGCATACTAGCATGACCAAGTCTTCTATGCCACAACCAACTATCTTCTTCAAGAGATACAAGACATCTTTCATTTCCATTTTCAATAATATTCAAATCAAGCAAATATACATTTTCACTTCTAGGTGCAATGAATAATGTATGATCATTATGCAAACTTCTAATCTCACAATGTGTAGAATTAAAAATAACTTTGTAACCTTTATCACATAGTTGACTTACACTAAGAAGATTGAATTTCAAACCTTCAACTAATGCGACATCCTTTATGCTTGGATTTTTCCCAATAGAGCCACTTCCAATGATGTGAGCTTTGCCTTTGTCACCAAATCTCACATGTCCACCACTTTTCAAGGTAAGGTTTGAGAATTTTTCTTTATCTCTAGTCATGTGTCTTGAACAAGCACTATCAACATACCATTGTTCACACTCTTGCTTGCTTCTAAGACATACCTGAAATTTATTGACTATTTCTTAGGTACCCAAGCAAGTTTGGGTCCTTAAGGGTTAGAGACATTAGGAATTGTTCCTTTAGGCACCCATATCCTTTTTACTTTTGAGGAACCTTTCCTTATGGGACAATGACTAACCATATGACCATTTTGGTTACAATAAAAGCAAATGACATTTGATAATGAATGAGATGAAGCTTTTACAAAGAAATTTTTGTATTTTCCATAGTGCATGAATCCATCATAACCAAGACCAGATTTTTGATTTGATAATCTTTGAGAACCAAGTAACGTATCAAGAATTTGTGTGCCATTTGTGAATTTAGCTAAATCATTTGTCAAAGATTCCACCTTAGTTTCTAAAATCCTGTTTTTCTCAATGAGTTTTTCACAAGCAATTTTTGAATCTTCTAACTCCTTATTCAACTCATCAAACAAGAGCATTTGATTTTTATAAAACTTATTTTCTTGTACAATAATGCTCATAGAATCATTTTCAGCTCTTAAGGAAGCAATTTCTCTGTTTAAAGTAGAACATTTTTTCTTATAAACTTTGTATTCTTCATATAATTTAGCGAATGCATCTTCATAATCCTCAATACTAAGATAGTCAGAATTATTTATCTCAGTATTGATTTCTCTTTGTTGGGAACTTTCTGGTTTATCCTCTTCTAAAGCCATGAGACAAATGTGTGCAACCTCCTTGTCACTAGGGTTATCACTTGAGGAATCATCCATCCAGCCAGCAACCAAGGCTTTCTTACTCTTGTCCTTTGAATTCTTCTTTTTCAGTTTAGGACAATTTGGCTTGATGTGACCAGGTTTGTTGCATTCAAAGCATCTAATCTCACTTTGATCCTTGCTTGTTTCACCTTTGGGAGAATACTTCTTTAGGAATTTCTTATATTTCAAACCTCCCTTTTTGAATGCTTTCTTGAATCTTCTTGTAATCATGGCAAGATCATCTTCATCACTTAAACTATTGGAGCTGTCACTTGAGGCAGCCTTAAAAGCTATAGTTTTCCTTAATTCATCCTCTTGGCATGACTTTAAGGCAATTCCTCTCTTTTTATTTTCATCATCTACATTGCTCTTGCTTTTGTCATAAAGCATTTCATGAGCAATAAGAGAACCAATAAGCTCATCATAAGTGAATTTGGAGAAATCTTTGGTGTCAAAAATCACTGTAACTTTTGTTTCCCATGATTTAGGTAGTGACCTCAAGACTTTCTTGACTAACTCTTCTTCAGTGAATTCTTTTTCAAGAGCTTTGAGAACAATCACCAGATCAGTAAATCTTGTGCTCATTTCTGAAATGGTTTCTCTAGGTTTCATCTCAAATAGTTCATATTCCTGAACAAGCCTATTTGCTTTTGATTCCTTCACTTGATTAGTCCCTTCATATGTGACTTCAAGTTTATCCCACACTTCTTTTGCAGATATACAACCTGAAATACGATTATACTCAGTTGCATCAAGTGCACAATGAAGAATGTTTAAAGCTTTAGCATTTAAAGAAACTTTCTTCCAATCAAGTTCATTATATTCATCTTCTAGTTTTTCTCTATAACCATCAGCATGCAATTTTAATGGAATTTCAGGACCTTTAACAATTCTTTGCCATGCTTCAATATCAACAGATTGAATAAAGTTTCTCATCCTCACTTTCCAAAAAGAATAATTAGAACCATTAAACCAAGGTGGTCTAGTGATAGAGTGTCCTTCAGCTAAAGGTGCAGGGATACCAGCTGTGTTAGATGTGCCAGCCATTATAGGATCTCTCTAAGGTGTTTAAACCTCAAGCAAGAGAGACAAGCTCTGATACCAATTTGTTGTCCCAAAGAAAGTGACCAAGAGGGGGGTGAATTGGACACTTTAGACAATTTTTCAGCCCTTGCTCTAGACTTAATGAAAAATTGAGGCTTTGCACTTCTATGTATGTGTATAACTCTGTTCCTAGGATGTAATTTAAGTAATCAATCAAGTTATGCACAAATACTAGTTCATACAGAAAATAATTACTTGATATCAAGTTTATTTTCTCACATAAAATTCAGAGTTTGCAATATTAGCTCAATAAACTAATTCTCAACACATTCAATATATAATCAGAAATTCAAAGTGCTGAAAATTAAAGAGTTAAGGGAAGAAGAGAATCAAACACAATGTTTATAGTGGTTCGGCTCTCTTAGCCTACATCCACTCTTCCCAAAGTCCCACTTTGAGAGTCACTCCACTATTTGATCTTTTCAACAGGCAAGATTCAAAGCCTTTACAATATCAGTAAGCTTCTCAGATGCTTGAGGACCTTTACAACGTCTTTGCTTCCCACAAAAGACCACAAGCTTCACAAGGTGCTTGAAAACCTCCCACAAGTTTCACAAGGTGCTTGAAAACCTTACACAAGCGTGTCCTCACACTTACACAACCTTAAATAGGTTTGGTGTAGAAGAAATCACTTTCAATAATAATGCTAGAAGATTGAGAGAGAAGATTTGCCACTCAAGCTCAAGAGAAATTGAATGAAAGCTTTAAAAACCACAATAAATTCACTATGAATAAGAGCAATTTCATTAGTTAGAATTGTAGTAAATGATGCCTTTTATAGGTGCTTTTCATTACCAAAAATGTCTGCTGGAGAGTGTGTCTAATGACTCTTTAATTTTCAAAAAACTAGCCGTTATTACTTAAAAAGTCGTGCAGCAGAGTTGAGTCAGGTCAGATCATAAAAATAGTTAACTAAAATTTTCACCAGTTAACTAATTTTGTAAGACAGAGAATTTTAGACATCAAAACTAGTTAACTAATTTTCGCAACGGGTTAACTAATTTTGCTACTGCCTGACTTAAAAATTGAAATTTTGAGTTTTTGAAGAAAGGCTGTAAAAATTATTTTGACCATTCAAAAACCTTAGAAATGATATAAAAACACTTTCTAAACTCTTAAATCTAAAAACAAAATTGATTTTAGGTCTCAAATGGCATAAATTCTCCAATCTTGTACAATGGACCTAAGAACTTAATTTCTATCCTATTTCTTCATGGACTTTGATTCATCTTGTGTTATACAAGATGATAAACTCCTTTTATATCAGCCATGTCAATAGAATAGTCCTTCCATCAGTGTCTTTGCATATCGTGACCTATAAAATTACTTCGAATACTTATGCACAAAGGGTTAATGTATATTTCATTAAGTTTTGTTATCATCAAAATCTAGCTCATTATAGCTTACAGGGCCTACAATTATTATTTTTTATAATAATAAAATAATAAAAAAAATTACTTTTTTACTTTAACGTATAAACCTATTGGCTGTTCGTGCGATGCATTATCATAAAGACAGAGGGATTTTAAAAAGAAAAAGTTGTCAACTTGTATGAGAGGAATTCTAATTAAAAAAAAATAAAAAATTGAAGAATTCTCAATATTGAGATCGGAAACTTTTTTTTTTTAATTTTCTTTTTTGTGATCACAGTAAGTATTTTCATTAGTAATAATTTTTTTTAAATAATTTTAAGTAAATAAATGTTTAGATTTATTTTTATTAATAGATCTTAAATTTTTATGAAATTTTTTATTATTTAATAATGTTATTATGCATTTTATTGTTGAAATATTTTTTTTTAGAAAAGAATACTCTCAAGAAGTATATCTTCTCTTCAATAAAAGATTCAAATTTGGAGGTTATTTCGAGGTTATATGATAAAGCGTGTAAAAAGATCATAGAGTTAAAGAGTGAAGCATGCAACTTGTCTATTTATCAATCTACATACTCTATCAATTCTATCGAATCTTTCAAATTCTTTATATTTTTTTTCATAAGTGGTTAGTTTTATTTATCAAATTTTCTTTTTTAATTTATACTCTATTTTTAATTGACATTTTTTTTTAATTTTCATTAAAAAAGAGGTTGATAAGTGATTGAAACATCTGGTTTTGATGCTTTTCAATGATTACTTATTGGGTAATTTATAAATTAGAATTTGACGTATGTGAAAAATCACAGTTAATTCCTACTTTGTTTTAAAATGTAATAATTTATATTTTGAGTTTTAATTTTGTTAACAGATTAGTCACTATCATCTAAATTGATCATTAACACCATTAGTTTTATTAATTTCATTATTTTTTTTTAATTTAAAATAATTTAGTTCTTAAATTTTATTTTATTAACAATATAGTCCTTATATCTAAATTTAATATTTAAGCAATCATTTATGTTATCTTTAAATAATTTTATATTTAAAAAATTAAAAAAAAATCTCAAACTTTACTAATTTTAACAATTACACTATAAACTATTTACATCAGTTTAATTCTACCTTGCTGTTGTTTACCATTCCGCTAACAGCAAAGTTTAATTTTACTGTTATTAATAATTCATAGTGCAATAATTAAAAAAAAAAATTTAGGGTATAATTGTAAAAAAATAAAATTTAAGGTACAATTATAAAAAAGAAAAGTAAAGTTTGATATTTAAAAATTTTTCTTTACGATTTCATACGGTCTAAGGTTATAAATAATTGAAATTTAAAAGATATTTTTAATTTTTATTTAAAATAAAATATATCAAATGATAATTAATATAATGTAAATATTATGAGATAACTAAATGAAATATTTGCTAGTTAAGGTAAATTATATAAATAGATATCTTATTATAACAATGAATATGACACTTATTAAGAGTAAATAAATAATATGAAAATATTTTTTTAATAGAAAATTATAAAATGAAATTTATTAATAAAATTAAATTAAAATTAATAAAATTATTATATTTCACTAACAATAAATATTTTGAAGACATTAATAATATAAAAAAATTATAAGTAAAAAATTTACATTTAAATTTTGATGTTTGATCCAATTAAATGATTAATGCTTACCTTCTAAATTATTCTTAAAATTAAGCTGTTCAAATTTCACAATTACTCTTTTTAAAAAAAATATTAAGTTGTTTGACTTAATTTATAAGAATCAACTTATAAGCACTAAATGTTGTGCTTATAAGCTAATATGAGCTTATATGCATTTAAAATTTTAAGCAGTTATATATTTAGTTAAAATACTTATAACTAACTGATAAACAGTTAATGTGTTTGAAACAGAAAAAACTTATGAATACATTTATTATTAAAATAACAAAAAAAAGATATTAAATGAGATTTATAATGAAATTCTAAAAATAAAATGAGGATAATATAATAAAATACTTGGTCAAACTAGCATATAAGCACAGGGCGTATAAGCACAAAGATGAAAAATTGAGAGGATATTTATCTTACCTTATAAGCTAGTCAAATAAGCTTATAAGCGTTAAATACAAGTTAACCTATTTATTTATAATAATTTTAGGGCTTATAAGTTGTAAGCTAAAAAAATAATAATAAGTTGAGGGATCCAACTTTTAATTTTAGTGCTTATAAGCTATGTGTTTACAAGTTAATTTAATCAAGTATTTTACTATATTATTTTTATTTAATTTTTACAATATTTTATCATACATCTCATTGGATATCCTTTTTAGTTATTTTAATAATAAATTTATTTATAAGTCATTTTTTGTCACGACCTGATTTCTAAACCGGACCGGCATCAGGACATGGATCAGAATAAGGCCCTTGAAGCTCGTAGTAAGCCTAATTATTTCTAATTCATTCATAAAGTCCATTAAGGTACCTTGGTTTTAAGAAAACAAACGGATAGAGTTCGGCTATAAATTTAACTATCCAACGGAGAGCATTAAATTTAAATAAAAGACAATAAAAGTAAATCAAAATATTTTCTGTTTAAACTTGCAGGAAAAAAAAGTAGGTTAATCACAAATAAACCCAACGGTTACCTGAGAAAAAATAGTCGAGCAGGAGTGAGCGTTCGACTCATAGAGTAAGATATTGATTTTAAATATAATTTTCTATAACTATCTAAATCTAATACATTCCTATATATGAAATGCAACACGTTCACATAGTTCAAACAATTCAATAATATATGCAGCAAAAGAGTGTGCCTAGCATTTAACTAATTATATATATATATATATATATATATATATATATATATATATATATATATATATATATATATATATATATATATATATATATATATATATATAAGTGAATGCATGAGTATGCCTTGAATATAAATTAATAATATTGAAATTACAAATAAAATTAATATCAAACTCACAGTGCAACCCAATGTTTATTGGTTCTACTAAGAAGAAGAAAATTGTTGATTTGAATCACCTAAGCAAACATACCAAATAACTATTAATAATAGACTAACAATAATTAATTAAATAAAAAGGACTTCTTAGGTTTCTATCGAAAATTTGGCAGAGTTTCCCCTATACCTAGGACCTAACTTCTCTGTAAGAAAAATCTTATTTATATCTCAATAATCTAAAGACCTCAGGCTCACAACAGAACACATCGCAATACAATGCCTATTTGGGGCCTACAAGCATCCTAAGCTGAGTTCAAAACTTTAATCTCCAGCTCGGTTCCTGAACTCCTTTACAGTCCAATTAAAATCACAATCTCAAAAGCTCGTATTAAAATATCATGATATAATTATAATTAAGTTAATCAATAAAACTTCAATTTCATATTCAATTTCTAATGAATATTTGACAATATTCCCTCTTAAAATTGGACTAAATTCCCTGTCACAAAAACTCAAATCTACCATTCAATAATTATATTAACATACACAAATTCTCAACTTATGTCTTCATACAATTATTAACTCTAACACTTTATACTCAAATCTAAATTAAAATATTTCACAATATATCCATATCATCAAAAATCTAACTAAACATTTATATTTATTTCCCAAATATATTCCACAATGACTTAAAAATTCATTAAAGACCATATACTATTTCAAAATAATTTTAGTTCCATCAAAATAACATATTCAACTTAATCCAATTCTTAATACCAAATTTGGCAATTTGTCCATTTAAATTTATATAAAATATTCTAACTGTCAGATAAATTCCTAATTTTAACCATATGTTCAAGACATCTAAATACATTAATAAAAATTTTAGCATCAAATTATCTCTACATCACGAGATATCAAAATATCTATCAAACCATTTAAATTCTGAATTTTTTAGAATAACTCTTACTCAGACAATTCATACAAAATAATTTATATCTCACAACCACAAGTTTGAAATTCACCACATTTTAACATAACAGCCCTAACATCCTAAAGATCATCTCTACCAAATTTTATAATTTTCTAAGTATCTTAACTATTTATTTTCCTCAAATTTTAGTAGCTAAAATTCAGAATTCTAAATGCAAATAGCCTATGTTCAATAATTTATTTCTCCAAATCCAACTATTAAAAAATTACCAAATTTTAATGATAACTTCTACACGTATAGAGCTCAAACATATCCAAAAATCAATGGTGAAAGATGTACTAAACTCACCTGGACGGAAGACAAAGTTGCTGCCCCTGCTCATCCCTTGTTTCTGCTCCTATTCATCATCTTCCTCCCTTTCTCTCTCTAATTACTTGGTTTTCAAACCACTCACCCTTTTTTTCCCTTGCTAGCATCCATCTTTGCTAGAGAAATCTCAAAAATCCAGCCACCATCTCCCTCCTTCCCTTCTTCTCCTTCTCCTTGTCCTTCTCTCTCTCTCTCTCTCTCTCTCTCTCTCTCTCTCCTTTACTTTTCTCTTTCGCGATTCTTCTACTCTCCTTTTCTTCTTCTTTTTTTTTTTTTTATAAATCTGGAGAATGAACTGCCAGCTGTCCCTCTTTTTAAACAAATTTCATTGTGGTCCTTGAATTCTTAAAAAATCATATTTTCACTCCAAAACTTCTAAAACTTTACTTTTAGATCCAAAATTAAATTAAACTTTTCTCCCCAAAACTTTATAAATTATATTTCCATTCAAATAACAACCACATTTAATATTTCTTCAAAAATTGGTGTGTTACATTTTTTAACAAACACACTAACTATTTATCAGTAACTTATAAGTAAACACATAACTTTTTAAAATTTTAAATGCTTATAAGATCGAATCAGCTTGTAAGTACTATTAATTTTCATAAGTTAAGTCAAACATTCCATATTTTTTTTTAACTTATAAACTTAACTTTAAGTTCAAATATTATTATAAGTAGATAACTTATTTTTTAAGTTTATAGGTTGATTTGACATTTTATTAAGTAATATTAGTTTTCATTATATATATATAGAGAGAGAGAGGACGAAATTTCTTGTCAAGTTCGATACTGGGATGAAATTCATGTTTAGAATTATTAGTTATTGCAATTGTAGTTATGGTCCCTATAGAGTTGGTTTACTCCATTATTTAATTTTTTAATTTGTTTGATTTTATCAATATTTAATTATTATTAAATGAAAATTTATTTATAATTTTTTTTAAAAAATATTCTATTGCAGTAGATTAATTCAATGCTAGCATCTTATTTTTTATAGGATGCAGATGGAGACCATGAGCAATAATTTTCCATTAGTTGGCCAATTTAGCCTATCGCCTTGGACTATTTCATTTACGTCTCGAAAAAACTAAAATAAATTTCTTCAGTGTGAACACGGATTAAAAAAAAAAAAAAACACACCTTCCGTGTGAACACGGATTAGAAAAGAAAAAAGTAACCACTAATATAGGTAGTCCTCACTTCCAAAAGGAAAAAATAAATATAATCCACTACGAATATTAAAAGCTGTTAGGTAGCACCAACCGGGACTTTTTTTAACCCTATTAAATTTTTATATTTATAAATTTATCATTACTTTAAATTTTTTATCATCACTTTAGAATTACTTCATGATGTTTCATAAAAAAGAAAAAAAAAAAAAAGAAAAAACTTCATGATGCTTTTTGGGTCGATGCTTAGATCCTGCAACGAGAAGATTGGTGAAGTTTTGTAAGTCGGTCCAATGAAAACAAAACAATAGTAATAAGGAAAAATTATAAAAAAGTACAAAATAGTTTCACTTACTTTTTATTTTAGGGTCTGTAGTTCATCTTTTGATAAAGTGGTATCCTAAAATTCACATCATTAGTAAATGACGACTTTCCGTATGTTTTTCGTTAAAAGGTGCTGACGTAGAATAAAAATGTGCTGACGTAAGAGAAATATGCTAATGTGGAGTAAAAAAAGTAAAAATTACTAAAAAGTACTTTATGATTTTACTTATTTTCACTTTAGGTCAATGGTTCTTTTTGTGACAAAATGGTACCATGAGATGTGCATTATTAGTAAATTAAGTGAATTATTTAAGTCCCGAAAATAGCTGGAATCTGAGATCTTTCGCTTTCGAAATACCATAGAAAAGTTCATGCATATTTTCTTTGAAAAAGCTCAATTTTCCAGTTCTAGTATTCTATGATGGCCAAATCTCTAGGCCAAAGGAATTTGACACGGCATTTAGAAGTACTAAAGAGTTCAAGGAGCAGCTTCAACCGTGAACTCCTCAAGGCAGTGCAGATGGAAGCTATGCCCCAAGTAAAGAAAGGGATCGGCTACCAAATAAAAGGGAAGAATAAGTGGCTAGCTAGCTAAGAGCACCGGTTCAATCTAGCTGCACCAAAGACAAAACTGTTGCTCCTATCCAAATTCTCAGTAATACTAATCCAATAACTCAGTCGAGAGTTTATGCTACATTAACCATCTTTGATAGTGATTCTGAAAGTGAATGTGCAAACTATAAGTTCAAAAATCTATTGATAATGGTTCCAAAAGTCAAGGTCTTTATGCAAAACTCTAAATCAACATATCTCATTTTTGGAATTACCATGCCTAAAGTGAATAAAATCTCTTTCTTGCATAAAATATCTTAGCGGTGTATATATTATTGTTCTATTATTAAAAATAATTTAAAAAATATTTTAATACCACATTAGTGAAAATTAACAACGTTAGACAAAATATTGTATTTGCTAATATAGCATTACCACAGGGTACCACTTTATTATAAAGAAAACCTCAGGCCCTGAAGTGAAAATGAGCAAAACCACGAGATACTTTTTTTGTAATTTTCACTTTTTTTATTCCACGTCAGCAGATTTCTCTTTCACGTCAGCACCTTTCTATTCTACATTAGTATCTTTTAATAGAGAGAGGATGGAAAGTCATCCTTTGCTAATGGTGCAAACCTCAGGGTACTATTTTGTCACAAAGTAGACCATAGACTTTGAAGTGAAAAATAGGCAAAACCACATAGTATTTTTTTTTTGTAATTTTCCCTAATAATAATAATAATAATAATAATAATAATAATAATAATAATATGATTAAATAAATATTTAGAAGTTTATAGTAAGAAAGAGATAAAGAAGGAGTTTTTCGAAAATTAAAAAAAAAGAAGTGGAAGCTTCAAGAATTAAAATAAAGAAACCTAGAGAAAGAGAGAGAGAGAGCTGTGGAAGAGAGAGACCAAATAAACTTCATCTTCCCTAAGTAATTTCTCTATGCTACCCACCACAAAACTATTCCTTATTCTTCCTTATTGCTCCTACACTTACCCTTTGTTTGGGAGGAGATATTTTAAAGTAATGTAAGGTTTTTAAGGTTTAAAACACCTTGCACTTGTATTTGGGAGTGTAAAACATTTTTGAAGGTATGGTTTTCCATTTTCTAACCCACCAAATTGGTGGGTTAACAAGGTATTCTCTTTAAAACCTTCAAGTATTTTTGGAAAACTTTCCCTTCCTCTCAAATACTAAAGAAAAATAAAGGTTTGAAAATCATGAAAAATGTTACTTTAAAAAACTTTATTTTATAAAGTTTTACTTTACTCTATCTTCTCCCAAACAGAGTGTTAAAGATTTGTTGATTAATTCCACTAAAAAGATTCTGAAGCAAAGAAGAGAGAGGACCCTCGCTTTTGCCCTCCTTATTATTTCTCTTGTCCTTACTAGGGCTGTGCACGGTTCTTAGGGGAACCAAACCCAAGAACCGTATCGAGTCGACAGGAACCATACCGAACAAAATTTATTTTGATACTTTGATTTGGTTTTCATTCTTCACTAAGAATCGAACTGGAATTGAACTGAAATCTAATTGAAATCGTATCAAACCAAAATCGAACCGAGAACCAAATTTATGCATATGTTTTTCTATGTTTTTTTAGATGTATTATATACTTTTAATATAATTATATATATATACAAATACACACACACACACACACACACACACACACACATATATATATGTATGTATGTATATATAATTGTCATGACCCAAATTATGGGCCAGACTGACCCTAGGACTTGGATCAGAATAAGGCCCCCAAAGCCCATAGTAAGCTGAACTATTTTAGCCCAACCATGAAGCCCATACTCTAAGTCTCAATTCAAGAAACTAACCGAAAAGAGTTCGGCCATAACCTGGACTATCCAATGGGGAGTTCTTGACTCACCCGACTTGTAATAACAAAATATATCCATTTGGGGAGCTCAGCTTACCCTCATAATACTCAACACAAAGCGTGCCTATAATAGCTATATATATATAATTATAAGTGAATGCTTGAGCATGCCTTGTATGTATAATAATATTGAAATTATAAATGAAATCAATATCTACTCACAGTACACCAGAAATCACTATGGCGGCTGAGTGGAGGAGGATGGCTGACCCTGATCACTTAAACAATTATATTATAAAGTTATCAGAATTAACTCAAAACAAGACTTAAAGAGTCAAAAGACCGCCTAACTTATGCCAGAAATCCAGAAGAGTTTCCCTTGTACCTAGGACCTACCCAACCTGCAAAGTAGCTCAAATCACACTTCTAAAATCACAAGTCTCAAATTCACATTTCAACAACATCATTTGGCCCCTTATGGGCGCTCCAAACCAGTCAAAACTCACATACTTAGAAAATTCAATCATAGTCCCTAAAACTGATATTCTGCAAAAATCATTCAAATGAGCTCTAAAAATTTTAAAATTTTGTCCCACGGTCCTTAACAATGTTATAAGGCTATTTCAAAAAGAATTATAATTTTCTAGTCACCTACAAATATTTTATGAATTTTATTCTAAATTCAGTATTAGGCAAAAATGAACAACTCAATGTTCGGGTTTATGCCAATTCTGATGCCTAAAACTTGTCTGAGGCATTTGAAAATGGTGGTGGGGACTATAATTTTGACCCATTTCAGAAGCAACTCCTACAGCTTGTATGTCGAATCCAAAAATGCAGATCCAGTCGCTGGTGAAATTTCTACGAAATGAAGGTATCTACACGAAGCTCACAACACTAGGAGTTAAAATATAATTTTTATGAAATTAAATAAACTCATTAAAGGCTCAGAAAAAAACTACGAAGTTCATAGGACCCATTGGATTTTTGATGTCGAAAGATTTTGAAATTTATATCACTGCAAAGCTCTCACCGAGTAGAGCACGCCGATACTCTCAAAATCTCATGGGGTTCTAAGTTTGGAAGAAATCTAGCCCAAAAGTCAAAATGGGATAAAACTTCCTAGGCTTGAATTGGACAAACCACTAGATGAAAATTCATGTTCTTGGTATGTTTGGAAAGCTCTCAAAGCGTAGAAGGTGATTGGGACTGGACCCAGTCCGATTGGTGGTCGGATCAACCGAAATTGGCCTTGGAAGTCAAAGAGTCATGCTGCACGTAGGAGGGACTTCAACTCGATTTTCCAGTATCTTGGGGATGCAACCAACGGTGGGGATGCTTGCTGGTGTTGCGCCGGTGAGTTAGGGAGGGGGGGAGGTGGTGGCCGGTGGTAGGGAGGAGAAAGGAGAGAGAAAATGAAGAGGGAAGGGGAAGTGCAGAGTGTGACGCGGGTGGGAGGAAGAAAAAGGAAAAATGGGGTTGTTCGATTCGATTGGTCTGATTCAATTTAGCTGGTTCGGTTCAAGATACTCGAAATTAAATTTTTACTCTATCCTAAGACCCAAAATAAGGCCCAAAAATTCCAAAAAAAAAATTACAGAAAATTCAAAAAAATTTGTAGAGTCCAAATGTTTTTTTAAATTTACCACGTGGTCTTTAAATTAATTTTTAAAAATAGATAAAATTTATTGTCTTAAAAAAATTAAACCTGATTTTAAAAATTCAAAAAATTTAAATTTAATTTCCATAATATTTAATAAAGTAAAATATTGTAATTTATATATAAAATAATTATTTAAAAATTTGGGGTATTACATTCTTTGCCCCTTACAGAAAATTCGTCCTCAAATTTTATATAAGGCAGAATAAAAGTACAGGATTACATATTAAATAAATACGAGTACTTGCTGCGCATATCTCGCTCTGACTCCCAAGTGCATTCTTCCATTGACTGGCACTTCCACAGAACCTTAACCATAGGAATCTGCTTTCACTGACGCTATCTTATTTGGTAGTCCACTATGGCAACAAGCTACTCCTCAAAGGTCAAGTCCTCATTCAACTCCACTGTATCTGGCTGCAGCACATGAGAAGGATAAGAAATGTACTTTCTAAGCATGGAGATGTGGAAAGAGAAAGGCTTGGTGGTAACTTTGGCCGGCAAGCAATTGCTCTTATTCTGTCCGTGATCTCAAAAGGCCCTATGTATTGGGGCGCCAGCTTGCTTTTCTTCCCAAACCTCATGACTCCTTTCATGGGGGAGACCCTTAAGAACACATAGTCACCCACTGCAAATTCTACATCCTTTTGCCTAGGATCTGCATAGCTCTTTTACCTGTTGAAGGCCGTTTTCGAACGTTCTCTGATTAAAGGAACCATCTTTAAAGTATACCGCACTAGGTCTACATCATGTACCCTTGCTTCTCCAACTTCTGTCTAACACAGAGGAGACCTACATTTTCTGCCATATAGTACCTCGTAAGGTGCCATTCCAACGCTGAAATGATAGCTATTATTATAAGCAAATTCCACTAATGGCAACTGATCGTCCCACTGTCTTTTAAAATTCAGGGCACACATACGAAGCATATCCTTTAATGTTTAAATTGTTCTCTCAGACTGCCCATCTGCCTGAGGGTAGAAAGCTGTACCAAAGTTCAACTATGTGCCAAGTGCCTCCTAGAGTTTCCTCTAAAATTGAGAAGTGAACTAGGGCTCTATGTCAGATATTATGAAGGTGGGAACTCCATGCAATTTAACTATTTCATGAATGTACAATCTGGCATATTGGGCAACAGAGTAGGTGGTCCGTACATGCAAGAAATAAGTTGACTTGGTCAGACGATCCACAATCACCCATATAGAGTTATATCCCCGTGTGGTACAAGGCAACCCAGTTATGAAATCCATAGCAATCATTTTCCACTTCTACTCTGGAATGGGAATCTCCTGTAACTTCCTTAATGGCCTCTGATGTTCAAACTTTACCTTCTGATATGTTAAGTACTTGGACACAAAGTCTGCTATATCTCTCTTCATGCCATTCTACTAGTACCTTTCTTTCACATCATGGTACATCTTTATAGAGCCTGGATGAACATTATAGGGTGTATAGTGCGCCTCTTTCATGATTTCAGTCCTGAGATTGTTCACATCTAGCACACATACCCTGGAAGGTTATAAGTGAACTTGATATGAAAATTTTAAAGGATCTTTCTTATGTTGAGCAATCTATTTGGATTATGGATATGCAGATAAGGAAGCTTAGAAACAAAGAGATACCTATGGTCAAAGTTCTTTAGAAATGCCATAACATGGAAGAATGCACGTGGGAGACCCATGAATCCATGTTACATAAATATCCTCGCCTGTTCTAGGTACGTTTGGCCATGTTTGTTTATGTTATGCTATATGTGTTTATGTTTACTATATTTTTTTTAAACATTCGAGGATGAATTTTTTAAGGGGGAAGAATGTAACACTCACCTTTTCCCAACATCGAAATTTCTGTCGAAGATGGAATATTCTATTGAAGTCAGATACCCCACAGATAAGGGGAAGATGCTAAAAAGTATGTGGCATGTATGATGATTTCAAAATATATTTAAAAATAAAAATGTTATAATGGTTTTGACCAAAGAAAAGTTTAAGTGATTTTTTGGGCATAAGGAACTTCAGTAGCCAAAGGATGGGCTTTTGTTAGTCAAAGTTCTTTTTATTGTTCAAATTCATTTGGGTAGAATAGACTCCGACAGTCAAAACTATAACTTCTGGCAGCCGAAAGTCCCACGACAAGTGAGGATATAAAAGGACAACAACTTGCTTTCTATCCAAAAAGTAACTTAAACTCACACACCTCTTTTTCTCTCAACTTTTTGGACATGCAAAGGGTATTCCAAGGGGATTTTCTTGGCAATTACATGTTTTGAAACTTGATTCTTCTAAGGGGAAGCTTGGTGAAGGTAGATTGAAGTTGGAATCATTAATTCACTTCCTTCTCCATTTCAAGGAAAAGAAGTAATTTCTCTTTTCTTTTGATCTTTTAGAAGAATCTGGGTGTGCCTAAGTGTTTTAAATTATTGGGTTTTGAATTGCATGTGGTTTTTGTATGACTTTAAGTTTTTGTTTTGGGGAAAAGATTTGCATGTTAAGTTTTGGATGAAAGCATGATTTTTCTTTGATGTGTTTTGATACATGATTGTTAAATGAAGTGTTATTCTTCCATTTTGTAGAGTCTAAGTGTTTTTAAACCTTGAATGGTTAGTTACCTTAGTTAAACCTAAGGATTTCTTATTTATGTGATAATGGAAGTTTGTTGGAAACTTGAATCGTAGCTTTTAATTATTGCATGTGAACTTAGAGCATGGATTCAAGTTGTTTTAGGCTTTAGAAATGTGTATAGATGTTTGAATTGTGTTTTAGAATCTTGTGGTATATTTTAGAGGTTTTGAGAGAGAATTTCTGCTAGTTTTCAACTTCAGAATTCTAGAAATTCTCAGGTTCGGATGCCAAAAACCATTATTTCGATAGTCGAAGTATGTAGTTTCTCGAGAAAATCTAAAGAAATTCCCAAAATCGAAGCCTTCAGTATCCATAGTGGCTACTGCCTGAAATGGGCACCCGATGTCTAAAGGTTTAGCAACTGAACTTAGTTATACTAACTTTATTTCTCCTCTCCAAAACATGATTTTATAGTTCTAAGGGCCTAGAATAATATGATTGATGGGAGTATAGAGTTCTAGAGCTTCGAATAACTCATTAAGTTTCAATATTTATAGGATTGGACTTGAGGGATTCGGGAAGCTAAGGATCTAAGGCTAGTTACTATTGGTGTTAGGTGATTGATAGGCTACAAGAGGTGAGCAACTCTAACCTTAAGAAGTGTAAACCTTTTAAATTTAATTTATGATCATCCTCATGCATCATGATATATTTATTTAAGGTGTATATTTCTAGAGTATGAGTATGTTGCAAATTTGCATAATTGTTATTAGTGCATGATGGATTATGGATGACCCACTGACTCCCCCCATGGTTATGACTATGTTATGTTATGTTATGTTATGTTATGTATGTTATGGATACATAAAATCCAATGGGAGGTCTTTATGATGCCCTTTAGTGCATGATGCATGTCATGTTCTAAGCGAAAGTTTTGAGGAGTCTCTGTATGAGCCAAGCACATTGGATGTATTAGGCGGAAGTCCTGAGGAGCCTTTCTATGAGTCGGGCACATTGGATTTGGGAATCACTAGTGACAAGTTCATCTTACGTGAAATGTTTATGATGTGAAAACTCATATGGATGATGCATTGCATATGTATAAAAATGAAGGTTATAAATAAATGTTTGTGGTTAGTTACTCACTAAGCTTGTGTAAGCTCACCCTTTTCCCCTAACCCCAGGTGCAGGAGTATAGGAATAGAAGAATCTTTTGGAGCTTGAGAAGTAGGAGTAACTGTAGAGTGCTTAAATGCATGTTGTATGATTAGTGGACATGTAATATATAAAGAAATAGTTACTGTGCTGGTATTCAAGTTTGATTAAACACAAATGATGTAATTATGTATATTTTAAATCTAAGCTAACTCCTCATGTGAGAATGTATGTATGAATTAATTACACTTTAGTGATTCTATGTATGTAAAGGTTAAAATTCTGAGCCAATTCTTTGTTATCTACGAATGAGAAAACTGAAGTGTAATGGTTTGGAGTATGCTTAGATTGTGAGATATAGGAATATGTTCATGTATAACAGGTTTTTAGGCTTGCTACAGGTTCCAGCAGCCTTAAGTTGACTTGATATCTAGCGCTTGTAATAGCCCCCAAGCTAGGTCGTTACACGTTAATTTGTTTATTGTTTAGTTTATTGCGTTAATTTGTTTAATGTTTAGTTTATTGCTCTAGTGTATATGGAAAAACTTTTATGAGAAACTTTTCCTATTAATCCCTTTCTCATGTTATTTTCTTTCTCATTTTTGTTATTTTGGGTTTCACATAAATAAAATCTCTTTTGATATTGTCTTGGCTGTTATTATGCGTAAATTCATTTGATATTAAATGAATTAAAATTTTTTAGAGAATGGTTTTCCTCTTTTAATTTTTGGATGTTAATGTATTTTGGGAGGACAATAGAGAAATAGATTGATGAATGATGAATTATCTTATTACTCAACAAGTGACACTTATCCCTTTTTCAATGAGCATCAATTATTATGGGTTGATTTTATTAGGAAAAAAGAATATATTATTGTGATTTTGCAGTTCAAGTGCTTGAAAAATGACTTTATGATAATGAGATGATTTAATTTCTTTTGTGAAGGATTTAAAGGAATATGTGTTGAATGCTCTTTATTTTGATGAGTAAGAGAATGAATTCTCCTATTTTTTCACTTAAATTTCTATAAAATGTAGCATCTAGCATGTTAGGATATGAGGATATCTATTTATGTCTGGTTGGTAGCTGTCCAAATTAGACAACTATAGTATTGCTTCCTTCTTAATTGATTTATATGATAAATGCAATGGTTGTTATAAATTAACAATTGCTTCTAATTTAATTTTAATTCATTGTTTACTCTTGTAAGTAATAGGTGAACATGGTTTCTTCAAGTGGGAATCATGAACCAACAAGTACAATTGATTCAAATCAAAGTCAAAATGTAACTACAGCAACATAAAAAATGAAGATAAAGCCAATTAGCCAAGGTCTAAAGTTTGGGATCACTTCACCAAGTTAAAAAATGATGATGGAGAAATAAAAGGGAAGTGTAATTACTATGATAAAGAATTTTATTGTGAACTAAGAAAAAATGGAACCACTGCACTTAGGAATCATATAAATGTTTGCAAAAGCATCCACATCCATTGAGACTAGGTAAACACTATTGAATTTGCAACCAAATGCAACTAATGCAGAGGGTGAATTAGGCACACTATCTACTTCGAAGTATGATGAAAATGCATTTAGGGAGGCTCTAGTATGCATGATTATCATTGATGAGTTGACATTTAAATTTGCTGAAGGTGAGGGTTTTTGAAAATTTATGAGAGCCATATGTCCTAAGTTTAGGATTTCCTCTCATTGGACTATTTCACGGGATTGTTATATAGTGTTTATTGAAGAGAGGTCAAAATTGAAGTTTTATTTGAAGAAAAATTATCAAAGGGTGAGTCTTACTATGGATACATGGACAATTTTACAAAGAATTAATTACATGTATATTTCTGCACACTTCATTGATAATGATTGGAAGTTGCATAAGAAAATTCTTAATTTCTATCCTATTATAAGTCATAAAGATGATACAATTGGTAGGGCTATTGAAACTTATTTGTTAGAGTGGGGGTTAGATAAGATATTCACTATTACGATGGGTAATGCTAGTTTAAATGATGTAGCCATTTCTTACTTGAAAAAAAAAAGCTTGCTAATTGGGGTGTTAGTGTTAGTAATTGTAATTACCTTCATATGAGATGTATGAGACATATTTTTATTTGGTTGTTATGGATGGCTTGAAAGATTTTAGGGATTCAGTGTTGAAGGTAAGAGATGTAATGAGATACATTAGAAGTTCTCTAGGTAGGTTGAAAAAGTTTAAGAAGTGTGCTGAATATGAAAAAGATTGAAGCCAAGTCTTTTTTGTGTTTAGATGTTCCAACTAAGTGGAATTTAATTTACATGATGTTGAATGCAGATCAAAAATATGAAAGGGCATTCAAGAGGTATGAGTCACAAGAACCTATGTTCAAGATTGAGTTGGGAGAGAATGGGGTACTTGATTTTTATGATTGGTCTTAGTGTAGAAAAATGGCTGAAGTGTCTACTCATTTTTACGAGCTTACTTTACATATTTCAGGTTCCCGTTATGTCACATCTAACATGTTCTTTAATGAGATAAGTGACTTGGCTTATATATTGAATCAATGGATGGGTAGTAATGAAAATGAGGTGAAAACTATGGGGGAAAGAATGAGAAAAAATATTTGACAGGTATTGGTGTGGATATAGATAAAATGAACAAAATTATTTATTTTGCAGTTATTCTTGACCCTCGTGATAAGTTTGAGTGTATGGAGTTTTTATTTTGCCAAATGCATAGTAAAGAAAAAAGTGAGCAGTTGTTCCAGAAAGTGAAAACATCTAGGACTAACATGTTTAATGAGTATAAGAAATGTACCAACCTAATTTTGAGCAATCAAGTGATAGCACTAGTTCACAGCCCTTAAGTGGTAGTGGGAGTTCAACAAATCTTAAGCCAAAATTCTTCTTGAAGCATCTCTATAAAAAGCAAAAGTTGGAAGAAAATGGAGGTTTAGATTCAAAAATTAAATTTGAAGTGTATTTGAGTGAGGCCATTCAAGAGGATAAGGAAGACTCTTTGATATCTTGAAATGGTGGAAAATCAATTCCGAGAGATTTTCTATCCTTGGAAAAATGGCAAGAGATATCTTGGTTGTTCCAGTTGCATCAGAGATGTGTTTTTTTACTAGTGGGAGAGTACTTGATCCCTTTAAGAGTTCTTTGACTCCTAAATTGTGGAGGCTTTGATTTGTGCTCAAGATTGGTTACATTCCTCAAATAGCATAATGAACGTTGAAGAAGATTTAGAGGAACTTAAAAAGCTTGAAGAGGTTATTCCTCCAAAAAGCTTGAAGAGGTTATGTAATAAATTCATGTATTTAAATTATTTTTATTCTTTCATATTTTCATTTGAATATAGATTGATTTTTTTTTCCATTAATAATTCAATTTTCAGTACTACCAAGTGTTAGAATAACCCATGGTTTCGGGGATCAAGTTCTATTACTACCCTACACTTCACTCTTAGATGTAAGTTTGATTGTTTAAAATTTTATATTGCTTTATGCTTCCATTGATTATGTAATAACTCTTTGATGCAACATTAATTTTTTTTTCTTTTTAATTTTCTCTATGTAGGTTGCCATGTTCTAAATGAGTCATTTGATGAGGTTTCTGCCTTCGTGGATTTGGTTGGGGTTGGATTGCTCAAAATCAAATGTTTTTATATGGATTATGTTATTTGATGGATTTTATTTTCTTAATATGGACAGTATTTGGTTAGTCATTTTGGTTCTTTAGTATCATATAGTTGTTTTATGGATTTTAAAATGGATTATACTATATTCAAATTATGTTTGAGCGTTGTGGCTGTGGTTGACTATTTTCTAAATTTGTTTTATGGACTTTAATATGGATTGTATTGTATTCAGATTATGCTTTGAGTTTTGTGGCTGTCGTTGGTTATTTTTTGAATTTGAATTTGGGATTGTTAGGGATTATGTTTTATGGTTAGAACTTTGACATTTGGTGCTGTAAATTGGAATGTTAGATTTTATTATTATGATGGTCAAGTTGGTGCTCTATTTGCAATGTTGGATTATTACTATAATGGCCAAATTTTAGCACGTTCAAAGGCATGATCTAATGTTGTTTAGTAATCCAAAATACTATCAAGTTGCATATGTTACACAACTGATTTTTGGCATCAATAACATTCTATTTTAGGTTTGGCAATTCAAAAAAAATAATAATAAATTTGGTTTTTCGGTAATTGAACCGAACTAAACTACTATTGGTCAGTTAGTTCGGTTTGATTACTTTTAAAATATTAGTTTGGTTCAATCCAAATAATTTTGAAATTTCAGTTTGGAACCAATCTAACCGAATGTTCAGACCTACCCAAACTTGCCAAGTATCCTTGGTCCATATCCACATGTTGCCTAGGTGTCACCATCACCTCCAAAGGGTCCTACTATTAGCTCAACACCAAATACAAGTCCCACTACAACACTGACCAAATTTGCCTCATCTCCACTTGTCCTTCCATATGTCTTATCTCCAAAAATCACTTAACATTCATCTTCCCCAATTCCATTAGCTACAATCCCACCAAAAGATAAACATGGTATATTCATTATTCTTGATAACTCTCCACCCGATAATGACCAACACCAAACGGAACCTCAACCACCCACCACATCTAGTCCCAATCCTCATAAAACCCATACACCACAAAATTGTCTTAAAATAGGGAAGTTCAAACTTTGAACATTCACTATCGCTACTACCATGGTTCCACTCTCACCTCTAACGAGTTATACTATGGCTGCGAGGAATCCCCAATGGCGTGAAGCCATGAATAATGAAATTAAAGCATTCATTCTAACGGGTATGTGGGAACTGGTACCCCAATCATAGGTTACTAATGTAATTGGTTGCAAATGGGTCTTCCGCATCAAACAAAAATCTGATGGTAGTGTCGAGCATTATAAGGCTTTCCAGGTGGCCAAAGGTTTTAATCAGTGACCCGGGGTTGATTTTTCTAAGTCATTCTTTTCGGTGGTGAAACTAGCTACTCTTTGTTTAATTTTCTCCATTGCTATCTCTCAAAATTGGGACATATCAGTTGGATGTCTCAAACATTTTCTTGCATGGAAACATAGATTATGTGGTTTTCATGAAATAGCTGCCTGGCTATTTGGACAGTGAGAAACCAAATCATGTCTGTCGCTTAAGATGTTCTCTCTATGGCTTGCGTCAAACCTGTCACACCCTACCCCTCTGTAAGGCATAACATGATCCCGTAGTATACCTAATGAATTACCAACTCCGTCTACTGATAACCCATTAAATATACTACAAGGGATTTTAAAAACTTTTCTTACTTCTTTTACAGTGGTGAGCACTATTTACAGGTGTTAAAAACCTTTTTGATCTGAAGTGATAGAACTAACACATTTGAATTATTTGGAATTTCTGTAAAAATTTTGGCAGAATGCCATATGTATTTTGGATAAAACAGTTCTTCAGAAAACCTGTAAAAAGCACTTCAATTATTTTCCAAATCTCAACTCCAACATTTTTCTCAATACAACATATTTCTCAACTCAAATCCACAGTGATTTTTCAAAAGCTGAGATATAGAAAATATAATACAATTTTTACAAGTCAAAATAACTCATAATTATTTTACAACCTCAAGTTACAATTTGAATTTACAACTACTCAAACCAAAACAATATGTACATACAGTGGTCATACATTACAGTACAAAATGCAAAAAGCGGTATACCCGTTATACTCGAAAAATCTCTCGCTGGAGGTACTAGCAGCCTAGTCTGCTGCCCTGTCTGTCTGTCTACCTGCGACAGCAATAAAAAGCTATCGCTGAGACAATGTCTCAGTGGTGCACAACATTAACCAAACACAACTTTAAATCACAACTCATAAACCATATAAATAGTGGATACGTAAAACCATAGTTAAATTCAAGACAATGAATGTCATCAGGAATTTAAACTCCAATTCACAAATTATCAAAATTCATAATAACACAATTTAGTCAAATAGTTTAAGAATACCGTATTGCCAATTCATACATAATTTGATCAAATAACTAAACAATACAGTTTTGCCAATCAATAATATCATTTGATCAAATAACTGAAGAATACAGTGTTGCCAATCGATAATACAATTTAGGCCATGACACAATTTTTCCACACATGCCGTGTTGTACACCACGATAAGACACACTCACCCCAATAATCGAAATCAATGAGGGAGGAAGCTAGCTGAATAATGAGTACTCATCCACACTCACCTCAGACTGGTAAGTCAAAGAGGGAGGAACATAATCATACTCACCCCAGACTGATAAGTCAAAGAGGGAGGAATAATCACACTCACCCCATTAATGGAGGAGGAACATAGTATCAGTGTCATGCCAATTGTGAGTCAAAACAATTCCAAACATTTTATTCAAATGATCCGTAAGAATCCAATAAATTTCCAAAGTTATAATTTCATTCACAAAATGGCAACACAATTCGTAATTCACTTCAATTTCCACAAAAACCATTTACAGTGCTTTTCAATCAATAAGTATCCATCAATATCATTCAAACAATTTTTCACAGTTTCAAACCATTCACAATGTTTTTCAATCAATAAGTGTCCATCAAACACATTTCCACAATTTAAAACAATAATATACAAATAGTCAATATTTATTTCAATTGAAAAATTCAAGAGAAATAGTTGTTGTGCACAAACCTCTGATGATCTCTCTGTCCGACTCAGTGTTTCCTTCCCTTTCCCTGAGTCTTTAGTAACTGAGAAACACAATTTGAAGTGTTTCAGTACTAAATTAAATTGTCTCTAACGATAATGTTCGGTAAGCAATTCACTGAAGGCTATTATTCACTGAATACCTTTATTTGCTTAATCACCTAATATACCGACCCTCGATGCGTTTTAGGTAAATTAGGTATTAACGTTACTAATGTGTCACATTCGATAGTATTTTAGGGTTGGTACGTGTTACCAAACTCATTTCCTTGTTTAGTGCATTTTAATGCAACTTGCTGGATTCCGGGATACTAGTTTGACCTAGCCGGACGACCTAGTTCCCTCAGTTTTCGGGTTTCGCTCAAAACTACAAACTTGTAGATCTATGTCTTATGGACCGCGGTGCAAAATTTTAGGTCATTCCGAGTTAAGTAGACCAAGTTATGGTCATTATACTATTGCTGGTCAAATGGCATCAAATTAGGTCATTTTTAGGTCAATTTGGTCAACTCTGGTTCGGCCAGTTTTTGGACCCGAACTTGTGCAAGCTTTTTGACTTGCTTATGGTCATTTCTGGGCTTTGGTGTCTCATAAGACTTGTAGGTATGGGTCTTAACTATTCATGGTTAAAATTTCAGGTCAATTGGACCTGTTTTGAGTGAGTTATGGCCTAAACACTCACTGCTGCCCAATTGGTAAATTTTTAGGTCTCAATTGTACCTAATCCGAATTGGTCATTTTCTTATGTCACCTTGCAAGCAGAATTTTGGTATGCTTTCTCAATGAAAGTTGGCACATTTTGTGCCTAGTTTTACCTCCAATTGGTCTCATACCCATTGAAGTTACACATTTAAAGTTATTGGCTAAAATGCATACTGCCCTTAGTTACCTTGTTTAAACATACATCAATGACACATTTAGCTTACAATATGTCCACTTCCCTTACCATTTCTGTTTTGGCACATTACTAAAACCATATTCCACTTTACATTAACATCACTTTGGGCAGATTGCAATTATCCTCAATACACCAATTAAAACTCACATTTACAAGTTCTAAGTACAATCACATACACACCTAACCATTACAAATTTTTACATATACTTACACAATCAATCTATACACATATACATCAACTCTCAAGGTCAATATTCTGCCAATACTTTCATGAACATATATATTTATTCAAGAATCTCAAGGCTGCCGCAAACTTCCTCAACACCAAAGTATTCCACAATTCATCAATTTCCATCCAAATGCAAAAATCACCATATATATATGGAATAATTTACTAGGATATTACATCACCATAATCAACATAATTCTCATCAAATATATGTACAAATACTTCATCAATACATGACTACATGGCTGCCCAAAAATGGATATCTCAATAACTCTTCAAACCTAAAAATTTTCTTCATAAAACCAACACCCATAACATGTACACAAAGTTTAACAAAGCAATCTTCAAAAATGTAAACTTACCTTATGGTTGGAACTTGCCAAACCTTGATTAAACTTCTTAAATTTGGTATCAAGCTCTTCCTTATGATGTGTAGACAAACTTTCATGAAGGAACCTAAGTGATTGAAGGTGAAATGGAGGGTTAGATGAAGCTTGAATGAAAAACGTCAATGGTGGTTTCTCTTTTCTTCAATTCGGCAATGTTGGGAGAATTGGAGAAGATGAAGAATTCAGATGGCATTATGGACTTACACCTGCCCCATTACATGTTTAGTTTATTCATTAGTGGCCCACTCACACCATTTAATTATATAATAAGCTTAAATGTGTTATTTACACATTTTTCACTCCATTTTTGGCTATTTGTATTAGGTACCCCCAATTTAATTTTTCATTTTATTTTCTAAGTGTAATATTATTTATTTTTAGTGGACATTTAGGTCAAAAGACAATTCGGGATGTCAAATGACCATAATGCCCCTGTTCGGGTTGCATTCCCGATTTTTCGGTAATACCGGGTTTTGTCCATTTTTCGATTTCTCACTTTTCTTTGTACTAATTATTTAATTTTTCTTTGTTATTTCTAATGATATTTATACTTCAATAAGATTCTATTTAAGTCCTAAAAATATTTTTCAGGGTTCCATGATCCGAGTATTAGTCAACGGTCCACGCCAGTGACTTCCTGTCATGATCACCCATCGCTAGGTTTCCCGGCTCACTTAACTTGGTTACATTTCTTTGCTATTATTTTTCCTTTGTTTTTCTTGTATTTCCTTTTCTTGTATTTCATTATTTTATGTCTCCTCACTCATATTGAAGTGTGGTTTTAGGCATCCTAGCTGTCCGGACAGCACTGGTCACCGGGACAGCAGAACGCACTACCGAGCATAGGGGTGTTACAAAACCCTTCGTTAATTGTATAAGAAACTGGTAAATTCTCAACACAATCATGGTTTTCAATCCTCTAATGTAGATTCATCTTTGCTTTTTTATCACAACAATAAGGTTCAAGCATTCTGCATGATCGATGTGTTAGTAGTATGCCCTAGAGCATATCATTTAGTATGTATCTTGTACATATTTTATTAATAAAAGGCATTTTCACTTTTCCGTTTACATAATATATTTATGTGTAATAGAAAAGGTCCATTGATATTTTGTTAGAAATTATATTCTTAAGTTGTTAAGAATATGAGTGACAGTATTTCTAACACAAAGTATCATAAATAGGTTCACAGTTGAGGATACTTCATAATAAGGACATGACTTATCCAGAAAGATTGTAATCATGTTTGTTCCCAAGTTATTTATATGAGATTTAAATAAGATGGAATGGTGAGTCTCATGCCATATAACAAACATGATAGGCACTTATACATGATAAGTAGGTCGAACCAGTGACACTTATGACAAGCACATGGAGTTTACTCTTGTCAATGCATTGTCATAAATCATATCAGTGCATATAATCTTTATACCTGAGATAGCACAGTTATCTTGTATATAGGTGGTTTGAGTTTGATACTGTTTTCATACTTGTACTGTGTATGGGTATATGGGCATGTGTTGGCTCCTACTAGTTATATATGGAGGGGGTGTTGATCAAGACGGAATCTGTTACCCTAAGTAAATAGGGATAAAATCCTATGTTTATTTAGTTGTTCTTGATGTTTCAAGTTCCTAGCCAGGACAGATAGATTTAATCAGAAAAGAGTTTCTGATGAGAAAATCTTTTTAATCAAGAACTGGAATTAAATGAGAACATAATATTCATAGCAAATGGGGTTTAACATAAACCATGACTCCAGCTCGAATTGAGATTTTGTAACAGAGAGATTCTAGTGTATGGTAACATATGATTATAGATTCATTTAAGGTAAACCTTATTACTGATTGGGTGGCCATAGCATGCTATGCTAGGTGTTAACCATGGTCTATGAGGTGCATAAAATGATTTAGAGAAATCATTTGTGGTAAGAAAGAGTTCTGATGATATTAAGAGTTGATATCATATCTCATTGCCAATTAGTGATAAGCCTAGTGAGTCACACACATACACAAGTAATCACTAAGTTAAATGTTATTTAATTTATTAGTTAAAGAGTTTGATTGATTAATTAAATAGGTTTAGTTTTCAATTAGATTGCAAAGTCCCTAGCATGGCTTGAAACCAAATCTAGGTTATTGGATGTATAATATAAGTTAAATTTATATTTAAAGTGCTTAAATATGAATTTAATTATGAGAAATTAATTAATAGAGATTAATTAATTAATTTATATTTGATATAAATTGATTAGAAGAAGAGAAATAATTATTTTGGGTTGAGAACTCAAAATTAAGACGCAAGGGTATTTTGGTCATTTCACAGGGTGACATGTGGCACCATGAGATGGTGATACATGGCACTACACATAAGCTTGCCATTTGTCTTTTAATCATGTAAGATGATCAAAGTCAAGATTAAATCTAGGTTTGACACTTGGCACAATGTGATTGGGTCAATTGAACTAAGAGCCAATCAGAAGGTGACATGTGGCAAGGGTTTTAAGTGGTGACCTAGTTATATAACGTGTTGTTATGAAAAGAAAAAAAAATAACAAGCTGCCATTCATCTCTTTGTGCCGCCACCCTTGGCTGCTCTCCCTTTTCTTCTTCTTTATCTCTCATCAATTCAAAGAGAATAGCAAACAATCTCTTGAATTAAAAATACTAGAAATTGTTTTTAGTATCCTGTTTACATCTGTAATCTCTCAAAAGGCAAAACTTGATTTTCTAATTTATAGAAAAGGCTTTAGAAGCTGTTCAAGGGCTGCCATAGGTGATCTTGGTGTGGACAAGCTAGAGGGACAACACCTGGTGTCCTAAGGCGCATCCCAAAGGTGCCAAACACACTGCAGTGCATCAAAAAGGTTAGTGCACTTGTTCTTGATCTAATCTAGGATTCTAATGAATTAATCTGTTAATTTTAAAATCTTAAATGACAAATGTAGATCCAAAAATATATTAAAAGAGTTTTAATATGCTGTTTATCATTGAAGTCAAATAGATAAAAATGAATCTTGCATGATGCATATGACCCTAGATGAAAAATTTTGAATTTCAATGATCTAAACTTGTGTTTTTCATGCTTCCGCTCCTTCAATTGGTATCAGAGCCACTATATTTGCCATTTAGATTGTTGATTATATGATTTAATTGTGTGGTTTGATCATGAGATGATAGATCCATTGCTGGTTACAAAGGAAAAGTGGCGGCAAGGTGATGAACACCAATGGTGCGCACACTTTGTGGTCTCCAATGGTGTGCGCAAGGTTTGGTTTTTGAATCTACAATTGTTGTATGATCTAAGGTTCATCCTATGACTAATTAAAATGTTTAATTAGGTGTTTTAATCACACAATTAAATTGTGATTCAGATCTGAATTTTAAAAATTGTTTGAATATGATTCAAATTTGAATTTTTAAAGTTGTTTGAATGTGATTCAAATCTGAATTTTTAAAATTGTTTGAATGTGATTTAAATATGAATTTTAAAAGTTGTTTGAATATAATTCAAATTTGAATTTTTAAAGTTGTTTGAATGTGATTCAAATCTGAATTTTTAAAATTGTTTGAATGTGATTTAAATATGAATTTTAAAAGTTGTTTGAATATGATTCAAATATGAATTTTTAAAGTTGTTTGAATGTGATTCAAATCTGAATTTTTAAAAGTTGTTTAAATACTTAATCCGGGTAACATACAAGCTATCCATGGAAAATAACTAAATGAATAGTATTTGTTCAAATTGTCATAACTCAATGTAAAAATGTCCAATTGACCTGAATTTTATATCAATGGAAAGCTTAGACAATTTAGAACAACTTTTATGAAGAACACCAACCCAAATTTTGACTTTAACCCATCCAAAATGCTAGCCAAAATCAGGGCATCAAAATTGCCCTAACCATTTTTGCCTAGAAATTCTGGGTAGAAATTAATCCGGCCAGCCTTAATTAAATTAGCATAAATTGAGCTACAAAACTCTAAATGGAGTGATTCAAAAAGGGAATTAAAGAAGACACAATAAGGAACAACTTTGATGAAGAGAGTTTAGGCAAATTCCTATCGTAGCAATGTTTAATGGAATAGTGAAAACAAGTCATGAAATTTGAAATTTTGAAATAACATGTAATGAGCTTTGAAATGGAAATTGTAACTAATGCTAACAATTTTAGAATACAAAATGTGGTATGTTGGTATTATTAGAACTAACATACCTATTGTGTATGAAAAAGTTAATATTTTGGTTGACTAGCTAAGTGAATAGTAACTAATAAATATCAAATGCAAAAAATTTACATAATTAACTTTGTAATACCCCCCAGTAGGCCTCGTGTGATTGGTTTGGATAGGTTGGCATGCCAATAGGGTTCCGATAGCAGTACTGCATATGGCATTATGCCATTCTGTGATTTATGGCTCTTGTGGCCATTTTGTGATATTATGGCTTTTAGCCATTTTGATACACTTGATACACTCGGCCTTGTGCTTGATACTTATTATAACTTGTTAGCTGTTCTGTTGCACACCTGGAGACACTTTGTGACCGATGGTGTGATGGCCCGAGGTACTTGGTACCCAGTGTGTAACACCCCTATTTGCATAGCCTGGTAAATTATACTGTTCCAGAGACTGGTGTTGGTCTGGATAATTAAGAGGATTAGAACTATGTTTAAGACACCTAGAGAAGCCTTGAACACAAATAATTAGTAATTGCAAAATAGTTAAGTATAAAGAAGAAAAATAGAATACGAGAAGTTAAATGAGCCGAGAGTCACAGCGATGGGTGACATTCTCGGAAAGGACTGCGAGGTTGATTTAAACTCAAATTTCGAATCGTAAAATATAACGCTGTGGTCCTTAGGACTATTGCGAACACAGTGGAAAAGAGAAAATCACGAAAAAGAATTGTTAAGCCAGTCAAATAATTAGGTCAGGGATCCGAAAGAAATATTGAATTATTTACAAACCGGGTCGAACTGGTGAGGGGCAATTTGGTCAATTGACCCCAAGAGCTGACTCCTGACCTGACTATCAAATGAAATCGGAGAAAAGAAAATTTTGGGATCAAGAATTAAATTAAAGAACTAAAGAAAAATAAATGAAAAAAAAAGAAAAAGAAAAAGTTGAAAAAGTGAAAAAGGTTTATTACATCATGCATGACATCATGCATGATGCAATAAACTTAATAATTAAGAATTTAAAAATTATGGGATAATTATGTATTAATTTAGCTAAAATTTAAAAGAAAAAATTTTTTTGCTTCTTTTTCCTTCATTGTGGCCGCCACTCCTTCTCTCTCATTCTCTCTTCCTTTTCTTCCATGGATGCATATTTCAAGCTCATTAAACCTTGAATTTTCCACAAATTTTCATGATTCAATCCTTAGAAAACCTCTAAATCACCTATGAATGGAAGATTGAGCATAAGTAATTGAGAGAAATTGAAGGAAATAGAAGATTGAAAATCATCAATTGAGGTAAGTTAATGTTTAAGCTAGATTACTTTAGATATCTTGAAATTTAGCTTAATTATGTTTAGTTAGCATTAGAAATGAAGTAATTAAATTGAGAAAATTGAAAAAAAAAATTGTATGATTGGAAAGGGAAGAATTTCAGCCAGCCATAGATTTATGAGAGTATGATGTGTTTTGATTGAATTAAAAGTGTATGTAAGCTTGAATGAGTTGAGAAATGGTGTTGGTATGCTTGGAATCAATTAAATGTAACATATCAAGTGAATTAGGGTTTGAAGCTAGGGTTTTGAAAGACAAAAATTGGCAAATTAGTCAAATGGTGTGTTTCACCTTGTTTGAGCTAAAAAATGGCCATATGTGACCAATTGTGGTATGTTGGAAGTGTTAGAATTAGGTTTAAATTCGGATTGCTTAGGGCCATTATGCAAGCAGCAGGACCAAGGTCCTTTTCAGGGACCGAAACTAAAAATTTACCAGCCCAATTGGTGTGAGGCCAATTGGGAATGAAACTAGACACAAAATGACACATTTTTCATTCAGGAATCATGACCAAAAAGTGACCATAGCATAGTGAACAAATTGGCCAAATCTAGATGTGAGTGTTCTGCCCTGTACAAAAATGACCAAATGAACAGTGTTTGTTCATTCAGCCATATCTTGGGCTAGGCAAGTCCAAATGACCTGAAATTTTACCAGTAGAAAGCTGAGATATAGACTTACAACTTTCATGAAGAACATAAACCCAAATTATGCCCTTAACCAAGTCATTTGTCCACCTAAATTTGGTGACCTAAAACTGCCAGAATCAGTTTTAGTGCCCAGAAAATCTAGGTTAGGCCAATCTGGCATCTATGATTCAAATAGCTATAACTTGAGCTACAAAACTCCAAATGGAGTGATTCAAAAAGAGAAATAAAGTTAAGATAATAAGGAACAATTTCTATGAAGAAAACTTGGCCAAATTCTAACAGCAACATAACCAATGGATCAATGCAAAATAGGATACCAAAACTGAAAATTTGAAAGTTTACCAAAAAGACTTAAGTTTTGAGAAAATGACAAAAACCAATAAGTTAGGTAACCAAAATGTGGTATGAGGGTATAATTGGATTTCCCATACCTATTAAGCATAAGAAAGTCAATATTTTGACTTGAATAGTATCGTAAATAGTAACTCCGAAATGAAAATTTTCAAAAATGTAAGTTTAAGCATATTGGAGCTAGAATTGAACATATATGGATTAGTTATTAGAATTATTGTGAGCCAAAGTTACTGAGATACTATAAATTTCGTGTTTCAGCTGAAAAAGATCAAGAAGGTCTAAGAGACTGAGTCTAGGCCTAGAGGCGACTCACGTCAGGTTTGTGCACAATAAACCTTAATTTATAGTTTTCTCATAAAAAATTTATTTAGTTATGCATTGTGAAATTATTGTGTTAATTATGGGTTTTGAGAACTATTGTGTTGCCACTTTGGGAATGGAAATTTGACTTTGGAAATCGATTGTGTTTTGCATAAAATATTTGAATAACTTAATTTAAATTATTTTTAATTCACACTTGGCATGACAATATTAATATGTTCCTCCTCCACTTGTAGGGTGAGTTTGATATTTGGTCACTTTCCTCCCTCTCTGGCTTCCCAGTCTGAGGGGTGAGTTTGGATGAGTACTCATTAGCTAGCTAGCCACCTCCCTCATTGATTTTGATTAGTGGGGTGAGTTTGCCTTGTCGTGGTGTAGAACACGGCATGTTTGAAAATTTTATGTCATGGCCTAAGTTGTGTTATTGATTGGCAACACTATGATTATTAAATTGTTTGATCAAATTTGTGTTATATTAAGTTTTGAAATTTGTGAAATGTTTAAATTGTGATTCGTTATAAATGTGATTTGAAAAAAAAAAATTTGTGAAATGTGATTGTGAAATATTTGAACTATGAATTAATGAAAAATGTTTTATATTTTGCATTTTATATTTATTATGCACCACTAAGTATTTTTATACTCAGCGATAGCTTTCTTTGCTGTCGCAAATAGAGACAAGGAAAGAGCAGTAGAGTGAGCTACTGATTTTTGGTACTACACGGAGGCTTTTGTATGGATATTTAGTTATACCCTTGTAATTTATTTTGATGTAAATAGTTTGATGTCATCTGTATTAATGTAAAGTTGAGTAGTTGTACAATAAATTGTAATAATATTATTTTAGATTTTCTTTTTGTAAATTAAGATATGTATTTGTAAATTAAGTACTTTATGCAATGTGAATGAATTGTGAAGTATTTTGAGACGACAAATTTTTGGTTGCGTTGTGAAATTAAATTGAATTGTGTTGATTTGAGTTGATTTGGGTTGGGAGTTGCGAAAAGAATTATTGGAAGTGTTTTTACAGGTTTTTGAAGAACTGTTTTCTCAAAATACCGACGGCACTTTGTCGAAATTTTTATAAAATTTGCGAAAAAATAAAATGGGACAAAAATCTTAACAAGTTCTCAAATTTCAATTAAATGTTTTTAATTCCTACCAAAATGCTTACCGCTTCCAAAATGAAAGAAATTGGTTTTAAAATCCCTTGTAGTATATTTAATGGGTTACTAGTAGGCAAAGTACGGTATATAATTAGATGTACTACGGGATCATGTTACATCTTACTGAGGGGTAGGGTGTGACATGTTTAGTGGTATCAAAGCAAAGGTTTTAAAATAAATTTTGAACTGTGAATTTGAAATATTTTGTCGGTAAATACAACTGCTCAAATATTTGATACATATGACATATTTACATCATGAATATGCATTAACGGAGGTCAACCTCCTTGTGGTTGTTATCAGAGAGTAAAAAATTTCTGGAAAACAGAATGGAAGAGGATGATCATTTCGTAGAGCAATTTGTCGAGGCTGAGGCCTGAGGAGAAGCCCCAGCACTCCAGAACGTGAGTGGATTAGCCACTCCAGCTCCTACTCCCGCACCGCAGTTTCCTACTCAGTTTACACAGCAGATGGTTGCGTTTTTCCAACAAATGGGGGGAAATGTGCCACCTCAAGCTCAGATGCAAGCACCTACAGCACAACCACAGCCCTCTGCTCGACAATATGAAAAATTAATGAAATTTAGAGCCAACAAGTTTAAGGGTACTGTGGATCCACTGGAGGCAGAATAGTGGTTAGAGAGAATAGAACGAGTTTTCAGAAAGCTGCAGTCTGCAGAAGAGTTGAAGTTCGAATATTCAGTATCACTTCTGCAAGGGGATGCATATGAGTGGTGGAAGACCATCCCCCATAGCCTGGTAGAGCCACCAGTCCTCACATGGGCAGACTTTTTGAGAGAATTTGGGAAAAAGTGGATTCCCGATACTTATATAGACATGAAGTTGCAAGAGTTTTTAAGTCTGAAGCAAGGGGACAGAACTGTAGCAAAGTATGAGCAGGATTTCTCTCGACTAAGCCACTATGTCGGAAGTTTGGTCACCACCCCCAGAGATCGGTGTAAGAGGTTTAAGGCTGGGTTGAGGCCTAACTTAAGAATGCAAGTGGTGGGGTTCCGACACCAGAACTTTTTTGAATTGATTTCACAAGCCCTGGAACTGGAAAGGATAGAATTAGAAGGGGCAGTGAAAAAGAGTACAGAAGAGAAAGAGAAAACAGAAAAAGCTACTGGTCAAACTACAGAAAGTAGTTCGGGAAAGAGGAAACATTTTGGAGGATCTAGCTCGCGCGAATCGGGTAGAGGTAGATCTTCTAGACAAAAACCATCCCGATCTGATCAGCAAACTCAACAGACACGCAGAAATACGCTGTCGGATTGACTTTGTGAAACTTGTGGCATAGTGGAGTATGTTATAGAGCTATAGGAGCATGTTTTAATTGTGGAGGGACTGGTCATTTTGTTAAGGATTGTGTAAGTCCACGCCGTTATGGATCATTTACCACATCAGAAGGATCAGCCCAAGTTTCTACCCCGAAGAGTTCACCAGCAGTTGGTAGAGGCAGAGGCAGAGGTAGGGGTAGTATACCTGGAAATCAGAGTACTATGAATCAACCAGGACAAGGTGATGCTCCAGTGAGAGTATACACTATGCGATAGAGGGATGAGGATGAGACTTCTGACATGGTTGCTGGTATTTTCTCAATTCTTAACTAAGATATGTGTATGTGTAAAAAAAAAAAATTTGATATGTTAGTGACTAGTCTTTTTAAAATTAATTTTGGAAGAGTTTGTCAGTGAAAAGTATTTGCTAGCACACAAGAATTTGTAAAGTTAATTAGTAAGCCTAATTAGGTAAGGCAAGAGAACCTAAAAGTAAGTTATAGTAATATAACTACCTTAAATGCGGGTAAAGGTATTACTGCTGATAGATGTCAGTGGGTACCATAATCAAAATATGTTTAAGATATTAGTGGATTTGAAAGAAATAAGATAAGAGAAAATTTGATCTATTGGGATGTATCGTAGTAACTATACAATATTCTTGATGTTGTGCTGTAAGCTGCAGATTACAGTACTGACTTGGGATTTATTGTGTAGAGCTACATACTACCCAATAGTACACAAAAATAAGAATAGTTGCAAACGGCATCTGTTTTGATATAGTTATGATAAGATAAAGTTTTCTTATTGGAAAGGAGTTTGAAAGTCCTAACCTGAGGCTTAAAACTCTAAAGTTAGAATATTGAAAGGTTATAGTTTAGTACAAAAGAAAGTAATGACTATACATCAGTGCAAAATAAGCTATAGAATATCGATATATAAAAAAAAATTATGGAAGTAAAAATTAGAATAGTTGGTGCAAATGTAATAAACAAATATTATGAATAGTAGTTAAAGTATTGACTAGAATGGTCTGAGGACCAAATCAAAGTAATATTGAAGTATAGCGGAGTTATTAGGGATGATAAAAAGTGCTAAATTAGGACTCGATAGTCAAGTTAAGGAAGAGGATAAGATTGAGGAATAAAATAATTAAAGTTAAGTTGTGGAATGAAAAAAAAAAAAAGAAGAGATTAGAGAAGAAAATAATTGCTAAAGCAACAGTAAGAAAAGATTATGATTGTACAAACAAATTAAACGTTACATGAGATTGTTAGAAGTCTTACACAGACTCAAAAGAATGAAGATTATAAGATGATATAAAAAGGAGAAAGACTAAGTTCTCACCCATAAGATCATACGAGGTCCTAGAAAAAGTAGATCCATTAGCACACATATTTGCTTACCTCTAAAATTGAAATGAATTTGAATCTAACTTATGACAGAAGTTCATAAGAAACTGGGCACACGAGGTAAGCAATCGATGAGTCAATAGCGTTGGTTAAAGTGCTATAGACTATTATTCCGATTATGAAGCTACGTAGAAATGTGAGAAAAATATGAAAAAACAACACGTATGACTATTTGAGGACAGATAATGAACACAATTTCGAGGACGAAATTTATTTTAAGGGGGAGAGAATTGTAACACCCCTATTTGCATAGCCTGGTAAATTACACTATTCCGGAGACCGGTGTCGGTCCGGACAATTAAGAGGATTAGAACTATGTTTAAGACACCTAGAGAAGCCTTGAATACAAATAATTAGTAATTGCCAAATAGTTAAGTGTAAAGAAGAAAAACAGAACACGAGAAGTTAAATGAGCCGAGAGTCACATCGATGGGTGACCTTCTCGGGAAGGACTGCGAGGTCGATTTAAACTCAAATTTCGAATCGTAAAATGTGACGCCGCGGTCCTTAGGACTATTGTGAACACAGTGGAAAAGAGAAAATCACGAAAAAAATTGTAAAGCCGGTCAAATAATTAGGTCAGGGATCTGGAAGAAATATTAAATTATTTGCAAACCGGGTCGAACTGGCGAGGGGCAATGTGGTCAATTGACCCATTGAGCTAACTCCTGACCTGACTATCAAATAAAATCGGAGAAAAGAAAATTTTGGGATCAAGAATTAAATTAAAGAACTAAAGAAAAATAAATGAAAAAAAAAAATAGGAAAAAGAAAAAGTTGAAAAAGTGAAAAAGGTTTATTACATCATGCATGACATCATGCATGATGCAATAAACTTAATAATTAAGAATTTAAAAATTATGGGATAATTATGTATTAATTTAGCTAAAATTTAAAAGAAAGCAAAAAAAAATTTTGCTTCTTCTTCCTTCATTGTGGCCGCTACTCCTTCTCTCTCATTCTCTCTTCCTTTTCTTCCATGGATGCATATTTCAAGCTCATTAAACCTTGAATTTTCCACAAATTTTCATGATTCAATCCTTAGAAAACCTCTAAATCACCTATGAATGGAAGGTTGAGCATAAGAAATTGAGAGAAATTGAAGGAAATAGAAGATTGAAATTCATCAATTGAGGTAAATTAATGTTTAAGCTAAATTACTTTAGATATCTTGAAATTTAGCTTAATTATGTTTAGTTAGCATTAGAAATGAAGTAATTAAATTGAGAAAATTGAAAAAAAAAATTGTATGGTTGGAAAGGGAAGAATTTCGGCCAGCCATAGATTTATGAGAGTATGATGTGTTTTTATTGAATTAAAAGTGTATGTAAGCTTGAATGAGTTGAGAAATGGTGTTGGTATGCTTGGAATCAATTAAATGTAACAAATTAAGTGAATTAGGGTTTGAACCTAGGGTTTTGGAAGACAAAAATTGGAGAATTGGTCAAATGGTGTGTTTGACCTTGTTTGAGCTGAAAAATGGCCATATATAACCAATTGTGGTATGTTGGAAGTCTTAGAATTATGTTTAAATTCGGATTGCTTAGGGCCATTATGCAGGCAACAGGACCAAGGTCCTTTTTAGGGACCAAAATTGAAAATTTACGAACCCAATTGGTGTGAGGCTGATTGGGAATGAAACTAGACACAAAATGACACATTTTTCATTTAGGAATCATGACCAAAAAGTGATCATAGCATAGTGAACAAATTGGCCAAATCCAGAATTGAGTGTTCTGCCCTATACAAAAATGACCAAATAAATAGTGTTTATTCATTTGGCCATATCTTAGGCTAGGCAGGTCCAAATGACCTGAAATTTTACCAGTAGAAAGCTGAGATATAGACTTACAACTTTCATCAAGAACACAAACCCAAATTATGCCCTTAACCAAGTCATTTGGCCACCCAAAGTTGGTGACCTAAAACTGCCAGAACCAGTTTTAGTGCCCAGAAAATCTAGGTTAGGCCAATCTGGCAGCCATGATTCAAATAGCTATAACTTGAGCTAAAAAACTCCAAATGGAGTGATTCAAAAAGAAAAATAAAGTTAAGACAATAAGAAACAATTTCTATGAAGAAAACTTGGCCAAATTCTAACAGCAACATGACCAATGGAACAATGCAAAATAGGATACCAAAACTGAAAATTTGAAAGTTTACCAAAAAAACTTAAGTTTTGAGAAAATGACCAAAACCAATAAGTTAGGTAACCAAAATGTGGTATGTGGGTATAATTGGATTTCCCATACCTATTAAGCATAAGAAAGTCAATATTTTGACTTGAATAGTATCGTGAATAGTAACTCCGAAATGAAAATTTTCAAGAATGTAAGTTTAAGCATATTGGAGCTAGAATTGAACATATATGGATTAGTTATTGGAATTATTGTGAGGCAAAGTTACTGAGACACTATAAATTTTGTGTTTCAGCTGAAAAAGATCAGGAAGGTATAAGAGACTGAGTGAAGGCCTAGAGGCGACTCACGTCAGGTTTGTACACAATAAAGCTTAATTTATCGTTTTCTTATAGAAAATTTATTTAGTTATGCATTGTGAAATTATTGTGTTAATTATGGGTTTTGAGAACTATTGTGTTGCCACTTTGGGAATGGAAATTTGACTTTGGAAATCAATTGTGTTTTGCATAAAATATTTGAATAACTTGATTTAAATTGTTTTTAATTCACACTTGGCATGGCAATATTAATATGTTCCTCATCCACTTGTGGGGTGAGTTTGATATTTGATCACTTTCCTCCCTCTCTGGCTTTCCAGTCTGAGGGGTGAGTTTGGAAGAGTACTCATTAGCTAGCTAACCACCTCCCTCATTGATTTCTATTAGTGGGGTGAGTTTGTCTTGTCGTGGTGTACAATACGGCATGTTTGAAATTTTGTGTCATGGCCTAAGTTGTGTTATTGATTGGCAACACTATGATTATTAAATTGTTTGATCAAATTTGTGTTATATTAAGTTTTGAAATTTGTGAAATGTTTAAATTGTGATTGGTTATAAATGTGATTTGAAAAAAAAAAAAAATTGTGAAATGTGATTGTGAAATATTTGAACCATGAATTAATGACAAATGTTTTATATTTTGCATTTTATATTTATTGTGCACCACTAAGTATTTTTATACTCAGCGATAGCTTTCTTTGCTGTCGCAGATAGAGACAAGGAAAGAGCAGTAGAGTGAGCTACTGATTTTTGGTACTACACGGAGGCTTTTGTATGGGTATTTAGTTATACTCTTGTAATTTATTTTGATGTAAATAGTTTAATGTCATCTGTATTAATGTAAAGTTGAGTAGTTGTACAATAAATTGTAATAATATTATTTTAGATTTTCTTTTTGTAAATTAAGATATGTATTTGTAAATTAAGTACTTTATGCAATGTGAATGAAATGTGAAGTATTTTGAGATGACAAATTTTTTGTTGCGTTGTGAAATTAAATTGAATTGTGTTGATTTGAGTTGATTTGGGTTGGGAGTTGCGAAAAGAATTATTGGAAGTGTTTTTACAGGTTTTTGAAGAACTGTTTTCTCAAAATACAGACGGCACTCTGCCAAAATTTTTATAAAATTTGCGAAAAAATAAAATGAGACAAAAATCTTAACTAGTTTTCAAACTTCAATTAAATGTTTTTAATTCCTACCAAAATGCTCACCACTTCCAAAATGAAAGAAAATGGTTTTAAAATCCCTTGTAATATATTTAATGGGTTACCGGTAGGTGAAGTATGGTAAATCATTAGATGTACTACGGGATCATATTACATCTTACTGAGGGTAGGGTGTGACACAGTGCAAGTTTACCCGTTTATCTAGTCTGGTCAATTTGTATAGGTTACTTGGACAACTAAATTAAGTTTTAATAAATTATAATCAAATAATTAATATAAAAAGTATCAAATTAATAATATCACTAATAATTATCAAAAACTTAGTCTATATAAAATATCAGCATACATTCTATATATTTATTTTATTTTAGCTTATTTTTATTTTATATTGGTACCACCAAGTAGTATTGCTTAGCGCATCGCTGTTTGCAACGCGTAGGTACTGGAGAAGCGGAGCGAGAACCCAGCAAACCCTAGACTGGGTGAGAGTCAGATCTACATAGAGTCCAGAGTCACCTCCATTATAGTGCATCCTTGGTAGGACTCTTAGGCATCTTTTGGATTTTGTATTTTGTATTTTATAATAAATATTAGTTTTTGTTCTATACATTTGAAACTCATGTAATTATATGATGATGTAATTATAGTAAATTTTATTAATAAATAAAATCTGAATATTTCTTATTGAATTGAGCTTGAGTATTATGAGAAATAAATTGAGTTTTGAAATATTGAGATTATTGAGAAATTGTGGAAGTGTGTTGGTGGTTGACTGAAATTGATGATATGATTATATTGGAAGTGTTTTTAACAGGTTCCGAAGAAATTGTTTTCTCAATTTTTTGCCGGCACTCTGCCGAATTTTCTGTAAAATTTTTCAAAAATTCTAAATTAATCAATATTTCAATAAAATAATATAAATGTTATGAGTTTCACTGAAAAGCTTTTTAATTAACAAATTAAGAGCTGTAAATTGATTTAAGATAAGATCCAGTGCTCCAGCAGACTGTGTGGCATTTCTTACTCGGTTACACTGTAGACGGGTAAGGTATGTCACAAACATCACAAGTTAAAAGAGGCCATGACCAAGCTCCATTTTCAACCATTGAATGCGGATAATTCACTGTTCATATACAATAGTGGCAACACTCATGTCTTTTGTTTGGTTGATGTTGTTGATATACTCATTACTAGTAGTAATCTTATGCACATATCTTATGTTGTTAATTCTTTAAAGCATGATTTTATGATCTAAGAGTTAGGCTCTGACGATTACTTATAAGGCGTTTCTATGTATGTGCTACATAGATTGCAACCAAACATCATTGTAACTTCTTCCATTATTGGGACCCATGTCTTGGCCCTAGCATGAATTCAATTACATACCTGAAACAACCTAGCACTTTAATTAATCCTCAGTCACATATGTTTCCAAAGACTGAACCCTCTTAAACTCCACACTCAAGTACCGAACCTAGGTATTGACAATAAGGATCTGATGGAGTTTTGAATAGGAGCCAAACACAAAAATGAAAGCTTGAAAATGTTGATGCTTTGACTCTTGATTTCTTACAAAATGCCAAACTTATTTTGGAGAAAGAAAATAACTCAAGAAGTAACAAAGTATTTCAATAACAGATTCTTTATTTGCTATGGAGATACAATCGACTCCAAATAAAGTTATAATGGCAAATAAAAAAACATTAAATGTGTTGTGAAGTGCTGAAAAGTTGGTTAGATGCACTACCATGAGCAAGTATGAAATTATTGATGATCTTGAAAGTAAAAGAAAGCCTTAAACTGAAGGCCAAGCTTTGATTAAATTTTGGGCTCTCAAAGGCCATATGCTTTGGCAAAAAATCCATGCGAATTTCTAATTTAAGAATTGTAAGTTGATTTTCCCTATTTTATTTTTGTAAAATTAGAATAGAAAATAAGATAAAGATTTTGAGTTTATTTATTCAATTATTAATTCTAAGTAAATAAAAGGTATTTTAGTCTTTTCACTTTTAAATAATGAAATTTTGCTTCTAAATTACAACGAGGATCTCAATTTTGTTGAAAGTGCAATTAAAAGATTAAATAATTTAATTTTTAAAATATAGGATCAAGTGTTAATAGTGGTTAAACTCAGGTACTAAATTAAAATCTTCCCATTAATTTTATATACGGGTCCTTCCGAAAATGGGCATTTGCATCTTCCCAGGCTAGCACCTCGCTTCCCTCTCTCTCAAAATTACTCCTAATATTTTTTATTGTGCAACAGAGAGATCTCACCATATCATGTGGGTGAGAGAGATCCAGGGAACTCTCAAAAAGGTTCGAATGTGTATAAACATACGTTGAATCAATCAATCTAAGTACCCATTTTAAAGCCAATAATAGATCTCTTTGTAAGTCTCTCTCTCTCTCTCTGATCTCATTTTCTTTGTTCAATTTGGTTCCACTTTCCTCTATCACATGATTTGAGCGTGACGCTTCTAATCGGTTTCGCTTAATTTGATTTGTTTCCTGTCTGCATTTGTAATTTTGGTTATTTTGAGCAATAGATCTCCAAATTTTCTGGAATCTGTTTTTTCCCCCTTTAATTATGTAAGTAGGGTAGTTTTACAAAATTTCTCTTAATTGCTGCTATGATAATGTGGGTTAGAGGAAATTTTTTTGGGTTGTGATCGTGGTCTGTAATCATAATTGGTGGCAGGTTCGTACTGTAGGCTACGTTGCAGCAGCATACGAATACTATCTGCCATTACATCTATGTTTGGAGGTCAAGTGATAGCGCCGAGCAATAGTCCGCATTTGAGGAAGTCTGGTAGCCGACCTGTTGTCCTTGATCTTGGTAGAACAAGATTATAAGCTATTTTTAGATGTATAAAGTGTCAATTGTCTGCTTTCATTTATTTATTTATTTGTTAATATTTGTGTTGGTTGATGTTTACTTATGGAGCTAACGTTGTGGACTATTTGTCAGCTGGTGAGCAAGTAAATGGTGCAGAGGAAGGTTTCTTGCATTCAACGGAGTCCAATGATTTGAAGAGTACGATTACGCCTCTAAGCACTGCTGCAATAATGCCATCTCCAATATTGTTATGGAGATTCAAGGTTTTGTTGTTAATGAAGTACTTATATCTATGTTCCTTCCTTAATATTATTTTTTCAGTTTGCTTAATGATTTATTTGTTAAATTTATACCAATACCTGGTTTATCTGACTAAGGACAAGGACATTTTTTAGGTGTGACTCCATTATTCCCATTTTCTTCTCTTAATACAGATTGGTTCTACTAATGAACGAATTAATCACTGTAGTGTGGTTATGATTGAATTTTACAGCTATCATTAACCTTTTTCTTTGTTATCCATATTTACTCATACTAAAGGAGTTTAATTTCCAGGTACTATTATTCTTTCTATGGGGTTTCATTTGCTGCAAGGTAAGCAGATATTTACACATTTGTTGTGTGTGGTTATGATTACTTGTGCATTGGATATTTTAGATTTGATGGCAGCATTGGCAATGTTTGAAGGACATTGTATTGTAATTTCATTGTGTTGCTTGCTTTGTATCTCCTTAATGTGTGATTGTGAAAATTTCAGACTGGATGGGATTCTGTCATGAGAATGAGTGTGGATTTGCGGGACCTCTTTCTATACGAAGCATTTTTATATTACAATCCTCTTCTTCTTGTGGTTAGTATTGGTTTTTATTGGGCTGACTGGATGAGACCATTTTAATCTGATTGTTGTATTCATTTTCATTGTGTAGTGAGAATGTTTTCTTCTGGTTTTCATACTGCAGACTATGATGGTTTGGCTTTGGGGAGTTAATTTATGGGTTTTCGCTCAATCTACAGTTAGTTATGCAAAAATTTTTGATCTTGACCAAAATCATCTTACCCACAGAGAAGTATGGAAGGTTTGTATATTAGAACTACTACAATAAAACAGTTTACTTGTTCTCTATGGTGCACCCTTGTTGTCCAATGTTACACTACTGTTATGCTATCCTCCCTGGCTGTTTTTAAACCTTTTCTGTTGGTTAGGTAATATGCTATAGAGGTTGCACTGCATGTAGTCCTGTTGGATACTTTTTGGAGTATTTTTTTTTTACTTGATTGCCCGATGAAGAATTTTCTAGGGATTTTAGGAATACCTATTTTAGGAATAAATGTAGGAAGTATTGTTTTATTTTATTCAGGAAGTTATGCTCGTTTGAGATTCCTAATTAGAATTTTCTTGGTATTTTCTTGTCTAGGATTTCCCAATGCTAGTGGGGTTAGTAATTCTACTATAAATACCGATGACCATTTTTACAAAGCAAATTCATTAATATTTTCTTATTTAGGATTCCAAATCCTAATACTTGTGGGATTAATAATTCTGTTAGTATTTAGGATTAATAAATACCTTTGTTCATTATTAATCCCACTAGTATTAGGATTTGGAATCCTAAACAAGGGACGATTAAGCAAATTCTAACTAGGAATCACATAAATGAAAGAAAACTGTATTTCCTATATTTCTTCCTAAAATAGGTAGTCCTATAATCCCTAGAAAATCCTGTATTATTACCTCATTTTGTTCTAACTTGTATGAAGTAATTTCATCATTGGTTCATGTGCATCAGTTGAAATGAAGGAGATCCAATTTAAACTTGTCAAATGTTCATTACACGTGTTTTCAGAGTGATGTCGTAATGAGTTCCATTTTATATTCTGTTTATGATGGGTTTGTTGGAAACTTTTTTGTAACAATATACATTTTTGAAAATTGAAATGGAAGTTCTCCAAAATAAGGATGAGTATGGAAATCTTTACATTCTTTTAATCAAAATTTTAGTGATGCTTGTTATGGCAACTGGGTGGGAAAGGCACTTGTATAGGAAGAGCATGGTAATTGTTAAGCATCATAATTGTTTCTAGCACATGAATCTGCATTTTTCAATGACTTGCTGGAAAGGGTTTAATGTTTAGATGAAGTATGTATAATATTGAACTCTATGGATTTAAAAAAAAAAAAAAAAAAACCCTAGTAAAATTGTGAATGTTTTGAACATTTGTTAACAAGATATAATGTAGCAGAATGTCCACTTCTAGAGATTAGCTATTTTTGTTTTTGTTGTAGAATGATTCTCTTTTCTTTGTTGCGGTCTACTTTTACGGTTGAACCTTTTTATTCATTGTTATTATTGTATACTTGCAGAGGGTAACTGTCTAATTTATTATCTTCAGGTTGCCACATGGATGACTATCATCGTCCCAACTAGCATGACTGCATATCTCTACCTTTATTCTCATGGAGAATTATCATTGGCTGCATCACAACCAGTGTAATAGATGCTCTTATTTAATTGCTGATAAGTTCTAATGTTCTGTTCAACAGCTTCTTAATGCTTTAAGGATTTTATTTTGGCTTTTTTCCTGCATAAGTTTAGGATTTTAATTATGCTATTTGCTATCCAGTAAAATAAAAATTAGAATTTTTTCATCAATTATTTAGTTCAGGGTTGGTTTCATGATACAATGATGCTATTTTAATCTATATTGCTATTGCCCCTTTAAAGTTGCAAAAACATTGAAAATACTAACTTGTTGAATTGGGAGTTTCAGAAACAAGTTAAGGTTTGGAGAAGCTGTATCCATTGGCTGAATTTGGACAAGATGGGACAAAGAAAATTGTTGTCCAGTGTAATGTTTAGTGTAAAATAGGCAAGACAGAGTTCAAACTAAAATGTTAAAATGACTACTATACCCTTTATCTTATCTATTTTTCTCTTGTATAAAATATTTATCGAAGAAAATAGCGAAAATAATAAGTAATTACTTTATATAAATATATATTTTCAGAATTATTCATTATTTTTTAAAATTTTATACCCTTCTGCAAAAATATTAATTTAGTATTATTTAGATTTTAAAATATTTTATTTTTTTATTATATTTTATTTTTATTTTAATATGTTATTTGCAATATTTTTTTAAATGCTAGTTAAACTTCATTTAAATATGTAAAGGTATTCTTGTAAAGCTAGGACAAGCTTGTCCATCGCTTTTTGGAAGGACAAGAAATTACGGTTGGGACAAAGACAAAATCATCTTCTTGTCTTGTCGTAGTGCACAACAAACTCAAAACAATGAGGATTTATCCATCTTGTAACGTCCTTTGTACCAAATGCAGCCTTAGGTAGTTTATGATAGAGAAAGAGATGAATTATTATATGTGCATGATTTGAGAAGTATAATTTGAGACAATTCTTATTTCAGTATTATCTTCCATAAGTTTCTTATTATGTGCTTCACTTTGCCATATTGTAATGTGAAAGATAATCTTTTTCCCCCTTTTTGAGTATATATCTTGATTTTTTGAGATTAGATATTTGGACTTTAATAATGTTAAACTGTGCTATAATATTTGAGTTCTTAATTTTGAAGCTGATATGATTATAAACTTAAGTAGAATCAGAGAGATTATGAAAATGGGTTAAACTTTGGATAGGAAAAATATAAATAATGTATATGGGTTAATTTTTCATGAAATGTATGATGTTGGATTCCAACTTTCATGATTATATAACTTTATATGATCATTTATCTTGTGGACAAAAGTACATTCCATCCCTTTCTACCACTATTATAATGTTGGAAATTCATTCAGTTAACATTCTCTCTATTGCAGGTCCTCTTATACTTTGCTGTTCTGATGTTTTTGATATTCCCCTTCGATATTTTTTATTTGTCATCCCGCTACTACTTGTTAAGGACTCTCTGGCGGATAGTTTTTCCACTACAGGCAAGTTTGTTTTTTTTTTCCTGTTGTGGTTAATCGATTCACTTTGTCAACTTTCTTAGTTGTTGAATAAGTAGTCAAGACCTGAAAAGCTAAGTGAATAAGCAGTATATAATTCATGTTTCATCTATCAAATTGCTTAGAAATTTGTCCTTGGCTCTTCCTTGTTTATAGATTCTAGATGGTTTTGACTACTATGGATGCTTCTATTGGTAATTTTTTTGAAAACATAATTTTAACAATATATGTATAATGCATACAAACATATGCAACAAATCACTGCCAAGAATGCTGCAAACCAAGTTGCCCTGAAAAACGAGGGTGACAGTTTGGTAGGAATGTCACTTAATTATGTTTGTGTCCTGTAATGGTCTTTAGAAAATTTACTATTGAGCCACAAGGTCAGTAGTCTATGCTGCAAATCGGCAAGCTATTCTTTCCCATTACTTCCCTATGAGGCAGAGGGGCTATCGTGTGCACCAGTATACCAATATGAGCTTTTTTTTTAATTTCTTTTTTATTTTTATAATTTTGTCATCTTTATGAGCTTTATGTAATGTATTTAATTTAACTTTTATATCATTGTTACAGGCAATTACATTTTCTGACTTTTTTTTGGCTGATATTTTGACCTCCATGTCAAAGGTATGCATCCTATTATCTAACTGTGACCATTTTGTTTGTTAATGCATACTCATGCATGTGAAATTGTAAATACAATTGTGTATCATTCTCCTATCCTTTTTGAATATATAAACCTTGTGTGACAGTAACATTAACTCTTCTGTAACTCAAAATTAAAATTCTTGGTTCCTTCTATAAAAAATTAAAATACTTGGTTCCTTCTATAAACATATAGACAATTCTAGCTGTTGCCTTCTGATGTCCAAAACGGAAGTTTTTTTTCACTGCATTTTCAACTGGGTAATGATTCTAGTTTTTGAACCATTTTTATAGGTTTGAAAACTCTTCTATATTCATAGCTCCTTAATGCTGGAAAATCAACCTTTGAACTGGCTGATACCATTCAAATAAGGTTTCGATCTGATATCTGTGATGAACACAAATTGTTTCATTCCTTTTTCTGCATTGAGTCAAGTATATGCTTTACAAACACCTCATCTCTGGCTGTATCACAGTTAACCTTTCATTACTTGTATTACTTCAAAGGTTTATTGGAGAGATTATAAAATAAGCTTTACTATTAATTGTAATCTAACAGTTACTAATATTGCATTCAAGGGGAGAAATCAGGACTGGTTCTGATATTTTTCAGATATTAAATTGCTACTATACTTGCATGATGTTCTCATAAATTTCAATTCTGTGCAGGTATTTTCAGATTTGGAACGTTCAGCATGTCGAATGGTCCATCGACAGGTTAGTATTCTGTTGTTGTGCAAAGTTAAGCCATTCAAAGTGCATTTCTTGCATATTCTTGAACCAGTGTTTGTAAAATATAAATGTGGGAGGATTTATATTATTTGGGAAGTGAGAAGCCTCTTAGGCATCTTTTCATTTGCAAAGAATTCTTGATGTGAAATCATAGAGACAAAGGGATGATCTTTGTCTTAAAGATACGCAAATGCTTTACCTGTGGTTGCATGGCATCCCAATCATTAGTCCTTTAAGGCTTTGACTGCTAATTTTGTTATATCATACCTGTATTGATTTCTGTCCTCTTAAACAATGGCTATTAAACTAAACTTCCTACTTGTATGAATGTAGTTTGCTACAAATGGTGATCTATGCTTCTGTCTTATCGGAAGATTTTTGTCTGAATACATGCAGGTTGCCACCATTGCATGGTTTGAAGCTGATTCTGTTTGTGGCAGCCACTCCGTTGCAATTCCTTTAGTCCTTGTTTCACCTTACATTTTTCGATTGTTCCAATGCCTTCGGCAATACAAGGATACTAGGGAGAAAACAACTCTCTTTAATGGTACATATGTTATGAAATTCTTTCCTAACCACCCCCCCTCCCTCTCTTCCCTTTTTTTTCTTCTTCTTTCATTTATGTATTTTTAAACTTCTTTTTCTTTTCCTTTACCTATTTTCAAATGTATTTTCCTCTATCCAAAAATAATATCATGATCCATTGCTATTCATCACTTAGCTTTGGTGCACTGAGTCACTGACTGAAATGGCCTGTAATGTTCCATTGCTAACTTTACACTGAGAATGACTTGTTAAGTTTCTGATAATGACCATTGCTCCACCTCCTCCCATGGATTCTCATTCTGTCACTATCTGAATTCTGATACAACCTTTTCTTGTTTTTTATTTTGGGTTTTGCACACAGATGGTTTTTGTTGCCTTAAAACTTTCAATAACTTCATTTTCTTATCGTTTCAGCTTTAAAATATTCAACTGCAGTGCCAGTGATTTTTCTTTCAGCGCTTAAATATCATGTCTTCCCTGATAGATGGACAAATTTTTATCGGCCTTTCTGGCTTCTATCAAGTGTTTTGAACTCATTGTACTCATTTTATTGGGATGTGACTCGGGATTGGGACTTGAGGTATGTTGTTGCTTTCGTACTGTTTCACATTTATAGTGTGACAATTGTCACTTAGTTACTCCCCTTCATCTCTGAACCAGAGAAGGGCCATTGCCTTGTTTGGTTCCACTGAAGCATTAAGCAAGCTGCTAATCACGTCAATGTTGACACTCTTGAACTGAATCCTATAGGCTCTGAACACTTACATCTTCAACAACATTTATTAATTAATCTCTTTTTCTTTTGCCAGCTGCTTAACACGAATTTTCAAATTTAACAAACCAAGTCTCTTCTCTTACCTGCTATATGGACGGAAATGGGTAAGGATTTATATTCACTATTGCACCTATTAGGCAGCAGTCTTTGATTTACAATTATGTTTCTAGGATTACAGCCAACCTGTCCAGTTAGAACAGAATCTTTTTGCATGGTTGGTTTGACTCCTAAATCCATGCATCTATGAAGCCAGGGCAATCAAGCAAATTCTGTTTGATCCAATGATGTTTTTGCGTGATTGTCCATTTTCTTTTAGCATAAACATTAATTTTTGAAGTGTAAATAGTTGTGGGCTAACCTAATGATCAATTTAACCTTCCTAATTTCTGTCATTTCTCTGGATTAATTATATATACTTGGAGTTGCAGGTATATTTTTGGGTCATAGTAAGCAATTTGATTCTGCGTTGCACTTGGACGTACAAGCTGTCTGCCCATCTCCGTCATAATTACCTCACTGTGTTTACAATCACTGCCTTGGAGATGGTCCGCCGTTTTCAATGGGTTTTCTTCCGTGTTGAAAATGAGTGGAACAAAATGAGTTCCAAGTCAAATATTCAGCTCTCAGTGAATGAGACCTCAACTGAGGAAGCCAAGTTACTATCTTCCACTGACCATAATGTATAGACAACTATGGAGGCTTTGAACAATGTCCTCCATATTTTTGCGGAAAAGGGTTTATTCATTGCATTTTTTATTTTCAATTATATAATTTTTTTTTTATTCATGGAGGAAAGAACTGTTCAACATTTACAAAGCTACTGGATATACATCTTGTCATAATTATGTTTTAGTGTACTGATGAGCTTCTATATAGAGGATGTTCATTTTGTCAAAACCATATCCTTGAAACAAAGGGTTAAGGCCCTAAAGAACTGATAGACTGAAGAACTGACAGACATTCTATCTGTAAAACAACTTATGAAAAGAAAGCCAAGAAACAAGGCTTTGTAGATAAGTGCTGTTTAATGCCTCATTTTTCTGTGCGAAGTCCTAGCCTGGAGCGCCAAACTAGGCTGAAGGATGTTCTCCTATCTCTGCGAAAAGTATTTAGGCTTCAGAAGCTGAAAATGTGCTGAAAGGTTGCATCAACTCATCAAGCAACTCTTTTTTTGGAAAGTCTTTATATTTGTCGAGTACTACCAAATCATGTGGTTTAGCAGTCATTGGTTTATTTTTTGGTTTGTTCGGACGAGATACGCCACTTGGTTCTTGAATCGTTATTGTCCAAACAGTTATAATCCTCGTCATATTGTCATCCTTGCCTGGGACCCTTTGCAATCAAATTGCTTGAAAGTTGTTTCTTCGCCCCTTAGCCACACCTCTATATCCACCATTTCTTCCATAATATGATATCAAATTCAAATCTCATCATCTTGTAGAGTTTTAGTTTCCACTGATAGATCAGATATGTACGTATCAAAAGCCCATTTCATGATTCCCATACTTCCACACTCAGAATTCGGACATTGCTAACCATCTCAAAGTCTTAAAACTCAAAAGCTCTCTCCCATGCTTCACATTTGATGGAGCAAAATGACTTCTAAATGTTAGCCATCGTCGAGCTCATTGGCAACTGCAGCCGGCAGCAGGCAGCTAGAGTCAAGTTAGTCCGAGCAAATCACACCAAGAGTCTTAACCAAATTATCTACTGTGATAGAGAAGCTAGTGGCTTGTAATGACTGGCTTGTAGATGGCTTGAACCAGGAGCTATATGAGATGAGCTCTGGCTTTACTAGGCTTGGGACGCATTTCATTGAGTGAGACCACCAAGTATATGCTTAGTGCATCTGCACTGTAGTCAATGTATTAGTTGCAGGTGTGATCACTTATATATATATATAATTAATAAAGGCTGCTTTATCTTTAATTTAATGTTAATTTTAATGAATATTAACTAATAAAAATAAAGTCCATGAGACTTATATACATAACAGTAAAAATTATAATATGGTCATAATTATGAGACTCCGACTGTATTGTAGCATTGTTCGAAAAATGTTTCTCATTAATGTTATATCGAAACTGGACATTAATATAACTGTTGAAACCAGTACACATTACATTTTTTCCTTTATGAAAGAAAGCATCATTTCTCATTAAGCTGATGTATATAGGATACCTAGAACAAACGTGTATGTGCTTGTGATAACAAGTTCACTGAACTAACTCTCATGAGGATTCCATATGGAAGTTTACTTGTGCACATGAAAAGACTCGCGTGACAGTCGTGTAAGTGATCCTTAAACTTGAGATACTAAATTATCTTATATTGGAATCACTGTGTTTTGATACTACTCATATGTCATTTTATATAAGGATAACAAATGTGGTAGCTCTTGGATATAGTATGAACTATATGAAAATATTTAATTATCAAGATAAAATTCATTACATTAGGTAATTAGGGAAAATATTTCATCTGTTCTTGGTTAGTGTAGATTGTTAAATCCTTGCACAAAATAAAATAAGATTGAGAATCTTATTTAATTAATTAATCACATTGGAAGAACATAAATGATTTATAAATGATTTATACATAGTAGACACATTTCATGCTTCAGTGTATAAATCGAAATGATGAAGGGATATCAATTACACTGATAGATCGATCACAGAAAAGTTAGTCAAACCACTTTGATAAGTTTTAATATTTGGGTGGTCATTGCACATTGCTAGATGTTAATAATAATCTACAAATATAATTAATCAATTATGAATTAATAATAAAATTAAGTATTAATTTTATTTAATTATATTTGTTGTCAACATATTAGAAATCTAATGGATCACACACAAGAAGCTTTTTCTCTCCTTTTAGTGGAGGTTCTCGATCTCACGCCGAGTGAGTTAATCTTTCCCCTTGTTTCAGTTAGTCCTTTTCACCTAATATTCCCAATCTTTCTCTCCTTGCTCTTTGTGCTTTCCAACAGCTTTTATATCCTCTTCATTACTATGATATTCGTAGAAATTGGTATTGCAGAGATTATTAGTATGACAGAAGAACTTAGTTGTGAGGAACCAACTGTAAAGTTAGTGTCCATTGAATCTTCTGGCATTAACCTAACTGACAATAAGCTTGTAGCTCAAATCATCGCAAATCGCAGATATTCTCCATGGGTTATTAAAGCCACTTTGAGCAAAGCGTGAAAAACAAATGTAGAGTTTCAGGTCAAAAGAGGACTAAATGGGATTTTCATTTTCTGTTTTGAAGATGTGGAAGATCGAGATAAAATATATAATGAGGGCCCCTGGAACATAGACACTCACTTGTTGATTTTGAAAAAGTGGGCTCCTGACATTGCAATTCAAGCAGTGAATTTCACTACAAATGGATTTTGGATCCAAATACATGGTTTGCTACCAAATTTCTGGAATCAAGCTAGTATAAACTGTATTGGGCAACTGTTTGAAGGGTTAATTGAATGGGATGATTCAAGCAACGATAATGAAGATTGGGTCTCCTCCTTGAGGATCAAAGTCTAGATAAATGTTAAAAAGCCTCTTTTAATAGGATTTTATGCTACAAATGAACGAGGTATGAAAACTTGGGTGATGTTTAAATATGAGTGATTGCCATTTTTCTGCTTCTTTTGTGGAGTGATAGGCCATATGATGCGAAGTTGTGAGGTTCGACTGAAGAAAGAGCGAGATCAACCAGGTATGGATCTAAAACCCAAATTTGGCATGTGGTTGCTTGCTAAGGGTCCCAATCTTGCTGCCTTTTTTCCCAGAAGTATCCCCAATCCAACATATAAAATGCTTCCCTAAGATGAACAACCATCTTCTTTAACACTGGTCCCTATCTTAACCTCCCCATTAATATCTCCACCATTAGAGGTAGCGCGTAAACCTCATTCACCCACAGAGGCAATTTGGTCTTCTACTCCAAAACCACCTACCCACATTAAATATCTAGATTCTGGAAATCCTGTGGTTCTGATACTCTTATTAATGAACCTTCTCTTTGTACCTCAAACATCTCAAAATTGACGGCTTCCCTTCTTGTTGAATCTCTTTAACCCTAATAAGCTAGTGGGACCCTATTTCATACATCCTCCTCCAAAAGTGTTCTAGGCTTAATGAAATCTTCTGGGCCTTCTCACTCTAGTCCATTTGTTGATTGCAAAAGGCTCACCCGAAAGAGAGAGTTTCAAACATCTCTAACCCATTTGCAAATTAAAAAGCCCAAAGTGTTTGATCCGAATATAGTGGACCCTAAACCTTTGGACTGTTTAGTCCATCTAGCTTATAGCCTTTTTAAACCAGAGAGTATTACAGTGGGCCCATCCCCAACCCAAATAGCATCTATTCTAAATTTTAAACTTCCAGATACAGCCCACCCAACCTCTCTCCCTGGCTAAATATCTACCCTGTAAGCCTTTAAAGAGGGTGATGCTCAGCCTTTGGGTAAATCCTCACTAAGTAACATTCTGACAAGGAATACTGGAGTTGGCAAGAAATGGAAAAGGAGAGCAAGGGCTATAGTTGCTAACAGGAGTGTTGATACATCTCAGGATCAGGAGAATGTAGAAAATAAACCAAGTCAAGAAAATATAACTACAGATGAAGCTTTGGAATCAAATTTGTTATCTCAATCTTCTGAGGCCTCGGTGGCTGGCTAAAAGCCACCAGAAGCGCTATGATGGTCTTATCATGGAACTGTCAGGGGATTGGGCAACCCCGGACAGTTCGAGCTCTGCGGGAGCTCATTGCAAAACATCGCCTCTCCATAGTGTTTCTGATGGAATCCAAAAATAATCAGAATTACATGGATACACTAAGGAGAAGAATGGGTTTTGAGTTTGGAGTGTATGTTGATCCAGTGGGACAGTCAGGTGGACTTTCTCTGTGGTGGACTAATGAGGTTACGATTTCTATTCTATCAATGTCTTCTCATTTCATTGATTCTGTTGTGACTTTTGAAAACAACTCTTGTACGTGGCATGCCGCGTTTGTATATGCTAATCCGTCCCGTGAGGGCAGAAATGAGTTTTGGGCTGAAATTAATTCATTGAAGCTTCTGATCAATGACCCATGGATGTGTTTGGGTGATTTTTAACTCAGTTATGTCTTCTGAAGAAAAAAAGGGTGGAAATGAAGTTAGAAGTTCTCAGATACAGGATCTTAATGATTTTGTTAATAGTGCTACTCTTATGGACTTAGAATATAAAGGCCCTCACCATACTTGGTTTAATAGACAGTTTGGAGATTCAGCTATTCTTGAAAGGTTAGATCGAGTGTTAGTCTCTGTGGATTGGAGAATGGCTTTTCCAAATGCTTGTCTGTTACACAAAGTGCTGGTTGGATCTGATTATCGTCTGCTAATGCTTTGCCTTAATGGTATAAGAGGCCAAAAGCGATTCTTGTTCAGATTTGAATCCAAATGGTTTCTGAGTAGTCAGTGCCCAATTGTTATTTCTACAGCTTGGAGTAATCCTGTGAGAGGCTCCCCGATGTTCTCGATGGCTCAGAAACTGAAATTATGTTGTGCATCCCTTTTTCATTGGAACAGGGATCAATTTCAAGGAAATCATCGTGAGATCCAGTAGCTCAAAATTAAATTAGAAGAAATTTATGAGAATCCTCAGATTAAGGAGAATTGCCAAAATGAGCAATTCATCTTAAATCGCTTGAAAGATCTGTGGAATAGAGAAGAATCTTATTGGAAGTAGAGATCTCGCATTCAATGGTTGACAGAAGGGAACAGAAATACAAGGTTCTTCCATGTTTCTACAATTCAAAGGCGACATCAAAATTCTATAGTGAAGCTCCAGAAGGCTAATGGTACTTGGATTGAAACTGAATAAGAGATCTGATTAGAAATTCTAAATTTTTTTAAAGTCATTTATAAGAGCAATCATACAAGCAATCAGGAAGAAGTTTTGAACTTGATACCTTTCATTGTCTCTCCTGCAATGAACCAATAGCTTCTTGCTCCTATTCTAGATGAAGAAATCGAAAGAGCAGTTTTTGATTTAGGAGGGCTAAAATCTCCTGGTCCTGATGGGTTCTTGGGGTTGTTTTACCAAAGGAGTTGGGATGTAGTGGGAAATGATATATGTATTGCAGTTTGGAGTTTTTTTGCTTATGGGTTCATGCTAAAAGAGTTCAATAGAACAAATATTGTTCTTATTCCCAAATGTAAAAGCCCTTCTTCTATCAATCAATATAAGCCTATAAGCCTATGCAATTTCACATACAACATTATCTCAAAAATCATTGTTAATAGACTGAAACCTATGATGGATGCTCTCATTTTCGTTAATCAAACTGCTTTCATTCCTCATAGATCCATTCAAGATAATATTGTTATTGCCCATGAAGTGTTTCATTATTTGAAAGTTGTAAAATAAAAAAAGCACTTCATGGCTGTGAAGTTAGATATGCATAAGGCGTATGACCAAGTTGAATGGTCTTTTCTGGAAAGAGTGTTACTTTAATTTGGTTTTGATTCGGCTTGGGTTAATCTAATTATGCAATGTGTTTCCACAGTGAGTTACTCTATTCTTATTAATGGGGGGCCATCTCAGCCATTTTTTTCTTCAAGGGGCCTTAGACAGGGTGACCCATTGTCCCCCTATTTGTTCCTCTTCATTTCTCAGGCTCTATCTTGTCTTATATCCAAAGCTCATCAAGATGGTTTTCTAAAAGGGATTCAGCTAGCTAGAAGAACACCTGCTCTCACTAACTCTCTCTTTGCAAATGACACTCTTTTATTTGGTAGAGCTATCAGAGCAGAAGCTATGGCTACTATGGATATAATTTCTAAGTACTCTGCTGCTTCAGGACAACAAGTTAACGTTCATAAGTCAAGCATATTCTTCAGTAAGAGAACTCCTGTCTAATTGAAACATGAGATCCTTTCTATGTTTAACATGCATGAAATGAAGCTAGAAGACAAATATTTGGGTCTTCCTTCCTTTTGGGGTCGATCCAAAACCCAAGCTCTAAATTTCTTAAAGGAAAAAATTAAGGCAAAAACTCAGTCTTGAAAGCGAAAGCTTCTATCCCAAGCAAGCCATGAAACTCTTATTAAAACAGTGTTATGGGCCATTCCTATGAACACAATGTCTATCTTGAAGCTGCCCAAGAATTCCTGTTCTTAGCTCAATAGTTTGGTAGCTAATTTCTGGTGGGGAAAATTGGACCAGGAGAGGAAGATGCACTGGATTAGCTGGAACTCTGCTTCAAAGCTGAAGTCTAAAGGGGGAATGGGCTTTAAAGATTTTGAATTGTTTAACTTAGCGTGTTTAGCTTAGTAGAGTTGGTGATTGATTAATCACCCAAATAGCTTATGGGCTAGAGCGATAAAAGGGCTTTATTTTCCAAATTCATCTTTTTGGAATGCTTCAGCCTCTAAAAAGAATAAATCCTGGGTTTGGCAAAGCTTATTAGCTGGTAAAGATGTTCTTAAAGAAGGGTTCAGGCATAATATAGGAGATGGGAGTGATACTCTTGCTTGGTTTGATCTATGGATTCCTCATATTCCAAAGTTTAGAGTGAATCGTCCAGCTCATTGTTCGATAAATATTAATAAGGTTGCTGACCTCATTGATCACACTTCTCTTAAATGGAAGATGGATTTAATTGACAATTTATTTGAGGAGGAAGTAGCTCAGGCTATTAAGCTTATTCCAGTTGCTCCCATGGGATCTGGTGATACTTATGTATGGCATTTTGACTATTCGGGTAATTATTCTGTTAAATCAGGATATCGATTCTTGGTTGAAAAGCAAAGAGTTAATAATCCTCAAATACCCTCTCAATCACTCTCAATTTCTGATCTTGTATGGAAGAAGACATGGAGTTTATCCATTCAGCCAAAAATAAAAGTTTTCATCTAGAAGACCATTCTTAATGCATTGCCAGTGAAAAGCAACTTGGCAATGAGGGGTATTCCTGTTGATCCTTCTTGCCCAGTGTGTAAGTCTGAAGCTGAAACTGTTGAGCATATGTTGTTTTGGTGTTCTCATGCAAAAGCAGCCTGGTTTGCGAGTTCCTGCAATTACAAACCAAACCGGATAGGCTTCTCTTTCTTTGCATAATGGTGGATGTCTATTGTCCAACATTTCCAAGGGGAATAGGAAAGTATCAACACAATAGCCACTGCTTGTGTAACACCCTCCCTGTAGCAACTCCGTACATTCTACTGTTCCGGTGACCAGTGTCGGTCCGGACAGCTAGAACGTCCGGAAAAATATTTAAACTAAAGTGAGGAACCAAAATTAACTCAAATATTAATAAGAAAAATTTAGTAAAAAATTTTAGAAATAAAATACAACCAAGTTAAATGAGCCGGTGCCCTAGCGATGGGTAACCTAGTGAGAAGTTGCGGTTCTCGCAACTAGGAGCCCTAGACCCGGGGGAAAAATTATAAAATAATTTTTGGGACTCCAGAGAAGGGTCATTGAGGTTCCTATGGCATTAGAATGCCAAGAAAATATTTAGAAAAATTTTTCAATCGGTACAAACAATTTTGACCCGTTAAGCCAAACGAAGGGCATTTTGGTCATTTCGCCTTCAGAGGCGATTTTTGGCCGACTTGTCAAGTTAAGTAAATAATTATTATGATCTAAAATATGAATAAATATTGCTAAAAATTAAATTGAAATTTGGTAGGAAAGAAAAGAAAAGAAAAATGAAGGAAATTAGGGATAATGACATCACATGATGTCATTTACATATTCCCAACCAATCAAGTTTCAACAAGCTATTAAACACCACTTAAAAGAAGATAAAAATGAAAGAAATAACTAAAAGCTATCAGCCATCTTCTCCCATCAAACCAGCCGCACCACATAGCCATGAAAGTCCTCCATTTCTCTTCTTCCTTCTAGCTTGAATATCTCTCTAATCTTACCCCAAAACCCTTAGGTCCCTTCACTAAAATTGGTCACCCAACCTTGCTAGAGTGTTTGGCAGCCTAGAAAAAGAAAGAAAGTGAAGTTCAAGCTTGGGAAAATTCTGCCCTACTAAGGTTAGTGCCTATTTATACATATATCTCTCTTATTCCATGTTAGAGACTTAAAATGAGAAAGAATTTGTAAATTAAATGAATAAAATTTATGTGTATGTACACCATGGAATTCGGCAGCCCTAAGGAAAGGATAAGATTGATTGTTTTGATGGACTTAGAGTGGACTAGAGATGATGTTTAAAGTTTATATATATATATGGATAATGAATTAGTTAGTTTAACTAAGGTAACTTGTGTGAAATTGAAATGGGAATTAGGGTTTTGGAGAGAAACTTGGACTTTGCTTATGTAATGGTGAATGAACATTCTAATGGTCAATTAGTGACCATTTGAGGTAAGTTGACCATAAATTGGAGTGAAGTATAGCATGACAAACTGAATTGGTATGCTGCCTAGTGAGAGTAGCAGGTGTGGCTGTGATTCCAGCCTGTTTGGACAGCCATAACTTGGGATGTGTAGGTTTAATTGGTGTTTGGCCAATTGGAAATGAAACTAGACACATAATGGCACAATTTTGGTGAAGAAACTATGCCCAAAAGACCAAAGCAAGTGGTCAAAAAACTTGCCCCAATCCGGATGTCCTGCAACCAGATTCTGCAGAATGACCAAATGAACAGTGATTGTTCATTTAGCCATAACTCATTGTAGAATGGCCCAATTGACCTGAAATTTTTACAGCAACAAGTTAAGATATAGACCAACAACTTTCATGAAGAAACCTACCCCAAATTATGACAAGAACCTATCCAACAAGGCAGTTGCAGTCACTATTCACTGCACTGTAGATATGGTCAGCTCTGAAAATTTTCAATCCGGCCAGTTGTGGTTTTTGGACCATAACTTGAGCTACAAAACTCCAAATGGAGTGATTCAAAAAAAGAAATTCAACTAGACAAAATAAGGAACAACTTTTATGTTTATCATTTTCTCAAATTCTTACTGCAACAGTAACTAATGGAACAGTAAATTTAGGGTATAAAAACTGAAAATTCTGCTCCTTTAGTTTTAAGCTTAGAAATGGTATTGGTGATTAATGCCAATAAGTTTTGAATGCAAAATGTGGTATGTTGGGAGTGTTAAAACCAATGTACCTATTTTCTATGCAAAAGTCAACATTTTTGTTGACTAATGAAGTGAATAGTAACACCAAAGCTTGAAATTCAAAAATTACAAAATTCAAAAGTATCAAATGCCCTAGTATACCTAACAAGATTGGTTTGGATAGTTTGGCATGCCAATAGGGTTCAGTTAGCAGTACTGCACATGGCATTATGCCATTTTGTGATTTCATGGCTTTTGGCCATTCTTACATTGTGTTGATATTTGGCCTTGTGCCTATTGTCATTACAGCTTATTAGCTGTTCTGTTGCACACCGGGAGATGCATATGTGACCGATGGTATGATGGCCCGAGGTACTAGATACCCAGTGCCAGTTTACCCGTTTATCCAGTCCAGTCGTCCAGTATAGGTTACTTGGGCAACCAAACGAATGAAAGTGGATAAATTTAACGAAATAATGAATATAACAAGTACAAAACAAGTAAGACATCAATACATTCAATGCATATTTATTTCTGTTATTTCTTTCTATTTTATTATTTGCACCACTAAGCATTATTGCTTAGTGCGTTGCTTTTGCCACGCGTAGGTTTTGGAGATACTGACCGAGAGCCCAGTAGACCACAGACTGGGTGAGACCTCCTGCAACTCTGCATAGTGTCCGTGTCACCTCACCATCTACAGTGCATTCGTAGGACACTAGGTTTCATTTTGGTATTTTGTAATTAACTTTTATCTTCCTTTGTGTAAATGAAACTTATGTAATGTATTTTGATGTTCATGTAAATAATGAAAATTGTGGTTATGAATGGAAAAATTTGAGTATTTATTTATTGCTTATATATGAGTACCATGAGAAATGAATGATTGAGAAATGTTGTTGAAAAATATTGAGATTTTGATGATATTGGAGTTTGAGAATGATTGAATATAGTTATTGGAAGTGTTTTTCACAGGTTCCGAAGAACTGTTTTCTCCATTTTTAGCCGGTACTCTGCCGGAATTTCTATAAAACTTTCGGAACCTCAAATAAATTATGATTTCAATAAATGACTTAAATAAATTATATTCCACAAGTTATATTCAAAACTATGATAAAAATTAATTGAGAAAAAATAGAGTGTTCCGGTACACCGTGTGACATAACTTACTCGGATATACTGTAGACGGGTAAGGGGTGTCACAGCTTGTTGGATTATCTGGAAGGAAAGGAATAAGGTAACCTTTAATAATTCTAATCCTAATCCTTATTTTATCGCTCAATAAATCAATAACAGCATTACTGAAGTACAGATGTTAGAGGAAAATAAACCCCCTAATCAAAGGCCAGATTATGGTCAAAACCTTGTTAGTAATGACTGGTTCCCTCCCTTGGTGGGTTATCTAAAATTCAACTCTGATGTGTGTGGAAACATCAAGATTCTAAGGCGGTTGTAACTGTTGTGGTTAGAAATCATTATGGCCAGCTGATTGATGGATTAGTTAAATTTGTTGAGGCTTCATCCCCTCTGGTTGAAGAAGTTTTAGCCATGCAAGAGGCGATTCAAATGGCCATCACTATGGGTGTGCCTAAGATGGTTCTTGAAACGGATTCCTCCATCCTTTACTCTACACTGTCCTCAGAGCAACGGGCTTCAATGTGGAAAATTCATGCTATTATTATGGCTATAAAATTTTTGGTTTGTAAGATTCCACATGTCCTTTTCTCTTTGGTCAGAAGGTCTGCCAATAAAGCTGCAGATTGTCTAGGAAAACTTTTTTATACTGGGAATGTTTCTAGCAATTGGTTGACTGCTATGCCAGATAATTTGTATGCTATCTTGTATCAGGATGCCCAAAAGGCCTTGTAATGCAATTTTGTTGCAGTTCAAAAAAAAAAAAAAATAGATCACCCACATTTATATTATAAGTGAGGAATTAAAAATGAGTTATCAAGTTAGACTTGATTAAAATAAAGTAAAATAATTAAGCGTGGACTTAATTTGAAGTTTCAAGAATTGCAAGAATTAATTATGTGATTTTTAATTTCTATAAGGGTCAATTTATAGTTAATCAATTTAACGAGTTAAATTATTAATTATAAACTTTTGTTCATATATAAAGGGAGCTTTGTCTTCTCTTTCCCATAAGAGAGCTTTTATTTTCACTTGAGCTAGCACTTAAAATTACATTTTCTTTAAGAGAGTCTTACTAATAATTGGTCTGTGTGAATAGTACCAGAAACCAAACAATTAGATGGCGAGTGATTTACTACAAATTGGTATGGTGGTTGGCAAATTCTCAAAACTTATTGAGGCAATTTGCTTGATATTGCTGCCCCTACTTTATTTAAAAATTGCAATTTTGCCACTATAAATTCCTTATTCCGAAAATGCCCTTGGTCTTCCATTTAATAAAATTGAAAAAAAATACATAATTTGTTTTTGTTAAATATTAAATTTAATTTTATTTTCAAATAAATAAAATTGTAATTTTAATTTTTTATTCAATTGAAACATAAATTAAAATTGTCTAAATTAATATTAATTTTAGAAATTAATTTTCAAAATTAATTTAGAGCATTTGAATAAGGAAATTTATTGAATTAAATTGTTTAATTCAATATTAAATTTTAAAAATGCATTTTTTAAAATTAAATGGCATATTACGGGGCATCTAAAATTATTTTAAATTTTATTTATCTAATTAGATTAGATATTGAATTAAATTATTTAATTCATATATATAATATTAGAAAATTATTTCTAAATTATGTATGGCATTGGTTAGCATAATAATTTAATTTAATTGTTTTGTTAAATTATGGGTATTTAATTATGATTAAATTCCTTATTAATTATTGGAAATGTTTCCAAGATAATTAAATAGAATTATTCAGTGAGAGGAACATTATATATATTTTTTGATTTAATATTTTTAATTGTTAGAAATATTATTTCAATTACACATAAAAACCAATGAAAACAATGAGAATAATTATATTTATTTATAAATTTTAATTTTATTATAATGCATGATGTATGATTATGGACTAAAGACCAAAGTGATTACTCTTTATATGGTTGAATGTCTGTATATTCACAAATAGGGACTGTGTTCCATGTCTTCTTTTATATTTGTGTTGTAAATTCTTTTCTCATCTTACTTCCCTCAAATGTAACTTGAGGTTTCTATTTCTAAAATATGTAATTATTATATAGTTTTAGAATGAGTAGAAGCAGAAAGAGAAGCTAGTGAATATACTTCAAAGAGCTGCTTGGAAGACTTATGAAGTCCTGCAGTGCTACTACCTAGGCTTTTGACCCTATAATTCTCTCCAATGGCTTGAAAGAATTATTTAGTAAAGTCTGTAATCATTCAATTAGAAATGCATGCTACGGGTGTATGTTTTATATATGTGATGTATGATATTACTAGCATGCTAATTAATGAGACCTAAAATTGGCATAGACCTAAAATCCCTCAATCAAATATTAAGTATATGTTATGAACATGATCAAGATGCCTTCCATTGTTATAGCAGACACCTGAGTTCCGTATTTAAATTAACTTGTTGAGTATACTCAAGGTTGTTTTTTTCTCAAACATGTTTATGGCTATGAAATATTGGATATTTCTGAATAACGGGTTCTACTTAATTGACCTACATGATTTGGATGAGCATACTCATGTTCATATAGAATTAGAGGCATAGTTAGGAGAAATATAAAATTATGTATAGACAAATAGTTGTCTCCTAACTGATCTAGGAGTCACATAGATATGTGATTGATAAATAATTATCTACCTAATTAAATTTTATTTTGATTTGTTAAGCACACTCAAGGTCAAATAAAATTAAATGGGGTCCTAATCCACTAAGAAAATTAATGCGCCAAATTTCCCTAATTAATATTGAAGGCTATTAATTTGAATAAAATAGTGGGTGACCAAATGGATATTAAATATAACACCCTCATGTTAAGTAGTACATTCTACTGTTCCAATGACTAAGGTCTGTCCAGATAGTTAGAATGTCTAGAACTAAACTTAAATTATATAGAGAAGTCATAAATAACATTGATAAAGATCAAATGAAGATGGATAAAAATAAAAGGAATGAAGCACAAAGAGGTTAAATAAGCCGAGGTCCCGGCGATTGGGTGACTGACTCGGGAAGCGATTGTGAGCTCAGTTGCTACCCTAAATTCGTGTGGGACCCCATGACATCCTAAGTCAAGGGATTATTGCGAAACTATTGGGAACTAGAAAACCATAGAAAAGAAAAGAGAACAAGTTCAAATAAGTGAATCAGAGCTTAAAGACTCATCGGGCAATATTAAAAAGATGGAGTATAATCGATGAGGGGCATTTTGGTCAATTCACTCCAAGATGTGACTTTTAACCCAAATGTCCATTAAAATGTATGAGATTAAAATAATGAAAAATACTTAAAAATATAAAGACATGAGTATAGAAAAGAAAATTAGGATATGAAAAATGTTAATTTTTAATGCTTATGACATAAGCATGAGGTAAGCACGACCTAATTAAATTTATAATTTTAAATTATGAAAATGTGGGGATAATTATAACATAAAATAAGACAAAAATTAAAAAGAAACAAATTATTTTCTTCCCTAAACATCCAACCGGCTCCCTCTGTCTCTAATTCTCTCAAATTTGCTCCATTCCCACCTAAGCTCAAGCTTGAATCTTCATTTTCCCTCCATAAACCTCCCACCAAATTAGTAGAAAATCCCAAATTAAACCTTGATGTGAAGATTTGAAGAAAGAAAGATAAGAAAGAGTGAAGGAAATTCAAGTTTGAAAGAGCTTCAATTGAGGTATGCCATCCCTCTAGTTGATTAAGTATGTAGGCATAGAACTAAGGGTGGTTAAGTAGAAAATAAGATGAAAAATGGAAAAATTATGCTTGATTATTGATGTGTGAATTTTGGCTAGCCATGGGACCTTAGGGTTTAATGTGTTTAATTTAATTTGAACACAAATTCTACCTTAGTTAAAGTTGTATATAAGGTTTATGAGTTGAGATTTCATGAGTTGCATGAATTGTGAAATTGGGGGAAAATTAGGGTTTAGTGAGAATTAGGGTTTTATGAAATGTTGACCAATTGATGTTTATCATGCTTAATTGTGTTCATTTGGTATGTTTTGGAATGAGAATTGATGTGAATTATGGAATGGAATTGATGGATGAGGGGTGTTGGGTTGCTAGAAATTCTGGACCTCTAAGTCCAGTGTGCTTTCATGATTATAAGTAGAGCTAGACAGCTCCAATTGGTGTGAGGCCAATTGAAGATGAAACTTAAGACCAAATGCCACAATTTTCATGAAGAAACCTTGCTAAAAAACTGATAATAAGTTGGTCTAAAATTTGCTTGAATCTGAAATTGGTGTTATGGACCTGACCAGAATTGACCAAATGAACAGTAAATATTCAAATAGGCATAACTCTGTGTAGAAAGCTCCAAATGATCTGATTCTTGAACCTATGAAAAGCTTAGACATAGCAGAACAATGACCTTATGTTGGTCAAATTGCTAGGCCAAATTAGTCCCTTAAATCTGCTAGAACCACACCTAACCTAGAAATCCTGGACAAATGGCCATCCGATCAGTTTTGGCAAAAATGCTAGAACTTGGGTTACAAAACTGAAAATAAGTGATTCAAAAACCAAAATCTTTACAAGATCCAAAACTACAACTTTGATGTTTTGGCTAGCACCCAAATCCTAAAGGAACTTAGGAAAATTGTTTTGACAAATAAGGACTTCCTAATTTGGAAATCCTGCATTGGAACCAATTTAGCCATTTGACCCCTAAATAGTAATTAGACCATAACTTTCACTAGAAAATTCTAAATGGGATGAGCCAAAATGATTTGAAAACTTAAGACTTAGGGCTACAACTTTGGTTTAGAAACCTTACTCAAATTCTGAGAGTAAGGACCTCAAATGTGAATTGCAAAACCTGATATGGAACCTGGAATTATGGAGTTGTAGGGTTATGAGTCCAGGTTGATTAAATTACCCTAACTCACCCTATACAATCTCAAATTTTGAAATTTTTGACCTTGTGTAACCATGAGACATAGGGAAACAACTCATAGGAAGAACACCAAGCCAAATTATGACGATAGCTAGTTCAATTAGCTTGACCAAGTTGAGTTCTAGAATTTGTCTTATTCTAGAATAGTAGTGGTCACTGGACCAGCACTTGGTAAATTGACCATAACTAGAGCTACACAACTCCAAATTAAGTGATTTAAATTGGAAACAAAACTTAACACATAAAGGAATAACTTTCATTAAGATCACTTCACCAGATTTCTAACAGTCCGAACCTCCTTGCTCTGAATAGTACTTTTTTTGGTCTGTGACTAGTACTATTCAAAGACACTTTGAGGATCAAAAATAAAAAGAAAATTGATTGAGATAGACGCAATAAAAATTCAAGTGAACCAAAGACCTAAGGACTCATTAGATATTATGAAAAAGAAGGATTATGATCTAAAGAGGGGCATTTTGGTCAATTCACTTCAAGAGTTGATTTTTGACCAAAATATCAATTAAATTAAATGAAAACAATGTATTGATTTATGAAAAAATTTTTTGAGGAAAATTAAGTGTAAATGTAAAAAGAAAAGAATAGAAATAAAAATTTAAGTTTAATTACCCTTATGACAAAATTAAAATTTTAGGACAATGAGCTTTGGACAACTCAATTAAAATTGATTAAATAAAGTGAAAATTGAGATAAATATAAAAAGGAACTAAAAACCCTTTTCCCCTCCCTTATGTGCCGCCCCACCTTCTCTCTCCCTTTCTTTTTCTCTCTTCTTCTTCTTCCTTCTTCCACTCTTGATAAACCTTCTCAAATCTTGGTTTCCTCACTTTCCTTCCATGAGTTTTCCCATCTAATTAGTAGTAAACACCAAAGTAAACTTTGATTAAGAGATTAAAATAAGAAGAACAAGGAATTGGGAGAAATTTGAAGTTGGAAAAAATCATCAATTGAGGTGAGTTCTCTTTCATGCTTGATTAACTAAGTATGCTTTGAATCAAGTTTGAGTGTGATGAATTTACACGAGCAAAAACTTGTTTCGCTGGTTTTTCAACCACCGCAAGTGCACGGATTGCTAACAAGTAATAAAGTGATGAGTAGAGTATCGTTCCCACGAGGACCGTGTTAAGTACCAAACTATAGTGATTTTAATTATCTAGATGATCGAATTGCAGAGAAATAATGATTATATCTAAATTGAAAGAAATAAAATCTAAATAATTAACTAAAATAAAATACTAATGGACAAAGGCATTTTAGAGCTAGGGGTTCACACTTCAATCAATTATAGAATCAATCTGATTCATTCAATAAATGGGAGATTATTACTTTGATGGAAATTAATCCTAAGTTATCTTAAGTCCTCTCTCAAAGCACTCAAGGTGTATTTTAATTAACATAAATCCTACTTTCATGGTGATTAAATTAATTAAAACCCATTAAGATCTTTGATTAATTTTGGAACTCCACAAAGGTCATCAGCCTATCTCTAGGTCAGATTTCCTAATTTCAAAATCTCGATTTTCTAATATTAATCTTCACCTTTCAATCATTCAATTAATATCTGTAATAAATACTAAGTAGGTACCAACACATAGCTTGCATTAAGATCACAAGAGATTGAATCAAAGAATAAAATACCCAATGTATTAAATAAAATCAAACCAGATCCATAATGAAATTGAGTGCTACACCCTAACCCTAGAATATAGAACCTACTCACCCATGGTGAGTTTTACAATCAAGTTTATAAAAAGATAAAGAGAAGACATGAGAAGAAAATAGAGTGAAAGAACCTAGAAAGAGAGTTGCAACCTTGGACTTTTGTAACTTCAGCTGAAAATCCCTTAGAGAAATCTTGCAGATATTGTTTTTCTCCCTTGCCTCCCTTGAAGTTGATGTGCATCCTTGAATGTAACTCGGCTCCCCTTGAATGTAAATTCTGTTATTGGATGTAAATTCTCTCCTTTCCCCTCAATGCCTGACTTATTCTATTTATATCTGGTGTAAAAACCCTAATTTCAGAGTTCTAGAAGTATTAGTAGTCCATCCGGGTCGAGTTGGAGCGAAGAAAAGATGCATCAGAATTGCTATCAGGGGACTCTTTACATGGGCCGTGTAGTGATACACGCCCCGTGTAAATTTCTGCAACTTCATTTTTCACGTTTTCTTCAATCCAGAGAGTTACACGGGGTCCAGGAAGTTACACGGGGTAAGTTACACGGCTCGTGTAATGTTTTTGGCACTGTATTCTTCTCGTTTTCACCTCCAAATCTCTTCCAAACTCATCTTTGATTCTAGAACCACATAAAAATACCTGATAAAATATAAAAATCAATGAATTGAGTTGGATTAACATGTTTTCTAAAATTATAATGAAAACATATAAAAATAAACATAAAAGGATGCTAAATGCTAATAAAATGCAATGCATGTTAACCTTAAATGTGTATATAATTTGATGCAATCAAATACCCCCAAAATCAAATCCTTGCTTGTCCTTAAGCAAATTAAAACTTTATAAAAGCTCATTGGGGTACTTAGAAACATAACAAAAAAACTTTAACTTGCACATAATTAGACACTCTTCAACCTTTATGCCAATTCCCACTTTCAAGGCATAGGGACCTCAACAGTTGCCAACTAGAACCTCACCCCCTTCATGGTGTTTTAACTAATTATTCCTCTATACAAGGCCATTAATAAGTCATAAATAACCTGTTTTATCGGGATAGACTTAAGAAACACTTACTTCCCCAAGTTGCCTCTATTGAGGATGATTGTGGTAACTTTGATTTAATTCCAACTCCATAGGCATATCTCAATTTTCTATCTCTACTAATGTAGCATACACTTTTCAAAAGATCAAAAGGTCTTTAAAAGGGTTGTAATGGGGCTAAAGGGATAATGACTTGGTTGCCAATGAAAGGTTTTTAGGGAATGCAAATATGAGGATAGCATGTATACATAAAATACCAAGTATACTAAGTTTATTCTATTGATTTTGTATGGAGAAGAGGGGCTTTTGGTTTTTATAGTGCCAAGCATGCTTCTATGATACTTATCTTGGTACTTCTTTTTCTTCTTCCCTTTTTTTTATATTTTATTTATGTTCCTTTTGTCCTCTCCCCCAAACTCATTCCTTTTGCTGGGTTGGAAACACAAATTTTTCTTTTATTTCAATTGCATACTTGCACTCTTTCTTGAGTTCTACATCCTCTCTCCATTTTTTTTATTACACTTAATATACTTTTTGCTTACGCATTTAGCCTCCTCAAAAGGGTAGGATAGGTGTTTAGGCTAAGGGCTAGGTAAATAATATGGGTAAGCAATAAATTCTAAGGGATAAATATAGGTTTCAAGTTGGCTGTAAGGGATATATATTTTAATTAAGGGTGGCTAAGGCTTAGTGAGGTTATATCAAAGAATGCCTTAATCATCTCTTTATCAAGCATATACTAGGATTTCACCTTGATAGGTCCAAGAGACATGTTCTAGAGCTGGTGAGGCATTTTTAGGTTTGCTTGTATTTTAAAAATTTTCTCCTAATTTTACAAGTTCAATGTGATAAATTAATGGCTACGAAGGGGTTTAACTAGTTTAACTCCACTTAGGTGATTAAGTTCTTCACAAACAACATATTGAAACCTTTTTGCCTATTCAGTTACATTCATTCCTCTTTCTCAGAGAGTCCAATCATTAGCTCATCAAGGTTTTAGTTATAATTCTAAGTTAAAAGCTTTTTGAAAAAGCCCAAAATTTTCAAAATTTGCAAAAATTTTCTGGATTTTTAATATACAAATATAATATAGACATAATAAGGCGATGAAATGCAATATATGAATGCAATGCATGAAATGCACCCCCAAACTCAAATTTGACATTGTCCTCAATGTCATCAAGATATCATAATCAGGTCAAGAGCAACATCATAAATGTAATAACAAGGAAAAGCTAATGGATATAGAATACTCCCCCTTGAAGCGTGCCTTCCCTTGAAGATTTGTGAGTTTGATCTCCATTGCTCCTTTCAAGTGCTTCTTGAACCTATAAAGTGAACAAACATCGAAATCAAGTTTGGGAGGGTGATAAAACAAAAGAAATAGATAAATGCAAAGATTAAATTTAAAACTTGGGTTGCCTCCCAAGAAGCACTAATTTAAGGTCATTAGCTTGACCCCTTTTAGAATTGCTAATCAAAAAGTGGTTTTTGCCCATAGTAGTTGTCATGTAACACCACATATGGGTCTTGATTTGCGGTACCCTCAAGATTGGCAAGATTTGGAATAAGATTGCACATTGCACAAAAAATGCATGGTTTAGAGTTATCTGTTTGGGAAGACGACTACTTTAGCTCATGGAGGACATGTGATGATGTAGGAGGTGTCCATGATAGAAAAGGATCTTGTGGTGGTGTATGTGTAAGCATCATTAATGAACTTAAATTGATAGTATCATCAATTTCTTCATCCACCACCTTTATCTCTGATTTGTCTTCATGGAAACACTCTTCTAATGATCCCCCAACTATAAAGGAGTTATTTCTTTCAGCTCTAGGTTCCACTTGTTCTTTAAGTAACTCCTGCTCTTGTGGGAATTCTACTGGTAAGTCATCTTCAAAGGAATTTTGTTCTTGAAGCTCAACTTCTTCTCTATGTTCAAATTCCCATGAAACTTCTTCATTCTCCCAACTTTGTTCATATAATTCCTCTTCATAAAGTGATAGCTCATTGTTCACATTAGTTTGTCAAAATTTTCGAATGGAGCTATCCCCTCTTCAAGTCCCACTCTCCTCTCTAATTATAGCTCAAATGGTTAGTGTGAAATATTAGGTTGATGAATGTGTGGGGGATATTGGTGACTCTAACCCTGCAGTGAAGGATCCCAATACCAATGGTAATCAAAATCTGCCATGTCATTCAATAAGTGAATGGTATCCTCGTGGTTTCTTTACAGGACGTGATCACCGGTAGCCCAAGCTCCATAATCTACCCAATTCCTTATCACTTCATCCAGACCATTGTAGAAATTGAGAGTGAGTTCATAATTTGAAAGACTATAATTGGCAAATTGCTCTACCAATTCATTGAATCTTCTCCAAGCATTGTAAAATGGTTCATTGTGTTGCTGAATAAAACTTGTGAAGAATTGTTGATGAAACATCTCAATGTACCTCACAAGAAAAAACAAGTAAAAATAAAATTAGACAAGAAATAAACTATAAAAGAAATAAGAATGTCTAGAGTAATTAAATTACTAATCATTCAATATCAAGCACCGGTCCTCGACAACGGTGCCAAAAACTTATTTCGCTGGTTTTTCAACCACCGCAAGTGCACGGATCGCTAACAAGTAATAAAGTGATGAGTAGAGTATTATTCCCACAAGGACCGTGTTAAGTACCAAACTATAGTGATTTTAATTATCTAGAAGATCGAATTGTAGAAAAATAATGATTATATCTAAATTGAAAGAAATAAAATCTAAATAATTAACTAAAATAAAATACTAATGGACAAAGGCATTCTAGAGCTAGGGGTTCACACTTCAATCAATTATAGAATTAATCTGATTCATTCAATAAATGGGAGATTATTACTTTGATGGAAATTAATCTTAAGTTATCTTAAGTCCTCTCTCAAGGCACTCAAGGTGTATTTTAATTAACATAAACCCTACTTTCGTGGTGATTAAATTAATTAAAATCCATTAAGATCTTTGTTTAATTTTGGAACTCCACAAAGGTCATCAGCCTATCTCTAGGTCAGGTTTCCTAAGTTCAAAATCTCAATTTTTTAATATTAATCTTCACCTTTCAGTCATTCAATTAATATCTGTAATCAATACTAAGTAGGCACCAACACATAGCATGCATTAAGATCACAAGAGATTGAACCAAAGAATAAAATACCCAATGTATCAAATAAAATCAAACCAGATCCATAATGAAATTGAGTGCTACACCTTAACCCTAGAATATAGAACCTAATCACCCATGGTGAGTTTTATAATCAAGTTTATAAAAAGATAAAGAGAAGACATGAGTAGAAAATAGAGTGAAAGAACCCAGAAAGAGAGTTGTAGCCTTGGACTTTTGGAACTTCAGCTGAAAATCCCTTAGAGAAATCTTGCAAATCTTGTTTTCTCCCTTGCCTCCCTTGAAGTTGATGTGCATCCTTGAATGTAAATCGGCTCCCCTTGAATGTAAATTCTATTCTTGGATGTAAATTCTCTCCTTCCCCCTCAATGCCTGACTTATTCTATTTATATCTGATGTAAAAACCCTAATTTCAGAGTCCTAGAAGCATTAGTAGTCCATCTTGGTCGAGTTGGAGCGAAGAAAAGTCGCATCAGAATTGTTGTTAGAGGACTTTACATGGGCCGTGTAGTGATACCTGCCCCATGTAAATTTCTGCCACTTCATTTTTCACATTTTCTTCAGTCCAGAGAGTTACAGGGGGTCCAGGAAGTTACACGGGGCAAGTTACACGGCCCGTGTAATGTTTTTGGCACTGTATTCTTCTCGTTTTGACCTTCAAATCTCTTTCAAACTCGTCTTTGATTCTAGAACCACATAAAAACACCTGATGAAATATAAAAATCAATGAATTGAGTTGGATGAACATGTTTTCTAAAATAATAATGAAAACATATAAAATAAACATAAAAGGATGCTAAATGCTAATAAAATGCAATGCATGTTAACCTTAAGTGTCAATATAATTTGATGCAATCAAATCTTAAAAGGGATTTTTGGCTAGCTTGGGTAATCTAGGGTTTTGATGGGTTTGATTAAAATTTAACATGAACCCTAACTTAAATGAGGTAGTATGTAAGATTTGTGAAGGGAAATTGCATGAAATTTGCATGAATTAGAAAATGGAAAAATTAGGATTCATGAGAAATTAGGGCTTTTGTGTTGTGTTATGCAATTGAGGGTTATAAAACCTAATTATGGTCATTTGAAGTTCCTTTAGTTTGAATTGACATTTATATGATAAATGGAAGTAATGAAATGGTATGGATTAGGGAAATTGCAAACTAGATATTTGAAAAATTGGGGGTTTTTATGCTATGAAGTGCTATGGATATATTAATATTAAATTATGGTCATTTAGGATGAATTAAATGTGAATTGATGTTGGTTAGTGGGAGTAACTGAAGGAATTAACAATTGAACCTTAGGGTAGAAATGTTATACACTAAGTCTAGTGTGTTTGGCAGCTCATAAGTTGAGCTACACAACTCCAATTGGTATGAAACTAATTGGAAATGAAACTTAAGACATAGAGCTAGAATTTTCATGAAGATACCCTACCCAGGAAATGACCATAAGCTGCCCTAAATGAACCTTGAATCTGGAAGTGAAATTCTGGACCTGGCAGAGTTGGAACACGTGAACAGTAAATTTTACATTGTTGTATCTCTCTCTAGAAAACTCCAAATTAGGTGATTCTTGAACTGATGGAAACTTGAAACATATTAGAACATTTCATTAGAAGAACTTAAGGCCAAATTGTCACACCTTACCCCTCTGTAAGGCATAACATGATCCCGTAGAATACCTAATGAACTACCGAACTTCACCTACCGATAACTCATTAGGTACCCTACAAGGGATTTTAAAACAATTTTCTTATTTTTGACAAGTGGTGAGCATTTTCTAGTAAGTACTTAAAATATTTAGTTAAAATTAAAACTAGTTAATATTTTTGGTCCATTTAGTTTTCCGCAAATTCTATAAAAATTTTGACAGAGTTTCCTCTATATTTTGAGAAAACCGTTCTTCAAATACCTGTAAAAAACACTTCTAAAAATTTTTCTCAACAACTGCTTCGATTTCACAATCAAACCCAATCAATTTCACAATCATTTCAATAAATTTCTCAAGTTCAAAATTTAATAGTCCTCAAGGTACAATCAATCAATTTCATACATTCATATTTCTTTAAAGATAAACAATTTATGTATACATTATACAAAAATTTACATTAAGAAAATCCAAACTAAAGTTTATTACAAATTTTATACAGATTTTGTACAAGCTGCTCAAAACCCATCTTCACATGTCCATACATTTCTGTGCATTACATACATCAAAATAAATATTTACGATCAGGGTATAAATTATACCCGATAGCTTCAAAGCAGAACGATCCTCAATCCTCAGCAGCTCAGTCTGCTGCTCCTCTAGTCTCTGTATCTGCGACAGCAATAGAAGCTACCGCTGAGTACTAGGACTCAGTGGTGCACAACATACTAAAATAATCTTCATGCAAAACTTAAATCACATTTATTCAAAATTTTGACTAAACATGAGCATTAAACACAAAAACATAAATTATGAGATTTTAATGCAAACCAGGTTCATTTCAAAGTATCAAAACACATTTCATAAAACCCACAGTTAGATCATGCCATTCGAAACAAATAGAATCTCAATAGCTAGAGGCTAAAGAGAAATCACATCACAAGGCTAGCTAGCTCAAATATATGGATATCCATTCACATCCTCTTCTACTGGCACACCTCAACACTTCTCCAGAGAAGGAATCAAAATTCGAAACTAATTACCCCCACTAGTCGTGCTAGTGAGGTGTTCAAATATGTGGTCATGATACTGTGGTTTCAAAACTTATCTTAACAATTTGCTAAACATTGTCATTTCAAATATACATAATAAATTTCAACAATTTAGATCAAACATCATAAGAATGCCATAATCCAATATTTCACATTATTCAAAACAGTATGCAAAAGATGATTATTAAAAAGTATACGTTGTGCACAAACCTCAAACGAGTCGCCTCTTGGCCTCGACTCGGTTCCTCGGGTTCCTTCCCGGTATTCTTTTCAACTGAAACACACAATTTTATAATGTTTCAGTACTAGAACTTAACATAAATCCAAAATAAATTTAGCTTCACAATTACTTAGCTCTAACGTGCTAAATTCGACGTTATTTAAATTTTGTGTTTCGGGTTACTATTCACTGCACTATTCAAGTCAAATAGTTGACTTTCTAAGGCTTAATAGGTATGGGAACTCCAACTTCACCCACATACCATATTTTGGTCATTAAACTTGTTGGTTTTGGTCATTTTCTCAAAGCTTAGGTCATTTTGGCAAAATTGCCAATTTTCGGTTTTGGTGCACTTAGTTGCACTTTCCATTGGTCAATCTACTGTTGGAATTTGACAAAACTTCCTTCATAGAAAATGTTCCTTATTGTCTTAAGTGTATTCTCATTTTTGGATCACCTCAATCGGAGTTTTGTAGCTCAAGTTACGGCCAAAATAAAATTACTGTTCACGTGCACTGTTCATGCTGAGATTTTGGGTTCTGGCAGATTTTGATCCAACTTTAGTCAGTAATTTGATTAAGTTAAGTTCATAATTTGGTCTAACTTTCTTCATATGAAATGTTCTACTATGTCTTAGGTTTTCATCAGTTCAAGAATCGCCTAAATCGGAGTTTTGTAGAGAGAGTTATAAGCCTTCAAACATTACTGCTCAATGGAAATTCTGCAGAGTTGCAGGTTTGGTAACTCAACTTTGCTCAATAATTTGAATGGTTTAATGGCATAATTTGGGGTGGTGTTCTTCATGACAGTTTTAGATCTATGTCTTATCTAATTGCTGGTAAAATTTCAGGTCAATTTGACCTTCCTAGCTCGAGTTATGACCAAATGAACAGTTACTGTTCATTTGGTCAGTTTGGTGCAGTGGCGGCCTGCTCTCATTTCACTTTGGTCAATTGGTTCACCTAGTTTTGGTCAGTTTTTGGGCATGGTTCCTTAATAAAAATTGTGCTCTTTTATGTCTATTTTCATCTCCAATTGGTGACATATCAATTGGACTTGTAAAATTTGAGTTTTGGTCCCTCAAATTGGGTTTGGTCATGCTGCCAGCAGCATGACCAATTGCCCTACGAATTTGACTTTCCTTCTCACAATTTCCACACATCTCTTTTGGTCATTATTGACCAATTTTCATCTCACCATAGAAGTCATCATTTACCAATTTCTTAAATTTTCTCCCAAAACCCTAAGGGTCAAGAACCCTAATTCCTCAATTTCCTCAATTCATGAATTCTAAGTGTGTAAGTCTCACTTACTTACTCAATCAAGCATGAGTACCCCTTTAATTCTAACAATTTATATCAAACCCTAATTAATTTCATGCTAACAAACTTTCATAAAGCTTCATACATGAGTGATTTCTTGAGTTTCTATGTAATTTGCTACTTATTCAAGCTCACTTCTATGCATTTTACTCAAATTAAGTTAGAAAGAGGGACTTACTTGTTGAGAAGAATTCGTAATTCCAAATCTTCACTTCTTTTTTATCCTTCTTATTTCAAATCTCTCTATCAAAGCCAAAGAGCAAGACCTTACTTTGGTGAGTATGAAATTTGTGAAGAAATAATAGGGTTTAAGAAGCTTAAATGACCATTAATGGAGGAAATTGAAAAGAAAAAAGAAAGAGAAAGGAATGGGAGTCGGCTGAATTTTTTTAGGGAAGAAGAAATGACTTTTTCTTCTAATTTTTTAAGTATTTTAAGTGAAATTTTATGTATTTGACTTAGTCAAAAAAAGTTGGGAAATTAAAATTGATTTTTGACATCACAATGATGTCATCCACATGATGCAATAAACCTTTTTCTTTTCTTTTTCAATTTTCTTAAATTTTTCATTAGTTCTTTAATCTAATCCTTGATTCAAAAATTTTTATTTCTCCGATTTTATTGGACAGTTAGGTCAGGAGTTAGCTCTCGGGGTCAATTGACCAAATTGCCCCTCGCCGGTTCATCCCGGTTTGCAAATAATTCCATATTTCTTTCGGTTCCCTGACCTAATTATTTGACTGACTTAACAGTTCTTTTTTGTGATTTTCTCTTTTCCACTGTGTCCATAAGGGTCTTAAGGACCGCAGCGTCACTTTTTACGGTTCGAAATTTGAGTTTAAAACGACTTCGCAGTCGTTCCCGAGGAGGTATTCTCGGCTCGTTTAACCTCTTATGTTCTATTTTTCTTATTTATAGTTAACTAATTGAACATTACTAATTATTTGTTTTTATGGCTTCTCTAATTGTCTTAAGTGTGGCCCTAATCCCATTAATTGTCCGGACCGACACCGGTCACCGGAACAGTGAAATATACCAGGCTATACCAATAGGGGTGTTACAATTCTCCCCCCCTTAAATAAATTTCGTCTCGAAATTTTACCTGGTATCAATCTCTGAACAGCTGTGGGTGCTGTCTCCTCATGTCCTCCTCTCGTTCCCAAGTAGCCTCCTGGCCCGAATGATGGTTCCACAACACTTTTACCAACGGTTTCTGCTTGTTTCTTAGCTGCTTCACCTCATAAGCCAGAATCTCTATGGGTTCTTCTTCATTTGTGAGGTCTGGATTTACTTCAATTTCTTCTACTGGTAGTATATGAGATGGGTCTGATCGATACCTCCTCAACATAGACACATGGAAGACATTACGTATCTTCTCCAACTCTGGAGGTAGTACCAACTGATATGCCAAAGGACCCACTCTTTCCAGAACCTCATATGGCCCAATGAAACGAGGACTCAGTTTCCCCTTTCTGCTGAATCTCATAATTCTCTTCCAAGGAGAAACTTTGAGGAAAACTTTCTCACCCACTGCATACTCAATATCCTTTCTCTTCAGATCAATGTAGGACTTCAGACGGTCTGATGCAGCCTTTAGTATATCTCTGATCACCCTGATCTTCTCCTCAGTCTGTTGAAGAATTTCGGGTCCGATCATCTTTCTTTCACCCACGTCATCCCAACACAACGGGGTTCTACATTTTCTGCCATACAAAGCTTCATATGGAGGCATCCCAATGCTTGATTGGTAGCTATTGTTGTAAGCAAACTCAATCAAAGGCAAGTGTGTATCCCAACTACCCTCAAACTCAATCACACAAGCCCGTAGCATATCCTCCAAGATCTGAATTACCCTCTCGGTGGCTATGCATGCGTGGGTGGAATGCAGTACTGAAGTTCAATCTAGTTCCTAGGGCTCTCTGAAGACTACCCCAGAATCTAGAAGTGAACCTAGGATCTCTGTCTGACACGATGGATACTGGCACTCCATGTAGTCTCATAATCTCATCAATGTATAACTTGGCCAATCTTTCTAAACTGTAGTCCATCCGAACTGGCAGAAAATGAGCAGATTTAGTCAGTCTGTCAATAATGACCCAAACTGCATCATGACTCTTCTGTGTCCTCGGAAGTCCCATCACAAAATCCATCGTTATTCTCTCCCATTTCCACTGCAGTGCGGTAGTGGATGTAACAACCCAGCGGGTACTTGATGCTCTGCCTTTACTTGCTGACAAGTTAGGCATTTAGATACAAACTCCGCCACATCCCTTTTCATACCCATCCACCAGTAATGCTCCTTTAGCCCTCTATACATTTTTGTACCACCAGGGTGCATGGCAAAAGGAGACTCATGTGCTTCCTTCAAAATAATCTGCCTCAAATTAACATCATTAGGAACACACATTACGCCTGGTGTAGCGATGAGCCATCATCTCGATTGAGAATTACGGTTTCTTGCCTGTCGGACTTCTTCCATCGACTTCGATATTTCGATCATTACGGCGGTCATACGATCGATCAATCAACACTGGCTGTACATGCCATGCAACTGCTGTCTGCCCATCATCATTAATCTCTAAGCTGGCATGCAATGATCTCAACTCGTGTACCAAGGATAAAGGAGTAACTCGTAGACTTGCCATAGTCTTGCGACTTAAGGCTTCAGCCACAACATTAGCCTTCCCTGGCTGATAGTCTATCAGACAATCGTAGTCTTTTATCAACTCTAACCATCTCCTCTGTCTCAAATTTAGCTCTTTCTGAGTGCCCAAATACTTCAAACTCTTATGATCTGTATATATGTAGCACTTCTCCCCATACAAATAATGCCTCCAGATCTTAAGAGCAAACACAATAGCTGCAAGCTCCAAATCATGTGTTGGATAGTTTCTCTCATGCGGTTTTAGCTGGCGAGATGCATAGGCAATGACATTTCAATCTTGCATCAATACACAGCCTAACCTATTGTGAGAAGCATCACTATAAACGGTATATTCTTTACCCGGGGTAGGTAAAGTCAGGACTGGAGCCTCTGTCAAACATCTCTTCAATTCATCAAAACTTTGTTGGCATTTGTCCATCCACTGAAATTTTACATCTTTTCTAAGCAGCTTGGTCAATGGAGATGCCAACATGGAGAATCCCTTCACAAATCTACGGTAGTATCCAGCTAAACCCAGAAAACTACGAATCTCTGTGACATTTCTGGGTGGCCACCAATTAAGGACAGCTTCAATCTTACTTGGATCTACCTTAATGCCCTCTTCTGACACTACATGCCCCAAGAAAGATATTTCCTTCAGCCAAAATTCACACTTCGACAATTTGGCATATAGCTGTTTCTCTCTCAAAGTCTGCAGTACAATCCGCAGATGTCTATCATGCTCTTATGCATTCCTCGAATAAACCAATATATCATCTATGAATACCACAACAAACTGGTCGAGGTATGGTCTGAAGATAGTGTTCATCAGATCCATAAAAGCAGCCGGAGCATTAGTTAACCCGAATGGCATGACTAGGAATTCATAATGGACATAGCGGGTTCTGAAGGCAGTTTTAGGAATACTCTGCTTTTGTACTTTCAGCTGATAATAACCTGATCTCAAGTCAATTTTAGAGAACACAGCTGCACCCCTCAACTGATCAAACAAGTCATCAATACGGGGCAATGGGTATCTGTTCTTTATTGTCACCTTATTCAACTGCCGATAGTCAATGCATAACCGGAGAGTGCCATCCTTCTTCTTTACAAACAATACCGGCGCTCCCCAAGGTGACACACTAGGGCGGATAAAGCCCTTGTCAAGCAATTCTTGTAACTGTACTTTCAACTCTTTTAATTCTGCAGGTGCCATTCTATATGGCGTTATGGAGATTTGGTCCACACCAGGCATAACATCAATTTCAAACTGCACCTCTCGTTCTGGAGGTAATCCTGGCAATTCATCAGGAAATACATCCGGAAAATCACATACAGTAGGGATGTCCCTTAGTGCTGGACTCCCCACTTGGGTGTCTATCACATGTGCCAAATATGCTTCACACCATTTTCTGATCATTCTTCTGGCTAATGCAGCCGAAATGATGTTTGATGGTAGTAAATGCCTCTCCCCATGTATTACCACATCACAGTACAGAGGGAGACCAAAAGTGGTATCTTGATCTCTGATCAATCATTGCATGATGCCTGGCTAACCAATCCATGCCCAAGATGATATCATACTCTCTGAAGGGCATTTCAATCAAGTCTGACAGGAAAACATGTCCTTGGATCAGCAAAGGACAGTCTCTATAAATTCTGTTGACCCGGACCTCTTGTCCTAATGGACTAGTTACTAGCACTTCAAAACCAATTTGCACACATGGAACAGCAAGTAAACTGACTATGCTAGCACTAACATATGAATGGGTTGAACCCGAATCAAACAATACAAATGCTTCTTGATCAGAGATAGAGAATGTACTAGCTACCACATCAGAAGTCTCAGCCTCTTCTCGCTGTCTCATTGTGTAGACTCTGGCTGAAGCACTTCCTTGTGCTGATTGACTAATTGTACCCTGACTGCCTGAAGTAGTACCTCTACCTCTGCCTCTTCCTCTGCCAAATGACTGTGAACCTCTGGGAGCAGGACTCTGAATAGATCCCTCGACAGTAGTAGGAGCTGGACCATATCTCGGAGCACTAGTACAATCTTTAGCCATATGGCCCTTGCCTCCGCAGTTAAAGCAGGCTCCAGTGGCCTAATAACACTCCCCCCCATGAATCTTGCCACAAGTCTCATAGGGGCGGGCAGAATGTGAACCCCTGCTTGACTGCTGACCAGACCTAGGGGGTCTCTGTCCGGAAAATCTGCCTCTACTAAATCTTCCACCCCGACCCCTGCTGGGTCCACTAAACTTCTTTCTCTTTCCAGAGGTAGCACCAGAACTCTGTTCAACTGATTTTTCCCCCTTGTCTTTTTTTGATTTCTCAGCTTTTTCTGATTTTTCTTTCCTTGGGGTTGCTTCTGATTCAATTCTCTCCAGTTCAAGTGCTTGAGACATAAGCTCTGAGAAGTTGCTGTGTCGAAATCCTACAACTTGCATCCGTATACTGGGCTTCAAACCCATTTCAAATCTCTTACACCTTGCCTTGCTGGTAGTAAGGAGACTCCCCGCATAGTGACTCAGGCGAGAGAACTCCCTCTCATACTCTGCCACTGATCGATTTCCTTGTTTCAAACTCAAAAATTCTTGCAACTTCTAATCAACATATGCGTCTGGGATGTATTTCTGCCTGAACTCTCTGATGAAGTCATCCCAGGTCATCACTAGTGGTTCAGCCAAGCTGTGGGGGATGGTCTTCCACTAGTCATACGCATCCCCTTGCAGTAGCGACACAGAGTATTCAAATTTCAGCTTATCTGGGCAGTGCAATTTCTTAAACACTCTGTCCATTCTTTCAAGCCATTGCTCTGCCTTTAAAGGGTCCACTGTACCCTTAAATTCTGCAGCCCCATACTTCAGTAATTTATCATATTGTCTGGCTGGAGGCAGTGGTTGTGCCACAGGTGTCTGAGGTGGAGCTTTAGCAGGCATACCCCCAGCCATTTGTTGAAACATCGTAGCCATCTGCTGTGCAAACTGGGCAGGGAACTGCGGCATTTGTGGGGCTGGTGCTGCTGACCCACTAACATTCGGTAAAGCTGGGGCTTCCCCTTGTGCCTCAGCTTCAACAGACTGCTCAACTGAGCGATCCCCTTCTTCCATTTCAGGCTGAAGTTAGGGTATCTCCTAAACAAGTAACACAAGGAGATTTCCCTCCGTTAGTTCATATTCATGATGTAATGCACTGTATGTAACAATTATGGACATTGAGCAGTTGTACTTAACAAGAAAGACACAAATTTATATATTAAAACATACTTCAAAAATTTGCTCTGATACCACAAAAACATGTCACACCTTACCCCTTTGTAAGGCATAACATGATCCCATAGAATACCTAATGAACTACCGAACTTCACCTACCGATAACTCATTAGGTACCCTACAAGGGATTTTAAAACAATTTTCTTATTTTTGACAAGTGGTGAGCATTTTCTAGTAAGTACTTAAAACATTTAGTTAAAATTAAAACTAGTTAATAATTTTGGTCCATTTAGTTTTCCGCAAATTCTATAAAAATTTTGACAGAGTTTCCTCTATATTTTGAGAAAACCGTTCTTCAAATACCTGTAAAAAGCACTTCTAAAAATTTTTCTCAACAGCTGCTTCGATTTCACAATCAAACTCAATCAATTTCACAATCATTTCAATAAATTTCTCAAGCTCAAAATTCAATAGTCCTCAAGGTACAGTCAATCAATTTCATACATTCATATTTCTTTAAAGATAAACAATTTATGTATACATCATACAAAAATTTACATTAAGAAAATCCAAACTAAAGTTTATTACAAATTTTATACAGATTTTGTACAAGCTGCTCAAAACCCATCTTCACATGTCCATACATTTCTGTGCATTACATACATCAAAATAAATATTTACGATCAGGGTATAAATTATACCCGATAGCTTCAGCGTAAGCGATCCTCAATCCTCGTGACTCGATCTGCTGCTCCTCTAGTCTCTGTATCTGCGACAGCAATAGAAGCTATCGCTGAGTACTAGGACTCAGTGGTGCAAAACATACTAAAATAATCTTCATGCAAAACTTAAATCACATTTATTTAAAAATTTGACTAAACATGAGCATTAAACATAAAAACATAAATTATGAGATTTTAATGCAAACCAGGTTCATTTCAAAGTATCAAAACACATTTCATAAAACCCACAGTTAGATCATGCCATTTGAAACAAATAGAATCTCAATAGCCAGAGGCTAAAGAGAAATCACATCACAAGGCTAGCTAGCTCAAATATATGGATATCCATTCACATCCTCTTCTACTGGCACACCTCAACACTTCTCCAGAGAAGGAATCAAAATTCGAAACTAATTACCCCCACTAGTCGTGCTAGTGAGGTGTTCAAATATGTGGTCATGATACTGTAGTTTCAAAACTTATCTTAACAATTTGCTAAACATTGTCATTTCAAATATACATAATAAATTTCAAAAATTAGATCAAACATCATAAGAATGCCATAATCCAATATTTCACATTATTCAAAACAGTATGCAAAAGATGATTATTAAAAAGTATACGTTGTGCACAAACCTCAAACGAGTCGCCTCTTGGCCTCGACTCGGTTCCTCGGGTTCCTTCCCGGTATTCTTTTCAACTGAAACACACAATTTTATAATGTTTCAGTACTAGAACTTAACATAAATCCAAAATAAATTTAGCTTCACAATTACTTAGCTCTAACGTGCTAAATTCGACGTTCTTTAAATTTTGTGTTTCGGGTTACTATTTACTGCACTATTCAAGTCAAATAGTTGACTTTCTAAGGCTTAATAGGTATGAGAACTCCAACTTCACCCACATACCATATTTTGGTCATTAAACTTGTTGGTTTTGGTCATTTTCTCAAAGCTTAGGTCATTTTGGCAAAATTGCCAATTTTCGGTTTTGGTGCACTTAGTTGCACTTTCCATTGGTCAATCTACTGTTGGAATTTGACAAAACTTCCTTCATAGAAAATGTTCCTTATTGTCTTAAGTGTATTCTCATTTTTGGATCACCTCAATCGGAGTTTTGTAGCTCAAGTTATGGCCAAAATAAAATTACTGTTCACGTGCACTGTTTATGCTGAGATTTGGGTTCTGGCAGATTTTGATCCAACTTTAGTCAGTAATTTGATTAAGTTAAGTTCATAATTTGGTCTAACATTCTTCATATGAAATGTTCTACTATGTCTTAGGTTTCCATCGGTTCAAGAATCGCCTAAATCGGAGTTTTGTAGAGAGAGTTATAAGCCTTCAAACATTACTGCTCAATGGAAATTCTGCAGAGTTGCAGGTTTGGTAACTCAACTTTGCTCAATAATTTGAATGGGTTAATGGCATAATTTGGGGTGGTGTTCTTCATGACAGTTTTAGATCTATGTCTTATCTAATTGCTGGTAAAATTTCAGGTCAATTTGACCTTCCTAGCTCGAGTTATGACCAAATGAACAGTTACTGTTCATTTGGTCAGTTTGGTGCAGTGGCAGCCTGCTCTCATTTCACTTTGGTCAATTGGTTCACCTAGTTTTGGTCAGTTTTTGGGCATGGTTCCTTAATAAAAATTGTGCTCTTTTATGTCTATTTTCATCTCCAATTGGTGGCATATCAATTGGACTTGTAAAATTTGAGTTTTGGTCCCTCAAAGTGGGTTTGGTCATGCTGCCAGCAGCATGACCAATTGCCCAACGAATTTGACTTTCCTTCTCACAATTTCCACACATCTCTTTTGGTCATTATTGACCATTTTTCATCTCACCATAGACCAAAGTCATCATTTACTAATTTCTTAAATTTTCTCCCAAAACCCTAAGGGTCAAGAACCCTAATTCCTCAATTTCCTCAATTCATGAATTCTAAGTGTGTAAGTCTCACTTACTTACTCAATCAAGCATGAGTACCTCTTTAATTCTAACAATTTCTATCAAACCCTAATTAATTTCATGCTGGCAAACTTTCATAAAGCTTCATACATGAGTGATTTCTTGAGTTTCTATGTAATTTGCTACTTATTCAAGCTCACTTCTATGCATTTTACTCAAATTAAGTTAGAAAGAGGGACTTACTTGTTGAGAAGAATTTGTAATTCCAAATCTTCACTTCTTTTTTATCCTTCTTATTTCAAATCTCTCTATCAAAGCCAAAGAGCAAGACCTTACTTTGGTGAGTATGAAATTTGTGAAGAAATAATAGGGTTTAAGAAGCTTAAATGACCATTAATGGAGGAAATTGAAAAGAAAAAAGAAAGAGAAAGGAATGGGAGCCAGCTGAATTTTTTTAGGGAAGAAGAAATGACTTTTTCTTCTAATTTTTTAAGTACTTTAAGTGAAATTTTATGTATTTGACTTGGTCAAAAAAAGTTGGGAAATTAAAATTGATTTTTGACATCACAATGATGTCATCCACATGATGCAATAAACCTTTTTCTTTTCTTTTTCAATTTTCTTAAATTTTTCATTAGTTCTTTAATCTAATCCTTGATTCAAAAATTTTTATTTCTCCGATTTTATTGGACAGTTAGGTCAGGAGTCAGCTCTCGGGGTCAATTGACCAAATTGCCCCTCGCCGGTTCATCCGGTTTGCAAATAATTCCATATTTCTTTCGGTTCCCTAACCTAATTATTTGACTGACTTAACAGTTCTTTTTTGTGATTTTCTCTTTTCCACTGTGTTCATAAGGGTCTTAAGGACCGCAGCGTCACTTTTTACGATTCGAAATTTGAGTTTAAAACGACTTCACAATCGTTCCCGAGGAGGTCACTCATCGCTGTGACTCTCGGCTCGTTTAACCTCTTATGTTCTGTTTTTCTTATTTATAGTTAACTAATTGAACATTACTAATTATTTGTTTTTATGGCTTCTCTTATTGTCTTAAGTGTGGCCCTAATCCCATTAATTGTCCGGATCGACACCGGTCACCGAAACAGTGAAATATACCAGGCTATACCAATAGGGGTGTTACACAAATTATAAACTTAACTCGATCAAATTACTGAGCAAAATTGGGTCAATAAATCTGTCAGAATCTGGACACTAGCAGAATGACCATATGAACAGTAAATTTTGCAAGGTCATAACTCTCTCTAGAAAACTTCAATTTTGGTGATTCTTAAACCGATGAAAACCTAAAACACATTAGAACATTTCATATGAAGAACTTTAGGCCAAATTGTGGACTTAACTCAATCAAATTTCTGAGCAAAGTTAAGTCAATGAATCTGCCAGAACCTAAATCTGCAGAATTTGAATCACATAAACAGCAAACTTTAGATTGTCATAACTCTCTCTAGAATACTCCAATTTAGGTGATTTTTGAACCGATGGAAATCCAAAACATAGTAGAACATTTCATATGAGGAACTAAGGCCAAATTATGAACTTAACTCAATCAAATTGCTGGGCAAAGTTAAGTCACCAAATCTGCCAGAATATGCCCATGTAAACAGTAACTACTATTTTGGTCATAAATTGAGCTACACAGCTTTAAATTTGGTGATTCTAAAAGAAAATAAATTTAAGACCTAGAGGAACAATTTTTATGAAGAATACTTCACTAAATTATGATTGGAACTAGGTAAAAATTTGGTTCAAAGATTTGGAAACCAAACTATCCAAACTTTCAAACTCTTTGAAATTTGCCAATCTAACTTAGGGAGGCATTTGACATTTATGAAATGAGTTTTTGACAATAGTTAAGATGAATATTGAGACATTCTACTTGTGTATTTTCAGTAGAAAAAGAGGTTGTGACGGACAAAGAGAAGTAAGTAAAGAGAAAGGAGTTCATTGAAGGTTTGTGCATAACTAACCTTTTTCCTTGTTTTTAAACTTGTAAATTGATTGAAATGAGTTTATTTGAATGGATTTTCTTTGAATGAGTTTAATTTGATTGAGATATAGTTTTTTCTCTTGCATTTGAGAAATTTGGGTGTTGCCACCTTTATATGGGTTTTATGATGATTTGAATGTATTTATTGGTTTGCAAATGTGATTGTTGAGTGAAAAACTTTTGAAAATTGTTTTAAAACCGCAGTTAGCATGATAGTCCCTTTTAGAACTCCCCACTAGTAACGGCTACTTAGGGTTTGATATTTGATTATGATTATATCCTCCATTAATAACGGTTAGTGGGGTAAGACAAAATGAGTACTCATTAGCTAGCTAGCCCTTCCCTCATTAATAACGGTTAGTGAGGTCGAAATTGCTTTGTCGTGGTGTACAACACGACATTGATCGTGAAATTTTGTGTCATGGTCTAAACTGTGTGCTGATATTGGCAACACTTATGCTTTGTGAATTATGGTTAGAACGGATGGAGAGGGTATTTAAGAAATTGCACTGCACCGATGATTTGATGTTTGAATACTCATTCTCTCTACTGCATGGAGACGTATATGATTGGTGGAAGACCATTCCCCACAGTTTGGCTGAGCCCCCAGTGTTGACATGAGATGACTTTCTAAAGGAGTTTAGATAGAAGTATGTTCCTATGTGGATATGAAGCTTCAAGAGTTTTTAAGTATGAAATAAGGCGATAGGACAGTGGCTGAATATGAGAGAGAGTTTTCATGTCTGAGCCATTATGCTGGGAACTTACTCACCACCAGCAGAGGTAGATGCAAGCGGTTTGAAGTTGGATTGAGGCCTAGCATATGACTACAGGCGGTTGGTTTCAGACATGGGAACTTCTTAGAGTTGATATCCTAGGCCCTTGAGCTAGAAAGGATAAAATTGGAAGGGGCATCCAAAAAGGGGGTAGCTGAGAAGAGTAGTAAGCCTATAGGTCAGAGTTCAAGTAGCAATCTGGGTAAGAGGAAGAGTTTTAGAGGACCAAGTAACAGAGGATCTGGTAGGAGAAGATTCTCAGTGCAGAGGCCACCTAGATCCGGTCAGCAGACATCTAGGGGTTCCTTTCCTATTCGTACCTGTGAGACCTGTGGCAAAACACATGGAGGAGTATGTTATAAGGCCACAGGTGCCTGCTACAATTGTGGTGGAAGTGGGCATTTTGCTAGAGATTGTACTAGTGCCTGCAGATCTGGGCCACCTACTACCACTGAGGGATGTGTTCAAGGTTCTGCTTCCAGAGGACTACAGACAGTCAGTAGAGGCCAAAATAGGGGTAGAGGCAGCACTTTTGGCAGTCAGGGCATAGTGAACCAACCAGAAAAGAGGTGTGCACCAGCCAGGGTGTACACTATGCGCCAGAGGGAGGAAGCAGAGACCTCGGATGTAGTTGCTGGTACTTTCTCCATCTTTAGTAGAGATGTATATGTATTATTTGATCCTGGCTCTACGCATTCGTATGCTAAACTAAGATTGTGTGTTTTGCTGCCATCCCTTATTTGAAAATGGACTTTGATGTGCTTGTGACTAGTCCATTAATCCAGGAGGTTAGGGTAAACAAATTGTATAAGGATTGTCCTTTGGTAATCCAAGGACACACATTCCTATCGGATTTAATTGAAATGCCCTTCTGAGATTATGATATCATCTTGGGCATGGATTGGTTAGCCAGGCATCATGCCATGATCGACTGTAGAATGAAGACAGTCAATTTTGGTCTTCCCAAGTGCGCAGATGTAGTAATACACAGGGAGAGACAGTTATCATCATCCAATATCATTTCAGCTGCACTTGTTAGAAAGATGATTAGACAGGGGTGCAAAGCATATTTGGCCCATGTGATAGACACCTAGGTAGGGAGTATAGAATTAAGGGATATTCCTACTGTATGTGTTTTTCAGACTTCTTTCTTGAAGAGTTGCTAGGATTACCTCTGGAAAGAGAGGTGCAGTTTGAAATAGAGGTTATGCCTGGTGTGGATCCAATTTCCATCACTCCTTATAGGATGGCACCTACTGAGTTAAAGGTACAATTGCAGGAATTGCTAGATAGTGTTTCATTCCCCCTAGTGTGTCAACTTAGAGAGCACCAGTATTGTTTGTGAAGAAGAAGGATGGTACTCTCCGTTTATTCATAGACTACAGACAGTTGAATAGGTGACCATAAAGAACAGATATCCTTTGCCACGAATTGATGATCTATTTGATCAGCTGAAGGATGTAACTGTATTCTCTAAGATTGATTTGAGATCGGGATACTACCAGTTGAGGGTGCAGGAGCAGAGTATTCCTAAAATTGCTTTTAGGATGCGGTATGGCTACTATGAATTCTTAGTGATGCCATTCAAGTTGACTAATGCTCCAGCTGCTTTTATGGGCCTAATGAACACTATCTTTAGGCCATATTTGGACCAGTTTGTTGTGGTGTTCATTGATGATATTTTGGTGCACTCAAAAAATGCAAAGGAACATGACAAGCACTTAAGGGGAGTATTGCAGACTTTGAGAGAGAAACAGTTGTATGCCAAACTATCGAAATGTGACTTTTAGCTGAAGGAGATTATATTTTAGGGCATATTGTATCTACAGAGGGTATCCAAGTGGATCGTAGCAAGGTAGAAGCTATCCTTAACTGGAAGCTGCCCAGAAATGTCACTGAAGTTCACAGTTTTCTTAGGTTAGCTGGGTACTACCGTCATTTTTTGAAGGGATTCTTCATGCTAGCATCTCCACTGACCAAGTTGTTTCTGAAGGATGTGAAATTTCAGTGGACTGACAAATGCCAGGAAAGCTTTGATGAGTTAAAATGGTGTTTGACTGAAGCTTCAGTCCTGACTTTACCTACTTTGGGTAAATACTACACTATATATAGTGATGCTTCTCACAATGGTTTAGGCTGTGTTGATGCAAGATAGAAATGTCATTGCCTATGCTTCTCCCCAGTTTAAACCATATGAGAGGAATTATCCTACACACGACTTGGAGCTAGCAGCCATTATCTTTGCCTTGAAGATCTAGAGACATTACTTGTATAGAGAGAGATGTTATATATACATAGATCATAAAAGTTTGAAGTACTTGGGCACACAGAAGGAGTTAAATTTGAGGCAGAGGAGATGGGTCAATAAATCTGCCAGAATCTGAACACTAGCAGAATGACTATATGAGCTAGTAAACTTTGTAAGGTCATAACTCTCTTTAGAAAACTCCAATTTTGGTGATTCTTAAACTGATGGAAACCTAAAACATAGTAGAACATTTCATATGAAGAACTTTAGGCCAAATTATGGACTTAACTCAATCAAATTGCTGAGTGAACTTAAGTCAATGAATCTGCCAGAACCTAAATCTGCAGAATTTGAATCACGTGAATATTAAACTTTACATTGTCATAACTCTCTGTAGAAAACTTCAATTTAGGTGATTTTTGAACCGATGGAAACCGGAAACATAGTAGAACATTTCATATGAAGAACTTAAGGACAAATTATGAACTTAACTCAACCAAATTGCTGGGCAAATTTAAGTCACCAAATCTACTAGAATCTGTCTATGTGAATAGTAACTACTACTTAAGTCATAACTTGAGCTACACAACTCTAAATTAGGTGATTCAAAAAGAAAAATAAATTTAAGACCTAGAGGAACAATTTTCATGAAGAACACTTTACCAAATTATGATTGGAACTAGGTAAAAATTGGGTTCAAAGATTTGGACACCAGGTTGTCCAAAGTTCCAAACTCTTTGAAATTTGCCAATCTAACTTAGGGAGGCATTAGACATTTATGAAATGAGTTTTTTGGCAATAGTTAAGATGAATATTGAGACATTCTACTTGTTTATTTTCAGTAGAAAAAGAGGTTGGGACGGACAAGGAGAAGTAAGTAAAGAGAAAGGAGTTCATTAAAGGTTTGTGCACAATTAACCTTTTTCCTTGTTGTTAAACTAGTAAATTGATTGGAATGAGTTTATTTGAATGGATTTGCTTTGAATGAGTTTATTTTGATAGAGATATTGTTTTTCTCTTGTATTTGAGAAATTTGGGTGTTGCCACCTTTATATGGGTTTTATGATGATTTGAATGTGTTTATTAGTTTGCAAATGTGATTGTTCAGTGGAAAACTTTTGAAAATTGTTTTGAAACCGCAGTTAGCATGACAGTCCATTTCAGAACTCCCCAGTAGTAATAGCTACTTGGGGTTTAATATTTGATTATGATTATGTTCCTCATTAATAACGGCTAGTGGGGTGAGACTAAATAAGTACTCATTAGCTAGCTAGCCCTTCCCTCATTAATAACAGTTAGTGAGGTCGAGATTGCTTTGTCATTGTGTACAACACGTCAATGATCGTAAAATTTTGTATCATGGTCAAAACTATGTGTTGATGTTGGCAACACTTATGCTTTGTGAATTGTGATTTATGAAGTATGACTTCTCATTTGAAAGGTGATTTCACTAAATGGTTCTTATGGACTTAGAACTATTATGAAGTTTTCATGCTTAAGGAAAATATGATTTATTATGCTTTGACAAGTTGTACTTTATTTTAAGTTTTAAAGTTATTAGTTGTGCACTACTAAGTGTGTAACACCCCTATATTCGGTAATGCATTCTACTGTTCCGGTGACTAGTGTCTATCCGGACAGTGAGGATGCTTAGAATTATACTTAAATGTTAGTGAGGAGACATAAAATAATGAAATAAAATAGAGAAAAATACAAAAAAAACAAAGGAAAAATAAGAGCAATGAAATGTGATTAAGTTAAACGAGCCAAAAACCGTAGCGATAGGTGACTGCACTGGGAAGTTGCGGCGAGGACCGTTGACTAGTCCTGGACCGCAGGGAACCCTAGAAAATATTTTTGGGACCTAATTAAACATCTATTGAGGTATAAATGACATTAGAAATATCAAAGAAAAATTAATAAATTAGTACAAAGAAAAATGAAAAATCAAGAAACAAATAAATTTGGTATTACCGAAAAATCGAGAATACAAATCGAATAGAGGTATTTTGGTCAATTGACACCTAGAGTTGCCTTTTGACCTCAATGTCCATTAAAAATGAGTGATAGCACACTTTTAAAATGTCATGAAAATTAAAAATGTGGTACATAAAATAAATGATGGAAGTTTGGGGCATAATTACAATTAAGGGAAAATTTAGATTATTAAACATTTAATCTACCTTGGTGGAGCACTATGGATTTGTATATTGATTAAGTGGACAGCATATCCCACTTCAGCCACTTCTTCTTCTTCATTTCATCTTCAAGCAGAATCCAATCCTCCCAAAAACTCCATGGATGGCCAAAGCTTCAAGCTCTCATCCACTAAGATCAAGCCATGAAATCTTCAAGGTTCTTTCATTAAACTTTATCCTCATACCTTGAGAAGCATATTGGGAGCAAAAAGAAGGAGTTTTGTTAAGGTTTGACCAAGCTCTAAAAAGAGGTAAGGGTCCAATTCACTTCCTTTCTTAAGTAAAGTTTATGTTTAGCTTGAGATGAGTTGATTGGTGATAAAAATTGATGGAATTGTTGAGTTATTGGACTGCCCAATTTTAGGCAGCCATGGGATCCTATATTATTTGAGTATTCTACCCAATTTACTTTGTTGGAATTGTGTTGAATAAATATAAAGTGCCAAGAATGAATATTGAAGTATTGGGAGAAGGAGGACTGCAAAATTGGAAGTGTAAATTCTCTTATGCAGGTTGTGATTGTTGGCAGTGTATAAATTAGGTTATAAGTGTAAAGTTGTGACTCCAATTGGTATGAGGCTAATTGGAGGTGAAACTAGACATAAAATAGGCCAACTTTCATGTAGAAGTGTTGTCCAAATTCTGCCTAGAAGTGACCTAAAAGAATGACCAAATCTGGAATTGCATGACATGAAAACCCAGAATTTTGACTATATGAACAGTAGTTAGTATTTTGGCCATAACTCACTCAAAATAGGTCTAAATGGCCTGAAATTTAGACCATGGAAAGCTTAGATATAGAGCTACAACACTTATGAAGACACTAAAGCCTAGAAATGATTAAAACCAAGTCAAAATGCTTGCACAAGTTGGGTTACAAAAACTGGCCGAATTGACTTTGACCTAAAAATGACCTAAACTTTGCAATATAAGTACAACTTGACCAGCAGTAAAATTATCATAACTTGGTCCATATAACTCCAAATGCCCTGAAACTAGTGCCAAAATTTCACTAAGACATAGGCCTACAATAATGGTATTTTGACCAAAACCCAGAAACGTAGGGAACTAGGTCAATTAACTTGATTAAGTTGGCATACCAAATCTGGAAATGGTTCAAATGACCATTAACTCTAGCAAAGTGTTTTAAGTATAACTCCCACTAGAAGTCTTCAAACAAAATGAGCCATACCATTATGGAAAGCTAAGAAATAGACCTTCAACTTTGTTTTAGACCTCTCCCTCACCTTATGAATGTAAGAAGCTCAAATGTTGGGTCAAAGCTACTGCCCTAGTTGAACATTCTGTCACTACAAGACCATTGAGTCCAGTCCAATAACTTGATCATAAGTAACTCTACAAGACTTGAAAAATTACAAAAAAGAGATTCTTAGTGACCATAAGACATAGGGTAACATATCCTATGAAGAGTAATAGACCTAAATATGGCAGCAACCTACTCAAATAAAATTGGCAAAGTGTAATACTAAAACTGCCTAGTAAGGGAACCAAAATTCAGAATTGACCTAGTTATGGTCAATTGACCATAACTTAAGTTATACAAATCCAAATAACATGATTCAAAAAGGAAATTAAAGAAGATATAATGAGAAACAATTTAATGAAGAGAAATCTGTTAAATTTACACTGTAGCTTGGTCCAATAGACAGTAAACATTGGCCATAAAATCTGACTAATTACAATAAAATGCAATAAGCTTTGAAATAAAATTGGCAACATATATCATCATGCGAGGAATGAAAAATGGAACATATTAGTGATATTAAAACTAATTCACCTAGTGTGCATTAAAGGTCAACATTCTAGGTTGACTAATGAAAGGAATAGTATTAATAAAATTTAATTATTAAACCTTATTATTAGAAACAATTTAAATGAGTACTGAAACACTTTAAATTGTGTGTTTCAGTTAGAAAAGACACTGGGAAAGGAAAAGAACCACTGAGTCAAGGCCAAGAGGCGACTCATCAGAGGTTTGTGCACAACTATTTTTTAATTGATTTTGTCTTGAAAATTTCATATGACTAAATGATGTATTTTCCTTCTGTATTATGTTTATCAAGTATTGGATTTAATTCAATGATTATTGAAATTGTTATAGTATGTATGAATTTAGCTTTGTGAAATGGTATTTTAACAAGTATTAAGCATTGTTGTGGATTGAATAAATTATGGGCAATTTGCATGAAAAAATACAAATTTATGTTTTGAATTGTGATGAGCATAAAAATTATTGGATATTGGAATTGACTTTGAATCGAATTGTGTTGTGATTTATGCTCAGAAAAAGGACAAAGAGATTTATGATATTGTTTTATATCTCACTATAGATGCTTGATTAGGTTATTACCCGTCTCTCTTATTTGTTGAGGAGACAATGGAGTTAGCTTTGTTTTGATTACCATGGTACGTGCACAGGCTTAGATTCTCCTCTTATTAGAGGTTAGGTCTAAGTTTTTTATGTCATGGCCCTTTCGGAAGTTTCATTATTGTGATGTGTACTGTGCACGATGATTCGACCTCCCCGATCATAGGGAGTTAGAATCACCCTGAACATGGCCCTTGCGTATTAGTCTTGCATAGTTAGTGAGATAAAGAGTGGTTTTTGAATAGTAAAGAATTTCGATTTCAAATGGGATTTATGCATAATTGATTTTGTTGGAGTTAATCTTTATTTCCATGATTGCTGGAATTACTTTAAATGTCCATTTGTGATTTGATAAATTGAATTTCTTACTCAAAGTCATTTTAACTAATGATTTATATTATTAGCAACGAAGATTTTGACTTTTGGAATTTTGTTAAATTTCGAGACTTTCAAAGTAATTGTTATAATTTTGTCAATGTATATTGTATTATGTTTTAAATTATAGCTGTGCACCACTGAGTTCACCACTCAGTGATAGCTTTGTATGCTGTCGCAGGTGAAAAGAGCATAGAGCAATTGAGTAAGCTTCTTTGAAGACACATTCAGATCAGCTCCAAGTATATCATAGGTATACCCATGTACATAGGTTTTGATGTATGCATGTAATAATATGTATGTAAATTATTTAAGCAGTTGTATAAAAACTCTTGTAAAATATTTTGGTATGTAATTAAATGTAAATTATTGTAAATGTAAATTTGAGATTTAATTTACCTGAATAGTTTTGTAATATTAATTTTTGAGTCTTGTATTCAATGAAATGTTTCTTTTATGATGAGGTTGGTTTGAAAATGAAATGATTTGATTATTGAGATTGAATTGTGAGATGAAATAAAGTTTATTGGAGTTGTATTTAAGAAAACATATTGAGAGTGTTTTCTTTTTCAGGTTTGAAGAACTGTTTTCGCAAAATACAGCCGGCACTCTGCCGAAATTTTAAAAATTTTTTATAACACCAGATTTTAATCGATGATTTAAATTTCACGAAAATTGATTTAAAATCCCTTGTAGTATATTTAATGGGTTACCGATAGACGAAGTACGGTAATTCATTAGGTGTACTACGGGATCATGTTACATCTTACGGAGGAGTAGGGTGTGACATGTTTAGTGGTATCAGAGCAAAGTAGGGACGGCAATACATAACACCTATGATTCCTGGGAACTCTCACGCGTGAACTGTGGTGAAGCGTGGCTCTCCGCCTAGGAGCTTGCAGAGACGGCAATACGTAACGCCTGCAAGTGCTCTTATAGGTACCCTTAAATGTCACCAAAAGACCATGTTTTAGTGGTATCAGAACAATGGTTTTAAAGTAAATTTTGAACTGTGAATTTAAAATCTTTTTGTCATTAAATATAACTGCTCAAATGTTTGATACATATGGTACATTTACATCATAAATATGAACTAATGAAGAGAAATCTCCTTGTGTTGATTATACAGGGAATAAAAAATCCTGTGAAAAGATATGGAAGAGAAGGATGAGACAATAGAATAGTCTGTGATGGCGAAAGTACAGGGGGAGGCCCCAGCTCCTCAGAGTGTCGAAGGCCCGACTGTACCAGTTTTATCGGTATAAATTACTGCACAAATGGCCCAGCAAATGACCACTTTCTTTCAACAAATGGCTGATAATCTGTCAGCCCAATTCCAAGTACCAACCCAACCCCCACAAGGGCAGCATGAAATAGAGAGGAGGGAGAGACCTATGAGTCAGAGCTCAAATAGTAAATTGGGAAAAAGGAAGAACACTAGAGAGCCTAGTGGTTATGGATTTGATAGAGGCGGATCTTCAGGGCAGAGACCACCAAGGTCCAGTCGTCGAACAACTAGAAGTTCCTATTCTACCCGTATCTGCCATATTTGTGGTAAACTACATGGGGGTATTTATCGTAAGGCCACTGAAGCCTGCTACAATTGTCGAAAGCTTAGACACTTTGTTAGAGATTATACTAGAGCACCTCGATCTGCTCTTCGGAGTTCATAGACATTCGATCAGAGTCGAGATAAAAATAGAGTTGGTACTCCTCACAACCATAACACAGTGAATCAACCCGAATATAGTAGCGCACCAGTCAGAGCGTCCACTATGCGCTAAGGAGAAAGAACAGAAACTTTGGATGTAGCTGCTGGTAAGTTCTTAATTTTTGAAAGAAATAATTAGTTATTAGTTGATCCCAGCACTACTTAGTTGTGTGTTCGTGTTAGAACTATATGTCTGTTGCTATTCCTTTACATGGGAATAAATTTTGATGTATTAGTGACTAGTCTTTTAGGATAAAAACTATAATAACAAGTATGATTGATATTAATTTTGAAAGAATTGTTAGCTAAAAGTATTTTCTAACACATCATAAATTATAAAGCTAATTGGCAAGCCTACTTAATGTAAGGCAAGAGGACCTAAAAGTAAGTTGCAGTAATAGACTTGCTCTAGATGAGGGTAAAGATGTTACAGTTAGCAATTATTAATGGATATTGTAATCAGAATAAGTTTAGGATATAAGTGAACTCAAGAAGGATAAGATATAAGAAAATTTGATCTATTGGAATGTATCGTAGTAACTATGCAATGTTCTTGATGTTTGTACTATAAGCTGCAGATTACAGTACTGACTTGAGATTATTGTGTAGAGCTACGTACTACTCGATAGTACACCAAGATGAGAATAGTTGCCAACGGCATCTGTTTTGGTATAGTTATGCCAGGACAGATTTTTATTGTTGGAAATGAGTTTGGAAATCCTACTTAGGGATTTAAAACTCAAAAGTTAGAATATCGCAAGATTATAGTTCAGTACAAAAGGAAGTAATTTATAGAATATTGGTAGATAAACGAGTTGTGGAAGTGAAAATTTGAATAGTTGATTTAAATGAAACAAGAAATGTTACGAATATGAGTAAGATTGTTGACTAGAATGGTCAGAGGACCAATGATTAGATAAATAATTCTAACATGACCACAATGGTCATTCGATAAGGAAACATGAATTGAAATATTAGACAGAACGATAGTAAGAGAACATTAGTGTTATACGAACAAATTAAATGTTGTATTAGATTGTTAAAAGTCTTACACAAACTTAAAGGAAAGAAGATAATATGATTGTATAGAAAAGAGAAAAACTAAGTTCTCACTCTATAGAACCACACAAGGTCCTAGAAAGAGTGGTTCGTTAGCACACAAAATTGCTTACCTCTAAAAAGGTTAAATGAATTTAAATTCAACGTATGATGGGGAAACTCATAAAGATCTTAGTACATGAGGTGAAGCAGCTGAGAAATAAATGTATACATTTGGTTAAGGTGTTATGGACCATCATTCAGGCCAGGAAGTTACTTAGGAACGAGAGGAGGATATGAGGAGGCAGCACCCACAGTCATTCAGAGACTATAATCAGGTAAAATTTTGAGACGAAATTTATTTTAAGGGAGGGAGAATTGTGACACCCCTATATTTGGTAGTGCGTTCTACTGTTCCAGTGACTAGTGTCCGTTCGGACAGCTAGGATGCTTAGAATTATACTTAAATGTTAGTGAGGAGATATAAAATAATGAAATAAAATAGAGAAAAATAAAAGAAAAACAAAGGAAAAATAAGAGCAATGAAATGTGATTAAGTTAAACGAGCAAAAAACAGTAGCGATGGGTGATCGCACCGGGAAGTTACGGTGAGGACCATTGACTAGCCCTGAACCATGGGAAACCTTAGAAAATATTTTTGGGACCTAATTAAACATCTATTGAGGTATAAATGACATTAGAAATGTCAAAGAAAAATTAATAAATTAGTACAAAGAAAAATAAAAAATCAAGAAACAAACAAAAATTGGTGTTATCGAAAAATCAGGAATACAAACTGAATAGGGGCATTTTGGTCAATTGACACTTAGAGTTGCCTTTTGACCTCAATGTCTATTAAAAATAAGTGATAGCACACTTTGAAAATGTCATGAAAATTAAAAATGAAGTACATAAAATAAATGATGGAAGTTTGGGACATAATTACAATTAAGGAAAAATTTGGATTATTAAACATTTAATCCACCTTAGTGGAGCACTATGGATTTGTATATTGATTAAGTGGACATCATATCCCACTTCAGCCACTTCTTCTTCTTCATTTCATCTTTAAGCAGAATCTAATCCTCCTAAAAACTCCATGGATGGCCAAAGCTTCAAGCTCTCATCCACCAAGATCAAGCCATGAAATCTTCAAGATTCTTTCATTAAACTTTATCCTCATACCTTGGACAGCATATTGGGAGCAAAAAGAAGGAGTTTTGTTAAGGTTTGACTAAGCTCCAAAAAGAGGTAAGGGTCTAATTCACTTCCTTTCTTAAGTAAAGTTTATGTTTAGCTTGAGATGAGTTGATTGGTGATGAAAATTGATGGAATTGTTGAGTTATTAGACTGCCCAATTTTAGGCAGCCATGGGAGCCTATATTATTTGAGTATTCTGCCTAATTTACTTTTCTGGAATTGTATTGAATAAATATAGAAGTGCCAAGAATGAATATTGAAGTATTGAGAGGAGGAGGATTGCCAAATTGAAAGTGTAAATTCTCTTATGCAGGTTGTGATTGTTGGCAGTGTATAAATTAGGTTATAAGTGTAAAGTTGTGACTCCAATTGGAATGAGGCTAATTGGAGGTGAAAATAGACATAAAATAGGCCAACTTTCATGTGGAAGTATTGTCCAAATTCTGCCTAGAAGTGACCTAAAAGAATAACCAAATCCGGAATTGCATGACATGAAAACCCAAAATTTTGACTATATGTATAGTAGTCAGTATTTTGGCCATAACTCACTCAAAACAGGTCCAAATGACCTGAAATTTATACCATGGAAAGCTTAGACATAGAGCTACAACTCTTATGAAGACACCAAAGCCTAGAAATGACCAGAACCAAGTCAAAATGCTTGCACAAGTTGGGTTACAAAAACTGGCCGAATTGACTTTGATCTAAAAATGACCTAAACTTTGCAATATAAGTGCAACTTGACCATCAGTAAAAAGACCATAACTTGGTCCATATAACTCCAAATGCCTTGAAACCAGTGCCAAATTTTCACTAAGACATAGGCCTACAATAATGGTATTTTGACCGAAACCCAGAAACTTAGGGAGTTAGGTCAATTAACTTGATTAATTTGGCATACCAAATCTGGAATGAGTTCACCACTCAGCGATAGCTTTGTATGCTGTCGTAGGTGAAAAGAGCATAGAGCAGTTGAGTAAGCTTCTTTGAAGAAACATTCAGATAAGCTCCAGGTATATCATAGGTATACCCATGTACATAGGTTTTGATATATGCATGTAATAATATATATGTAAATTATTTGAGCAGTTGTATAAAAACTCTTGTAAAATATTTTGGTATGTAATTAAATGTAAATTATTGTAAATATAAATTTGAGATTTCATTTACCTGAATAGTTTTGTAATATTAATTTTTGAGTCTTGTAATCAATGAAATGTTTCTTTTATGATGAGGTTGGTTTGAAAATGAAATGATTTGATTATTGAGATTGAATTGTGAGATGAAATGAAGTTTATTGGAGTTGTATTTGAGAAAACATATTGGGAGTGTTTTCTTTTTTAGGTTTGAAGAACTGTTTTCTCAAAATACAGTCGGCACTCTACCAAAATTTTGAAAAATTTTTATAACACCCGATTTTAATCGATGATTTAAATTTCAAAAAAATTGATTTAAAATCCCTTGTAGTATATTTAATGGGTTACCGGTAGGTGAAGTACAGTAATTCATTAGGTGTACTATGGGATCATGTTACATCTTACGGAGGACTAGGGTGTGACAGAGTGATATACTTAGCGATAGCTTATTTATGCTATCGCAGGTAAGGGAAGGAGAAGGCTGCCGAGTGAGAGACTTGGAAGCAGTATTTTGTATTGACTGTGGGTATATATAGTAGGTATACCCCTGTAATTTCATTTTGATGTATTTTATAGCTATATGTATGGATGTATAGGCATTGAGCAATTTGTATTAAAAAGCATTATATTGCTATAACATTTTGAGTTTGTAAATATTTGTATTTTATTTTGAGACTTATGTAATTGTAGATTTTGAGGATGTTAAGTTCATTATCTCTAATGAATGAAACTTTTGAAAATCAAATGTTCACTTGAAATGTAAATTAAAAAATTTTATGTTGTGAAATGGATTGAAGAAAAAATCTTTGACTTGACTTATATTATGCTTTCAACATGTTAGATATTTGAAATTTGCTAAAGTTTTTAATTATCACCACGCAGTTTTCTGAAAAAAAAAATTAATAAGATAAAAAGCTATGATTTGTTCAAAATCCCTTGTAGTATATTTTATGGGTTATCGGTAGGTGGAGTTTGATAATTCATTAGATGTGCTACGGGAATATGTTATGCCTTACAAGGGATAACGTGTGACAAAATTTGGACAGGAACTAGGTTGAATTTGGATTCAAACCTCAGAGTTTAGTACTGTCCAGGACCAAAATTTCTTAAAATTACTTAAGTAACTTAGCCATTCATTAGGCATTTAATTAATTAGCTATTAGTGGTAGTTAAATTAAGTATTGAGACATCTCCATTGTGTATTTTCAGTGGAGAAAGAAACCTGAAAGGACAAGGAGAAGTGAGCTAAGGGAAGAAGGGATACAATAAAGGTTTGTGCACAACTACCCCTTTTCCTTTGTTTTCCAAATTACAATTGATTTAAAGAAACTTGTATGAATGAGTTGTGATTGTATTACATTGAGAACTATAATTGTGAAAATGGTGTGTTGTTAACCCTTTTTGGGTAATTATTTTGAATGAAACATAATTGTGAGTTGATAAATACCTTTGATAAATGGAAAATTGTTGAATATGGTTTGAAACCATAGTTGACATGACTATGTGTTTTGTATTCCTCACTAGCTTGCCTAGTGAGATGAATTGGATTTGTAACGCCCTCACTTTAGGTAGTCCATACATTCTACTATTTCGGTGACCAATGTCTATCCGGATAGCTAGAATGTTTAGAACTATATTTAAACTAGAGTGAGGAGTTATAAATAGCCTAAATAATGACTAAGAAAAATTAAGGAGAAATTAAAGAAATGAAATGCAAAGATGTTAAATGAGCTGAAGCTCCGGCTGTCGACACCATATATTGGCCGATCCCCAGGATCAATAAACTTTGAAACCGATCCCTAGCACTAAGTCTCCCTTTGCCAGCCAACCACATTTCCGATCTCTCCTCACGAGAAATTGAATCAATGCTAAGTCCTCATATCAGTTAAAGCTTTACCAGTCTCTCAAATCACTCACCGACCTCTCAAACCAATTGTCAAGTCCCCTGATCAGTTAATTATGTTTCCGATCTCCCTTGTCAAACGAGGTTCAACCAACACTAGGCCTTCGTGCCACCAGTCTTTTTGCCGATCTCTCATTTAAAAGTTTAGGAATAATCAGGTTAAGGTTTCGATTCGGTTTAATGATGATCCTGATCTTAAGTGTTTAAGCCAAATTTTCAATTTTAATCAAGTCTCGTTTAGCGTTGGTTCCCTATCGATCTCATGCTTATTGTGTTTTCCGATCTCTCACACTTAGGTTAATAATCACTTTTAATTGTTTCGATATGCTCAGACAACCAAGTGCTTAAATAATTTAGAGATTTTCCGATCACAACCATTCACTGAACAAAAAGGCATTTCATTTCATTTCATTTCAGAATTTATACAAGTCATTTGGCTGGAGGATCACCCCCAGCCTGATCTACATTTTGCTCATTTCCTCTCTCACCCTCAGCCTCCTCCTCGCTATCCTCACCTTCGTCTTGGGGAGCCAGGTCTACCATCCAAGTGAAGTCCTCCTCGGGATATCGCTTCTTGAGCTCGGCCAAGAGATCCCTGTGGGCATTCACATAAGCGCCGGCCTCTCTTGTCACTATCTCTTCCTCCTTTGCTTTGAGCTCTTCAGTGAGGTGAGCAACTTCGCCAGCCCAGAGCCCTTAGACTTCTTCAAGAACACGATCTCGCTCGGCCAGAACATGAGCTTGATCGGCCAGCTTGTCCTCATAGAACTTCATTTGCCCCTCAATTTGAGATATGTAGTCCTGAGCGGACGAAAGTTGGGATCGGAGAGAAGACACCTCATGACCCATTTTCTAGACCTCCATACCCAGGCGGTGAGCCTTCTCCCGGAGGATGTGCTGGTTCACCAAGCACTCCACGTTCAAGCTCATAGATCGGGTCAGGATATCATCAAGGTTGTCCGAGGACAGCCTGTCCCGATCCTCCCGAAGGCAGATAGAAGCCCCCAGGACCTTAGCCAAACCCGGATTCTCCCGAACAGTCCGGTTCTTCTCCAAGGAATGGATCAGCACTTGTGCACCACGGGAGAGAGTCCTTGGGGCATGTTGAGAAGGACACCCTTCCGCACTTGAAACGACTGGAGGAGGTGGAGGCGGCTCTTCTTGACGGGGAGGAGACCGGACCACTTCTATGATCGGCGGTCCAGAAGGTCGAGACGAACCTTCTTGTATTTCCCTGGGTTCATGACCGTGTGTTTGAAGTAGCTCGGAACGCTTCATCTCCCGTACCTTCCGGGAGATCTCTCTCTTCCCCTTCCGGCTCTCCTTGGAGGCTTCACCGCTTGCCATACCTGCACAAAGAAGAGGTCAGTGAGATCGCTAAGGTCCAAAGATATGAGATATAGAAAATACCGATGCCGAGGTTAGAGAGATGAAGCCCGCGATCTTGGCCGGTGACCAGCTGCATAGTCCAATGGTGCAGCTCGGCCGTCATTGCATCCAAATAAGAGAACTTCTCTCTGGATGCCTGCTCCTTCAACTCCATCACCATTGCACCCTCTTCCCTATTTAGGGCGATGTGCTTCGTTAGCAAGGGACCCTGATGCAGCCAGCTCTGAGGGAAGCCCCCAAAACCATCCGGAATTTTGCTCCTCAGAATGAAGAAGCGGTTCTTCCAATTCTTCAGGGAGGAAGGCAGGTCGGTAAAAAGCCCACAATGGAGTTTCGCTTGGAAGAACCAATACTCATCGTCCTTTGGACGAGTTAGCCTGTGCAGTTCAGCGAACACCTTAGCTATAGGTCGGAGTCCTTTAGCTCGGCATAGGCCTCGGAAGGTTACTAAGATCCGCCACGAGTTCGGGTGAACTTGGGCGATGCACACTTGGCGATATTTTAAAACTTCCTTGAGGAAGTCGTCCAAAGGGAACCGCAGGCTCGCTTTTAATTGTTCTTCATAGACCATGATCATATCGTCCCCCTCAAAGAAGTGATCGGCACGAAGATCGCCGTGACACCTAATCAATTCGTAGGAATCAGGCCGAATGTTATACTCCTGGCTAAATGACTGCGGATCGGTTTCTTGAAGGATCGATGGCAATTCTTCCATGGGAAGATTTTCCCTCCCTGAAGAAGGTACATGCCTTGATGATGCTGCTTGCCCCCGAGCTGGAACGGAGACCCTAGGAGGTTCGGGTTGCGCGCTTGGCCCGACCACTTCTACTTCATCAGATGACCACGAGAATTGAATGGAGGGAGGGCTCATCGCTCTCTGACCCTCGGCGCCGCTCATTTTCAAAGGAAATAAAGAATTTAAACTAAAAGAAGGATCAAAACCCTTACCGGAGCTTGATCGGTGTCGGAAGAGCTTGAGAAAACGAGAGAATTTTGAAGATTGTTCGCGAGAGACTGAAAATGACATAAGGGAGCAACTGGCTAACCCCACCCCTATTTATACTCGTCCGAGCATTTAATGCTCACGATGTTCCATGCAGTGCATCGGTTAGTGGGACTCGCCAGCTGTTCTGACAGGTCTCATGAATATTCCAAAATTCCATAAGGAGAGACCGGCTAGTTAGGGATCGGCTAATTAAAGCGAATGTTTAGAAGTACGGATCAGTTAAGGGTTGTTCAGTTAGGAGCCAGATCGGATAAACACATCAGAGATCGGAAAATAATCAATGCAATAATAATAAAATGACAGTTGTAAAAATAAATTTTATTTCTGAAAAGATCTAATTACATCATTTGGGCGATCTCTAGAGATCGGATTACATTGAAAGCAAAATTACATCATTTGGGCGATCTCTAGAGATCGGTGGAACATCCCATCTAAAAGGCCTATGTCAAAGCCTAGTCTCGTGGCTGAGTCAAAAGATGTGTTTGACCAGGAGACCGGCTGTTGACATCGGATAGATGTACAGCTTAGATGGGGGGACTATGACTCTCATGAGAATGAGAGAGGTCGTCATCAAAGTTACCGCTCGAAACCGAGCCGCTGTCGGAACACCCAGTGTGGTGAAAAGCCAGATGAATGCCAAGGAGCAGTCACCAGTGTTAAGGGAAATATTAGCAGTCTTCTTGCCCGAAATTGGTTCGCCGATTATACCGGTCGAATGACTCGAGATCGATACGATCGGGGTCTTCTATCCAGATTGGTTGATTAGTCCAGTTCTCTCACTATCATCAGATAAGGTCATCACGATTCTCCGATCATAGGGATCATAAATTTTCAGGCTAGGAACAAAGAAGGCAACCGAAAAAAGATCAAAGGTGGCCACCATGGCCGGAATTGTTGCCGGGGCAGCTAAAACAGGACGTGTCAGAAGGAAGAGGAGAAAATCAAATGCAGAAAGGTTTCCTGTTGAAGGTATATATATAGGAAAATCCGAAGCATTTATTGCTAAGTAGGAAAAGAAGCGATCGCTTCGGGAATTGAGGGAAATTAATGCTTTGACTCAACTAAATCGGATGAAAGGACTGGAGTAGGAGAGATCGGAAAAGAAGGGTTCGGTATGAGAGATCGGAAAAGCAGCATGTTGAAAAGACCGGAAAGGAAGAGAGAGCGGAAAACGAAGAGAATAAGACGCCTACCGCTGTCGTCATAATCAGAGCCGAGGTAGTTAAAGCATTGCAGGTGAAATCTCAACCGCATGCCCCAGAATCACCCGCATTACTGACAGGTGCTAGAATATGTCATGACAGCGCTGTACCGTCCAATCTCCACCATTGATCCGACTTGTAAGGATGAGTCCGGGGCCCTTGGATCGAAGAAGAAGACGACAAGACCAGCGCCTTTCACTCCTAGCCCTCGCATCGCCCCGGACAAGAGAATTTGAGACCGTCAGATTAGAAGAGGAAAAGGACAAATATTCTGAAGGGGATCTCGGCCGTCTGTTCTGATTCTCTTTAATTCGTGAGCCTCAGATCATGTCCTTTGAAATCCTGACCCTCCATCTCCCTCAAAATAGATCCTGACCCTTCAGGGGAAGCACCCGATTCCTATAAATACCTGCATGAAAAACTGTTTAGACGACGAAAAAAAAGAGCGGTGACTATAGTGGAAGAACTCTGAAACTTAATTCAGTTCGTTACTCTGCAATTTTTTTTAGCGTTCATAAGAAAAAGCTTTTGAAACCGATTTTCTAAAGTGTTTTCTTGCAAAAGGATTTTGAATACTGAAACTCTCCATTTTCAGTTCGTTCATTATTCTGTGACACTCTTACTTTCTGTCTTCATTTTCACTCACGCTGTTCAAACTTAAATTTATTCAATCTCGGTTATTTCAACCTGACGGTATTTCGGCAAAGTTTCCTTCATCTCAAAGCGAACCTTAGTCCTCCGGCTATCAACCTGCAGTCCTATCACATTTTGTGATTCCGTAGTTATTTTAGTAGATTTGGCTCCTTACAGGTGAGTGTTTATATTGCTGCTCTATCAAGTGCTCGTTTTATTTCCTTTATTTCTATGTTTGTGATTTTCACCAAGTTAAAGAACGCGAAGAAGGTCATTCTTGAGTTTATTTCTTTGTTAATCAGTTCATCCTTTTGTTAACCTTTATTACTTCTTAATACAGGAGTTCTGGTCCCGAATAGCGTAGAAGTAGTTAGACAAAATGTAGGTAACTGTGTTTTAAGTGTTTCTTTGAAATAATAGGCGGTCTGGATAACAAGTCAGGAAAATTGTAAAGTATTAGACCAACATAGAAAGCGATTGGGAAAACGTCACAAAGCTAAATAAAACTAAATATTAGCTAAATAAATATAACAGATCGGGTATCAAAAGGGTATTGGCTAGGCGACCACTCAGGAGGTCAGTAAAATTCAGTTCAGTATCCCCTGTCTAGTCACGAGGTATCAAGGAGTTAAAAGAAGTCTTATTCCGATCCCTGGCACTCGTGAATATTAGAACCCTTGGTCTTATGGTTTTATGATGTGTAGCTGTAATCAAACTTCAATCGGTTGGAAAAGTCCTTATCCGACCCCCATTAAAATATGAGAGATCGGAGGAGAGTTCTTATCCGGTCCTCAAGCTAAAAATTTTAATAAATATTAAAGATATCGGAGGAGAGTTCTTATCCGATTCCCACCTAGAATTTTAACGAATAATTTAAAAAAGGTCGGAAGAGAGTTCTTATCTGATCCTCAAGCTTAAAAATTTTAATAAATATTAAAAGAGATTGGAAGAGAGTTCTTATCCAATTCCCAAAATCGAATTCTAATAAAATAGCCCTTTCAAACAAAACTAACATACAACAGTAACTCACTAAGGTTGTCTCATTTACTTATGTATCTGGGTAATCCGAATTAGTGAAAAATCGAATATTCCTTTTGTCAAAAGGATTAACATTTCCATTCGAGCCCTCCTAAGTAATTTATAAAGAACGCGAAGTGAAATCTACTTACCCTTATTGAGGGACGAGGTGGGGTGCCTAACACCTTCCCCACCCGTTTACGGACCCCGAACCTAGAATCTCTATTTTGAAGTGGTTTCATTTTAATTTATTTTCACAAATGGTTTTCTTTAATTTCCCTCAAAATTAAAGTGGCGACTCCTCACTCTTTCCCACTTCGGTGAGGGTTCGTTCAGGCGACTGCAAAACACCTTGCGATAGCTTGGCGACTCCGCTGGGGAACAAGATTATTGTTACTTAACCCCCGGTCTAGAGGTCCAAAAGTAGATTTAATTTTTCGATCAAATTATAGTTAGGTGGGCTCACCCGATAACATTTTAATTATTGATTATTCCTACTAACCGTTTTGTTTGGCTTGCTTGTTTTACTTTCTACAACGCTCTTCATTTAAAAGAAAAAAAGGAAAAATAAAATCCCCCTGAATTGGGAAGAGGTAAAGGTGTCCCTTCACACACTGTGCACTCACGCGATGTCCTCACACACTTCAGCCCTATACCTGGGCTTTCTTACCCTTTTAGGAAAATAGGAGGGGGTCTTGTAGCGGTACCCATGGGTTTTACCCCGTTAGTATCCGTGAAGGGTTCTGCTCAAATTGAAACTCGTTCTATTCACTGTGATACCCGTGGAATTTTCCCGACAGTATCATGGGGGATAGAATGGGGCTCTACTGTTTACAGTAGGGGTAATTTGGGAACCTGTGGCTTTTAGAGAATTAGACCTTGAGCTAAACTATCACGATAGCTGGAAGCCGTAGCAAGCTACCCTATGAGATAGAACTATTCAATTAGGCAGCACCCAGCCGGTACTAGGACTCTCCTTATTTTAAGACAAAAGGGGCATACTTACTCTTACCCTTTTCTGTTCGTGTTTTATTTAGTCTTTATTTTTTAAGGGTAATCTTGGGCCATACTGTTAAAGAAAACCTACACACTTTCCTACTTTGATAAATGTGTAGGTGTCACTCTGCCAATAGTATAATTCAAGATTACCTGAATTTATCCTGCTAACAGGTTTTTCCCTCAGGTATCGCCAAATTAAGGTCTGTAAAAGGATAAGCATCATTTTAACATGGCATCCTCGAGTCAGTCGGCAGAAGAAGTTCTTAAATCAGGACAGAATGCTAAACCATGGCCCAAAAATAGTTCAGTGCCCCTACAAAATGATACCAGCTCATTTCCTCTATTAGACCTAAGCAAGATTGAAGTCAGAATGAATGAGCCTCAAGGTCCGCCAATGGTTGGAAGTCATTTCCTGATCAGGTTAAAGCTCAATTTGAGAAGAAATATGGGAGGATTGCAACCTTGATACAAGTCAAAGTTCAAGTCCCGGCACTAAAGGCTATGTTGCCAGTTTGGAATCCTAAGTTTGGGATGTTCTCTTTCAACGACATTGATACTGCTCCCACTATGGAAGAATATCAAGCGTTGCTAGAAATCCCTTACGCAGAGCAGAATCGGATTTACCTACACCTCGAGCATAGGCAGACCTAGAAACGGTTCGCACATATGCTGGGGATTCCACCAGAAGAAGCAAAGGCAAGGGAAATTATCAAAGGAAACACGCATGGATGGTATTGGACTTATCTCAAGAAGAGGCTAGATCAATGTATCCAAAATGAGCAATGGGATCAAGCTTCATTGATATTCGCTTTAGCAGTCTACGGCCTAATCTTGTTCCCCGGACCTTCCGGAATCATAACTTGTGGTGTTGTAGAAATGTTCTGGGCAGTGGAGAAACAGAAGGTCAATCCAGTACCGGCAATTCTTGCCGAGACTTTCTTAACCCTTACTTACTGCAGACAACAAGGCAAGGGGTCCATTAAGTGTTGTTCTCAATTGTTGCACCTCTGGATTATCAGTCATATGTGTCCTGTGGAGACAAAGGGATTGACTTGGTACCTTGACCAGCCTCTCATCGAGAAAATGACCAGATTAGTAATCAGTCCGAAGAATGAACAGCAGTGGCAAGAATGAATTTTGAGTTTCAATGGCCATGACTACTGTTGGAGGAAACTGTGGACGTCGAGTCAATCCATTTTGATCAGCACGGGAGGTAATCAATCGGTATCCCTAATCGGAGTGACTGGATACACGAGTTACACTCCAGCGTTAGTAATGAGACAGTTTGGCTCAACACAATCCAGAATTAACATTGAAGAATACCACCAAGGTCATTTTTACCATGAGCTCAAGGAAGAGGAAGGATTGAAAATAGCTCGCAAATCTTGGAAAAACATCACTCTGATGGAGAGGTCGCCTAATGGTCCGAGTGCCACGGGCGATTATTTTAAATGGAGGGCTGACAGGGACCAAGAACACTCAACTGCAAAATTTAAAGATAGCAACCTTCGCCGAAACATACTATCAGAAGAAGCTAATACTCATCTGGCTGACTCACTACAAAAGGCAAACACTGAAAACTCGCAACTGCAAGAACAAATAAAAAAGTTGGAGGACCAACAGCAGAACCTTAAAAGAAAAGTGAGAAGACTCAGGAAAGAGGCAAGGGTCGAAAAGATGGGCTTCGAAGAGTGAGAGGCACGCTGGGAAAAAGGAAAAAAGCTCTCTCCAAGCTCTGGTAAAAGAAATAGAAGTACAGAATGGTAAGCTTCAGGAAGAAATGAAATACCAAGAGATACTCGTAGAAGAATATAAACAAGAAAACAAAAAGAAGAAGCTCGAATTGAAGGAACAGGCACTACTCATCAATGATATTCTGAAAGAATGTGCAAAGGAAAGAAAAGAAAAAGAAAGGCAAGCTGCTCTCTATCAAGAGCTGAAAGAGAATGTCGACCTGCTGGAGAGAACGATAGCACAGGGAAAACAAGAACTCCTACCTGAATCCGAGTATGCTCTAAAAGCGTTCAACCCTGCCAAACAAGAAGAAAGGTTATATGAGTATCTCAGAAAATGTCATCTCATTATAAAGAACCTCCCTGAGGCTAGGCCGATGTAAAGAATGCTGTGTACGAATTATTCAGTTAATAGAATGATTTTTGGGTCATTGTTTAGCAGAGTTGTGAATGAATAGTATAACTCCCGTAGGAACCCCCTCGCTAGGGTTATACGAAAAATTGGATGTGCCATATGGACAGGTATCATAGATGCGCATTCAATCCGGTCATTCACAGTCGGACTATCGAATGATGCTATGATAAAATTGATACAATTATCCTTCTGCAGACTTCATTCTGGCTCCAAAATGCCACTGTATCCTTTGTCCGAACCAGGACCTTTATTTTTTTTACAAAATTCAAATTCACTAAAAGTTTTTTATTTTATTTAATTCCTTACAGAAAATCAACATTGCTTCAAACAAAGCAAGTCTGACCAAGCACACGGTTCAACCCAAGCGAGTGTACTTAACAAGATCCCGAACAAAGAAGATAATGGAAGACCAGGAACAAGTCCAGAACCTACAAGGGCAAGTGTCTGAGCTGAAAGATCAAGTCTCAGAACTTATGAGACTAATGAGGGAGATGTCCCAGAATAAACCTGCTTCAGAACCTAACCTACCACTACCTCCTCCACCACCTACAACAAATGATCCGCACCAAGCTTCAACTTCTTTTACCTTTCAGTCACCTATCCCGGACCCGACAATCACTGTCAATCCGGCTACCATAAATAATGACCCACCTTTCTCCTACTATCCAGCTGTTTCTAATCCTGAACCATACCCTTCAGTCCTAGCCCCTCCAGTCCACTCCACCCCTCATCTCCCAACTGGAGGACCATTTCACGCAGTAGGAGCAGAAAATAAGACCAGGGAAAATGAAAAGCTTTCTGCTCTGGAGGAAAGATTGAGAGCAATAGAGGGTCTGAACATGTACGATTCAGTCGATGTGGCTTCACTTAGATTGGTGCCAGATGCGATAGTGCCACCCAAATTTAAAGTCCCGGATTTCTACAAGTACACCGGGAAATCAGATCCCCGCATTCACCTGGCAACTTACATTGCCAAAATGTCTGCCTTAACAGAGATGACAGACTTCTCGTCCATTTCTTTCACGAGAGTCTCTCCGGCGCAGCCTTGAGATGGTGCATACAGTTAGATAGGAGCAAACTGCGCTCCTGGAAGGATTTAGCTGATGCATTTTTAAAGCAGTATAAATTTAACTGCGATGTGGCCCCCACGAGGAGAGACCTCTAAAACCTGGTACAGAGGGACAGAGAAAGCTTCAAGGAATATGCCCAAAGATGGAGAGAGAAGGCTGCAGAAGTATATCCTCCGATGACCAACAATGAATTATGCTCCCTGTTCATCGAGACATTGAAGGCTCCTTACTTCAATTTGATGATCGGAAACACTTCCAACAGCTTCTCGGATATTATCCAAGCTGGTGAAAGAATAGAGGCTAATTTAAGGTTGGGACGGCTGCAGGAGTTGACTGAGAATCCTGCAAAGAAAACTACCAATTTTGGCAAAAAGAAGGAGGGTGATGTGCATTCCATCACCCGGCAGAATAACTACTCCCCACTACCTCAAAATAACTACCGGCCATATCCTCCCCCTCATGGCCAAACAGTCGCAAACATTCCACCTCCTTTCCCAAATTATCCACACCCGCGCCCACAATACCCACCACCTACAAATTACCAACCCAAACCTCCTCCTCTACCTACCCAACCCAGACCACCTCAAAATAATCCCAGACCACCAAGAAACCCTGATCCACCCCTTCCCCTCCCGCTCAGTGAAATATACCGATACCTCGTCGGTATAAACCAAATAGTACCAGTTCCCCTAGACCCAATTCAGCCACCATACCCCAGGTGGTATGATGCCAGTGCCCGGTGCGAGTATCATGGAGGGGCACAGGGACATTCAACTGACAACTGCGGGGCACTTAGAGGGAGAGTGCATGCTTTAATCCGGAATGGATAGTTGAAGATTGAGGGAAATGGTTCCCTCCCCAATGTTACCTCAAACCCATTGCCCAACCATAATGCGGGCAATGGTGTAAACATGATAGAACCAAAAGGAGAAGGGTCGGCACCAGAAGTAGACAAGCTAATTCCTCACTTTGAGGAAATTTTTGCCATGGCAATGAGGGAAGGTTACCTTTGTCTTCAGATAACTGGATCAGAAAGGGGTACGGGATGTCCTTACCATGGAGGGGCAGCTAATCATGAGCTGCGGGATTGTGAAGAGTTTAAGCAAGAGATTCAGAACTTATTATCCCTCAAAGTTCTGAGATGTCAGAAAAGGTCAAAGATGGAAGGGGGAGTGAACGCAGCTAGATTCAGCCAAAATGCTTCTACCTCCAAACCCAGAATCACTTTCTCACCCCCAGTAGCCTCACCGCCAGTGACGATTATCCGAACCCCGCCTCAGCTCCCTGTCACAAACACCCATGCCATGCCTTGGAATTATAACTTCCAAGTTTTCACTCAAGGAGCATCAAGTAGTACATCAGCTCCTAATCTTGCTTCACCTCCGGCACCACCAAAACCATGTTTCACTCCACATGAGCACTTTAAAATGACTTATGCCGGATCTATCACCAGTACTATTCCCCAAGTTAATCTTCAGCCCATCGCTGCCACAAAATCCTCCTCGCTTGAGCAAGAAGTCGAGTTTATAACTCGAAGTGGGAGATGTTACGGGAACGAAGAGAAAGAAAAGAAGAAAGGGAAAGTAAAAATGGGAGAGTCACTGAAGAGTACAGAAGAAGAGGTTGAGAAGACAGAGGAAGTAGAACAGGCCGGGCCTAAAGAAGAGGAGGAATTGTTGCTCCAAATAATGAAGCAGAGTGAGTATGATGTGGTGGAGCAGTTGAGAAAGACACCTGCCCGAATTTCACTGTTATCGTTAATTCTGAGCTCCGAGGTGCACCGTCAAGCCTTACAGAAAATCTTGGATCAGGCCTTTGTAAACCCCGACATCACACCGGGGCAGTTTGAGAAGATAGTGGGACAAATCCAGGCATCCAGTTTTGTCACTTTTTCTGAAGAGGAGATAGACCCTGTGGGTTTAAGGCACACTAAAGCTCTACATGTGATAGTGAAATGTAAAGGTTGTATAGTGGCCAAGGTCCTTATTGATAACGGATCAGCCCTCAATGTACTGCCTAGTGCTACCTTGGCTAGGTTGCCAGTTGACTGATCAGATATACGTCAAAGTGCTATGGTGGTAAGAGCCTTTGACGGTACAAGAAGAGAAGTGTTGGGAGACATTGATTTGCCCCTCCAAATTGGCGCATGCACCTTCAACGTCACATTCCAAGTGATGAACATCGAACCAGCCTACACCATATTGCTGGGGAGGCCTTGGATCCATTCAGCGAATGCCGTTCCTTCAACTTTGCACCAGAAAATAAAGTACATCATGGACGGCAAAATCATCACTGTTAGAGGGGAAGAAGCCATTTTGGTCACCAAGCCACAATCACTTTCTTATGTCGAAGCAGCTGAGGAGTCATTAGAAAGCTCCTTCTAGACCCTCGAACTATAAGATAACGTTTCAAGAAGTGAAGGGGCTATGGCTATGGTAGCCAAAGTGCTGTCAAAGAATGGGTATGAAGAGGGCAAAGGCCTAGGCACCACATTACAAGGGATTGTCGAGCCTATACCGGCTATCCAGAAGATAGGCTGCTGCGGTTTGGGTTATGAGGAAGATGCCCTCGTGGATGGGCGATTCTGGATCAGTCTTCGGGACCAGAGATTCGATCAGAAAATCGGGAAGATGAAAGTAGTCCCGAGAATCACAGAAGTCTTCACTAAACTAGTCATTGAAAATCCGGCAGAGGTTGAAGAATCACCCGATGAACCATCCATCGATGTCATCCACTTGGATTCCTTGTATGGGGCTCTGGTCTCGTCAATGGCTGAGGGGCAGGAACTGGACAACTGGACAGCAGAGGACATCCCTGTACTTAATTTCGAGTAAAGTACTTTTGGTTATCTACACTTGATCATTTTGTCCATGGTGGCAAGTGTAACATTGTAAATGGATCTTTTTATGTCATAAATGTTAACGAATTAATAGCGCATTTTATATCCAATTCTCTCTTTCTTTCCTTTTGAATTCCATCCTTATAATATATTATATTTTCGTTCATTCAGGACCATTCATCAATTAACACCTAATAATTCAATAGTCTCAGAAATTCCTCTGGTTAATTTTGAAATCCCCATAACTACCATTACTTCAAGCGATTCTGAGGTGGAACTCACGGAAGAAAGGGATGAAAGAGATGAACCTTCCCTAGTGCCTTGCGAGGACAAAACGTACACCATAAACTTAGGCACGGAAGAAGTAAAAAGGGAACTTAAGGTTGTGGAGAGCGAGGAATCAGAAGATATGATCAGTTTGCTCAAAGAATTCCTGGACGTGTTTTCCTGGAGCTATGACGACATGATTGGTTTGGACCCCCAAATAGTGACGCACAAAATTCCTCTAATTCCTGGGACAATCCCGGTAAAACAGAAGCTAAGAAGAATGAATCCTGACACGCTACTCAAAGTTAGGGATGAGGTCAAGAAGCAGTATGATGCTGGGTTTCTAGAAGTGGTTAAATATCCCCAATGGATAGCTAACGTAGTCCCGGTAATGAAGAAGGACGGGAGAGTCAGGGTGTGTGTAGATTACAGAGATCTCAATAAAGCAAGCTTGAAAGATGACTTTCCTCTCCCTCACATTGATGTGTTAGTAGACAATACTGCGGGATTGGGCAGGTGTTCGTGTATCGATGGGGCATCGGGGTACAATCAAATCCCAATGGATGAGGAAGACAAGGAGAAAACGGCCTTTATCACTTAATGGGGGGTATTTTGCTATTGGGTCATGCCTTTCAGGTTAAAGAATGCCGGAGCCACCTACCAACGCGCCATGGTCACATTATTCCACGACATGATGCATAGAGAAGTGGAGGTGTACGTGGATGATATGATCATCAAATCCAGGGGAGAGGAGAGCCATGTGCAGGTGCTAAGGAAAGTATTCGAGAGGCTCAAGAAATATCAACTGAAACTGAACCCTGCCAAATGCATATTCGGAGCTAGATCTGGGAAATTGTTGGGGTTCATAGTGAGCGAGAAAGGAATAGAAGTTGACCCAGACAAAGTTCGAGCTATTCAGGAGATGCCATCCCCAAAAACAGAAAGAGAGATACGCAGCTTCTTGGGGAAGTTGAACTACATATCAAGGTTTATCTCCAATCTCACCGCCAAAGCTGAGCCTATTTTTAGACTACTCCGAAAGAACAACACTACTCGATGGGATTCAATTTGTCAAGAAGCTTTTGAGAAAATCAAGCAGTACCTGTCAAACCCACCAGTATTGGTTCCACCAGTGGCTGGAAGGCCTCTGATTCTGTATATGGCAGTCCAACAAAGCTCAATGGGATGTGTTTTGGGGCAACATGATGATACCGGCTGAAAGGAGAGGGCTATCTATTACCTGAGCTGTAAAACCCCTAAGTTCGGTAGTGCGTTCTACTGCTCCGGTGACCAGTGTTGTCCAGACAGCTAGGATGCCTAGAACTACACTTCAATATGAGTGAGGAGACATAAAATAATGAAATACAAGAAAAGAAAATACAAGAAAAATAAAGGAAAAATAATAGCAAAGAAATGTAACCAAGTTAAGTGAGCCAGGAACCCTAGCGATGGGTGACCGCACCGGGAAGTCACGGCGTGGACCGTTGACTAGCCCTGGACTGCGGGGAACCCTGAAAAATATTTTTAGGACTTAAAGAGACATCAATTGAAGTATAAATATCATTAGAAATATCAAGGAGAAATTAAATAATTAGTACAAAGAAAAGTGAGAAATCGAAAAATAGACAAAACCCGGTGTTACCGAAAAATCGGGAATGCAACCCGAACAGGGGCATTATGGTCATTTGACATCCCAAATTGTCTTTTGACCTAAATTTCCATTAAAAATAAATAATATTACACTTAGAAAATAGAATGAAAAATTAATTTGGTGGTACCTAAAGTAAATAACAAGAATTAAGGGTTTAATGTGGGATAAAGGGAAATTAAACTTATAATATGAATTAATTAGAGTAAGTGGACCACTAAAGGAATAAACTAAGGATAATGGGGCAGGTGTAAGTCCATAATGCAAGCTGAAACTTCATCTTCTCCAAATGAATTCATCCATGCCGATTTGAGAAGGAAGAAAATCCTCCATTGCCGTTTTTGCATGAGCTTGATCCACTCCCCCATTTCAACTCCAATCACGTAGATAGCTTCATTAAAGATTGTCTATACATCATAAGGAAGAGCTTGATACCAAAATCAAGAAGTTTAGTCAAGGTTTAGCAAGTCCCAACCATAGGTAAGTTTACATTTTTGAATATTGCTTTGTTAAACTTTGTGTACATGTTATGGGTGTTGGATTTGTGAAGAAAATTTTCAAGTTTGAGGAGTTATTGATATGTCCATTTTGGAAAGCCATGGAGTTATGTATTTAATGATTTATTATTACATATATTTGATGTAAATTCATGTTGAGTAGAGGGATTTAATATCCTAGTAAGTTATTTCCATGAAAATGTGGTGATTGTGCACTTGAATTGGAGATTGACGAATTGTGGGACACTTTGGTATTGTAGAATATTTCGGAAGCCTTGGGACACTTTGATAAATGTATGAGTTCATGAAGGTATTGGCAGAATATTGACATTGAGGATTGATGGATATGTATATAGATTGGTTGTGTAAAGTGTATGTAAGAATGAGTAATGTTTAGGTGTATATGTGATTGTACTTAGACTTTGTAAATTTGAGTTTTAATTGGTGTATTGAGGATAATTGTAATCTGCCCAAAGTAACTTTAAAGTGAAGTGGTATGTAGTTTTGGTAATGTACCAAAACAGAATTGGTAAGGGAAGTGAACATATAGTAAGGTAAATGTGTCATTGATGTATGTTTAAGCAAGGTAATTAAGGGAAGTATGCATTTTAGCCTATAACTTTAAATGTGTAACCTCAATTGGTATGAGACCAATTGGAGGTGGAACTAGGCACAAAATGTGCCAACTTTCATTGAGAAAGCATACCAAAATTCTGCTTGCAAGGTGACATAAAAAAATGACCAATTCGGATTAGGTGCAATTGAGACCTGAAAATTGACCAATTGGGCAGCAGTTAGTGTTTAGGCCATAACTCACTCAAAACAGGTCCAATTGACCTGACATTTTGACCATGAATAGTTAAGACCCATACCTACAAGTCTTATGAAGACACCAAAGCCCAAAAATGACCGTAAGCAAGTCAAACAGCTTGCACAAGTTCGGGTCTAAAAACTGGCCGAACCAGAGTTGACCAAATTGACCTAAAATTGACCTAATTTGATGCCAATTGACCAGCAATAGTATAATGACCATAACTTGGTGTACTTAACTTGGAATGACCCGAAATTTTGCCCTGGGTGCAATAAGACATAGATCTACAAGTTTGTAGTTTTGACCGAAACCCGAAAACCGAGGGAACTAGGTCGTCCGGTTAGGTCAAGCTAGTATCCCGGAATCCAGCAATTTGCAAAAAAATGCAAGGAAACGCAATATACATAGAAATGAGTTTGGTAAAATGTACCAACCCTAAAATACTACCGAATATGACATATTAATAACGTTAAGACCTAATTTACCTAGAACGCATTGAGGGTCGATATATGGGTTGATAAAGCAAATAAAGGTATTCAGTGAATTAATTATCAAGCATTATCGATAGAGACAGTTTAATTTAGTACTGAAACACTTCAAATTGTGTTTCTCAGTTGGTAAAGACTCAGGGAAAGGGAAGGAAACACTGAGTCCAGACTAGGAGACAGTCATCAGAGGTTTGTGCACAACTAGTTTTCAATTGATTTTACTCTGAATAATATTTCATATGATTAATTGTATGTTATCGTTTTAAATTGTGTTTGTGCACAACAACTATTTCTTTTGAATTATTTTCAATTGAAATAAATTATGACTATTTGCATATTATTGTTTTAAGTTGTGAAATTGTGAAAAATGGTTTGAATGATATTTGATGGATACTTATTGATTGAAAAGCACTGTAATTGGTTTGAAACCACAGCTGTCATGTACATTGATTGTATTCCTCGCTAGCTTGTCTAGTGGGATGAATTGAATTCCCTCTCTGGCTGAAGTGTTGAGGTGTGTGCCTGTTGAGGACGAATAGAATGAGTACTCATATTTTTGCTAGCTAGCTGTGTTATTCCTCATTAGTCATTGACTTTTGGGATGATTGAATACCTCATTAGCCATCGACTTTTGGGATGAATTGAACTTGAGAACATGATTAAAGCTGTGTGTGATTTATTATTGCATATTGTAAGATTGTGAAATGAGTTTAAATTCTTATTGACATTTATTGTCTTGAATTTAACCATGATTTTAAGTATCCACTATTTACATGACTTATGAATTGTGATTTAAATTGTATTTTGGTTAATGTTGTGTACCACTGAGACATTGTCTCAGCGATAGCTTTTTATTGCTGTCGCAGGTAGACAGACAGACAGGGCAGCAGACTAGGCTGCTAATACCTCCAGCGAGAGATTTTTGGGTATAGTGAGTATACCACATTTGACATTTTGTACTGTAATGTATATTCACTGTATGTATATTTTGTTCTTGATTTTGAGCAGTTGTAAATTCAAATTGTACCTTGAAGTTGTAAAATGATTGAGAGTTATTTTGACTTGTAAAAATTGCATTATATTTCTTGTATCTCAGTCTTTGAAAAATCACTGTGGATTTGAGTTGATAAACATGTTGTGTTGAGATTTGGAAATATATTGAAGTGTCTTTTTACAGGTTTTCTGAAGAACTATTTTGTCCAAAATACAGATGGCACTCTGCCAAAATTTTTACAGAAATTCCAAATAATTCAAATGTGTTAGTTCTATCACTTCAGTTCACAAAAGTTGTTAATACCTGTAAATAGTGCTCACCACTGTAAAAGAAGTAAGAAAAGTTTTTAAAATCCCTTGTAGTGTATTTAATGGGTTATCAGTAGACGGAGTTGGTAATTCATTAGGTATACTACGGGATCATGTTATGCCTTACAGAGGGATAGGGTGTGACATGTTTTAGTGGTATCAGAGCATAGTTTTTAAATTCTATTTTCACCTGTTATTTGAACATTCTTTCTTCATAGTACAACTGCTCAATATCATTGTTTGATACATACAGTACATTACATTATAAATATGCACTAACGAGAGTAAATCTCCTTGTGTTAATTGTTCAGGAGATCTAAAATCCTCGCATTGACTATGGAAGAGGGTGATCGTTCAGTCGATCAATCTATTGAGGCTGAGGTGCAAGGGGATGCCCCAGGCCTACATAATGTTAGTGGTTCAAGTGACACCGGCCCTGCATCGCGATTTCTGCTCGATTCGCTCGTGAGATGGCTGCAATGTTCCAACAAATGGCTGGTAATGCGCCTATTCAAGTCCCAATACAGACACCAGTGGTACAACCACAGTCTCCTACCAGGCAGTATGATAAATTGATGAAATATGGGGCTACAGAGTTCAAGGGGAAAGTGGATCCTCTAGAAGCTGAACAGTGGTTAGAGAGGATGGATAGGGTATTCAAGAAACTTCATTGCACAGAGGAGCTCAGATTTGAATACTCAGTATCTTTGTTACAGGGGGATGCTTATGATTGGTGGAAAACCATTCCCCACAGTCTGGTAGAACCTGCAGTGCTGATCTGGAATGACTTACTCAGGGAATTCAGACAGAAATATGTCCCTGATGCTTATGTAGACCAGAAACTGCAAGAGTTCCTAAGTTTGAAACAGGGAAGCAGATCAGTGGCTGAGTATGAAAGAGAATTTTCCCGCCTTAGCCATTATGCAGTGAGTCTACTCTCTACCAGCAGAGAGAGATGCAAGAGGTTTGAAACTGGCTTGAAGCCCAAGATGTCAGTACAAGTAATCGGCTTCAAACACACTAACTTCTCTGAACTTGTTTCTCAAGCCCTAGAGTTGGAAAGAATTGAGTTTGAGACTGCTCCTGAGAAAAAGAGATCAGAGAAGACAGAGAAAGAGGGAAAATCAGTAGAACAGAGTTCCAGTGGTCCTACTGGAAAGAGGAAGAACTATGGGGGACATGGCAGAGGTGGCAAGAAATCTAGTAGGGGAAGATATTCAGGACAGAGACCTCCCCTATCTGGTCAGCAGAGTACCAGAGGTTCCTATCCTCCCGGCCAATGTGAAACTTGTGGAAGAAATCATGGTGGGATATGCTATAAGGCTATTGGAGCTTGTTATAACTGTGGAGGCACAGGACACTTTGCCAAGGACTGCACCAGTAGTCGCAGAGTTGGACCACCTCCTACTACTGCAGAAGGGTCAGTTCAGAGCCCTGTCACTAGAAGCTCACAACCACCTAGCAGAGGTAGAGGCAGGGGTAGAGGTAGCCCAGCAGGCAGCCAAGGTACAGTGAAACATTCAGAGCAAGACAGTGCTCCGGTCAGAGTCTATGCTATGAGACAGAGGGAAGAGGCCGAGACATCTGATGTTGTGGCTGGTACCTTCTCAACTTTTAACCAAGATGTGTTTCTGTTATTTGATCCGGGTTCTACCCATTCTTATGTGAGTGCTAGCATCATTGATTGCATTGCTGTTCCATGTACAAAAATGGACTTTGAGGTGCTAGTAACAAGTCCGCTAGGACAGGAGCTCAGGGTTAATAGAATATATAGAGATTGTCCTTTGGTGATCCAAGGACACACTTTCCTGTCTGATTTCATTGAAATTCCCTTCAGAGATTATGATATCATCTTGGGCATGGATTGGTTAGCTAGGCATCATGCCATGATTGACTGTAGGCTGAAGACAGTCACTTTTGGTCTCCCTCAGTACAGTGATGTGATAATACATGGGGAGAGGCAGTTATTGCCATCAAACATCATTTCGGCTGCACTAGCCAGAAAAATGATCAGAAAGGGGTGTGAAGCATACTTGGCACATGTAGTAGACACCCAAGTGGGGAGTCCAGCATTGAAAGACATCCCTACAGTACATGACTTTCCAGATGTGTTTCCTGATGAATTGCCAGGATTACCTCCGGAAGAGAAGTGCGATTTGAAATTAATGTTACGCTGGTGTGGATCCAATCTCCATAACACCATACAGAATGGCACCAGCAGAGTTGAAGGAGTTGAAGATACAGTTGCAAGAATTACTTGAAAAGGGCTTCATCCGCCCTAGTGTGTCACCTTGGGGAGCACCAGTGTTGTTTGTTAAGAAGAAGGATGGTACTCTCTGCTTAAGCATTGACTACCAGCAGTTGAATAAGGTGACAATTAAGAACAGATATCCATTGCCTCGCATTGATGATCTGTTTGATCAGTTGAAGGGTGCAACTATATTCTCCAAAATTGATTTGCGATCTGGTTATTATCAGTTGAAGGTGCAAGAGCAGAGTATTCCAAAAGCGCTTTAACTTCGGTATGGCCACTATGAGTTTCTAGTAATGCCATTCGGGTTGACAAATGCTCCAGCTGCTTTTATGGATCTGATGAACACTATCTTCAGACCATATCTTGATTAATTTGTGGTGGTGTTTATTGATGACATTTTGATATACTCGAGGAGTGCAGAAGAGCATGATAGACATCTGCGGATTGTACTGCAGATTTTAAGGGAGAAACAGCTATACGCCAAATTGTCGAAATGTGAATTTTAGCTGAAAGAAATCTCCTTTTTGGGACATGTTGTGTCAGCTGAAGGGATCAAGGTAGATTCCAGCAAGGTAGAAGCTATCCTTAATTGGAAGCCGCCCAGGAACATCACAGAAATTCATAGTTTTCTGGGTTTAGCTGGATATTACCGTCGGTTTGTGAAAGGGTTCTCTATGTTATCTTCTCCACTGACCAAGCTACTTCGAAAAGATGTGAAATTTCAGTGGACTGATAAATGCCAGCAAAGTTTTGATGAGTTGAAGAGGTGTTTAACTGAAGCTCCAGTTCTCACTTTACCTACTCCGGGTAAAGAATACACAGTTTATAGTGATGCTTCTCACAATGGGTTAGGCTGTGTACTAATGCAAGATCGGAATGTCATTGCTTATGCATCACGCCAGCTGAAACCGCATGAGAGGAACTACCCAACACATGATCTGGAGTTAGCAGCTATTGTTTTTGCTCTGAAGATCTGGAGACACTATTTGTATGGGGAGAAATGCTACATTTACACAGATCACAAGAGCTTGAAGTACTTAGGTACCCAGAAGGAATTGAATTTGAGGCAGAGGAGATGGTTAGAACTCATTAAAGACTATGATTGCTTAATAGACTATCAGCCAGGGAAAGCAAATGTGGTGGCTGACGCCTTAAGTCGCAAGACTATGGCAAGTCTCAGAGTTTCTCCTTTGTCCATGGTATATGAATTGAAAGCACAGCATGCCAGTTTAGAGATTAATGATGAAGGACAGACGGTAGTTGCATGGCATGTACAGCCAGTGTTGACTGATCAGATCAGAATGGCTGCTCAGAGTGATGAAAAATATCAGAAGCTACTGAAAGAAGTCCAGCAGGGCAAGAAACCTGAATTCTCTGTGAGAGATGATGGTTTATTGCTACATCAGGGTAGAATGTGCGTTCCTAGTGATGTGGAATTGAGACAGATCATTATGAAAGAAGCACATGAGTCTCCATTTGCTATGCACCCTAGTGGAACTAAAATGTACAGAGGGCTGAAAGAGCATTACTGGTGGATGGGTATGAAGAGAGATATAGCTGAATTTGTTTCCAAATGCCTAACTTGTCAGCAAGGTAGAACATCAAGTTCCAGCTGGTTTGTTACATCCTTTGTCAGTACCAGAGTGGAAATGGGAACGAATAACTATGGATTTTGTTACAGGACTTCCAAGGAAAACAGAATAGTCATGATGCAGTATGGGTTATAGTTGACAGATTGACCAAATTTGCTCACTTTTTGCCAGTTCGGATGGATTATAGCCTGGAAAGATTAGCCAGATTGTACATATATGAGATTGTAAAATTGCATGGAGTGCCAGTATCAATTGTGTCTGACAGAGATCCTAGGTTCACTTCTAGATTCTGGGGTAGTCTTCAGAGAGCCCTAAGAACTAGATTGAACTTCAAAGACAAGATTCCACCCACGCATGATGGCCGATGCGAGAGGGTTATTCAGATACTGGAGGATATGCTACAGGCTTGTGTGATTGAATTTGAAGGTAGTTGGGATACACACTTGCCTTTGATTGAGTTTGCCTATAACAACAGCTACCAATCAAGCATAGGGATGCCTCCATATGAAGCTTTGTATGGCAGAAAGTGCAGAACTCCTTTATGTTGGGATGAAGTAGGTGAAAGGAAGATGATTGGGCCAGAAATTGTCCAGCAGACAGAGGAAAAGATCAGATTGATCAGAGATAGACTCAAGGCTGCATCAGACCGCCAGAAGTCCTATGTTGATCTGAAAAGAAGAGATATTGAGTATGCAGTGGGTGATAAAGTATTCCTCAAAGTTTCTCCTTGGAAGAGGATTATGAGATTTGGCAGAAAGGGGAACTGAGTCCTCGTTTCATCGGACCATATGAGGTTCTGGAAAGAGTGGGTCCTTTGGCATATCGGTTGGCATTATCTCCAGAGCTAGCAAGGATACACAGTGTCTTCCATGTGTCCATGTTAAGGAGGTACAGATCTGACCCATCTCATGTACTATCAGTTGAAGAGATTGAAGTAAATCCAGACCTCTCATATGAGGAAGAACCCATAAAAATTCTGGCTTATGAGGTGAAATAGCTGAGGAACAAACAGATACACCTGGTTAAAGTGCTGTGGAACCATCATTCAGGCCAGGAAGCTACTTGGGAACGTGAAGAGGATATGAGGAGACAGCACCCACAGCTGTTCAGAGACTAATGCCAGGTAAAATTTCGAGACGAAATTTATTTAAGGGGGGGAGAATTGTAACACCCCTAAGTTCGGTAGTGTGTTCTACTGCTCCGGTGACCAGTGTTGTCCGGATAGCTAGGATGCCTAGAACTACACTTCAATATGAGTGAGAAGACATAAAATAATGAAACAAAAGAAAAGAAAATACAAGAAAAACAAAGGAAAAATAATAGCAAAGAAATGTAACCAAGTTAAGCGAGCCGGGAACCCTAGCGATGGGTGACCGCACCGGGAAGTCACGGCGTGGACCGTTGACTAGCCCTGGACTGCGGGGAACCCTGGAAAATATTTTTAGGACTTAAAGAGACATCAATTGAAGTAGAAATATCATTAGAAATATCAAGGAGAAATTAAATAATTAGTACAAAGAAAAGTGAGAAATCGAAAAACAGACAAAACCCGGTGTTACCGAAAAATCGGGAATGCAACCCGAACAGGGGCATTATGGTCATTTGACATCCCGAATTGTCTTTTGACCTAAATGTCCATTAAAAATAAATAATATTACACTTAGAAAATAAAATGAAAAATTAATTTGGTGGTACCTAAAGTAAATAACAAGAATTAAGGGTTTAATGTGGGATAAAGGGAAATTAAACTTATAATATGAATTAATTAGAGTAAGTGGACCACTAAAGGAATAAACTAAGGATAATGGGGCAGGTGTAAGTCCATAATGCAAGCTGAAACTTCATCTTCTCCAAATGAATTCATCCATGCCGATTTGAGAAGGAAGAAAATCCTCCATTGCCGTTTTTGCATGAGCTTGATCCACTCCCCCATTTCAACTCCAATCACGTAGATAGCTTCATTAAAGATTGTCTATACATCATAAGGAAGAGCTTGATACCAAAATCAAGAAGTTTAGTCAAGGTTTAGCAAGTCCCAACCATAGGTAAGTTTACATTTTTGAATATTGCTTTGTTAAACTTTGTGTACATGTTATGGGTGTTGGATTTGTGAAGAAAATTTTCAAGTTTAAGGAGTTATTTGTCACACCTTACCCCTCTATAAGGCATAACATGATCCCGTAGAATACCTAATGAACTATCGAACTTCACCTATCGATAACTCATTAAGTACCCTACAAGGGATTTTAAAACAATTTTCTTCTTTTTGATAAGTGGTGAGCATTTCTAATAAATATTTAAAACATGTAATTAAGTTGAAAGCTAGTTGGAAATTTTGGCCCATTTTATTTTTCCGCAAATTTTATAAAAATTTTGACAGAGTTTCCTCTGTATTTTGAGAAAACCGTTCTTCGAATACCTGTAAAAAAAGCACTTCTAAAAATTTCTCAACAACTGCTTCAATTTCAAACTCAATCTCAACACATTTATCAACTTTCAATCTCAAATCCAGTACCCAATGGTCATCAAAATACTAACAATCCCTTTCATTCAAATTAAATAAAATAGTTCCATTCATATTTCATTAGAAACAAAACAACTTGAATAGATCATTACAAAATTTACATTAAGAGAATTTCAAACTACAATAGATATTACAACTTTATACAAATTTTATACAAACTGCTCAAGACCCATTTTTACATGTCCATACATTTATGTGCAATATATACATCAAAAGAAATATTTATAGTTAGGGTATAAATTATACCCGAAGACTTCAAGCTGATAGCTCTTCACACCTCAGCAGCTCAGTCTGCTGCTCCTCTAGTCTCTGTATCTGCGACAGCAATAGAAGCTATCGCTGAGTACTAGGACTCAGTGGTGCACAACATACTAAAATAATCTTTATGCAAAACTTAAATCACATTTATTCAAAAATTTGGTTGAACATGAGAATTAAATACAAATCATGAATTATGAGATTTTAATGCAAAGCAAGTTCATTTCGAAGTATCAAAACACATTTCATAAAACCCACAGTTAGATCACGCCATTCGAAACAAATAGAATCTCAATAGCCAGAGGCTAAAGAGAAATCACATCACAAGGCTAGCTAGCTCAAATATATGGATATCCATTCACATCCTCTTCTACTGGCACACCTCAACACTTCTCCAGAGAAGGAATCAAAATTCGAAACAAATTACCCCCACTAGTCGTGCTAGTGAGGTGTTCAAATATATGGTCATGATACTGTGGTTTCAAAACTTATCTTAACAATTTGCTAAACATTGTCATTTCAAATATAAATAATAAATTTCAACAATTTAGATCAAACATCATAAGAATGCCATAATCCAGTATTTCACATTATTCAAAACAGTGTACAAAAGATGATTATTAAAAAGTATACGTTGTGCACAAACCTCAAGCGAGTCGTCCCTTAGCCTCGACTCGGTTCCTCGGGTTCCTTCTCGATATTCTTTTCAACTGAAACACAAAATTTTACAATGTTTCAGTACTAGAACTTAACACAAATCCAAAATAAATTTAGCTTCACATTTACCTAGTTCTAACGTGTTAAATTCGACGTTCTCGAAATTTTGTGTTTCGGGTTACTATTCACTGCACTATTCAAGTCAAATTATTGACTTTCTAAGGCTTAATAGGTATGGGAACTCCAACTTCACCCACATACCACATTTTGCTCATTAAACTTGTTGGTTTTGGTCATTTTCTCAAAGCTTAGGTCATTTTGGCAAAATTGCCAATTTTCGATTTTGGTGCTCTGAAGTTGCACTATTCCATTGGTCGATCTACTGTTGGAATTTGACAAAACTTCCTTCATAGAAAATGTTCCTTATTGTCTTAAGTGTATTCTCATTTTTGGATCACCTCAATCGGAGTTTTGTAACTCAAGTTATGGCCAAAATAAGTTTACTGTTCACGTGCACTGTTCATGCTGAGATTTTGGGTTCTGGCAGATTTTGATCCAACTTTGGTCCATAATTTGATCAAGTTAAGTTCATAATTTGGTCTAACTTTCTTCATATGAAATGTTCTACTATGTCTTAGGTTTCCATCGGTTCAAGAATCGCCTAAATCCGAGTTTTGTAGAGAGAGTTATAACCATTCAAACATTACTGCTCAAATGGAAATTCTGGAAATCTCAGTACAGTAAATTTCACTTTGCTCAATGATTTGATTAGGTTAATGGCATAATTTGGATTGGTGTCCTTCATGAAAGTTTTAGATCTATATCTTAACTAATTACAATTAAAATTTCAGGTCAATTTGACCTACCTAGCTCGAGTTATGACCAACTGTTCATTTGGTCAGTTTGGTGCAGTGGCAGCCTGCTCTCATTTCACTTTGGTCAATTGTTTCACCAAGTTTTGGTCAGTTTTTGGCAATGGTTCCTTAATGAAAATTGTGCTATTTTATGTCTATTTTCATCCCCAATTGGTGGCATATCAATTAGACTTGTAAAATTTGAGTTTTGGTCCTTCAAAGTGGGTTTGGTCATGCTGCCAGCAGCATGACCAATTGCCCTACGAATTTGACTTTCCTTCTCACAATTTCCACACATCTCTTTTGGTCATTATTGACCATTTTTCATCTCACCATAGACCAAAGTCATCATTTACCAATTTCTTAAATTTTCTCCCAAAACCCTAAGGGTCAAGAACCCTAATTCCTCAATTTCCTCAATTCATGAATTCTAAGTGTGTAAGTCTCACTTACTTACTCAATCAAGCATGAGTACCTCTTTAATTCTAACAATTTCTATCAAACCCTAATTAATTTCATGCTGACAAACTTTCATAAAGCTTCATACATGAGTGATTTCTTGAGTTTCTATGTAATTTGCTACTTATTCAAGCTCACTTCTATGCATTTTACTCAAATTAAGTTAGAAAGAGGGACTTACTTGTTGAGAAGAATTTGTAATTCCAAATCTTCACTTCTTTTTGATCCTTCTTATTTCAAATCTCTCTATCAAAGCCAAAGAGTAAGACCTTACTTTGGTGAGTATGAAATTTGTGAAGAAATAATAGGGTTTAAGAAGCTTAAATGACCATTAATGGAGGAAATTGAAAAGAAAAAAGAAAGAGAAAGGAATGGAAGCCGGCTGAATTTTTTTAGGGAAGAAGAAATGACTTTTTCTTCTAATTTTTTTAAGTATTTTAAGTGAAATTTTATGTATTTGACTTGGTCAAAAAAGTTGGGAAATTAAAATTGATTTTTGACATCACAATGATGTCATCCACATGATGCAATAAACCTTTTTCTTTTCTTTTTCAATTTTCTTAAATTTTTCATTAGTTCTTTAATCTAATCCTTGATTCAAAAATTTTTATTTCTCCAATTTTATTGGACAGTTAGGTCAGGAGTCAGCTCTCGGGATCAATTGACCAAATTGCCCCTCGCCGGTTCATCCCGGTTTGCAAATAATTCCATATTTCTTTCGGTTCCCTGACCTAATTATTTGACTGACTTAACAGTTCTTTTTTTTTTTATTTTCTCTTTTCCACTGTGTCCATAAGGGTCCTAAGGACCGCAGCGTCACTTTTTACGGTTTGAAATTTGAGTTTAAAACGACTTCGCAGTCGTTCCCGAGGAGGTCACTCATTTGTGACTCTCGGCTCGTTTAACCTCTTATGTTCTATTTTTCTTATTTATAGTTAACTAATTAAACATTACTAATTATTTGTGTTTATGGCTTCTCAAATTGTCTTAAGTGTGGCCCTAATCCCATTAATTATCCGGACCGACACCGATCACCGGAACAGTGAAATATACCAGGCTATACCAATAGGGGTGTTACATTATTGATATGTCCATTTTGGACAGCCATGGAGTTATGTATTTAATGATTTATTATTACATATATTTGATGTAAATTCATGTTGAGTAGAGGGATTTAATATCCTAGTAAGTTATTTCCATGAAAATGTGGTGATTGTGCACTTGAATTGGAGATTGACGAATTGTGGGACACTTTGGTATTGTAGAATATTTCGGCAGCCTTGGGACACTTTGATAAATGTATGAGTTCATGAAGGTATTGGCAGAATATTGACATTGAGGATTGATGGATATGTATATAGATTGGTTGTGTAAAGTGTAAGTAAGAATGAGTAATGTTTAGGTGTATATGTGATTGTACTTTGACTTTGTAAATTTGAGTTTTAATTGGTGTATTGAGGATAATTGTAATCTGCCCAAAGTAACTTTAAAGTGAAGTGGTATATAGTTTTGGTAATGTACCAAAACAGAATTGGTAAGGGAAGTGAACATATAGTAAGGTAAATGTGTCATTGATGTATGTTTAAGCAAGGTAATTAAGGGCAGTATGCATTTTAGCCTATAACTTTAAATGTGTAACCTCAATTGGTATGAGACCAATTGGAGGTGGAACTAGGCACAAAATGTGCCGACTTTCATTGAGAAAGCATACCAAAATTCTGCTTGCAAGGTGACATAAAAAAATGACCAATTCGGATTAGGTACAATTGAGACCTGAAAATTGACCAATTGGGCAGTAGTTAGTTTTTAGGCCATAACTCACTCAAAACAGGTTCAATTGACCTGAAATTTCGACCATGAATAGTTAAGACCCATACCTACAAGTCTTATGAAGACACCAAAGCCCAGAAATGACCATAAGCAAGTCAAACAGCTTGCACAAGTTCGGGTCCAAAAACTGGCCGAACCAGAGTTGACCAAATTGACCTAAAATTGACCTAATTTGATGCCAATTGACCAGCAATAGTATAATGACCATAACTTGGTATACTTAACTCGGAATGACCTGAAATTTTGCCCCGCGTGCAATAAGACATAGATCTACAAGTTTGTAGTTTTGACCGAAACTCGAAAACCGAGGGAACTAGGTCGTCCGGTTAGGTCAAACTAGTATCCCGGAATCCAGCAATTTGCAAAAAAATGCAAGGAAATGCAATATACATAGAAATGAGTTTGGGAAAACGTACCAACCCTAAAATACTACCGAATATGACATATTAATAACATTAAGACCTAATTTACCTAGAACGCATCGAGGGTTGATATATGGGTTGATAAAGCAAATAAAGGTATTCAGTGAATTAATTATCAAGCATTATCGATAGAGACAGTTTAATTTAGTACTGAAACACTTCAAATTGTGTTTCTCAGTTGGTAAAGACTCAGGGAAAGGGAAGGAAACACTGAGTCCAGACCAGGAGACAGTCATCAGAGGTTTGTGCACAACTAGTTTTCAATTGATTTTACTCTGAATAATATTTCATATGATTAATTATATGTTATCGTTTTAAATTGTGTTTGTGCACAACAACTATTTCGTTTGAATTATTTTCAATTGAAATAAATTATGACTATTTGCATATTATTGTTTTAAGTTGTGAAATTGTGAAAAATGGTTTGAATGATATTTGATGGATACTTATTGATTGAAAAGCACTGTAATTGGTTTGAAACCACAGCTGTCATGTACATTGATTGTATTCCTCGCTAGCTTGTCTAGTGGGATGAATTGAATTCCCTCTCTGGCTGAAGTGTTGAGGTGTGTGCCTGTTGAGGACGAATAGAATGAGTACTCATATTTTTGCTAGCTAGCTGTGTTATTCCTCATTAGTCATTGACTTTTGGGATGATTGAATACCTCATTAGCCATCGGCTTTTGGGATGAATTGAACTTGAGAACATGATTAAAGTTGTGTGTGATTTATTATTGCATATTGTAAGATTGTGAAATGAGTTTAAATTCTTATTGACATTTATTGTCTTGAATTTAACTATGATTTTAAGTATCCACTATTTACATGACTTATGAATTGTGATTTAAATTGTATTTTGGTTAATGTTGTGCACCACTGAGACATTGTCTCAGCGATAGCTTTTTATTGCTGTCGCAGGTAGACAGACAGACAGGGCAGCAGACTAGGCTGCTAATACCTCCAGCGAGAGATTTTTGGATATAGTGAGTATACCACATTTGGCATTTTGTACTGTAATGTATATTCACTGTATGTATATTTTGTTCTTGGTTTTGAGCAGTTGTAAATTCAAATTGCACCTTGAAGTTGTAAAATGATTGAGAGTTATTTTGACTTGTAAAAATTGCATTATATTTCTTGTATCTCAGTCTTTGAAAAATCACTGTGGATTTAAGTTGATAAACATGTTGTGTTGAGATTTGGAAATATATTGAAGTGTCTTTTTATAGGTTTTCTGAAGAACTGTTTTGTCCAAAATACAGATGGCACTCTGCCAAAATATTTACAGAAATTCCAAATAATTCAAATGTGTTAATTCTATCACTTCAGTTCACAAAAGTTGTTAATACCTGTAAATAGTGCTCACCGCTGTAAAAGAAGTAAGAAAAGTTTTTAAAATCCCTTGTAGTGTATTTAATGGGTTATCAGTAGACGGAGTTGGTAATTCATTAGGTATACTACGGGATCATGTTATGCCTTACAGAGGGATAGGGTGTGACATGAGCAAAAAGTTTAATGATTGCGAGTCAAGGTACTCTTTCCTAGAGAAAACTTGCTGCGCGTTAGCCTGGACAGCAAATCGCCTCAAACACTACATGCTGAATCACAAGACATGGCTCATCTCCAGGATGGATCCTATCAAATATGTATTCGAAAGCCCATTCGTGCCAGGAAGGATAGCCAAATGGCAGGTCATACTCTCCCAATATGACATTGTTTATATGACCCGGAAAGCAGTGAAAGGTAGCGTGATCACTGATCTTATAGCAGAAAATCCTATCCAGGATTATGAAGCTCTGGATTTTGAGTTCCCTGATGAGCATATTAACGAAATAGACTGCGGAGGGGAAGAGCCAGCGGATGTATGGGAAATGTATTTCGAGTCGTCAATTTGTCCTAGAATGGAGTCGAGTCAGTATTGGTATCCCCGGATGGGAAGCACTTTCCAATAGCTATCAAGTTGAGATTTGATTGTACCAACAATGTCGCAGAATATGAAGCTTGTGTAATGGGTCTACAAGCTGCTATCGAAATGAGAATAAAAAAGTTGGAGGTATATGGAGACTCATCTCTGATCATTTATCAAGTCAAAGGAGAATGGCAAACCAAGGATCCGAAGCTAATCCCATATTAGAAGTACTTACTGGAGCTGACTAGGAAATTCGAAGAAATCTCTTTCACTCACCTTAGTCGAGACAAGAATCAATTTGCTGATGCCTTAGCCACTCTGGCTTTTATGGCTAAAATGGAAGAAGGGCAGACAACTCAAGTATTGAGGATTAAGGCAAGAAGTGAACCAGCATACTACTTCATGATCGAGGAAGAGCCCGATGGTAAACCTTGGTATCATGACATCCTGGTCTACTGCAGAACCAGAGAATTCCCTTCGGGGGCAAGCAAAAACGAAAAGAGGATGATTCGGAGATTAGCACTGGGATACTTCCCAAGCGGAGAGACCCTATACAAGAGAAGCTCCAATGGCGAATTGCTGAGATGTGTGGATGCAAAAGAGGTGAAGAAAATCCTTTTCGAGACTCATGAGGGAAATTGTGCAACCCATACCAATGGGCATATGATGGCTAAGCAAATCATGCGAAGAGGATATTTCTGAACTACCATGGAGAAAGATTGCGTCGAGTATTTTCGAAAGTGCCATAAGTGTCAGATCTACGCGGATCCGATAAATGTGCCACCTCACAAATTGTTCAACCTCGTCTCACCATGGCCTTTTACAATGTGGGGCATCGATGTGATTGGTCCCATCAACCCTAAGGCGTCTAATGGGCACAGATTTATCCTAGTAGCTATCGACTATTTCTCTAAATGGGTCGAAGCGACATCCTACACCCACATTACACAGAACACATTTCTCAAATTCCTTAGAAACAATATCATCTGCCGGCACGGTCTCCCCAATAAAATCGTCACTGCCAACGCCAAGAATTTGAATGGTCCAAAGATCCAGAGATTATGTGATCAATACAAGATCCAACATCTCAATTCCTCCCCATACCGTCCCCAGATGAATGGAGCCGTGGAAGCCGCGAACAAAAATCTCAAGAGGATAATCCGGAAAATGACGGTCACATATAGGGATTGGCATGATATGCTTCCCTACGCTCTTCACGATATCGACTTACGTAAGGACCTCAACTGGTGCAACTCCTTATTCGCTGGTTTATGGGATGGAGGCGATATTACCTATTGAAGTTGAAATTCCTTCCCTAAGGATTCTGAAGGAATCGGGGATTGATGAGTCAGAATGGATCCAGTCGAGGTTGGATCAGTTAAACTTGCTGGACGAGAAAAGGTTAGCAGCAGCATGTCATGGGCAGTTATACCAGAGGAGAATGGCTAGGGCATTTGACAAAAGCGTTCGCCCATGTGAATTCCAACCCGAGGACCTAGTTCTGAAGAAAGTACTGCCAAATCAAAACGATCCCCGGGGCAAATGGTCACCAACCTACGAGGGACCCTATGTGGTTAAAAAGGCATTTTCTGGAGGAGCCTTGATTTTGACCCACATGGACGGTGAAGAATTTCCAAGAACTGTGAATGCTGACACCGTCAAGAGATACTATGCCTAAAAAAAAAAAAAAAAAAAAAAAAGAGTAGGGGTGAAAACCCGAAAGGGCGCTCCTAGCAAAATGTGTGAAAGAAGGCGAAAACCCCGAAGGGGCACTTTCTGTAAAATGAGTGAGGAATGAAAACCCGAAAGGGCGTCCTGAAAGAGCGAGCCAAAAAAAAAAAATCGAGATCTAGGGGTGAAAACCCGAAAGGGCTTCCCAAGAACCAAAAGGGAGAAATAAGGAAAGGAGCATGAAACCAAGAAGGGAAACAAACCATCATGGCATGAGACTTCAGAGTACTAGAAATAATGGCAGTTAAGGGACTTCAAAGCTAACCACAAGGACTATGTAAGATCTATCCTTGTACCCTTTTTCTTTGAAACTCTATCTTTGTTAAAACCATAATAAAGTCATACTTCATTTTCTATACTTTTATCTTTCCCTTATACTCATTCTTTAACATTATCCTTCTGCAATCTCGTTATTTAATGCGCTATTAATCAGTTAAAATTTTTGCCATAAGATTAGGATTTGACAATTGATAACCTCACGTACTTTGCTATGAGATTTGCAGGGAACGTCCAAAAAAAAAAAAAGAAAAAAAAAACTAGAGGTGAAAACCTGGAAAGGCGCTTCTAGTCAAATGGACGAAAGGAAAGCGAAAACCCGCAAGGGCGCTTTTCACAAAATAAGTAGAAAGCCAAGAACTGAAAAGGGGAATCAGATGAAAGGAGGTCGTAGGTCAGGTCTTGTAACTCGTCCTTCATTAATCATTGGCCTTCGAGATCCTGTTAAGTACACTTCATCGGGAAAGAACTTCTTGTGTCCAGATTAGGCTTGCTTTGTAAGTTGATTTTAATTTCCTGCAATTTAAATTTCCTGTTATCAACCTCTGGTTCCCTGATCTAAGTCGATTTTAATTTCCTGCAATTTAAATTTCCTGTTATCAACCTCTGGTTCCTTGATCTAAGTTGATTTTAATTTCCTGCAATTTAAATTTCCCGTTATCAACCTCTGGTTCCTTGATCTAAGTTGATTTTAATTTCCTGCAATTCAAATTTCCCGTTATCAACCTCTGGTTCCTTGATCTAAGTTGATTTTAGTTTCCTGCAATTCAAATTTCCTGTTATCAACCTCTTGTTCCTTGATCTAAGTTGATTTTAATTTCCTGCAATTTAAATTTTCCGTTATCAATCTCTGGTTCCTTGATCTAAGTTGATTTTAATTTCCTGCAATATAAATTTCTCGTTATCAACCTCTGGTTCCTTGATCTAAGTTGATTTTAATTTCCTGCAATTTAAATTTCCCGTTATCAACCTCTAGTTCCTTGATCTAAGTTGATTTTAATTTCCTGCAATTTAAATTTCCTGTTATCAACCTCTGGTTCCTTGATCTAAGTTGATTTTAATTTCCTGCAATTTAAATTTCCCATTATCAACCTCTGGTTCCTTGATCTAAGTTGATTTTAATTTCCTGCATTTAAATTCCCGTTATCAACCTATGGTTCCTTGATCTAAGTTGATTTTAATTCCTAACCTTCGAACACCTAATCGTCCAAAATATGGGTCTGAATCTTTACATAGTTCCTACGCGGGAAAATTTTTCCCTTTAATAGAAATTATGTAAAGAGGGGCAGCTGTCGACACCATATTTTGGCCGATCCCCAGGATCAATAAACTTTGAAACTGATCCCTAGCACTAAGTCTCCCTTTGCCAGCCAACCACATTTCTGATCTCTCCTCACGAGAAATTGAATCAATGCTAAGTCCTCATATCAGTTAAAGCTTTACCGGTCTCTCAAATCACTCACCGACCTCTCAAACCAATTGTCAAGTCCCCTGATCAGTTAATTATGTTTCTGATCTCCCTTGTCAAATGAGGTTCAACCAACACTAGGCCTTCGTGCCACCAGTCTTATTGCCGATCTCTCATTTAAAAGTTTAGGAATAATCAGGTTAAGGTTACGATCCGGTTAGTGATGATCCCGATCTTACGTGTTTAAGCCAAATTTCCAATTTTAATCAAGTCCCGTTTAGCGTTGGTTCCCTATCGATCTCATGCTTATTGTGTTTTCCGATCTCTCACACTTAGGTTAATAATCACTTTTAATTGTTTTGATATGCTCAGACAACCAAGTGCTTAAATAATTTAGAGATTTTTCGATCATAACCATTCACTGAACAAAAAGGCATTTCATTTCATTTCATTTCAGAATTTATACAAGTCATTCGGTTGGAGGATCACCCCCAGCCTGATCTACATTTTGCTCATTTCCTCTCTCACCCTCAGCCTCCTCCTCGCTATCCTCACCTTCGTCTTGGGGAGCCAGGTCTACCATCCAAGTGAAGTCCTCCTCGGGATATCGCTTCCTGAGCTCGGCCAAGAGATCCCTATGGGCATTCACATAAGCGCCGGCCTCTCTTGTCACTATCTCTTCCTCCTTTGCTTTGAGCTCTTCAGTGAGGTGAGCAACTTCGCCAGCCCGGAGCGCTTGGACTTCTTCAAGAACACGATCTCACTCGGCCAGAACATGAGCTTGATCGACCAGCTTGTCCTCATAGAACTTCATTCGCCCCTCAATTTGAGATATGTAGTCTTGAGCGGACGAAAGTTGGGATCGAAGAGAAGACACCTCATGACCCATTTTCTCGACCTCCATACCCAGGCGGTGAGCCTTCTCCCGGACGATGTGCTGGTTCACCAAGCACTCCACTTTCAAGCTCATAGATCGGGTCAGGATATCATCAAGGTTGTCTGAGGACAGCCTGTCCCGATCCTCCCGAAGGCAGATAGAAGCCCCCAGAACCTTAGCCAAACCCGGATTCTCCTGAACAGTCCGGTTCTTCTCCAAGGAATGGATCAGCACTTGTGCACCGTGAGAGAGAGTCCTTGGGGCTTGTTGAGAAGGACCCCCTTCCGCACTTGAAACGACTGGAGGAGGTGGAGGCGGCTCTTCTTGACGGGGAGGAGACCGGACCACTTCTATGATCGGCGGTCCAGAAGGTCGAGATGAACCTTCTTGTATTTCCCCGGGTTCATGACCGGGCGTTTGAAGCAGCTCGGAACGCTTCATCTCCTGTACCTTCCGGGAGATCTCTCTCTTCCGCTTTCGGCTCTCCTTGGAGGCTTCGCCGCTTGCCATACCTGCACAAAGAAGAGGTCAGTGAGATCGCTAAGGTCCAAAGATCTGAGATATAGAAAATACCGATGTCGAGGTTAGAGAGCTGAAGCCCGCGATCTTGGCCGGTAACCAGCTACATAGTCCAATAGTGCAGCTCGGCCGTCACTGCATCCAAACAAGAGAACTTCTCTCTGGACGCCTGCTCCTTCAACTCCATCACCATTGCACCATCTTCCCTATTTAGGGCGATGTGCTTCATTAGCAAGGGACCCTGATGCAGCCAGCTCCGAGGGAAGCCCCCAAAACCATCCGGAATTTTGCTCCTCAGAATGAAGAAGCGGTTCTTCCAATTCTTCAGGGAGGAAGGCAGGTCGGTAAAAAGCCCACAATGGGGTTTCGCTTGGAAGAACGAATACTCATCGTCCTTTTGACGAGTTAGCCTGTGCAGTTCAGCGAACACCTTAGCTGTAGGTCGGAGTCCCTTAGCTCGGCATAGGCCTCGGAAGGTTACTAAGATCCGCCACGAGTTTGGGTGAACTTGGGCGATGCACACTTGGTGATATTTTAAAACTTCCTTGAAGAAGTCGTCCAAAGGGAATCGCAGGCCCGCTTTTAATTGTTCTTCGTAGACCATGATCATATCGTCCCCCTCAAAGAAGTGATCGGCACGAAGATCGCCGTGACACCTAATCAATTCGTAGGAATCAGGCCGAATGTTATACTCCTGGCTAAACGACTGCAGATCGGTTTCTTGAAGGACCGATGGCAATTTGTCCATGGGAAGATTTTCCCTCCCTGAAGAAGGTACATGCCTTGATGATGCTGCTTGCCCCCGAGCTAGAATGGAGACCCTAAGAGGTTCGGGTCGCGCGCTTGGCCCGACCACTTTTACTTCATCAGATGACCACGAGAACTGAATGGAGGGAGGGCTCGTCGCTCTCTGACCCTCAGCGCCGCTCATTTTCAAAGGAAATAAAGAATTTAAACTAAAAGAAGGATCAAAACCCTTACCGGAGCTTGATCAGTGTCGGAAGAGCTTGAGAAAACGAGAGAATTTTGAAGATTGTTCGCGAGAGACTGAAAATGACATAAGGAAGCAACTGGCTAACCCCACCCCTATTTATACTCATCCGAGCATTTAATGCTCACGATGTTCCAGGCAGTGCATCGGTTAGTGGGACCCGCCAGTTGTTCTGACACGTCTCACAAATATTCCAAAATTCCATAAGGAGAGACCGGCTAGTTAGGGATCGGCTAATTAAAGTGAATGTTTGGAAGTATGGATCAGTTAAGGGTTGTTCAGTTAGGAGCCAGATCGGATAAACACATCAGAGATCGGAAAATAATCAATGCAATAATAATAAAATGACAGTTGTCAAAATAAATTTTATTTCCGAAAAGATCTAATTACATCATTTGGGCGATCTCTAGAGATCGGATTACATTGAAAGCAAAATTACATCATTTGGGCTATCTCTAGAGATCGGTGGAACATCCCATCTAAAAGGCCTATGTCAAAGCCTAGTCTCGTGGCTGAGTCAAAAGATGTGTTTGACCAGGAGACCGGCTATTGACATCGGATAGATGTACAGCTTAGATGGGGGGACTATGACTCTCATGAGAATGAGAGAGGTCGTCATCAAAGTTACCGCTCGAAACCGAGCAGCTGTCGGAACACCCAGTGTGGTGAAAAGCCAGATGAACGCCAAGGAGCAGTCACTGGTGTTAAGGGAAATATTAGCAGTCTTCTCGCCCGAAATCGGTTCGCCGATTATACCGGTCGAATGACTAGAGATCGGTACGATCGGGGTCTTCGATCTAGATCGGTTGATTAGTCCAGTTCTCTCACTATCATCAGATAAGGTCATCACGATTCTTCGATCACCGAGATCGTAAATTTTCAGGCTAGGAACAAAGAAGGCAACCGAAAAAAGATCAAAGGTGGCCACCATGGCCGGAATTGTTGCCGGGGCAGCTAGGACAGGGCGTGTCAGAAGGAAGAGGAGAAAATCAAATGCAGAAAGGTTTCCTGTTGAAGGTATATATATAGGAAAATCCGAAGCATTTATTGCTAAGCAGGAAACGAAGCGGTCGCTTCGGGAATTGAGGGAAATTAATGCTTTGACTCAACTAAATCGAATGAAAGGACTGGAGTAGGAAAGATCGGAAAAGCAACATGTTGAAAAGACCGTAAAGGAAGAGAGAGCGGAAAACGAAGAGAATAAGACGCCTACCCCTGTCGTCATAATCAGAGCCGAGGTAGTTAAAGCATTGCAGGTGAAATCTCAACCGCACGCCCCAGAATCGCCGCAGACATCGAGTGCGAGAATATGTCATGACAAATACAGTACTTTCCAATCTCCACCGTTGATCCAACTTGTAAGGACGAGTCTGGGGCCCTTGGATCGAAGAAGAAGACGACAAGACCAGCGCCTTTCACTCCTAGCCCTCGGATCGCCCCGGACAAGAGAATTTGAGACCGTCAGATTAGAAGAGGAAAAGGACAAATATTCTGAAGGGGATCTCGACCGTCTATTCTGATTCTCTTTAATTTGTGAGCCTCAGATCATGTCCTTTGAAATCCTGACCCTCCATCTCCCTCAAAATAGATCCTGACCCTTCAGGGGAAGCACCCGGTTCCTATAAATACCTGCATGAAAAACTGTTCAGATGACAAAAAAAAAAAGAGCGGTGACTATAGTGGAAGAACTCTGAAACTTAATTCGGTTCGTTACTCTGCTATTTTTTTTAGCATTCATAAGAAAAAGCTTTTGAAACCGGTTTTCTAAAGTGTTTTCTTGCAAAAGGATTTTGAATACTGAAACTCTCCATTTTCAGTTCGTTCATTATTCTGTGACACTCTTACTTTCTGTCTTCATTTTCACTCACGCTGTTCAAACTTAAATTCATTCAAACTCGGTTATTTCAACCTGACGGTATTTCGGCAAATTGTCCTTCATCTAAAAGCGAACCTTAGTGCTCCGGCTATCAACCTTCAATCCTATCACATTTTGTGATTCCATAGTTATTTTAGTAGATTTGGCTCCTTACAGGTGAGTGTTTATATTGCTGCTCTATCAAGTGCTCGTTTTATTTCCTTTATTTCTGTGTTTATGATTTTCACCAAGTTAAAAAACGCGAAGAAGGTCATTCTCGAGTTTATTTCTTTGTTAATTAGTTCATCCTTTTGTTAACCTTTATTACTTCTTAATACAAGAGTTCCGGTCCCAAATAGCGTAGAAGTAGTTAGACAAAATGTAGGTAACTGTGTTTTAAGCGTTTCTTTGAAATAATAGATGGTCTGGATAACAAATCAGGAAAATAGTAAAGTATTAGACCAACATAGAAAGCGATTGGGAAAATGTCACAAAGCGAAATAAAAGTAAATATTAGCTAAATAAATATAACAGATCGGGTATCAAAAGGGTATTGGCTAGGCGACCACTCAGGAGGTCGGTAAAATTCAGTTCAGTATCCCCTGTCTAGTCACGAGGTATCAAGGAGTTAAAAGAAGTCTTATTCCGATCCCTGGCACCCGTGAATATTAGAACCCTTGGTCTTATGCTTTTATGATGTGTAGCTGTAATCAAACTTCAATCGGTTGGAAAAGTCCTTATCCGACCCCCATTAAAATATGAGAGATCGGAGGAGAGTTCTTATCCGATTCTCACCTAAAATTTTAACAAATAATTTAAAAGAGGTCGGAGGAGAGTTCTTATCCGATCCTCAAGCTTAAAAATTTTAATAAATACCCAAAAGAGATCAGAGGAGAGTTCTTATCCGGTTCTCAACCAAAATTTTAACAAATATTCAAAAGAGACCGGAGGAGAGTTCTTATCCGGTTCTCAATTTAAAATTAAAAAAAAAAAAACGTTTAAAAGAGATCGGAAGAGAGTTCTTATCCGGTTCTCAACCCAAATTTTAATAAATACTCAAAAGAGATTAGAGGAGAGTTCTTATCTGATCCTCAAATCTAAAACTTTAATAAATATTAAAGAGATCGGAGGAGAGTTCTTATCCGATTCCCACCTGGAATTTTAACGAATAATTTAAAAAAGGTCGGAGGAGAGTTCTTATCCGATCCTCAAGCTTAAAAATTTTAATAAATATTAAAAGAGATTGGAAGAGAGTTCTTATCCAATTCCCAAAATCGAATTCTAATAAAATAGCCCTTTCAAACAAAACTAACATACAACAGTAACTCACTAAGGTTGTCTCATTTACTTATGTATCTGGGTAATCCGAATTAGTGAAAAATCGAATATTCCTTTTGTCAAAAGGATTAACATTTCCATTCGAGCCCTCCTAACTAATTTATAAAGAACGCGAAGTGAAATCTACTTACCCTTATTGAGGGACGAGGTGGGGTGCCTAACACCTTCCCCACCCATTTACGGACCCCGAACCTAGAATCTCTGTTTTGAAGTGGTTTCATTTTAATTTATTTTCACAAATGGTTTTCTTTAATTTCCCTCAAAATTAAAGTGGCAACTCCTCACTCTTTCCCACTTCGGTGAGGGTTCGTTCAGGCGACTGCAAAACACCTTGCGACACCGGCGATGGGTAACCCTGACAGGAAGTGACTGTGAGGACAGTTGGCAATCCTAGACCCTTGGAAAACCCTGTGAAATAATTATTTGGGACTTAAGTGAAGGATTTTTGAGGTTTAGATGACAATAGAATGCCAAGAAAAATACAAGAAAATTTATGTCAATCGATACAGACAGTTATAACTCGGTGAACACAACGAAAGGTATTTTAGTCATTTCATCCTTAGAGTTAATTTTTGTCCAATATGTCTATTTAATTAAGTGAGATTTATGAAATAAAATATGAAGAAATATTGATACAAATTTAAATGGAAATAGAAATGAGAAAAAGAAAGAAAATAAAATAAAAATCAAATTAATGACATGTGCATGATGTCATGGTGATGCAATTAAAATACTTAGCCAATTAAAATTAGACAAACACATTATAAGAGATAAAAAGGGAATTAACTAAAATAAAAATAAAACTCATCTTCTTCCTTAAGAGACTTGGCCGAACCTCTCTGTACTCCCTCTTCCTCCATTTTCATCTTCTTCCAAGCTTAAATTTCCCTCAATTCTCACCATAAAAACCCTAGCTCCCAACATTAAAACTTGATTTTAGACCTTAATCAAGTGTTTAGTAGCAAAAAGAAGAGGAGAAGTGAAGGTTTAACAATTTTGGAATTTCATCAAATAAGGTTAGTGCATGTTAATTTCCTAATCTTGTTTACTTCTTGAAATTTAGCTTGAATATGAACAAATAATTAAGAAATTGAAGGAAATCATGTGTGACATTGAAAATCAGATTTTGGCCAGCACTTATGGGATGAGGAATTGATGAGTTTTATTGAACTAAAATCTAAATACAAGCTTGGATAGTGATATATGAATGATTGATGACCTTAATTGGGATGTGTTGCATGATTCATGGATTGGAAGTTAGGGTTTTGGAGGGAAAATTTAGGGTTATTGGCTAGAAATGTTTAATTGAAGTGTTGAGGTCAATTATTGACCAATTGATGCATATTGAGCTTGAATTGAAGTTGGTTGTGAAGTTGGAATGTTGGAATTTGGAAGTGTTCTTGTGTGCAGGAATTCTGGACTTTGAGTTCAGCAGGTTTGGGCAGCCATAAGTAGTGTTGTGTAGCTTTAATTGGTGTAAGACCAATTGGAAGTGAAACTAGGGGCATAATACCACATTTTTTATGAAGAGACCTTGCCCAGAAACCCAACACAAAGTGATCTAAAATTGGCTTGAATCCGGGTAACCAAAATCTGGACCTAGAAAAATGACCATATGAACAGTGATTATTCAAATGGGCATAACTTTGTGTATAGAGGTCCCAATGACCTAATTCTTGAACCCATGGAAAGCTTAGACATAGTAGAACAACTTTCATGAAGAATAGAAAACCAAATTCTGACCATAACCTAATCAAATTGCTAACCAAAATTAGCCCATCAAAACTGCCAGAACCAAAACTGTCCAAAAAATTCTGGACATTGACCAATCCTACCAGTTATGGTAAAAATGTCATAACTTGAGCTACAAAACTCTAAATGGAGTGATTCAAAAAGGGAATTAAAGTAGAGAAATTAAGGAATAACTTTGATGAGGAAAGGTTAGCCAAAATCCCACTGTAGATTGGTCCAATAGAACAGTAAACTTAGGTTGCAAAAACTGAAAATTTGAAAATGCTTCTAGGAAGACTTGAATTGTGGTTGGCAATTAATGCCAATAACTTTATAACCCAAAATGTGGTATGATCATGTATTTAGAACTTGTATACCTTTTATTTATGGAAAAATCAAAATTTAGTATGAATATTATTGTGAATAGTAACCACAAAGACATAAAATGCAAAGAACCAATACCAAATTGCTAATATGCCCATGTATGCCTAGTTATAATTGGTTTGGATAGGTTGGCATGCCAATAGAGTTTTGACTATAGTATTGCTTATGGCTCCGTGCCATTTCGTGATTCATGGCTTCTGGCCATTTTTTTATTCTTTGACTTACACGGCTTTATGCCAAATTGTTATTATGGCTTGTTAGCCATTCTGTTGCACACCTGGCAGATACTATGTGACCGATGATGTGACGGCCTGAGGTACTTGGTACCCAGTGCCAGTTTACCCGTTTATCCAGTCCAGTCAACTGGTATAGGTTACTTGGGAAACTAAAATAAATCTTAATATTTTACTAATAAATAAGAAAATGTAGAAATCAATAAATTAATTATAATTTAAGTAATTATCAAAAATACTTTCATATGGCATAATAATGTAATTTCTTTATTTTCAATTATTTAGTTTTTTTTTTTATATTATATTTGCACCACTACGCTTTATGCTTAGCACGTTGCTTTTTTCCACGCGTAGGTACTGGAGACCAGGAGAGAGAGCCCTGTAGACCATAGACTGGGATTATTTTTGGAAGTCTAGATTTGCACTTGAGTTCGGTGTCACATCCTCTGCAGTGCATTTTGGTAGGACCCGCTAGGCTTTGTTAGCAATTTTGTATTTTCTAGTTAGACATTAATTATGTCACATAAATTATGAACTCATGTAATTAATTGTAATTTATGTAAATTAATGAAATTTGAATATTTTATTTATGAAATTGAGTGTGATTATATTAATGTATGGAATGAATGAAATTATGAGTTTGAAATATTGAGATGAAGTTTGAGTTGAGAAAAATTTATATTATTGAGATTTTATACAGGTGGAAAATCGTCAAATTGTGATTTAATTAGGGGAAACTCCGTCAGTTTCTCCGATTAATTAACTGAATCTAAGTTAATAAAATTAAATGTGATTACTAAGAAATGCAATAAGATAAGTTAAGGAGCTCCGGCACCGAGTGTAACATGCCTTGCTCTGCTACACTGTAGATGGGTAAGGGGTGCTACAGGATTTGTTTTCCCTCTCTGGCTAAAGTGTTGAGGTGTGTGCCAGTTGAGGACCAATTGAATGAGTACTCATATATATGCTAGCTAGCCCTTGTATTCCCCATTAGCCTTTGCTTATTGGGATGAATTGAAAATTTGTGTCATGTTCTAAACTGTGTGGTTTTCAGCAAAATTGTGTTATATGATTATTTGGCATACAAATATGATTTATAATAAATGATTTTCCTAGTTTAGAATTATATGATATTTTTCATGTGTTAAAAATTACGATTGATTTAGTATTGATAAATTATGATTTGTATGGAACTTTAAAATTTTAAGTTGTGCACCATTGAAAATAATACTTAGCAATGGCTTGTTTATGTTGTTGTAGATAAAGAGAAGGGCGAAGTAGCAGAGTGAGCTACTAGTAGCTGAGATTAAAGCTTATTTTGGGATCTTTCTCGGATATATTATTTATACCCTTATAAATTCATTTTTGGATGTAATTTAGTTCATATGTATCTAATAGACAAATGAGCAGCTATACAAAAGAATTTGTAATAATATTTGTATATCTTTTGAGTTTGTAAATTTGCACTTAAGTCCCATTTTAAGTTCCATTTTAAATTATATATGTGATGATCACCATTGCTTGGTGTGGTTGAGTGAAAGGAGTTTGATTGAGTTGATTTGTGGATGATAGAATTTTATAAATTGTTTTTAACAGGTTTTGAAGAACTGTTTGTTCCATTTTTAGCCGTCACTCTGTCGAAATTAAAAAAAAAAAATTCTTAAAACTGCTAAACAAATTCTAAATGAAGTGTATGGTATGTACCTATTCTAAAGGCATTTTAATAACTCTTTCACCCTTATTTTCACTTAAATAAGAAATGGATTTGTTCAAAATCCCTTGTTGTATATTTAATAGATTATCGAGAGATGTAGTTTGGTAATTTATTAGATAAGCTACGGGATCATGTTATACCTTACAGAGGGGTAAGGTGCGACATTTTTTAGTGGTATCAGAGCTTTGGTTTTGAATCGTGATTTTGAAATATTTTTGATTTATACAACTGCTCAATTGTCATTGGTAAATACATTTTTTAGTGCAATTACATCATGAACATGAACTAACGGAGGGAAATCTCCTTGTGTTGAATGTCAGGGAGTAGAAATTTTCACAAATTGAAATGCAAGAAGGTGATCCCTCGGTAGAGCAGTCTGTTGAGGCTGAGGCATAGGGGGAAGCCCCAGCTCCTCAGAACGTCGGTGGGTCAACTATACCAGCCCCACCTATATAGCAGTTTCCTGCCCAATTTGCCTAATAAATGGTTGCTTTATTCCAACAAATGGCTGCTCTATTCCAACAAATGGCTGGGAATATGCAAACCCAAGCCCCAGTGCAAACACCAGTAGGGCAACCACCACTCCCAGCTCAGTAGTATGACAAATTAGGAAAATATGCGGTGACAAAATTTAAAGGAACAGTGGATCCACTGGAAGCCGAGCAGTGGTTAGAACGAATTGAGAGAGTTTTCAAGAAACTGCACTGCACAGACGAATTAAAATTTGAGTATTCAGTTTCTCTGCTATAAGGGGATGCGTATGATTAGTGGAAGACCATTCCCCATAGCCTGGTAGAACCCCTATCTCTGACATAGGACTATTTCCTCAGGGAATTCAAACAGAAATATGTCCCAAATACTTATGTGGATATGAAGCTGCAAGAATTTTTAAGTCTAAAATAGGGGAACCGATCAGTGGCCGAGTATGAGAGGAAATTCTCTTGCTTAAGCCACTATGCAGGGACTTTACTTGTTACCAGCAGAGATAGATGTAAAAGATTCGAGTCTGGTTTGAAGCCCAGTTTAAGGTTACAAGTGGTTGGGTTCTGGCATGAAAACTTCTCTGAATTAATATTCCAAGCCCCGGAGCTTTAGAGGATAGAATCAGAAGGGGCACATAAGAAGGAGAAAACAGAAAAAAAAAGAGTGGAAAATCAGTGGGTCAGAGTTCCAGTGGTGATTCGGGTAAAAGAAAGAACTTTAGGGGACAGAGTAGCAAAAAATCTGGTAGAAAAAGGTTTTCAGAACAGAGACCACCTAAATCCAGTCAGCAGATGACCAGGAGTTCTTTCCCTCCCCATCCCTGTGAGACATATGGCAAGACCCATGGAGGGGTATGCTATAAGGCCACTGGTGCCTGTTACAATTGTGGTGGTACGGGGCACTTCTCTAAAGACTGTACCAGTGCCGGCAGATCTGGGCCACTTACCACCACTGAAGTATCTGTTCAAGGTTCTGCCACTAGAGGGTCACAGTCAACCAGCAGAGGTAGAGGCAGAGGTAGGGGCAGCACTTCTGGTAGCTAGGGCGTAGTTGATCAGCCAGAGCAGGGCAGTGCTCCAACTAGAGTATACACTATGTGCCAGAGGGAGGAGGCCAAAACTTCAGATGTGGTTGCTGGTAATTTCTCTATCTTTGGTAGAGATGTATATGTGTTATTTGATCCTGGCTCCACACACTTGTATGTTAGTGCTAGTATTATTTGCTTTGCTACTACGCCTTATTTGAAAATGGATTTTGATGTGCTAGTGACAAGTCCATTAGGCTAGGAGGTCAAGGTAAATAGATTGTATAAAGATTGTCCTTTGGTGATCCAAGGATATACTTTTCTGTCTGATCTAATTGAAATGCCCTTCAGAGATTAAGATATAATCTTGGGCATGGATTGGTTAGCCAGGTATCATGCCATGGTTGAATGTAGACTAAAGACAGTCACTGGTCTCCCTCAGTATGGTGATGTGGTAATACTGAAGGAACGGAAGCGTGAAAAACACAAGATTATACCATTGAATTCAAAAATTTTCACCTAGGGTCACATGCACCATGCAAGATTTATTTTTATCTATTTGATTTCAATGATAAACAACATATTAAAACTCTTTTAATATGTTTTTGGATCTGTATTTGCCATTTAAGATTTTAAAATTAATCAGATTAATTTTAGAACCCTAGAATAAATCAAGAACGATTACACTAACCTCTTGATGTGCTTTGCGTGTCTGCGCCTTTGAGATTCGTCTTGGGACACGGATGTTGTCCCTCTAGCTTGTCCACACCAAGAACACCTATGGCAGCCCTTGAACAGCTTCTAAAGCCTTTTCTATTAATTAGAAATTCAAGTTCTGCCTTTTAAGAGATTAAAGATGTAAACAGGACACTAGAAACAATTTCTAGTGTTCTTAATTCAAGAGATTGATGGCTAATCTCTTTGAATTGATGAGAGATGAAGAGAAATAGCTGGAGAGGCTCAAAGTGGCGTGACAATTCAGAGGAGAGGCTGCTGGTTATGTTTTCTTTTCATAACCACACTTAAATAGCTAGGTTAACACATTAAACCCTTGCCACATGTCACCCTTTGATTAGCTCTAGGTTTAAGTGACCCAATCACATTGTGCCAAGTGTCAAACCTATATTTAATCTTGATTTTAATCATCTTACATGATTAAAAATATTTGGCAAGCTTATGTGTTATGCCATGTGTCACCATCTCATGGTGCCACGTGTCACACTGTGAAATGACCAAAATGCCCCTGTGTCTTAATTTTGAGTTCTTAACCCAAAATAATTATTTTCTTCTTCTAATTAATTTATATCAAATATAAATTAATTAATTAATCTCTATTAATTAATTTATCATCAATTAAATTCATATTTAAACACTTTAAATATAAATTTAATTTATACTACACATCCAATAATCTAGATTTGGTTTCAAGTCATGCTAGGGACTTTGCAATTTAATTGCAAACCAAATCTATTTAATTAATCAATTAAACTCTTTAATTAATTAATTAAATCATATTTAAATAAGTGATAACTTGTGTATGTGTGTGACTTACTAGGCTCATCACTAATTGGCAATGAGACATGATATCAACTCTTAATATCATCAGAACTCTTTCTTACCATAAATGATTTCTCTAAATCATTTTATGAACCTCATAGACCATGGTTAACACCTAGCATAGCATGCCATGGCCACCCAATTAGTAATAAGATTTACCTTAAATGAACCTATAATCATATGTTACCATGCACTAGAATCTCTCATTACAAAATCCCAACTCAATTTGAGTCATGGTTTATGTCAAACTCCATTTGCTATGAATATTATGTTCTCTTTTAATTCAGTTCTTGATTAAAAGATTTTTCTCATCGTAAACTCTTTTACGAATAAATCTATCTGTCTGGCAGAACTTGAAACATCAAGAACAATTAAATGAACATAGGATTTTATCTCTATTTACTTAGAGGAACAGATTCCTTCTTGATCAACACCTACCTCCATATATAACTAGCGAGAGCCAACACATGCCCATATACCCATACATAGTACAAGTATGAAAGCGAGATCAAACTCAAACTACCTATATACAAGATAAGCTGTGCTATCTCGTGTCTAAAGATTATATGCATTGATATGATTTATGACAAAACATTGACAAGAGTAAACTCCATGTGCTTGTCATAAGTGTCACTGGTTCGGCCTACTTATCATTTATAAGTGCCTATCAAGTTTGTTATATGGCATGAGACTCACCATTCCATCTTATTTATATCTCATATAAATAACTTGGGAACAAACATGAATACAATCTTTCTGGATAAGTCATGTCCTTATTATGAAGTATCCTCGATTGTGAACCTATTTATGATACTTTGTGCTAGAAATATTGTCACTCATATTCTTAACAACTTAAGAATAATATTTCTAACAAAATATCAATGGACCTTTTCTATTACACATAAATATATTATGTAAACGGAAAAGTGGAAATGCCTTTTATTATTAAAAATATGTACAAGATACATACTAAATGATATGCTCTAGGGCATACTACTAACAATCTCCCACTAGCACTAGAGCCATTCATTACAATATCTTAGACCTATCTTCTCAAGATGTCGGTCTAACTGAGTCTGTGACATAGGCTTAGTGAATAGATCAGCAGGATTTTTCAGCTGATGTTATTTTTCTGCATGGCTATATTGCCTTGCCCAACTATATGTCTGATAATGTGGTAGTGCCTTTCTATGTGTTTGGATTTTGGGTGAGACCTTAGTTCCTTAGCCTGTATGACTGCTCCATTGTTGTCACAGTGTAGTGGAACTGCTGACTCAATGGAAGGAACTCTTGTAAGTTACATCACGAACTTCTTTATCCAAATAGTTTCCTTTGCGACATCGATGCGAGAATATACTCGACCTCTGTAGTGGAATCTGCGATGCGTGCTCTGCTTGGAACTCTTCCAATGATCGCACCTCCATTACAAATGAACACATATCCAGAGGTAGACTTTCTATCATCGATATCGATTGGAAATCGTAATCGATATAACCATCCAATTGCAAGTCTCCACCTCCATAAATTAAGAATAAATCCTTAGTTCTTCTCAAGTACTTAAGGATATTCTTGTGACTATCGATGTTCCAAACCTGGATTGGATTGATACCGCTAGTCAAACTAACGAGATATGCGATATCAGGCCTAGTACACAACATTGCATACATTAAACTTCCAATAGCCAAGCATATGGAATCTGGCCATCTTATCTCTTTCTTCGGTGTCTTTGGAGACATCTCTTTAGAAAGGTGGATACCATGTCTCACTTGGTAACAATCCTCTCTTGGAATCAAGCATGTTAAACCTCTTTAACACCTTTTCCAAGTATAGACTTTGGGATAAACCAATTAGTCTTTTCGCTCTATCTCTATAGATGCGAATCCCAAGAATATAGGTTGCCTCCCCTAAGTCTTTCATGGAGAATGTATTTGACAACCATACCTTTATAGTCGTCAACATACCTGTATCATTACCTATCAACAAGATATGTCATCCACATATAAGACAAGGAAAATGATAGCACTGTCACTAACCTTCTTATATACACATGGCTCATCCTCATTTTTGATAAAACCAAAGATTTAATGGCTTCATCAAAACGGATGTTCCAACTCCTCGAAGCTTGTTTCAACCCATAAATGGATCGCTTTAGCTTGCATACCTTGGAACCATCTTGGGATTCAAATCCCTTAGGTTGTTCCATGAAAATGTTTTCTTCAATGTATCCATTGAGAAAAGTCATTTTGACATCCATCTGCCAAATCTCATAATCATAGTATGCAGCTATTGCTAATAAAATCCTAATTGATTTAAGCATGGCAACAAAGAGAAAGTCTCCTCATAGTCTATTCCTTGCCTTTGGCGAAACCCTTTCGCTACTAGCCTTGCCTTATAGGTCTCTACCTTTCCATCAGAACCAATTTTCTTCTTGAAAACCCATTTGTTCCCTATAGGTACAATACCTTCAGGTGGGTTAACAAGATCCCAAACTTGATTCTTATACATGGAATCAATCTCTGATTTCATAGCATCAATACATTATGAAGAGTCAATAACAGATATAGCATCTTCATAGGTAAGTGGATCATCTCAAAGAACTACTTCTTAATTAGTAGACAACTCTTCTTCTTCTATATGAAGAAAACCATATCTCACGGTGGGTGAGATACCACTGGTTGTTCTACGAGGAACAGCTGTAGATGTTTCATCAACGGGTATAGGTTGACTAGATGGATCTATATCCATCTGATATGTTGGTTGATCAGAATTCTCCAATTCTAACTCTATTTGCCTTCCTTTGCCTCCTTCTTGAACAAACTGTTGTTCAAGAAATATGGCATCTCTACTTATCACAACCTTTTGTGAAGTAGGCAAATAAAAATAATATCCAAAACTATCTTTTGGATATCCAACAAATCGACCTTTTTCTGATCTGGTCTCCAATTTATCAGTGTTCAGCTTTTTGATATAAGCTGGACAACCCCAAATCTTAACATGCTTAAGACTTGGTTTTCTTCCATGCCATATCTCATAAGGTGTGGAAGAAACTGATTTTGATGGAATCCTATTCAGAATATATAAAGCTGATTCTAATGCAAATCCCAAAAGGAGATTGGCATATCAGTATAGCTCATCATACTACGTACCATATCCAATAGGGTACGATTTCTCCTTTCAGATACACCATTCAGCTGTGGCGTTCCTGGAGGAGTCAGCTGAGAAACAATGCCATGCTCTCTCAAGTATTCATCAAATTCAGTAGTCAAATATTCACCTCCACGATCTGATTGAAGAGCTTTAATATTTTTTTCCTGTTTGATTTTCTACTTCAGATTTAAATTCTTTGAACTTTTCAAAGGATTCATGTTTGTATTTCATCAAATACAAATACCCAAACCTTGATTTATCATCAGTAAAGGTAATAAAATAATGAAAGCCCCCTCTAGCCATTTCTTTAAACGGACCACATACATCACTATGTATTAGTTCCAAAATATTTTCAGCTCTTAGCCCTTGTCCAACAAAGGATGATCTAGTCATTTTACCCTGAAGGCAAGATTCACAAGTTGGAGTAGGCTCAGAGCCCAATGAGGATAGAATCCCCATTTTCTCCAGTTTTGCAATCCTATCTTCTGTAACATGACATAACCTTAAGTGCCAAATATATTTTGAACTTGAGTTGGTTTTCACCATGGCATTGTATTCTTTTAGATTGCTATACTCTGGCCAGTGGAAACACTTTCTTACTGGCAATGGAAACACTTTCCTATTGGCAATGGAAACACTTTCCTGTGCCTTTATCAGCTTTAGTCTTCCTTTTACCTTAGCTATTTTCTTGGAAGGACCAGAATCGAGGTTTCTTTTTCTTATTGCCTTTCTTCTTGTTGGACTTTCCAGTGAAGAAGATGCAACAAAGCTACCTCTTTTCCTTTATTGCCCAGCATATTCTTTTGGGCAATAACCAGCATGTTGAGTAATTCAGCTAAGGTGCATTCCTGTTTAGTCATATGGAAATTTGTCACAAAATTCCCAAAAGACTCAGGAAGGGACTGAAGGATCAAATCCGTTTGTAGTTGGAAATCCATGTTGAAGTCAAGATGTTCCAACTGCTCAATCAGCCGAATCATCTTGTGGACATGATCCCCAACATTCATCCCTCGGACATCCTCATACGGAATAAGCTGTTTAGATATCTCATACCTAGCATTCCTGCTGTGCTCACCATACAACTCTTGTAGGTGAAGGAGGATCTCACTAGCACTCTGCATGTTCTCATGTTGCTTCTGTAACTCATTACTCATGGAAGCAAGCATGTAATACTTAGCTCTCATATCATGCTCCTTCCACTTGTCCAAAGTATCATGTTCCTCTTGTGTGGCCTCTGGAGGTAAGGGACCAGGAACATTTGAATATAGAACATATCCTATATGTTCAAGGTTCAGGACAAGTTTCAAATTTCTTAGCCAATCAGACAGATTAGGTCCTGTCAACCTGTTGTGATCAAGTATGCTTGCAAGGATATTGGATGGTGGTGGTTGTTTTGTGATCATTTTTATCAGAAAATTAACTGCAGAAAATAACCAGATTAATTAGTAAATGTATCATGTAATTAACCAAAATGATTATGGTCTTTTAATCAAATTGGTCCTCCCACTAACTTAGCGAATCCTACACTTCCAAAGTAGAAAACGGAAATCCTAGTTGGATGGATTTCTAGTGAGTGATTGAATTCTTATAATTCTATTGATCATCCTCAGGTACATCCATTATTGGAATTACAATAAACTATAAGTGAGCAACTCTTTGCCCATCACATCTCATGTGAGGTTCAATCCTTTACCTAGCCCATAATGCTCAAAATCTCAGGTACATCCATTATTGACTTATTTTGCATTAGTTAAGTTGATCCCATTGAGCCAGTAATTATGCAAATAATTTTAATGTCCTCAGGTACATCCAATATTGGCCACTAAACCATTTACATATTTACAACATCTCATGCTTAACAATTATTCTTAAGAAAATCTCTTAAATAAATTGCATCTTATGCAACTATTTAAAATTTCTTAAAATAATTGCCCCAATGGAGGGCCTATGTTATAATTACTTTAATTATAGTATTTCCAACTTAATCATTTGTTTGGAAGATTTTATAGCCATCCTAATTACAATTAAGGTCTCACTTTGCACATTATCCATTTAGCATGCATATATCATATAATTGCATACATTCCCATACATCTCATGCATTCATGGATAAGCAGTAAATATGGTATGATCATGGACTTTCTAAGGGATTCAATTCTGAGCCACCAAGAATTGAATCAGGGCATTCCTAGGTGCATTTCATTCATTCATTTTACAAGAGTTGCTGAAGGAGTACATAATCAACACTTGATATTGAATTCCTCCCACTGGTCCCACCAATGCTCTTGACCTCCTTGAACTTCTTGCAATCCAATATTACATAGTAATCCTTGGCATACCAAGGCGAATTTATAAGAACTTAAATAAATGAAATTACAACCCAAAAATATTACAAACTTAATAATACATGCCCAAAATAAATTAAAATAAATTAATTAATTTACAATCCCAAAGAAACATAAAAGAAATAAATCCAATCACATTGGTCTTTTATAGTCCATGATCATCCATCATGCATATCACTATTTAACAATTAAATAAAACATACATTCTTAAATTAAATTGAATATCTCATATTCAACTTAAAATTCCAGATTTGAATATGATTCAAATAAATTTAAAAATTCATATTTGAATCTCATTCAAACAAATTTAAAAATTCAGATTTGAATCACATTCAAACAACTTCAAAAATTCAGATTTGAATCACATTCAAACATTTTTTAAAAAAACAGATTTGAATCACATTCAAATATTTTTAAAAAAATCAGATCTGAATTTTATTGAATCAATTTTAAAAATCAGATTTAAATATGATTCAAACAACTATAAAAATTCAGATTTGAATCTCATTAAATCAACTTTTATAATTCATATTTGATTCAAATTAAATATTTTTTTAAATTTCTTATTTTAATCATAATTTAATTGTTTGATTAAATCAACTAATTAAACACTTTAATTAGTCATTGAATAGGACTTAGATGTTACAACAATTGCAGTATTAAAAGCCTAAGCTTGAATCTCCCATGGAACCATTGTTGCCGCCACCAATGGTGGCTTCTCCATGTGACGCCACATCTCATGATCCAACCAGCAATGAATCTCTTGATCTCATGATCAAACACACAATTAAATTATATAATCAACAATCTAAATGGCAAATATAGTGGCTCGATACCAATTGAAGGAACAGGCGTGAAAAACACAAGATTATACCATTGAATTCAAAAATTTTCACCTAGGGTCACATGCACCATGCAAGATTTATTTTTATCTATTTGATTTCAATGATAAACAACATATTAAAACTCTTTTAATATGTTTTGGATCTGTATTTTCCATTTAAGATTTTAAAATTAATCAGATTAATGTTAGAACCCTAGAATAAAACAAGAACGATTACACTAACCTCATGATGTGCTGCAGCGTGTCTGCGCCTTTGAGATTCGTCTTCAGGACACCAGATGTTGTCCCTCTAGCTTGTCCACACCAAGAACACCTATGGCAGCCCTTGAACAGCTTCTAAAGCCTTTTCTATTAATTAGAAATTCAAGTTCTGCCTTTTAAGAGATTAAAGATGTAAACAGGACACTAGAAACAATTTCTAGTGTTCTTAATTCAAGAGATTGATGGCTAATCTCTTTGAATTGATGAGAGATGAAGAGAAATAGCTGGAGAGGCTCAAAGTGGCGTGACAATTGAGAGGAGAGGCTGCTGGTTATGTTTTCTTTTCATAACCACACTTAAATAGCTAGGTTAACACATTAAACCCTTGCCACATGTCACCCTTTGATTAGCTCTAGGTTTAAGTGACCCAATCACATTGTGCCAAGTGTCAAACCTATATTTAATCTTGATTTTAATCATCTTACATGATTAAAAAATATTTGGCAAGCTTATGTGTTATGCCATGTGTCACCATCTCATGGTGCCACGTGTCACACTGTGAAATGACCAAAATGCCCCTGTGTCTTAATTTTGAGTTCTTAACCCAAAATAATTATTTTCTTCTTCTAATTAATTTATATCAAATATAAATTAATTAATTAATCTCTATTAATTAATTTCTCATCAATTAAATTCATATTTAAACACTTTAAATATAAATTTAATTTATACTACACATCCAATAATCTAGATTTGGTTTCAAGTCATGCTAGGGACTTTGCAATTTAATTGCAAACCAAATCTATTTAATTAATCAATTAAACTCTTTAATTAATTAATTAAATCATATTTAAATAGGTGATAACTTGTGTATGTGTGTGACTTACTAGGCTCATCACTAATTGGCAATGAGACATGATATCAACTCTTAATATCATCAGAACTCTTTCTTACCATAAATGATTTCTCTAAATCATTTTATGAACCTCATAGACCATGGTTAACACCTAGCATAGCATGCCATGGCCACCCAATTAGTAATAAGATTTACCTTAAATGAACCTATAATCATATGTTACCATGCACTAGAATCTCTGTTACAAAATCCCAACTCAATTTGAGTCATGGTTTATGTCAAACTCCATTTGCTATGAATATTATGTTCTCTTTTAATTCCAGTTCTTGATTAAAAGATTTTCTCATCGAAACTCTTTTACGAATAAATCTATCTGTCTGGCAGAACTTGAAACATCAAGAACAATTAAATGAACATAGGATTTTATCTCTATTTACTTAGAGAACAGATTCCTTCTTGATCAACACCTACCTCCATATATAACTAGCGAGAGCCAACACATGCCCATATACCCATACATAGTACAAGTATGAAAGCGAGATCAAACTCAAACTACCTATATACAAGATAAGCGTGCTATCTCAGTCTAAAGATTATATGCATCGATATGATTTATGACAAAACATTGACAAGAGTAAACTCCATGTGCTTGTCATAAGTGTCACTGGTTCGGCCTACTTATCATTTATAAGTGCCTATCAAGTTTGTTATATGGCATGAGACTCACCATTCCATCTTATTTATATCTCATATAAATAACTTGGGAACAAACATGAATACAATCTTTCTGGATAAGTCATGTCCTTATTATGAAGTATCCTCGATTGTGAACCTATTTATGATACTTTGTGCTAGAAATATTGTCACTCATATTCTTAACAACTTAAGAATAATATTTCTAACAAAATATCAATGGACCTTTTCTATTACACATAAATATATTATGTAAACGGAAAAGTGGAAATGCCTTTTATTATTAAAAATATGTACAAGATACATACTAAATGATATGCTCTAGGGCATACTACTAACAAATACATGGGGAGAGGTAGTTATTGCCATCAAATCTCATTTTAGCTACACTTGCTAGAAAGATGATTAAAAAGGGGGTGTGAAGCATACTTGGCATATGTGATAGACACCCAAGTGGGGAGTCCAGGCCTGAAGGATATCCCTACAGTGCATGATTTTCTGGATGTTTTTCTTGAAGAGTTGCCAGGATTACCTCAAGAAAGAGAGGTGTAGTTTTAAATTGAGATTATGCCTGGTGTAAAACCAATCTCCATTACTCCATATAGAATGGCACCCACTGAATTAAAGGAGTTAAAGGTGCAGTTGCAAGAATTACTTGATAAGGGTTTAATTCGCCCTAGTGTGTCACCTTGGGGAGCGCCAGTTTTATTTGTCAAGAAAAATGATGGTACTCTCCGTCTGTGTATCGACTATAGGCAGTTAAATAAGGTGACCATAAAGAATAGATATCCACTGCCTCAAATAGATGATTTATTTGATCAATTGAAGGATGCAGCTGTGTTCTCCAAAATTGACTTGAGATTAGGTTATTATCAGCTGAGGGTGCAAGAGCAGAGCATTCCTAAAACTGCCTTCAGGACTCGATATGGCCGCTATGAGTTCTTAGTAATGCCATTCGGGTTAACTAATGTTATAGCTGCTTTTATGGACCTGATGAACACTATCTTCAGGTCATATGTAGATCAGTTAGTTGTGGTATTTATTGATGACATTTTAGTGTATTTGAAGAATGCAGAGGAGCATGATAAGCATCTGAGAGTAGTACTGTAGACTTTGAGGGAGAAACAGTTGTATGCCAAACTATCGAAATGTGAATTTTGGCTGAAAGAAATTGCTTTCTTGGGATACATAGTATCAACTGAGAGTATCAAGGTAGATCCCAGCAAGGTAGAGGCTATTCTGAATTGGAGGCTGCCCAGAAGTGTCACTGAAGTTCACAGTTTTTTGGGGTTAGCTGGGTATTACCGTCATTTTATGAAGGGATTCTCCATGCTAGCATCTCCACTGACCAAGTTGCTTTGGAAAGATGTAAAATTTTAGTGGACTGATAAATGTCAGTAGAGTTTTGATGAATTAAAAAGATGTTTGATTGAAGCTCTAGTCCTGACTTTACCTACTCCGGGTAAAGAATATACCATCTATAGTGATGATTCTCACAATGGGTTAGGCTGTGTACTGATGCAGGATCAAAATGTCATTGCTTATACATCACGTCAGCTGAAATCACATGAGAGAAACTATCCTACACATGACTTGGAGCTAGCTACCATTGTATTTGCTCTGAAGATCTAGAGACACTATTTGTACGGGGAGAAGTGTTACATCTGTACAGACCACAAGAGCTTGAAATATTTGGGCACATAGAAGGAGTTAAATTTGAGGTAGAGGAGGTGGTTAGAGCTGATAAAAGACTACGATTGTCTGATTAACTATTAGCCTAGGAAAGCAAATGTTGTTGCTAATGCCTTAAGTCGCAAGACCATGGCTAGTTTAAAAGTATCACCTTTTTTCCATGGTGTATGAGTTGAGGGCATTGCATGCTAATTTAAAGATTGATGATGAGGGGCGAGTGGTAGCTACTTGGCAAGTGAAGCCAATGCTGATTGATCATATTAAAACAGTTGCACAAAATGATGAAAAACATTTGAAATTGATGGAAGAGGCTCGGGATGGCAAGAAACCAAAGTTTTCAGTGAATGATGATGGCTTCCTGTTACACTAGGACAAAATATGCATTCCAAATGATGTGGAATTGAGGCAAAGCATCTTGAAGGAAGCACATGACTCACCTTTTACAATACACCCTGGTGGGACCAAAATGTATAGAACAGTCAGGGAGAACTATAGGTGGATGGGTATGAAGAAAGATATTGCAGAGTATGTTTCCAAATGCCTAACTTGTCAGTAAGTGAAGGCAGAACACTAAGTGCCGGCTGGTTTGCTACAGCCATTGCCAATTCCTGAGTGGAAATGGGAATGTATTACGATGGATTTTGTGATGGGAATTCCTAGAATACAGAAGAATCATAATGCAGTTTGGGTTATTATGGATAGATTGACCAAGTCTGCACATTTTCTGCCAGTGAGGATGGACTACAGCCTGGACAGATTGGTTAAACTGTACGTTAATGAGATAGTGAGACTACATGAAGTGCCAGTGTCTATTGTGTCAGATAGAGATCTAAGGTTCACTTTTAGATTCTGGGGTAATCTCCAAAAAGCCCTAGAAACTAGATTGAACTTCCACACTACATTCCATCCACAGACAAATGGCCAGTCTGAGAGAGTAATCTAGATTTTGGAGGACATGCTTCAGGCTTGTGTGATTAAGTTTGAAGGCATTTGGGACACACACTTGCCTTTGATTGAATTTGCCTATAACAACAGCTATCAGTCAAGCATTGGGATGCCTTCATATAAAGCTTTGTATGGCAGGAGTGCAGAACTCCCTTGTGTTGGGATGAAGCGGGTGAGAGAAAGATGATTGGCCTAGAAATTATACAATAGACTGAGGAGAAAATTAAGATCATTCGAGATATACTCAAGGCTGCATCAGATCATCAGAAGTCCCACATTGATCTAAAGAGAAGAGATATTGAGTATGTAGTGGGTGACAAGGTGTTCCTTAAAGTTTCTCCTTAGAAGAAAATTATGAGGTTTGGCAGAAAGGGGAAGCTGAGTCCTTGCTTCATTGGGCCATATGAGGTTCTGGAAAGAGTGGGTCTGTTAGCATATAGACTGGCATTGCCTCCAGTGTTGGAGAAGATTCACAATGTCTTTCATGTATCTATGTTAAGGAGGTACAGATCTGACCCATCTTACATATTACCAGTAGAGGAGATTGAAATGAATCCAGACCTCACTTATGATGAAAAGCCCATAGAGATCTTGGCACATGAGGTGAAGCAGCAGAGGAACAAACAGATACCACTGGTCAAGGTGCTGTGGAACCATTATTCAGGCCGGGAGGCTACTTAGGAGCACGAGGAGGACATGAGGAGACAACACCCATAGCTGTTCAGAGACTAAAACCAGGTAAATTTTGAGAAGAAATTTATTTTAAGGAGGGGAGAATTGTAACATCCTCATGTTAAGTAGTCCGTACATTCTACTGTTCCAATGACTAAGGTCTGTCCAGATAGTTAGAATGTCTAGAACTAAACTTAAATTATATAGAAAAGTCATAAATAACATTGATAAAGATCAAACGAAGGTGGATAAAAATAAAAGGAATGAAGCACAAATGGGTTAAATGAGCCGAGGTCCCAGCGACTGTGAGCTCAGTTGCTACCCTAAATTCGTGTGGAACCCCATGACATCCTAGGTCAAGAGATTATTGCGAAACTATTAAGAACTAGAAAACCATAGAAAAGAAAAGAGAACAAGTTCAAATAAGTGAATCAGAGCTTAAAGACTCATCGGGCAATATTAAAAAGATGGAGTATAACTGATGAGGGGCATTTTGGTAATTCACTCCTAGAGGTGACTTTTGACCCAAATGTCCATTAAAATGTATGAGATTAAAATAAGAAAAAATACTTAAAAATATAAAGATATGAGTATGGAAAAGAAAATTAGGAAATGAAAAATGTTAATTTTTAATGCTTTATGACATAAGCATGAGGTAAGTATGACCTAATTAAATTTATAATTTTAAATTATGAAAATGTGGGGATAATTATAACATAAAATAAGACAAAAATTAAAAAGAAATGAATTATTTTCTTCCCCAAACATCTAGCCAGCTCCCTCTCTCTCTAATTCTCTCAAATTTCCTCCATTCTCACCTAAGCTCAAGCTTGAATCTTCATTTTTCCTCCATAAACCTCCCACTAAATTAGTAGAAAATTCCAAATTAAATCTTGATTTGAAGATTTAAAGAAAGAAAGACAAGAAAGAGTGAAGGAAATTCAAGTTTGGAAGAGCTTCAATTGAGGTATGCCATCCCTTTAGTTGATTAAGTATGTAGGCATGGAACTAAGGGTGGTTAAGTAGAAAATAACATGAAAAATGGAAAAATTATGCTTGATTATTGATGTGTGAATTTCAGCCAGCCATGAGACCTTAGGGTTTGATGTGTTTAATTTAATTTGAACATAAATCCTACCTTAGTTAAAGTTGTATATAAGGTTTATGAGTTGAGATTTCATGAGTTGCATGAATTGTGAAAGTGGGGGAATATTAGCATTTAGTGAGAATTAGGGTTTTGTGAAATGTTGACCAATTGATGTTTATCATGCTTAATTGTGGTCATTTGTGTAACACCCTCCCTGTAGCAATTCCGTGCATTCTACTGTTCCGGTGACCGGTGTCTGTTCGGACAGCTAGAACATCCGGAAAAATATTTAAATTAAAGTGAGGAACCATAATTAACTCAAATATTAATAAGAAAAATTTAGAAAAAATTTTAAAAATAATATACAATCAAGTTAAATGAGCCGGTACCCTAGCGATGGGTAACCCAGTGGGAAGTTGCAGTTTTCGCAACTAGGAGCCCTATACCCAGGGAAAAATTTATAAAATAATTTTTGAGACTCCAGAGAAGGGTCATTGAGATTCCTATGGCATTAGAATGCCAAGAAAATGCTTAGAAAAAATTTTCCATCGGTACAGACGATTTTTGCTCAATAAGCCAAACGGAGGGCATTTTGGTCATTTCGTCTTCAAAGATGATTTTTGGCCTACTTGTCCAATTAAGTAAATAATTATTATGATATAAAATATGAACAAATATTGCTACAAATTAAATTGAAATTGAGTAGAAAAGAAAAAAAAAAAAGAAAATGAATTAAATAAGAAATTATGACATCACATGATGTCATTAGTGTGCCTCCACCCAATCACATGGTGACACATGGCTATAACTCAATTAAAATGAGTTAAATGGGCAGAGATGAAAGAAAAAAATCAGTTTTCTTTTTCCTTTCTTCTTCCATCCGTAGCCCTTCTAACCCTTACCACCATTAAAGCTTATCCAAGCTTTATAACCCACCCAAATCTCACTTGAAACCCTAAGTCCACTTCAACAAAATTTGTCTCTACATCTTGAGCAAGTGTTTGGCTGCCAAGAAAGCCAAAGAAAGTGAAGAAATTTTGAGTGGAAAAATTCTGCTCAAAAGGTTAGTGACCAATCTCTCTTCCTTTCTTTCAATATATGTTTAAGGACTTGATTGAGCTTAAAAATTTGCAAGGAATTGGAAAGAAAACTATAAGTATGCACTCTTCAAAATTTTTGCAGCCTTAGAGTATGTTAGGATTTCATTGATTAGATTAATTTACAATTGTCCATGGCTTCCATTGAATATGAATTAGATGTCTCAATTCATTGATTGCATGTATATGAAGAATTGAAGTTGATGGAGTTAGGGTTTGGGCAAAACCTAGGGTTTGCTCATGTGTTGGTGAATAAAATTTTAAATGGTCAATTAGTGACCATTTGGCTGTGTATGATGAGGAAATGAAGTGAGTTGAGGCTTGGAAATTGAGTGTGGGTGAGCTGCCTTGGCTGACCTACAGGACTGAGTATGAGTCCAGCAGGTTTTGGTAGTTATAAATGGAGTTGTAGAAGTTCAATTGGTGCAAGGCCAATTGGATATGAAACTAGACACATAATGGCATAACTTTGGTATAGAAACCTTTCCCAGAAAATCAAGCCAAGTTAACCTAAAAATTGCCCTAATCTGGGTGACCTGCATTTTATCTGGGCAAAATGACTAAATAAACAGTGTTTATTTATTTGTGATAACTCAGTGCAGAAAGGTCCAATTGACCTGAAATTTTACCAGCAGAAAGCTGAGAGATAGACCTACAACTTTCATGGAGAACACAAATCCAAATTCTGACCATAACCTAGTCAAATTGCCAACCAAACTTAAGTTACCAAATCTAGCAGAACCAGTTTTGCCCAGAATTTTGGATTCTGTCTAATCTGGCACGTTATGGTATTTAGGCCATAACTTGAGTTACAAAACTCCAAATGAAGTGATTCAAAAAAAAAATGTAACTAGACAAAATAAGGAACAACTTTCATGAAGACAATTTTGCCAAATTCCTACTGTAAAAATGACCAATGGAACAGTAAACACAAGGCTTGAAATCTAAAAATTTTGAACAACTAGCACTAAGCTTAGAAATGGTATTGGCAAGCAATACCAATAATTTTAGAATGCAAAATGTGGTATGTTAGGAGTATTAGAGTATTAGAACCAATGTACCTATTGTCTATGCAAAAGTCAACATTTTAGTTGACTAATGAAATGAATAGTAACACTTAAACTTAAATTTCAAGAATTGTAAAATTTAAAAGTATAACATGCCCTAGTACACCTAGCAAGATTGGTTTGGATAGGTTGGCATACCTGTCACACCCTACCCCTGTGTAAGGCATAACATGATCCCGTAGTATACCTAATGAATTACCAATTTCGTCTACTGGTAATCCATTAAATACACTACAAGGGATTTTAAAACTTTTCTTATTTCTTTTTACAGTGGTGAGCACTATTTACAGGTGTTAAAAACTTTTTTGAACTGAAGTGAAACAGCTAACACATTTGAATTATTAGTAATTTCTGTAAAAATTTTGGCGGAGTGCCATCTGTATTTTGAATAAAACAGTTCTTCAAAAACCTGTAAAAAGCACTTCAAATATATTTCTCAATCTCAACTCCAATATTTAATCAACTCAAATTCACAATAATTTTTTTCAGTAATTTCAAAGGCTGAGATAAAAGAAATATATCACAATATTTACAAACCAAAATAATTTATAATTTATTTTACAACTTCAATGTACAATTTTAATTTACAACTGCTCAAAACCAAGAACACTATATACATATAGTGAACATACATTACAATACAAAATATAAAATATGGTATACTCAATATACCCGATGATCTCTCAGTGTAGTACTAGCAGCCCAGTCTACTGCCCTGTCAGTCTGTCTACCTGCGACAGCAATGAAAAGCTATCGCTGAGTAAAATTTACTCAGTGGTGCACAATAACAATTTGAAATGCGATATATAAATTTATATTGACAATTCACAAATCAAATAGTTCACAATTCCATTTCACAATTTACAAAGTTCATATAACACAAATTTGATCAAATAATTGAATAATACAGTTTTGCCAATCAATAACACAAATTGATCAAATAACTGAATAACACAGTTTTGCCCATCAATAACACAATTTGATCAAATAACAGAATAACACAGTTTTGCCAATCCATAACACAATTTGATCAAATAACTGAATAACACAGTGTTGCCAATTGATAACACAATTTAATCAGATAACTGAATAATACAGTTTTGCTAATCAATAGCAAAATTTGATCAAATAATTGAGTAACACAGTGTTGCCAATTGATAACACAATTTAGGCCACGACACAATTTTTCCACACATGCCGTGTTGTACACCACGACAAGACACACTCACCCCAATAATCGAAATCAATGAGGGAGGAAGCTAGCTAAATAATGAGTACTCATCCACACTCACCTCAGACTGGCAAGTCAAAGAGGGAGAAACATAATCACACTCACCCCAGACTGATAAGTCAAAGAGGGAGGAATATAATAACAGTGTCATGCCAAATGTGAATCAAAACAATTCCAAATTACAATATTTAAATATTTCATACAAACCACAAATCATATTTTATCTCAAAATTTCCATTTGCAAAGTAGGCAACACAATAATTTCCAAATACAATTCCCAAAGTTAAAACAATAAAAAATTATTCATAACTCAATTCTCCAAATAAATTTTCTGATAAAAGCAGTGAATATAAAAAGTATTGTGCACAGACACAATTTAAAACTATAATGTTCAAATAAATTTTTAAGTAGAAAATAAGAAATCAAAATTATTGTGCACAAACACAATTTAAAACAATAACATACAAATAATCATAATTTTTTTCAATAGAAAAATTCAAAAGAAATAACTATTGTGCACAAACACAATTTAAAACCATAACATACAAATAATAATAATTTATTTCAATTGAAAAATTTAAAAGAAATAACTATTGTGCACAAAACTCTGATATATGCCTCTTGGCTCTGACTCAGTGGTTCCTTCCCTTTTCCTGAGTCTTTGCTAACTGAGAAACACAATTTGAAGTGTTTCAGTACTCATTTAAAATGTCTCTAATGATAATGCTTAATAATTAATTCATTGAATTCTATTATTTCCTTAGTCAACCTAAGATGTTGACCCTCGATGCAGTCTAGGTGAATTAGGTTTCAATGTTACCAATATGTCACATTTTATAGCCTTTTAGTGTTGGTACATATTGCCCAATTCATTTCCATGTATATTGCATTTTATTGCAATTTGCCGGATTTCAGTATACCAATTTGACCTAGCCGGACGACCTAGTTCCCTTGGTTTTCAAGTTTCAGTCAAAACTACAAACTTGTAGATCTATGTCTTATTGCACGCGGGGCAAAATTTCAGGTCATTCTGAGATTACTAGACCAAGTTATGGTCATTTTACTATAGCTGGTCAGAATGTACCAAAATTGGTCACTTTAGGTCATTTTAGGTCACTTTTGGTTCGGCCAGTTTTTGGACCCGAATTTGTGCAAGCTGTTTGACTTGCTTATGGTCATTTCTGGGCTTTGGTGTTTTCATAAGACTTGTATATATATGTCTCAACTATTCATCTTAAAAATTTCAGGTCAATTGGACCTGTTTTGAGTGAGGTATGGCCAAAACACTAACTGCTGCCCAAATGGTCAATTTCAAGGCCTTAAATGCACTAATCCGGATTTGGTCATTTTTCAAGTTACCTTCCAAGTAGAATTTTAGTAAGCTTCCTTCATGAAAGTTGGCACATTTTGTGCCTAGTTTCACCTCCAATTGGTCTCATACCAATTGGAGCCACACACTTAAGGTTCTAGGCCAAAATACACACTACCCTATTGCAATACTCTTCATCACATACCAAATACACTTTTAACACTTACCAAGTCACACATTCATGCCATTTCTGTTTTGTACCATAACCTAAACACATTTCACAACATATTTTTGGTCACTTTGGCCGCTTGTAACCACACCCAATATGCACCTTATAGCACAGAATTTACCAAGTCCAATTTACACATAATTTAACTACATAATATGGCTCATTTACATGTCCAAACTCAAACTCTTACACACATGTACAAGCTGCCATAACAAGCACCATAATTAAATCATATAATTCCATAAACCAAGCCATGAAATACATATTTTGCGTTCACAATTCAAGCTGCCGATTCATACCTCTCCTTGAGTAAATTTCCAAACTTCCAAAATTAAGTGTACATTCACAATATACTTAGTATACATCACCCAATTTATTCCTACACATATAAACACATAATCAACCCTTTAATCTACCATTTACAAGCAAGGATAAACTGCCCTTAAGGAGTTTCCATGGCTTCCAAAAGTAAACATCTCCCTTAGAACATCGAACTCCAAAATTCTTTCCACAATTCAAGTACCCATAACATCCTCACAAACTTTAATGAAGCAATAATAAAAAACACATACTTACCACTTTCGAAACTCTTCAAAACTTTACCAAAACTTGATCTTCTTGCTGCCTATCTACTGCCCAAGCTATGTAGAGCAACTTTAATGAAGAACAAGTGAAGAAATTATGGCTTGGAATGGTGGATTGGAGTTCATGCATGGTGGGCGGCCATGGTGATTTTAGGGAGGAGTTCAATTCGGAAAAGTGAAGGAAATGGGAAGAAGATGATGAGAAATGGCTGATCTCTTGTCTTTTATATATCCACTAAGTGTCCACTTAGTGCTCCACTAATTAACATTAACATTATAATAATCCAAGTTTTCAATTTCCACATTTAACTCCTAATTTTTGCTATTTAATTTATGTACCACCAATTTAATTTTTCATGACATTTTCCAAGTGTAATATCATTTATTTTTAATGGACATTTAGGTCAAAAGACAACTCGGGGTGTTAAATGACCACAATGCCCCTGTTCGGGTTGCATTCCCGATTTTTCGGTAACATCGAGTTTTGTCAGTTTTTCGATTTCTCACTTTTTCTTTGTACTAATTAAATAATTTTTCTTTGATATTTCTAATGATATTTATACTTCAATAGGTGTCGATTTAAGTCTTAAAAATATTTTCCAGGGTTCTCCGCGGTCTAGGGCTAGTCAACGATCCACGCCGCGACTTCTTGGTGCGGTCACCCATCGCTAGGGTTCTCGGCTCGTTTAACTTGGTTACATTTCATTGCTATTATTTTTCCTTTGTTTTTCTTGTATTTTCTTTTCTTGTATTTCATTATTTTATGTCTCCTCATCAATATCTAAGTGTAGTTCTAGGCATCCTAGCTGTCCGGACAACACTGGTCACCGGAATAGTAAAACGCACTACTGAACATAGGGGTGTTACAATTCTCCCCCCCTTAAAATAAATTTCGTTCGTGAAATTTTACCCAATAGCCATCTTACAATAGTCATACGTTTATTTTCTCCTTTCTATATGATCATATAATCTTCTTTCCCTCGAATTTGTATAATACTTTTAACAATCTAATACAACATTTAATTTATTTGTATAACACCAATCTTCTCTTACTATTGTGCTGTCCAATATTTCGGTTCATGTTCCTTCTTAAATGACCCTTGAGGTCATGTTAGAATGATTTATCTAGTCATTGGTCCTCTAACCATTCTAGTCAATAGTCTTCCTCACATTCATAACATTTCTTTGTTATATCTGAATCAACTGTTTAAATTTCAACTTCCACAACTCTTTTTATCTTTCAATATTCTATAACTTACTTCCTTCTGTACTAAACTATAACCTTTCGATTTTCTAACTTTTGAGTTTTAAATCCCTAAGTAGGATTTTCAAACTTATTTCTAACAATTAAATTCTGTCCTAGCATAATTGTACCAAAACAGATGCTGTTGGCAACTATTCTCATCTTGGTGTACTATTGAGTAGTATGTAGCTCTACACAATAATCTCAAGTCAGTACTGTAATCTGCAGCTTATAGCATAAACATCAAGAACATTGCATAGTTACTACGATACATCCCAATAGATCAAATTTTCTGATATTTTATCCTTTTCGAATTTACTGATATTCGAATCTTATTCTGATTACAATATCCATTAACAATTGCTAACAGTAACATCCTTGCCCTTATCTAGAGCAATTCTATTACTGTAACTTACTTTTACGTCCTCTTGCCTTACATTAAGTAGGCTTGCCATTTAGCTTTATAATTTATGGTGTGTTAGAAAACGCTCTTCGCCGATAAACTCTTTCAAAACTAATTTCACTTATTATCACAATCCTTATCTAAAAGGACTAATCACTAATGCATCAAAATTTATTCCCCTGTAAAGGAATAACAACGGAACATGTAGTTCTAACACTAACATAAAAAAATGCAGACCCCAGGTCAAACAATACATAAATGAAGAGTGCCATCCTTCTTCTTAACAAACAATACTGGCGCTCCCCATGGTGACACACTAGGGCGGATGAAGCCCTTTTCAAGTAGTTCTTGCAATTGTACCTTCAACTCCTTCAACTCTGCTGGTGCCATCCTGTATGGTGTTATGGAGATTGGATCCACACCAGGCATAACATTAATTTCAAACTGCACCTCTCTTTCTGGAGGTAATCCTGGCAATTTATCAGGGAACACATTTGGAAAGTCATATACTATCGAGATGTCCCTCAATGCTGGACTCGTCTACCACGTGTGCCAAGTATGCTTCACACCCCTTTCTGATCATTTTTCTGGCTAGTGTAGCCGAAATGATGTTTGATGGCAATAGCTGCGTCTCCCCATGTATTACCACATCACTGTACTAAGGGAGACCAAAAGTGATTATCTTGATCTGACCAATCATGGCGTGATGCCTGGCTAACCAATCCATGCCCAAGATGATATCATAATCTCTGAAGGGCATTTCAATGAGATCAGACAGAAAAGTATGTCCTTGGATCACTAAAGGACAATCCCTATACATTCTATTAACCCTGACCTCTTGTCCTAACGGACTTGTTACTAGCACCTCAAAGTCCATTTTGTACATGGAACAGCAATGCAATCAATGATGCTAGCACTCACATAAGAATGGGTAGTACCCGGATCAAATAACACAAACACATCTTAATTAAAGGTTGAGAAGGTACCAGCCATAACATCAGATGTCTCGGCCTCTTCTCTCTACCTCATTGTATAGACTCTGACTGGAGCACTACCTTGCTCTGATTGTTTCACTGTGCCTTAGCTGCCTGCTGGGTTACCTCTACCCCTGCCTTTACCTCTGCTGGGTGGTTGTGAACCTCTAGTGACAGGGCTCTGAACTAACCCTTCAGCAGTTGTAGGAGGTGGTCCAACTCTACGGGCACTGGTGCAGTCCTTGGCAAAGTGTCCTATACCTCCACAGTTATAACAGGCTCCTATGGCCTTGTAGCATATCCCACCATGATTTCTACCACAAGTTTCACATTGGCGGGGAGGGTAGGAACTTCTAGTTGTTCGACGACTGGACCTTGGTGGTCTTTGCCTTGATGATCCACCTTTGTTATATCCCTGAACTCGGGGCTCCTCAAATTCTTTTCTCTTCCTTAAATTACTGCTTGAGCCCTGACCCATAGGTTTCTCCCTCTTCTCTATTTCATGTTGCCCTTGTGGGAGTTGGGTCTGTACTTGGGCTTGGGTTGACAGATTATCAGCCATTTATTGAAAGAAAGTGGCCATTTGCTGGGCCATTGGTGCAGTAATTTGTACCGGTAAAACTGGTACAGTCGGGCCTTCGACACTTTGTGGAGCTGGGGCCTCAACTTGTACCTCAGCCTCTATCGATTGATCGACTGAACGATCACCCTCTTCCATAGTCAATTCGAGGATTTTAGACCTCCTGAACAATTAACACAAGGAGATTTCCTCCCGTTAGTGCATATTTATTATGTAATGTACTGTATGTATCAAACAATGACATTGAGCAGTTGTACTATGAAGAAAGAATATTCAAATTATAGGTGAAAACAGAATTTAAAAACTAGATCTGATACCACTAAAATATGTCACACCCTACCCCTCTGTAAGGCATAACATGATCTCGTAGTATACCTAATGAATTACCAACTTCGTCTACTGGTAACCCATTAAATACACTACAAGGGATTTTAAAACTTTTCTTACTTCTTTTTAAAGTGGTGAGCACTATTTACAGGTGTTAAAAACTTTTTTGAACTGAAGTGAAACAGCTATTACATTTGAATTATTAGTAATTTCTGTTAAAATTTTGGTGGAGTGCCATCTGTATTTTGAATAAAACAGTTCTTCAAAAACCTGTAAAAAGCACTTCAAATATATTTCTCAATCTCAACTCCAATATTTAATCAACTCAAATTCACAATAATTTTTTTTAGTAATTTCAAAGGGCTGAAATAAAAGAAATATATCACAACATTTACAAACCAAAATAATTTACAATTTATTTTACAACTTCAATGTACAATTTTAATTTACAACTGCTCAAAACCAAGAACACTATATATATATATAGTGAACATACATTACAATACAAAACGTAAAATATGGTATACTCAATATACCCGATGATCTCTCAGTGTAGTACTAGCAGCCTAGTCTGGCCTGTCGATCGATCTGTCTACCGTGACAATAAAAAGCTATCGCTGAGTAAAATTTACTCAGTGGTGCACAATAACAATTTGAAATACGATATATAAATCTTTTATTTACAATTCACAAATCAAAGAGTTCACAATTCCATTTCACAATTTACAAAGTTCATATAACACAAATTTGATCAAATAACTGAATAATACAGTTTTGCCAATCAATAACACAATTTGATCAACACAGTTTTGCCAATCCATAACACAATTTGATCAAATAACTGAATAACACAGTGTTGCCAATTGATAACACAATTTAATCAAATAACTGAATAATACAGTTTTGCCAATCAATAACACAATTTGATCAAATAACTGAGTAATACAGAGTTGCCAATTGATAACACAATTTAGGCCATGACACAATTTTTCCACACATGCCGTGTTGTACACCACGACAAGACACACTCACCCCAATAATCGAAATCAATGAGGGAGAAAGCTAGCTAAATAATGAGTACTCATCTACACTCACCTCAGACTGGCAAGTCAAAGAGAGAGGAACATAATCACACTCACCCCAGACTGATAAGTCAAAGAGGGAGGAATATAATAACAGTGTCATGCCAAATGTGAATCAAAACAATTCCAAATCACAATATTTAAATATTTCATACAAACCATAAATCATATTTTATCTCAAAATTTCCATTTGCAAAATAGGCAACACAATAATTTCCAAATACAATTCCCAAAGTTAAAACAATAAAAAATTATTCATAACTCAATTCTCCAAATAAATTTTCTGATAAAAGCAGTGAATATAAAAAGTATTGTGCACAGACACAATTTAAAACTATAATGTTCAAATAAATTTTTAAGTAGAAAATAAGAAATCAAAATTATTGTGCACAAACACAATTTAAAACAATAACATACAAATAATCATAATTTTTTTCAATTGAAAAATTCAAAAGAAATAACGATTGTGCACAAACACAATTTAAAACAATAACATACAAATAATAATAATTTACTTCAATTGAAAAATTCAAAAGAAATAACTATTGTGCACAAACACAATTTAAAACAATAACATACAAATAATCATAATTTATTTCAATTGAAAATTCAAAAGAAATAACTATTGTGCACAAACCTCTGATATATGCCTCTTGGCTATGACTCAGTAGTTCCTTCCCTTTTCCTGAGTCTTTGCTAACTGAAAAACACAATTTGAAGTGTTTCAGTCTCATTTAAACTGTCTCTAATGCTTAATAATTAATTCATTGAATTCTATTATTTCCTTAGTCAACCTAAGATGTTGACCCTCGATGCAGTCTAGGTGAATTAGGTTTCAATGTTACCAATATGTCACATTTTATAGCCTTTTAGTGTTGGTACATGTTACCCAATTCATTTCCATGTATATTGCGTTTTATTGCAATTTGCCGGATTTCGATATACCAATTTGACTTAGCCGGACAACCTAGTTTCCTCGGTTTTTGGGTTTCGGTCAAAACTACAAACTTGTAGATCTATGTCTTATTGCACGCGGGGCAAAATTTCAGGTCATTCTGAGTTTACTAGACCAAGTTATGGTCATTTTACTATTGCTGGTCAGAATGTACCAAAATTGGTCACTTTAGGTCATTTTAGGTCACTTTTAGTTCGACCAGTTTTTGGACCCAAAATTGTGCAAGCTGTTTGACTTGCTTATGGTCATTTATGGGCTTTGGTGTCTTCATAAGACTTGTAGATATATGTCTCACTATTCATGGTAAAAATTTCAGGTCAATTGGACCTGTTTTGAGTGAGTTATGGCCAAAACACTAACTGCTGCCCAAATGGTCAATTTCAAGGCCTTAAATGCACTAATCCGGATTTGGTCATTTTTCAAGTTACCTTCCAAGCAGAATTTTGGTAAGCTTCCTTCATGAAAGTTGGCACATTTTCTGCCTAGTTTCACCTCCAATTGGTCTCATACCAATTGGAGCAACACACTTAAGGTTCTAGGCCAAAATACACACTGCCCTATTGCAACACTCTTAATCACATACCAAATACACTTTTAACACTTACCAAGTCACACATTCATGCCATTTCTGTTTTGTACCATAACCTAAACACATTTCAAAACATATTTTTGGTCACTTTGGCAGCTTATAACCACACCCAATATGCACCTTATAGCACAGAATTTACCAAGTCTAATTTACACACAATTTAACTATATAATATGGCTCATTTACATGTCCAAACTCAAACTCTTACACACATGTACAAGCTGCCATAAGAAGCATCATAATTAAATCATATAATTCCATAAACCAAGCCATGAAATACATATTTTGGGTTCACAATTCAAGCTGCCAATTCATACCTCTCCTTGAATAAATTTCCAAACTTCCAAAATTAAGTGTACATTCACAATATACTTAGTATACATCACCCAATTTATTCCTATACATATAAACACATAATCAACCCTTTAATATACCATTTACAAGTAAGGATAAAATGCCCTTAAGGAGTTTCCATGGCTGCCAAAAGTAAACATCTCCCTTAGAACATCAAACTCCAAAAGTCTTTCCACAATTCAAGTACCCATAACATCCTCTCAAACTTTAATGAAGCAATAATCAAAAACACATACTTACCACTTTAGAAACTCTTCAAAACTTCACTAAAACTTGATCTTCTTGCTGCCTATCTACTGCCCAAGCTATGTAGAGCAACTTTAATGAAGAACAAGTGAAGAAATTATGGCTTGGAATGGTGGATTGGAGTTCATGCATGGTGGGCGGCCATGGTGATTTTAGGGAGGAGTTCAATTCGGCAAAGTGAAAGAAATGGGAGGAAGATGATGAGAAATGGCTGATCTCTTGTCTTTTATATGTCCACTAAGCGTCCACTTAGTGCTCCACTAATTAACATTAACATTATAATAATCCAAGTTTTCAATTTGCACATTTAACTCCTAATTTTTACTATTTAATTTATGTACCACCAATTTAATTTTTCATGACATTTTTCAATTGTAATATAATTTATTTTTAATGGACATTTAGGTCAAAAGACAACTCAGGGTGTCAAATGACCACAATGCCCCTGTTCGGGTTGCATTCCCGATTTTTCGGTAACACCGAGTTTTGTCCGTTTTTCTATTTCTAACTTTTTCTTTGTACTAATTAAATAATTTTTCTTTGATATTTTTAATGATATTTATACTTCAATAGGTGTCTATTTAAGTCTTAAAAATATTTTCCAGGGTTCCCCGCGGTCCAGGGCTAGTCAACGATCCACGCCGCGACTTCCCAGTGCGGTCACCCATTGCTAGGGTTCTCGGCTCGTTTAACTTGGTTACATTTCATTGCTATTATTTTTCCTTTGTTTTTCTTGTATTTTCTTTTCTTGTATTTCATTATTTTATGTCTCCTCATCAATATCTAAGTATAGTTCTAGGCATCCTAGCTGTCCGGACAATACTGGTCATCGAAACAGTAGAACGCACTACCGAACATAGAGGTATTACAATGCCAATAGGGTTCGGTTAGCATTACTGCACATGGCATTATGCCATTCTATGATTTCATGGCTTTTAGCCATTCTGACATTGTGTTGATACTTGGCCTTGTGTCTAATACTTATTACAGCTCATTAGCTGTTCTATTGCACACCGGGAGATACGTATGTGACCGATGGTGTGACGGCCCGAGGTACTTGATACCCAGTGCCAGTTTACCCATTTATCCAGTCCAGTCATCTAGTATAGGTTACTTGGGCAACCAAAAGTGTGAACAAATTTAATGAAATAATGAATAGAACAAGTACATAATAAATAAGATTACCAATAATGATAAAAAAAATTATCTGCATAAGACATCAGAACATGCACTGCATATTTACTTTCTGCTATTCCTTTTTATTTTATTATTGGCACCACTAAGCATTATTGCTTAGCGCGTTACTTTTTGCCACGCGTAGGTTCTAGAGAGACCGACCGAGAGCCCAGTAGACCACAGACTGGGTGAGATCTTCTACAGCTCTTTATAGTATCCGTGTCACCTCACCGACATCAGTGCATTGGTAGGACACTAAGTTTCATTTTGGATATTTTGTAATTAACTTTTATTTTCTCATATAAAATTGAGACTCATGTAATGTATTTTGTTATCAATGTAAATAGTGAAAATTATGTTTATGAATGAAAAAGTGAATATTTATTTATGACTTGTACATGAATATCCTATGAAATGAAACGATGAGAAATGGGAGTATATTTGAGAAATATTGAGATTTTGTTGATCAAATGGAGTTTGGGACTGATTAAAAATTTTGGAAGTATTTTTCATAGGTTCCGCAGAACTGTTTTATCCATTTTTAGCCGGCACTCTGCCGGATTTTCTATAAAATTTGCGGAACCTCAAATAAAATTATAATTTCAATAAATGACTTAAATGAATGATATTTCATGAATTATACTTCATAACTATGAAAGAAATAAATTAGGAAGGATAAAAATGATTGAACTAAAATAGGGTGTTCCGGTACACTGTGTGATATATCTTACTCGGCTATACTGTGGACGGGTAAGGGGTGTCACATTTAGTGGTATCAGAGCACGGTTTAGGCGTTTCTGGGCCTAGATCGAGTCCATACCATGCATTATATTTGTAAGAGTCAATGTGACACTAATGCAAATCTGTTTGTCTTTGTTATTTTGATTAGGATATGGACCCCACTCTCAGAGGGCAGTTGAGGAGGAAGTGGAGAGTCATGTTGCACCTGCAATAGCTGAGACTAGGGGTAGGGGAGAACTTGCTCTACCAGCTCCAGTAGAGCCTGCTCAGCCTCCACAGGCCATGTTTTAGCAAATGGCCGAATTCTTCAGACAAATGGCTGGGGTAATGCCACCACCACCACCACCTCCACAGCAGAAATCACACCTGGAAAGACTGAGAAAATTTGGAGCAGTGGATTTCTTTGGCAAGAGAGAAGATGATTCTGTTGCAGCCGAAAATTGGTTGAACAGAATAGGAAGGGTTTTAAAACAACTCCACTGCACTCCAAAGCAAAATCTAGAAGCTGTTGTATCTCTGTTGCAAGATGATGCCTACCAATGGTGGGATACAGTGTCTAGTGAAGTACAGCCAGAACTAATAACTTGGGACTTCTTCCTCTCAGAATTCAAGAAAAAATATGTGGGTAGTGTATACCTGGAAGAGAGAAGAAGAGAGTTCATTAACTCGAGGCGAGATGACTAACAATGGTAGAGTATGAAAAGGAATTTGTCAGACTGAGCCGCTACGGAAGGGAGATAGTCCCTAATGAAGCTGAAAGGTGTAAGAGATTTGAAGAGGGATTAAATGACAACATAAAGATCATGATTACTGCCTTGGGAATCACAGACTTCACCAAGTTAGTGGAAGCTGCAATAAAAGTTGAAAAGGTTAGAATAAGTGAGCAGACTAGAAGAGAGAGACAGTAGAAGAGGGGCTCGGGTCAGTCTAGCTCATCTCCTGCACCTGGAAAGAAGTTTAAGGGTCCACCTGCACAGAGTTCAGGTCAACCACAAAGTCAGGGTTAGACCCAGGGGCCCAGGCCACAGTTCACCCCTAGGAGAGGTCAGTCCACACCATCAGTGGGCAGCTCTCCAGGGACGGGGTTCAGGGGACCAGGCCTAGCATCTTCTGCATGTCCACATTGCCTGAAGTGGCATAAGGGGGAGTGTTGGAGATTGACTGATGCCTGCTTAAGGTGTGGGTCGACAGAGCATCAGCTGAGGAACTGTCCACACAGAACTATTACAGCTGCTCTAACACAAGCAGACAGACCTGCTCTTGCACCATAAAGGGGTAGGAAATCTAGCAAATCTGAGGCAGTGGGACCATCACAGAGGCCTACATCTGAACCAGCAGAGAGGCCTGAGGGCAGACCACCTACTAGAGCCTATGCCATAAGAGCTCAGGAGGAGCAAGATGCCTCGAACGTCATCAGAGGTATGTTCTCCCTCTATAATACATCTGTGCATGCATTGGTGGATCCAGGATCCACTCATTCATACATCTGCATCAACCTACCTATAGAAAGGGGGATATTAGTAGGGGAGAGTGACCAAGACATTCTGGTCACTAATCTATTGGGCCACAGTGTAGTGGTGAACAAAGTGTACAAGGGTTGCCCGTTAAGGATTCAGGGGCATGAATTCTTGGCAGACCTGATTGAGTTGCCTTTCCATGAGTATGACGTGATTTTAGGAATGGACTGGTTGTCACGTTATTAGAAAATGGTTGATTGTAAATTGAAGAGAATTTCCTTGAAAACTCCTGAGGGTAATGAGATTACAGTTGTGGGGGAAAGGACAGATTTCTTGTCCAATGTCATCTCAGCCACAGTTGTAAGAAAACTGATGAGAAAAGGCTATAAAGCCTATCTAGCACATGGGGTGGATATTAGGCAGGTTAAGCCAGATCTGTGTGACATCCCCACAGTAAAAGACTTCCTAGATGTGTTCCCTGAAGAATTGCCTGGCTTGCCACCAGAAAGGGAAGTTGAATTTGCTATTGAGATACTGCCGGGTACAACACCAATCTCTATTGCTCCTTATAGGATGGCGCCCACAGAATTGAAGGAACTGAAAATCCAGTTATAAGAGTTACTAGATAAGGGGTTCATACGCCCCAGTGTGTCACCATGGGGAGCTCCTGTGCTATTTGTAAAGAAGAAATATGGGACTTTAAGGTTATGTATCGATTACCGACAGTTGAATAAAGTGATAGTGAAGAACAAATATCCGTTGCCTAGAATTGATGATCTGTTTGATCAGTTGAAGGGAGCAGGAGTATTTTCAAAAATTGATCTCAGATCAGGGTATCATCAGTTGAGGGTGAAGGATACAGATGTGCCAAAGACCGCATTCAGGACCCGGTATGGGCATTATGAGTTCTTGGTGATGCCCTTTGGCCTAACAAATGCACCAGCGGCATTCATGGACCTTATGAATCGTATCTTCCATCCATACCTAGATCGGTTCGTAATGGTCTTTATTGATGATATTTTGGTGTTTTCCAAGACCAGGGAAGAACATAATGAGCATTTGAGGATTATTCTGCAAACCCTGAGAGAAAAGAAGCTGTATGCTAAGTTGTCTAAGTGTGACTTCTGGTTAAATGAGATTGCATTCCTTGGACACATAGTGTTAGCTGATGGGATTAGAGTGGATCCCAAGAAAATAGAAGCAGTGATGGAATGGAAGCCTCCCAGGAATACAACTAAGGTCAGAAGTTTCTTGGGGCTAGCTGGGTATTACAGAAGATTTGTGAAGGGATTTTCTTCAATAGCTGCTCCAATGACCAAGTTGTTACATAAGAATGTCAGATTTGACTGGAATGACAAGTGTCAGGCCAGTTTTAAGAAGTTGAAGGCTATGTTGACAAAGGCACCAGTGTTAACACAGCCAGTGTCAGGAAAGGACTTTGTGGTCTACAGTGATGCCTCGCATAATGGGTTAGGGTGTGTATTGATGCAAGAGGGGAAGGTGGTCGCCTATGCTTCTAGGTAGCTAAGGCCACATGAACATAATTACCCTACCCATGATCTAGAGCTTGTAGCAATTATCTTCGCACTGAAGATATGGAGGCATTACTTGTATGGTGAAAAGTGTTACATTTACACAGATCACAAAAGACTAAAATACTTGCCAACCCAGAAGCAGCTCAACCTTAGACAGAGGCAATGGATTGAGTTCCTGAAGGACTATGATTGTGTGATTGATTACCATCCTGGGAAGGCAAATGTAGTTGCTGATGCTTTGAGCAGAAAATCCATCACAGCTTTGAGATCATTGAATGCCGGTCTATCTTTGGCTCTAGATGGAGCTATTTTGGCTGAGTTACAAGTGAGGCCAAACCTGCTACAGCAGATTTTAGATGGGCAGAAGGTAGATGAGAAGCTAAAGGCTATTATGAGCAAAATCCTAGAAGGGAAAGAAACTAACTATGAAGTGAAAACAGATGGGTGTCTATACTACAAAGGAAGATTATGTGTACCAGATGATGGGGAATTGAAAGCCAGTATTCTAAAGGAGGCACACACCAGTGTTTATGCTATGCACCCAGGAAGTACAAAAATGTATCATGATCTGAAGCTTCAGTATTGGTGGCCTGGTATGAAGAAGGACATAGTTGACTATGTGACTAAATGCTTGATATGTCAGTAAGTCAAGGCAGAATATCAAGTTCCATCGGGTTTGCTACAGCCTATACGCATACCTGAATGGAAATGGGATCGGGTCACCATGGATTTTGTAAGTGGTTTACCTCTCACCCAGAAGAAGCATGATGCAATATGGGTGATAGTAGATAGATTGACGAAGTCAGCACATTTTCTGCCAGTTAGGACTGACTACTCACTGGAGAAGTTAACAGAATTATATATCAGTGAGATAGTTAGACTGAATGGAATTCCATTTTCCATCATATCTGATCGAGACCCAAGGTTTACATCGAGATTCTGGAAGAAGTTGCATGAATCCTTGGGTACACAACTCCACTTCAGCACAGCTTTCCATCCTCAGACGGATGGGCAATCAGAAAAAGTAACCCAGGTAAACAATTGAAACAAATTGAACTAATGCAAATATTGAACTGAAATGATAATAATAACATGAAATATATATCAGGTCCTTGAGGATATACTGAGAAGTTGTGTCATTGAGTTTGAGAGAAGTTGGGATAGATACCTCCCATTGGCAGAATTTGCATACAACAATAGCTACCAAGCTAGCATCCAAATAGCCCCGTATGAAGCACTGTATAGGAGGAAATGTAGAACTCCAGTGTGCTGGACTGAATTGGTTGAAGATAAACTGGTAGGGCCAGACCTGGTGAAACAGACTGAGGAGAAGGTAAAGCTAATCAAAGCCAATTTAAAGGTTGCCTCAGACAGACAAAAATCCTATGCCGACCTGAAGAGAAAAGAAATAGAATATGCGGTTTGTGAGAAAGTGTTCCTCAAGGTGTCACCATGGAAAAAGGTACTGAGGTTTGGAAGAAAAGGTAAGTTAAGCCCTAGGTTCATTGGCCCATATGAAGTCATTTAACGTGTGGATCCAGTGGCCTACAGGCTAGCTTTACCACCAGAGCTAGACAAGATCCACAATGTGTTCCACGAATCTATGCTAAGAAGATACCGCTCAGATCCTTCACATGTCATCTCCATGGAAGAAATTGAAGTACAACCGGATTTGACATATGAAAAAGAACCCATACGGATCCTGGCTCGGGAAGTGAAAGAGTTGAGGAATAAGCAGATTCCACTGGTGAAAGTGCTTTGGAGGCACCACAACACCGAGGAGGCAACTTGGGAAAGTGAAGAGACGATGAGGCAACAGTTCTCTCAACTGTTTGCATCAGGTAAATTTCGAGGATGAAATTTAAATTAGAGGGAAAGAGTTGTAACACTCTCCTTGTAGCAATTCCGTGCATTCTACTGTTCCGGTGACCGGTGTCTGTCCGGACAGCTAGAACGTTCGAAAAAATATTTAAATTAAAGTGATGAACCATAATTAACTCAAATATTAATAAAAAAAATTTAGAAAAAATTTTAAAAATAATATACAACCAAGTTAAATGAGCCGGTGCCTTAGCGATGGGTAACCCAGTGGAAAGTTGCGGTTCTCGCAACTAAGAGCCCTAGACCCAGGGGAAAATTCATAAAATAATTTTTGGGACTCCAGAGAAGGGTCATTGAGGTTCCTATGGCATTAGAATGCCAAGAAAATGCTTAGAAAAGTTTTTCAATCGGTACAGACGATTTTGGCTCAATAAGCCAAACGGAGGGCATTTTGGTCATTTCGTCTTCAGAGATGATTTTTGGCCTACTTGTCCAGTTAAGTAAATAATTATTATGATATAAAATATGAATAAATATTGCTATAAATTAAATTGAAATTGAGTAGAAAAAAAAAAGAAAATGAATTAAATAAGAAATTATGACATCACATGATGTCATTAGTGTGCCTCCACCCAATCACATGGTGGCACATGGCTATAACTCAATTAAAATGAGTTAAATGGGCAGAAATGAAAGAAAAAAAAATCACTTTTCTTTTTCCTTTCTTCTTCCATTCGTAGCCCTCCTAACCCTTACCACCATTAAAGCTTATCCAAGCTTTATAACCCACCCAAATCTCACTTGAAACCCTAAGTCCACTTCAACAAAATTTGTCTCTACATCTTGAGCAAGTGTTTAGCTGCTAAGAAAGCCAAAGAAAGTGAAGGAATTTTAAGTGGAAAAATTCTGCTCAAAAGGTTAGTGACCAATCTCTCTTCCTTTCTTTCAATATATGTTTAAGGACTTGATTGAGCTAAAAAATTTGCAAGGAATTGGAAAGAAAACTATAAGTATGCACTCTTCAAAATTTTGGCAGCCTTAGAGTATGTTATGATTTCATTGATTAGATTAATTTATAATTGTCCATGGCTGCCATTGAATATGAATTAGATGTCTTAATTCATTGCTTGCATGTGTATGAAGAATTGAAGTTGATGGAGTTAGGGTTTGGACAAAACCTAGGGTTTTGCTCTTGTGTTGGTGAATCAAAGTTTAAATGGTCAATTAGTGACCATTTGGCTGTGTATGATGAGGAAATGAAGTGAGTTGAGGCTTGGAAATTGAGTGTGGGTGAGCTGCCTTGGCTGACCTGCAGGACTGAGCATGAGTCCAGCAGGTTTTGGCAATTATAAATGGAGTTGTAGAGGTTCAATTGGAGCAAAGACAATTGGACATGAAACTAGACACATAATGACACAACTTTGGTATAGAAACCTTGCCTAGAAAACCAAACCAAGTTGACCTAAAAATTGCCCTAATCCGGGTGACCTGCATTCTGCCTGGGCAAAATGACCAAATGAACAGTGTTTATTCATTTGGTCATAACTCAGTGTAGAAAGGTCCAATTGACCTGAAATTTTACCAGCAGAAAGCTGAGACATAGACCTATAACTTTCATGAAGAACATAAATCCAAATTCTGACCATAACCTAGTCAAATTTCCAACCAAACTTAGGTTACCAAATCTGGCAGAACCAGTTTTGCCCAGATTTTTGGATTCTATCCAATCCGGCCAATTATGGTTTTTAGGCCATAACTTGAGCTAAAAAACTCCAAATGGAGTGATTCAAAAAAGGAAATGTAACTAAACAAAATAAGGAACAACTTTCATGAAGACAATTTTGCCAAATTCCTACTGTAAAAATGACCAATGGAATAGTAAACACAAAGCTTGAAATCTAAAAATTTTGAACAACTAGCACTAAGCTTAGAAATGGTATTGGCAACCAATACCAACAATTTTAGAATGCAAAATGTGGCATGTTGGGAGTATTAGAACCAATGTACCTATTGTCTATGCAAAAGTCAACATTTTAGTTGACTAATGAAATGAATAGTAACAGTTAAACTTAAATTTCAAGAATTATAAAATTTAAAAGTATAACATGCCCTAGTACACCTAGCAAGATTGATTTGGATAGGTTGGCATGCCAATAGGGTTCGGTTAGCAGTACTGCACATGGCATTATGCCATTCTATGATTTCATGGCTTTTAGCCATTCTGACATTATGTTGATACTTGGCCTTGTGCCTAATATTTATTACAGCTCATTAGTTGTTCTGTTGCACACCGGGAGATACGTATGTGACCGATGGTGTGACAGCCTGAGGTACTTGATACCCAGTGCCAGTTTACCCATTTATCTAGTCCAGTCATCGAGTATAGGTTACTTGGGCAACCAAAAATGAAAGTGAACAAATTTAATGAAATAATGAATAGAACAAGTACATAATAAATAAGATTACCAATAATGATAAAAAAATTGTCTGCATAAGACATCAGAACATGCACTGCATATTTACTTTATGTTATTCCTTTTTATTTTATTATTGGCACCACTAAGCATTATTGCTTAGTGCGTTACTTTTTGCCACGCGTAGGTTCTGGAGAGACCGACCGAGAGCCCAATAGACCACAGACTGGGTGAGATCTTCTGCAGCTTTGCATAGTGTCCATGTCACCTCATCGACATCAGTGCATTGGTAGGACACTTGATTTCATTTTAGGTATTTTGTAATTAACTTTTATTTTCTCATATGAAATTGAGACTCATGTAATGTATTTTGTTATCAATGTAAATAGTGAAAATAATGTTTATGAATGAAAAAGTGAATATTTATTTATGACTTGTACATGAATATCCTATAAAATGAAATGATGAGAAATGGGAGTATATTTGAGAAATATTGAGATTTTGTTGATGAAATGGAGTTTGAGATTGATTGAAAATTTTGGAAGTGTTTTTCATAGGTTCTGAAGAACTGTTTTATCCATTTTTAGCCAGCACTCTATCGGATTTTCTATAAAATTTGTGGAACCTCAAATAAAATTATAATTTCAATAAATGACTTCAATGAATGATATTTCATGAATTATACTTCACAACTATGAAAGAAATAAATTGGAAAGGATAAAAATGATTGAACTAAAATAGGGTGTTCCGGTACACTGTGTGACATATCTTACTTGGCTATACTGTAGATGGGTAAGGGGTGTCACAATTTGGTATGTTTTGGATTGAGAATTGATGTGAATTATGGAATGGAATTGATGGATGAGTGGTTGTTGGGTTGCTGGAAATTCTGGACCTCTAAGTCCAGTGTGCTTTCATGGTTATAAGTAGAGCTAGACAGCTCTAATTGGTCTGAGGCCAATTGGAGATGAAACTTAAGACCAAATTCCACAATTTTTATGAAGAAACCTTGCCTAAAAACTGACCATAAGTTGGTCTAAAATTTGCTTGAATCTGGAATTGGTGTTCTAGACCTGACCAAAATTGACCAAATGAATAGTAAATATTCAAGTAGGCATAACTCTCTGTAGAAAGCTCCAAATGACCTAATTCTTGAACCTATGAAAAGATTAGACATAGTAGAACACTTCTTATGAAGATCATAAACCCAAATAATGACCCTAAGTTGGTTAAATTACTAGGCTAAGTTAGTCCCTCAAATCTGCCAGAACCAAACCTATCCTAGAAATCCTGGACAAATGGCCATCCGACCAGTTTTGGAAAAAATGCCATAACTTGGGTTACAAAACTGCAAATGTAGTGATTCAAAAACCAAAATCTTTATAAGACTCAAAAATACAACTTTGATGCTTTGGCCAGCACCTAGATCCTAAAGGAACTTAAGGAAATTATTAGGACAAGTCAAGACTTCCCAATTTGGAAATCTTGCGTTAGAACCAATTTAGCCATTTGACCCCAGAACAATAATTAGACCATAACTTTCACTAGAAAATTTCAAATGGGATGAGCCAAAATGATTTGAAAACTTAAGACTTAGGGCTACAACTTTAGTTTAGAAACCTTACTCAAATTCTGAGAGTAAGGACCTCAAATGTGAATTACAAGACCTGATCTGGAACCTAGAATTATGGAGTTGTAGGGTTATGAGCCCAGGTTGATTAAATTACCATAACTCACCCAATACAATCTCAAATTTAGAAATTTTTGAACCTATGTAAACATGAGACACAGAGGAACAACTCATATGAAGAACACGAAGCAAAATTATGACCATAGCTAGTTCAATTAGCTTGACCAAGTTGAGTTCTAAAATCTGTCCTGTTCTGGAACAGTAGTGATCACTAGACCGGCACTTGGTAAATTGACCATAACTAGAGCTACGCAACTCCAAATTAAGTGATTCAAATTGAAAACAAAACTTAACACATAAAGGAATAACTTTCATTAAGATCACTTCACCAAATTTGGACAGGAAATAGGTTGAATTTGGATTCAAACCTCAGAGTTTAATACTGTCTAGAACCAAAATTTCTTAAAATTGCTTTAGTAACTTAGCCATTCATTAGGCATTTAATTAATTAGCTATTAGTGGTAGTTAAATTAAGTATTGAGACATCTCCATTGTGTGTTTTCAGTGGAGAAAGAAACCTCAAAGGACAAGGAGAAGTGAGCTAAGGGAAGAAGGGATACAATAAAGGTTTGTGCATAACTACCCCTTTTCCTTTGTTTTTCAAATTAATAATTGATTTAAAGAAACTTGTATGAATGAGTTGTGATTGTATTACATTGAGAACTATAATTTGTGAAAATGGTGTGTTGTTAACCCTTTTTGGGTAATTATTTTGAATGAAACATAATTGTGAGTTGATAAGTACCTTTGATAAATGAAAAATTATTGAATATGGTTTGAAACCATAGTTGACATGACTATTTATTTTATATTCCTTAGTAGCTTGCCTAGTGAGATGAATTGTATTTGTTTTCTCTCTCTAGCTGAAGTGTTGAGGTGTGTGCCAGTTGATGACGAATTGAATGAGTACTCATATACATGTTAGCTAGCCCTTGTATTCCCCATTAGCCTTTGGTTATTGGGATGAATTAGAAATTTGTGTTATGTTCTAAACTGTGTGGTTTTCAGCAAAAGTGTGTTCTATGATTATTTGGCATACAAATGTGATTTATAATAAATGATTCTCCTGGTTTAGAATTATATGATATTTTTCATGTGTTAAAAATTATGATTGACTTAGTTTTGATAAGTTATGATTTGTATGGAACTTTAAAATTTTAAGTTGTACACCACTGAGTATAATACTCAGCGATGACTTGTTTATGCTGTTGCAGATAAGGAGAAGGGCAAAGCAGCAGAGTGAGCTACTAGTAGCTGAGATTAAAGCTTATTTTGGGATCTTTCTCGGGTATATTATTTATACCCTTGTAAATTCATTTTTGGATGTAATTTAGTTCATATGTATCTAATAGACAAATGAGCAACTGTATAAAAAAATTTGTAATAATATATATCTGTCTTTTGAGTTTGTAAATTTGTACTTCAGTTCCATTTTAAGTTCCATTTTAAATTGTATATGTGATGATCACCATTGCTTGGTGTGGCTGAGTGAAAGGAGTTTGATTGAGTTGATTTGTGGATGATAGAATTTTATAAATTATTTTTAACAGGTTTTGAAGAATAGTTTGTTCCATTTTTAGCCGTCACTCTATCGAAATTTAAAAAAAAAAAAATTCTTAAAACAGCTAAACAAATTCTAAATGAAGTGTATGGTATGTACCTATTCTAAAGGCATTTTAATAACTCTTTCACCCTTATTTTCACTTAAATAAGAAATGGATTTGTTCAAAATTCCTTGTAATATATTTAATAGATTATCGAGAGACGTAGTTCGGTAATTTATTAGGTATGCTATGGGATCATGTCATGCCTTACAGAGGGGTAAGGTGCGATATTAAAGACCTTATATTAATGTCGCAAGGGATTTTGCGGTCGCCTGGACGAACCCTCATCGAAGTGGGAAAGAGTGAGGAGTCGCCACCTTAGTTTTGAGGGTAACTAAAGAAAACCATTTGTGAAGATAAATTGAAATAAAACCACTTCAAACCAGAGATTCTAAGTTCGGGGTCCATAAACGGGTGGGGAAGGTGTTAGGCACCCCACCTCGTCCCTTAATAAGGGTAAGTAGATTTAACTTTGCATTAGTTAGAAGGTCTTGAATGGACATGTTGATCCTTTTGACTAAAGGAGCATTTGATTTTTTCACTAAATTTGGATCACCCAAATGCAAAAGTAAATGAGACAACCTTAGTGAGTTACTGTTGCAGGTTAAGAACTATTTTATTAAAATTTAATTTAAGACTTGTATGAGAACTCTTTTCCGAACTCTTTAATATTTATTAAAATTTTGAGTTGAGATCAGATAAGAACTCTCCTCCGATCTCTATTAAATCATTAAAAATTTTGAGTTGAGACCGGATAAGAACTCTCCTCCGATCTCTATTTAATGCTTATTAAAATTTTGAGTTGAGACCGGATAAGAACTCTCCTCCGATCTCTATTAACTATTTATTAAAATTTTGATTTGAGACCGGGTAAGAACTCTCCTCCGATCTCTATTTAATATTTATTAAAATTTTGAGTTGAGACCGGATAAGAACTCTCTTCCGATCTCTATTAAGTATTTAATTAAATTTTGATTTGAGACCAGATAAGAACTCTCCTCCGATCCGTATTTAATTAAAGTTTTGAGTTGAAAATCGGATAAGAACCCTCTTCCGATCTCTTTTAAATTAACAGGAACCTTAATGGGATCTTTCCGATCTCCCAAATTTTAATTTTAGCTACATGTCATAAGGTCCTAAAGCTAAAGATTCTGGCGTTCTAAGGTGCTGGGGATAAGGCTTCTTTTAACTAGTTGATATTTTGTGACTAAATAAGAAAAGCTGGAATAAATTTTGCTGACCTCCCCTAAGGTCACTTTACCAGTACCTATGAATGTCCGATCTATTCTGTTTCGTTTACTTTGGCTTTATCCCACTTTATGGCATCTTGCCGAATTGCCGTTTACGTCAGCCTAATATTGTGGCTATTTTCCTGATGTATTATTCAGGCTCTCTCCCTTAAAAGAGACCCATAAGTTGCAGTTATCTATATTTTACCCAACCACTTACACGCTACTAGGAACTAGAAAATTTGCATTCAGAAACGACGAAGGTTAATAAAATGATAGACTGATCACTAAAGAAATAAACTCGAGAGTAACATTCTTTAAGGTTCTTTGACACTAAATGAACTTGGAGAAAATCACATGCATAAAAAGGACAAAGAGAATGCGAAAAGTAAACGTAAACACTTAACAAAACGACAATATGAGCTCTTACCTGTAAGGAGCCAAATCTATTGAAATGACTACGGGGTGACAAATAGTAATAAGACAGCAGACTGATTAGCTTGAGGGCTGATGTTCTTTGTGAACTGAAGGATGCTTAGCTAAAATGCAATAAGATTAAGATAAAAACAGAGTGTAATGAAATTGAGCTTGGATAATGGGAATGAAGACATATATGATAAAAGGCTGAGAGTGAGAGAGTGACCGGATAATGAACAAACTGAAAATGTAGAGTTCCAGCATTCAGAATCCTTTTTTAAGAAAACACTTCAGAAAACTAGTTTCAAAAGTCTTTCTAATCAAAACTTCAAATTAGCAGAGTAACAAACTGAATCAAGTTTCAGAGTTCTTCCGCTATAATAACTACCTCTCCTTTTTGCCCGTCCCTTGAACAGTTTTTTCATGCAGGTATTTATAGGAATCGGGTGCTCCCTATGAAGGGTCAGGATTCATTTTGAGGGAGATGGAGGGTCAAGATTTCAAAGGACATGATCGGGTGTTCAGGAATTAAAGAGAATCAAAATGAATGGCTGAGATCACTCTTCAGAATATTTGTCCTTTTCTTCTTTCAATCCGACGGTCCCAAATCTTCTCGTCCGGAACGATCTGAGGGCTAAGAGCGAAAGACGCTAGTATTGTCGTCTTCTCTCTTGATCCAAGGGTTCCGGGTTTGTCCTTACAAGTGAGATCAACGGTGGGGATTGGGATGTACAGGACTGTCATGACATACCCTGGCACCTGTCAGCATTGCGGGCGATTCTTAGGCGTGCGGTGGAGATCTCGTCTGCAACGCTTTAACTACCTCGGCTCTGATTCTGACGACGGTTATTTGGGATTTGTCTTATTCCTTTTGTCTTCCGATCCCTCTTCTTGACATGCTCCTATTCCGATCTCTCATGCCAATCTCCCGTCTTCCGATCTATTATTCCGATCTCTCCTTTCTCTCAGTCAGTGCGGTCAAAGCATTAATTTCCTCGATTCCGAGGCGTTAACCGTTTGCTTTCGCCAATAAATGCCCGTTTTCCCCCTATATATACCCCTGACGACGGAGATATTTCCTTCATCTGATTTTTCTCTCTTCCTTCTTTCTTTTCCAGTTCTAGCTGCTCCGGCGGTCGTTCCGGCCATGATCGTGGTTTTTGATCCTTCTCCAATGGGCTTCCTTATTCCTCGACTGAAGATTTACGACCCCGGTGATCGCATAACCTTGTCTGATGCTCCGCTGACCCTTGGCGGTTGCTTCCTCAAGTTCATTCGCTTCTCCACATTGAGTGTTCCGACAGCAGTTTCCTCCCACATTGGGTGTTCCGACAGCGGATTAAGCTCCGATCGGCGACACCCTTGGGATCAGTTATAAACCTGGGACTCTTTAGATAGGATGTCCCGCCAGTCTCTAGAGATCGCCCAAATGATGGAATCCTTCAATGTAATCAGATTTCTAGGGATCGCCTAAATGATGTAGTTAGACCTTTATTGTAATCCGATCCCTAGAGATCGCCCAAATGATGTAATCCGATCTTTTGGAAATAAAAATCTTGTTTCTCCAATTATTGATTATTTTCTGATCTCTGATATATTTGTCCGATCTGATTCCTAACAAAACGACTCTTAACTAATCCTTCATTCAAGATATTCAACTTATTATGCCGATCTCCATTTAACCGATCTCTTTGGAATGTTTGAATATTTGAGAGAAGTGTCAGAATAGCTGGCGAGTCCCACCAATCGATGCGTTGTCTAGAGCCTCGTGAGCATTAAATGCTCGGACTAGTATAAATAGGGGTGGGGGGTTAGCCAGTTGTTCTCTCATTCTATTTTCAGTCCCCTGCTCACAACTTCAAAGTTCTCTCGTTTTCTCAAGTTCTTCCGACGCCGATCAGACTCCGGTAAGGGCTTTGATCTTCTTTTTAGTTTAAGTTCTTTATTTCTTTTGAAAATGAGAGGTGCCGAAGGTCAAAGAGCGGCGAATCCTCCCTCCATTCAGTTCTCGTGGTCGTCTGACGAAGAAGAAGTGGTCGGGCCAAGCGCGCAAACAGAACCTCCTAGGGCCTCTGTTCCAGCTCGGGGGCGGGTCGGACAAACAAGTCATGTACCTTCTTCAGGGAGGGAGAATCTCCCTATGGACGAGCTGCCATCGATCTTACAAGAGTCCGATCTATAATCGTTTAGCCAGGAGTACAATATTCGCCCTGATTCGTACGAACTTATCCGGTGCCACGGCGATCACCGAGCCGATCACTTCTTTGAAGAAAATAACCTGGTAATGGTATACGAGGAACAGTTAAAGGTCGGTCTTCGGTTCCCTCTGGATGACTTCTTCAAGGAGGTCCTAAAACTTCACCGGGTGTTCATTGCTCAAATTCACCCTAACTCGTGGCGGATCTTAGTAGCTTTCCGAGGTCTATGTCGATCTAAGGGAATCAGACCTACGGCTAAGGTGTTCGCCCAGCATGCTAACTCACTTGAAAGGACGGCGAGCCTTTGGTTCTTTCAGGCGAAACCTCATTGCGGGCTCTTCACCGACCTGCCCTCCTCCCTTAAAAATTGGAAGAACCGCTTCTTCATTCTGAGGAGTAAAAATCCGACCTGCTTTGAGGACTTCCCTCGTAGCTGGTGGCACCAGGGGCCTTTGCTTCCGAAGCACATTAACCTGAACCAGGAGGAAAGCTTAATAGTGATGGATCTGAAAAATCAGGCTGCCACCCAAAAGTATTCCTGTTTAGACGCAGTGACTGCCGAGCTTCACCATTGGACCATACAGCTGCTCACCGGCCAAGATCGCGAACTTCCGCTCTCTGACCTCGGCACTGGAATTTTCTACATCTCTGATCTCAGGACCTTAGTGATCTCACTGACCTCTCCTTTGTGCAGGTATGGCGGGTGACGAAGGTTCTAGGAAGCGGAAGAAGGAAAGAGAGATCTCCCGGAAAGTAAAGGAGATGAAGCGTTCGGAGATGCTTCGAACTCCTAGCCACGAACCAGGGGAAACGCAAGGAGGCCCGTCCCGACCTTCGGGGCCGTCGATCACTGAGGCTGTCCGATCTCCTCCTCAACAAGAAGAACCGGCTCCCCCCCCTCAAGTTGCTCCAAGCACAGAAAGGGGTCCTTCTCAACCTTCTGTGAGATCCTCCTCTCGTGGCGCTCAAACGTTGATGGAGTCCCTGAAGAATAACCGGACTGTTCGAGAGAACCTCGGTTTTGCCAAAGTCTTGGGGTCTTCCATCTGCCTTTGGGAGGATCGGGAAAGGCTATCCCCGGACAGCCTTGACGATATCTTGACCCGCGCCATGAGCACGAGCGTGGAATGCACAGTGAACCGGACCATAGTTCGGGAAAAGGCTCATAGCACAGGCAAGGAGATCGAGAAGAAGAATCGAGAAATGGCTTCCCTCGATCCCAACTCGCATTCGCTCGAGATTACATATCTCAAGTTGAGGCGGGCGAAGTTCTATGAAGACAGTGGCGAGCAGAATCATGTTCGGGTGAAAGGGATCGGGCTCTCGGGAAGTCGGCGCTCGGGCCAAAGCTTCTCAGGTCGCCCAGCTTATCGAGGAGCTTAAGGCGAAAGACGAGGAGATGGTGACGGGGATAGCTGGTGCCTATGTGAATGCTCACAAGGACCTCTTGGCCGAGCTCCAAAAGCATTACCCAGAGGGGGACTTCTCTTGGATGGCCGACCTGGCTCCCGAAGGCGAGGAGGAAAGCGAAGAGGAGGCCGAGGGTGAGAGAGAAAATGAGCCAAATGTAGATCAGGCTGGGGGTGATCCCCCAGCCGAATGACTTGTAAAAAAATTTTGAAATGAAATGAAGTGGAATACCCTTTTTGTTCAATGAATGGTTATGATCGGAAAATTTCTAAATTATTAAGCACTTGATTGTCTGAGTATGTTGAAATAACTGAAGATGATTATTAACCTAAGTGTGAGAGATCGGAAAACACAATGGTCATGAGATCGGTAGGGAAGAAATGATGAACGGGACTTGATTAAAATTGGAAATTTGATTTGAACACCTAAGATCGAAATCTTCATTAAACCGGACCAAAACCTTAACTCTTAAACTTTTGAAGGGAGATCGACAATAAAACTGGTAAGAAAAGATCTAGTTCACTTTGTTTATACTACAACGGGTCGGAGAGATCGGTGAGCGATTTAATAGACTGGTAAGGCTCTGACTGATGTGAGAACCTAGCATTGATTTAATTCCCTGTGGGGAGAGATCGGAAATGTGACTGTCTATCAAAGAGAGATCGGAAATGTGATTAGCTATCAAAAGGAGACTTAGTACTGAGGTCAGTTCCAAAGTTTTATTGATTTTGGGGATCGGCCAAAATATGGTGTCGACATCTGCCCCTCTTTACATAATTTCTATTAAAGGGAAAATTTCTCGTGTAGGAATTATGTAAAGATTCAGACTCATATTTTGGACGATTAAGTGTTCGAAGTTAGGGAACTAAAGCATACCTAAACCAGTGACCTAGAGATAGGCAACAGAAGTTTAAAAGACCTAGAAAATTAAAATCAACTTGGATCAGGGAACCAGAGGTCGGCAACAGGAAATAGGAAATTGCAAGAAATTAAAATCAACTTAGATCAAGGAACCAGAGGTTGATAACAGGAAATTTAAATTGCAAGAAATTAAAAAAATCAACTTAGATCAAGGAACCAGAGGTTGATAATAGGAAATTTAAATTGCAAGAAATTAAAAAATCAACTTAGTTCAAGGAACCAGAGGTTGATAACAGGAAATTTAAATTGCAAGAAATTAAAATCAACTTAGATCAAGGAACCAGAGGTTGATAACAGGAAATTTAAATTGCAAAAAATTAAAATCAACTTAGATCAAGGAATCAGAGGTTGATAACAGGAAATTTAAATTGCAAGAAATTAAAATCAACTTAGATCAAGGAACCAGAGGTTAATAACAGGAAATTTAAATTGCAAGAAATTAAAAAATCAACTTAGATCAAGGAACCAGAGGTTGATAACAGGAAATTTAAATTGCAAGAAATTAAAAAATCAACTTAGATCAAGATACCAGAGGTTGATAACAGGAAATTTAAATTGCAAGAAATTAAAAAATCAACTTAGATCAAGGAACCAGAGGTTGATAACAGGAAATTTAAATTGCAAGAAATTAAAATCAACTTAGATCAAGGAACCAGAGGTTGATAACAGGAAATTTAAATTGCAAGAAATTAGAAAATCAACTTAGATCAAGGAACCAGAGGTTGATAACAGGAAATTTAAATTGCAAAAAATTAAAAAAATCAACTTAGATCAAGGAACCAGAGGTTGATAACAGGAAATTTAAATTGCAAGAAATTAAAAAATCAACTTAGATCAAGGAACCAGAGGTTGATAACAGGAAATTTAAATTGCAAGAAATTAAAATCAACTTAGATCAAGGAACCAGAGGTTGATAACAGGAAATTTAAATTGCGAGAAATTAAAATCAACTTAGATCAAGGAACCAGAGGTTGATAACAGGAAATTTAAATTGCAAGAAATTAAAAATCAACTTAGATCAAGGAACCAGAGGTTGATAACAGGAAATTTAAATTGCAAGAAATTAAAATCAACTTAGATCAAGGAACCAGAGGTTGATAACAGGAAATTTAAATTGCGAGAAATTAAAATCAACTTAGATCAAGGAACCAGAGGTTGATAACAGGAAATTTAAATTGCAAGAAATTAAAAAAATCAACTTAGATCAAGGAACCAGAGGTTGATAACAGGAAATTTAAATTGCAAGAAATTAAAAAAATCAACTTAGATCAAGGAACCAGAGGTTGATAACAGGAAATTTAAATTGCAAGAAATTAAAATCAACTTAGATCAAGGAACCAGAGGTTGATAACAGGAAATTTAAATTGCAAGAAATTAAAATCAACAGGAAATTTAAATTGCACTCACAAAGCAAGCCTGATCCAAACACAAGAAGTTCTTCCCCGATGAAGTGTACTTAACAGAATCCCGAAGACCAATGACGAATGGAGGACGAGTTGCAAGACTTGACCTATGGCCTTGTTCCTTCAAATGCCCCTTTTTCTGTTTTTGAGACTTTCTCCCGAAAAGCTCCCTTGCGGGTTTTCACTTCCCCTTCGTCTATATGACTAGAAGCGCCCTTTCAGGTTTTCACCTCTAGTTGTTTTTTTTTTTTTTTTTTTCCCTGCAAATCTCATAGTAAAGTTCGTGAGGTTATCAATTGTCAAATCTTAATCTTATGGCAAAAATTTTAACTGATTTAAATAGCACATTAAATAACGGGATTGCAGAAAGATAAATATAGGGGAAAGAATATAAGGGAAAGATAGAAGCATAGGGAATGAAGTGCGATTTTATTATGGTTTAATATAAACAAAGAAGAAGTTTCAAAGAATAAGGGTACGAGGATAGATCTCACATATTCCCTGTGGCTGTTTTTGAAAACCCTTAAATGCCATTATTTCTAGTTCTCTGAAGCCTTATGCCGTGACAGTTTCCTCTTCATCCTGGTTTCATGCCCCCCCCCCCCCCGCCCCACCCTATTCCTTATTTCTCCCCTTTTGTTCTCGGGATGCCCTTTCGGGTTTTCACCCCTAGATTTTTTTTTTTGTAGTGACTTACTTTTCCAAGGCGCCCTTTCGGGTTTTCATCCTTTACTCGTTTTACAGAAAGCGCCCCTTCGGGGTTTTCGCCTTCTTTCACACATTTTGCTAGGAGCGCCCTTTCGGGTTTTCACTCCTACCCTTTTTTTTTTTTTTAGGCATAATATTTTCTGACGGTGTCAGCATTCACAGGTCTCGGAAACTCTTCACCGTCCATGTGGGTCAAGATCAAGGCTCCTCCAGAAAATGCCTTTTTAACCACATAGGGTCCCTCGTAGGTTGGTGACCATTTACCCCGGGGATCATTTTGATTCGGTAGTACTTTCTTCAGAACTAAGTCCCCGGGTTGGAATTCACGCGGGCGAACGTTTTTGTCAAATGCTCTAGCCATCCTCATCTGGTATAACTGCCCATGACATGCTGCTGCTAACCTTTTCTCATCAAGCAAGTTTAACTGATCCAACCTTGACTGGATCCATTCTGACTCATCAATTCCTGACTCCTTCAGAATCCTTAGGGAAGGGATTTCAACTTCAATAGGTGATACCGCTTCCATCCCATAAACCAGCGAGTATGGAGTTGCCCCAGTTGAGGTTCTTACGGAAGTTCGGTATGCGTGGAGAGCGTAAGTAAGCATATCATGCCAATCCCTATACGTGACCATCGTCTTCCAGATTATCCTCTTGAGATTTTTGTTTGCAGCTTCCACCGCTCCATTCATCTGGGGACGGTATGGGGAGGAATTAAGGTGCCGGATTTTGTATTGATCACACAATTTCTGGATCTTCGGGCCATTCAGATTCTTAGCGTTGTCAGTGACGATTTCATTGGGGAGGCCATGCCGACAGATAATATTGCTTCTGAGAAATCTGAGAAACGTATTCTGTGTGATGTGTGTATAGGATGTTGCTTCGACCCACTTGGAGAAATAGTCGATGGCCACAAGGATGAATCTGTGCCCATTGGATGCCTTGGGATTTATGGGACCAATCACATCGATGCCCCACATTACGAAGGGCCATGGTGAGACGAGGTTGAACAACTTGTGAGGTGGCACATTGATTGGATCGGCATAGATTTGACACTTATGGCATTTTCGGAAATACTCGATGCAATCCTTTTCCATTGTGATCCAAAAATATCCACGTCGCATGATTTGCTTAGCCATCATGTGCCCATTGGCATGGGTTGCGCAATTTCCCTCATGAGTCTCAAAAAGGATTTTCTTCGCCTCCTTTGCATCCACACATCTCAGTAATTCACCGCTGGAGCTCCTCTTGTATAGGGTTTCTCCACTGGGGAAGTATCCCAATGCTAATCTTCGAATCATCTTCTTTTCATTCTTGCTTGCCCCCAAAGGGAATTCTCTAGTTCTACAGTAGACTAGGATGTCATGATACCAAGGCTTTCTATCGGGCTCTTCTTCAATCATGAAGCAATATGCTGGCTCACTTCTTGCTTTAATCTTCAATGTCTGAGCCATCTGACCCTCTTTGATTTGAGCCATAACAGCTAGAGTAGCTAAGGCATCAGCAAATTGATTCTTGTCCCTACTAAGGTGAGCGAAAGAGATTTCTTCGAATTTCTTGATCAGCTCCAATAGGTACTTCTGATACGGGATTAGCTTGGGATCCTTGGTTTGCCATTCTCCCTTGACTTGATAAATAATCAGGGCTGAGTCTCCGTATACCTCCAGCTTCCTGATTTTCATTTCGATGGCGGCCTGTAGACCTATCACACAAGCTTCATATTCCGCGATGTTGTTGGTGCAGTCGAATATCAGATTAACGGCTATCGGGAAGTGCTTTCCATCTGGGGATATTAATACAGCTCCAATTCCATTCCCAGACAAATTGACAGCTCCGTCGAAGTACATTTCCCATACATCGGCTGGCCCCTCTTCTTCGCGGTCTACTTTATTAATATGCTCATCAGGGAACTCAAAATCCAGAGCTTCATAATCCTGGATAGGATTTTCTGCTAGGAGGTCGGCAATCACGCTACCTTTTACTGCTTTCCGGGTCATATAGATTATGTCATACTGGGAGAGTATAACCTGCCACTTGGCTATCCTACCTGGCACGAATGGGCTTTCGAATACATATTTGATAGGATCCATCCTGGAGATGAGCCACGTCTTGTGGTTCAACATGTAGTGCTTGAGGCGATTTCTTTGTCGGGCTAGCAGCGACAAGTCTTTTCTAAGAAAGAGTACCTTGACTCACAATCATTGAACTTCTTACTCAGGTAATAAATAGCCCTCTCTTTTCGGCCATCATCATCATGTTGTCCCAAAACACATCCCATCGAGTTCTGGCGGACTGCCATATACAAGATAAGAGGCCTTTCTGCCACGGGTGGGACTAAAACTGGTGGGTTTTACAGATACTGCTTGATCTTCTCAAAAGCCTTTTGGCAAACTGAATCCCATTGGGTGGAGTTGTTCTTCCGGAGTAGCCTGAAAATTGGCTCAGCTTTGGCAGTGAGATTGGAAATAAATCTTGAAATGTAGTTCAACTTTCCCAGAAAACTGCGCACCTCCCTTTCTATTCTTGGGGATGGCATCTCTTGAATAGCTCGAACCTTGTCTGGATCAACCTCTATTCCCCTCTCGCTTACTATGAGTCCCAACAACTTTCCTGATCTAGCTCCGAATATGCATTTGGCAGGGTTCAGTTTCAACTGGTATTTCCTGAGTCTCTCGAATACTTTCCTCAGTACCTGCACATGAGTTTCTTCTCCCCGGGATTTGATGATCATATCATCCACATATACTTCCACCTCTTTATGCATCATATCGTGGAATAATGTGACCATTGCACGCTGGTAGGTAGCACCAGCATTCTTCAACCCAAAAGGCATGACCCGATAGCAAAATACTCCCCATTGAGTGATGAAAGCAGTTTTATCCTTATCTTCCTCGTTCATCGGGATCTGATTATACCCTGATGCCCCATCAATACACGAACACCTGCCCAATCCCGCAGCATTGTCAACTAACACATCAATGTGAGGGAGAGGGAAATCGTCTTTTAAGCTCGCTTTATTGAGATCCACATGTCGACGCACACCCGAACTCTTTCGTCCTTCTTCATTACCGGGACCACATTAGCTATCCATTGGGGATATTTGACCACTTCCAGGAACCCAGCGTCATACTGTTTCTTGACTTCATCCCAAACTTTGAGCAGTGTGTCGGGATTCATTCTCCTTAACCACCTTTCTGGGGTGTCCACGGAATTAGGGGAATTTTGTGCGTTACTATCTGAGGGTCCAAACCCACCATATCATCATAGCTCCAGGAAAATACGTCGAGGAATTCTTTAAGCAGACTGATCATATCTCCCAATTCTTCACTCTCCACTACCTTGAGTTCCCTTTTTACTTCTTCTGTGCCTAAATTTATGGTGCGCGTTCCGTCTCCACAAGGCACGAGGGAGGGCTCATCCTTTTCACTGTCTTCTTGTGTAGGGTCTTCCTCAGAATCATTTGAAGTAATGGCAGTTATGGGGATTTCGAAATTAACCAGAGGAATTTCTGAGTCTATTGGATTATTAGGTGTAAATTGATGAATGGTCCTGAATGAATAAGAAAATATATTATAAGGATGGAATTCAAAAGAAAGAGAGAATTGGATTTAAAATGCGCTATTAATTCATTAACGTTTATGCCATAAGAAAAAGGTCCATTTACAGCATTACACTTGTCACCATGGACAAAATGATCAAGTGTGGATAACCAAAGGTACTTTACTCGAAATTGAGTACAGGGATGTCCTCTGCCGTCCAGTTGTCCAATTCCTGCCCCTCAGCTATTGGCGAGACTAGGGCCTCATACAAAGAATCCAGTTGGATGACATCTATGGATGGATCATCGGGCGATTCTTCTGTATTTGCCGGATGTTGAATGATCGGTTTCGTGAAGATCTCCGTGATTCTCGGGACTACGCTTCCTTTGCCCATTTTCTGATCGAACCTCTGATCCCGAAGTATTTTCCTCATCCAGAATCGCCCATCCATGAGGGCATCCTCCTCATATCCCAAACCACAACGGCCTACCTTCTGAATAGCCAGTATGGGTTCCACAATTCCTTGCAAGGCAGTTCCTAGGCCTTTTCCCTCCTGATATCCATTCCTTGACATTACTTTGGCCACCATAGCCATAGCCCCTTCATTTCTGGTTTCTTGTAACTCAAGGGCCTGGAAAGAACTTTCCAACGACTCCTCGGCCGCTTCCATGTAAGGAAGTGATTGTGGCTTGGTGACTAATAAGGCTTCTTCTCCTCTCACCGTGATGATTCTGCCATCCATGATGTATTTTATTCTGCAGTGCGAGTTGAGGAACGGCGTTAGCGAGAATGGATCAAGGCCTCCCCAACAACATAGTGTGGTAGGCTCTATATTCATCACCGGAATGTGATTTGAAAGTGCATGCGCCAATCTGAAGTGGCAAGTCAATATCTCCCAACACTTCTCTCCTGGTACCATCAAAGGCTCTTACCACCATAGCACTTTGACGTATATCCGATTGGTCAACTGGCAACCTAGCTAAGGTAGCGCTAGGGAGTACGTTGAGAGCTGACCCGTTATCAATAAGTACCTTGGCTACTATACATCCCTTACACTTCACCGTTACATGTAGAGCCTTAGTGTGCCTTAAACCTGCAGGGTCTATCTCGTCTTCTGAGAAAGCAACAAAACTGGATGCCTGGATTTGTCCTACTATTTCTCAAACTGCCCCGGTGTGATGTCGGGGTTTACGAAGGCCTGATCCAGGATTCTCTGCAAGGCTTGTCGGTGCACTTCTGAGCTTAGGATCAGCGATAATAGTGAAATTCAGGCAGGCGTCTTTCTCAACTGCTCCACCACATCGTACTCACTTTGTTTCATTATTTGAAGCAACAACTCCTCCTCTTCTTTATGCATTGTAGGCTCTGCTTCCTCTGTCTTCTCTACATCTTCTCCTGCATTCTTCGATGACTCTCCCACCTTTACTTTCCCTTTTCTCTTTTCTTTTTCTTCGTTACTGTAACACCTCCCACTACGAGTTATGAACTCGACCTCTTGCTCAAGGGAGGAGGGCTTTGTGGCAGTGACGGGTTGGGGATCGATTTGAGGAGTAGCACTGGTGGTAGGTCCAGCATAAGTCATCTGAAAGTGTGCGTGAGGAGTGAAACATGGCTTAGGAGGTGCCGAAGGTGAAGCAAGGCTAGGAGCCGGTATACTGCTCGACGCCCCTTGAGTGAAGACTTGGAAATTGTAGTTCCAAGGTATGGCGTGGGTGTTGGTAGCGAGGCGAGGAGGAGTTCGGATACGATTCTTGGTGGTGAAGCTACTGGTGGAGAGAAGGTGATTCTGGGTTTGGAGGTAGAAGCATTCTGATTGTATCTAGTCGTGTTTACCCCAACTTCTGTCTTTGACCTCGCCTAGCATCTCAGAACCTTGAGAGACAATAAGTTCCGAACTTCTTGCCTGAATCCCTCACAACCCTACAGCTCGTGATCAGCTGCCTCTCCATGATAAGGACACCCCGTACTCTCTTCCAATCCCGCTACCTGAGGGTAGAGGTAGCCTTCCCTTGTTGCTAGAGCAAAAATTTCCTTAAAGTAAGGAACCAGCTTGTCTACTTCCAGCGTTGATCCTCCTTCATCAGGCTCTATCATATTTATACCATTGCCCGCATTATGGTTAGGCAATGGGTTCGAGGTAACATTGGGGAGGGAACCATTTCCCTCAATCTTCAACCACCCGTTTCTGATTAAAGCGTGCACTCTTCCTTGAGTGCCCCGCAGTTATCGGTTGAGTGCCCTTGTGCCCCTCCATGGTATTCACAACGGGCAGTAGCATCATACCACCTGGGGTATGGGGGCTAAATTGGATCTAGGGGAACTGGTATGATTTGGTTTATACTGACAAGGTATCGGTATATTTCATTGAGTGGGCGGGGGAGAGGTGGATCAGGGTTTCGTGGGGGTCTTGGGTTGTTTAGTGGTGGTCTTGATTGAGCGGGAGGAAGAGATGGTCTTGGTTGGTAATTTGTAGGCGGGGGATATTGTGGGCGGGGGTGTGGATAATTAGGGAAAGGAGGTGGAATTTTGGTGACTGTTTGGCCATGAGGGGGAGGATATGGCCGGTAGTTATTTTGGGGAAGTGGGGAGTAATTATTCTGACGGGTGACGGAATGCACATCACCCTCCTTTTTCTTGCCAAAGCTGGCAGTCTTCTTTGCAGGGTTCTCAGCTGACTCCTGCAGTCATCCCATTCTTAAGTTGGCCTCAATTCTCTCACCCACCTGGATGATGTCAGAAAAGCTATTGGAAGTGTTTCCAATCATCAAGTTGAAGTAGGGAGCCTTCAAAGTCTCGATAAACAGTGAACATAGTTCATTGTCGGTCACCGGAGGGTATACTTCCGCCGCCTTTTCTCTCCATCTCTGGGCATACTGCTTGAAACCTTCCCGGTCTTTCTGTGCCAAGTTCTGGAGGTCCCTCCTTGTGGGTGCCGCATCACAATTGAATTTATATTGCTTCAAGAAGGTATCAGCTAAATCCTTCCAGGAGTGCGACTTGCTCTGTCAATTGTATGCACCATCTTAGAGCTGCTCCGGAGAGGCTCTCGTGAAAGAAGTGAATGAGAAGTCTGTCATCTTCTGTTAGGGCAGACATTTTGGCAATGTAGGTTGCCAGGTGGATGCGGGGATCTGAGTTCCCGGTGTACTTGTCGAAATTCGAAACCTTGAATTTGGGTGGCACCACCATCTGGCACCAGTCTTAGTGACGACACATCGACTGAACCATACATATTCAGCCCTTCAATTGCTCTCAATCTCTCCTCTAGAGCATATAGTTTCTCACTTTCTTTTGACTTATTTTCTCCCCCCATTGCGTGGAATACTCCCCCAGTTGGGAGATGAGGGGTGAAGTGAATGGGAGGGATCACGTTTGAAGGGTATGGGTCGGTGTTTTGAATGGTTGGGTAATGAGAGTAAGGTAGGTCATTATTGGTAACCGGATTGTGATGGTGTCGGTCGGGATGGGAGACTGAAAGGTAAAAGAAGTTGAAGCTTGGTGAGGATCATTTGTTGTAGGAGGTGGAGGAGGTAGTGGTAGGCTAGGCTCTGCTGTGGGTTTATTCTGGGACATTTCCCTCATTAGTCTCATGAGTTCTGAGACTTGATCCTTTAATTCGGAAACTTGCCCCTGTAGGTTCTGTACTTGTTCCTGATCTTCCATTATCTTCTTTGTCCGAGATCTTGTTAAGTACACTCGCTTGGGTTGAACCGTGTGCTTGATCAGACTTGCCTTGTTTGAAGCAATATTGATTTCCTGTAAGGAGTAAAAAAGTTTTAAATGAACTTTGAATTTTGCTAAGGAATTAAAAGTCCTGATGCAGACGAAGGATCTGATGGCATTTGAAAGCCAGGTTGAAATCTGTAAAAGGATAATCGCCCCAATTTTATCACGGCATCGCTCGATAGTCTGACTGTGAATGACTGGATTGAATGCGCATTTATGATACCTGTCCATATAGCGCATTCAATTTTTCACATAACCCTAGCGAGGAAGTTCCTACGGGAGTCATATTATTCATTCACAAATTTACTAAACAATGGTCCAGAAATCATTTCATTAACTGAATAATTTGTACACCGTGTTTTTTACATCGGTCTAGGTTCTGGGAGGTTTTTATAATGAGATGACATTTCCTGAGATACTCATATAACCTTTCTTCTTATTTGGCAGGATCGAATGCTTTCAGAGCATACTCGGATTCAGGTAAGAGTTCTTGCTTTCCCTGTGCTATTGCTCTTTCCAGCTGGTCAACATTCTCTTTCAGTCCTTGATAGAGAGCAGCTTGTTTTTCTTTCTCTTTCCTTTCCTTAGCACACTCTTTCAAGATATCGTTAATGAGTAGTGCCTGTTCTCTTAATTCGAGCTTCTTCTTTTTGTTTTCCTGTTTATACTCTTCAATGAGCACCTCTTGGTATTTCATCTTTTCCTGAAGCTTACCATTCTGTACTTTCACTTCTTTTACCTCAGCTTGGAGAGAGTCTTTTTCCTTTTCCCACTGTTCCTCTTGCTCTTCGAACCCCATTCTTTCGGCCTTTGTCTCTTCCTTGAGCCTTCTCACTTTTCTTTTAAGTTTCTGCTGTTGGTCCTCCAACTATTTTATCTGTTCTTGCAGTTGTGAGTTCTCGGTGTTTGTTTTTCATAGTGAGTCGAGCAGACGATTATCAGCTTCTTCTAATAGGATGTTTTGGCGAGGGTTATTGTCCTCAAATTCTGTAATTGAGTGTTCTCGGTCCCTATCAGCTCTCCATTTAAGATAATCGCCCGAGGCACTTGGGCCTTTAGGCGATCTCTCCATCAAAGTAATGTTTTCCCAAGACTTGCGAGCCAGTTTCAATCCTTCGTCTTCCTTGAGCTCATGGTAGAAATGACTTAGGTGATATTCTTCAATGTCGATTCTGGACTGTGTTGAGCCAAACTGCCTCATCACCAAGGCCGGAGTGTAACTTGTGTATCCGGTTACTCCGATCAGGGATATCGACTGATTTCCTCCCGTGCTGATCAAAACGGGTTGGCCTGACGTCCATAACTTCCTCCAACAGTAATCATGGCTATTGAAACTCAAAATCCGTTCCCACCACTGCTGTTCATTCTTCGGACTGATTACCAACTGGGTCATCTTCTCGATGGGAGGCTGGTTAAGGTACCAAGTTAATCCCTTTGTCTCCACAGGACACATGTGACTGATAATCCAGAGGTATAGCAACTGAGAACAACACTTAATGGACCCTTTCCCCTGTTGTCTGCAGTAGGTTAGGGTTAACAAGGTTTCCGCAAGAATAGCCGGTATCGGATTGATCTCCTGCCTTTCTACCGTCCAGAATGCTTCCACCGCACTGCAAATTATGATTCCCAATGGTCCCGGGAACAAAATCAGACCATAGATCCCCAAGGCGAGTGCTACTGAAGCTTGATTCCATTTTTTCTCTTGGAGGTACTGATCTAACCACTTCTGGAGATATGTCCAATACCAACCATGTGTGTTTCCTTTGACTGTTTCTTTTGACTTTGCCTCCTCCGAAGGAATACCCAACAAATGTGTTAATCGTTTCCAGGTCTGCCTATGCTCAAGGTGTAGGTAGATCCGATTCTGTGTTGAATAAGGGATCCCTAGTAATGCCTGATATTCTTCCATAGTGGGAACTGTATCAATATCATTGAAAGAGAATACCCCGTACTTAGGGTTTCAAACCGACAACATGGCTTTTAATGCCGGGATTTGGACCTTGACTCGCATTAAGGTTGCAATCCTCCCATACTTCTCTTCAAATCGTGCCTTGACTTGGTTGGGAAGCAACCTCCATCCATTAGACAGGCCCTCGAGGCTGTTCATTCTGACTTCAATTCCATTCAGATCTAACGAAGGTAGTAAGCTAGCATGTGCCTTGGGAACATCATTTTGTGGGGGTACTGGAGTATGAGTCGATTTGGACCAAAGTTTAGCATTCTGAACTTCTTTTGCCGATTGACTCGAGGATGCCATGATAAATATGATGCCTATCCTTTTACAGACTCTTGGTTTGGTAATGCCTGTGGGAAAACTCGTTAGCAAGATAAATTAGGGTAATTTTGAATCATACTATTGACAGGATGACACGTACACATTTATCAAAGTAGGAAAATGTATAGGTGTTTTAGTAGAATTCAAGATTACCCTCATAAAAATGAATAAAAGGAAATTAAAGCAGAAAAGGATAAGAGTAAGTATGCCCCTTTTGTCCTATAATAGGGAGACTCCTGATATCGGACGAGCGCTACCTATTTGGATAGTTCTATCTTACAAGGTAGCTTACTACGGCTTTCAGTTATCGTGATAGTTTAGCTCAGGGCCTAATTTTCTAAAAGCCACAGGTTCCCAAATTGCCTCTACTGTAAACAGTAGAGCCCCATTCTACCCCCATGATATTATCGGGAAAATTCCACGGGTATCACAGTGAATAGAACAAGTTTAAATTTGAGCAGAAGCCTTCACGGATACTAACGGGGTAAAACCCACGGGTACCGCTACATGACCCCCTCCTATTTTCCTAAAAGGATAAGAAAGCCCGGGTATAGGGCCAAAGTGTGTGAGGACACCGTGTGAGTGTTCAGTGTGTGAAGGGACACCTTTACCTCTTCCCAATTCAGGGGGATTTTATTTTTCCATTTTTCCCTTTTTCTTTTTTTTTTTGAAACGAAGAGCACTGTAAGGAGATAAAACAGGCAAAACAAGCAAAATAGTTAGCCGCAATAACAATAATTAACGTATAAAACATCGCCGAATGAGCCCATCTAACTATAATTTGATCGGACAAAATTAAATCTACTTTTGGACCACTAGACCGGGGTTAAGTCAGTCTTTGCTATTTCCCCAGCGGAGTCGCCAAGTATGCATGAGGATTTTCGATCGCTGGACGAACCGTCATCGAAGTGGGAAAGAGTGAGGAGTCGCCACCTTAGTTTTGAGGGTAACTAAAGAAAACTATTTGTGAAGATAAATTGAAATAAAACCACTTCAAACCAGAGATTCTAAGTTCGGGGTCCGTAAACGGGTGGGGAAGGTGTTAGGCACCCCACCTCGTCCCTTAATAAGGGTAAGTAGATTTAACTTTGCATTAGTTAGAAGGGCTTGAATGGACATGTTGATCCTTTTGACTAAAGGAGCATTTGATTTTTTCACTAAATTTGGATCACCCAGATACAAAAGTAAATGAGACAACCTTAGTGAGTCACTGTTGCAGGTTAAGAACTATTTTATTAAAATTTAATTTAAGACTTGTATGAGAACTCTTTTCCGAACTCTTTAATATTTATTAAAATTTTGAGTTGAGATCGGATAAGAACTCTCCTCCGATCTCTATTAAATCATTAAAAATTTTGAGTTGAGACCGGATAAGAACTCTCCTCCGATCTCTATTAACTATTTATTAAAATTTTGATTTGAGACCGGGTAAGAACTCTCCTCCGATCTCTATTTAATATTTATTAAAATTTTGAGTTAAGACCGGATAAGAACTCTCTTCCGATCTCTATTAAGTATTTATTTAAATTTTGATTTGAGACCAGATAAGAACTCTCCTCCGATCCCTATTTAATTAAAGTTTTGAGTTGAGAATCGGATAAGAACCCTCTTCCGATCTCTTTTAAATTAACAGGAACCTTAATGGGATCTTTCCGATCTCCCAAATTTTAATTTTAGCTACATGTCATAAGGTCCTAAAGCTAAAGATTCTGGCGTTCTAAGGTCTTTGAGGATAAGGCTTCTTTTAACTAGTTGATATTTTGTGACTAAATAAGAAAAGCTGGAATAAATTTTGCTGACCTCCCCTAAGGTCACTTTACCAGTACCTATGAATGTCCGATCTATTCTGTTTCGTTTACTTTGGCTTTATCCCCCTTTATGGCATCTTGCCGAATTACCGTTTACGTCAGCCTAATATTGTGGCTATTTTCCTAACGTATTATTCAGGCTCTCTCTCTTAAAAGAGACCCATAAGTTGCAGTTATCTATATTTTACCCAACCACTTACACGCTACTAGGAACCAGAAAATTTGCATTCAGAAACGACGAAGGTTAATAAAACGATAGACTGATCACTAAAGAAATAAACTCGAGAGTAACATTCTTTAAGGTTCTTTGACACTAAATGAACTTGGAGAAAATCACATGCATAAAAAGGACAAAGAGAATGCGAAAAGTAAACGTAAACACTTAACAAAACGGCAATATGAGCTCTTACCTGTAAGGAGCCAAATCTATTGAAATCACTACGGGGTGACAAATAGTAATAAGACAATGATCGATTAGCTTGAGGGCTGATGTTCTTTGTGAACTGAAGGATGCTTAGCTAAAATGCAATAAGATTAAGATAAAAACCGAGTGAAATGAAATTGAGCTTGGATAATGGGAATGAAGACAGATATGATAAAAGGCTGAGAATGAGAGAGTGACCGGATAATGAACAAACTGAAAATGTAGAGTTCCAGCATTCAGAATCCTTTTTTAAGAAAACACTTCAAAAAACTAGTTTCAAAAGTCTTTCTAATCAAAACTTCAAATTAGCAGAGTAACAAACTGAATCAAGTTTCAGAGTTCTTCCGCTATAATAACTACCTCTCCTTTTTGCCCGTCCCTTAAACAGTTTTTTCATGCAGGTATTTATAGGAATCGGGTGCTCCCCATGAAGGGTCAGGATTCATTTTGAGGGAGATGGAGGGTCAAGATTTCAAAGGACATGATCGGGTGTTCAGGAATTAAAGAGAATCAAAATGAATGGATGAGATCACTCTTCAGAATATTTGTCCTTTTCTTCTTTCAATCTGACGGTCCCAAATCTTCTCTTCCGGAACGATCTGAGGGCTAAGAGCGAAAGACGCTGGTATTTTCGTCTTCTCTCTTGATCCAAGGGTTCCGGGTTTGTCCTTACAAGTGAGATCAACGGTGGGGATTGGGATGTACAGGACTGTCATGACATACCCTGGCACCTGTCAGCATTGCGGGCGATTCTTAGGCGTGCGGTGGAGATCTCGTCTGCAACGCTTTAACTACCTCGGCTCTGATTCTGACGACGGTTATTTGGGATTTGTCTTATTCCTTTTGTCTTCCGATCCCTCTTCTTGACATGCTCCTATTCCGATCTCTCATGCTAATCTCCCGTCTTCCGATCTATTATTCCGATCTCTCCCTTTCTGCAGTCGGTGCGGTCAAAGCATTAATTTCCTCGATTCCGGCGTTAACCGTTTTACGCTCGAGAATAAATGCCCGTTTTCCCCTATATATACCCACGACAGCGGAGACATTTCCTTCATTTGATTTTCTCTCTTGCTTCTTTCTTTTCGATTCTATTTGCTCGTGATCGTTAAGCCATGATCGTGGTTTTTGATCCTTCTCCGATGGGCTTCCTTATTCCTCGACTGAAGATTTACGACCCCGATGATAGCATAACCTTGTCTGATGCTCCGCTGACCCTTGGCGGTTGCTTCCTCAAGTTCATTCGGCTTCTCTCCACATTGAGTGTTCCGACAGCGGTTTCCTCCCACATTGGGTGTTCCGACAGCGGATTAAGCTCCGATCGGTGACACCCTTGGGATCAGTTATAAACCTGGGACTCTTTAGATAGGATGTCCCGCCAGTCTCTAGAGATCGCCCAAATGATGGAATCCTTCAATGTAATCAGATTTCTAGGGATCGCCCAAATGATGTAGTTAGACCTTTATTATAATCCGATCCCTAGAGATCGCCCAAATGATGTAATCCGATCTTTTGGAAATAAAAATCTTGTTTCTCCAATTATTGATTATTTTCCGATCTCTGATATATTTATCCGATCTGATTCCTAACAAAACGACTCTTAACTAATCCTTCATTCAAGATATTCAAATTATTATGCCGATCTCCATTTAACCGATCTCTTTGGAATGTTTGAATATTTGAGAGAAGTGTCAGAACAGCTGGCGAGTCCCACCAATCGATGCGTTGCCTAGAGCCTCGTGAGCATTAAATGCTCGGACTAGTATAAATAGGGGTGGGGGGTTAGCCAGTTGTTCTCTCATTCTATTTTCAGTCCCCTGCTCACAACTACGAAGTTCTCTCGTTTTCTCAAGTTCTTCCGACGCCGATCAGACTCCGGTAAGGGCTTTGATCTTCTTTTTAGTTTAAGTTCTTTATTTCTTTTGAAAATGAGCGGTGCCGAAGGTCAAAGAGCGACGAGTCCTCCCTCCATTCAGTTCTCGTGGTCGTCTGACGAAGAAGAAGTGGTCGAGCCAAGCACGCAAACAGAACCTCCTAGGGCCTCTGTTCCAGCTCGGGGGCGGGTCGGACCAACAAGGCATGCACCTTCTTCAGGGAGGGAGAATCTCCCTATGGACGAGCTGCCATCGATCTTACAAGAGTCCGATCTACAATCGTTTATCCAGGAGTACAAGATCGCGAACTTCCGCTCTCTGACCTCGGCACTGGTATTTTCTACATCTCTGATCTCAGGACCTTAGCGATCTCACTGACCTCTCCTTTGTGCAGGTATGGCGGGTGACGAAGGTTCTAGGAAGCGGAAGAAGGAAAGAGAGATCTCCCGGAAAGTAAAGGAGATGAAGCGTTCGGAGATGCTTCGAACTCCCGGCCACGAACCAGGGGAAACGCAAGGAGGCCCGTCCCGACCTTCGGGGCCACCGATCACTGAGGCTGTCCGATCTCCTCCTCAACAAGAAGAACCGGCTCCCCCTCCCGGTTGCTCCAAGCACGAGAAGGGGTCCTTCTCAACCTTACGTGAGATCCTCCTCTCGTGGCGCTCAAGCGTTGATGGAGTCACGAAGAATAACGGTGTTCGAGAGAACCCGGTTTTGCCAAAGTCTTGGGGTCTTCCATCGCCTTTGGGAGGATCGGAAAGGCTATCCCGGGGCGACCTTGACGATATCTTGACCCACGCCATGAGCACGAGCGTGGAATGCACAGTGAACCGGACCATAGTTCGGAAAAGGCTCATCGCTGGGCAAGGAGATCGAGAAGAAGAATCGGAAATGGCTTCCTCCGATCCCAACTCGCATCGCTCGAGGATTACATATCTCAAGTTGAGGCGGGCGAAGTTCTATGAAGACAGAGTGGTGAGCAGAATCATGTTACGGTGAAGGGATCGGGCTCTCGGGAAGTCGGCGCTCGGGCCATGAAGCTTCTCAGGTCTCCCAACTTATCAAGGAGCTTAAGGCGAAGGACGAGGAAATGGTGACGAGGATAGCTGGTGCCTATGTTAATGCTCATAAGGACCTCTTGGCCGAACTCCAGAAGCGTTACCCGGAAGGGGACTTCTCTTGGATGGCCGACTGCTCCCGGCGAGGAGGAAAGCGAAGAGAGGAGGCCGAGGGTGAGAGAGAAAATGAGCCAAATGTAGATCAGGCTGGGGGTGATCCCCCAGCCGAATGACTTGTAAAAAATTTTTGAAATGAAATGAAGTGGAATACCCTTTTTGTTCAATGAATGGTTATGATCGGAAAATTTCTAAATTATTAAGCACTTGATTGTGCAGTATGTTGAAATAATCAAGATGATTATTAACCTAAGTGTGAGAGATCGGAAAACACAATGATCATGAGATCGGTAGGGAAGGAATGCTGAACGGGACTTGATTAAAATTGAAAATTTGATTTGAACACCTAAGATCGAAATCTTCATTAAACCGGACCAAAACCTTAACTCTTAAACTTTTGAAAGGGAGATCGGCAATAAAACTGGTAAGAAAAGATCTAGTTCACTTTGTTTATACTACAACGGGTCGGAGAGATCGGTGAGCGATATAATAGGTAGTAAGGCTGACTGATGTGAGAACCTAGCATTGATTTAATTCCCTGTGGGGAGAGATCGGAAATGTGACTGTCTATCAAAGAGAGATCGGAAATGTGATTAGCTGTCAAAAGGAGACTTAGTACTGAGGTCAGTTCCAAAGTTTTATTGATTTTGGGGATCGGCCAAAATATGGTGTCAACAATTAATTTGGTTAATCAAAATGTATGCATGAAATTAATATAATTTTATCGTTGCATTTGCATATCACTAATATCACCATGAGTAACAACAACCATTTCTTGCGTAACTTATTGGATGCTAACAAGTTGGCTAAACCAAATTTAATGGACTAGCACAGAAACTTGAGAATTATTCTCAAGCAAGAAAAGAGGCTGTATTGAAAGGAGCGAAAGCGTGAAAAACACAAGTTTATATTATTGAATTCAAAAATTTTCACCTAGGGTCACATGCATCATGCAAGATTTATTTTTATCTATTTGATTTCAATGATAAACAATATATTAAAACTCTTTTAATATGTTTTTTGGATTTGTATTTGCCATTTAATATTTTAAAATTAATCAGATTAATTTTAGAACCCTAGATTAAATCAAGAACAAACACACTAACCTCTTGATGCACTGCAGTGTATTTGCGCCTTTGAGATGCGTCTTCAGGACACCAGATGTTGTTCCTCTAGCTTGTCCACACCAAGAACACCTATGGCAGCCCTTGAACAGCTTCTAAAGCTTTTTCTATTATTTAGAAAATCAAGTTCTGCCTTTTAAGAGATTAAAGATGTAAACAGGACACTGGAAACAATTTCTAGTATTTTTAATTCAAGAGATTGTTGGTTAATCTCTTTGAATTGATGAGAGATGAAAAAGAATAGATGGAGAGCCTCAAAATAGCGTGACAAAGGAGGAGTGGCTGTTGGTTGCTTTTCTTTTTTCATAACAACACTTATATAGCTAGGTTAATACATTAAACCCTTGCCACATGTCACCCTTTGATTAGCTCTAGGTTTAAGTGACCCAATCACATTGTGCCAAGTGTCAAACCCATATTTAATCTTAATATTAATCATCTTACATGATTAAAAACATTTAGCAAGCTTATGTGTAATCCCATGTGTCACCATCTCATGGTGCCACGTGTCACACAGTGAAATGACCAAAATGCCCCTGTGTCTTAATTTTGAGTTCTCAACCCAAAATAATTATTTCTCTTCTTCTAATCAATTTATATCAAATATAAATTAATTAATTAATCTCTATTAATTAATTTCTCATTAATTAAATTCATATTTAAACACTTTGAATATAAATTTAACTTATACTACACATCCAATAATTTAGATTTGGTTTCAAGTCATGCTAGAGACTTTGCAATCTAATTGCAAACCAAACCTATTTAATTAATCAATTAAACTTTTTAATTAATTAATTAAATCATATTTAATTAGGTGATAACTTGTGTATGTGTGTGACTTACTAGGCTCATCACTAATTGGCAATGAGACATGATATCAACTCTTAATATCATTAGAACTCTTTCTTGCCATAAATGATTTCTCTAAATCATTTTATGCACCTCATAGACCATGGTTAACACCTAGCATAGCATGCCATGGCCACCCAATTAGTAATAAGGTTTACCTTAAATGAACCTATAATCATATGTTACCATGCACTAGAATCTCTCTGTTACAAAATCCCAACTCAATTTGAGTCATGGTTTATGTCAAACTCCATTTGCTATGAATATTATGTTCTCTTTTAATTCCAGTTCTTGATTAAAAAGATTTTCTCATCAGAAACTCTTTTCTGAATAAATCTATCTGTCTTGGCCAGGAACTTGAAACATCAAGAACAATTAAATGAACATAGGATTTTATTTCTATTTACATAGAGGAACAGATTCCATCTTGATCAACACCTACCTCCATATATAACTAGTAGGAGCCAACACATGCCCATATACCCATACACAATACAAGTATGAAAGTAGTATCAAACTCAAACCACCTATATACAAGATAACTGTGCTATCTCAGGTCTAAAGATTATATGCACTGATATGATTTATGACAAAACAGTGACAAGAGTAAACTCCATGTGCTTGTCATAAGTGTCACTGGTTCGGCCTACTTATCATTTATAAGTGCCTATCATGTTTGTCATATGGCATGAGACTCACCATTCCATCTTATTTATATCTCATATAAATAACTTGGTAACAAACATGAATACAATCTTTCTAGATAAGTCATGTCCTTATTATGAAGTATCCTCGATTGTGAACCTATTTATGATACTTTGTACTAGAAATACTATCACTCATATTCTTAACAACTTAAGAATAGAATTTCTAATAAAATATCAATGGACCTTTTCTATTACACATAAATATATTATGTAAACGAAAAAGTGGAAATGCCTTTTATTAATAAAATATATACAAGATACTAAATGATATGCTCTAGGGCATACTACTAACAATCTCCCACTAGCACTAGAGCCATTCATTACAATATCTTAGACCTATCTTCTCAAGCTGTCGGTCTAGCTGAGCTTGTGACAAAGGCTTAGTGAATGAATCAATTTGGATTTTGGTGATGCTATTTTCTGCATGGCTATATTGCCTTGCCCAACTATATCTCTGATAATGTGGTAGTGCCTTTCTATGTGTTTGGATTTTGGGTGAGACCTTAGTTCCTTAGCCTGTATGACTGCTCCATTATTGTCACAGTGTAGTGGAACTGCTGACTCAATGGAAGGAACTACTGTAAGTTCTGTTACAAACTTCTTTATCCAAATAGCTTCCTTTGTAGCATCTGATGCAGTAATATACTCAGCCTCTGTAGTGGAATCTGCAGTTGTGCTCTGTTTGGAACTCTTCCAACTGACTGCACCTCCATTACAAATGAACACATATCCAGAGGTAGACTTTCTATCATCGATATCTGATTGGAAGTCAGAATCAGTATAACCATCCAATTGCAAGTCTCCACCTCCATAAATCAAGAATAAATCCTTAGTTTTTCTCAAGTACTTAAGGATATTCTTGACAGCTATCTAGTGTTCCAAACCTGGATTGGATTGATACCTTCTAGTCAAACTAATAGCATATGCGATATCCGGCCTAGTACACAATATTGCATACATTAAAATTCCAATAGTCGAAGCATATGGAATCCTAGCCATCTTATCTCTTTCTTCAGGTGTCTTTGGAGACATCTCTTTAGAAAGATGGATACCATGTCTCACTGGTAACAATCCTCTCTTGGAATCAAGTATGTTAAACCTCTTTAACACCTTTTCCAAGTATAGACTTTAGGATAAACCAATTATTCTTTTCGCTCTATCTCTATAGATGCGAATCCCAAGAATATAGGTTGCCTCCCCTAAGTCTTTCATGGAGAATGTATTTGATAACCATACCTTTATAGTTGTCAACATACCTGTGTCATTACCCATCAACAGTATGTCATCCACATATAAGACAAGGAAAGTGATAGCACTGTCACTAACCTTCTTATATACACATGGCTCATCCTCATTTTTTATAAAACCAAAGGATTTAATGGCTTCATCAAAACAGATGTTCCAACTCCTCGAAGCTTGTTTCAACCCATAAATGGATCAATTTAGCTTGCATACCTTGGAACCATCTTGGGATTCAAAACCCCTAGGTTGCTCCATGAAAATATTTTCTTCAATATATCCATTGAGAAAAGTTATTTTGAAATCCATATGCCAAATCTCATAATCATAGTATGCAACTATTGCTAATAGAATCCTAATTGATTTAAGCATTGCAATAGGCGAGAAAGTCTCCTCATAGTTGATTCCTTGCCTTTGGCGAAACCCTTTCGCTACTAGCCTTGCCTTATAGGTCTCTACCTTTCCATCAGAACCAATTTTCTTTTTGAAAACCCATTTGTTCCCTATAGGTACAATAACTTCAGGTGGGTCAACAAGATCCCAAACTTGATTCTTATACATGGAATCAATTTCGGATTTCATAGCATCAATCCATTTTAAAGAGTCTATATCTGATATAGCTTCTTCATAGGTAAGTGGATTATCTCCATGATCTACTTCTTCATGAGTAGACAACTCTTGTTCTTCTTCATGAAGGAAACTATATCTCACTGGTGGGTGAGATACCCTGGTTGTTCTACGAGGAACAGCTGTAGATGTTTCATCAACGGGTGTAGGTTGACTAGATGGATCTATATCCATCTGATCTGTTGGTTGGTTAGAATTCTCCAATTCTAACTCTATTTGTCTTCCTTTGCCTCCTTTTTGAACAAAATGTTGTTCAAGAAATGTAGCATCTCTACTCACCACAACCTTTTGTGATGTAGGCAAATAAAAATAATATCCAAAACTATCTTTTGGATATCCAACAAATCGACCTTTTTCTGATCTGGTTTCCAATTTATCAGTGTTCAGCTTTTTGACATAAACTGGACAACCCCAAATCTTAACATGCTTAAGACTTGGTTTTCTTCCATGCCATATCTCATAAGGTGTGGAAGAAACTGATTTTGATGGAATCCTATTTAGAATATACAAAGCTGATTCTAATGCAAATCCCCAAAAGGAGATTGGCATATTAATATAGCTCATCATACTACGTACCATATCCGATAGGGTACGATTTCTCCTTTCAGATACACCATTCAGCTGTGGCGTTCCTGGAGGAGTCAGTTGGAAACAATGCCAAGCTCTCTCAAGTATTCATCAAATTCAGTACTCAAATATTCTCCTCCACGATCTGATCGAAGAGTTTTAATACTCTTTCCTGTTTGATTTTCTATTTCAGATTTAAATTCTTTGAACTTTTCAAAGGATTCATGTTTGTATTTCATCAAATACAAATACCCAAACCTTGATTTATCATCAGTAAAGGTAATAAAGTAATGAAAATCGCCTTTAACCATTTCCTTAAATGGATCACATACATCACTATGTATTAGTTCCAAAATATTTTTAGCTCTTAGTCCTTGTCCAACAAAGGGTAATCTAGTCATTTTGCCCTGAAGGCAAGATTCACAAGTTGGAGTAGGCTCAGAGCCCAATGAGGATAAAATCCCTATTTTCTCCAATTTTGCAATCCTATCTTCTACAATATGACCTAATCTTAAGTGCCAAATATATTTTGAACTTGAGTTGATTTTCATCATGGCATTGCATTCTTTTAGATTGCTATACTCTGAACAGTGGAAACACTTTCCTGCTAGCAGTGGAAATACTTTCCTTTACCTTTATCAACTTTGATCTTTGTTTTTCTGTTTGGCTATCTTCTTGGAAGATCTTGGAACTTGAGGTTTCTTTTTCTAATTGCCCTTTTTCTTATTGGACTTTCCAACAGAAAAATATGCAATCAAAGCTACCTCTTTTCCTTTATTGCCTGGTATATTCTTTTGGGCAATAACCAGCATATTGAGTAAACCAGCTAAGGTGCATTCCTGTTTAGTCATATGGAAATTTGTCACAAAATTCCCAAAAGACTCAAGAAGGGACTGAAGGATCAAATCCATCAGTAGTTGGAAATCCATGTTGAAGTCAAGATGTTCCAACTGCTTAATCAGCCGAATCATCTTGTGGACATGATCCCCAACATTCTGTCCCTCAGACATCCTCATGCGGAACAGCTGCCTAGATATCTCATACCTAGCATTTCTATTGTGCTCACCATACAACTCTTGTAGGTGAAGGAGGATCTCACTTGCACTCTGCATGTTTTCATGCTGCTTCTGTAACTCATTACTCATGGAAGCAAGCATGTAACACTTAGCTCTCATATCATGCTCCTTCCCCTTGTCTAAAGTTTCATGTTCCTCTTGAGTGGCCTCTGGACGTAAGTGAAGGAACGGAAGCGTGAAAAACACAAGATTATACCATTGAATTCAAAAATTTTCACCTAGGGTCACATGCACCATGCAAGATTTATTTTTATCTATTTGATTTCAATGATAAACAACATATTAAAACTCTTTTAATATGTTTTTGGATCTATATTTGCCATTTAAGATTTTAAAATTAATCAAATTAATTTTAGAACCCTAGATTAAATCAAGAACGATTACACTAACCTCTTGATGTGCTGCAGCGTGTCTGCGCCTTTGAGATTCGTCTTCAGGACACCAGATGTTGTCCCTCTAGCTTGTCCACACCAAGAACACCTATGGCAGCCCTTGAACAGCTTCTAAAGCCTTTTCTATTAATTAGAAATTCAAGTTCTGCCTTTTAAGAGATTAGAGATGTAAACAGGACATAGAAACAATTTCTAGCGTTCTTAATTCAAGAGATTGATGGCTAATCTCTTTGAATTGATGAGAGATGAAGAGAAATAGCTGGAGAGGCTCAAAGTGGCGTGACAATTGAGAGGAGAGGCTGCTGGTTATGTTTTCTTTTCATAACCACACTTAAATAGCTAGGTTAACACATTAAACCCTAGCCACATGTCACCTTTTGATTAGCTCTAGGTTTAAGTGACCCAATCACATTGTGCCAAGTGTCAAACCTATATTTAATCTTGATTTTAATCATCTTACATGATTAAAAAAAAACATTTGGCAAGCTTATGTGTTATGCCATGTGTCACCATCTCATGGTGCCACGTGTCACAATCGTGAAATGACCAAAATGCCCTGTGTCTTAATTTTGAGTTCTTAACCCAAAATAATTATTTTCTTCTTCTAATTAATTTATATCAAATATAAATTAATTAATTAATCTCTATTAATTAATTTCTCATCAATTAAATTCATATTAAACACTTTAAATATAAATTTAATTTATACTACACATCCAATAATCTAGATTTGGTTTCAAGTCATGCTAGGGACTTTGCAATTTAATTGCAAACCAAATCTATTTAATTAATCAATTAAACTCTTTAATTAATTAATTAAATCATATTTAAATAGGTGATAACTTGTGTATGTGTGTGACTTACTAGGCTCATCACTAATTGGCAATGAGACATGATATCAACTCTTAATATCATCAGAACTCTTTCTTACCATAAATGATTTCTCTAAATCATTTTATGAACCTCATAGACCATGGTTAACACCTAGCATAGCATGCCATGGCCACCCAATTAGTAATAAGATTTACCTTAAATGAACCTATAATCATATGTTACCATGCACTAGAATCTCTCTGTTACAAAATCCCAACTCAAGCTGGAGTCATGGTTTATGTCAAAATCCATTTGCTATGAATATTATGTTCTCTTTTAATTCCAGTTCTTGATTAAAAGATTTTTCTCATCAGAAACTCTTTTCTGAATAAATCTATCTGTCCTGGCAGGAACTTGAAACATCAAGAACAATTAAATGAACATAGGATTTTATCTCTATTTACTTAGAGGAACAGATTCCATCTTGATCAACACCTACCTCCATATATAACTAGCGGGAGCCAACACATGCCCATATACCCATACATAGTACAAGTATGAAAGCAGTATCAAACTCAAACTACCTATATACAAGATAACTGTGCTATCTCAGGTCTAAAGATTATATGCACTGATATGATTTATGACAAAATATTGACAAGAGTAAACTCCATGTGCTTGTCATAAATGTCACTGGTTCGGCCTACTTATCATTTATAAGTGCCTATCATGTTTGTTATATGGCATGAGACTCACCATTCCATCTTATTTATATCTCATATAAATAACTTGGGAACAAACATGAATACAATCTTTCTGGATAAGTCATGTCCTTATTATGAAGTATCCTCGATTGTGAACCTATTTATGATACTTTGTGCTAGAAATATTGTCACTCATATTCTTAACAACTTAAGAATAATATTTCTAACAAAATATCAATGGACCTTTTCTATTACACATAAATATATTATGTAAACGGAAAAGTGGAAATGCCTTTTATTAATAAAAATATGTACAAGATACATACTAAATGATATGCTCTAGGGCATACTACTAACAATCTCCCACTAGCACTAGAGCCATTCATTACAATATCTTAGACCTATCTTCTCAAGATATCGGTCTAACTGAGTCTGTAACATAGGCTTAGTGAATGGATCAGCTGGATTTTCAGCTGATGCTATTTTCTGCATGGCTACATCGCCTCGCCCAACTATTTCTCTGATAATGTGGTAGTGCATTTCTATGTGTTTGGATTTCTGGTGAGACCTTGGTTCCTTAGCCTGTATGACTACTCCATTGTTGTCACAGTGTAATGGAACTGCTGACTCAATGGAAGGAACTACTGTAAGTTCTGTCACGAACTTCTTTATCCAAACAGCTTCCTTTGCAGCATCTGATGCAGCAATATACTCAGCCTCAGTAGTGGAATCTGCAGTCGTGCTCTGTTTGGAACTCTTCCAACTGACGCACCTCCATTACAAATGAACATATATCCAGAGGTAGACTTTCTATCATCGATATCTGATTGGAAGTCAGAATCAGTATAACCATCCAATTGCAAGTCTCCACCTCCATAAATCAAGAATAAATCCTTAGTTCTTCTTAAGTACTTAAGGATATTCTTGACAGCTATCCGGTGTTCCAAACCTGGATTGGATTGATACCTGCTAGACAAACTAACAGCATATGCGATATCCGGCCTAGTACACAACATTGCATACATTAAACTTCCAATAGCTGAAGCATATGGAATCCTGGCCATCTTATCTCTTTCTTCAGGTGTCTTTGGAGACATCTCTTTAGAAAGATGAATACCATGTCTCACTGGTAACAATCCTCTCTTGGAATCAAGCATGTTAAACCTCTTTAACACCTTTTCCAAGTATAGACTTTGGGATAAACCAATTATTCTTTTCGCTCTATCTCTATAGATGCGAATCCCAAGAATATAGGTTGCCTCCCCTAAGTCTTTCATGGAGAATGTATTTGACAACCATATCTTTATAGTCGTCAACATACCTGTATCATTACCCATCAACAGTATGTCATCCACATATAAGACAAGGAAAGTGATAGCACTGTCACTAACCTTCTTATATACACATGGCTCATCCTCATTTTTGATAAAACCAAAAGATTTAATGGCTTCATCAAAACGGATGTTCCAACTCCTCGAAGCTTGTTTCAACCCATAAATGGATCACTTTAGCTTGCATACCTTGGAACCATCTTGGGATTCAAATCCCCTAGGTTGTTCCATGAAAATGTTTTCTTCAATGTATCCATTGAGAAAAGCTGTTTTGACATCCATCTGCCAAATCTCATAATCATAGTATGCAGCTATTGCTAATAAAATCCTAATTGATTTAAGCATGGCAACAGGCGAGAAAGTCTCCTCATAATCTATTCCTTGCCTTTGGCGAAACCCTTTCGCTACTAGCCTTGCCTTATAGGTCTCTACCTTTCCATCAGAACCAATTTTCTTCTTGAAAACCCATTTGTTCCCTATAGGTACAATACCTTCAGGTGGGTCAACAAGATCCCAAACTTGATTCTTATACATGGAATCAATCTCGGATTTCATAGCATCAATCCATTTTGAAGAGTCTATATCTGATATAGCTTCTTCATAGGTAAGTGGATCATCTCCATGATCTACTTCTTCATGAGTAGACAACTCTTGTTCTTCTTCATGAAGAAAACCATATCTCACCCTGGTTGTTCTACGAGGAACAGTGTAGATGTTTCATCAATAGGTGTAGGTTGACTAGATGGATTTATATCCATCTGATCAGTTGGTTGGTTAGAATTCTCCAATTCTAACTCTATTTGACTTCCTTTGCCTCCTTCTTGAACAAACTATTGTTCAAGAAATGTAGCATCTCTACTTATCACAACCTTTTGTGAAGTAGGCAAATAAAAATAATATCCAAAACTATCTTTTGGATATCCAACAAATTGACCTCTTTCTGATTTGGTCTCCAATTTATCAGTGTTCAGCTTTTTGATATAAGCTGGACAACCCCAAATCTTAACATGCTTAAGACTTGGTTTTCTTCCATGCCATATCTCATAAGGTATGGAAGAAACTGATTTTGTTGGAATCCTATTCAGAATATATAAAGCTGATTCTAATGCAAATCCCCAAAAGGAGATTGGCATATCAGTATAGCTCATCATACTACGTACCATATCCAATAGGGTACGATTTCTCCTTTCAGATACACCATTCAACTGTGTATGCGTTCTGGAGGAGTCACTGGAAACAATGCCATGCTCTCTCAAGTATTCATCAAATTCAGTACTCAAATATTCACCTCCACGATCTGATCGAAGAGCTTTAATACTTTTTCCTGTTTGATTTTCTACTTCAGATTTAAATTCCTTAAACTTTTCAAAGGATTCATGTTTGTATTTCATCAAATACAAATACCCAAACCTTGATTTATCATCAGTAAAGGTAATAAAATAATGAAAATCCCTCTAGCCATTTCTTTAAATGGACCACATACATCACTATGTATTAGTTCCAAAATATTTTTAGCTCTTTAGCCCTTGTCCAACAAAGGGTGATCTAGTCATTTTGCCCTGAAGGCAAGATTCACAAGTTGGAGTAGGCTCAGAGCCCAATGAGGATAGAATCCCCATTTTCTCCAATTTTGCAATCCTATCTTCTACAACATGACATAACCTTAAGTGCCAAATATATTTTGAACTTGAGTTGGTTTTCACCATGGCATTGTATTCTTTTAGATTGCTATACTGCGAACAATGGAAACACTTTCTCGCTAGCAAAGTGGAAACACTTTCCTTTGCCTTTATCAACTTTAGTCTTCCTTTTTCTGCTTAGCTATTTTCTTGGAAGACCTTGGAACTTGAAGTTTCTTTTTCTTATTGCCCTTCTTCATGTTGGACTTTCCAATGAAGAAGATGCAATCAAAGCTACCTTTTTTCCTTTATTGCCTAGCATATTCTTTTGGGCAATAACCAGATGTTGAGTAATTCACTAAGGTGCATTCTGTTTAGTCATATGGAAATTTGTCACAAAATTCCCAAAAGACTCAAGAAGGGATCAAGGATCAAATCCATTGTAGTTGGAAATCCATGTTGAAGTCAAGATGTTCTAGCTGCTCAATAAGCTGAATCATCTTGTGGACATGATCTCCTACATTTTGTCCCTCAGACATTCTCATGCGGAATAGCTGTCTAGATATCTCATACCTAGCATTGCTGTTGTGCTCACCATACAACTCTTGTAGGTGAAGAAGGATCTCACTTGCACTCTGCATGTTCTCATGCTGCTTCTATAACTCATTACTCATAAAAGCAAGCATGTAATATTTGGCTCTCATATCATGCTCCTTTCACTTGTCCAAAGTGTCATGTTCCTCTTGTGTGGCCTCTGAGGTAAGGGACCAGAACATTTTGAATCTAGAACATATCCCATATGTTCAAGGTTCAGACAAGTTTCAATTTCTTAGCCAATCATCGCATTAGGTAGGTCCCAACACATTGCAAAGTCAAGCATGCTTGCAAGGATATTGGGGGTGGTGTTTTTGTGTTGCTTTTTTTTATTTTTTAATAGAAAAAAAAATAAAGAAAGATTAATTAGTAAATGTATGTATTAAATAATGATTAATGATTAATTTAATCAAATTGGTCCTCCCACTACTAACTTAATCCTAACTACATCCAAAAGTAAAAAAAAAAAGAAAATCCTAGATGGATGGGGTGATTGTATTCTTTTAATTCTTATTTCTCTATTGATCATCCTCGGATTATATTAATTTACAATTAATAAACTATAAGTGAGCAACTCATGCCCATCATCATCATCATGAGGTTCAATCAATTCCCAAAACTCAAAATCGGTACATCCAATATTTTATTATCTTGCATTGTTTAAGTTGATCTATGTGATTAAATTATTAATTATAATTTTAATGTCCTCAGTACATCAACCAATAACAACCAAACCATTTATTTACATACACAATTCATGCTTAACAAATTAACAAAATTTCTAAAATTCTTGCATTATTTTGCAACTTTTTAAAATTTCTTAAAAAATTTAAAAAAATATTACCCTTATGGAGGGCTATTATATTAAATTACTTTATTTATAGCATTTTTTGTTAATCATTTGTTTTGAAGATTTTATAGCCATCCTAATTACTACTAAGGTCATATATTATATTTATATTATCCATTTATATATATCATATATATACATACATACTATGCATTCATCTCATTAATTCATGGATGATATAAAAATATGGTGATTTTCTCATTCTTTCTAATTCCCAAATCAAGAATTATTGGGCATTTTTAGGTGCATTTCATCATTTCATTTTACAAGAGTTGCTGAAGGAGACATAATAAACATACACTTGATATTGAATTTTCCACCTCCTAATATCAATGCTCTTGACCTCAATGAATTTCTTACAATCCAATATTACATAGTAATCCTTAGCATACCATACAAAAATTACAAAGACTTAAATAAAATTAAATACAAAAATAAAAATATTACAAATTACAAACTACATAAATAAATAAAATTAAATTAATTTAATTAATTAAAGATCCCAAAGAAACATAAAAATAAAAATCCAATCACATTGGTCTTTTTCTGATCATCTGTCATCCATCATATCATTCTCATCAAATATTAAAAAAAATATAAATACTAAATTAAATTGAATATCTCATATTCAACTTCAAATATCATTTTTGAATATGATTCAAATAAATTTAAAATTCAAATTTGAATCTCAATCAAACAAATTTAAAATAAATTTCAAATTTGAATCACATTCAAACAAAATCAAATTTTTTTTATTTTTTCATAAAAATTTTTAAAAAAATATTTTGAATCATTTTCAAATATTTTTCAAATCAGATTCAAATTTTTTTTTAAATATCAATCAAAATCAAAAAAAAATACTTTTAAAAAACAATTTGAAACACATTTCTTCAACACATTTTAAAATTTTTTTTCAATTTTATTTTCACATTTTTAAAATTCATTTTTTTTTTTAAATTTGATTGATTTAAATTTAATTTATTAAAAAAAATTATTAACTAATTAAAAATTAGATCAAAAGACAAGCCTTAGATTGTTGCAAAACCTTTGAAAAACCCATGGAACCATTGTTGCATTATGGAACCAACCAGTTGCACACCATACCTCAATGCACCATTCACCATGTGACGCCACATCTCCAACCAACCAATTCATCATCTTGATCAACACAATTAAATTTGAAGGAACTAAGCGTGAAAAACACAAGATTATACCATTGAATTCAAAAATTTTCACCTAGGGTCACATGCACCATGCAAGATTTATTTTTATCTATTTGATTTCAATGATAAACAACATATTAAAACTCTTTTAATATGTTTTTGGATCTGTATTTGCCATTTAAGATTTTAAAATTAATCAAATTAATTTTAGAACCCTAGATTAAATCAAGAACGATTACACTAACCTCTTGATGTGTCAGCGTGTTCGCGCTTTGAGATTCATCTTCGTGACACCGATGTTGTCCCTCTAGCTTGTCCACACCAAGAACACCTATGGCAGCCCTTGAACAGCTTCTAAAGCCTTTTCTATTAATTAGAAATTCAAGTTCTGCCTTTTAAGAGATTAGAGATGTAAACAGGACATAGAAACAATTTCTAGCGTTCTTAATTCAAGAGATTGATGGCTAATCTCTTTGAATTGATGAGAGATGAAGAGAAATAGCTGGAGAGGCTCAAAGTGGCGTGACAATTGAGAGGAGAGGCTGCTGGTTATGTTTTCTTTTCATAACCACACTTAAATAGCTAGGTTAACACATTAAACCCTAGCCACATGTCACCTTTTGATTAGCTCTAGGTTTAAGTGACCCAATCACATTGTGCCAAGTGTCAAACCTATATTTAATCTTGATTTTAATCATCTTACATGATTAAAAAAAAACATTTGGCAAGCTTATGTGTTATGCCATGTGTCACCATCTCATGGTGCCACGTGTCACACTGTGAAATGACCAAAATGCCCCGGTGTCTTAATTTTGAGTTCTTAACCCAAAATAATTATTTTCTTCTTCTAATTAATTTATATCAAATATAAATTAATTAATTAATCTCTATTAATTAATTTCTCATCAATTAAATTCATATTTAAACACTTTAAATATAAATTTAATTTATACTACACATCCAATAATCTAGATTTGGTTTCAAGTCATGCTAGGGACTTTGCAATTTAATTGCAAACCAAATCTATTTAATTAATCAATTAAACTCTTTAATTAATTAATTAAATCATATTTAAATAGGTGATAACTTGTGTATGTGTGTGACTTACTAGGCTCATCACTAATTGGCAATGAGACATGATATCAACTCTTAATATCATCAGAACTCTTTCTTACCATAAATGATTTCTCTAAATCATTTTATGAACCTCATAGACCATGGTTAACACCTAGCATAGCATGCCATGGCCACCCAATTAGTAATAAGATTTACCTTAAATGAACCTATAATCATATGTTACCATGCACTAGAATCTCTCTGTTACAAAATCCCAACTCAAGCCGAGTCATGGTTTATGTCAAAATCCATTTGCTATGAATATTATGTTCTCTTTTAATTCCAGTTCTTGATTAAAAGATTTTTCTCATCGAAACTCTTTCTCAATAAATCTATCTGTCTGCCAGAACTTGAAACATCAAGAACAATTAAATGAACATAGGATTTTATCTCTATTTACTTAGAGGAACAGATTCCATCTTGATCAACACCTACCTCCATATATAACTAGCAGAGCCAACACATGCCCATATACCCATACATAGTACAAGTATGAAAGCAGATCAAACTCAAACTACCTATATACAAGATAACTGCTATCTCAGGTCTAAAGATTATATGCACTGATATGATTTATGACAAAACATTGACAAGAGTAAACTCCATGTGCTTGTCATAAATGTCACTGGTTCGGCCTACTTATCATTTATAAGTGCCTATCATGTTTGTTATATGGCATGAGACTCACCATTCCATCTTATTTATATCTCATATAAATAACTTGGGAACAAACATGAATACAATCTTTCTGGATAAGTCATGTCCTTATTATGAAGTATCCTCGATTGTGAACCTATTTATGATACTTTGTGCTAGAAATATTGTCACTCATATTCTTAACAACTTAAGAATAATATTTCTAACAAAATATCAATGGACCTTTTCTATTACACATAAATATATTATGTAAACGGAAAAGTGGAAATGCCTTTTATTAATAAAAATATGTACAAGATACATACTAAATGATATGCTCTAGGGCATACTACTAACAATCTCCCACTAGCACTAGAGCCATTCATTACAATATCTTAGACCTATCTTCTCAAGATATCGGTCTAATCGAGTCTGTAACATAGGCTTAGTGAATGGATCAGCTGGATTTTCAGCTGATGCTATTTTCTGCATGGCTACATCGCCTCGCCCAACTATTTCTCTGATAATGTGGTAGTGCATTTCTATGTGTTTGGATTTCTGGTGAGACCTTGGTTCCTTAGCCTGTATGACTACTCCATTGTTGTCACAGTGTAATGGAACTGCTGACTCAATGGAAGGAACTCATGTAAGTTACATCACGAACTTCTTTATCCAAACGACTTCCTTTGCGGCATCGATGCGAGAATATACTCGACCTCGATGAGTGGAATCTGCGATGCGTGCTCTGTTTGGAACTCTTCCAACTGACGCACATCCATTACAAATGAACATATATCCAGAGGTAGACTTTCTATCATCGATATCTGATTGGAAGTCAGAATCAGTATAACCATCCAATTGCAAGTCTCCACCTCCATAAATCAAGAATAAATCCTTAGTTCTTCTTAAGTACTTAAGGATATTCTTGTGACTATCCTGTTCCAAACTGGATTGGATTGATACCGCTAGACAAACTAACGAGATATGCGATATCAGGCCTAGTACACAACATTGCATACATTAAACTTCCAATAGTGAAGCATATGGAATCTGGCCATCTTATCTCTTTCTTCGGTGTCTTTGGAGACATCTCTTTAGAAAGATGGATACCATGTCTCCTTTGGTAACAATCCTCTCTTGGAATCAAGCATGTTAAACCTCTTTAACACCTTTTCCAAGTATAGACTTTGGGATAAACCAATTATTCTTTTCGCTCTATCTCTATAGATGCGAATCCCAAGAATATAGGTTGCCTCCCCTAAGTCTTTCATGGAGAATGTATTTGACAACCATATCTTTATAGTCGTCAACATAACTGTATCATTACCCATCAACGTATGTCATCCACATATAAGACAAGGAAAGTGATAGCACTGTCACTAACCTTCTTATATACACATGGCTCATCCTCATTTTTGATAAAACAAAAAGATTTAATTGATTTATCAAAACGGATGTTCCAACTCCTCGAAGCTTGTTTCAACCCATAAATGGATCGCTTTAGCTTGCATACCTTGGAACCATCTTGGGATTCAAATCCCCTAGGTTGTTCCATGAAAATGTTTTCTTCAATGTATCCATTGAGAAAAGTTGTTTTGACATCCATCTGCCAAATCTCATAATCATAGTATGCAGATATTTATAATAAAATCCTAATTGATTTAAGCATGGCAATAGGCGAGAAAGTCTCCTCATAATCTATTCCTTGCCTTTGGCGAAACCCTTTCGCTACTAGCCTTGCCTTATAGGTCTCTACCTTTCCATCAGAACCAATTTTCTTCTTGAAAACCCATTTGTTCCCTATAGGTACAATACCTTCAGGTGGGTCAACAAGATCCCAAACTTGATTCTTATACATGGAATCAATCTCGGATTTCATAGCATCAATCCATTTTGAAGAGTCTATATCTGATATAGCTTCTTCATAGGTAAGTGGATCATCTCCATGATCTACTTCTTCATGAGTAGACAACTCTTGTTCTTCTTCATGAAGAAAACCATATCTCACTGGTGGGTGAGATACCCTGGTTGTTCTACGAGGAACAGCTGTAGATGTTTCATCAATGGGTATAGGTTGACTAGATGGATCTATATCCATCTGATCTGTTGGTTGGTCAGAATTCTCCAATTCTAACTCTATTTGTCTTCCTTTGCCTCCTTCTTGAACAAACTATTGTTCAAGAAATGTGGCATCTCTACTTATCACAACCTTTTGTGAAGTAGGCAAATAAAAATAATATCCAAAACTATCTTTTGGATATCCAACAAATTGACCTCTTTCTGATTTGGTCTCCAATTTATCAGTGTTCAGCTTTTTGATATAAGCTGGACAACCCCAAATCTTAACATGCTTAAGACTTGGTTTTCTTCCATGCCATATCTCATAAGGTATGGAAGAAACTGATTTTGTTGGAATCCTATTCAGAATATATAAAGCTGATTCTAATGCAAATCCCCAAAAGGAGATTGGCATATCAGTATAGCTCATCATACTACGTACCATATCCAATAGGGTACGATTTCTCCTTTCAGATACACCATTCAACTGTGGCGTTCCTGGAGGAGTCAGCTGAGAAACAATGCCATGCTCTCTCAAGTATTCATCAAATTCAGTACTCAAATATTCACCTCCACGATCTGATCGAAGAGCTTTAATACTTTTTCCTGTTTGATTTTCTACTTCAGATTTAAATTCCTTAAACTTTTCAAAGGATTCATGTTTGTATTTCATCAAATACAAATACCCAAACCTTGATTTATCATCAGTAAAGGTAATAAAATAATGAAAGCCCCCTCTAGCCATTTCTTTAAACGGACCACATACATCACTATGTATTAGTTCCAAAATATTTTCAGCTCTTAGCCCTTGTCCAACAAAGGGTGATCTAGTCATTTTGCCCTGAAGGCAAGATTCACAAGTTGGAGTAGGCTCAGAGCCCAATGAGGATAGAATCCCCATTTTCTCCAGATTTGCAATCCTATCTTCTGCAACATGACATAACCTTAAGTGCCAAATATATTTTGAACTTGAGTTGGTTTTCACCATGGCATTGTATTCTTTTAGATTGCTATACTCTGGCCAGTGGAAACACTTTCTTACTGGCAATGGAAACACTTTCCTACTGGCAGTGGAAACACTTTCCTTTGCCTTTATCAGCTTTAGTCTTCCTTTTCTGCTTAGCTATTTTCTTGGAAGGACCAGGAATCTGAAGTTTCTTTTTCTTATTGCCCTTCTTCATGTTGGACTTTCCAGCAGAAGAAGATGCAACCAAAGCTACCTTTTCTTCCTTTATTGCCTAGCATATTCTTTTGGGCAATAACCAGCATGTTGAGTAATTCAGCTAAGGTGCATTCCTGTTTAGTCATATGGAAATTTGTCACAAAATTCCCAAAAGACTCAGGAAGGGACTGAAGGATCAAATCCGTTTGTAGTTGGAAATCCATGTTGAAGTCAAGATGTTCCAACTGCTCAATCAGCCGAATCATCTTGTGGACATGATCCCCAACATTCTGTCCCTCAGACATCCTCATACGGAATAGCTGTCTAGATATCTCATACCTAGCATTCCTGCTGTGCTCACCATACAACTCTTGTAGGTGAAGGAGGATCTCACTCGCACTCTGCATGTTCTCATGTTGCTTCTGTAACTCATTACTCATAGAAGCAAGCATGTAACACTTAGCTCTCATATCATGCTCCTTCCACTTGTCTAAAGTTTCATGTTCCTCTTGTGTGGCCTCTGGAGGTAAGGGACCAGGAACATTTGAATCTAGAACATATCCTATATGTTCAAGGTTCAGGACAAGTTTCAAATTTCTTAGCCAATCAGACAGATTAGGTCCTGTCAACCTATTGTGATCAAGTATGCTTGCAAGGATATTGGATGGTGGTGGTTGTTTTGTGCTCATTTTTATCAGAAAATTAACTGTAGAAAATAACCAGATTAATTAGTAAATGTATCATGTAATTAACCAAAATGATTATGGTCTTTTAATCAAATTGGTCCTCCCACTAACTTAGCGAATCCTACACTTCCAAAGTAGAAAACGGAAATCCTAGTTGGATGGATTTCTAGTGGGTGATTGAATTCTTATAATTCTATTGATCATCCTCAGGTACATCCATTATTGGAATTACAATAAACTATAAGTGAGCAACTCCTTGCCCATCACATCTCATGTGAGGTTCAATCTTCCCTAATGCTCAAAATCTCAGGTACATCCAATATTGACTTATCTTGCATTAGTTAAGTTGATCCCATTGAGCCAGTAATTATGCAAATAATTTTAATGTCCTCAGGTACATCCAATATTGGCCACCAAACCATTTACATATTTACAACATCTCATGCTTAACAATTATTCTTAAGAAAATCTCTTAAATTAATTGCATCTCATGCAACTATTTAAAATTTCTTAAAATAATTACCCCAATGGAGGGCTTATGTTATAATTACTTTAATTATAGCATTTCCAACTTAATCATTTGTTTGGAAGATTTTATAGCCATCCTAATTACTATTAAGGTCTCACTTTGCACATTATCCATTTAGCATGCATATATCATATAATTGCATACATACCCATACATCTCATGCATTCATGGATAAGCAGTAAATATGGTATGATCATGGACTTTCTAAGGGATTCAATTCTGAGCCACCAAGAATTGAATCAGGGCATTCCTAGGTGCATTTCATTCATTCATTTTACAAGAGTTGCTGAAGGAGTACATAATCAACACTTGATATTGAATTCCTCCCACTGGTCCCACCAATGCTCTTGACCTCCTTGAATTTCTTACAATCCAATATTACATAGTAATCCTTGGCATACCAAGGCGAATTTACAAGAACTTAAATAAATGAAATTACAACCCAAAAATATTACAAACTTAATAATACATGCCCAAAATAAATTAAAATAAATTAATTAATTTACAATCCCAAAGAAACATAAAAGAAATAAATCCAATCACATTGGTCTTTTGTAGTCCATGATCATCCATCATGCATATCACTATTTAACAATTAAATAAAACATACATACTTAAATTAAATTGAATATCTCATATTCAACTTAAAAATCCAGATTTGAATATGATTCAAATAAATTTAAAAATTCAGTTTTGAATCTCATTCAAACAAATTTAAAAATTCAGATTTGAATCACATTCAAACAACTTCAAAAATTCAGATTTGAATCACATTCAAATATTTTTTAAAAAATCAGATTTGAATCACATTCAAATATTTTTTTAAAAATCAGATCTGAATTTTATTGAATCAATTTTAAAAAATCAGATTTAAATATGATTCAAACAACTTTAAAAATTCAGATCTGAATCACATTCAAACAACTTTTAAAATTCAGATTTGAATCACATTCAAACATTTTTTTAAAATTCTGATTTGAATCATAATTTAATTGTGTGATTAAAAAAACTAATTAAACACTTTAATTAGTCAAAGAATAGGCCTTAGATCAGACAACAATTGCAGAATTAAAAGCCAAACCTTGAACCACCCATGGAACCATTGTTGCCGCCACCAATGGTGGCTTCACCATGTGTGACGCCACATCTCATGATCCAACCAGCAATGAATCTCTTGATCTCATGATCAAACACACAATTAAATTATATAATCAACAATCTAAATGGCAAATATAGTGGCTCTGATACCAATTGAAGGCAGGCGTGAAAAACACAAGATTATACCATTGAATTCAAAAATTTTCACCTAGGGTCACATGCACCATGCAAGATTTATTTTTATCTATTTGATTTCAATGATAAACAACATATTAAAACTCTTTTAATATGTTTTTGGATCTGTATTTGCCATTTAAGATTTTAAAATTAATCAAATTAATTTTAGAACCCTAGATTAAATCAAGAACGATTACACTAACCTCTTGATGTCTTTGCAGCGTGTCTGCGCTTTGAGATTCGTCTTGAGGACACGGATGTTGTCCCTCTAGCTTGTCCACACCAAGAACACCTATGGCAGCCCTTGAACAGCTTCTAAAGCCTTTTCTATTAATTAGAAATTCAAGTTCTGCCTTTTAAGAGATTAGAGATGTAAACAGACATAGAAACAATTTCTAGCGTTCTTAATTCAAGAGATTGATGGCTAATCTCTTTGAATTGATGAGAGATGAAGAGAAATAGCTGGAGGCTCAAAGTGGCGTGACAATTGAGACGAGAGGCTGCTGGTTATGTTTTCTTTTCATAACCACACTTAAATAGCTAGGTTAACACATTAAACCCTAGCCACATGTCACCTTTTGATTAGCTCTAGGTTTAAGTGACCCAATCACATTGTGCCAAGTGTCAAACCTATATTTAATCTTGATTTTAATCATCTTACATGATTAAAAAAAACATTTGGCAAGCTTATGTGTTATGCCATGTGTCACCATCTCATGGTGCCACGTGTCACCGTGAAATGACCAAAATGCCCTCGTGTCTTAATTTTGAGTTCTTAACCCAAAATAATTATTTTCTTCTTCTAATTAATTTATATCAAATATAAATTAATTAATTAATCTCTATTAATTAATTTCTCATCAATTAAATTCATATTTAAACACTTTAAATATAAATTTAATTTATACTACACATCCAATAATCTAGATTTGGTTTCAAGTCATGCTAGGGACTTTGCAATTTAATTGCAAACCAAATCTATTTAATTAATCAATTAAACTCTTTAATTAATTAATTAAATCATATTTAAATAGGTGATAACTTGTGTATGTGTGTGACTTACTAGGCTCATCACTAATTGGCAATGAGACATGATATCAACTCTTAATATCATCGAACTCTTTCTTACCATAAATGATTTCTCTAAATCATTTTATGAACCTCATAGACCATGGTTAACACCTAGCATAGCATGCCATGGCCACCCAATTAGTAATAAGATTTACCTTAAATGAACCTATAATCATATGTTACCATGCACTAGAATCTCTCTGTTACAAAATACCAAATAAATATTGAGTCATGGTTTATGTCAAAATACATTTGCTATGAATATTATGTTTTCTTTTAATTCAAGTTCTTGATAAAAAGATTTTCTCATCGAAACTCTTTTACGAATAAATCTATCTGTCTGGCCAGAACTTGAAACATCAAGAACAATTAAATGAAGTTAGGTTTTTATCTATATTTACTTAGAGGAACAGATTCCATCTTGATCAACACCTACCTCCATATATAACTAGCAGGAGCCAACACATGCCCATATACCCATACATAGTACAAGTATGAAAGCAGTATCAAACTCAAACTACCTATATACAAGATAACTGTGCTATCTCAGGTCTAAAGATTATATGCACTGATATGATTTATGACAAAACATTGACAAGAGTAAACTCCATGTGCTTGTCATAAGTGTCACTGGTTCGGCCTACTTATTATTTATAAGTGCCTATCATGTTTGTCATATGGCATGAGACTCACCATTCCATCTTATTTATATCTCATATAAATAACTTGGTAACAAACATGAATACAATCTTTCTGGATAAGTCATGTCCTTATTATGAAGTATCCTTGATTGTGAACCTATTTATGATACTTTGTACTAGAAATACTGTCACTCATATTCTTAACAACTTAAGAATAGAATTTCTAACAAAATATCAATGGACCTTTTCTATTACACATAAATATATTATGTAAACGGAAAAGTGGAAATGCCTTTTATTAATAAAATATGTACAAGTTACATACTAAATGATATGCTCTAAGGCATACTACTAACATGTATATCCTTGAATGTGCCAAACCCAGTATTCATGCTGTTGATGCTTCTAAAGAAGTACTGAATGAATATATTTGTCATACAGATGATGATAAGCAAGCCACATGTGTGATGCTGTCTAGCATGTCACCTGAACATCAAAGGCAGCATGAGAATATGGATTCTCAAATTTTGCATTTCAAGGAGTTGTTTGATTCAAAATGTAGGAATGAAAGGTATGAGACATCAAGGGAATTGTTTCGTTGTAAGATGATAGAAGGATATTTAATAAACGTTCATGTTTTGAAGATTATTGGCTATATTGAAAAATTAGGCCAATTGGGTTTTGCCATGGATCATGAGTTAAGTATTGACTTCGTCTTACAGTCTCTACCTCTAAGCTACTCATAGTTCATAATGAACTTTAACATGAATCAATTGCAAGCTACATTGCCTGGACTGTTGGGTATGCTAATGACTACTAAAGGGGAATTTAAGGAGAACAAGTTGTAGACCCTTATTTTTGTGACCTTATGGGCATATGCATTGAGATAATGAGAAACCCAATGATGAAAAAATTATATGACTATGAGGTATATTTAAGGACATTAAAAATAAAATAATTATATATATGGCATAATTCTAGAAGACATTTTTGAAGAGCAGAAAATAATAAAATAAAATTTATCTATTAAAAAAACCTATCTTGACTCTATGGGCGTAGTAGGGTCTAAATAGGGATTTGACTTAAATAAAAAGCTCACCTAAAATTTAAAAAAGAAAATTTTATCTCTATCTTTATCTCTCTCCCTCACTACCCCTTTCCCATACAACCTCTTCCTTCCTCACTCTCCCTCTCCCACACAAACTCTTTTTCCCTCTTTCCCACCAATCACATCCGTCTCTTTCTCTCTCCCACCAATTAGTTCTCTCTCCTTTTTTTTTTCATAAAAATTCTTTTTCATTTTATCTCTTCCTAAACTCTATCAATAAGTCTTTCAATTGTATTATAATTCTACACCCATAACCCTATAAACACCCCATTAGGGAGATGCAAGAAACACACTTAGAGATCAGCCCCTAAAGCTTTCTCTAAATTTCTCTCTTCCTTCTCTCTATTTTCTTTTCTTTCTTTCTTTAGTTCATGAAAATTTTTTAAGATTTAATCAAGGTGAGGGTTCTTAATGCCTTTTGTTCAAGATTTATGCCATACTATAGTTGTTTCATATTTATATGTCTTGAGTTAGCCTTATATTTTCATAATTTACATATATATGTTATAAATTTGAGGGTTATGACAATTGTACACATGTTCTTATTTCTATTACTTAATGTTAAATAATTTTCTTGCATTTATGCTTCTTTAAAACTGTGTAAAAATTATATTTGTAATATTCATGACATTATAATAATTTTAGCCTTAAGAATAATAAAAAAAGTTATTAAATTGAGTAAGTTATGGCTGTCCAAAATTAGGGTATCTACAGATCAGATTTTCAAGGTTCATATCTCCTACAATTTTTCATCTTTTTCCGCAATTCTTGGATCTAAAATTAAATTCAAGTCTTTTCTAACTTTTTCCATTGGTTTCATGTAAATATCTTTTATTGCTTGCGAGATAAATTAATTTTAAAAAAGTAGTATAGATTTGTCTCTAATGCATAACAGTGATGAGCCATGATTTTTGTAAATTATTTGATAGAGATTTTATTCTAGATAATAATTTTATATTTTGATATGATATCTTGGCATGCTTCTAGAAGTTTTATATAATTTTTGTAAATGTTTAACTAATTTTAGAAATTCAAATACAAAAACACTATAAATCTACCCAAATCTGAAAATTTTATGTTGGTTTATAATTTTTTATTTTCATGTCTTAGTTTGTATTTTGATCTAATTTTAATGTTATACATGATATGTATAAAGTGTTAGGATTAAGTTAGAAGACCTTAGGCCATTTGGTAGTTTTAATCAAATAGAAGTCTAAACAACTTAAGAGATTAGTGTTAGATTTCAATGTAATTTGTTATTAATTTATTTTATATTATAAATAAAATTGGCAAGTAGCCTTAAGATAAGCACCAAAAGGGCAATTGCATGGAGCTTATGTGGAGCTTAACAGAAGTAAGATAAGGATAAACTTGCCATACTAGAAAAGAAGGCCCTTATTTAAGGTTAACTTTTCTTAATGGCAACTGCAATAATTAAAAGGTAAATACCCCTTAAAATTTCTTGAAATAACAATTTGTATGTAATATGCAGTAATAATAGAATTTATTAGGTAAATAATAAAATCAATTTTATTTGACTCTTTAACCCACTTGCATGAAAATTAATTAAATAAATATTAGGTAAATTAAAATGAATTTAGTCTATATTTAAACCCTTGTTTCACATGTAAACTAAATTTAATTAAACACTAAGTAAATTGTAAAATAAGTTAGTATATGAGAAACAAATCCTTTTAGGTTGTAATTGTTTGGGACCCTTATGTGTTTATTAGAATAAATTATACATGTACATAATTTATTTAATTTAATTATCCTTAAGATAACTTGATAAATAAATAAAATAATTAGTTACATAGAAACTTAAATTATTTGTAAATTATATTTGTTTGTAAATTAAATTATTAATAAAAAAATTAATTTTAGTCATTTGATAAATTTCACTTAATTTAATTTAGCAACCCCAAAGATAGAAGTAATTGTACATGAAAATCATTTGTAAATAACAACCCTTGTTTGAATTATTTGTGAGTGTAGGTTTAGAAATTGCATTTTAGGTAAGAGCTTTAATGAAGGAATAATAAACAAGACTTTCATAAACATTAGTAGAGGATTGACACTCGAATTAAAGAGGTCAGAACAAGTGTAAAGGGTGTCTATCACCTTTACCTTATGTACCCACTATCCCAAGCCTAGACATTGGGCTATGGTGATGATGGTTATAGAACCTTTGCAACGAGTAAGTTGCCATCCACGATCCTAACAGAAAATTAAGTGCATCAACTAGGTCCATTTGATTGTCCCTTTGGAAATTGATGCCTCAATTAGATGTCCCTCAGAAGAAATAATGAATATGTTTCGGTTATTACTAGGGTGGCGACCCTTGTCTATTAATGCCTTTGTGGCATAAATCCTTAGTACCGTGGTAGTATTGTGAGAAGACGGTACTTACCAGTGGACTCGATTCAATTAAGATTATATAAATTACATGTCTAGGAAATTTTGTCTAAGGAGGTGGTACTTAAGTGAGACCAATGTGACTCCACCATCTTTCTTGGCCATTACTTAGTACACTTTATGCAATCCCAATAGATGATTTTTTACCTCATGCCACATAATTCCTCTGTTCTTATGGTTCAATCTTCTAAGACTAAATCCAGGCGATCCAAAAAGAGGAACCATAAGAAGAAAGGGGCTTCCCCTAAAGCCCTTAAGCCTATATGAGGCATTAAGAAGGACAAAGGTACCTGCCATTACTGTGGCAAAGAAGGCCACTGGAGGAGGAGCTGTGCTGACTATCTTACTACTTTGAAGGAGAAGAAGCTTAATGAAGCTTCAACTTTAGGTATGTTTATGATTGAGATAAATTTATTTATGTCAAAATCTTATTATTAGGTATTAGATATTGGATGTGGATCTCACATTTGTAATAATGTGCTAGAACTAAGAAGACCTAGATCTTTATAAAAAGGTGAAATGGACCTATGGGTTGGAAATGGAGCAAGGGTTTCTACTTTAGCCATAGGAACATGTATTTTATCTCAGCCTACGGGCTTTTTGCTTAAACTTAATAACTGTTATTAAGTTCTAATATTAACTAGAAATATTATATTTGTATCTTGCTTAGCGCTAAATAGATTTAAATTTATTATTGAAGGCAAATGTTGTTCCTTTTATGATAATGATATTTTTTATGGATCTGCTACTTATACAAATGATTTGTATATACTTGATCTTGGAAGGCCTGTACTTAACATAAACAAAAAGAAATTAAAATCAAATAATCAAAATCCATACTATTTATGGCATTGCAGATTAAGTTATACAAATGAAATAAGAATGACAAAGTTACATAAGGAAGGATACTTGGATCCTTTTGATCATGAATCATATGAAACATGTGAAGCTTACTTAGTGGGAAAAATGATCAAATCACCCTATATAGGAAAGAGTGAAAGATCTATTGAGTTATTAGGCATAATATATTAGGCTAATGACTACACATGCTATAGGAGGGTACTCATATTTCATTATATTTACTAATGATCATTCCAGATATGGGCATGTATATTTAATGAAATATAAATCTAAATCTTTTGAAAAGTTAAAAGAATTTAGAAATGAAGTGGAGAAACAAACTAGGAAAAGTATTAAAACACTCCGATCTAATCGAGGTGGAGAATACTTAAGCTACGAGTTTCAAGATTATCTGAAGGAGAATGGGATTCTTTCTCCTTGGACACCTACTTGAATATGATAGCACAATGGTGTTTCTGAAAGAAGGAACCGAACCTTATTAGATATGGTGTGGTCCATGATGACCAATGTAAACCTTAAAATTTCTTTTTGGAGTTATGCCTTACAAACTAATGCATAGCTTCTAAATAGAGTTCCATCCAAATATATTAAAAAGACACCATATGAGATATGGATGGGTAAGAGACCTCTCTGTCACATATAAAGATATGGGGATGTGATGCTTATATGAAGTGTCAAATATATGATATGCTAGGTTCTAAATTAGATAAATGTAAATTTGTGGGATATCCAAAACAAACAAATAGATATTATTTTTACCATCCTGCTGAGGAAAAAGTGTTTATCTCAAGGCATGCTACCTTTCTTAAAAGGAAATTTGTTCTCAAAGGTAGTAGTGAGAGTAAGGTAGATCTTGAAGAAATTCAAGAACCATAGATTGCCATCCAAATGGAACCAATGAGTGAGATTGTAGCATCAAATGCATAGCTTGAAACTCAAGTAACATAAGAACTTAGAAATTCTAGTAGAATATGTCATGCTCCCATAAGATTGGATCTTTTAGTAGAAGCTGATGATGCCATATCACTCTTACCAGAAGAGTCTACTAATTTTCAGGAAGCAATGTGGGACATTGACTCCATGAAGTGGCTTAAAGCCATCAAATCTAAGATGGATTCCATGTACATTAACTAAGTATGGACTTTGATTGAGCCACTTGAAGGGATAAAACCCATTGGGTGCAAATAGGTCTTTAAGAGAAAGACTGACATGGACGGCAATGTACAAACATACAAAACAAAGCTAGTTGCTAAAGGTTATAGGCAAAGGCAAGGTATTGACTTTAATGAAACCTTTTTGCCAATAGCCATGCTTAAATCCATAAGGATTTTCTTGCTATAGCTCCATAGCATGATTATGAAATCTGGCAAATAGATGTCAAAACTGCATTCCTAAATGGGAATCTCCAAGAGGATGTGTACATAATGTTAGTAGTATGCCCTAGAACATATCATTTAGTATGTATCTTGTACATGTTTTATTAATAAAAGGCATTTTCACTTTTCCGTTTACATAATATATTTATGTGTAAAAGAAAAGGTCCATTGATATTTTTTTAGAAATTCTATTCTTAAGTTGTTAAGAATATGAGTCACAGTATTTCTAGCACAAAGTATCATAAATTGGTTCACAATCGATGATACTTCACAATAAGAACATGACTTATCCAGAAAGATTGTATTCATGTTTGTTCCCAATGTATTTATATGAGATATAAATAAGATGGAATGGTGAGTCTCATGCCATATAACAAACATGATAGGCACTTATGCATGTTAAGTAGGTCGAACTAGTGACATTTATGACAAGCACATGGAGTTTACTCTTGTCAATGCATTGTCATAAATCATATCAGTGCATATAATCTTTAGACCTGAGATAGCACAGTTATCTTGTATATAGGTGGTTTGAGTTTGATACTGCTTTCATACTTGTACTGTGTATGGGTATATGGGCATGTGTTAGCTCCTACTAGTTATATATGGAGGTAGGTATTGATCAAGATGGAATCTGTTACCCTAAATAAATAGGGATAAAATCCTATGTTCATTTAATTATTCTTGATGTTACAAGTTCCTAGCCAGGACAGATAGATTTAATCAGAAAAGAGTTTCTGATGAGAAAATTTTTTTAATCAAGAAATGGAATTAAAAGAGAACATAATATTCATAGCAAATGGGGTTTGACATAAACCATGACTCCAGCTCGAATTGGGATTTTGTAACAGAGAGATTCTAGTGCATGGTAACATATGATTATAGGTTCATTTAAGGTAAATCTTATTACTAGTTGGGTGGCTATGACATGCTATGCTAAGTGTTAACCATAGTCTATGAGGTGCCTAAAATGATTTAGAGAAATCATTTATGGTAAGAAAGAGTTCTGATGATATTAAGAGTTGATATCATATCTCATTGCCAATTAGTGATGAGCCTAGTGAGTCACACATATACACAAGTAATCGCCAAGTTAAATATGATTAATTAATTAATTAAAGAGTTTAATTAATTAATTAAATAGGTTTGGTTTGCAATTAGATTGCAAAGTCCCTAGCATGGCTTGAAACCAAATCTAGGTTATTGGATGTATAGTATAAGTTAAATTTTTATTTAAAGTATTTAAATATGAATCTAATTATGAGAAATTAATTAATATAGATTAATTAATTAATTTATATTTGATATAAATTGATTAGAAGAAGAGAAATACTTATTTTCGGTTAAGAACTCAAAATTAAGATACAAGGGTATTTTGGTCATTTCACAGGGTGACATGTGGCACCATGAGATGGTGACACATAAGCTTGCCATTTGTCTTTTAATTATGTAAGATTATCAAAGTCAAGATTAAATCTAAGTTTAACACTTGGCACAATGTGATTGGGTCAATTAAACTAAGAGCCAATCAGAAGGTGACATGTGGCAAGGGTTTTAAGTGGTGACCTAGCTATATAAGGGAAAGGATGAAAAGAAAAATAACAAGCTACTGTTTTTCTTTTGTGCTGCCACCTAAAAAACATCTCCCCTCTCTTCTTCTTCATCTCTCATCAATTCAAAGAGAATTGCCAACATTCTCTTGAATTAAAAATACTAAAAATCATTTCTAGTGTCCTGTATGCATCTATAACATCTCTAAAGGCAAAACTTGATTTTCTAATCAATTTGAAAGGCTTGAGAAGCTGTTCAAGGGGTTACCATTGGTGATCTTGGTGTGGACAAGCTAGAGGGACAACATCTGATGTCCTAAGTGCATCCCAAAGGTGCTAAACACAACAGCAGTGCATCAAAAGGTTAGTGCACTTGTTCTTGATCTAATCTAGGGTTCTAATGAATTAATCTGTTAATTCTAAAATCTTAAATGGCAAAAATGTAGATCCAAAAAATATATTAAAAGTGTTTTAATATGCTGTTTATCATTGAAATCAAATATATTATATAATCATTTTGGTTAAATACATGATACATTTACTAATTAATCTGGTTATTTTCTGCAGTTAATTTTCTGATAATAATGAGCACACCACAACCACCACCATCTAATATCCTTGCAAGCATACTTGATCGCAATAGGTTGATAGGACCTAATCTATCTGATTGGCTAAGAAATTTGAAACTTATCCTGGACCTTGAACATAGAGGATATGTTCTAGGCTCAAATGTTCCTGGTACTTACCTCCAGAGGCCACTCAAGAGGAACATGAAACTTTGGGCAAGTGGAAGGAGCATGATATGAGAGCCAAGTGTTACATGCTTGCTTCTATGAGTAATGAGTTACAGAAGTAGCATGAGAACATGCAGAGTGCGAGTGAGATCCTCTGTCACCTACAAGAGTTGTATGGTGAGCATAACAGGAATGCTAGGTATGAGATATCTAGACAGCTATTTCGCATGAGGATGTCTTAGGGACAGAATGTTGGGGATCATGTCCACAAGATGATTCGGTTGATTGAGCAGTTGGAACATCTTGACTTTAACATGGATTTCCAACCGCAAACGGATTTGATCCTTCAGTCCCTTTCTGAGTCATTTGGGAATTTTGTGACAAATTTCCATATGACTAAACAGGAATGCACCTTTGCTGGTTTACTCAACATACTGGTTATTGCCCAAAAGAATATGCCAGGCAAAAAAAGGAAAAGAGGTAGCTTTGATTGCATCTTCTTCTGCTGGAAAGTCCAACAAGAAGAAGGGCAGTTAGAAAAAGAAACCTCAAGTTCCAGGATCTTCCAAGAAGATAGCCAAATAGAAAAACAAAGATCAAAGCTGACAAAGGCAAAGGAAAGTGTTTCCACTGCTAGAAAGATGGGCACTGGAAAAGGAACAACCCAGAGTATAACAATGTAAAAGAATGCAATGCCATGATGAAAATCAACTCAAGTTCAAAATATATTTGGCACTTAAGATTAGGTCATGTTGCAGAAGATAGGATTGCAAAACTAGAGAAAATGGGTATTTTATCCTCATTGGGCTCTGAGCCTACTCCAACTTATGAATCCTGCTTTCAGGGCAAAATGACCAGATCACCCTTTGTTGGACAAGGACTAAGAGCTGAAAGTATTTTGGAATTAACACATAGTGAAGTATGTGGTCCATTTATGGAAATGGTTAGAGGCAATTTTCATTACTTTATTACCTTTACTGATGATAAATCAAGGTTTGGGTATTTGTATTTGATAAAATACAAACATGAATCCTTTGAAAAGTTCAAAGAATTTAAATTTGAAGTAGAAAATCAAACAGGAAAAAGTATTAAAGCTCTTCGATTAGACCGTGGAGGTGAATACTTGAGTACTGAATTTGATGAATACTTGAGAGAGCATGGCATTGTTTCCCAGCTGACTCCTCCAGGAACACCACAGCTGAATGGTGTATCTGAAAGGAGAAATTGTACCCTATTGGATATGGTACGTAGTATGATGAGCTATACTGATATGCCAATCTCCTTTTGGGGATTTGCATTAGAATTAGCTTTGTATATTCTGAATAGGATTCCATCAAAATCAATATCTTCCACACCTTATGAGATATGGCATGGAAGAAAACCAAGTCTTAAGCATGTTAAGATTTAGGGTTATCCAGCTTATATCAAAAAGCTGAACACTGATAAATTGGAAACCAGATCAGAAAAGGGTCGATTTGTTAGATATCCAAAAGATAGTTTTGGATATTATTTTTATTTACCTACATCACAAAAGGTTGTGGTAAGTAAAGATGCCACATTTCTTGAACAATAGTTTGTTCAAAAAGGAGGCAAAGGAACGCAAATAGAGTTAGAATTGGAGAATTCTGACCAACCAACAGATCAGATGGATATAGTTCCACCTAGTCAACCTACACCTATTGATGAAACATCTGCAACTGTTCCTCGTAGATCAACCAGGGTATCTCACCCACCAATGAGATATGGTTTCCTTCATGAAGAAGAATAAGAGTTGTATACTCATGAAGAAGTAGATTATGGAGATGATCCACTTACCTATGAAGAAGCTATATCAGATATAGACTCTTCAAAATGGATTGATGCTATGAAATCCGAGATTGATTCCAAGTATAAAAATCAAGTTTGAGATCTTGTTGACCCACCTGAAGGTATTGTACCTATAGGGAACAAATGGGTTTTACAGAAGAAAATTGGTTCTGATGGAAAGTTAAAGACCTATAAAGCAAGGCTAGTAGCAAAAGGGTTTCGCCAAAGGCAAGGAATCGACTATGAGGGACTTTCTCGCCTGTTGCCATGCTTAAATCAATTAGGATTCTATTAGCAATAGCTACATACTATGGTTATGAAATTTGGCAGATGCATGTCAAAACAGCTTTTCTCAATGGATACATTGAAGAAAACATTTTCATAAAACAACCTAGGGGTTTTGAATCCCAAGATGGTTTCAAAGTGCGCAAGCTAAAACGATCCATTTAAGGGTTAAAACAAACTTCGAGGAGTTGAAACATCCATTTTGATGAAGCCATTAAGTCATTTAGTTTTATCAAAAATGAGGATGAGCCATGTGTATATAAGAAGGTTAGTGATAATACTATCACTTTCTTTGTCATATATGTGGGTGATATTTTGTTGATAGGTAATGACACAGGTATGTTGACAACTGTAAAGGTATGGCTGTCAATACATTCTCCATGAAAGACTTAGGGGAGGCAACCTATATTCTTGGGATTCACATCTATAGAGATAGAGCGAAAAGAATAATTGGTTTATCCCAAAGTCTATACTTGGAAAAGGTGTTAAAGAGGTTTAACATGCTTGATTCCAAGAGAGAATTGCTACTAGTGAGACATGGTACCCACCTTTCTAAAGAGTGTCTCCAAAAACACCTGAAGAAAGAGATAAAATGGCCAGGATTCCATATGCTTTGGCTATTGGAAGTTTGATGTATGCAATATTGTGTACTAGGCTGGATATCACATATGCTGTTAGTTTGACTAGCAGGTATCAATCCAATCCAGGTTTGGAACACTGGATAGCTGTCAAGAATATTCTTAAGTACTTGAGAAGAACTAAGAATTTATTCTTAATATAATGGAGGTGGTGACTTGTAATTAGATGGTTATACAGATTCTGATTTCCAATCAGATATCGATGATAGAAAGTCTACCTCTGGGTATGTGTTCATTTGTAATGGAGGTGCAGTCAGTTAGAAGAGTTCTAAACAGAGTACAACTGCAGATTCCACTATCGAGGCTGAGTATATTGCTGCATCAGATGCTGTAAAAGAAGCTGTTAGGATATAAGGAACCTCGATCTCACTAGAAATCCAAACACATAGAAAGGCGCTACCACATTATCAGAGAGATAGTTGGGCAAGGCGATGTAGCCATGCAGAAAATAACATCAGCTAAAAATCCAGCTGATCTATTCACTAAGCCTAAGTCACAAGCTCAGTTAGACAGACATCTTGAGAAGTTGGGTCTAAGGTATTGTAATGAATGGCTCTAGCGCTAGTGGGAGATTGTTAGTAGTATGCCCTAGAGCATATCATTTAGTATGTATCTTGTACATGCTTTTATTAATAAAAGGCATTTTTACTTTTCCATTTACACAATTATTTATGTGTAATAGAAAAGGTCCATTGATATTTTGTTAGAAATTCTATTCTTAAGTTGTTAAGAATATAAGTGACAGTATTTCTAGCACAAAGTATCATAAATTGGTTCACAATCGAGGATACTTCACAATAAGGACATGACTTATCCAGAAAGATTGTATTCATGTTTGTTCCCAATGTATTTATATGAGATATAAATAAGATGGAATGGTGAGTCTCATGCCATATAACAAACATGATAGGCACTTATGCATGATAAGTAGGTCGAACCAGTGACATTTATGACAAGCACATGGAGTTTACTCTTGTCAATGCATTGTCATAAATCATATCAGTGCATATAATCTTTAGACCTGAGATAGCATAGTTATCTTGTATATAGGTGGTTTGAGTTTGATACTGCTTTCATACTTGTACTGTGTATGGGTATATGGGCATGTGTTGGCTCCTACTAGTTATATATGGAGGTAGGTGTTGATCAAGATGGAATCTGTTCCTCTAAGTAAATAGAGATAACATCCTATGTTCATTTAATTGTTCTTGATGTTACAAGTTCCTAGCCAGGACAGATAGATTTAATCAGAAAAGAGTTTCTGATGAGAAAATCTTTTTAATCAAGAACTGGAATTAAAAGAGAACTTAATATTCATAGCAAATGGGGTTTGACATAAACCATGACTCCAGCTCGAATTGGGATTTTGTAACAGAGAGATTCTAGTGCATGGTAACAAATGATTATAGATTTATTAAGGAAAACCTTATTACTGATTGGGTGGCTATGGCATGCTATGCTAGGTGTTAACCATAGTCTATGAGCTACATAAAATGATTTAGAGAAATCATTTATGATAAGAAAGAGTTCTGATGATATTAAGAGTTAATATCATATCTCATTGCCAATTAGTGATGAGCCTAGTGAGTCACACACATACACAAGTAATCACCAAGTTAAATATGATTTAATTAATTAATTAAAGAATTTAATTGATTAATTAAATAGATTTGGTTTGCAATTAGATTGCAAAGTCTCTAGCATGGCTTGAAATCAAATCTAGGTTATTGGATGTATAGTATAAGTTAAATTTTTATTTAAAGTATTTAAATATGAATTTAATTATGAAAAATTAATTAATAGAGATTAATTAATTAATTTATATTTGATATAAATTGATTAGAAGAAGAGAAATAATTATTTTAGGTTAAGAACTCAAAATTAAGACACAAGGGTATTTTGGTCATTTCACAGAGTGACATGTGGCACCATGAGATGGTGACACATGGCACTACACATAAGCTTACCATTTGTCTTTTAATCATGTAAGATTATCAAAGTCAAGATTAAATCTAAGTTTGACACTTGGCACAATGTGATTGGGTCAATTAAACTAAGAGCCAATCAGAAGGTGACATGTGGCAAGGGTTTTAAGTGGTGACCTAGCTATTTAAGGGAAATGATGAAAAGAAAAATAACAAGCTGCTGTTTTTCTTTTGTGCTGCCACCTAAAGAACATCTCCCCTCTCTTCTCCTTCATCTTTCATCAATTCAAAGAGAATTGCTAACATTCTCTTGAATTAAAAATACTAGAAATCATTTCTAGTGTCCTGTATGCATCTATAACATCTCTAAAGGAAAAACTTGATTTTCTAATTAATTGGAAAGACTTGAGAAGCTGTTCAAGGGGCTGCCATTGGTGATCTTGGTGTGGACAAGCTAGAGGGACAACATCTGATGTTCTAAGTGCATCCCAAAGGTGCCAAACACAACTGCAGTGCATCAAAAGGTTAGTGCACTTGTTCTTGATCTAATCTAGGGTTCTAATGAATTAATCTGTTAATTCTAAAATCTTAAATGGCAAATGTAGATCCAAAAAATATATTAAAAGTGTTTTAATATGCTGTTTATCATTGAAATCAAATAAATAAAAATGAATGTTGCATGATGCATGAGACCCTAGAAGAAAAATTTTTGAATTTAATGATCTAAACTTATGTTTTTCATGCTTCCGCTCCTTCACATAACACAACCTGAGGGGTTGAATCCAAAGAATTTCCTAATAAAGTATGTAAGCTCCAAAAGTCCATTTATGGACTAAAGCAAGCTTCACAAAGTTGGAACATCTATTTTGATGAAATAGCATAAGAGTTTAACTTCATAAAAAAATGTGGATGAGCTTTGTGTTTATAAGAAGGTTAGTAGGAGTGGAATCATTTTCCTTATCTTATATGTAGATGACATATTATTAATAGAAAAAGATGTAACATTACTCCAATCTGTAAAGATATGGTTGTCCAAGAAATTCTCCATGAAGGATTTGGGAGAAATAGCCTGTATTTAGGGAATTAAAATCTATAAAGATAGATCCAGAAAGCTCCTTAGTCTCTCAAAATTTGGGTACATAGATAAAGTGTTAAAATGGTTTAACATGGAAGAATCAAAGCAAGGATTCTTGCCTATTTCGTATGGTATGTCTCTTTCTAAAGACATATGTCCTAAGACATAAATTGAGAAAGATAAAATGAATAGGATTCCTTATGCCTTAGCTATTGGATCTATCATGTATGTGATGCTATGTACAAGACTAAATGTATCTTATGCATTAAGCATAACTAGCAGATAGCAAGCTAATCCAAGTGAATGTCATTAGACAATAGTAAAGAACATTCTTAAGTAATTGAGAAGGACTAAAGATGTGTTTCTAGTCTATGAAAAAGGTGAACTAGTAGTTTAAAGGTATTTTAATGCCAGCTTTCAATTTGACAAAGATGATAGCAAATCTCAGTATGGCTATACTTTTATACTTAATGGTCATGCTGTGGTTGGAAAAGTTCCAAATAGGATACTACAGTAGATTCTACAATTGAGACTGAGTACATCTCTACATCTTAGGTAACAAAAGAGGTTGTTTGGATCAAAAAGTTCATCAGTAAACTTGGTGTGGTTCCTAGCATTGTTGATCCAATAACCCTATACTATGACAAAAATGGAGCCATAGCACAAGCTAAGGAACCGAGGTCTTGTTAGCGATCCAAACGTGTACTTGGGCGATTCCATTTTATTAAGGAGATCATTGAGTGGAAAGATGTAATGAAAGAAAAAGTTCCCACTAAAGATAATCTTGCAGATCCTCTTACTAAGGCATTGTCCCAGCAAAGACATTATCACCACTTGCAAGGTTATGGTATTAGATACATTGGTGATTGGCTCTATGCAAGTGAGAGATTGTTAGTGCATGTGCACTATAGCAATGTGTTAGTTGCAAGTGTAATCACTTAGTTACACACACACACACACACACACATATTGTAATTAATAAAGGTTGATTTATCTTTAATGTTCATGTTAATTTTAGTGAATATTAACTAATAATTAAAGTCCATAGGACTCATATGCATAGCAGTGGAAATTATAATGTGGTTATAATTATGAGACTCTGACTGCATTATAGCATTATTCCAAAAATATTTTTGGTCAATGTTATATCGAAAATGAACATTGATATAACTGTTGAGACTAGTATATATTGCATCATTTTCTTTATGAAAGGAAGCAACAATTCTCATTAAGTTGAGGTATATGAGATACCTAGAACCAACGTGTAGGTGCTTATGATGACAAGTTCATTGAACTGACCTATAAGAAGATTCCATATGGAAGTTTACGTATGTCTATGGAAAAGTAATCCTTATACTTGAGATACTATGTTATCGTGTATAGAAATTACGGTATATTGATACTGCTCATATGTCATTCCATATAAGGACAACAAATGTGGTAGCTGTTGGATATAGTATGAACTATATGGAGATATTTAATTGTTAAGATATAATTCATCACCCTAGGTAATTAGGAAAAATATTTCAATTGTTCTTGGCTAGTGTGGATTGTTAAATTCTTACGCAAAGTAAAATAAGATTGAGAATCTTATTTAATTAATTAATCACATTCGAAGAACATAAATGATTTATATACTGTAGAAACATTCCATGCTTTAGTGTATAAATCAAAATATTATGATGAAAAGATATTAATTACACTGACAGACTGATCACAGAAAGTTTAGTCAAACTACTTTAACAAGTTTTAATATTTAGTGGTCATTACATATTGTCGGATGTCAATAATGATATGCAAATATAACTAATCAATTATGAATTGATAATAAAATTAAAGTATTAATTTTTTTTATATAACGTCCTAAGAATTCTGAGTTCTGAATAGTACTATTTTCGATTTGTGAATAGTATTATTTAAGCCAACTCGAGGACTAAAAATGAGATGGAAATTAATTAAGATAAGCAAAATAAAAATCGAAGTGACCATCGAGTTATAAACTTAATTGGTGTTATTGAAAAAAATAGACTATAACCCGATAAATGACATTTTGGTCAATTCACTTGAAGAACTGACTTTTAACCAAAATGTCAATTAAAAAGAGTGAGATTAATATATTAGAATGTGACTAAATTAACCAAAAAGAAGTATGAAAAATTAAATGGGACATAGGAGGAATTATTGAAATGGAAATAAAAATAAATAAAATTATAACTATAATTAATTTGGGATATTTTATAAATAAGACAAAAATTAATTATTTAAGTAAAACATCTTATTAAATATGTCATTTTATCACCATCCTCATCATCTTCTTCTTTTTCTTCTTCTTGGCCGTCCCTCACTCTCTCTCTAAACCTCCATTGTTGCAATCTTCCAAGTTTCAAAACTCCTAATTTCTCCCATAATTTCCATAGTAAATCAAGAGAAACCCTTGAATTAAGCCTTAAATTGAAGAAAGCAAGCAAGGAATACAAGGAATTTGGGAGATTTGTGAAGAAGGAAAGTTAGCTAATTGAGGTATGTTGTGATTTGAGTTTACTTAGTTATGAATTTATGGGATTTAAATTCAATTGAGAAGATTACTATAGAAATTAATTGAAATTGTGTATGCTATTGAGAAAGGGAAATTCGGCCAAGAGTATGGAGTTAGGGGTTTTTGTGTTTTGATGCAATTAATTTGGTTTCTAGGCTTGAATGGAGTTGTAAACATGGTTTATGAACTTGAAATTGATTGAATTTGGAAGATGGGAATTAGATTTTTTATGCAATTAAGATTTTTATGGTATGAAGCTTATTTAGTGCTATCATGGTTATATTAAGATGATTGGATGTACATTTAGTGAGAAATAATAATGATTTGGTGAAGAAATTAAAGGAATGGATGTTGGGCATTAAGTGTTAAATCTGAATAGCTTGAGTCCAGTGAGATTAAATGCTCATAATTTGAGCTACATAACTCTAATTGATGTGAAACCAATGGAAATGAAAGCTAAGATAATATGCTAAAAGTCTCATGTAGGATACTTGCCCTAAAAATGACCCAAAGATACCTAGATTAGGGTTAGAATCCGATAATGCAAAACTAGAACTTGGAAAACTAACCAAATAAATAGTACAACTAAATTGAGCATAACTTACTCTACAAAACTCCAAATTGGTAATTCTTGAGCCTGTGTAATCTTGAGACATAAGGAAACAATTCATGTGAAGATCATAATGCTAAATTATGATTGTAACCTACCCAAATTTGCTTGACAAAGTGAGTCCAAAATTCTGCCTGGATTCTGAAACTTACCTAAAACCTGAGAATTTGTCACCTGAACAGTTTTGGTAAAATGACCATAACTTAAGCTACATGTAACACCCTTACCATAGGTAGTCCGTACGTTCTACTGTTTCGATGACTAATGTTTGTTCGGACAGTCAGGATGTCTGGAACTACACTTAAATGATAGTGAGGAGACATAAAATGATGAAATAAATGATAAGAAAATACAAGAAAAATTAAGGAAAAATAAAAGAGATGAAATACAATTAGGTTACAGCGATGGGTGACCATACCGGAAAGTCACTGCGCAGACAGTTAACGACCCCAGACCACGAGGAATCTCGATAAATAATTTTTGGGACATAATTAAAGGTCTACTGAGATATAATTGACATTAAAAATATCAAAGAAAATTTAGTTAATCGGCACAAATGAAAATGAAAATTAAAAAAATCGTCGAATCAGGGATTTAATCAGTATTACAGAAAAAATGTGATTATAAACCGAAGAGGGGTATTTTGTCATTTGGCACCTAGAGTTGACTTTTGACCTAAATTTCCATTAAAAATGAGTAGTATTAAATTTTGAAAATCCTATGAAAAATTAAATTACATGTGTAATGTAAATAAAGTAAATATGGGGGGTATAATTAGAAATATCAAAACTTTAATATAATAATAATTAAATTATATTTAGTGGAGGTATAAAAGCCAAAAGAAGACAAACTCCACCACTTTAACTTCATCTTCTTCACCACTTCACCACCATTGCCGAATTTCCATCTCTCAAATTCTCCCGTGGAAGCTCTCACATGCAAGCTTAAATCCCACCATTTTTCCACATGAAACCACAAGATCACTTTACAAAAACTTGTCCTTACCTCTTAGGAAGACTATAGGCAGTAAAAAGAATGAGAGATTTCAAGGTTTTAACAAGCTTAAGAAAAGGTTAGTGCTTAATCTCCTCACCTTCCTTCTTTAATTTTTGATTTAAGGTTGAAATGAGTTGTTATAAGGTGAAATTTTAAGAAATTGATGAGGAATGGTGAACCCTCATTTCGGAAGCCATGAAAAGCATAGGAGCTTGATTTATTTTTACATGTAATTTATGATTAGTGAGGTTGATTAAGTAGTTACATGTATTAGAATTTAATGGTATGTGTAAGTTTGAGGTTGACTAATTTGAATTGGGGTTTAAAACAATTATTAAAGACTTGTTTAATTACCTCATTTTGGGCAGCATTAATTCCCTTGAGAATTGACGAATTCTTAACTAAAATGATGGTTATTAATGTTAGTTGATGCATCTAAATGCAATGGGAGTGATTTTATATGAATATGTTTGAAAATTGGGAAACTTGAATTTTGGATTGATGATGAATTAAGGTTTGTGAATATGCTTGAATTTGGTAAATTGAGATTGATTGATGAGGCTTGTGTAGTTATTGAATTTTTGCCAGCCTTCAGAAGCATGGGAGTGTGATTTATTTCATACATCTCAATAGTGATTAGTGATATTGTTGGATAAATAATTAAGGTTACATGTATTAGAAAATTTATGGAATATGCATTATTGACCTTGATCATTTGAATTAGGATGTTAAATTGATTATTGGAGAATTGATGTATTGCTAGAAATTTGATTGAATTGAGATGAATTGATGAAATTAGAAGTGCCATAAATGCAGAATTGTAGTTTGGGAGATGGAGAAATGAATATTGGGAGTGTTCTTTTGTGCAGGTTGGGAATTTGGTAAAAACATTGTGTCCATTTTGAGCCATGAGTAAATTTGTGTGACCCCAATTGATATGAGGCCAATTAGAGATAAAACTAGACCTTAAATGGACCAATTTTCATGGAGAAACCATGTCCAAATTCTGCCTAAAAAGTGACCTAAAATCTGACCTAATCCGGATTACCAAAATGTGAACTCAGAATTTTAACCAATTGAACAGTGTTCATGAAATTGGCCATAACTCATTGTAGACAGCTCCAAATGACCTGAAATTTATACCATTGGAAAGCTTAGACATAGGGCTATAACTTTTATGAAGACACCAAGGCCCAGAAATGCCATTAACCAAGTCAAATTGCTTGCTTAATTTGGGCTCCAAAACTGCCCAAATTTGCTAAACATAGGCTACTTGACCAGTTTTGGTAAAGAGGCCATAACTTGGTCCACAGAATCCAAATGCCCTGAAACCAGTGCCAAAATTTCAATAAGACATAGACCTACAAGATTGGTATTTTGACCAAAACCCAGAAATCAAGAGAAATAGGTCAATTGGCTAGGCCAATTTAGTGCATAAATTCTGGAAATGTGCATGAGTAACTATTGACTCCAACATAGTCTTTTAAGCATATATACCACTAGAAAACTTCAATTGAAATGTGCCATATAGTTCTGCAAACTTAAGAAATAAGGCTTTAACTTTGTTTTACACACCTACCTCAAATTATGAATGTAAGAAGCTTAAATTTTGGGTCAAATCTACTGACCTAAATGGAAATCATGTTAATATAGGACATTTGAGTCCAGGCCAATAATGTGGCTATAAGTAAGTCTACATGGCTTGAAAAATTGCAACTAGAAATTTTGAGTGACCATAAGACATAGGAAAAAAAATCCTATGAAGAGCACTAGGCCTAAATGTTGCTAGAACTTATTCAAATAAATTGCTAAAATGTAATACCAAAACTGCCTAGATAAGGAACTAGGATTTACAACTGAACCAGTTATGGTTATTTGACCATAACTTGAGTTATACAAATCCAAATGATATGATTCAAAAAAGAAAATAAAGACAAGACATAGAAGAACAACTTCCATGAAGGAAGTAGGGCTAAACAGTAGCCACAAATTACTCAACTTGATGTGTAAAATCAAAACAGTAAAACTGAACCTAACGAAAGGTTCTTGAATTAAATTGTTTTTAGTAAGGACTTATCCCTAATAAGTCACTACATGCTAAATTACAGGAAACAAGTATGTGGGTCCCACTTTTCCCACTTTCCCACTACAAGGTGACATGAAATCATTTGATACATAAAATGTAAGTTACCTAAATGGTTTGCAAAACACCTAAGTCATATGAAAATACACTTGGAACCTATGTTTCCATCATATATGAAATAAGAATACTATAAATATGTATAGTACATGATATAAAATAATGAGAGTGATAAATACATAAGTTATGTGAATATGTACTTGGGACTCATGTTCCCATTATAAATGATATGAATATGTAATTGGGACCTATGTTCCCATTATAATGACATGAAAATGGTATTAGAGCAAAGTAGGGACGACGATTCGTAACGCCTATAATTCTTGGGAACTCTCATGCATGAACTGTGGTGAAGTGTGGCTTTCTGCCCAAGGGCTTACAGGGATGGCGATACGTAACGCCTGCAAGTGCTCTGATAGGTACCCTTATTTGCCACCAGAGATAGTGAATTATGGTATCAGATGCCATTGTGCTTAATTGTATTTCTGGCTTTAATAGCCTGCCCGCTGGCCTTATGCCTGACATGAGAGATGACATGACAGATGCCATTGTGCATAATTGTATTTCTGGCTTTATACCTACCCACTGGCCTTGTGCCTGATAGAGAGTTGTATACAGGATATTATATGCCTGCTCACTAGCATAGTGCCTAACATGACAGTTGTATACATGATAGAATATTCCCAAATATCAATACTTTATAGACTGTTATAGGTTACTTGGGCACAAATACACTGATATGACATGAAATACACTGATATGACATGAAATACACTGATGTGATTTTAAAGACTTTGACATGAGTTTAAAAAGATAGAGAATAAAATAAATAGACAGAAAAGATACTGCTAATTAATTTATTTTCCAAAGTGTAATAAAATATGCAAGTGACCTAGAATTGCAAAAGTTTACATAGAATTATTATTTATAATTATTTAGTTAAATTTCTTTAAAATTATGCACCACTAAGCTATTAGCTTAGCGCATTGGTTTTTCCATCGCGTAGGTATTGGAGACCGGACACAGTAGCCGCCACAGTAGTACACAGATTATATTGTCCAGATCTGCTACAGTCCAGAGCTCACCTCAGTAGTGTTTATTTTGGTAGGGCCTAATGTACTTAGGTTTTTCATTTTGGTCCATGTATAATGAGATGTATATTAATTTTGAACATTGTAATTAAATGAATTTATATTTTGGACTGTAAATAAAGCTTGTAATTTTTGTATATAAATTTTCATATGAATGAACTGAATTTCATTTTCTTCAAATGATATGATATGGTACATGAAAAAATATTACAGATATGAAATTGTTTTTAATAGGTAACTATTGAAACCTGCCAGATGCCAATAAATCAGAAGAGGCTCTGCCCGGGTTTTCAAAGAAATAAATTGTAATAAAAAAAAATATTACCACATGTTTTTTATAAAGTTTAAAAATTAACAATAGACACGATAGGATAAGATAGGGTGCTCCGGCACCGAATGTGCACTTCTTGCTCGGCTACACCGTAGACGAGTAAGGGGTGTTACACTACACAAATGAAAATTAAATGATTTCAAAGCCAAAATAAACATAAGACATAGACCTATAATTTCTAAGTTTTGACCCAGACCTAATTCTTAAGGCAAAGTGGTTGAAATTTTAGGGAAAGTCAGAATTTTAAAACTAAAATTCCTGCAACTCAGCAATTCTGCTCTATGACTTCCGTGTGGTAATCAAGGCATATCTTCCTTTGTACATCTCCAATTGAGGTGCTACATAATGATTTGGAAACTTAAGATAAAGGTCTAAAACTTTGCTTTAGAGACCTGGTACAAATTCTGAGTCTAAAGTGCTCGAATATTGAATGCAAATCTGATTTGAAAATCTAGAAAATTTGAAATTGTAGGATAAGGCACCCAGGAACAGTACTTGGTATTTTGGCCATAACTAATGACCTAGGCCTCCAAATTGAATGATTCAAAATGATAATTAGAGCTAAGACATAGAAGAACAACTTTCATGAAGACTAATTTGACAAATTGTGACTAGAACTAGACTGAAATTGAGTTCTAAGGACATTTTCAAATTCTGCCTTACATCTAGAATAGTTAGAATGTATAGTATTTTAGGAATTTCACTGGGAATTTAATTGGTTAGCTACTAGTGGAAGTTAGAATAAGTATTGAAGCTTTTGAAATGTGTATTTCAGTGGAGAAGAGGACTTGAAAGTAAAGGGAGAATTAAGTCGAAGAAAGGAGACTAAAATAAAGTTTGTGCACACTTCAAACTTTCTTGTGTTTTAAATTGCAAATAAAAAGAATGGATTTTTCTTCAAGCCAAATGTGAATTTCCTTTGTATTTGAGAATTGTTTATATTGTTTTGAGAGTATTTTTAATGTTAGAAAGAATTTGTAATTGTGTTGAAAAGGTGGACGTTTGGTCATTAATTTTATTGTAAGAAGGGGGTGGCGGGATGTATGTGATTTACAAGTGTTTGTGAAATTGATGTGTTGCCAACCTTATATGATGATTTGTGATGATTTGAAATATTGGTTGTTTAAATGAAAATTATTTTAGAATTATTTTAAAACCACAGTTGGCATGACAGATTTTAATTGCTTCCCTCATTAGTAACAGTTAGTGGGGTTGAGATTGATTATATTACCTTCCCTCTTTGGGTTGCTAGTTGCGGTTGAGATTGGATGGATACACTCATATTTCCTAGCTATCTTTACTTCCCTCATTAGTAATGGCTAGTGGGGTTAAGATAGCTTTGCCATGGTGTACAACATGACATTGATAAAAAATTTTGTGTCATTGCTTAAACTCTAAGATGTTGGCAACACCATCATTGCTTAAACTCTAAGATGTTGGCAACACTAATGATTTTGAATGTTATAAATGATTTATTATTGAAAATAAATGATTTGTAGATGTTTGAGAATATTAATGTTGTTTTCATGTTTCATGGAAATTGAACATATTAAATACTTTGTTATGATTTGATAAATTTTGTTTCGTGATGGTTTTATAAATTGATAATTGTGCACAACTGAGTATTTATACTCAGCGATAGTTTTTATGCTGTCGCAGATAGAGGAAAAAAAAAGACAGTTGAGTGAGCGTAGTAAAAGCTGTATTCTCTTTTTGGCAAGCGGGGTATACTTTTAGGTTACCCTTTTGTATTTTGTTTTTTATATAAATATGGACTATATGTATGTAAGAATCATTTAAGCAGTTGTACAAAAGTGATGTAATAATAGTTTATTGATCAAACGAATGTACATTTGTAAGACTTTATGTCTTTTGGTTGTGAATGAAGAAAGAATTTGATGAAATGTTGTTTTGTTGAAATTGTGATATATATTTATTGCTACAAGTTTTATTTAATAGGTTTAAAATTTTTAGATAGTTGAATTTTAGCCATCACCACGCTAAATTTTCTTCAAATTTTCTTTAAGTTTTAAAAATACCTATTTCTTTTCTTAATTAATTTTATAGTATTTTCTTAAACCATTAAATCGCTATTAAACCTTTTATTGACAATTTTAATTTGAAATTGAATTTAAAATCGTTAAATCCCTTGTAATATGTTTAACAAATTATCGATAAAGGGTGTTCGGTAATTCATTAAGCATATTACAGGAGGATGTGATATCTTATGAAAGGATAAGGTATGACATGTTTTATTAGTATCAGAGCAAATTTTGAATTGCAAATTAGAAATATTTCTTAATAAGTATAACTGCTCAAATGTTATGGATTAATACATATAGTACATTTACATCATGAAAATGAACTCATGAGTAGATTTTCTTGTGTTAGATGTTCAGGGTGGTAGAAATCTTTGTGTGTTAACATGAAAGAGGGGGATAACTCTGCTGAACAATCAATTATAGCTAAAGTACAGGGAGAGGCCCTCAGGGTGCAGAAGGGCCAGCTGCACAAGCCCTTCCTATGTCATTTCCTGCTCAATTTGCCTAGCAGATGGCTGCATTTTTCTAGCAAATAGCTGGCAATGTACAAGCCCAACCCCCATAGAGGCAGTACGAGAAGCTAATGAAATATGGGGCTACTAAATTTAAGGGTATTGTAGATCCACTGGAGACAGAACAGTGGTTAGAAAGGATGGACAGAGTATTCAAGAAGCTGCAGTGTACAGATGCCTTAAAATTTGAATATACAGTATCATTGCTTCAAGGGGACGCTTATGAATGGTGGAAAACTGTCCTAAATAGTTTAAGGGAGCCTCCTATTCTGACATGGGATGATTTTCTTTGAGAATTCAAACAAAAATATGTCCCTGATACTTATGTGGATAAGAAGCTACAGGAATTTCTGAGTTTGAGATAGGGGGACAGGACAATAACAGAGTATGAAAGAGAGTTCTCCTGACTGAGTCACTATACAGGAGGCTTGCTCACTACCAGTAGAGATAGGTGTAAAAGGTTTGAGGCAGGTTTGAGACCAAGCATTAGGATGCAAGTAGCGGGCTTCCGGTATGCGAATTTCTCAAACCTGATTTCACAGGCTCTCGATATAGAAAGAGTAGAACTTGAGGTGACAGTTGAGAAGGAAGTGAGAGTGTGATACCCCTTACCCGATCTATAGTGTAGCTGAGCAAGGCGTGTCACATTCGGTGCCGGAGCACCCTATCTTGTCTTATCTTATATCGTATTAATTTACATTCCATTTATTCATATTTATCTATGCGTGAAATTTTTTTTTATCACAATTTATTTTTGTGGAGACCCAGACAGATTCTCCTTTGTTTTATTAGTGTTTGGCAAGTTCCATTATTTACTTGTTAAAAATCTCATATCATATGTCATATTATCCGTCTCATTCTTTTCCTTATCACATCATATCATCATGGCTCATTTAAATTTCAAGTAAATATTTTTCATTTCATTCATATAGAATGATGTACAATAATTACAATTTATTATACATACCCAAAATTTAATTACATTACATTTATGTACAATGAGCAAAAGTACAAAAGCTAAATACACATGGGCCCTACCCAAAATAGACTGTTGAGGTGACACGTCCCGCTACTACAAACCTGTTCCACTCACTGTCTGGACTGGTCCTGCTCACCAGTACCTACGCGATGGAAAAACCAACGCGCTAAACATAACGCTTACTGGTGCATAAAATAAAGGGAAATAAACTAAATAATTAAAAATAATTATTCTATGTATAATTTCATAAGGAAAAGTAAATTCTATAAATTTTTAGTCATTTACATGTTTATTGACTTTGGGTGCAAATAAACTTATCAGGATCTTTTCTGGTCATTTATCTCATATTCAGTCTCATTAAATTCATATTAGTGATCTCTTCATATAATTATTTAATTTTAAAGCTTATTACTCATATATGTGCCCAAGTAACCTATGACAGACTATAGAGATTGGATACACGGGAGTATACTAGTTAGACATCCATATGTCTATCATGTACACATCTATCATATCAGGCACAAGGCCAGCGGGCTGACATAAAGCCAGAAAAATCATATCAGGCAAAATGGCCAACGAGCAAGCATAAAGCCTGTAGAACAATCGCATCAGACAAATGTTATCTATCAATGATCGTCCCTATGGGCAATACTGCAATCTGTAATCCCTAATTGGTATACTAATCGATCCGTGCTACATACATAAGTTTAGGTATACTTTGGGCAAATTAGTATTATTAATTACTTATAGTTTTATTATTTCATGTTATGTACTATTTATGTTTCATAGCATTTTCATTTTGGTTAATTCCATATCATGTGACAAATTATTTTATGAACATTTCTCAAGGTCCAGATTTGGCCCCTTAAATTCACTTAGCAAATTGGTCAAGGTGTAGCCAATGTTTGGCCACACTTCCTACACAGAAGTTGTTCCTATATGTCTTATCTTTGTTTTTCTTTTTAAATCATATCATTTGGAGTTTTAGAACTCAAGTTATGGTCAAATTACCAAAACTAATTCATTGACCTTTTCTGTTTCCAGAACCAGGTAGATTCTGGAGTCAAATTTTATCTAGTCATTTGGGCATGTTACAGTTATATTTAGGTCTAATGTCTTAGGGTCACTCAGGTTCAAGAATCATAATTTTTCAGATTATATAGGGTCAGTTATGGCTAGTTAACTGACCTAGACTCATGAACCCTATACCTTCAAGATTTCAGGTTCAGGTCAGTGTCTTTGATTTTCATTTTAGGGTCCTTACTCTCAAAATTTGAGGAAAGTTCCTAAATCAAAGTTAGAGTTCTATTTCTTAGGTTTCCAGAACAGTTTGGCTCATCCCAATTGGAGTTTCCTAGTGGGATATATCATCTAAATACTGTTCTGGGGTCAAGTGGCTATTTAGCTCAATTTCAGGATTTGGGTGGCTGACTTGTTCTAACAATTTGGCCAAGTTCCATTAGGTTCTGGGTTTTGGTCAAAACACCAAAATTGTAGTTCTATGTCTGTTGGATATTTTGGCTTTGGTTTCACTACACTTTCAATTTTATGGACCAAGTTATGGCATTTTTGCCAAAACTAGTTGGGTAGGTACAAGTCCAGAATTTTAGGGCAGTTTAGGTTTTGGTAAAAATTGTTGACCTAAATTATTCTAGCAATTTGGTTGGGTTAAAGACAGAATTAGGCTCTGTGTTCTTCAAAAAAAAAATGTGCTCCTATGTCTAAACATTCCAATGGTTCAAGAAGTAGGTCATTCTGACCTTCCTAGAGTGAGTTAGGGCCATTTGAACATTTACTGTTCATATGATTATTTTTCCAGGTCCAGCATATGGTTACCCGGATTCAAGCCAATTTTAGGCCAAGTTAGGTTCAGTTTCTGAGCAGGGTCTCTGCATGAAAAATGTGGAAAATTGTCCTAGATTTCATCTCCTATTGGCCTCACACCAATTGGAGCAACATAACTCTACTTATGGCCATGAAAGTACACTGGACTCAAGGTCCAAAATTTTCTGCATGGAAATAACACTCCAAATTTCTCAATTCCACCCAACTCCTAAACTTCAATCATATTCATAGCACTTCAAATAGTCAACAATCAACCTTAACAACATCAATTTCAAGCCACAACACAAAATCCCCAATTTAAGTTAAAACCCTAACTTCCATAATCATCTTTCATGCAAATGCATACCAAACTCATGCCAAATCAACTTACCTATCACATATGCTCATCAACAACTCTAATAGACAATTTAATTCAATAAAAAATCATCAAATTCCAACTCTTCTCATGGCTGCTGAAAATTTGATCTTTCAATTGCTTATCATTTTCTTTCAATTTCATGTTATACAAACTCATTTCAACATGCTTACAACAATTAAAGAAGAGAGGAAGTGGGAATCTTGCACTAACCTTGATGTACTAATTCTTTGACTTGCTAAACTTCAATTTTCCTTAACTTTCTTGGCAGCCAATCACTTCTCCAAGATGTAAAATTAATTTTTAATAAAGGGACTTGGGGGTTTTATGGTAAGAATGGATGGAAATTCAAGCTTGGAGGAAGATGGAAATGGAGGAAGAACCAAGAGCAAGTGGTTCGGCCAAGGGAAGATCAAAGAAGAAGATGAAACTAAAATAAGATAAGAAGAAATTAAATGAAGCTGTCTTATATATGTACATGTCTTAATTTAATTGGGTTTAAATTTTAATTAAGTCATCCCATTTCATGCTTACATCATAAATACATTAAAATTTATCTTTTCTTTCTTTTTCTTTTCCAATTACATAATTAATGATTTTTAATTCATTTTAAATGTTTTTTTCTCACTCTTTTTTATTGACATTTAGGTCAAAATTCAACACTGAGGGTGAAATGACTAAAACGCCCTTCGTTGTGTTCATCGAGTTATAATTACCCTTACCGATTGGCTTTATTTTCTTGCATTCCTTTGACATTTTTATTGTCATTTAAACCTCCTAAATCCTTCAATTAAGTCCCAATATTTATCTTATAGGGTTTTCCCACGAGTTTGGAGTTTGCAACTGTCTTCACAGTCACTTTCCGTTAGGGTTACCCATCACCGTGACTTCTGGCTCCTTTAACCTATCTATACTTCATTTCTTTTTTTTTTTTCTTAATTTTTCTTGATCTTTATTTAATCATCTTATGACTTCTCACTCTACTTTAAGTGTAGTTCCAGCCATCCTAACTGTCCGAACAGACGTTAGTCATCGGAATAGTAGAATGTATGGACTACCTAAAGTGAGGGCGTTATAAAGAGAGAGAAAAGAATGTGAAGACGACTGTTCAGAGTATAGCCAGTGGTTTAGGGGAGAGGAAAAGTTTTAGGGGACTTAGTACCTGCAGATTTGGCAGAGGCAGATCATCATTGAGGCCAACTGGACCTAGTCAGCAGATGTTCAGAGGATCATCATCTGTTCACACATATGAGACCTGCAGCAATGTGCATGGGAGAGTATGTTATAAGCCCATAGGAGCTTGCTATAATTGTGGAGGAATTAGACATTTTACTAGGTATTGCACCAGTGCATACAAACCTATGCCATTTGCCACAGTAGAGGGGTACAGTTCAGGGTTCTGCCCAAAAGTTTTACAGTATGCTAGCAAAGGTAGAGGTCGAGGCTGAGGCAGTACTACTTCTAGTCAAGGTACAGTAAATCAACCTGAGCAGAGTTGTGCATCAGCTAAAGTATATACCATGCATTAGAAGGAGGAGGCAAAAACTTTTGATGTGGTGGCTAGTACATTCTCTATCTTTGATCAAGATGTATATGTATTTTTTGACCCTGGCTCTACTCATTCCTATATTAGTGCTAGAGTTATTTATTATACTGCTATTCCTTGTGTGAAAATGGATTATGATGTGTTGGTGACTAGCCCATTAGGACAGGAGGTGAAAGTGAATAGACTATATCGGGATTGTCCATTGGTAGTTAAAGGCCATACATTTTTGTCTGATTTGATTGAGATGCTCTTCAAGGATTATGATGTTATTTTGGGCATGCATTGGCTATCCAGGCACCATACAATGATTGACTGTACATTAAAGACAGTCACTTTTAGCCTCCCTGAGTTTACAGATGTGGTGATACAAGGGGAGAGACAGTTGTTGCCCTCTAATCTCATTTCATATGCACTAGCTAAGAAAATAATTCAAAAGGGGTGTGAGGCTTATCTGGCACATGTGGTAAACACACGTGTGGGGAGTCTAGATCTTAAGGATATCCCTACAGTGTGTGACTTTTCAGATGTTTTTCCTGATGAATTACCAGGATTGCCCCTAGTTAGAGAAGTGTAGTTTGAGATTAAGATTATTCCTAGAGTGGAACCAATATCCATCACTCCATATAGGATAGCGCCTACAGAATTGAAAGAATTAAAGGTGCAATTATAGGAATTACTTGATAAAGGGTTCATACGCCCTAGTGTGTAACCGTGGGGAGCGCCTGTGTTGTTTGTTAAGAAGAAAGATAGTACTCTCCATCTGTGCATAGATTACAGGCAACTAAACAAGGTGACAGTGAAGAACAGATATCCTCTGCCCAGGATTAACGATTTGTTTGATCAATTAAAAGATGCAATCGTGTTCTCCAAAATAGATTTGAGATCGGGGTACAATCAACTGAGGGTGCATGAGCAAAGTATTCCAAAAACTGCTTTCAGGACTCAATATGGCCACTATGAATTTTTGGTGATGCCATTTGGGTTGACTAATGCTCTAGCTGCATTTATGAGCCTAATGAACACAATATTCAAGCTATATCTTGATCAGTTCGTGGTGGTGTTTATTAATGATATTTTGGTATATTCAAAGAATGCGGAGGAGCATGATAAACACTTGAGAACTATATTATAGATCTTGAGGGAGAAGTAGTTATATGCCAAATTATCCAAGTGTGAGTTTTTGCTGAAGGAGATTGCCTTTTTAGGGCATATCGTGTCGGCAGAGGGAATTAAAGTGGATCCTAGTAAGGTGGAAGCTATCCTTAATTATAAACCACCAAAGAATGTTACAAAATTTCACAGTTTCCTTGGTTTAGTTAGATATTATTGCAAATTTGTGGAGGGATTTCCTATGCTAGCATCTCTATTGACTAAGTTGCTACGAAAAAATTTAAAATTTCAATGGACTAACCAGTGCCAAGAGAACTTTGATAAGCTAAAGAGGTGTTTGACTGAAGCTCTAATCTTTAACTTTACCTACACCGGGTAAAGAGTATACTATCTACAGTGATGCTTCTCATAATGGATTAGGCTGTGTATTAATGCAAGATCGGAATGTCATTGCTTATGTTTTACGCCAGCTTAAGCCACATGAGAGGAATTATCCCACCCATGATTTGGAGCTTGTAGCAGTTGTCTTTGCTCTTAAGATTTGGAGACATTACTTGTATGGGGAAAGATGTTACATTTATGCAGATCATAAAAGTTTGAAATATTTGGGCACTTAGAGGGAACTGAATTTGAGGCAAAGGAGATGGCTGGAGTTGATAAAAGATTATGACTATTTGATTGGTTATCATCCAGGAAAAGCTAATGTAGTGGCATATGCCTTAAGTCAGAAGATCATAGCTAGCTCAAAGGTTTCACCCCTATCTATGGTGCATGACTTAAGAGCATTATATGAAGAATTGGTGATGGAAACTGATGGGCAAATTTTGGCTACTTTGCAAGTAAAGCCAATGCTAACTGAACAGATTAAAGCAGCAGCTCAAAATGATGACGGGTACTTAAAGTTAATGGAAGAGACTAAGGATGGCAAGAAACCAAAATTTTCATTAAATGATGAAAGCATGTTGTTATATCAGGGTAGACTGTGCATTCCTAATGATGTTGGATTGAAGCAAATCATCTTATAGGAATCGCATGATTCACCATTTGCCATACATCCTGGTAGGACTAAAATATACAGAACTATAAAAGAACATTACTGGTGGAGAGGAATGAAGGAAGACATTGCAGAATTTGTAGCCAAATGCCTAACTTGTCAGCAAGTAAAGGCAGAACACCAGGTGCCAGCAGGATTTTTACAGCCATTGCCATTTCCCGAGTATGCAGTTTGGGTAATTGTAGACAGGTTGACTAAGTCTGCACATTTCTTACTAGTGAAGATGGATTATAGTCTGAACAGGTTGGCTAAGCTGTACATTGATGAAGTAGTGAGACTATATAGAGTGCCAGTATCTATTGTATCTGATAAAGATCCAAGATTTACTTCTAGATTCTAGGGTACTCTTCAAAAAGCCCTAGGAAGTAGATTGAATTTCAACACAACATTTCACCCACAGAAAGATGGCCAATCTGAGAAAATAATTCAAATCTTGGAGGATATGCTTCGGGCTTGTGTTATTGAATTTGAAGGAAGTTGGGATATACACTTCTCTTTGATTGAATTTGCTTATAATAACAGCTACCAATCAAGCATTGGAATGCCTCCTTATGAAGCATTGTATGGCAGAAAATGTAGAACTCCCTTATGTTGAGATGAAGTGGGTGAAAGAAGATTGATTGGCCCAGAGATTGTATAGCAGAATGAGGAGAAAATTAAAATCATTCGAGATAGACTAAAAGCTGCATCTGACCGGTAGAAGTCCTATGTGGATTTGAAAAGACGAGACATTGAGTATAATGTGGATGATAAGGTGTTTTTGAAGGTTTTCCCATGGAGAAAGATCATGAGATTCGGGAAAGAGGGAAAATTGAGTCCTCACTTCATAGGACCATATGTGCAACATCCTCCCTATAGACAGTTTCATACATTCTACTGTTCCAATGATTAAGGTCTGTTCGGACAGCTAGAATGTTTGGAACCACACCTAAACTAGAGTGAGAAGTCATAATTAAATTAAATAAAGATCAATTAAGTTTGAAAAAAAATAAAAAAAAGTAGAGTACAAATCGGTTAAATGAGCACAAGACATAGCGATGGGTAACTCACTGGGAAAAGATGAACATAAACCTAGTAAAGAAAAAATTTGGTCAATCAAATTTAAGAGCTCAAAATTGACCAAAAGTGAAATAAAATAAGTTAATGAAGGTAGATTAATTAAATTAATCAAGATTAGTAAAATTAAATATAATTAACAAAAAGTCAAATTATAATGATTTGGAAATTCAACTTACTTACAATTTTGCCATTCCACTTAATTATAAAATTGCCATTATACATTTAAATAATATAAATACTAGTAAATTAAAAATAAAAATAAGCTTCTTCTTCCTTCAAATTGTTGTCCCCTTGCTCTCTCTCTCTTTCTCTCAAAATTTCTCCACTAAAGCTTATTCCAAGCTTTGATCCACTTGCTTTCTTCCATGTTTTCTTTAGAAAATTGAGAGAAAACATCAAAGTGAGCCTTGAATTGAAGAAAGCCAACAAGAAACTCAAAGAATTTAGAAGATTGGTGAAGAGGAGGTGTTGATCAAATCAAGGTAAGCCATATTTCAAGCTTTGTTAATGGTGAATTTATGAAATTTGAACTTCATTGTGAAGTTTTCTTTAGAAATTGATTGAAATCTTGGGTGAATTTGAAGGAAGGGATTTCAGTTGAGTGAAGTCAAGTTGGAAGAGCAAAGTTTTGGTTGAGTTGGAAGCTAATTGAAGGTGGATTAGAGTTGTTTAAAGCCTAAGCACAAAGGTTAGTACTATAACAACTTATGAGTTTGAAATTTATGGTAAATTAAGTTAGGGTTTCAATTGAATTAGGGTTTTCAATTCTTATGCCTTATTTGATGTGTTTATGCCTAAATTAAAACTACTTGGTGTGCAATTGTTGGGAAATGTTAATGAAATGTCAACCCAATTGAGTGAACATAAAGTGTTGGATTCAGACAGTTTCTGGACAGCTTGAGTCTAGTGAGTTCAAATACTTATAACTTGAGCTAGACAGCTCCAAATGAAGTGAAACCAAAGACAAATTAAAGATAAGACAAAATACTACATTTTTTATGCGAAACACTTGACCTGAAACTGACTAAAAGTCACTTGAATTTTGAGTTGAATCTGGAAATGAAAATCTGAAATTCTGGAAAAATGACCAAATAAATAATGCACACCAAAATGAGCATAACTTGTACTAGGAAACTCCAAATGAGGTAATTTTTGTTTTTTAGGAAAGTTGAGACATAATAGAACAACTTTCATAAGGAACAAATTACCCAGTTCTAATTATAAATAGGTCAAATTCCTAGAGTAATTCTGTGTAATTGAAACTAGAATTTCCTATGATTCCAACCAAATGCCCTATGACCCCCGTGTAGTAATTAGAGCATAACTTTCATTGTATGACTCCAATTAAGATGATTCAAAATTTTCTGGAAACCTTAGACATAGATCTACAACTTTGTTTTTGAAACCTTGCCCAAATTCTGAGTGTAAGATACTTGAATATTGAGAGCAAAATTGACCTGAAAACCTGGAATCTGTAGGGTACTGCATCCATGATCTAGGGTTGATCTTTTAGCCATAACTCATTCTACAAAACACCAAATTGAGTGATTCTTGAACCTATGAAACCCTGAGACATAGGGAAACAATTTATATGGAGAACATAATGTCAAATTATGACTACAACCTATCCAAAATGGCTTGAAAAAATGAGTCCAGAATTTGCCTAGATTCTGGAATGCCTGAAACTGGAAATTGGTCACTTGACCAATTTTGGTAACATGACTATAACTTGAGCTACACATATGAAAATTGAGTGATTCTAAAGATAAAATAAACCTAAAACATAGATTTAAAAATCTCATGAAGAAGGTATGCCCTAAATCCTGCTATACCTTAGTTAAAATTGTTAATGAAGTTAAGGCAATAAATCTGGAAACTATGAAATGTCAACATAATGGCTTAAATTGTGAATGGTACTTAATTCCAATGGCATGATTAGTATGACTGACTTGTGGAATTTTGTTTGGGACTTCTGTTCCCACAATGAATGAAATGATGACATAATGATGATGTTAGTAGTATGCCCTAGAGCATATCATTTAGTATGTATCTTCTACATGTTTTATTAATGAAAAGGCATTTTCACTTTTCCGTTTACATAATATATTTATGTGTAATAGAAAAGGTCCATTGATATTTTGTTAGAAATTCTATTTTTAAGTTATTAAGAATATGAGTGACAGTATTTCTAGCACAAAGTATCATAAATTGGTTCACAATTAAAGATACTTCACAATAAGGACATGACTTATCCAGAAAGATTATAATCATGTTTGTTCCCAAGTTATTTATATGAGATGTAAATAAGATGGAATGGTGAGTCTCATGCCATATAGCAAACAAGATAGGCACTTATGCATGATAAGTAGGCCAAACCAGTGACATTTATGACAAGCACATGGAGTTTACTCTTGTCAATGCATTATCATAAATCATATCAGTGCATATAATCTTTAGACCTGAGATAGCACAATTATCTTGTATATAGGTGGTTTGAGTTTGATACTGCTTTCATACTTATACTGTGTATGGGTATATGGGCATGTGTTGGCTCCTACTAGTTATATATGGAGGTAGGTATTAATCAAGATGGAATCTGTTACCCTAAGGAAATAGGGATAAAATCCTATATTCATTTAATTGTTCTTGATATTTCAAGTTCCTGGCCAGGACAAATAAATTTAATCAGAAAAGAGTTTCTGATGAGAAAATCTTTTTAATCAAGGATTGGAATTAAATGAGAACATAATATTCATAGCAAATGGAGTTTGACATAAACCATGACTCCAGCTCGAATTAAGATTTTGTAACAGAGAGATTCTAGTGCATGGTAACATATGATAAAAGGTTCATTTAAGGTATTCCTTATTGCTAATTGGGTAGCCATGGCATGCTATGCTAGGTGTTAACCATGGTTTATAAGGTGAAAAAAATGATTTAGAGAAATCATTTATGGTAAGAAAGAGTTCTGATGATATTAAGAGTTAATATCATATCTCATTGCCAATTAGTAATGAGCCTAGTGAGTCACACACATACACAAGTAATCACCAAGTTAAATGTGATTTAATTAATTAGTTAAAGAGTTTAAATGATTAATAAATAGGTTTGGTTTGTAATTAGATTACAAAGTCCCTAGCATGGCTTGAAACCAAATCTAAGTTATTGGATGTATAGTATAAGTTAAATTTATATTTAAAGTGTTTAAATATGAATTTAATTATGAGAAATTAATTAATAGAGATTAATTAATTAATTTATATTTGATATAAATTGATTAGAAGATGTGAAATAATTATTTTGGGTTGAGAACTCAAAATTACAACACAGGGGTAATTTGGTCATTTCACAGGGTGACATGTGGTACCATGAGATGGTAACACATGGCATTATGGTTTGTCATTTGTCTTCCTATCATGCAAGAGGATTAAAGTCAAGATTAAGTCTAGCTTTGACACTTGGCTTAATGTGATTAGGTCAATTAAAATTAAGAAGCAATCAGGTGATGACATGTGGCAAGGGTTTTGAGTGATGACCTAATTATATAAAGTGATGTTATGAGAAAATAAAACAATCAGCCACTCTTCTTATTTTCTCTCATTGGTGCTGCCACTTTTATGCTCTTCTCCTCTCTTCATATTCTCTCATCCATTCAAAGAGAATGATCCAAGTTTCTTTGAATTAAAATTGCTAGAAATTGTTTCTAGTGTCCTATATACATCTACAACCTCTCTAAAGGCAAATCCCTAATTTCTAATTGGTTGGCAAGGCTTCAGAAGCTGGTTTAGGGGCTGTCCATTGGTGATCTTGGTGTGGACAAGCTAGAGGGACAATATTTGGGGTCTTAGGTGCTTCACAAAGGTACCAATCACATCTACAGTGCATCAAAAAGTTAGTGCACATGTTCTTGAATTAATCTAGGGTTCTAATGAATTAATTTGTTAATTCTAAAATCTTAAATGGCAAATGTATATCCAAATACATATTAAAAGTGTTTTAATATGCAATTGAACATTGAAATCAATAGGTAAATAATGAATCTTGCATGATGCATGAGACCCTAGATGAAAATTTTTGAATTCAATGTTCTAATCTAATAATTTTCATGCTTCCACTCCTTCAATTGGTATCAGAGCCACTATATTTGCCATTTAGATTTTTTAATATATGATTTAATTGTGTGATTTGATCATAAGATGATTGATTCATTGTTGGTTGCAAAGAAATATGTGGCGGCATACTTGTTACCATGGTGGTGGCTTGCATGGTTGTGCAAACCTAGGGTGCGCATGACTTGGGCTTGAGTGTGGACTTGTTTTCAAGGCCCATAATTAGGCCCATGACTAATTAAAATATTTAATTAGGATTTTTAATCACACAATTAAATTTTGATTCAAATCTGAATTTTTAAATTTGTTTGAATGTGATTCAAATATGAATTTTTAAATTTGTTTGAATCATATTTAAATCTGAATTTTTAAGTTGAATATGACATATTCAATTTAATTTTAGTATGTATGTTTTATTTAATTATTAAATAGTGATATGCATGATGGATGATCGTGGACAATAAAAGACCAATGTGATTGGATTTATTTCTTTTATGTTTTTTTGGGTTGTAATTTAATTAATTTATTTTAGTGGCATGTATTATAAAGGTTGTAATATTTTTGGGTTGTAATTTCATTTTTTTGGTTCTTGTAAATTCGCCTTGGTATGCCAAGGATTACTATGTAATTGGATTGCAAGAAGATCAAAGAGGTCAAGAGCATTGGTGGAACCAGTAGGAGGAATTCAAGATCAAGTGTTAATTATGTACTCCTTCAGCAACTCTTGTAATATGAATGAATGAAATGCACCTAGAAATGCCTTGATTCAATTCTTAGTGGCTTAGAATTGAATCCCTTAGAAAGTCCATGATCATACCATATTTATATGTTTATCCATGAATGCATGAGATGTATGGGAATGTATGCAAGTATATGATATATGCATGCTAATTGGATAATGTGCAAAGTGAGACCATAATAGCAATTAGGCCAACCACAAAATCTTCCAAACAAATGAATAAGTTGAAAATGGTATAATTAAAGGTAATTATATCATGGGCCCTCCATTGAGGCAATTATTTTAAGAAATTTTAAATACTTGCATATGATGCAATTAATTTAAGAGATTTTCTTAAGAATAATTGTTAAGCATGAGATGTTGTAAATATGTAAATGGTTTGGTGGCCAATAATGGATGTTCCTAAGGACATTAAAATTATTTGCATGTTTACTGGCTTAATGGGATCAACTTAACTAATGCAAGATAAGTCAATAATGGATGTGCCTGAGATTTTAAGCATTAGGGGCTAGGTAAAGAATTGAACCTCACATGAGATGTGATGGGCAAGGAGTTGCTCACTTATAGTTTATTGTAATTCCAATAATGGATGTGTTTAAGGATGATCAATAAGATTATAAGAATTCAATCACCCACTAGAAATCCATCCAACTAGGATTCCATTTTCTACAGTGAAAGTGTAGGATTTGCTAAGTTAGTGGGAGGACCAATTTGATTAAAAGGCCATAATCATTTTGGTTAAATACATTATACATTTACTAATTAATCTGGTTATTTTTTGCAATTAATTTTCTGATAATAATGAGCACACCACAACCACTACCATCCACTATCCTTTAGAGCATACTTGATCATAATAGGTTAACAGGACCTAATCTTTCTGATTGGCTAAGAAATTTGAAACTTTTCCTGAACCTTAAACATATAGGATATGTTCTAGACTCACAAGTTCCTGGTCCCTTACCTCCAGAGGCCACTCAAGAGGAACATGAAACTTTGGACAAGTGGAAGGAGCATGATATGAGAGCCAAGTGTTACATGCTTGCTTCTATGAGTAATGAGTTATAGAAGCAACATGAGAACATGCAATATGCAAGTGAGATCCTCCTTCACCTACAAGAGTTGTATGGTGAACATAGCAGGAATGCCAGGTATGAGATATCTAGACAGCTATTTCGCATGAGGATGTCTGAGAGACAAAATGTTGGGGATCATGTCCACAAGATGATTAGACTTATTGAGCAGCTGGAACATCTTGACTTTAACATGGATTTCCAACTGCAGACGGATTTGATTCTTTAGTCTCTTCCTGAGTCATTTGGGAATTTTGTGACAAATTTCCATATGACTAAGCAGGAATACACCTTGGCTGGTTTACTTAACATGCTGTTATTGCCTAAAAGAATATGTCGAGCAATAAAGGAAAAGAGGTAGCTTTGATTGCATCTTCTTCTGCTGGAAAGTCCAATAAGAAGAAGGGCAATAAGAAAAAGAAACCTCAAATTCCTAGTCCTTCTAAGAAGATAGCCAAATAGAAAGGGAAGGCCAAAGCTGATAATAGCAAAAGAAAGTGTTTCCACTGTCAGAAGGATGGGCACTGGAATAGGAACTGCCCAGAATATAGCAAGTGGTAGCAGCTTGCAGTAACGAGATATTAGACTCCAGGTTGGCAATGGCTCAACTGTTGAAGCTTTAGCCATAGGATCTAAATCTTTATACATGTGTGGACATATTTGGTATTTAAATAAGGTTTTGCATGCACCTGATGCTTTTAAGAACATCATTTCTATATCTAGTTTGACTAGAGATAGTTATGAATTTCAGTTCATAAATGATGTTTGCGATATTTATTTTGGAAATAAATATATTGGTTCGGGTTATATGCACGATGGACTTTATTATTTAGATAATAATGTATTCTGGGCTTTGGTGTCTTCATAAGACTTGTAGATATATGTCTTAACTATTCATGGTTAAAATTTCAGGTCAATTGGACCTGTTTTGAGTGAGTTATGGCCTAAACACTAATTGCTACCCAATTGGTCAATTTTCAGGCCTTAATTGCACTAATCCGAATTTGGTCATTTTTCAAGTTACCTTGCAAGCAGAATTTTGGTAAGCTTTCTTCATGAAAGTTGGCACATTTTGTGCCTAGTTTCACCTCCAATTGGTCTCATACCAATTGGAGCCACACACTTAAAGTTCTAGGCGAAAATGCACACTGCCCTATTGCACATTATCCATCACTCATCAAGGATACATTTAACACCTACCAAATTACACATTCATGCCCATTCTGGTTTGCACCATAACCTAAACACAATTCACAACATATTATTGGTCATTTTGGCAGCTTACAATCACCCTCAATATGCACCATTTAGTACAGAATTTTTTTCAAGCTTAAATTACAACAATTTAATCACCTAACCTAATTACAACAATTCAATCACCTAACCTAGCTCATTTACATGTCCAACTTCACACCATCATACATATACCCAAGCTGCCATAACAACTATCACAATTCAACATTAATATTCCATAAACCAAACATGAAATAACATCTTTATGGTTCACCAAACCAAGCTGCCAATTCATGCATTACACTCCATTAATTTCCAAGCTTCTAATTTCAAATACACATTCACACATACTAAGTATACATCACCCAAATTAATTCCTACACACATAAACATTTAGTCAACCTTTTAATCTACCATTTATAAGCAAGAATAAACTGTCCTCAAGGAGTTTCCATGGCTGCCAAAAATAAACATCTCCCTTAGAACATTAAACTCCAAAATTCTTTCCACAATTTAAGTACCCATAACATCTACACAATCTTTAATGAAGCAAGCATCAAAAATACCTACTTACCACTTTGGAAACTCTTCAAAACCTCTCCAAAACTTGGTCTTCTTGCTACCTATCTACTGCCCAAGGTATGGTGATCACTTTTAATGAAGAAACCATAACCATTAGAAGCTTGGATCATGGATGCATGGAGGACTTCAAGGTGTGGCCATGGAGTCCCATGGAGGATGAATTCGGCTGGTTTGAGAGGAGGTTGAAGATGAACTCATTTCTGCCCATTTTAGCTCTTAAGTGTCTCACAATTCTAAGTTAGTGGAGCACTAACCATTATTTAAGATTTAATAATACAAAGTTTCACAATTCACTCATTTTACCTCATTTCTTTTACTATTCCTATAATATACCACAAATTTAATTTTCATGATATTTTCAAAGTGTAATATCATTTATTTTTAATGGACATTTAGGTCAAAAAATAACTCGGGGTGTCAAATGACCACAATGCCCCTGTTCGGGTTGCATTCCTGATTATTCGGTAACACCGGGTTTTGTCCGTTTTTCGATTTCTCACTTTTCTTTGTACTAATTAATTAATTTTTCTTTGATATTTCTAATGGTATTTATACTTCAATAGGTGTCTATTTAAGTCCTAAAAATATTTTTCAGGGTTCCCTGCGGTCCAGGGCTAGTCAACGGTCCACGTCGTGACTTCCCGATGCGGTCACTCATCGCTCGGGTTCTCGGCTCGTTTAACTTGGTTACATTCCATTGTTATTATTTTTCCTTTATTTTTCTTGTATTTTCTTTTCTTGTATTTCATTATTTTATGTCTCCTCATCAATATGTAAGTGTAGTTCTAGGAATTCTAGCTGTCCGGACAACACTGGTCACCGGAACAGTAAAACGCACTACCCAACATAGGGGTGTTACAATTCTCCCCCCCTTAAAATAAATTTCATCTCGAAATTTTACCTGGCATTAGTTTCTGAACAGTTGTGGGTGCTGTCTCCTCATGTCCTCTTCACGTTACCAAGTAGCTTCCTGGCCTGAATGATGGTTCCACAGCACTTTAACCAGGTGTATCTGTTTGTTCCTCAGCTGCTTCACCTCATAAGCCAGAATTTCTATGGGTTCTTCCTGATATGAGAGGTCTGGATTTACCTTAATCTCTTCAACTGATAGTACATGGGATGGGTCAGATTTGTACCTCCTTAACATGGACACATGGAAGACACTGTGTATCCTTCCTAGCTCCAGAGGTAGCGCCAACCGATATGCCAAAAGACCCACTCTTTCCAGAATCTCATATGGTCCGATGAAACAAGGACTCAGTTTCCCCTTTCTGCCAAATCTCATAATCCTCTTCCAAGGAGAAACTTTGAGGAATACCTTATCACCCACTGCATATTCAATATCTCTCCTCTTCAGACCAACATAGGACTTCTGACGGTCTGATGCAGCCTTGAGTCTATCTCTGTTCAATCTAATATTTTCCTCTGTCTACTGAACAATTTCAGGCCCAATCATCTTTCTTTCACCAACTTCATCCCAACATAGGGGAGTTCTGCACTTTCTGCCATACAAAGCTTCATATGGAGGCATCCCAATGCTTGATTAGCTGTTGTTATAAGCAAACTCAATCAAAGGCAAGTATGTATCCCAACTACCTTCAAACTTAATCACACAAGCCCGTAGCATATCCTCCAATATCTGAATTACCCTCTCAGACTGGCCATCTATCTGTGGGTGGAATGTCGTGCTGAAGTTCAATCTAGTTCCTAGGGCTCTCTGAAGACTACCCCAGAATCTAGAAGTGAACCTAGGATCTCTATCAGATACAATTGATACTGGCACTCCATGTAGTTTTACAATCTCATTTATGTACAATCTGGCCAATCTCTCCAACTATAGTCCATCCGGACTGGCAAAAAGTGAGCAGACTTGGTTAGTCTATCAACTATGACCCATACTGCATCATGACTATTTTGTGTCCTCGGAAGTCTCATCACAAAATCCATAGTTATCCATTCCCTTACAATTTTTCATAGGGTGCCATTTGTATGCTAGCTTGACACTTATTATTAAATACAAATTCTGTTAGTGGGAGGTATCTGTCCCATCTTCCCTCGGATTCAAGGACAGAAGTTCTCAGTGTATTCTCGAGGATTTATTACATTTTACAGGTTATTATTATCATTTCATTTCATTATTTATAGAAACTCAATGAGTTTCAAAATTTACCTAAATCACTTATTTCGACTCTCCATCCGTCTGAGGATGATAAGTCGTATTGATATCTCTAAGCTTATAGCAATTACTGTGGTACAGGTAGTTCACATTAATGCAACCGAGTCACTGACTCTAGCTACCTTACAAGTGTAGTCGTTTGATAGGCTAGTTCTGAAGTTTTAAATTTCTTACTAGAATTTTCACATTTATTTCATTAATTGTACTCTATTCGGGCGCAACTGTATCAATTTATAGATTACTTACAATTATTCTTAATTTATTGTACCACGAGGAAGCACGTAGCTCTACATAATAATCCCATGTCGGTACTGTAATCTGCAGCTTACAATACAAACATCGAGAACATTATATAGTCACTACGTTATAACCTCATGGGCTAGGTTTTCTAACATCTTATCTTTCTCGAATCCACTAATATCCTAAATCGATTCTGATTACAATATCCATTAATAATTACTAACAGTAACATCTTTGCCCTCATCTAGAGCAATTCTATTACTATAACTTACTTTTAGGTCCTCTTGCCTTACATTAAGTAGGCTCGCCAATTAGCTTTATAATTTATGGTGTGTTAGAAAATACTTTTAGCTAACAATTCTTCCAAAATTAATGTCAATCATACTTGTTATTGTAGTTTTGATCCTAAAAGACTAGTCACTAACACATCAAAATTTATTCCCCTGTAAAGGAATAGCAACAAAACATAGAATTCTAACACTAACATATAAATAAGTAGTGCTGGGATTAAATAATAAGTCATTGTTTCCTTCAAAAATTAAGAACTTACCAGCAGCTACATCCGAAGTTTCTGCTCTTTTTCCTTGGCGTATAGTGGACGCTCTGACTGGTGTGCTACTATATTCGGGTTGATTCACTGTGTTATAGTGGTGAGGAGTACCAACTCTATTTCTATCTCGACTCTGACTGACGGTCTGTGAACTTCGGAGAGCAAATCGAGGTGCTCTAGTACAATCTTTAGCAAAGTGTCCAAGTTTTCCACAATTGTAGCAAGCTCCAGAAGCCTTACGACAAATACCTCTATGTAGCTTACCACAAACATGGCAGAAACGGGCAGAATAGGAACTTCTGGTTGTTCGACGGCTAGATCTTGGTGTTCTCTGCCCTAATGATCTGCCTCTGTCATATCTCTGAGCTCGGGGTTCCTCAAATTCTTTTCTCTTCCCCAAATTACTGTTCGAGCTCTGACCCATAGGTTTCTCCCTCTTCTCTATTTCACACTGCCCTTGTGGGGGTTGGGTCTGTACTTGGGCTTGGGCCGTGATTATCACCATTTATTGGAAGAAAGTGGCCATTTGTTGGGCCATTTGTGCGATAATTTGTAATCAGTAAATCTGTACAAGTCGGGCCTTCGACACTTTGTGGAGCTGGGCCTCAACTTGTACTTCGCCATCACGATCGTTTCTATTGTCTCATTCTTCTCTTCCATATCTTTTCACAAGATTTTCTATTCCTGTGCAACCAATATAAGGAGATTCCTCTCCATTAGTTCATATTTATGATGTAAATGTACTATATGTATCAAACATTTGAGCAGTTGTAGTTACTGGCAAAAAGATTTCAAATTCATAGTTCAAAATTCACTTTAAAACCATTGCTCTGATACCACAAAACATGTCACACCCTACTACCCTGTAAGATGTAAAATGATCCCGTAGTACACCTAATGAATTAGCGTACTTCGCCTACTGATAACCCATTAGATATACTACAAGGGATTTTAAAATAATTTTCGTGAAATTTAAATCATCGATTAAAATCTGGTGTTATAAATTTTTTTTTTTTTTAAATTTCGGCAAAGTGCCGGTTGTATTTTGAGAAAACAGTTCTTCAAAACCTGCAAAGCACACACTCCCAATATGTTTTCTCAAATACAACTTTAATAACTTCATTTGAACCCATAATTCAAATCTCAATAATCAAATCAATCTCTTCATAAAAGAAACATTTCATTGATTACAAGACTCAAATTTATATTACAAAACTATTCAAGTAAATGAAATCTCAAATTTACATTTACAATAATTTACATTTAATTACATACCAAAATGTTTTACAAGAGTTTTTATACAACTGCTCAAATAATTTACATACATATTATTCATGCATACATCAAAACTTATGTACATGGGTATACCTATGATATACCTAGAGCTGATCTGAATGTGTCTTCAAAGAAACTTACTCACTGCTCTATGCTCTTTTTACCTGCGACAGCATACAAAACTATCACTGAGTGGTGAACTCAGTGGTGCACAACTATAATTTAAAACATAGTATAATATACATTGACAAAATTTACAGCAAATAATTTGGAAATATGAATACTCATCAAATTCCAAAACTCAAAATATTCATTGCCAATAATGTGAATCATTTGTATAAAATGACTTTGATAATGAAATTCAATTTACCAAATCATAACTAACCATTTAGGTAATTTCAATAAAATCAATTATACATAAATCATAATTGAAATCACAATTCTTTACTGTTCAAAAGCCATTTTGTATCTCAAAAACCATTATGTATCTCAAAAATCATTTTGTATCTCAAAAACCATTATATATCTCAAAAATCATTTTGTATCTCAAAAATCATTCTGTATCTCACTAACTATGCAAGACTAATCCGAAAGGGCCATCTTCGGGGTGATTCTAACTCCCTATGGTCGGGAAGGTCAAATCGGATTCTAACTCCCTATGGTCGGGGAGGTCGAATCAGATTCTAACTCCCTAAAGTCGGGGAGGTCGAATCATCGTGCACAGTACACACCACAATAATGAATCTTCCGCAAGGGCCATAACGATAAAAAACTTAGATCTAACCTCAAATCAGAGGAAAATCTAAGCCTGTGCACGTACCATGGTAATCAAAACACAACTAACTCCATTGTCTTCTCAACAAATGAGAGAAACGGGTAATAATCTAGTCAAGCATCTATAGTGAGATATAAAACAATATCACAATCCTTTCAGTGAGCATAAATCACAATACAATTCGATTCAAAGTCAATTCCAATATCCAATAATTTTTATGCTCATCACAATTCTAATCATAAATTTGCATTTTTCTATGCAAATCTATCACAATTTTCCAAAACATAATTTATTCAATCCATAACAATGCTTAATACTTGTGGAAATACCATTTCACAAAGCTAAATTCATACATACTATAATAATTTCAATAATCATTGAATTAAATCCAATGCTTGTTAAACATAATACATAAGAAAATATGTTATTTAATCATATGAAATATTCATAACAAAATCAGTTAAAAACTAGTTGTGCACAAACCTCTGATAACTGTCTCTTGGCTCTGACTCAGTGTTTCCTTCCCCTTCCTTGAGTCTTTGCTAACTGAGAAACACAATTTGAAGTGTTTCAGTACTCATTTAAATGGTCTCTAACGATAATGCTTAATAATTAATTCATTGAATTCTATTATTTTCTTAGTCAACCTAAAATGTTGACCCTCGATGCATTCTAGGTGAATTAGGTTTTAATGTCACCAATATGTCACATTTGTAGCCTTTTAGTGTTGGTACATGTTGCCCAATTCATTTCCATGTATATTGCATTTTATTGCAATTTGTCAGATTTCGGTATACCAATTTGACCTAGCCGGACGACCTAGCTCCATCGGTTTTCGGGTTTTGGTCAAAACTACAAACTTGTAGATCTATGTCTTATTGCACGTGGGAAAAAATTTCAGGTGATTCTGAGTTATGTAGACCAAGTTATGGTCATTTTACTATTGCTGGTCAGAATGTACCAAAATTGGTCACTTTAGGTCATTTTAGGTTCGGCCAGTTTTTGGACTCAAACTTGTGCAAGCTGTTTGACTTTCTTATGGTCATTTCCGGGCTTTGGTGTCTTCATAAGACTTGTAGATATATGTCTTAACTATTCATGGTTAAAATTTCAGGTCAATTGGACCTGTTTTGAGTGAGTTATGGCCTAAAAACTAATTGCTGCGCAATTGGTCAATTTTCAGGCCTTAATTGCACTAATCCAGATTTGGTCATTTTTCAAGTTACCTTGCAAGCAGAATTTTGGTAAGCTTTCTTCATGAAAGTTGGCACATTTTGTGCCTAGTTTCACCTCCAATTGGTCTCATACCAATTGGAGCCACACACTTAAAGTTCTAGGCGAAAATGCACACTGCCCTATTGCACATTATCCATCACTCATCAAGGATACATTTAACACCTACCAAATTACACATTCATGCCCATTCTGGTTTGTACCATAACCTAAACACAATTCACAACATATTATTGGTCATTTTGGCAGCTTACAATCACCCTCAATATGCACCATTAGTACAGAATTTTTTTCAAGCTTAAATTACAACAATTCAATCACCTAACCTAGCTCATTTACATGTCCAACTTCACACCATCATACATATAACCAAGCTGCCATAACAACTATCACAATTCAACATTAATATTCCATAAACCAAACATGAAATAACATCTTTATGGTTCACCAAAACAAGCTGCCGATTCATGCATTACACTCCATTAATTTCCAAGCTTCTAATTTCAAATACATATTCACATATACTAAGTATACATCACCCAAATTAATTCCTACACACATAAACATTTAATCAACCTTTTAAACTACCATTTATAAGCAAGAGTAAACTGTCCTCAAGGAGTTTCCATGGCTGCCAAAATATAAACATCTCCCTTAGAACATTAAACTCCAAAATTCTTTCCACAATTCAAGTACCCATAACATCCACACAATCTTTAATGAAGCAAGCATCAAAAATACCTACTTACCACTTTGGAAACTCTTCAAAACCTCTCCAAAACATGGTCTTCTTGCTGCCTATCTACTGCCCAAGGTATGGTGATCACTTTTAATGAAGAAACCATAACCATTAGAAGCTTGGATCATGGATGCATAGAGGACTTCAAGGTGTAGCCATGGAGTCCCATGGAGGATGAATTCGGCTGGTTTGAGAGGAGGTTGAAGATGAACTCATTTCTGCCCATTTTAGCTCTTAAGTGTCCCACAATTCTAAGTTAGTGGAGCACTAACCATTATTTAAGATTTAATAATACAAAGTTTCACAATTCACTCATTTTACCTCATTTCTTTTACTATTCCTATAATATACCAAAAATTTAATTTTCATGATATTTTCAAAGTGTAATATCATTTATTTTTAATGGACATTTAGGTCAAAAAATAACTCAGGGTGTCAAATGACCACAATGCCCCTGTTCGGGTTGCATTCTCGATTATTCGGTAACACCGGGTTTTGTCCGTTTTTCGATTTCTCACTTTTCTTTGTACTAATTAATTAATTTCTCTTTGGTATTTCTAATGGTATTTATACTTCAATAGGTGTCTATTTAAGTCCTAAAAATATTTTTCAGGGTTCCCTGTGGTCCAGGGCTAGTCAACGGTCCACGTCGTGACTTCCCAGTGCGGTCACCCATCGCTCGGGTTCTCGGCTCGTTTAACTTGGTTACATTCCATTGCTATTATTTTTCCTTTGTTTTTCTTGTATTTTCTTTTCTTGTATTTCATTATTTTATGTCTCCTCATCAATATGTAAGTGTAGTTCTAGGAATTCTAGCTGTCCGGACAACACTGATTACCGAAACAGTAAAACGCACTACCGAACATAGGGGTGTTACAGATGTATGTGGTCCATTTAAAGAAATGGCTGGAGATGATTTTCATTACTTTATTAACTTTACTGATGATAAATTAAGGTTTGAGTATTTGTATTTGATGAAATACAAACATGAATCCCTTGAAAAGTTCAAAGAATTTTAAATCTGAAGTAGAAAATCAAACAAGAAAAAGTATTAAAGCTCTTCGATCAGATCGTGGAGGTGAATACTTGAGTACTGAATTTGATGAATACTTGAAAGAGCATGGCATTGTTTCCCAGCTGACTCCTCCAGGAACACCACAGCTGAACGATGTATCTGAAAGGAGAAATTGTACCCTATTAGATATGGTACGTAGTATGATGAGCTATACTGATATGCCAATCTCCTTTTGGGGATTTGCATTAGAATCAGCTTTGCATATTCTAAATAGGATTCCATCAAAATCAGTATTTTCCACACCTTATGAGATATGGCATGGAAGAAAACCAAGTCTTAATCATGTTAAGATTTGTGGTTGCCCAGCTTATATCAAAAAGCTAAACACTAATAAATTGGAAACTAGATCAGAAAAAGGTCGATTTGTTGGATATCCAAAAGAGAGCTTTGGATATTATTTTTATTTGCCTACATCACAAAAGGTTTTGGTAACTAGAGATGCCACATTTCATGAATAACAGTTTGTTCAAGAAGAAGGCAAAGGAAGGCAAATAGAGTTAGAATTGGAGAATTCTGACCAACCAACGGATCAGATGGGTATAGATCCATCTAGCCAACCTACACCTATTGATGAAACATCTACAGCTATTCCTCACAAATTAACCAGGATATCTCAACCACCAATGAGATATGGTTTTCTTCATGAAGAAGAACAAGAGTTCTCTACTCATGAAGAAGTAGATCATGGAGATGATCCACTTACCTACAAAGAAGCTATATCAGATATAGACTCTTCAAAATGGATTGATGCTATGAAATCTGAGATTGATTCCATGTATAAGAATCAAGTTTGGAATCTTGTTGACCCACCTGAAGGTATTATACCTATAGGGAATAAATAGATTTTCAAAAAGAAAATTGGTTCTGATGGAAAGGTAGAGACCTATAAAGCAAGGCTAGTAGCAAAAGGGTTTCGCCAAAGGCAAGGAATCGACTATGAGGAGACTTTCTCGCCTGTTGCCATGCTTAAATCAATTAGGATTCTATTAACAATCGCTGCATACTATGATTATGAGATTTGGCAGATGGATGTTAAAACAGTTTTTCTTAATGGATACATTGAAGAAAACATTTTCAAGAAACAACCTAGGGGTTTTTGAATTCCAAGATGGTTCCAAAGTGCGCAAGCTAAAGCAATCTATTTATGGGCTAAAACAAGCTTCGAGGAGTTGGAACATCCATTTTGATGAAGCCATTACGTCATTTGGTTTCATAAAAAATGAGGATGAGCCATGTGTATATAAGAAGGTTAATGATAGTGCTGTCACTTTCCTTGTCTTATATGTGGATGACGATGGGTAATGACACAAGTATGTTGACAGCTGTAAAGGTATGATTGTCAAATATATTCTCCATGAAAGACTTAGGGGAGGCAACCTATATTCTTGGGATTCGCATCTATAGAGATAGCGCGAAAAGAATAATTGATTTATCCCAAGGTCTATACTTGGAAAAGATGTTAAAGAGGTTTAACATGCTTGATTCCAAGAGAGGATTGTTACCAATGAGACATGATATCTACCTTTCTAAAGAGATGTCTCCAAAGACACCTGAAGAAAGAGATAAAATGGCCTGGATTCCATATGCTTCGGCTATTAGAAGTTTGATGTATGCAATGTTGTATACTAGGCCAGATATAGCATATGTTGTTAGTTTGACTAGCAGGTATCAATCTAATCCAGGTTTGGAACACTAGATAGCTGTCAAGAATATCCTTAAGTACTTGAGAAAAACTAAGGATTTATTCTTGATATATGGAGGTGGTGACTTACAATTGGATGATTATACTGATTCCGATTTCTAATCAGATATTGATGATAGAAAGTCTACCTCTGGGTTTGTGTTCATTTATAATGGAGGTGCAGTCAGTTGGAAGAGCTCCAAACAGAGTACGACTGCTGATTCCACTACAGAGGCTGAGTACATTGTTGCATCAGATGCTGCAAAAAAAGGCTGTTTGGATAAGAAACCCCAGTCTCACTAGAAATCCAAACACATAGAAAGGCGCAACCACATTATCAGAAAGATAGTTGGGCAAGGCGATATAGCCATGTAGAAAATAGCATTAGCTGAAAATCCAGCTGATCCATTCACTAAGCCTATGTCATAAGCTCAGCTAGACCGACATCTTGAGAAGATGGGTCTAAGATATTGTCATGAATGGCTCTAGTGCTAGTGAGAGATTGTTAGTAGTATGCCCTAGAGCATATCATTTAGTATGTATCTTGTACATATTTTATTAATAAAAAGGCATTTTCACTTTTCCGTTTATATAACATATTTATGTGTAATAGAAAAGGTCCATTGATATTTTGTTGGAAATTTTATTCTTAAGTTGTTAAGAATATAAGTGACAGTATTTCTAGCACAAAGTATCATAAATTGGTTCACAATCGAGGATACTTCACAATAAGGACATAACTTATCCAGAAAGATTGTAATCATATTTGTTCCCAAGTTATTTATATGAGATGTAAATAAGATGGAATGGTGAGCCTCATGCCATATAACAAACATGATAGGTACTTATGCATGATAAGTAGGCCGAACCAGTGACATTTATGACAAGCACATGGAGTTTACTCTTGTCAATGCATTGTCGTAAATCATATCAGTGCATATAATCTTTAGACTTGAGATAGCATAGTTATCTTGTATATAGGTAGTTTGAGTTTGATACTGCTTTCATACTTGTACTGTGTATAGGTATATGGGCATGTGTTGGCTCCTACTAGTTATATATGGAGGTAGGTGTTGATCAATATGGAATCTGTTACCCTAAGTAAATAGGGATAAAATCCTATGTTTATTTAATTGTTCTTGATGTTTCAAGTTCCTAGCCAGGACAGATAGATTTAATCAGAAAAGAGTTTCTGATGAGAAAATCTTTTTAATCAAGAATTGAAATTAAAAGAGAACATAATATTCATAGCAAATGGAGTTTGACATAAACCATGACTCCAGCTCGAATTGGGATTTTGTAATAGAGAGATTCTAGTACATGGTAACAGATGATAAAAGGTTCAATTAAGGTATTCCTTATTGCTAATTGGGTAGCCATGGCATGCTATGCTAGATGTTAACCATGGTCTATGAGGTGCATAAAATGATTTAGAGAAATCATTTATGGTAAGAAAGAGTTCTGATGATATTAAGAGTTAATATCATATCTCATTGCCAATTAGTGATGAGCCTAATGAGTCACACACATACACAAGTAATAACCAAGTTAAATGTGATTTAATTAAAGGTTTGGTTTGCAATTAGATTGCAAAGTCCCTAGCATGGCTTGAAACTAAATCTAGGTTATTGGATGTATAGTATAAGTTAAATTTATATTTAAAGTGTTTAAATATAAATTTAATTATGAGAAATTAATTAATAGAGATTAATTAATTAATTTATATTTGATATAAATTGATTAGAAGATGTGAAATAATTAGTTTGGATTGAGAACTCAAAATTACAACACAAGGGTAATTTGGTCATTTCAGAGGGTGACATGTGGCACCATGAGATGGTGACACATGGCATCATGGTTTGTCATTTGTCTTCCTGTCATGCAAGATGATCAAAGTCAAGATTAAGTCTAGCTTTGACACTTGGCTTAATGTGATTAGGTCAATTAAAATTAAGGTGATGACATGTGGTAAGGGTTTTGAGTGATGACCTAATTATATAAAGTGATGTTATGAGAAAATAAAACAATCAGCCACTCTTCTTATTTTCTCTCATTAGTGCCACCACTTCTATGCTCTTCTCCTCTCTTCATATTCTCTCATCAATTCAAAGAGAATGATCCAAGTTTCTTTGAATTAAAATTGCTAGAAATTATTTATAATATCCTATACACATCTACAACCTCTCTAAAGGAAAATCCCTAATTTAATTGGTTAGCAAGGCTTGAGAAGCTGGTTTAGGGGCTGCCCATTGGTGATCTTGGTGTGGACAAGCTAGAGGGACAAAATTTGGGGTCCTAGGTGCTTCACAAAGGTACCAATCACATCTACAGTGCATCAAAAGGTTAGTGCACATGTTCTTGAATTAATCTAGGGTTCGAATGAACTAATTTATTAATTCTAAAATCTTAAATGGCAAATGTATATCCAAATACATATTTAAAGTGTTTTAATATGCAATTGAACATTGAAATCAATAGGTAAATAATAAATCTTGCATGATACATGAGACCCTAGATGAAAATTTTTGAATTCAATGTTCTAATCTAATAATTTTCATGCTTCCGCTCCTTCAGATGAAATATTGAGAATGTTGAATTGTTAACAATGATAATTAGCCCGAGTATACTTAGACAGTAGTGTAAGGGTTGGATAGATTGGCATGCCAATAAGGGATGAGATTAGTAGTACTACCTTTGGCTTTTATGCTTAGACACCATTAGCAGGCACCGAGTATTCGATATGGTTATCCTTTATTCATGTTTACTTAATGGCTTTTATGCCTAATCACATAGCATACCCAGTAGGCACCGATGTGTTTGACGGTATGACAGCCAGAGGCACCGAGTGTCCAGCACCAGTATAACCCTCATATCCAGTCTAAACAGAATGATGAAAGGTTACTTTGGCACTATAACACCCCTATTTACATAGCCTGGTATATTTCACTGTTCGGGTGATCGGTGTTGGTCTGGATAATTAAGAGGATTATAACCACACTTAAGACAACTAGATAAGCCTTGAACACAAATAATTAGTAATTGCCAATTAGTTAAGTATAAATAAGAAAAACAGAACATAAGAAGTTAAATGAGCCGAGAGTCACAGCGATGGGTGACCTTCTCGGGAAGGATTGCAAAGTCGATTTAAACTCAAATTTCGAACCATAAAATGTGACACTGCGGTCCTTAGGACTATTACGAACACAGTGGAAAAGAGAAAACCACGAAAAAGAATTGTTAAGCCAGTCAAATAATTAGGTCAGGGAGCTGGAAGAAATATTGAATTATTTGCAAACCGGGTCGAACCGGCCAGGGGCAATTTGGTTAATTGACCCCGAGAGCTGACTCCTGACCTAACTGTCAAATAAAATTAGAGAAAAGAAAATTTTGGAATCGAAAATTAAATTAAAAAACTAATGGAAAAATAAATAGAAAAAAAAAAGAAAATTGAAAAAGTGAAAAGAGATGACATCATGCATGACATCATGCATGATGCCATAAATACTATAATTAAAAATTTATTTAATTTGATTTTTTGGTCTTCCTAAGGGAAAAATTAATAAAAGAAAAAGAAAAAAAAATAAGAAAACACTCATCTTCTTTCAACTGCCGTCCCTCTCTCTCGCAAGCTCTCTCTCTCAAAATCCTCCATGGAAGCTTACCCAAGCTTTCCAAAGCCCTAAAAGTAACCATCAATTGTAGACTTTCCTTAACAAAAAATTATCCTTGAGTCTTGATTTGAAGATTGGAAGGGAAAAAGGAAGGGGAAATTTTAAGAATTGGAGAAGGTAGAAAAGCTTCATTGAGGTAATCTTTCTTTTAAGTTAAATTAGTTATGTATGCAAGGAAGTGGACTTGAAGATGAGGATTTAAATTTAGAAATCTCAAAAATTATGCATGTCTTGTTAAACATGAATTTCGGTAAACTAGGGTTTTGATGTGTGTATGCATGAATTTGTTGGACTTAAAAGTGTATGTGAGTTTGATTGGGTTGAAGAAGCATGTATATAGGCATTGAATTGGTTAAATGCAACAATTTAGTGAGTTAGGGTTTTGGGCACTTAGGGTTTGGGAGCCAAAAAAGTGAGAATTAGTTAAATGTTGTGTTTGACCTTGTTTGAGATGAAAAATGGTCATTTGTGACCAATTAAGATGTGTTGGAAATGTTAGAAGTGAGTTTAAATTCAGATTGAAAATGGTCAAGCTGCAGGCAGCAAGACCAAGGTCCCTTTTGAGAGACCAAAACTGAAAATTTACAAGTCCAATTGGTATGAGACCAATTGAGAATGAAAATAGACACAAAATGACACAATTTTTATTTAGGAATCATGCCCAAAAAGTGACCAAAACCTAGTGAACAAATTGACCAAATCTGGATTTTTGCAGTATGACCTGTACAAAAATGACCAAATGAACAGTATTTGTTCATTTGGCCATAACTTGGGCTAGGCAGGTCTAAATGACCTGAAATTTTACCAGTGGATAGTTGAATATAGACCTAAAACTTTCATGAAGAATAGGAACCCAAATTTTGCCCTTAACCAAGTCATTTAGCCACTCAAAGTTGGTGACCTAAAACTGCCAGAACTAGAATTTGCCCAGAAATCTGGGTTAAGTCCAATCCGGCAGCCATGATTCAAATGGCTATAACTTGAGCTACAAAACTCCAATTGGAGTGATTCAAAAAGGAGAATAAAGTTAAGACAATAGGGAACATTTTCTATGAAGAAACTTTTGCCAAATTCTAATAGAAAAATGACCAATGGAATAGTGCAACCTAAGACACCAAAACTGAAAATTTGCAATTTTGCCTAAAAGACCTAAGTTTTGAGAAAACAACCAAAACCAACAAAATTGGTAACCAAAATGTGGTATGTGGGTGAAGTTGGAGCTCCCATACCTATTAAGCCTTAGAAAGTCAATAAATTGACTTGAATAGTACAATGAATAGTAACCTCAACATGAAATTTGAAAGAATATAAGTTTAAACATATTGGAATTAGTTATTGGAATTGTTATGAAGTAAAGATACTGAGACACTATAAATTTTGTATTTCAGCTGAAAAAGACTCGAAAAGTCTGAGAGACTGAGTCAAGGCCTAGAGGCAACTCACGTCAGGTTTGTGTACAATAAACCCTATTTAAGCATTTTATCCTTGAAAAACTGATTTAGTACGCATTATGGGTTTAAGAACTTTTGTGTTGCCACTTTGTGAATGAAAATGTAACTTTGGAAATTGATTTGATTTTTGTATGCAATATTTGAATAAATTGTTTGAAATGGATTTTTGATTCACACTTAGCATGGCAGTGCCTTATTATTCCCCCTCCATTTATGGGGTTGAGATCGATTATTTTTCTCCCTCTCTGGTTTACCAGTTGAGGTTGTAGATCGGATGAGTACTCATTAGCTTGCTAGCCACCTCCCTCATTGATTTCGATTAGTGGGGTTGTAGATTGCTTTGTCGTGGTGTACAACACGGCATTGATCGGAAATTTTGTGTCATGGCTTAAGTTGTGTATGATTTGGCAACACTGTGTTTATTAAATTATTTGACCAAATTGTGCTATTATGAGTTTTGATAATTTGTGAAATGTAATTGTGAAATATTTAATTTGTGATTTGTCAATGAATGTTTTATGTACTGCATTTCAAATTTTTATTGTGCACCACTGAGTATTTTTATACTCAGCGATAGCTTATTTTGCTGTCGCAGATAAGGGCAAGGAGAAAACAGCAGAGTGAGCTATTACTGAGATAGTGGACTTCACTGATCACTTTTGTACAGGTATTTATTTATACCCTTGTAGTTAATTGATGTAAATATTTTAATATTTTATGTATCAATGTAAAGTTGAGCAGTTGTATAATAAATTATAATAATATTATTTCTATATTTTATATCTGTAAATTAAACTTGTGAATATAAATTAGCTTTGTTGAATGAAATGATGAAATATTTTGAGATGAAAAACTTGGATTAAATTATGGAATTATTTTGAAGTGGTTTGATTTGAGAATTGAGATTAATTGGAGGTTGGGAGTTGTGGAAAAATTTATTAGAAGTGTTTTTCTCAGGTATTTGAAGAATTATTTTCTCAAAATACAGACGGCACTCTGCCGAAATTTTTATAAAATTTGTGGAAAAATAAAATGGGCAAAAGTTTTAACTAGTTTTGAAACTTCAATTAAATGATTTTAGTTACCTAAATGCTCACCACTTCCAAAATTTAAGAAAATGGTTTTAAAATCCCTTGTAGTGTACTTAATGAATTATCGGTAGGTGAAGTTCGATAGTTCATTAGGTATTCTACGGGATCATGTTATGCCTTACAGAGGGGTAAGGTGTGACATGTTTTAGTGGTATCAGAGCATGGTTTTGTAATAAATTTTAACTATGTATATGAATATTTATTTGATAAGTACAACTTCTCAAGTGTCTTTAATTGATACATATGACATATTTACATAATGAATATACACTAACGGAGGTCAACCTCCTTGTGTTTGATCTCAGGAAGTAGAAATTTTGGGAAAACGGAATGGAAGAAGGAGATCATTCCGTGGAACAATCTGTTGAGGCTGAGGTTCAAGGGGAAGCCCCAGCACTCCAGAACGTGAGTGGGTCAGCCACTCCAGCACCGCAGCTTCCTGCTCTGTTTGCACAGCAGATGGCTACGTTTTTCCAACAAATGGCAGGAAATGTGCCACCCCAAGCTTAGATGCAAGCACCTATAGCACAACCACAGCCCTCAGCTTGGCAATATGAAAAATTGATGAAATTTGGGGCCACCGATTTTAAAGGCACTGCAGATCCACGAGAGGCAGAACAGTGGTTGAAAAGAATGGAACGGGTCAGAAAGCTGCAGTGTACTGAAGAATTAAAATTTGAATATTCAGTATCTCTTTTCCAAGGGGATGCATATGAATGGTGGAAGACCATCCCCTACAGCCTAGTTGAGCCACCTGTGTTGACCTGGTCAGACTTTTTGAGGGAGTTTCAACAGAAGTGGGTCCCTGATGCTTATGTGGATATGAAGTTACAAGAATTCCTGAGTTTGAAATAAGGGGATAGAACAATAGCAGAGTATGAACGGGACTTTTCAAGGCTAAGCTACTATGCTGGAAGTTTAGTTTCCACCCCCAGAGACAGATGTAAGAGGTTTGAGTCCGGGTTAAGGCCGAATCTGAGGATACAAGTTGTGGGATTCAGACGCCAAAATTTTTCTGAGCTGATTTCACAAGCCCTGGAACTGGAAAGGATAGAATCAGAAGGGGTAGTGAAAAAGGGTACACAAGAGAAAGAGAAGACTGAAAAGACTACTGGTCAAGCACTTGAAAGTGGTTCAGGGAAAAGGAAACAGTTTGGAGGATCTATCTCTCGCAGATCTGGCAGAAGCAGATTCTCTGGCCAAAGACCACCTCGGTCTAGTCAGCAGACCCAGCAAGCACCTCGAGGAGCTTTATCAGTCTGGCAGTGTGAGACTTGTGGTAGAACACACAGTGGGGTTTGTTTCAAGGCCACACGTGCATGTTTTAACTGTGGAGGGAGCAAACATTTTGCTAAGGATTTTACTAGTCCGCGCCGGTCTGGACCTTCTACTACATCTGAGGGATCAGCCCAAGTCTCTACACTTAGAGGGTCACAGCCAGCTATTAGAGGTAGAGGCAGAGGTAGGGGTCCTGGTAATACTCCTAGAAGTCAAAGCACTGTTAACCAGCCAGTACCCAGTGGCGCACCAATCAGAGTGTATACCATGCATCAAAGGGAGAAGGCTGAAACATCAGACGTAGTAGCTAGTATTTTCTCCATCCTTGACCAAGATGTATATGTGTTGTTTGATCCTAGCTCCACACATTCGTATGTTAGTGCTAGTGTGATGTGTTCTACTGCTATTCAGTGTGTACCAATGGACTATGATGTACTAGTAACTAGTCCATTAGGCCAGGAGGTCAGGGTAAATAGACTATATAGGGATTGTCCTTTGGTGATCCAAGGACACACTTTTCTGTCTAATTTGATTGAAATGCCCTTCAGAGATTATGACATTATCTTGGGCATGGATTGGTTAGCTAAGCATCATGCAATGATTGACTATAGACTGAAGACAGTCACTTTTGGTCCCTCATTATGGTGATGTAGTAATACATGGGGAGAGGCAAATATTACCTTCAAACATCATTTCAGCTGCACTGGCCAGAAAAATGATTAGGAAGGGGTGTGAGGCGTACTTGGCACATGTGATAGACACCCAAGTGGGTAGTCCAGCATTGAGGGACATCCCTACAGTATGTGACTTTCTGGATGTATTTCCTGATGAATTACCAGGATTACCTCCAGAAAGAGAAGTGCAGTTTGAAATTGATGTTATGCCTGGTGTGGACCCAATCTCTATAACACCATATAGAATGGCACCTGCAGAATTGAAAGAGTTGAAAGTGCAGTTGCAAGAGTTGCTTGACAAGGGCTTTATCTGCCCTAGTGTGTCACCTTGGGGAGTGCCAGTGTTGTTTGCAAAGAAGAAGGATGGCACTCTCTAGTTATGTATGGACTATCGATAGTTGAATAAGGTGACAATAAAGAACAGATACCCATTGCCCCGCATTGATGACTTGTTTGATCAGTTGAGGGGTACAGCTGTGTTCTCCAAAATTGACCTGAGATTAGGTTATTATCAGCTGAAAGTACAAGAGCAGAGTATTCCTAAAATTGCTTTTAGAACCCGCTATGGCCATTATGAGTTCTTAGTTATGCCATTCGGGTTAACTAATGCTCCGGCTGCTTTTATGGATCTGATGAACACTATCTTCAGACCATACCTCGACCAGTTTGTTGTGGTATTTATAGATGATATATTGGTTTATTCGAGGAATGTAGAAGAGCATGATAAACATCTGCGCATTGTACTGCAAACTTTGCGGGAGAAACAGCTATACGCCAAATTGTCGAAGTGTGAATTTTGGCTAAAAGAAATATCTTTCTTGGGGCATGTAGTATTAGTAGAGGGTATTAAGGTAGATCCTAGCAAGTAGAAGCTGTCCTTAATTGGAGGCCACCCAGAAATATCACGGAGATTCACAGTTTTCTGGGTTTAGCTGGATACTACCATCGATTTGTGAAAGGATTCTCCATGTTGGCATCTCCATTGACCAAGCTGCTTAGGAATGATGTGAAATTTCAGTGGATGGATAAATGCCAACAGAGTTTTGATGAATTGAAGAAATGTTTGACCGAGGCTCCAGTCCTGACTTTACCTACTCCGGGTAAAGAATATACAGTTTACAGCGATACTTCTCACAATGGGTTAGGCTGTGTACTGATGCAAGACCGAAATGTTATTGCTTATTCATCATGCCAGCGAAAACCACATGAGAGGAACTATCCGACACATGACTTGGTGCTTGCAGCTATAGTATTTGCTCTTAAGATCTGGAGACACTATTTGTATGGGGAGAAGTGCTACATCTACAGAGATCATAAGAGTTTGAAATATTTGGGCACTCAGAAGGAGTTGAATTTGAGACAGAGGAGATGGTTAAAGTTGATAAAAGACTATGATTGTCTGATAGACTATCAGCCAGGAAAAGCTAATGTGGTGGCTGACGCTTTAAGTAGCAAGACTATGGTAAGTCTACGGGTTACTCCTTTGTCTATGGTACATGAGTCGAGATCATTACATGCCAGCTTAGAGATTAATGATGAGGGGCAGACAATAGTTGCATGGCATGTACAGCCAGTGTTGATTGATTAGATCAAAGTGGTTTTTCAGAATGATCAGAAGTATCAGAGGCTGTTGGAAGAAGTCCAGCAGGGCAAGAAACCAGAATTCTCAATAAGAGATGATGGTCTATTGCTACACCAGGGCAGAATGTGTGTTCCTAATGATGTTGATTTGAGGCAGATCATTTTGAAGGAAGCACATGAGTCTCCTTTTGCCATGCACCCTGGTGGTACAAAAATGTATAGTGCACTAAAGGAGCATTACTGGTGGATGGGTATGAAGAGAGATGTGGCAGAGTTTGTTTTCAAATGCCTAACTTATCAGCAAGTGAAGGCAGAGCATCAAGTACCAACTGGGTTGTTACATCCACTACCAGTACCAGAATGGAAATGGGAGAGAATAACAATGGATTTTGTGATGGGACTTCCGAGGACACAGAAGAGTCATGATGCAGTATGGGTCATTATTGACAGACTGACCAAGTCTGCTCATTTTCTGCCAGTTCGGATGGACTACAGTTTAAAAAGATTGGCCAAGTTGTACATTGATGAGATTGTGAGACTCCATAGAGTGCCAGTATCCATCGTATCTGACAGAGATCCTAGGTTCACTTCTAGATTCTGGGGTAGTCTTCAGAGAGCCCTAGGAACTAGACTGAACTTCATCACAGCATTCCACCCACAGATAAATGGCCAATCTGAGAGGGTAATTCAGATATTAGAGGACATGCTACGGGCTTGTGTGATTGAGCTTGAGGGCAGTTGGGACACACACTTGCCTTTGATTGAGCTTGCCTACAACAATAACTACCAATCAAGCATTAGGATGCCTCCATATGAAGCTTTGTATGGCAAAAAATGCAGAACCCTGTTGTGTTGGGATGACGTGGGTGAAAGAAAGATGATTGGACCCGAAATTGTTCAGCAAACTGAAGAGAGAATCAGATTAATCAGAGACCGACTCAAGGCTACATCAGACCATCAGAAGTCCTATATTGATCTGAAGAGGCGAGATAATGAGTATGCAGTGGGTGAAAAAGTATTCCTCAAGGTTTCTCCTTAGAAGAAAATTATGAGATTCGGCAGAAAGGGGAAACTGAGTCTTCGTTTCATTGGGCCTTATGAGGTTCTAGAAAGAGTGGGTCTTTCATGTGTCCATGTTGAGGAGGTATAGATCAGACCCATCTCATGTACTACCGGTAGAAGCAATTGAAGTGAATCCAGACCTTACATATGAAGAAGAACCCATAGAGATTCTGGCTTATGAGGTGAAGCAGCTACGGAATAAGCAGATCCCGTTAGTGAAAGTGTTGTGGAACCATCATTCGGGCCAGGAGGCTACTTGGGAACGAGAGGAGGACATGAGGAGACAGCACCCACAGCTGTTCAGAGATTGATACCAGGTAAAATTTTGAGACGAAATTTATTTTAAGGGGGGGAGAATTATAACACCCCTATTTACGTAGCCTGGTATATTTCACTGTTCCGGTGACCCGTGTCAATCCGGATAATTAAGAAGATTAGAACCACACTTAAGACAACTAGATAAGCCCTGAACACAAATAATTAGTAATTGCCAATTAGTTAAGTATAAATAAGAAAAACAGAATATAAGAAGTTAAATGAGCCGAGAGTCACAGCGATGGGTGACCTTCTCAGGAAGGATTGCGAAGTTGATTTAAACTCAAATTTCGAACCGTAAAATGTGACACTACGGTCCTTAGGACTATTACGAACACAGTGGAAAAGAGAAAACCACGAAAAAGAATTGTTAAGCCAGTCAAATAATTAGGTCAAGGAGCCGAAAGAAATATTGAATTATTTACAAATCGGGTCAAACCGGCGAGGGGCAATTTGATCAATTGACCCCGAGAGCTGACTCCTGACCTAACTGTCAAATAAAATTAGAGAAAAGAAAATTTGGAATCGGAAATTAAATTAAAGAACTAATGAAAAAATAAATAGAAAAAAAAAGAAAATTGAAAAAGTGAAAAGAGATGACATCATGCATGACATCATGCATGATGCCATAAATACTATAATTAAAAATTTATTTAATTTGATTTTTTGGTCTCCTAAGGGATAAATTAATAAAAGAAAAAAAAAAAAAAAAGAAAACACTCATCTTCTTTCAATTGCCGTCCCTCTCTCTCCCAAGCCCTCTCTCTCAAAATCCTCCATGGAAGCTTACCCAAGCTTTCCAAAACCCTAAAAGTAATCATCAATTGTAGACTTTCCTTAACAAAAAATTATCCTTGAGTCTTGATTTGAAGATTTGAAGGGAAAAAGGAAGGGCAAATTTAAGAATTGGAGAAGATAGAAAAGCTTCATTGAGGTAAGCTTTCTTTTAAGTTAAATTAGTTATGTATGCATGGAAGTGGACTTGAAGATGAGGATTTAAATTTAGAAATCTCAAAAATTATGCATGTCTTGTTAAACATGAATTTCAGTAAACTAGGGTTTTGATGTGTGTATGCATGAATTTGATGGACTTAAAAGTGTATGTGAGCTTGATTGGGTTGAAGAAGCATGTATATAGGCATTAAATTGGTTAAATGCAACAATTTAGTGAGTTAGGGTTTTGGGCACTTAGGGTATGGGAGCCAAAAATGTGAGAATTGGTCAAATGTTGTGTTTGACCTTGTTTGAGATGAAAAATGGTCATTTGTGACCAATTAAGATGTGTTGGAAATGTTAGAAGTGAGTTTAAATTCGGATTGAAAATGGTCAAGCTGTAGGCAGCAGGACCAGGGTCCCTTTGAGGGACCAAAACTGAAAATTTACAAGTCCAATTGGTATGAGACCAATTGGGAATGAAAATAGACACAAAATGACACAATTTTCATTTAAGAATGATACCCAAAAAGTGACCAAAACCTAGTGAACAAATTGACCAAATCCGGATTTTTGGAGTCTGACCTATACAAAAATAACCAAATGAATAGTATTTGTTCATTTGGCCATAACTTAGGCTAAGCAGGTCTAAATGATCTGAAATTTTACCAGTGGACAGCTGAGATATAGACTTAAAACTTTCATGAGGAACATGAACCCAAATTTTTCCCTTAACCAAGTCATTTAGCCACACAAAGTTAGTGACCTAAAACTGCCAGAACCAGAATTTGGCCAGAAATCTGGGTTAAGTCCAATCCGGCAGCCATGATTCAAATGGCTATAACTTGAGCTACAAAACTCCAATTGGAGTGATTCAAAAAGGAGAATAAATTTAAGATAATAGGGAACATTTTCTATGAAGAAAATTTTTCCAAATTCTAACAGCAATATGACCAATGGAGCAATGCAACCTAAGACACCAAAACTGAAAATTTGCAATTTTGTCTAAAAGACCTAAGTTTTGAGAAAACAACCAAAACCAACAAAATTGGTAACCAAAATGTGGTATGTGGGTGAAGTTGGAGCTCCCATACCTATTAAGCCTTAGAAAGTCAATAAATTGACTTGAATAGTACTATGAATAGTAACCTCAACATGAAATTTGCAAGAATATAAGTTTAAACATATTAGAATTAGTTATTGAAATTGTTATGAAGTAAAGATACTGAGACACTATAAATTTTGTGTTTCAGCTGAAAAAGACTCGGAAAGTTTGAGAGACTGAGTCAAGGCCTAGAGGTCACTCATGTCAGGTTTGTGCACAATAAACCCTATTTAAGCATTTTATCCTTGAAAAACTGATTTAGTATGCAATATTTAAGCATTATGAGTTTAAGAACTTTTGTGTTGCCACTTTGTGAATGAAAATGTAACTTTGGAAATTGATTTGATTTTTGTATGCAATATTTGAATAAATTGTTTGCAATGGATTTCTGATTCACACTTACCATGACAGTGCCTTATTATTCCTCCTCCATTTATGGGGTTGAGATCGATTATTTTCCTCCCTCTCTGGTTTACCAGTTGAGGTTGTAGATCGGATGAGTACTCATTAGCTTGCTAGCCACCTCCCTCATTGATTTTGATTAGTGGGGTTGTAGATTGCTTTGTTGTGGTGTACAACACGGCATTGATCGAAAATTTTGTGTCATGGCTTAAGTTGTATATGATTTGGCAACATTGTGTTTATTAAATTATTTGACCAAATTGTGCTATTGTGAGTTTTGATAATTTGTGAAATGTGATTGTGAAATATTTAATTTGTGATTTGTCAATGAATGTTTTATGTACTGCATTTCAAATTTTTATTGTGCACCACTGAGTATTTTTATACTCAGCGATAGGTTATTTTGTTGTCGCAGATAAGGGCAAGGAGAAAACAGCAGAGTGAGCTACTATTAAGATAGTGGACTTCACTGATCACTTTTGTACGGGTATTTATTTATACCCTTGTAGTTAATTGATGTAAATATTATAATGTTTTATGTATCAATGTAAATTTGAGCAGTTGTATAATAAATTGTAATAATATTATTTCTGTATTTTATATCTGTAAATTAAACTTGTGAATGTAAATTAGCTTTATTGAATGAAATGATGAAATATTTTGAGATGAAAAACTTGGATTAAATTTTGGAATTATTTTGAAGTGGTTTGATTTGAGAATTGAGATTAATTGGAGGTTGGGAGTTGTGGAAAAATTTATTGGAAGTGTTTTTCTCAGGTATTTGAAGAATTATTTTCTTAAAATATAAACGGCACTCTGCCAAAATTTTTATAAAATTGGCAAAAAAATAAAATGGGCAAAAGTTTTAACTAGTTTTGAAACTTCAATTAAATGATTTTAATTCCTACCAAAACGCTCACCACTTCCAAAATATAAGAAAATGATTTTAAAATCCCTTGTAGTGTACTTAACGAATTATCGATAGGTGAAGTTCGGTAGTTCATTAGATATTCTACGGGATCATGTTATGCCTTACAGAGGGGTAAGGTGTGACAGGCACTATAATAAATTAAAGTAGCTAAATGTCAAGATAATGAAAAGAAAAGATCCTAAAGACATAAATACTTCCAAAGATCGCAAAAATGTCTAAACATAGTGAAAAGTGCTTAAAATCATTAAGTGACTAAATAATGAGGTGATTACAAAACTTTAACCTTAGAAGTTCTATATTCCTTTTAAATGATCCATTATTAAACCAAGTGTGCATTTTCTTATATTAATTCAAGTATGAAATTTTACTTTATTTGTATATTATATTTTTCTTCTATTGTTGTACCACTAAGTAGAAATGCTTAGCGATATGGGTTTCTCGTCGTGCAGGTCAAGGTGATAAAACCCAATAGGCTTCAGGCAGGGATTCTGTGTAAATCTGTAGTAGTGGTTCATGTCACCTCCACATTACATTTTGGTATGGATATTGGCCCACAGAAATGGCATAAATTTTGATTGATGTAATTCAACAAAGATGTAAATAATTTTATATTGTAAGACCAATGTGTATATTTGTAAATCTAGAACAAATACGTATAATTGTAAATGAATGAAAGGAAAGAAAATTATGTTATTAAATGAAAGTGAATGGAAATATAAATTATGATGATGATATTGAATGTAGTTGAGATGTTGAATTGATGTAATTGTGATCATATTATTTGAAATTTTTTAAATAGGTTAAAGATTTAACAGGTTAAACGTTATTAAACAAGGGAAACTCTTATAGTTTTTCCATTTAAAATTCCTTAAAATTAAATCATAATAGAATGAGCTGGAGAAATAAATTCAAATAGATGAGACTAAGTGCTTTGGCACCGAATGTGGCATTCCTTTACTCGACTACACTATAGATCGGGTAAGGGGGTGTTACATTTAGTGGTATCAGAGCATGGTTTAAGCGTTCCTAGACCTAGATAAATAGAAGAACATAGAGTTTATGTCATGCATTGCATCCATTAAAAGTTGAGGTGACACTAATGTAGATCTATTTTCCTATTTATTTGAGGTTATAGAATGGACTCAGAATCTCAGAAGGCTGTTGGGGAGAAAGTAGAAAGTCATGCCCCTGCTTGAGATGGTGACAGAGATAGAGGAGAGCCAACTGCGCAGACATCGGGAGAGCCTGTACAGCCTCAGCAGGCCTTTTTCCAGTAGATGGCTGATTTGCTTAGACATGTGACGGGGACTCAGACACAGCCTGCATAGAAATTCCCTATAGAGAGGCTCCGTAAATATGGGGCGTTAGATTTCAAAGGAACAAAAGAAGATGATCCTACTGCTGCTGAACATTGGTTAGAGAGAACGGAAAGGATTCTTCAACAGTTGCACTGTACTCCAGAGCAGAACATAAAGTGTGTAGTCTCCCTTCTACAAGAGGATGCGTATCAATGGTGGGATACAGTATCCAAGGCAGTGCAGCCTACAGCAGTAACCTGGGAGTATTTCTTAGCTAAGTTTAGGAAGAAGTATATCAGTCATGTATGCTTGGAAGCCAAAAGGAGGGATTTCATTAATTTGAGGTAGAGGCAGCTCACAGTGTCAGAGTATGAGCAAAAATTTGTGCGGTTAAGCCGCTATGCCCGTGAAATTGTACCCACAAAGGTCGAGAGATGCCATAGATTTGAGGAAGGATTAAATGACAATGTGAAGCTTTATGTCATGGCACTGAGGATTACGTACTTCTCCCAGTTAGTAGCGGCAGCTCTAAATGTTGAAAGGGTCAGAGTTAATAAGTAGAGTCATTGGGATAGACAATATAAGAGAGTCTCAGGGCAATCTAGCTCTTCATTTATAGCCAGTAAGAGGCCTAGGGGACCTCAGGGCCAAAGTCAAAGCCAGAGTCAGCCCCAGAGACCCAAATTTCATTCGATGCCCAGAAGAGGACAGTCAGTAGCATTAGTAGCAAGTTCTCCTAGGACAGTAACTAGAGGTGCAGCTCCAGCCGCATGCAGTCACTGTGGCAAGAAGCACAAAGGAAAGTGTTGGTTTTTAACTGGGGGTTGTTTTCTATATGGGGCTACAGATCACTTTCATAGAGATTGCCCTCAAAAGAATATTTCTACAACTCTAGCACAAATAGAGAGACCTGTCCCTATAGCTCAAAAGGGTAGGAGACCTAGCAGGACAGAGGCAACAGGCAATTCATAGAAAGTTGCTTCTGAGACGGTGGAGAGTCTAGAGGCTAGGGCACCAGCGTGTGCCTATGCTATGAGAGCTCGGGAGGAGCAGGATGCACTAGATGTGATCCGGGGTATTTTCTCACTTTATGATTTACCTGTTCATACATTGATAGACCCAGGATCCATGCATTCTTATATTTGCATTGCTTTGCCTGTGGAAAAAGGAATTCAAATAGATGAGATCGAGTAGGATATCTTGGTCACTAACCCTTTAGGCCATAGTGTAGTGGTGAATAAGGTCTACAGGGGTTGCCCCTTGAGGATTCAAGAGTATGAGTTTTCGACAGACCTTGTTGACCTGCCTTTTCATGAGTTTGATGTGATCTTGGGGATGGATTAGTTATCACTCACCAAGCAATGGTTGATTGTCGATTAAGGAGAATCACATTAAAACTTTTGATAATGAAGAAATCATTATTGTGGGTGAAAGGGCAAATTACCTGTCTAATGTCATATCAGCTATTATGGCAAAGAGACTGATAAGGAAGGGCTGTGAAGCATACCTGGCACATGTAGTTGATACCAGGAAGGCTGGGTCTAGTCTCTATAATATACCCACTTGTAGGGGCAAGGGTGGGGCGTGAGGCGAAATATCATCCATTAGAATTATATAAAATGCACCAGGTAATGCCCAGGAAAGATGGTGGAGTCACAATGGTCTCACTTAAATACCACCTCCTTAGACAGCATTTCCTAGACATGCACTTCATACAATCCTAATAGAATCAAACCACTAGTAAGTACCGTCTTCCCATAACACTACCACGGTACTAAGGATTTATGCCACGAAGGCATAGATAGACAGGAGTCGCCACCCGGGTAATAACCGGGACATATTCAGTGTTTCTTCCGAGGGTCATGGATGGTAACTTACTCCTTGCAGAGTTTCCACAACCGTCATTACCATAGCCCAATGTCTAGGTTCGGGATAGTGGGTACGTAAGGGGAAGGTGTTAGGCACCCCTTACGCATGGTCTAACCTCGTTGATTCGAGTGCTAGTCCTCTACTAATGTTTCTAGAAGTCTTGTTTATTATTCCTTTATTAAACTTTATCCTAAAAATGCAATTCTAATCCTACACACGCAAGTAATTCACAAAAAGGGTTGTTGTTTACACACAATTTTCATGCACAAGTAATTCCTATCTATGGGGTTGCTAATTATTTAAATGATATTTACCAGATGACTAAAATTAATTTATTATTGGGAATTTAATTTACAAACAAATTCAATTTCAAATAACCCTACGTTTCTATTTAACCTAATTAATTAATTTTCACCAAGTTACCCTAAGGATAATTGAACTAAGTTAATTATGTACATGTGTAAGTTATTCTAATATCACATAAGGCCCAAACAATCACAACCTAATAAAGATTTCTAACATGCAAATTTATTTTACAATTACCAAGTATTAAATTAAATTTATTTACATGCCAATATTAGTTTAATTTACAAACAAGATTAATTTTAATTTACAAAGTATTTATTTAAATTAATTACATGCAAAAGTCAGTTAAATTAAAAACAAAGTTAATTTTAATTTACCAAATAAAGGTTCTATTATTACTACAATTTCATGTCAATGGTTATTCGAGAAATTTAGAGCTACTTACCTGTTGGTAAATGCAGTTGCCATTGGGGCAAGCTACCCTTAAAAAAGGGTCTTCTCTTCTAGTATGGCAATGATATCCCTGGCTTACTCCCGTTTAGCTCCATATAAGCTCCACGCAAATGCCCTCTTTGGTACTTACCTTAAGGCTACTTACCAATTTTGTTTGTAATAAAAAATAAAGAAACTAAAGAAAATAAAAGAAATAAAGAAAATATTAATAACAATTTACATTGGATTCTAACTCTAGTCTCCTAAAGGGTTAAGATTCCTAATTAGTTTCAACCACCTAATGGTCTAAGTCTTCTAACATTATCCAAACACTTCATAACACTTCTTGAATTAAAGGAACACAGAAAAATAGATCAAACATCAATTAAAACCCAAGAAAATACAAGAACATGCATAAATATACAATTTCCAAATTCTGGCAAATTAACAGTAGCAAGAAATCTGATATTTTAAAAATAGTTATACATGCCTAAAAATCATAAAAAAATTACAGAAGATAGCTTACATATCATACAAGATCATAAAATTTATAAATCAAAGAAAACCCTAACCGAATGGTCTACATAAATCGTAATTTTTCTAAGTGACAGAATCGTACTACTTTTTTTGTAAAATTCATAACTTATTAACCACAATAGATATGAATGCAAAACCAATTGGAAAAGATTCATAAGAGTCTGAAGTTAATTTTAGACACTAGATTTACACAAAAATATTAAGGAACAAGGGAAATATGGGCTCCACAAGTAGGATATCCTGCAAATCAGATTTTACAAGAACCCTAACTTCAAACAGCTATAACTTACAAAATATTAAAGCTTTTTTAGTGATTCTTGAGCCTAAAATTAATGGAATTTCGTGTAGAATATGAATATAATTTTTACAAATTTTTTACAGATTCATAAAATAAAGAAATATAATAAAAATACGAGAGACAGAAACTAAACATGTGCAGAGTTGTGTATCCCCTCAAATTAAACATGATTACATGATCTATATGAACATATAAAATAAATTGAAGACAAAGAGCATAGAATTAAAATATTGTGTGGCATAGATCTTGAAAAGAAAACAATAAAAAACTGACCTTCCAGAAATCTTGTATGAAAATCTTCTTGAAGAAAAGAAAAAAATAAGGAAGAACTCAAAGAGTCTTAAATATCTCTAAATTTCTTATAGCTCTGAATTTTCTCTTCCTCTTTCCTCCCATCATCCTTTCTTCTCTTCTCTACTAGGGTATTTATAGGGTTTTGGGAGAGAGATGTGATGGGGTTTGGAGTCTTAGGATGATAAAGTTTAGATGACTTAAACAACTACAATTGCAGAGTTCGAATAAGACTGGGATATGGATGAGGTGTTTCAACCAATAAGAAAACAGGAAAAAAAAAATGGAAGGCACCAATAGGGAGTGAGGAAGAGAGTGGGGCCAAGGAGGAGAGAGATATTTTATTATTTTAATTTTTAGAAAATAATTAAATGGGTCCCATTTAAAATTCCTAACTAGGCTTTCTTAGGCCCATAGAGCCCAATTAAACTTAATTAGATCCATTTAAGAACTACCCATATTAAATTTAAATAAAATAAAATTTTATTTAAATTTAATTAAATTAATTTCCCCAAAACTTTATTATTATTTTTATTTTTTCAAGATCATGCCACGGAATTAATAATTCAGCTCCATGCCTTCAATTATATCTTACAGTCATATAATTTTTCATCATCGGGTTTCCCACGGCCTCAATGCACATACTCATCACAAAATAAGGGTCTACACCACTGTATATGATTTTCTGGATGTGTTTCTAGAGGAATTGCCTAGTTTACCACCGGAAAGAGAAGTAGAGTTTACAATTGAAATGATGTCGGGTACAACACCGATATCAATTGCTCCTTATAGGATGGCACCCACAGAATTGAAGGAGTTGAAAATCCAATTATAAGAGTTGCTGGATAAAGGGTTTATACACCCTAGTGTGTCACCATGGGGAGCTCCAATATTATTTGTGAAAAAGAAGGATGGGACATTAAGGCTGTGTATAGACTAGCGACAATTGAATAAAGTGACAGTGAAGAATAAGTATCCTTTGCCCAGAATAGATGATTTATTTCATCAATTGAAGGGAGAAGGTGTTTTCTCCAAGATTGATCTCAGATCGAGGTATCATCAGCTGAGGGTAAAGGAGACAGATGTGCCTAAGACTACTTTCAGGACCCGGTATGGACATTATGAATTTTTGGTAATGCCATTCGAGTTGACAAATGCACCAGCAGCATTCATGGACCTTATGAACTGTATATTTCATCCTTATTTGGATCAGTTTGTAGTGATTTTATTGATGATATACTGGTGTATTCCAAGGATCAGAGGGAGCATGATGAGCATCTAAGGATTGTATTGTAGACTCTAAGAGAGAAAAAGTTATATGCCAAGTTGTCCAAATGTGATTCTAGTTGAATGAGATTTCTTTCCTTGGACACATAGTATCAGCTGATGGGATTAGAGTGGATCCCAAAAAGATAGAGGCCATAGTAAAATGGAAGCCACCTAAGAATGTAACAGAAGTTAGAAGTTTCTTAGGATTGGCTGGCTACTATAGGAGATTTGTGAAAGGGTTTTATCTTATAGCAGCTCCATTGACTAAGCTATTGCATAAGAATGTGACGTTTGACTGGAATAAGAAATGTCAAGCCAATTTTGAGAAATTGAAGGCTATGCTTACTGAAGCACCAGCGTTAACACAATCAGTTTCAAGGAGAGACTTTGTAGTCTATAGTAATGCCTCGCATAATGGGCTTGGGTGTGTACTAATGCAAGAAGAAAAAGTGGTTGCTTATGCCTCTAGGCAACTTAAGCCACATGAAAAGAACTACCCTACTCATGATCTTGAATTGGCGGCAATTGTCTTTGCATTGAAGATATGGAAGCATTATCTATATGGTGAAAAGTATTATATTTACACAGATCACAAGAGTCTCAAATATTTGCCAACCCAGAAGGAACTCAACCTAAAGCAGAGAAGATGGATTGAGTTCTTAAAGGACTATGATTGTGTCATTAATTATCATCCTAGGAAGGCAAATGTGGTAGTAGATGTACTTAGCAGAAAGTCATTGATGGCCTTAAGGACTTTGAATGCTCACTTGTCTTTAGCACAAGATGGAGCTATTATGGCTGAGTTACAAGTGAATCCTAATTTGCCACAGCAAGTGCAAGAGGCACAGGAATAAGATGAGAAGCTGACAATATTTATAAAGCAGATTCAAGAGGGGAAGAAGACTGAATATGAGATAAAGGAAGATGAGTGCTTGTACTATAAAGAAAGAATATGTGTACCAGAGGATGAAGAATTTAAGAAAAGCATTCTGAAAGAGGTACACCGTAGCTTCTATGCTATGCATCCAGGGAGCACAATGATGTATCATGATTTGAAATCCCATTATTGGTGGCCTGGTATAAAGAAAGACATTGTTGATTATGTGACTAAATGTCTGGCATGTCAGCAAGTAAAGGCAGAACACCAAGTTCCATAAGATTTGTTGCAGCCTATAGCTATACCTAAGTGGAAATGGGATCTCATCACGATGGATTTTGTTGTTGGTCTCCCTCTCACACAGAAGAAGTATAATGCTATATGGGTGATAGTGGATAAATTGACGAAATCAGCTCACTTTCTACCAGTTAAAATCGACTACTCACTAGAGAAGTTAGCAGAATTGTATATAAGTGAGATAGTACAGTTACATGGGGTGCCAATATCCATCATATCAGACCAACCCGAGGTTCACATCCAGATTTTGGAAGAAATTACAAGAAGCCTTGGGTACACAACTGCATTACAGCACAGCTTTTCATCCTCAGATAGATGGGCAGTTAGAGAGAGTAATCCATATACTAGAGGACATGTTAAGAAGCTGTGTTATGGAATTTGAAGGAAGTTGAGACACATATATTCCACTGGCAGAATTTGCATATAATAACAGTTATCAAGCTAGTATCAAGATGGCCCCTTATGAAGCACTATATGGGAGGAAGTGCAAGACACCCATATGCTGGACAAAATTAGGTGAAGATAAGATGGTGGGACTAGATTTGATGAAACAGACTGAGGAGAAGTTAAAAGTGATTAGAGCTAGTTTGAAAGCTGCCTCAGACAGGCAAAAGTCATATGCAAATCTAAAGAGAAAAGAAATAGAATATGAAGCTAGGGATAAAGTTTTTCTCAAGGTGTTGCCGTGGAGAAAGGTGTTGAGATTTGGAACGAAGGGTAAGTTAAGTCCTAGATTTATTGGTCTATATGAAATCATTGAATGTGGGGGTCCGGTAGCCTATAGACTAGCTTTACCACCTGAGCTGGACAAGATTCATAATGTATTCCATGTCTCAATACTAAGAAGATATAGATCAGACCCCTCACATGTCATATTAGTAGAGGAGATTGTTGTGTAGCCAGATCTGACATGTGAGGAAGAACCAGTAAGAATCCTAGATCAAGAGATTAAGAAATTGAGGAACAAGCAGATTTCATTGGTGAAGGTGCTCTGGAAACACCATAACATGGAGGAAACTACCTAGGAAAGCGAAGAGATGATGAGGCAGCAGTATCCTCAGCTGTTTACACCAAGTAAATTTCGAGAACGAAATTTCTTTTTAGAGGGGAAGAATTGTAATATCCTCACTATAGATAGTTCCATACATTCTACTGTTCTGGTAACTAAAGTCTGTTCGGACAGCTAGAATGTCTAGAACCACACCTAAACTAGAGTGAGGAGTCATAATTAAATTAAATAAAGATCAATTTAGGTTGAAGAAAAATAAAAGAAGTAGAGTAAAAATCGGTTAAATGAGCACAAGACACAGCGATGGGTAACTCACAGGGGAAAGATGAACATAAACACGATTGGTCAATCAAATTTAAGAGCTCAAAAATGACCAAAAGTGAGATAAAATAAGTTAATGAAGGTAGATTAGTTAAATTAATCAAGATTAGTAAAATTAAATATAATTAACAAAAAGTCAAATTATAATGATTTGAAAATTCAACTTATTTACAACTTTATCATTCCACTTAATTACAAAATTGCCATTATACATTTAAATAATATAAATACCCATAAATCAAAAATAAAAATCAGCTTCTTCTTCCTTCAAATTGTCGTCCCCTTGCTCTCTCTCTATTTCTCTCAAAATTTCTCCATTAAAGCTTATTCCAAGCTTTGATCCACTTATTTTCTTCCATGTTTTCTTTAGAAAATTGAGAGAAAACATCAAAGTGAGCCTTGAATTGAAGAAAGCCAACAAGAAACTCAAAGAATTTGGAAGATTGGTGAAGAGTAGGTGTTGATCAAATCAAGGTAAGCCATATTTCAAGCTTTGTTAATGGTGAATTTATGGAATTTGAACTTGATTGTGAAGTTTTCTTTAGAAATTGATTGAAATCTTGGGTGAATTTGAAGGAAGGGATTTCGGTTGAGTGAAGGCAAGTTGGAAGAGCAAATTTTTGGTTGAGTTGGAAGCTAATTAAAGGTGGATTGGAGTTGTTTAAAGCCTAAGCACAAAGGTTAGTACTATAAGAACTTATGAATTTGAAGTTTATGGTAAATTAAGTTAGGGTTTCAATTGAATTAGGGTCTTCAATTCTTATGCCCTATTTGATATGTTTATGCCTAAATTAAGACCACTTGGTGTGTAATTATTGGGAAATGTTGATGAAATGTCAACCCAATTGAGTGAACATAAAGTGCTGGATTCGGACTGTTTGTAGACAGCCTGAGTTTAGTGCGTTCAAATGCTCATAACTTGAGCTAGACAACTCCAAATGAAGTGAAACCAAAGCCAAATTAAAGATAAGAAAAAATACTACATTTTTTATGCAGAATACTTGACTTGAAACTGACTAGAAGTCACTTGAATTTTGAGTTGAATCTGAAAATGAAAATCCGGAATTCTAGAAAAATGACCAAATGAATAATGCACACCAAAATGAGCATAGCTTGTACTAGGAAACTCCAAATGAGGTAATTTTTGTTTTGTTCGAAAGCCGAGACATAATAGAACAACTTTCATGGAGAACAAATTTCCCAGTTCTAATTATAAATAGGTCAAATTCCTAGAGTAATTCTATGTAGTTGAAATTAGAATTCCCTGTGATTCCAACCAATTGCTCTGTGACCCCCATGTAGTAATCAGGGGATAACTTTCATTGTATGACTCCAATTGAAATTATTCAAAATGATCTAGAAACCTTAGACATAGGCCTACAACTTTATTTTAGAGACCTTGCTCAAATTCTAGGTGTAAGACACTTGAATATTGAGAGCAAAATTGACCTTAAAACCCGAAAACCTGGAATCTGCAAGGTACTGCATCCGTAAACCAAGGTTGATCTTTTAGCTATAACTCACTCTACAAAACACCAAATTAAGTGATTCTTGAACCTATGAAACCCTGAGACACTGGGGAACAATTTATAAACATAATCTCAAATTATGACTACAACCTGTCCAAAATGGCTTGAAAAAATGAGTTCATAATCTGCCTGGATTCTAGAATGCCTGAAACTGGAAATTGGTTACTTGACCAGTTTCAGTAAAATGGCTATAACTTGAGCTACACATATGTAAATTGAGTAATTCCAAAGCCAAATTAAACCTAAAATATTGATTTACAAATCTCATGAAGAAGGTATGACCTAAATCCTACTATACCTTGGTTAAAATTATTAATGAAGTTAAGGCAATAAATCTGGAAACTATGAAATGTCAACATAATGGCTTAAATTGTGAATGGTACTTAATGCCAATGGCATGATTGGCATGAATGGCTTGTGGAATTGTGTTTGGCACTTCTGTTCTCACAATGAATGAAAGGATGACATAATGATGAAATATTGACAATGTTGAATTGTTAACAATGATAATTGGCCCGAGTATGCCTAGACAATAGTGTAAGGGTTGGATAGATTAGCATGCCAAGAAGGGATGAGATTAGCAGTATTGCCTTTAGCTTTTATGCCTAGGTAACGTTGGCAGGTACCGAGTGTCCGATATGGTTATCCTTTATTCATGTTTACTTGATGGCTTTTATGCCTAATCACATAGCATACCCGGTAGGCATCGATGTGTCTGACGGTATAATGGCTCGAGGCACCGAGTGTCCAGCACCAGTATAACCCGCATATCTAGTCTAAACAGACTGATGAAAGGTTACTTGGGCACTGAAATAAATTAAAGTAGTTAAATATCAAGAAAAAGAAAAGAAAAAATCCTAAAGGCATAAATACTTCCAAAGATCACAAAAATGTCTAAACATAGTGAAAAGTGCTTAAAATCATTAAGTGACTAAATAATGAGGTGATTACAAAACTTTGACCTTACAAGTTTTATATTCCTTTTAAATGATCCATTGTTAAACCAAGTGTGCATTTTCTTATATTAATTTAAGTATGAAATTTTACTTTATTTGTATATTATATTTTTCTTCTATTATTGCACCATTAAACAGAAATACTTAGCACGATGGTTTTTTCCTCATGCAGGTCAAGGTGATAAGACCCAATAGGCTTCAGGTAGGGATTCTGTGTATATCTGTAGTAGTGGTTCATGTCACCTCCACATTACATTTTGGTATGGATATTGGCCCACAGAAATGGCATAAATTTTGCTTGATGTAATTCAACAAAGATGTAAATAATTTTGGATTGTAGGACCAATGTGTATATTTGTAAATGTAGAACAAATATGTATAATTGTAAATGAATGAAAGGAAAGAAAATTATGTTTGTAAATGAAAGTGAATGGAAATATAAATTACGATGATGAGATTGAATGTAGTTGAGATGTTGAATTGATGTAATTGTGATCATATTATTTGAAATGTTTTAAACAGGTTAAAGATTTAACAGGTCAAACGTTATTAAATAGGGGAAACTCTTGCAGTTTTTCAGTTTAAAATTCCTTAAAATTAAATCATAATAGAATGAACTTGAGAAATAAATTCAAATAGATGAGACTAGGTGCCTTGGCACCGAATTTAGTATTCCTTTGCTCAGCTACACCATAGATCGGGTAAGGGGGTATTACAATATGAGATTCTGGAAAGAGTGAGTCCATTAGCATATAGACTCGCCTTACCTCCGGAGTTGGATAAAATTCATAATGTGTTCCATGTATTGATGCTTCAAAGGTATAGGTCAGATCCTTCACACATATTAACATTAGAGTCCATTGAAGTTAGTCTAGCTCTTACTTCTGATGAGGAACCCATTGCTATTTTAGCAAGGAGATAAAGCAGTTAAGAAATAAGCAAATTCCTCTGATAAAGGTGTTATGGAGGAACCACTCTAAAGAAGAAGCCACATGGGAACGCGAAAAGGATATGAGGAGACAATATTCACAACTGTTCAGAGTTTGATACTAGTTAAATTTTGAGGATGAAATTTCTTTTTAAAGGGGAAAAGTTGTAACGTTCCGAGAATTCTGAGCTCTGAATAGTACTATTTTCGGTCTGTGAATAGTATTATTCAAAGCCAACTCGAAGACTAAAAATGAGAAATAAATTAATTAAGATAAGCAGAATAAAAATCGAAGTGACCATCAAGTTATGGACTTAATTGGTATTATTGAAAAAGATGAACTATAACCTGATGAAAGGCATTTTGGTCAATTCACTTGAAGAGCTGACTTTTGACCGAAATGTCAATTAAAAAGAGTGAGATTAATATATTAGAATGGGACTAAATTAACCAAAAAGAAGTATGAAAAATTAAAGGGGACATAGGAGGAATTATTGAAATGGTAATAAAAATAAATAAAATTATAAGTATAATTAATTTGGGATAACTATAATTAATTTAGGATATTTTATAAATGAGACAAAAATTAATTATTTAAGTAAAATATCTAATTAAATATGTTATTTTATCATCATTTTTTTCTTTTTCTTCTTCTTGGCCGTCCCTCACTCCCTCTTTAAACCTCCATTATTGCAATCTTCCAAGCTTCAAAACTCCTAATTTCTCTCATAATTTCCATAGCAAATCAAGAGAAACCCTTGAATAAAGCCCTAAATTGAAGAAAGCAAGCAAGGAATACAAGGAATTTAGGAGATTTGTGAAGAAGGAAAGTTAGCCAATTGAGGTAAGTTGTGATTTGAGTTTACTTAGTTATGAATTTATGGGATTTAAGTTCAATTGAGAAGATTACTATAGAAATTGATTGAAATTGTGTATGATATTGAGAAAGGGAAATTCAGTCAAGAGTATGGAGTTAAGGGTTTTTGTGTTTTGATGCAATTAATTTGGTTTCTAGGCTTGAATGAAGTTGTAAACATGATTTATGAACTAGAAATTGATTGAATTTGGAAGATGGGGATTAGGGTTTTTATGCAATTAGGGTTTTTATGGTATGAAGCTTATTTAGTGCTATCATGGTTATATTATGATGATTGGATGTGCATTTAGTGAGAAATAATAATGATTTGGTGAAGAAATTAAAGGAATGGATATTGGGCATTAAGTATTGAATCTGGACAGCTTGTGTCTAGTAAGATTAAATGCTCATAACTTGAGCTACATAACTCCAATTGGGAAATAAAATCTAAGATAACATGCTAAAACTTTCATGTAGGATACTTGCCCTGAAAATGACTGGAAGACACCTAAATTAGGGTTAGAATCCAGCAATGCAAAACTAGAACCTGGAAAACTGACCAAATGAATAATACACACCAAATTAAGCATAACTTACTCTACAAAACTCCAAATTGGGTAATTCTTGAACCTGTGTAATCCTGTGACATATGAGAACAATTCATATGAAGATCATAATGCTAAATTATGATTGTAACCTACCCAAATTTTGCTTGACAAAGTGAAATCAGAATTCTGCCTGGACTCTGGAACTGACTTGAAACCTGAGAATTTGTCACCTGAACAGTTTTGGTAAAATGACCATAACTTAAGCTACACAAATGCAAATTAAATGATTCCAAAGCCAAAATAAACATAAAACATAGACCTACAATTTCTAAGTTTTGGCCCAGACCTAATTCTTAGGGCAAAGTGGTTGAAATTTTAGAGTAATTTAGAATTTCAAAACTAAAATTCCTGCAACTCAGCAATTCTACCTTGTGACCTCCATCTGGCAATCAAGGCATATCTTCCTTTGTACATCTCCAATTGAGGTGTTACAAAATGATTTGGAAACTTAAGATAAAGGCCTAAAACTTTGCTTTAGAGACTGGTACAAATTCTGAGTATAAAGTACTCGGATATTAAATGTAATTCTGAAGTAAAAATCTAGAAAACCTGAAATTGTAGGATAAGGCACCCAGGAATAGTACTTGGTATTTTGGCTATAACTAATGACTTAGACCTCCAAATTGAATGATTCAAAATGATAATTAAAGCTAAGACATAAAAGAACAACTTTCATGAAGACCAATTTGATAAATAATGACTAGAACTATACTGAAATTGAGTTCTAAGGACATGTTCAAATTCTGCCTTGTATCTTGAATAGTTAGAATGTGTAGTATTTTAGGAATTTCACTAGGAATTTAATTGGTTAGCTATTAGTGGAAGTTAAAATAAGTATTGAAACTTTTGAAATTGTGTATTTCAGTAGAGAAGAGGACTTGAAAGTAAATGGAGAATTAAGTCGAAGAAATGAGACTTAAATAAGGTTTGTGCACACTTCAAACTTTCTTGTGTTTTAAATTGCAAATGAAAAGAATGGATTTTTCTTCAAGCCAAATGTGAATTTCCTTTATATTTAAGAATTGTTTATATTGTTTTGAGAGTATTTTTATTATTGAAAAGAATTTGTAATTGTGTTGAAAAGGCAGACGTTTGGCCATTAATTTTATTGTAGCAAGGGGATGGCTGGATGTATGTGATTTAGAAGTGTTTGTGAAATTGATGTGTTGCCAACCTTATATGATAATTTGTGATGATTTGAAATGTTTGTTGTTTGAATGGAAATTATTTTAAAATTATTTTAAAACTACAGTTGGCATGACAGACTTTAATTGCTTCCCTCATTAGTAACGGCTAGTGGGGTTGAGATTGATTATTTTACCTTTCCTCTCTGGCTTACCAGTTGAGGTTGAGATCGGATGGGTGCACTCATTTTTGCTAGCTAGCTTTACTTCCCTCATTAGTAATGGCTAGTGGGATTGAGATAGCTTTGTTGTGGTGTATAACACTGCATTAATCTGAAATTTTGTGTCATTACTTAAACTATGAGATGTTATTTTTATGTTTCATGGAAATTGAACATATTAAATACTTTGTTATGATTTGATAAATTCTGTTTTGTGATGGTTTTATAAATTGATAAATGTGCACCACTGAGTATTTATACTCAGCGATAGTTTTTATGTTATCATAGATAGAGGAAAAGAAAAGACAGCTGAGTGAGCGTAGTAAAAGCTATATTCTCCTTTTGGCAAGCGGGGTATACTTTTAGGTTACCCTTTTGTGTTTTGTTTTTAATATAAATATAGACTATATGTATGTAAGAATCAGTTAAGCAGTTGTACAAATGTGATGTAATAATATTTTATTAATATCAAACGAATGTACATTTGTAAAAATTTATGTCTTTTGGTTGTGAATGAAGAAAGAATTTGATAAAATGTTGATTTGTTGAAATTGTGATATATATTTATTGCTACAGGTTTTATTTAATAGGTTTAAAATTTTTAAATAGTTAAATTTTAGCCGTCACCACGCTGAATTTTCTTCAAATTTTCTTTTAAGTTTTAAAAATACCTATTTCCTTTCTTAATTAATTTTATGGTATTTTCTTAAACCATTGAATCACTATTAAGCCTTTTATCGACAATTTTAGTTTGAAATTGAATTTAAAATTGTTAAATCCCTTGTAATATATTTAACGGATTATCGGTAAAGGGTGTTCGATAATTCATTAAGCATATTACGGGAGCATGTCATATCTTATGAAAGGATAAGGTGTGACAATTTAATTATGTTTGTTGCCAACATATTAAGAACCTAATGGGTCACTCATATATAGATTATAAGTAAGGAATTAAAGTTGGACTTGATTAAAATAAAGTAAAATAATTAAGTGTGGACTTAATTTGAAGTTTTAAGAATTGTAGGAATTAATTATGCTATTTTTAATTCTTATAGGGTTCAGTTTATAATTAATCAATTTAACGGGTTAAATTATTAATTATAAACTTTGGCTCATATAAAAGGAGCCTTGTATTCTCTTTTTTCCCAAAAGAGAGAGCTTTCATTTTCCGTTGAGCCAGCACTCAAAATTCCAGTTTCTCAAAGAGAGTCTTGGAGAATTTCCTTATAACTAGTCTGTGTGGATACCATCAGAAGCTGGACATCTGGATTGTTAGTGGTTTACTATAACCCGATGTGATGATTAGCTATCTGATGGTTAGCAAATTCTCAAAGTTTATTGAGATAATTTGCTTGATAATTAAATTTTAAATACCATCATTCCATATTTAATTAAAGTTGATTTTTGGGATTAAATTTTCTACTCAAATTCGTTATGCAATCAATGTTTCCTAATAGTATAAGCATATCAAAGTACTTGGAGAGGCTATACAAGTACAAAAATTATAGCCCATCTTGTTTTGTGGTTGGATATGTGTACATAAATAGGCTAGCTCATAAGCACCCTAACTCGCTTGTGATATGATACCATTAAATGTGCATAGGTTGCTGGTTACAAGTCTCATTATTGCTTGTAAGATGTTGGATGATGTGAGTGCTCTCTCTCTCTCTACTTTTTTTTTCATTACTATTTACTATTACATGTGCTTTTTCATTTCGCTTTTAACTTCTAGATATATTCTCTAATTCTCTATTCTTTATATGGGTGGGAAATGGTTATGTTTTAGTATTCATAAGCAATGATAAATATTGAATAAATTTCTTCAATCAATGCTCCTCTTCTCTAAATAAAATTTAAAAATAAAAAAGATTTGAAAAAAAAGTGTTTTTAATGAAATATTACCTTTTCATGCTGTTTTATACAACCAAATGTTCTGAATAATATTTTTCTATGATATTTACTATTTATTTAGAGCTATTTGGGCTTATACTATGTTTTTTCTATTGTGAAAAGAAGGAAAATAGTCCTAAAAACATATTTCTAGGATTTGAGATAATGCAAGCATTACAACAATGCACTCTATAAACACGGGTTATGAGAATGAGCAATGCATAATTGAATAGGCTGGGAATTGAATCCTTTTCCTACTAGATTTTGGAGTTAATTTCTCTTCATTTAATTTTTCTTTTTCTTGCTTGTCTTAGTAAAATTCTTGTAATTTAGGCACTGAGTTATGCTCTTTTCTGCTACTTAATTCTTATAATCTTGCAATATAATCATGTTGGATACTACGGATCAGGTTACCCATGATGTTCCAATCAGATCCATGCCCATATAAAAATTGTACAATAACTAAGATTATGATATTTACTATTGATTATGACTAACAGTATAGATACGCACACTCTATCTTTAACACAACAGTAAAAGCTAACCCTATTTGTGAGTTAGACATTCTGTCAAAAAAATATATAAAAACTAGAAACAGTCCCACATATGACTACGGACATTCCTCGCGCTTTTGCCAAAATTAAAAGCCCAAATGTGATGCTTATTACATAACACAAATAATGGTGAAAATGACTACATAATAATAAAGGAAAAATATTTTCAATATGTATTAGTGCAACAAAGGTATGAGCATAACTATTAAAGACGTATTAGATTGTGAAAAGTAAAACCCAAAATGAGGAAAACAAAAAAGACATTGCATTGCATTAAGCACAATGGTAAAAAATATTGTAAAGTTCAAAAAAATAAATAAAAGGAAATGTAAATACAATGCATATTTGCTCATGTTTTAATAAGAACAGCATATGGTTATTTAGTCAAGCTTCCTTCATATCTCTTTTTTGTTGTTCCATTATCCTTTTTAACTAAAAAAATTATACTTGTTTTAGCATAATTTATATAATAATTTATAAATTAACTTCAGAATCAAATTACAAAATGTCAAAAACATATCAGATTTTATTTATTTACCTACTTATCTTTTGAATTAATAATTGCAAACTAATATGTAAGTGTATTCCAACTATAGTTTTCAAAATATGTCCAACAGAACATCTCATTATTACCTCTGTTGAAAATACATAGGAAATATGCTAACATACAAAACAAAGAAAGAAAATTATAAGAAGTACGATGTTACTAGCTTGCTGCTTAATTTGTTTTTCAAAATTATTGAGTAGCTTGTAACATGTACTTTCTAGATTTTCTCAATCCTCACTTAAATAAATGATTAGTCCATGATTCTTTTAGTGGAGGTGCAGAGAACAAAAAGAGAAAAAGAGAGAGAGAGAGAGAATGAAAGAGATGAAGGAAAGAAGCCATGACCCTAAATTCAAAATCTTACAAGAACTATTAAACATGTAACAATAGCAATATCAAGGGAATATATTCATAGTTGCAAATTGCTTGAAGTTCTAAACCACAGGCACTAATGCAATAGTCTTCAAAATTAAAAGTTTGAAACAATCGGCCAATTACTTAATGATGCATCACCAAGGCATCCATCCTCTCACCATAATTGAAAAGAAAAATCATACATAACTGACTTAATTCTAAAGTACAGATACAAACTTCCTAGTTATATTAATATACTAGTGGAGGCAGAGTTCCCATGGCTTATCTTATAGTTGCATTTATTTCGGATGCATTTAGACTCTTTTTAAATGCAATATCAATTTTTCAATTTAGTTGGGCAAAAAAAACATTGGCCCATTAATTTTTTTTGTTTAATTTGACTAATAAAAAATATTAATGACAAATACAATATTTAAATATAAAAGGACCAATAACAGATGTAACATATATCTCTTCACTATTTTGCCACTTCTAAAGGTGAGATGTAATCTTATTATTAAAACAGTGATTATTATGACCACCACGATTGTGAAAAGTATGTCGATTTTGACTATATTCATGTCGATGACCATGGCAATGTCCATGAGTTTTATGGAATATTATTGCACTCATTTTAAGGAATGGATCATAACCAGTTGGACGGCTTTACTCATTACTAATCATGAATTTATAACTTTTTTTTTTTGGAAATGGAGATGTACCATTCTATAAAATATTTCAATAATGTAATTTGTAGCCAATTTTTTCAGCATTAGAATTTGTTTGACAAGTAACATTTTGTTTTTCTTGCTTGGCAAAACAAGCAACACCATGACAACAACATTTTTCTCTCTTTTTCCCCTAAAAAATGAAAAATAAAAAAAAACCTCGATTAAATATGCCTCTTTAAACGTTTGAGGTAAATGATAAGTCTGCAAACGGAATAGTTATAAAGAAATTGGTGAAATGAAAAATAGATGCAAAACAATATAAATAAATTTCAATATCAAATCAATTAGAATTCAAAAAAATATGTTTTTCAAATAGGGTTCATATTTTTTAAGATTTGTTATAATTTTAATAATATAATAATTTATCTATATATATAAAGCAGACAGGTTTTTCCCTGATATTGCCACATAGAATTTTAAAACTGTTATATTTATGCTAAGTGGTAATATTTAAAGCAGGCAAGTTTTGCTTGGTGCTACCACATAGAATTTTAAAACTGTTATATTTATTCCAAGTCGCAATATTTAATTGAATTTATTGATGGCAATTTTTCCTCCTGCCACATAGGATTTCAAATGAATTACATTTATGCCAAATAACAATTTTGTTAATAGTAATTTTTTTAAAAAAAAATCAATTGAATTGAATTTATTAAATTTTATATAGTATTTATTAAATTTATTGATAGGAATTCTTTCACCTTATCACATAAAATTTCAAATGAATTATATTTATGCTAAATGGTAATTTTATTGATAGTAATTTTTTTAAAAAAAAGTCAGCCGAATTAAATTTATTGATATTTATTAAATTTAATATAATATTTATAAAATATTGATTTTCCATACTTTAATCAATTTTGACCTTTCAAATGCATACAATGATAAATTTTTCATAATATCTTCTACGGTTGTAATATATAATTGCTATTTAATTTTAATTTAATTTTTAAATTATAATCAAAATTTAACTTTTCACCACCTAAACAAATATAAGAAAGATCTTTAAAATGCTTCTTAGTGACCTGCATATTTTCATTTTCATCAATATCAGAGTTCAATTCCTTGAGTATAAGAAATGATGTAAAAAATATATATATTATATTTGAAACATTTTTTTTTAGCTGAAACAATGCAGCATATTACTAAATAAATTAACAAAAGAAATGAAACCATTTAGACAAAGAGCAGCCACATCTTGTAGAAAATAGTTTAGAACTATTGTCTAGAGTGATTTGAAGTCCCATATAACTGAGACCCCCCCATTTCCATTCCTCAATAACCCATTAAGTCATTTGTGCAATCTATTCTTCATTCTTTCACTGAAAAGAACATCGATTACACTAGTTAATGGCCTGACTCTAACTTCATTCACATTATCTAATATCTCATTTTCTTCATATCGCAAGTTCAAGCCTCTTAATGTTTCCTCTTCCTGCCCTCTAGATAAATAAGATATTCTTGAGATTAACTAAGACTGCGAATTCCTTAATACATTTTGCCACTCTCATTTGTCAAATTTGGAGAGAAAGAAAGTAGTACCTTCGTGTATGCGTAAGGGTTGAGGGTGGAGTAATAAGGCGTGAGGCAAAATATCATCCATTAGAATTCTATAAAATGCATCAGGCAATACCCAAGAAAGATGGTGGAGTCACAATGGTCTCATTTAAGTACCACCTCTTTAGACAACATTTTCTAGACATGCACTTCATACAATCCTAATAGAATCAAACCACTAGTAAGTACCGTCTTTCCATAACACTATCACGGTACTAAGGATTTATGCCACGAAGGCATAGATAGATAAGAGTCGCCACTCGAGTAATAACCGAGACATATTCAGCATTTCTTTGGAGGGTCATGGATGGCAACTTACTCCTTACAGAGTTTCCACAACCGTCATTACCATAGCCCAATGTCTAGGTTCAGGATAGTGGGTACGTAATGGGAAGGTGTTAGGCACCTTGTGGCACCCCTTACCCGTCTACAGTGTAGCCGAGCAAGATATGCCACACAGTGTACCGGAACACCCTATTTTAATTCAATCATTTTTTATTCTTCCTAATTTATTTATTTATTTATTTATTTTCATAGTTAAGGAGTACAATTTGTGAAATATAATTCATTTCAGTCATTTATTGAAATCATAAATTTATTGAGGTTCCGCAAATTTTATAGAAAATCCGGCAGAGTACCGGCTAAAAATGGAGAAAACAGTTCTTCGGAACCTGTGAAAAACACTTCCAATATTTTCAATCAATCCCAAACTCCATTTCATCAACAAAATCTCAATATGTTTTTCAACAACATTTCCATTTCTCAATCATTCATCTCATATGATAATCATGTAAAAGTCATAAATAAATGTTCACTTTTTCATTCATAAACATAATTTCCACTATTTACATTAATACCAAAATACATTACATAAGTCTCAATTACACAAGAGAAAATAAAAGTTAGTTACAAAATACCAAAATGAAACCTAGTGTCCTACCAATGCACTAAAGATGGTGAGGTGACATGGACACTATGCAGAGCTGCAGGAGGTCTCACCCAGTCTGTGGTCTACTGGGCTCTCGGTCAGTATCTCCAGAACCTACGCGTGGCAAAAGCAACGCGCTAAGCAATAATGCTTAGTGGTGCCAATAATAAAATAAAAAGAAATAACATAAAATAAATATGCAGTGAATGTATTGATGTCTCATTGCAAATAAATTTTCGTTGAGTATTTGTAGTCTTACTTATTTTGTACTTGTTATATTCATTATTTCATTAAATTTATTCTCTTTCATTTTTGGTTGCCCAAGTAACCCATACTGGACGACTGGACTAGATAAACGGGTAAACTGGCACTGGGTATCAAGTACCTCGGGCCGTCACACCATCGGTCACATATGTATCTCTCGGTGTGCAATAGAACAGCTAATAAGCTGTATTAACATTAGGCACAAGGCCAAGTCTCAACATAATGTCAGAATGGCTAAAAGCCATGAAATCACAGAATGGCATAATGCCATGTGCAGTACTGCTAACTGAACCCTATTGGCATGCCAAGCTATCCAAACCAATCTTGTTAGGTATACTAGGGTATTGCACACTTTTAAGTTTAAGAATTTTTGGAATTTAAGTTTTAGTGTTACTATTTCATTCATTGGTCAACAAAAATGTTGACTTTTGCATAGACAATAGGTACATTGGTTTTAATATCATCAACATACCACATTTTGCATTCAAAATTTGTTGGTATTGGTTGCCAATACCATTTCTAAGCTTAATGTTAGTTGGGCAGAATTTTTAGTTTTTATGCCTTATTTTTACTGTTCCATTGGTCAATTTTGCAGTGAGAATTTGGCAAAATGACCAACATGAAAGTTGTTTCTTATTTTGTCTAGTTGAATTTCCTTTTTTGAATCACTCCATTTGGAGTTTTTTAGCTCAAGTTATGGTCCAAAAACCACAACTGGCCGGATTGAAATTTTTCTAGACTGACCATATCTATAGTGCAGTGAACAGTGACTTCAACTCACTTGTTGGATAGGTTGTGGTCATAATTTGGGTTAGGTTTCTTCATAAAAGTTGTTGGTCTATATCTCAGCTTGTTGTGGGTAAAATTTCAGGTCAATTGGACCATTCTACACTGAGTTATAGCCAAATGACCAAATACTGTTTATTTGGTCATTCTGCAGAAACAGACTGCAGGTCACCCGGATTGGGGCAAGCTTTTGGTCCACTTGGTTTGGTCTTATGGGCATGGTTTCTTCACCAAAGTTGTACCATTATGTGTCTAGTTTCATATCCAATTGGCCAAACACCAATTGAACCTAAACAGCCCAAGTTATGGCTGCCCAAACAGGCTGGACTCACATCCAGACCTGCAGGTCACACAAGGCAGCCCAACCAAACTCAAATCCCAAACTACAACTCACTTCATTTCCTCGTCTCACACATTCAAATGGTCACTAATTGACCATTACAAGGTTAATAAACCATCACATGAGCAAACCCTAGAATTGTTCAAGTGTCCAATTTTTCTAGTTCCATATATACATTTCACTTGCACTTAAATGTTTAAACACGCATCTCATGTCAAGGCAGCTCACATACCATTTTGTTTCAAGGAAATTCATGAAACCCTTAACATCCCTAAGCTGCAGAAATTATATAGATAAATACACATAAATTATATTTTGTTTTTATGACAATTTCCACTTGACTCATGCCCTTAAACATGAATTAAGCAAGAAAAGGAGGAGATTGGACACTAACCTTGTGAGCAGAATTTTTCCACTCAAAATTCCTTCACTTTCTTTGGCTTTCTTGGCAGCCAAACACTTGCTCAAGATGTAGAGACAAATTTTATTGAAGTGGACTTAGGGTTTTAAGTGAGATTTGGGTGGGTTATATGAAGGAACAGAAGCGTGAAAAACTCAGGTTTATACCATTGAATTCAAAAATTTTCACCTAGGGTCACATGCATCATGCAAGATTTATTTTTATCTATTTGATTTCAATGATAAACAACATATTAAAACTCTTTTAATATGTTTTTGGATCTGTATTTGCCATTTAAAATTTTAAAATTAATCAGATTAATTTTAGAACCCTAGATTAAATCAAGAACGATTACACTAACCTCTTGATGCACTGCAGCGTGTCTGTGCCTTTGACATTCGTCTTCAGGACACCAGATGTTGCCCCTCTAGCTTGTCCACACCAAGAACACCTATGGTAGCCCTTGAATAGCTTCTAAAGCTTTTTCTATTAATTAGAAATTCAAGTTCTGCCTTTTAAGATATTAAAGATGTAAACAGGACACTAGAAACAATTTCTAGTGTTCTTAATTCAAGAGATTGATGGCTAATCTCTTTGAATTGATGAGAGATGAAGAAGAATAGATGAAGAACCTCAAAATGGCGTGACAAAGGAGAGGAGTGGCTGCTAGTTGTTTTTCTTTTCATAACAACACTTAAATAGCTAGGTTAACACATTAAACCCTTGCCACATGTCACCATTTGATTAGCTCTAGGTTTAAGTGACCCAATCACATTGTGCCAAGTGTCAAACCTATATTTAATCTTATTTTTAATCATCTTACATGATTAAAAAATATTTGGCAAGCTTATGTGTAATGCAATGTGTCACCATCTCATGGTGCCACGTGTCACACTGCGAAATGACCAAAATGCCCCTGTGTCTTAATTTTGAGTTCTTAACCCAAAATAATTATTTCTCTTCTTCTAATTAATTTATATCAAATATAAATTAATTAATTAATCTCTATTAATTAATTTCTCATTAATTAAATTCATATTTAAACACTTTAAATATAAATTTAACTTATACTACACATCCAATAATCTAGATTTGGTTTCAAGTCATGCTAGGGACTTTGCAATTTAATTGCAAACCAAACCTATTTAATTAATCAATTAAACTCTTTAATTAATTAATTAAATCATATTTAAATAGGTGATAACTTGTGTATGTGTGTGACTTACTAGGCTCATCACTAATTGGTAATGAGACATGATATCAACTCTTAATATCATCAGAACTCTTTCTTACCATAAATGATTTCTCTAAATCATTTTATGCACCTCATAGACCATAGTTAACACCTAGCATAGCATGCCATGGCCACCCAATTAGTAATAAGGTTTACCTTAAATGAACCTATAATCATATGTTACCATGCACTAGAATCTCTCTGTTACAAAATCCCAACTCAAGCTGGAGTCATGGTTTATTTCAAACTCCATTGGCTATGAATATCATGTTCTCTTTTAATTCCAGTTCTTGATTAAAAAGATTTTTCTCATCAGAAACACTTTTCTGAATAAATCTATCTGTCCTGGCCAGGAACTTGAAACATCAAGAACAATTAAATGAACATAGGATTTTATCTCTATTTACTTAGAGGAACATATTCCATCTTGATCAACACCTACCTCCATATATAACTAGTAGGAGCCAACACATGCCCATATACCCATACATAGTACAAGTATGAAAGCAGTATCAAACTCTACCTATATACAAGATAACTGTGCTATCTCAGGTCTAAAGATTATATGCACTGATATGATTTATAACAAAACATTGACAAGAGTAAACTCCATGTGCTTGTCATAAGTGTCACTGGTTCGGCCTACTTATCATTTATAAGTGCCTATCATATTTGTTATATGGCATGAGACTCACCATTCCATCTTATTTATATCTCATATAAATAACTTGGGAACAAATATGAATACAATCTTTCTGGATAAGTCATGTCCTTATTATGAAGTATCCTCGATTGTGAACCTATTTATGATACTTTATACTAGAAATATTGTCACTCATATTCTTAACAACTTAAGAATAATATTTCTAACAAAATATCAATGGACCTTTTCTATTGCACATAAATATATTATGTAAACAGAAAAGTGGAAATGCCTTTTATTAATAAAATATGTATAAGATACATACTAAATGATATGCTCTAGGGCATACTACTAACATTATAAAGCTTTGGTAACTTTCAATGGTGGAATGGCTATGGAGTTTGAGAGCTACGGCTGAATTTTTGTGAAGGTGATGGCTGCTGGGTTTTATGAGTTTTTGCTGTATTCTTATCCAGATTTTATTAGTTAATTTAAGTGTTGATTAAATATGATTGGTGGGTAAGTGTTTAATGACATCATATGATGTCATAATTGGTATTTTCTTCAATTTTTTTTTCTTCTCTTCTCTACTCATTTTCAATTTAATTTTTAGCAATATTTATTCATATTTTATGTTATAATAATTATTTACTTAACTGGACAAGTCGGCCAAAAATCATCTCTGAAGACGAAATGACCAAAATGCCCTCCGTTTGGCTTAACGGGCCAAAATTGTCTGTACCGATTGAAAAATTTTTCTAAATATTTTCTTGGCATTCTAATGCCATAGGAACCTCAATAACCCTTCTCTGGAGTCTCAAAAATTATTTTATGAATTTTTCCCCGGGTCTAGGGCTCCTAGTTGCGAGAACCGCAATTCCCACTAGATTACCTATCGCTAGGGCACTGGCTCATTTAACTTGGTTGTATTTTATTTCTAAAATTTTTTCTAAATTTTTCTTATTAATTTTTGAGTTAATTATGGTTCCTCACTTTAGTTTAAATATTTTTCTAGACGTTCTAGCTATCCGGACCGACACTGGTCACCGGAACAGTAGAATGTACGGAGTTGCTACAGAGAGGGTGTTACAACTCTTCCCCTCTCATTTAAATTTCATCCTCGAAATTTACCTGATGCAAACAGTTGAGGGAACTGTTGCCTCATCGTCTCTTCACTTTCCCAAGTTGCCTCCTCGGTGTTGTGGTGCCTCCAAAGCACTTTCACTAGTGGAATCTGTTTATTCCTCAACTCTTTCACTTCCCGAGCCAGGATCCTTATGGGTTCTTCTTCATATGCCAAATCCGGTTGTACTTCAATTTCTTCCATGAAGATGACATGTGAAGGATCTGAGCGGTATGTTCTTAGCATAGACATGTGGAACACATTGTGGATCTTGTCCAGCTCTGGTGGTAAAGCTAGCCTGTAGGCTATTGGTCCCACACGTTCAATGACTTCATATGGGCCAATGAACCTAGGGCTCAACTTACCTTTTCTTCCAAACCTTAATACCTTTTTCCACGGTGACACCTTGAGGAATACTTTATCGCCAACCGCATATTCTATTTCTTTTCTCTTCAGGTCAGTATAAGATTTCTGTCTATCTGAGGCAACCTTCAGATTGGCTTTAATTAGTTTTACTTTCTCCTCAGTCTGTTTCACCAGGTCTGGCTCTGCTAGTTTGTCTTCGCCCAATTCAGTCTAGCACACTGGAGTTCTACATTTTCTCCCATACAGTGCTTCATATGGGGTCATTTGGATGCTAGCTTGATAGCTATTATTGTATGCAAATTCTGCCAGTGGAAGGTATCTATCCCAACTTGCCTCCAATTCAATGACACAACTCCTCAGCATATCCTCAAAGACCTGACATATATTTCATGTTATTATTATCATTTTAGTTCAATATTTGTATTAATTCAATTGGTTTCAATTGTTTACCTGGATTATTCTTTCTGATTGCCCATCCGTCTAAGGATGGAAAGCTGTGCTGAAGTGGAGTTGTGTACCCAAGGACTCATGCAACTTCTTCTAGAATCTCGATGTAAACCTTGGGTCTCGATCAGATATGATGGAAAGTGGAATTCCATGCAGTCTAACTATTTCACTGATATACAATTCTGCTAACTTCTCCAGTGAGTAGTCAGTCCTAACTGGCAGAAAGTGTGCTGACTTTGTCAATCTATCTACTATCACCCATATTGCATCACGCTTCTTTTGGGTGAGAGGTAGACCACTTACAAAATCCATGGTGACCTGATCCCATTTCCATTCAGGTATGTGTATAGGCTGCAGCAAACCCGATGGAACTTGATGTTCTACCTTAACTTGCTGACATGTCAAGCATTTAGTCACATAGTCAGCTATGTTCTTCTTCATACCAGGCCACCAATACTGAAGCTTCAAATCATGATACATTTTTGTATTTCCTAGGTGCATAGCATAAACACTAGTGTGTGCCTCTTTCAGAATACTGGCCTTCAATTCCCCATCATCTGGTACACACAGTCTTCCTTTGTAGTACAGACACCCATCTGCTTTCACCTCATAGTCAGTTGCTTTCCCTTCTGAGATTTTACTCACAGTAGTCATTAATTTCTCATCTATCTTTTGCCTATCTAAAATCTGCTGTAGCAGGTTTGGCCTCACTTGTAACTCAGCCAAAATAGCTCCATCTCGAACCAAAGATAGACGGGCATTCAATGATCTCAAAGCTGTGATGGATTTTCTGCTCAAAGCATCAGCAACTACATTTGCCTTCCCAGGATGGTAGTCAATCACATAATCATAGTCCTTCAGGAACTCAATCCATCGCCTCTGTCTAAGGTTGAGCTCCTTCTGAGTTGGCAAATATTTTAGACTTTTGTGGTCTGTGTAAATGTAGCACTTTTCACCATATAAGTAGTGCCTCCATATCTTCAGTGCAAAGATAATTACTACAAGCTCTAGATCATGGGTAGGGTAATTCTGTTCATGTGGGCTTAGCTGCCTGGATGCATAAGTGACCACCTTCCCCTCTTGCATCAATACACACCCTAACCCATTATGAGAGGCATCACTGTAGACCACAAAGTCCTTTCCTGACACTGGCTGTGTTAACACTGGTGCCTCTGTCAACATAGCCTTCAACTTCTCAAAACTGGTCTGACACTTGTCATTCCAGTCAAATCTGACATTCTTGTGTAACAACTTGGTCATTGGAGCAGCTATTAAGGAAAATCCCTTCACAAATCTCCTGTAATACCCAGTTAGCCCCAAGAAACTTATGACCTCAGTTGTATTCCTGGGAGGCTTCCATTCCATCACTACTTCTATTTTCTTAGGATCCACTCTAATCCCATCAGCTGACACTATGTGTCCAAGGAATGCAATCTCATTTAACTAGAAGTCACACTTGGACAACTTAGCATACAGCTTCTTTTCTCTCAGGGTTTGCAGAATAATCCTCAAATGCTCATCATGTTCTTCACTGGTCTTGGAATACACCAAAATATCATCAATAAAGACCACTACGAACTGATCTAGGTATGGATGGAAGATACGGTTCATAAGGTCCATGAATGCCGCTAGTGCATTTTTTAGGCCAAAGGGCATAACCAGAAACTCATAATGCCCATACCGAGTCCTGAATGCAGTCTTTGGCACATCTACATCCTTCACCCTCAACTGATGATACCTTGATCTGAGATCAATTTTGGAAAATACTCCTGCTCCCTTCAACTGATCAAACAGATCATCAATTCTAGGTAATGGATACTTATTCTTCACAATCACTTTATTCAACTGCCAGTAATCAATGCATAACCTCAAAGTCCCATCCTTGTTTTTCACAAACAGCACTGGAGCTCCCCATGGTGATACACTAGGGCGTATGAACCCCTTATCCAGTAACTCTTGTAACTGGATTTTCAGTTCCTTCAATTCTGTGGGCGCCATCCTATAAGGAGCAATAGAGATTGGTGCTGTACCTGGCAGTATCTCAATAGCAAATTCAACTTCCCTTTCTGGTGGTAAACCAGGCAACTCTTCAGGAAATACATCTGGCAAGTCTCTTACTGTGGGTATATCACTTAGGTTTGGCTTAACTTGCCTAGTATCAACCACGTGTACTAGGTAAGCTTCACGGCCTTTTCTCATCATTCTTCTTGCAACTATGGCTGAGATAACATTGGACAGGAAATCTGTCCTTTCACCCACAACAGTGATCTCATTACCCTCAGGAGTTTTCAGAGAAATTCTCTTCAATTTACAATCAACTATTACCTAATGACGTGACAACCAGTCTATTCCCAAAATCATGTCAAACTTTTGGAAGGGCAACTCAATTAGATCTGCCAAGAATTCATACCCCTGAATCCTTAACGGGCAACCCTTGTATACTTTGTTCACCACTACACTGTGGCCCAATGGATTAGTGACCAGAATGTCTTGGTCACTCTCCCCTACTAATATCCCCCTTTCTATAGGTAAGTTGATGCAGATGTATGAATGAGTGGATCCTGGATCCACCAATGCATGCACAGATGTATTGTAGAGGGAGAACGTACCCCTGATGACGTCCGGGGCATCTTGCTCCTCCTGAGCTCTCATGGCATAGGCTCTGGCAGGTGGTCTGCCCTCAGGCCTCTCTGCTGGCTCAGATGCAGGCCTATGTGATGGTCCCACTGCCTCATATTTGCCAGATTTCCTACCCCTTTGTGGTGCAGGAGCAGGTCTGTCTACTTGTGTTGGAGCAGCTATAGTAGTTTTGCGTGGACAGTTCCTCAGCTGATGCTCTGTCGATCCACACCTTAAGCAGGCACCAGTCACTCTCCAACACTCCCCCTTAACATGCAGAAGATGCTGGGGCTGGTCCCCTAAACCCCATCCCTGGAGAGCTACCCACTGATGGTGTGGACTGACCTCTCCTAGGGGTGAACTGTAGCCTGGGCCCTTGGGTCTGACCCTGACCTTGTGGTTAACCTAAACTTTGTGTAGGTGGACCTTTGAACTTCTTTCCTGATGCAAGAGATGAACTAGACTGACCCGGGCCCCTCTTCTGTTGTCTCTCTCTTCTGGTCTGCTCACTTATTGTAACCTTTTTCAACTTTTATTGCAGCTTCCACTAACTTGGTGAAGTCGGTGATTCCCAAGGCAGTAATCATGATCTTTATGTTGTCATTTAATCCCTCTTCAAATCTCTTACACCTTTCGGCCTCATTAGGGACTATCTCCCTTCCGTAGCGGCTTAATCTGACAAATTCCTTTTCATACTCGGCCACTGTCAGCTGTCTCTGCCTCAGGTTGATGAACTCTCTTCTTCTCTCTTCCAAGTATACACTACCCACATATTTTTTCTTGAATTCTGAGAGGAAGAAGTCCTAAGTTATTACTTCTGGTTGCACTTCACTAGACACCGTATCCCACCATTCATATGCATCATCTTGCAACAGAGATACAGCAGCTTCTAGATTTTGTTCAGGAGTGTAGTGGAGTTGTTTTAATACTCTGCCTGTTCTGTTTAACTAATTTTCGGTTGCAACAGAATCATCTTCTCTCTTGCCAAAGAAGTCCACTGCTCCAAATTTTCTCAATCTTTCCAGGTGTGATTTCGGTTGTGGAGGTGGTGGTGGTGGTGGCATTACCCCAGCCATTTGTTTGAAGAATTCGGCCATTTGCTGGAACACGGCCTGTGGAGGTTGAGCAGGCTCTGCTTGAGCTGGCGGAGCAGGTTCTCCTCTACCCCCAGTCTCAGCTGCTGCAGGTGGAGCATGACTCTCCACTTCCTCCTCAACTGCCCTCTGAGATGTAGGGTCCATATCCTAATAAAAAAAACAAAGACAAACAGATCTGCATTAGTGTCACCTCGACTCTTACAAATGCAATGCATGGTATGGACTCAATCTAGGCCCAGAAACGCCTAAACCGTGCTCTGATACCACTAAATGTGACACCCCTTACCCGTCTACAGTGTAGCCGAGCAAGATATGCCACACAGTGTACCAGAATACCCTATTTTAATTCAATCATTTTTTATTCTTCCTAATTTATTTATTTATTTATTTATTTTCATAGTTATGGAGTACAATTTGTGAAATATAATTCATTTCAGTCATTTATTGAAATCATAAATTTATTGAGGTTCCACAAATTTTATAGAAAATTCGGCAGAGTACTGGCTAAAAATGGAGAAAACAGTTCTTCGGAACCTGTGAAAAACACTTCCAATATTTTCAATCAATCCCAAACTCCATTTCATCAACAAAATCTCAATATGTTTTTCAACAACATTTCCATTTCTCAATCATTCATCTCATATGATAATCATGTAAAAGTCATAAATAAATGTTCACTTTTTCATTCATAAACACAATTTTCACTATTTACATTAATACCAAAATACATTACATAAGTCTCAATTACACAAGAGAAAATAAAAGTTAGTTACAAATACCAAAATGAAACCTAGTGTCCTACCAATGCACTGAAGATGGTGAGGTGACACGGACACTATGCAGAGCTGCAGGAGGTCTCACCCGATGCGTGGTCTACTGGCTCTCGGTCGATATCTCGGAACCTACGCGTGGCAAAAGCAACGCGCTAAGCAATAATGCTTAGTGGTGCCAATAATAAAATAAAAAGAAATAACATAAAATAAATATGCAGTGAATGTATTGATGTCTCATTGCAAATAAATTTTCGTTGAGTATTTGTAGTCTTACTTATTTTGTACTTGTTATATTCATTATTTCATTAAATTTATCCTCTTTCATTTTTGGTTGCCCAAGTAACCTATACTGGACGACTGGACTGGATAAACGGGTAAACTGGCACTGGGTATCAAGTACCTCGGGCCGTCACACCATTGGTCACATATGTATCTCCCGGTGTGCAACAGAACAGCTAATAAGCTGTATTAACATTAGGCACAAGGCCAAGTCTCAACACAATGTCAGAATGGCTAAAAGCCATGAAATCATAGAATGGCATAATGCCGTGTGCAGTACTGCTAACTGAACCCTATTGGCATGCCAAGCTATCCAAACCAATCTTGTTAGGTATACTAGGGCATTTCACACTTTTAAGTTTAAGAATTTTTGGAATTTAATTTTAGTGTTACTATTCCATTCATTGGTCAACAAAAATGTTGACTTTTGCATAGATAATAGGTACATTGGTTTTAATATCATCAACATACCACATTTTGCATTCAAAATTTGTTGGTATTGGTTGCCAATACCATTTCTAAGCTTAATGTTAGCTGGGCAGAATTTTCAGTTTTTATGCCTTGTTTTACTGTTCTATTGGTCAATTTTGCAGTAAGAATTTGGCAAAATGATTAACATGAAAGTTGTTCCTTATTTTGTCTAGTTGAATTTCCTTTTTTGAATCACTCCATTTGGAGTTTTGTAGCTCAAGTTATGGTCCAAAAACCATAACTAGCCGGATTGAAATTTTTCTGGACTGACCATATCTATAGTGCAGTGAACAGTGACTTCAACTCACTTGTTGGATAGGTTCTGGTCATAATTTGGGTTAGGTTTCTTCATGAAAGTTGTTGGTCTATATCTCAGCTTGTTGTGGGTAAAATTTCAGGTCAATTGGATCATTCTACACTGAGTTATAGCCAAATGACCAAATACTGTTTATTTGGTCATTCTGCAGAAACAGACTGTAGGTCACCGGGATTGGGGCAAGCTTTTGGTCCACTTGGTTTGGTCTTATGGGCATGGTTTCTTCACCAAAGTTGTGCCATTATGTGTCTAGTTTCATATTCAATTGGCCAAACACCAATTGAATCTACACAGACCAAGTTATGGCTGCCCAAACAGGTTGGACTCACATCTAGACCTGCAGGTCACACAAGGCAGCCCAACCAAACTCAAATCCCAAGCTACAACTCACTTCATTTCCTCCTCCCACACATTCAAATGGTCACTAATTGACCATTACAAGGTTAATAAACCATCACATGAGCAAACCCTAGAATATTTCAAGTGTCCAATTTTTCTAGTTCCATATATACATTTCACTTGCACTTAAATGTTTAAACACTCATCTCATGTCAAGGCAGCTCACATACCATTTTTTTTCAAGGAAATTCATGAAACCCTTAACATCCCTAAGTTGCAGAAATTGTATAGATAAATACACATAAATTATATTATGTTTTTATGACAATTTCCACTTGACTCATGCCCTTAAACATGAATTAAGCAAGAAAAGGAGGAGATTGGACACTAACCTTGTGAGCAGAATTTTTCCACTCAAAATTCCTTCACTTTCTTTGGCTTTCTTGGCAGCCAAACACTTGCTCAAGATTTAGAGACAAATTTTATTGAAGTGGACTTAGGGTTTTAAGTGAGATTTGGGTGGGTTATAAAGCTTTGGTAAGCTTTCAATGGTGGAATGGGTATGGAGTTTGAGAGCTACGGCTGAATTTTTGTGAAGGTGATGGCTGCTGGGTTTTATGAGTTGTTGCTGTATTCTTATCCAGATTTTATTAGTTAATTTAAGTGTTGATTAAATATGATTGGTGGGTAAGTGTTTAATGACATCATATGATATCATAATTGGTATTTTCTTCCATTTTTTTTTCTTCTATTCTCTACTCATTTTCAATTTAATTTTTAGCAATATTTATTCATATTTTATGTTATAATAATTATTTACTTAACTGGACAAGTCGGCCAAAAATCATCTCTGAAGACGAAATGACCAAAATGCCCTCCGTTTGGCTTAACGGGCTAAAATTGTCTGTACCGATTGAAAAATTTTTCTAAATATTTTCTTGGCATTCTAATGCCATAGGAACCTCAATAACCCTTCTCTGGAGTCCCAAAAATTATTTTATGAATTTTTCCCCAGGTCTAGGGCTCCTAGTTGCGAGAACCGCAATTCCCACTATATTACCCATCGCTAGGGCACTGGCTCATTTAACTTGGTTGTATTTTATTTCTAAAATTTTTTCTAAATTTTTCTTATTAATATTTGAGTTAATTATGATTCCTCACTTTAGTTTAAATATTTTTCCGGACGTTCTAGCTGTCCGGACTGACACTGGTCATCGGAACAGTAGAATGTACGGAGTTGCTACAGGGAGGGTCTTACACATCCCTTAAATCAGTATGGAAAATATTGATTTTCCATACTTTAATCAATTTTGACCTTTTAAATGCATACAATGATAAATTTTTCATAATATCTTCTACGGTTGTAATATATAATTGTTTTTTAATTTTAATTTAATTTTTAAATTATAATCAAAATTTAACTTTTCACCACCTAAACAAATATAAGAAAGATCTTTAAAATGCTTCTTAGTGACCTGCATATTTTCATTTTCATCAATATCAGAGTTCAATTCCTTGAGTATAAGAAATGATGTAAAAAATATATATATCATATTTGAAACGTTTTTTTTTTAGTTGAAACAATGCAGCATATTACTAAATAAATTAACAAAAGAAATGAAACCATTTAGACAAAGAGCAGCCACATCTTGTAGAAAATAGTTTAGAACTATTGTCTAGAGTGATTTGAAGTCCCATATAACTGAGACCCCCCCCCCCCCCCATTTCCATTCCTCAATAACCCATTATGTCATTTGTGCAATCTATTCTTCATTCTTTCACTGAAAAGAACATTGATTACACTAGTTAATGGCCTGACTCTAACTTCATTCACATTATCTAATATCTCATTTTCTTCATATCGCAAGTTCAAGCCTCTTAATGTTTCCTCTTCCTGCCCTCTAGATAAATAAGATATTCTTGAGACTAACTAAGACTGTGAATTCCTGAATACATTTTGCCACTCTCATTTGTCAAATTTGGAGAGAAAGAAAGTAGTACCTTCGTGTATGTGTAAGGGTTGAGGGTGGAGTAATAAGGCGTGAGGCAAAATATCATCCATTAGAATTATATAAAATGCATCAGGTAATGCCCAAGAAAGATGGTGGAGTCACAATGGTCTCATTTAAGTACCACCTCTTTAGACAACATTTTCTAGACATGCACTTCATACAATCCTAATAGAATCAAACCACTAGTAAGTACTGTCTTTCCATAACACTACCACGGTACTAAGGATTTATGCCACGAAGGCATAGATAAATAAGAGTCGCCACTCGGGTAATAACCGAGACATATTCAGTATTTCTTCTGAGGGTCATGGATGGTAACTTACTCCTTACAGAGTTTCCACAACCGTCATTACCATAGCCCAATGTCTAGGTTCAGGATAGTGGGTACATAAGGGGAAAGTGTTAGGCACCCCTTACGCCTAGTCTAACATCATTAATTCGAGTGTTAGTCCTCTACTAATATTTCTAGAAGTCTTGTTGATTATTCCTCAATTAAACTTTATCCTAAAAATGTAATTCTAGTCCTACACATGCAAGTAATTCACAAAAGGGCTGTTGTTTACAAATAATTTTCTTGCACAAGTAATTTCTATCTATGGGGTTGCTAATTATTTAAATGGTATTTACCAGATGACTAAAATTAATTTATTATTAAGAATTTAATTTACAAACAAATTCAATTTCAAATAACCCTAAGTTTCTATTTAACCTAATTAATTAATATTTCACCAATTTACCCTAAGGATAATTAAACTAAATTAATTATGTACATGTGTAATTTATTCTAATATCACATAATTAGGCCCAAACAATCACAACCTAATAAAGATTTCTAACGTGCAAATTTATTTTACAATTACCAAGTATTAAATTAAATTTATTTTACATACCAAGTTTAGTTTAATTTACAAACAAGATTAATTTTAATTTACCAAGTCTTTATTTAAATTAATTACATGCAAAAGTTAGTTAAATTAAAAACAAAGTTAATTTTAATTTACCAAATAAAAATCCTATTATTACTACATTTTCATGCCAACAATTATTTTAGAAATTTAGGACTACTTACTTGTTGATAATTGCAATTGCTATTGGGGCAAGCTACCCTTCAAAAAGGGCCTTCTCTTCTAGTATGGCAATGATATCCCTGGCTTACTCCTGTTTAGCTCCATGTAAGCTCCACGCAAATATTCTCTTTGGTACTTACCTTAGGACTACTTATCAATTTTGTTTGTAATAAAAAATAAAGAACTAAAGAAAATAAGAAATGTTGACCCCACAAGCTCAAAGGAGCATAGATTTTGATGATACCAAAACTCAACTAGAATCAAACTAACATTGTTTTAAGTGTTGTGTATCTCAAAGAAGAAGGACAAAAGGATTTTATAATGGATTGGTCCTTATGAAGAAAAGATGACATTCTAAGGATAACACAAGACGAAGCAAAAGAGATAAAAGAAGAAAAGGTTACCTTCCAAGGCTGCATTGAAAATCAGATTTGAAGGTACATCTAGTATAGAAGTTAGTTTTATTTCTTAGGATTTCTTGTGAAAAGAATTGAGGAGTAAAAGTCAATGATGCTTATTTTTAATCCCTCAAAAGATTTTCTTTTTAAATATCATTACTGGCCTAAAAAGTGTTTGACTATGATTTGGTGTAAAGTTTTATAGTTTTGAAAGTTATGCAGAAAAGTTTTCTGGTATGCTAAGCGGTTTTGCTCTTGATTTTAGTATGCTAACTGGTTTGCTATTTTCTCAAGTAATCGCTTAAGCTGTTTCAACTCGCACAACATCGCAGAAACGACAAAATAACGGCTATTTTCTTGAAATTCGTATTCAGAACGTTCAAATGAGTTACGCAACGGTAAAAAACGTTCCAAAGCTATAAATACACCTTCCTTTGGCCATTTTGCACTTAATGAAAGTCCCTCTACTGTTCAAAATCTTTAAAGCTTTCATTCAAAGTGCTCAAAGTGATTTATTGCTCATCATTGGCTTATTTACTCAACTCTTCTTTATAGTTTCTGTTGTAATTGAGTGAGAGTGAGTTTTTCAACACATTATTATCATTTGTGAGAGGTCATTCAAGCACCTATTGAAGCTTGGTTGTGATAAGTGTTTGGGATAACACTTGGTAGAAGTGTGAAGCTACTTGTAAAAGCTTTGTTGAGAAGATTTGTAAAGGGCTTTGTCTCTTGCCTTGAAAAGAGAAGAATAGTGGAGTGAAGACTCAAAGTGTGATCTTTGAGAGAGTGGATGTAGGCTAGTTAAAGCCGAACCACTATAAAAATTCCAGTGTTCATTTTCTCAACCCTTGCTCTTTACATTTTTGCAATTTAGCTTTATGAATGATATACTTTTCTTGATATGAAAATTGATATCATATCTTTGTTGATCTTCGCTATCCGAGAAAAATAGTTTCTTGCAAAATCTGCGATATCGATATATTACATTGGTTATCTGTTGTCTTTGTCGGATAGGATATACGGTATCTTGCTCTAGTTCTTTGTGATAAAAAGCGTATTCGAGTTCTTGATATATTTCTTGAATGCTTATATAGTCTGTTATATCAGTATACTGATTGCATACAGCTTAACCTTGAGTCAACTTGTCAATAGAGCTATATTGTTCATTTTTCACATTAGATAATTTAGTTGAACCTAGCTGCAATTTTCAAAGGTTTTGAGCAAGAACCGAAAATTGTTTTTTAAAGTACAATTCAACCCCCTCATTGACATATTTTGGGACATCAATTTGGTATCGAGCTTGTCTCTCTTGCTTGAGGATTAAACCCCTTAGAGTGATCCACACACATGGCTAGTTCATCTAGAAATTACTGTGGTATACACCTTAGTGAAGGTTATTCCATCACTAGACCACCACTTTTTAATGGCACAAATTACTCCTTTTGGAAAACTATAATGAGAAACTTCATACAACTGCTGACATTGATGCTTGGAGAATAGTTAAAGATGGTCCTTATATTCCTTATAAAACCAGTGAAGGAACTGTACAAATTCCTAAAGCTGAAGTTGAATTTGATGATAATGATTGGAAGAAAATTTCTACAAATGCTAAGGCTATTAATATTCTTCATTGTGCTCTTGATATTAATGAGTATAACCGTGTTTGGGATGTCAAACTGCAAAAGAAATATGGGACAAACTAGAAGTCACATATGAAGGAACCGATGTGGTAAAAGAGTCAAAGGCAAACCTCCTCATCCGAGATTATGAATTATTTGAGATGAAATCTGGTGAAACCATTCTTTGAAATGAGTACCAGTTCTTGACCTTGTAAATCTACTTAAAGCTCTTGGAAAGAGATTTGAAGAACAAGAACTTGTAAAGAAAATTAGAGGTCTCTTCCAAAGACGTGGGAAGCAAAAACTCATGTTATTCAAGACACCAAGGATTTGGAAAATACACCTATGATGAGTGATTGGTTCTCTCATTGCACATGAGATGATTTATAAGAAAGATGAGAATGAAGGTGATCAAAAGAAAAAGAAAGGGATAGCTTTCATATCCGAAAAAGTAGATGAGAAAAAGAAAAATGTTGCTCTTAAAGCTAATTCAAGTGATGATTCAAGTGCTTCATGTGATGATGATGAAGATATGGCTATGATAGTCAAAAGATTCAAAAGAGCATTTAGAAAAGGTGGAAGCAAATACAAGAAGTTCACAAAGAAATATGCTCCAAAGACTCCAAATCATTCAAGTGAAATAGTTTGTTATGAGTGTAACAAACCAGGCCACATTAAGCCAAAATGTCCTACATTGAAGAAGAAAAATAAGTTTAGAAAGGACAAAAGCAAAAGGCAATGGCAAAACTTGGAGTGACGGTGATTCTTCATCAAATGATGAAACAAGTGACAAAGAGGCTGCAAATACTTGTATGATGGCAATTGAAGAAAAGGTGAAAGCTCACACATCGAAGATAGTGAAAATGAGGTAAATCTTGAACTTTCTAATGTTGATGAATTAGAACTTGCATTTGTGAAGACATATGATAAGTATAGAACTTTTAAAAAGAAATGCAAAATTTTAGTTCATGAAAATTGTGCTTTAAGATTAGAAAATATTTCATTGAGTATGGTTTCAAAGGAAAATGAATTTTATAAATCTCAAATGAAATTATTTAAGGAAGTTAATGATAAGCTTCAAAGATCAAAAGAAGTATGTTAACAACTTCTTGAGAAAAGCAGAATTCTTGAAGAAAAGTTGAATCTTTGACAAGAGATTTATCTAAATTTACAAAAGGAAAAGAAACACTTGATATACTTCTTGGGAATCAAAGATTTACAAATGAAAAATCTGGAATTGGATATGATGGATTTATGAAGTATGGAAAATACAAACAATTTTTGTTAAAGCTACATCCTTTTCTCAACCGAGTATTACATGCTTTTATTGTAATCATAGAGGTCATATGATTAATGCTTGTCCTATTAGGAAAGGAACCTTTAAGGCAAAGAAAGTATGGGTGCCTAAAGGAACCCTACCTAATGTTACTAACATTCAAGGACCCAAAGTTGCTTGGGTACCTAAGAACGATTAAGCGATTTCAGTGCACTAAGGAGTATCTTTGGAAAGCGAACATTGGTACATTGATAGTGGCTGCTCTAGGCACATGATAGGAAATAAAGGCAAGTTTTCCTCTCTTACCTTGAAAGAAGAAGGTTATGTGAAATTTGGTGATAAAAGCAAAGCTAAAATTGTTGGATGTGGAACTATTGGTAAAAATCCTTGCATTGAGAATGTTGCATTAGTTCAAGGATTAAAGTATAATCTTTTAAGTGTTAGTCAACTATGTGATAATGGTTTTAAAGTGGTTTTTACTTCTACACATTGTGAGATTCATGGAAATAATGTTATGTTTGCTGGTGCTAGAATAGATAATATTTACCTACTTGATTTAACAAGCCTTGAAGAAAATTGTGAAACATGCTTTATGACTTCACATGATAGTGCATGGTTATGGCATAGAAAATTAGGACATGCTAGCATGAGTACTCTTGCTAAACCCTCTAGAAAGAACCTTGTTAGAGGACTTCCAAAGCTAAGATTTGAAAAAGAATTTCAATGTAAAGCTTGTGCACTTGGTAAGCATACAAAATCATCTTTTAAATCAAAAAATGTTGTAACTACGTCTAGACCATTGGAATTGTTGCATCTTGATCTTTTTGGTCCAATCACACCTAGAAGTCTAGGAGGCAAGGCATATGCATTTGTAATTGTTGATGATTTTTCAAGATTCACATGGACTTTCTTTCTTGCTCATAAAGATGAAACCTTTGATATATTTGAAGCCTTTTGCAAAAGAACTCAAAATGAAAAAGGATATTGCATTACATCTTTGAGGAGTGATCATGGAAAAGAATTTGAGAATAATTTGTTTGAAAATTTCTGCTCTCAAAATGGTATTTATCATACATTTTCAGCTCCTAGAACTCCACAACAAAATGGAGTTGTTGAAAGGAAAAATAGATCTTTGCAAGAAATGGCAAGAACAATCTTTGAATGAAAGCAGTTTACCAAAATATTTCTCAAGTGTAAATACAAAGATGCTATATTTTGAACAGAGTTTCCATTAGAGCTATTTTAAAGAAAACTCCTTATGAACTTTGGAAAGGAAGAAAACCCAATATTGCATATTTTCATGTCTTTGGTTGCAAATGTTACATTTTGAATAACAACGACAACAATCTCAAGAAATTTGATGCTAAATCTTGTGAAGGAATATTTCTAGGGTATTCAACAAATAGCAAAGCATATAGGATTTTCAATAGAAAAACATTGACCATGGAAGAATCAATGCATATACTTTTTGATGATGCTAACACTTCCTTGCAAAGGAAAGATTCTTGTGATGATGAATTTGAGCAGATTCTAAATTCAAAGAAGTCGAATAATGATGAGCTTGAATCAAAAGAACAAGTGGAGGATGATCAAAATGACAAAGAAGAAGAACTTCCTTGCTCCACAAATATTGAAATTCAAGAAGACTCCCAACCAAATGTGGAAGAACTACAAATTGAGGAACCTCAACATCAAGATATTCCACAAGAATGGAGGTACCATAGAAATCATTCCAAAGATGACATTCTTGATAGTCCATCACAAAGAATGATGACAAGAGCTCAACTTAGAAGATACTTTGGTAATGTTGCTTTTGTTTCTCAATTTGAACCCAAAACATATGATGATGCTCAAAATGATGAAAATTGGCTTTTTGCTATGCAAGAGGAATTAAATCAGTTTGAAAGAAACAAAGTTTGGACACTTGTTCCTAAACCTAAAAGCACATGTTATTGGAAATAAATTGGTATTTAGGAATAAGATGGATGAAAAAGGACATGTAGTTAGAAATAAAGCTAGACTAGTAGCTCAAGGATACAACCAAGAGGAAGGTATTGATTTTGATGAAACCTTTGCTCCGGTTGCTAGAATTGAAGCTATTAGAATGTTATGTGCATTTGCATGTTTTAAGAATTTCATGCTTTATCAAATGGATGTTAAAAGTGCATTTTTAAATGGATATATTGATGAAGAAGTTTATGTAGCTCAACCTCCTGGTTTTGAAGACCCTCACTTTCCAAATCATGTTTACAAGCTTACTAAAGCTCTCTATGGTTTAAAGCAAGCTCCTAGAGCATGGTATGAGAGACTTAGTAAATTCTTGCTTCAAAATGATTTTAAAAGAGGAAAAGTGGATACTACTCTTTTCATTAAGAAAATTGGAAAAGACATGCTTATTGTGCAAATTTATGTAGATGATATTATTTTTGGTGCTACTAACCATTCTCTTTGTAAGAAATTTTCCAACATGATGAAAAGTGAATTTGAAATGAGTATGATGGGTGAACTTACTTTCTTCCTTGGATTGCAAATTAAGCAAATGAAAGATGGAATTTTTATAAATCAGTCCAAGTACATAAAGGATATGTTAAAGAAGTTCAAAATGGAGGATATGAAAAGTGTTGGAACTCCCATGAGCTCAACAATTAAATTGGAGAAAGATGAAAAAGGTAAAGAGGTAGATAACAAATTTTATAGAGGTATGATTGGTTCTTTACTTTACTTAACATCTAGACCAGATATTCATTTTAGTGTATGTTTATGTGCAAGATTTCAGTCATGTCCAAAAGAATCTCATCTTATAGCGTTAAGAGAATTTTTAAATACCTCATTGGCACTCACAATATTGGCTTATGGTATCCAAAATGTGAATCATTTGATCTTATTGGTTATAGTGATTCAGATTTTCTGGTAGTAGATTAGATGAAAAAGCACTTACGGAACTTGTCAATTTCTAGGTCATGCATTAGTTTCATGGCACAAGAAAAGCAAACTTCATTGCACTTTCTATGCAGGTTTGAATATATTGCAGCTGGAAGTTGTGTTGCACAAATTTTGTGGATGAAACAACAGCTTGAAGACTTTGAAATTAAATTTGATCACATTCCCATAAGATGTGACAATACTAGTGCTATAAACCTATCAAAAAATCCTGCTCAACACTCTAGAAGCAAGCATATTGAAATTAGACATCATTTCATTAGGGATCATGTTCAAAATGGTGATATTCAAATCGAATTTGTCCCTTCTGAAAAACAGTTTGCTGACATTTTCACAAAGCCACTTAGTGAGGAAACTTTTTGCAAAATAAGAAGAGAACTTGGTATGATTGATGCTTTTGATTAAATTTTGATGTATTCTCATGTTTCCATATGAAAATGAAGTGATATATGTTGATTTGCGATGTTGAAAATGCATTCGATATTTTTGGTGTAATTTGAAAAATTCGATTATATCGATATGAACGATGTCTGCGAATTTGCTCTCGGTGGCATACTAATCCGTTTGCTAATTTTCTTGTTTGCTAAACGCTTTACCATCGCTCCTACTTTTTCGCAACCGAAGTCGTGTCCGATTGCTCTAAAACTCTAAAATTATTTTTTTTTTCTCGAAGCGCCTATTCTGCATGTTTAAAGCTCATATGACTTAAATACCCTTCTACTTAAAGTATTGCATCATTATGTATTTAAGGGCAAAATGGACTTTTAACACTTTGATTTGGCGCGATTTAATTTTTTCTTCGAACCATCGGCCTTCTCGCCTCCTCTCGCTACACGCTACCTATTCCCTGCAAAACCTACGATTGTGTCCTTTCAAGTTTTAAAATTCAAAACCCTTCTTTCCGTCGCTCGTTTCCTAACCCGAACGGCCGTTTTCTTTTCACTGCTAACCCGTTTGGTCGCACCACTTCAAGCGTTCGTCTCCTTCATCGTTCAAATACTTCCAAAACCTTTGTGATGAATCGATTAAATCGATTATTTACGTAAAGAAAATCCCCAAAGTTTTTCGTCTCAGTTAAATCTGTAAAAGAAATCATTTGGCTTTGGTTATTTTTCTTTGTCGATTCGCACTCTGCTTCAAGATATTTCAGGTATAAAGCTTAAACCTTTAATGGAATCGTGTTCCATATTCGTCTATGCCTGTGTGTTCTGCCTTCGTAATAGGTTGATATTTTGATTTGCTCTTGTCTGTTTACTCTGCTTTTGTAATATGCTGATAATTTTTTTATTGCTCTCGGTCGTTTGTTCTGTTCTAGCGCTCTGTTGTTAATTTTTGGGCATTAACGTTTCGTAAAATATGATACATAATATTAACTCGACAGCTATGGATTTATAAGAACTCTAATATTTTTTTTTGCTGTCTGTTCTATTTTGTCATTGCGCTCTGTTGTGAAAAATGAATGTTGATATGCTTAAATTGATTATATATATAAATATATATATATATATTGGCTGCTCACATCACTTATTTTACAATCTCAGTTCTCTCTGTCATTTCGGCCTAATTTATTTCTAAGATTGGTTATGGCACGAGACAAAGGAAAAGGGAAAGCCAAAATCACCACATATTCATCCTCAGACTCAACTGACGCTAGTGTCCCTGCGTCACCACCTCCACAAAAGGATGCTCCTCTGGTAATTGGTAAGCCAAAAGAAACATCAAAGAAAAGAACCAGTGAGCCAGTCCCAGAAAAAGGATCTAAAAAGAAGAAGACTTCAAAAGCTCCAGTTGTACATATGGAGAGGGCTATTCATGAGCCAAGGTATATTCACTGGCCTGCTTTTGTTGAAATTTCCGTTCCTTTACAATCATTGTTTGAGTATCAAAAATGGGATAAACTGTGTTCTGATACTGAAGGAGTGTATGTGGACTTAGTGCAAGAATTCTATAAAAATCTGAGGGTTGATGATTCTGAAAAAGATGAGTCCTTTAAGGTGAGAATGAAAGGGACAATTTATGAAGTGACAGTAGCTAGATTAGCTAAAGCCCTAGGAATTCCAAATAGTGGAAACAAAATCTGCTCCCACAAAGATGTTTTTGCTGTTGGTGGGTTTAACAAAAGGGATTTTGAGGGTGAAGTGTTTAAAGGAGAAGTGAAGGATAAGACTAGCATTACTCATGCTCATCAACACATTAAAATTCTTCATAGTTTTATCATTTATGTGTTGAATCCTAGAACCGGCAGTCCCAACTATTTGAGTACCCTTGACCTCTGCATAATTTGGCATATAGTGAACCAAATTGAGTTTAATCTTGCCTATTTTATGCTGAAACAAATCATGAAATGGAAGCCACCCTATAAGCTACCCTATGCTCATCTTCTAAATGGTCTATTTAGAGACTTTGGGATACCTTTGGAATCTGAGAAACTTAGAACCAATATGATTCCAATCACTAGCTTGCAAAAAGATGATGATGGTAGAAAGCTTAGATTTGAGCAAGGTGCTAGCTCCAAAGATAGTGCAAGTGGCACTTTAAATGTTGAAGGTATTTTGGAGGAAGTAAACAATTTGAGAGAATTTGTTGAGATGGAACTTGGAGAGCTACAAAAATTTAGAAGTTTTCAAACTATTCTTATGAATGCTCTTGACTCCAAGGTTGATGGATCTTTGATGCTAATGTACAAGATTGTTGAAGAGTTGTTTAAAATCAAAGTCCATTTGGGTATTTCAACCACTGAGGCTGGAGAAACCAGTAAGGTTGCTACTGGATCTGTTCCTCTAGCCGAGAAAGTGAAAGAAAAGGAGAAAGAGAAAGAAAAAGAGGAAGAAGAAGAAACAGAAGAGGAAGAGGAAGAAGAAACAGAAGAAGAAGAGAAAGAAACAGATGAAGAAGAAGAGAAAGAGGAAGAAAAGGAGGAAGAGGAAGAAGCTGAAGCAGAAAAAGATGAAGATGAATCTGATGATGAGAATGGTACTGGAGGCAGCAAAGATGGAAGTGGGAAAGACATGAGTGACTCAGAGTCTGAAGCAGAACCTGAGACACCTGCTCCTGCTGCTCCTGCAAAAGGAAAGGGCAAAACAGCTCAACAAGAACAAAGACGCAAACAGAAAGAGGAAACTGGTAAACCCACTGGCAAAAAGACTAAAACTGGCAAAAAGTCTGCAGCTGAGTCTGGTACTACTGAGTTAGCAGCTGGGCCTATTGTTCCTTTGACACCCGGAACTGAATTGGCTGCTGCAATTCTTCAAACTTTGAGTGACAAACCTGTCAAGCCCAAAAAGTTGAAAATGGGTGCTCCAAAACCAATCAGAAGAAGTTCTAGGCTGAAAGGATGAACTGAATTTTAATTGAATTTTGTCTAACAGTCTGTCTGTTAGTTTGCTACTTAGTCTGCTACTTTTGGTTTTTCTGAACTTTTAATTAGTTTGCTATATCAGTTACTATTTTGACTGTTTATTCACTGCACTTAAACTGAATTTTGACTTATTCACACATGCATGATTTCTCCCATATTCTTTTGATGCTGACAAAAAGGGGGAGAAAAGTAATGAATGGTAATCTTGATACTTGATATAGTTTGTGATTAATGGTGCATGATATAGTTTGTAATGAATGGTAATCTTGATACTTGATATAGTTTGTGATTAATGGTGCATGATATAGTTTGTGAATAGCATATTGTTGATATAATTTTATGGTGTGCATATTGTTGATATCACTTGTGAATGATATATACAATTTGTGATTAGTGTGTATATTGTGCATATTTAGTTAGTATCTTTAGTCACACTTGACTCCTTAAGAAAATGCTTATGGATGTTTTATTGAAATTATTAAGGGGGAGTTATTTGTGATTAATTGTTGATATAAGCACATACATAGGGGGAGTTATTCTCACATACACATTCATACACATACTCACACTTATTGACATTTACTTGGTGATTCAATTGAGTTTTGTCATCATCAAAAAGGGGGAGATTGTTGACCCCACAAGCTCAAAGGAGCATAGATTTTGATGATACCAAAACTCAACTAGAATCAAACTAACATTGTTTTAAGTGTTGTGTATCTCAAAGAAGAAGGACAAAAGGATTTTATAATGGATTGGTCCTTATGAAGAAAAGATGGCATTCTAAGGATAACACAAGACGAAGCAAAAGAGATAAAAGAAGAAAAGGTTACCTTCCAAGGCTGCATTGAAAATCAGATTTGAAGGTACATCTAGTATAGAAGTTAGTTTTATTTCTTAGGATTTCTTGTGAAAAGAATTGAGGAGTAAAAGTCAATGATGCTTATTTTTAATCCTCAAAAGATTTTCTTTTAAATATCATTCTTGGCCTAAAAGTGTTTGACTATGATTTGGTGTAAAGTTTTATAGTTTTGAAAGTTATGCGTAAAAGTTTTCTGGTATGCTAACCGGTTTGCTAATGATTTTAGTATGCTAACTGGTTTACTATTTTCTCAAATACGCTAATCGTTTTCAACTCTGCACAACATCGCAGAAAACGACAAAATAACGGCTATTTTCTTGAAATTCGTATCAGAACGTTCAAATGAGTTCTCAGAACGGTAAAAAACGTTCCAAAGCTATAAATACACCTTCCTTTGGCCATTTTGCACTTAATGAAAGTCCATCTACTGTTCAAAATCTTTAAAGCTTTCATTCAAAGTGCTCAAAGTGATTTATTGCTCATCATTGGCTTATTTACTCAACTCTTCTTTATAGTTCTTTGTTGTAATTGAGTGAGAGTGAGTTTTTCAACACATTATTATCATTTGTGAGAGGTCATTCAAGCACCTATTGAAGCTTGGTTGTGATAAGTGTTTGGGATAACACTTGGTAGAAGTGTGAAGCTACTTGTAAAAGCTTTGTTGAGAAGATTTGTAAAGGGCTTTGTCTCTTGCCTTGAAAAGAGAAGAATAGTGGAGTGAAGACTCAAAGTGTGATCTTTGAGAGAGTGGATGTAGGCTAGTTAAAGCCGAACCACTATAAAAATTCCAGTGTTCATTTTCTCAACCCTTGCTCTTTACATTTTTGCAATTTAGCTTTATGAATGATATACTTTTGCTGATATGAAAATTGATATCATATGCTGTTGATCTTGCTGCTATCTGAGAAAAATAGTTTACTGCAAAATCTGCTGATATCTGATATATTCTGTTGGTTATCTACAGTCTTTGTCGGATAGGATATCCGTATATCGCTCTAGTTCTTTGTGATAAAAACGTATTCGCCATCGATATATTTACTGAATGCTTATATAGTCTGTTATATCAGTATACTGATTGCATACAGCTTAACCTTGAGTCAACTTGTCAATAGAGCTATATTGTTCATTTTTCACATTAGATAATTTAGTTGAACCTAGCTGCAATTTTCAAAGGTTTTGAGCAAGAACCGAAAATTGTTTTTTAAAGTCCAATTCACCCCCCTCTTGGACATATTTTGGGACATCAAGAAAATACTAATAACAATTCACATTGGATTCTAACTCTAGTCTTCTAAAGGGGTTAAAATTTCTAATCAGTTACAACTACCTAATGGTCTAAGTCTTCTAACATGATCCAAACACTTCATAACACCTCTTGAATTAAAAGAACACAGAAAAATAGATCAAATATCAATTTTTCAGTGATTCTTGATCCTAAAATTAATAAAATTTCATGCAGAATATGAATATAATTTTTCTAAAATTTTTACAGATTCAGAAGATAACAAAAAATAATAAAAATATAAAAAATAGAAAACTAAGTATGCACAAAGTTGTGTATACCCTCAAATTAAATATGATTACATGATCTACATGAACATGCAAGATAAATTAAAAAACAAGAAGCATAGAATTAAATAATACAGGGCATAGATCTTGAAAAGAAAATGACAAATACCAACCTTCAAGAAATCTTGTAAGAAAATCTTCTTGAAAAAAAGAAAAGAACCAAAAGAGTTTTGAATATCTCTCTAAATCTCCTATAGCTCTAAAATATCTCTAAATAGCTCTAAATTTTCTGAATATTTCTAAATTTCTTTTTTTTCCCTTTTTCTTTCTCTTTTTTTTTATCTCCCTCCTTTCCTCTCTACCCCAAAAGGGTATTTATAGGGTTTTAGGAGAGAGGTGTGGTAGGGTTTGAAGTCCTAGGGTAATAAGGTTTAAATAACTTAAACAATTAGGATTGAAGAATTTGGGTGAGACTGGGATATGGGTGAGGTGTTCCAATCAATAGGAAGAGAAGGAAAGGGGGCGGCACCAGTAGGGAGTGAGAAAGAGAGTGGGGCCAAGGGAGAGAGAGAGTTTGTATGGGAGAGGGATAGAGAAAAAATATTTTCTTATTTTAATTTTCAGAAAATAAATTAAATGGGTCATATTTTAAATTCTTAACTAGGCTTTCTTAGGCCCATGGGTCCCAATTAAACTTAATTAGGTCCATTTTAAGAACTGCTCATATTAAATTTAAACAAAACAAATTTTTATTTAAATTTAATTAAATTAATTTCTCAAAAAAATATATTATTATTATTATTATTATTATTATTATTATTATTATTATTATTATTATTATTATTATTATTATTATTATTATTATTATTATTATGCTACAGAATTAATAATTTAGCTTCATGCCTCTAATTACATTTTACAGTTATATAATTTTTTCATCATCGGGTTCCCCATGGCCTCAATGCACATACTCATAATAAATCACAAAATAAGGGTTTACAGTATGCAGGCATTGAAATCGAACTAATATTTAGCTAAGAAATCCGTGGAAGCTGTCTAACAGAGAAACTCATAAGAGGGACCATCAGCTGCTAGTAGAGAAACTCATAAGAGGGACCATCAGCTACTATCTCTTGATGAGGAAATATGAAGAAATTATGTCTGATAAATGAGAGATTCGATTAAATATGGGAATTGATAAAAAAGAAATTAATTGAATTAATTTTTTATAAAATTTTAATTTCTAAATAAAGATATTTTTAATATGAAGAAAAAAATTTACCTTACAAGAAAATTTCCTAACTAAAAAGAAAATAAATTTTAATGAGTGGAATCCTAATTTCCTAAAAAGGAAAAAAAATTTTCATAAACCTTTTTTTCGTTGAGGTGATTAAATTTGAAAGTGGAAACGTATACATTTTAATTAATAGAAATTTATTTTAATTTTAATTTAATAATTTATAATCCTAAATTAAGTGAAATTCTATTTATTATAGTTAAATAATTTATTTTCATAGTAATTCATATGTGTACTTTTCGTTAGGAAAGCATTAGGAAAAAGTTACTTTTTGTTTTAATTAGAAAATAGTTACTTTTTTATTTAACTAGAAAATAGTTACCTTTAATTTTGAACACATTTATTTTAATTATATTTAATATTTAATTGATGATGATTTGCCAAATCAAAATATTTAATTTTAAAATTCAATGAATATTAATTAGGTTTAATTTCTTTTAAAATATATATTTTGTAACACCCTCCTTATAGCAACTCCGTACATTCTACTGTTTCGGTGACCAGTGTCGGTCCGGATAGCTAGAACGTCCGGAAAAATATTTAAACTAAAGTGAGGAACCATAATTAACTCAAATATTAATAAGAAAAATTTAGGAAAAATTTTAGAAATAAAATACAACCAAGTTAAATGAGTCGGTGCCTTAACGATGGGTAACCTAGTGAGAAGTTGTGGTTCTCGCAACTAGGAGCCCTAGACCAGGGGGAAAAATTATAAAATAATTTTTAGGACTCCAGAGAAGGGTCATTGAGGTTCTTATGGCATTAGAATGCCAAGGAAATACTTAGAAAAATTTTTCAATTGGTATAGACAATTTTGGCCCGTTAAGCCAAACGGAGGGCATTTTGGTCATTTCGTCTACAGAGATGATTTTTGGCCAACTTGTCCAGTTAAATAAATAATTTATATAATATAAAATATGAACAAATGTTGTTAAAAATTTAATTGTAATTAAATAGACAAGAAATAAAGAGAAAATGAAGGAAAATGGAATTATGACATCATAATGATGTCATTAAAGTTCTCCCACCCAATCCAAAGTTGACACATGGCATAAATTTGTTTAAAAAAAGACCAAATGGGCTGAAAAACAAAAAAAAAATCAGAACTCTTCTTCCTCATCTCTTCCTTGCCATGAACCTCCACCATAGTTACCCATTTGCAAGCTTTTCAAAGCTTGATTTTCACTACCTTCCACACCATAAAACCCTAACCTAGCAACAGAAAAAAGTACTCTTACACCTTGGAGATTCTTTTGGGAGCAAAAAGAAAAGGAAAGAAAGAAATCTAGCAAGTAGAGAAACTTCACTCCCTAAAGGTTAGTGACCTAACCTTAATTTTTACTTTGAATACATGTTTAAGGACTTGAATGAGTGTAAATTACAAAGAAAATTTCTTAAATACCACTTGTATGCCATCCCTTATTTTCGGCAGCCATGATTAGGGTTTGATTGTGATGAATTTAATGAAGTTAAAAGGTTATTATGGCTGCCCTTAATATGCATCTTGTAAGTGGATTAAAGAAATGCAATGATAATGCATGAATTATAATGTGTGAGTTAGGGTTTGGGGTGGAAAATGAGACCTTGACCATGTGATGATGAAAGTAGGTTTTAATGGTCAATTAGTGACCATTTGGTTCTGTTTGAATCAAAAATGGAGTGAATTGTGTAGTGGGATTTGGGGTTGGTGTGGCTGCCCTTGGTGACCTACAGGACTGGACATGAGTCCAGCAGGTTTGGACAGTAATAACTTGAATTGTAGAGGTTCAATTGGTGCAAGGCCAATTGGACATGAAACTAGACACATAATGGCATAACTTTGGTGAAGAAATCATGCCTAGAAAACCAAACCAAGTTGACCAAAAGTTTGCCCTAATCCAGGTGACCTGCAGTCTGCCTGGGCAAAATGAGCAAATGAACAGTGTTTGGTCATTTGGCCATAACTCAGTGTAAAAAGGTCTAATTGACCTAAAATTTTACCAGCAATAAGCTGAGATATAGACCAACAACTTTCATGAAGAAACCTAACCCAAATTATGACCAGAACATATTTAAAAAGTGAGTTGCAGTCACTGTTCCATGTACTATAGATTTGGTCAGTCCAAAAATTCTGGACAAAATTTCAATCCGGCCAGTTGTGGTTTTTGGGCCATAACTTGAGATAAAAAAAACTCCAAATGGAGTTATTCAAAAAAGGAAATTCAACTAGACAAAATAAGGAATAACTTTCATGTTGATCATTTTGCTAAATTCCCACTGCAAAAATGACCAATGGAACAGTAAAGACAAAGCATGAAAACTGAAAATTCTGCCCAATTAACATTAAGCTTAGAAATGGTATTGGCAACCAATACCAACAAGTTTAAAATGCAAAATGTGGTATGTTGGGAGTATTTAAACCAATGTACCTATTGCCTAAGCAAAAGTCAACATTTTTGTTGACTAATGAATGGAATAGTAACACTAAAACTTGAATTGCAAAAATTGTGAAATTTAAAAGTGTAATATGCCCTAGTATACCTAACAAGATTAGTTTGGATAGCTTGGATGCCAATAGGGTTCTGTTAGCAGTACTGCATATGGCTTCATGCCATTCTGTGTTTCATGGCTTCCCATGCCATTCTGTGACATAATAGCCTTTGGCTATGTTATTTGGGTTGATATACTTGGGTTTTAACCCTGACAATTATTACAGCTTATTAGCTGTTTTGTTGCACACCGGGAGACACAATATGACCGATGGTGTGATGGTTCGAGGTGCTTAGTACCCAGTGCCAGTTTACCCGTTTATCCATTCCAGTCGACTAATATAGGTTACTCGGGCAATGATAATAAACCTTATTAAATTTTAATTGAATAATACTGCAAATAATACCAGAAATTAAGTCTATCCAAAAATGAAATCATACATTATGCATAATTATTTTATTCTATTTTATTTTATTTTATATTGTCACTACTAAGCAGAATTGCTTAGCGCGTCGCTTTTGCCACACGCAGGTACTGAAGACCTAGCTGGGGAGCTCAGCAGACATCAGACAGGGTGAGCCTGCAGAGCTGCATCCGGAGTCCAGAGTCACCTCACATCTGCACTACATATGGTAGGATATTAGGATTTGGGTAGCATTTTGTATTTTGCATTTTGTATTAGCTTTGGATTGTAACTATACACTCTTGTAATTATGTAATGATGTAAATATATGAAATTTCATATTATTGGAATTTTCTGTATATTATGTTGAGAAATATTTATGAATATGTTTCCAGCAATGAAGTGAAAAGAAAAATTTCTGAAAATAGTGTTGTGATTTGATATTGAGATTTTGAGATTGACTTGAATGTGTATAATGGAGTTTGGATTTGGAAATTATATTGGAAGTGTTTTTAAACAGGTTCAGAAGAACTGTTTTTCCAATTTACAGCCGGCACTCTGCCGAATTTTCTATAAAATTTGCAGAAAAATTCAGATTTATCAAAGATTGAGAATAAATGAATTAAAAGGGATAAATTGTAATAGAAACATGAATTGGTGCTCCGGCACACTGAGTGGCATAACTTGCTCGGCTACACTGTAGACGGGTAAGGGGTGTCACATTTAATGGTATCAGAGCATCAGTTTAGGCGTTTCTAGGCCTAGATAGAGTGTATACCATTGCATTGCATTTGTAAGTGTTGAGGTGACATTGATGCAGATCTGTTTGTTTTCTTATCTTGAATAGGATATCGATCCTGCTTCGCAAAGAGCAGTTGATGAAGAGGTGGAGAGTCGTGCTCCACCAAGAGCTAAATCTGGGGGCAGGGGAGAATCTGCTCCACCAGCAGCTGAGGCACCTGCCCAACCTTAGTTTGCTCTATTCTAGCAAATGACCGAATTCTACCGGCAAATGATGGGGGCAATTCCACCACCACAACCACAGCCACAACCTCCACTAGTACCACAGAAATCTCATTTGGAGAAACTGTGAAAGCATGGGGCTGTGGACTTCTTTGGGAATAGGGAGGATGATCCCATGGCCGCAGAAAACTGGTTGGATAGAACCATTAGAGTGCTAAAATAGGTAAACTGCACCCCCGAGCAGAACCTGGTGGGTGCTATGTCCCTACTTCAGGATGATGCATATCAGTGATGGGACACAGTAACCAGTGAGGTGCAACCTGAATGAATCACCTGGAAATTCTTCCTCACAGAGTTCAGGAAGAAATATGTTAGCAAAGTGTATTTAGAAGAGCGAAGAAGGGAATTTATCAGTCTGAGACAGAGACAATTGTCAGTGTTGAGTATGAGCGTGAGTTTGTTAAACTGAGCCGATATGGGAGGGAGATAGTCCCTATAGAGGCAGAGAGGTGCAGACGGTTTGAAGAGGGGCTCAATGATAATATCAAAGTCATGATCACAGCATTGGAGATCACGGATTTTGCTAAACTGGTAGATGCAGCAACAAAAGTGGAAAGGGTCAGAATCAATGAACAAAATAGAAGGGAAAGACAGCAGAAGAGGAGTCCGAGTCAGTCCAGTACATTTTCTGCTCCCAGTAAGAAGAGTAAGGGTCCTCTTGCTCATAGTTCAGGACCACCACAGGGTCGTGGTCGATCTCGGGGCCTGCACCACGCTCACACCTAGAGAGGCCACCCACACCATCGGTGGACAGCTCTCCGAGGATGGTGTTTAGGGACCAGCCTGCATCTTCTCGCTTGTCGATCTTGCCGAAGTGGCATAAGGGGGAATGTTGGCAAGTGATCAGTGCATGCTTACGGTGTGGATCGACAGAACATCAGATCAAGAATTGTCTGAAGAGGACTACTACAGTCGCTCCAACACAAACTGACAGACCTGCTTCTGCACCACAAAGGGGTAGGAAGCACGGTAAACCTGAGGCAGCTGGTCCATCACTGAGGCCTGCATCCGAGTCAGCTGAGAGGTCAGACACTAGAATACCTGCCAGGGCCTATGCCATCAGAGCTCAGGAGGAGCAAGATGCCCCAAATGTCATCAGGGGTACGTTTTCCCTCTACAACACTTCTGTGCATGCATTGGTGGATCCAGGATCTACTCATTCCTACATTTGCATCACACTACCCATAGAGAGGGGAGTTCCAGTAGAGGAGAGTGATCAAGACATTCTGGTCACAAATCTACTAGGCCACAACGTGGTAGTGAATAAAGTATATAAAGGTTGCCCGTTAAGGATTCAGGGGTATGAATTCTCGGCAGACCTAATTGAGTTGCCCTTCCACGAGTTTGACGTGATTTTGCGAATGGACTGGTTGTCACGTCATCAGGCAATAGTTGATTGCAAATTGAAGAGGATTTCTCTGAAAACTTCTGAGGGTAATGAGATTACTGCTGTGGGTGAAAGGACAGATTTCCTGTCCAATGTTATCTCAGCCACAGTTGCAAGAAGATTAATGAGAAAAGGCTGTGAAGCTTACCTAGCACACGTGGTTGATACTAGGCAGGCTAAGCCAAACCTGGGTGATATACCCATAGTAAGAGACTTCCCAGATGTATTTCCTGAAGAGTTGCCTGGTTTACCACCAGAAAGGGAAGTCGAGTAATGTCGGGTACAGCACCCATTTCCATTGCTCCTTATAGAATGGCACCCACTGAATTGAGGGAGTTGAAAATTCAGTTGCAGGAGTTACTCGATAAGGGGTTCATACGGCCCAGTGTGTCACCATGGGGAGCTCCGGTACTGTTTGTGAAAAAGAAGGATGGAACCTTGAGATTGTGTATTGATTACCGGCAGTTGAACAAAGTAACTGTGAATAATAAATATCCATTGCCCAGAATTGACGATCTGTTTGATCAGTTGAAGGGAGCTGGTGTATTTTCAAAAATTGATCTCAGATCAGGGTATCATCAGTTGAGGGTAAAGGATGCAGATGTGTCAAAAACTGCATTCAGAACCCGGTATGGGCACTATGAATTTCTAGTGATGCCGTTTGGGTTAACAAATGCACCAGTAGCATTTATGGACCTTATGAACCATATCTTTCATCCATACTTAGATCGGTTTGTAGTGGTCTTTATTGATGATATTCTGGTGTATTCCAAGACCAGGGAAGAACATGATGAACATTTGAGGATTGTTCTACAAACCCTGCGAGAAAAGAAGCTGTATGCTAAGCTGTCCAAGTGTGACTTCTGGATGAGTGAAATCTCTTTCCTTGGACGCATAGCATCAGCTGAGGGGATTAGAGTGGATCCCAAAAAGATAGAAGCAGTGATGGAATGGAAGCCTCTTAAAAATACAACTGAGGTCAGAAGTTTCTTGGGGCTAGCTGAGTATTACAGAAGATTTGTGAAGGGGTTCTCTCTTATAGCTGCTCCAATGACCAAGTTATTGCACAAGAATGTGAAATTTGGCTAGAATGACAAGTGCCAAGCTAGTTTTGAGAGGCTGAAGGCTATGTTGATAGAAGCACCAGTGTTAACACAGCCAGTGTCGGGAAAAGACTTTGTGGTTTACAGTGATGCCTCGCATAATGGGCTAGGATGTGTATTGATGCAAGAGGGGAAAGTGGTCTCCTATGCTTCCAGGCAGTTAAGGCCACATGAACAGAACTACCCTATTCATGATCTGGAGTTAGCAGCAATTATCTTCGCACTGAAGATATGGAGGCATTATTTATATGGTGAAAAATGTTACATCTATACAGACCACAAGAGTCTAAAATATTTGCCAACCCAGAAGGAGCTCAATCTTAGACAGAGGCAATGGATTGAGTTCCTCAAGGACTATGATTGTGTGATAGATTATCATCCTGGGAAGGCAAATGTTGTTGCTGATGCTTTAAGCAGGAAGTCCATCACAGCTTTAAGATCATTAAATGCCTATCTGTCCTTAGCTCAAGATGGAGCTATTTTGGCTGAGTTACAAGTGAGGCCAAACCTGCTACAACAGATACAAGATGGGCAGAGGGCAGATGAAAAATTAATAGCCATTGTGGGTAAAATTCCAGAGGGAAAGGAAACTGAATATGAGGTGAAAGCAGATGGGTGTTTGTATTACAGAGGAAGAGTGTGTGTACCAGATGATGGGGAACTGAAGACTAGTATTCTGAAAGAAGCATACACTAGTGTTTATGCTATGCACCCAGGAAGCACAAAAATGTATAATGATTTGAAGCCTCATTATTGGTGGCCTGGTATGAAGAGGGATATAGCTGACTATGTTAACTGTTTGACATGTCAGCAAGTTAAAGCAGAACATCAAGTTCCATCAAGATTGCTATAGCGTATAAGCATACCTGAATGGAAGTGGGACCAGGTCACTATGGATTTTGTTAGTGGTCTACCTCTCACCCAAAGGAAGCATGATGCAGTGTGGGTGATAGTGGATAGATTGACGAAGTCAGCACATTTTCTGCTAGTTAGGACTGGCTACTCACTGGAGAAGCTAGCAGAATTGTATATCAGTGAGATAGTTAGACTACATGGAATCCCACATTCCATCATATTTGACCGAGACCCAAGGTTTACATTGAGATTCTGGAAAAAGTTGCAAGAAGCCTTGGGCACACAACTCCGCTTTAGCACGACTTTTCATCCCCAGAAGGATGGACAGTCAGAACGAGTAATCCAGGTAAACCTAAGAACTAATTGAATTTTTACAATTAATAAATTGAAATGATAGTAACAATGTGAATTATGTGATAGATCCTGGAGGATATGCTAAGGAGTTGTGTCATTGAGTTTGAGGAGAGTTGGGATAGATACCTCCCACTGGCAGAATTCGCATATAACAATAGCTACCAAACTAGCATTCAAATGGCTCCGTATGAAGCACTGTATGGGAGGAAATGTAGAACCCCAGTGTGTTGGACTGAATTGGGTGAAGATAAGCTGGTAGGACCAGACCTGGTGAAACAGACTGAGGAAAAAGTAAAGATAATCAAAGCTAACATAAAAGTTGCCTCAGATAGACAGAAATCTTATGCCGACTTGAAGAGAAAAGAGATAGAGTATGCAGTTGGTGATAAAGTGTTTCTCAAAGTCTCACCGTGGAAGAAAGTACTGAGATTTGGGAGAAAGGGTAAGTTAAGCCCTAGGTTCATTGGCCTATATGAAGTCATTGAACGTGTGGGACTAGTGGCCTATCGGCTAGCTTTACCACCAGAACTTGATAAAATTCACAATGTATTTCATGTTTCTATGCTGAGAAGATATCTCTCAGACCCTTCACATGTCATTTCCATGGAAGAGATTGAAATCCAACCGGACTTGACATATACAGAAGAACCTATACAAATCCTAGCTCGGGAAGTGAAGGAACTGAGAAATAAACAAATTTCACTGGTGAAAGTGCTTTGGAGGCACCACAACACTGACGAGGCAACTTGGGAAAGTGAAGAGATGATGAGGCAATAGTTCCCTCAACTGTTTGTATCAGGTAAATTTTGAGGACGAAATTCTTCCTAGAGGGGAAGAGTTGTAACACCCTCCTTATAGCAACTCCGTATATTCTACTGTTCCGATGACCAGTGTCAGTTCGGATAGCTAGAACGTCTGAAAAAATATTTAAACTAAAGTGAGGAACCATAATTAACTCAAATATTAATAAGAAAAATTTAGGAAAAATTTTAGAAATAAAATACAACCAAGTTAAACGAGCCGGTGCCCTAGCGATGGGTAACCTAGTGAGAAGTTGCGGTTCTCGCAACTAGGAGCCCTAGACCAGGGGAAAAAATTATGAAATAATTTTTGGAACTCCAAAGAAGGGTCATTGAGGTTCTTATGGCATTAGAATACCAAAGAAATGTTTAAAAAAATTTTTCAATCGGTACAGACAATTTTGTCCCGTTAAGCCAAACGGAGGGCATTTTGGTTATTTCATCTTCAGAGATGATTTTTGGCCAACTTGTCCAGTTAAATAAATAATTTATATAACATAAAATATGAAAAAATGTTGTTAAAAATTTAATTGCAATTAAATAGACAAGAAATGAAGAGAAAATGAAGGAAAATGGACTCACCCAATCCAAAGTTGACACATGGCATAAATTTGTTTAAAAAAAGACCAAATGTGTAACGATTGGGCTCAAACCACTAGAGGAATTGTCCGCTTTGGCCATAAGCCTCACGGTTTTATCCCATAGGTGGAATGGAGAACTTCCCAGGAGGTCACCCATCCTAGGATTTCTCTCAAGCGAGCACGTTTAACCCTGGAGTTCTTCCAACTCTTCAAGCCATTTCACCAAAAGGCGCCTCTAGTGATTAGTTCCCCCATCTTATATATCATTACTTTTGAGCCCAAGACCATCTCCGTGCTTTGCCAATGTGGGATTTGCCTAAGGGACCTTTCTCCCCCCCTTTCGGGACTCAGCGTCCTCGCTGAGGTTTGCCCCACCATCGCCCAAGAGGACACGCGAGCGGCTCTGATACCAATTGTAACAATTGGGCTCAAACCACTAGAGGAATTGTCCGCTTTGGCCATAAGCCTCACGGTTTTGTCCCATAGGTGGAATGGAGAACTTCCCAGGAGGTCACCCATCCTAGGATTTCTCTCAAGCGAGCACGTTTAACCCTGGAGTTCTTCCAACTCTCCAGGCCATTCCACCAAAAGGCGCCTCTAGTGATTAGTTCCCCCATCTTATATATCATTACTTTTGAGCCCAAGACCATCTCCGTGCTTTGCCGATGTGGGATTTTCCTAAGGGACCTTTAGTTGTAACACCCTCCCGGTAGCAACTCCGTACATTCTACTGTTCCGGTGACCGGTGTCGGTCCGGACAGCTAGAACGTCCAGAAAAATATTTAAATTAAAGTGGGGGACCATAATTAACTCAAATATTAATAAGAAAAATTTAGGAAAAATTTTAGAAATAAAATACTACCAAGTCAAATGAGCCGGTGCCCAAGCGATGGGTAACCAGAGGGAAGTTGCGGTTCTCGCAACTAGGAGCCCTAGACCATCTCCGTGCTTTGCCGATGTGGGATTTTCCTAAGGGACCTTTAGTTGTAACACCCTCCCGGTAGCAACTCCGTACATTCTACTGTTCCGGTGACCGGTGTCGGTCCGGACAGCTAGAACGTCCAGAAAAATATTTAAATTAAAGTGGGGGACCATAATTAACTCAAATATTAATAAGAAAAATTTAGGAAAAATTTTAGAAATAAAATACTACCAAGTCAAATGAGCCGGTGCCCAAGCGATGGGTAACCAGAGGGAAGTTGCGGTTCTCGCAACTAGGAGCCCTAGACCCGGGGAAAAATTCATAAAATAATTTTTGGGACTCCAGAGAAGGGTCATTGAGGTTCCTATGGCATTAGAATGCCAAGAAAATATTTAGAAAAATTTTTCAATCGGTACAGATAATTTTGACCCGTTAAGCCAAACGGAGGGCATTTTGGTCATTTCGCCTTCAGAGACGATTTTTGGCCGACTTGTCCAGTTGAGTAAATAATTATTATGATCTAAAATATGAATAAATATTGATAAAAATTAAATTGAAATTTGATAGAAAAGAAAAGAAAGAAAAATGAGCTAAATTGGGAATTATGATGTCATGCTTAGGTAATTAAAAATGCTATGGCCAATCAAATGAAAGCAAGACAATTAAAATACATTAAACTAAAGAAAAGGAGGCAGAATTCTAGAAAAAAAAAAATAGCAGCCCTTTTCCTTCTTCTTCAAAACGTTTTACACCTCCTCCCTCATTCCTCCGTTAACAAACTTTCTAAAGCTTCAATTTCCATGCTTTCCTCACCCCAAAACCCTAAGTTATCTTCACTAAAATTAATCCACACACCCTAAGGAAGCTCTAGGCAGCCACAAAGAGGAGAAATTCTAAGGAAAATACAATTCCAAGAAGTGCCACTTAAAGGTTAGTGCATGTACACACCTTAAACTCTTTATTTCCATGATAAGAGACTTGAATTAAGTAAGAAATTGTAGCTTAAATGAATAAAAATTATGTGTATCCATACCATGGATTTCGGCAGCCCTATTGAAGGAATAAGAATGAGTGTTTTTAATAGACTTAGAATGAACTAGAGATTATGTTTAAGGTGTATATACACATATATAATGAATGAAAGTGTCTAACTAGGTGTATGGGTGAATTGAAATGGAAATTAGGGTTTTGGAAGTGAAAAATTGGACTTGGCTTATGAATTGGTTAAAGAACATTCTAATGGTCAATTAGTGACCATTTGAGGTAAGTTGACCATAAATTGGACAGAAATATGGCATGGCAAAGTGGAATGGTAGGCTGCCTAGGGACAGCAGCAAGGGTGGCTGTGATTCCAGCCCACTTAGACAGCCATAACTTTGGCTGTGTAGGTCCAATTGGTGTTTGGCCAATTGGACATGAAACTAGGCTTATAATGGCACATTTTTGCTGAAGAAACCATGCCCAAAAGACCAAAGCAAGATGACCAAAAGTTGGCCCCAATCCGGATACCCTGCAACAGCACCTGCAGAAATGACCAAATGAACAGTTGGCCATAACTCACTGTATAAATGGTCAATTGACCTGAAATTTTTATAGAAACAAGTTAAGACATAGACAAACAACTTTCATGAAGAAACCTACCCCAAATTATGACCAGAACCTAACCCAAATGGCAGTCACAGTCACTATTCATGGTACTGTAGATTTGGTAATTTCTGCAGAATGGAAATCCGGCCAGCTGTGGTTTTTGGACCATATCTGGAGCTACAAAACTCCAAATGGAGTGATTCAAAAAAGGAAATTCAACTAGACAAAATAAGGAACAACTTTCATGTTTACTATTTCCTCAAATTCCCACTGCAACAGGGCCCAATGGAACAGTAAAGTTGGGTCACAAAAACTGAAAATTCTGCTCTCTAGGTTTTAGGTTTGGAAATGGATTTAGGAGTTAATTCCAACAAATTTTAAATGCAAAATGTGGTATGTTGGGAGTGTCAAAACCAATATACCTATTTTCTATCCAAAAGTCAACATTTTTATTGACCAATGAGGTGAATAGTGACACCAAAACTTGAAATTCAAAATTTGAAATTAGAAATGCATCTAGGGGACTTTAAATTGCAATTGGCAATTAATACTAGCAAATGTAAAACTCAAAATGTGGGATCTTGGTGTAATTAGAATTAACATATCCCTTAAGTATGAAAAAGTCAACATTTTGGTTGACTAGTAAGGTGAATAGTAATCAAAATGAGTAACAAACTAAGATGAAGACCTAGAACCAATTCTAAGCTTAAATGCTTAGAATTGTATGACAAATGTGGACTATGTATCTTAGTCAAAATTGTTAAAAGGAAATTAAGATCATAAATTTGAAATCCATGAAATATTCATGGATTACTTGAAACATGAAAAATAAGTCACCTAATTGATGTGAATAGATAGTTAGGGCTTATATGCCCATTACAAATGGAATTCATAAAATATTAATAACTCAACTTGAAATATAAAATTTGTGACTACATAAGTAGATTCTTAAATGTATAAATGAGAAAGGAAAAATGTTTGAATACAATGGTACATGTGAACCATTGTTTAGAATTGTCATCAATATGAATAACATAATGAATGAATAAGTGAACCATATTAATGTATGAATGAGACATTAGTTCTCATTATCGTAGAGAGGAGAAGTATTTTGAGTACTGTGGTATAAAAGGATAATTGATGTGAATTGTGATCATAAAAATGATCAAATGAATGTATGAATTATAATGGAAATTTATCATGAATTAATGAATTCATAAAACACAATATATTAATATTTAATGATATTATGTGCCCTTGTATTGCCTAGACACGTGTGTCAGATTGGATAGATTGGCATGCCAATAGGGTATTGTTTTAGCAGTACTGCGAAAGGCTTTATGCCTGTATTAATGGCTTTATGCCTTCATTCATGGCTTTATGCCCGTATTCATGGCTTTTATGCCCGTATTCATGGCTTTTATGCCCGATTATGTGATATCATGGTTTTTAGCCATACCGACTGCATACGTGGTTGACGTTCTGCGTCCCATGGTATGACGGCCCGAGGCACCGCGGTGTCCAGTGCCAACGACCCCTTATCCAGTTTAGTCAGCCTGTCATAGGTTACTTGGGCAGTGAAATTTATTGAGATAAGTTAAGAATATTAGCAATTAAAAATATTAGAAATTAAATAAAATAAATGAGTAAGTTGACCTAAAATAAATTAGGATAGTATTTATTAGAAAGAATCGAAATGAACTGGACAGATATCAAAATTTACTTATTATGAAATAATCTGAGACAACCTAGCAAGTATAGAGAAAATGCTAAAAGATTAGCAAAGAAAATTATAACATAAATAAATATTGCAAATGTGCTTATATAACAATATAAGCATAAATTTATTATTTTCAAATCATTTTTCTTTGTACATTATTACTGTACATTGGCAAATAAACACTTTCAAAGAAGACTAAATTAGGATAAAACATATTAAATTTTAGAAACCGCATGTGAAGTATAAATAAATCTTAATTATTTGAATTATGTTTTATTTCTATCTTTATTCGTATATTATTTCCTTGTTATATTATTGCACTACTAAGCAGCAATGCTTAGCGCGATGGAATTGTTTCCTTCGCACAGGTACTGAAGCTAGAACCCAATGGACGTTTGACTGGGAATTTTGGAGTTCTGATCTGCAGAGCGTTCAAGGTTGTCACCTCCTCAGCAATGCATGTAGATAGGGCCCATATAGATCATATTTTGTATTTTGTATAAAATGCTAGATATTGTATTATGATGATGTAAATTATGAAATTTTGTAATTATTTTGTAAATTATGTAAATTAAGGAAATTTGAAAATTTTGCTTATGTAATTTGAGAATGTTTACATATGAATTGAGTATGAATGGAAATGATTATGAAATTGAAATGTAGGGATGAGATTTGAAATATGAGATAATTATGATTAGCATGGATAAGATTTTATTTTAGAAATATTGTTGAATTGAATTTCAAACAGGTGAATATTGAAATACGCCAAACGATAATAAAATAGGGGAAACTCCGCTGGTTTCTCTGTCGAAAAATAATTGATATTAAATTAAATGAATTCAAAATTATTAAAGAAATAAAGTAAGATAAGTTGGGGTGCTCCGGCACCGATTGTAGCACGCCTTGCTCGGCTACACTGTAGTCGGGTGAGGGGTGTTACAAAATAGGCTGGAAAACAAAAGAAAATCAGAACTCTTCTTCCTCATCTCTTCCTTGCCGTGAACCTCCACCATAGTTACCCATTTACAAGCTTTTCAAAGCTTGATTTTCCCTAGCTTCCACACCACAAAACCCTAACCTAGCAACACAAAAAAGTGTTCTTACACCTTGGAGATTCTTTTAGGAGCAAAAAGAAAAGGAAAGAAAGAAATCTAGCAAGTGGAGAAACTTCACTCCCTAAAGGTTAGTGACCTAACATTAATTTTTACTTTGAATACATGTTTAAGGACTTGAATGAGTGTAAATTACAAAGGAAATTTGTTAAATACCACTTGTATGCCATCCCTTATTTCGGCAGCCATGGTTAGGGTTTGATTGTGATGAGTTTAATGAAGTTAAAAGGTTATTATGGCTGCCCTTAATATGCATCTTGTAAGTGGATTGAAGAAATGCAATGATAATGCATGAATTGTAATGTGTGAGTTAGGGTTTGGGGTGGAAAATGAGACCTTGACCATGTGATGATGAAAGTAGGTTTTAATGGTCAATTAGTGACCATTTGGTTCTGTTTGAATAAAAAATGGAGTGAATTGTGTAGTGGGATTTGGGGTTGGTGTGGCTGCCCTTGGTGACCTACAGGACTGGACATGAGTCCAGTAGGTTTGGACAGCAATAACTTGAATTGTAAAGGTTCAATTGCTGCAAGGCCAATTAGACATGAAACTAGACACATAATGGCACAACTTTGGTGAAGAAACCATGCCTAGAAAACCAAACCAAGTTGACCAAAAGTTTGCCCTAATCCGGGTGACCTGCAGTCTGCCTGGGCAAAATGACCAAATGAATAGTGTTTGGTCATTTGGCCATAACTCAGTGTAAAAAGGTCCAATTGACCTGAAATTTTACTAGCAACAAGTTGAGATATAGACCAACAACTTTCATAAAGAAACCTAACCCAAATTATGGCCAGAACATATTCAAAAAGTGAGTTGCACTCACTGTTCCATGTATTGTAGATTTGGTCAGTCTAGAAATTCTGGACAAAATTTCAATCCGGCCAGTTGTGGTTTTTGGGCCATAACTTGAGCTAAAAAACTCCAAATGGAGTTATTCAAAGAAGGAAATTCAACTAGACAAAATAAGGAACAACTTTCATGTTGACCATTTTGCCAAATTCCAACTGCAAAAATAACCAATAGAATAGTAAAGATAAAGCATGAAAACTGAAAATTCTACCCAATTAATATTAAGCTTAGAAATGGTATTGGCAACCAATACCAACAAGTTTAAAATGCAAAATGTGGTATGTTGAGAGTATTTAAACCAATGTACCTATTGCCTAAGCAAAAGTCAACATTTTTGTTGACTAATGAATGGAATAGTAACACTAAAACTTGAATTGCAAAAATTGTGAAATTTAAAAGTGTAATATGCCCTAGTATACCTAACAAGATTAGTTTGGATAGCTTGGCATGTCAATAGGGTTCTGTTAGTAGTACTGCATATGGCTTCATGCCATTCTGTGTTTCATGGCTTCCCATGCCATTCTGTGACATAATAGCCTTTTGCTATGTTATTTGAGTTGATATACTTGGGTTTTAACCCTGACAATTATTACAGCTTAGTAGCTATTCTGTTGCACACCGGGAGACACAAAGTGACCGATGGTGTAATGGTCCGAGGTACTTAGTACCCAGTGCCAGTTTACCCATTTATCCAGTCCAGTCGACTAATATAGGTTACTCGGGCAATGATAATAAACCTTACCAAATTTTAATTGAATAATACTGCAAATAATACCAGAAATTAAGTCTACCCAAAAATGAAATCATACATTCTGCATAATTATTTTATTCTATTTTATTTTATATTGTCACCACTAAGCAGAATTGCTTAGCGCGTCGCTTTTGCCACGCGCAGGTACTGGAGACCTAGCTGGGGAGCTCAGCAGACATCAGACAAGGTGAGCCTGCAGAGCTGCATCCGGAGTCCAGAGTCACCTCACATCTGCACTGCATATGGTAAGACATTAGGATTTGGGTAGCATTTTGTATTTTGCATTTTGTATTAGCTTTGGGTTGTAACTATAAACTCTTGTAATTATGTAATGATGTAAATATATGAAATTTCATATTATTGGAATTTTCTGTATATTATGTTGAGAAATATTTATGAATGTGCTTCCAGCAATGAAGTGAAAAGAAAAATTTCTGAAAATAGTGTTGTGATTTGAGATTGAGATTTTGAGATTGGATTGAATGTGTATAATGGAGTTTGGATTTGGAAATTATATTGGAAGTGTTTTTAAACAGGTTCAGAAGAACTGTTTTTCCAATTTACAGCCGGCACTCTGCCGAATTTTCTATAAAATTTGCGAAAAAATTCAGATTTATCAAAGATTGAGAATAAATGAATTAAAAGGGATAAATTGTAATAGAAACATGAATTGGTGCTCTGGCACATTGAGTGGCATAACTTGCTCGGCTACACTGTAGATGGGTAAGGGGTGTCACATATTTCAACTTAGAACAAGAAATAAAGGAATATTTGAATTTTTGTGGAAAATTAATGATTGAATATTTTTTAAAAGATGTCTAATTATTAAAGGTAATGTCTATCCACTAATTTTTAAATTTTTTTTAAAAGAAAAGTCAATATTAAATTTTTTTCTTTATTTTCTAAATAGTTATAATATATAATTATTATATAATTTAATTTTTTAAATACAATCTTTAATTAATTTGATCTTTCAAATTTAAATAATGGAAAAGTATTAATTACTTATTATTTAATTATTACAAACACCTGAAAAGCTCAATTTAAGTAGAAATAAAAAAAAATTAAGAGTTAATTAGACTAATTTATTAATTATACCCAAAAAATATATATGCTAATTTTATATATGTTCCACTTTTACTTTCTAATGAAAAAGTTATCCAGATTTTTGTAAAAAAAAAAAAATCAAGGGGAGATATGATTTTAAATATATCATATTTATGCCAAGTGGTAATTTTTAATTAAATTTATTACTGGTAATTTTTTTTGTATTTCCTAAAGAGTTGTAATATACAATTATTATAAAATTTAATTTTCTAAATACAATCCTTAATTAATTTGATCTTTTAAATTTAAATGATGGAAAAGTATAAATTACCAAATATAATTGTCATTCATTATGAAGCTCTCTAATTTTTAATTTGAAAATGTTAATAGCAATAAAATCAATATTTTAGATTACTTTAAAAGAAAATCAAAACCATTTAATGTAATATTTTAAACACATTTAATATAATTAAATTTAGTATTTAATTACTGATAATTTGTCAATCAAAGACGTTTAGTTTCAAAATTTAATGAATATTATCATAACTATTCAATTATTATCATAACTAAAAGTTTAATTTCCTTTAAAATATCTACTCTAAATTAGAATCAAAGAGAAATTTGAATTTTTGTGAGAAATTAATGATTAAATTTTCTTTTAAATATGTTTAATTATTAAAGGTAATGTCAATGCATTAATTTTTAATTTTTTTTAAAAAGTCAACATTAAATTTTTTTTGTATTTATATAATTATTAAATATAGTTATTACACATTATCATGTTCTCTAGTTTTTTTACAGTAAAATCAAGGTCCATGTATACTTTGAATGAAAATCAATACTTAAAAGTTTTTTCTCTCCCTTTTATATATTTAATAAATTTTAATTTACTTTAATATTATTTTATTTTTATTATTTTAAAATAATTTATTATTATTATTATTATTATTATTATTATTATTATTATTATTATTATTATTATTATTATTATTATAAACAAAGAATAACTTATGGTCATTAAAAAAAAAAAAAACTTATGGTCATTAAGGCTGCTAATTTGAGAGCGATTGCCAACTTATTTAGTTAAAATTTCTTATTAACGTTTTAGAGTTTTAATATTTTAAATAACAATGTTAAAATTCTTTTAATTAAAGAATAACATTTTTTTAATTAATAATGATTTAATGACCTAATTAAATCTGATATAAATTTTTTCTCTTTTTTGATACACACACACACACTACCGTGCATAGCACGGGTATTATACTAATTATTTATATGACAAATTCTGTAATACACTTAGAGGCTCCTCACTCATGAGATATGTGATCCACTTTTTCATTATTTATAACCTATATTTATATCAAAATGAATAATACCCGACTCTAGCTGGCCCTAAACCAACCTCTTTACTCTAACTTGCATAATCAAAACCCTTATCCAACCCAAAATAATTCTATGAATAGTCAATTTTTGGCTTAATTACACCAACAAATCTAAAAGTTTGCATGCAATTTCATTTGTTGGCCAAATTGTCACACCTTACCCCTCCGTAAGATGTGGCATGATCTCGTAGTATACCTAATAAATTATCGAACTTCGCCTACTGATAATCTATTAAATATACTATAAGGGATTTTGGCAAAAAAAAAAATCATTTTAGAGTTTAGCGCGGCGTTAAAAATTTAATGTAAGTGTTTTTAATTCAAGTATGTGTCATAAAACTTATTTAAAAATAATTAGTCATTTTTAAAATTTTACGAAAAATCCGCGTTGTTACAGCTAAAGCTAGATAAAAACAGTCCTTCAAACCTGTTGAAAAACAATTCACAAAAATATATCATACCCAATTGAAACTCAGTCATCTCAAATTGTCTCATTTCATTCTCAACAAATCTAATTATAAAGAGAATAATTCATTATTTATATGACTCAGAAAGAAATTTAAATGTTTGCATTCATTAAGGTAACAAAATTTATATTACAAAACTTTACATATAAATAAAATCTCAAAATTATATTAAAATAATTACAATCCCAAAATTTTATTACACATTTTTCTGTATAACTGCTCTAATGTAGTTACATACAAATAGCCCGCATGATTACATCAAAATTTAATGTAAAGGGTATACCAATGATATACCTGGATATAGTCCTAACACGTCATCAAGTCACAGCTTCAAGTAGTCTTACTCAACTGTTCTATTCATTTTTTCACCAGCGACAGTATACAAAGCTATCGCTGAGCGGTGAACTCAGTAGTGCACAACTAATAATTTAAAATTCAATACAAAATATACTTTGACAAATCATAATAGGAGTTTAAAATATTCAAATTCTTCATAATTCATAAAACCAAAATTAATATTTTTTTTTATCATACAAATCATTTGTTTGATTGACATTTTGATCAAATAATCACAATTTACCAAATCCAAATAAAGCATTTAAAATACTCATATTTTTCTTGATCCAAGAAAATAATATAATATTCAACCATTTGCAAGCATTTGTTTCAATCACCTTTTTAGCAAAATATGCAAAATTTAAGGGTGTTGAAAACATTCACACAATTCAGAGCATGACACTAAAACAATGTCAAGTTGTACACCACGACAAAGCCAATACATTCTAATAACCAAAGGCTAAAGGGGAACACAAGGGCTAGCTAGTAAATATGAGTACTCATTCAATACTTCCTCAACTGGCAACACACCTCAATACTTCAGCCAGAGAAGGAACACATAACCAATACATATCACTAGACAAGCTAATGAGGAACACAAGTTGTCATGCTAATCGTGGTTTCAAAACAATTTCAAATAATTTCCATTTAAAGAATCGTATTGCAAATCAAGTAAATACATTTCACAATTCACAATCTTCAAAACAATGCATTGAATTCTTAAGTGCATAAAAGTAATTGTATTTAAATCATACAAAGTCAATTCAACAATTTAAATTTCACAATTACAAAGAAAAAGCATAATTCATTCACATGAAATTTATTCAAATCAATTCAAAATTTAAAACATAGGAAAAGAGTAGTTGTGCGCAAACCTCCTTATACTTCTCTTATTTAATTCCACTTTTCCCCTCTTTAGGAGGCTCTTTTTCCACCGAAAATACACAATGGAAATGTCTCAATATTTAATTGAATACCTAATGAATGCCTAAGTTACTTTTGCAAAATTCAAGGAGTTTGGGTTCTGGACAGTTTAGAACTCTGACTTGCAATCCCATTTCAACCTAATTCTAGTCATAATTTGGGAAAGTTATCTTGAAGAAAATTGTTCCTCTATGTCTTAGTTTTATTTTTCAATTTGAATCACTCAATTTGGAGTTATGGATCTCAAGTTATGGCCAAATTATCAAATACTGTTCCAGGTGCCATATCATGAGATTCCAGGTTTTTTAGATTTGTATCCTAACTTTGCATTATATATCTGGGCATCTTAAGCTTGTAATTTGGCCCTCCTCCCTGAAACAATGTTTTAGGCCTCTATCTTAGGTTTCCAAATTATTTTGAATCACTCCAATTAGAGTTATGTAGAGGAAGTTATGGCCTGATAACTATTCGGAGGTCATAAGGCCAATTAGCTAAGGTGTAGGAATTCCAGATTTAGGATTCCTGACTTCTCCCAACAATTCCCCTATCTTGCCCCATGAACTGTGTAATGCCCTCACCATAGGTAGTCCGTACGTTCTACTGTTCTGATGACTAATATCTGTTTGGACAACTAGGATGTCTGTTAGTGAGGAGATATAAAATGATGGAATACATGATAAGAAAATACAAGAAAAATTAAGAAAAAATAAAAGACATGAAATGCAATTAGGTTAAATGAGCTGGAACTGCAGTAATGGATGACCGTATCGAAAAGTCACTGCGTAGACAGTTGACGATCCCAGACCTGCGACGAACCCTAAGAAATAATTTCCTAGACGTAATTAAAGATTTACTAAGTTACAAATGACATTAAAGATATCAAAGAAAATTTAGTTAATTAGTACAGATGAAAATGAAAATTTAAGGAACCTTCGGATCAGGGATTTAATTGGTATTACCGAAGAAGTTCGACTATAACCCAAAGAGGGGCATTTTGGTCATTTGGCACCTAGACTTTTGACCTAAATGTCCATTAAAATAAGTGACATTATAATTTTAAAAATCCCATGAAAAGAAGAAATTATATGTGTAATGTAATTAAAGGAAATTAAAGGGAATTATTGCAAATATGAAAACTTGAATTATTATAATAATTAAATTATACTTAGTGGGGGTATATAAAGCCATAAGATGATAAATCTTAATCCACTAACTCATTTTTTCTTCTTCCTCTCAACCATGGCCAAATTCAAGCTCTCCCAAAATCTCCATTGAAGCTCTTCATGCAAGCTTCAATCTCTTCCATTCTCACCATTATTTTCACAAATTCTTTTATTAAACTTTGTCTTCACATCTTGGGAAGTATATAGGCAGCAAAAGGAAGAGGAAATTTCAAAGTTTTCACAAGGTTGAGAAAGTGAACAAAGAGTTTAGTGCATAATTTCTCTTCCTTTCTTAGTTAAACATTGATTTGAGGTTGAATTGAGTTGATATGCTAAGAAAATTGAAGAAATTGATGAGGAATGGGGAGCCCTTGAATTCAACAGCCATGAAAAGCATAGTAGTTTGATTAATTCTTATATGTAAATAATGTTTAGTGATGTTGATTAAGGTGATTATATGTATTAGAATTAAATTGCACGTGCATGTTTGAGGTTGACAATGTGAATTAGGGTTTGATGATAATTATGGAGACTTTGTGTAATTGTTAAAATTGGCAAATTGAGATGGTTTGATGAGACTTGTGTAATTGATTCCTTTTGGCAGCCTTGAGAAGCATGGCAGTGTGATTAATTCATACATGTAAATTGAGATTAGTGATGTTGATGGATAAATAATTGAAGTTACATGTACTAAAAAATTTATTGAATGTGTATATTGACCTTGACAATTTGAATTAGGGTTCTGAATTAATTAATTAAGACTTGATTAATGTTGCTGGAATTTCATTGTGTTGAAATGAATCGGTGATATTAGAAGTGCCATGAATGCCACAATTGTAGTTTGGGAGATGGAGGAATGAAAATTAGAAGTGTTCTTTTGTGCAGGTTGAGAATTATTGAAATCAGTGTGTATTTTGAGTCACAACCGAAATTTTGTGGCTCTAATTGGTATGAGGCCAATTGGGGTAAAACTAAACCTAAAATGCACCAATTTTCATAAAGAAACCATGTCCAAATTCTATCCAAAAAGTGACTTAAAAGTTTTCCTAATCCGGATTATCAAATTTTAAACCCAGAATTTTGACCAAATGAACAGTGTTCATTCATTTGGACATAACTCACTCTAGACAGGTCCAAATGACCTGAAATTTATACCATTGGAAAGCTTAGACATAGGGCTACAACTTTTGTGAAGACACTAGAGCCCAGAAATCCCATTAACCAAGTCAAATTGCTTGCCTAATTTGGGTTACCAAAACTATCCAGAATCAAAACTGCCCAGAATTGCTAGACAAAGGCAACTTGACCAGTTTTGGCAAAGAGGCCATAACTTGGTTCATAAAACTCTAAATTCCCTGAAACCAGTGCCAAAATTTCAATAAGACATAGACTTACAAGATTGGTATTTTGACCAAAGCCCAGAAATCAAGAGAAATAGGTCAATTAGCTAGGCCAATTTAGTGTATAAATTCTGGAAATGTGCATAAGTAACCATTGACTCCAGCATAGTCTTTTAAGCATATCTCCCACTAAAAAACTTCAATTGAAATGTGCCATATAGTTATGGAAACCTAAGAAATAAGGCTTTAACTTTGTTTCAGACATCTACCTCAAATTATGAATGTAAGAAGCTTAAATTTTGGGTCAAATCTACTGACCTAAATGGAAATCATGTTAGTATAGGACATTTAAGTCCAGGCCAATAATGTGGCTATAAGTAAGTCTACATGAATTGAAAAAGTGCAACTAAAAATTTTGAGTGACCATAACACATAGTTCAACGTATCTTATGAAGAACACTAGGCCTAAATGTTGCTACAACCTGTCCAAATAATTTGACAAATTTATGGTACCAAAACTGCCTAGCTAAAGGAACCAAAATTTACAACTGTGGTTGTTTGACCATAACTTGAGTTATAAAAATCCAAATGACATGATTCAAAAAGAAAAATAAAGAAAAGACATAGAAGAACAACTTCCATGAAGGAAGTGAGGCCAAACAGTGGCCATAAATTACTCAATTTGATATATAAATTCAAAATAGTAAAACTGAACCTAAAGAAAGGTTCTTGAAATAAATTATTTTTGATAGGGACTTATCCCTGATAAGTCACTACATGCTAAATTACATGAAATAGGTATATGAGACCCACTTTCCCACTACAAGGTGACATGAAATCATTTGATATATAAAATGTAAATTACCTAAATGGTTTGCTAAACACGTAAGTCATACGAAAATACACTTGGAACCTATGTTTTCATTATATATGAAATAATAATACTATAAATATGTATAGTACATGACATAAAATAATGAGAGTGATAAATACATAAGTTATATGAATATGTACTTGGGACCTATGTTCCCATTATAATGACATGAAAATGGTATAAAGCATAGATAGTACATGAAGTGAAATAACAATATGTTATGAACCCTTAATAGTACATAGCATGAAATAATAAAACTATAAGTGCTTAATAATACTGATTTGCCCAAAGTATACTTAGACTTATGTATATAGTTGGATTGATTGGTATACCAATTAGGGACTACAGATAGCAGTACTGCATACATGAATAATCATTGATTGATAAAATATGTCTGATATGATTGTTCTCAACAGGCTTTATGCCTGCCCATTGGCCATTGTGCCTGATATGATTTCTGGCTTTATGTCTGCCCGCTGGCCTTGTGCCTGTCATGACAAATGTATATATGACAGGCATATGGATGTCTAACTTGTATACTCCTGTGTATCCAGTCTTTATGGTCTGTCATAGATTACTTGGGCGCAAATATGAGTAATGAGTCTTAAATTTAATTAAGTACCGAAAAGATCACAGATATGAGTAATAGGCTGTAAAAATCAATTGATTATATAAAGAGATCCTAGTAAAATAATATGCTCCTATAAAGCAGCTAAAGTTATGAAATGACTCATAAGTAATAAGCTTTAAAAATTAAATAATTACATGAAGAGACCACTGATATGAAATTAAGAAGACTGAAAATGGAATAAATTATTAGAAAGGATCCCGACAAGTTTAATTGCTTCTAAAGTTTAGTAAACATGTAATTGACTCAGAGTCCATGAAATATGAATCTTTATATGAAATTATAAATGAAATAATTATCCTTAATTATTCAGTTATTTTTATTTTAAATTATGTACCACTTAGCAATATGCTTAGCGTGATGGATTGTTTCCTCGTGTAGATATTAGAGAGATTAACCAGTAGAGTCCAGACAGAGATCCTGAGCAAATTTGCACTAGTATGGGAGTCACCTCAGCAGAGTATTTTTGGTAGGGCCCATGTGTATTTAGATTTTGTATTTTTGATTTCTATATATAAGTCAAAGATATAATTCATTTTGAGACTCTAATATAAATTGTAAATTATTGTATATGAATTCTATTAATAAAAATAAATGTGTTTTACATGAATTGATTATATGACATATGATATGAATTGATGATATGATGTGATACATGAAAACTAATGAGATGGATATGACAAGAGATAAATTGATATGGATTGAACTTATGATATGAAAATTTTAACAGGTAAATAGTGGAACCCGCCATGCACTAATAAAACAGAAGAGACTCTGTCTGAGTAAAAAAAAAAAATATATGTGGGATAATAAAAAATAAATGGACATTAAATTAATAATGTACATGACAAGAAAAGATAGGGTGCTCCGGCACCGAATGTGCACTCCTTGCTCAGCTAAACTGTAGAAGGGTGAGGGTTGTTACAAACTGGGTTCTGGTCAAAACATAAAGTTTGTAGTTCTATGTTTTATGAACATTTTGGTTTTAGAATCACCTAATTTTCATTTTTGTAGCCCAAGTTATGGCAATTTTGCCAAAACTAGTCGGATAGGTAATTGTCCAGAATCTCCAGGTTAATCTAGAATCAGGGTAGATTTGCTGGACCAAATTTTGTCTAGCAATTTGATAAACTTAGGGTCATAATTTGGCCCTATGTTCTTTATAAGAGTTGTTTTCGTATGTCTTACGTTTCCATTGGTTCAAGAATCACCTAATTTGAAGTTTTCTAGAGTGAGTTATACCTAATTTACTAAGTACAGTTCATTTAGTTATTCTGTCCAGGTCTAGAATGCCACATCCGGATTCAAGCAAATTGACCCAAAGGTCCAAAATTCCTGCACAGAAATTACACCTTCAATTCCATAATTCAACTCCACAAATAACTTTAAAACTCAACCAATTCTCATCAAATGGTCAATATTTGACCTCAACAATATCAATTTAACATTCCAACACTAAAACCCTAAATTTTCCCACAAAACCCTAGCTTTCAAATTCACAATTCATGTAACACTTGCAATTCAACTTACCATCATGCCAATCATCATACCTAAGCTAGATTTCATGTCTAATTGCAATTACACACATCAAACCCTACTTCCACAAAAGCTGGCCTAAATTTCAAAATGTTCATTCATGCATATTTTCAAGTTTTCTAAAGTTAATTCTTCATTTTCAAACTCAATTCCATGTATATATAACTAATTAAGGCTCATAAATCTCTTACCTCTAATGAAGCTTTCCAACCTTCAAAATTCTCCCAATTTTTCTTGTTTTTCTTTTTCCCAACCTTCACTTTGAGGCTTAATTAGGAGTTTTCTACTAATTTTAGGGAAAATTTATGGGAAGAATTGAAGTTTTAAGAGCTCACTTTAGGTAACAATGGAGGAAGATGAGTGAGAGGGAGAGAGAGGAAGGAGCGGGCCAATTTGTGGGAAGAAGAAGATAATTGTTAGCTTTTAATTTATGTTTTTTTAATGTGATAATTATCCCTAAAAATTTATAAATTAAAATTATAATTTTTAATTGTGTCATGCTTATGTCATAATTCAATTTAAAATTGAAAATTTTCTTTCTTTCTTTTTCTTTTCCATACACATTTCTATATTTTTAAATTCTTTTTCCATATTGTAATCTCATACAATTTAATGGACATTTAGGTCAAAAGCCATCTCTTGAAGTGAATTGACCAAAATGCCCCTCATCGGATTATAGTCCATCTTTTTCCATAATGCTCGATGAGTCCTAAGTTTCTGATTCCCTTAATTGTGCTTATTCCCTTTTTATTCCTTTGATTTTCTAATTCCATTAGTTTCACAATTATCCCTTAACTAAGGATGTCATAGGATCCCATACAAATTTAGGGTAGCAACTGAGTTCGCAGCCGCTTCCAGGGTCAATCACCCATCATTAGCACTCTAGGCTCATTTAACCTAACTGTGCTTCATTTTTCTTATCTTAATCCAACCTCATTTGATCTTTATCAAATTCATGTCTCTTTTATGTAAATTAAACATAGTGCTAGACATTCTAGTTGTTTGGACAGACACTGGTTACCGAAACAGTAGAATGTATGGACTACTTAATGTGAGGGTGTTACACAAATAAATTCAAACCTTTATGTTGGTGGCTTATTTTGTCCAAATCTTTTAATTTTGGACAATTCAATTAAAGCTTTTGAAATGGAAGAAATTTTATCCAATTAGCAAAATCCCAAATTAAGGATTTTAACTTTTGCCATATAAGATGTCATGTGGCTTGTCAAGTCATAATTTTTAGCTTTTTTTATTTGGTTCATTTCTTTCCCTCACTCTCTCTCGCCCTCATTATCTCTCCCTTGAAAGAGCATCTCACAGCCAATCAACTGCACTTAAGATGAAAAACATATTAAGGAATACATTTTGGTTCATGAGTTTTGTTTTTATATCAGTATGCTTCCCAAAATATACAATTACTGTAAGTCTAAAGAAATTGCACTGTAGATGGAAGAAGCTTTTAAAACCCTCTGATTACTATAAGTCCATCATAAAATGTATTGAAATTTTAGCTGTGTTTGGTATTGAGAAATTCCCAAAGTCAATATTTTTTTCCTAAAAAAAAGGAACAATATTCATTCTTATGTATGCATTTATAATGACAAATTGCCCTCTATTTTGATTGGCTTAAAAATAATATAAGAATTTATTATTATTTAAAAAATCTTTAAATTAATTAGCTAGATTGGTTTCCTATTTAAATCCAAATTCCATAATCTTAAAAGAAGCGAGTCCACTGATAAGTACCATCCTCCCATAACACTGCCACGGTACTAATGATTTATGCCACAAGGGCATAGATAGATAGAAGTCACCTCTCGGGTAATAACTGAGACATTTTATTATTTCTTCTGAGGAACATCTTATTGAGACATTAATTTCCAAAGGGACAACCAAATGAACTTGATTGATGCACTCAATTTTTGATAGAATCGTGGATGGCAACTTACTCCTTGCAGAGGTTTCACAACGATCATCACCAGCCCAATATCTAGGTTTGGGATAGTGGGTACGTAAAGGGAAGGTGTTAGGCTCCCTTTATGCTTAGTCTAACCTCGTTAATTCAAGTGTCAATCCTCTATTAATTTTTATAAATGTCTTTTTTATTATTCCTTTATCAAACTTCTTATTTAAATATACAATTTCTAAACCTACATACACAAATAGTTCAAACAAGGGTTATTGTTTACAAACAATTATCATGAACAAGTATTCCCTATCCAAGGGGTTGCTAAATTTAATTAAGTGACATTTTCCAAGTGACTAAAATTAATTAATTATTAACAATTTAATTTGCAAACAAATTTAATTTACAAACCACCTAAGTTTCTATTTAACTAATTAATTTATTAATTTGCCAAATTACCCTAAAGATAATTAAACTAATCATATTATACACATGCATATTTTATTCTTAAAAAAAAATATAAGGCCCAAATAATCACAATCTAAAATAGTTTCTTTCTAACATGCTAATTTATTTTATAATTTACCAAATATTTAATTTAATTTATTTGCATGCCAAATTTTTTTTACAAACAAAGTTAATTTTAATTTGTCAAATATTTGTTTAATTCAATTTTCATATAAAAGTAGGTTAAAAATGTTGACAAAATTAATTTTTATTATTTATCTGATAAAATCCTATTATTACTATACATTGCATACCAAATTGTTATTTTGAAAATTCAGGAATACTTACCTTAAAATAATTTTAGTTGCAATTGGAATAAGCTACTCTTGAAAAAGGGTCTTCTCTTCTAATGTGACTTATTTATCCCTATTTTGCTCCCATTAAGCTCTATGCAATTATTGCCCTTTTTGGTACTTAGAATTATTTACTAAATTTATTTATAATATAAAATAAACTAATGACAATTTGTATTAAAATCTAACACTTATATCCTAATTAATTTAGACTTCTATTTGGCTAAAATTACCTAATGGTTAAAGGACTTCTAATCTAATTCTAACACTTCATAATACCATATCACATCATATAAAACGTTAAAATTAGATCAAAACACAATTTAAAACTTGAAAAAATAAATTATAAGCCAACATGAAATTTTTAGTTATGAGCAAATTTATAGTACTTTGAGATTTAAATTTTTAGTGTCATCAAAATATATACAAAAATTAAACAAAAATTCCAAAAGCTTGCCAATACATCATACAATATTATAAAATTGATAACTAATAAAAAACCCTCACCCTATAATTTACAGAAATCGGGGTTTACTACTATTTCACATCAAACACAAATTTGTACTACTTTTTTAAAATTGATATCTCATAAACCACAAAATTTATTTACATGAAACAAATGGGAGAAGTTATTCAAGATCCTAAACTTATTTTTAGCATTAAGAAACATAGAAAAAGATTAACAATCAGGGAAGATAAAGGCCTCAAAAGCTGGTTATTCTACAGATTAGATTCTGCAGACACCCTAAGTTTGAATGACTATAACTAACTCAAATCAAAAGCTTTTTTTTATGATTCTTGAGCAAAAAATTATTAAAATTTCATGAAGAACACAAATATAATTTTTGCACAATTTTTAAAAAATAAAAAGGCACAAAATTCAATAAAAACATGAACCCAAAAAAGAGACATTTGCAGAGTTATTGATTTTCCTCAAATTCACTACATAAACATATATGTTATGAGCATATGAGATAAATTAGAAGCATATAATCATGAAAATACAATATATGACATGTTTCTTGAATATTTATCACTTAGTAACACTCACCTTTAATCAAATCTTGAATACTTTCTTGGAGTAAGAACCAAGAAAGAAAAGGAAAGAGAGGAAGGATGAGAGGGAGTCTCTTCTTTTTTGTAGCTAGGTGAGTTTGTTCTTTTTTCGACCCCTTCTATGAGGTATTTATAGGATTTAGGTCAAAAAATTATACAAGAAGTTTATGTAATTCCAAAATAAGAAAGTTTAAGGAGTCTTGAAGAGAAAAACATGTTATTTAAATTTTATTTTCCTTTAATAAAATAAAAAAGAATTGTGGGCTTTTGTTTATTTAATCATAATTTCTCACTATACCTCATTGGACACACAGAGCCCAATTAGGCTTAATTAGGTTTTTTTTTTAATAAATTCCCAGAATTGAATTTAAATAAAAATAAACTTTGCTTAAATTTAATTAATCAATTTTACTCTTCAAAATTATTTTCTCAAAGAAACATACCATATATATGATTATCCATTTTTAATGCCTCTAAATATATCTCATAGTCATACATTTTTTACATCATCAGGTTCCTCGCGGCCTCAGTACATATGCCCTCAAAGTCACACAAATAGGGGTCTACAAAAGAGTTATGAGTCACTAGCTGATTTTTTTTTTTTTTTAATTTTAGGACAATAAGATAGCTAATATTAGTGAGTAGAACTTAGAGAAAAGTAGTATTTTGATGATGGAATCCAAAGATTGGAAATGTTAGTATCAAACATTACAATGAACTTTTGCGAGTGTGAGGCGATACCAATTTGATGGAAAGTCATTTTAAGTAACGAGAAATGGATTGAAAATGTGAATTTCTCAATTATTCTTAATTGTCAATTAACTGATACTTATTAGTACTGCCAACCTTATTATGGTATTATTGTGTATCACGGAAGTGTATAAACTATGTGGTTCACCCTCTCAACATAGGACTACATCCACGGGCAAGCCATCTTCCACTATCACTAAATATAATCATTAATTACAAGCTTAAACTATACTACTCATTAACCTAATTATACCTGAGAGAGCCCTCACTACATAACTAGTCATAGTAAATACATTAGTTAGTCATCTTAGTCTCCTCTAGACATAACCCAATATAACTACTACACTATAAAGGTGTCTTCAACTATACGGGCAAAAGCACTCTCACCAATGGACGAGAATTCTTTCCTCTTGAATTCTATGTCATTTCTTCACCTTAGGCTAAAGCCTCTCTCCCTCTATAGCACTGCAATAGCCTAGAGTGTGACACCCCTTACCCGTCTCCAGTGTAGCCGAGCAAGATATGCCACTCAGTGTGCCGGAGCACCAATTCATGTTTCAATTACAATTTATCCCTTTTAATTCATTTATTTTCAATTTTTAATAAATCTGAATTTTTTCGCAAATTTTATAGAAAATCCAGCAGAGTGTCGGCTGTAAATTGGAAAAACAGTTCTTCTGAACCTGTTTAAAAACACTTCCAATATAATTTCCAAATCCAAACTCCATCATGCACACATTTCTCAACTCAATCTCAAAATCTCAATACTATTTTCAGAAACTTTTCTTTTCTGTTCACATCATCACTGAAAGCACATTTATATTTCTCAACATTTCATTTATCAACATACATTATACAAAAAATTTCAATAACATGAAATTTCATATATTTACATTGTTACATAATTTCAAGAGTTTATAGTTACAAACCAAAATTAATACAAAATACAAAATACAAAGTGCTACCCTGAAATCCTAATGTCCTACCATATGCACTATAGATGAGAGGTGACTCTGGACTTCGGATACAGATTTGAAGGCTCACCCGGTTTGATGTCTGCTAGGCTCCCCAGCTAGGTCTCCAGTACCTGCGCGTGGCAAAAGTGACGCGCTAAGCAATTTTGCTTAGTGGTGATAATATAAAATAAAATAAAAATAAGTATGCAGAATGTATGTTAACATTTTTTGGTAAACTTAATTTTTGATATATTTTTTTTGTAGAATTATTTGATTAAAATTTGGTAAAATTATTTTCATTGCCCGAGTAACCCATACTAGTCGACTGGACTAGATAAATGGGTAAACTGGCACTGGGTACTAAGTACCTCGGACCATCACACCATCGGTCACATTGTGTCTCCCGGTGTGCAATAGAACATCTAATAAGCTGTAATAACATTAGGCACAAGGCCAAGTCTCAACACAATGTCAGAATGGCTAAAAGCCATGACATCACAGAATGGCATAATGCCATATGTAGTACTGCTAACAGAACCCTATTGGCATGCCAACCTATCCAAACCAATCACATTAGGCCTACTAGGGCATTTAACACTTTTAAGTTTCACAAATTTTGAAATTTAAGTTTTAGTGTTACTATTCCATTCATTAGTCAACAAAAATATTGACTTTTGCATAGGCAATAGGTACATTGGTTCTAATACTCCCAACATACCACATTTTGCATTCAAAATTTGTTGGTATTGGTTGCCAATACCATTCCTAAGCTTAATGTTAATTGGGCAGAATTTTCAATTTTCAAGCTTTGGGTTTACTATTCCATTAATCATTTTTGCAGTGGAAATTTGGCAAAATGATCAACATGAAAGTTGTTCCTTATTTTGTCTAGTTGCATTTCCTTTTTTGAATCACTCCATTTAGAGTTTTGTAGCTCTAGTTATAGCCCAAAAACCACAACTGGCCGGATTGAAATTTTGTCCAGAATTTCTAGACTGATTAAATCTACAGTGTTAGGAATAGTGAATGCAACTCACTTTTTGAATATGTTCTGGTCATAATTTGGGTTAGGTTTCTCCATGAAAGTTATAGATCTATATCTCAGCTTATTGCTGGTAAAATTTTAGGTCAATTGGACCTTTCTACGCTGAGTTATGGCCAAATGACCAAACACTGTTCATTTAGTCATTTTGCCCAGGCAGAATGCAGGTCACCCGGATTGGGGCAAACTTTTGGTCAACTTGGTTTGGTTTTCTGGGCATGGTTTCTTCATCAAAGTTGTGCCATTATGTGTCTAGTTTCTTGTCCAATTAGCCTTGTACTAATTGAACCTCTACAATTCAAGTTGCTACCCAAACCTGCTAGACTTATATCCAATTCTGTAGGTCACCAAGGGCAGCCACACCAAGCTCCAATCCCACTACACAATGCACTTCATTTTTTATTCAAACAATACCAAATGGTCACTAATTGACCATTAAAACCTACTTCCATCATCACATGGTCAAAGTCTCATTTTTCCACCCCAAACCCTAACTCAACATTACAAAACCATACATTATCATTACATTTCATCACTTCACTTACGAGATGCATATTATGGGCAGCCATACTACCCTTTTAACTTCATTAAAATCATCACAATCTTGCCCTAACCATGGCTGCCGAAAATTATGGGTTGGCATACAAATGGTATTCAACAAATTTCCTTTGTAAATTGCACTCATACATAGTCCTTAACATGAATTTAAAGTGAAATTCATGGTTAGGTCACTAACCTCTATGGAGTGAAGTTTCCCGACTTGCTAGGGTTTCTCTTTTCCTTTTCTTTTTACTCCCAAAAGAATCACCAAGATGCAAGAATACTTTTTGGTGTTGCTAGGTTAGGGTTTTGTTGGGTAGAAGTGAGTGAAAATCAAGCTTTGAAAGCTTGAAAATGGTTTGGCTATGGAGGAGGTTCACGGCAAGGAAGATGAAGAGAAGAGAAATCTGATTTTTTGTTTTATTTTTCAGCCCATTTGTCTCTTTTAAATAAGTTTATGCCATGTGTCCACATTGGGTTGGTTGGGAAAACTTTAATGACATCACTATGATGTCATAATGCCATTTTCTTTCATTTTCTCTCCATTTCTTGTCTAATTAATTTCAATTAAATTTTTAACAACATTTAATCATATTTTATGTTATATAAATTATTTATTTAACTAGACAAGTTGGCCAAAAATCATCTCTGAAGACGAAATGACCAAATTGCCCTTCGTTTGGCTTAACGAGCCAAAATTGTCTGTATCGATTGAAAATTTTTTCTAAGCATTTTCTTGGCATTCTAATGCCATAAAAACCTCAATGACCCTTCTCTGGAGTCCCAATAATTATTTTATAATTTTTCCCCCGGGTCTAGGGCTCCTAGTTGCGAGAACCGCAACTTCTCACTAGGTTACCCATCGCTAGGGCACCGGCTCATTTAACTTGATTGTATTTTATTTCTAAAATTTTTCCTAAATTTTTCTTATTAATATTTGAGTTAATTATGGTTCTTCACTTTAGTTTAAATATTTTTCCGGACATTCTAGCTGTCCGGACCGACACTGGTCACTGGAACAGTAGAATGTACGGAGTTGCTACAAGGAAGGTGTTACATAGAGGCCCTCATCAATGGGCATAGTCAAATCCCTAGCAATTAGCAAAGCCGCTCTCTATAATGGATGATAGTCTCACTTCATGAGCCGAAAATAACTCTTAATAGGCAAAGCCAAATAACCTTTCCATAATACTCCTATTTATAGTGTTAGTCACCCCAATCTTAATCTAATTAGGAATCTTACTCAATTTAAGAATAATATTAAAATAGGAGTTCTACTTTATATAGGAAATATATCTCCATCCTATTAAGGAATGTTTCTTCCACTCAAATTAAGAAAAGGTCTTCCAAATTAACTAGGGTTTTAGGTCATAAATGTAACAGGTATCTTATTAGAGAATATGTTCATTATTGACAAGAGAAAGGTGCGTTCCCACTCTTTGAGGAGAAGTTGATGTCTATCAGGGACTGGGAAGTTATTTTAAGAGCAGATGGAGTCACTTGAAAAAAGAAGATTGTGGGGACAAAAAAAAAAGTGAGTAAAAGATGTCAACAAGTATATGCACATATCATGAAGAGTTAGTAATTTGATTATTTGAGATTTTAAAAGCTTTGAAAAAAAATGTGCAATAAGAGTGAATAAAAAGGGGGTAGAGATAATGGGAAAGAGGTAGAAGAGCAATTTTATGAAATAGAAAGTGCCATGTACCTTAGAATAAATTTGAAGTTTTGAATATATTATGGAAGATTTCTTTGCAGACAATATTCTGTACAAATGCACAATTTAAGTTATAAAGACATGAAACACATTAAGTTTTAGAGAAAAAAAGGAGAAATAAAATAAGTGAAAACTGAGAGAATTCTATTATCATTGATTTCAGAATCCAACAATTTAAGAGTAATAAACTAGAAACCATGTAGCAATCTTGACACCCCTGTCTTCTAGTTTCCACAAAGGGAGCCACCTAAAATAATTAGATTGTGGGGACATATGAAAAGTGAGTAAAAGATGTCAACAGGTGTATATACATACCATAAAGAGTTTATAATTTTATTGTTTTAAGATTTTAAATGCTTTAAAAAAAGTGTGCAATAAAAGTTAATAAAAGGAGGTTAGATATAATGGGAAAGAGGTAAAAAAAGCATTTTTATGAAATAGAAAGTGTCATGTATCTTAGAGTAAATTTGGAGTTCTCAATATATTATGGAAGATTTCTTTGTAAATAATGTTCTATACAAATGCACAATCTTCTCCTTTTTCATCATCATTTAGTATCATCAAACCTTTTCTTGATGTAACTCTAGATACTGCTACATATGATTGACTATGTGTGAACACTTGCTTTAGAAGATATAAGCCAACATAGTGTAATGATTGTCTCTTGCTTTTATTTATTGTCATGGCAAAACAAGTAGCTAACGGAAGTTGCCTTCTTTTTAGTTTGAATGGCCATCTTGATTCATTAGGAGACATTAGGATTCTTGGTATAGTCAATCATCTCCCATTGTTTATTCCAGAGATTATATCAGCAGTGATAGACCTTTTACCTAGATGCATCATAATTAATCTTGTCCCATCATATAAACCTTTAGTTTGGTTAAGGTTTCTAAGGAGCATCACAAGAACACCTACTTTGAGTTTTATATCATGATTTAGAACACTGGGAAATTTAAGACTATTTAAAAATTATGTTGTGTATAAGAGATCCTCATCATTGACATTGGTGCTTGATTTGCAAATGCTATCTGAGCTGAAATATGTTACTGAATCACTTGGTATGAGATCAATGATTAATTCATTCAATTAATGGACCATCACAATTTTTGGTGTTAAGATGGCTCTTTCTCAAAGATATATTAGATCATAGTATTTGTTAATGGGTGAAGGGTATAACGGTTCAACCAAGGTTCTGATACTGTTTTCATTTGATTTCAAAGTAATGCCTATTGGAAGCTTGATTAATCCTTCATAGGATCATCATAGAACTAACCATTCTTAACTTATAATAATCATTGGTCAAAAGAAGATAATCACTAAGCTTCTAATTCTGTCATGTTGTTATTATAAAGCCTTATGTTTTGCTTCAGTTCAAATACTTAAAAAAATGGCCATAGATAAGAAGAATTTAGAGAAACATCAATAATATATGCTCTTCTCCCTTTAAGGACTATTGGGAGTATTTGATGAAAGTCAATGCCATATACAATAATCATTCCACTGATTGCTTTGCTCACACTATTATCATATTTTGATTGAAGAATGTCCTATAAGCTCTTATCCAAAGCTTCAAAACAAAATCTATTTGCCATAAAAGCTTCATTCCATATAATTCTACATGTTTATTCTTCATGGAATTATAATAATAGTCAAGCTCTTCATTTACCACTCGATTCCTGAATTTCCCATTAAAGATGAATTTGGTAGAGGCATACCATCAATATATCATAAGATTTTGGCCATCTTTAAGAGAATGCTTTCAATCTCTAACAATGTGTAATTTTGAATTTCTTCTTGTGTCAATTGTAAATGTTGGAAATGGAACTTTTTTTTCTTTTTATTTGGAGTATATCCTCTAATAAGAAACCATAATTAAATTTCCAGAGTTGATATGTATCAGTAACTTAACAATGTAAAATAATTGTGATAAATAACTATCTAAGCTCATTCCCAGTGCCCATAATGATGCTTGAGTAAGGCATTTATTCCACTCGTTGTCATCATCTAATAAGCCTAATGCATAGCATATAGATTTGAAAGTAGAATATGTCACTCCATTCATTATTCTAATGTATTCGTAAGAAGTGTTGCCTTTGACAATATTTAACATCATCCAAAGATAGAATCTCTCTCCAGTTAAAGGATGCGCAAAATATATTCTTCTTATAGACTTTTCATTTTTCCTCCTTGCCCAAACTTTGTCTTATGCATTCCATACCCAACACACTGGGAAGTCAACAAATGTCAGATCTCTTGCATCACTGTTTTTTTTATTTGTTTCAAGCAATTCAATGAACTTGGTTTTCTCAATAACAAGTTGTAATTGGCATATCTTCTTCAAATATGATTGTGTGCTCTCCCGATAAGTGAAATGACAATCTTTCTACTGCTGGTTCTCTATAATGTATATTGAATTGGAATATTCTTCAGCATGCTTTAGTGGGTGATATGTATCTACAATCTAAATAAGTTTTGATCTCATTGATTTTAGTTGAAGTATCAATGGATTCCATAGTAGCTGTTGTCCTATATGAGCCTTTATGAACATATTTAAATAATTATTTCACTGATTTGAATAATTACATTGCTCAACATTAATATGTGCATCATATTTGACTATCAAATTATGATTATAAGGGACCACTTATTGATTGTCTAATAAGATGCCTTTCTTCTCAATGTGTAAACCTGTATTTCTTCTCCTATAAATAGGAAAGCCAACTGAATCCATTATTGTCTGATCATTGAATTTCTTAGGAAAATGTTTTATGCATTTGCCTTGCAACATGCGTAGTGAATTTTTATTCAACTCTCCACATGGACCATGCATCATGAACTTCTTCACAACATTGTACCCATACCACTCTTTTGTTTCATCATGTATTTATGCACTGATAATGGTATCAATAAAGTCTCTTGAAGGATTTTTAGCTTCTAGATGCAAAAATAGCAAGATATCACATGTGGGAGGCCTCTTTTTTGGAATTTAATTACGTAGATACCTATAATAAATTAAGCATTTAAAAAGGAGCAGAAAAACAATAATAAATGATTAAGCTACTATTTTTCTAATGATGATTGGGGTATAAAAACAATAAAAATGACACAATAATAGTAAAGAACATTTTTTACATGCAATTGTGTCACCAAAGATTTTTTTTTTTTTTTTTTTTTGCTTCAGATTATGCATAAACTCAAATAATTTTATCTTGAAAACTTTGCATGAAATGTCTACTTAACTTTTCTTGTCTTTTTGACCAATCAATTAGAGAATGTCATTAATTTTAGGCCACTTACGATTGCAAGTAAAAGTGATGAAAAGATTAGGATATTCACTCCATCTATAAATTGCCATAGCATCTTGATAATTTTGAACTCTATACTTGGTCCACCTATGTAGGATGAAGGAAGAATGATTGATTTCCCTAATTTGTTAAAAGTCTAAATCACCTTAATAAACAACATCCATTAAGCCATTGTAAAGATCTGCCCTTAGTTTCTTTTGATTATTTCTAATCTAACGAGATCCTTCTTAATTTCCATATAGTAGTCAACTATGAATTGTTGGAGAACTTTGCCTCCTTATAGTAGTATGCACCTTTCATTAAGTCTTTGTTGAATTCTAAAGCAATAATATTCTTTCATAGACAACTTTTATATTTTAATAGAATTATTAGGCATTTCCTGCAAAAATATTCAAAGTCTATATCCATCTTCTCCATAAGCAAAAAGTAATGGGTATGTCATAAACATGAAGCTTGGATGCAGATAAGTAATTCTTTGTAAGCCTTTTGTTCTATGGTAAACTATTATATCTCTTTCAAAGTTATTATAGCTAAAATACCAACTATTAAACCTTAAACTTCAGAAACTATAAGTAAATTGCATTGTCTACCATCTTAAGCCATATTGGTCAAAAGGCGAAGTCGGAACTCACTGTTATGATGGTTTCCATACCATTCTCTAGCCATTCTAAAACATTTTACAAGGACATTATGTTGATTAAACATTTCAGATAAAGATGTTACAATTCCAACATTAATATCTTTCTAGATGTAATTCATGTTTATAAAGGTCATTCTCTTTTGAGTCTCATTTTCAGTGTCATATATATATAATTGTGCAAATTTTGGTTTTTGTCCAATTTCAGGTAACAGGGATCCAATCTTGTGGAAATTTTGTCCAGATACTCTAAAAGCATAAGGCCCCTTGCCATGATTTATTTAACTATCGACCTTTCCTCCCATGGATGTGAAAGCAAACATTACATTACATTACTTGATATTCTTACAAAATTTCCCACCTTTTTGTCCATATGTTGGTCCAAGAAGATATTTGAGAAGAGTAAATGTGTAACATCCTCACTTTAGCTAGTCCGTACAGTCTACTATTTCGGTAATCAATGTCGATCCGGGCAGCTAGAATATTTGAAATTATAAATAGACTGGAGTGAGGAGTTATAAATAAACCAAATAGTGCTCATAAAAATCAAGGAAAATTTTTAGGAATGAAATGCACTAAGGTTAAACGAGCCGAAACCCCAGTGATGAGTAACCCGAAAGGGAAGTGACGGTGAAGGCCGTTAGCAACCCTAGACTCAGGAAAAACTTCATGAAATAATTTTTGGGACCTCAGGGAAGGATTATTGGGGTTCCAATGACAATAAAATGTTAAGAAAACACAAGGAAATTTTAATCAATCAGTACACACAATTTTAGCTCATTAAGCCAAACGGAGAGCATTTTGGTCATTTCATCTTTAGATATGATTTTTGGCCAACTTGTCCGGTTAAATAAATAATTTATATGACATAAAATGTGAATAAATATTGTTAAAAATTTAATTGAAATTAAGTAGACAAGAAAAGAAAAAAAAATGAAAATAAATGGGATTTATTACATAATGCTTATGTAAGCATGAGGTAATTAAATTCTATGGCCAATCAAATTAAAGAGACACAATTATAATACATAAAAAATGAGGAAAAGAAGTCAGAAATTCTAGAAAACTAGCAGCTCTCTCTCCCTCCTTCAAGCTGCCCCATTGTTTCTCTATAGCCAAGCTTACCAAAGCTTGGATTTCTTGGTTTTTCACTAACAAAACCCTAAGTTGTCAACACAAAATCTTGCTCTTTCATCTTGGTGAAGCTTTTGGGAGCAAAAAGAAGTGTAAAGGAAGAGCTCTTGCAAGATTGAAATTAACTCCATTAGAGGTTAGTGACCAAACTTGCCTTTTCTATTTCAAATTATGTTGAAGGAGTAGAATTGAGTGTAAATTTACAAAGAAACTTAATAAATATCTTATGTATGCCCATCCCAAATTTTTGGCAGCCTTGGATGTGGTAAGGTTTTGAGGATTTCATGGAACTAAAATGGTAGTATGGCTGCCCTTAGTATTAATCTCTTGAGTGGGATAATGAAATGCAAGTTAAATGCATGAATTGAGATGGTTGAGTTAGGGTTTGGGTATGAGATTGAGACTTTGTTCATGTAATGGTGAAAGTAAGTTTTAATGGTCAATTAGTGACCATTTGGCTATGAATGATTAAGAAATGAAGTGGTTTGTGACATGAGAATTGAAGCTATGTATGCTGCCCTTGGTAACCTGCAGGACTGGGTGTGAGTCCAGTAGGTTTGGGCAGCAATAACTGGAGTTGTGTAGGTTCAATTAGTGTAAGGCCAATTGGACATGAAACTAGACACATAATGGCACAATTTTGGTGAAGAAACTCTGCCCATAAAACCAAACCAAGTTGACCTAAAGATTGCCCTAATCCGGGTGACCTGCATTCTGCCTAGGCAAAATGACCAAATGAACAGTATTTATTCATTTGGTCATAACTCAGTGTAGAAAGGTCCAATTGACCTAAAATTTTACTAGAAAATAGCTGAGACATAGATCTACAACTTTCATGAAGAAATCAAACCCAAATTTTGACCATAATATGTTCAAAAGGTGACCTGCAGTCACTGCACAAAATATTGTAGATTTGGTCAGTCCAGAAAATCTGGAAAGTTTGCAATCCGGCCAGTTATGGTGTTTAGGCCATAACTTAAGCTACAAAACTCCAAATGAAGTGATTCAAAAAAAAAAGAAATGTAACTAGACATAATAAGGAACAACTTTCATGCTGGCAACTTTGTCAAATTCCTACTGTATAAATGACCAATGGAACAGTAAACACAAGGCTTGAAATCTAAAAATTTTGAACAACTAACACTAAGCTTAGAAATGGTATTGACAACCAATACCAACAACTTTAGAATGCAAAATGTGGTATGTTGGGAGTATTAAAACCAATGTACCTATTGCCTATGCAAAAGTCAACATTTTAGTTGACTAATGAAATAAATAGTAACACCTAAACTTAAATTTCAAGAATTGTATAATTTAAGAATGTAACATACCCTAGTACACCTAGCAAGATTGGTTTGGATAAGTTGGCATGCCAATAGGGTTCTATTAGCATTACTGCATATGGCTTCATGCCATTCTGTGATTTATGGTCTTCCGTGCCATTCTGTGATATAATAGCCTTTGGCTATGTTGATTGAGTTGTTATACTTGGGTTTTATCCCTAATAATTATTACAGCTTATTAGCTGTTCTGTTGCACACCGGGAGACACAATGTGACCGATGGTGTGATGGTCCGAGGTATTTGGTACCCAGTGCCAGTTTACCCATTTATCCAGTCTAGTCGACTAGTATAGGTTACTCGGACAATTAAAATAAATCTTATCAAATTTTAATCGAATAACGCTGCAATAAATGCCAAAAATTAAGTCTACATAAAATGTAAACATACATTCTGCATATTTTTTTTTATTTTAGTTATTTTATTTTATATTGTCACCACTAAGTAGAATTGCTTAGCGCGTTGCTTTTGCCACGAGCAGGTACTGGAGACATAACTGGGGAGTCCAGTAGACCTCAGACCGGGTGAATTGTCAGATCTGCACACAGAGTCCAGAGTCACCTCACATTTGCATTGCATTGGTAGGACATTAGACTACTTTTAGTATATTTTTTTTTGTAAACTTTTGTAATTAGACATTTATTTTGCCATGTATATTATAAACTCATGTAATTATGTTTTGATGTAATTATCTATAAATCATGTTCAGTAATAAATTTGAGTATTCCTTATTGAGTTGAGTATGATATGAAATGAATTGAATTTTGAAATATTGAAGTCATTTGAGAAATTGTGGAAATATGTTGGTGGTTGACTGAGATTGATAATATGATTATATTGGAAGTGTTTTTAACATATTCAGAAGAACTGTTTTTTCAATTTATAGCCGGCACTCTGCCGAATTTTCTATAAAATTTGCGAAAAATTCAGATTAATCAAAATTATAAATAAATGAATTAAAAAGGGTAAATTGTAATGGAAATATGATTTGGTGCTCCGGCACACTGTGTGGCATATCTTGCTCGGCTACACTGTAGACGGGTAAGGGGTGTCACAAAATGGTTCTTGTAATGAAAGCAACTGAACCCATCCTTCCATATAACACAATGAGAACTTCAGCTACAACACTTTTTTTGTCTTCTGTGTGCGCTCTTCATACCACAGAATAGCACCACAATATTTGCATGTATGTGTTGGAAGTCCAAAATACCAAGGTGTAGCATAAAAATCTATAGAGAAAGCAATATTGAATACTAAACATTAGGAGTTGTAATTTATTTTGTTGAAAATGATTTAGAAAAAAAATGTAACACCCCTAAGTTCGGTAGTGCGTTATGCTATTCCAGTGACCAGTGCTGTCCGGACAGCTAGGATGCCTAGAACCACACTTCAATGAGAGTGAGGAGACATAAAATAATGAAATACAAGAAAAGAAAGTACAAGAAAAACAAAGGAAAAATGATAGCAAAGAAATGTGATCAAGTTAAACGAGCCGGGAAACCTAGCGATGGGTGACTCAGGGAAGTCACGGCGTGGACCGTTGGTAGCCTGGACTGCGGGGAACCCTGGAAAACATTTTTAGGACTTAAATAGAACCTTATTTGAAGAATAAATATCATTAGAAAGATCAAAGAAAAATTAAATAATTAGTACAAAGAAAAGTGAGAAATCGAAAAACAGACAAAACCCGGTAATACCGAAAAATCGGGAATGCCACCTGAACAGGGGCATTATGGTCATTTGACATCCCAAAGTGTCTTTTGACCTAAATGTCCATTAAAAATAAATAATATTACACTTAGAAAATGAAATGAAAAATTAATTTGGTGGTACATAAAGTAAATAGCCAAAAATGGAGTGAAAAATGTGTAACTAACACATTTAAGCATTATTATATAATTAAATGAGTAAGTGGACCACTAAAGGATTAAACTAAACATAAAATGTGGCTGATGTAAGTCCACTATACTCATCAGAATGTTCATCTTCCTCATTTCATAAACATTGCCGAATTGAAGAAAATGGGAACCACCATGGCCATTTTTCATGCAAGCTCATCTAACCACTCATTTCACTTCTAATCACTTGAGTTCCTTCATCAAAAATGGTCTACACATCACAAGGAAAATATTGATACCAAATTTGAGAAGTTTGGTGAAGGTTTAGCAAGTTACAATCAAAGGTAAGTTTAGATTTTTGAGAATTCCTTTGCTAAACTTTATGTTCATGTTATGGGTGTTAGTTTTGTGAAGGAAATTTTAAAGTTTAAATAGTTATTGAGATAGCCATTTTTGGACAGCCATGGGGTCACGCATTTAATGATTTATTATGCATATAATTGATGAGAAATAATGTTGATCATGGTGATTTAATATCCTAGTGAATTATTTCACATATATATGGTGATTTATGCACTTGGATGGGAATTGGTAAATTGTAGGGCACTTTGATGTTGAAGGACAATTTTCGGCAGCTTGGGAACACTTGAGTAAATGTATGTATTCATGGAAGTGTAGGCAGAATGTTGACCTAGAAGGATTGATGGATATGTATGGAGATTGATATTGTAAAGTGTATGTAAGATTTGTAATGGTTAGGTGTGAATGTAATGGTACTTAGAACTTGTAAATGTGAATTATATTTGGTGTGTTGAGGGTAATTGTAATCTGCCCAAAGTAATGTTAGTGTAAAGTAGAATATGCTTTTGATAATGTACCAAAACAGATTGGTAGAGAAGTAAACAAATTGCAAGGTAAATGTGTGTAATTGATGTGTGTTAAGCAAAGTAACCAAGGGCAGTGTACATTTTAGCCAATAAGTTTAAATGTGTAACCTCAATTGGTATGAGACCAATTGGAGGTGGAACTAGGCACAAAATGTGCCAACTTTCATTGAGAGAACATACCAAAATTCTTCTTGCAAGGTGATGTGAAAAATGACCAATTCGGATTAGGTACACTTGAGACCTAAAAACTGACCATTTGGGCAGCAGTGAGTGTTTAGGCCATAACTCACTCAAAACAGGTCCAATTGACCTGATATTTTGACCAAGAATAGTTAAGACCCATACCTACAAGTCTTATGAAGACACTAAAACCCAGAAATGACCAAAAGCAAGTCAAAAAGCTTGCACAAGTTCGGGTCCAAAAACTGGCCGAACCAAAGTTGACCAAATTGACCAAAAATTGACCTAATTTGATACCAATTGACCAGCAATAGTATAATGACCATAACTTGGTCTACTTAACTCGGATTGACCTGAAATTTTGCCCCGCGTGCAATAAGATATAGATCTACAAGTTTGTAGTTTTGACCGAAACCCAAAAACCGAGGGAACTAGGTCGTTCGGCTAGGTCAAACTAGTATCCCGAAATCCAGCAAATTGCAATAAAATGCAAGAAAACGCAATATACATAGAATTGAGTTTGGTAACACGTACCAAACCTAAAACCCTATCGAATGTGACATATTAATGACACCAAAACCTAATTTACCTAAAACGCATCGAGGGTTGGTATATTAGGTGATTAAGCAAATAAAGGTATTCAGTGAATTGTTTATCGAACATTATCGTTAGAGGCAAATTAATTTAGCACTGAAACACTTCAAATTGTGTTTCCCAGTTAACAAGGACTCAGCAAAAGGGAAAGAAATACTGAGTCAAGACCAGGAGACAAATATCAGAGGTTTGTGCACAACAACTGTTTCTTTTGAATTATTTTCAATTGAAATAAATATTGACTATTTGTATATTATTGTTTTAAATTGTGGAAATGTGTTTGATGGACACTTATTGATTGAAAAACATTGTGAATGGTTTGAAACTAAGAAAAATTATTTGAATGATATTGATGGATACTTATTGATTGAAAAGCACTGTAAATGGTTTTTGTGGAAATTGAAGTGAATTACGAATTGTGTTGCCAAATTGTGAATGAAATTATAACTTTGAAAATTTATTGGATTCTTACGGATCATTTGAATAAAATGTTTGGAATTGTTTTGACTCACAATTGGCATGACACTGATACTATGTTCCTCCTCCATTAATGGGGTGAGTGTGATTATTCCTCCCTCTTTGACTTATCAGTCTGGGGTGAGTATGATTATGTTCCTCCCTCTTTGACTTATCAGTCTGAGGTGAGTGTGGATGAGTACTCATTATATAGCTAGCTTCCTCCCTCATTGATTTCGATTATTGGGGTGAGTGTGTCTTGTCGTGGTGTACAACACGGCATGTACGAAAAAAATTGTATCATGGCTCAAATTGTAATATTGATTGGCAACACTGTATTCTGCAGTTATTTGATCGAATTGTGATATTGATTGGCAACACTGTATTCTTCAGTTATTTGATCGAATTGTGTTATTGATTTACAAAACGATATTATTCAGTTATTTGATCGAATTGTGTTATTGAATTGCAAAACGATATTATTCAGTTATTTGATCAAATTGTGATATTGATCGGCAACACTGTGTTATTCAGTAATTTGATCAAATTGTGTATGAATTGGCAATACGGTATTCTTAAACTATTTGACTAAATTGTGTTATTATGAATTTTGATAAGTTGTGAATTGGAGTTTAAATTCCTTATGACATCCATTGTCTTGAATTTAACTATGGTTTTACGTATCCACTATTTATATGGTTTATGAGTTGTGATTTAAAGTTGTATTTGGTTAATGTTGTGCACCACTGAGACATTGTCTCAGCGATAGCTTTTTATTGCTGTCGCAGGTAGACAGACAGATAGGGCAGCAGACTAGGCTGCTAGTACCGCCAGCGAGAGATTTTTGGGTATAGTGAGTATACCGCATTTTGTATTTTGTAATGTAATGTATATTCACTGTATGTATATTTTGTTTTTGGTTTTGAGCAGTTGCAAATTCAAATTGTACCTTGAAGTTGTAAATTAATTATGAGCTATTTGACTTGTAAAAACTGTATTATATTTCCTTATCTCAGACTTTGAAAAATTTCTATGGAATTGAGTTGATAAATTGTTGTGTTGAGAAATGTATTGGAGTTGAGATTTGGAAAATTATTGAAGTGTCTTTTTACAGGTTTTCTGAAGAACTGTTTTATCCAAAATACAGATGGCACTCTGCCAAAATTTTTACAGAAATTCCAAATAAATCAAATGAGTTAATTGTTTCACTTCAGTTCACAAAAGTTTTTAACACCTGTAAATAGTGCTCACCACTGTAAAAGAAGTAAGAAAATTTTTTAAAAATCCCTTGTAGTGTATTTAATGGGTTATCAGTAGACGGAGTTGGTAATTCATTAGGTATACTACGAGATCATGTTATGCCTTACAGAGGGGTAGGGTGTGACAAAAAAAAATGATTGCAAGTCTTTTATAATAAATGTAAAAGGGTAATATATTAGTACAACTTAATCATAACACATTTTTTTAGGACCTTGTGTTTCAACATAAGTGATTTGTTGCCTCTTATTTTGTATTTGACTCATTTTGCTCTCACATGGCATAATTAAGGATTACATAGTATTCCATAATGCGGATAATCACAAGGGACCATTGTCATGGCTGCAATATTTTTAATACATATAAGGAAGGAAGAAACTATTTTTACTATTGTCTACACTGAGCAATAATATTAAAGTATAGAAATGAAAAAATCATTTACTAATAATTTGTATTATTACCACAATGTTGTTTGCTTTCTTCAAATTGAGGAGCAAAGTCATCAGATTGTCTTTTCCATCTACTTTTTACATTAGTGGTGCAAAGTTTCTCTCTTGGGCTTTCTTTTTCTAAACATTATATGTCACAAATAATTTAAAACATATTATTTATTCAAGAAACATAGTGTGCAAATATATAAATCATGAAAGTATATGAAATTTTCAATAGTTATATGAGTACCTTAAATCTATCTATATATATAAAGCGAACAAGGTTTTTTTTGGTGTTGCCACATGTACAAATTTCCTCTTGGTTTTGCCACGTGGCACTTGGAGAGATTATTATGCTTTATAATTATAGCAATTATTATTGTCTTTTATGATAAGTATTTAATTCTATTTTTATTTAATTCTCTTTTTATTTTCCTTTTAAGTATCTTTATTATTGTTATTATTACTTCAATTTTCATGTTTAAATGATTTAAAATATTATATATATTTAATTAATGTTTATTTAATTATAAATTCTATATACATTTCTTATTTAATGTTTCTTGAATTTTTAAATATTTTATTTTATTATAAAAATGTTAGAATTATATATATATATATATATATATATATATATATATATATATATATATATATATATATATATATATATATATTATAAAAAGTAATATTTAATATGATCATTATTAATATATCGATACTATTTATTTATTAATTAATGTTTAATTATTTCATCCATTTATTTTTTTTTGTTAGTCAATTGTTATTAATTAAAATAGTTAAAATTTAAAAAGCACATGTAATTCTAAAAATAGCCGCTATGAAAAAGGTAACTCTTTAAGGAAAAAAAAATATTAATTCAAAGAAAATTTTATTACAATTTTTTGTCAAACTTTTTTTAAATTTTGAAGAAAATATTTTTTCCAAAAAAATTCCAAAAAAAGAATTCTGCAAAAATATTTCAAAGAAATAATATGTAAAAAATACTAACAAAATACAATATTTCAAAAGTCTCCTAAAAATCACTATTTTAATATTTTTTTAACAAAAAATCAAAAGGATTTTTTTTAAGAAGAAAAATATTTAAATAGTAATTATAAACATCTTACTAAATTTACAACAACCAAATAGATTGATGAATCAAATTTCAAAACAGATCATATTTGCAATATTCTCGGATTAGAAAGTAATTCAATGCAACTACGTTTATTTGATCAATAGGATTAATAAAGTTTAAATTGTGTTGTCAATAAATTTATTTTGTAATATTTTAAATAAAGTAATTATAGAAACTACCCTTAATTTATGTATGAAATGAATTAAGTAAGGTATTTTTAATTAATTATGCCATAATTAATTTGAATATTCTATTAATAGAAGATAAATTTTTTAAATTAAATGAATTACAAGAAAATTTTGAATAAAAAATAAATGTAATTATAAGAATTTATCATTATTAAAAATGTTAAGTATATATATAAATATATACACTACTGTGCATAGCGTGGGAATTCCGCTACTTATGTAGTATTATGCAATATTGACTGCCAATAGATGTATATAGTAAAGACTAAATCAACATTGCAAGAGCTTATACAACTAAAAGGCAAACAAATTTGTGAATATGGTGTGCATACAAAACTAATATAACTCCCAAAATCATGACTAAGCAAATTATCCCTAGATTAGTGGATTCAAACAAACAAAAATTTTAAGATAAGAAAAAAAAAATACATCTATAAAAACATATCTCAACTTATCTTCAACAGACAAAGGCAAACAAACTTCTCCAGATAGTATGAATTGTAACACCCCTATTTGTATAGCCTGGTATATTTCACTGTTTCAGTGACTGGAGTCGGTCCGGATAATTAAGGGGATTAGAACCATACTTAAGACAACTAGAGAAGCCATAAATACAAATAATTAGTAATTGCCAATTAGTTAAGTATAAATAAGAAAAATGAAATATAAGAAGTTAACCGAGCCGAGAGTCACAGCGATGGGTGACCTTCTCAGGAAGGACTGTGAAGTAATTTTAAACTCAAATTTCGAACCGTAAAATGTGACGCTGCGGTCCTTAGGACTATTATAAACACAGTGGAAAAGAGAAAATTACGAAAAAGAACTGTTAAGCCAGTCAAATAATTAGGTCAGAGAGCCGGAAGAAATATTGAATTATTTACAAACTGGGATGAACCGGCGAGGGGCAATTTGGTAAATTGACCCCGAGAGCTGACTCCTGACCTAACTGTCAAATAAAATCGGAGAAAAGAAAATTTCAGGATCGAGAATTAAATTAAAGAACTAATAAAAAAAAAAGGAGAAAATGAAAAAGGTGTAGGGAGATGACATCATGCATGACATCATGCATGATGCCATAAATGTTATAATTAATAAATTTAATTATATTGATTTTTGGTCTTCCATAAGATAAAGACATAAAGAAAAGAAAAGAAAAAAAAAAAAAACTAAAAGCCTTCTTCCTCATCCAAGGTTGCCGCCTCCCTTCCCTCTCCCAAAGCTCCCTCACAAAACCACCATGAAAGCTCATTTTTGAGCTTGAAGAACCAAAATCCCACCATAGAAAATTGTCCTACCATAACTAGACTTTGTTTGGGCAACTAGGAAAGAAGATTCAAGGAAAAGAAAGAAGAAAAATTTGAAGAAAAGAAGAAAGAAAATTCTGCACAAGGTTAGTAATACAAACTTCAAATTTTTAGTTTAATTGGTGTATGTATGGCATCAAGAACTTGTAAATAAACTTAAAATGAAATAGAAAAATGTGTGAGGGACTAAACTGAATTTTTTGCCAGCAGGTGATGGGAGTATGATTTCCATGGTTTGATGGATTTAAATGAGTTTAGAAACTTTATTTAGTTGAATGGTTAGGATTAAACGTACTAAATGTGATTAAATGCATGAGGTTGGTGAATTAGGGTTTTGAACATTAGGGTTTATAAACCAAAAATATGAGAAATGAGTAAATAATGTCTTTGACCTATTATGAAGTGAAAAATGGTCACTTGTGACCAAATGAGTTGTGTTGGAATGGTTGGAGTGAAAGCTAAATTCGGAGGGAGTGTGGTCATGCTGCAAGTTAGCTTTGAGGGACCAAAAATGAAATTTTACAAGTCCAATTGATATGGGACCAATTGGGGATGAAAATAGACACTAAATGACACAATTTTCATTTAGGAACCATGCCCAAAAAGTGACCAAAACCTAGTGAACAAATTGACTCAATTCGGAAAATCTCAGTCTGTCCCTGTACAACTGACCAAATGAACAGTGTTTGTTCATTTGGCTATAACTTGAGCTAGATAGGTCCAAATAACCTGAAATTTTACCAGTGGTTAGATGAGATATAAACCTAAAACTTTCATGAAGAACACAAACCAAAATTCTGCCAGCAACCAAGTCATTTGGCCACCCCAAGTTGGTGACCCAAAACTGCCAGAACCAAAATTACCTAGAAAATCTGGGTTGTGTCCAATCCGGCAGCTATGGTTCAAATGGCCATAACATGAGCTACAAAACTCCAATTGGGATGATCTAAAAATGAGAATAAACTTAAGACAATAAGGAACATTTTCCATGAAGAAAGTTTTGCTAAATTCCAATAGTAGAATGACCAATGGAATAGTGCAACTAGAGACACAAAAACTGAAAATTTGACAATTTTGCCTAAAGGACTTTAGCTTTGAGAAAATGACCAAAACCAACAAATTTAATGACCAAAATGTGGTATGTGGGTGAAGTTGGAGTTCCCATACCTATTAAGCCTTAAAAAGTCAATAATTTGACTTGAATAGTATAGTGAATAGTAACCCGAAACACAAAAACTTCGAGAACGTCGAGTTTAGCACAATAGAGCTAGTTAAAAGTGAAGTTAAATTTATTTTTAGATTTATGCTAAGTTATGGTACTGAAACACTATGAAACTGTGTGTTTCAGCTGAAAAAGACTTGGAAGCTCGGAGAGACTGAGTCAAGGCCTAGAGGCGACTCACGTCAGGTCTGTGCACATTAATTTTTATTTAAATATATGATTCTTGAAAATTTGATTTTTGAAAATTTGATTTTTTTTTAGTTAAATATGAATTGTGTTGCCATTTATAATTGTGAATATGACTTTGAAAATTTACCAGATTTCTAATAAATTATTTGAATAAATTGTTTTGAATAGATTTTGTGTTCACACTTAGCATGACAGTATCACATTATTCCTCCTCCATTTATGGGGTTGAGATCGTTCATTTTCCTCCCTCTCTGGCTTGCCAGTTGAGGTTGAGATCGGATGAGTACTCATTAGCTAGCTAGCCACCTCCCTCATTGATTTCGATTAATGGGGTTGTAGATTGCTTTGTCGTGGTGTACAACACGGCATTGATCGGAAATTTTGTGTCATGGCTTAAGTTGTGTATAAATTGGCAACACTGTATTTCTTAAATTATTTGACTAAATTGTGTTATTATGAGCTTTGATAGTTTGCGAAATGTGATTGAGAAATATTTAAACTGTGTTTTGATTATGAATGATTTGTGTATTGCATTTCAAATTTTTATTGTGCACCACTGAGTATTTTTATACTCAGCGATAGCTTATTTTGCTGTCGCAAATAAGAGCAAGGAGAAAGCAGCAGAGTGAGCTGCTATTGAATTGAGAACTACACCGGTCTTTTTGTACGGGTATTATTTTATACCCTTGTAGTTAATTTTGATGTAAATCTAAAAATGTTGTATGTATCAATGTAAAGTTGAACAGTTGTAAAATAAATTGTAATAATATTATTTTTGCATTTTCTTCTGTAAATTAATATTTGTACGTGTGAATTTCATACTTTATGCCTTGTGAATGAAGTTATTAAATATTTTGAGATGATAAATTTTGATTTGGATTGTGGAATTATTTTGAAGTGAATTGAATTGAGTTGATTTGAGGTTTATTGAAGGTTGGGAGTTGTGAAAAATTTTTGAAAGTGTTTTTCTCAGGTATTTGAAGAACTGTTTTCTCCAAATACAAATGGAACTCTGTTAAAATTTTTATAAAATTTGTGGCAAAATTAAAATGGAAAAAATTTTTTTACTAGTATTTAAACTTTGAATAAATGGTTTTTAATTCCTACCAAAATGCTCACCACTTTCAAAATGTAAGAAAATAGTTTTAAAATCCCTTGTAGTGTACTTAGTGAATTATCGGTAGGTGAAGTTCGATAATTCATTAAGTATTCTACGGGATCATGTTATGCCTTACAGAGGGGTAAGGTGTGACATGTTTTAGTGGTATCAGAGCATGGTTTTGCAATAAATTTTGACTATGCATGTGAATATTCCTTTGATAAGTACAACTACTCAAGTGCCTTTAATTGATACATATGATGTATTTACATCATGAATATGCACTAATGGAGGTCAACCTCCTTGTGTTTGATCTCAGGAAGTAGAAATTTTGGGAAAATGGAATGGAAGGAGGAGATCATTCCGAAGAACAATCTGTTGAGGCTGAGGTTCAAGGGGAAGCCCCAGCACTCCAGAACGTGAGTGGGTCAGCCACTCCAGCTCCTATTCCAGTACCGCAGTTCCCTACTCAGTTTGTACAGTAGATGGCTACGTTTTTCCAGTAAATGGCGAGTAATGTGCCACCCCAAGCTCAGATGCAAGTACCTATAGCACAACCACAGCCCTCAGCTTGGCAATATGAAAAATTGATGAAATTTGGGGCCATCGAGTTTAAAGGCACTGTGGATCCACTGGAAGTAGAACAGTGGTTGGAAAGAATGGAACGGGTTTTTAGAAAGCTGCAGTGTATGGAAGAGCTGAAGTTCGAGTATTCTGTTTCCTTGTTGCAAGGGGATACGTATGAATGGTGGAAGACCATCCCCCATAGCCTGGTTGAGCTACCTGTGTTAACCTGATCAGACTTTTTGAGGGAGTTTCGATAGAAGTGGGTGCCTGATGCATATATGGATATGAAGTTATAAGAATTCCTGAATTTGAAACAAGGGGACAGAACTATAGCAGAGTATGAGAGAGACTTCTCAAGGCTAAGCCACTATGTTGGAAGCTTAGTCTCCACCCCAAGAGATAGATGGAAGAGGTTTGAGTCCGGGTTAAGGCCGAATCTAAGAATGCAAGTTGTGGGTTTTCGATATCAGAATTTCGCTGAGTTGATCTCACAGGCCCTGGAACTAGAAAGGATAGAATCAGAAGGGGCAGTGAAGAAGGGTATACAAGAGAAAGAGAAGACTGAAAAGACTACGAGAAAAACATCTAAGAGTGGTTCTGGAAAGAGGAAACAGTTTGGGGGATCCAGCTCCCGTAGATCTGGCAGAGGTAGATTTTCTGGCCAAAGACCACCTCGGTCTGGTCAGCAGACCCAGCAAGCACCCCGAGGAGCTCTATCAGTACGGCAGTGTGAAACTTGTGGTAGAACTCATAGTGGGGTTTGTTTCAAAGCTACCGATGCATGTTTTAACTATGGAGGGAGCGGACATTTCGCTAAGGATTGCACTAGTCCACGCTGGTCTGGACCTTCTGCTACATCTGAAGGATCAGCCCAAGTCTCTACACCTAGAGGGTCGCAGTCAGCTGCTAGAGGTAGAGGCAGAGGTAGGGGTCCTGGTAACACTCCTGGAAGTCAAAGCACTGTTAACCAGCCAGTACCCACTGGCGCACCAGTCAGAGTGTATACCATGCGTCAGAGGGAGGAGGCTAAAACATCAGACGTAGTAGCCAGTATTTTTTCCATCCTTGACCAAGATGTATTTGTGTTATTTGATCCTGGCTCCATACATTCGTATGTTAGTGCTAGTGTGATGTGTTCTACTTCTATTCAATGTGTACCAATGGACTATGATGTGCTAGTAACTAGTCCATTAGGCTAAGAGGTCAGGGTAAATAGGTTATATAGGGATTGTCCTCTGGTGATCCAAGGACACACTTTTCTGTCTGATTTGATTGAAATGCCCTTCAGAGATTATGACATTATCTTGGGCATGGATTGGTTAGCCAGGCATCATGCGATGATTGACTGTAGACTGAAGATAGTCACTTTTGGTCTTTCTCAGTATGGTGATGTAGTAATTCATGGGGAGAGGCAACTATTGCCTTCAAACATCATTTCAGTTGCACTGGCCAGAAAAATGATTAGGAAAGGGTGTGAGGCATACTTGGCACATGTGATAGACACCCAAGTGGGGAGTTCAGCACTGAAGGACATTCTTACTGTATGTGACTTTCTGGATGTATTTCCTGATGAATTGCCAGGATTACCTCCAGAAAGAGAAGTGCAGTTTGAAATTGATGTTATGCCTGGTGTGGATCCAATCTCCATAACACCATACAGAATGGCACTTGCAGAATTGAAGGAGTTGAAAGTACAGTTGCAAGAGCTGCTTGATAAGGGCTTTATCCGCCCTAGTGTGTCACTTTTGGGAGTGCCAGTATTGTTTGTAAAGAAGAAAGATGGCACTCTCCGGTTATGCATTGACTATCGGCAGTTAAATAAGGTGACAATAAAGAACAGATACCCATTGCCCCGCATTGATGACTTATTTGATCAATTGAGAGGTGCAGCTGTGTTCTCCAAAATTGACCTGAGATCAGGTTATTATCAGTTGAGAGTACAAGAGCAGAGTATTCCTAAAATTGCTTTCAGAACCCACTATGGCCATTATGAGTTTTTGGTCAACCCATTCGGGTTAACTAATGCTCCGGCTGCTTTTATGGATCTGATGAACACTATCTTCAGACCATACCTCGACCAGTTTGTTGTGGTATTTATCGATGATATATTGGTCTATTCGAGGAATGCAGAAGAGCATGATAGACATCTGCGGATTATACTGCAGACTTTGAGGGAGAAACAGCTATACGCCAAATTGTCGAAATGTGAATTTTGGCTGAAGGAGATATCCTTTTTGGGGCACATAGTATCAACAGAGGGTATTAAGGTAGATCCTAGCAAGATTGAAGCTGTCCTTAATTGGAAGCCACCCAGAAATGTCATAGAGATTCGCAGTTTTCTAGGGTTAGCTGGATACTACCGTCGATTTGTGAAGGGATTCTCCATGTTGGCATCTCCATTGACCAAGCTACTTAGAAAGGATGTGAAATTTCAGTGGACGGACAAATGCCAACAGAGTTTTGATGAATTAAAGAGATGTTTGACTGAGGCTCTAGTCCTAACTTTACCTACACCGGGTAAAGAATATACAGTTTGTAGTGATGCTTCTCACAATGGGTTAGGCTGTGTATTGATGCAAGATCAAAATGTCATTGCCTATTCATCACGCCAGCTAAAACCGCATGAGAGGAATTATCCGACACATGACTTGGAGCTTGCAGCTATTGTGTTTGCTCTTAAGATCTGGAGACATTATTTGTATGGAGAGAAGTGCTACATCTACACAGATCATAAGTGTTTGAAGTATTTGGGAACCCAGAAAGAGTTGAATTTGAGACAGAGGAGATGGTTAGAGTTGATAAAAGACTACGATTGTCTGATAGACTATCAGCCAGGGAAAGCTAATGTGGTGGCTGATGCCTTAAGTCGCAAGACTATGGCAAGTCTACAGGTTACTCTTTTGTCCTTGGTGCATGAGTTAAGATCACTGCATGCTAGCTTAGAGATTAATGATGATGGGCAGACAGCAGTTGCATGGCATGTACAGCCAGTGTTGATTGATCAGATCAGAATGGCTGCTCAGAATGATGAAAGGTATCATAAGCTGTTAGAAGAAGTTCAGCAGGGCAAGAAACCCGAATTCTCAATTAGAAATGACGGTTTATTGCTACACTAGGGCAGAATGTGTGTTCCTAATGATGTTGATTTGAGGCAAATTATTTTGAAGGAAGCACATGAGTCTCCTTTTGCCATGTACCCTGGTGGTACAAAAATGTATAGAGGGCTAAAGGAGCATTACTGGTGGATGGGTATGAAGAGAGATGTGGCAGAGTTTGTATCCAAATGCCTAACTTGTCAGCAAGTAAAGGCAGAGCATCAAGTACCCACTGGGTTATTACATCCACTACCAGTGCCAGAATGGAAATGGGAAAGAATAACGATGGATTTTGTAATGGGACTTCCAAAGACACAGAAGAGTCATGATGTAGTATGGATCATTGTCGACAGACTGACTAAGTCTGCTCATTTTCTGCCAGTCCAAATGGACTACAGTTTAGACAGATTGGCCAGGTTGTACATCGATGAGATTGTGAGGCTTCATGGAGTGCCAGTATCCATTGTATCAGACAGAGATCCTAGGTTCACTTCTAGATTCTGGAGTAGTCTTCAGAGAGCCCTAGGAACTAGATTGAACTTCAGTACTACATTCCACCCACAGATAGATGGCCAGTCTGAGAGGGTAATTCAGATATTGGAGGACATGCTACAGGCTTGTGTGATTGAGTTTGAGAGTAGTTGGGATACACACTTGCCTTTGATTGAGTTTGCTTATAATAACAACTACCAATCAAGCATTGGGATGCCTCCATATGAAGCTTTGTATGACAGAAAATGTAGAATCCCATTGTGTTGGGATGACGTGGGTGAAAGAAAGATGATTGGACCCGAAATTGTTCAGCAGACTGAAGAGAAAATCAGGGTAATCAGAGATCGACTTAAAACTGCATCAGACCGTCAGAAGTCCTATATTGATTTGAAAAGAAGGTATATTGAGTATGCAGTGGGTGAGAAAGTTTTTCTCAAGGTTTCTCCTTGGAAGAGGATTATGAGATTTGGCAGAAATGGGAAACTAAGTCCTCGTTTTATCGGGCCATATGAGGTTCTGGAAAGAGTGGGTCCTTTGGCATATCGGTTGGCACTACGTCCAGAGTTGGAGAAGATACATAATGTTTTCTATGTGTCCATGTTGAGGAGGTATCGATCAGATCCATCGCATGTACTACCAGTAGAAGAATTAAAGTAAATCCAGACCTCACATATGAGGAAGAACCCATAAAGATTCTGGCTTATGAGGTGAAGCAGCTACGGAACAAGCAGATACCATTAGTAAAAGTGCTATGGAACCATCATTCGGGTCAAGAAGCTACTTGGGAACGAGAGGAGGACATGAGGAGATAGCACCCACAGCTGTTCAGAGATTGATACCAGGTAAAATTTCGAGACGAAATTTATTTTAAGGGGGGGGGGGGGGAGAGAATTGTAACACCCCTATTTGTATAGCCTGGTATATTTCACTGTTCCAGTGACCGGAGTCGGTCCGGACAATTAAGGGGATTAGAGCCATACTTAAGACAACTAGAGAAGCCATAAATACAAATAATTAGTAATTGTCAATTAGTTAAGTATAAATAAGAAAAACGGAATATAAGAAGTTAAACGAGCCGAGAGTCACAGCGATGGGTGACCTTATCAGGAAGGACTGCGAAGTCATTTTAAACTCAAATTTTGAACCGTAAAATGTGACACTGCGGTCCATAGGACCATTATAAACACAGTGGAAAAGAGAAAATCATGAAAAAGAACTGTTAAGCCAGTCAAATAATTAGGTCAGGGAGCCGGAAGAAATATTGAATTATTTACAAACCGGGATGAACCGCCGAGGGCAATTTGGTCAATTAACCCCAAAAGCTGACTCCTGACCTAACTGTCAAATAAAATCGGAGAAAACAAAATTTCGGGATCGAGAATTAAATTAAAGAACTAATAAAAAAAAGGAGAAAATGAAAAAGGTGTAGGGAGATGACATCATGCATGACATCATGCATGATGCCATAAATGTTATAATTAATAAATTTAATTATATTAATTTTTGGTCTTCCATAAGATAAAGACATAAAGAAAAGAAAAGAAAAAAAAAAAAAAAACTAAAAGCCTTCTTCCTCATCCAAGGTTGCCGCCTCCCTTCCCTCTCCCAAAGCTCCCTCACAAAACCACCATGAAAGCTCATTTTTTAGCTTGAAGAACCAAAATCCCACCATAGAAAATTGTCCTACCATAACTAGACTTTATTTGGGCAACTAGGAAAGAAGATTCAAGGAAAAGAAAGAAGAAAAATTTGAAGAAAAGAAGAAAGAAAATTCTGCACAAGGTTAGTAATACAAACTTTAAATTTTTAGTTTAATTGGCGTATGTATGGCATCAAGAACTTGTAAATAAACTTAAAATGATTAAAAATATGTGTGAGGGACTAAACTGAATTTTTGGCCAGCAGGTGATGGGAGTATGATTTGCATGGTTTGATGGATTTAAATGAGTTTAGAAACTTTATTTAGTTGAATGGTTAGGATTAAAAGCACTAAATGTGACTAAATGCATGAGGTTGGTGAATTAGGGTTTTGAACATTAGGGTTTATGAACCAAAAATGTGAGAAATGAGTAAATAATGTCTTTGACCTATTATGAAGTGAAAAATGGTCACTTGTGACCAAATGAGTTGTGTTGGAATGGTTGGAGTGAAAGCTAAATTCGGAGGGAGTGTGGTCATGCTGCAAGTCAGCTTTGAGGGACCAAAAATGAAATTTTACAAGTCCAATTGATATGAGACCAATTGGAGATGAAAATAGCCACTAAATGACACAATTTTCATTTAGGAACCATGCCCAAAAAGTGACCAAAACCTAGTGAACAAATTGACTCAATTCGGAAAATCTCAGTCTGTCCCTGTACAACTGACCAAATGAATAATGTTTGTTCATTTGGCCATAACTTGAGCTGGGCAGGTCCAAATAACCTGACATTTTACCAGTGGTTAGATGCGATATAGACCTAAAACTTTCATGAAGAACACAAACCCAAATTCTGCCAGCAACCAAGTCATTTGGCCACCCCAAGTTGGTGACCCAAAACTGCCAGCACCAAAATTACCCAGAAAATCTGGGTTGTGTCCAATCCGGCAGCTATGGTTTAAATAGCCATAACTTGATCTACAAAACTCCAATTGGGGTGATCCAAAAATGAGAATAAAGTTAAGACAATAAGGAACATTTTCTATGAAGGAAGTTTTGCTAAATTCCAACAGTAGAATGACCAATGGAACAGTGCAACTAGGGATACAAAAACTAAAAATTTGACAATTTTGCCTAAAGGACTTAAGCTTTGAGAAAATGACCAAAACCAACAAATTTAATGACCAAAATGTGGTATGTGGGTGAAGTTGGAGTTTCCATACCTATTAAGCCTTAAAAAGTCAATAATTTGACTTGAATAGTATAGTGAATAGTAACCACAAACACAAAAACTTCGAGAACGTCGAGTTTAGCACAATAGAGCTAGTTAAAAGTGAAGTTAAATTTATTTTTTGATTTATGCTAAGTTATGGTACTGAAACACTATGAAACTGTGTGTTTCAGCTGAAAAAGACTTGGAAGCTCGGAGAGACTGAGTCAAGGCCTAGAGGCGACTCACGTCATGTCTGTGCACAGTAATTTTTGTTTAAATATATGATTCTTGAAAATTTAATTTTTTTTGAGTTAAATATGAATTGTGTTGCGATTTATGATTGTGAATATGACTTTGAAAATTTACTAGATTTCCAATAAATTATTTGAATAAATTGTTTTGAATAGATTTTGTGTTCACACTTAGCATGACAGTATCACATTATTCCTCCTCCATTTATGGGGTTGAGATCGTTCATTTTCCTCCCTCTCTAGCTTGCCAGTTGAGGTTGAGATCGGATGAGTACTCATTAGCTAGCTAGCCACCTCCCTCATTGATTTCGATTAATGGGGTTGTAGATTGCTTTGTCGTGGTGTACAATACGGCATTGATCGGAAATTTTGTGTCATGGCTTAAGTTGTGTATGAATTGGCAACACTGTATTTCTTAAATTATTTGACTAAATTGTGTTATTATGAGCTTTGATAGTTTGCAAAATGTGATTGAGAAATATTTAAACTGTGTTTTGATAATGAATGATTTATGTATTGCATTTCAAATTTTTATTGTGCACCACTAAGTATTTTTATACTCAGCGATAGCTTATTTTGTTGTCGCAGATAAGAGCAAGGAGAAAGCAGCAGAGTGAGCTGCTATTGAATTGAGAACTACACCGGTCTTTTTGTGCGAGTATTATTTTATACCCTTGTAGTTAATTTTGATGTAAATCTAGAAATGTTTTATGTATCAATGTAAAGTTGAGCAGTTGTAAAATAAATTATAATAATATTATTTTTAGATTTTCTTCTGTAAATTAATATTTGTACGTGTGAATTTCATACTTTATGCCTTGTGAATGAAGTTATTAAATATTTTGAGATGATCAATTTTGATTTAGATTGTGAAATTATTTTGAAGTGAATTGAATTGAGTTGATTTGAGGTTTATTGGAGGTTGGGAGTTATGAAAAATTTTTGGAAGTGTTTTTCTCAGGTATTTGAAGAACTGTTTTCTCCAAATACAAACGGAACTCTGTCAAAATTTTTATAAAATTTGCGGCAAAATTAAAATGGATAAAAATTTTTACTAGTATTTAAACTTTGAATAAATGGTTTTTAATTCCTACCAAAATGCTCACCACTTTCAAAATGTAAGAAAATAGTTTTAAAATCCCTTGTAGTGTACTTAGTGAATTATCGGTAGGTGAAGTTCGGTAATTCATTAAGTATTCTACGGGATCATATTATGCCTTATATAGGGGTAAGGTGTGACATGAATATTAAAACTTTTTGATGTGCCACATAATGAGATAATATACGAGGGCCCATTAACCAGGTTTAAAAGCAAGCTAATAACTTTACTTGCTTGTATTCAGAATTAAAGAACTTGGGCTGGACTTGGCAAGTCCATGGGGCATATGAGATGGGTGCATACTAAAATGTTTGGGCCTAAGTTAAAATAAAGATAATGGGCTGATTATGAAGAAAATAAGCCTATATGTGCATAAAAGGCCCCTATTTGTTGTTTGGAATTGACCAAGTTAAAGAAATCAGAAGGAAATTGAAATATCTTTCAAATAAATAAGGAAATAAGGTTGAAAAGCTACCAAATCTCCTCAAATTCGTGCATCACTATATGAGCAAATTTTTGAAGTGTTTTTTTTCAAAAATTCAATATTATTTCCTATTTGGAAAACTATTCAAACTTCCTATTTAGTAACCTTGCTATCTTTCCTTTGTAGTGCTTGTAATCAGCCTATATAAAGGCCAACTCTTGTAAGCTCAAAGCATTCTGAATTTTAATGACAATAGCAAGTGCTGCTTCTTCTTTCTTATCAAACATTATTTATTTGTAGTAAAGTCTTGACTTATCACAAGAGTTTCTTTTGTGGCGTCTTCATTGGGATTGTATTTTTTGTGGCAAGATTACTCTTATCAAAGTTTACATTCCATAGTTATCTTCTTATTTTTGCCTTTTATTACTCTTGCATCTTAAATCATAAAATACCAAAAGAAATCCTTTGTTTTTTTTTCTATTGAAGTTGGTTTAGGTATTATGTTGCTTAATTTTGGCTTATTCTTATTCCTTGATTCATTCCTGCAGAATTTCTTATCTTTCATAACTAATCAATTTTATTCTTTCCTTCACAAGGTACATCAGTTTGGTATCAGAGCCTTAGTTAAGCAGCACTTTAAAGCCTTTAGAGTGCAAACACGTGGGGGAGTGAACCAACCTGTCCTTTAACCGATTGTGATAGCAACATGTCTGATGAAGGAGAGGTGCCTCCACCAGTTTGAAGAGGTCTCACATTGGTTCAGGCACATATGCTGAGACTTGAAAGACATTATAATGCAATGCAAGAGCAAATTGCTTAGATCACACAAGCTTTGGCAAGACTAGTTACACTCCAACCACAAAGAGAGCACAATGGTCCTAGGCAATAAGGGCGTGGTGACGATGATGAAGAACCTAGAGTCGAAGAAGGTGCTTATGATTAGCACCTACCTAGGCATCCACATGGCCAAAGAGACAACATCAAGATGAATATTCTAACCTTTTGAGGTACCAGCTCACCTGAAGAGTACCTAGAATGGGTAAAAAGAGTTGACAAATCTTTGAGTATCAAGAGTATAGCGAAGCAAAGAAGTGCAAACTTATGTTGGGAGAACGTAAAGGCTCAAAGGCATAGGGATGGACTTAATGATGCACAAACTTGGTGGGAGATGAAAATAATCATGGAGAATCGATTTGTACCTAAATATTACAAATAGGAGTTGTATATTAAACTCTAAAGTTTATGCTAAAGTGGAATGTGTGTGGAAGACTATGTTAAAGAATTTAAGATGCTGATGTTGAGATGTGATGTGAGGGAACCACAAGAATAAACCATTGCCCATTTTCTTGGTGGTTTGAATTATGAAATTGCTAATACTGTTGAATTGCAGCCATATGTGTTTTTGCAAGATGTGATCAAACTTGCCATTAATTGAAAGGCCAAGAATGAAATGTGGATACAAGGGCACTACTACCAAAACATTTACAAAACTTTCTAACACTAGCACCCCACTTACTAGTGATAAAGGTGGTGTGAAGAAGCATGATAAAGGGGAGAGCTCTACCAAAGCACTAGTTAGCGTGAGCAAGGGCAAGGAGAAGGAAGTAGATTCAACCCCTCCCAAAAGAAGTAGAGACATAAAATGCTTCAAGTGCCTTGGCTATGGACACATTGCTTTAGAATGTCCTAACAAGAGAGTAATGGTGTTGAGCAAAGCCCAATAGGAGCTAGAGAGTGAAAATGAGGCTTGTGAAGAGGAAAAGGATCATGAAGCATATGGTGATGAAGAAGTAGAGTATGCTGATGTTGGGAAGATGTTAGTGGTCAGAAGAACCTTAAGTGCACATGCCACAAAAGAGAAGAGCAAAGAGAGAATATCTTTTATACCAAATGCACTATTTTCAACAAGGTATGTAATGTTATTATTAATGGTGGTAGCTGTACTAATGTTGCTTCCACTACCTTAGTTGAAAAACTTAATCTACCCACCTTATTGCATCCTCATCTTTATAAATTGCAATGGTTGAATGATGATGATGATGTTAAGGTGACCAAGCAAATAGTTGTTCCTTTCTTCATAGACAAGTATAAAGATGAAGTTTTGTGTGACATTGTGCCTATGAATTGTAGTCATTTGTTATTAGGAAGGCCATGGCAATTTAATAGAAGGGCTGTGCATGATGGTTTTAAAAATACTTATTCTTTTATGAAACATGGGAAAAGAATTGTATTACCCCCTCTTAGCCCACAACAAATACATCAAGAGCAGCTGAATAGTAACAAAGAAAAGAAGGAGAGTCTGTTCCTCAATAAGGGGGATGTTTTGAAGGCTATCACTAGCCACAATTTTGTTTTTGCGATTATTGTTAAAGAATTGCTGGAATCAACCACATTGCAATTCCTCCCATGGTGGTCGAACTATTAAAAGAATTTGGAGATATTTTTCCTGAAAAGATGCTAAAGGGATTACCTCCCCTTTGTGGCATTAAGCATCAGATTGATTTAATTCCTAGAGCGGCATTACCAAATAAACCAACCAACAGAAGCAATCCGAAGGAGGCTAAGGAGTTAAATAAGCAAGTCAATAGCTGTTGAAAAAGGGCTATGTTCATGAATCCATGAGCCCATGTTCTGTTTTAGCTCTGTTGGTGCCCAAAAAGGATGGTTCCATACGCATGTGTGTTGATAGTAGGGCCATCAACAAAATCACTGTAAAGTATCACTATCCCATTCCTAGACTTGATGATATGCTTAATGAATTACATGGTGCTATTGTCTTTTCAAAAGTTGATTTGAAGAGTGGTTACCATCACATTCGAATAAAGGAGTGGGGATGAATGGGAAAAAGCCTTTAAAAGAAAGTTTGGGTTGTATGAGCGGATGGTCATGCCTTTTGGCCTTTCTAATGCTCCTAGCACTTTTATGAGACTCATGAACTACGTACTTCGCCACTTCATTGGCAAATTTATGGTTGTTTATTTTGATGATATTCTGATTTATAGTAGGAGTTTTGAAGATCATCTCAAGCATCTAAGGGTTATTTTTGAAGTTCTACGCGAACATCAAGAAGTGCACTTTTTGCTATGATCAGGTCACATTCCTTGGCTTTATGGTATCCAAACATGGCGTGGAGGTGGACAAAGAGAAGGTGCAAGCAATACAAGAATGGCCAGTACCAACTACAATCTCAGAGGTGAGAAGCTTTCATGGCCTAGCCTCTTTCTATAGGAGGATTGTAAAGAATTTCAGCATCGTCATGGCCCCCATAATTGAATGCTTAAAGAAGGAAGGGAAATTTAATTGGAGTGAAGCTGCCCAAAAGAGTTTTGAACTCATCAAAGCAAAACTGACCTCTAGTCCAATACTTGCATTGCCGGATTTTTGGAAGACCTTTGAGGTAGAATGCGATGCTTTCAGAGTAGGAATCGGGGCTGTTCTAATGTAAGAAGGACGTCCCATTGCTTATTTCAGTGAAAAGCTAAATGGATCTAGTTTGAACTACTCAACCTATGATAAGGAGTTTTATGCTCTTGTTCGTGCCTTAGAGACTTGGCAACACTACCTCTTGCTAAGAGAGTTTGTTATCCAAACAGACCATGAGTCCTTGAAGCACCTAAAAGGACAAAGTAAGCTGAAAAAGCGATATGCCAAATGGGTGGAGTTTCTTAAATTATTCCCATATGTGATCAAGTATAAGAAGGGACACTCCAACATTGTGGCTGATGCATTATCTAGGAGGTATGCCTTAATCTCTTTGCTAAATAGTAAGCTGTTAGGATTTGAATTGATGATTGAGCAATATAAGTCAAATAGAGACTTTTCTTTTATCTATGATTCTTATAAAGAGAAAGCCTTTCAGGGATTCTACCAATATGATGGCTACCTCTTTAAAATGAGAATGTTGTGTATTCCCAACTATTTTATTAGAGAATTATTAGTAAGGGAGACACATGGAGGGGGTCTAGCTGGCCATTTCAGTGAAAAAAAGACTTTGGAAGACTTAAAGGAACATTTCTATTGGCTAAGTATGATGAAAGATGTGTACAAGGCAGTGGAGAAATGTGTGGCGTGTAAGAAGGCTAAAAGCAAGGAGATGGCGCAAGGGTTGTATATTCCTCTTCCAGTTCCTAGTCATCCATGGGAACATGTAAGCATGAATTTTGTGATTGGCTTGCCTAGAACTCACAAGGGCAAAGATTCCATATTGGTTGTTGTTGATCGATTTTCTAAAATGGCTCATTTTGTTCCTTGCCATAAAACTGATGATGCTTCTCTTGTCGCTAATCTTTTCTTTAAGGAAATTGTTAGGTTGCATGGCATTCTAAGGAGCATTGTTTCATATCGTGATGTTAAGTTCCTAAGGCATTTTTAGAAGACTTTATGGAAGAAGCTTGGAACTCACCTCCACTTTAGCCCAGCTTGTCATCCTCAAACAGATGGGCAAATAGAGGTGGTGAATAGAACTCTCTCTACCTTGCTAAGGTGGTGAATAGAACTCTCTCTACCTTGCTAAGAACTGTCATCAAGAAGGATTTGAAGAGTTGGGATGAATGCTTGGCCTATGTTGAATTTGCCTACAATCGAAGTGTCCATAGTTCAACTAAGCACTCTCCTTTTAAAGTAGTCTATGGCTTCAATCCAATCAAACTAATGGATTTGATGCCAATTCCTATTGAAGAAAGAGCCAATGTTGATGGGGAGAAGAAGGCTGTCACACCCTACCCCTCTGTAAGGCATAACATGATCCCGTAGTATACCTAATGAATTACCAACTTCGTCTACTGATAACCCATTAAATATACTACAAGGGATTTTAAAAACTTTTCTTACTTCTTTTACAGTGGTGAGCACTATTTACAGGTGTTAAAAACCTTTTTGATCTGAAGTGATAGAACTAACACATTTGAATTATTTGGAATTTCTGTAAAAATTTTGGCAGAATGCCATCTGTATTTTGGATAAAACAGTTCTTCAGAAAACCTGTAAAAAGCACTTCAATTATTTTCCAAATCTCAACTCCAACATTTTTCTCAATACAACATATTTCTCAACTCAAATCCACAGTGATTTTTCAAAAGCTGAGATATAGGAATTATAATACAAATTTTTACAAGTCAAAATAACTCATAATTATTTTACAATCTCAAGTTACAATTTGAATTTACAACTGCTCAAACCAAAACAATATGTACATACAGTGGTCATACATTACAGTACAAAATGCAAAAAGCGGTATACTCGTTATACCCGAAAAATCTCTCGCTGGAGGTACTAGCAGCCTAGTCTGCTACCCTGTCTGTCTGTCTACCTGCGACAGCAATAAAAAGCTATCGCTGAGACAATGTCTCAGTGGTGCACAACATTAACCAAATACAACTTTAAATCACAATTCATAAACCATATAAATAGTGGATACGTAAAACCATAGTTAAATTCTAGACAATGAATGTCATAAGAAATTTAAACTCCAATTCACAAATTATCAAAATTCATAATAACACAATTTAGTCAAATAGTTTAAGAATACTGTATTGCCAATTCATACACAATTTGATCAAATTACTGAATAACACAGTGTTGCCAATCAATAACACAATTCAATCAAATAATTGAAGAATACAGTGTTGCCAATCAATATCACAATTTAAGCCATGACACAATTTTTTCGTACATGCCGTGTTGTACACCACGACAAGACATACTCACCCCAATAATCGAAATCAATGAGGGAGGAAGCTAGCTATATAATGAGTACTCATCCACACTCACCTCAGACTGGGAAGTCAAAGAGGGAGGAACATAATCATACTCACCCCAGACTGATAAGTCAAAGAGGGAGGAATAATCACACTCACCCCATTAATGGAGGAGGAACATAGTATCAGTGTCATGCCAATTGTGAGTCAAAACAATTCCAAACATTTTATTCAAATGATCCGTAAGAATCCAATAAATTTCCAAAGTCATAATTTCATTCACAAAATGGCAACACAATTCGTAATTCACTTCAATTTCCACAAAAACCATTTACAGTGCTTTTCAATCAATAAGTATCCATCAATATCATTCAAAAAATTTTTCACAGTTTCAAACCATTCACAATGTTTTTCAATCAATAAGTGTCCATCAAACACATTTCCACAATTTAAAACAATAATATACAAATAGTCAATATTTATTTCAATTGAAAAATTCAAGAGAAATAACCGTTGTGCACAAACCTCTCGATATTTGTCTCTGGTCCCGACTCAAGATTTCTTTCCCTTTTCTTTGAGTCCTTGTTAATCGAGAAACACAATTTGAAGTGTTTCAGTTAAATTAATTTGCCTCTAACGATAATGTTCGATAAACAATTCATCGAATACCTTTATTTGTTTAATCACCTAATATACCGACCCTCGATGTTTTCTAGGTAAATTAGGTTTTAGTGTCATTAATATGTCACATTCGATAGGGTTTTGGGTTTGGTACACGCTACCAATTTCATTTCCTTGTTTAGTGCATTTTATTGCAAATTCTTGGATTAGGGATACTAGTTTGACCTAGCCGGACGGCCTAGTTCCCTTGGTTTTCAGGTTTCGGTCAAAACTACAAACTTGTAGATCTAGGTCTTATGGACGCGGTGCAAAATTTTAGGTCATTCCGAGTTAAGTAGACCGAGTTATGGTCATTATACTATTGCTGGTCAAATGGTACCAATTTAGGTCAATTTGGTCAACTCTGGTTCGGCCAGTTTTTGGACCCGAACTTGTGCAAGTTGTTTGACTTGCTTATGGTCATTTCTGGGCTTTGGTGTCTTCATAAGACTTGTAGGTATGGGTCTTAACTATTCTTGGTCAAAATTTCAGGTCAATTGGACCTGGTTTGAGTGAGTTATGGCCTAAACACTCACTGCTGCCCAATTGGTCATTTTTCAGGTCCTAATTGCACCTAATCCGAATTGGTCATTTTCTTAGGTCACCTTGCAAGCAGAATTTTGGTATGTTTTCTCAATGAAAGTTGGCACATTTTGTGCCTAGTTTCACCTCCAATTGGTCTCATACCAATTGAGGTTACACATTTGAACTTATTGGCTAAAATGTACACTGCCCTTGGTTACTTTGCTTAACACACATCAATTACACACATTTACCTTGCAATATGTTTACTTTCCTACCATTTCTGTTTTGGTTCTTTACCAAAACCACATCCCACTTTACATTATCATCACTTTGGGCAGATTACAATTATCTTCAATACACCAAATATAACTCTAATTCCCAAAGTCCAAACACAATTACACATACACATAACATTACTAGTTTTTACATACTCTTTACACAACAAGTTCATATACATATCCATCAATCCTTCTATGTCAATATTCTGCCAACACTTCCATGAATACATACATTTATCCAAGAGTTTCAAGGCTGCCGAAATTGTCCTTCAACACCAAATTGTCCTACAATTCATCAATTCCCATCCAAGTGCCAAAAATCACCATATAAATATGAAGTAATTCACTAGGTTATTAAATCATCATGATCAACATCCTTTCTCATCAAATATATGCACAATTATTTCATCAAATACATGACTCCATGGCTGTCCAAAATGAACACAACAATAACTCTTCAAACTTAAAAATTTTCCTTCACAAAACCAACACCCATAACATGTATACAAGTTTATCAAAGAAATCTTTAAAAATGCTAACTTACCTTATGGTTGGAACTTTCCAAACCTTGATTAAACTTCTCAAATTTGGTATCAAACTCTTCCTTATGATATGTAGGCAAACTTTCATGAAGCTACTTAAGGGATTGGAGTTGAAATGAGGGGAGTTATGAGAGCTTGATGAAAACGTTAATGGTGGATTCTTTCTCCTTCAATTCGACTATGTTGGGAGGACTTAGGGAAGATGAAGTTTCAGCTGCATTTTAGGTGTACACATATCCCACTTAACTTTAATTTATTCCTTTAGTGGTCCACTTACTTGGACTAAATCATATAATATGTTTACATGTGTTATTTACACATTTTTCACTCCATTTTGGCTATTTGTATTAGGTACCCTCAATTTAATTTTTCATTTTATTTTCTAAGTGTAATATTATTTATTTTTAATGGACATTTAGGTCAAAAGACACTTCGGGATGTCAAATGACCATAATGCCCCTGTTCGGGTTGCATTCCCGATTTTTCGGTAACACCGGGTTTTGTCTGTTTTTCGATTTCTCACTTTTCTTTGTACTAATTATGTAATTTTTTTTTTATCTTTCTAATGATATTTATTCTTCAATAAGGGTCTATTTAAGTCCTAAAAATGTTTTCCGTGGTTCCCGCAAATCGAGGCTAGTCAATGGTCCATGTCATACTTCCAAGTGATCACGCATCGCTAGGTTTCCCGGCTCACTTAACCTGGTTACATTTCTTTGCTATTATTTTTCCTTGTTTTTCTTGTATTTTCTTTTCTTGTATTTCATTATTTCATGTCTCCTCACTCATATTGAAGTGTGGTTCTAGGCATCCTAGCTGTCCGGACAACACTGGTCACCTAATGAACGCACTACCGAACTTAGGGGTGTTACAATTCTCCCCCCCTTAAATAAATTTCGTCCACGAAATTTTACCCAATAGCCATCTTACAATAGTCATACATTTATTTTTTTTTTTTTCCTTTCTATACGATCGTATAATCTTCTTTTCCTGAAATTGTATAAGATTTTTAACAATCTAATATAACGCTTAATTTGTTTGTATAACACCAATCTCCTCTTACTATTGTGTTGTCTAATATTTCGGTTCATGTTCCTTCTTGAATGATCCTTGAGGTCATGTTAGAACGATTTATCTAGTCATTGGTTCTCTGACCATTCTAGCCAATAGTCTTCCTCATTCGTAATATTTCTTTGTTATATATGAATCAACTGTTCAAATCTCTATTTCCATAACTCTTTTTATCTGTCAATATTCTATAACTTACTTCCTTTTGTACTGAACTATAACCTTTCGATATTCTAACTTTTGAGTTTTAGATCCCTAAGTAGGATTTTCAAACTTATTTCTAACAATTAAATTATGTCCTGGCATAACTATACCAAAACAGATACCGTTGGTAACTATTCTTATCTAGGTATACTATCGGGTAGTACGTAGCTCTACACAATAATCTCAAGTCAGTACTGTAATCTGCAACTTACAGTATAAACATCAAGAATATTGCATAGTTACTACGATACATCCCAATAGATCAAATTTTTTGATATTTTATCCTTTTCGAATTTACTGATATTCAAATCTTATTCTGATTACAATATCCATTAGCAATTACTAACAGTAACATCCTTGCCCTCATCTAGAGCAATTCCATTACTGCATCTTACTTTTACGTCCTCTTGCCTTACTTTAAGTAGGCTCGCCAATTAGCTTTATAATTTATGGTGTGTTAGAAAATACTTTTCGCCAATAAACTCTTTCAAAACTAATTTCACTTATTATCACAATCCTTAGCTTAAAGGACTAATCACTAATTCATAAAAATTTATTCCCCTGTAAAGGAATAACAACAGAACATATAGTTCTAACACTAACATAAAAGTATGAAAACTCTAGGTCAAATAATACATATATATATCTTAGTTACTAATTGAGAAAGTACCAGTAATAATGTCAAAAATCTCAGCCTCTTCTCTCTGCCGTATAGCGTATACTCTAGCTGAAGCATCACCTTGTTCTGGCTGATTCACAGTACTTTGACTTCCAGGTGTACTGCCCCTACCTCTACCTCTACCTCTACTAACTGATGGTGAACTCTTTGGGGTAGAAACTTGGGTTGATCCCTTTGGTGTAGTAAATGATCCAGAACGACCTGGATTTACACAATCCCTAGCAAAATGGCCAGTCTCCACAGTTAAAACATGCTCCTACGGCTCTATAACATACCCCACTATGTGGTTTACCACAAGTTTCACAAAGTCGATCTGACAGCGCATTCCTGGGTTTCTGTTGAGTTTGCTGATCCGATCGAGGTGGTTTCTGTCCAAAAGATCTATCTCTACCGGACTTCTTACTATCTCTGTCGTATCCCCCAAAGTTTTTCCTCTTTCCAAGAGGGACCACTAGAACACTGTTTCTCTGACTTTCCCTCTTTTCTGTCTTCTCTCCGATTTCTTTTTCTCAGAGCCACTTGATTCAATTCTTTCTAATTCTAGTGCTTGAGAAATAAGTTCAGAGAAGTTATTATGTTTGAATCCGACCACTTGTAATCTGATACTAGGCTTTAAGCCGGTTTCGAACCTCTTACATCTCTCCCTACTGGTGGAAAGTAGACTTACTGCATAATGGCTCAGGCGAAAAAACTCCCTTTCATATTCAGCCACCGATCTACTCCCCTGTTTCAGACTAGGAACTCTTGCAGTTTCTGATCTACATAAGCATCGGGACATATTTTTGTCCGAATTCTCGAGAAAGTCACTCCTGTGTTAGCACTGCAGTCCTACTGCATCATGGGGAATGGTTTTCCACCATCATAAGCATCCCCTCAGTAGCAAAGATACCGAGTATTCAAATCCGAGCTCCTCTGCAAGTGCGCTTTCTTGAATACCCTATCCATCCTTTCTAACCATTTCGCCTCTAGAGGATCTACTGTCCCCTTGAACTCTGTAGCCCCATATTTCATCAATTTGTCATATTGTCTAGCAGAAGACTGTGGTTGTACCACTGGAGTCTGTATTGGGGATTGAGTAGGCACATTACCAGCCGTTTGTTGGAACATTGCAGCCATCTGCTGAGCGAATCGAGCAGGAATCATGCGGGGGTGTCTTCTTGAACCACTAACATTTTGTAGGCCTGGGGCATCCCCTTGCACCTCAGCCTCAATAGATCGATCCACTAAACGATCACCCTCTTCCATAGTCAATGCGAGGATTCTAGATCTCCTGAACAAATAACACAAGGAGATTTCCTCCCGTTAGTGCATATTTATACTGTAATGTACTGTATGTATCAAACAATGATATTGAGCAGTTGTACTATGAAGAAAGAATATTCAAATAACATGTGAAAATAGAATTTAAAACTTTGCTCTGATACCACTAAAACATGTCACACCCTACCCCTCTATAAGGCATAACATGATCCCGTAGTATACCTAATAAATTACCAACTCCGTCTACTGATAACCCATTAAATATACTACAAGGGATTTTAAAAACTTTTCTTACTTCTTTTACAGTGGTGAGCACTATTTACAGGTGTTAAAAACCTTTTGATCCAAGTGATAGAACTAACACATTTGAATTATTTGGAATTTCAGAAAATTTTGTGTAATGCCATCTGTATTTTGGATAAAACAGTTCTTCCGAAAAACCTGTAAAAAGCACTTCAATTATTTTCCAAATCTCAACTCCAACATTTTTCTCAATACAACATATTTCTCAACTCAAATCCACAGTGATTTTTCAAAAGCTGAGATATATGAATTATAATACAAATTTTTACAAGTCAAAATAACTCATAATTATTTTACAACCTCAAGTTACAATTTGAATTTACAACTGCTCAAACCAAAACAATATGTACATACAGTGGTCATACATTACAGTACAAAATGCAAAAAGCAGTATACTCGTTATACCCGAAAAATCTCTCGCTGGAGGTACTAGCAGCCTAGTCTGCTACTGCATCTGTCATTTCACTGCGACAAAGAATAAAGCTATCGCTGAGACAATGTCTCAGTGGTGCACAACATTAACCAAATACAACTTTAAATCACAATTCATAAACCATATAATTAGTGGATACGTAAAACCATAGTTAAATTCCAGACAATGAATGTCATAAGAAATTTAAACTCCAATTCACAAATTATCAAAATTCATAATAACACAATTTAGTCAAATAGTTTAAGAATCTCAGATTGCCAATTCATACACAATCTGATCAAATTACTGAATAACACAGTGTTGCCAATCAATAACACAATTCAATCAAATAATTGAAGAATACAGTGTTGCCAATCAATATCACAATTTAAGCCATGACACAATTTTTTCGTACATGCCGTGTTGTACACCACGACAAGACATACTCACCCCAATAATCGAAATCAATGAGGGAGGAAGCTAGCTATATAATGAGTACTCATCCACACTCACCTCAGACTGGGAAGTCAAAGAGGGAGGAACATAATCATACTCACCCCAGACTGATAAGTCAAAGAGGGAGGAATAATCACACTCACCCCATTAATGGAGGAGGAACATAGTATCAGTGTCATGCCAATTGTGAGTCAAAACAATTCCAAACATTTTATTCAAATGATCCGTAAGAATCCAATAAATTTCCAAAGTCATAATTTCATTCACAAAATGGCAACACAATTCGTAATTCACTTCAATTTCCACAAAAACCATTTACAGTGCTTTTCAATCAATAAGTATCCATCAATATCATTCAAAAAATTTTTCACAGTTTCAAACCATTCACAATGTTTTTCAATCAATAAGTGTCCATCAAACACATTTCCACAATTTAAAACAATAATATACAAATAGTCAATATTTATTTCAATTGAAAAATTCAAGAGAAATAGTTGCTGTGCACAAACCTCTGATATTTGTCTCCTGGTCCTGACTCAGTATTTCTTTCCCTTTTGCTGAGTCCTTGTTAACTGAGAAACACAATTTGAAGTGTTTCAGTGCTAAATTAATTTGCCTCTAACGATAATGTTCGATAAACAATTCACTGAATACCTTTATTTGCTTAATCACCTAATATACCGACCCTCGATGTTTTCTAGGTAAATTAGGTTTTAGTGTCATTAATATGTCACATTCGATAGGGTTTTGGGTTTGGTACACGCTACCAATTTCATTTCCTTGTTTAGTGCATTTTATTGCAAATTGCTGGATTCCGGGATACTAGTTTGACCTAGCCGGACGGCCTAGTTCCCTTGGTTTTCAGGTTTCGGTCAAAACTACAAACTTGTAGATCTAGGTCTTATGGACCGCGGTGCAAAATTTTAGGTCATTCCGAGTTAAGTAGACCGAGTTATGGTCATTATACTATTGCTGGTCAAATGGTACCAATTTAGGTCAATTTGGTCAACTCTGGTTCGGCCAGTTTTTGGACCCGAACTTGTGCAAGTTGTTTGACTTGCTTATGGTCATTTCTGGGCTTTGGTGTCTTCATAAGACTTGTAGGTATGGGTCTTAACTATTCTTGGTCAAAATTTCAGGTCAATTGGACCTGGTTTGAGTGAGTTATGGCCTAAACACTCACTGCTGCCCAATTGGTCATTTTTCAGGTCCTAATTGCACCTAATCCGAATTGGTCATTTTCTTAGGTCACCTTGCAAGCAGAATTTTGGTATGTTTTCTCAATGAAAGTTGGCACATTTTGTGCCTAGTTTCACCTCCAATTGGTCTCATACCAATTGAGGTTACACATTTGAACTTATTGGCTAAAATGTACACTGCCCTTGGTTACTTTGCTTAACACACATCAATTACACACATTTACCTTGCAATATGTTTACTTTCCTACCATTTCTGTTTTGGTTCTTTACCAAAACCACATCCCACTTTACATTATCATCACTTTGGGCAGATTGCAATTATCTTCAATACACCAAATATAACTCTAATTCCCAAAGTCCAAACACAATTACACATACACATAACATTACTAGTTTTTACATACTCTTTACACAACAAGTTCATATACATATCCATCAATCCTTCTATGTCAATATTCTGCCAACACTTCCATGAATACATACATTTATCCAAGAGTTTCAAGGCTGCCGAAATTGTCCTTCAACACCAAATTGTCCTACAATTCATCAATTCCCATCCAAGTGCCAAAAATCACCATATAAATATGAAGTAATTCACTAGGTTATTAAATCATCATGATCAACATCCTTTCTCATCAAATATATGCACAATTATTTCATCAAATACATGACTCCATGGCTGTCCAAAATGAACACAACAATAACTCTTCAAACTTAAAAATTTTCCTTCACAAAACCAACACCCATAACATGTATACAAGTTTATCAAAGAAATCTTTAAAAATGCTAACTTACCTTATGGTTGGAACTTGCCAAACCTTGATTAAACTTCTCAAATTTGGTATCAAACTCTTCCTTATGATGTGTAGGCAAACTTTCATGAAGCTACTTAAGGGATTGGAGTTGAAATGAGGGGAGTTATGAGAGCTTGATGAAAACGTTAATGGTGGATTCTTTCTCCTTCAATTCGACTATGTTGGGAGGACTTAGGGAAGATGAAGTTTCAGCTGCATTTTAGGTGTACACATGTCCCACTTAACTTTAATTTATTCCTTTAGTGGTCCACTTACTTGGACTAAATCATATAATATGTTTACATGTGTTATTTACACATTTTTCACTCCATTTTGGCTATTTGTATTAGGTACCCTCAATTTAATTTTTCATTTTATTTTCTAAGTGTAATATTATTTATTTTTAATGGACATTTAGGTCAAAAGACACTTCGGGATGTCAAATGACCATAATGCCCCTGTTCGGGTTGCATTCCCGATTTTTCGGTAACACCGGGTTTTGTCTGTTTTTCGATTTCTCACTTTTCTTTGTACTAATTATGTAATTTTTTTTTATCTTTCTAATGATATTTATTCTTCAATAAGGGTCTATTTAAGTCCTAAAAATGTTTTCCAGGGTTCCCAGCCTGTATTAGTCAACGGTCCACGCCGTGACTTCCCGGTGCGGTCACCCATCGCTAGGTTTCCCGGCTCACTTAACCTGGTTACATTTCTTTACTATTATTCTTTCTTGTTTTTCTTGTATTTTCTTTTCTTGTATTTCATTATTTTATGTCTCCTCACTCATATTGAAGTGTGGTTCTAGGCATCCTAGCTGTCCGGACAACACTGGTCACCGGAACAGCAGAACGCACTACCGAACTTAGGGGTGTTACAATTCTCCCCCCCTTAAATAAATTTCGTCCACGAAATTTTACCCAATAGCCATCTTACAATAGTCATACATTTATTTATTTTTTTTTCCTTTCTATACGATCGTATAATCTTCTTTTCCTGAAATTGTATAAGATTTTTAACAATCTAATATAACGCTTAATTTGTTTGTATAACACCAATCTCCTCTTACTATTGTGTTGTCTAATATTTCGGTTCATGTTCCTTCTTGAATGATCCTTGAGGTCATGTTAGAACGATTTATCTAGTCATTGGTTCTCTGACCATTCTAGCCAATAGTCTTCCTCATTCGTAATATTTCTTTGTTATATATGAATCAACTGTTCAAATCTCTACTTCCATAACTCTTTTTATCTGTCAATATTCTATAACTTACTTCCTTTTGTACTGAACTATAACCTTTCGATATTCTAACTTTTGAGTTTTAGATCCCTAAGTAGGATTTTCAAACTTATTTCTAACAATTAAATTATGTCCTGGCATAACTATACCAAAACAGATACCGTTGGTAACTATTCTTATCTAGGTATACCATCGGGTAGTACGTAGCTCTACACAATAATCTCAAGTCAGTACTGTAATCTGCAGCTTACAGTATAAACATCAAGAATATTGCATAGTTACTACGATACATCCCAATAGATCAAATTTTTCGATATTTTATCCTTTTCGAATTTACTGATATTCAAATCTTATTCTGATTACAATATCCATTAGCAATTACTAACAGTAACATCCTTGCCCTCATCTAGAGCAATTCCATTACTGCATCTTACTTTTACGTCCTCTTGCCTTACTTTAAGTAGGCTCGCCAATTAGCTTTATAATTTATGGTGTGTTAGAAAATACTTTTCGCCAATAAACTCTTTCAAAACTAATTTCACTTATTATCACAATCCTTAGCTTAAAGGACTAATCACTAATTCATAAAAATTTATTCCCCTGTAAAGGAATAACAACAGAACATATAGTTCTAACACTAACATAAAAGTATGAAAACTCCAGGTCAAATAATACATATATATATCTTAGTTACTAATTGAGAAAGTACCAGTAATAATGTCAAAAATCTCAGCCTCTTCTCTCTGCCGTATAGCGTATACTCTAGCTGAAGCATCACCTTGTTCTGGCTGATTCACAGTACTTTGACTTCTAGGTGTACTGCCCCTACCTCTACCTCTACCTCTACTAACTGATGGTGAACTCTTTGGGGTAGAAACTTGGGTTGATCCCTTTGGTGTAGTAAATGATCCAGAACGACCTGGATTTACACAATCCCTAGCAAAATGGCCAGTCTCTCCACAGTTAAAACATGCTCCTACGGCTCTATAACATACCCCACTATGTGGTTTACCACAAGTTTCACAAAGTCGATCTGACAGCGCATTCCTGGGTTTCTGTTGAGTTTGCTGATCCGATCGAGGTGGTTTCTGTCCAAAAGATCTATCTCTACCGGACTTCTTACTATCTCTGTCGTATCCCCCAAAGTTTTTCCTCTTTCCAGTAGGACCACTAGAACTCTGTTCTACTGACTTTCCCTCTTTTTCTGTCTTCTCTGATTTCTTTTTCTCAGGAGCCACTTCAGATTCAATTCTTTCTAATTCTAGTGCTTGAGAAATAAGTTCAGAGAAGTTATTATGTTTGAATCCGACCACTTGTAATCTGATACTAGGCTTTAAGCCGGTTTCGAACCTCTTACATCTCTCCCTACTGGTGGAAAGTAGACTTACTGCATAATGGCTCAGGCGGAAAAATTCCCTTTCATATTCAGCCACCGATCTACTCCCCTGTTTCAGACTAGGAACTCTTGCAGTTTCTGATCTACATAAGCATCAGGGACATATTTTTGTCTGAATTCCCTGAGAAAGTCACTCCAGGTTAGCACTGCGCAGTTCTACTGCATCGTGGGGAATGGTTTTCCACTAGTCATAAGCATCCCCCTGTAGCAAAGATACTGAGTATTCAAATCTGAGCTCCTCTGTGCAGTGCAGTTTCTTGAATACCCTATCCATCCTTTCTAACCACTGTTCTGCCTCTAGAGGATCTACTGTCCCCTTGAACTCTGTAGCCCCATATTTCATCAATTTGTCATATTGTCTAGCAGAAGACTGTGGTTGTACCACTGGAGTCTGTATTGGGGATTGAGTAGGCACATTACCAGCCGTTTGTTGGAACATTGCAGCCATCTGCTGAGCGAACTGAGCAGGAATCGCAGATGCTGGGGGTGGTGTCTTTGAACCACTAACATTTTGTAGGCCTGGGGCATCCCCTTGCACCTCAGCCTCAATAGATCGATCGACTAAACGATCACCCTCTTCCATAGTCAATGCGAGGATTCTAGATCTCCTGAACAAATAACACAAGGAGATTTCCTCCCGTTAGTGCATATTTATACTGTAATGTACTGTATGTATCAAACAATGATATTGAGCAATTGTACTATGAAGAAAGAATATTCAAATAACATGTGAAAACAGAATTTAAAACTTTGCTCTGATACCACTAAAACATGTCACACCCTACCCCTCTATAAGGCATAACATGATCCCGTAGTATACCTAATGAATTACCAACTCCGTCTACTGATAACCCATTAAATATACTACAAGGGATTTTAAAAACTTTTCTTACTTCTTTTACAGTGGTGAGCACTATTTACAGGTGTTAAAAACCTTTTTGATCTGAAGTGATAGAACTAACACATTTGAATTATTTGGAATTTCTGTAAAAATTTTGGCAGAATGCCATCTGTATTTTGGATAAAACAGTTCTTCCGAAAAACCTGTAAAAAGCACTTCAATTATTTTCCAAATCTCAACTCCAACATTTTTCTCAATACAACATATTTCTCAACTCAAATCCACAGTCATTTTTCAAAAGCTGAGATATATGAATTATAATACAAATTTTTACAAGTCAAAATAACTCATAATTATTTTACAACCTCAAGTTACAATTTGAATTTACAACTGCTCAAACCAAAACAATATGTACATACAGTGGTCATACATTACAGTACAAAATGCAAAAAGCGGTATACTCGTTATACCCGAAAAATCTCTCGCTGGAGGTACTAGCAGCCTAGTGCACTACCATCTGTCTGTCTACCTGCGACAGCAATAAAAAGCTATCGCTGAGACAATGTCTCAGTGGTGCACAACATTAACCAAATACAACTTTAAATCACAATTCATAAACCATATAATTAGTGGATACGTAAAACCATAGTTAAATTCCAGACAATGAATGTCATAAGAAATTTAAACTCCAATTCACAAATTATCAAAATTCATAATAACACAATTTAGTCAAATAGTTTAAGAATACTGTATTGCCAATTCATACACAATTTGATCAAATTACTGAATAACACAGTGTTGCCAATCAATAACACAATTCAATCAAATAATTGAAGAATACAGTGTTGCCAATCAATATCACAATTTAAGCCATGACACAATTTTTTCGTACATGCCGTGTTGTACACCACGACAAGACATACTCACCCCAATAATCGAAATCAATGAGGGAGGAAGCTAGCTATATAATGAGTACTCATCCACACTCACCTCAGACTGGGAAGTCAAAGAGGGAGGAACATAATCATACTCACCCCAGACTGATAAGTCAAAGAGGGAGGAATAATCACACTCACCCCATTAATGGAGGAGGAACATAGTATCAGTGTCATGCCAATTGTGAGTCAAAACAATTCCAAACATTTTATTCAAATGATCCGTAAGAATCCAATAAATTTCCAAAGTCATAATTTCATTCACAAAATGGCAACACAATTCGTAATTCACTTCAATTTCCACAAAAACCATTTCTGATGCTTTTCAATCAATAAGTATCCATCAATATCATTCAAACAATTTTTCACAGTTTCAAACCATTCACAATGTTTTTCAATCAATAAGTGTCCATCAAACACATTTCCACAATTTAAAACAATAATATACAAATAGTCAATATTTATTTCAATTGAAAAATTCAAGAGAAATAGTTGCTGTGCACAAACCTCTGATATTTGTCTCCTGGTCCTGACTCAGTATTTCTTTCCCTTTTGCTGAGTCCTTGTTAACTGAGAAACACAATTTGAAGTGTTTCAGTGCTAAATTAATTTGCCTCTAACGATAATGTTCGATAAACAATTCACTGAATACCTTTATTTGCTTAATCACCTAATATACCGACCCTCGATGTTTTCTAGGTAAATTAGGTTTTAGTGTCATTAATATGTCACATTCGATAGGGTTTTGGGTTTGGTACACGCTACCAATTTCATTTCCTTGTTTAGTGCATTTTATTGCAAATTGCTGGATTCCGGGATACTAGTTTGACCTAGCCGGACGGCCTAGTTCCCTTGGTTTTCAGGTTTCGGTCAAAACTACAAACTTGTAGATCTAGGTCTTATGGACCGCGGTGCAAAATTTTATGTCATTCCGAGTTAAGTAGACCGAGTTATGGTCATTATACTATTGCTGGTCAAATGGTACCAATTTAGGTCAATTTGGTCAACTCTGGTTCGGCCAGTTTTTGGACCCGAACTTGTGCAAGTTGTTTGACTTGCTTATGGTCATTTCTGGGCTTTGGTGTCTTCATAAGACTTGTAGGTATGGGTCTTAACTATTCTTGGTCAAAATTTCAGGTCAATTGGACCTGGTTTGAGTGAGTTATGGCCTAAACACTCACTGCTGCCCAATTGGTCATTTTTCAGGTCCTAATTGCACCTAATCCGAATTGGTCATTTTCTTAGGTCACCTTGCAAGCAGAATTTTGGTATGTTTTCTCAATGAAAGTTGGCACATTTTGTGCCTAGTTTCACCTCCAATTGGTCTCATACCAATTGAGGTTACACATTTGAACTTATTGGCTAAAATGTACACTGCCCTTGGTTACTTTGCTTAACACACATCAATTACACACATTTACCTTGCAATATGTTTACTTTCCTACCATTTCTGTTTTGGTTCTTTACCAAAACCACATCCCACTTTACATTATCATCACTTTGGGCAGATTACAATTATCTTCAATACACCAAATATAACTCTAATTCCCAAAGTCCAAACACAATTACACATACACATAACATTACTAGTTTTTACATACTCTTTACACAACAAGTTCATATACATATCCATCAATCCTTCTATGTCAATATTCTGCCAACACTTCCATGAATACATACATTTATCCAAGAGTTTCAAGGCTGCCGAAATTGTCCTTCAACACCAAATTGTCCTACAATTCATCAATTCCCATCCAAGTGCCAAAAATCACCATATAAATATGAAGTAATTCACTAGGTTATTAAATCATCATGATCAACATCCTTTCTCATCAAATATATGCACAATTATTTCATCAAATACATGACTCCATGGCTGTCCAAAATGAACACAACAATAACTCTTCAAACTTAAAAATTTTCCTTCACAAAACCAACACCCATAACATGTATACAAGTTTATCAAAGAAATCTTTAAAAATGCTAACTTACCTTATGGTTGGAACTTTCCAAACCTTGATTAAACTTCTCAAATTTGGTATCAAACTCTTCCTTATGATGTGTAGGCAAACTTTCATGAAGCTACTTAAGGGATTGGAGTTGAAATGAGGGGAGTTATGAGAGCTTGATGAAAACGTTAATGGTGGATTCTTTCTCCTTCAATTCGGCTATGTTGGGAGGACTTAGGGAAGATGAAGTTTCAGCTGCATTTTAGGTGTACACATGTCCCACTTAACTTTAATTTATTCCTTTAGTGGTCCTCTTACTTGGACTAAATCATATAATATGTTTACATGTGTTATTTACACATTTTTCACTCCATTTTGGCTATTTGTATTAGGTACCCTCAATTTAATTTTTCATTTTATTTTCTAAGTGTAATATTATTTATTTTTAATGGAAATTTAGGTCAAAAGACACTTCAGGATGTCAAATGACCATAATGCCCCTGTTCGGGTTGCATTCCCGATTTTTCGGTAACACCGGGTTTTGTCTGTTTTTCGATTTCTCACTTTTCTTTGTACTAATTATTTAATTTTTCTTTGATCTTTCTAATGATATTTATTCTTCAATAAGGGTCTATTTAAGTCCTAAAAATGTTTTCCAGGGTTCCCCGCAGTCCAGGGCTAGTCAACGGTCCACGCCGTGACTTCCCGGTGCGGTCACCCATCGCTAGGTTTCCCGGCTCACTTAACCTGGTTACATTTCTTTGCTATTATTTTTCCTTGTTTTTCTTATATTTTCTTTTCTTGTATTTCATTATTTTATGTCTCCTCACTCATATTGAAGTGTGGTTCTAGGCATCCTAGCTTTCCGGACAACACTGGTCACCAGAACAGCAGAACGCACTACCGAACTTAGGGGTGTTACAAAGGCGAAGATGGTGAAGTTTATGCATGAGCAAGTTACAAAGCTCATTGAGGCCAAAAATGAAAAAATACAGCAAAACCAAACAAAAAGAGGAAGCAAGTGCAGTTTGAACCCGATGATCTATTGTGGCTTCACTTGAGGAAAGAGAGATTTCCAAATCAGAGGAAGTCCAAGCTATTGCCATGAGCTGATGGTCCATTCTGTGTGGTAGCAAGGATCAATAACAATGCCTATAAGGTGGATTTGCCTGCTGAGTATAATGTTTCTACTACTTTCAATGTTAGGGATCTTTCTCCTTACCTGGAAGATGATTTTAAGGATGGGGAAGAATTGGATTTAAGGGCAAATCCTAATCAACAAGGGGGAGATGATGTGCCATAAAATAACATGACATACAAGGGCCCATTGACTAGGTCCAAAAGCAATCTCGTTACTTTGCTTGCTTGTATTTAGAATTAAAGAACTTGGGCTGGACTTGGCAAGTCTATGGGGCATGTCTGATGGATGCATACTAAAATGTTTGGGCCTAAGTTAAAATAAAGATAATGGGCTAATTATGAAGAAAATAAGCCCATATGTGTGTAAAAGGCCCTTATTTGCTGTTTGGAATTGACCAAGTCGAAGAAATCAGAAGGAGATTGAAATATATTTCAAATAAGGAAGGAAATAAGGTTGAAAAGCCACCAAATCTCCTCAAATTCATGCATCACTATATGGGCAGATTTCTGAAGTGTTTTTTTTCATATATTCTATATTATTTCCTATTTGGAAGATTATTCAAACTTCCTATTTAGTAACCTTGCTATCTTTCCTTTATAGTGCTTGTAATCAGCCTATATAAAGGCCAACTCTTGTAAGCTCAAAGCATTCTGAATTTTAATCATAATAGCAAGTATTGCTTCTTCTTTTTTATCAAACATTATTTGTTTATAGCGAAGTCTTGACTTATCATAAGAGTTTCTTGTGTGGTGTCTTCATTGAGATTGTATTTTTTGTGGCGAGATTACTCTTATCGAAGTTTACATTCCATAGTTATCTTCTTATCTTGGCCTTTTATTATTGTTACATCTTAAATTATAAAATACCAAAAAGAAATTCTTTCTTTTTCTCTATTGAAGTTTATTTGGATATTATATTGCTTAATTGTGGCTTATTCTTATTCATTGATTCATTCCAGCAGAATTTCTTATTTTTCATAACTAATCAATTTCATTCTCTCCTTCACAAGGCACATCACTTTTCAATATAAAATATTTAAAGTTTAATTGGCAATTAACAAAAAAGTTAAGGTTCTTAATTCATTAATTAAAATATCAAAATATAGCAATTTAGATAACTAACTTTTCAGTACAAATTATAATTATTGAATTATAATGTCACTTAACACTACTTTGGCTATATATTTTTATGCAAAATACATATAACTAATGCCTATAATTCTTCTTGTAGGTTTTGATAGACTATCAACATTTCGCAATTTGGAGTCTCTTAATTTAGCTTATAACAGTTTTAACAATAGCATCTTATCATCTCTTAGTGGTCTTTCATGTTAAAGGTGACTTATTCTTTATATTTATTTATCTCAAGTAAAGTAAAATTTATATTTAATTATTGTTGATATTATTTTTAATGTAAATTAATGTTAAATAGTCAAAGTATATAAAAGTTTTAATTCTACTAACAGATATTAGAATCTTTGCTTAATTGATAGGTTATGATAATATATAATTGTGGCATCTGAACTGAAACATGATGGGGATAAGAAATTCTTTAAAAATTATCATGATAATATTTTTGAATTTTGAATAATAAATATAAAAATCATAGAAGAAATGGATTTATATAATAAAGATAATGAGACTAACTTACAATTGACATTAGTTGAATGAGACTTTTGTGAACTATCTTTGATATTCAGTAACTTTTCCAAGAGATTGATAAACTATGTGCTCAAGTTGTGTTGTTTATATGGATTATTTTTATGATTCTTATGAATCAATGTTATCTTTCTTCTCATTCTATTGTATCTGAACCTTGCTTATGTTAATAGTTGGAGCTCTCTTTTTTGAATGTTGTATTCATATTAAGATGCAGATCTTTTAAGCTTCAATTTCAAAATCCTTTTTCTTTTGGAAAGAGCTACTGAGTAATTATATGAGCATTAAAAATTGAGGGACAGATTGGAATCATGCCTGATTTCTTCCATATTTGAACAAAACTGATTCACCAAAAATCCTATAAAACAAATGCAAAGTGAAATAAACATGATAAGTATAAAGAATTGATGAATTAATCAAATTCCATATCAAGTATAAACCATTCAGATTTATTAGGTTCAATCATTCAATAATTTTAGTTGTAAACAAATAGATTGATTTGAAATGATGCCAGGAAAAAGATAAAATCATTACACCATAAAAATATGAGTAGAAGACACTTTAACCCAAATATAAATAACAACTATTTGTACCTTCAGTTTTTGTGTGTCAAACTTTAATGATGATATTTTCAATTTAAGAAAAAATAATAATAAAAGGAAAATACAAAAATTAAAGATAGAGGGGAGATTGGAGGATGAGGAAGAAAGAGTATATGCAAAATAGTAGGAATGGTAAGTGAAGGGAAATTAGTAAATAGGAAAAGATAATTATGAAGAAAGCAATGGATGGAATTATTAGAAATCCAGTTAGATCATGTATAAATATTATCATTGAGTAATCATTTTGCTATGGTAACTAACCTTTGTTACTTCATTTCCATAGTTATTAGAGGGAGCATGCAGATGTAGAAATGTCATTTTTTGAGGGCTATTTCCATCGGCTTTCGTACCCTAAACCATCTAGTATTTGATGAAAGAGGAGCGAATATCTCTACTAAAGCAACTAATTCACTAACACATAACCACTGGGTGGAAGGAAGTGTGGAAGTCTTTGATATCTTTGATACCAGAAATGGGTTTGTCGTATCAAGGAAGAGAGAGAGAGAGAGAGAGAGAGAGAGAGAGAGAGAGAGGAAAAGTGTTTAAAATGACATAGTTCTAATGTTTACAATATATAAGTAGTCACAAAATTGCATTTTTTGGAATAAAATTAATATTTTTTATGAGTGACCCGCACACAATATAATTTGTTGTAGTTTCCAGCTTTAAGGTGCCAAATTTCAAATTCTATTTTTTTTCATATATTTATCTTAAAATTTACTATAAAATAAAAGGATTATAAATTTAACATTTATTATTAAAATTTATAATAAGTAATTAAAGTGTTTATAATTAAAATAATAAATATAACTATTTAGTTTAAAATTATAAAATTTATCATTATAATTTTATAACGATAAAATTACAAAATTTATCATTATATAAAAAATGTATTTATATTAATTAAACTTAAAATAAATAGAAAAATTACTGAGGGATGGAATACTTTTTGATATTTTATTTTGAAAACCGGATTGTGCACGTTTTGGAAGAGTCATATGTAATTTTTAACAGTTTGTTTTGTAATAATTGTGAATATAGATATTATAATTGTTTATTTTGTGTTGAAGATTAGTCTATCAATTCTTTATATTCCTGTTAATTTTTTTATGGTAATGTTAGCATTTCCCTCATTTGCTTTAGTTTTACTAAGTTGTTATTAATTTTTCAAATTTTATTATATGTTCTTATTAGTTGTGTAAGTATCCTCTACGTTGCAAGCGATCATGCCATGATTCTCTTTGTTTCTATGTGTTATCCTTTCAGAATTTTATTGATGAGAAAACCCTTTTGTATCTCTTGGTTGGACCATATTCATGGAGTTTTGAATTAGAAGCATATGGAACTAAGTAGAATTAAGCAAGAAAACTCAAAAACACAAGAATGGGATTGGTCAGATTTAAACCCTTTTTGGTATTTTATGTTTAATTTTGCAAACTAAAGTATAAGAAATGCAAAGGAAAATATTTTTGTAGTTTTGATGTTTATGAATTGATACTAAAAACAAAACAAGAATGATAAAAGGATAAGTAGAATAAAGAAATTATTTGCTAACTTCAGAATGCCACAAAGAACCCAATCATCAAAGGTAGATGCCACACAAGAAATCTTATGATAAATAAACTAATTCGCCACAATCACACTTAATTGATGAGAATTGAAATTTGATAGCACAATGTTAACTTCTCTCAATTATCTATTATTCGATTTCTCAAAACAAACATTACATATATAGGCTAATATATAGGCAAAGATAAGAAACTTAAAAAAAAAATTATACAAAAACTAATTAGGAACTTAATAGTATCTCTAACTAAGAAATAACAAAGAAAATGAATTAAAAGAAAGTAGCACAAAGCTTCCTAAATTAGTTGGCTAAATTCTTCTGAAGAAGAAGCTTGAAATATCACGTCCAAGTAGAAAAGAAGTCTCCTAAAGTTGGTTGCCTCATGATGGACAAGTTTGGAGAAAAGAAAAGGGATCTTGGAAAGTTTAAAAAACATTCCTTAATTAAAAGTGATTCCCCTAAATCTTCCTTAACAAAAAGTTATTCTTCTTTTAATTATATGTCAAGTTAACTTGTCAAACTCCCAAACACCTAAGGAAAGACCTCTAAAATGTCACTTTGACTTGGCATAAGTCTAAGTACTGATTGGTCTTCAATTCTAACTCCAATTAGGCCCATATGCCAAGTAAGCTTCCCATAGCACTTGGGCTTTGACTTTTCTATACTAAACCATTCTAGGTAGCCCCATGCATGCCTAATAAGCTCTCCCAATATGGACTTGACCTTTTCCTTCTCAGGCCCCCATGTGTTGCTCCATAGCCCACAAAGCTACTTAAACATGGACTTTAGTTTAGATCCCTTTTTAGGTATCACTTTCCTAAGCCCATCACACATTAATCCCTATGGTTCACCTAGCATGCTGCATGTTGCACCTTGCATGCCCCATGCCAAAGTTATGTGATCTTAACCTTTGCTTCCACCTTTCATGCTTATGGTTAACAATTTAAACATGCCCTAAACTTGCAATTTCCATGTTTTAAGCTAAGAACTTGCTTCTTATAACTTTCATGGATTGGCTTCAAAGGCCTAGATTTTGTTAAGCTCATCGGAGGCATATTTTACACTGCTTCTTAAAAAGGATTTGCCCTCAAATTCTTGCTAAAGAAATTAAGAAAAAAAAAATCTTAGTTCACCATTTGTTTGGACAGACCATGATCTCCTTTTGATAGAGGAACAAAAATGCCAAACACTTTTGGTACCTTGATGTGTGCCTCTTCAAACCTGTAATTTGTCAAAGATAATGAAACTTCATTGAGAATGGTTAGTTATAAAGACATTAATTCTTCATTTTTCTCTTCATCATCTTGTGATATGGAATTCAAGGAAAGAAATTCTCCCTCATCAATATCCATAACAATTTCTTATGAAGGTTTATCTTGCTCCTCCTTAATTAAGGGTACTTCGTGCTTGCTCTTAACTTCTTTTTGAATAGGTTGAAAGCTTGTCTCCTCCTTTAGTTCAAAATTTGATTATGTAGAAGCTGATTTGGCACCATTCATACATTGGCATTTCACTTTATATGCAACTTGAATTAGTTCATCCAATGAATCAAATGGTTGCAATTGCACTATTACAATACCATACCTCAATCCTACAAGAAATCTTGCAATTGTTTATTGTTGAGTCTCATGACAATCATAGCACTCTATGAACTCCATCAAGGATTCCTGTACACACTTGTCATCTTACTTCAAGTTTTAAAGTCTATTCGTCCTCTCCAAAGATTGGTCGATATGATAGAGTTGCGTCAATATATCTTTGTAACCTGTTTCAAACATTTTTTTACAAAACATTCAACCCACACACTCTCTCACATGTTTTCACTCTTAAGAACACAAAGTGCTACCACCTAAGATCTTATGCCAAAATGATGTGCCTTGGTGAGGGAAGAAAATAATACACTTGATTTAATCAAAAGGAAATTTGAATGAAAGAGAGAAATAAGTAAACTAAACTGAAACAAGTATGAAACTAAGTAAAATTAAGCAAGAATACTAAAAAAAAAAAACACAAGAATGGGATTCGGTCAGATTTAAACTCTTTTTGGTATTTTATATTTAATTTTGCAAACTAAAGTATAAGAAAGACAAAGGAAAATCTTTTTTTAGTTTTAATATTTATGAACCGAAACTAAGAACAAAATAAGAAAGATAAAAGAATAAGTGGAAAAGAGAAATTCTTTGATAAGTTCAGAATGCCACAAAAAAACTAATCTTCAAAGGTAGATGCCACATAAGAAATCTTATGATAAGTCAAGTAATTTGTCACAATTACACTAGATTGATAAGAATTGAAATTTGATAGCACAATGCCAAGTTCTCTCAATTATCTATTATCTAAATTACAAAAAACATTACATATGTAAGCCAATATATAAGCAATGATAAGAAATTAAAGAAGAAAATTACAAAGAATCTAATTAAGAACTTAATAGTATCTCTAAGTAAGAAATAACAAAGAATACTAATAAAAGGAATGTAGCACAAAACTTATTAATTTAGTTGGTTGAATTCCCTTAAGAAGAAGCTTGAAATATTATGTCCAAGTAGGAAAAAAGTCTCCCAAAGTTGGTTGCCTTATGATGGACTAATTTGGAGAAAAGAAAAGGGATCTTGGAAAAGTCAAAATGTTCCTTAACTAAAAGTGATTCCCTAAAATCTTCTTTAACAAAAAGTGATTCTTCTTTTGATTACAAGTCAAGTTGACTTTTTAAACTCCCAAATACCTAAAGAAAGACCTTCAAAACATCACTTTGACTTGGCCCAAGTCCAAGTATTGATTGGTCTTCAATTCCAACTCTAATTAAGCCTATACGCCAAGTAAGCTTCCCATAGCACTTAGGCTTTAACTCCTCTACAGTAAACCATTCTAGGTAACCCCATACATGCCTAATAAGCTCTCCTAATATGGCTTGACTTTTCCTTCTTAGGCCCCTATGTGTTCTTCTATAGCCCACCAAGCCACTCAAACATGGACTTTAATTTAGAGCCTTCTTTAAGTCTTAGTTTCCTAACACCAAATAAGCTTAATTCTTTAACATCCCAAATTAATCCTTATGGCACACCAAGCATGCCCCATGTTGCACCTTTGCAAGTGTGATTTTAACCTTTGATTCCATGGTAAATGATGCTTAAACATGCCCTAAACTTGCAATTTCCAAGTTTTAGGCTAAGAACTTACTTCTTATAACTTTCATGGATTGGCTTTAAAGACCTAGATTTTATTAAGCTCCTTGGAGGCACATCATACCCCCCCCCCCCTAAATTTTAAAAAGGATTTACGGTTAAATTCGTACCAAGGACATTAAGAACAAAATCTTGGTTCACCATTTGTTTGGACACACCATGATCTCCTTGGGGTACAGGAATAAAAATACCAAACACCTTTGGTACCTTAACGAGTGCCTCTTTGAACCTGCAATTTGTCAAAGCTATTGAAACTTCATTAGGAATGGTTAGTGATACATTAATTCTTCACTTTGTTGTTCATAATCTTGTGTTATGGAATTCAAGGAAAGCACTTCTCCCTTATCAGCATCCACAACAATCTCTTCTATAAGGTCATCTTGTTAGGTGGCTTAACATATCACAAAATTTGAATTTTTTTTAATGTGATTCATCTCTCTTTCTCTCTCTCTCTCTCTCTCTCCCCCCTCCACATGATAGACCCCTATTTTTAGTACACTGAGGACTTACATATATGAGGTAGTAAGGAGCCCGATGATGAAGACAATGGAAGCCTCCAAAGTGCCTAGAGAAACTAAAAAGATGGAATGGGATGTTCTTTACATAAAAAATAAATAATAATAAAATAAAATAAAAAGATGAAAAGTAATTAAAAAAATACAAATAGCATAGGAAGTGTAATAGGCTTGTAAGCAAAGACATGGCCTGTGCTTTAACTAGACTAAACCTAGAGCTACAGTGAATTAAAGTGAGCTCAGGGAGTGCCAACTAAAGCAAGGCTTAGTAGGACCTCACTTCAAGCCCATTTTATCTAACCCTGATAGGTAAAGAGTGGACCTGGACCTATTCTTGCACCTAGGGAGAAATCAAGCTGGAATAGGAAGAAAATAATAGAAAATAATTAAAAAATAAATTAAAAAAATAAAAATGGGCAGTACATCTTCTCTTAGTCAAATTAGAAAGAGTGAAAAAGGGAAAGAATCAAACTAAATAGGTTAGCAATATAACTAGTTAGGAAGATTGGTCGAAAGTCAAGTCTTTACCTAATTGGTGAAGATTTGATCTTATTAAATAGAAAAGCCTCTATAAATACCTCTCCTTAGGACCTAAATAGGACATCTAGACAATTTCTACTATTAAGACAGCCAAAAACACTCTCAACCCTAGCCTCCCATAACACACACGTCGTCCTTAACTCCCACACTTACCACACTCCTCCTATGCAGCTGATTCTACACTTTTTCTTCTTCTTTTCCTTTTCTTTTGGTTTTCAAGGGTAATACACACTAAAGGCATATAATAAACATGTAAAATATTTCATTCATATCTTGTTTATGTGTTTGAAAGGTTCTTTAAGTCTTGCATGACAACTGAATTGATCATAGTTTGAGGGCAACACCCACACACTCTATGTAATTCTAGAGATGATTTGCTACTATTGGACTCTAAAGTCATAGTTGGGCACATTTTCTTGTCCCAAAAGTATTTTTCCTAGATTCTAAACTCAAAACCACATAACTTTCATGCGTAAGTTATCTTGATCTAATTTGTAGATTTTAAGATATGATTTTTTTTTATTTGAAGTTTCACATCTGATTTTGTATGCCTCTCCTTGACGCTGAAATTTTAAAGGGAATAACTCGACAAAGCTCTCACCTTTTTTAGTAATTCTTAAGCCTAAATTGGAGTTTAGAATGTCCTATAAAATGTTAATCTTTTGAGTTTTCTCTAATTCTGTACGGATTTATATGCAAACTTGCTTTTAAAAGTTATGACAAATATTGGGTACATGTAAACAACATTGGCTTTGAAATTTGAATTTAATTTTTTTTTTGTTCTTTTTTATTATTTCTTTTTTCTAAGTCAAACATGATGTCTTGGGATCATTTCTATAAAATTTCATCCATTTTTATACTTGTTTTCTATTTTTTATAGACTTTTTATGGTTGCTGCCTCTGAGACAAAAGGTAAAATTTAATAATCTAATTTTGTGAGTTTCATCTTTCTTATTATTTGATCTAAAACTAACACTTTGGCTCTTTTTTTAGGTGTTTTTGGAACCTAAAAACTATAGAGTAGACCAAAGGAATGGTGGCTAGGGTTGAATCACAACCCTAGCCGAATTACATGTTTGGACTTAGGAGATTTGTTTCCCTTTTTCTTCTGTGACTACCTTAATTTGAGTTTTTTTTCCTTAATTGCTTTTCCTTTTAAATATGGAAATAAGTGTGAATATGGTAAGCATGCAAATAAGGTAAGTTTTATATATGGTAAGTCACTTATTACTTTCCTAATTCAAGAATGGTAAGTTTAAATAAGGCAAGTACCCCAAATAAGGAAGGTGATCTCTTCAAATAAGGCAAGTGGACCTAAACTAACAAGGAAACTCCAATGAATACTAAAAGGTAGATCAAAGCTTAAATGGAATCTCAAGACCTCTTACATAAGGTATTGGGCCTAATAGGCCTTGTAATAAATTAGGCTTTATTATTTAAAGTTTGGGTTTGTAAATTTTTTTCTTCCCTCCCCCCACCACTGCTAACCCTTCTTTCTTTAGTTTTAAGATTAAATTAAAGGGTTGTAATTTTTTCGCCTCCCTCTTTCTTTGTATGGTTATTTATTTACTTTTAATCACCTAAATATGCATGTAAATAACTTAGGAAACTAATTTAGGGAAAAAAGGTTAAAACTAAAAAAGGAAGTTGCAAGATAGAAACATAGGATGCATGCTTAGGGTGTTCTCATTTGTTTCTAATATATGTGGATCAATCCTAAGGCATGAAATAAATTAGAAACATACTTAATAGAGCAACAAGGTAAATATGGTAACAAGTTTAACATGATATAGGACTACTTGTATGCGATGTAATGGGTACAATATGCTTGATTGAACAAATTGTGCATGTGTAGAGATGCATTGTGAATGAACAAGAATTTTAATATAGAAACACTAAGACATGCTATAAGAAACACAAGTAGGGGACTGGCTCTTTCTAAGAAAAGTCCTAGCGAAAAGAGTGTCTAGCACCTTCCCTCTTAAGTACCCACTATCCCAAATGTAGGCCATTGAATTCATGGAAAGAGAAGGGTAGCAGACCTCTGCAAGGGTAGAGTCAACATCCACGTCTCTTATGAAGTATTTGTCCCAATTATCATCCGAATGGCAACTCTAATTAATCCTCCATCTTTTGAGGTGTTTATATCTAAGCTCCATAGTAGTATTATGGGAAGATATAACTAAACTAATTGGAGAAACAAACACGCCATCCATACACATTTATATGTAGCTTTCCTAAAAAAAAAAACCCCATTAAATCCCTAAATCCCTTCCCCTATCATTTGCATCTAACACCTACAAATGGATAAAGGGATACTATTTAAGGTTAAGATTTGGTGGCAAGTTTGTATTTTCTACTCAATGATGGGGGGAAGGGACGAAAATAGGTTTTGTATAAAGCACAAGCCCAGTTTCACAATTACAATGAAAATTAACAAAAGCGATGCAAGTAAGAATTTAAGCAAAAGACAAAAATCAAATTAGTGATCCAGTAGACTACAGCAAGATTAATAGCATTGAGGAAATGAAACAATCAAACAACGAATTCCACGAAGAGCTCACATTCATAGCTAAAGAACTCTACCTTCTCTTGCAACTTCTTTATCATTGAAATGAAAAAAAAATATAAAAAAAAGAAACCAAAAGCCAGTAATTTATGAATATAAAGGAAATTATCATAATAACAAAAAGAAAGGAAATTAACAATGGATGGGAACAAAAGGGATGATAAAGTGGGGACAATTGGTAGCGATGAGATTAGAGAGAATGCTAGAGAAGACATTGGCACTATAACCCACATTGCTGCTACTCTTATAATTAATTAATTACAAGCTTGAGATTTGGTGGCAAATTTGTATATTTTGTTCAATGATGGGGAAGGGATGAAAATGGATTTATTTGGGAGAGCTTTAAGGCGAGAGAGAGATGAATCACTTTAAAAAAATTTTAAAATAGTGACATGTCAAGCCACTCGGCATCCCAAGTGTTCAAAGTCAAAATCCCCAATTTTGATTTTGGTAATTGAATAAAATTTCTTCATACGTAAAATTTTTGGTTTGACTGTCCAAAATTAAAAGTTTTGGATAAAATGACCAATCAACGCAAATGTTTAGATTTTTTTAGCCAATAAGCCTTAAAAAAAACTGGGGTTTATATATAGAAAAAAATGAACAAACCTAAACCAAGTTGAACTAGGAATAGGCTATTTGATAGAAATAAAACTCTTTTTTTTTTCATCCTTTTAATTTTTGGCCACTAAGGGACAATTATTGATTTATTTATCTTTTATTTATTTAATTTATTTATTGATTAATTTTAAGGCCTAATTAATTATAAAGAGCAAAACCAAAGCCCATATGTAAGCCTTCTTCTTATGGTTGGCTGAATGAGTATGAGAATGAGGCCCAGTGAGCTTGGCCTTTTACTTAGCTTAGTTTAAGTCCTTATTGGCCCTTTAGGGGCTTTGGAAGGCCTGAAGCTTAGACTAGCTGAATGGCACAAGCTTCTAGCCTTGATGTCACACCCTACCCCTCTGTAAGGCATAACATGAGCCCGTAGTATACCTAATGAATTACCCACTTCGTCTACTGATAACCCATTAAATACACTACAAGGGATTTTAAAACTTTTCTTACTTCTTTTTACAGTGGTGAGCACTATTTATAGGTGTTAAAATTTTTTGAACTTAAGTGAAAGAGATAACATATTTGAATTATTAGGAATTTCTGTAAAAATTTTGGCGGAGTGCCCTCTGTATTTTGAATAAAACAGTTCTTCAGAAAACCTGTAAAAGCACTTCAAATATATTCCTCAATCTCAAACTCCAACATAATTCAACACAATATGTTTTTCAACTCAAATCCACAATAATTTTTCAAAGACCGAGATAAAAGAAATACAGTACAAATTTTACAAGCCAAAATAACTCATAATTTATTTTACAACTTCAATGTACAATTTTAATTTACAAATGCTCAAAACCAAGAACAATATATACATACAGTGAACATACATTACAGTGAACATACATTATAGTACAAAATGCAAAATGTGGTATACTCAATATACCCGATGATCTCTCACTGAATGTACTAGCAGCCTAGTCTCACGCCTCTGTCTGTCTATCTACTGCGGCGATAAAGAATGGAAAGCTATCGCTGAGACAATGTCTCAGTGGTGCACAATATTAACCAAATACAACTTTAAATCACAATTCATAAATCATATAAATGATGGATACATAAAACCATAGTTAAATTCAAGACAATGAATGTCATAAGGAATTTAACACAATATCACAATAAGTCTCAGTAATCAAAACATAGTTAAATTCAAAAGACAGTGAATGTCAATAAGAATTTAAACTCCAATTCACAATATCACAATAAATCTCAATAGTCAAAACATGGTTAAATTCAAAAGACATGAATGTCAATAAGAATTTAAACTCTATTTCACAAATTATCAAATCGCATAATAACACAATTTAGTCGAACAATTTAAGAATACAGTGTTGCTAATTCATTCACAATTTAAGCCATGACACAAAATTTCCGATCAATGCCGCGTTGTACACCACGACAAAGCAATCACAACCCCACTAATCGAAATCAATGAGGAAGGAAGCTAGCTATATAATGAGTACTCATCCGATCACCTTAACTGGTAAACCAGAGAGGGAAAAAAATAAACGATCACGACTCCATAAATGGAGAAGGAAAATAAACGATCACAACCCCATAAATGGAGAAGGAATGATATGATACTATCATGCTAAGTGTGAACACAAAATCAATTCCAAACATTTTATTCAAATGATTCGTGAGAATCCAATAAATTTCCAAAGTCATAATTTCATTCACAAAATGGCAACACAATTCATAATTAACTTCAATTTTCACAAATCACACTAAATCAATTTTTCCACAGTTTCAAACCATTTACAATACTTTTCAAGCAATAAGTATCCATTCAAACACATTTCCATAATTGAAAACAATAATATACAAACAGTCGTAATTTATTTCAATTGAAAAACTCAAAAGAAATAACTGTTGTGCACAAACCTTTGATAACTGTCTCCTGGTCTTGACTCAGTGTTTCCTTCCCTTTCCCTGAGTCTTTGCTAACTGAGAAACACAATTTGAAGTGTTTTAGTACTTAATTAAACTGTCTCTAACGATAATGTTTGATAAATAATTCATTGAATGCTATTATTTGCTTAATCAACCTAATATATCGACCCTCGATGCGTTATAGGTAAATTAGATTTTAGTGTTACTAATATGTCACATTCGATAGTCTTTTAGGGTTGGTACATGTTACCAAGTTCATTTCCGTGTATACTGCATTTTCTTGCAATTTGCTGGATTCCGGGATACTAGTTTGACCTAGCCGGACGACCTAGTTCCCTTGGTTTTCGGGTTTTGATCAAAACTACAAACTTGTAGATCTATGTCTTATTGCACGTGGGGCAAAATTTCAGGTCATTCTGAGTTATGTAGGCCAAGTTATGGTCATTTTACTATTGCTGGTCAAATTGCATCAAAATTGGTCACTTTAGGTCATTTTAGGTCAATTTTGGTTCGGCCAGTTTTTGGACCCGAACTTGTGCAAGCTGTTTGACTTGCTTATGGTCATTTCTGGGCTTTGGTATCTTCATAAGACTTGTAGATATGGGTCTTAACTATTCATGGTTAAAATTTCAGGTCAATTGGACCTGTTTTGAGTGAGTTATGGCCTAAATACTAACTGCTGCCCAAATGGTCAATTTTCAGGCCTTATTTGCACTTAATCCGAATTTGGTCATTTTTCAAGCTACCTTGCAAGCAGAATTTTGGCAAGCTTCCTTCATCAAAGTTCGCACATTTTGTGCCTAGTTTCACCTCCAATTGGTCTCATACCAATTAGAGTCACACACTTAAAGTTATAGGCCTAAAACTCAAACTGCCTTATTGCATTTCTTTCATACACATCAAGGATCACTCCTAACACTTACCAAACTCAACATTCAAGTCAATTCTGGTTGTACCATAACCTAAACATAATTTACAACATATTGTAGGTCATTTTGGCAGCTTACAATTACATTCAACATACACCATAAAGTGCAGAATTTTTCAACTCAATTACAACAATTCAAGTACCTAACCATAACACTTTTACATGTTCAACTTCACACTATCATACATACCCTCAAACTGCCATAACCACTATCACAATTTAATACCATTATTCCATAAACCAAGCATGAATTCCAGCATTCCTCAAGAGTTAACAAACTGCCGCAATGGTACCTTTACATTCCATTAATTTTCAAGCTTCAAATTTCAATTCACATTTACATATACTAAGTATACATCACCTAAACAATTTCCTACACAATATACATTTAATCAATCATTTAATTCACCATTTACAAGCAAAAATAAACTGCCTTCAAAGTGTTTCCATGGCTGCCAAAAGTACACATCCCCATTCAACATCAAACCTGAAAAATTTCTCCATAAATCAAACACCCATAACATCTTTACAAACTTTAACAAAGCAACAATCAAAAACTCAAACTTACCTATTGATGAGGCTTGTTAAATCTTCACTAAACTCCCTTGATTTTGGTATCTACTTTTTCCTTGTGAGGTGGGGATCAAGATTAGTGAAGGAACTTTGGTGTTTGGAGGTGAAATGGAGGAGATGATGAAGCTTGAATCAAATGCAGCAATGGTGGATTTCTAAGGTTCCATTTTGGCTTGGATGAAAGAAATGAAGAAGATGATGTTTAGTGGAAGTACACCTGCCCATAAGATGTTAATTTAATTCCCATAGTGGTCCACTCACCTTAATTAAAGTATATTATATGTTTTAATTGATAATTACTCCATTTACCCTCCATTTTTGGCTATTTACATTAGGTACCCCTAATTTAATTTTTCATTATGTTTTCTAAGTGTAATATTATTTATTTTTAATGGACATTTAGGTCAAAAGACAACTTGGAGTGTCAAATGACCACAATGCCCCTGTTCGGGTTGCATTCCTGATTTTTCAGTAACACCGGGTTTTGTCCGTTTTTCGATTTCTCACTTTTCTTTGTACTAATTAATTAATTTTTCTTTAATATTTCTAATAGTATTTGTACTTCAATAGGTGTCTATTTAAGTCCTAAAAATATTTTCCAGGGTTTCACGCAGTCCAGGGCTAGTCAACGGTCCACGCCGCGACTTCCTGGTGCGGTCACCCATCGCTAGGGTTCTCGGCTCGCTTAACTTGGTTGCATTTCTTTGCTATTATTTTTTCTTTGTTTTTCTTGTATTTTCTTTTCTTGTATTTCATTATTTTATGTCTCCTCACTAATATCGAAGTGTAGTTTTAGGCATCCTAGCTGTCTGGACAACACTGGTCACCGGAACAGTAGAACGCACTACCGAACATAGGGTGTTACACTTGGTTTAGGTTTAATTGAGCTTTAATAGCCTTTTAATATCTCTAATTGCTCTAAAATCATTTTTATATATTTTCCATCAATTCCAAATGTCCCTGAGGTGTCACAGAATTCCTTTTAATGCTCTAAATTATCATCATTGGCTCCTCAATACTTTCTATAAATGCACATGCTGAAGGGTACCAAAAATAGGGGTCTACACAAGGTGTCTCTATATTGGATGAGATCAAGGAAGATGGGTGAGGTCCTAAAATGCCAATTGTTATTATTTGTTGAGATAAGGCATTATCCCTTGGTATTATGGTGGGCATATGTTGCATGTTAGGTTGGACTCTTATGGATATGGGTTGCATGGTTTACATGTTTTATGGCTCGGTTTGTGGTGCTAGTAAGAGAATAGGCCCACTGTAATCATATAGTCAATTGGTGATATTTTCTTATGGTGTCGAGAATGGGAATACCTGTCATTAGATATGAATTTTGCTATTATTAGTGTCCAAGCAAATGTACCATTTATGTAACTTATTGTACCCTAGAAAAATGCATGGTTTATATTTAAGTGCTAATTTTATGTGCATATGGTTTGAGCCAAAAATAACAGAGACATTGAAATACATAAAAATCAATATATTTCGGTGTTAATTTAAATAATAGCTTAACAGGTGTGGATAGATTTGTGTGAACTAATAGCAATTTATTGATTGTGTAAATTTTGGTCTCGAATGCATAGGGCCACCATGATGGAGAAGTGCACATCTAGTTTCAACAATGTGTTGGCACTTACACTCAGCACATCCATTCTACTCTAGGGTGTGTGAACAGGAAATTCATTGGGTTATGCTATTATCATTGAGATATTTTGAACAAGGTTATCAAACTCGCTTTTTTAACCTAGAATCGGTGAAGTGGTTGTAAAATCACATCATAAAATTGAATCGTAAAGTCATAAAATTTTACAACTTACATAAAATACCTTTCAAAAAAAAAAAATAACTGTATTTATATGAATATATAGATAAACTTTCACATACATTTAACCATAAGAAGTTATTAAAAAAAAAAAGCTTTCTAATATATTGTTCAATTTTATATGCAAATTATTTTAATTTAAATTAAATATTTTCCTCCCCAAGTTATCAATATGATAATATTTAAAATTATACACACATGCACGCACGCACACAAATATACAAGAGTCATATTTTATAGTATAATTCCAAGTTTTAAATTTTAAAAAGATGTAAATACAAATAATAGAAATATTTGATGAATATATAAATTAGATCATATTTATCATAATTTAAATAAAACAAATGTTGTTTAAAAATAATATAAAAATTACAATATATACATGATAATTATAGTAGCAAATAATAGACTAAAGAATGCCAAATGTTTATTTCAATTCACAGTTATATCCATAACTTCTAATTTTGTGTGAAATAGCCAAACGTTTAAATTTTGTCATGATTATATTCAAAGAAGTTGAATTGAATTTGAAGAGTTAATGGTAAATTACAATATAGCACTTGAAGTTTTATTTGATTAACAACTCGTGATTTAATGTAAACGTTTGGCATTTTTAGTCTATTGATTAAATTTTATATTTAAAAATATAATATATGTTATATTTATTTTTAATTGAATTTTTATACTAAGAAATATTTTTACTAATTTTAATTAACATAATTATCTTTTTTTAATCAAATCAAATAAATATATGTATCCAAATATAAAATGTAAAAATAAATTTATATATATTTTTATAAAGCAATTTTGAAAAGAATATATAATTTAAAAGAATATATCCCACATGAATTGTAGCATCCATTAAATAAAATAAATATATTACAATTCATGATAAATCGGATTTAAAAATAAATTTTTTTTCATTGATTTTCTTTCCTTTTCAAAAATTTAATAAAAAATCAATAAAAAAACTATTTTTAAATCTGATATATCATGAAATATAGCATCTATTTAATAAAATACACATGTTAATTAGAATAAATATATATAAAATATAAATTTTATTTAATGAATGCAATATTTTATGTGGGATACATTCTTTTCAAAATTGCTTTTGTAAAAAGGTATGAATTTATTTTACATTTATATTCAAATACATAAATTTGTTTAGCTTGATTCAAAAGATAATTATGTTAATTGAAATTAATAAAAATATTTTTTAGTATAAAATTTCAGTTAAAAATAAATATAAAATATATTATATTTTTAAATATAAAATTTAATCAATAAACTAAAAATGCCAAACGTTTAAATTAAATCACGATTATACCCAAAAGTTTTATTTGTTAATCAAATAAAACTTCTTAATCAAATAAAACTTCAAGTACTATATTGTAATTCACCGTTAACTTTTTAAATTCAATCCCTTTGGATATAATCGTGAATAAATCTTAAAGGTTTGACTATTTCTAGCAAAATTAGAAGTTATGGATATAAATATAAATTGATGTAAATATTTGGTATTTTTAGTCTAATTGGCCTTATTATATTTAAAAACTTAAAAAATTTAGAAAAACGTTAAAATAAACAAATGAAAATGATTTTGATAAATTAAAAGGAAATATTTAAATTGTAAAATTTTAAATATATAAAATCGTAGAATCGTAAACTTATAAAAACGTTTTGTTTTTATCATAATTTACTATTTGAAATCGCGACTTTACCTCGATTTTACATAATTTCGATTTTACATATATTTTGACTCATTTTTGTTATTCTAACTCGTAAAATCGTACAAGTGACCTCTCAATTTTAATAATTATGATTTTTTTTTAGAGCTTGGTACTTACTTGGCCAGTCTGTTTGCAAGCACTTAATTTGCAAATCAAAGTATTTTTCTATAATATGACGAAATTTACTGAGAGTATTAAGAACCTCAAATTTTTGCTTGAGGAAATTTATCTAACAATATTTTGAATAATGATTAAAGAAAACAAAATAATAACCAAAACCATTAATAGAAGTAATAGGGTATGGACTTCATATATCTAAACAAATCAATTGCAATGGCTGACTAGCTCTACAATCAAACTCTTGAAATGGTTATATGAATTTTATTAATGTGACACACGTTGCAAGGAATACAAACAAACTCAATTTTACTAAATGACAAATTATTTTAATGTAACACAAGTTGAACAATCCTAGTATTAGCATGAGCAAGACGAGCATTCCAGGTACTTATTTCTACGACATTAATAATTGGAGATTTGGAAAGAGATAGAAGTAACATACTGTAGAGATAATTTGTAACGCCCTCACTTTAGGTAGTCTGTACATTCTACTATTCCGGTGATTAACGTCTGTCCGGACAGCCAGAATGTCTGGAACTATATTTAAACTAGAGTGATGAGTCATAAATAATTCAAATAATGATAAGAAAAAAATTAAGGAAAATTTTAAGAAATGAAATGTAATAAGGTTAAACGAGCCGAAGCAATGGCGATGGGTAAACCTAACGGGAAGCGATTGTGAAGAAAGTTGCCAACCCTAGACCCATGGGAAACCCTGTAAAATAATTTTGAGGACTCAAGTAAAGGATTATTGAGGTTTCAATGATAATATATTGCTAAGAAAATACAAGAAAAATTCTGTAAATCGGTATAAAAAAATTTTATAAATCGGTACAGATAATTTTAACTCAGTAAGCAAAACGAATGGCATTTTGGTCATTTCACCTTCAGAGATGATTTTTGACCAACATGTCTGATACATGCATTTTGCATAGCCATTTAGGTTAGATTTCATGGCCATTTTATTTATTTGATGGTCACTTTTAGCTAATTTTATTAGTTATTTAGATAATTTTCCATAATTATCAATTTTTAGGTTAATTTGTAATTTGTTTTGTTTTGTAGGTGAAAATGGTATTTTTAAGGGACTAAAAAGTAATTATGCCAGTGAGCAGTGATTTTCAAAGTCAAAATTATCAAAATAAAGCTTGAAAGTTGAAGAATGCAAAGTGGTCGAAATGTGCATAACCTACTGCACAAGTTGTGCAGTTCTGCATAAGGAGAAGAAGCAATTTTCCAAACCTGCTGAAAACTGCATAAGTTACTGCATGACTTATGCAAATTCACTCCTTGCTTATGCAGCTTCACGAAATTCTGCATGACTTGCTGCATAACTTATGCAGTTTCACTCCCCACTTATGTAGCTTCACGGAAAGAGCTCCCAAACCTACCGAAATCTACATAAGAGCTTGCTGCATAACTTATGCAGTTTCACTCCCCACTTATGCAGCTTCACGGAAAGAGCTCCCAAACCTGCCGAAATCTACATAAGAGCCTGCATAACTTATGCAGTCTACTAATGCAGTTTCACAGAGGACTCCAAAGCTTGAAAAACCTGCACAACTAACCTACATCACTAATGCAACATCACGAAAAGCACTTAGAACCACTGATTTTGTATGGAACCTGCATAAGAAACTTGCACAACTTGTGTAACTCTTCATAATGAACTGGCAGAAAGATTCTCTCACATGAACTTTACCTCAAACAAACCATTTTAGGGCTACTTGTCAGAAGAATATAAATAGTGTCCTTATCTCATTTTGGGAGAAGAAAAAAAAAAGAAAGGAAGAAAGAGAAAAAAGGCAGAGGAACAGTTGGAAAACAGAGTAAGAGGCGTCACTCTCCATTTCTGAACCAGATTTGGTGTTTTCTTCTTTTCTTCACTACTTTCTACCTTTCTTGTATTGGGTTTCTTAGTTCTTAATATAGTTTCAAGTTTTATTTCCATATTACTCAGAATTTCTTGTTATTATTATGGATAGTGTATAGTTTTTCATAGATTCTGGAGTTAGGATGTAATATTTGAGATATTTTGTGGATTTTGATTGGGTAATCCATATTTTGTGATTTTTATGAGGTTTTATCCATTTCTTGTGTGCTTAATGACATACTTAGTGTAGGATCCCATTAAGTATTATTCTTAATCTATGGTTGAAGCACCGAAAGGAGAAAACCCTATGATAGATAATCAAGAAATTAGACTTGATTAACTTAGATCTAGAAATAGACTAAGAATTAAGAGGATTTACAGATTAATTAAAGAACCTAATAGGTCTTGATTAATTTTAACTCCACGAAAGTAGGATTAAGTTAATTAAGACACTCTTTGTCTCACTCAAAAGGATATTCAGAGGATTTAAGAATTAATCCCCTTAAAACCCATAATTTCCATAAGATTAGATAACCAATTTAAAAAATCCCAAAATAGCTTGAATATGAATCCCCAAAGTCCAGAATCGCCCTTTTATCATTGTTAATTTCTAATCGAATTTAATTGCTTATCATTTTGAATCTTGCCATATTTCAATTTGCTCAATTTAATTTATTGCAAATTTAGTTGAATCTTCATATTGGTAATTAGATTATTAATTTTGCATATATAGATTTTACACCTCAATTTGTATCAATCTATCGCTTGAATTTCAAAATTAGCTTGAATTAGTCAATTTTTATATAAAAAAATTCAATTATTAACACAACTCTTCGAGGAAACGATAACTTTTCTATATTACTTATATGACCCGTGCAGTTGCGGTTGGGCCACATCAAGTTTTTGGCGCCGTTGCCAGGGAGTTGTTTATTTAAGATTGAATTCTTGATTATTTTAGTTGTTTATAGTTTTTATCTTTGTTATCTTTTCATTTTGTGTTTGTTTGTTCTTTTTAGGTACTCTTAATCTTTTATGAGAAGAGCTAGAAGCACAAGTGATACATCCTTAATGTTTAATCCTGAAATTGAGAAGTTTTGTAGAGCCAACAAGAAAGAAACCAGAAAAATGAAAGAAGCCTTGAGAGCAACTAAAATTGAAGTAGAAATGGCTGATGAGAGAATTAGAATTGGTGGTGGTAATGCTGGAAATGATCTAAACAATAAAAATGCGGCTCATGGTGAAGAAGTTGTGAATGCTAATGTGCCTAAGGGAAGTATGATGGATCATGCATTCCCTCATTTTGATGATTTGAGAGAGAGTATAGCAAGAATAAGAATTGATGCAAATAGCTATAAGACGGATTTTAGGGTTCTTCAAATGATTCAAAATTCCTAATTTGGGGGACATCCTTCAGAAAATCTACACACACATCTTAAGAAATTTGCTATGATTTGTGATATGCAAAAACAACCTGGAGTGTCTGATGATGCAGCAAGATTAAAGCTATTCCCATTCTTTTTGAAGGATAGAGCATTAGATTGGCTTAATTCTCTACCTCACAATTCTATTACAAATTGGGAGCAACTCATTGATGCATTCCTTGCACAATATTTTTCATCTAGAAAAACTCAAGAATTGAGGAATTAAATGATAGCTTTCAGACTAAGAGAAGATGAAACTCTCTATGAATCATGGATGAGATGGAAGGAATTAGAGAGACAATGTCCACATCATGCCATTCCAAAATGGATGATAAACCAAAATTTTTACACCAATGTTACTCCTGCAATTAAAGGGATTATTGATGCTCAAACAGGAGGAGAATTTATTATGAAGCAAGAAAATGAAGCTTATGAGCTATTGGAGAAAATTGTAAAGAATACTCATCTTTGGAGTAGTCTAAGAGGACCAGCTCCAACACAAAAAAGGCAAGCTGCTGGAATGTATGACCTTGATCCATTCAACATGATTAATGCAAAGTTTGATGCACTTACAAATGTTTTAGCAAAGAAGATGGAAGATTTAAGTATGTTGGTTAGTTCATCATCATCATCTAGAAGTTCACAACAAGTTGCTTATGCAGAAGGAACTACCAGCTGTAGAGTAGACTATGGAGATCAAACTACATATGTTGGTAATTATGGGAACAAACAGATGGGGAATCCTTACTCTCAAACATATAATCCATCTTGGAGGAATCATCACAACTTTTCATGGGGAAAATAGCAAAACTAAGTCCCAAATTAGAATTTTCAACCACAACAGCAACAAAGAGTTCCATATCAGCAAAATAGGCAACCATTGCCTAATTTTTAGCAAAGAAACATGAATCCTCCACAATAATAGCAAGAGCAAGGTTCTACCATAAAAGCTTTATTACAACAAATTCTTGCCAACCAAACTAAGCATGATGAAGGTATGAAAGAAATGAAAGCAAGGCTAGAACAGATGCAAACACATAACAGAATGTTGGAAAACCAGATTGCACAACAAGCATCTTCCTCAGGTATCAAGTCTTTTGGAAAACTTCCAAGTCAACCGAAAAACCCAAGAGAGCAGTGTCAAGCCATTACTTTAAGAAGTGGGAAGGTTGTAAATAATGAGAAGAGTGAAAAAAGTGAGAAGAGAGAAAATAAGAGAGAAATTGATGAGAGTAAAAAATAAGAAAGTGAGAAAGAAAGTGCAGAACAAGGTAAAGAGAAAGTTGAAGAGAAAGAAGAGAAGTATATATCTCCAGAGCCCTATAAGCCATAACTTCCCTTTCCACAAAGATTTCAAAAAGCTGAGCTTAATAAGCAATTTGGAAAGTTCTTAGAGGTTTTGAAGAAGCTATACATAAATGTGCCTTTCATTGATGCTCTTTCGCAAATGCCCTCTTATGCAAAATTCTAGAAAGAAATTCTCTCAAACAAGAGGAGACTTGAAGACCATGAAACTGTAGGTTTGACAGAAGAATGCAGTGCCATACTCCAGGGGAAACTTCCTCCTAAGCTCAAAGACCCTGAAAGTTTTTTAATTCCATGCCATATTGGAGAGTCGTGTTCTACAAAAGCTTTAATTGATTTAGGGGCTAGTGCAAGCCTTATGCCCCTCTCCATCTATGAAAAGCTCAATTGGGAGATCTTAAGCCAACTCATATTTCTCTTTAGTTAGCTAATAGATTAATTAAGTATCTGGAAGGGATTTTGGAGAATGTGCCTCTAAAGGTTGGGAAGTTTTATTTACCTATTGACTTTGTCATTTTGGACATGGAAGAGGATTATAATATCCCAATTATCTTGGGAAGGCCCTTTTTAGCTATAGCAGGTGCATTGATTGATGTTAAGGGAGAAAAATTAACTCTTAGAGTTGGTGAAGATCAATTGGTTTTCAATATTAATAACACCATGAAGAAGCATCATTCTAAAGCTCATACTTGTTTGAGAATTGATATCATTGATGAGATTGTTGAAGAACATTTCAGAAAGAGATATCCAAAAGATCCACTTGAAAATTGCTTGGTTCATGGAGGAAGCATAGACAATCATAATCCTCATGTGGCTGCATATGCTCAACACTTGGAGAGTAGTCCACCATTCATTTCTGATCTAGTTTTTCAACTCACACAGAAGGAAAAAGTTGAATCTAAGCAACCATCATTCAAGGAAGAAGATGCACTTAAGGTAGAACTTAAGCAACTTCCTTTTCAGCTCAGGTATGAATTTCTTGGCCCCAATGACAGTTACCCAGTAATTGTAAATGCAAATTTGAGCACTTTAAAGGTTGATAAGTTGTTAAGAGTGTTGAGGCAATGTAGGAAGGTTTTAGGATACACCATTGATGACATTAAGGGAATTAATCCTCATTTTTGCATACACAGAATTATTTTGGAAGAAAATTGTAAACCATATATTAACATCAGAGGAGGTTGAACCCAAATATGAAAGAAGTTGTTAAAAAGGAAATTTTGAAGTTGCTTGATGCAGGGATAATATATCCTATCTTAGACAGTACTTGGGTGAGTTCAGTACATGTTATCCCTAAAAAAGGTGGAATGACAGTGGTTAAAATGAAAATAATGAATTAATTTCCACCAGAACAGTGACTAGTTGGCGAATGTGCATAGATTACAAAAATTGAATAATGCCACTAGAAAATATCACTTTCCACTTCCCTTCATTGATCAAATGTTAGAAAGACTGGCTAGGCATTCTTATTTCTGCTATTTAGATGGGTATTCGGGATTTTTCCAAATCCCTATCCATCCAAATGATCAAGAGAAAACCACTTTTACTTATCTATACAGAAACTTTGCCTATAGAAGAATGCCATTCGGGTTGTGTAATACACCAGCCATTTTTTAAAGGTGCATGATGGCAATCTTCTCAGATTTCATTGAAGATATAAATGGAGGTTTTTATGAATGACTTTTCTATTTATGGATCTTCATTTGACATATGCTTGGCTAATCTTTCTAAAGTTTTGCAACTATGTGCAGACACTGACCTAGTGTTAAATTGAGAAAAGTGTCATTTCATGGTTCAGGAAGGGATAGTGCTTGGACATTTGGTGTCTAACAGGGGAATAGAAGTTGATAAAGCCAAGGTTGAAGTGATAGAAAAGATGCCCCCTCCCACCAATGTCAAAGGAATTCGAAGTTTTCTAGGGCATGCTAGGTTCTACAGATGCTTTATTAAGGATTTTTCTAAAATAGCTAAACCTTTGTCTAATTTATTAAGTCATGATACACTATTTGTATTTGATCAAGAGTGTTTGGATGCCTTTTGCAGGTTGAAGCAAGCTCTTATTACTGCACCAATCATGCAACCGCTTAATTGGAGTTTACCTTTTAAAATTATGTGTGATGCTAACAACTATGCAATTGGAGCTGTTCTTGGTCAAAAGAAAGATAAGAGGGCTTATGCTATTTATTATGCTAGTAGAACACTGGATGAGGCTCAGACCAATTATGCAACAACTGAAAAGGAATTCTTAGCAATTATCTTTGCATTGAAAAAGTTCAGACCTTACATTATTGATTCAAAGGTGATTGCATTTTCAGATCATGCTGCCATTAGGTATTTGCTCCGTAAAAAGGAGGCTAAACCTAGGCTCATTAGGTGGATTCTGATGCTACAAGAGTTTGATATGGAAATTAGAGATAAGAAGGGAGCTGAAAATATAGTTGCACATAATCTTAGTAGGTTGAAATTGGATGATGAAGAAATGGATGCAGTCCCTATTGATGAGTTTTTCTTAGATGAAAAACTTTTCTCTCTTATTGCTAAATTACCTTGGTATGCAAACTTGGTGAATTATCTATCTTGTGGAGTTTTTCCTCCAGGAATGACATGGCAACAAAAAAAAAAGTTTTTGCATGAGGCAAAATTCTATAGATGAGATGATCATTTACTCTTTAGGAGATGTTGTGATGGTTTGATAAGGAGATGTATTCCTGATGAGGAAATAGAGAGTGTTATGCATCATTGTTATGCTTCTGATTATGGGGGACACTTTGGAATCTCCAAAACAGCTAATAAAATTCTACAGGCTCATTTTTTTTTGCCAAACCTTTTCAAAGATGTGAGGAAATTTGTGTTAGGATGTGATAAATGTCAAAGGAGTTGAAATCTCTCAAAAAGAGATGAAATGCCTCAAAATGATATCCTTGAGGTGGAATTATTTGATGCATGGAGAATAAATTTTATGGGCCCATTTCCTCCCTCATACGGTAATAAATACATTCTAGTTGGAGTTGACTATGTATCAAGGTGGATAGAAGTTGTTGCAACTCCAACTAATGATGCTAAGGTGGTAGTGAAATTCTTGAAGAAATTTGTCTTGAGTAGATTTGGAGCTCCAAGTGTCACACCCTACTCCCCTGTAAGATGCAACATGATCCCGTAGTACACCTAATGAATTACCGTACTTCGCCTACCGATAACCCATTAGATATACTACAAGGGATTTTAAAACAATTTTTGTGAAATTTAAATCATCAATTAAAATCTGGTGTTATAAAATTTTTTTCAAAATTTCGGCAAAGTGCCGGCTGTATTTTGAGAAAACAGTTCTTCAATCCTGCAAAAGAAAATGCTCCCAATACATTTTCTCAAATACAACTTCAATAACTTCATTTCAATTCACAATTCAATTCTCAATAAACAATCAATTCATTTTCAAACTACTCTCATCATAAAGAAACATTTCATTGATTACAAGACTCAAAATTTATAATACAAAACTATTAAAGTAAATGAAATCTCAACTTTATATTTACAATAATTTACATTTAATTACATACCAAAATATTTTGCAAGAGTTTTTATACAACTGCTCAAATAATTTACATACATATTATTACATGCATACATCAAAACCTATGTACATGGGTATATCTATGATATACCTGGAGCTGATCTGAATGTATCTTCAAAGAAATTTACTCACTGCTCTATGCTCTTCTTACTCATGACAAAGATACAAAGCTATCGCTGAGTGGTGAACTCAGTGGTGCACAACTATAATTTAAAACATAGTACAATATACATTGACAAAATTTATAGTAAATAATTTGGAAATCTGAATACTCATCAAATTCTAAAACTCAAAATATTCATTGCCAATAATGTGAATCATTTGTATAAAATGACTTCGATCATGAAATTCAATTTATCAAATCATAACTAACCATTTAGGTAATCCCAACAAAATCAATTATACATAAATCATAATTGAAATCACAATTCTTTACCATTCAAAAGCCATTCTGTATCTCAAAAACCATGCTGTATCTCAAAAATCATTCTTTATCTCAAAAATTATTCTTTATCTCACTAACTATGCAAGACTAATCCGAAAAGGCCATATTCGATGTGATTCTAACTCCCTATGGTCGGGGAGGTCAAATCAGATTCTAACTCCCTATGGTCGGGGAGGTCGAATCATCGTGCACAGTACCATCACAATAATGAATCTTCCGCAAGGGCCATAACGATAAAATAAACTTAGATCTAACCTCAAATCAGAGGAAAATCTAAGCCTATGCACGTACCATGGTAATCAAAACACAACTAACTCCATTGTCTTCTCAACAAATGAGAGAGACGGGTAATAACCTAGTCAAGCATCTATAGTGAGATATAAAACAATATTACAATCCTTTTAGTGAGCATAAATCACAATATAATTCGATTCAAAGTCAATTCCAATATTCAATAATTCTTATGCTTATCACAATTCAAATCATAAATTTGCATTTTTCCATGAAAATTACCATCACAATTCAAAACATGTTCTATCACAATTTTCCAAAACATAATTTATTCAATCCATAACAATGCTTAATACTTGTGGAAATACCATTTTACAAGCTAAATTCATACATACTATAACAATTTCAATAATCATTGAATTAAATCCAATGCTTGTTAAACATAATACATAAGAAAAATATGTCATTTAATCATATGAAATATTCAAAACAAAATCAGTTAAAAACTAGTTGTGCACAAACCTCTGATAACTGTCTCTTGGCTCTGACTCAGTGTTTCCTTCCCCTTCCCTGAGTCTTTGCTAACTGAGAAATACAATTTGAAGTGTTTTAGTACTAAATTAAATTGTCTCTAACGATAATGTTCGATAAGTAATTCACTGAATTCAAATATTTACTTAGTCAACCTAATATGTCGACCCTCGATGCGTTCTAGGTAAATTAGGTTTTAACGTTACTAATGTGTCACATTCGATAGTATTTTAGAGTTGGTACATGTTACCAATTTCGTTTTCTTGTTTAGTGCATTTTATTGCAACTTGCTGGATTCCGGGATACTAGTTTGACCTAGCCGGAAGACCTAGTTCCCTCAGTTTTCGGGTTTCGGTCAAAACTAAAAACTTGTAGATCTATGTCTTATTGCACGCGGGGCAAAATTTCAGGTCATTCCGAGTTATGTAGACCAAGTTATGGTCATTTTACTATTGCTGGTCAAATGGCATCAAATTATGTCATTTTAGGTCAATTTTGGTCAAATTTGGTTCGGCCAGTTTTTGGACCCGAACTTGTGCAAGCTGTTTGACTTGCTTATGGTCATTTCTGGGCTTTGGTGTCTTCATAAGACTTGTAGATATGGGTCTTAACTATTCATGGTTAAAATTTCAGGTCAATTGGACCTGTTTTGAGTGAATTATGGCCTAAACACTAACTGCTGCCCAATTGGTAAATTTTCAGGCCCTATTGCACTTAATCCGGATTTGGTCACTTTTCATGCTACCTTGCAAGCAGAATTTTGGTATGTTTTCTTCATGAAAGTTGGCACATTTTGTGCCTAGTTTCACCTCCAATTGGTCTCATACCAATTGGAGTTACACATTTAGAGTTATAGGCTAAAATGCATGCTGTCCTTAATTACATTGCTTATACATGTATCAATTACACATTTACCTTGCTACAAATCCACTTCTCAACCTAATTCTGATTTGGTACATTACCAAAACCATTTACCACTTCACATTAATATCATTTTGGATAGAATACAAATATCCTCAATACACCAAATGGAACTCTAATTCACAAAGTCCAAATACAACAATACATTCACATAAACACTACTCATTATTACATACAATTTCCACAACCAATTTACATACATTTTCATCAATCCTCAATATCACAATTCATCCAATATCTTCATGAATTCAAACATTCATCAAAGAGTCCCAAGGCTGCCGAAATGTTCCACAATGCCAAAGTGTCCCACAATTCGTCAACTTCCATTTCAAGTGCACAATCACCATATACATGTGGAATTAACTTACTAGGACATTAAATCACCCTACTCAACATGAATTCACATTAAATATATGTAAGAATACTTCATTAAATATAGAACTCCATGGCTGTCCAAAATTGGACATATCAAGAACTCCTCAAAACTTAAAAATTCCTTCACCAAGCAAACACCCATAACATGTACACAAACTTTATCAAAGAAATATTCAAAAACTCAAACTAACTTATTGTTGGGACTTGCTTAATCTTCACTAAAACTTCTTGATTTTGCTATCAAACTCTTCCTTATGATGTGGAGATAATCTTTAATGAAGCCACCTAGGTGTTTGGAAGTGAAATGATGAGGTTAATGGAGCTTGAAGGCAAAACGGCAATGGAGGTTTTCATCTTTTCATTTCGGCATGGTTGAGGGAATTGGAGAAGATGGAGTTGCAGATTGTATAATGGACTTACACCTGCCCTATTAGCTTTTAATTTATTCCTTAGTGGTCCACTTACACAATTTAAATCATATTATAAGTTTAATGTGCTAATTACACAATTTTCACTCCACTTTTGGCTATTTACATTAGGTACCACCAAATTAATTTTTCATTATATTTTCCAAGTGTAATATTATTTATTTTTAATGGACATTTAGGTCAAAAGACAATTCGGGATGTCAAATGACCACAAAGCCCCTGTTCGGGTTGCATTCCCGATTTTTCGGTAACACCGGGTTTTGTCCGTTTTTCGATTTCTCACTTTTCTTTATACTAATTATTTAATTTTTCTTTGATATTTCTAATGATATTTATACTTCAATAGGGGTCTATTTAAGTCCTAAAAATATTTTCCGGATTCCCCGCAGTCCAGGGCTAGTCAACGGTCCACGCCGCGACTTCCCGGTGCGGTCACCCATCGTTAGGGTTCTCGGCTCGCTTAACTTGGTTATATTTCTTTGCTATTAGTTTTCCTTTGTTTTTCTTGTATTTTCTTTTCTTGTATTTTATGATTTTATGTCTCCTCACTCATATCGAAGTGTAGTTCTAGGCATCCTAGCTGTCCGGACAACACTGGCCACCGGAACAGTAGAACGCACTACCAAACTTAGGGGCGTTACACCAAGGGCTGTGATTAATGATAAGGGTTCATATTTTTGTAATAAGCAATTTGAGAGTTTAATGAGGAAGTATGGTGTAGTACACAAGATAGCTACCCCATACCACCCTCAAACTTCTGGGCAAGTTGAAATTTCTAACAGGGAACTCAAACACATCTTGGAGAAAATAGTGAGCAATTCTAGGAAAGATTGGTCTATCAAATTAGATGATGCTTTATGGGCATATAGGACTACTTACAAAATCCCTATAGGAGCTACTCCTTTTAGGTTGGTGTATGGTAAGTCTTGTCATTTACCTATGGAGCTAGAGCATAGAGCGTATTAGGCCATTCGGACCTTGAATTTTGATCTCAAATAAGCTGGTGAGAAGAGACTATTGGAACTTAATGAGCTTGAAGAATTGAGGATGGATGCCTATGAAAATGCCCACATTTATAAAGAAAGAACCAAAGCTTGGCATCATAAGCATCTCAGGAAAAAGGAATTTAAAGAAGGTGATTCAGTTTTATTGTTCAACTCAAGATTGAAGTTGTTTCCCTGGAAACTTAAATCAAGATGGACTGGCCCATATAGAGTTTCTAAAGTTTTCCCCAATGGAACAATTGAAATTTAGAGTGAAAAATCTGGGAATTTTAAGGTCAATGGGCATAGATTGAAGCGTTACATAACTGGAGAACCAATAAAGGGAGCAAGCTGTTACAAGCTCTCTAATCCCACACCTTCTTTTTAGTGAAATGCATCAAGAGTCTAGCTAAGGACTATAAATTAGCACTATTGGGAGGCACCCCAAGTTCCTTTGTTTTGCTTTTGTTGATTTACTTTTATTTGCATTATTTTTATTTTTGTTTTAAATTCCCTCAAATTCAATTTTTGACATTGTTGAATTCTGTCTTTTGTAGATGTATTTCAAAGGGATGAAGGTTATTGTATTGCTGGGGAGTCACTCTTAATATGATATTTTATCTATTAACTCTTCCAAGATTGATTTATTTTCATTGCTTTCTGTGAAGGATCCCTTCTTGGCTTATGCAAAAAAATTCTTCAGCAAAAAGGATCTGCAGTATATGCTATTTGTTTCTTTACTGAGGTTGGGTGTATTTTCTTTTATATATCCGTGCTTGTCATGATGATATTATAGTGAGTGGGTCATTTTTGTGGTTTTCAACTTAATTGGGTTGTGTGATTCAATTTGGACATGCTGCATTTAATTGGCATAAATTGGAGTCCCTATTTTCTTTGGTGAATAAGTGCAACTTTGTATAGATTCATATTGAGCTTTAATGTGCTAAAATGTTAATCTGCATGGTTTGAGTTGAAATGGCACTGTTCACAAACATTTCTTGTGTAGAAGATGGATTTCGCATGTGTTGATGTGTTTTTTATGATGATTTTTCATGAGTTATGCTTCATAGGGTTGAATTTCTTCATTCTCATGCATTTTCCAAATTTACAATGCACTTTTATTATAATTTGAATCTTGTTGAATTATGCATAAGTAACTGTATAACTTGTATAGTTTTCGGGTCTCATTTTGCCTTAAATTTTCATTCTTGTCAAAACCTGCATAAGTTCTTGCATAACTTATGCAATCCTGCATAACTAAATTTTCGTTTTTTCCATTTTTGCTGAAATCTGCATGAGTGTGTGCATAACTTATGCACTCTTGCATAACTTAATTTCCTGAAATTCTCATTTCTGCCGAATTCTACATAATCAAATGCATAACTTATGCACTACTGCATAATCAAATTTACTAGAATTTCTCTTCTGCCGAAATTTGCATAAGAGCATGCATAACTTATGCGCTCTTGCACAACTAATTTTTCAAAAATTCCCATTCTTGTCGAAACCTGCATAAGAGCTTGCATAAGCTATGCACATCCAATTTCACCTTATTCACAAATTTGCATCCTATGCAAATAAAAAATTTTTCATATACCCAACTTCCCACCTTCCACTTCTCATATTTACTGTTCACGAGCTCCCCTCTCCCCATTTTTCTCGGCACCATTTCTTCCTCTACCTTTCTTTCTCTCTTTTTGCTGCCCAAAACCCTATATTTTTCCCCATTTCTTCTTTTTTCTTCTTCTCTTTCTCCATCTCCATCATCGTCGATCTTCATGGAAACCCCACCCCCTTCTCCTTATGGCTCTCCCCTCCAGGTCACTTCCCTTGCCATCCAAGCCCTGAATCCCGATTCTCCTCCACCACAAACCTCTCCACCTCTTCAACTATCTACCTATAAAAGGAGAATCCAGTCTAAGAAAACCTGACCCATGGCATCTATGCCACCTCCCACTAAGCAGAAAGACCCGCCTGCCACTCCTTCTTCTGAGCCTCCACCCAAAAATCCTAAGACTGCGACTTTCACACAAAAAGGGTCAAGTGCTTCTACCTCTAACCCACAAGCCAAATCTCCCTCCTCTAGCAAGAAGCAATCTTTAGCAGCTGCAACATAGGTATCTAAATTGCCTTTGCCTCTTCTTAATGCAACCTATAAGGCAACCTTTAAGTGCTTAAAGGACAGGAAAGTGTAACCCAGTAGGTACATTTTTTAGAAAGCCCTTAAATCTATTGATTTATTTGATAAGGTTGCTGCTTATCTTGATGGGTTAGGTTGGATGGAATTTGTGTATAAAAAGAAATTAGTATACCCAGCTTTGGTTTTAGAATTTATTTCCTCATTTTCTGCCACCCTTAAGCTGCATGAGAAGGATTACAAGCCAACCATGACATTTAGGTGTTTGGGATAGAATAGGAAACTATCATTGGACCAATTTCATGTCATTTTTGGATTTGCTATCAATGGCTTGTTTAGGGTCCCTTACAAAAATATGGAGGTTTTAGACAAAGGAATTTGGAATGAGGGACAGTTTTGGAAGGTCATTACTAATCAGTCTCAAGGATTTCAAGCTGGCAGATCCAAAACCTCCCAAATAGCAAACCCAGCCCTTAGATTTCTTCATAGATTTATCACTAGTACAATCTTAGGCCGAGGTACCAGCTCTGTTGCTGTGGGAAATTTTGACATCTTCATGCTTTGGTGCACATACCATAAAGTTAAATTAGCTCCAGGGTATTTCTTTTGTGAGCATGTGTTACACTCTGCTATAAAGGGCACCGGTGCTATTGTGATAGGTGGCATGATAATTGTGATAGCCAAATACTTTGGCTTCGATCCAAAAGAGCACTCCTTACATGCCTTTACTGACACCCTCTATTTTGATGCCCCCCACTTATTCAAGATTAGTATTAGTGTACCTTCTGCACAACCAGAGGCACCATCTGCACCACCAGTCCAACAGCCTTCTGCTGAACTTGCGCAACCTGCTTAGTTCGGACATGATATCCCAGTAGCATCTGCATAGCCAACACCCTTTGCAGCTAAACCCTCTTCCTCTATAGCACCCCCTCCCTTCAACACTAAAGCCTTATTCACTTATCTTGAAAGGCTTAGTGATGATATATATTTTGTGGATAGGGTCTTGATACCCTTAAGGACCATCATGATCATCTCTTCGATCTTGTTATGGAGACCAGGGACAAGCAGAAAGAGTTAAAAGAGATGATGAAGTAGCTTATGGCTTTTCTGGGTATGCCACCTCCACCTCCATCACCACCTCTAGCACCATCCCTTCAGCAGTAGCAACCTCCATCCAGTCCACTAACAACTTCCTTGGACAAGGGCAAAACCATAGAAATAGATTAATTTTTTGTTTTGTTCTTGTTCAGCTTCTAGGAATTTTTATTTTTAAATATGCTAGAACAATTTTAGTTTGTTTTGAATTCTATTTCCTTGAAATACAATTAGATGGATATTCCATTGGTTTTTCATTGTTTCTGTTTGCCTTTGTTGTTCCTTTATGCATGCTTGTCAATAGATTGTATATATTTACATACCTATGCAGTTGTTTTCAAGTTTTTCCTTGATATATCATTATGCTGCAGCTATTCAGTATACAGCACAGGCTATGAATCTGCTTATGCAGCTGCTTTTTAACTTATATTTCTCCTTATGCAATTGTTTTGCATAGCCTGTGTAGTCCCTTATGCAACTTATGCCATCCTGCATAACTTGTGTAGTCTCTTTATGCAACTGTTCTACAAAGCATTTATCCTGCATAACCTGTGCAGCTTCCTTATGCATCATCATCATCTTTTCTATTCACATTTTAGATGCTAAATTACTGCTCTATGCCAGGTAACTCCTTATCTTTGCTTTTAAATTTAACAATTCCTAGTTATTCCTTTTTACTTTGAATTTTCCTGCTGCCCTACCTTAGACATTGAGGACAATGTCTAATTTTGAGTATCGGGGCGTGCATTTTGGTTTTTGCTAAACTTTTCACATTTTGAGTATAGGAACTTCTCATCCCACTCCATTTGTGTATATATATATATATATATAGCACATTCACATACACATTAGACATCACTTAGAAATTATACATATTGCATACAAATAGATTTCTTCCATTTAGTTAATGCATTGCTCATTTCTTTTAGGAATCATGCATTCATGAAATAAAACTTTTTGCCAAATCCCTTGAGTAATGAGAAGTTGCTTATGAGAGTGATTTGACTTACCTCTAGTTGGGTTTGTGGATTGAAAGTTTTTCCAAGAGGTGCAAAGTTTTGAAGTGTGCATCCTTTGCTTATATCTTCTTAGCTAAAAAGCCACCCAACTAGTCATTTAGAGACTGGAGTGCTTAGAGAGAGCTAAAGGTAGTTAAATGATGTCTCACCAATCCTAGAATAAACTTTCTAAACCTTTTAAGGCGAAATACCAGCTTGTACTTGAAAAGGGAAATGATTAGGCATTCTTTGATTGCAACCCTCTTATTTTAAACTTTTAACCTTCCTTTTTATTATAACTAACTCTTGTAAACCCCTTTGAGCCTTTATATTCCTAATTTTCTTGAAAACCCTTATTGCTACCTAGCCAATGAACCAAACACTCCAACCCTTTTCATGAGAATAATTATTTATAATATTAGGTACACTATATAAAAAAAAGATAAAAAAAAATAATAATAAAAGAGAGAAGAAATACTTGTCATCTTGTAAAAGTGCTAGTATATGTGTTTTTCACTATTGTCATTCAAATTGAAAGAAATCCACCCAAAGTAATTAAAGGAAATGAGTTTGGGGATGGTATTTTTAAGGATAATTATTAAGAGAAAATACAAGATATAAATTTAAAATGTCAAAGTAGTCCCTTATCTTTTGTATTTTGTAAAATATGCTAGCACTTAATCAGTTTTAGTGTGCATTTCCTTCTCTTTTGTCCTTTGATATATATCCCAAAAAAAAAAGGTGTACCTTATATTTTCAAGATTAAAAATATTATCATGCTTTGAATCCCTTTTACCCTTTTCTTCTTAGCCCTATTACATCTCTAAAAAGACCTTTGATCTCTTGATAGTACTTGCTACATTAGTGGAGATGGGAATAGGGAGTTTGCCTATGGGATTGGAGCTTATTCATACATCCATCAAATTTCACCATTCTATATAGAGACACTTTGATTATTGATTGTTCTAAAATCATCACTTTCTCTTTTGATTAGTTCGTTTGGGAATTTTGGATGATAATTGACTTGATGGCTAAGCAGTGAAAGCCTGGATAAGCATTAGATTCTTTGCATCTTGAAGGATGGGTATATAGATTGTTGGTATGGCTAAAGGTATGTTAAGTTACTTTAATAGGTGATTTTCATAGCTCCTTGGAAAGGCACCCCTAAAATTGCATTATATTTTAAATTTTGCTTGAGGACAAGCAAAGATTTGAGTTTGAGGGTATTTGATACATGCATTTTGCATAGCCATTTAGGTTAGATTTCATGGCCATTTCAATTATTTGTTAGTCACTTTTAGCTAATTTTATTAGTTATTTAGATAATTTTTCATAATTGTCAATTTTTGGGTTAATTTGTAATTTGTTTTGTTTTGTAGGTGAAAATGGTGTGTTTGAGGGACTAAAAAGTAATTGTGCCAGTGAGCAGTGATTCTTAAAACCAAAATTATCAAAATAAAGCTTGAAAGTCAAAGAATGCAAAGTAGCCGAAATGTGCATAACCTACTGCACAAGTTGTGCAGTTCTGCACAAGGAGAAGAAGCAATTTTCCAAACCTGCCAAAACCTACATAAGTTACTGTATGACTTATGTAGATTCACTCCTTGCTTATGCAGCTTTACGGAATCCTGCATGACATGCTGCATAACTTATGCAGTTTCACTCTCCACTTATGCAGCTTAACGGAAAGAGCTCCCAAACCTACCGAAATCTGCATAAGAGCTTGCATAACTTATGCAGTCCACTTACGCAGTTTCACAGAGGACTCCAAAGCTTGAAAAACCTGCACAACCAACCTGCATCACTTATGCAACATCACAGAAAGCACTTGAAACCACTGATTTTGCAAGGAACCTGCATAAGAAACTTGCACAACTTGTGCAACTCTTCATAATGAGCTGACAGAAAGATTCTCTCACGTGAACTTCACCTCAAACACACCATTTTAGGGCTACTTGTCAGAAGAATATAAATACTGTCCTTATCTCATTTTGGGAGAAGAAAAAAAAAAGAAGGAAAAAAGAGGAAAAAGGCAGAGGAACAGTCAGAAAACAGAGCAAGAGGCATCACTCTCCATTTCTGAACTAGATTTGGAGTTTTCTTCTTTTCTTCAGTACTTTCTACCTTTCTTGTATTGGGTTTCTTAGTTCTTAATATAGTTTCAAGTTTTATTTTCATATTTACTTAGAATTTCTTGTAATTATTATGGATAGTGTGTAGTTTTTCATAGATTATGGAGTTGGGATGTAATATTTGAGATATTTTGTGGATTTTGATTGGGTAATCCATATTTTGTGGTTTTTATGAGGTTTTATCCATTTCTTGTGTGCTTAATGACATGCTTAGTGTAGGATCCCATTAAGTATTGTTCTTAATCTATGATTGAAGCACCGAAAGGAGAAAATCCTGTGATAGATAATCAAGAAAATGGACTTGATTAACTTAGATCTAGAAATAAACTAAGGATTAATTGGTATAAGACCAATTAGAGGTGAAACTAGGGACATAATGCCACATTTTTCATGAAGAGATGACCTAAATTTGGCTTGAATCCAGGTAATCAAAATCTGGACTTGGAAAAATGACCATATGAATAGTGTTTGTTTAAATAGCCATAACTTTGTGTAGAGAGGTCCAAATGACCTAATTCTTGAACCCATGGAAAGCATAGACATAGTCGAACAACTTTCATGAAGAACAGAAACTCAAATTTTGACCATAACCTATTCAAATTGCTAGCCAAAGTTGGCTAACCAAAACTGCCAGAACCAAAAATTGCCCAGAAATTCTGGACATGGACTAATCCGGCCGGTTATGGTAAAAATGCCATAACTTGAGCTACAAAACTCCAAATGGATTGATTCAAAAAGGGAATTAAAGTAGAGACATTAAGGAATAACTTTGGAGAAGAAAGTTTAGCCAAATTCCCACTATAGAATGGTCCAATGGAATAGTAAACATAGGTAATAAAATTTGAAATTTTGGAATTACTTCTAATAAGCTTTGAATTACAATTGGCAACCAATGCCAACAAATTTGTGAACCAAAATGTGGTATGACCATATGTTTAAAATTTGTATACCTATTATTGTTGAAAAACTCAATATTTTCCATTAATAGTAATGTAAATAGTAACCACTATAACATCAAATGTAAAGAACCAAAACCTAACTTTGTTAATATGCCCTAGTATGCCTAGCATGATTGGTTTGGATAGGTTGGCATGCCAATAGGGTTTCGATTGCAATACTGCCTATGGCTTCATGCTATTTCGTGATTTATAGCATTTAGTGCCATTTTGTGATATTATGGCTTTTGGCCATTTTGTTATACTTGACATACTCGGCTTTATGCCTGATTATTATTATGGCTTGTTAACCATTCTGTTGCACACCTGGCAGATAATATGTGACCGATAGTGTGACTGCCCGAGGTACTTCATGCCCAGTGCTAGTTTACCCATTTATCCAGTCCAATTAACTGATATAGGTTACTTGAACAACTAAAATAAGCCTTAAAATTTTATAACCAAATAATGAGCATAAAAATCACTAAATTAAGAATATTACGAATAATTATAAAAAAAAAATCCAATTTTCATGAAATAATGGCATAATTTCTTGCATTTATTTATTTAGTTTATTTTTATATTATATTGGCACCATTAAGCTTTATGCATAGCGCATCACTTTCTGCCACGCGTAGGTACTGGAAACCTGAAGCAAGAGCCCAGTAGACCCTAGACTGGGATCACTGTGAGAGTCCATATCTGCATTTATGTCCGGTGTCACCTCATCAGTGCCATGTATTTTGGTAGGACCACTAGGCTTCATCAGAAATTTTGTATTTTGTATTTCGTGTTAGATATTAATTTTTTCCATGTAAATTATAAACTCATGTAATTATTTGTAAATTATGTAATTAATGAGATTTGGATATTTTATTTATGAAAATTGAGTATGAATCTATTTATGTGTGAAATCATGAGTTTGCAATATTGAGATGGAGTATTGGAATTGAATATGAGGAAGAATTTACATTATTAAAATTATACTATTGAGACTTTAAACAGGTGGGAAAAATCATCAAAATACTAATAAATTAGGGAAAACTCCGTCAGTTTCTCCGGTTAATAAATTGACCCTAAATTATGAAATAAAATGTGAATAATAAGAAATGTAATAAGATAAGTTATGGCGCTCCGGCACCGAGTGTGACATACCTCACCTGGTTACACTGTAGACAGGTAAGGAGTGTCACATTTAGTGGTATCAAAGTACGGTTTAGGCATTTCTGGGTTAGATAGAGTACATACCATGGATTACATTTGTAAGAGTTGAGGTGACACTAGTGCAGATCTGTTTGTTTTTTATTATTTTGGTTAGGATATGGATCCTGTGACATCCTCAGTTTAAATAGTCCGTGCATTCTACTGTTTCGGTGACCAATGTCTGTCCGGACAGTCAGAATATCTGGAAATATATATAGACTAGAGTGAGAAGTCATAAATAAACCAAATAATGATAATAAAAATTAAGGAAAATTTTAAGAAAAGAAATGTAATAAGGTTAAATGAGCCGAAGCTATTAGCCGAAGCTATGGCGATAGGTAACCCTAACGGGAAGCTGCTGTAAAGACAGTTAGCGACCCTAGACTCGTGGGGAACACCGTGAAATAATTTTTGGGACTCCAGTGAAGAATTATTGAGGTTCAAATGACAAGAAAATGCCAAGGAAATGCTAAAAAAAATTTTGTAAATCGGTACAGACAATTTTAGCTTGGTAAACAAAACGAAGGGCATTTTGGTCATTTCACCTTTAGAGATGATTTTTGACCAACTTTTCCATTTAATTAAGTGAGATCCATGTCCTAAAATATGAATAAATATTGCTAAAAAATTAATTAAAAATTAAAAAAAAAAGAGAAGAAAAAAATAAAAAAAAATGAAATTTAATTACAATTATGACATATGCATGATGCTAGGATGATGCAATTAAAAACCCCTAACCAATTAACATGAGACAATCACTCATAAAACAATTAAAAAGGGATAAAAATCAAAGAAAATTGAGTCATCCTCTCCCCTTCTTCAAGCTGGCCGAACCACCTTAAGCAAGCCTTCCACCATTTTTGTTTCACAAAGCTTCATTTTCGCATGCTCTTCACCCCAAAACCCCTAAGTGTCATCACTAAAAATAACTCCCACACCTTGGAGAAGTGATTGGCAGCTAAGAATTGGAAGGAATTTGAAGTTTGGGCAAGTCCAAGTTAGGCACAAGTGAGGTTAGTACCATAACCAAGTTCCTTTCTTTCTTTAATCCTTATTAGTGTAGTGAATTAAGTTAAATTCTTATGAAATTGAAAAAAGGTGATAAATAATTGAAGGATCAATTTTGGCAGCCATGAGAGGGTTAGGGTTTTGATGGTTTAGTTATAATTAAACTTGTATATTAATGTTAATTGATGTGTATATTGAGTTACATGATGATGTATATGTGTTGCATGAGATTTACAAAATTTATAAGTTAGGATTTTGTATGAAAATTGGGAATTTGATGATATGTTGATAAATTGATATTGTTGAGATCAATTATAGACTATTTGAAGTGCATGGAATGTGATTTGAGGTTGGTAGACCTTGAGTCCAGTGTGGTTTGAAGGCCATAAGTAGAGTTTTGTCACTCCAATTGGTATGACGCCAATTGGAGATGAAACCTAGGACAATTTTCCACATTTCTCATGAAGAGACCCTGCCTAGAAAACCAGCCTAAAGTAACCTAAAAATTGCTTGAATCCGGGTAACCAAAATCTGGACTTGGAAAAATGACCATATGAACAGTGATTGTCCAAATGGCCATAACTTTGTGTAGAGAGGTCCAAATGACCTGATTCTTGAACCTATGGAAAGCTTAGACATATTAGAACAACTTTCATGAAGAATAAAAACCTAAATTCTGACTATAACCTAATCAAATTTCTAACCAAAGTTAAGTTATCAAAACTGCCAAAACCAAATTTGCCCAAAAATTCTGGACAATGACCAATCCGGCCAGTTATGATAAAAACACCATAACTTGAGCTATAAAACTTTAAATAGAGTAATTCAAAAAGGGAATTAAAGTAGAGACACTAAGAAACAACTTTTATGAAGAAATTTTAGTCAAATTCACACTGTAGAATGGTCCAATAGAACAGTAAACATAAGTGACCAAATCTGAAATTTTGGAATTACTTCTAATAAGCTTTGATTTGCAATTGGCAACCAATGCTAATAAAATTGTGACCCAAAATGTGGTATGACCATGTGTTTAAAATTTGTATACCTATTATTTATGAAAAAGTTAACATTTTGAATGAATAGTAATGTGAATAGTAATTACCATAACACCAAATTCAAGGAATCAAAACCTAACTTTGTTAATATGCCCTAGTATGCCTAGTATGATTGGTTTAGATAAGTTGGCATGCCAATAGGGTTTTGATTGTAGTACTGCCTATGGCTTTATGCCATTTCGTGATTCATGGCTTTAGTGCCATTTTGTGATAGTATGGCCTATGGCCATTTTGCTATTCTTAACATACTTGGCTTTATGCCCGATGATTATTATGGCTTATTTGTTGTTTTGTTGCACACTTGGCAGATACTATGTGACCGATGGTATGACGGCCCAAGGTACTTGGTACCCAATGCTAGTCTACCTGTTTATCCAGTCCAGTCAACTAGTATAGGTTACTTGGGCCATGAAAATAAGTGTAAAAAAAAAAATTTGTAACCATATAATGAACATAAAAATCACTAAATTAGGGATATTATAAATAATTACTAAAATTTCAATCTGCATAAATTAACAGTATAATTTCTTATATTTATTTATTTAGTTTATTTTTATATTATATTGGCACCACTAAGCTTTTTGCTTAGCGCATCGCTTTTTGCCATGTGTAGGTACTGGAGATTAGGACACAGAGCCCAGTAGACCGTAGACTAGGAGTTAGAGGTTTTTGATCTGCATTTGGGTCCCTAGTGTCACCTCCTCAACAGTGCATATTTTGGTAGAGTCCACCAGCTTGTATTTAATTTTTGTTCTTTACAATTAAATTTTGGACATGTAATGTATATTATCAAAATTTGCACATGTACATTATTGTAAATTAATGAAGTTTGTAATTTCATATATAAATTGTGTATGAATGGAAATGTGATGGAAATTCTATATAGATTCTTGTGAGTGAAATTTATTGATGTTCTGAATGAGAAAATGAGTTTGAGAATATATATGGAAATAATTGTTTTGCACAGGTGGGGAATCGTCAAAGTATTAATAAATTAAGGGAAACTCCGTCAGTTTCTCCAAATAATTAATTGAATCTAAATTAACAAAATTTAAATATGATTACTAAAAATGTAATAAGATAAGTTAAGGCGCTCCGGCACCGAGTGTGACATACCTTGGTCGGTTACACTGTAGACTAATAAGGGGTGTCATAGATCCGACCTTGTAAAGAGCAGTAGAGGAAGAGGTGGAGAGTCATACTCCACCTATGGCTAAAGCTAGAGGCGGGAGAGCTCCTGCTTCACTAATACTTGAGGGACTTGCACAACCCCAACAGGCGTTATTTGAGCAAATGACAGCCTTTTTTAGACAAATGACGGGGGCAATCCCAATAATCCCACCACCACAACTAACATCACAGAAGTCCCATTTAGATAAACTCAGGAAGTACGGGGCTGTGGACTTTCTGGGTAAAAAAGAAGATGATCCTGCAATAGCCAAAAATTGGCTAGAAAGGACAGAAAGAGTCCTCAGGCAACTCCACTGCACCCCAGAGTAAAACTTAGAGGGTGCTGTGTCCCTACTTCAAGATGATGCCTATCAGTGGTGGGACACAGTATCCAGAGAGGTGCAACCAGACCAAATAACGTGGGAATTTTTCCTTATGGAGTTTAGATAGAAGTATATTAGCAATGTGTATCTGGAAGAAAGAAGAAGAGAATTCATTAGTTTAAGGCAAAGACAACTATCAGTATCAAAATATGAACGGGAATTTGTGAGGTTGAGCAGATATGGAAGAGATATAGTATCCACAGAGGCTGAGAGGTGCTGAAGATTTGAAGAAGGGTTGAATGATAATATCAAATTGCTTATTATTGCTTTGAGGATCACAGACTTTGCTCAGTTAGTTGATGCTGCACTGAAAGTGGAAAGGGTCAGAATAAATGAACAGAGCAGAAGAGACAGACAGCAGAAGAGAGGTCTGGGTCAGACCAGTTCTTCCTCTGCACCTAATAAGAAGTTTAGAGGTCCTCAATCTCAAGGCCAGAGTCAGTTATAGGGTCAGGGCTAATCACAGAGGCCCAGATTCTAGTTCACACCTAGGAGAGGCCAGTCCACACCATTAGTGGGCAGCTCTCCAGGGACAGTGTATAGGGGACCAGCCCCAGCAGCCTCTTCAGCGTGTCCACATTATCATAAGTGGCACAAAGGTGAGTGTTAGTGAGTGACTGGTGTGGGTCTACTGAGCACCAGATAAGAGATTGCCCACGGATGACTATTACAATTGCTCTAGCACCAGTAGACAGACCTGCCCCTGTAGCTCAAAGAGGTAAAAGACTGGGTAAATCTGAGGTAGTTGGTACGTCACAGAGTCCTGCATCAGAGTCAGCTGAAAGGCTAGAGATAAGGGCACCAGCTAAGGCATATGCTATTAGGGCTCAAGAGGAGCAGGATGCTCCGGATGTCATCAGGGGTATGTTTTCTCTCTACGACATACCTGTGCATGTATTGGTGGATCCAGGATCCGAGGTAGTTGGTACGTCACAGAGTCCTGCATCAGAGTCAGCTGAAAGGCTAGAGATAAGGGCACCAGCTAAGGCATATGCTATGAGGGCTCAAGAGGAGCAGGATGCTCCGGATGTCATCAGGGGTATGTTTTCTCTCTACGACATACCTGTGCATGTATTGGTGGATCCAGGATCCACTCACTCATACACTTGCATTAAGTTACATGTGGAAAGGGGGATTCAAGTAGAGGAAAGTGACTAAGATATTCTAGTCACTAATCCTTTAGGCTATAGTGTAGTGGTAAATAGAGTGTTCAAAGGTTGTCCATTGAGGATTCAGGGGTATGAGTTCTCGGCAAACATAATTAAATTTCCCTTCTACGAGTTTGATGTCATCCTTGGAATGGATTGGCTATCACATCATCAACCAATAGTTGATTGTAGATTGAAGAGGATTACTCTGAAAACTCCCAAGAATGATGAGATAACAGTTATGGGGGAAAGGATAGATTTTTTGTCTAATGTCATGTAAGCCACTGTTGCAAGGAAATTGATGAAAAAAGGCTGTGAAACCTATTTGGCACACGTGGTTGACACTAGGCAGGATAAGCTTGACCTGTGTGACATACCTACAGTAAGTGATTTCCTCGATGTCTTCCTTGAGAAATTGCCTGGTTTGCCACCAAAAAGGGAAGTAGAATTCGTTATTGAGGTAATGTCGTGTACTGCACCAATCTCAATTGCTCCTTATAGGATGGCAGCCACTGAATTGAAGGAGCTAAAAATCCAATTGCAGGAGTTACTGGATAAGGGGTTTAAAAACCCCAGTGTGTCACCATGGGGAGCTCCAGTGCTATTTGTGAAGAAGAAGGATGGGACACTGAGGTTATGTATTGATTACCAGCAGTTAAATAAAATGACTGTGAAGAATAAGTATCCATTGCCCAGAATTGAAGATCTGTTTGATCAATTGAAGGGAGCAGGCATATTTTCTAAGATAGATCTCAGATTAGGGTATCATCAGTTGAGGGTAAAGCATGCAGATGTGCCTAAGACTGCATTTAGGACCCGGTATAGGCACTATGAATTTCTGGTGATGCCGTTTGGACTGACAAATGCACCAGCAGCTTTTATGGACTTTATGAACTGTATCTTTCATCCATACCTAGATCAGTTTATAGTGGTCTTCATTGATGATATACTGGTGTATTCCAAGAACAGAGAAGAACATGATGAACATTTGAGGATTATTCTGCAAACCCTAAGAGAGAAGAAGCTGTATGCTAAGTTGTCCAAGTGTGACTTCTAGTTGAGTGAGATTGCTTTCCTTGGACATATAGTATCAGTTGATGGGATTAGAGTGGATCCCAAGAAGATAAAAGCAGTAATGAAATGGAAGCCCCCCAAAAATGCAACTGAAGCCAAAAGTTTCTTGGAGTTAGCTGGGTATTACAGAAGGTTTGTGAAGGGATTTTCTCTGATAGCTGCTCCATTGACTAAGTTGCTACATAAGAATGTAAAATTTGACTGGAATGACACGTGTCAAGCCAGTTTTGAGAGGTTAAAGACTACATTGACAAAGGCACCAGTGCTGATACAGCCAGTGTCGGGAAAAGACTTTATGGTCTACAGTGATGCTTCTCATAATGGTCTAGGGTGTGTTCTAATGCAAAAAGGAAAAGTGGTCACTTATGCTTCCAAGCAGCTAAGGCCACATGAAAAGAACTACCCCACCCATTATCTGGAGTTAGCAGCAATTATTTTTGCATTGAAGATATGGAGGCACTACTTGTATGGAGAAAAGTGCTATATATACACAGACCATAAAAGTCTGAAACACTTGCCAACCCAGAAGGAGCTCAACCTTAGACAGAGGCGATGGATTGAGTTCATAAAAGACTATAATTGTGTAATTGATTGCCATCCTGGGAAGACAAATGAAGTTATTGATGCTTTGAGCTGAAAGTCTATTGCAGCATTGAGATCCTTGAATGCTCAGTTGTCCTTGGCTCATGATGGAGCTATTTTGGCTAAGTTGCAAGTGAAGCCAACTCTGCTACAGCAGATACAAGATGGGAAGAAGATAGATGAGAAGCTAATGGCTATTATGGGTAGAATCATAGAAGGGAAGGAGACAGAATATGAGGTAAAAGCATATGGGTGTTTGTACTATAAAGGAAGAATATGTGTACCAGATAATGGGGAATTGAAGACGAACATTCTGAAAGAGGCACACCACAGTGTTTATGCTATGCACCCAGGTAGTACTAAAATGTACCATGATCTGAAGCCTTATTACTGGTGGCCTGGTATGAAGAAGGATATAGCTGACTATGTCACTAGATGCTTGACATGACAGCAAGTTAAGGCAGAGCATCAAGTTCCATCAGGTTTGTTACAGCCCATAAGCATACCTGAATGGAAATGGGATCGGGTCACCATGGATTTTGTTAGTGGCTTACCTCTCACTCAGAAGAAACATGATGTAGTATGGGTGATAGTGGATAGATTAACTAAATCAGCACATTTTCTGCTAGTTAGGACTGACTACTCACTGGAGAAGCTAGCAGAGTTGTATATCAGTGAGATAGTTAGACTGCATGGAATCTCATTTTCCATTATATCTGATAGAGACCCAAGGTTCTCATTTATATTTTAGAAGAAATTGCAAGAAGCCTTAGGCATATAACTCCATTTTAGCATGGCTTTTCATTCTCAAACGGATGGACAGTCGAAACGGGTGATTAAGATAAAACTTAAAACTCATTGAATTATTATAAATATAAAATTAAAATGATAATAATAACATGAAGTATGTGATAGGTTCTTGAGGATGTGCTAAGGAGTTGTGTTATTGAGTTTGAGGGAAGTTTGGACAGATACCTCCCACTGGCAGAATTTGTTTACAACAATAGCTACCAGAGTAGCATTCAAATGGCTCCTTATGAGGCACTGTATGGGAGGAAGTGCAGAACATCATTGTGTTGGACTGAACTGGGTGAAGATAAACTTATAGGACCAGACCTGATGAAACAGACTGAGGAAAAAGTGAAATTGATCAAAGCTAACTTGAAAGTTGCCTCAGACAGACAAAAGTCTTATACTAACTTGAGGAGAAAAGACATAGAATATAAAGTTGGCGATAAGGTATTTCTCAAAGTATCACCATGAAAGAAAGTATTGAGGTTTGGAAGAAAGGGTAAGTTAAGCCCTAGGTTTATCGGCCCATATAAAGTCATTGAGCGTGTGAGTCCAATGGCCTATAGGCTAGCTTTACCACCAGAGCTGGACAAGATCTATAATGTGTTTCATGTGTCTATGCTGAGAAGATACCGATCAGACCCTTCACATGTCATCTTAATGGAAGAGATTGAAATACAACCAAATTTGACATATGAAGAGGAACCAATAAGGATCCTAGCTCGGGAAGTGAAAGAATTGTGGAACAAGCATATTCCACTGGTGAAAGTGCTTTGGAGGCACCACAATACCAAAAAAACAGCCTGGGAAAGTGAAGAGACAATGAAGCAACAGTTCTCTCAACTGTTTGCATCAGGTAAATTTCTAGGACGAAATTTTTATTAGAGGGGAAGAGCTGTAACACCCTCACTTTAGGTAATCCGTACATTCTACTGTTCCAATGACTAACGTCTGTATGGACAGCCAGAATGTTTGAAACTATATTTAAACTAGAGTAAGGAGTTATAAGTAATTCAAATAATGATAAGAAAAAAATTAAGAAAAATTTTAAGAAATGAAATGCAATAAGGTTAAATGAGCCGAAGCTACGGCGATGGGTAACCCTAACGGGAAGTGATTGTGAAGTCAGTTGCCGACCCTAAACCCAAGGGAAACCCTGTGAAGTAATTCTTCGGACTCAAGTGAAGGATTATTGAGGTTTAGATGACAATAGATTGCTAAGAAAATATAAGAAAAATTCTGTAAATCTATACAGATAATTTTAACTCGGTAAGCAAAACAAATGGCATTTTGGTCATTTCACCTTCAAAGATGATTTTTGACCAACATGTCTATTTAATTAAATGAGATTTATGAAATAAAATATGAATAAATATTGATAAAATTTTAATTAGAAATGAGTAGAGAAAAGAAGAAATCAAAATGAAATTAAATTCTAATTATGACATAAGCAATATGTAAGGATGATGCAATTAAATTTCCTAACCAATTAGAATGGGACAAACACTTATTAAAGGGATAAAAATGAAATTAAATAAACAAAAATCAACTCATCTTCTTCATTTTTATCACTTTGGCCGAAAACCACTATTAGAGAGCTCTTCATTTTTTCTTCAAACTAGCTTGAGTTCCCATGCAAATAGCCCACAAAACCCATAATCCCCAACATTAAAAATTATCCTAGATCCTTACTATGGTGTTTGGCAGCTAAGAAAGTAGGAGAAAGTGAAGATTAGGCAAAGTCATAATTGGCTCAAGTTGAGGTTAGTACAAATACTTACCTCCCTCTTTCTTAAATCTTTGTTAGGAAGTTAAATTGAGTGAGAAATTGTTGTAAAATTGAATAAAACACTTATGTAGGAGTATGCATGAAATTCGGCAGCCTTAAGGGAGTTATGATTATGATGGTTTTAATTGATTTAAAGTTATCTAGTGATAGTATTTGAGAAGTATGTATAGATTAGAAGTTGAATTTTATATGTTATATATGAGTAGAGAAGTTGAAATTAGGGTTTTGAATAAAAATTAGGGATTTTGTTAAATTGTTGATGAAATGGCATAATTAAGGTCAATTAGTGATCATTTGGCATTGTTTGACCTTAATTTGGTATTGATTGTGGCATTGAATATTGAATTGGGTGAGCTGCCCTATGAGCTGGAAATTTTAGACTTGAGTCCAGTGAGTTTGGGCAGCCATAAGTTGACTTGTGTAGCTTCAATTGCTGTAAGGCTAATTAAAGGGGAAACTAAGGACATAATACCACATTTTTCATAGAGAGACCCTGCTCAGAAAACCAACCTAAAATGACCTAAATTTGGCTTGAATCTAGGTAACCAAAATCTGGACATGGAAAAATGACCATATGAAGAGTGTTTGTTCAAATGGCCATAACTTTGTATAGAGAGGTCTAAATGACCTGATTCTTGAACCCATGGAAAGCTTAGACATAGTAGAACAGCTTTCATGAAGAACAGAAACTCAATTTCTGACCATAACCTATTCAAATTGCTAACAAAATTTAGCTCACCAAAATTGCTATAACTAAAAATTGCCTAGAAATTCTAGACATGGACCAATCTGGCCAGTTATGGTAAAAATGCCATAACTTGAGCTACAAAACTCTAAATGTATTAATTCAAAAAGAGAATTAAAGTGGAGACATTAAGGAACAACTTTGATGAAGAAAGTTTAGCCAAATTCCCATTATAGAATGGTCCAATGGAACAGTAAACATAGGTAATGAAATCTAAAATTTTGGAATTACTTCTAATAAGCTTTGAATTGCAAATTACAACTAATGCCAACAAACTTGTAACCCAAAATGTGGTATGACCATATGATTAAAATTTATATACCTATTATTGTTGAAAAAGTCAACATTTTGCATGAATAGTAATGTGAATAGTAACCACTATAACATTAAATGCAAAGAACTAAAACCTAACTTTATTAATTTGCCCTAGTATGCCTAGTATAATTGGTTTGGATAGGTTGGCATACCAATAGGGTTCCGATTGCAATACTGCCTATGACATCATGCCATTTCATGATTTATGGCATTTAGTGTCATTTTGTGATATTATGGCTTTTGGCCATTTTTTTATACTTGACATACTCAGCTTTATGCCCAATTGTTATTATGGCTTATTAGCTATTCTGTTGCACACCTGGCAGACACTATGTGACCGATGGTGTGATGGCTCGAGGTACTTGGTACCTAGTGCTAGTTTACCCATTTATCCAGTCTAGTCAACTGATATAGGTTACTTGAGCAACTAAAATAAGTCTTAAAAATTTATAACCAAATAATGAACATAAAAATCACTAAATTAAGAATACTACGAATAATTACCAAAAAAAATTCAGTTTGTATGAAATAACAGCATAATTTCTTGCATTTATTTATTTAGTTTATTTTTATATTATATTAGCACCACTAAGCTTTATGCTTAGCGCGTCGCTTTCTACTATGCTTAGGTACTAGAAATTAGGAGCGAGAGCCCAGTAGACCATAGACTGAGATCACTGTGAGAGTCTAGATCTTCATTTGTGTCCGGTGTCACCTCATCAGTGCCGTGTATTTTGGTAGGACCACTAGGCTTCATCAGAAATTTTGTATTTTGTATTTTGTGTTAGACATTAATTTTTGCCATGTAAATTATAAACTCATGTAATTATTTATAAATTATGTAATTAATGAGATTTGGATATTTTATTTATGAAAATTGAGTATGGATCTATTTATGTATGAAATCATGAGTTTGTAATATTGAGATGGAGTATTGAAATTTAATATGAGGAAGAATTTACATTATTGAAATTATACTATTGAGACTTTAAACAGGTGGGAAAAATAGTCAAAATATTAATAAATTAGGGGAAACTCTGTCAGTTTCTCCAGTTAATAAATTGACCCCAAATTATAATAAAATGTGAATAATAAGAAATGTAATAAGATAAGTTATGGCGCTCTGGCACCGAGTGTGACATGCCTCACCTGGCTATATTATAGATGGATAAGGGGTGTCACACCATCCTTAATCTGGCTTGTGTATAGGATCCTCCTTATAGGGATATTCTTAATAAGAAAATCTCTAGGGAGAAACTTAATAAAAACATTATTATTAGGTGTAAATGCATGAGTAGATAAGAGATTGCGTTTCTTTGAGTTATGGGAAGAGAAGTACCATTATCAACCGTAACTTCATTAGTACCATGGTATAGATGAGGATTGAGAATATTCCCACTATTAGCATTCACGTGATAGTTGGCACGTTAATTGTCTAAGACTAAGCAAGCCTACTATTCATGGTAGTCAAGTTGGTTATTGGAGGTGACGAGTGAGGTTGTAAATTAAAATTCTTGGTGAAAGGCACTGTTGTGCGATATGACCATTGCCATTGCAATTGTAACATATAAGTTAGGACTGTAATTTATTGAAATTGTTATTATGAGGGTAATTTGTGCAAGAGTTAAGGCATCTGCCACAGCACCTCATGTGCCATGAGAATTTAGAGATTTGGTAATAAGTTGAGCAGTGGCTGAACATTGGTATCAAGACTGAGTTCCTCCATTTATAAATGAGATTCTTCGCTCAATAAGAGAGTGTATAAATCATCATGGCTAAATAGTGCATTCCGAGCCTCAAGAGCTCATGTAGAAGGACAATATTATGGTAAACCTTTAATAATATCACCAACAAGAACATCTTTAAGAATTGGAGGTTGTATTGTAAATAGTTGGTTTGACATGAATTTGTCCTTTCGCATGTAAGTATCAAATGAGTTGGACCCTTTTAACAATCTCTTTAGTTGTTTTTGAAGTTGCTAAATCTGGGTCCAAGATCCAAAAGAAAAAATAGTCTCTAATTTTTGCCAAGCCTCTTTTGTTGTTTTAAGACTGATAATCTAAGGTAACAGTGTCTCAGAAATCAAACAGAAAAACCAACTTATGATAAGCTAGCCTCTACACAACCATGCTATGCATTGTGGATTAACACTACCATTATCAAGTGTTGAAGCCAACGGTGTTGAGGTAACAACATGATTTGCCTAGAGAAGATAATTACTTGACATAAGTTTTATGGACAAAAACTAGGATGCATAAGGTATAGAAGGAGAAGAGTTTGGATCAAGATTTGAGGTGGTGGGAAAAAATTTGGAATTATGGCATTTAATAGTGTGCTGTGAAGCTAGCATAAAGCTGTGATACTATGTTGATGCTTATGAGACTATAAAGCTATTTATATTAGGCCTATTGACCGGAGAAAACCAAATGTTTGCGTTTGTTTCTCATTTTATCTAAAACATTTAATTTTGAACAATCAAACCAAACCTTTCAAAATCATAGAAATTTTGTCCAACATCTAAAGTAGAATTTTGTAAATTATAACTTAGTCCTTGAGGTTTGGCAAAGTTTTATAACTTAGTCCCTATATTTTCAAAATCAAGCAATTTAGTCCCTGAGATTTGGCAAAATTTACAGCTTAGCTCCTTAATTTAAACTTTAAATTTAAATAGTATAATAAATATATTATTCTTCCCAAAATTAATTCTTCTTCCTATCAAGAATTTTCTATAATTATTTTGGAATTTTTCTTAAGTTTTCTATATATGTTTTGTAGATTTTAATTAGTGAAATTTTGATTTCTTGAAATAAAATAAAAAATTCTTGCATTGAAAAAATAAAGACTAGGTCAGGTTTGGTTTACGGGTCACAACTCGACCCGCGAGATCTGTCCCTAGAGCTTCGATCTTCGCGTGTTAAGCAGCTATGGGTTTGTTTGGGGATTAGATGATGAATAGAGGCAAGTTGTAACTCTATCGTAGTCTATGATGACTAGATTGGGGTAGGAAAGTTCAAGACTTCCCATTTCTCTCTCCTAGAAAATATAAAGAGTTAAGGACATTTTTGTTATTTTTTGTTATAATTAATAGTCAATTAGATGTAGGAACTAAGTTACGAATTTTGCCAAATCTGAAAGACTAAATTGCTAAGTTTTGAAAATATAGAGACTAAGTTATAAGTTTTATCAAACCTTAGAAACTATATTATAATTTATCTATTAGAATTTAGGAATAAATTTTAGATGTTGGATAAAATTTCTTCAATTTTGAAAGATTTGGTTTGATTGTCCAAAATTAAAAGTTTTGGATAAAATGAGCAACAAACATAAAGGTTTATATTTTTTTCAACTAATTCACCTTTGTATTATTGTCAAAAGTCATAGAGATATAGTGTACAAGATAACTATAATAAAGTACAAGATAACTATGATAAGGTTGGTTAGCCAAGATATATAGGATATATATTAGTTACATAGGTAAGTCCTATCACCAAATTAATAGTTGGGCTAAACACATTAAATCTTTATTGTGTGTCCTTATTTATATAAAAATATATATATATATATTTATTCTGCCTACAACTTATTAATTAATTCTATTATTATAATCACTATTTGATGCAAACTATTGAAATCTTATAAGGGAATGTCCTAGTGGAAAGTATATGCCTAAAGAATGATAACAATTTCCTTTACCATGGAGCATCATATGCACCACATAATTAACTCATTGAAATCTTAGATTTAAAACTATAGCCAAGGTCTACGAAGATCACAAGGCTAGCTCCTTAGTTGCAATTAATAGTCCTCTCTATCTCTTTTTCATATATCCTCATCAATATTCATTGTCTTCTTCATATTTCATCTCTCTTACAAAATCAAAGACAGTAATAATTTTCTTTTAAATATTAAAAGAAACTATCATGGTTAATTCAAATCAAATAATATTTATAATTTAATATATTCTAGTGAAGATATTATCATGCTTGTTGTTAAGGGAAATTCTTATTTAAACCTAATTCATTATGGACTCAAGACGCAACATATATGATTAGACTCACAAATTTATGTTTTGAGTCCATGATGGACCTAATTTAGGTAGGTTTTTCTCTATTAGTTAAGAAAACAAGTTAACTTTCTTATTTAAGTATTGGCTCTTAGATTTATAGAATAATTTTGCTTAATTTATTGAAATGTACGCACCTTTTCTTTTTTCTTTTTTTTGGCATATTAGATAAAACAATCCAAAACTTTTAAGGTATTCATAATTGTAGCCAAAACTTTATTTTGTGTGTATTATAGCTAAATCTTGGTTAGTTGTCACAACTGTAGCCAAAGAATAAAATTGAATTTGAAAAAGGTAATAGTAAATTATAATATAGTCCCTGAAATTTTATTTGATTAACAAAATAATCCAATGATTTAAATTGTACATTTAAATTTTTTTTTATTATATAAAATATATTTTATATTTATTTTTTAATTGAAATTTTATACTAAAAATTTATTTTTATTAATTAAAATATATTTTAATATAATAAACTATTAGAAAATTACATAATAATAAAGTAATCACAAAATAATAACATCGTAAAATTTTTCCTAATTGTCAATTATATAAAGTAATTACATTGTAATAAAACAATAATTTTTACATAATTATGCAAAATTATTGATTTCAACAGAAATTTTTTTTTTTTGTAGTTGTCAATTATGCAAATTATTTTTTCAATTATTTATTTATTGTCAGAGATATATTAATCTTTCTAAACTGATGAATAATTAATATGATTTTAGAAAGAATAACTGCTATTTTTATTTATAAAATTATAGACAGTTTTAATGATTGATTGTATGGCATATGCTCGATCTATAACTTTAATGGTTGTTTTATTATAATGTGATTACTTTGTATTATTGAAAACTACTAGGAAAATTTTTTAATAATGTAATTATTTTGTTATTACTTTATTATTATATAATTTTCGAATAGTTTATTATATTAAAATATATTTTAATTACAAAAATCAATTTTAAGTATAAAATTTCAATTAAAAATAAATATAAAATATAAATATATATTATATAATAAAAACAAAATATTTAAATATATAGCTTAAATAAATGGACTATTTTATTAACCAAATAAAATTTCAGTGATTGTATTATAATTTACCATGAACTTTATCAAATTTAATTTAGCTCTTTGGCTATAGTTGTAAATACTAACGACAATTTTGCTATAATACAGACAAAAAAAATTGACTATAATTATGAATATCTTAAATTTTTTTTTATCCAATAGGTCTTTTTAAAAAAAAAATAATAATAATGATTTCTTTCTCATTATTGTTGGATTCTTCTTTATCTAAATAAATTTCAATAATTTGATTGGCATATATGCCACCTATTTGATGCTTAAATGAAGAATTTTCAATAGAAAGTAACCGGTAAAGATGAGAATGGAAAAATGAAAAATTTATAAATAATTGAAAGTATAAAATTTTAATAATTAAAGTTTTCTACTATTATAAAACAATCCACTATGCAAATATAACTAGTAATAGGTCAAATGGACATAAAACGCCAAAAGTTTACATTATTTTACAATTTATCGAAATGTTTCGATTTTGGATTAAGTTTTCTAACCTTTCACAATGGGTGTAATTATAGCCAAAACCCAAATTTGCTTTAGAAATATTTAAAATTAATGCACTAAAGTTATAATCATGGTAATCAAACGCCCTAAACTTTAAATTTTATTACCCAAATCCATAGAAATCAATCCATATATATTTTAAAGTTCATTTTATTCTTTTGACTGATATGATTATAATTTTTAAAATAATCAATCAGCTTAATTACCGTAGTACAAAATCTTTTTAGAACATATAGTTACTATAATTGTAAGTTTAGGACATTTAGTTACCATAATTATAAATTTGGCGAAAAAAATTTAAATTTTGCTAAATCAATCTTAGGTTTTAGCTATAATTGCATCCAATGTGAAAAGTTAGGATGTTTAATTCAAAATTGAAATGTTTGGATAAAATTGCAAAATTATGTAAACGTTTTGTGTTTTATATTTAATTGGCCTACTTTATAATATGTAAAATGACTTTATATGTAATTAGTTTAAAAACATGTTAATTAGGGAAAGATGGTAAAACTAGCTCATACATAAAAACTTGAAATGCTAGGAACACTCTATGCGCATGAACAAGGTTGATTATTTAAACTATTTGTGCATGTAACTTGGAATTGCATTGATTGTGTGAATAAGGAATTTAGTAATAAGACAATAAGATAGACTTTAGGAAACAAAAGTAGATGTTGAATCAATACATAGGATTGGATTATTTAGGGCAAAGATGATGCCTAACTCCTTCCTTCTCTTATACCCATTATCTTGAACCTAGGTGCATTGTAGGGTTGAGCATTATGTTCAAACGGAATTAAGAAAACCGAACAGATCGAATTATATAATATAATGAACCGAACTGAACCGAAATACATGATAAATTTAATAGAACCAAACCAAACAATTTCAGTTCAATTCGGTTTGGTTCAATCGATTTAGTCTCTAAATGGGCTTATGTTTTGGACCTGATTTCACCTTATTTGAACTTGATTTTTACTTTTTTGATCTAATTTTTACCTTATTTGGACCTGATTTCACATTAATCAAATAAATTAAACATTTAATACTCAAAATTCCAATAAAAATAAAACAATTTGAAAAAGAAAATTCATCATAAAACAATTGTATAAGTGATTAACAATCTAAATACATAATATGAAAGCCATCCAAACCAATAAAATAAAAGTCCTTGTACAATCCACATTAAACAAACTCCATAAAATATATCAAACATAAAAGCAAATAAGCAAGTGTCTAACATAAAAGTCATACAATTGCAAATTAAAATATTACAATAGTTCCACCACTTTGTCTCCAACTAGCAAGTCTGAATACTTCAAATACCAGTTGATGGGTATGCAAATATGAAAATGATTAGAATTGGTAAAAATGAAATAAAATAAAATAAACAATAACAACTCTAAACAATTATATCAATATTTACCTGTAATACCAACTATCTAGATTCACAGTGTTATCATTAGTGCTACTTATTTCACAAAGTGAAAAAGCTAAAAAATAAATAGAAAATAATTTAGCAAATAAATTAAAAACAAATAAAAGCAAACTAATTGAGATTAACACATACCCTCTTCAAGCCTTTCAAGGTCAGCAATTTGCTTTTCAATGGATTTGCAGCAATGGGACTTCTGCAACCAATCTTGTGCACATATTAAGGCTTCAACAATTTTAGGAGTTAAAGAACTCCTAAAAGAATCAAGTACTCTACCTCAAGTACTCAAGGCTGATTCCGAAGCAACTGTAGATATAGGCACTGCCAATATATCTCTTACCATGATTGAAAGGATGGGATACCTACTAGAATTAAGTTGCCACCACCTTAATATATCAAATTCTTCTTTTTCATCCACTACTTTAATGCCCTTATTCAAATAGTAATCTAAGTCAGACTTCCTGTTAGCTTCTCCAGTCTTCATTTTATGCTTTAAGAATTGATCCCCCAAATTTAACATTGATTTCTTTTTTGCTCATTCACTTTCATTGATTTCACTTGTATTCCTAACTACATTGCTATCACATCCATGTTCAGCTTGATATATTTTCTTGTATTCATCAAACAACTCATACACAACTAATTTAATTTTCTTTGCCAATTCCATACTCTTTTCTTTCCCATATACAGTTGAAAGAGTAAATTCCATAAATTCCAACTTATATTGAGGATCTATCACCACTGCAATATAAATTATTTTATTCATCTTATAAGGATTCCCCTAATATTTATCAAATTTCACCTTCATCCTATCACCCATACATGCCAATTCTATGTTATTACTCCCTTGCCACTCTTGCAATAAACAATCAATTAAACTAATCTCATTAAAAAATATATTAGAAGTGACATATCGAGATCCTCATATTCTCAAGGTAAGATCATAAAAGTGGCTTAAAAAATCTATAAGTCTCGTAACATTTTCTCAATCCAAACTATCTAGCAAACCATCACTTGACTGAAGATCAAGTTTAAAGCATGGATCTATAATAGCATATCTATCAAATGCATTTTTAAAATTTTGTGCAGCTGTAGGAGGGATGGCGTAAGGCGAAATATCATCCATTAGAATTATATAAAATGCACCAGATAATGCCCAGGAAAGATGGTGGAGTCACAATGGTCTCACTTAAGTACCACCTCCTTAGACAGCATTTCCTAGACATGCACTTCATATAATCCTAATAGAATCAAACCACTGGTAAGTACCGTCTTCCCATAACACTACCACGGTACTAAAGATTTATGCCACAAAGGTATAGATAGACAGGAGTCGCCACCCAGGTAATAACCGGGACATATTCAGTGTTTCTTCCGAGGGTCATGGATGGTAATTTACTCCTTGCAAAGCTTCCACAACCGTCATTACCATAGCCCAATGTCTAGGTTCGGGATAGTGGGTACGTAAGGAAAAGGTGTTAGGCACCCCTTACGCTTGGTCTAATCTCGTTAATTCGAGTGCCAGTCCTCTACTAATATTTATAAAAGTCTTGTTTATTATTCTTTTATTAAACTTCATCCTAAAAAATGTAATTCTAATCCTACACACGTAAGTAATTCACAAAAGGGTTGTTGTTTATAAACAATTTTCATGCATAAGTAATTCCTATATATAGGGTTGCTAATTATTTAAATGACATTTACCAAATAACTAAAATTAATTTATTATTGAGAATTTAATTTACAAATAAATTCAATTTCAAATAACTCTACATTTCTATTTAACCTAATTAACTAATTTTCACCAAGTTACCCTAAGGATAATTGAACTAAGTTAATTATGTACATGTGTAATTTATTCTAATATCACGTAAGGCCCAAACAATAATAACCTAATAAAGATTTCTAACATGTAAATTTATTTTACAATTACCAAGTATTAAATTAAATTTATTTTACATGTCAATGTTAGTTTAATTTATAAACAATATTAATTTTAATTTACAAAATATTTTTTTTAAATTAATTATATGCAAAGTCGGTTACATTAAAAACAAAGTTAATTTTAATTTACTAAATAAAAATTCTATTATTATTACAATTTTATGTCAATGGTTATTCGAGGAGTTTAGGGCTGCTTATCTGTTGGTAAATGTAGTTACCAATGGGGCAAACTACCCTTAAAAAAGGATCTTCTCTTCTAGTATGGCAATGATATTCCTAGCTTACTTTTGTTTAGCTCTACATAAGCTCCACGCAAATACCCTTTTTAGTACTTACCTTAGGGCTACTTACCAATTTTGTATTTAATAAAAAATAAAGAAACTAAAGAAAATAAAAGAAAAAAAGAAAAAAAGAAAATATTAATAATAATTTACATTGGATTCTAACTCTAGTCTCCTAAAGGGTTAAGATTCCTAATTAGTTACAACTACCTAAAGGTCCACATCTGCTAACATATTCCAAACACTTCATAACACTTCTTGAATTAAAAAAGCACAGAAAAAACAGATTAAATATCAATTAGAACCCAAGAAAATACAAGAACATGCATAAATATACAATTTTCAAATTCTAACAGATTGACAGTAGCAAGAAATTTGATTTTTGAAAAATAGTTAGACAAGCTTAAAAATCATGAAAAAAATACAGAAGATAGCCAAAAAATCATACAACATCATAAAAATCATAGATTAAACAAAACCCTCGCCAAATAATCTACACAAATCATAAATTTTCCCGATGACAAAATCGCACTGCTTTTTTGTAAAATTCATAACTTTCCAACCATAATAGATATGAATGCGAAACAAATTGGAAAAGATTCCAAACTTAATTTTAGACACCAGATTTACACAAAAATATTAAGAAACAAGGGAGATATGGACTCTATGAATCGGGTATCCTACAAATTAGATTTTACAAAAACTCTAAATTCAAACAGCCATAACTTACAAAATATTAAAGCTTTTTTAGTGATTCTGGAGCCTAAAAATAATAGAATTTCATGTAGAATATGAATATAATTTTTTTCAAATTTTTTACAGATTCAGAAAATAACGAAAAATAATAAAACTATGAGAGATAGAAAACTGAATATGTAAAAAGTTGTGTATCCCCTCAAATTAAACATGATTACATGATCTATATGAAAACATAAAATAAATTAAAAATAAGGAACATAGAATTAAACATTACATGGCATAGATCTTGAAAAGAAAATAAAAGAACTAACCTTTAAGAAATATCGCTAGAAAGAAAGAAGAACTAAAAAAATTTTGGCTATTCCTCTCTTTAATTTTTTTTCTTTTTTTTATTTTTTTATTTTTATTTTTTTGTCTTCTCCTCCACCACTTTTTTTTTTCTTCTCCAGTAGGGTATTTATAGGATTTTGGGAGAGAAGTGTGATAGGGTTTGGAGTCCTAGGGTGATAAAGTTCAGATAACTTAAACAACTGGGGTTGTAGAATTTGGGTGAAACTGGGATATGAGTGAGGTGTTCTAACCAATAGGAAGAGAGAGAAAGGGGGTGGTACCAATAGGGAATGAGGAAAAGAATGGGGCCAAAGGGTTTGAAGTACTAGTGTGATAAGGTTCAGATAACTTAAACAACTGGAATTGAGAAATTTGTGTGAGACTGGAATATGGGTGAGGTATTTCAACCAATAGAAAGAAAGGGAAAGAGGGCAGTACCAATAGGGAGTGAGGAAGAGAGTGGAGCCAAAGGGGGAGAGAGAGTTTTTATGGGAGAGGGATAGAGAAAAAAATATTTTCTTATTTTAATTTTCAAAAAAATAAATTAAATGAGTCATATTTAAAATTCCTAACTAGGCTTTCTTAGGCCTATGAGGCCTAATTAAACTTAATTAGGTACATTTAAAAACTACCCATATTAAATTTAAATAAAATAATATTTTATTTAAATTAAATTAATTTCCCAAAAAAACATATCATTTTTTTTTTCAAGATCATGCCACGGAATTAATAATTCAGTTCCATGCCTTCAATTATATCTTACAGTCATAGAATTTTTCATCATCGGGTTTTCCATGGTTTCAATGCACATACTCATCAAAAAATAAGGGTCTACAGTTTGCCCCCCACTTTGGCAAAAGTTAAAATCAATGTGAAAGCATTGCTTAAGTTTCATCAAAGTGAAACTCAATCTTCTAATAACTATGAGACATTAGCTATAAGGATCGAGTTCATCTTGCTCGGTCGACATACTCTATGTTATGAGACTAGCTACGGTCTCATAACCGTGATAACTGTGTCACGTGAAAATTAAGTGCATCTTGCTCTGTCGATACACTCTGCGTCAAGAGACTAGCTACGGTCTCATAACAGTGATAACTGTGTCATGTGAAAATCGAGTGCATCTTGCTCTATTGATATAGTCTGCATCATGAGACTAGCTACGGTCTCATGATAATGGCAACTCTATGATTTGAAATGTTGTGGATTCGTATTTAGGATCTCAATCCTAAACTGCCTACGTATCCCCCTCGCTATCCTGAGGAAGAATCAGACCCACTAGTAGTTCGACACTTGAAATTGTGGTGATGCATGTTCTTCTACGCCTTACACACCTATAGGTGACATGTTGATGCGTGTTCTTCTATGCCTTATACAACTATGCCATATGCCCTAAACAATGTCTAAGGACTTACCAAAAAATATCTGTCATGAAATGTTATGGGTTCGTATTTAGGACCGCAGTCCTAAACTACCTACGTATCCCCCTCGTTATTCTGAGGAAGAATCAGACCCCCTCATAATTCGATACTTGAAACTGTGGTGATGCATATTCTTCTATGCTTTACACACCTACAGGTGACATGTTGATGCGTGCTCTTCTACGCCTTACACAACTATGCCATATGCCCTAAACAACGTCTAAGGACTTACCCAAAAATATCTGTCATGAAATGTTGTGGGTTCGTATTTAGGACCGCATTCCTAAACTACTTACGTATACCCCTCGCTATCCTGAGGAAGAATCAGACCCCCTCGTAGTTCGACACTTGAAACTAGGGTGATGCATATTCTTTTACGCCTTATACACCTATAGGTAACATGTTGATGCATGTTCTTCTATGCCTTACACAACTATGTTGTGCGCCCTAAACAACGTATAAGGACTTACCAAAAAATATCTATTTCATGATTTGAAAAAACTGGGATGACTGGGTCTCAGAACTTTTTTGCGATTTTTGTGCTTCTTGTATGCTACTTCCTATCATGGGCATGCTTATTTTGCTAGAGATTCTAAAAAAACTTAGTCCTCTAGGGGATCTCTTTTTGCAAAAACTTTCTTATAACCTCAAAATTTTTGAGAAGAACTGTTCACCAAAAAAGACTTCCTTAAGGTCACAGTATAATTTTCCTCTGATTTTTCTTTTTCTTCTCTCCCCCCATGGTTTCTGCCTTGACTCATTTCTCTTTCATTAACTCCATTCTCTGTGCCCTAACTTTTGCCTGAAATGCCCTTTTGGGTTTTCATCTCAGCGGGCTTGCTCTAACTTTTGCCTAAGCGACCCTTTCGAGTTTTCCACTTAGCAAGCCCTCTTTTTTTCTTTTCTTTTTCTTGTTCTTTTTCTCTCTTTTTTTTTTTTTGAAATTAGATAATCACCAGGGCATTCATATCAAGCACCTATTCTGTCATGCTCACAAGACAATAGGTTAAATCAAAATAATGTAGTTCAATCACTTAATCATTTGATGTATCCCTTAAGATACAAACATTTACAATCATAATTAAATAAAACATATTCCTGATTAATGCAATAAAAGCTTCTTTATTTATTCAGATACACCATTACTCTCTCTTACATTTAGTTTTACCAAATTTTCAACCTTTCAAAGTTAGAAATAAGCTTTATAACCTGTTGAATGGCCTTTTCAGGTTTTCCATCCAGATCTTCTCTCATCTCTCCTTTTACCTAGACCACCTTTTACAAATTTTTAATCTAGCATTTTTTTTTTCTTTTGACCCTTATTTTTGCCTAGATCCCCTTTTGCAGGTTTTCAGCCTAGCGGGCCTATCTCACACAAAGTACCATTTAAGCCTGTCTAAATTGACTGGTTCTTGAAATTCATTTCCATCCAGGTCTGATATTCTTACTGTGGCAAGATCTTTTTGACTATGTATGGACCATCCTAGCTTGGGTTGAACTTTCCTCTTAAATCAAAAGGGATGGGTCGAGCTTATTTCAAAATCATGTCTCCTTCTTTAATCTTTATTGGCTTCACCTTCTTATTAAAGACCTTAGTTATCTTTCTCTGATAAGCCTACATATGATACAAGGCTCAAATTCTCTTTTCATCAATCAAAGCTAGCTCTTCATATCTCTTCTAAGCCCACTCATTTTTTAGGATCTTAGTTTCTAGCATCACTCTTAAGGATCTGATCTCTTGCTTAATGGATATCATTGCTTTAGTCCCATATACTAAAGAGAATGGGGTTGCCCTCGTGGATGTCCTTGTAATACTACGATAACCTTAAAGAACATAAGGGAGTTTTTCAAGCCAATCCTTATATGTTTCAAACATTTTTTCCCAACTAGAACCTTTCCATTCATATGGGGACCACACATTCCTGCATGTACTTCTTTCATTATTTGCTCAGCCTATTTTTGTATCACACATAAGAGTTTGTAGAATTGCCCCCCAGCTAAAGTAAGTTGAGTGGCTAATCTATGAATTATTGCTCTATCTCTTTTGTTGCTTATTATGAGTATTCTCTCACTTCCAAAGACCTCCTTATGTCTTCATATCATTTTCCTTCTCCCTCTAGGTCCACATGTGCTATTATTAATGCTTCATAGCACGAAATTTTACTCCTCAGTAGGATAACTAGCTAAGTTAACTTTTAACCACTCTTTTCCTATGGGGATACTAGTGTGGCTTGGGAATCGGCCATCTGATTCTATGCTCAAGGTATTTGCTTCTTGGTACTTTGTTAACAAGGCTATAATTTATCTCTTTCTTCTTGGGTTAAATCTTCAGCTAACTTAATGTCTTTAAGATTATTTGGTATACCCAAATTAATAGAGATCGATTTTGATGCATTAATAGAAACTGATTCTAAATGATTATGAATGCCATGCATATGCCCATTAGAATAAACATCAAACAAGTAAGCAGAAGGACTGGTCATATTATTGATATTCGCCTTAAAATCAGCATCAAGTATATCAAAAATGGAAACATGAGTATCACTACTGTGAGCATTACAAAAGACAAACTCAAACTTAGGAGTGTAGCTTTATGTTCTTGGCTTCCATGTAGTCTTTAGATCAATGGTGCTGATTTTCTGCTCTAATTCTTTCACATGTGGTAACCCCTAATCATATGTCAAGGTAATTGCCCCCTCTTTCAAGAACTTAGGAGGCTTTGGCTCTTCTTCCTCTTCTGTTAGCTCATAGCCCAAATCATGACTCGTGATCTGCCCCTTCATCTCAGGAAAAGTTACCATGCCATCTACATATTTTCTAGACCCATGCTAAAAAAAACAACTTCATCCCTTTCTTCACAGTAGCCACTTTTGGATCCATCAAGTTTTCATAAATTCCAGCAACTTGAAAACCAAACATTGGTGGATCTGAACCATCTACTTTCAATGCAACTATCTCCTCATCAGAATCAGTCCAAACATCCAAAAGACCCTCATCAAAGCTAAAATTATCACAATGTCAACAATCATTATAGACTGAGGTTCATTGGGCTTTTGGATGGATTGGATAAAGTTAATAATCTGTTAAGGTTATTTGGGGTGATGGAGATCATGTAAAGACCTGGTGGAGGTGAAAATTTTGGTTAGGCATAGGCCTAGTGTGGGTGTTTGGTCAGTTTTCTGGGTCAGTTATCTTTGGCATCAATTAGGTCTTAGATATCATGTTTAAGTTAGAAGCTTTGATCGGTGTCATGACCATGGGTTTGGTGGAACTGGCAATATTAGTTGATATCATAGCTAGGTGAGAGTGGATTTGGTGGTGGTCTGGATGTTAAGAGCTGTAGGAAGTCTTGAGCTTTGAGACGCTCGAAAACTATGGATAATGGTTAGTTAAGTTGGGAAAATCTCCTTGGGGTGTAAGACACAATTTGAACCTCAATAACTTTAATGTCATTTAATTGGCCTACCTTAGGGCCTCTTTCTAAAGTTGACCACAATTTTCTCTTCTAGCTCAAATATCTTGGCATTCAACGTTTCATCAAGTATGGCCATAGTTTCTTCCATCTTAAATAGTGCAGGTGAAATCCTTACTAATCTCTTCCCTTCCATAACCCAAGTGACCTAATAGGAAGTCTTTTTGGTGTGTTTCGAGGCTATGTTTGCTAAAAAAAAAAAGGATTTTAGGGTTAACCTAAACATGCTATGTACATGAATGCAATGCATGAATGGACCATTTTTTTCTTTTTTTTTTCTTTTTTTTTGCCTTTACTTTTATAAAACAAAAACCGAACCATACCAATAGAACCAAAACTAGACCACATAAACTAAACTAAGATCAGACCAAAGACTGAATCAAAACCGAAAAAAAAAATCTCTAGAATTGAATCTTCACCCCCTTATACCTTCAACTCTCACACGCAAGGTAAGAAAAAAATTCTATCCTAGGCTACGGTGCACTGGACACACCAACAGGGGGTGGTCAAGGACAATCCTTCCCTCACAAATAAAGGATTTATATCCTTAAAGTGTAATCATAAGTAAGCATCCTTTTGCTTAACATGGGTTTTGAAATGGACTTGGGCCTATACACATATTGGGTTTATGCATAGGCTTAGGTTCATCTCAACTACGATTAGAACTTATGGTTTGAATAGTAAGGTTATAAATCTAGCACAACAAAAATCTACAAGGTACCTAGGGTTGACATCTATGGCTCATGGGCTTCATCGAGTAGGAAAAGGGTCACCCATGCGAGAGCTTATCCATTAAGCACAACGGCCGGAGCTGTGGCTCTTTTATATACTTGAAGGTACGGACATGGGGTGCTAGCATTCACCAATTCGTCATAGCTCAAGTAGAACTATGGTCTCCTTGGCCAGTACTAATGAGGTTAAAAAGGGTAAAGGTGATCCGTGTGATAGTATAGTGCAATGCAAAAAGTTTAAGAGAGGAATAATATTAGTCTAATAAAAACATGTTGGAGTCACTATCCATTTAATCCCCAGTGGAGTCACCAAACTGTAGGAGGGAGGGCGTGAGGCGAAATATCATCCATTAGAATTATATAAAATGCACCAAGTAATGCCCAGAAAAGATGATGGAGTCACAATGGTCTCATTCAAGTACCACCTCCTTAGACAGCACTTCCTAGACATGCACTTCATACAATCCTAATAGAATCAAACCACTGGTAAGTAGCGTCTTCCCATAACACTACCACGGTACTAAGGATTTATGCCACGAAGGCATAGATAGACAGGAGTCGCCACCCCGGTAATAACCGGGACATATTTAGTGTTTCTTCTGAGGGTCATGGATGGCAACTTACTCCTTGTAAAGTTTTCACAACTGTCATTACCATAGCCCAATGTCTAAGCTCGGAATAGTGGGTATGTAAGGGGAAGGTGTTAGGCACCCCTTACGCCTAGTCTAACCTCATTAATTCAAGTGTCAGTCCTCTACTAATGCTTCTAAAAGTCTTGTTTATTATTCCTTTATTATACTTCATCCTAAAAAATGCAATTCTAATCCTACACACGCAAGTAATTCATAAAAGGATTGTTGTTTACAAACAATTTTCATGCACAAGTAATTCCTATCTATGAGGTTGTTAATTATTTAAATGATATTTACCAGATTACTAAAATTAATTTATTATTGAAATTTTAATTTACAAACAAATTCAATTTCAAATAACTGTAACACCCTTATATGCATAGTCTGGTATATTTCACTGTTTCGGTGATCGGTGTCGGTCCGGATAATTGAGAGGATTAGAACCATAATTAAGACACCTAGATAAGCTCCGAATGAAAATAAAAAGTGATTGCCAGATAGTTAAGTATAAGTAAGAAAAACAAAGCATAAAAAGTTAAATGAGCCGAGGGTCACAGCGATGGGTGACCTTACCGGCAAGTGACTGCGAGGTCAGTCCTAACTCTAATTTTGAATCGAAAATTGTGATGCCGCGGTCCCAAGGACTATTGCGAACCTAGTGAAAAAGAGAAAATCACAGAAAAGAGCAGATAAGTAGGTTAAATAATTAGGTCAGGGATCTGGAAGAAATATTGAATTACTTATAAACCGGGTCAAACCGACAAGGACCAATTTGGTCAATTCACACTTGGAGATAACTCTTAACTTAACTGTCTAATAAAATTGGAGAAATGAAAATTTTGGAATGGGAAATTAAATTAAAGAACTATTAAAAAAATTAGGAAAAAGAAAAAAAATGAAAATGGGACTTATTACACTATGTTGGTGACCTTACCATGACATCATAAATAAAATTTAAATTACCCAAATTTTGACTAAGTCATATGTGACTTAATAAAACATAAAAAGGCACAAAAAAATTAAAAGAAAAATCAATCTCTTCTCCACCCTCATCTTCGGCCAAACTCCCTCACTCTCTCCCTCCATGCATTTCCTCCATTAAAGCTTGATCTCAAGCTTGATTCCTATGCACTTAACCCTAATTTCCCCCAAAATTCTCTATAAAACCTTGCTATCTCAACTTGAGAAGGAATTTGAAGAAGGAAAGAAAGGAGAAAAGTGAAGGAAATTGAGAATTGAATTCCAAAGAAGACGTTAGTGATTTAAACTGAAATTTTTAGTTTGATTTATGTGTTTATGGTTCCATACACTTAGAATTAAAGTGAAAATGCAAACAAAACTATCATGGGGGACAAAATGAAAATTTCGGCCAGCAATAGAGGGGGTAGAATTGCATGAATTTGATGAAATTAAAGGGTTAATTGAGTTGAATTAGGTGTGTAGATGTTAGAAATACACTTTAATTTCATTAGTTGAATGAAATTTAGAAATTAGGGTTCTTGAGTGTTAAAATTGGGGGAAAATTATAGGAAATGGTCAATTGATGCAATTGACCCTAATTGAGGTTAAAAATGGTCAATTGGGACCAGTTGTTATGTGTTGGAATGAGTGGAAACAAAATACAATTCGGATTGGTTGGGGGTCCCAATCTGGCAGTTTGACCTAGGTCCCTTTCAAGGACCAAAACTAAAATTTTACTAACCCAATTGGTGTGAGGCCAATTGGGAATGAAATTAGACACATAAAGACACAATTTTCATTTAGAGACCATGCCCAGAAAATGACATTTAGATAGTGAACAATTAGGTCAAATCTGGGTAATGTGCACTGCCACTGTGCAAAAATGCCCAATCTGTTCATTTGGCCATAACTTGGCCTAGGCAGGTCCAAATGATCTCATTTTTGTAGCATTGGAAAGGTATGACATCGCACTACAACTTTTATGAAGAGCAGAACCCAAATTATGCCCATAACCAAGTCATTTTTCCACCCAAAATTAGTTATCCAAAACTACCAGAACCTAAATAAGCCCAGAATTTTGGGTAATACCAATCCGGCCAGCCTTAGTAAAATGGCCATATCTTAGCCTAAAAAACTCCAAATTGAGTGATTCAAAAAGAGAATTAAAACTAAGACAATAAGGAACAACTTTTATGAAGAACACTTAGCTAAATTTCCACAACAATTAGACAAATGGAACAGTGCAAAACAGGGCACAAAAACTGAAAAATTTGAAATTGTCATTAGGAGACCTAAATATTGAAATGGCAACCAAGACCAACAAATTTAACACTCAAAATGTGGTATGTGGATTTAATTGGAATTTACATACCTATTAAGCATAAGAAAGTCAATATTTTGACTAGAATAGTGCCATAAATAGTAACCCCGAAATGTAAATTTTTAAGAACATGATTTTAAGTATATTAATATTAGAATTAAGTAGACATAAATTTATTATTGGATTTATTATAAGTTATGATACTGAAATACTGCAAATTGTGTGTTTCAGTTGAAAAGAATACGAGGAAGGAACCAAAAACATCGAGTCAAGACCTAGAGGTGACTCGTACGAGGTTTGTGCACAACATAGAAATTTCTGTAAATTTTCTTCTGCAAATTGTTTTGAATGAATTGTGATATTAAACTGTGACTTATTTGTATTGAAATTATTATTGAAAGGAACAATATGCTTTTGATCTAAACTGTTGGAAAGATAAATTGTATGTGTTTGAATTGTAAAGTAATATTTAGAAAATTGTTAAGATAGTTTTGAAACCACAGTGTCATGACCACATATCTGAATGCCTCACTAGCTTGACTAGTGGAAAGAATTAGTTTTGTATTCCCTCTCTAGCTGAAGTGTTGAAGTGTGTGCTAGTAGAGGAAGAAATTTGAATGAATACCCATAGATTTGAGCTAGCTAGCCTTGGTATTCCTCATAAGGCTCTGGCTATTTAGATGAACACTATACTGATGCATGATATGACTGTGTACTTTTATAAAATTTGTTTTGCTACTTTTGAAGTGAAAAATTATTTGACTAGAATTTTAAATTATGATTTGTATCTATTTAACGACTTCAACATTATAATTGGGATAATTATGATTTAAATTATGCATAAATTAGCATTTTTGTTATGTTGTGCACCACTGAGTTATTGTACTCAGCGATGGATTTTTATTTGCTATCGCAAGTAGAAAGACTAGTAGAGCAGCCGAGTGAGCTGCTGAGGACTACAGTACTGCCTTTGAGATTTTTTCGGGTATAACATTATACCCTTATTGTACATATTTATTTTGATGTATGTGACTGTATGTACATTTTATAAATTAGTCTTGAGCAGTTGTACAAAACTTGTAATAATATTATTTTGGATTTTCTGATGTAAATTTAGACTGATGAATGTATATCACTTTTTCTTTAATGGAATGTAAATGAAATTATTCAATATTATTTTTAAAAATACTTGAGTTGAGAATTATGAATTGTGAAAATTTTCATTGAGTCATGAAGATGGAGTAAATTTATGTTGAATTAAGTTGTATTGGTGGTTGATTCTAATGAAGTGAAATATTTGGAAGCGTTTTCTACAGGTCAAAATTTTTTGTTTTCTCAAATACAGCCGGCACTCTGCAGAAATTTTTACAAAATTTACGGAAAAATAGAATTTGTCAAAAACTTTACATAGCTTTTAAATTTCAATTAAATGTTTTTAATACCTACTGGAAATGCTCACCACTTTCAAAAAGTAAGAAAATTATTTTAAAATCCCTTGTAGCATATTTAATGGGTTATCGGTAGGTGAAGTTCGATAATTCATTTGGTACACTATGGGATCATGTTATGCCTTTGAGAGGGGCAAGGTGTGACATGTTTTAGTGGTATCAGAGCAAATTTTTAATGTATATTTTGACTTGTGAATTTGCATAGTTTCTTTGATAAGTACAACTACTCAATGTCCTTATTTGATACATATAGTGCATTACATTATAAATATGAACTAACGGAGGGAAATCTCTTTGTGTTATATGTTCAGGAGATATCCTACCCCAAATTGTAATGGATGAAGGGGACCGCTCAGTTGAGCAATCTATAGAGGCTGAGACACTAGGGGAAGCCCTAGTCCTTCAAAATGTCAGTGGTTTAGTGGCACCAGCCCCACAAATGCCACAGTTTCCTGCACAATTTGCCCAGCAGATGGCTGCGATGTTCCAGCAGATGGCTGCGATGTTCTAACAGATGGCTGGAAGTAAGCCTGCTCAAGCTCCACTTCAGACATCGGTGGTGCAACCTCAGGCTCTAGATAGATAGTATGACAAACTACTAAAGTACGGGGCTACAGAGTTTAAGGGCACAGTGGACCCTTTAGAGGTAGGGCAGTGGTTGAAAAGAATGGACAGAGTGTTCAAAAAACTACACTGCACGAATGAATTGAAATTCGAGTATTCAGTGTCACTGCTGCAAGGAGATGCATATGATTAGTGGAAAACCATCCCCCATAGCTTGTTGGAACCTCCAGTGCTGACCTGGGACAACATTCTCAGAGAGTTCAGACAAAAATATGTCCCAGATGCTTATGTGGACCAGAAGCTACAGGAATTTTTAAGTATAAAACAAGGAAGCAAAACAGTGGCAGAATATGAAAGGGAGTTCTTCCACCTGAGCCAATATGCAGGGAGTCTACTTTCTACCAGCAGAGAAAGATATAAGAGGTTTGAGACCGGTTTAAAGCCCAGTCTCAGGATGCAAGTGGTTGGATTTAGACATAATAACTTCTCTGAGCTCATCTCTCAAGCACTTGAGTTAGAAAAAATTGAGTCAGAAGGGACACCAGTGAAAGAGAAAATAGAGAAGACAGAGAAATTAGAAAAAGAGAAAAGTGGAAAGGCAGTGGATCAAAGTTCCAATGCAATACTGGAAAAAGAAAGAAATTTAGGGGATCAAGTAGAGGTGGAAGGTCTGGTAGGGGTGGATTTTCTGAGCAGAGACCCCCTTGGTCTGGTCAGTAGACGACTAGGAGTTCTCACCCTCTCTACCCTTGTGAGACATGTGGCAAGACCCATGGTGGGATATGTTACTGGGCTACAGGAGCCTATTTTAATTGCAGGGACACGGGGCATCTAGCTAAAGATTGTACCAGTGCCCGTAGATTTGGGCTACCTCCTACTACTGCAGAAGGATCTATTCAAAGTTCTACTACCAGAGGTTCACAACCAGTTAGCAGAGGTAGAGGCAGAGGTCGGAGCAGCACTTCAGGCAGTCAGGGTACAGTAAACTAGTCAGAACAAGGTAGTGCTCCGGCCAGAGTCTACACGATGAAACAGAGGGAAGAAGCTGAAACTTCTGACATTGTGGCCGGTACATTCTTTATTTCTGATCAAGAAGTATTTGTGTTGTTTGACTCGGGTTCTACCCACTCATATGTTAGTGCTAGCATCATTAGTTCCCTTGCTGTTTCATGTGTCAAAATGGGTTTTGAGGTGCTAGTAACAAGTCCGTTAGGACAAGAGGTCAGGGTCAACAGAATGTATAGAGATTGTCCTTTGGTGATCCAAGGACATGTTTTTCTATCCGATTTGATTAAAATGCCCTTTAGAGATTATGATGTCATCTTGGGCATGGATTGGTTAGCTAGGCATCATGCCATGATTGACTGTAGACTAAAGACAGTCATTTTTGGTCTCCCTCAGTACGGTGATGTGGTAATATACGGGGAGAGGCAGTTATTGCCATCAAACATCATTTCGACTGCACTAGCCAGGAAGATGATTAGAAAAGGGTGTGAAGCATACTTGGCACATGTGATAGACACCCAAGTGGGGAGTCTAGCATTGAGGGACATCCCTACAGTATGTGACTTTCTGGATGTATTCCCTGATGAGTTGCCAGGATTGCCTCCGGAAAGAGAGGTGCAATTTGAGATTGATGTCATGCCTGGTGTGGACCCAATCTCCATAACACCATACAGAATGGCACCAGCAGAATTGAAAGAGTTGAAGGTGCAGTTGCAAGAACTACTAGACAAGGGCTTCATTCGCCCTAATGTGTCACCTTGGGGAATGCCAGTGTTGTTTGTTAAGAAGAAAGATGGCACCCTCCACTTGTGTATTGATTACCGGTAATTGAATAAGGTGACAATAAAGAATAGATACCCATTGCCCCGCATTGATGACTTGTTTGATCAGTTGAGGGGTGCAGCTGTGTTCTCCAAAATTGACCTGAGATTGAGTTATTATCAGTTGAAGGTGCAAGAGCAGAGTATCCCTAAAACTGCTTTTAGAACTTGATATGGCCATTATGAGTTCCTGGTCATGCCATTCGGGTTAACTAATGCTCTAGCTACATTTATGGATCTGATGAACACTATCTTCAGACCATACCTCGACCAGTTTGTGGTGGTATTCATTGATGATATATTGGTCTACTCGAGGAGTGCAGAGGAGCATGATAGACATCTGCGGATTGTACTGCAGACCCTAAGGGAGAAACAACTATACGCAAAACTGTCAAAGTATGAATTTTGGCTGAAAGAAATTTCTTTCTTGGGGCACATAGTATCAGCAGAGGGTATTAAGGTAGATTCCAACAAGATTGAAGCTATCCTTAATTGGAAGCCACCTAGAAATGTCATAGAAATTTTCAGTTTTCTAGGTTTAGTTGATTTGTAAAGGGGTTTTCTATGTTGGCTTCTCCCCTGACCAAGCTGCTTCGGAAAGATGTGAAATTTCAGTGGACGAATAAATGCCAATAGAGTTTTGATGAGTTGAAGAGGTGTTTGACTAAAGCCCCAGTCCTGACTTTACCTACCCCGGGTCAAGAGTAAACTATTTACAGCAATGCTTCTCATAATGGGTTAGGTTGTGTACTATTGCAAGAACGAAATGTCATTGCATATGCATCACACTAGCTGAAACTGCATGAGAGAAATTATTCGACACATGACTTGGAGCTTGTAGCTATTGTATTTGCTCTTAAGATTTGGAGACACTATTGTATGGGGAGAAGTGTTACATCTACACATATCACAGGAGTTTGAAGTACTTGGACACCCAGAAAGAATTGAATTTGAGACAGAGGAGATGGTTAGAACTGATTAAAGACTATGATTGTCTGATAGACTATCTTCCAGGGAAAGATAATGTGGTGGCTGATGCCTTAAATCGTAAGACTATGGCAAGTCTAAGAATTTCTCCCTTGTCCATGGTGCACGAATTGAAAGCATTGCATGCCAGCTTAGAGATTAATGATGAGGGACAGACAGTAGTTGCATGGCATGTACAACCAATGTTGATTGATCAGATTATAATGGCTGCTCAGAATGATGAGAAATATCAGAAGCTATTAGAAGAAGTCCAGCAGGGTAAGAAAACTGAATTCTCAGTGAGAGATGATGGTCTCCTACTACACCAGGGCAAAATGTGCATTCCTAATGATGTTGACTTGAGACAGATCATTATGAAGGAAGCACATGAGTCTCCTTTTGCTATGCACCCTGGTGGCACTAAAACGTACAAAGGGCTAAAGGAGCATTACTGGTGGATGGGTATGAAGAGGGATGTAGCTGATTTTGTCTCCAAATGCCAAACTTATCAGCAAGTGAAGGCAGAACATCAAGTACCAGCTGGTGTGTTACATCCATTGCCAGTACCTAAATGAAAATGGGAAAGAATAACTATAGATTTTATGATGGGACTTCCAAGGACACAGAAGAGCCATGATGCAGTATGGGTCATAGTAGATAGATTGACCAAGTCTGCTCATTTTCTGCCAGTCTGGATGGACATAGTTTAGAGAGATTGGCCAAATTATACATAGATGAGATTGTAAGACTACATGGAGTGCTAGTATTGATTGTATCCGACAGACATCCTATGTTCACTTCTAGATTCTAAGGTAGTCTTCAAAAAGCCCTAGGAACTAGATTGAACTTCAGCACGACATTCCACCCACCGATAGATGGCCAGTCTGAAAGGGTAATTCAAATATTGGAGGATATGCTATGGGCTTGTGTAACTGAGTTTGAAGGTAGTTGGGACACACACTTACCTCTGATTGAGTTTGCTTACAACAACAGTTACCAATCAAGCATTGGGATGTCTCCATATGAAGCTTTGCATGGCAGAAAGTGCAGAACTCCTTTGTGTTGGGATGAAGTAGGTGAAAGAAAAATGATTGGGCCAGAAATTGTTCAGCAAACAGAGGAGAAAATCAAACTGATTAGAGATCGACTCAAGGCTGCATCAGACCGTCAAAAGTCCTACATCGATCTGAAGAGGAGAGATATTGAATATGCAGTGGGTGAAAAAGTATTCCTCAAGGTTTCCCCTTGGAAGAAAATTATGAGATTTGGCAGAAAGGGGAAACTGAGTCCTTGTTTCATCGGGCCATATGAGGTTCTAGAAAGAGTGGGTCCTTTGGCATATCGTTTAGCACTACCTCCAGAGTTAGAGAAGACACATAACATCTTCCATGTATCCATGTTGAGGAGGTATAGATCAGACCCATCTCATGTACTACCAGTAGAAGAGATTGAAGTAAATCCAGACCTCACATATGAGGAAGAACCCATAGAGATTCTAGCTTATGAGGCGAAGCAGCTAAGGAACAAGAAGATACCACTGGTGAAAGTGCTGTGGAACCATCATTCAGGCCAAGAAGCTACTTGGGAATGAGAGGAGGATATGAGGAGACAGCACCCACAACTGTTCAGAGACTGATGCCAGGTAAAAATTTCGAGATAAAATTTATTTTAAGGGGGGGGGGGGGAGAATTGTAACACCCCTATATGCATAGCCTGGTATATTTCACTATTCCGGTAATCGGTGTCGGTCCGGACAATTAAGGGGATTAGAACTACATTTAAGACACCTAGATAAGCTCCAAATGAAAGTAAATAGTGATTGCCAGATAGTTAAGTATAAGTAAGAAAATCAAAGCATAAAAAGTTAAATGAGCCGAGGGTCACAGCGATGGGTGACCTTACCGGGAAGTGACTGCGAGGTCAATCCTAACCCTAATTTTGAATTGAAAATTGTGATGCCGCGGTCTTAAGGACTATTGCTAACCTAGTGAAAAAGAGAAAATTACAAAAAAAGAACTGATAAATAGGTCAAATAATTAGGTCAGGGATCCGAAAGAAATATTGAATTACTTGCAAACCAGGTAAAACCGGCGAGGGACAATTTAGTCAATTCACACCTGGAGGTGACTCTTGACTTAACTGTCCAATAAAATTGGAGAAATGAAAATTTTGGAATGGGAAATTACATTAAAGAACTATTAAAAAAATTAGGAAAAAGAAAAAGAATGAAAATGGGACTTATTACACTATGTTAGTGACCTCACCATGACATCATAAATAAAATTTAAATTACCCAAATTTTGACTAAGTCAAATGTGACTTAATAAAACATAAAAAGGCACAAAAAAATTAAAAGAAAAATCACTCTCTTCTCCACCCTCATCTTCGGCCAAACTCCCTCACTCTCTCCCTCCATGCATTTCCTCCATTAAAGCTTGATCTCAAGCTTGATTCCTATGCACTTAACCCTAATTTCCCCCAAAATTCTCTATAAAACCTTGCTATCTCAACTTGAGAAGGAATTTGAAGAAGGAAAGAAAGGAGAGAAGTGAAGGAAATTGAGAATTGAATTCCAAAGAAGAGGTTAGTGATTTAAATTGAAATTTTTAGTTTGATTTATGTGTTTATGGTTCCATACACTTAGAATTAAAGTGAAAATGCAAACAAAACTATCATGGGGGAAAAATTGAAAATTTTAGCCAGCAATAGAGGGGGGTAGAATTGCATGACTTTGATGAAATTAAAGGGTTAATTGAGTTGAATTAGGTGTGTAGATGTTGGAAATACACTTTAATTTCATTAGTTGAATGAAATTTAGAGATTAGGGTTCTTGAGTATTAAAATTAGGGGGAAAATTATAGGAAATGGTCAATTGATGCAATTGACCCTAATTGAGGTTAAAAATGGTCAATTGGGACCAATTGTGATGTGTTGGAATGAGTGAAAACAAAATACAATTCGGATTGGTTAGGGGTCCCAATCTAGCAGTTTGACCTAGGTCCTTTTCAGGGGCCAAAACTAAAATTCTACTAACCCAATTGGTGTGAGGCCAATTGGGAATGAAATTAAACACATAAAGACACAATTTTCATTCAGAGACTATGCCCAGAAAATGACATTTAGATAGTGAACAATTAGGTTAAATCTGGGTAATATGCATTACCACTGCACAAAAATGACCAATATGTTCATTTGGTCATAACTTGGCCTAGCCAGGTCCAAATGACCTGATTTTTGTGGCATTGGAAAGGTATGACATTGCACTACAACTTTTATGAAGAACACCAACCCAAATTCTTCCTATAAGCAAGTCATTTTGCCATCCAAATTTAGTTGTCCAAAACTACCAGAACCTAAACAAGCCCAGAATTTTGGGTAACATTAATCTGCCAGCCTTAGTAAAATGGCCATATCTTGGCCTGAAAAACTCCAAATGGAGTGATTCAAAAAAGAAATTAAAACTAAGACAATAAGAAATAACTTTTATTAAGAACACTTAGCTAAATTTCTACAGCAACTAGATCAATTAAATAGTGCAAAACAGGGCACAAAAACTAAAAAATTTGAAATTGTCATTAGGAGACCTAAAAATTGAAATGGCAACAAAGACCAATAAATTTGACACTCAAAATGTGGTATGTGGGTCTAATTGGAATTTACATACCTATTAAGCATAAGAAAGTCAACATTTTGACTTGAATAGTGTCATGAATAGTAACCCCGAAATGCAAATTTTTAAGAAAATGATTTTAAGTATATTAATATTAGAATTAAGTAGACATAAATTTATTATTGGATTTATTATAAGTTATGATACTGAAACACTACAAATTGTATGTTTCAGCTGAAAAGAATATGAGGAAGGAACCTGAAACATCGAGTCAAGGCCTAGAGGCAACTCGTACGAGGTTTGTGCACAACATAGAAATTTCTGTAAATTTTCTTTTACAAATTGTTTTGAATGAATTGTGATATTAAACTGTGACTTATTTGTATTGAAATTATTATTGAAAGGAACAATATGCTTTTGATCTAAACTGTAAGAAAGATAAATTGTATGTGTTTGAATTGCAAAGTAATGTTTAGAAAATTATTAAGATAGTTTTGAAACCACAGTGTCATGATCACATATCTGAATGCTTCACTAGCTTGACTAGTGGGAGGAATTAGTTTTGTATTCCCTCTCTAGCTAAAGTGTTGAGGTGTGTGCCAGTAGAGAAAGAAATTTGAATGGGTACCCATAGATTTGAGCTAGCTAGCCTTGATATTCCTCATAAACCTCTGGCCATTGAGATGAACACTATACTGATGGCATGATATGACTTTGTGTTTTTATAAAATTTGTTTTGCTACTTCTGAAGTGAAAAATTATTTGACTAGAATTTTAAATTATGATTTGTATCTATTTAATGACTTCAACATTATAATTGGGATAATTGTGATTTAAATTATGCATAAATTAGCATTTTTGTTATGTTGTGCACCACTGAGTTATTATACTCAGCGATGGCTTTTTATTTGCTATCGGAGATAGAGAGACTAGTAGAGCAGCTAAATGAGCTGCTGAGGACTACAGTAGCCTTTGAGATTTTGTCAGGTATAACATTATACCCTTATTGTACATATTTATTTTGATGTATGTGATTGTATGTATATTTTATAAATTGGTCTTGAGCAGTTATACAAAACTTGTAATAATATTATTTTAGATTTTCTGATGTAAATTTAGACTGATGAATGTATATCACTTTTTCTTTAATGGAATGTAAATGAAATTATTCATTATTATTTTTGAAAATACTTGAGTTGAGAATTATGAATTGTGGAAATTTGCATTGAGTCGTGGAGATGGAGTAAATTTATGCTGAATTGAGTTGTATTAGTGGTTGATTCTGATGAAGTGAAATATTTGGAAGTGTTTTTTACAGGTCAAAATTTTTTGTTTTCTCAAATACAGCTGGCACTCTGCAGAAATTTTTACAAAATTTGCGGAAAAATAGAATTTGTCAAAAACTTTACATAGCTTTTAAACTTCAATTAAATGTTTTTAATATCTGCTAAAAATGCTCACCACTTTCAAAAAGTATGAAAATTATTTTAAAATCCCTTGTAGCGTACTTAATGGGTTATCGGTAGGTGAAATTCGGTAATTCATTAGGTACACTACGGGATCATGTTATGCCTTAGAGAGGGGTAAGGTGTGACAATAATCCTACGTTTCTATTTAACCTAATTAACTAATTTTCACCAAGTTACCCTAAGGATAATTGAACTAAGTTAATTATGTACATGTGTAATTTATTATAACATCAAATAAGGCCCAAACAATCACAACCTAATAAAGATTTCTAACATGCAAATTTATTTTATAATTACCAAGTATTAAATTAAATTTATTTTATATGCTAATGTTAATTTAATTTATAAACAAGATTAATTTTAATTTACAAAGTATTTATTTAAATTAATTACATGTAAATGTCAGTTAAATTAAACGCAAAGTTAATTTTAATTTACCAAATAAAAATTCTATTATTGCTACAATTTCATGCCAATAGTTATTCAAGGAGTTTAGGGCTACTTACCTGTTGATAAATGCAGTTGCCATTGGGGCAAGCTACCCTTAAAAAATAGTCTTCTCTTCTAGTATGGCAATGATATCCCTGACTTACTCCTGTTTAGCTCCACATAAGCTCCACGCAAATGCCCTCTTTGGTACTTACTTTAGGGCTACTTACCATTTTTGTTTGTAATAAAAAATAAAGAAACTGAAGAAAATAAAAGAAATAAAGAAAATAAGAAAATATTAATAACAATTTACATTAGATTCTAACTCTAGTCTTCTAAAGGGTTAAAATTCCTAATTAGTTACAACTACCTAAGGATTCACATCTTCTAACATATTCCAAACACTTCATAACACTTCTTGAATTAAAAAAGCACAGAAAAAATAGATCAAATATCAATTGGAACCCAAGAAAATACAAGAACATGCTTAAACATATAATTTCCAAATTCTGACAACAGATTGATAGTAGCAAGAAATTTAATTTTTGAAAAATAGTTAGACAAGCCTAAAAATCATGAAAAAATTACAAAAGATAGTCAAAACATCATACAACATCATAAAATTCATAGATTAAACATGACCCTAGCCAAATAATCTACACCAATCGTAAATTTTCATAATGACAGAATCACACTACTTTTTTGTAAAATTCATAAATCACCAACCATAATAGATATGAATGCGAAACTAATTGGAAAATATTCACAAGATTCCAAACTTAATTTTAGACACCAGATTTACACAAAAATATTAAGAAATAAGGGAGATATAGACTCTATAAATCGGGTATCTTGCAAATTAGATTTTACAGGAATTCTAAATTCAAACAGCCATAATTTATAAAATATTAAAGCTTTTTTAGTGATTCTTGAGCCTAAAATTAATAGAATTTCATGTAGAATATGAATATAATTTTTTCAAATTTTTTACAGATTCAGAAAATAACAAACAATAATAAAACTATGAGATATAGAAAACTGAATATGTGCAGAGTTGTGTATCCTCTCGAATTAAACATGATTACATGATCTATGTGAACATATAAAATAAATTAAAAATAAGGAATATAGAATTAAACATTACATGGCATAGATCTTGAAAAGAAAATAAAAGAACTAACCTTTAAGAAATATAGCTAGAAAGAAAGAAGAACTAAAAGAAGTTTGGCTATTCCTCTCTTTAATTTTTTTTTTTTTTTGTCTTCTCCTCCACCACTTTTTTTTTCTTCTCCAGTAGGGTATTTATAGGGTTTTGGGAGAGAGGTGTGATAGGGTTTAGAGTCCTAGGGTGATAAAGTTCAAATAACTTAAACAACTGGGGTTGCAGAATTTGGGTGAGACTGGGATATGGGTGAGGTGTTCTAACCAATAGGAAGAGAGGGAAAGGGGGTGGCACTGTAACACCCCTATTGGTATAGCCTGGTATATTTCACTGTTCCGGTGACCGGTGTCGGTTCGGACAATTATTGGGATTAGGGCCACACTTAAGACAACTTGAGAAACCAAATACACAAATAATTAGTAACGTTTAATTAGTTAACTATAAATAAGAAAAACAGAACATAAGAGGTTAAACGAGCCGAGAGCCACAGCGATGAGTGACCTCCTCGGGAACGACTGTGAAGTCATTTTAAACTCAAATTTCAAACCGTAAAAAGTGACACTGTGGTCCTTAGGACCCTTATGGACACAGTGGAAAAGAGAAAATCATAAAAAAGAACTGTTAAGTCAGTTAAATAATTAGGTCAGGAAACCGGAAGAAATATTTGATTATCTGCAAACCGGGATGAATCGGCGAGGGGTAATTTGGTCAATTGACCTCGAGAGCTGACTCCTGACCTAACTGTCAAATAAAATCGGAGAAAAGAAAATTTCGGAATCAAAAATTAAATTAAAGAACTAATAAAAAAAATAAAAATAAAATAAAAAAAAGAAAAGAAAGAAGTTAGAAAAGTCAAAGGTGATGTCATAAAAGAATTAATTAAATGAATTATTAAATTTGGACTTTGTGGTCTTCCATAAGCAAAATAAAAAGAAAAGAAATTGATTTTTTTTTCTTCTTCATTTCCGTCAACCTTCATCTCCTCTCTCATCTCTCTCTTTCTCTTAACTCTCCATCTCCACAAACTCCATTAAAGCTCAATTTTGAGCTTGTATATCATAAAATTTCACCATAGAAAAATTAGCCACCATAGTTAAAGCTTATCTAGGCAACTTGAGAAGAGGATTGGGCAAGAAAGAAAGAAGGAAAATTTGAAGAAAAGGAGGAAGAAAATTCTGCTCAATGTTGGTAATACAAACCTCAATTTTTCTTGCTTAATTAGTGTTTATATGGCATTAAGAGTTTGTAAATAACCTTAAAATGGAATAAAAATATGTGAAGAGGAATAAACTGAATATTTGGCCAGCTTGGTGGGAGTATGATTTGGTCTGGTTTGATGTGTTTAAAGGGAATTAAAGATGTTAGTAAACTTACATTAGTATGGTGGTAAGATGGAAATGCACCAATTGTGATTGAATGAATGAATTAGGGTTTGGAGGCTAGGGTTTGTGAACCAAAATTTGGAGAAATGCATAAATGGCATGTTTGACCTATTGTGAAGTGAAATAGTGGTCAATTATGACCAAATGAATTGTGTGGGAATGGTAGGAAATTAAACCAAATTCGTAGGTCAATGCTACTTTGAAGGACCAAAACTCAAATTTTACAAGCCTAATGGATATGCCACCAATTGGAGATGAAAATAGACATAAAAGAGCACAATTTTCATTAAGGAACCATGGCCAAAAACTGACCAAAACTTGGTGAAACAATTGACCAAAGTGAAATGATAGCAGGCTGCCATCGATTAAATCGACCAAATGAACAGTAACTGTTCATTTGGTCATAACTCGAGTTAGACAGGTCAAATTGACCTGAAATTTGGCCAGGGGTTAGAGGAGATATAGATATAAAACTTTCATGAAGAACATCACCCCAAATTATGCCATTAACCCATTCAAATTATTGAGCAAAGTTGAGTTATCAAACCTGCAACTCTGCAGATTTTCATTTGGGCAGTAATGTTTGGATAGCTATAACTCTCTCTAGAAAACTCGGATTTAGGCGATTCTTGAACCGATGGAAACCTAAGACATAGTAGAACATTTCATATGAAGAAAGTGAGACCAAATTATGAACTTAACTTGATCAAATTATTGACCAAAGTTGGATCAAAATCTGCGTAACCCAAAATTGCAGCATGAGCGATTGCACGTGAGCGAGAAACTTATTTTGGCCATAACTTGAGCTAAAAAACTCCGATTGAGGTGATCCAAAAATGAGAATACACTTAAGACAATAAGGAACATTTTCTATGAAGGAAGTTTTGTTAAATTCCAACAGTAGATCGACCAATGGAATAGTGCAACTTCGGAGAACCAAAACCGAAAATTGGCAATTTTGCCAAAATGACCTAAGCTTTCAACAAATGACCAAAACCAACAAGTTTAATGACCAAAATGTGGTATGTGGGTGAAGTTAGAGTTCCCATACCTAGTAAGCCTTAAAAAGTCAACTATTTGACTGGAATAGTGCAGTGAATAGTAACGCGAAACACAAAATTTCGAGAACGTCGAATTTAACACGTTAGAGCTAGGTAAATGTGGAGCTAAGTTTATTTTGGATTTATTTTAAGTTCTAGTACTGAAACATTGTGAAATTGCGTGTTTCAGTGAAAAAGAATACCAGGACAGAACCCGAGGAGTTGAGTCAAGGCCAATAGGCGACTCGTTTGAGGTTTGTGCACAACGTATACTTTTATAATCATCTTTTGCATATTGTTTTGAATGTGAAATATTGGATTATGGCATTCTTATGATGTTTGATTTAAATTGTGAAAGTTATTGTGTACATTTGAAATGGCAATGTTTAGCAAATTGTTAAGATAAGTTTTGAAACCACAGTGTCATGACCATATATTTGAACACCCCTCTAGCACGACTAGTGGGGGTAATTAGTTTCGAATTTTGATTCCTTCTCTGGAGAAGTGCTGAGGTGTGCCAGTAGAAGAGGATGTGAATGGATATCCATATATTTGAGCTAGCTAGCCTTGTGATATGATTTCTCTTTAGCTTCTGGCTATCGAGATTCATGTGATTTCTCTTTAGCCTCTGGCTATTGAGATTCTATTTGTTTCGAATGGCATGATCTAGCTGTGGGTTTTGTGAAATGTGTTTTGATACTTTGAAATGAACTTGGTTTACATTTAAAATCTCACAATGCATGATTTGTATTTAATTTTCATGTTTAGCCAAATCTTTGAATAAATGTGCTTTAAGTTTTGCATAAAGATTATTTTAGTATATTGTGCACCACTGAGTCCTAGTACTCAGCGATAGCTTTTATTGTCATCAGATCTGAGATTAGAGGAGCAGCAGATCGAATTTCGAGGTGTGAGAAGCTACCACCTAAAGTTTTGGGTATAATTTATACCTAGCGTAAATATTTCTTTTGATGTATATATTGCACATAAATGTATGGACATGTACATGGGTCTTGAGCAGCTTGTACAAAGTTTGTATAAAAGTTGTAATAAATTTTAGTTTGGACTTTCTGAATGTAAATTTTAGTATGATGAATATATAAATTGTTTATCTTGAATGGAATATGAATAAATGATATTGATGGACAGTATTTTGAAGGAATTATTGAACTTGTGAATTTGAGAAATTGATTGAGATTGAGTATTAAATTGAAGCAGCTGTTGAGAAAAATTTTTAGAAGTGCTTTTTACAGGTATTCGAAGAACGGTCTTCTCAAAATACAGAGGAAACTCTGTCAAAATTTTTATAAAATTTGCGGATAACTAAAATGGACCAAAAATATTAACTAGTTTTAATTTAACTAAATGTTTTAAGTACTTATTAGACAATGCTCACCACTTGTCAAAAATAAGAAAATTGTTTTAAAATCCCTTTTAGGGTACTTAATGAGTTATCGGTAGGTGAAGTTCGGTAGTTCATTAGGTATTCTACGGGATCATGTTATGCCTTACAGAGGGGTAAGGTGTGACATGTTTTAGTGGTATTAGAGCAAAATTTTGAAGTATGTTTTAAATTGTGAATTTGTGTAATTCTTTGTTAAGTACAACCGCTCAATGTCCATTTTTGTTACATACAGTGCATTACATCATGAATATGAACTAACGGAGGGAAATCTCCTTGTGTTACTTGTTCAGGAGATACCCTACTCCAAACTATTATGGATGAAGGGGATCTCTCAGTTGAGCAGTCTGTTGAAGCTGAGGCACAAGGGGAAGCCCCAGCTTTACCGAATGTCAGTGGGTCGAGAGCACCACCGCAAATGCATGATTCCACCGCATACCTTGCACAGCAGATGGCGGCAATGTTTCAACAAATGGCTGGGGGTATGCCTGTTCATGCTCCACCCCAACCACCTGTGGCACACCCACTGCCTCCAGCCAGACAATATGATAAATTACTGAAGTATGGGGCTGCAGAATTTAAGGGTACAGTGGACCCTTTAGAGGCAGAGCAATGGCTTGAAAGAATGGACAGAGTGTTTAAGAAATTGCACTGCCCAGATGAGCTGAAATTTGAATACTCTGTGTCGCTACTGCAAGGGGATGCATATGATTGGTGGAAGACCATCCCCCACAGCTTGGCTGAACCACGATCTTGACACAGGATGACTTCATCGAGAGTTCGCATGCAAATACATCCCAGACGCATATGTTGATCAGAAGTTGCAAGAATTTTTGAGTTTGAAACAAGGAAATCGATCAGTGGCAGAGTATGAGAGGGAGTTCTCCCGCCTAAGTCATTATGCTAGGAGTCTCCTTACTACCAGCAAGGCAAGGTGCAAGAGATTTGAGACGGGTTTGAAGCCCAGCATAAGGATGCAAGTTGTGGGATTTCGACACAGCAACTTCTCAGAGCTTATGTCTCAAGCACTTGAACTGGAGAGAGTTGAAGCAGAAGCAACCCCAGTGAAGGAAAAAGCCGAGAAATCAGAAAAAGACAAGGGGGAAAAATCAGTTGAACAGAGTTCTGGTGCTACCTCTGGAAAGAAAAAGAAGTTTAGTGGACCCAGCAGGGGTCGAGGTGGAAGATTTGGTGGGGGCCGATTCTCTGGACAGAGACCCCCTAGGTCTGGTCAGCAGTCGAGTAGGGGTTCACATTCTACCCGCCCCTGTGAGACTTGGGCAAGATTCATGGGGGGGAATGCTATTGGGCCACTGGAGCCTGCTTTAACTGTGGAGGCAAGGGCCATATAGCTAAAGACTGTACTAGTGCTCCGAGATATGGTCCAGCTCCTACTACTGCCGAGGGATCTATTCAGAGTCCTGCTCCCAGAGGTTCACAATCGTTTGGCAGAGGAAGAGGCAAAGGTAGAGGCACTGCTTCAGGCAGTCAGGGTACAGTTGGTCAATCAGCACAAGGAAGTGCTTCAGCCAAAGTCTACACGATGAGACAGCGAGAAGAGGCTGAGACTTCCGATGTGGTAGCTGGTACATTCTCTATCTCTGATCAAGAAGTATTTGTGTTGTTTGATCCGGGTTCAACCCATTCATATGTTAGTGCTAGCATAGTCAGTTCACTTGCTGTTCCATGTGTGCAAATGGGTTTTGAAGTGCTAGTAACTAGTCCGTTAGGACAAGAGGTCCGAGTCAACAGAATCTATAGAGACTGTCCTTTGGTGATCCAAGGACATGTTTTCCTGTCAAACTTGATTGAAATGCCCTTCAGAGAGTATGATATCATCTTGGGTATGGATTGGTTAGCTAGGCATCACGCCATGATTGACTGTAGACTGAAGACAGTCACTTTTGGTCTCCCTTTGTTCGGTGATGTGGTAATACATGGGGAGAGGCATTTATTGCCTTCAAACATAATTTCAGCTGCACTGGCCAGAAGAATGATCAGAAAAGGGTGTAAAGCATATTTGGCACATGTGATAGACACCCAAGTGGGGAGTCCAGCACTAAGGGACATCCCTACTGTATGTCATTTTCCGGATGTATTTCCTGATGAATTGCCAGGATTACCTCCAGAAAGAGAGGTGCAGTTTGAGATTAATGTTATGCCTGGTGTGGACCCAATCTCCATAACGCCATATAGAATGGCACCTGCAGAATTGAAAGAGTTGAAAGTGTAGTTGCAAGAATTGCTTGACAAGGGCTTTATCCGCCCTAGTGTGTCACCTTGGGGAGCGCCAGTGTTGTTTGTAAAGAAGAAAGATGGCACTCTCCGCTTGTGTATTGATTATCGGCAGTTGAATAAGGTGACAATAAAGAATAGATATCCATTGCCCCGCATTGATGACTTGTTTGATCAGTTGAGGGTGCAAAGTGTTCTCCAAAATTGACTGAGATCGAGTTATTATCATTGAAAGTACAAGAGCGAGTATTTCTAAATCGCCTTCGAACCCGCTATGGCCATTATGAGTTCTTGGTCATGCCATTCGGGTTAACTAATGCTCATTTGCTTTTATGGATCGATGAACACTATCTTGAGACCATACCTCGACCGGTTGTTGTGGTATTCATAGATGATATATTGGTCTATTCGAGGAATGCAGAATAGCATGATAGACATCTGCGGATTATACTGACGACTGTGAGGGAGAAACAACTATATGCCAAATTGTCGAAGTGTGAATTTTGGTGAAGGAAATATCTTTCTTGGGGCATGTAGTATCGTAAGAGGGCATTAAGGTAGATCCAAGTAAGATTGAAGTCGCCCCATTGGAGGCCACCCAGAAATGTCACAGAGATTCGTAGTTTTCTGGGTTTAGCTGGATACTACCGTAGATTTGTGAAGGGATTTTCCATGTTGGCATCTCCATTGACCAAGCTGCTTAGAAAAGATGTAAAATTTCAGTGGATGGATAAATGCAAGCAGAGTTTTGATGAATTGAAGAGATGTTTGACTGAAGCTCCAGTCCTAACTTTACCTACCCCGGGTAAAGAATATACAGTTTATAGTGATGCTTCTCACAATGGGTTAGGCTGTGTGTTGATGCAAGATCGAAATGTCATTGCCTATGCATCACGCCAGCTAAAACCGCATGAGAGAAACTATCCAACACATGATTTGGAGCTTGCAGCAATTGTGTTTGCTCTTAAGATCTGGAGACACTATTTATATGGGGAAAAGTGTTACATCTACACAGATCATAAGAGTTTAAAGTATTTGGGCACCCAGAAAGAGCTGAATTTGAGACAGAGGAGATGGTTAGAGTTAATAAAAGACTATGATTGTTTGATAGACTATCAGCCAGGGAAAGCTAATATTGTGGCTGATGCCCTAAGTCGTAAGACTATGGCAAGTCTACGGGTTACTCCTTTGTCTTTGGTACATGAGTTGAGATCATTGCATGCCAGCTTAGAGATTAATGATGATGGGCAGACAGCAGTTGCATGGCATGTACAGCCAGTGTTGATTGATCAGATTAGAATGGCTGCTCAGAATGATCAGAAGTATCAGAAGCTGTTGGAAGAAGTCCGGTAGGGCAAGAAACCAGAATTCTCAATCAGAGATGATGGTCTACTGCTACACCAGGGCAGAATATGTGTTCCTAGTGATGTTGATTTGAGGCAGATCATTTTCAAGGAAGCACATGAGTCTCCTTTTGCCATGCACCCTGGTGGCACAAAAATGTATAGGGGGCTAAAGGAGCATTACTGGTGGATGGGTATGAAAAGGGATGTGGCAGAGTTTGTATCCAAATGCCTAACTTGTCAGCAAGTGAAGGCAGAGCATCAAGTACCCGCTGGGTTGTTACATCCACTACCAGATGCAGTGGAAATGGGAGAGAATAACGATGGATTTTGTGATGGGACTTCCGAGGACACAGAAGAGTCATGATGCAGTTTGGGTCATTATTGACAGACTAACTAAATCTGCTCATTTTCTGCCAGTCTGGATGGACTACAGTTTAGAAAGATTGGCCAAGTTATACATCGATGAGATTGTGAGATTGCATGGAGTGCCAGTATCCATCGTATCAGACAGAGATCCTAGGTTCACTTCTTGATTCTGGGGTAGTCTTCAGAGAGCCCTAGGAACTAGATTGAACTTCAGTACTGCATTCCACCCACGCATGCATGGCCACCGAGAGGGTAATTCAGATTTTGGAGGACACGCTACGAGCTTGTGTGATTGAATTTGAGGGTAGTTGGGATACACACTTGCCTTTGATTGAGTTTGCTTACAACAACAGCTACCAATCAAGCATTGGGATGCCTCCATATGAAGCTTTGTATGGCAGAAAATGTAGAACCCCGTTGTGTTGGGATGACGTGGGTGAAAGAAAGATGATCGGACCCGAAATTGTTCAACAGACTGAAGAGAAAATCAGGGTGATCCGATATCGACTTAAGACTGCATCAGACCGTCAAAAGTCCTACATTGATCTGAAGAGAAGGGATATTGAGTATGCAGTGGGTGAGAAAGTTTTCCTCAAAGTTTCTCCTTGGAAAAGAATTATGAGATTCGGTAGAAAGGGGAAACTGAGTCCTCGTTTCATTGGGCCATATGAGGTTCTGGAGAGAGTGGGTCCTTTGGCATATCGGTTGGCACTACCTCCAGAGTTGGAGAAGATACATAATGTCTTCCATGTGTCTATGTTGAGGAGGTATCGATCAGACCCATCTCATGTACTACCAGTGGAAGAAATTGAAGTGAATCCAGACCTCACATATGAGGAAGAACCCATAGTGATTCTGGCTTATAAGGTGAAGCAGCTACGGAATAAGCAGATACCATTGGTAAAAGTGCTGTGGAACCATCATTTGGGCCAAGAAGCTACTTGGGAACGAGAGGAGGACATGAGGAGACAACACCCACAACTGTTTAGAGATTGATACCAGGTAAAATTTCGAGACGAAATTTATTTAAGGGGGGGAGAATTGTAACACCCCTATTGGTATAGCCTGGTATATTTCACTATTCCGGTGACCAGTGTCGATCCGGACAATTATTGGGATTAGGGCCACACTTAAGACAACTTGAGAAACCAAAAACACAAATAATTAGTAATGTTTAATTAGTTAACTATAAATAAGAAAAACAGAACATAAGAGGTTAAACGAGCCGAGAGTCACAGCGATGAGTGACCTCCTCGGGAACGACTGCGAAGTCGTTTTAAACTCAAATTTCGAACCATAAAAAGTGACGCTGCGGTCCTTAGGACCCTTATGGATACAGTGGAAAAGAGAAAATCATAAAAAAGAACTGTTAAGTCAGTTAAATAATTAGGTCAGGGAACCAGAAGATATATTGGATTATTTGCAAACCGGGATGAACCGGTGAGGGATAATTTGGTCAATTGACCCCGAGAGCTGACTCCTGACCTAACTGTCAAATAAAATCGGAGAAAAGAAAATTTTGGAATCAAGAATTAAATTAAAGAACTAATAAAAAAAATAAAAAAAAATTAAAAAAAAGAAAAGAAAGAAGTTAGAAAAGTCAAAGGTGATGTCATAAAAGAATTAATTAAATGAATTATTAAATTTGGACTTTGTGGTCTTCCATAAGCAAAATAAAAAGAAAAGAAATTGATTTTTTTCTCTTCTTCATTTCCGTCAACCTTCATCTCCTCTCTCATCTCTCTCTTTTTCTTAACTCTCCATCTCCACAAACTCCATTAAAGCTCAATTTTGAGCTTGTATATCATAAAATTTCACCATAGAAAAATTAGCCACCATAGTTAAAGCTTATCTAGGCAACTTGAGAAGAGGATTGGGCAAGAAAGAAAGAAGGAAAATTTGAAGAAAAGGAGGAAGAAAATTCTGCTCAAGGTTGGTAATACAAACCTCAATTTTTCTTGCTTAATTAGTGTTTATATGGCATTAAGAGCTTGTAAATAACCTTAAAATGGAATAAAAATATGTGAAGAGGAATAAACTGAATTTTTGGCCAGCTTGGTGGGAGTATGATTTGGTCTGGTTTGATGTGTTTAAAGGGAATTAAAGATGTTAGTAAACTTACATTAGTATGGTGGTAAGATGGAAATGCACCAATTGTGATTGAATGAATGAATTAGGGTTTGGAGGCTAGGGTTTGTGAACCAAAATTTGGAGAAATGCATAAATGGCATGTTTGACCTATTGTGAAGTGAAATAGTGGTCAATTATGACCAAATGAATTGTGTGGGAATGGTAGGAAATTAAACCAAATTCGTAGGTCAATGGTCATGCTGCTGGCAGCATGACCAAACCTACTTTGAAGGACCAAAACTCAAATTTTACAAGTCTAATGGATATGCCACCAATTGGAGATGAAAATAGACATAAAAGAGCACAATTTTCATTAAGGAACCATGGCCAAAAACTGACCAAAACTTGGTGAAACAATTGACCAAAGTGAAATGATAGCAGTGCCATGCACTAAATCGACCAAATGAACAGTAACTGTTCATTTGGTCATAACTCGAGTTAGACAGGTCAAATTGACCTGAAATTTGGCCAGGGATTAGAGGAGATATAGATCTAAAACTTTCATGAAGAACATCACCCCAAATTATGCCATTAACCCATTCAAATTATTGAGCAAAGTTGAGTTATCAAACCTGCAACTCTGCAGATTTTCATTTGGGCAGTAATGTTTGGATAGCTATAACTCTCTCTAGAAAACTCGGATTTAGGCGATTCTTGAACCGATGGAAACCTAAGACATAGTAGAACATTTCATATGAAGAAAGTGAGACCAAATTATGAACTTAACTTGATCAAATTATTGACCAAAGTTGGATCAAAATCTGCCAGAACCCAAAATTGCAGCATGAACAGTGCACGTGAACAGTAAACTTATTTTGGCCATAACTTGAGCTAAAAAACTCCGATTGAGGTGATCCAAAAATGAGAATACACTTAAGACAATAAGGAACATTTTCTATGAAGGAAGTTTTGTTAAATTCCAACAGTAGATCGACCAATGGAATAGTGCAACTTCGGAGAACCAAAACCGAAAATTGGCAATTTTGCCAAAATGACCTAAGCTTTAAACAAATGACCAAAACCAACAAGTTTAATGACCAAAATGTGGTATGTGGGTGAAGTTAGAGTTCCCATACCTAGTAAGCCTTAAAAAGTCAACTATTTGACTGGAATAGTGCAGTGAATAGTAACCCGAAACACAAAATTTCGAGAACGTCGAATTTAACACGTTAGAGCTAGGTAAATGTGGAGCTAAGTTTATTTTGGATTTATTTTAAGTTCTAGTACTGAAACATTGTGAAATTGCGTGTTTCAGTGGAAAAGAATACCAGGACAGAACCCGAGGAGTCGAGTCAAGGCCAATAGGCGACTCGTTTGAGGTTTGTGCACAACGTATACTTTTATAATCATCTTTTGCATATTGTTTTGAATGTGAAATATTGGATTATGGCATTCTTATGATGTTTGATTTAAATTGTGAAAGTTATTGTGTACATTTGAAATGACAATGTTTAGCAAATTGTTAAGATAAGTTTTGAAACCACAGTGTCATGACCATATATTTGAACACCCCTCTAGCACGACTAGTGGGGGTAATTAGTTTCGAATTTTGATTCCTTCTCTGGAGAAGTGTTGAGGTGTGCCAGTAGAAGAGGATGTGAATGGATATCCATATATTTGAGCTAGCTAGCCTTGTGATATGATTTCTCTTTAGCCTCTGGCTATCGAGATTCATGTGATTTCTCTTTAGCCTCTGGCTATTGAGATTCTATTTGTTTCGAATGGCATGATCTAGCTGTGGGTTTTGTGAAATGTGTTTTGATACTTTGAAATGAACTTGGTTTACATTTAAAATCTCACAATGCATGATTTGTATTTAATTTTCATGTTTAGCCAAATCTTTGAATAAATGTGCTTTAAGTTTTGCATAAAGATTATTTTAGTATATTGTGCACCACTGAGTCCTAGTACTCAGCGATAGCTTTTATTGCTGTCGCAGATACAGAGATTAGAGGAGCAGCAGATCGAGTCACTGAGGTGTGAGAAGCTACCACTAAAGTTTTCGGTATAATTTATACCCTAATCAGTAAATATTTCTTTTGATGTATATATTGCACATAAATGTATGGACATGTACATGGGTCTTTAGCAGATTGTAAAAATTTTGTATAAAAGTTGTAATAAATTTTAGTTTGGACTTTCTGAATGTAAATTTTAGTATGATGAATATATAAATTGTTTATCTTGAATGGAATATGAATAAATGATATTGATGGACAGTATTTTGAAGGAATTATTGAACTTGTGAATTTGAGAAATTGATTGAGATTGAGTATTAAATTGAAGCAGTTGTTGAGAAAAATTTTTAGAAGTGCTTTTTACAGGTATTCGAAGAACGGTCTTCTCAAAATACAGAGGAAACTCTGTCAAAATTTTTATAAAATTTGCGGATAACTAAAATGGACCAAAAATATTAACTAGTTTTAATTTAACTAAATGTTTTAAGTACTTATTAGACAATGCTCACCACTTGTCAAAAATAAGAAAATTGTTTTAAAATCCCTTTTAGGGTACTTAATGAGTTATCGGTAGGTGAAGTTCGGTAGTTCATTAGGTATTCTACGGGATCATGTTATGCCTTACAGAGGGGTAAGGTGTGACAGGCACCAATAGGGAATGAGGAAGAGAGTGGGGCCAAAGTGTTTGAAGTACTAGTGTGATAAGGTTCAGATAACTTAAACAATTGGAATTGAGAAATTTATATGAGACTGGGATATGGGTGAGGTATTTCAACCAATAGGAAGAGAGGGAAAGAGAGCAGCACCAATAGGGAGCGAGGAAGAGAGTGGCGCCAAAGGAGGAGAGAGAGTTTGTATAGAAGAGGGATAGAGAAAAAGTTATTTTCTTATTTTAATTTTCAAAAAATAAATTAAATGGGTCCTATTTAAAATTCCTAACTAGGCTTTCTTAGGCCTATGGGGCCTAATTAAACTTAATTAGGTACATTTAAAAATTACACATGTTAAATTTAAATAAAACAAAATTTTATTTAAATTAAATTAATTTCCCAAAAAAACATTATTATTTTTTTTTCAAGATCATGCCACGGAATTAATAATTTAGTTCCATGCCTTCAATTATATCTTACAGTCATACAATTTTTCATCATCGGTTTCCCACGGCCTCAATGCACATACTCATCATAAATAAGGGTCTACAGCAGCATTTAACATCAAATAAGTGGAATTCCACCTAGTGCACACGTTTAAGCATAAAGAACTTTTACTTTCAATTCCCTTTATCTCACAGCATGATTTAAACTTTCGCAACCTAGCAGGAGATTGCCTAATATATGTCACTGCTTCCCTAACCCTTTTCACTGAAACATTGGTTTCCTTCAATCCATCAACAACAACCAAGTTAATTATGTGTGCAATGCATCTCATGTGAAGTTACTTGCAATTTAAAATGCTAAACCCCCAACTAACTACTTTCTTTTTCAAATAGGCAATAGCAACATCATCTGAACTTGTATTATCAATAGTTACTGTAAACACTCTCTTAATTCCCTAATTTAGCAAACAACTCTCAACTGCCATGCCAATATCATCATCCTTATGACTAGTAATTAGATAAAAATTAAGAATTTTTTTATGCATTGTCCAATTATCATCAACATAATGTACAGTGATACACATATAATTGATTCTTTGCAACGAAGTCCATGTGTCTGTGGTAATGCAAACCCTTTGATTACAATTTTAAAAGTAATTCTTTAATTTTTTTTTCTCTTTTCCATGTACAAGTCATAGCAATCCCTTGAAACTATCCAACGGGATGGAATTCGAAACCTAGGTTGTGTATCCTCCATAAATTTCTTAAACCCTTCCCCTTCCACAAACATAAATGGGAGCTCATCAATAATTATCATTTTAGCTAGGTTCCATCTCAACTGCTCTTGATTAAAATTCTAAGCATTTAGCATACCACAATGGCTTCCCCTTTCCTCTTGTGTACTAGAAGGTGGTTGTAAAGATAATTGTGATTGCCAAGTAGTCATACTATGTGGGTTCTTTATGCATGCAAACATGTGATTTCTAAGTGCAGTAGTGCCATTTTTTTGGGTCACAGAAAAATTCTTTGTAACAGTAATTGCACTTGCCTTTTCATACGCCACTGCCATCAACAAACTGTGAAAAGTGAACCCAAATAGCTGATCTTGGCTTCATGCCTTTCCTCTTCATTTTGGAAGTTGCTTCGCCAACTTCAGTTTGGCTTGAAGCAACTGGAGGTGGATGAAAGGGTTCCACAAGAGGATCATTTGTTGTTTCTTATTGTGCCATCTTTGAAATTTAAAAATTAATCTGCATATGAAATAAAAATATATAATTACATATAGTAGACAATTACAAATCATTTAATATGTTTTATGAAGGAAAGAAACTTAAACATAATACATCTACTTTTATATATATATATATATATATATATTTCAATTCATTAATCTAATCAAAGGCAAATAATTAATTGAAAGTTATACTGTTTTCAAATTATTATTCAATGACAACCATCGATAGAACAAGCAATCTAGCATCCCATGTCATTTTGTCTACTAAAATCTCATATAAGAGTGACTACTGATAAAAATGCTTTAGCTATAGATTTCCAGCAAAAAATTTTCAGGGGTGTAATGAGAAGCTAGTTTGATATTTGTTGCCATTTTCAAGTGGCATCCAAGGAGAGTGACCTTCTAATCCTTCATGTATTCTCAAGTGTATTAAGAATTAAATGGATTTTAATACAATATAATGATGCATAATGGAATGCATAATGTGCTTATGTTCTTTTGCTTTTAGTTTGATTATATTTCATTACGACCTTTTTGTTCTATTATCTTTAACCAAAGATGCATTAGTTGTGTGATAATTTAACCCAAAAAGAAACAAAGGAAGGGGAAAATTAACATCTACAATCTATACAAAATAGAAATTATTTTATTTCAATGCTTGATGTTTTATGATTTGTGTATCAGACTCTTAACTATTTCACCTCTTTTAGTGGGGTTCATTGGGAAGGTGAAGTCAATTATTTTCCATCTGTCTTTTTTTCACTACAACATGCTACTGCTGCTGTCTCCCATTATTGTAACACCCCTGTTTGCATAGCCTGGTAGATTTCACTATTCCGGTGACCGGTGTCAGTCTGGACAATTAAGGGGATTAGAACCACACTTAAGACAACTTGAGAAGCCATAAACACAAATAATTAGTAATGTTTAATTAGTTAACTATAAATAAGAAAAACAGAACATAAGAGGTTAAATGAGCCGAGAGTCACAGCGATGAGTGACCTCCTCGGGAACGACTGCGAAGTTGTTTTAAACTCAAATTTCGAACCGTAAAAAGTGACGCTGCCGTCCTTAGGACCCTTATGAACACAGTGGAAAAGAGAAAATCACGAAAAAGAACTGTTAAGTCAGTCAAATAATTAGGTCAGGGAGCCGAAAGGGCAATTTGGTCAATTGACCCCGAGAGCTGACTCCTGACCTAACTGTCAAATAAAATCGGACAAAAGAAAACTTCGGGATCGAGAATTAAATTAAAGAATTAAATAGAAAAAAAAAAGAAAAAGAAAGAAAGAAGTTAGAAAAGTCAAAGGTGATGACGTCATGAATGATGTCATAAAAGATTAATTAAATTATTTTATTAAATTGGGAATTTTGGTCTTCAAAAAGGGATAAAGATAAAGAAAACAAAAGAAAAAAAAATTAGAAAAAGGTCTTCTTCTCCCTTAGTTGCCGCCCCATCCTTCCCCCATAAACCCTCCATGAAAATCCTTCATTTAAGCCTACATCTAAGCTTAAATTCCTTTACCCAAACTACATAACTCCCTTAAATACCTCACTAGACCTTGCAATCTCAACTTAAGTACAAGAAAGAAAGAAGAAAAGGAGAGGAAAATTGAAGATTTAGAATCCAAAGCAAAGGTTAGTGTGCTAACTTTCAATTTTCTACTTCAAATGCATGTTTAGGTATTCAAGTGAGCTTAAAACTTGATTAAATGAAACAAATATGGGGGAGGACCATTGCTGAAATTTTGGCCTGGTTGAAGGGAGTATGAATTGCATGAATTAAATGAGTTAAAATGAGTTTAAAAGACTTAATTAGTTGAATGATGATAGTTTGGAATTTTGAATTTGTTAATGGCAACAAAGTAGTGAAATTAGGGTTTGAATGTTAGGGTTTGTGAACCAAATTTTGGAGAAATGCTTAAATAATGACTTTGGTCTATTATGAGATGAAAAATGGTCAATGATGACCAAAAGAGATGTGTGGGAATTATTGGAATGAAAACCAAATTCGTAGGTCAAATGGTCATGCTGCTGGCAGCATGACCAAACCTACTTTGAAGGACCAAAATGGGAATTTTACAAGCCCAATTGATATGCCACCAATTGGGGATGGAAATAGACATAAAAGGGCACAATTTTCATTAAGTAACCATGCCCAAAAACTGACCAAAACTTAGTGAAACAATTGACCAAAGTGACATGAGAGCAGGCTGCCATTGCACCAAACTGATTCATTTGGTCATAACTCGAGCTAGGTAGGTCAAATTGACCTGAAATTTTAACTGTAATTAGATAAGATATAGATCTAAAACTTTCATGAAGAACACAAACCCAAATTATGCCATTAACTCTTTCAAAATCATTGAGCAAAGTTAAACTACTGTACCTGTGATTCTGCAGAATTGCCATTGAGCAGTAATGTTTGAAGGGCTATAACTCTCTCTAGGAAACTCTAATTTAGATGGTTCTTGAACCGATGGAAACATAAGACATAGTAGAACATTTCATATGAAGAAAGTGAGACCAAATTATGAACTTAACTTGACCAAATTACTGAACAAAGTTGGATAAAAAATCTGCCAGAACCCAGATACTAGTATGAACAGTGCACGTGAACAGTAACTTTATTTTGGCTATAACTTGAGCTACAAAACTCCGATTGAGGTGATCCAAAAATGAGAATACACTTAAGACAATAAGGAACATTTTCTATGAAGGAAGTTTTGTCAAATTCCAACAGTAGATCGACCAATGGAACAGTGCAACTTCGGAGCACCAAAATTGAAAATTGGCAATTTTGCCAAAATGACCTAAGCTTTGAGAAAATGACCAAAACCAACAAGTTTAATGACCAAAATGTGGTATGTGGGTGAAGTTGGAGTTCCCATACCTATTAAGCCTTAGAAAGTCAACTATTTGACTTGAATAGTGCAGTGAATAGTAACTCAAAACACAAAATTTCGAGAACGTCGAATTTAACACGTTAGAGCTAGGTAAATGTGAAGCTAAGTTTATTTTGGATTTATTTTAAGTTCTAGTACTGAAACATTATAAAATTGCTTATTTCAGTGGAAAAGAATACCGGGACAGAACCCGAGAAGTCGAGTCAAGGCCAACAGGCGACTCGTTTGAGGTTTGTGCACAACGTATACTTTTTAATAATCATCTTTTGCATACTATTTTGAATAATGTGAAATATTTGATTATGGCATTCTTATGATGTTTGATCTAAATTGTTGAAATTTATTATGTATATTTGAAATGACAATGTTTAGCAAATTGTTAAGATAAGTTTTGAAACCACAGTATCATGACCATATATTGAAACACCTCACTAGCACGACTAGTGGGGGTAATTAGTTTCGAATTTTGATTCCTTCTCTGGAGAAGTGTTGAGGTGTGCCAGTAGAAGAGGATGTGAATGGATATCCATATATTTGAGCTAGCTAGCCTTGTGATGTGATTTCTCTTTAGCCTCTGGCTATTGAGATTCTATTTGTTTCGAATGACGTGATCTAACTGTGGGTTTTATGAAATGTGTTTTGATACTTTGAAAAGTACCTGGTTTGCATTAAAATCTCATCATTTATGTTTTGTGCTTAAGGCTCATGTTTAGTCAAATTTTTGAATAAATGTGATTTAAGTTTTGCATAAAGATTATTTTAGTATGTTGTGCACCACTGAGTCCTAGTACTCAGCGATAGCTTCTATTGCTGTCGCAGATACAGAGACTAGAGGAGCAGCAGACTGAGCTGCTGAGGATTGAGGATCGTTCTGCTTTGAAGCTATCGGGTATAATTTATACCCTGATCGCAAATATTTATTTTGATGTATGTAATGCACAGAAATGTATGGACATGTGAAGATGGGTTTTGAGCAGCTTGTACAAAATCTGTATAAAATTTGTAATAAACTTTAGTTTGGATTTTCTTAATGTAAATTTTTGTATGATGTATACATAAATTGTTTATCTTTAAAGAAATATGAATGTATGAAATTGATTGACTGTACCTTGAGGACTATTGAATTTTGAACTTGAGAAATTCATTGAAATGATTGTGAAATTGATTGAGTTTGATTGTGAAACCGAAGTAGTGGTTGAGAAAAACTTTTAGAAGTGCTTTTTACAGGTATTTGAAGAACTATTTTCTCAAAATACAGAGAAAACTCTGTCAAAATTTTTATAAAATTTGCGGAAAAATAAAATGGGCCAAAATTTCCAACTAGCTTTCAACTTAATTACATGTTTTAAATATTTATTAGAAATGCTCACCACTTATCAAAAAGAAGAAAATTGTTTTAAAATCCCTTGTAGGGTACTTAATGAGTTATCGGTAGGTGAAGTTCGGTAGTTCATTAGGTATTCTACGGGATCATGTTATGCCTTACAGAGGGGTAAGGTGTGACAATTATGCCTTTTTTCTACCTTAACTTTTAAAGGCTGAAAGTTATTCCTAGTGCTGCTTCTGTAATAGATATGCATAGTCCTGCTATTGTATTATTCTATAATCTAAATACTATGAGACTAAATATATTAATACATATAATCACATTAACAATTAACATGATCTAAAACAATATTAATTATATATTGAACTGATAAGATTAACACAGAATAATGTTGCTTCTATTACTGGTATGCATAGTTCTACAAGCTATCAACATGCTTAAACCACCAATATATCTCTACTTGTTGTGTTTACACTCCAGTAGATCTTGGACCATCATTTGAAATGGATATAGACTAGTAATTCCCCAATTGAAATTATAATAAAATACTAATAACACTACACCCATTTTGCATCATATTAATTACTGAAATTAGTAATGCAGTAGATATAAATTTATAATATCATGTAATAAACTACTCAATAATATTTGAGAATTAAGCTACAAAAATAAACAAAATTGAGCAATTTAACAACATATATGATGATTCCCTTTAATAATCACTGAGAAATTTTAGTATAAATCGAGCATTTAACAAAACATGCAGTAGATATAAATTTATAGTATCATGTTTCAAACATTCAAACTACTCAACTATATTTGAGATTGAAAGTAAGAAAAGAACTAAGGAGAGTTGAACCCACCGTGGACTGGAGAAGGAGAGCGAGAGATAAAACAAAGCACTCCAAGATGGTGACTACCTCAGGTTGCAAGAAGAATGAGTCGAGAGAGAAGATAGGAGAGGAATGAGTGAGTGAGCCGCACTACGGGTTGATAAACTTCAGCGACAAGGACTAATCTTGGCTGTGAGGAGTGTGAAGACTGAAGAGACGATTGAATGAGAATCAAATGACTGAATGAGTAAGTGCTGAGGAGAAATCATGCACCGAGCAGGTTTGGAGGAAGGGACTAAAGTTTGAACAAGAGATATTTACTTAACCCAAACTCCCAAGGCCAAAACGCAGAGTTTTGATAAATTTTGGTTCGGTTCAGTTCAACCAAACTTTTCTACCATCAAAATCAAATCGAACTAAAATAATCAAAATTTTAAAAAAATAAAATCGAACCAAACTGAATTGCTCCCAAAACTGAATCAAAATATCAAAATAGGGTAGTTTTGTTCGGCTAATTCAATTTAAATTGAATAATGCTCAGTCCTAGTGCATTGGGTGTATGGTGATGAGGCTAATAGACCTCTACAAAGGTAAAGTCATTACTCATATCCCTTTTGAAGTACTTATCCAAGTTATCATCCGTGTGATGATTCTTTCATCATCCACCTTTTTGGTGATAAAATTCAAGCATCATGGTAGTGTCATGGGAAGATGATGCAAAACTAGATTTGAGTGCTCACCCTACACCTAATAGTCCTACTTGCACTACTCCATTATATCATATTCATCTACTTATTCAAACTCAAACGCCATAAAACTTATCACCGTTTTTATCCCAACAAACATCATCTCCCAAGTCTCATCTAGTCACTCAAAGTCCATCACTAAAATATATCTCTTCCACCTCAACTAGTCTTTTTCTCATTGTGGACCTAAGCTCATGCCTGAAAGACTAGCCACATTCTCTAAATGAGACTACATAAGCCGCAACATCCAATCCCAAAATGCATTACATGGTCACTTGGTCCAAAATTGGTTTGTTAAAACCTAAAACTTTCTTGGCCAATTATAAGCATCTTTTGCTTCCTACTTGTTATAATAAAGCTGCACTTGATCCAAATTAGTGTAAGGCTGTAATACCCTCATACCAAGTAGTCCTATACATTCTACTATTTCGGTAACTAATGTCTATCCGGACAGCTAGAATGTCCAGAATCGTAATTAAATTATAGAGAGAAATCATAAATTAAACTAATAGAGATCAAATGAGGTTGGATGACAAAAAGAGTAATGAAGCACAAATAGGTTAAATGAGCTTAGGTCCCGACGATGAGTGACCTACATGGGAAGCGACTATAAGTTTAGTTGCTACCCTAAATTCGTGTGGGACCCTATGGAGACTTTAATGAAGGAATTATTTAGAAATTTTTGGGAATTTGAAAATCAAAGAAATGAAAAGGGAAGAAGTAAAACTAAGTGAATCAAAACCTAAGGACTCATTAGGTATTTTGGAAAAAGATAGACTATAGCCCGATGAGAGGCATTTTGGTCAATTCACTTTAAGAGTTGACTTTTGACCTAAATATCCATAGAAAATGAGCAAGATTAAAATATTAGAATGAGATTAAATTAATTAATATGTGTAGGAAATTAAGAAAGGGACAAGAAGGGAATTAAATAAATTGTGTTAAAAATAATAATAATTATAATTATAATTTAAATAAATTAAATGGATAAATATCCATATAAGAAGATAAGAACTAAATTAAAATAAAAAAAATCTATCATCTTCCTCAAGTGTTGGCCGGCAGTCTCCTTCTCTCTCTCTTCCTCTTCATTCTTCCTCCATTTTTAACTAATCCAAGCCTTTGAAACCCCAACTTCTTCCATAATTTTTATAGTAAATCCATATAAAACCTCAAATTGACACTTGATTGGAAGAATTGAAGCAAAAAGAACAAGATATCTTGAAGGAAATTGAAGATTTGAAAAGTTTCATTAGAGGTAAGCTTCCTCTTAAGCTTAATTAGCTATGTATGCATTGAGTTAAGCTTGGATATGGGATTTAACTTAAGAAATCATAAAAATTATGCATGAATCTTGAAGAAGGATTTTCGGCTAGCTTGGTAGGGTTAGGGTTTTGATGTGTTTTGATTAAATTGATCATGAATTGTAGCTTAAATGAAGTAGTATACATGATTGGTGTGTTGAAATTGCATGAATTTGCATGAATTTAGAGATGGAAGATAGGGTTTTGGAGAAATAAGGGTTTTGGAGAAATTATGGTTTTTATTGTATGAAGTGCAATTAGGGTTCATGATACCAAATTAAGGTCATTTGAGGTGCAATTTATGTGATTCGGTATTGAATTGATGAAAAGAATTAGTGGAATGGTAGGGTGCTAATGTGCTGGAATCTGGATAGATTGTATCTAATGAACTTAAATATTCATAAGTTGAGCTATTTAACTTCAATTGGTGTGAAACCAATTAGAGATGAAAGTTAAGACAAAATGCTAGAATTTTCATGAAGACACCCTGCCCAGAAAATGACCATAGGATACCTTAAATTAGGCTTGAATCTGGGTTACTAATTCTGGACCTAGAGAAAATGACTATATGAACAATACTTAGTAAATTAGGCATAACTCACTCTAGAAAACTCCAATATAGGTGATTCTTGAACCAATAGAAACCTAAGACATAGAAAAATAATTCTTATGAGGACCATAGAGTCAAAATATGATCCTAAATTGATCCAATTACTAGACAAAGTTGGTCCAGCAAATCTGCCCTGATTCTGGGCTAACCTGAAAATCCTGTACAATTAGCTATCTGATCAGTTTTGGCAAAATTGTTATAACTTGGGCTACAAAAATGCAAATGTAGTAATTTCAAAGCTAAAATTCTCATAAGACATAGAACTAAAAACTTCATGTTTTGACCAGAACCCAGTTCCTAGGGAAAAGTAGAGGAATTGTTAGGGTAAGTCAGGAATGCCAAATCTGGAATTCCTGCACCTTAAGCAAATTACCCTATGACCTCCGGATGGTTATCAGGCCATAACTTCCTCTACAAAAATTCAATTGAAGTGATTTAAAATGATCTGAAAACTTAAGACAAAGACCTAAAACATTGTTTTAGGGACTAGGGCCAAATTATGAGCTTAAGATACCCTGATATAGAATGCAAAGTTATGATACAAATCTGGAAAACCTGAAATTTCAGGATATGGCACTTGGAATAGTGCTTAGTAATTTGGCTATAACTTGAGATCCAGAGCTCTAAATTGAGTGATTCAAAAAAGACAATAAAACTAAGACATAGAGGAACAATGTTTATTAAGATCACCTTTTCAAATTATGATTGAAACTAGACTAAAATGGGGTTGCAAAGTAAGGGTCCAAAACTGCTCTGAATCCAGAATATATTGAAATTTCAAAATTTACTTAGGGATGCATTAGGCATTTATTTGATTGGCTATTGGAGATAATTGAGATGAGTATTGAGACACTTAATTGTGTGTTTATAGTAGAAAAGGAGGCCTTAAAAGGCAAGGAGAAGTAAATCAAGAAAAAGGAAATCCATTGAAGATTCGTGCACAACTAACTTTCTTCTTTGTTTTTAACCTTGTAATTGATTTGAATGAATTTATTATGGATGAGTTATGATTTTTCTTGCGCTTGAGAACTTTAAATTTGTGAAATGAATTTGTGATTTTGGAAAGGCGAATGTTGGCTATATATTTCATTGTAGCAAGGGGGTGAGCCAATTTTGAATGTCTTTAGAAGTGTTTTGAGAAATTATGTGTTGCCAACCCTATAAAGGAATTTCGATGAATGAAATGTGACTTATTTGATTTGCAATGTGATTCTTTGAATGGAAATATTTGAATTTATTTTAAAATCACAGTTGGCATGGCAATTTGAATTGTGTCCCTTATTATATGAAGTGAAATTGATATTGTATTCCTCCCTCTTTGGCTTGCCAGTTGAGGTTGAGTTCGGATGAGTACTCATACTGCTAGCTAGCCACCTCTCTCATTAATTTTGGTTAGTGAGGTTGTAGATTACTTTGTCGTGGTGTACAACACGGCATTGATCATGAAATTTTATGTCATAGCTTTAACTGTGTGAATTGTTGGCAACATTATTTTTTGCAATTGCTTGATAAAATGTTATTGAAATAATGTTGCCAACAATTCACATAGCTTTAATTGTGTGAATTGTTGGCAACATTATTTTTTGCAATTGCTTGATAAAATGTTATTGAAACAATTGAATTATATGATTGAAAATATTGATATTGGTTTTATGAATTATGGAAATTTGGATATTTCAAATTCTTGGTTATACCTTGCACAAACATGTTTTATATTGAGTTTGAAAATTATAGTTGTGTACCACTGGGTGATATACTCAGTGATAGCTTATTTATGCTATCGCAGGTAAGGGAAGGGAGAAGGCTGCCAAGTGAGAAACTTTGGTGCAGCTTTTGGTTTAACTGTGGGTATATAATACCCTTGTAATTACATTTTGATGTGTATGTAACTATATATATGCATGTACAGACATTTAGCAGTTGTATGTAATGATATTTTGTGATTGTAGATATTTGTAATATTATTTTGAGATTTTATCCATATTTAAATTTTTGTATTATTAACTTTTTCATTTTCAATGAATGCCGATGTTTAAATTACTTCCTAGATTATGTTAATGATGGAAATTTTTTTTATGGGAATTGATGAGAATGAATTATATAAAATGTTACAGGATTTTCAACAGGTTTAAAAGAATTGTTTTTATATAATTTTAGCCATCACTATACAAAATTTCTCTAAAGTTTTAAAAATGGTTAATTATTTCTAAATAAATTTTTATGGCTTGTACTGAAATTAGAGACATCGAAATAACCCTTTTAACACCATGTTAGACTTAAAAATGAATTTGAATTGGTAAAATCCCTTGTAGTATATTTAATAAATTATCGGTAGACGAAGTTCGGTAATTTATTAGGTATACTACGGGATCATGTCATATCTTACAGAGGGGTAAGTTATGACAAAGGCCATGAATGATAAAATCTCACCTTTAATCAATACAGGGACATGGGATCTTGTAGCATGATCTAAGGCACAAAACATTATAAGGTACCAGTGGGTTTATCACCTAAAATAAAAGGCAGATGGCACCATGGATCACTATAAAGCCTGACTCGTCACTAATGGGTTTCATCAGAGACTTGGGATAGTTAAACCCATCAACCATTTAGTTGCTTCTCTCTCTTGCCTTCACAAACAAATGGCATATTCAGCAGTTAGACATATCCAATGCTATCTTGCATGGAGATTTACATGATAGTGTTTTCATCGATCAACCCAAGGGGTTCCTTGACAAAGATCGCCTAACACATGTCTATAAATTAAAGCGGTCCCTCTATGGCTTGAAACAAGCCCTGGGAGAATGGCATCACAAGTTAAAAAAGGCCATGATCAAGCTTCATTTTCAATCATCGAATGCGGATAGCTCACTGTTCATATACAATAATGGCAATACTTATGTCTTTTAGTTGGTTGATGTTGATAACATACTCATTACCGGTAACAATCTTATGCACATATCTTATGTTGTTACATATATCTTATGTTGTTAATTCTTTAAAGCGTGATTTTATGATATAACAGTTAGGCCCCGTTGATTACTTAAAAGGCGTTTTCGCTTATGTGCTACATAGATTACAACCAAACATCACTACAACTTATTCCATTATCAAGACCTATGTCTTGGCCATAGCGTGAATTCAATTACATACCTGAAACAACCTAGCACTCTAACTCAATCACATATGTTTCCAAAGACTGAACCCTCCTAAACTACACTCAAGTGCCAAATCTAGGTCTTGACAATAAGGATTTGACGGAGTTTTGAATAGAAACCAAACATTAAAATGAAAAGCATGAGAATATCTATGCTTTGCCTCTAGATTTCTTACAAATTGCCAACTTATTTTGGGGAAAGAAAATAACTCAAGAAGCAATAAAATACTTCAATAATAGATTTTTTATTTGCTATAAAGATATAATCGACTCCAAAAAAAAGCTATAATGGCAAATAAAAATAACATTAAATCTGTTGTGAAGTGCTGAAAAGTTAGTTATACGCTATCATGAGCAAGCATGGAATTACTGATGATCTTGAAAGTAAAACAAAGCCTTAAACTGAAGTTTAAGGAAGGCCAAATTATAATTAACTTTTGGGCTCAAAATAAGATAAAGATTTTTAATTTATTTCTTCAATTATTAATTTTAAATAAATAAAAGATATTTTATTCTTTTCGATTTTAATTAAAGGAATTTTACTTTTAAATTACAACGAATATCTCAATTTTAATGGAAGTATAATTAAAAGATTAGATAGTTTAATTTTTTTTTGAAAAAAATAGTTAATTTTTAAAATATAGGATCCAGGTTTAATATTATAAATTTCCCATTAACTTTGGGTACGTGTCCTTCCGAAAATGTGCATTTGCATCTTCCCAGGCTAGCACCTCGCTTCCCTCGCTTCCCTCGCACTCAAAATTTCTCCTAATATTTTTGATTGTGCAACAGAGAGATCTCACCATATCAGGTGGGTGAGAGAGATCCAGGGAACTCTCAAAAAGGTTCGAATGTATATAACATACGTTGAATCAATCAATCAAGGTACCTATTTTAAAGCCATTCATAGCTCTCTCTGTAAGTCTCTCTCTCTCTCTCTGATCTCATTTTCTATGTTCAATTTGGTTCCACTTTCCTCTATCGCATGATTTGAGCATGAAGCTTCTAATGGGTTTCCCTTAATTTGATTTTTTTTCCTGTCTGCATTTGTAATTCTGGATATTTTGAGCAATAGATCTCCAAATTTTCTGGAATCTGTTTTTTCCCCCTTTAATTATGTAAGTTAGGGTAGTTTTACAAAATTTGCTCTTAATTGGTGTTATGATAATGTGGGTTAGAGGAAATTTTTTTGGGTTGTGATCGTGGTTTGTAATCACAATTGGTGGCAGGTACGTACTGAAGGCTACGTTGCAGCAACACACGAATACTAGCTACGTTGCAGCAACACACGAATACTATCTGCCATTACATCTATGTTTGGAGGTCAAGTGACAGCGCCAAGCAATAGTCCACATTTGAGGAAGTCGGGTAGCCGACCTGTTGTCCTTGATCTTGGTAGAACAAGATTATAAGCTATTTTTCGATGTATTATGTGTGAATTGTTTGCTTGTATTTATTTATTTGTTAATATTTATGTTGGTTTATGTTTACTTATGGAGCTAATGTTGTGGACTATTTGGCAGTTGGTGAGCAGGGAAATGGTGCAGAGGAAGGTTTCTTGCATTCGACGGAGTCCAATGATTTGAAGAGTATGATTACGCCTATAAGCACTGCTGCAATAATGCCATCTCCAATATTATTATGGAGATTCAAGGTTGTGTTTTTAATGAAGTACTTATATCTGTGTTCCTTCCATAATTTTATTTTTTCAGTTTGCCTTATGATTTATTTGTTAAATTTATGCCAATGCCTGGTTCATCTGACTAAGGACCAAGACATTTTTTAGGCGTGATTCCATTATTCCCATTTTCTTCTCTTAATACAGATAGGTTCTACTAACTGAAGGAATTAATGACTGTAGTATAATTTCTTTTTTTTTTTTTTTTATACCCTTCCGCTTTCTGGATAAAATGTTGAACAAACCATTTAAGTTGAATATGTTGATCGAGTGCTAGTAATTGTTCCAATGCTGCTAGAAGTACATGCCCTGATTATGGCATGTTGTATTCTGATTTTACTCTGAATTTTACACCTATCATTAACCTTTTTCTTTGTTATCCATATTTGATCATACTGAAGGAGTTTAATTTCCAGGTACTATTATTCTTTCTATGGGGTTTCATTTGCTGCAAGGTGAGCATATATTTACACATTTCTTGTGTGTGGTTATGATTACTTGTGCATTGGATATTTTAGATTTGATGGCAGCATTGGCAATGTTTGAAGGACGTTGTATTGTAATTTCATAGTGTTACTTGCTTTGTGTCTCCTTAATGTGGCATGTGAAAATTTCAGACTGGATGGGATTCTGTCATGAGAATGAGTGTGGATTTGCGGGACCTCTTTCTATACGAGGCATTTTTATATTACAATCCTCTTCTTCTTGTGGTTAGTATTGGTTTTTATTGCGATGACTGGATGAGACCATTTTAATCTGATTGTTGTATTCATTTCATTGTGAAGTGAGAATGTTTTCTTCTGGTTTTCATACTGCAGACTATGATGGTTTGGCTTTGGGGAGTTAATTTATGGGTTTTCGCTCAATCTACAGTTAGTTATGCAAAAATTTTTTATCTTGACCAAAATCATCTTACTCACAGAGAAGTATGGAAGGTTTGTATTTTAGAACTACTACAATAAAACAGTTTACTTGTTCTCTATGATGTACCCTTGTTGTCCAATGTTACACTACTGTTATGCCATCCTCCCTTGCTGTTTTTAAACCTTGTCTGTTGGTTAGGTAATATGCTATGGAGGTTGCACTGCATGTAGTTCTGTTGGATATCTTTTGGAGTATCTTTTTTTACTTGATTACCTGATGCAGAATTTTCTAGGGATTTTAGGAATACCTATTTTAGGAAAAAATGTAGGAAGTATTGTTTTATTTTATTCAAGAAGTTATGCTGGTTTGAGATTCCTAATTAGAATTTTCTTGGTATTTTCTTGTCTAGGATTCCAAATCCTAATGCTAGCGGGGTTAGTAATTCTACTATAAATACCTATGAGCATTTTTACTAAGCAAATTCATTAGTATTTTCTTATTTAGGATTCCAAATCCTAATACTAGTGGGATTAATAGTTCTGTTAGTATTTAGGATTAATAAATACCTTGTTCATTATTAATCCCACTATTATTAGGATTTGGAATCCTAAACAAGAGACGATTAAGCAAATTCTAATTAGGAATCACATAAATGAAATAAAACTCTACTTCCTACATTTCTTCCTAAAATAGGTAGTCCTAAAATCTCTGGAAAATCCTGTGTCATTACCCCATTTTGTTCTAACTTATATGAAGTAATTTCATCATTGGCTCATGTGCATCAGTTGAAATGAAGGATGTCCAATTTAAGCTTGTCAAATGTTCATTGCACATGTTTTCAGAGGGATGATGTAATGAGTTCCATTTGATATTCGGTTTAATGATGGGTTCGTTGAAAAACTTTTATTGTAACAATATGCATTTTTGAGAATTGAAATGGAAGTTCTCCAAAATAAGGACTAGAATGGAAAACTTTTCACATTCTTTTAATCAAAATTTTAGTGATGCTTATTTATGACAACTGGGCGGGAAGGCACTTGTATAGGAAGAGCATGGTAATTGGTAAGCATCATAATTGTTTGTAGCACATGAATCTGCATTTTCAATGACTTGCTGGAAAGGGTTTACAGTTTAGATGAAGTATGAACATATTAAGCTCTCTGGATTTTTTTTTTTTTTTTTTTTTTTTAAAAAAACCTAGTAAAATTGTAAATGTTTTGAACATCTGTTGACAAGATATAATGTAGCAGACTGTCCACTTCTAGAGACTAGCTTTTTTTGTTTTTGTTTTAGAATGATTCTCTTTTCTTTGTTGTGGTCTACTTTTAAGGTTGAACCCTTTTATTCATTGTTATTATTGTATACTTGCAGAGGGTAACTGTCTAATTTATTATCTTCAGGTTGCCACATGGATGACTATCATTGTCCCAACTAGCATGACTGCATATCTTTACCTTTATTCTCATGGAGAAGTAACATTGGCTGCATCACAACCAGTGTAATAGATGCTCTTATTTAATTGCTGACAAGTTCTCATGTTCTGTTCAACAGCTTCTTAATGCTTTAAGGGTTTTATTTTGGCTTTTTCCTGCAGAAGTTTAGGATTTTAATTAATGCTATCTGCTATCCAGTAAAATAATAATTAGGATTTTTTTCATAAGTTATTTAGTTCAGAGTTGGTTTCGTGATACAATGATGATATTTTAATCTATATTGCTATTGCCACTTTACAGTTGCAAAAACATTGAAAATACTAACTTGCTGAATTGGGAGTTTCAGAAACAAGTTAAGGTTTGGAGAAGCTGTATCCATTGGCTGAATTTGGACAAGATGGGACAAAGAAAATTGTTGTCCAGTCTAATGTTTAGTGTAAAATAGGCAAGACAGAGTTCAAAATAAAATGTTAAAATGACTACTGTACCCTTTATCTTATCTATTTTTCTCTTGTATAAAATATTTATTGAAGAAAATAGCCAAAGTAATAAGTAATTACTTCATATAAATATATATATTTTCAGAATTATTCATTAAACTCAACTCAACTCAACTCAGCTAAGCCTTTATCCCAAAAATTTATTGGGGTCGGCTATAGGGATTTTTTTTCTCCACTATCAACGATTTTGGGTTAAATCCTCGGAAATGTTTAATGCTTCTAGGTCATGTTGTACTGCTCTCCTCTAAGTCAGTTTAGGTCCACCCTTTCTTTTCTTTCTATCCTTTAACTCAATGTGCTCTACTTGTCTAACTGGAGCTTCCGTATGTCTACGCTTCATATGACCAAACCACCTCAATCTCCCTTCTCTCAACTTATCCTCAATTGGCACCACTTCTACCTTTTCTCTAATACTCTCATTACAGACTTTATCTAGTCTAGTATGAACACTCATCCACCTTAACATTCTCATCTCTGCAACTCTCATCTTAGATACATGCGGCTCTTTCATTACCCAGCACTCACTACCGTATAACATGGTCGGTCGTATGGCTATACAGTAAAATTTTCTTTTCAACTTATTGGGAATCTTGCGATCACTTAAAACTCCCGTGGCACGTCTTCACTTCAACCATCCGACTTTAATCCTATGACTAATATTCTCCTTACATCCCCCCATCTACTTGAAGGATTGAGTCGAGATAGTTAAAGTGATTACTTTGGGGCAATACTACTCCATTCAAACTAACTCCTTCCCTATCAACAGTTCGACTTTCACTGAACTTGCAATGCATGTATTCTGTCTTCGTTCTGCTTAACTTAAAGTCCTTTGACTCTAAAGTACTTCTCTAAAGTTCTAGCTTTCTATTGACTCATCGCATCTCATCTATTAGAATTATATCATATGCAAACATCATGCACGAAGTGATACTCTTTTGTATATCTTTCGTCAATTCATCTAGAGCTAATGTAAAAAGGTAAGGGCTCATAGCTGAATCTTGGTGTAATCCAACTGAGAGAGGAAAATCTCGTGTCCCCTCCTACTGTGCGCATAATAATAGTTGCTCCTTCATACATATCTTTCAACACTTGTATGTATCTGATAGATACCCTCTTTTGTTCTAATACTCTCCATAAGACATATCTTGGAATACTATCATAAGCCTTCTCCAAATCAATACAAACCATATGTAGATCTTTCTTCACATCTCTATATTTCTCCATCAAGCTTCTAATAAGAAAGATCGCTTCCATAGTTGAGTGACAGGGCATGAAGCCAAATTGATTGGGAGAGATAGAAGTGTCATGACGTAGTCGATGTTCTACAACTCTCTCTCACAACTTCATAGTATGGCTCATGAGTTTAATTCCCCTATAGTTTGAGCAACTCTGTATGTCTCCCTTATTTTTAAAAATAGGTACTAAAATACTTCTCCTCCATTTATCAGGCATTTTCTTTGAGTGTAGAATCTTAATAAACAATTTAGTTAACCATGCCACTCCCATATCTACCAAACACTTCCACACTTCAATTGGTATTTTGTCGGGTCCACAGGCTTTACTAACTTTCATTCTCTTAAGTGCTTCCTTTACTTTTAAAGATCTAATCCTTCTAGTGTAATTCACATTTTTTTCTATTGCTCTGTAGTCTATATTTACGCTATAACCATTTTGACTATTATTAAAGAGATTATCAAAATAATTTCTCCATCTTTCTCTAATATCCTCATCTTTCACCAACACTTTTCCTTCTTTATCGTTAATGTACCTAACTTAATTGAGATTTTGACATTTCTTTTCTTTCCTCTATGCTAATCTATAAATATCTTTCTCCTCTTCTTTAGTTCCAAATTTCTTATATAACTTTTCAAAGGCCTGCGCTCTTGCTTGACTAACTGCCTTTTTTGTCTCTTTCTTTGCTATCTTGTACTATTCGTAAGCTTTATTATTATCACACTTAGGTAATTTCTTATATCATTCCCTCTTTCTCTTCACTGCCTTTTATACTTTCTCATTCTACCACCATCTCTCTTTTAAAGGTGGTCCATGTTCTCTATACTCTTCAAGTACTTTTTTAGCTACTTCTCTAATATTTGATGCGATCTGTATCCACATATCATTAGCCTCCACATCCACCTTCCATGCTTCGGACTCGGGAAGCTGATTTTTGAACTTCACTTGCTTTACTCCTTTGAACTCCCATCACTTTGTTCGAGCTACAATATTTCTTCTAGCTTTACTTGAATTGTTCCTAAACTTGACATTCAAGATCACTAACCGATTTTGACTTGTTAAAGCCTCTCCCAGAATAACCTTGCAATCCTTGCATAGAGCTCTATTTGTCTTCCTGGTTAAGAGAAAGTCAATTTGGTTCTATGTTGTCCAGTTTTGAAAGTCAATAAATGCGACTCCCTTTTTATAAAGTAGGTATTTACTAGTATTAGGTCATATGCCATGGCAAAATCCAGGATGCTTTTTCTCCTCATTTTGGCTACCAAAACCAAAACCAAAACCTCCATGAATATTCTCATAATCTTGTCTATCACTTCCTACATGTCCATATTTCTCCACCGATAAGAACATTCTCTTCATTCGGTATGCTTTGCATTAGATCATCCATATCTTCCCAAAACTTTTGTTTACTCTCACTATCTAGTCCTATTTGTGGGGCATAAGCACTAACTGCATTTATTGTTTCTTCTTCTAGTACTAGCTTTACTAGTATAATTCTATCTCCTACTCTTTTCATAGCTATTACGGCGTCTTTCGATATTCTGTCTATGATCATGTTCATTCCATTCTTGTTCCTCTCCTTTCCAGTAAACCACACTTTGTATTCTGAATTATCCATTTCCTTGTTTTTCCCTCCTACCCATTTAGTCTCTTGGATGCAAGCAATTTTCACCTTTCTCCTTTCCAAGGTATCCACAAGCTCTATTAATTTTCCTATAAGTGATCCGATATTTCAAGTATCAACCTTGATTCTCCTCTTATCATGTTCCTTCCTAATTGATCTCTTTTTATGATATCTTCTATTGTTCTCTATGCTTATCTTGTGTTCTGTTCCACTATCTGTTTTACTATCTTCAGAATTATTCATTATTTTTTAAAATTTTATACCCCGGTGCAAAAAAATTAATTTAATATTATTTAGATTTTAAAATATTTTATTTTTTATTATATTTTATTTTAATTTTAATATGTTATTTGCAATTTTTTTTAAAATGCTAGTTAAACTTCATTTAAATATGTAAAGGTATTCTTGTAAAGCTAGGACAAGATTGTCCATCACTTTCTGGAAGGACAAGAAATTACGGTTGGGACAAAGACAAAATCATCTTCTTGTCTTGTTGTAGTGCACAACAAACACAAAACAATGAGGATTTATCCCTGTCTTGTAACATCCTGTGTACCAAATGCGGCCTTTATGATAGAGAAAGAGATGAATTATTATATGTGCATGATTTTTTTTTTAACTGATATATGTGCATGATTTGAGAAGTATAATTTGAGACGATTCTTATTTCAGTATTATCTTCCATACGTTTCTTATTGTGTGCTTCACTTTGCTATATTGTAATGTGAAACATAATCTTTTTCCCCCTTTTTGAGTATACATCTTGATTGTTTAAGATTAGATATTTGGACTCTGATAATGTTGAACTGTGCTAGAACATTTGCGTTCTTAATTTTGAAGCTGATAGGATTGTAAACTTAACTAGAATCATAGATATCATGAAAATGGGTTAAACTTTGGATGGGAAAAATATAATAGGAAAAATATAAATAATGTCTATGGGTTAATTTTTCATGAAAAGTACGATGTTGGATTCCAACTATCATGATTATGTAACTTTATATGTTTATTTATCTTGTGGACGAAAGTACATCCCATCCCTTTCGACTGCTATTACAATGTTGGAAATGCATTCAGTTAACATTCTCTATATGGCAGGTCCTCTTATACTTTGCTGTTCTGATGGTTTTTATATTCCCCTTCGATATTTTTTATTTGTCATCGCGCTACTACTTGTTAAGGACTCTCTGGAGAATAGTTTTTCCACTACAGGCAAGTTTGATTGTTTTCCTGTTGTGGTTAATCAATTCACTTTGTCAACTTTCTTACTTGTTGAATAAGTAGTCAAGACCTGAAAAGTTAAGTGAATAAGTAGTATATAATTTACTTCTCATCTATCAAATTGCTCAGAAATTTGTCCTTGGCTTTTCCTTGTTTATAGATTCTAGATGGTTTTGACTACTATGGATGCTTCTATTGGGTAATCTTTTTGAAAACATAATTTTAACAATATATGTATAATGCATACAAACATTTGCAACAAAACACTGCCAAGAATGCTGCAAACCAAGGTGCCCTGACAAACGAGGGTGACAGTTTGGCAGGACATTTCACTTAATTATGTTTGTGTCCTGTAATGGTTTCTAGAAAATTTACTATTGAGCCACAAGGTCTGTAGTCTATGCTGCAAATGTGGAAGCTATTCTCTCCCATGACTTCCCTAGGAGGCAGAGGGACCTTTTGTGTGCACCAGTATACCAATATGAGCTTTTTATTATTATTATTATTATTATTATTATTATTATTATTATTATTATTATTATTATTATTTTGTCATCTATATGAGCTTTATGTACTGTATTTAATTTAACTTTTATATCATTGTTACAGGCAATTACGTTTTCTGACTTTTTTTTGGCTGATGTTTTGACCTCCATGTCAAAGGTATGGATCCTATTATCTAATTGTGACCATTTTGTTTGTTAAAGCATACTCATGCATGTGAAATTGTAAATACAATTGTATGTCATTCTCCTATCCTTTTTGAATATATAAACCTCGTGTGTCAGTAACATTAACTCTGCTGTAACTAAAAATTAAAATTCTTGGTTCCTTCTATTAACATATAGACAATTCTAGCTGTTGCCTTCTGATGATTCCAAAATGGGATATTTTTTTCATTGCATTTTCAACTGGGTAATTATTCTAGTTTTTGAACCATTTTTATGGGTTTGAAAACTCTTCTATATTCATAGCTCCTTAATGGTGGAAAATTAGCCTTTGAACTGGCTGATACCATTCAAATAAGGTTTCTATCTGGTATCTGTGATGAACACAAATTGTTTCATTCCTTTTTCTGCACTGAGTCAAGTATATGCTTTACAAACACCTCATCTCTGGCTTTATCACAGTTAACCTTTCATTACTTGTATTAATTCAAAGGCTTATTGGAGAGATTATAAAATAAGCTTTACTATTAATTGTAATCTAGCACTTACTAATATTGCATTCAAGGTGAGAAATCAGGATTGGTTCTGATATTTTTCAGATATTAAATTGCTACTATACTTGCATGATGTTCTCATAAATTTCAATTCTGTGCAGGTATTTTCAGATTTGGAACGTTCAGCATGTCGAATGCTCCATCGACAGGTTAGTATTGTTTTTGTGCAAAGTTCAGGGCGTGTTTACTTAAAGAAAGTGTTTTTTGTTTTTCATCTCCAATTTTTTTAGAAAATTGGAATAATGTTTTCTGCAGAAAATTTAGAGAAAATTTTCATTTATCAAAGTTGCAAAAAAGTTTTCTCTTTAACAAAAAGGAGAATGTGTTTATTTGTGAGAAACCGAAAACTAATTTCGTATTTTAAAAACTGAAGAATATGTTCATTTATAAAAAATTTGGAATTGTTTTCCAAATTGTAAAACTAAAAATATATTTATATTATGTAAAAAAATTATTATATTTTATTTTTTTAACAAGTTGTTATTGATTTTATTATCACTTATTAATTACCTAATGCAATTTCAAAGTAACAATTTATTTTGATTATTCTTTTAAATAGATAAATTTAACTCATGTTACATGACAAAATACAATTTAGAAAAAAACTATAAATAAATATAACTTCAAATTGTAGTAAGAAAAGTGAAACAAAATAGAAAGAAAAATTCATCATCAGTTTGATTAGATCATAAAATATTCTAATTTCTATTACGATTATTACAATCATCAGCAGATCGCTTCCCTTTTGAGTTTCCAATGCTAGATTCTTCACCATTAGATACATGGTTGCCTCTATTTAGAAATTCTTCCTCAGTTTGACGCTCTTCATCTGAGGTAGGAGGTAATTGTATAGAAGTATGGTGAAGATGCCCAGTAGCAATAGATTTGCTAAAAACTTGACCAAGTAGGTCATAATGTTTACACCCATTTTTTTGTATGCCCTAAAGTTCTTATGTTTCTGCAATTTGAAAAGTATAGTATATGTATATCAACTATTGCTAATAAAAAACAAGAATTTTCACGCAATCAATGTAAAAAAAAAAAAAATATAATTTAAATTTCTTTAAATAATTTAAATAAAAAATTATCTTATAAAACATTTGCCAAACATTTTCTGCATCAAAAATGATGTTTGAATTTGAATCAAAAGTGACACTAGTATGCTCCAACAATTCAGAAAATTGCCGATGCTTTACACAAAGACGATTGTATTTTCCCTTTAGCTTATCTATACCATATCTCTCGCCTATTGCTAAATATAGCTCATCATCCATTTCTTGCTAATCACTTTATTTAAAACTGAGTGTTCCATTAGGATCCTTCTTAACTCTTTCATACAATATTCTTAGAAATGCAATTTCATTTGCATTGGACCATTCTTTCACATCTTCACCATCCCCAATCTTTCCCCAATCTATGTACGAATTCTAACACAATATTTACATGCAGCAAATTAAATATTCAAATAAATATATCAAATAAATCAAGTCCCACCAACTTAGTACATATAGATCAAGCCAAAAAACATACCTTTAATGCACCTTGTATTGATTCGTTTCTCAAGCAAAAGATACTGGAAGCGGAGGAAGAAATTGCATCAGATTAAACTGAAAGAGAATATATGAAAAAAAAAATGTGTATTACAAAAAATAGTCAACCAACTTTGATCCAAATTTACCACAGCATGAACACAAAAATGCAGCTAGGACACAAATATTGTTCACAAAACAGAGCAGAAATTTGCACCAAGCGCAACATAGTAGGGTAGGACATAGATTCAGCATCAATATTTGAGTACCCCTTTATCAAAGCAAACCAATGGAGCACAAACAATTAAATCAAAGTAGCAAAAGAAACCCAACAGTTGGAAAGTATAGTGGCAAATTCTGCACACTATGATCTTGCACATGCAAGGAATTCAATCACCAATCCAATGCTAACCAATGTTAACAAAAGTAAGGAATTTATAATAAAATTAAGAGTAAGTTACAATAGGAGTTACATATATATAATGATACTTGAATTATATAATGATTATTGAATTCCCACCTACTGAGAACATGTTGTAAAGTATCACCTAGAACAGAATAGGAATGAGACTGGATGAGAAGAGAAAAGAATGAGATGAGAAGAGAATAGAGATTTAGAGAGAAAATATTATTGATTGAATTCTTGAATGCCTCTGTACAGGTATTAGTCCACACTCTATATTCTCAGCAATAACTGCTCCCTAACAATTTTCAGACAACTAAAACCACTTCCAGCAGATCTGAGTTGTTTCTAGAATTTCCCTCCAAAAAGCAGTTACACTAATTTCCTGCCAAAAGGTTCTCAACTACCTAAAACAATAACAACTCAACTTACAATTACTTCTTAACATTCTTCTTTTTCTATAGTATGTGACAATACCCTCCCCAAGAGAATCTTCTTGTCCCCAAGAAGATGAAAATTCTGGAAATTGAGCCAAAAGAAAAGATTGATCTTCCCAAGTTGCTTCTTCAGCTGGAAGATGAAGCCACTTAATAAGGCCTTCGAGAATCTTTTGATTATCCCTGGACACCACTCTAGTCTTCAACACTTTCTCAGGGGCTATGAGTATTGCATCATCCTGAAAAATTGGCAGGTCTTGAACTACTATTGCATCATTTCCCACTTTCCTTTTTAGTAAGGAAACATGAAAAACAGGATAGATGGAGGCATTGTTAGGAAATTTCAGCTTGTAAGCCACTGCTCCAATCTTTGCCACAACCTGATATGGGCCAAAAAATCTTGCTGATAGCTTAAAATTCTTTCTTATAGCCAAGGAAGTTTGCTTGAAAGGCTGCAATTTGAGATATATCCAGTCCCCAACTTCAAATTCCCTATCAAATCTCCTCTTTGAAATTCCCTATCAAATCTCCTCTTATCAGCATATTGTTTCATTCTGTTTTGGGCCAGCACTAAATTCTCTCTAATAAGCTGATACAGCTGCTGCCTTTCTTGCAAAAAATTTGCAATAGAACCCACAGAATTGGGAGGTTTTTGAACAGAATTAATTGGTTTGGCAATGGAAGATTGCTCCAAGTTTGAGGTTTTGGGTGCCAAGAAATAAGGTGACTGAGAAGAAGTGTTTTTGGGGATAAAAGTACAATAATAAGAAGATCTAAAATTATTCTGGTGAGGTCTGGTAATAGAATTAACTTTCTTGCTGCAATTCAAGAGTTGTTCTTGGTATTTTGCAATTTCAAAAGCATGGAAAAGAGTAGTTGGTTTCATCATCCTGACCATAAGTCTTATATCATCTCTTAACCCACCAACAAAGGCTGACAGAAAATAAGCTTCCCCCAAATTAGGCATTACCCGATCCAACCTAATTCTTAGATCCTCAAATTTATCTTGATATTCTTCCAAAGTTCCTTCTTGCCTCATCTTCATGATTTCTTCCACTATATCTTCTAACCCTTCCTCTCCAAACCTTCTACAAAGGTCTTTTTCAAAATCCTCCCAAGAATGAGAACCTTCCCCCGATATCCAATTATGATACCAAGCATCAGCCCTATCCATTAGAAACAAACTAGCAATGCCAACCCTTTGCTCTTTAGGAACCCCATACACCTCAAAGTACTTAACACATTTCCTTACCCAAGCCCTAGGTTCTTTTCCTTCAAAAGTAATCAATTCAATTTTTGGCAACATTTGGGACATACCTTCAACATTAATTGCAGATCCATTACTGTTGCTGCCTCCTCCTTGGTGTTGATTGACTCTTTCCCTCAGATTAGGAAGAATTCCTTTGCCCCCAAGAGTTGCGATAGAAGTTTCAACCTCATCATTCCCTCCTGGACCGACCTTAGGCATGGAATCACCAAAAATGGATCGCAATTCTTCTCTGATCATATTGCGAGTCTCAATTGCTTGCTGTAAAGCATTCTGCTTCATTTCCTCCCTTAATTCATCTTTATCTTTCTTCGACTCATTCTGTACAGCTCTAATTACTACTTCCAATTCAGAGAATCTGGAATCTTGAGCAGTCTCTGAATAGGAATGAGACTGGATGAGAAGAGAAAAGAATGAGATGAGAAGAGAATAGAGATTTAGAGAAAGAGAAAATATTATTGATTGAATTCTTGAATGCCTCTGTACAGGTATTAGTCCACACTATATATTCTCAGCAATAACTCCTCCCTAACAATTTTCAGACAACTAAAACCACTTCCAGCAGATCTGAGTTGTTTCTAGAATTTCCCTCCAAAAAGCAGTTACGCTAATTTCCCTCCAAAAAGTTCTCAACTACCTAAAACAATAACTACTCAACTTACAATTACTTCTTAACATTCTTCCTTCTTTTTCTATAGTATGTGACACATGTCTTCCTTCTTTTTCCTTCCACGTGAAGGATTTTTTCTGAGCAAGTCATTGCAGATAAATCTACCATTATGAAATTATTTGTCATCACCATGCAATTGCTTGACTAGTTTGTTCCTAAATTTAAAAGTATCCCAGCACAAAATTCTATTTTGATATTCCATAAAAGCTTTAAAATATATAATCTAACCACGTTAAGAAAAGATAGAATTAATATAAATGTATTTAACATTATTATTGGAATTGAGGTTAAAAATATTTTTTAAAACATATTGATTAAAAATATTAATATAAATTAAAATTAAATAATATATTTTCAATTATAAGGCAGAGCTTCTTTCTATTCCAAACGCAACTTGCATGAAAAGACATCATTCAGATAGGAATGAAATTAAAAACAACTAATTTGATCAATGACTCATTCAGATTTTATTTATTCTAAGTGGATTGGTAGATGAATGTCGGACCAAATTAATTAAGATGGCAAACTTGAACTTTTATGTATATTGAAATGCGTAAATGGTAATACTAAACTATTTAAATGAAAACATTATTGAATCTAAGCTCAAGCAAATGGCAGTCTCTAATAAACCAACCTAAAGATCAATCTCTAACCAACCAAAAGAAAAACCAACAACAAAAAGACAATGCAAAAGATGCAATAAAGAAAAAAAAAAATCATCTACATTATTCTTTGCTAAAGAAACGATGACAACGTTGTCATTCTTGGAACATAAAGAACAAGAATTACAAGGCACTGTGAAGTCCAGTTCATAACAACACTTGATCAAAACACCTCCAACCTATCTCTTGTCCTGTCTTATTGAATCTCTAAATTAAAGTTTCTACCATTTCTCGATTTTGAACAAAACAAGACAAACAGAATATGCAAGTTCACACTTACATGAGTAACATGAGTGCGATAAAAAGCAACAATTCTATATGTGGGACTAAAGCTTATTGAATCTTTACACTCAACTATTTTCTCAAATTTTCTCAATTACCAAAAAACTAAATAAAATTGTAAAGGGTAAAAAAAAGAAGAAAAGAAAAACGTACCTGATGATGTTGAACCCATGTAAAATTTAACCAGAGATCGAGTGAGCAAAAAGGGTATTGAGATTGAAGAAATTGAAAATTAACATGGGATAATTTGGATTATCAGCACAATCCAATAGTTAAGGTTAAATTGGGGGAATCTGACAAAAAAAAAATAATAATAATCAGATGTCATGACTGAAGAGGAGAGAAAATGGATTGAGAGAAGAAGAGAGAAAGAACTCTTTGAAGAAAAGGATTAATTGATGATCGAGGAAAGGAGGAATAAAAGGGGACAAGAGAAAAAAATGAAAAAGGATTTCTACCAACATTCGAAGACATACTTTTTGATGCTGATATAAAAACTTTCGTGTTTTTTATTTGTGAAACTTGTAGAAAATTTGGAGCACTCTCCAAATTTTATAATGGAAAATTTTGGAAAACAACTCAGAGATGTTTTCTAAATTTTCTTTTAAATTTGGAAAACTATTTCCTGACACGTTTTTGGAAAATTAATCAAAATGAATTGGATATTCTAATTTTCATTTTCTGTAGAAAAGTTTTCTAGAAAATTAGAAAATTCTCTCTAAGTAAACAGGCCCTAAGCCATTCAAAGTGCATTCTTGCATATTCTCGAACCAGTGTTTAAAAAATATAAATGTAGGAGGATTTATATTATTTGGGAAGTGAGAAGCGTCTTAGGCATCTTTTCATTTGCAAAGAATTCTTGATGTGAAATCACAGAGATAAAGGGATGATCTTTGTCTTAAAGATACACAAATCCTTTACCTGTGGTTGCTTGGCATCCCAATCATTAGTCCTTTGAGGCTTTGACTGCTAAATTTGTTATATCATACCTGTATTGATTTCTGTCCCCTTAAACAATGGCTATGAAACTAAACTTCCTAGTGTAGTTTGCTACAAATGGTGATCTATGCTTCTGTCTTATCAGGAGATTTTTGTCTGAATACGTGCAGGTTGCCACCATTGCATGGTTTGAAGCTGATTCTGTTTGTGGCAGCCACTCCGTTGCAATTCCTTTAGTCCTTGTTTCACCTTATATTTTTCGATTGTTCCAATGCCTTCGGCAATACAAGGATACTAGGGAGAAAACAAATCTCTTTAATGGTACATATGTTATGAAATTCTTTACTAAACAGCACACACACCCCAAACACACCCCCCCCCCCCCCCAAACCCAAAAATTGCCCCCTCTCTCCCTTTTTTTCTTCTTTGATTTATATATTTTTAAACATCTTTTTCTTTTCCTTCACCTGTTTTCGAATATATTCTTAAGACATTGCAAAATTGGTTTCCTCTATCCAAAAATAATACTATGATCTATTGCTATTCATCATTTAGCTTTGGTGCACCGACTGAAATGACCTGTAATGTTCCGTTGCTAACTTTACACTGAGAATGACTTGTTAAGTTTCTGATAATGACCAGTGCTCCATTTCCTCCTATGGATTGTCATTCTGTCACTATCTGAATTCTGATACAACCTTTTCTTGTTCTTTTATTTTGGGTTATGCACACAGATGGTTTTTGTTGCCTGAAAACTTTCAATAACTTCATTTTCTTATGGTTTCAGCTTTAAAATATTCAACTGCAGTGCCAGTGATTTTTCTTTCAGCGCTTAAATATCATGTCTTCCCTGATAGATGGACAAATTTTTATCGGCCTCTCTGGCTTCTATCAAGTGTTTTGAACTCATTGTACTCGTTTTATTGGGATGTGACTCGGGATTGGGACTTGAGGTATGTTGTTGCTTTCCGTACTGTTTCACATTTATAGTGTGACAATTGTCACTTAGTTACTCCCCTTCATCTCAGAACCAGAGAAGGGCCATTGGCTAGTTTGGTTCCACTTAAGCATTAAGCAAGATGCTAATCACCTCAATGTTGACGCCCTTCAACTGAATCCTATAGTCTCTGAATACTTACATCTTCAACAACATTCATTAATTAATCTCTTTTTCTTTTGCCAGCTGCTTCACACGAATTTTCAAATTTAACAAACCAAGTCTCTTCTCTTACCTGCTCTATGGACGAAAATGGGTAAGGATTTATATTCACTATTGCACCTATTAGGCAGCAGTCTTTGATTTACAATCATATTTCTAGGATTACAGCTAACCTGTCCAGTTAGAACAGAATCCTTTTGCATGGTTGGTTTGACACCTAAATCCAGGCATCTATGAAGCCAGGGCAATCAAACCAATTCTGTTTGATCCAATGATGTTTTTGTGTGATTTTCCATTTTCTTGTAGCATAAACATTAATTTTTGAAGTGTAAATAGGTGTGGGCTAACCCATTGATCTGTTTAACCTTCCTAATTTCTGTCATTTCTCTGGAGTAATTATATATATTTGGAGTTGCAGGTATATTTTTGGGTCATAGGAAGCAATTTGGTTCTGCGTTGCACTTGGACGTACAAGCTGTCTGCCCATCTCCGTCATAATTACCTCACTGTGTTTATGATCACTGCCTTGGAGATGGTCCGCCGTTTCCAATGGGTTTTCTTCCGTGTTGAAAATGAGTGGAATAAAATGAGCTCCAAGTCAAATATTCAGCTCTCAGTAAATGAGATCTCAACTGAGGAAACCAAGTTACTATCTTCCACTGACCATAATGTATAGACAACTATGGAGGCTTTGAACAATGTCCTCCATATTTTTGCGGAGAAGGTTTTGTTCATTGCATTTTTAATTTCCAATTATATAATTTTTTTGTTCATAGAGGAAAGAACTGTTCAACATTTACAAAGCTACTAGATTTATATCTTGTCATAATTATGTTTTAGTGTACTGATGAGAGCTTCCATATAGAGGATGTTCATTTTGTCAAAGCCATATCCTTGAACCAAAGGGTTAAGGCCCTAAAGAACTGATAGACATTCTATCTGTAACACAACTTACGAAAAGAAAGCCAAGAAAAAAAGCTTTGTAGAAAAGTGCCATTTAATGCCTCATTTTTCTGTGCAAAGACCAAACCCGGAGCGCTAAACTCGGCTGATGGATGCTTCATGTATGCCTGCGAAAAGAATTTAGGCTTCAGAAGCTAAAAATGTTCTGAAGGTTGCATCAACTCGTTATGCAACTCTCTTATTTGGGCAAGGCCGTATATTTGTCAAGGACTACCAAATCATTTGGTAAAGCAATTAGCAGTCATTGCTTTATTTTCTGGTTTGTTCGTACGTGATACACCACTTGGTTCTTGAATCGTTATTGTCCAAGCCGTTTTAATCCTTTTCACATTGTCATCCTCATCCGGAACCCTTTGCAATCAAATTGATTGAAAGTTGTTTCTTCACCCCTCATCAACACGTCTATATCCACCATTTCTTCCATAATATGATATCATCATCTTGTAGAGTTTTAGTTTCCACTGATAGATCAGATATGTACATGTGTCAAAAGCCCATTTCATGATTCCCGTACGTCTACACTCAGAATTCGGACATTGCTAACCATCTCAATGTCTTAAAACTGTAGCCGGCAGCAGGAAGCTAGAGCCGAGTTTGTTCGAGCAAATCACATCAGGAGTCTTAACCATATTATCTAGTGTGATAGAGAAGCTAGTGGCTGGAAATGATCCGCTTGCAGATGGCTTGAACCAGGAGCTAGATGAGATGAGCGCTGGCTTTACTAGGCTTGGGAAGAACTTAAACGCATTTCATGGAGTAAGACCACCGAGTATAAGCATATCAAAGTACTTGGAGAGGCTATACAAGTACACAAATTGTAGCCTATCCTGTTTTGTGGTCGGATATGTGTACATAAGCATCCTGACTTGCTTGTGATATGATATCACTGAATGTGCATAGGTTGCTGGTTACAAGTCTCATTCTCTCTCTCTCTCTCTTCCCCTTCTTGCCCTTCCCGTCCCTTCCCCCCCCCCCCCCTCTCTTGTTTTTTTCTTATAACTATGTTTACCATTACATGTGCTTCCTCATTTCGCTTTTTAGACTAACTTCTAGATATATTCTCTAATTCTCCATACTTTATATGGGTGGGAAATGGTTATGTTTTTAGTATTCACAAGCACTAATAAATATTGAATAAATTTCTTCGGTCGATGCTCCTATCCTCTAAACAAAATTGAAAAATAAAAATGATTTGAAAAGACAGTGTTTTTAATGAGGTCAATTGAACAAAAAATGCCAAAATTTGTATGAATTCATATTTAAATTAGTAACTTTTAATGTCGAATGAAATAACCACACTTTTAAGATTTGTCACAATTGTATCTAATGGAATGAAATTGAATTTTAGAAGTTAATAGTAAATTACAATATAGTACCAAAAGTTTTAGTTGATTAGCAAATAAAAGTTCTAGATATAATCGCAATTTAATATAAATGTTTTGCATTATTAGTCCATTGATTAAACTTTATATTTAAAAATAAATTTTATTTTATATTTATTCTTAATTGAAACTTTATACTAAAAATACTTTTATTAATTTCAATTTACGTAATTATCTTTTCAACTAAGACAGATAAATTTATGTATCCGAATAAAAAATATAAACAAAATTCAAATTTTTTTACAAAATAATTTTGAAATGAATATATAATTAAAAATAATATATCCTACATGAATTGTAGCATCCATTAAGTAAAATGTGTATTTTATGTATAATTTACTTTAATTAATATGTGTATTTTATTTAATGCGTGCTACATTTTTTGATAAACTGGTTTAAACATAAATTTTTGTCATTGATTTTTTGCTAAATTTTTGAAAAACCCATTACTAATTCTTTGAAAAACTCACCAATGAGTTTTTAAATTCTAATTCAAAGGAAAAAAAAAAACTCTTTACAATAATATTCATGGTTCTATATTTCTCTTCACGAGAAAAAATAAAGAACAAGTAAAAAAAATCAGTGCAAAAAATTTATATTTAAAATCAATTTATCATGAATTGTAGTATCCATTATATAAAATACACATGTTAATTAAAGTAAACTATATAAAAAATGTACATTTTATTTAATGGATCTTATAATTCATATGTGATATATTCTTTTTAATTATATATTCTTTTTAAAATTGCTTTGTAAAGATATATAAATTTAATTTTATATTTTATTATTGGATACATAGATCTATTTAACTTGATTGAAAAGATAATTATGTTAATTGAAATTAATTAAAATAATTTTTTTTTTATAAAGTTTCAATTAAAAATAAATATAAAACAAAATTTACTTTTGAATATAAAGTTTAATCAATAGATTAAAAATGACAAACGTTTGTATTAAATCACGATTATATCTAGAACTTTTATTTATTAATCAAATAAAACTTTCGGTACTATATTATGATTTACCATTAACTTTTTAAATTCAATTTCACTCCATCTCATGATAAATCAAAAAAGTTTGGCTATTTCAGCCAAAATTAAAAGTTAAGGCTAAAAACATTAATAGACATAAACATTTGGCATTTTTTGTCAAATTGACCTTTTAATGAAAAATTACCTTTTCTTGTTTTTTATGAGAACCAAATGTTTTGAATAATATTATTCTATAATATTTGCTATTTATTTAGTACTATTTGGGCTTATACTATGTATTTTTCTATTGTGAAAAGAAGGAAAATAGTTCCAGAAACATATTCCTAGGATTTGAAATACTGCGGGCATTACAACAATGCATTCTATATGCACAAGTTGTGGGAGTGAGGAATGCAAAATTTTACAGGCTGAGAATTGAATTTCTTTTCCTCTTAGATTTTGGAGTTAATTTCTCTTCATTTTATTTTTCTTTTTCTTGCTTGTTTAGCAAAATTCTTGTAATTTAGGCCACTGAGTTATGTGCTATTTTCTGCTTCTTAATTCTTATAATCTTGCAAAATAATCATGTTGGATACTATCGATTAAGTTACTCACGATGGGCCAATCTAATCTGCACTCATATAAAAATTGTACAATAATTAAGATTATGATATTTGCTATTGGTTATGACTACATAAAAGGAAAGCAAAAACATTTTCAATATGTTATTTGTGCAACAAAGGTATGAATGTAACCATTAAAGAAGTGTTAGATTGTGAAAAACAAAACCCCAAATGAGACAAAAAAAAAAAAAAAAAAAAGACATTGCATTGCATTAAGCACAATGGTAAAGAATATTGTAAAGTTCAAAAAATAAATAAATAAAGGAAATATAAATACAGTGAATATCTGTTCATGTTTAAATAAGAATAACATATGGTTAAGTTCCATCAACTTTTCTTTGTTCCTTTTAGTCAAGCTTTCTTCATATCTCTTTTTTGTTGTTCCATTTCCTTTTTTAATTAGAACAAATTATACTTGTTTTAGCATAATTTATATAATCATTTCTAAATTAACTTCAGAATCAAATTACAAAATATAAAAAACATATAAGATTTTGTTTATTTACCTAATTATCTTTTGAATCAATAACTGCAAACTAATATGTAAGTGAATTCCAAATATAGTTTTCAAAATATGTCCAACAAAACATCTCATTGTTACCTCTGTAGAAAAAACATTGGAAATATGCTAACATGCAAAAAAGAAAGAAAATTATAAGAAGTACGGGGTTGCTAACTTACTGCCTTATTTGTTTTTCAAAATTATTAAGTACCTTGTAACATGTGCTTTCTAGATTTTCTCTCTCCTCACTTAAATAAATAATTAGTGCATGATTCTTTCAGTGGAGGTGCAGAGGGAAAAAACAAGAATGAAAGAGATGAAGGAAAGAAGCCATGACCCGAATACTCATTGAATCCAAAATCTTACAAAAACTATTAAACATATAACAATAGCAATATAAGGGAATTTTCAAATTGTTTAAAGATCTAAACCACATGCACTAATGCAAAAGTCTTCAAAATTAAAGTTTGAAACATTCAGCCAATTACTTGATGATGCACCACTGACATCCATCCTCTCACCATCGCAGAAAAGTAAAATCAAATATAATTGACTTAATTCCAAAGTACAGATACAAGCTTCCTTGTTCTATTAATATACTAATAGAGAGAGAGTTTCCATAGTTTACCTTATAGTTGCATTTATTTCGGATGCAATTTGACTCATTTTAAATGGAGTATTGTAAAAATTTTGTGACGTTGTGGACATGTGCATTGAGGTCGTGAAAAACTCGATATTGAAAAAATTGTATGACTATGAGGTGTATTTAAAGGTATTAAATATAAATAATTATATGTATGGCAGATTCTTGATGAAAATTTTGAAGAGCAAAAAATGATTAATTAAATTTAAATGAAATTTATTTTTGTTTAAATTTAATTTTGAAAATTTGTTTTATTAAAAAAAAATTAATTTGACTCTCTAAGGTCTTCTAGGGGATTTTAATTAAATAAATAAAAGCCCATCATTTTTTACCCTTATTTATTCCTATTTATCCCTATTTAGCTCTATTTATTTCCATCCCATTAGCACTTTTAAACCCTCGTGGAATAGGATTACCTATCTCTCTAGAAGTTTACACCCAAAACCTATAAACCCTACTAGAGAGATGAAAGGAATACACTCAAAGATCAGCTTCTTAGAGCTCTCCCTGAATTTCTCTCTTCCTTCTCTATTTTTTCTTTTCTTTAGTTTAAGAAAGGTTTTTCAAGATTTAATTAAGTTGAGGGTTGTTGATACTTTTTGTTCAAGATTCATACCATACTATAGTTGTTTCATATTTATATGCCTTAAATTAGCATTATATGTTCATAATTTGCATGTATATATGATAAATTTAAGGGTGATAACAACTCTGCACATGTTCTTGTTTCTATGACTTTGTTTTTAATTATTTTTCGTGTATTTCTAATTTTGTAAAATTATATAAAAATTATATTTGTAATTTTTATGAAATTTTGATAATTTAGCCAGCAAGAATCATGAAAAAAGCTATTAAATTAAATAAGTTATAGCTATCCAAAGTTAGGGTGTTTACAAATTATGATTTGCAGTGCAGCCGATTTTCAAGGCTCATATCTCCCATAATTCTTTATTTTTTTTTGTGATTCCTAAGTCTAAAATTAAATTTAAGATGTTGTCTAACTTTTCTCATTAGTTTCACAAAAGCATCTTTTGTAGTTTGAGAGATATCGTAGTTTTAAAAAAATAGTGCAAACATGTCACTATTAAAAGTTCCAATTTTTGTGATTTATTTGGTAATGATTTTGACCTGATTATTAATTCTAAAATTAATGATGTTTTATCTTACTCCTATAGTTTTTTTGTAATTTATATACCTATTTAAATATTTTTAGAAATTTAAATACAAAGATATAGTGAATTTGCCAGATTTGAAAATTTCAGATTGGTTTTTTTTTTTGTGATCAAGCTTTAAATTGTATCTGGATCCAATTTTAATGATGTATATGATGTGATATAGTGTTATGAAGCATTAAGATTGGTTAGAAGACCTTTGGCCATTAGGTAGTTTTAACCAAATAGAAATCTAAACCACTTGTGCATGAAATTTAATTAAATAAATATTAGATAAATTAAAATTAAATCTTGTTTGTATAAAAAAAACCAACTTTGGCATGTCAATTAAATGTAATTAAATATTTGGTAAGAAATAAAATAAATTTGCATGTTAGAAATAAATATTTTTTAGGATGTAATTGCTTGAGTCTTTATGTATTTATTAGAATAAATTGCAATATGTACATAATTTAATAAGTATAATTGTCCTTAGGGCAACCTGATAAATAAATAAATTAATTAGCTACATAGAAATTCAAGGTTGTTTGTAAACTAAACTTGTTTGTAAATTAAATTGTCAATAATTAATTAATTTTAGCCACTTCGTAAATATCACTTAATTAAATTTAGTAACCCCGTCAATAGGAAGTACTTGTGCATAAAAACTATTTGTAAACAACAACCCCTATTTGGATTGTTTGTGTGTGTAGGATTAGAAATTATATTTTTAGGTAAAAAGTTTGATGAAGGAATAATAAACAAGACTCTTAGAAGCATTACTAGAGGAATGACACTCGAATTAACGAGGTTAGACCAGGCATAAGGGGTGCCTAATACCTTCCCCTTATGTATCCATTATCTCGAATCTAGACATTGGGCTATGGTAATGACGATTGTAGAACCTCTGTAAAGAGCAAGTTGCCCCACGACCCTATCGAAAATTGATGTTCCTTGGAAGAAACAAGGAACATTCTTGGTTATTATCCGGGTGACAACTCTTATCTATTTATATCTTTGTGGCATAAATTTTTAGTACTGTTATAGTGTTATAAGAGGACGGTACTTACTAGTGGGTCTGATTCTATTAGGATTATATGTCTAGGAAATGCTATCTAAGGAGGTAGTACTTAAGCAAGACCAATGTGACTCCACCATCTTTCTTGGGCATTAACTAGTACACTTTATGCAATTCTGATAGATGATCTTTTGCCTCATGCCACATGATCACACCACAATTTTTTGGCGACTCCACTGCGGATTTTATGGATAGTTACTCTAACATGTTTTTAATAGTTTAATATTATTCCTTTGTTAAACTTCTTTGCATTACATTACACTATCACACGGATCACGCTTACCCTTCTAGCCCTATTAGTACAAGATGAGGAGGCTATAGTCCAACTCGAGCTATAACAAATTGGTGAATGCTAGCTCCCCATGCCTGTACTTTAAGTATATACAAGAGCCACAGTTCTAACTGTTGTGCTTTTTGGATAAGCTCTCACATGGGTGACCCTTTCACCTACCCAATGAAACCCATGAGCCATAGATTTTAACTCTAGGTACCCTATAGATTTGTTGTGTTAGATTTATAACCTTATTATCTAAACTATAAGTCTTTGTGGTAGTTGAAATGAAGCTAAGCCTATACATAAACCCAATTTGTGTATAAGCCTAGGTCTGTTTCCAAACCTGTGTTAGGCAAGAGGATGCCTAATTAAGGTTAAATTTTAAGGATATAAACCCATTGTTTATGGAGGAAAGACTGCCATAGACCATCCCTATTGGTGTGTCTAGTGTACCAAAATCCAGATTAGATTTTTACTCTACCCCATACGTGACATTTGGAGGAATAAGGGGGTAAAGATTAAGTTGCAGCGAAAGGTTTCGATTTTGATTTTTGGTTCGGCTTGTATATTTTAGTTTTGATCTTGTAAATTTTGGTTTCAAAGGTAAAAGTAAAGGTAAAGGTAAAGGTAAAATTGTGTATTCATACTAGCATTCATGCATTGCATTCATGTACATAGCATTTTTAGGTTAACCCTTAAATCCTATTTTTTTAGCAAACATAGCCTCGAAGCACACCAAAGAGACTTCCAACTAGGTCACTTGGGTTAGGGAAGAGAAGAGACTAGTAAGAATTTGACTTGCACTAGTCAAGATGGAAGATGTTAGGAACATGTTGAAGCAAATGCTTGAAGAAACTATAAATGCCAAGATGTCTGAGATGAAAGAGAGAATTGTGGCTAATCAAGGAAAAAAATCTAATTGGGATAAATCAAGTGGCATTAAGTTAGAAAGCCCCAATAGGGAGGTAGTTGTAGTGCAAGTAGATGGTTTAACTTCACCAATGTCTGATTTTTAGGTTGTTGGAATTTATGAAGACTAGATGAATGCAAAAATAGCTATTGTGATGAGGAAGATGAAGTTCTTTCCTAGCATGGGCTTAAGAAAATGAATGGATAGCTTGATGACTTTTCTTGAGATCAGGGGACAAATCATGAGGTATGGGCTAGGCTATAAACCAATTGAAAAGGAGGAAGAGTCAAAGCCTATCATGTTTTTAAAAGAGAGGACATTCACTTGGATTGATGATCAAGAGCTACCACATGTGGAAGAACTAGAATAGAAGGTCGGCATTATTGATATAAAAACTGTATCGAAGCCAAGCACTTGGGCTTACACTTCTAAGTTTGGGTCTGTCTTTTGTAATAATCATAGTAGTGATGCTGATATTTTTGTTTTTGATGTACTTAATGCCAATTTTGAGGCAAAAATTAATAATATGACTAGTCCTTTTGATTACTTGTTTGATGTTTTTCTTGATGGACGTGTGCATGGCATTCATAATCATTTAGAATATATTTCTGTTAATGCATTAAAATCGATCTCTGTTAATTTGGGCACACTAGAAAACCCTAACGATATAAATTTAGCTGAAGACTTAACTCAAGAAGAAAGAAGTAGATTTATAACTTTATTAACAAAAGTACCAAGAACCATGAAGCACATGCCTCAAGCTCATAATCAAATGGCCGATTTCCTAGCTACATTGGCATCCCTATGGGAAAAGGGTGATCAAAAGTTGACTCGGTTAGTTCTCCTAATAAGGAGTATAATTTCATGCTATGAAGGTTTGGTAATAGCACATTTGGACCTAGAAGATGAAGGGAAATTATATGAAGACATAAGGAGGTATCTGAAAGTGAGGGAATACTAGTAATCAGCCAATAAAAGAGAATAAGTAATAATTTACAGATTGGCCACTCAGTTTACTCTGGTTGGGGGAAACTCTACAAAAGGTTCTTTGAAGGACTCTTGCTTTCCTGTATGATAGAAAAATAGGCTAAGTAAATAATGAAAGAAGTATACGCGAGAATGTGTGGTCCTCACATGAATGGAAGGGCTTTGGCTATGAAAATTTTAAGGTTGTGTTACTAGTGGTCTACCATGGAGACTAACTATACTAAGTTTGTCAAGAAATGCCATCAATGTTAAATCTATGGGAATTCGAATCATCTACCTCAAAGTGAGATCTACAGTATGATCTTGTTGTGACCATTTTTGGTTTAGGGCATAGATATCATCGAGAAGATTTCTCCCATAGTTTCTAATGGCCAGAGATTTATAATTGTGGTGATCATCTACTTCACTAAATGGGTTGAGGCTGAATCCTACAAAGTAGTGGATGTTATGCAGATGAGTAAGTTTGTTCAAAAAAAATATAATCTATCAATTTGGAGTGCCTCATAAGATAATCTAAGATAATGGTACTCAGTTCAAGGGTGATTTTCTGAAATTGATCACACAGTTAAAGATTAAGCATCATAAGTCTTTACCATATAGGCCACAAACTGACAAAGCAATTGAAGCAATAAATAAGAATCTGAAAACTATCTTGAGGAAGATGGTTGAAACCTATAAAAATTGGCTTGAGAAACTCCCTTATGCTCTTTGGGGTTATCGCACTACTATAAAAACATCGACTGGGTAACCCCATTCTTTTTAGTGTATGGGACTGAAGTAGTGCTACTCATTAAGCTAGAAGTTGAATCCTTAAGAGTGATGCTTGAAGCCAAAGTTCCAGAAAATGTGTGGGCTCAGAAAAGATATGAGGAATTAGCTTTGATTGATGAGAAAAGAATGAGAGCCTTGTATCACATGCACACTTGTCAAAGAAAGATAGCCCGGGCCTTTAACAAAAAGGTTAGGCCAAGAAAGATCAAAGAAGGTGATATAGTTTTGAAATAGGCTCGGCTCATTCCTTTTGATCTAAGAGGAAAATTCAAGCAAAATAGGGATGGCCCATATATTTTCAAGAAGATCTTGCCAGGAGATGCCATGAGAATATCAGACCAAGATGGAAATGAGCTCCAGGAACCAGTTATCCTTGATAGGCTCAAAAGATACTTTGTGTGAGATAGGCTCACTAAGCTAAAAACCCGCAAAGGGCGATTTAGTCAAAAGTTAAGGTCAAGAAAAAATAATAAAAACAAAAAATAATAAAGAAATAGAAAAGAAAAGAAAAGAAAAAAAATAATAGACATTAGGCTGAAAACCCGAAAAGGTGATCTAGCAAAAAAAACGTGAGTGAAGATCTGGATGAAAAACCCGAAAAGACCATTCAATAGGTTATAAAGTTTATTTCTAACTTCGAAATGTTAGAAATTTAGCAAAACTATATATAAAGGGGGTAATGGTGTATCCGAATTAATAAAAAAGTTTTTTTTATTACATGACAAGAAATGGATTTTATCTAGTTGTGACTGTAAATTCTTGTATCTTAGAGATTACATCAAATAGCTAAGTAGTAGGATTGCATGTTTTGGTTTAATATGAGTTTTATTATCATGATAAAGTAAATGCTTTGGAAGAAAAATCCGTAGTATGAATTCCAATATAATAGTTTGGTCTTGAAAAAAAAACTAAATCGAAAACCTAAAAAGGCGATTTAGGCAAAAATGAAGCTCGCTAAGTTAAAAACCCAAAAGGGCAATAAGACAAAAGTTAGAGCTAGCCCATTAAGATGAAAACCCGAAAAGGCATTTTAAGTAAAAATTAGGGCACAAAGAATAAAACACACAAAAGAGAAGGAGCAGAATAAATCAAGACAAGGCATAAGCTTAAACATGACCTTATAATGACAAGCCATGGTAAGAAGGAAAAAGGACCTTAAAAAAAAAATCAGAGAGAAATTGTATTTTGACCTAGAGGTAGTCCCTTGGTGTGCACTTATTTTGAAAAGTTTCGAAAGATTCTTACCCCTTCCCAATGTGTGTGTGTGTGTGTGTGTGTGTGTGTGTGTGTGTGTGTGTGTGTGTGTGTGTGTGTGTGTGTGTGTCACAAATCAGATTATTGGTAAGTCCTTAGACTTTATTTAGAGTGCACGACATAATTGTATAAGGCATAGAAGATCATGCATCACTACAGTTTTTAAATCACATATCAGTTTTTGATAAGTCCTTAGACTTCGTTTAGGGCACATGACATAGTTTTATAAGGCATAGAAGATCACACATCAATATGTCACCTGTAGGTGTATAAGACATAAAAGATTAAACATCATCATAGTTTTCAAATCACAAATCAGTTTTTTTTTTTAGTAAGTCTTTAGACTTTGTTTAGGGTACATAACATAGTTGTATAAAGTGTAGAAGATCATGCATTAACATGTCACTTGTAGGTGTATAAGGCATAGAAGATCATGCATTACTACAGTTTTCATATTAGTTTTTGCTAAGTCCTTACACTTTGTTTAGGGCGCACAACATAGTTGTATAAGGCGTAGAAGATCATGCATCAACATGTCACCTTTTTTAATGATAGTGTTAGTCAAAAGCATAAATATATAATATCAATAATTATCATATTTATTAATCTCTGTTATTTGAGTTTATTTTAATATTTACTTATTTAATTTTTAAGTTTGGTTTAAAACCAAATGAGCTTTATTACGTATCAAATATAGACATTATTTTGAATTGCAAACAAATTGTATGCTATTAGATTAGGAGCATTACTATTTGTAGTCCCTTGTAGCAACCCAAGAGGGGGGTGAATTGGGTTCTAATTACAAAATTAAAGACTAAAATAAATTTAAACACAAAGAAGACTAGAGGAAGAATGATGACACAAGAAATTTATAGAGGTTCGGCTATCCCAAGTCTACGTCCTCTCCTCAAGGCCCTCCTTGAGAGTTAACTCCACTAAAATTCTTCTTTGGTTGAAGAATAAACCCCTTACAATCACCACAAGAGCAGACCCTTGCTCTTTTACAAATCCCTTTACACTCAAGAGTTATTTAAGGCTCTATCACACCCAAAATTATAATAAGTGCTCACAACAACCTTGAATGAACTCTCAGAATAATGAATTTACAACTTAAATATCAAGTTCTCAATATTAACTATGGTAGCTCAAGTTCTAGAGAGAGAGAATGAAGAAAATCTTTAAAATAATAAATTTCCAAAAGATTATTGTGTCAAAACTTATTTCTAGTCATAAATGATGCCTATTTATAGTTTTTGCAAGAAAATAGCCGTTGGGGGTGCATTAAATGCAAAACTAGTTATTCAACTATCCAAAGCTCTATTTTATTGAGTTACAAATGTTAGTAGTATGCCCTAGAGCATATCATTTAGTATGTATCTTGTACATGTTTTTATTAATAAAAGGCATTTCCACTTTTCCGTTTACATAATATATTTATGTGTAATAGAAAAGGTCCATTGATATTTTGTTAGAAATTTTATTCTTAAGTTGTTAAGAATATGAATGACAGTATTTCTAATACAAAGTATCATAAATAGGTTCACAATCGAGGATACTTCATAATAAGGACATGACTTATCCAGAAAGATTGTATTCATGTTTGTTCCCAAGTTATTTATATGAGATATAAATAAGATGGAATGGTGAGTCTCATGCCGTATAACAAACATTATAGGCACTTATACATGATAAGTAGGCCGAACTAGTGACACTTATGATAAGCACATGGAGTTTACTCTTGTCAATGCATTGTCATAAATCATATCAGTGCATATAATCTTTAGACCTGAGATAGCATAGTTATCTTGTATATAGGTAGTTTGAGTTTGATACTGCTTTCATACTTGTACTGTGTTTGGGTATAGGGGCATGTGTTGGCTCCTACTAGTTATATATGGACGTAGGTGTTGATCAAGATGGAATCTGTTCCTCTAAGTAAATAGGGATAAAATCCTATGTTCATTTAATTGTTCTTGATGTTTCAAGTTCCTGGCCAGGACAGATAGATTTAATCAGAAAAGAGTTTCTGATGAGAAAATCTTTTAAATCAAGAACTGGAATTAAAAGAGAACATAATATTCATAGCAAATGGAGTTTGACATAAACCATGACTCCAGCTTGAGTTGGGATTTTGCAACAGAGAGATTCTAGTGCATGGTAATATATGATTATAGGTTCATTTAAGGTAAACCTTATACTAATTGGGTGACCATGGCATGCTATACTAGGTGTTAACCATGGTCTATGAGGTGCATAAAATGATTTAGAGAAATCATTTATGGTAAGAAAGAGTTCTGATGATATTAAGAGTTGATATCATATCTCATTGCCAATTAGTGATGAGACTAGTAAGTCACATACATACACAAGTAATCACCTAATTAAATATGATTTAATTAATTAATTAAAGAGTTTAATTGATTAATTAAATAGGTTTGGTTTGCAATTAGATTGCAAAGTCCCAAGCATGACTTGAAATCAAATCTAGGTTATTAAATGTACAGTATAAGTTAAATTTATATTTAAAGTGTTTAAATATGAATTTAATTAATGAGAAATTAATTAATAAAGATTAATTAATCAATTTATATTTGATATAAATTGATTAGAAGAAGAGAAATAATTATTTTTAGTTGAGAACTCAAAATTAAGACACAGGGGCATTTTGGTTATTTCACAGGGTGACATGTGGCACCATGAGATGGTGACACATGGCATTACACATAAGCTTGCCAAATGTCTTTTAATCATGTAAGATGATTAAAATCAAGATTAAATATAGGTTTGACACTTGGCACAATGTGATTGGGTCAATTAAACCTAGAACCAATCAGAGGGTGACATGTGGCAAGGGTTTAATGTATTGACCTAGCTATATAAGTGTTGTTATGAAAAGAAAACAACGCAACCAGCAGCTGCTCCTTCTTTGTGCCGCCACTTTGAAGCTCTCCCTCTCTTCTTCTTCATCTCTCATCTATTCCAAGAGATTAGCAAACAATCTCTTGAATTAAAAATACTAGAAATCGTTTCTAGTGTCCTGTTTACATCTTTAATATCTTAAAAGGCAGAACTTGATTTTCTAATTAATAGAAAAAGCTTTAGAAGCTGTTCAAGGGCTGTCATAGGTGTTCTTGGTGTGGACAAGCTAGAGGGACAATATCTGGTGTCCTGAAGACGCATCTGAAAGGCACAAATACACTGCAGTGCATCAAGAGGTTAGTGTATTTGTTCTTGATCTAATCTAGGGTTCTAAAATTAATCTGATTAATTTAAAAATTTTAAATGACAAATACAGATCCAAAAACATATTAAAAGTGTTTTAATATGTTGTTTATAATTGAAATCAAATAGATAAAAATAAATCTTGCATGATGCATGCGGCCCTAGGTGAAAATTTTTGAATTCAATGGTATAAACTTATATTTTTTACGCTTCCGCTCCTTCAGCAAAAACCCAGGTTCGGCTGCCAAAGTTATTTACTTCGACTGCCGAAGTTTGAAGTGCTAAAAAATAGCTTTTGAAAAGTCACTTTCGACTGCCGAAGTTCCCACTTTCGGTTGCCGGAGTGCTCTATGGACAAAATGACTTTTAACACTCAAAACCATGATTTAAATAGTGAACTTCGGCAGCCGAAGTTCCCACTTTCGGCTGCCAAAGTGCTTTTTGGATAGAAAGTGTCAAAAGGGCACTTAGGCTTTGGAAATGCATAACTTTTTGATCGGAACTCGGATTTTCGATCCGTTTGAACCGTTGGAAAGCTAATTTGATAAACTTTTCAATGAAAACACTTTCAAAAACAAATTTTCATTTCTCAAATGTAAAAATTTTATTTTAGTCCCCTTTGGTCAAGAAAAAGTTATAAGTAAAGGCACTAAGAAATTAAGAATTTAAAAAACTCATAACTTTTTGATCCGAACTCAAATTTTTGATCCGTTTGAACCATTGGAAAGCTAATTCAATGTATTTTGCAACTAAAATCTTTTCAAAATTAATTTTGCATTTTTGAAAGATTTATTTAATTTTCCCTTTATAAAGAATTAGGTGAAAACTAAGTTGAACAAGATATTCTTGGTACCACCTACACTTGAGCCAACACAATTAATAAAATGAGATTTACAAGATATAAAATAAATAAAAGTTACATTGTATGGTTCCATAAATGTTTGCTTCCTTATCTTGCTCTTCCTTAACCTTAATTTGAAGCAGTTTGGAAATTTTGAATATAGGGCCTATAAACTCAACACAAACACTTTCAAAGTATATTAGTGGCACACTAATTGTTTATTATCATTAAAACATGAATTAAGACACCTAGGTCCAACAATCTCCCCCTTTTTGATGATAACAAATAATTAGTAGATGAGGAAAATTAAGCACAAGTGAAGTGTGTATTTTTCAGAAATTCTCCCCCTTAATGTACTCTCCCTTTCAAAAATAGTTTGTGCCTTACTAAATAGAATTTGGAGAGCACATAAGAGAGGCTTTGACTCAATGAATGCAATGCCATGAGTCCTAAGTGAATGATGATGCAAAGTTATTTTTATATAAAAAACAATTCAGAATATGTATCAAAGGATTACCAAGAAGCATCACATAAGTATACCCAAAACATGTATCCCTCTAAATCATCATTTATATATCATGTTTAAAGCTTAAAATTTGGAATTATTCATCCACTTAGCTAATTCATCCACTAGCTATATATCTCCCCTTTTTAGCATCATCAAAATGCACTTTAGAAGGAAAAACATACAAAAATTATGGCATCATTCAAAGGCTTACCACCATGCATTTGAGCATAAAAAGTGATACCATTAAGGTGGTTATATGGTAGTTAAGCAAATGTGCATAATCAACTTGATTTGAAATTGAACATGAGTATAATTATGTCATTGAGACACTTAGAACACATGTATAATATATGCTCAATCTAGAGGCAACATAACAACTATTTTAAAGAATAACCTACAAAGAGCTAAGAATACTACAATACAAGTTCACTAATTTCATTTGCATAGGACTTGTAAAACCATCATGGATCTATTCAAAGCAATAATAGAATTTTGGTAAATAACCTTCATAGAACAATCAAGGAGAACAATTTAAATTAATGAGGAATGGTATTGTGACCATATGGCAGCCAAAAATAGGAAACCCATATTTTGTTCATGTGAACAGTTACGTGAATAGTAAATAACAATCTCAAGCATCAAGGTTGTCAAGCATGCCTAATGTTCTCTTAATGAAATTAAACCTATCTTCACACAAAGGTTTTGTAAAGATATCAGCTAATTGGTGATGTGTATTAACAAACTCAAGAACAACATCACCGTTCAATACATGATCACGTATAAAATGATGTCTAATGTCTATATGCTTGGTTCTAAAACGTTGTATAGGGTTCTTGGTCAAATTGATTGCACTTGTGTTATCACATTTAATAGGTATGTGATGAAGAGATATTTTAAAGTCTCTTAATTGTTGTTTAATCCAAAGTATTTGGCTACAACAAAGACCTGTAGCTACATATTCGGCTTCGGCCGTGGAAAGTGCAAACGAGTTTAGTTTCTTGCTACACCAAGAAACTAAAGAGTGTCCTAGGAGTTGACAAGTACCTGAGGTACTCTTCCTATCAAGGATGCTTCCAGCAAAGTCGGCATCCGAGTAGGAACATAAATCAAAGGATGCATTTCTAGGATACCATAGACCTAAATGCAATGTACCATTCAAGTATTTGAGAATACGTTTAACAGCATGCAAATGAGACTCTTTAGGACATGATTGAAAATGTGCACATAAACATACAAAAAATATAATATCCGGTTTACTAGCTGTGAGATACAAAAGACTACCAATCATACCTCTATAGAGCTTTTTATCAATCAGTTTTCCTTTTTCATCCTTGTCAAGTTTAGTATTTATGCTCATTGGAGTTTTACTTGGCTTGCTATTTAGCATTCCAAACCTCTTAATCAATTCTTTGTTGTACTTGGCTTGGTTGATGAAGATGCTGTAATATCCCTATTTGCCTAACCTGGTAAATTATACTGTTTTGGTGACCGGTGTTGGTCCGGACAATTAAGAGGATTAGAATTACATTTAAGACAGCTAAATAAACGCTGAACACAAATAATTAGTAATTGCCACAAAGTTATATATGAATAAGAAAAACAAAGCATAAAAAGTTAAATGAGCCGGGAGTCACAACGATGGGTGACCTTTCTCGGAAATGACTGCGAGGTCAATCTAAACTCAAATTTCGAACTGTAAAATATGACGCTGCGGTCTTTAGAACTATTACGAACACAGTGAAAAAGAGAAAATCATAGAAAAGAGTTGTTAAGCAGGTCAAATAATTAGGTCAGGGATCCGGAAGAAATATCAAATAACTTACAAACCGAATTGAACCGGCGAGGGGCAATTTGGTCAATTCATCTCTAGAGCTGACTCCTGACTAACTTTCCAATAAAATTGGAGAAAAGAAAATTTCGAGATCAAGAATTAAATTAAAGAACTAAGGAAAAATAAAAATAAAAAAAGAGAAGAAATTGAAAAAGTTTTATTACATCATGTGATGACATCAATTATGATGTCAAAATTAATTTACTTTTTCCTACAAATTGGGACTAAGTCAAATGGCTAATTTAAAGAGATAAATGAATAAAAAAAAAATCAATTCTTCTTCTTCAAAAAAACGTCCCCATCTCTCTCTCACTTCTCTCTCCCAAAAACTCCATTGAAACCCCATTTCCAAGCTTGCATAACTTGATTTTAATCTCCCAAAGTAAACCCTAAACCCTAAAAAGCTTGCTATCTCAACTAGACAAGAGGATTGAAGAAGAAAAAGGGAGGAAAAAAGGAAAGAATTGAGGAAGTGGAACATCAAAGTTGAGGTTAGTAGTTTAATTTGAAATTCTAGTTTGATACTTGTGCTTTTAGTTCACTTAACCTAGAAATTAACTTAAAATCAAACAAAAATAATTATTGAGGGACCAAACATGAAATTCATCCAGCTAGGGTTAGGGTTTGATATGAATGAGTTTGATAGATTTGAATGGTTATTTGAAGTGAATTAAGTGTATAAATCATGAATATACACTTTAAATTTGCATTAGAGTTGAAATGTATGTAATTAAGGTTTGGAGATTGTGAAAAATTGAAGAAAAATTTGAGAATTAGCCAAATGATTTTATTGACCTTATTTGAGTTGAGAAATGGTCAATTGTGACCATTTGTAGTGTGTATGAATTGTTGGAACCAAGTTCCAATTCGGATTGGTGAAGGTCAATCTACAGGCAGTTTGACCTAGGTCCCTTTCAGGGACCAAAATTGAAAATTTACTAACCCAATTGGTGTGACGTCAATTGGGAATGAAACTAGACACAAAATGGCACATTTTTCATTCAGGAATCATGCCCAGAAAGTGACCATAACTTAGTGAACAATTAGGCCAAATCTGGAATTAGCAAACTGACCTGTACAACAATGACCAAATGAACAGTAGTTACGTAAATGACCATAACTTGGTCTTGGAAGGTCCAAATGACCTGAATTTTATACCTATAGAAAGCTGAGACATAGCCCTACAACTTTCATGAAGAAAAAAAAAACCTAAATTTTGACCATAACCTATTTGAAAAGCCACCTGTAGTCAACCCACAAAAACTGCCATTATCCAGTGAATGCCTAGAATTCTGGGTAAAACCAAATCCGGCCAGCCATGTTCAAATGGCTATAACTTAGGCTACAAAACTCCAAATGGAGTGATTCAAAAAGGGAAATAAATTTAAGATAATAAGGAACAACTTCTATTAAGAAAACTTAGCCAAATTATCGCAGTAACATGACCAATGGAACAGTACAAAACAGGACATCAAATCTGGAAAATTGAAATTTGTACTTAGGAGACCTAAAATTTGAAGGAACAACTAAAACCAACAAAATTGATAACCAAAATGTGGTATGTGGGTATAATTAGATTTTCCATACCTTTTAAGTATAAGAAAGTCAATATTTTGACTTGAAAGTATCATGAATAGTAACCCTGACATAAAAATTTTCAAGAACATAAGTTTAAGCATATTAGGGCTAGATTTGAGCATATATGAGTTTAATTATTGGATTTATTGTGAGATAAGCTACTGAAATACTGTCAATTGTGTGTTTCAGCTGAAAAAGATTCGAAAAATCTAAGGGACTGTGTAACACCCCTCACCCGACTATAGTGTAGCCGAGCAAAGTGTGCTACATTCGGTGCCGGAGCACCCTATCTTATCTTCTTTATTATTTTAGTAATTTTGAATTCGTTTAATTTAATATCAATTATTTTTCTATGGAGAAACCAGCGGAGTTTCCCCTATTTTATTTCTATTTGGCGTATTTCATTATTCACCTGCTTGAAAATTCAAAAATATTTTCACAATAAAATCTTATCCATACTAATCATAATTATCTCATCAATTTGAATATCCTCTATATAATTCAATTTCATATTCATTTCTATTCATTCTCAACTCATATATGATAATTTTCAATCTTCATTAATTTACATGATATACAATTTAATTACAAATGAAATAATCAATTTATAAATTTACATCACATAAATATTACTTACAAATTCTTAATTTACATTAAAATATACAAATTACAACATATTATAACATACAAAATACATAAAGTGATATACATGGGCCCTAGCTACATGCATTGCTAAGGAGGTGACAACCTTTGACACTCTACAGATCTGGACTCCCAAAATTCCCAGTCGAATGTCCTGTGGGTTTTAGCTACAGTACGTGCACAAAGGAAACAATTTCATCGCGCTAAGCATTGCTGCTTAGTAGCGCAATAATATAACAAGGAAATAATATACAAATAAAGATAGAAACAAAACATAATTTGGATAATTAAAATTTATTTATTATGAGATAATCTGAGACAACCTAGAAAGTATTGAGAAATTGCTAAAAGATTAGCAAAGAAAATTATAACATAAATAAATATTGCAATTGTAACTTATATAATAATATAAGTATAATTTACAATTGGTATCAGAGCCGCTCGCATGTCCTCTTGGGCGATGGTGGGGCAAACCTCAGCGAGGATGCTGAGTCCCGAAAGGGGGGGAGAAAGGTCCCTTAGGCAAATCCCACAGCGACAAAGCACGGAGATGGTCTTGGGTTCAAAAAGTAATGATATATAAAATGGGGAAACTAATCACTAGAGGCGCCTTTTGGTGGAATGGCCTGGAGAGTTCGAAGAACTCCAAGGTTAAGCGTGCTCGCTTGAGAGAAATCCTAGGATGGGTGACCTCCTAGGAAGTTCTCCATTCCACTTATGGGACAAAACCGTGAGGCTTATGGCCAAAGCAGACAATTCCTCTAGTGGTTGGAGCCCGATCGTTACAAACTGAGTCAAGGCTTTGAGGCGACTCACGTCAGGTTTCTGCACAATAAATTTATGTAATTATTTTCTAAGTGAAAAGTTAAATCTTATGCTTTATGAAATCGTTGTGTTGTTTATAAATTGTGTTGCCATTTTGTGACTACAAAAATGACTTTGGAAATTATTTGGGATCTTTCCTAAATTATTTGAGTACTTTGTTTTGAATTGATTTTGTATTCACAATTAGCATGACAGTACCACATTATTCCTCCTTTATTTATGGGGTTGAGATCATTTATTTTCCTCCCTCTATGGCTTACCAGTTGAGGTTGTAGATCGAATGAGTACGCATTAGCTAGCTAGCCACCTCCCTCATTGATTTCGATTAGTGGGGTTGTAGATCATTTTGTCGTGGTGTACAACGCGACATTGATCGAAAATTTTGTGTCATGGCTTAAGTTGTGTATGAATTGGCAACACTGTGTTTATTAAATTGTTTGACCAAAATTCTACTATAATGAGTTTTGATAATTTGTGAAATATTTAAATTATGATTTATCAATGAATGTTTTATGTAATGTATTTCGAATTTTTATTGTGCACCACTGAATATTTTTATACTCAGTGATAGCTTATTTTGCTGTCGCAGATAATGGCAAGGAGAAAGCAGCAGAGTGAGCTGCTATTGAGATAGAGGACTACATAAACCTTTTTGTACGGGTATTTATTTATACCCTTGTAGTTATTTTGATGTAAATATTGTAATGTCATATGTATTAATGTAAAGTAGAGCAGTTGTATAGTAAATTGTAATAATATTATTTTAGATTTTCTTTTTGTAAATTAAGACCTGTATATGTAAATTAAATTTTAAATGCAATGTTAATGAAATTATGAAATATTTTGAGATGACAAACTTTGATTGAATTGTGGAATTGATTTGAATTATGTTGAACTGAGTTATTTTGGTGGTTAGGAGTTGTGAAAACAATTATTGGAAGTGTTTTCTACAAGTAAAATTTTTTCGGTTTTTGCAAATACAGCAGGCACTCTGCCGAAATTTTTTTCCAAAGTTTGCGGAAAAATACAAATGGACAAAAATTTTAACTAGTTTTGAAAATTCAATTAAATCTTTTTAATTTCTACCAAAAATGCTCACCACTTCCAAAAAGTAAGAAAATGGTTTTAAAATCCTTTGTAGTGTACTTAATGAGTTATCGGTAGGTAAAGTTTGGTAATTCATTAGGTATTCTACGGGATCATGTTATGCCTTACAGAGGGGTAAGGCGTGACAGATGCCATCCTTAGCTTATTTGATTTGAAGCCCAAGGAAGAACTTGAGTTCTCCCATCACGCTCATCTCAAACTCACTCTTCATGGTATTAGCAAACTCTTCACACAAACACTCATTAGTAGCACCAAATATAATATCATCAACATATGTTTGTACTACAAGGATGTCATTTACGTGAATTTTAACAAAAAGAGTTGTATCAACTTTTCCTTTTGAAAAACTATTTTGCAAAAGAAAGTTACTAAGCCTTTCATACTAAGCTCTAGGAGCTTGTTTCAAACCAACAGTCAATTTAAAAATACGGTTTGGAAACTCATGATTTTCAAAACTAGGAGGTTGCTCAACATATATCTCCTCATCAATAAAACCATTTAGAAAAGCACTTTTAACATCCATTTGGAAAAGCTTAAAATTCATGTATGATGCATATGCAAGCAAGATTTTAATGGCTTCTAATCTAGCTACGGGGGCAAAGGTTTCATCATAGTCAATGCCCTCCTCTTGGTTATAGCCTTTGGCTACTAACTTAGCTTTACTCCTAGTTATGTTTCTATCCTCATCTAATTTGTTTCTAAACATCTATTTGGTGCCTATAGATGGATGGTCCTTTGGCCTAGGAACTAAGGTCCAAACCTTATTCCTTTCAAACTGATTGAGCTCCTCTTGCATTGCAAGTGCCCAACTCTCATCATTAATGGCCTCATCTATGCTTCTAGGTTCTATTTGAGAAATGAATGCAAGGTTATTACATATATTTCTAAAAGAGGATCTAGTTGTTACCCCTTTTGATGTATCACCAATGATTAGGTCTTTAGGATGATCCTTCTTGAATGTCTAATTTTTGGGTAGATTTTATTGAACTTCTTGATATGGAACTGGTTGACCTTGTTGCTCTTGAGGCTCAACTTGATCAACTCCCAAGTCCTTCAAGGGATCTTCCATGTGTTGATACTGAATTCCACTAGATTGAGGATCTTCAAGAGTCAACTCATCAAGATTACCTACAATATCATCATCACAAGAAATATCCTTTCTAGGACCAAAGGAGTTAGCTTCATCTAATACAATATGCATTGACTCCTCAATAACTAAGGTTCTCTTATTGAAGACTCTATATGCTTTACTACATGTAAAGTACCCCAAGAAGATACCTTCATCAGTTTTGGAGCTAAATTTATCTAAATTATCTTTGGTATTCAAAATGAAGCATTTACAACCAAAAAACTCTAAAATAACCTATTTTAGGTTTCTTGCCATTTCATAGCTCATAAGGGGTTTTCTTTAAAATAGGTCTAATCAAAACTCTATTTGAAACATAACAAGCCGTATTAATGGCTTTCGCCCAAAAATAAGTAGGCAAATTTTATTCATTTAACATAGTCCTCCCCATATCTAAAGGAGTTCTATTTTTTCTTTCAACAACACCATTTTGTTGGGGAGTCCTAGGAGAAGAAAAATTGTGAGTGATCCCTAGTGAGTTACAAAACTTATCAAATTTTTTATTTTCAAATTCTCTACCATGATCACTCCTAATAGAAGATATTTGAAAACCCTTTTCATTTTAAACTCTTTTTGAAAATCTCTCAAAAATATCAAAACATTCATCCTTATGAGCAAGGAATGCAACCCAAGTATGCTTAGAGTAGTCATCAACAATCACCAAGGCATAATATGCATCACCTAAGCTAGCCACTCTAGTAGGACCAAACAAATCCATATGCAATAATTGAAGGGGTCCAAAAGTAGATACCTTATGAATAGATTTAAAAGAGCTCTTGACTTGCTTACCCATTTGGCATGCATTACACACCTTATCCTTTTGAAACTTGATCTTTGGTAGCCCATCAACTAGCTCATCCTTGTTTAAGTTTGCAAGAAGGTCCATGCTAGCATGTGCAAGCCTTCTATGCCAAGTCCAAGAGTCATTACTAATAAAAACAAAACACTTGACATCTTTGTTAGACAAAGCATGCAAATCGATAATATAAATATTTTCAATTCTTTCACCAATAAACAATATTTTGTTATCACTCATCCTAGACACAAAGCAAGATTTGGACTCAAAAACAACTCTACAGCCCTTATCACATAATTGACTAACACTAAGCATATTATATTTTAAACCACTAACCAAAAGCACTTTGTCAAGAATAGGGGAGTTTTCCTTACCAACCTTACCTATTCCCACAATTTTACCTTTACCATTATCACCAAAAGTCACTTGCCCACCTCCATCTTTCTTTTTAAGTGAAAGGAAGAGATTGGCATTTCCAGTCATGTGTCTTGAACATCCACTATCCAAGTACCACTTGCTTTCAAGTTTTGAGGATTTCAAACACACCTACACATGATAATTCAATTTACTTTAGGTACCCAAATGTACTTAGGTCCTTGGAGGTTAGTATTTCCATCATTAAAATCAAATATTCTACCATATCTAGGATGGATTTTCCTATTAGCACGCCTATAGTTGGTGTGACCAATCATACCACAATAGTGACAATGTCCATTGAACCTTCTATGTGTATGAGGGTGAGCAAATGGTCTCATATGACCAATCTTTTTATGTCCATTATGTGAATGTGAGCATGAGGCATGGTGAGTGCGATAATAGTTATGAGTCCTATTAGCATGTCCCCTTGAAGGTTTGGCCTAGATGCAACTCTCCTAGATGTATATGTCCTATTTATATTTTGTCTAGGAGCATGTTGATGAAATGAAATCTTTCTAGTTTCATTACCACAAGATTACTTTAGCTCTTGTCCTTTAGGATTGAACACCTTTGGACTAGGCACTTGGGGACTAGGCTCATTAGAACTAGATGCTTTAACAAAGATGGTCTTAGAAGGAGGTGCTTGGGCAAATTTGCTATAGCCAAGTCCATACTTGATGCTAGGAGACCATTGAGAGTCCAAAATTACATCAAGTTTGTCCTTTCCTTTAGCAAATTCGGAAAGAGAAGTTTTTAGCCCAATAATTTCATTCTTCAATTTCTCATTTTCTAATGAGAGCTCATCTAAGGATTTTTGCATATTAACCCCTAAAGGTTTATCATCCTTAGTTAAGGTCTCATTTTCCTTCCTTAAACTAGCTACTTCCTTTTTCAAGAGCTTATTTTTCTTATAACTTAGTTCTAGTTCATTATTCATAGCTTTAAAAGCATTAACTAGTTCATCATAAGAAAATTCAATAATATCATTATTTAAAGTTACCTCATTAGAGCTTTCCTCCTTTGCCATGAAGCACATGTCGGCAACTTCATCATTGATCTCTTCACCTTCACATCTTGTGGATATTGTGTTAGTAGTATGCCCTAGAGCATATCATTTTGTATGTATCTTATACATATTTTATTAATAAAAGGCAATTTCACTTTTCCATTTACATAATGTATTTATGTGTAATAGAAAATGTCCATTGATATTTTGTTAGAAATTCTATTTTTAAGTTATTAAGAATATGAGTGATAGTATTTCTAGTACAAAGTATCATAAATTGGTTCACAATCGAGGATACTTCACAAAGAACATGACTTGTCCAGAAAGATTGTAGTCATGTTTGTTCCCAAGATATTTATATGAGATGTAAATAAGATGGATTGGTGAGTCTCATACTACATAACAAACATGATAGGCACTTATACATGATAAGTAGGCCGAACCAGTAACGCTTATGACAAGCACATGGAGTTTACTCTTGTCAATGCATTGTCATATATCATATCAGTGCATATACTATTTAGACCTAAGATAACATAGTTATCTTGTATATAGGTGGTTTGAGTTTGATACTGCTTTCATACTTGTATATGGGCATGTGTTGGCTCCTACTAGTTATATATGGAGATAGGTGTTGATCAAGATGAAATCCGTTACCCTAAGTAAATAGGGATAAAATCTTATGTTAATTTAATTGTTCTTGGTGTTTTAAGTTTCTGGCCAGAACAGACAGATTTAGTCAGAAAAGAGTTTCTGATAAGAAAATCTAATTAATCAAGAACTGGAATTAAAAGAGAACATAATGTTCATAGCAAATGGGATTTGACATTAACCATGACTCCAGCTCGAATTGGGATTTTGTAACGGAGAGATTCTAGTACATGGTAACATATGATTAAAATTTCATTTAAGGTATTCCTTATTACTGATTGGGTGGCCATGGCACGCTATGCTAAGTGTCAACCATGGTCTATGAGATGCCTAAAATGATTTAGAGAAATCATTTATAGTAAGAAAGAGTTCTGATGATATTAAGAGTTAATATCATATCTCATTGCCAATTAGTGATGAGCCTAGTGAGTCACACACATACACAAGTTAATCACCAAGTAAAATGTGATTTAATTGATTAATTAAAGAGTTTAATTAATTAATTAAATAGGTTTAGTTTGCAATGAGATTACAAAGTCCCTAGCATGGCTTGAAACCAAAACTAGGTTATTGCATGTATAGTATAAGTTAAATTTATATTTAAAGTGTTTAAATATAAATTTAATTGTGAGAAATTAATTAATAGAGATTAATTAGTTAATTTATATTTGATATAAATTGATTAGAAAAGGAGAAATAATAATTTTGGGTTAAGAACTCAAAATTACAACATAAGGGTAATTTGGTCATTTCATATGGCGACATGTGGCACCATGAGATGGTGACACATGGCTCCATATAAACTTGCCGTTTGTCTTCCTATCATGCAAGATGATCAAAGTCAAGATTAAGCCTAGCTTTGACACTTGGCTTAATGAGATTAAGTTAATTAAAAAAAATAAGATGCAATGTGGTGGTGACATGTGGCAAAGGGTTTAAGTGATTATTTGACCTAATTATAAAAGAGAAATAAAGAAGAATTAAAATAATAACTCGCACTATTCTAAGGGTGGCGGCAGCCACTATTCCCTCTCCCTCTTCTTGTTTTCTTCATCAATTCAAAGAGAATCATTCATTCCCTTTGAATTAAAATTGCTAGGAATTGTTTCTAGTGTCCTATACACACATATAACCTCTTTAAAAGCAAAACCCCAAATTATAATTAGTTGGTAAGGCTTAAGAAGCAAAATTGGGGGTTACTATTGGTGATCTTGGTGTGGAAAAGCTAAAGGGACAATACTTGGGGATCTAGGAGCTTCCTAAAGGTGTCAATTACATCCATAGTGCATCAAAGAGGTTAGTGCCCAAATTCTTCTTTCAAATTAGGATTTAATTGAATTAATTTATTAATTCACAATCTTAAATGGAAAATAAAGATCCTAATACATATTAAAAGTGTTTTAATATGCAATTGAGCATTGGAATTAATTAGGCACATAAGAGATGTGGCATGATGCATAAAACCCTAGAAGAAAAATTTTGAAATTCAATGCTCCAATGCACCAATTACCATGCTTCCGCTCCTTCAATTGGTATCAGAGCCACTATATTTTCCATTAGGATTGAATATGAGGTTTAATTGTGTGATTGGATCATGAGATATAGATCCATTGCTGGCTGCAATGGATATGTGGCGGCATGATTGAAGAACACCAACTTGAAAGCGCAAAGTTTGTGGCTTCATGGTGGTGCAAGGTTTGGCTTTTAATTCTGTAATTGTTGTATGATCTAAGGTCTTTTCCTATGACTAATTAAAGTGTTTAATTAGTAGTTTTAATCACACAATTAAATTTTTGATTCAAATAAGAATTTTAAAAATTGTTTGAATGTGATTCAAATCAATTTTAAAAGTTGTTTGTATGTGATTCAAATCTAAATTTTTAAAGTTGTTTGAATCATATTGAAATCTGATTTTTTAAAGTTGTTTGAATAATATTCATATCTGAATTTTTAAAAATTGTTTGAATGTGATTCAAATCTGATTTTTAAAAATTGTTTGAATGTGATTCAAACTCTAAATTTTAATTGATTTTTTAAGATTGTTTGAATGTGATTCAAATCTGAATTTTTAAATTTGTTTGAATGAGATTCAAATCTGAATTTTTAAATTTATTTGAATCATATTCAAATCTGATTTTTAAGTTGAATATGAGATATTCAATTTAGTTTAAGTATGTATGTTTTATTTAATTGTTAAATGGTGATATGCATGATGGATGATCATAGACTATAAAAGACCAATGTGATTGGATTTATTTCTTTTATGTTTCTTTGGGATTGTAAATTAATTAATTTATTTTAATTTATTTTGGGCATGTATTATTAAGTTTGTAATAATTTTGGGTTGTAATTTCATTTATTTAAGTTCTTGTAAATTCGCCTTGGTATGCTAAGGATTATTATGTAATATTGATTGCAAGAAGTTTAAGGACGCCAAGAGTATTGGTGGGACCAAAGGAGGAATTCAAGATCAAGTGTTGATTATGTACTCCTTCAAGAACTCTTGTAAAATGAATGAATGAAATGCACCTAGGAATGCCCTGATTCAATTCTTGGTGGCTCAGAATTGAATCCTTTAGAAAGTCCATGATCATACCATATTTATTTATTGTCCATGAATGCATGAGATGTATGTGTATGTATACAGTATGTGATATATGCATGCTAAATGGATAATGTGCAAAGTGAGACCTTAATAGTAATTAGGATGACCATAAAATCTTCCAAATAAATGATTAAGTTGGAAATGCTATAATTAAAGTAATTATAACATGGGCCCCCCATTGAGGCAATTATTGCATATGATGCAATTAATTTAAGAGATTTTCTTAAGAATAATTGTTACATGAGATGTTGTAAATATGCAAATGGTTTGGTGGCCAATATTGATGTACTGAGGACATTAAAATTATTTGCATAATTACTGCTCAATGGGATCAAATTAACTAATGCAAGATAAGTCAATAATGGATGTACCTGAGATTTTGAGCATTAGGGGCTAGGTAAAGGATTGAACCTCACATGAGATGTGATGGGCAAGGAGTTGCTTACTTATAGTTTATTGTAATTCCAATAATGGATGTACCTGAGGATGATCAATAGAATTATAAGAATTCAATCACCCACTAGAAATCCATCCAACTAGGATTTCCGCTTACTTTGGAAGTGTAGGATTCGCTAAGTTAGTGGGAGGACCAATTTGATTAAAAGACCATAATCATTTTGGTTAATTACATGATGTATTTACTAATTAATCTGATTATTTTTTACAATTAATTTTCTAATAATAATGCGCACAGAACAACTACCACCATCCAATATCCTTGCAAGCATACTTGATCGTAATAGGTTGACAGGGCCTAATCTATCTGATTGGCTAAGAAATTTGAAACTTGTCCTAAACCTTTAACATATAGGATATGTTTTAGACTTAAATGTTCCTGGTCCCTTACCTCCAAAAGCACTCCAGAGGAACATGAAACTTTGGACAAGTGGAAGGAGCATGATATGAGAGCTATGTGTTACATGCTTACTTCTATGAGTAATGAGTTGCAGAAGCAACATGAAAACATGTAGAGTGTGAGTGAGATCCTCCTTCACCTACAAGAGTTATATGGTGAGCACAGCAGGAATGCTAGGTATAAGATATCTAGGCAGCTGTTCTGCATGAGGATGTTTGAGGGACGTAATGTTGGGGATCATGTCCACAAGATGATTCGACTGATTGAGCAGCTTGGAACATCTTGACTTCAACATGGATTTGCAACTACAGACGGATTTGATCCTTCAACCTTCCCCGAGTCTTTGGGAATTTTGTGACAAATTTTCATATGACTAAATAGGAATGCACCTTAGTCGGTTTACTCAACATGCTGGTTATTGCTCAAAAGAATATGCCAAGCAATAAAGAAAAAGAGGTTGCTTTGATTGCATCTTCTTCTACTGGAAAGTCCAACAAGAAGAAGGGAAATAAGAAAAAGAAACCTCAGATTCCTGGTCCTTCTAAGAAAATAGCTAAACAAAAAGGGAAGACTAAAGTCGATGGAGGCAAAGGAAAGTGTTTCCACTCCTGTAAGGATGGGCACCGAAAAGGAACCGCCTGCAGTATCTTGCTTCTTTGAAGGACAAAAGGATACACCTTCTAAGGTATGTCCATATCTTGTTATTTAGATTCTGATGATACTCATAGTTCATCTATAGCTTGGGTTTTAGATGGTGCTAGTTCTCATATTTCTAATGATATGCAGAACTAGCAAATAGTAGCACTATGCTCTCAAGATGTTAGAGTCCTGATTGGCAATGGCTCAACTATTGAAGCTTTAGCCATAGGATCTAAATCTTTACATGTTTAGACATGTTTTGTGTTTGGATAATATTTTATATGTACTGATGCTTTTAAGAACATCATTTCTATATCTAGTTTGACTAGAAATGGCTATGAATTTCAATTCATAGATGATGTTTGCAATATTTATTTTGGAAATAAATATGTTGGTTCGGGTTATATGAATGATGGTCTTTATTATTTAGATAATAATGACAAACACGAAATGAATTCAAGTGATCTAAATGAATGCAATGCCATTGTGAAAACCAACTCAAGTTCAAAAAATATTAGGCACTTAAGGTTATGTTATGTCACAGAAGATAGGATTGCAAATTGGAGAAAATGGGGATTCTATCCTCATTGGGCTCGAGCCTACTCCAACTTGTGAATCTTGCCTTCGTGGTAAATGACTAGATCGCCTTTGTTGGACAAATCTACTAAGGGCTGAAAATATTTTGGAGCTAATACATAGTGATGTATGTGGTCCATGTAAGGAAATGGCTAGAGGTAGTTTTCATTACTTTATTACCTTTACTGATGATAAATTAAGGTTTGGGTATTTGTATTTGATGAAATACAAATATGAATCCTTTGAAAAGTTCAAAGAATTTAAATCTGAAGTAGAAAATCAAACAGAAAAGAGTATTAAAGCTCTTCGATCAGATTGTGGAGGTGTATCTTTGAGTACTGAATTTGATGAATACTTGAGAGAGCAAAGCATTGTTTCCAAGCTGACTCCTCCAGGAACTCCACAGCTGAATGGTGTATCTGAAAGGAGAAATCGCACTTATTGGATATGGTACATAGTATGATGAGCTATACTGATATGCTAATCTCCTCTTGGGGATTTGCATTAGAATCAACTTTGTATATTCTGAATAGGATTCCATCAAAATCAGTTTCTTCCACACCTTGTCACACCCTACTCCTCTGTAAGATGTAACATGATCCTCAGAGTACACCTAATGAATTACCGCATTTCGCCTACCGATAACCCATTAGATATACTACAAGGGATTTTAAAACAATTTCGCAATTTAAATCATCGATTAAAATCGTGTTATAAAATTTTTCAAAATTTCGCAAAGTGCCTATTGTATTTTGAGAAAACATTTCTTCAATCCCGCAAAAAAAATGCTCCCAATATGTTTTCTCAAATACAACTTCAGTAACTTCAATTCAATTCACAATTCAATTCTCAATACATAATCAATTCATTTTCGAACTAATCCCATCATAAAGAAATATCTCATTCATTTCAAGACTCAAAATTTATATTACAAACTATTCAGATAATTGAAATTCCAAATTTACATTTACAATAATTTACATTTGATTACATACCAAAATATTTTACAAGAGTTTTATATACAATCGCCAAAAAATTTACATATATATTATTACATGCTTACATCAAAACCTATGTACATGGGTATACCTATGATATACCCGAGCTTATCCGAATATATCTTCAATGAAATTTACTTATCGTTTATGCTCTTCTTACTCGCGATAAAGATACAAAGCTATCTGAGTGGTGAACCTGCAGTGCACAACTATAATTTAAAACATAGTACAATATACATTGACAAATTTTACAAGAAATAATTTGAGAATCAATACCGATCAAATTTCACAACTCAAAATACTCATTGCCAATAATGTAAATCATTTGTATAAATGACTTGGAGCACAAAATTCAATTTATCATATCTTGACTATCCATTTAAGTAATTCCAACAAAATCAATTATACATAAAAGCATAATTAAAATCACCATTCCTTACCATTCAAAAGCCATTATGTATCTCAAAATCATTATGTATCTCAAATATCATATTATATCTCAAAAGTCATTATGTATCTCAAAAATCATATTGTATCTCAAAAGTCATTATGTATCTCAAAATCAATCTTTATCTCAAAAGTCATTATGTATCTCAAAATCATATTGTATCTCAAAAGTCTTTATGTATCTCAAAATCAATCTTTATCTCACTAACTATGCAAGACTAATCCGAAGGGCCATATTCGATGTGATTCTAACTCCCTATGGTCGGGAGGTCGACCGATTCTAACTCCCTATGGTGGGAGGTCAAATCATCGCGCACGCACCATCACAATAATGCATCTTCCGCAAGGGCCATAACGATAAAATAAACTTAGATCTAACCTCAAATAAGAGGAAAATCTAAGCCTGCACGTACTCATGGTAATAAAAACACAACTAACTCCATTGTCTTCTCAACAAATGAGAGAGACTGTAATCACCTAGTCAAGCATCTATAGTGAGATATAAAACAATATCACAATCCTTTTAGTGAGCATAAATCACAATACAATTCGATTCAAAATCAATTCCAATATCCAATAATTTTTATGCTCATCACAATTCAAATCATACATTTGCATTTTTCCATGAAAATTACCATCACAATTCAAAACATGTTCTATCACAATTTTCCAAAACATAATTTATTCAATCCATAACAATGCTTAATACTTGTGGAAATACCATTTCACAAAGCTAAATTCATACATACTATAACAATTTTCAATAATCATTGAATTAAATCCAATGCTTGTTAAACATAATACATAAGAAAATATGTCATTTAATCATATGAAATATTCAAAACAAAATCGCTTAAAAACTAGTTGTGCACAAACCTCCGATGATCGTTTCTCGATCCGACTCATGTTTCCTTCCTTTGTCGAGTCCTTGTTAATCGAGAAACACAATTTGAAGTGTTTCATAAATTAAACCGCTCTATCGATGGTGTTTGGTAAATAATGCATCAACTCAATTATTCACTTAATCACCTAATATACCAACCTCATTGCGCTTTTAGGTAAATTAGGTCTTAGTGTCGTTAATATGTCACATTCGATAGGGTTTTAGGTTTGGTACGCTTACCAAAGTCATTTCCTTGTTTAGTGCATTTTAGTGCAAATTGTCGGATTCCGGATACCGGTTTGACCTAACCGACGATCTAGTTCCTCAGTTTTCGGTCTCGGCCGAAACTACAAACTTGTAGATCTAGGTCTTATTGCACGCGGGGCAAAATTTCAGGTCAATCCGAGTTAAGTAGACCAAGTTATGGTCATTATACTATTGCTGGTCAAATGGTACCATTTTAGGTCAATTTTTGGTCAATTTGGTCAACTCTGGTTCGGCCAGTTTTTGGACCCGAACTTGTGCAAGCTTTTTGACTTGCTTCTGGTCATTTCTGGGTTTTGGTGTCTTCACAAGACTTGTAGGTATGGGTCTTAACTATCCATGGTTAAAACTTCAGGTCAATTGGACCTGTTTTGAGTGAGTTATGGCCTAAATACTCACTGCTGCCCAAATTGGTCATTTTTCAGGTCCTAATTGCACCTAATCCGAATTGGTCATTTTCTTAGGTCACCTTGCAAGCAGAATTTTGGTATGGTTTCTCAATGAAAGTTGGCACATTTTGTGCCTAGTTTCACCTCCAATTGGTTCCATACCAATTTAGGCTACACATTTAAAGTTATAGGCTAAAATGTACACTGCCCTCTATATGTCTTTCAATTCCCAATTCAAACACACATTTACCTTTGCAATTTGTTTACTTACTTACCAATCTGTTTTGGTACATTACCAAAAGCATTTTCTACATTACATCAACATGACTTTTGGGCAGATTACCATTACCCTCAACACACCAAATATAATTCACATTTACAATATCTCAATACCATCACATACACACCTAAACACCACTAATTTTCACATACACTTTACACAAAAATTTCATACACATATCCTTCATTCCTTAATGCCACAATTCTGCCAACACTCCCATGAATATACACATTTATTCAAGTGTCCCTAAGGCTGCCAAATTTGTCCTTCAACATCAAATTGCCCTACAATCCATCAATTCTCATCCAAGTGCCAAAATCACCATATATATGTGAAACAATTCATTAGGATATTAATTTACCATGATCAACATTATTTCTCATCAATTATATGCATAATAAATCATCAAATGTGTGACCCCATGGCTGTCCAAAATGGCTATCTCAATAACTATTTAAACTTCAAAATTTCCTTCACAAAACTAACACCCATAACATAAACATAAAGTTTAACAAGGAAATTCTCAAAAATGTAAACTTACCTTTGTTTGTAACTTGCTAAACCTTCACCAAACTTCTCAAAATTGGTATCAATATCTTCCTTGTGATGTGTAGACCATTTTTTGTGAAGGAACTTAAAGGATTGGAGTTGAAATGGAGAGTTAAGAAAGCTTGCATGAAAAATGGCTATGGAGTTTCCTCTCACCTCATTCACGGCAATGTTGAATGCAAATGAGGAAGATGAATTATTCAGCTGCATTTTAAGTGTACACATGTCCCACTATGTGTTTAATTAATTCCCTTAGTGGTCCACTAAAAATTAAATCATTTTATAAGTTAAACTTTCACTTAATCCCACATTAACCCATGATTTTAGCTATTTACTTTAGGTACCACCAAATTAATTTTTCATTTCATTTTCTAAGTGTAATATTATTTATTTTTAATGGACATTTAGGTCAAAAGACAATTCGGGATGTCAAATGACCATAATGCCCTCGCTCGTTACGTTGCTCCCGATTTTTCTGAACATCGTATTTTGTCCTGCTTTTCGATTTCTCACTTTTCTTTGTACTAATTATTTAATTTTTCTTTGATCTTTCTAATGATATTTATTCTTCAACAAGGGTCTATTTAAGTCCTAAAATGTTTTCCGTGGTTCCCGCAGTCCAGTATTAGTCAACGGTCCACGCCGTGACTTCCCGGTGCGGTCACCCATCGCTAGGTTTCCCGGCGCGTTTAACTTGGTCACATTTCTTTGCTATCATTTTTCCTTTGTTTTTCTTGTACTTTCTTTTCTTGTATTTCATTATTTTATGTCTCTCACTCATATTGAAGTGTGGTTCTAGGCATCCTAGTCTGTCCGACAACACCGTCACCGAGCAAGAGAACGCACTACCGAACTTTGGGGTGTTACAATTCTCTCCTTAAAATAAATTTCGCCTCAAATTTTACTCGCATTAGTCTCGAACAGCTATGGGTGCTGTCTCTCATATCCTCTTCACGCTCCCAAGTAGCTTCCTAGCTCAATGATGGTTCCACAAAGACTTTAACCGGTGTATCTGCTTGTTCCTCACCGCCTAACTCATATGTCGTAATTTTTATGGTTTCTTCCTCATATGAAAGGTCCGATTTACTTCAATCTCTTCAATCGACAAGACATGAGATGGGTCCGATCTGCACTTCCTTAACATGGACACATGAAAGACACTGTATCCTTGCTAGCTTGACACTTATTAATGTATACAAATTCTCGTTAGTGGGATGTATCCGTCCCATCTCCTTGGATTCAATGACACAAGTTCTCGATATATTCTTGAGGGCTTATCACATTTTACATGTTATTATTATCATTTCATTTCATTATTTATAGGAACTCAATGAGTTTCCAAATTTTCCTGAATTACTTGTTTCAATTGTCCATCTGTCTGAGGATGATACGCTGTAATCGATATCTCTAAGCTTATAGCAATTATCGTGGTACGTAGTTCACATTATTGTAACCGAGTTATCGACTCCACTACCTTACAAGTGTAGTCTTTCGACAGCTAGTTCTCAAGTTTTAAATTTCTCGACTAAAATTTTCACATTTATTTCCAGAATAGTACTTATTCGTGCAATCAGATCAATTTATAGATTACTTACAAATATTCTTATTTATTGTACCACGAGGAAACACGAGCTCTACACAATAATCCAAAGGTCTGCATCAGAATCGCAGCTTACAATACAAACATCGAGAACATTATATAGTCACTACGTTATAACCTCATGGACTAGGTTTTCTAACATCTTATCCTTCTCGAATCCACTAATATCCCAAACCGATTCTCGATTACAATTTCCTTTGACAATTACTAACAGAATATTTTTGCCCTCATCTAGAGCAATTCTATTATCAGAATTTACTTTTAGGTCCTCTTGCCTTACATTAGTAGGCTCGCCAATTAGCTTTATAATTTACTGTGATGTTAGAAAATACTTTAGCTAAAATTCTTCCAAAATTAATGTCAATCATACTTGTTATTACAGCTTATTATCCTAAAGACTAGTCACTAATACATCAAAATTCATTCCCATGTAAAGGAATAACAACAGACATATAGTTCGACACTAACACACAACTAAGTAGTGCTGGATCAAATAATAACTAATTGTTTCTTTCAAAATTTAAGAACTTACCAAAGAGCTACATCCAAGTTTCGCTTCTTTCTCCTTGGTGCACAAAGTGACGCCCGATCGTGCACTACCATATTCGGTTGATTCACCGTGGTTATAGTGGTGAGGAGTACTAACTCTATTTCTATCTTGACTCGATCGACGGTCCGTGGAACTCGAGAGCAGATCGAGGTGGTTTAGTACAATTTTTAGCAAAGTGTCCAAGTTTTCCACAATTGTAGCAGCTCCAGAGGTCTTATAGCATATCCCACCATGATATTTTCCACAAGTTTCACATAGGGAAGGGTAGGAACTTCTAGTTGTTCGACGATCGACCTTGATGGTCTCTCGCCTTACCGATCCACCTCTATCATATCCCCGAGCTCTGGTTCCTCAAATTCTTTTCTTTCTCAAATTACTGCTCGAGCTCACCCATAGGTTTCTCCTCTTTTTATTTCATGTTGCCCTTGTGGGGGTTGGGTCCAGATTGGGCTTGGGCCATGATTATCACCATTTGTTGGAAGAAAGTGGCCATTTGTCGGGCCATTTGTGCAAGAATTTGTACTGTAAATCGTACAATGCCTTCGACACTTTGTGGAGTGGGCCTCAACTTGTACTTCGCCATCATGGACTGCTCTACGGCCTCATTTTTCTCTTCCATATCTTTCCACAAGATTCTCTATTCCTCAGATAACCAACATAAGGAGATTCCTCTCCATTAGTTCATATTTATGATGTAAATGTACTATATGTATCAAACATTTGAGCAGCTTGTAGTTACCGACAAAAAGATTTCAAATTCATACTGACATTTACTTTAAAACCATTGCTCGATACTACTAAAACATGTCACACCCTACTCCTCAGAAGATGTAACATGATCCCAGAGTACACCTAATGAATTACCGCATTTCGCCACCGATAACCCATTAGATATACTACAAGGGATTTTAAAACAATTTCGTGCAATTTAAATCATCGATTAAAATCGTGTTATAAAATTTTTTCAAAATTTCGCAAAGTGCCTACTGTATTTTGAGAAAACATTTCTTCAATCCCGCAAAAGAAAATGCTCCCAATATGTTTTCTCAAATACAACTTCAAGAATTTCAATTCAATTCACAATTCAATTCTCAATACACAATCAATTCATTTTCAACTAATCCCATCATAAAGAAATATCTCATTCATTTCAAGACTCAAAATTTATATTACAAACTATTCAGATAATTGAAATTCCAAATTTACATTTACAATAATTTACATTTGATTACATACCAAAATATTTTACAAGAGTTTTATATACAATCGCCAAATAATTTACATACATATTATTACATGCTTACATCAAAACCTATGTACATGGGTATACCTATGATATACCGAGCTTATCCGAATATATCTTCAACGAAATTTACTTATCGCTTCTATGTTTCTTCTTACTCGACAAGATACAAAGCTATCACGAGTGGTGAACTCAGTGCACAACTATAATTTAAAACATAGTACAATATACATTGACAAATTTTACAAGAAATAATTTGAGAATCAATACATCAAATTTCACAACTCAAAATACTCATTGCCAATAATGTAAATCATTTGTATAAATGACTTGGAGCACAAAATTCAATTTATCATATCTTGACTATCCATTTAAGTAATTCCAACAAAATCAATTATACATAAAAGCATAATTAAAATCACCATTCCTTACCATTCAAAAGCCATTATGTATCTCAAAATCATTATGTATCTCAAATATCATATTGTATCTCAAAAGTCATTATGTATCTCAAAATCATATTGTATCTCAAAAGTCATTATGTATCTCAAAATCAATCTTTATCTCAAAAGTCATTATGTATCTCAAAATCATATTGTATCTCAAAAGTCTTTATGTATCTCAAAATCAATCTTTATCTCACTAACTATGCAAGACTAATCCGAAGGGCCATATTCGATGTGATTCTAACTCCCTATGGTCGGGAGGTCGACCGATTCTAACTCCCTATGGTCGGGAGGTCAAATCATCGCGCACAGCATCATCACAATAATGCATCTTCCGCAAGGGCCATAACGATAAAATAAACTTAGATCTAACCTCAAATAAGAGGAAAATCTAAGCCTGCACGCACTCATGGTAATAAAAACACAACTAACTCCATTGTCTTCTCAACAAATGAGAGAGACTGTAATCACCTAGTCAAGCATCTATAGTGAGATATAAAACAATATCACAATCCTTTTAGTGAGCATAAATCACAATATAATTCGATTCAAAGTCAATTCCAATATCCAATAATTTTTATGCTCATCACAATTCAAATCATAAATTTGCATTTTTCCATGAAAATTACCATCACAATTCAAAACATGTTCTATCACAATTTTCCAAAATATAATTTATTCAATCCATAACAATGCTTAATACTTGTGGAAATACCATTTCACAAGCTAAATTCATACATACTAAAATAATTTTCAATAATCATTGAATTAAATCCAATGCTTGTTAAACATAATACATAAGAAAATATGTCATTTAATCATATGAAATATTCAAAACAAAATCAGTTAAAAACTAGTTGTGCACAAACCTCTGATGATCGTCTCGATCCGACTCAGTGTTTCTTCCTTTGCCGAGTCCTTGTTAATCGAGAAACACAATTTGAAGTGTTTCAAAGCTAAATTAAATCGTTTCTATCGATGGTGTTTGGTAAATAATGCATCAACTCAATTATTCACTTAATCACCTAATATACCAACCTCATTGCGCTTTTAGGTAAATTAGGTCTTAGTGTCATTAATATGTCACATTCGATAGGGTTTTAGGTTTGGTACGTTTTACCAAAGTCATTTCCTTGTTTAGTGCATTTTAGTGCAAATTGTCGGATTCCGGATACCGTTTGACCTAACCGACGATCTAGTTCCTCAGTTTTCGGTCTCGGTCGAAACTACAAACTTGTAGATCTAGGTCTTATTGCACGCGGGCAAAATTTCAGGTCAATCTGAGTTAAGTAGACCAAGTTATGGTCATTATACTATTGCTGGTCAAATGGTACCATTTTAGGTCAATTTTTGGTCAATTTGGTCAACTCTGGTTCGGCCAGTTTTTGGACCCGAACTTGTGCAAGCTTTTTGACTTGCTTCTGGTCATTTCTGGGTTTTGGTGTCTTCACAAGACTTGTAGGTATGGGTCTTAACTATCCATGGTTAAAATTTCAGGTCAATTGGACCTGTTTTGAGTGAGTTATGGCCTAAACACTCACTGCTGCCCAATTGGTCATTTTTCAGGTCCTAATTGCACCTAATCCGAATTGGTCATTTTCTTAGGTCACCTTGCAAGCAGAATTTTGGTATGGTTTCTCAATGAAAGTTGGCACATTTTGTGCCTAGTTTCACCTCCAATTGGTTCCATACCAATTTAGGCTACACATTTAAAGTTATAGGCTAAAATGTACACTGCCCTCTATATGTCTTTCAATTCCCAATTCAAACACACATTTACCTTTGCAATTTGTTTACTTACTTACCAATCTGTTTTGGTACATTACCAAAAGCATTTTCTACATTACATCAACATGACTTTTGGGCAGATTACCATTACCCTCAACACACCAAATATAATTCACATTTACAATATCTCAATACCATCACATACACACCTAAACACCACTAATTTTCACATACACTTTACACAAAAATTTCATACACATATCCTTCATTCCTTAATGCCACAATTCTGCCAACACTCCCATGAATATACACATTTATTCAAGTGTCCCCAAGGCTGCCGAAATTTGTCCTTCAACATCAAATTGCCCTACAATCCATCAATTCTCATCCAAGTGCCAAAATCACCATATATATGTGAAACAATTCATTAGGATATTAATTTACCATGATCAACATTATTTCTCATCAATTATATGCATAATAAATCATCAAATGTGTGACCCCATGGCTGTCCAAAAATGGCTATCTCAATAACTATTTAAACTTCAAAATTTCCTTCACAAAACTAACACCCATAACATAAACATAAAGTTTAACAAGGAAATTCTCAAAATGTAAACTTACCTTTGTTTGTAACTTGCTAAACCTTCACCAAACTTCTCAAAATTGGTATCAATATCTTCCTTGTGATGTGTAGACCATTTTTTGTGAAGGAACTTAAAGGATTGGAGTTGAAATGGAGAGTTAAGAAAGCTTGCATGAAAATGGCTATGGAGTTTCCTCTCACCTCATTCACGGCAATGTTGAATGCAAATGAGGAAGATGAATTATTCAGCTGCATTTTAAGTGTACACATGTCCCACTATGTGTTTAATTAATTCCTTAGTGGTCCACTAAAAAATAAAATCATTTTATAAGAAAAACTTTCACATAATCAAACATTAACCCATGATTTTATATAATTACTTTATGAACCAACAAATTAATTTTACATTTCATTTTCTAAGTGTAATATGATTTATTTTTAATGGATATTTAGGTCAAAAGACAATTCGGGATGTCAAATGACCATAATGCCCTGCTCGTTACGTTTCCCGATTTTTCTGCAGAATAATCGCATTTTGTCTGCTTTTCGATTTCTCACTTTTCTTTGTACTAATTATTTAATTTTTCTTTGATCTTTCTAATGATATTTATTCTTCAACAAGGGTCTATTTAAGTCCTAAAATGTTTTTCAGTGGTTCTCGCAGTATTAGTCAACGGTCCACGCCGTGACTTCCCGGTGCGGTCACCCATCGCTAGGTTTCCCGGCGCGTTTAACTTGGTCACATTTCTTTGCTATCATTTTTCCTTTGTTTTTCTTGTACTTTCTTTTCTTGTATTTCATTATTTTATGTCTCCTCACTCATATTGAAGTGTGGTTCTAGGCATCCTAGCTGTCCGGACAACACTGGTCACCGGAGTAGTAGAACGCACTACCGAACTTTGGGGTGTTACACACCTTATGAGATATGGCATGGAAGAAAACCAAGTCTTAAGCATGTTAAGATTTGGGAACCAAGTCTTAAGCATGTTAAGATTTGGGGTTGTCTAGCTTATATCAAAAAGCTGAACACTGATAAATTGGAAACCGGGTCAGAAAAAGGTCGATTTGTTGGATATCCAAAAGATAGTTTTGGATATTATTTTTATTTGCCTACTTCACAAAAGGTTGTGATAAGTAGAGATGTTACATTTCTTGAACAACAGTTTGTTCAAGAAGGAGGCAAAGGAAGGCAAATAGAGTTGGAATTGGAGAATTCGACTAACAAACAAATCGATGGATATAGATCCATCTAGTCAACCTACACCTACCGATGAAACATCTATAGTGCTCCTCGTAGAACTACCAGGTATCTCACCCACCAATGAGATATGGTTTCCTTCATGAAGAAGAACAAGAGTTGTCTACTCATGAAGAAGTAGATCATGGATGTAACACCCTAAGTTCTAGTGCTCTACTGCTCCAAAGACTAGTGTTGTCCTGACACTAGGATACTTAGAACTACACTTCAATATGAGTGAGGAGACATAAAATAATGAAATACAAGAAAAGAAAATACAAGAAAATAAAGGAAAATAATAGCAAAGAAATGTAATCAAGTTAAGTGAGCGAGAACCCTAGCGATGGTGATCATGACTGAAGTCACAGATGGACCGTTGACTAGCTCTGGATCATGGGAACCCCAAAAATATTTTTTAGGATTTAAATAGACACCTATTGAAGTATAAATACCATTAGAAATATCAAAGAAAAATTAATTAATTAGTACCAAAAAAGTGAGAAATCGAAACTGACAAAACCCTTGTTACTAAAAATCGAATGCAACCCAACAGGCATTGTGGTCATTTGACATCCCGAGTTGTCTTTGACCTAAATGTCCATTAAAAATACATGATATTACACTTGGAAAATATAATAAAAATTAAATTAGTAGTACCTAATGTAAATAGCAAAATGGAGAGTTAAATGTGAGACAATGAAAGTTAAGATTAAACTAATAGTTAATTTTGACATAGTGCTCCACTTACTCATTTAAGTGGACCACTACCACTTCATTTGGATAGCAGATTCAACTTCATCTTCAAGCTCCCAAACTCAGCCAAAATGGTGAAAAGAAGACCACCATTGCCGACCACCTTGAATGCTCCATGCATGTGAGATTCAAGCTTCTTTCCTTCCACTTTCCTTCATTAAAAGTTGTCCATACACCTTGGGCAGTAGATAGGCAACAAGAAGACCAAGTTTTGGACAGGTTTTGAAGAGTTTCCAAAGTGGTAAGTTTGTGTATTTGGTTATTGCTTCATTAAAGTTTGTAAGGAGGTTATGGGTACTTGAATTGTGGAAAGAATTTTGGAGTTTGATGTTCTAAGGGAGATGTTTATTTTTGGCAGCCATGGAAACTCTTTGAGGACAGTTTATTCTTGCTTGTAAATGGTAGATTAAAGGGTTGATTAAATGTTTATGTGTGTAGGAATTAATTTGGATGATGTATACTTAGTATATGTGAATGTGTATTTGAAATTTGAAGCTTGGAAATTAATAGAGTGTAATGTATGAATCGCAAAATTGGTTTGGTGAACCATAAGGATGTTATTTCATGTTTGGTTTATAGAATATTAATGTTGAATTGTAGTAGTTGTTATGGCAGCTTGGGTATATGTATGATGGTGTGAGGTTGACATGTAAATGAGCTAGGTTAGGTGATTGAATTGTTGTAAATTGAGCTTGAAAATTCTGCACTATATGGTGCATGTTGAGTGTGATTATAAGCTACCAAAATGACCAACAATATGTTGTGAAATGTGTTTAGGTTAGGTACAAACCAGAATTGGCATGAATGTGAAGTTTGGTAAGTATTAAAAGTGACCTTTGATGTCACACCCTACCCTCTGAAGGCATAACATGATCCCGTAGTATACCTAATGAATTACCAACTCCGCTTCATCGATAACCCATTAAATACACTACAAGGGATTTTCAAAACTTTTCTTACTTCTTTTACAAGCAGGAGCACTATTTACAGTGTTAAAAACCTTTGAACCAAGTGATAAAACCGACACATTTGACTTAATTGGAGTTTCAGAAAATTTTGGCAGAGTGCCATCTGTATTTTGGATAAAACAGCCTTCAAAAACCTCAGAAAAGCACTTCAATATGTATTTGCAAATCTCAACTCCAATATATTTCTCAACACAACATATTTCTCAATTCAAATCCATAGTGATTTTTCAAAGATCGAGATACAAGAAATATAATACAAAACTATTTAAGTAAATGAAATCTCGATTTACATTCACGATAATTTACATTTAATTACATACCAAAATATTTTACATGAGTTTCTATACAATCGTCAAATAATTTACATACATATTATTACATGCTTACATCAAAACCTATGTACATGGGTATATCTATGATATACCGAGCTGATCCAATGTATCCTCAAAGCAACTTAATCATCGTTTATACTGCTTACTCATGACAAAGATACAAAGCTATCACGAGTGGTGAACTCAGCAGTACAACTATAATTTAAAACATAGTACAATATACATTGACAAATTTTACAAGAAATAATTTGAGAATCAATATCGATCAAATTTCACAACTCAAAATATTCATTGCCAATAATGTAAATCATTTGTATAAATAACTTGGAGCACAAAATTCAATTTATCAAATCTTGACTATCCATTTAAGTAATTCCAACAAAATCAATTACACACAATCCATAATTGAAATCACCATTCCTTACCATTCAAAAGCCATTCTGTATCTCAAAATCATTTTGTATCTCAAAAATCATACTGTATCTCAAAAGTCATTATGCATCTCAAAATCCATGTTGTATCTCAAAAATCAATTTTTTATCTCACTAACTATGCAAGACTAATCCGAAAGGGCCATATTCGATGTGATTCTAACTCCCTATGGTCGGGGAGGTCGAATCTGATTCTAACTCCCTGTGGTCGGGGAGGTCGAATCATCGTGCATAGTACCATCACAATAATGAATCTTCCGTAAGGGCCATAACGATAAAATAAACTTAGATCTAACCTCAAATCAGAGGAAAATCTAAGCTCAGGCACGCATTTCATGGTAATCAAAACACTACTCACTACATTTTCTTCTCAACAAATGAGAGAGACGGGTAATAACCTAGTCAAGCATCTATAGTGAGATATAAAACAATATTACAATCCATTTAGTGAGCATAAATCACAATACAATTCGATTCAAAGTCAATTTCAATATCCAATAAAGTTTTATGCTCATCACAATTCAAATCATACAATTGCATTTTTCCATGAAAATTGCCATCACAATTGATTAGATGGTCTCTGATAATTTTCTAAAACATTATTTATTGAATCCTTGACAATGCTTAATACTTGTCTAAATACCATTTCACAAGGATAAATTGTATATACTATAACAATTTTCAATAATCATTGAATTAAATCCAATGCTTGTTAAACACAATACATAAGAAAAATATGTCATTTAATCATATGAAATATTCAAATAAAATCAGTTAAAAACTAGTTGTGCACAAACACAATTTAAAACAATAATGTACAATAGTCATAATTCATTTCAATTGAAAAATTCAAAAGAAATAGCCACAGTACAAATACAATTTAAAACAATAACATACAATTAATCATATGAAATATTATTCAGAGCAAAATTAGTTGAAAACTAGTCGTACAAACCTCCGATGATCGTCTCGATCCGACTCGTTTCTTCCCTTTGCCGTAGTCCTTGTTAATCGAGAAACACAATTTGAAGTGTTTCAGCATAAATTAAACTGTCTCTATCGATGGTGTTTGGTAAATAATGCATCGAACTCAATTATTCATTTAATCAGCTAATATACCAACCCTCATTGCGTTTTAGGTAAATTAGGTCTTAGTGTCGTTAATATGTCACATTCGATAGAGTTTTAGGTTTTGTACGTTTTACCAAAGTCATTTCCTTGTTTAGTGCATTTTAGTGCAAATTGTCGATTCCGATACCGTTTGACCTAACCGGACGATCTAGTTCCCTCGGTTTTCGGGTCTCGGTCAAAACTACAAACTTGTAGATCTAGGTCTTATTGCACGCGGGGCAAAATTTCAGGTCAATCCGAGTTAAGTAGACCAAGTTATCGTCATTACACTCTTGCTGGTCAATTAGTATCAAATTAGGTCATTTTTAGGTCAAATTGGTCAATTCTGGTTCGGCCAGTTTTTGGACCCGAACTTGTGCAAGCTTTTTGACTTGCTTCTGGTCATTTCTGGGTTTTTGTGTCTCATAAGACTTGTAGGTATGGGTCTTAACTATTCATGGTTAAAATTTCAGGTCAATTGGACCTGTTTTGAGTGAGTTATGGCCTAAACACTCACTGCTGCCCAATTGGTCATTTTTCAGGTCCTAATTGCACCTAATCCGAATTGGTCATTTTCTAAGATCACCTTGCAAGCAGATCCTAGGTTCACTTCTAGATTAGGGTAGTCTTGAGAGCCCTAGGAACTAGATTGAACTTCGATCGCATTCCATCCACGCATGCATGGCCACCGAGAGGGTAATTCAGATTTTGGAGGATATGCTACGGGCTTGTGTGATTGAGTTTGAGGGCAGTTGGGATACACACTTGCCTTTGATTGAGTTTGCTTACAACAACAGCTACCAATCAAGCATTGGGATGCCTCCATATGAAGCTTTGTATGGCAGAAAATGTAGAACCCCGTTGTGTTGGGATGACGTGGGTGAAAGAAAGATGATCGGACCCGAAATTGTTCAACAGACTGAAGAGAAAATCAGGGTGATCAGAGATCGACTTAAAGCTACATCGCATCACAAAAGTCCTATGTTGATTTGAAAAGAAGGGATATTGAGTATGCAGTGGGTGAGAAAGTTTTCCTCAAGGTTTCTCCTTGGAAGAGAATTATGAGATTCGGCAGAAAGGGAAAACTAAGCCCTCGTTTCATTGGGCCATATGAGGTTCTGGAGAGAGTGGGTCCTTTGGCTTATCGTTTGGCACTACCTCCAGAGTTGGAGAAGATACATAATGTCTTCCATGTGTCTATGTTGAGGAGGTATCGATCAGACCCATCTCATGTACTACCAGCAGAGGAAATTGAAGTGAATCCAGACCTCACATATGAAGAAGAACCCATAGAGATTCTGGCATATGAGGTGAAACAGCTACGGAACAAGCAGATACCGTTAGTTAAAGTACTGTGGAACCATCATTCGAGCCAGGAGGCTACTTGGGAACGAGAGGAGGACATGAGGAGACAGCACCCATAGCTATTCAGAGATTGATACCAGGTAAAATTTCGAGACAAAATTTATTTTAAGGGGGGGAGAATTGTAACACCCCCGTTTGCATAGCCTGGTATATTTCACTGTTCCGGTGACCGGTGTCAGTCCGGACAATTATTGGGATTAGAGCCACACCTAAGACAATTTGAGAAGCCATAAACACAAATAATTAGTAATGTTTAATTAGTTAACTATAAATAAGAAAAACAGAACATAAGAGGTTAAACGAGCCAAGAGTCACAGCGATGAGTGACCTCCTCGAACGCATCATGAAGTCGTTTTAAACTCAAATTTCAACCGTAAAAGTGACGCCTGCGGTCCTTAGGACCCTTATGAACACAAAGTGGAAAAGAGAAAATCACGAAAAGAACTGTTAAGTCGGTCAAATAATTAGGTCGTGAGCCGAAAGAAATATTGGATTATTTGCAAACCGATGAACCCGCGAGGGCAATTTGGTCAATTGACCGAGAGTGACTCGACATAGCATCCAAATAAAATAGGAGAAAAGAAAATTTCTGAATCGACAATAGAATTAAAGAACTAATAGAAAAATAAATAGAAAAAAAAAGAAAAGGAAAGAGGTTGAAATAAAGTGATGACATCATGCATGATGTCATCAAGGCTTAATTGATTTATTTTATTAATTTGGGAATTTTGGTCTCCCTAAGACATAAAAGAAAAGAAAAGAAAAGAAAAAAAAATATAAAAAAGTCATCTTCTTCATCAAAAACGTGATTCTCTCTCCCTCACCCTCTCCCTCACCCAAAACTTCCATTAAAGCTCATTTTGAGCTTGATCAAATCCCTAATTCCACCATAGAAAAATTAGCCACCATAGTTAAAGCTTATCTAGGCAACTTGAGAAGAGGATTGAGCAAGAAAGAAAGAAGGAAAATTTGAAGGAAAGGAGGAAGAAAATTGCTACACAAAGGTTAGTATGCTAAACTCTTCATTTATCCATTCAAATGCACATGTGATGGTTGAAAGTGAGCTTAGAACTTGATTAAATGAAACAAACATGGGAGAATGACCATTGCTGAAATTTGGCCTAGTTGGGAGGAGTATGGTTTGCATGAATATGATGCAATTGAATGAGTTTAGAAACTTTACATAGTTAAATGATTAACATTTAAACCATTAGAACTAGTTAAAGGCATGAAAATGATGAGTTAGGGTTTTCAATGCTAGGGTTTATGAACTAAAAATTGGAGAAATACATAAATGGCATGTTTAACCTATTTCGAAATGAAATAATGGTCAATTATGACCAAATAAGTTGTGTGGGAATGGTGGAAAATTTAGCTAAATTCGTAGGTCAATGGTCATGCTGCTGGCAGCATGACCAAACCCACTTTGAAGGACCAAAACTCAAATTTTACAAGTCCAATTGATATGCCACCAATTGGAGGTGAAAATAGACATAAAAGAGCACAATTTTCATTAAGGAACCATGACCAAAAACTGACCAAAACTTAGTGAAACAATTGACCAAAGTGAATTGATAGTAGGCTGCCCGGCACCAAACTGACCAAATGAACAGTAACTGTTCATTTGGTCATAACTCGAGCTAGGTAGGTCAAATTGACCTGAAATTTTACCAGAAATTAGATATGATATAGACCTAAAACTTTCATGAAGAACACCAACTCAAATTAGGCCATTAACCCTTTCAAAATCATTGAGCAAAATTAAATTACTGTACTGCAACTCTGCAGATTTTCAGTTGAGCAGCAATGTTTGGATAGCTATAACTCCCTCTAGAAAACTCGGATTTAGGCGATTCTTGAACCAATGGAAACGTAAGACATAGTACAACATTTCATATGAAGAAAGTGAGACCAAATTATGAACTTAACTTGATCAAATTATTAACCAAAGTTGGACCAAAAATCTGCCAGCACCAAAATCTCAAGATGAACAAGACACGTGAACAGAAACTTATTTTGGCCATAACTTGAGCTACAAAACTCCGATTGAGGTGATCCAAAAATGAGAATACACTTAAGACAATAAGGAACATTTTCTATGAAGGAAGTTTTGTCAAATTCCAACAGTAGATCGACCAATGGAATAGTGCAACTTCGGAGCACAAAACCGAAAATTGGCAATTTTGCCAAAATGACCTATGCTTTGAAAAAGTGACCAAAACCAACAAGTTTAATGAACAAAATGTGGTATGTGGGTGAAGTTGGAGTTCCCATACCTATTAATCCTTAGAAAGTCAATTATTTGACTTAAATAGTGCAGTGAATAGTAACCCGAAACACAAAATTTCGAAAACGTCGAACTTAACACGTTAGAAATAGGTAAATGCGAAGTTAAAACTTATTTTGGGATTTATGTTAAGTTCTAGTACTGAAACATTGTAAAATTTTGTGTTTCAGTTGAAAAGAATATCGGGAAGGAACCCGAGGAAACGAGTCGAGGCTAAGGGAAGACTCGCTTGAGGTTTGTGCACAATAAACCCTATTTAAGCATTTTATCCTTGAAAAATTGATTTATTACGCATTATGAATTTATGAACTTTTGTGTTGCCACCTTGTGATCAAATTGTAACTTTGGAAATGGATTGATTTTTGTATGCAATATTTGAATGAAATGTTTGAAACGAATTTTTGATTCACACTTAGCATGACAGTTACTTATTATTCCTCCTCCATTTATGGGGTTGAGATCGTTTATTTTCCTCCCTCTCTGGCTTGCCAGTTGAGGTTGTAGATCGGATGAGTACTCATTAGCTAGCTAGCCACCTCCCTCATTGGTTTCGATTAATGGGGTTGAGATTGCTTTGTCGTGGTGTGCAACACGGCATTGATCGGAAATTTTGTATCATGGCTTAAGTTGTGTACGACTTTGGCAACACTGTGTTTATGCAATTGTTTGACTAAACTGTTGTTTAATATATTATTTGACAAAATGAATTGTTATGAGCTTTGATATTTGCGAAATATGATTGTGAAGTATTCAAATTATGTTTCATCAATAAATGATTTATGTATCGCATTTTAAATCTTTATTGTGCACCACTGAGTATATTTATACTCAGCGATAGTTTAATTTACTGTCGCAGATAAAAGCAAGGAGAAAGCAGCAGAGTGAGCTGCGGGATTGACAAGATCTTTTTGATCCCTTTTTGAACGGGTATTGTTTTATACCCTTATGGTTATTTTGATGTAAATACTGTAATGTCATAAGTATCAATGTAAATTGAGCAGTTGTAAATAAACTATAATAATATTATTTTAGATTTTCTTCTGTAAATTTAATATTTGTACATATGGATTTTCTGCCTTATGTTTTGTGAATGGAATTATTGAACCTACTGAGTTGACAAATTTGACTTGGATTGTGAAACTGTTTTGAAATGGATTGACTTGAGTTGAATTGTGAATTATTGGAGGTTGGGAGTTGTAAAATAGTTTTGGAAGTGCTTTTTACAGGTATTTGAAGAACTGGTTTCTCAAAATACAGAGGAAACTCTGTCAAAATTTTTATAAAATTTGCGACAAAATTTGAATGGACCAAAAATTTTTACTAGTATTTAAACTTTGAATAAATGGTTTTTAATTCTTACCAAAATGCTCGCCACTTCCAAAATGTAAGAAAATTGTTTTAAAATCCCTTGTAGGGTACTTAATGAGTTATCGGTAGGTGAAGTTCGGTAGTTCATTAAGTATTCTACGGGAGCATGCTATGCCTTACGGAGGGGTAAGGTGTGACAAGTCTGCTCATTTTCTGCCAGTTCGGATGGATTACAGTTTAGAAAGATTGGCCAAGTTGTATATATATGAGATTGTGAGACTGCATGGAGTGCTAGTATCCATCGTATCAGACAGAGATCCTAGGTTCACTTCTAGATTCTAGGATAGTCTTCAGAGAGCCCTAGGAACTAGATTGAACTTCAGTACTGCATTCCACCCACAGACAGATGGCCAATCTGAGAGGGTAATTCAGATCTTGGAGGACATGCTACGGGCTTGTGTGATTGAGTTTGAGGGTAGTTGGGACACACACTTGCCTTTAATTGAGTTTGCTTACAATAATAGCTACCAATCAAGCATTGAGATGCCTCCATATGAAGCTTTGTATGGCAGAAAATGTAGAACCCCGTTGTGTTGGGATGACGTGGGTGAAAGAAAGATGATTGGACCCAAAATTATTCAGCAAACTGAGGAGAATATCAGGGTGATCAGAAATCGACTTAAGACTGCATCAGACCGTCAGAAGTCCTACATTGATCTGAAGAGAAGGGATATTGAGTATGCAGTGGGTGAGAAAGTATTCCTCAAGGTTTCTCCTTGGAAGAGAATTATGAGATTCAGCAGAAAGGGGAAACTGAGTCCTCGTTTCATTGGGCCATATGAGGTTCTGGAAAGAGTGGGTCCTTTAGCATATCGATTGGCACTACCTCCAGAGTTGGAGAAGATACATAATGTCTTCCATGTGTCTATGTTGAGGAGGTATCGATCAGACCCATCTCATGTACTACCAATAGAGAAAATTAAAGTGAATCCGAACCTCACATTTGAAGAAGAACCCATAGAGATTCTGGCTTATGAGGTGAAGCAGCTACGGAACAAGCAAATACCGTTAGTGAAAGTGCTGTAGAACCATCATTTGGGCCAAGAGGCTACTTGGGAACAAGAGGAGGACATGAGGAGATAGCACCCACAGCTGTTCAGAGATTGATACCAGGTAAAATTTCGAGACGAAATTTATTTTAAGGGGGGTAGAATTATAACACCCCTATTTGCATAGCTTGGTGTATCTCACTGTTCCGGTGACCGGTGTCAGTCCGGACAATTAAGGAGATTAGAACCACATCTAAGACAACTAGATAAGCCATAAATATAAATAATTAGTAATTGTCAATTAGTTAAGTATAAATAAGAAAAAAAGAACATAAGAAGTTAAACGAGCCGAGAGTCATAGCGATGGGTGACCTTCTCGGGAAGGGTTGCGAAGTCAATTTAAACTCAAATTTCGAAACGTAAAATGTGACGCCGCGGTCCTTAGGACCATTACGAACACAGTGGAAAAGAGAAAATCACGGAAAAAGGTTGTTAAGCCAGTCAAATAATTAGATCAGGGAGCCGGAAGAAATATTGAATTATTTGCAAATCGGGTTGAACCGGCGAGGGGCAATTTGGTCAATTGATCCCGAGAGCTGACTCCTGACCTAACTGTCAAATAAAATTAGAGAAAAGAAAATTTCAAAACATATAATTAAATTGAAGAAGTTATGGAAAAACAAAAGGAAAAGAAAACAAAGTTAATGAAGGATTATTACATCATCATGGTGACATCATACTTGAGGTCATAAATAATTTTTCATTACTTAATAATTTGACTAAGTCAATTAGAAGATAAATATACAAATTAAATAAACAAAATTCATTTTCCTTCTTCTTTCTTCAAGCTAGCCGAAACTTCTCTCTCTCTCTAAACTCCATAGCTTCCACCATTAATGAGTTATTCAAGCTTCAATAACTTGAATCTTTCCCATAAATTTTAACCTTGAACCCTAGAAAACTTCTAAATTACCCTAGAAAGGAAGAATAGAGGAAAGAAAAAGTGAGAAATTGGAGGAAAAAGTGAAGATCAAAGACTTCACCTAAGGTTAGTATTCTAACTTTCAATTTTCTATTTAAATGCATCTTTAGTTACTTAAATAAATTTAGAAACTAAAGAAATGAAATAAAAACATTCATAAGGGACCAAACCTTAATTTTGGTCAACTAGGGTTTTGATATATGTATGCATGAATTTGGTGGATTTAAAAGTGTATGTGAGCTTAATTGAGTTGAATGATTATGATTAAATGCCTTGAATTAGTTAAATGCAATGAATTGGTGAACTAGGGTTTTGGACATAGGGTTTAAGAGATAAAATTTGGGGAAATGGTGAAATGATGTTTTTGACCTAGTTTGAAGTGAGAAATGGTCATTTGTGACCAAATGAAGTGTGTTGGAAGTGTTTGAATTGAGGTTAAATTCGGATTCAATGTGGTCATGTGCAGGCAGTAGGACCAAGGTCCTTTTGAGGGACCAAAACTGAAAATTTACAAGTCCAATTGGTATGAGACCAATTGGGAATGAAAATAGACACAAAATGACACAATTTTCATTTAGGAATCATGCCCAAAAAGTGACCAAAACCTAGTAAACAAATTGACCAAATCCGGAAATTCTCAGTCTAACCTGTACAAACTGACCAAATGAACAGTTCATTTGGCCATAACTTGAGCTAGGCAGGTCTAAATGACATGAAATTTTACCAGTGGATAGATGAGATATAGACCTAAAACTTTTATGAAGAACACAAACCCAAATCATGCCATTAACCAAGTAATTTGGCCACCCAAAGTTGGTGACCTAAACCGCTGTAACTGTAAATTGCCTAAAAATGCGGTTAAGTCCAATCCGGCAACCATGATTCAAATGGCTATAACTTGAGCTACAAAACTCCAATTGGAGTGATTCAAAAAGGAGAATAAACTTAAGACAATAGGGAACATTTTCTATGAAGGAAGTTTTGCCAAATTCTAACAGAAAAATGACCAATGAAATAGTGCAACTTAAGACACCAAAACTGAAAATTTGCAAATTTGCTTAAAAGACTTAGAATTTGAGTAAACAACCAAAACCAACAAATTTAGTGACCAAAATGTGGTATTTGGGTGAAGTTGGAATTCCCATACCTATTAAGCCTTAGAAAGTCAACAAATTGACTTGAATAGTGTAGTGAATAATAACCTCAAAACACAAAATTTAAAGATTAGCACATTAGAGCTAGGTATAAGTGAATGTAAATTTATTTTTAGACTAATGATGAGTTATGATACTGAAACACTGTGAAACTGTGTGTTTCAGTGAAAAAGAACACCGGGAAAGAACCCGAGGAATCGAGTCAACGCCAAGAGGCAACTCGCTTAAGGTTTGTGCACAACGTATAATTTTTGTAAATTATCTTCTGCATATTGTTTTGAATAATTTGAAATATTGAATTGTAACATTATTATGATGAAGTATTTATGATGCTTTTGATTTAAATTGTTGAAAGTTATTTGTGTATATTTGAAATGGCAATGTTTAGTAAATTGTTAAGATAAGTTTTGAAATCACAGTGTCATGACCATATATTTGAACACCTCACTAGCATGACTAGTGGGGATAATCAGTTTTGAATTTTGATTCCTTCTCTGGCTGAAGTGTTGAGGTGTGTGCCATTAGAAGAAGAAATTGAATGGATATCCATATATTTGAGCTAGCTAGCCTTGTGATGCGTCTTTTCCTTAGCCTCTGGCTATTAAGATTATATTTGTTTCGAATGACATGATATAACTGTGGGTTTTATGAAATGTGATTTGATACTTCAAAATGAAATTGTTTGGGATTAAAATCTCATAATTCATGTTTTGTATTTAATTCTCATGTTCAGTCCAATTTTTGAATAAATGTGATTTAAATTCTGCATAAAGAATATTTTAGTATGTTGTGCACCACTGAGTCCTAGTACTCAGCGATGGCTGTTATTGCTATCGCAGATTTAGAGACTAGAGTAGCAGCAGAGTGAGCTGCTGAGGATTGTGGAGAGACTTACCTTGAAGCTATATCGGTTATAAGTTATATCCTGATTGTAAATATTTATTTTGATGTATGTAATGCACGTAAATGTATGGATATGTAAAATTGGTCTTGAGCAGCTTGTACAAAGTTTGTAATAAATTTTAGTTTGAATTTCTCTTAATGTAAAATTTTGCAATGATGTATATAAATTATTTTGTCATTAATGAAATATGAATGGTAGTATTTTATTTTAAATTGAATGAAATTCATTAATGGTATTTTGATGATTGTTGGATATTGGAAATGGTGGATTTGAATTTTGGAAGTTGATAAATGTGTTGAAGTTGATTGAGATGATTGTGAATTTGAAGAAGTTATTGAGAAAAATTATTGGAAGTGCTTTTTTTTCAAGTATTTGAAGAACTGTTTTCTCAAAATACAGACGGCACTCTGCTGAAATTTTTATAAAATTTGCGGAAAAATAAAATGAGCCAAAAATTTTAACTAGTTTTACACTTTAATTAAATGTTTTAATACCTATTAGAAAATGCTCACCACTTATCAAAAGTAAGAAAATTGTTTTAAAATCTCTTGTAGGGTACTTAATGAGTTATCGATAGGTGAAGTTCGGTAGTTCATTAGGTATTATACGGGATCATGTTATGCCTTACAGAGGGGTAAGGTGTGACACATAATTAGGCCCATACCTAATTAAAATTTTTAATTAGGAATTTTAATCACACAATTAATTATTGAAAAATGTTTTCAAGGTATTAAATTTGGAAAGGGTTTCTAAATTTAAATTTACTTGAATGAGATTCAAATCTGAATTTTTTAGTTGAATATGTGATATTCAATTTAATTTTTAGTATGTATATTTTATTTAATCGTTAAATTTTAATATGCATGATGGATGATCATGGACAATAAAAGACCAATGTGATTGGATTTATTTCTTTTATTTTTCTTTGGGTTGTAAAATAATTAATTTTATTTTGGTGGCATGTATTATAAGTGTTGTAATAATTTAGGTTGTAATTTCATTTATTTGAGGACTTTAAAGTCCATATTCTTATAAATTCGCCTTGGTATGCCAAGGATTACAATGTAATTGGATTGCAAGAAGATCAATGAGGTCAAGAGTATTGGTGGGACCAGTGGGAGGAAATCAAGATCAAGTGTTGAATATGTATTCCTAAAGCAACTCTTGTAAAATGAATGAATGAAATATACCTAGGAATGCCCTGATTCAATTCTTGGTGGCTCAGAATTGAATCCCTTAGAAAGTCCAAGATCATACCATATTATTTGTTTATCCATATATGCATGAGATGTATGGGAATGTATGCAAGTATATGATATATGCATGCCAATTAGATAATGTGCAAAGTGGGACCATAATAGTAATTAAGCCGACCACTAAATCTTCCAAACAAATGATTAAGTTGGAAATTGTATAATTAAGGTAATTATATCATGGCCCTCATTGAGGCAATTATTTTAAGAAATTTTAAATACTTTCATGTGATGTATTTAATTTAAGAGATTTTCTTAAGAATAATTGTTAAGCATGAGATGTTATAAATATGTAAATAGTTGATGGCCAATACTGGATGTGCCTGAGGACATTAAAATTATTTGCATGTTTACTGGCTCAATCGGATCAACTTAACTAATGCAAGATAAATCAATAATGGATGTGCTTGAGATTTTAAGCATTAGGGGCTAGATAAATGATTAAACCTCACATGAGATGTGATGGGCAAGGAGTTGCTCACTTATAGTTTATTGTAATTCCAATAATGGATGTGCCTGAGGATGATCAATAAGACTATAAGAATTCAATCACCCACTAGAAATTCATCCAACTAGGATTTCCATTTTCTACTTTGAAAGTGTAGGATTCGCCAAGTTAGTGGGAGGACCAATTTGACTAAAAGACCATAATCATTTTGGTTAAATTGCTTGATACATTTACTAATTAATCTAGTTATTTTCTGCAGTTAATTTCCTGATAATAATGAGCACACAACCACCACCACCATCCAATATCCTTGTGAGCATACTTGATCACAATAGGTTGACGGGACCTAATCTTTCTGATTGGCTAAGAAATTTAAAACTTGTCCTGAAGCTAGAACGTATTGGATATATTTTAGACTCAAAGGTTCCTGGACTCTTACCTCCAGAGGCCACTCAAGAGGAACTAGATACTTTGGACAAGTGGAAGGAGCATAATATTAGAGTCAAATGTTACATGCTTACTTCTATGAGTAATGAGTTATAGAAGCACCATGAAAATATGCAAAATGCAAGTGAGATCCTCTTTCACCTGTAAGAGTTGTATGGTGAGCACAGCAAGAATGCTAGGTATGAGATATCTAGACAGCTATTCTGCATGGGGATGTCTAAGAGACAGAATGTAGGAGATCATGTCCACAAGATGATTCGACTTATTGAGAAGCTGGAACATCTTGACTTTCACATGGATTTCCAACTGCAGACGGATTTGATCCTTCAGTCCCTACCTGAGTCTTTGGGAATTTTGTGACAAATTTTCATATGACAAGGCAAGAGTGTACTTTGGCTGGGTTACTTAACATGCTGGTTATTGCCCAAAAGAATATGCCGGGCAATAAAGGAAAAGAAGTGGCTTTGATTTTATCTTCTTCTTCTACTGGAAAGTCCAAAAAGAAGAAGGGCAATAAGAATAAGAAACCTCAAATTCCTGGACCTTCCAAGAAGATAGCCAAACAGAAGGGCAAGACCAAAGCTGACAAAGGCAATGGAAAGTGTTTCCACTGCCAGAAGGATGGGCATTGGAAAAGGAACTGCCCAGAGTATCTTGCTTCTCTGAAGGACAAGAAGGATAGACTTTCAGAAGGTATGTTTGTGTCTTGTTATTTAAATTCTGATGATACTCATAGCTCATCTATAGCTTGGGTTTTAGATACTGGTGCTAGTTTTCACATTACTTATGATATGCAGGAACTAGTAAATAGTAGCAGCTTGCAGTCACGAGATATTAGACTCCGGGTTGGCAATGGCTCAACTGTTGAAGCTTTAGCCATAGGATCTAAATCTTTATACATGTGGAGACATGTTTTGTATTTAAATAATGTTTTGCATGTACTTGATGCTTTTAAAAACATCATTTCTATATCTAGTTTGACTAGAAATGGTTATGAATTTCAGTTCACAAATGATGTTTGCAATATTTATTTTGGAAATAAATATGTTGGCTCGGGCTATATGCATGATAGACTTTATTATTTAGATAATAATATTAAATACAAATATAATGCAAGTAATCTAAATGAATGTAATGCCATGATGAAAATCAACTCAAGTTCAAAATATATTTGGGACTTAAGATTAGGTCATGTTGCAGAAGATAGGATTGCAAAGCTGGAGAAAATGAGAATTTTATCCTCATTGGGTTCTGAACCTACTCCAACTTGTAAATCATGCCTTTAAGGTAAAATGACTAGGTCACCTTTTGTTGGACAAGGGCTAAGAGCTGAAAATATTTTGGAATTGATACATAGTGATGCATGTTGTCCATTTAAGGAAATGGCTAGAGGCGATTTTCATTACTTTATTACCTTTACTGATGATAAATCAAGGTTTGGGTATTTGTATTTGATCAAATACAAACATGAATCCTTTGAAAAATTCAAAGAATTTAAATGTGAAGTAGAAAATCAAACAAGAAAAAGTATTAAGACTCTTTGATCAAATCGTGGAGGTGAATACTTAAGTACTGAATTTGATGAATACTTAAAAGAGCATGGCATTGTCTCCCAATTGACTCCTCCAGGAACGCCACAATTAAATGGTGTATATGTAAGGAGAAACCGTACCCTATTAGATATGGTACGCAATATGATGAGCTATACTGATATGCCAATCTCCTTTTGGGAATTTGCATTAGAATCAGCTTTGCATATTCTGAAGAGGATTCCATCAAAATCAGTTTCTTCCACACCTTACGAGATATGGCATGGAAGAAAACTGAGTCTTAAGCATGTTAAGATTTAGGGTTGTCCAACTTATATTAAAAAGCTGAACATTGATAAATTGAAAACCAGATCAGAAAAAGGTCGATTTGTTGGATATCCAAAAGAAAGTTTTGGATATTATTTTTATTTGCCTACATCACAAAAGGTTATGGTAAGCAGGGATGCCATATTTCTTGAACAACAGTTTATTGAAGAAGGTGGTAAAGGAAGGCAAATAGAGTTAGAATTGGAGAATTCTAACCAACCAACAGATCAAATGGATATAGATCCATCTAGTCAACCTACTCTTATTAATGAAACATCCACAGTAATTCCTCATAGATCGACTAGGATATCTCACCCACTAGTGAGATATGGTTTTATTCATGAAAATAAACAAGAGTTATTTACTCATGAAGAAATAGATCATGAAGATGATCCTCTTACCTATGAAGAAGCTATATCAGATATAGATTCTTCAAAATGGATTAAAGCTATGAAATCCGAAATTGATTCCATGCATAAGAACCAAGTTTGGGACCTTGTTGACCCACCTGAAGGTATTGTATCTATAGGGAAAAAATGAGTTTTCAAGAAGAAAATTAGTTCTGATGGAAAGGTAGAGACCTATAACGCAAGGCTAGTAGTGAAAAAGTTTCGCTAAAGGCAAGGAATCGACTATGAGGAGACTTTCTCGCCTATTGCCATGCTTAAATCAATTAGGATTCTATTAGCAATAGCTGCATACTATGATTATGAGATTTGGCAGATGAATGTCAAAATAGCTTTTCTCAATGGATACAATGATGAAAACATTTTCATGGAACAACCTAGCGGTTTTGAATCCCAAGACGGTTCCAAGGTATGCAAGCTAAAGCGATCCATTTATGGGTTAAAATAAGCTTCGAGGAGTTGGAACATCCGTTTTGATGAAGCCATTAAGTCATTTGGTTTTATCAAAAATGTGGATGAACCATGTATATATAAGAAGGTTAGTGATAGTGCTATCACTTTCCTTGTTTTATATGTGGATGATATTCTGTTGATAGGTAATGACATAGGTATGTTGACAACTGTAAAAGTATAATTGTCAAATACATTCTTCATGAAAGACTTAGGGGAGGCAATCTATATTCTTGAAATTCGCATCTATAGAGATAGAGCGAAAAGAATAATTGGTTTATCCCAAAGTCTATACTTGGAAAAGGTGGTAAAGAGGTTTAACATGCTTGATTCCAAGAGAGGATTGTTACCAGTGAGACATGGTATCCACCTTTCTAAAGAGATGTCTCCAAAGACACTTGAAGAAAGAGATAAAATGCCCAAGATTCTATATGCTTCTGCTATTGGAAGTTTAATGTATACAATGATGTGTACTAGGCCGAATATCGCATATGCTGTTAGTTTCAATCCAATCCAAGTTTGGAACACTGGATAGCTGTCCAGAATATCCTTAAGTACTTGAGAAGAACTAAGGATTTATTCTTGATTTATGGAGGTGGTGACTTGCAATTGGATGGTTATACTGATTCTGATTTCCAATCAGATATCGATGATAGAAAGTCTACCTCTGGGTTTGTGTTCATTTGTAATGGAGGTGCAGTTAGTTGGAAGAGTTGCAAATAGAGTACGACTGCTGATTCCACTATAGAGGCTAAGTATATTGCTATATCAGATGCTGCAAAAGAGGCTGTTTGGATAAAGAAGTTCATGACAGAACTTGCAGTAGTTCCTTCCATTGAGTTAGTAGTTCCTCTCTACTGTGACAACAATGGAGTGGTCATACAAGCTAAGGAACCCCGGTCTCACCAGAAATCCAAACACATAGAAAGGTGCTACCACATTATCAGAGAGATAGTTGGGCGAGGCGATGTAGCCATGCAAAAAATAGCATCAGCTGAAAATCTAGCTGATCCATTCACGAAGCCTATGTCACAAGCTCAGTTAGATCGACATCTTGAGAAGATGGGTCTAAGATATTATAATGAATGGCTCTAGTGCTAGTGGGAGATTGTTAGTAGTATGCCCTAGAGCATATCATTTTGTATGTATCTTGTATATATTTTATTAATAAAAGGTGATTTCAATTTTCCATTTACATAATGTATTTATGTGTAATAGAAAAGGTCCATTGATATTTTGTTAGAAATTCTATTCTTAAGTTGTTAAGAATATGAGTGACAGTATTTCTAGTACAAAGTATCATAAATTGGTTCACAATCGAGGATACTTCACAAAGGACATGGCTTATCCAGAAAGATTGTAATCATGTTTGTTCCCAAGGTATTTATATGAGATATAAATAAGATGGAGTGGTGAGTCTCATGTCACATAACAAACATGATAGGCACTTATACATGATAAGTAGGCCAAACCAGTGACGCTTATGACAAGTATATGGAGTTCACTCTTGTCAATGCATTGTCATATATCATATCAGTGCATATAATCTTTAGACCTGAGATAACACAGTTATCTTCCATATAGCTGATTTGAGTTTGATACTGCTTTCATACTTGTACTGTGTATAGATATATGGGCATGTGTTGTCTCCTACTAGTTCTCTATGGAGATAGGTGTTGATCAAGATGGAATCCATTACCTTAAGTAAATAGGGATAAAATCCTATGTTCATTTAATTATTCTTAATGTTTCAAGTTCCTAGCCAGGACAGACATATTTAGTCAGAAAAGAGTTTCTGACAAGAAAATCTAATTAATCAAGAACTGAAATTAAAAGAGAACATAATGTTCATAGCAAATGGGGTTTGACATTAACCATGACTCCAGCTCGAATTGGGATTTTGTAACGGAGAGATTCTAGTGCATGGTAACATATGATTAAAGGTTCATTTAAGGTACTCCTTATTACTGATTGGGTGGCCATGGCACACTATGCTAGGTGTTAACCATGGTCTATGAGATGCCTAAAATGATTTAGAGAAATCATTTATGGTAAGAAAGAGTTCTGATGATATTAAGAGTTAATATCATATCTCATTACTAATTAGTGATGAGCCTAGACACACATACACAAGTTAATCACCAAGTAAAATGTGATTTAATTAATTAATTAAAGAGTTTAATTGATTAATTAAATAGGTTTGGTTTGCAATGAGATTGCAAAGTCCCTAGCATGGCTTGAAACTAAATCTAGGTTATTGGATGTATAGTATAAATTAAATTTATATTTAAAGTATTTAAATATGAATTTAATTATGAAAAATTAAATAATAGAAATTAATTAGTTAATTTATATTTGATATAAATTGATTAAAAGAGGAGAAATAATTATTTTGGGTTGAGAACTCAAAATTACAACATAAGGGTAATTTGGTCATTTCACATGGTGACATGTGGTACCATGAGATGGTGACACATGGCACCATATAAACTTGCCATTTGTCTTCCTATCATGCAAGATGATCAAAGTCAAGATTAAGTCTAGCTTTGACACTTGGCTTAATGAGATTAAGTCAATTAAAAAAAAAGATGCAATGTAGTGGTGACATGTGGCAAAGGGTTTAAGTGATTATTTAACCTAATTATAAAAGGGAAAGAAAGAAGAATTAAAAATATAACTCTCACTATTCTAAGGGTGGTGGCAGCCACTATTCCCTCTCCCTCTTCTTGTTTTCTTCATCAATTCAAAGAGAATCATTCATTCCGTTTGAATTAAAATTGCTAGGAATTGTTTCTAGTGTCCTATACACACATATAACCTCTCTAAAATCAAAATCCCAAATTATAATTAGTTGGCAAGGCTTGAAAAGCAAAATTGGGGGCTGCAATTGGTGATCTTAGTGTGGACAAGATAGAGGGATAACACGTGGGGTCCTAGGAGCTTCCTAAAGGTGTCAATTACATCCATAGTGCATCAAAGAGATTAGTGCCCAAATTCCTCTTTCAAATTAGGCTTTAATTAAATTAATTTGTTAATTCATAATCTTAAATAGCAAATGAAGATCCTAATACATATTAAAAGTGTTTTAATATGCAATGGAGCATTGAAATTAATTAGGCACGTAAGAGATGTGGCATGATGCATGAAACCCTAGAAGAAAAATTTTGAAATTCAATGCTCTAATGCACCAATTACCATGCTTCTGCTCCTTTCATATTGAACATTCTATGCTTCTTGTTCTTCTTGATTCTTTTTCTTCATCTTCCAAAGCAATTAAGCACATGTCAATCATGGAGTGTTCTTTGAAGATTTGTTCATGAGTGTTATCCACTTGCAACATTTGCTCCATTTGTTGATGAGAGGAATAGTTGTTGGTGTACTCAACTTCATCAACTTGACAACAATGGTTAGAATTATACATAGAATCAAGAGAATCCCATATATCTTTAACATTGGAGCATTTAGAAATTTTAGCATAAGAAAAATCATTTAAAGAAATTCTCAACATATGCATAGCTCTTATATTCAAAGAAAATATATACTTATCATGCTTACTCCATTCACCCTTTGTCTTTAGCACATGCTCACCATCTACTACTTTGATAGGAATGAAGGGATCATTTTCAATTATATCCCATAAATCCACTCCTTCTGATTTAAGGAAGTAATACATCCTATTCTTCCAATAGAGAAAATCATGTCCATCAAAGAAAGGGGGTTTTACTATTAATTAACCTTCTTGTGCATTGAAGATTGCCATTAATCTTTGCTCTAAGATGATTAAGTCTTTAAATGGATACTAGCTCTGATACCACTTGTTGTCTCTTGTAGCAACCCAAGAGGGGGGGTGAATTAGGTTCTAATTGCAAAATTAAAGACTAAAAGAAATTTAAACACAAAGAAGAGCAGAGGAAGAATGATGACACAAGAAATTTATAGAGGTTCGGCTATCCCAAGCCTACGTCCTCTCCTCAAGGCCCTCATTGAGAGTTAACTTCACTAAAATTCTTCTTTGGGTGAAGAATAAACCCCTTACAATCACCACAAGAGCAAACTCTTGCTCTTTTACAAATCCCTTTACACTCAATAGCTATTTAAAGCTCTATCACACTCAAAATTACAATAAGTGCTCACAACAACCTTGAATGAACTCTCAGAAGAATGAATTTACAACTCAAATATCAAGTTCTCAACATTAACTATGGTAGCTCAAGTTCTAGAGAGAGAGAATGAAGAAAATCTTTAGAACACAATAAATTTCCAAAAGATTGTTGTGTCAAAACTTATTTTCAGTCATAAATGGTGTATATTTATAGTTTTTGCAAGAAAATAGCAGTTGGGGATGCATTAAATGCAAAACTAGCCATTCAACCACCCAAAGCTCTATTTTATCGAGTTTCAGAAACCCAAGTTTGGCTACCGGAGTTATTTACTTCGGCTGCCAAAGTTATTTACTTCGGCTGCCGAAGTTATTTACTTCGGCTGCCGAAGGTTGAAGCGCCAAAAAATAGTTTTTGAAAAGTCATTTTCGGCTGCCAAAGTTCCCACTTTCGGCTGCCGGAGTGCTCTCTGGACAAAATAACTTTTAAAGCTCAAAAACCATGATTTAAAGAGTGAACTTCGGCAGCCAAACTTTCCACTTTTGGCTATTGAAGTGCTCACTGGACAGAAAGTGTCAAAAGAGGGTACTTAGGTTTCGGAAATGCATAACTTTTTGATCGAAACTTGGATTTTTGATCCGTTTGAACTGTTGGAAAGTTAATTTCATAAAATTTTCAATGAAAACACTTTCAAAAATAAATTTGCATTTCTCAAATATGAAAATTTCATTTTAGTCCCCCTTGGTCAGGAAAAAGTTATAAGTAAAGGCACTAAGAAATTAAGAGTTTAAAAAAACTCATAACTTTTTGATCTGAACTAGGATTTTTGATCCATTTGAACCATTGGAAAGGTAATTCAATGTATTTTGCAACTAAAATACTTTTCAAAATTAATTTTGTATTTTTGAAAGATTTATTTAATTTTCCCTTTATAAAGAATTAGGTGAAAACTAAGTTGAACAAGATATTCTTAGTACCACCTAGACTTGAGCCAACACAATTAATAAAATGAGATTTACAAGATATAAAATAAATAAAAGTTATATTGTAGGGTCCCATAAATGTTTGCTTCCTTATCTTGCTCTTCATTAACCTTGATTTGAAGCAGTTTGGCAATTTTGAATATAGGGCCTACAAACTCAACACAAACACTTCCAAAATATATTAGTGGCACACTAATTGTTTATTATCATTAAAACATGAGTTAAGACACCTAAGTCCAACACTATTAAAATTCAAGTGGGACTCCGAAATCAAACCATAAAAATACCACTATTACAAAGGCAAGTTTGGTCAATGGATTTATCTATTCTCACCCACATATACTTTAGTAGAAAGAAAAATTGCAAATACATAGGAGGTTGTTAAAACAAATTCATGCTTGGATATCCTCTCATTACTTGATCAATAAGCATTAACCTCTCATTAGTAGGATTTTATGTTGTCCATGCCCAAGCAAGAGGAAGTAGATACCATGGGGCCTTTGAAATCATAAAGAGCCTCAAGTGGCTGATATTAAAACTGACTTCCATGAAGAGGGCCTGAGCCTTGTTAAAAAGAGTGCAATTTACAAAATCCTACTAAAGCAGCATTTGAGACAAGTCTTATCCTTGAGGATTTTTGCATTACTATGTTATTAGGCTTGCAAAATTAGATCATGGTTTGATGCAGGATATGAAGTGTCATCTAAATTGGTATTGGAAATTTGGCATCAAAGTGTAAAGAATCATGCACCTTAAGGATGGGCGAGTGATCTCACTTTGGCAGGTGGATAAATACGTTAAGTTAGGTGGGCAAGTAAATGCCTTCTAGGTGGATGAGTGAACGCCTTAGCTGGATGGGCGAGGTAGGTAGATATACGCTTTAGGTAGGATAGGCGAGTGATCGGCCTGATAGCCAGGTGAATAAACACTTTAATCTTCTTGGCAGGTGGATAAACACCTTATTTGGGGCAGTTGAGTGAAATTAGCCTGATAAGTAAGTGGATATACACCTTTGTTAGGGTGGATGAGTCAAATCAGCCCAGTAGGCAGGCGGATAAATGCCTTAGTTTGGTCTGGCAAGTGTTCAACCTAGTAGGTAGGTGGATAAACACCATAGTTGGGGCGGTAAGTCCAATTAGCCCAATAGGCAGGGGATATATGCCTTCATTAGGGTGGACAAGTGAAATCAGCCCGATAAGTAGGTAAATATATGCCTTAGTTAAGGCAGGCGAGTGTTTGGCCTAGTAGGCAAGAGAATAAATGCCTTAGTTTGGGTGGGCAAGTGAAATTAACCTAGTAGGCAGACGGATAAATGCCTTAGTTTGGGCGGACAAGTGTTTGGCTTGGTAGGCAAGCGGATAAACACCTTAGTTAGGGCGGGTGAGTCAAATCAACCTCGCAGGCAGGTAGATATACACCTTTATTAGGATGCATAAGTGAAATCAACCTATTAGGTAGGTGGATATATGCTTTCGTTAGGGCAAGCAAGTATTCAGCTCGATAGGTAGGCAGATAAATACCTTAGTTTGGGTGGATGAATGAAATCAGCCCGATAATATAAGTGGATAAACGCCTTTAGTTTGGGTGGACGAGTATTCGGCCTTGTAAGCAGGCAAATAAATGCTTTAGTTGTTAGCTCTTTGATGAAAATTGTAGTCTTTGGAGTTTTTCTACAAAAGTAATTCTTGTACAAATATTCTTGTAATAAGTTGTGAATAATATATAATGCAACATAACAAATGTGTATTTCACATTTCAAATAGATCTAGATATTTGATCTTGGCTGAAAATAAGGGCATTTATGCTCAAGGAAGACTTGGGGGTAACACTTGATATTTGTGTTGAAATATTTATGCATACATGTATATATAAATAAATTAATTTAATCACATGCTAGAATTTGTAACATTATGTGTAAGAGCAAAGTGAGAGATAAAAGGCAATATTTGAGGCAATGAAGTAGAAGTTGCCTTTGACATTATTTGATATGCCCCATTTAAAAAATAATATTGGGCTCAATAACTTATTTCAATCAAACTTGTATAATTACCCATTATTAATTCTAGAAATTACCTTCTAAAATTAATATGAGATGAGATAATTTTAATTCTAGTTGTTAAAAGAGGCAAGTGCACAACCACTACTTTAATTCTTCAAAATTAAATAATTTTTCTAAGAAGTAAAGATCTAGAACTTTTTTTTATAAAAAAAAAATAAAAATTGGCCGAAAGATTAATCAAGGGCACTAAAGAGAACTGGATTTCCCATTGTCACAATTATGTACAAGTTAGCATAAGTCTATTGGCATAAATTGTCATTTTAGACAAGAATAATTTTTTTTAAGGCTTAAATAATATAAAAAGCTCTATGACTCATAATGATTTTTGAAATATAGTAAACACACTACATGTGTCAGAAGTGGATCCATGCATGTCATCAGTCAAATTATTCACATCACACTTTGTAATTATAACGAAACTCAATGTTGCCACAACTAGTTGCAAGTAAGTGAATATCACTAAAATCCCTTTCTGCTAAAACAATAGTTATGACTAAATCTTGTTTACAAACTTTTGACTAATGGTAGCTTTGTAATTGTTAGTGAAACCATAGTTTTTCTTATAGTAACAATTAATGGCATGTTTAAAATTATTAACAAAATCAATGATAGCCATTTAAGTGGTGGCAACAATCGTAATTCATGGTAAAATACTAGCTAGCCATTAACCAATGGCAAACTTGAAAATTCTAACAAAATCTAAGACACATACCTTATGTGATAGGTGGTGGCAAGCTCATAATTTCAAGTTTCTTATTCTTGGACACTCTTTTATGCAGAACCTCATTACCCTACACACAATTTTTTCTAGACTATCAAACTTGTGGAGATGACATCCATGAGTCCTACGAGTGCAAGCATAGGATCGGAGCCCTTGTTGAAGCTCAATTTTAGCCAAAGGTTCATCCAATGGGAATTATAATCGCAACAAGTTTCAATTGTTACTCAACCAACTGTCTTGTTTTGGAAGTGTTTTATTTTAATTATAAGGCCTTCATGTCATTGGTTGAAGCTTTCTTTTATACAGGAGTGGTTTTCCTACTCCCACATTAAACGTGATAACCATAATCAATTTTGATCATCTCTCTCGCCCATCTTGTTTCGAAAGTACACCGGATGCTTAAAGTGACTAGTATGATAATGATTCAGTTGCTCCAGGGTTCGTCATCATCTATTTGGAATTAATATCAAGCTCATGTGATGGCCGTAAAGTTCCCCTCGAGCATGATCAGTATATCCCATTCTTGTTTGTGTCACTACAATTGTTAAGTATCAAAAGACCAACTTAGAACCATTCCATGACGATCTGCATTCAGGTGAGCTAGACTAGGGATCAGCGTACAAGGAATTGCTTCGCCGATTAGAATTTTTTCTCATAGATGGCGCCACTAGTATTGTTTGTAGATTTTTCCTGTGAGTTTGAACTAGCAAGACAAAAAAAAGAATACTTAATGGGTTAGTTTGGGCAACATCTTTAATGCTTAAGTCAGTATGGGTACTAAGCAAAGTAAAGAATTAATAGAGATAATAGCATACCTGATTGTAGAGACTTGATCTTTTTATATAGGCATCTTGTATACTTCTATTTAGAGTAAGATTTAGTATTGAGATAGAATTCCTATTTTAAAGAAAGTCCAATTAGAGTGAGATTCGAAATCTCTAATAAAGTGAGATATTTATCCTTAGTGAATAATGTTTGTATTGAATTATAATTATATTCATTTGGGTATTTTGAGTGGTACTGTATCACTTCTCAATAGATAAAACATAAAAATAATGCACATGAAATTAAATGAAAATACTTGACTAATTTTTTTTAAAAAAATGAAAGTTTAGATTTTATCTAAGCACAACAAAATTTCCATTTTCAATGCAAGTATATATATATATATATATATATACATGGTCCAACTAGTTAGTTTCACTATAATAAATAAAATAAATAGTAATTTGATTGTTCTTAACTAATAAAAAATTTGACGGAGAGACTACAAAATTTAATAAAAAAAATAAAGGAGTTAGATAATATATTTTTCAAAATATATAAATTAAATAATTAATTTCATAAAATATAGAAACTAAATAATAATTTTCTTAAAAAAAATATAAGCGTCTCATTCTGAGTAATTATATGATACCACCGTAATTTCTTAGAAGATAATTTACATGAAATAACAAATCAATATTATAATGACAAATCAATAATGATGATCTATAAATCAATTATATTCTTATGTATTGAAAATAATTTTTCTTTTTCAAAAATTAAATTACTTTTTCATTTAATTATCATTCTTGCCATTTCATGTATGGGATTATAAGTCCTGTTTGGCATTAAATTTCAAAATTTGAAATCACTTTTCTGAATAAAAATACTATTTTAGATGCTGTTGAGAAAAATAATTTGAAAAATATTATTTTATTATTTTAATATCTTATAATTAAAATTGATTAAATTTAATTTTTAATTATTTTTTAATACTCTTTAATTAATATATTAAAAAAATAATTTTTTCAATAATAATTCAATCAGAATACCAATATGTTAGTGTAATATAATTTTTCTTCATTTTACTACCCTAAGAAGATTTTCTATTAAAGATGTGTCCTTTAAGGGATTCAACGCGTCGTTTTCTGAACTGAGTACACATCAGATTAGAACAGATTCAACGCATTCTTCAACTCCCTGGGCCCACTTGTTTCGAACAACCAATAAGCTACAGAAAGGAAGGTAATGTAATGTGTTTGCCCACACAAAATTAAAGCTATGTTTGGATGGTAAAAAAAATAGCGAGAGAAAAATAAAAATATAATATATATAAAATAGAATCTAAAAATATAGAAATGTTTTTATAATTATAAGTATTTTCTTCCTAAAATTTATTTTCAATTTAAAACTTTCTTTGTTTACTTTTCCATCAAATAAAAATAAATAAAAAATAAATTTTGAAAGAAGCTACTCTAAATTCTACCTGATAACAAATTTAATAATTATTAAATATTTATATTTATATTTAAAAATTTATTAAGGGGAATCTGTGTGTATTGACTGGGCATGATATCCTTTTCGGCTCAAGTAGTATCAGAGCCTCGTAACGTTTTGGGGGTCTCGGGTTCGAGACTCGCCCCTGCGTAAAAAATTGTAACACCCCAAAATTTTAAATTTTATGAGCATTTTTGGTATTTTAATTTTACTTAAATTTCAGGAATTTTTTTGAGATTTTTCGGATTTTAAAGATCGGGTTCGATTTTCGGAAAATATAAACTTTGATGATTTTTAAAAATTAATTTAAAGACCACGTGGCAAAACTAAAAATATATTTGGAGTCTACGTATTTTTCTGAGTTTTCTGGATTTTTTTCGGAATTTTTGGACCTCGTTTTCGGTTCCGAGGCAGAGTAAAAATTTAAAATTTTGTATCCTGAATCGGACCGGCCGAATCGAACCGGACTGAATCGGACCGGTCGAATCGGATCGGCTCCCTTTTTCTTCTTCCCTTTTCTTCCGCGCGTCCCGACCTCCTCCCCTTTTTTCTTTCTTTTCTCTCTCCTCCTGCCCCTGCCGACCACCTCCCCGCCACCCAGCTCACCGCGCGCCTCCCGGTAGTCCCGACCAACCGGCCGCAGCTAACGCGGCGCGCGAACGTCCTCCCCCGCACGCGCGACGTTTCGACTTCCCCTGCCAAAATCCGGTCGATCCGGCCACCAATCGGACCGGGTCTTGTGTCTAAAATCATCTACTCGACGAGAGCTTTCTATAGACACCAAGAACACCGAAATCCATTGAGCGGGTTGTCCGATTTTTGCTCGGGAAGTTTTTAGCCCATTTCGACTTTTGGGCTAGATTTCTCACAAACCGTGAACCCCACGAGAAAACCGAGAGTACCAGCGCGCTCCACTCGTCGAGAGCTTCGCGGCGACATAAATTTTGAATTTTTCCGACACCGTTTTCCGGTGGGTCCCACGAAACTTCGCAGTATTTTTCCGAGCATTTAATGAGCTTAGAAAATTCTGAAAAATTTATGTACTAACCCCCGTGTTATGGGCTTCGTGTAGGTATCCTCAATTCGCGGAAATTCGACAGTTGTCCGGGTCTGTGAATTTTCAGCCAGACAGACCCGTTACCGGAAAAGTCTCCGAATTGGATCGAGGTTTTGGCTATCCCCCCATTGTCAGACGTCCCGAGCGCGTCCCCGAAGTCGGAATCGGCAAAGGTAAACCCGAACCTTGCTTTTTCGTAATATTCTAGTGCTTAAATAGGATTAAAAATCCATAAAATATTCGTGGTAGCTTAGAAAATTATGATTCTTTTTGCAATAGCTTAGTAATATTGCTAAGGACCGCGGGGCAAAGTTTTAGAATTTTTAGAGCTTGTTTGGGCAGTTTTTGCAAAAATGATCAATTATAATGACTAAATTAAAATTTTACATATTATGATGGATGATTGATTTGATGGGCCTAGGAGGGGCTGTGTGATGTGATTGAGTTGTGGATATATGGGTTACGAATATAGAAGTGTGTTTTGAGCCATTTTGCAGGTTGGGTAGGTACTAGGTATAGGAGAGACTCTGCCGGATTTTCGGCACGACTTAGGACGTATTTGATCTTTTTCTTTGTTTGTATTGAGTCAAATTTATTAAATGATTGTAATAAAATTGTCAGGTGAGCCGGGATAGCCTTCTTCCTCCGCCCAGCCGCCTCAGTGACCACCGTCAAGTCTGTGAGTAAAATATTAATTTTAATTGTAATTTCACTATTATTATATGTTCAAGCATGCCCATGCATCACTTATATGCATATATTTATGTAGTTAAACTCTAGGCACGATTTATGTTGCATTGATAACTGTTAAAGTGCCATGATGTTGTTGTGGTAATTTGGAGCAGTGTGCGTGCGTTGGTGTGCGTGTGATGTGGCGTGGACTATGGATAGGACGGGTAGTCACGGCTTGAGTTTTTCGCTGGGACCCGATCCTTCAGGGGGTAGTCACGGCTTGAGTTCTTCGCTGGGACCCCCGATTTGGTTTATTAAGCGAAAGTCCGGCTTGAGTTCTTCGCTGGCACCAGGTTGGATTTAAGAGAGTCAGATAGGGATCAGCTCCCATATATTATGATTGATGCTACAGGGTGCGTGAGTGCTCCAAATTACCTTTTTGATGTTATGATGTGAAAATGTTGTTGATGTTGCATTTCACTCTACAGGGTGCATTAGTTTTAGATAGTTATAGAGATTATGGTTAAAATTGATATTTTACTTTCTGAGTCGAACGCTCACTCCTGTTCAAAAATTTTTACAGGCCACAGGAGGATATTTTTGAGGTTAACCTGCTTTCTCCCTCGCAGGTCGATTACTAATGTTTGTATAAACTTGTTAAATCTTAGAATTTCCGCATGTGTTAGAAATATTTATTTGATTTGGGTCTGTAAACTAAATTATTATTTTGGACCTGTAAACTTAATATTATATGCATGTTTGATGGATTGGATAATGGAGCTGAGCTCCCATTTATTTTTATGCTGATGAGTATGTGGAGGGTGAGCTGAGCTCCCCAATTGAGTATTTATTGTGTTTACAGGTTGGGTGAGTCGAAAACTCCCCGTTGGAAAGTCCATTTTATGGCTGGACTCTGTCCGTTTGATTTCTTGATATTGGGCCCAAATGGGCCTTAGAGTTGGGTTAATGAACAGTTAGGTTTACTACGGGCCTCGGGGGCTTTAGGCTAGCCCAGGTCCTAGTGCCGGTCCGGCTCATAGGTTGGGTCGTGACAAATGTAAAAATTTTTTGAACAGGAGTGAGCGTTCGACTCAGAGAGTAAAATATCAATTTTAACCATAATCTCTATAACTATCTAAAACTAATGCACCCTGTAGAGTGAAATGCAACATCAACAACATTTTCACATCATAACATCAAAAAGGTAATTTGGAGCACTCACGCACCCTGTAGCATCAATCATAATATATGGGAGCTGATCCCCTATACAGCTCTCTTAAATCCAACTCGTGCCAAGAACTCAAGCGGACTTTCGCTAATAAACCAAATCGGGGTCCCAATGAAGAACTCAAGCCGTGACTACCCCAAGGATCGGGTCCCAATAAAAACTCAAGCGTGACTACCCGCCCTATCCATAGTCCACACCACATCACACGCACGCCAACGCACTGCCTCCAAATTACCACAACAACATCATGGCACTTTAACAGTTATCAATGCAACATAAATCGTGCCTAGAGTTTAACTACATAAATATATGCATATAAGTGATGCATGGGCATGCTTGAACATATAATAATAGTGAAATTATAATTAAAATTAATATTTTACTCACAGACTTGACGGTGGTCACTGAGGCGGCTGGGCGGAGGAAGAAGGCTGTCCCGTCTCACCTGACAATTTTATTACAATCATTTAATAAATTTGACTCAATACAAATAAAGAAAAAGACCAAATACGTCATAAGTCGTGCCGAAAATCCGGCAGAGTCTCCCCTATACCTAGGACCTACCCAACCTGCAAAATGGCTCAAAACACACTTCTATATTCGCAACCCATATATCCACAACTCAATCACATCACACAGCCCCTCCTGGGCCCATCAAATCAATCATCCATCATAATATGTAAAATTTCAATTTAGTCCTTATAATTGATCATTTTTGCAAAAACTGTCCAAACAAGCTCTAAAAATTCTAAAACTTTGCCCCGCAGTCCTTAGCAATATTACTAAGCTATTGCAAAAAGAATCATAATTTTCTAAGCTACCACAAATATTTTATGAATTTTTAATCCTATTTAAGCACTAGAAGATTACGAAAAAGCAAGGTTCGGGTTTACCTTTGCCGATTCTGACTTCGGGGACGTGCTCGGGACGTCTGACAATGGGGGGATAGCCAAAACCTCGATCTAATTCGGAGACTTTTCCGGTAACGGATCTGTCTGGCTGGAAATTCACAAACCCGGACAACTGTTGAATTTCCTCGAATTGAGGATACCTGCACGAAGCCCATAACACGGGGGTTAGTACATAAATTTTTCAGAATTTTCTAAGCTCATTAAATGCTCGGAAAAATACTGCGAAGTTCCGCGGGACCCACCGGAAAACGGTGTCTGAAAAATTCGAAATTTATGTCGCCGCGAAGCTCTCGACGAGTGGAGCGCGCTGGTACTCTCAGTTTTCTCGTGGGGTTCACGGTTTGTGAGAAATCTAGCCCAAAAGTTGAAATGGGCTAAAAACTTCCCGAGCAAAAATCGGACAACCCGCTCAATGGATTTCGGTGTTCTTGGTGTCTATGGAAAGCTCTCGTCGAGTAGATGATTTTAGACACAAGACCCGGTCCGATTGGTGGCCAGATCGACCGGATTTTGGCAGGGGAAGTCGAAACATCGCGCGTGCGGGGGAGGACGTTCGCGCGCGTTTTCCGGCCGTTTAGGGCGGCGGCCGGTCGGCTGGGACGGCTGGGAGGCGGCTCCGGTGGTGGGGTGGCGAGGAGAGGTGGTGGCCGTGGCGAGGGCGGGAGAGAGAAAAGAAAGAAAAAAGGGGAGGAGGTCGGGACGCGCGGAAGAAAAGGGAAGAAGAAAAAGGGAGCCGGTCAGATTCGACCGGTCCGATTCGGTCTGGTTCGATTCAGCCGGTCCGATTCAGGATACAAAATTTTGAATTTTTACTCTGCCTCGGGACCGAAAACGAGGTCCAAAAATTCCAAAAAAAATCCAGAAAACTCAGAAAAATACGTAGACTCCAAATATATTTTTAGTTTTGCTACGTGGTCTTTAAATTAATTTTTAAAAATCATCAAAGTTTATATTTTCGGAAAATCGAAGCCGATCTTTAAAATCCGAAAAATCTCAAAAAAATTTCTGAAATTTAAGTAAAATTAAAATACAAAAAATGCTCATAAAATTTAAAATTTTGGGGTGTTACAAAAACAACTCTGCACTAAGAGTGGGCCTGGCGAACCCAGAGCCTGCGCAAGTGGAGTCGTGGTGGGCTTGGACCTGATTGACTGAGAGTTAAGGGGAATCTGGTGCGCTGACTGGGCAGGATATCATTTTCAGCTCTAAATGTCAACTAAGAATTGAAATAGACCGATTTAAATCGGATTAAAATTGATCAAATTCATCTTAACTCGGAATTAAACCAAACGATTTCAAGTTGAATCACTTTTTTGTTGTTAAAAAAAATTAAAAAAGTTCAAAAAATTTGAACTGTTAGATTTAAACCAGATTATACCAAAATAAAAATTGGTTGAGGAGTTCACGATTTCAGTTCCGATCCATCCTTTTAAATGAACTGAAACCAAGGATTCCAGATCAGTTCAAACTGAAACCGAACCGGTGACAGCCTACTTAAAGTTATATGTAACCAAATTATTTTCCTTTTAAAATTTCTTTCAGTGAAATATTAATTAATTAAACAAATCAAAAAGATAAAAACAAAACGCATAAAATAACGTTCTGTCTCTTTGTCCTTTTTTCCCCTTTGCGAATCGGAAAGGAAAAGCAGAAGCTGTCGTCTGCTTCTCTTTCTCTCTCTACTTTCGCTGCAATTTATAGCAGAGGCTTCAAGCTTGTGTTAAATTAATGGAAGACCTTAGAATCTAAACCATTTCTCCAAGACGCAAAAGCGCTTTTCTTTTTTCTTTATTTATAAAACGGCACAGCGTTTTGGATCGGTAATAGAGAGATTGGGAAATTTCTTTAGTCTTAGGGCATATGGCAGACTCATCGAAGGAAGAGCTGTTGCAGCTGATCAAGCGATTCGGCGCTTACATAACTGTCAAGATGTCTAATCTCTTCTCGATCTCTTTCCATAACCTGGTCTCCTCTCTCTCTCCCTCTCTCTCGCTCTCTTTCTATATATATATAATTTTGGTTTGTAATTTTATTTTCTGGCTTGATCTAAAAGGGTTTTGATTCTTAATTTCCTTTCTTTTTGGTTTATTTTATGGGTCATAATTGCGTCTATTCTTTGAATTTCTGCATTTGTTGATAAGATTTTGTGTATATTGCTGTGTTATTTGGAGTCATTGATAGATTTTTAGATTTTTTTTTTCTATCTTTCATGTATTAGTAAAATTCTTGACATTTGAGCCGTCACAATTGGATGCATATGCATATACAGGGACACACCTTTAATCTTGGGGATTTTCTATCCATGGTTGTTTAGTCAGCTGAAGCTTTGTGTGCATTGTGTTAGTGGGTTTTATTTAAGGCCAGATTTGCTTGACTTGTGCTGGAATTCACTAGGATAGAGGAATTTGTGTTGAGTTAATGGTGAACTTCTTGTAGCTAATGCTTACTGGCTTGTGGGTTTTTTTTTTTTAATTTTTTTTTACGTTTTCAGAAATAACAGGAGTACAGTATTCATTACTATCTCACTAGATGCTGTAGCAATTATGCTGATGTAATTGGGAAATATGCCATGTATTAAGCTCTCATTATGGAGAGTCTGCTGTGGAAGATTTTCTTTCCCCTTTGATGGATGACCTTCCATATGTATTTTTCTGTTTATTATTTTTTATGAGAAGAAAAGTATAAATAATGATAAATAGTGGTTTTCATGAAAATAGCTTAGTTTTCCCTTGTAGTCATTAGTGAAAATTGTGGGAATTGATGGTGTTGCTAGTGGTTGGTGACAGCCAAGGTTGACTTACAGTGTTTGGTAAACTAACGGAAACGTGTTTATGCGATTTCCTTATAAGTTTTTTCTTTTCATTAAGTTTGTCAAAGTTCAGAAAGTGGCTTCATCTTCCATTTGTCCATGAAAACAAATGGGGTAAGAAAAGAAAATAAACTTAGGTAGGTAGAGATTGTTCCTTTCTAGTCCCTGATAATTGTCATCTTCCTTAACTTTTTTTAAACAAAATTTCCAGCTTAAAGATGTTAATTGTTCTTGAGTGTTTTCTTCTTGAGAAATGTGTATTATGTTCTTGAGCTAAACTCATGATTGGAATTTGGAAGACTGTACAATGGCCAAACCATCTTGTATACTGCAAAAATGTTGAATGTCTTTTACAAATTATTGGGTCTTAAGTTTAGTTATGTGGCAGGTGTTGTATCAAGAAAGAAATTATTTTTCATTTGGTATATTTGGTAGTTCTCACCCCTTTAAATTGGTATCAGGATTCTCGATCTGTTGGGGCTGTTGCAGGCCTTGCTGTTGCAATAGTCTTTACATGGAGGTTGTTGAGGTCACCTGGCAGACCTCAACGACGGCAACCAAAACGACAATCTCCTACAACTAGTAGCTCTGTTGTCAGTACTCAATCAAATTCAACATTGATACCATCTGGAGTTTGTTCATCATCAGAGGATTTGAGAGCACAAAATGTTATTGATGAATTCTTTCAACCAGTAAAAGTAAGCATCAATTTTTGTCTTGACAACTGAAATGTATTGTTATTGTTTGTGCGGGCTAATGTATTCTTATTGTTTATTTTCTTTATTTTTTCAGCCAACTTTGGGACAGATAGTTAGACAGAAATTAAGTGAAGGAAGAAAGGTAAATATTTGTTGCCTGTCGGATGTAATAAGCATAATATTTCCATTTTCTTACTTATTTTTGCTATTTGTTTGAAGTATATTCTGCTTCCTCAATTTTTAATATGACTTGGATAATTTTATTCATAGATTTCTTGGAAAGCTTTAGTTTATGTGCCAGTTTTGTGTATCTATGGCAACACTCAAGCTGTTCATCAATTCTATAAGTTGAATACTTGTGCAATTGGACTTTGTGTTCAAGTTTTTAGTATCTTCTGAGTAAGAACAAAGATAAACATAAATTCCATGCTGAATCTATTGTTCATTTCCAAAAAAAAAAAAGCCAGTGGGTGGGTGAAACATAGATTGTCGGGTTGCCTCTTAGTCAATAAAACACATGCACTTGCACATTGACAAGTTAGAGGAGTCACTTCCGTGTGCCTTTCATGTGTAGGAGAGCCCACATTTTCTTTAGCATTGGGAGCAAGAGTTGAATTCTCTCATTTGCAAAATGAAATTCTCTTTGGAATTGAGTGCCTTCATGTATATTTATGGAATCTGCATAGCAATATATTTGAATGCATTAGTGTCAGACAATTATTTGAAATGTATGTAAAATGTAGTCTCAGATGCTTTCAGATAATTTTAATTGGGCATCTCTAATTTTTTGAATGACCATTGATGCATTGTTATTTTCTATATTTAGATTATCCTGTCAGATTGAGTGCAATGCCCATATAAATTGGACAGGCAACTTCCTTATAGGTCTTTGGTTTTAGCCTGTTATAATACTACCAATTTTGTATCTGCAGGCCATTTGGTTCAAGTTAGGCTTTACCATTCATCAATGATAATTACTAGTCATCTGTTGGCCATTTGGTTCAAGTTAGCCGCTACTATCTCTATCTGTCAATGATAATTTCTAGTTCTTGTCAAATTCTCAGAACATGTTATGTGGTATTAAAATATTCGCCAAAGCATGCAGCTACACAAATTGCTTTCTTGGCTTTTGTTTTAATTGAGTTTTGGATCTTAATCATTTTATTCTAATGAGATTTCTCAATTGTTGGGGTTATTCCAGTTAATTTTTTTTGTTTCAAAGTAAGAAGCGAAGAGTTCAAACTATTTTTTCATAAAGACAGCCATTCTGCTTAGGGATTCACATCTGATGAATTGTTCTGGGCAGGTGACATGCCGTTTACTTGGAGTAATCCTTGAAGAAAGTGCTCCAGATGAGCTTCAGGTGGTGAAATGCTTTTTGCATTGAAATTTGTGCTTTCAACAGCCGTATGCAAAGGATTAACTTTATTTGTTTTGTTAAGGGCAGAAACAAGCTACTGTGAGGTCCTCTGTGCTGGAAGTGCTATTGGAGATAGCAAAATTTTGTGATCTTTATCTTATGGAAAGAGTTCTCGATGATGAGAGTGAAGTAAGTGCAAACTCTGTTGGGTAAAAAAGTATCTTTTCAAATACTGAAGATTATCAATTTTGCTCAACTATGTTCCATCATGGGTGATTGTGTTTCATTATGCTAGTATACTTTTTCTTATTTTCATAATGCTTGCCTGTGATAGTGTTCACATCTCCCACCTTTACCATGTGCACTTATGTCATTTATTCCCAAAAATTACTCGTGCATGAACCCTGGATCAATTTTAATAGTTAATTATTCTAAAAATTAGCTGGATGTTTCAAACAATGTACTGGAATAATATTCCCAACTTTCCTATTGTTGGATATATTCATATTAATATGTTTTTAGTGAATTTATTATAAGATCTGTTATGATTTTCCTTGAATGTATTTAAGATACCTTAGAAATTTTTGAAGCTTGAGCTGATGGTGGTGTTAACTTAGAATCCATTTCATTTTAGAGTTGATTTATATGCATCAGTACTATTAATTGCTGCCATATTTTACATGGTATATTTAAATATTTATGCTGGAAAACAAATAACTACAAGAATTTGTTGTTATTCATTGATGATATAGCTATATATCAGATATTTTTGCATTATTCTGAGATAGATGCGTGACAGCATGAGATATTATTAGGACCTTTTCTTAAGCTTTTACTTGATGTGTTAATGGTTTTATTTTATTCATTTACTCATCTATTCATTTAGTTTTGAGCATGCTAATTATTTTTTGCATATTGATGGAAAACTTTAAGGATTTTTTTCCTACTTGGGTGACTGTTGGTCAATCAAGTGTTTGCTTTTGCTAACGTAGTTCCATTAACTGTCAATGGTTTAATTTCTTTCCAAGCTTTTTTTTTTCATTTTATCAGTTATGTTTGCTATATTTCTCTTATCATTCATATCATGAACAACTTTCTGTAGCAAAAGGTTCTTGCAGCTTTGGAGAATGCCGGTGTTTTCACATCTGGTGGTCTAGTCAAAGACAAGGTAATTAAAAATGGCTTCTAAATTATGCTGTTTCCAGGGTTTATAACAATCGAAATTACTGATCTTGGAGATTTTATAAATTCATCTATCTACCATAAGTTGTTTCACTTGGGTCATTACTTCATACAAATGAATATGGTATTCCATAGTGCAATTGATACTAGTTTCTTGGCAACAATTTTAGTATTTCATTTTGTATTTATTAATAGGTAGTCATAATAAATTTAGTTAATTTTCTTAATATGGGCTCACCCTGCTAAATTATGAAGATGTTTGTATGAGCTCTCAGTCATTAAACTGAATGAATTTGATTCTTATATGAAGAAGCAGGACAGGCCTGAGGAAAATTATCCCTACTCATTGAACTTAAACTGCTTGAAAATTATTCTTTTTTAACTCTTGAAAAATATTAATACAGTAAATGGCCTCAACCTTTCTAGATGGCCTAAGAAAGAGTGTCACCAATGATATTCTTTCAATATTGAAGCATTATGTACCAGCCATCACCAATGTATTTGCATGCTTAGGATATGCTTTTTTATTCTTAAGTATAATGTGATTATACTATTTATCTGTTATTATATGTTTATATTTGAATTTCGCTCGTTAATATTCCCATTATCTACGCAATTTAATGGAGTGAATATAAATGGAGTTTAAATTGTGCACAAATGGTATATCATCAAAAACAAAGTTACAAAAGTTTGTGGTAGGAAGCTCAAACTTATTAAGAGGGGTCAAATTTAGAAATTCTCCACATTCATAAAATAAATATAATCTGTTTGGTTTGAAATTACTTTTTAAAAAAGTTATAGGGTTAAATATATTTTCACTATTTTCTAATACATGGTTATAGGTTCTCCCACTGCTCCCCTTCCCCTTCCTTCTATAAATATCTTTTTTTTGTTCCTTAAAAAAAAAATCCCTCAAGCATAAATTCTTCTAGCTACAGCCAGTTTGTATTGCAATTTTCATAAGCTATGTTGTTTTAAAAAATTTTGTTAGCTATGATAGGGGCATCTAAGAAGTGACATTCCAATAAGATGAGTGTGGCAGAAGTGTGAATGTTAAGATGAATTTTTGATAACACGATGATGATAAGATTTGGAATGATCATATCTGTCAGATAATACATGTAGCACATATTGGAGATAAAATGAGAGAGTGTCGTTTAAGATGGTTTGTCTTGTACAATGTAGAGAATCAAATGCTCCAATAGAAAGTATAGTAAGTTAGTAGGGGAAAGAGTGAAAAGGGACAAGGGGAGGCGTAAGATGACGTGAAGGGAAATAATATTAAAGGATTTACAAGTTCTAGATATTGATACGGGCTTGATGTCTAATAAAGTTGAATGGCGAAAAAGGATTTATATAGCCGAATCCAACTAGTTAGTTTGGGATTAAGACTTAGTTGTTGTTTTGTCCCACAAGACCTTCATCCAAGATTCATCAATGATTGCAATGCCTATTAAGTTAGTAGTTTTGTTGGTGATTACATGAGCAAAATGTTGTGATGACAATGAAGCTATAAGAAAGATTTATTAATAGGATTTGCCCAATTGCAAAAATTTAATTGAAATTTTTTAATCACATTTTTCACAATAATTTAATAAATGATGAAAATGTCAATTTTGACCTTTGTCATAGTTTAATTTGTCTATTAATATTTTTAGTATGAGAGGTGACATTTTTTTGTTAATAGATGTGAATTGTATACAAATTTATAAATTATATTTAGTAAAACTTTGCTTTTAATTTACTTTAAATATTCATATCAAATCAAATACAAAAAATTGCGTGAAATTAACACTTTGTTCTTGCAATCAAACAAAGAATGGATTGGTTCAGTTATTATACTCGTTTCCATTGTTTGTTTAATTGTATTCTCCGCTGTGTTTCAGTACTGAATATAATCTTTAGGTGGATCTCTTGGTAATTTGTGAATTCAAGGCAAGATAAATGACACAGCAAATATTGGTGGTGTGAGTGGCACAAATGTCTCATTTGGCTGCCGTACGGTATGTAATGGCAGTTACTCAACCAGGGCTGTGGATGGATAACACATATAAATGGAACGAATTTGAATAAGTTGATGTTGAAATGACTACTAGCTTTTACAAAATCAAATGTAAGTGAAAGATAATGCTGCAAAACCCTGATTGAAGCAAATGGAATGTGCAATAAGAATAGAAGACAATGGGAAATTGTGACTCTGTAATGTTATGTTGGGAAGAAAGAAACCTAATGCACTTTGAAGTTTTTGAAACAAAATCCTAATGCCTTATATTGTGTCTGTCATTGGCACATAAAACTTTATTTCCTGCAGCATTAAGCTTTAATTATGCTTCAAATGAGATGGATGATTGTAATTGATAGTTATTTTAGCAGTAATTTTGTAACCTTTGTTTTAAGAGATGGGGATTGTAATGGAAGCTGTCCGATAGATTAAACAAGCTTGGAGAGCACCCTTTTTTGGTCTTCCTCAAAGCTATAAACATTATATTGTGATTAAATATAAAATTTGAATATGGATATGCTAGGCTTTATAGTTTTTAATGTTGCCATTTCATTTTTTCTTTTCCATATTCTTCTTTGGTTCTCTAATTGATGAAAAAGTACACTTTCAGGTTCTCTTTTGTAGCACTGAAAATGGACGATCATCTTTTGTCCGGCAATTAGAACCAGATTGGCATATTGACACCAATCCTGAAATTGTTTCTCAGTTGGCCGTAAATATCAGTATCCAAATACTTGACATATTTTTTTATCCAATACTCATTGTAGTTTGTGTACTCATTGCACTGCCTGCCACCTGAGTTTCCATTTTTCTTTGGTACAGAGGTTTATCAAATATCAGCTTCACGTTTCTCCTATTAGACCTGAGCGGACTGCAGCAAATGTGTTCAGCTCTCCATCACTGGAACAGTTCTTTGGATGTGTTTGATGCTTCACCAGTAAAACGTCAAAGTATAAACCTAAAAAATAGATTTTTCTTTATGTTCAAACTGATTATAGCTCAATGTTCTCTAGAAACCCTTCTGCAGTTGTTGATTTTCCAATGAGAAGTGGCCACAAATTCCATTATTTTGTTTAAATTTTTGCATTAGATCTGGTCATATGTGAACCTTTTTTAGACTGGAAATTTCGCTAAAAGGATTGATTGTATGTAATTTGTATCAGTTACAGGATTCGTAATCGTTGACAATAATTCTGGTGTTCCTATTTGCAAGTGAAAATAGTATTCTGTCTCACTATTTGAAAGATCTTTCTTGAGGTCAATATCTGATGATGCTATTACATATTACATAAAACAGAGTAGCAAGCGGATGAACTGGGTGGTGATTGTGGTAGACGAGATTGTGGGTGGGTAAAGTAATTTGCGATAAAATTATATTTTTATTGTTTTATGGGCGAATTTATCTTTGTTTAGTGGTTTTTTTTTTTTTTTTTTCTACTACTCAAATGGGTAACTTTATTTTTCATCAAAACGAAATTTTGAGTTGTTTCACCTTTCTCTAAGAGATAATTCTCTAAGATAATTAATGCAATAATTATTTTCGTCATTACAGCTCTAGGTTAACCCCAGAGTATGAATTAATTGTCATGTCTCAATAAGTTGTCAACTGTCCTTTTTTTAAAAAAAATTTAATAAGCTAAATTTTATCGATAATAAGATTCGGAAAAACGAGGCAATCAAACTAAACCTAGCTTAAAAGATCAAAATCAGAAAAACCCAACCTAACCTAAGTGAAGAAAATTTGAGGAAGATCATACGAAGCACCAGAAATACAACTGAACTGAAAGATACTTATGTGATAGCATATACAAAAAAGGAAAAAAACCACTGTGAAACTTTGATAAGTTATACAAAAGGGAACAAAGCATTTTGCTCATTTTGTAGATCACCGCATCTCGTAACAAGAATTAAACCTTTGCTTTTTAATTTTTATGAATCAGACTTAAAATCAAACTTTGATTCTAATTCTGGTTTAGTTCTAAATAATTTTAGTATGTTTTCAATTCTAGTTATTATTTTATTTTCATTTCAATTTTAATTCTAATTTTAGTTCACATCTTGATTTTTAAGCCTAAATCTATAGCATTCTTATGTTCATATAAAAAATAGTAAAAATAATATTAAATTTCTAATAACAAGACAACAATAAAAATAATAACACTAACATTGAAATATATATATATATATATATATATATATATATATATATATATATATATATATATATATATTCTCCTCAATAAGAATATTATATTATTTTTTGCATTTTTTTAATTATATAGTCTTTAATTAAAACATACATTTATAATCAAGATTAAAAAGATATTCAAGAGCATGAGTCAAAAATTTTATTTATTTAATTTAAAAGAAAAATTTTATGTATAATAATAAATTATCTACCAAATTATCTACCGAAAGAAAAAAAAAAGCATAATGTGTGCAAATTTTTAATATGTAATAACAATAATAATAATAATAATAATAATAATAATAATAATTATTATTATTATTATTATTATTTCATAAATATTAAATTTTTAATATAATTTTAAATTTATAATTATTCTCAATATAAAAGATATTATTATAAATAATTTTAAAATATAATTCTCGCTATAATCCTACAATTCGCTTCACAAAGCAACGCTTATCATTGATATGACTATTAGTGTCATCATCACCTACAGTCATCATTATAAATAATTTCAGCTTGTGCAAGAAGGATGAATGATGTATTTTTTCGCTGATATTTAAATTTTGTAGTAGTATATCTACAAAATAATTCTAAAAACATAATTAAAAAAAAACGACAATAACAAAAATAAAATATTAAAATTTTAATCATAATTGCATTTTGAAATAAATTAATCAAATATAAATAAAAATTAATATAAAAAAATAAATTTTAATAATTATGATATTTACAATTATTTTAATATACAATAATATTAAAATATGATCTCACATTTAGAGTAATTCTCTCCTTTTCTCCTTTGCATGCTAGAATTTAAATATAAATTATTTTTGTGTATCTCAAATTTTTATATATTATTTAAAATATTAAAATTAAAATTTTGTAAATGAATTATATAGTTATAAAATATTTAAAATTGAACTTTTTTATATATAGTAATTCAAAATATATAATTGACCCTAATTTATATTTTTTTATTAATTTTAATAAAATTAATTTATTAAAATTATATATATATATTTTATAAAGGTGAGTGGGTCAATTAGCTCACTCAACATTACGTGGCTCTGCCACTGAATATATTAAATTACTAATATGTGAGTAAATCATATAATTGAAGACTATGGGATTTTTAATGTATTATGAATAAAATTATTTAAAATTATATGTATGTATGTATATTGCAATATGAATTAAATATAAATACATATAATTTTCATTGAAATTACACATATCTCTCTCTATATATATATATATAAAATTAGTTGTTTGGTTCCGTTCCAATTTAATTTGATTTGAGATAATTTCAATGTAGTTTCATTTCGATTCTTGATGAGAAATTAAAATCAACCTAATATAGTAAATATAAGTTTAGTTCAATATAGTTTAATTCTTATAATAATAATTATTTTTTAATTTTGATAAGATATGGTGCAATTTTTAAATTTAATTCAAAAGTTTAAAGACCATGCATAATGCTAACTAACACTCTTGGGCAATAAAATTCCGAAATCAAAGTATAATAAATAATTAGATCTTATTTGGTTTAATTTTATGATAAAATTTATTTTATTTGTAAGTGAAATCCATAATAGAATTCATTTATAAATGAAATTTTTTTTGTTTGGTATAAAATTTTATATTAAATATAAAATTCATTTTAAATAATATGAATTTTATATTTAAAATAAAATAAAATAAAATAAAATAAAATGATGGTCATATCTCTATATACATTATCTATACATGTGACTTGGCAAATGAGATCCATTAATCTCTATCTTATAAAGATTATCACATATATATTGATATAGACAAAGCCATATGTAATGGAACGGGTCAATTGACCACTCAATTAAAAAAAAAATTCTCTATATATATTATATAAAATTACCTGTATGATCTTTTTTTTTTTAAAATATTATCTATGATGAATCTATTAAAAATTTTTTTTTATTCCGATAAAATCTTTAAAATATTATTATATTTAATAAATTTAAATTTATTAAATTATTTTAATATTTAAAAAATAAATAATAAATTCTGATTTTATATTGTTTTTGTATTTTATATTATATTTGGTATAATAAGGTATATTCATTAGTTTACTGGTAAATTAGCATTAATATTACCTGTTGTAATTACAAGTGTCACGACCCAAATTATAAGTTGGACTCACACTATGACTTGGATCAGCATAAAACCCCCAAAACTTATAGTAAGCCTAACTGTTCTTGTCTAACTATGAAACCCATACTCTAAGCCTTAATTCAAGAAACAAAACTGACAGAGTCCGGTCATAACCTGGACTATTTAATGGGGAGTTTTTAGCTCACTCGACCTGTAAATATAAAATATATCAAATTGGGGAGCTTAGCTCACCTTTACTATCCTTAATCAATCACAAATTAATCAAACGAGAGCTCAGCTCCCTCATCCATAAAACAGTCCATCTCCGATACGCATACATAGTCACATATATATTATTACAACCCCAAAGTTTAGTTATTTTAAACCCAAATAAATATTACATTACTGAGACATACGAAGTTCTAGAATAAAGATAAAGAAAAAGAAGAATACAATAGAATTTCTTTGACTGAATCTGCGAGAAAGAATACAAGTTATACTAAAAAAGGGATCCTCCTGTAACCTAAAAAAATAAGGTGAACAAGAGTGAGTGTTTGACTAATAGAGTAAGATATTGATTTTAAATACAATTTCTATAACTATCTAGGGCTAATGTATCCTTGAGGATGAAATGTGACATATATCAACATACTCAACCAAATTCAAACAATATTCGCACAAAAAATAATTTGGAGTACTTACACACCCGTGTGTCACATCAATCAAATATATATATATATATATATATATATATATATATAGGCGTTGATCCCCTACACAGTTCTCTTAATTCCAACATCTGCTAGCAAGATCAACTCGAGCTGGACTTTATTTTAATAATCCAAATGCGAGGGTCAGCGAGATCAATTCAAAGCCATACTTACTTCGACTTATCACAAAAAAGACCGGGCCTCAAGCGAGACTAGCTCTGTGACACCCTTTACCCGTGTACAGTATATCCGAGTAAGCAATGTCACACGGTGTATCGGCACACTCTATTTTACCTTAATCAATTTTTGTCATAGTTTTGAATATAATTTATGAAATATAATTTATTTTAAGCCATTTATCGAAATTATTATTTATTTGAGGTTCCGAAAATTTTAAAGAAAATCCGGCAGAGTACCGGCTAAAAATGGAGAAAACAGTTCTTCGGAACCTGTGAAAAACACTTCCAATATTCATATTCAATCATCTCAAACTCCAATATCAAAATCTCAACATTTTTTAATTTCATTTCTCAATCATTCGTCTCATGTGATAATCAAGTACCATTCACAGATAGATATTTACATTTTCCATTCACCAACACAATTTTCATTATTTACATGAACATCAAAATACATTACATAAATCCAAATACATATGAGAAAATAAAAAATTAGTTACAAAATACCAAAATGAAACCTAGTGTCCTACCAATGCACTGTGGAGGGTGAGGTGACACGGACACTATGCAGAGCTGCAGGATGGACTCACCCAGTCTGCGGTCTACTGGGCTCACGGTCAGTATCTCCAGAACCTACGCGTGGTAAAAGCAACGCGCTAAGCAATAATGCTTAGTGGTGCAAATAATAAAATAGAAAGAAATAACAGAAATAAATATGCATTGAATATATATGACTTATTTGTTTTGTATTTGTATATCCATTTATTTTGTTAACTTTTTCCACTTTCATTCATTTGGTTGCCCAAGTAACCTATACTGGACGACTGGACTGGATAACGGGTAAACTGGCACTGGGTATCTAGTACCTCGGGCCGTCACACCATCGGTCACATATGTATCTCTCGGTGTGCAACAGAACAGCTAACAAGCTGTAAATAATATTAGGCACGAGGCCAAGTCTCAACACGATGTCAAAATGGCTAAAAGCCATAAAATCACAGAATAGCATAATGCCATGTGCAGTACTGCTAACTGAACCCTATTGGCATGCCAAACTATCCAAACCAATCTTGTTAGGTATACTAGGGCATTTGATACTTTTGAATTCTTCAATTTTTGAATTTCAAGTTTTGGTGTCACTATTCACTTCATTGGTCAACAAAAAAGTTGACTTTTGCATAGAAAATAGGTGCATTGGTTTTAACACTCCCAATGTACCACATTTTGCATTTAAAACTTGTTGGAATAAGTCACCAAATCCATTTCCAAGCTTAGCACTAAGGGGCAGAAATTTCAGATTTTGTACCATAACTTTACTGTTCCATTAGGGACTGTTACAGTGGAAATTTGAGGAAATGGTAAACATGAAAGTTGTTCCTTATTTTGTCTAGTTGAATTTCTTTTTTTGAATTACTCCATTTGGAGTTTTTTAGCTCCAGATATGGTCCAAAAACCACAGCTGGCCGGATTGGAAAATTGCAGAATTTACCAAATCTACAGTACCATGAACAGTGACTGCCATTGCCTTGTTGGATAGGTTCTGGTCATAATTTGGGGTAGGTTTCTTCATGAAAGTTGTTTGTCTATATCTTATCTTGTTGCTGTAAAAATTTCAGGTCAAATGGACCATTCTACAGTGAGTTATGGCCAAATGAACAGTTACTGTTCATTTGGTCATTCTGCAGAATTTGCTTGCAGGGTATCCGGATTGGGGCCAACTTTTGGTCCACTTGCTTTGGTCTTTTGAGCTTGGTTTCTTCAGAAAAATTGTTCCATTATAAGTCTAGTTTCATGTCCAATTGGCCAAACACCAATTGAACCTACACAGCCAAAGATATGGCAGTCCAAACAGGCTGGACTCACAGCCTCCCTGCTGCTGTCACTAGGCAGCCTACCAAAACACTTTGTAACACTCTAATGCACTTCAAATTATGGTCAACTTACCTCAAATGGTCACTAATTGACCATTAGAATGTTCTTTAACAATTTCATAAGCCAAGTCTAAATTTCACTCCCAAAACCCTAATTCCCATTATGAGTTTTCACAACATACCTTAATTAACTAACTAATCCATTATACTTATATTTACATACTTTAAACATAATCACTAGTTCACTCCAAGTCCATCAAAAACACTCAATCTTGTTCCTTCCTTAGGGGCAGCCGAAATCCATGGGGTATATACACTTAACTTTTATTCATTTGATTCACAAATTCATACTTATTTTAAGTCATTAATATGGAGTGAAAGAGGTATAAGTGTACATAGGCACTAACCTCTTGTAGGGCAGAATTTTCCAAGCTTAAACTTCACTTTCCTTCCTTTTCTAGGCTGCCAAACACTTCCCCAAGAGGTATGGACAAGTTTTAATGAAAGGTGTCTAAGGTTTAGTAGTGGAAATTCATGGGAAAAATGGAAGTGATGCAAGAAATTTCTATGGAGGGCTATGGAGGGGAGGTCACGGCTTGAGGAAGAAGAAGAAGAAGAGCAGAATTTTTTTGGTATTCTTTTGTCTCTTTTATTTGTTAATTAAATGGTTGTTTGATTATAATTGGTGAAAACTTTTAAATGACATCATAATGATGTCATATTTGGCATTTTATTGTATTTTCTTTTCTTTTCTTTTCTACTAACTTCAAATTAATTTTTCATCAACATTAATTCATATTTTATGTCATAATAATTATTTACTCAACTGGACAAGTCGGCCAAAAATCGTCTCTGAAGGCGAAATGACCAAAATGCCCTCCGTTTGGCTTAACGGGTCAAAATTGTCTGCACCGATTGAAAAATTTTTCTAAATATTTTCTTGGCATTCTAATGCCATAGGAACCTCAATGACCCTTCTCTGAAGTCCCAAAAATTATTTTTACGAATTTTTTTCCCGGGTCCAGGGCTCCTAGTTGCGAGAACCGCAACTTACCTTTGGTTACCCATCGCTTGGGCACCGGCTCATTTGACTTGGTTGTATTTTATTTCTAAAATTTTTCCTAAATTTTTCTTATTAATATTTGAGTTAATTATGGTCCTTCACTTTAATTTAAATATTTTTCCGGACGTTCTAGCTGTCCGGATCGACACCGGTCACCGGAACAGTAGAATGTACGGAGTTGCTACCGGGAGGGTGTTACAAGCTCAAGTTGATTTGCTCGTTCTACCTATATCTAGTATTACACCTCACACACGCCGACACACACACACAGCTCCAAATTATCCTAAGGCGATACCCATATTAATTTCATCAAATAATAATGCAACATAAAGGGTGCCTATAATAGCTATATACATATAATTATAAGTGAATGCATGAGCATGCCTTATATGTATAATAATATTAAAATTATAAATAAAATCAATATCTACTCACAAATCCACCAGATATCACTGTGGTGGCTTGGCGGAAGAAGAATGCTGATTTTGATCACCTAAACAATTATATTAATGAATTTATCAGTATCAACACAAAATAATTATTTAAAAATTGAGGGTGTTATATTCTTCTCCCCTTATAGAAAATTCGTCCACGAATTTTATACAAGGTAGAATAAAAATACAGAATTACATATTAAATAAGTACGGGTACTTGTTACGCATATCCCGCCTTGACTCCCAACTGCATTCCTCCACTGATTGGCTCCTCCACAAAACCTTAATCATAGGGATCTGCTTTGACCGAAGCTGTCTTATTTGGTAGTCCATTATGGTAACAAGTTGCTCCTCGAAGGTCAAGTACTCATTCAACTCCACTGTATCTGGCTGTAGCACATGAGAAGGATCAGGAATATACTTCCTAAGCATAGAGATGTGGAACACTAGGTGGACGTAAGAAAGGCCTAGTGGTAACTCCAACCGGTAGGCAACTGCCCCTACTCTATTTGTGATCTCAAAAGGTCCTATGTAACGGGGTGCCAACTTGCCTTTCTTTCTAAATCTCATAACCCCTTTCATAGGAGAAATATTCAAGAGCACATAGTCAGCCATTGCAAATTCTACATCTTTCCGCTGTAACATCCTCCCGGTAGCAACTCCGTACATTCTACTGTTCCGGTGACCGGTGTCGGTCTGGACAGCTAGAACGTCCGGAAAAATATTTAAACTAAAGGGAGGAACCATAATTAACTCAAATATTAATAAGAAAAATTTAGTAAAAATTTTAGAAATAAAATACAACCAAGTCAAATGAGCCGATGCCCAAGCGATGTGTAACCAGAGGGAAGTTGCGGTTCTCGCAACTAGGAGCCCTAGACCCGGGGAAAAATTCATAAAATAATTTTTGGAACTCCAGAGAAGGGTCATTGAGGTTCCTATGGCATTAGAATGCCAAGAAAATATTTAGAAAAAATTTTCAATCGGTACAGACAATTTTGACCCGTTAAGCCAAATGGAGGGCATTTTGGTCATTTCGCCTTCAGAGGTGATTTTTGGCCGACTTGTCCAGTTGAGTAAATAATTATTATGACTCAAAATATGAATAAATATTGCTAAAAATTAAATTGAAATGTGGTAGAAAAGAAAAGAAAAGAAAAATAGTGGAAATTAAGGATAATGACATCACATGATGTCATTTACTTTCTCCCAACCAATCACCATTTAACAAGCTTCCTTAAATCACTTAAAAGAGTCAAAGAAGACCAAAAAAATTCTGCTCTTCTTCTTCTTCTTCCTCAATACGTGAACCTCTCCTCCATAACCCTCCATGAAAACTTTCTTCAATTACTTCCATTTTCCCATGAATTTCTACTATAAAACCCTAGACACCTTTCATTAAAACTTGTCCACTCATCTTGGGAAAGTGTTTGGCAGCCTAGAAAAGGAAAGAAAGTGAAGTTTGAGCTTGGAAAAATCTGCCCTACAAGAGGTTAGTGCACCTATCTACTTAAAACCCTTATTTTCCATGTTAGGGACTAGAAATCAACATGAATTTGTGAATTAAATGAACAAAATTTGTGTGTATGCCTACCATGAATTTCGGCAGCCCTAAGGAAGGAACAATAATGGAGTGTTTTGATGGACTTAAAGTGGATTAGAGATCATGTTTAAAGCATGTATGCATGTGGTTAGTGAATGAGTTAGTAATTAAGGCATGTTGTGAAAATTTATAATGGAAACTAGGGTTTTGAGAGTAAAATGTGGACTTGGCTTATGAAATTGTTAAAGAACATTCTAATGGTCAATTAGTGACCATTTGAGGAAATTTGACCATAATTTGGACTGAAATATAGCATGGCAAAGTGAATGAGTATGCTGCCCAATGAGTGCAGCAGGGTAGCTGTGATTCCAGCCCACTTGGACTACCATATCTTTGGCTGTGTTGGTCCAATTGGTGTTTGGCCAATTGGACATGAAACTAGACTTATAATGGCACATTTTTGCTGAAGAAACCATGCCCAAAAGACCAAAGCAAGAGGACCAAAAGTTGGCCCCAATCCGGGTACCCTGCAAGCCAATTCTGCAGAATGACCAAATGAATAGTGGCGATAACTCACTGTAGAAATGGTCAATTGACCTGAAATTTTTACAGCAACAAGTTAAGACATAGAAAAACAACTTTCATGAAGAAAACTACCCTAAATTATGACCAGAACCTAACCCAAATGGCAGTCACAGTCACTGTTCATGGTACTGTAGATTTGGTAATTCTGCAGTTTTTCCAATCCGGCCAGCTGTGGTTTTTGGACCATATCTGGAGCTACAAAACTCCAAATGGAGTGATTCAAAAAAGGAAATTCAACTAGACCAAATAAGGAACAACTTTCATGTTTGCCATTTCCTCAAATTCCCACTGCAACAGTGCTTAATGGAACAGTAAAGTTAGACTTCAAAAACTGAAAATTCTGCCCTCTTGATTTTAAGTTTAGAAATGGTATGGGTGCTCAATTCCAACAAGTTTTAAATGTAAAATGTGGTGCATTGGGAGTGTTAAAACTAATGTACCTATTTTCTATCCAAAAGTCAATATTTTTGTTGACCAATGAGGTGAATAGTGACACCAAAACTTGAAATTCAAAATTTGAAATTAGAAATGCATCTAGGGGACTTTAAATTGCAATTGGCAATTAATACTAGCAAATGTAAAACTCAAAATGTGGGATCTTGGTGTAATTAGAATTAATATATCCATTAAGTATAAAAAAAAGTCAACATTTTGGTTGACTAGTAAGGTGAATAGTAATCAAAATGATTAGTAAATTAAGACGAAGACCTAGAACCAATTCTAAGCTTAAATGCTTAGAATTGTATGACAAATGTGGACTATGCATCCTAGTCAAAATTGCTAAAAAAAGAAATTAAGGCCATAAATTTGAAATCCATGAAATATTCATGGATTACTTGAAACATGAAAAATAAGTCACCTAATTGATGTGAATAGATAGTTAGGGCTTATATGCCCATCACAAATGGAATTCATAAAATATTAATAACTCAACTTGAAATATAAAATTTGTGACTACATAAGTAGATTCTTAAATGTATAAATGAGAAAGGAAAAATGTTTTGAATACAATGGTACATGTGAACCATTGGTTAGAAGTGTGATTAATATGAATAACACAATGAATGAATAAATGAACCATATTAATGTATGAATGAGACATTAGTTCTCATTATTGTAGAGAGGAGAAGTATTTTGAGTACAATAGTAAAAAAGGATAATTGATGTGAATTGTGATCATATAAATGATCAAATGAATGTATGAATTATAATTGAAATTTATCATTAAATAATGAAGTCATAAAACACAATATATTAATATTTAATGATATTATGTGTCCTTGTATTGCCTAGACACGTGTGTCAGATTGGATAGATTGGCATGCCAATAGGGTATTGTTTTAGCAGTACTGTGAAAGGCTTTATGCCTGTATTCATGGCTTTATGCCTGTATTCATGGCTTTATGCCCGTATTCATGGCTTTTATGCCCGATTATGTGATATCATGGCTTTTTAGCCATACTGACTACATACATGGTTGACGTTCTGCGTCCCATGGTATGACGGCCCGAGGCACCGCGGTGTCTAGTGCCAACGACCCATTATCCAGTTTAGTCAGCCTGTCGTAGGTTACTTGGGCAGTGTAATTTATTGAAATAAATTAAGACTATTAGTAATTAAAAATATTAGAAATGAAATAAATGAGTTAATAAGACTTCAAAAGAATTAGTTAGAATTATGAAATGGTCCAAACCACATAAAAATTGTTAAGTAAAATGATAAAAGAGTTGCAAAAATAGGTATAACTTAACTAAATGTTTTAAATGTACCTTCTATTGCCATATGAATATAAACTGAGTATTTTTATTAATTCTGTATATTGTACATTATCTCTGTGAATTTAGGAATTAAACGCTTCCAAAGTGAAACAAATTAGAACAAAAGATAATTAATATTAGACACATTGTATTAAATTAAATTGATTCTTAAATATTCAAATTATGCTCCTTTCTTTCTTTATTTGTATATTTTATTTTCTTGTTATATTATTGCACCACTAAGCAGCAATGCTTAGCGCGATGGATTTGTTTCCTCGCGCAGGTACTTTGTCTAAGATTTTCGGAGTCCAGATCTGCAGAAGTGTCGGAAGTATTCAAGGTTATCACCTCCTCAGCAATGCATGTAGATAGGGCCCATATAGATCATATTTTGTATTTAGTATGAAATGCTAGATATTGTATTATAATGTAGATTATGAGCAGGTAATTAATAGAAATGTAATGTAATTTAATAAATTAGCTTTTTCATATGTACTTAATTTATATATTATGTAAATTATGAAATTATGTAAATTAAAGGAATTTGAAAATTTTACTTATGTGATTTGAGCATGAATGAGATTGTATGGATTCGAAGACAGATTTGAAATATATAGATAATGCATGGAAATGAATATGAAATTGAGATATATGAATGAGATGTGAATTATGAGATAGTTATGAAAATAATTGATGAGATTTTATTTGTAATATATTATTGAAACTTTCAAACAGGTAAATAGTAAAATACGTCAACTGGTAATAAAATAGGGGAAACTCCGCTGGTTTCTCCGTCGAAAAATAATTAATATTAAAATATAACGAGATCAAAATATGAAAGGAATAAAGTAAGATAAGATAGGGTGCTCCGGCACCGATTGTAGCACGCCTTGCTCGGCTACACTATAGTCGGGTGAGGGGTGTTACATCCGCCTTGGATCTACATAATTCTTTTGCCTGTTGAAAGTTGGCTTTAAACATTCCCTGATCAAAGGAACTATCTCTGAAGTGTAATGCACCAGATCTAAATCATATACTCTTGCCTCTCCAATTTCTATCCAATACAGAGGGGATCTACACTTTCTGCCATATAATGTCTCATGAAGTGCCATTTTGAAATAACTTCCTTTGCATGCACCTTATCAAAAATCATTGCTAATCCTATTTGGCCATTGAAGTATTAGCAATACTTTTCTCCATGATAAAAGCACATGTACTTCTTAGTTCCGTGATATTATGAGCTTTTTGTCATGACTCAACCTATGGGCCGGACCGGGCATAAAGCCCCCAAGGCCGGTAGTAAGCCTTACTGTTCCCAAACCTATGACCAGGCCCATAATTTAGGCCCAACATGCATATAAAAATAATTTAATTAAAATATTATAATTTTATTTCGGGCCAACTTAACCCAATAATTATCAGAAACTCAAATTAGGGGAGCCCAGCTCAGCCCGGTTACATCATTTACAAATTATTTAAGTATCATATAAATCTTTATTTATTAACCTCAAGAATTTAAATTAACATAATTCCTAACAGGGTTTATACTACTGCTAACACATGCAGAGTTCTAAATTACAAATTTAGAGAATAATAATAAAATTAAGTAATTTTTGATCACTTGCAAGAAAAGAAGCAGGTTATTCTGAAAAAGGTCTCCTATTGTAGCCTGGAAAAATAGGGTGAACAGGAGTGAGTGTTCGACTCAGAGAGTAAAATATCAATTTTAACTACAATTTCTATAGCTATCTAAAGCTAATGCATCCTAAGGATTAGAATGCAACATCATCAAAAATTTCATACAAATCACATCATAACAGTAAAAAGGCAATTTGGAGCACTCACCCACCCAACACTGTTCAAACAGTACATATATGGGAGTTGATCCCCTATACAGCTCTCTTAATCTAACATCTACCAGCGAGTGTCTTTCAAATCGGACGTTCGCTTAATAAACCAAATGCGGGGTCCCAGCGAGTGTCTCTCAAGCCGTGTCTACCCTGACTTATCCATAAAGGACCGAGTCCCAGTGAGTGTCTCTCAAGCCATGTCTACCCGTCCTGTCCATATTCAATACCATACCACATGCACGTCAACGCATGCACACTGCTCCAAATTACCACAAATAACATCCATGGCACTTCATCAATTATGAATGCAATATAAAACGTGCCTAGTGTTTAACCACATAGATACATATTTATAATTAAAATTAATATTTTACTCACAGTATATCGAGGACTATTGTGGTTGCTGGATGGAAGAAAATAGCTGACCTTGATCACCAAAATAATTATATTATAAATTTATTAGTATTAAGTCAAAATGAAACTCTAAAGAGACAACAGATAGCCTAATTCATGCTGGAAATTTAGCTCATAGGTTGGGTCGTGACAAATGTGGTATCAAAGCTTAGGCTCCAGATTCATGGGAAATACATGTTTAAGGCTTAAGAAGAGTCTGGTTAGGGGTTCACATGCAGAGTATAGAATCCTATTTCATCTTCTTCTGTAACTCCTTGTTTCTAACTTCTGTGTTATACCTCTGGTAATATAAGAGTGTTTCAGTTAGTGTCTTGGTTTTCATGAAGTACGTAGAGATGTAAAATAGAGTTAGCAGACATGTTGAGGTCTGCCACGAGGATACGTACTCCAAGAAATGCTATCACACCTTACCCCTCAGTAAGATGTAACATGATCCCGTAGTACATCTAATGAATTATCATATTTCGCCTACCGGTAACCTATTTAATATACTACAAGGGATTTTAAAATAATTTTCTTACTTTTTGAAAGTGGTGAGCACTTTTGGTAGGAATTAAAAACTTTTACTTAAAGTTTAAGATTAGTTAAAATTTTTTGTACATTTTTATTTTTATGCAAATTTTGGAAAATTTTCGGCAAAGTGCCGTCTATATTTGGGAAAAATAGTTCTTCAAACACCTGTAAAAACACTTCCAATAATTTATTTCATCAAAATTCAACTACAACCACAACACAAATCAACATCATTTCTCCCAACTCCATAATTCAAAACAATTCTCAATTCAATTGTCTTCAGAAATAATATTAAATAACTTCATTCATATTCCACTAAAGAAAAATTAATTTACATTCGTTACAAGACTCAAAAATAAGTTTGAATATTACAATAATTTGCACTTCCATTACCCACCCAAAATAACATTTCAAAAGTTTTATACATCTGCTCAAATAATTTACACACATATATTTATATGCATAATCAAATCTAATAGACAAGGGTATAACTAAATACCCGTACAAAAGCCTCAGTATAGTCCCAACAATCAGCAGCTCACTTTGCTGCCTTTTTCCTTATTTCTATCTGCGACAGCAAAGAAAGCTATCGCTGAGTATAAAAATATTCAGTGGTGCACAATAAAATATAAAATGCAAAATATAAAACATTTGTTATTAATTCACAGTTCAAATATTTTACAATAACATTTCAATTTTCAAATCACATTTATCACAAATCACAATTTAAATATTTCACAATTTTCAAAGCTTAATATAACACAAATTTGATCAAACAATTTAATAAACAAAGTGTTGCCAATCAATAACACAACTTAGGCCATGAAACAAAATTTCTAAACATGCCGTGTTGTACACCATGACAAGGCAAACTCACCCCACTAATCGAAATCAATGAGGGAGGTGGCTAGCTAGCTAATGAGTACTCATCCAAACTCACCTCAAGCTAGGAAGTCAGAGAGAGAGGAATATAATTATACTCACCCCATAAATGGAGGAGGAACATAGTGATATTGCCATGCCAAGTGTGAATAAAAAATAATTTAAATCAAGTTATTCAAACATTTCACGCAAAACACAAATCAATTCCCAATTCAAATTTCCATTCATAAAATGGCAACACAACATTTCTCGAAATCCATAATTAGTACAACTAATTCACAATGCATAGCTAAATAAGTTTTCAATTAGAAAACGATAAATTAAAGTTTATTGTGCACAAACCTCTTTTGTCGACTCAATTTACTCAAACTTTCGTTTCTCCTTCAAAGATCTCTTTCCAACTGAAACACATAAATTTAAAGTGCTTCAGTATCCATTTCTAATACTTAAATTCCAACAATTTCTTTACAAACCTATCCTTCCTATTACGGTTTATAAATTTTAGGTCTTTCACATTTTTGTGTTTTGTGGCACTATTCATGTCAAAACATTGACTTTTCTATACTTAATAGGTTTATTAGTTCTAATTGTACCCATATACCACATTTTGGATGTCAATTTTGTTGGCATTGATTGTCAATTCAATTTCTAAGTCTCCTAAGAGAAATTACAATTTTTCAGTTTTGGTCTCCTATTTTCTACTGTTCCATTGGTCTGGTTACTGCGGGAATTTGGCTAAGTGTCCTCCATCATAGTTGTTCCTTATTATCTTAGCTTTAATTCCCTTTTTGAATCACTCCATTTGGAGTTTTGTAGCCCTAGTTATGGCCATTTGAACATGGCTGGCCAGATTTGGTGTTACCCAGAATTCAAGGCATTTTCTAGATGTTGGCAGTTTTTGTACAGGTGACTTATTGGACAGGTTATGGTCAAAATTTGGGTTTGTTTTCTCCATAAAAGTTGTAGGGCTATGTCCTAGTTTTCTATCGGTATAAAATTCAGGTCATTTGGACCTTCCTAGACCAAGTTATGGTCATTTACGTAACTACTGTTTATTTGGTTATTTTTGTACAGGGCAGTGTGCCCTAATCCGGATTTAGCCTAATTGTTCACTAAGTTATGGTCATTTTCTGGGCATGATTCCTGAATGAAAAATGGTCAATTTTGTGTCTAATTTCATTCCCAATTGGCCTCACACCAATTGGGTAAGTAAATTTTCAGTTTTGATTCCTAAAAGGGACCTAAGTCAAGCTGCCTACAGATTGACCTTCACCAATCTGAATTGAAACTTGGTTCTAATAATTCATACACACTACAAATGGTCACAATTGACCATTTCTCAACTCAAATAAGGTCAATATCATCATTTGACCAATTCTCAAATTTTTCTTCAATTTTTCACATGCTCAAAACCCTAGCTACACATTTCAAAGTGTACATTCATATCAAACCCCTCAAACTCATTCATATCAAACCCTAACCCTAGCTGGATGAATTTCATGTTTGGTCCCTCAACAATTGTTTTTGTTTGATTTTAAGTTGATTTTTAGTTTAATTAAGATACAAACACAACAATTAAACTAAGATTTCCAAATTCAATTACATACCTCAATTAGAGCTTTTCCCTCTTCCCAAATTCCACTTCTTTCCTCTTCTTTTTGTTCCTAAGTTGCTTAGCAAGGTCCAAAGATAAGATTTAATTAAGAAACCTACAAGTTTTATGGCTGATTTTTGGCTTCACTCGAGCTTGGAGTTGTGTTTCCATGGAGGCTTGTGAGAGAAAGCAAAGGGAAGAGAGAGATGGGGCTGTTGAAAATGAAGAAGAAGAATGTAATTTTTTTCTTTTTATTTTTATATTTTAATTATTATGATTTATCCTAAATTTCAATTTTAAAATATTAGGTTTATTGCATCATGCTTATCTCATGCATGATGCAAATAAACTTTTTCTTTTCTTTCTTTTTCTTTTTCATTTATTTTTTCATTAGTTCTTTAATTTAATTCTTAATCTCGAAATTTTCTTTTCTCCAATTTTATTGGACAGTTAGGTCAGAAATCAGCTCTAGGGGTAAATTGACCTAATCGCCCATCGCTGGTTCAATCTGGTTTGCGAGTTATTCGATATTTCTTTTGGATTCCTGACCTAATTATTTGACCTGTTTAACAACTCTTTTTCATGATTTTCTCTTTTTCACTGTGTTCGCAATGGTCCTAAGGACCGCGGTGTCATATTTTATGGTTCAGAATTCGGGTTACGATTAACCTCGCAGTCATTTCCCAGGGAGGTCATCCATCGCTGTGACTTCTGGCTCATTTAAATTCTTGTGCTTTATTTTTCTTCTTTATACTTAACTATTTAGCAATTACTAATTATTTTCATTCATGGCTTTCTAGGTGTCTTAAACATAGTTCTAGTCCTCTTAATTGTCTGGACCGATACCGGTCACCGGAACAGTAAAATATACTAGGCTATACCAATAGGGGGGTTACAATTCCCCCCCCCCCCTCCCTTAAAATAAATTTCGTCTCGAAATTTTACCTGGTATCAGTTTCTGAACAGCTGTGGGTGTTGTCTCCTCATGTCCTCCTCTCGTTCCCAAGTAGCCTCCTAGCCTGAATGATGGTTTCACAGCACTTTCACTAACGGTATCTGCTTGTTCCGTAGCTGCTTCACCTCATAAGCCAAAATCTTTATGGGTTCTTCCTCATATGTGAGGTCTCAATTTATCTCAATCTCTTATACTGGTAGTATATGAGATGGGTCAGATCTATACCTCCTCAACATAGACACATGGAAGATATTATGTATCTTCTCCAACTCTGGAGGTAGTGCCAAACGGTATGCCAAAGGACCCACTCTCTCCAGAACCTCATATGGCCCAATGAAACGAGGACTTAGTTTTGCCTTTCTGCCGAATCTCATAATTCTCTTCCAAGAGGAAACCTTGAGGAATACTTTCTCACCCACTGCATACTCAATATCCCTTCTCTTCAGATCAATATAGGACTTCTGACGGTCTGATGCAGCTTTGAGTCGATCTCTAACCAATCTGATTTTCTCTTCAGTTTGCTGAACAATTTCTGGCCCAATTAACTTTCTTTCACCTACCTCATCCCAACACAATGGGGTTCTACATTTTCTGCCATACAAAGCTTCATATGGAGGCATTCCAATGCTTGATTGGTAACTGTTGCTGTAAGCAAACTCAATCAAAGGCAAGTGTGTGTCCCAACTGCCCTCAAACTCAATCACACAAGCCCGTAGCATGTCCTCCAAGATCTGAATTACTCTCTTAGATTGGCCATCTGTCTGTGGGTGGAATGTCGTGCTGAAGTTCAATCTAGTTCCTAGGGCTCTCTGAAGACTACCCCAGAATCTAGAAGTGAACCTAGGATCTCTATCTGATACGATGGATACTGGCACTCCATGCAGTCTTACTATCTCATTAATGTACAACTTGGTCAATCTTTCTAAACTGTAGTCCATCTGGACTGGCAGAAAATGAGCAGACTTGGTCAATCTATCTACTATAACCCATACTGCATCATGACCCTTCTGTGTCCTTGGAAGTCCCATCACAAAATCCATAGTTATTCTCTCCCATTTCCATTCCGGTACTGGTAGTGGATGTAACAAACCAACTAGTACTTGATGCTCTGCCTTTACTTGCTGATAAGTTAGGCATTTGGAAACAAATTCTGCTACATTTCTTTTCATACCCATCCACCAGTAGTGTTCTTTCAGCCCTCTATACATTTTTGTGCCACCAAGGTGCATAGCAAAAGGAGACTCATGTGCTTTCTTCAAAATGATCTGTTTCAAATCAACGTCATTAGGAACACACATTCTGCCCTAGTGTAGCAATAGACCGTCATCTCTTACTGAGAATTCTGGTTTCTTGCCTTGTCTGACTTCTTCTAACAGCTTCTGATACTTTTGATCATTCTGAGTAGCCATTCTGATATGATCAATCAACACTAGCTGTACATGCCATGCAACTGCTGTTTGCCCCTCATCATTAATTTCTAAGCTGGCATGCAATACTCTCAACTCATGTACCATAGACAAAGGAGAAACCCATAGACTTGCCACAGTCTTACGACTTAAAGCGTCAGCCACCACATTAGCTTTCCCTGGTTGATAGTCTATCAGACAATCATAGTCTTTTATCAACTCTAACCATCTCCTCTGTCTCAAATTCAACTCCTTATGAGTGCCCAAATACTTTAAACTCTTATGATCTGTGTAGATGTAGCACTTCTCCCCATACAAATAGTGTCTCCAGATCTTAAGAGCGAACACAATAGCTGCAAGCTCTAAGTTATGTGTTGGATATAATTCCTCTCATGCGGTTTCAGCTAGCGTGATGCATAGGCAATGACATTCTGCTCTTGCATCAGTACACAGCCTAACCCATTGTGAGAAGCGTCACTGTAAACAGTATATTCTTTACCCGAGGTAGGTAAAGTAAGGATTGGAGTTTCAATCAAACATTTCTTTAACTCATCAAAACTCTGTTGGCATTTATCCGTCCACTGAAATTTTACATCTTTTTGAAGTAGCTTAGTCAATGGAGATGCCAACATGGAGAATCCCTTCACAAATCGGTGGTAGTATCCAGTTAAACCCAGAAAACTGTGATTCTCCGTGATATTTCTGGGTAGTCTCCAATTAAGGACAGCTTTATCCTTACTTGGATCTACCTTGATGCCCTCTACCGATACTACGTGCCCCAAGAAGGATATTTCCTTCAACCCAAATTCACACTTCGACAATTTGGCGTATAGCTGTTTCTCCCTCAAAGTCTACAGTACAATCCGCAGATGTCTATCATGCTCTTCTGCACTCCTCGAATTGACCAATATATCATTTATGAATACCACAACAAACTAGTCGAGGTATGGTCTGAAGATAGTGTTCATCAGATTCATAAAAGCAGTCGGAGCATTATTTAACCCGAATGGCATGACCAAGAACTGATAATGGCCATAACGGGTTCTAAAGGCAGTTTTAGGAATACTCTGCTTTTGTACTTTCAGCTGATAATAACCTGATCTCAGGTCAATTTTGGAGAACACAACTGCACCCCTCAACTGATCAAACAAGTCATCAATGTGGGGCAATGGGTATATGTTCTTTATTGTCACCTTATTCAACTGCCGGTAGTCAATACATAAACGGAGAGTGCCATCCTTCTTCTTAACAAACAACACTGGCGCTCCCCAAGGTGACACACTAGGGCGGATAAAGCCCTTATCAAGCAGCTCTTGCAACTACACTTTCAACTCTTTCAATTCTGCTGGTGCCATTCTATATGGTGTTATAGAGATTGGATCCACACCGGGCATAATATCAATTTCAAACTGCACCTCTCTTTCTGGAGGTAATCCTGGCAAACTCATCAGGGAACACATCCGGAAAGTCACATACTGCAGGGATGTCCCTCAATGCTAGACTTCCCACTTGGGTGTCTATCACATGTGCCAAGTATGTTTCACACTCCTTTCTGATCATCCTTCTGGCTAGTGCAGCCGAAATGACATTTGATGGCAGTAACTGCCTCTCCCCATGTATTACCACATCACTGTACAGAGGGAGACCAAAAGTGACTGTCTTCAGTCTACAGTCAATCATGGCGTGATGCCTGGCTTACCAATCCATGCCCAAGATGATATCATAATCTCTAAAGGGCATTTCAATTAAATTTGACAGAAAAATATGTCCTTGGATCACCAAAGGACAGTCTCTATATATTCAGTTGACCCAGACCTCTTGTCCTAACGAACTAGTTACTAGCACTTCAAAATCCATCTTGACACATAGAACAGCAAGAGAACTAACTATGCTAGCACTAACATACGAATGGGTTGAACTCGAATCAAACAGTATAAATACATGTTGATCAGAGATAAAGAATGTACCGGCTCCAACATCGGAAGTCTCAGCCTCTTCCTGTTGTCTCATCGTGTAAACCCTAGCTGGAGCACTCCATTGTGCTGACTGGCTAATAGTACCCTGACTGCCAGAAGCATTGCTTCTACCTCTACCTCTTCCTCTGCTAACGGATTGTGAACCTCTAGTAGCAGGACTTTGAATAGATCCCTCAGCAGTAGTAGGAGATGGACCAAATCTAGGGGCACTGGTGCAGTCCTTAGCAAGATGGCCCTTGCCTCCACAGTTAAAGCAAGCTCCTGTTGCCCAATAACATTCTCCCCCATGAATCTTGCCACATGTCTCACAGGGCCGGGGAGGATATGAACCCCTGGTCGATTGCTGACCGGATCTAGGGGGTTTCTGTCTAGAGAATCTGCCCCTTCCAAACCTTTCGCATCTATCTCTGCTTGGTCCCCCAAATTTTTTCTTCTTTCTAGATGTACCACTAGGACTTTGTTCTACTAATTTTTCCCCTTTATCTTTCTCTGATTTCTCAGTCTTCTCTGATTTCTCTTTCGCTAGTGTTGCTTCTAATTCAATCCTTTTTAACTCAAGTGCTTGAGAGATGAGCTCAGAGAAGTTATTATGTCTGAATCCCACTACTTGCATCCTCAAACTGGGCTTCAAACCGGTCTCAAATTTCTTGTACCTTTCTTTGCTGGTAGACAGGAGACTCCCAGCATAGTGGCTTAAGCGGGAGAACTCCCTCTCATACTCTGCCACTGATCGGTTGCCTTGCTTCAAACTCAGAAATTCTTGCAATTTTTGAGTCACATATGCATCTGGGACATATTTCTGTCGGAACTCTCTAATGAAGTCGTCCCAGGTCAATACTGATGGTTCTGCCAAGCTGTGGGAGATGATCTTCCACCAATCATACACATCCCCTTGCAGCAACGATACTGAATACTCAAATTTTAGCTCATCTGGGCAGTGCAGCTTCTTAAACACTCGGTCCATCCTCTATAACCACTGTTCTGCCTCTAAAGGGTCTACTGTACCTTTGAATTCTGTCGCCCCATACTTTAACAACTTGTCATACTGTCTAATTGGAGCCTGAGGTTGCACCACAGAAGTCTGGGGTGGAGCTTGAGGAGGCATACCCCCAGCCATTTGTTGAAACATTGCAGCCATCTGCTAGACGAACTATGCAGAAAACTACGACATTTGTGGGACTGGTGCCACTGACCCACTAACATTTTGCAGAGCTGGGGCTTCCCCTTGGGCCTCAGCTTCTATCGACTGCTCAACAGAGCGATCCCCTTCTTCCATTTCAGTTCAGGGGTAGGATATCTCCTGAATAAATAACACAAGGAGATTTCCCTCCGTTAGTTCATATTTATGATGTCATGCATTGTATGTAACAAATAAGGACATTGAGCAGTTGTACTTATCAAAGAAAAGACACAAATTTACAAATTAAAACGTATTTCAAAAATTTGCTCTGATACCACTAAAACATGTCACACCCTACCCCTCAGTAAGATGTAATATGATCCCATAGTACATCCAACGAATTACCGTATTTCGCCTACCGGTAACCCATTTAATATACTTTTTGAAAGTGGTGAGCACTTTTGGTAGGAATTAAAAACTTTTACTTGAAGTTTAAGACTAGTTAAAATTTTTTGTAAATTTTTATTTTTATGCAAATTTTGAAAAATTTTCGGCAGAGTGCCGTCTATATTTGGGAAAAATAGTTCTTCAAACACCTGTAAAAACACTTCTAATAATTTATTTCATCAAAATCAACTACAACCACAACACAAATCAACATCATTTCTCCCAACTCTATAATTCAAAACAATTCTCAATTCAATTATCTTCAGAAATAATATTAAAAAACTTCATTCATATTCCACTAAAGAAAAATTAATTTACATTCATTACAAGACTCAAAAATAAGTTTGAATATCACAATAATTTGCACTTCCATTGCCCACCCAAAATAACATTTTAAAAGTTTTATACATCTGCTCAAATAATTTACACACATATATTTACATGCATAATCAAATCTAATATATAAGGGTATAACTAAATACCCGTACAAAAGCTTCAGTATAGTCCCAACAATCAGCAGCTCACTCTGCTGCCTTTTTCTTTATTTCTATCTGCGACAGCAAAGAAAGCTATCGCTGAGTATAAAAATACTCAGTGATGCACAATAAAATATAAAATGCAAAATATAAAGCATTTGTTATTAATTCATAGTTCAAATATTTCACAATCACATTTCAATTTTCAAGTCACATTTATCACAAATCACAATTTAAATATTTCACAATTTTCAAAGCTTAATATAACACAAATTTGATCAAACAATTTAATAAACAAAGTGTTGTCAATCAATAACACAACTTAGGCCATAACACAAAATTTTCAAACATGCCGTGTTGTACACCACGACAAGGCAAACTCACCCCACTAATCGAAATCAATGAGGGAGGTGGCTAGCTAGCTAATGAGTACTCATCCAAACTCACCTCAGGCTAGAAAGCCAGAGAGGGAGGAATATAATTATACTCACCCCATAAATGGAGGAGAAACATAGTGATATTGCCATGCAAAGTGTGAATCAAAAACAATTTAAATTATGTTATTCAAACATTTCACGCAAAACACAAATCAATTTCCAATTCAAATTTCCATTCATAAAATGGCAACACAGCATTTCTCGAAACCCATAATTAGTACAACTAATTCACAATGCATAGCTAAATAAGTTTTCAATTAGAAAATGATATATTAAAGTTTATTGTGCACAAACCTCTTTTGTCGACTCAATTTACTCAAACTTTTGTTTCTCCTTCAAAGATCTCTTTCCAACTGAAATATATAAATTTAAAGTGCTTCAGTATCCATTTCTAATACTTAAATTCCAACAATTTCTTTACAAATCTATCCTTCCTATTACGGTTTACAAATTTTGAGTCTTTTATATTTTTGTGTTTTGTGGCACTATTCATGTCAAAACGTTGACTTTTCTATACTTAATAGGTTTATTAGTTCTAATTGTACCCACATACCACATTTTGGGTGTCAATTTTGTTGGCATTGATTGTCAATTCAATTTCTAAGTCTCCTAAGAGAAATTACAATTTTTCAGTTTTGGTCTCCTATTTTATACTATTCTATTGGTCTGGTTACTGTGGACATTTGGCTAAATGTCCTCCATCAAAGTTGTTCCTTATTATCTTAGATTTAATTCCCTTTTTGAATCACTCCATTTAGAGTTTTGTAGCCCTAGTTATGGCCATTTGAACATGGCTGGCCGGATTTGGTGTTATCCAGAATTCAGGGCATTTTCTGGATGTTGGCAGTTTTTGTACAGGTGACTTTTTGGATAGGTTATGGTCAAAATTTGGGTTTGTTTTCTTCATGAAAGTTGTAGGGCTATGTCTCAGTTTTCTATCGGTATAAAATTTAGGTCATTTGGACCTTCCTAGACCAAGTTATGGTCATTTATGTAACTACTGTTTATTTGGTCATTTTTGTACAGGGCAGTGTGCCATAATCCGGATTTAGCCTAATTGTTTACTAAGTTATGGTCATTTTCTGGGCATGATTCCTAAATGAAAAATGGTCATTTTTGTGTCTAATTTCATTCCCAATTGGCCTCACACCAATTGTGTTGATAAATTTTCAGTTTTGGTTCCTAAAAGGGACCTAAGTCAAGCTGCCTGCAGATTGATCTTCACCAATCTGAATTGAAACTTGGTTCAAATAATTCATACACACTACAAATGGTCACAATTGACCATTTCTCAACTTAAATAAGGTCAATATCATCATTTGGCCAATTATCAAATTTTTCTTCAATTTTTCACATGCTCAAAACCCTAGCTACACATAAAGTTCAATCTAATGCATTTCAAAGTGTACATTCATGATCTACACACCTAATTCACCTTAAATAACTATTCAAACACCTCAAACTCATTCATATCAAACCCTAACCCTAGCTGGATGAATTTCATGTTTGGTCCCTCAACAATTGTTTTTGTTTGATTTTAAGTTGATTTCTAGTTTAATTAAGATACAAACACAATAATTAAACTAAGATTTCCAAATTCAATTACATACCTCAATTAGAGCTTTTCCCTCTTCCCAAATTCCACTTCTTTCCTCTTCTTTTTGTTCCTAAGTTGCTTAGCAAGGTCCAAAGACAAGATTTAATTAAGAAACCTATAAGTATTATGGCTGATTTTTGGGTTCACTCAAGCTTGGAGTTGTGTTTCCATGGAGGCTTGTGAGAGAAAGCAAAGGGAAGAGAGAGATGGGGCTGTTGAAAATGAAGAAGAAGAATGAAATTTTTTCTTTTTATTTTTGTCTTTTAATTATTAGGATTTATCCTAAATTTCAATTTTTAAATATTAGGTTTATTGCATCATGCTTATCTCATGCATGATGCAAATAAACTTTTTCTTTTATTTCCTTTTCTTTTTCATTTATTTTTCTATTAGTTCTTTAATTTAATTCTTGATCCCGAAATTTTCTTTTCTCCAATTTTATTGGACAGTTAGGTTAGGAATCAGCTTTAGGGGTGAATTGACCTAATCGCCTTTCACTGGTTCAATCCGGTTTGTGAGTTATTCGATATTTCTTCCGGATTTCTAACCTAATTATTTGACCTGCTTAACAACTCTTTTTCATGATTTTCTCTTTTCCACTGTGTTCGTAATAGTCCTAAGGACCGCGGCGTCACATTTTACAGTTCAGAATTTGGGTTATGAATGACCTCGCAGTCATTTCCCAGGGAGGTCACCCATCACTGTGACTCCTGGCTCATTTAAATTCTTATGCTTTGTTTTTCTTCTTTATACTTAACTATTTGGCAATTACTAATTTTTTTCATTCAGGGCTTTTCTAGGTGTCTTAAACATAGTTCTAGTCCTCTTAATTGTCCGGACCAATACTGGTCACCAGAACAGTAAAATATACCAGGCTATACCAATAGGGGTGTTACAATGTCTTTAGGCAAATTCCACATCGGCAAAGCACGAAGATGGTCTTGGGTTCAAAAAGTAATGATATATAAAATGGGGGAACTAATCACTAGAGGCGCCTTTTGGTGGAATGGCCTGGAGAGTTGGAAGAACTCCAGGGTTAAGCGTGCTCGCTTGAGAGAAATCCTAGGATGGGTGACCTCCTAGGAAGTTAAAGGTCCCTTAGGCAAATCCCACATCGGCAAAGCAAGGAGATGGTCTTGGGTTCAAAAAGTAATTATATATAAAATAGGGGAATTAATCACTAGAGGTGCCTTTTGGTGGAATGGCCTAGAGAGTTGGAAGAACTCCAGGGTTAAGCGTGCTCGCTTGAGAGAAATCCTAGAATGGGTGACCTCCTAGGAAGTTCTCCATTCCATCTATGGGACAAAACTGTGAGGCTTATGGCCAAAGCGGATAATTCCTCCAATGGTTAGAGCCCAACCGTTATATCAGGAGCCAAAACATGGGGTTCAGAGTTGCAGAATATGGATTAGACTTTATCCATTCCTGTTTCCAAGATGGAGTAGGTAGCAATGGGATAAGTCCATTTAGACTTCTAACAATATGAGGAATGCAATAAGAGCAAACAAAAGTTATGGAATGTGCAATGGTGCCTTGAATTACCCTATTAGGCAAAGGACTGAATTAATAAGTATTAAGTTAAATAAAAGTAAACCTAGTGGTTCAAATAGGCAAGCAAAAAGGGATAATAGAAATGGCACATAGACTTAGGTTATGAATAGAGATGGTGAGATAGCAGTAATAGGGTCTGCGACTAAGAGTTAGGTAAGCATTTTTAGTATGACCAATAGGGTCACTTTATAAGGAAACATGAATGTAAATAAGTGATAGAACTATCGGAGGAGATAGAGCCAGAAGAGATATGTATGAGTGACAGTTACAAGTGACTGAGAAGTACTAGGATAAGAGTTATGGCAATAAGTATGATTGGAATCAAATTTTGGAAGAATCGATTAACGAGAGATATCTTCTTGAATACAGTAAAATATAGGAATGCCAAGGAGCAAGGGTAGGCAAGAAGGGTAAAAATAGAGTATAAGTAGAGATAGTAAATCTTAAGATGATATGTCAGCCAATTGGTGGTACAACAGAAGGATGGTCGCAGTTGATATCTTATAAAAAGGAGATGATGAAATTTCAAGAAAAATATTAAATAAAGAAAATTGTGTGGAAGCGACCCAGTATTTAAGAATTTAGTAGGCACCAGTCTGTACACATTCTCCTTAAAAGGAAATGATGTTAAGTGTGTACCTAATGTTAAGCATAAAAGGATGATTATAGTAGTGACAAGAGTTAAATCGAGTTAGTTATCAGGGCTTGCAACCCTTCTGAACTATAAGCTGGAGGAAGTACTATTTGTGGATGAGTTACAGTGGATGAAATTGTTGCTGATGGGTAAATTGGAGGCTAAAGTTTGGAGAGCTGTGGGTAGTATATGTGATTATATTAAGGAGAATGGACATGTGAAGTATCTTGTCTGGAATTTTGGCATAGCACACATTTCCCATGGCCATATTAGTTCGGGTGGAACTTATAGTTTCAAGGGCTCCTATCTAACCATTATGAGCGATTTCTTACAAAGGGTGGTAGGGAATGATAGCTTCTGATGGTCAAGTTGGAAAAGAAGATACAATAAGAATTTTTTATGATTAGTCACAGGTGTTACATAATGTGAAGGATATGCTGGTAGGAGCCAATCATAAGGTTAGAATTTCGGAAGTCATGGAACTAGTAATCAAGATAGGACTAAGAAATAAAAAGTAGATTAAAGTTGATGATGGAATGGACATCCTTGGAGGAAAAGTTATAGTGAGAGAGGACAAAGGTTAAAGAATAAGTATAGTAGGTTGAAAATGTATTAACAATAGCAGAAACAGGAAAAAAAAGTGGATAAGATTTAAATGATAGGATAAGGATAAGAAGGAATAAGTACGCTAGGGACACACTAAGGGATGTTTAAAACAAATTATGGTGAAATGGTAAGATAAAGGAATAATGGAGCCTCAATTAAGTACCAATGTGTCAGGAAGCATGTCAGATAGTAAGAAATTTCAAGCAGAAGGCAAGTAACTCTCTTTTCAAAAAAGGATTAGGATATGATAAGTTGTTTTGACTGAATGGCTTAGGAATACGTAGACTTTTGTTAGGTTAGAGAAGAGGTCCAGCCCACTTTCTACCATTAATAGATAGAATATGAACGCTCAACACTTGGATAGAGCTCTACATAACTAGTTACATAAGATGGACAGGGGTGGATTTGAAAACCTTAGTAATAACACAAGTAAATTGGGAATTTGAAGTATCATCGGAATGAGAAGGTGCATAGGTGTTGACCAATGGGGCCATAGGACAAGTAAAGATGTCGAACAAGATACCTATCATAGGTGCTACAGGAAAGCATCTCATAGGATACTATAGGATAAGGAACATAAGTTGTGTCTTTGGGAAGTAGAGATTGTTGAAATAGAGGAATGGGGACTGAAGTCACTAAGAGATACGTTAGGACACAATGAAGGAGAGGTAAGCACCAAAGCTGATTGAAGTTATGAGATATCAAGTCAAGTGCAGTGGAGGTATAGTGAGTACTGAAGATGTCAGAAAAAGATTGAGGAGTGGTTTGAGGTACGAGTTTCGCTATGAAAAGATGATGATAGCTAGGACACTACAACAGACAAAAGAGCTATATAGATCCTAGGCAAAAAGATTTAGAGTTTGCAGTGGGCGATTATGTATTCCTAAAGGTCTCTCCAATGACGGGAGTTATGAGATTTGGGAAAAAGGGCAAGCTTGTATCCCGATACATAGGGCCTTTTGAGATTACTAATAGAGTTGGAGTAGAGGCCTATCGATTGGAGTTACCACCAAGCTTTTCTCACGTCCACCCAGTGTTCCACATTTCCATGCTTAAGAAGTACATACCTGATCCTTCCCACGTGTTACAATCCAATACAATAGAGTTGAAGGAAAACCTAAACTTTGAGAAGCAGCCAGTAGCCATAGTGGACTTTCAGATGAGGTAGCTAAGGTCAAAATAGATCCCTATAGTTAAGGTTGTGTGGAGGAGCCAATTGGTAGAAGAGTGTACTTGAGAGTTAGAGTAGGACATGCGCAACAATTACTCATACTTATCCACTGTGTAATCTTGTAATTCTTTATTCTGTCTTGTGTAAAATTTGAGGACGAATTTTCTGTAAGGGGGGGAGAATGTAACACCCCTAATTTTTAAATAATTATTTTATATATAAATATAAATATTTTAGTCTAACCCCTAGTGTTGTGGGCTTTGCGTAGGTATTTTCATTTCATAGCAATTTGGTTGTAGCCTGGATCTATAATTTTGGGCCGAGCAGATAAGCTGCCAGAATTACTTCAGAACCAGGTTAAGATTATAGGCTACCCCACTATTTTCAGATGTCCCGGATACGTTTCCAATATCCGAATTGGCGTAGGTAAGCCCAAACCCTAAGTTCCTTAATTATTTAGTTTCAGGTTTAGATTAAAAATCCATAAAATATTTGTGGGTAGTTAGAAAATTATAATTCATTTTGTATTAGCTTAGTAATATTGCTAAGGACCGCAGGGCAAAGTTTTTGAATTTTTAGAGCTCAATTGGGCAGTTTTTGCAAAAGGGTTAGTTATAGGAACTAAATTGTAATTTTTCAAATTGTAATTATTGACTGTTTGTATGGGCCCAGGAGGAGCCATGTGATGTGATTGAGTTGTGGATGTGTGACTTGTGGATATAGAAGTGCATTTTGAACCTTTTTGCAGGTTGGGTAGGTCCTAGGTATAGGGGAGACTCTGCCAAATTTTCAGTATGACTTAGGGTGTCTTTGATCCTTTCTAAACTTGTATTGAGTTAAATATATTAAATAATTGCAATGAAATTGTCAGGTGAGCCGGGACAACCTTCCTCCTCCGCCCAGCCACAGCAGTGACCTCGGTTTAAGTTTGTGAGTACAATATTGATTTTAATTATAATTTCAATATTATTATATGTTTAGACATGCCCATGCATCACTTATAAATATGTATCTATGTAGTTAAATACTAGACACATTTTTATATTGCATTCTTAATTGATGAAGTGCCATGGATGTTGTTTATGGTAATTTAGAGCAGTGTGCGCGCGTTGGCGTGCGTGTGGTGTGTGGTATTGGATATGTATAGAACGGGTAGACGCGGCTTGAGAGACGCTCGCTGGGACTCGGTCCTTTATGGATAAGTCGAGGTAGGCACGACTTGAGATGATTTCGCTGGCCCCCGCAATTGGTTTATCAAGTGAAAGTCCGGCTTGAGAGACACTTGCTGGCAGAGGTTGGATTAAGAGAGCTGTATAGGGGATCAGCTCCCATATATATACTGTTTGAACATTATTGGGTGTGTGAGTGCTCTAAATTACCTTTTTGCTGTTATGATGTGTGTGTATGAAAATTTTGATAGTGTTGCATTCCATTCCTTAGGATGCATTAGCTCTATGTAGCTATAGAAATTATAGTTAAAATTGATATTTTACTCTCTGATCGACCGCTCACTCCTGTTCATCTTATTTTTCTAGGCTACAGGAGGATTACTTATTGCGACTAACTTGCTCCTCTTCTTCGCAGGTCAATTAGTAATATCTAATATATTTTGTACAATTTAGCCAAATTCTAGAACTCCGCATGTGTTAGAAGTAATTTATTTAATTTGGGTCTGTATTATAATTGCCACGTTGGTCTATAAAACTATTAAATGCATGCATGACTGGATTGGATGAGGGAGCTGAGCTCCCATTGGATTTTATGATATTATGAGTATGTGGAGGGTGAGCTGAGCTCCCCAAATGATTATATATTGTACTTACAGGTCGGGCGAGTCAAAACTCCCCCTTTGTATGGTCTATGTTATGGCCGGACTCTGTCCGGTTGAATTCTTGAAATTGAGCTTAAAATGGACCTTCGTATTAGGTTAAGGAATAATTAGGCTTATTACGGGTCTCGGAGGCTTTAGTCTGGCCCAGGTCCTAGTGCCGGTCTGACTCATAGGTTGGATCGTGACACTTTTAGTCTACTTTTTGTCATGAGGTCATTGTACCAACTCTTGCCTGTCTTATGTAACCGGCTACCTAGAATTCCATCCATCTCCTCTGCCTCAAATTTAAATCTCTCTGTTGAAAAATATACTTTAAGCTTTTATGGTCGGTGTATATTTCACACATTTCACTATATAGGTAATGCTTCTAGATTTTTAGTGCAAAGACTATAGCCGCCATTTTCATATCATGAGTGGGGTAGTTCTGCTCATGCTTCTTTAACTGCCTTGAAGCATAAGCCACTACTTTATCATGCTGCATCAAGACACACCCCAATCCAACTCTAGAAGCATCACAGTACACTTATACCCTTCTTCACTCACCGGCAAAGTCAACACAGGAGCTGTAGTTAAACAGTCCTTAAGCTTCTAGAAGCTTTCCTCACATTTATCCAACTAGAAGAACGAGACATTCTTTTGAGTTAACTGTGTTAGAGGAGCTGCTATTCTAGAGAATTTCTACACAAAACGCCTATAGTAACCTGCTAGGCTTAGAAAACTTTACACCTCGATGACTGTAGTAGGCCTAAGCTAATAAGTTACTGCTTTAATTTTCTTGGGGTCCATCTGAATACCTTCACTAGAGACCACATGTCTCAACAATGAGATGCTCTCCAGCCAAAACTCACACTTTGAAAATTTTGCGTACAGTTGATGCTTCTTCAATATATGTAACACCATCCTTAGATGTCACACATGCTCTTGTTTGGATCGAGAATGCACCAAAATGTTATCTATGAATACAATGACAAAACGATCCAGGAATGGCCTAAACACCATGTTCAATAAGTCTATAAAGGCTGCTGGTGAGTCCAAAAGACATCACCAGGAACTCATAATGAGCATACCTAGTCCTGAACACTGTCTTTGGCACATCCTCACTTCTAATCCTCAATTGGTGATAACCTGACCGTAAGTCTATTTTTGAAAAGTACCTTGCTCCTTGTAGTTGATCAAATAGGTAATCAATCCGAGGAAGTGGATATTTGTTCTTAACAGTTACTTTGTTCAACTATCTATAATCAATACACAATCTCAAAGTTTCATCCTTCTTCCTCACAAACAAAATAGGAGCACCCCAAGGTGAAGTGCTTGGCTGGATAAAACCCTTGTCTAGTAGCTCTTGTAGTTGCTCCTTCAATTCCTTTAGCTTTGCTGGTGCCATCCTGTAAGGCGGCATAGAAATGTGACTTGTACCTGGCACAATATCTATGCAGAACTCTATCTCTCTATAAGGTGGCAATTTAAAAGCTCCTCAGGAAACGCATTTACAAATTCTTTGACAACAGGTACATTCTCTGCATCAGTACCTTCAATGGATGTGTCCCTCACTAGTGCTAAATACCCTTGACATCCACGCCTCAACATCTTTTTGGTGCTAATGGCTGACACTAAGTTGTATGGAGCCACACTCCTGTCACCATCAAAGCTAAACTCTTCCACTCTAGGAATATAAAAATACATCTTTTTATTATTTCTTAATCTTAAGTCTGCGATTGGTTTTCACCAGCACATCTACCATATAGTATCATACTATAATACTAACCTACTACTCATTTTATGGAACATAGGCCATTCACCATGGATGATTCTTCCTGTCCCTCCTTCCTAACATGACCATCAAAATATTATCGTCCCCTACTATCCTTTGTAAGAAATTGCTCTTTATGGTTAGATAGATATCCTTGAACCTATAAGTTCCACCTAAACTGTCATGGTAGTGAAAAATGTGTGTTGTACCACAATCCCAGACAAGATACTTTATGTATTCATTCTTCTTGATGAAGCCACATCTATTGCCTACAGCTTTCCAGACTTCAGCCTCGAATCTACCCATTAGCAAAAGTTCTATCCATCAAATCTCATCCACAGATAGCACTGCCTCCAGCTTATAGTTTAGAAGGGCTATAAGCCTTGGTAACTAACTTGATCTAACTCCTGTCATTACCCTAATTGTCCATCCATCCTTGATATTAGGTATGCACTTACCGTTATTCTTATATCAAAAGATTGTGTATGAACTGGTGCCTACTAAACTCTCAAATATCTGGGTCACCTTGAACTAGTCTCCATTCCTTAAATAACTCTCTAGAGCCAAAACCACGAGCTAAACTTGAAGATAAGGAGAAATATCCTCCTATAGTCAACTACATATGATTTTGTATAATAATATTTAACTTATGTCTCTTGGTTTTTTTTCTTCAAATTTTATCATCTCCTTGCAAAAGTTATGCTCTACCTATAAGATATCAGCCTCACCAACCCTCTGTGGTAACACTGTTTAATCCTGATATACTATCTTTATCTTGTCCCTTGCCTTCTACTGTATTTTGGAAGATACCTCTTATTAACAGATTTTTCCAGAGCTAACTTCAATCATACATACTATCATTCGTATTGTGCCCCTGTCTTTTGTTGTATTCTGAAAGACATCTCTCACTAATAGATTCTTCCAGTACTAGCTCCACCTTTACCTATAATCATTATTTTGATCCTTAAACTTTCTAGTGACTTATAACCACTTATACCCATCACTTCCCGTTCTACCCCTACTATTGTTCTGTCACTATTACTTTACTGCAAAGTGACCTGTTGATCACACTAAAGACATTCACCTAATATTCATGACAAATCTTTAACTACCTTCTCATTATCTCAATAGTCTAACATAAAGCCTATGTGTCATTATCCCTTATTCTTTTCTCATCAAGCATAATTGAATCTATTAGGTTGACTTTTATTCAACTTACTACCTACTAACTTTGCTTCTATGCCTATAGGGACAGTTCAAGCTACCACTGCACACCCTATAAGTATTACCTGCTTTGGTTGCATAGTTTACTTAACTATCCTCATACGGTCAACAATCTAAAGGTTTTTTTATCCCATTGCCGCCTTATTCTACCTTGGGGACAGAAAACAGATGAAGTTTAATCCAAATCCTACAACTTTAAGCTCTAGGTTCAAGCTCCTAACACTGCATCAATTATGACCTACTTTGAGTTCTGCAATTTTGGGTTCCATACCTTGACAAAGGTTTTCCCTAATGTTGTCCTTTTCTAAGCTCTCTATCCTTACTTTTCTGCTTACCTCGTTTACTTTTCCTAGAACCGCATTTTACCTCCTCTATATCTTAACTCTACTCTTCCTAATCTTATCATAATTTGAACCTTTACTTTGTTTTTTATCCAACTCTTTTTTATCTTATCCAAATATGAACTTTGACCATTTTACTTTTTAGCTCTATTCTTTTTCTTGACATGACTATCACATCAAAAACTTGTATCTTTTCATTGTCTCTATCAAGTCATCTATACCTCGATGTTACTCAGAATTAGTCTTTTGACCACTCTAGTTAGTACTTCTACTGGCATTCAGGTTATCTCTCCTACTACATTTGGACAGACTGTTTTAACCTTCCTTTCTACACTTCTTCTATCTACTAATATCTTATTATTTATCTTTGCTGACCTATTGCCCACTTCTACTGGCATTCAGGTTATCTCTCCTGCTACATTTGGATCGACTGTGTTAACCTTCCTTTCTAAACTTCTTCTATCTATTAATATCCTATGATTTATCTTTGCTGACCTACTGCCCTTACCCTTTCCTCTGCTTAGAGTATACTCTTGTCTTGAGCAGTAAGAAGTTGAGAAGGAACTCAAAGATTAGCAGTTGCACATTCACTGTGCAATTTTTGTTTCTGTCTATCAAACTACAGGCTCCCCTCTACTACCTTGAGGAGGAGATCCACAAGGATACTATTTTCCCATTTCCACTCAATTCGCTAAAACTTAAGATACTGGATACCCAAACCCATCATTAAATTCAAAGACTTTATGTCCATTATAATTTAATCCTTTATGTTTCCTACAGTGAAACTTGTGCCCCTCTAAGACACCTGAGCCAACAACTCTCTATCACATATTATAGTCCCACCTGGGATGCCATTCAGTAAGTCACCAACATAGGTAGCAATCTGCTGTCTCTCTTAAAGGACATTAGCATACTCTGTAACACAACTGATAGTAAAAAATGCACCATATCTATTACATTGCCACAACTATATAAGGCTATCAGCTCTCTTATCATACTACAAACTTTTCTAAAACATCTTTTCACAGGCTATAACATTATTTATAACCTTTGATTTACTTTAGGAAGTAGAGCCACACTTTACATTTCACCGTCACATAAAGAGTACTATTTTTATCAAACTTTAGGCAAAAGTACACTGTAATGACAAAACTAAGATCCCATACCTGAGACCAAATGGTCCCACTCTGTGAATGCTACCTTTACTTTGTGACTATACTGGAACCTCTAATCTTATGGCAACTGATATAACTCTAGTTCATGCTAGGGTAACTGAGTCACTGACTCTAGTTACCACCAAACTGTGACCTTCGATATTCTAGCTTAAGAGTTTTAAACCCCTAACTAGAAGTTTCAAACTCTCATGCAGAAATAAAACTCTGTTCTGGCATAACTATATCAAAATAGAGGCCGTCTGCAAACACCATCATCATGGAACACCATGTGGAAGCACGCAGCTCTATACAATAATCCCATGTCGATACTGTAATCTGTAGCTTATAGCACAAATATCGAGAATATTGCATAGTTACTACAACACATCTTAACATACCATGTTTTCCAACCTTTTATCTCTCTCAAACCCACTGATACCATAACTTTCTTTGATTAGGCTATCCACTGATGACTGCCAGTAGTGATACCTTCACCCTTATTTAGGGCAGCTACACTGTCATAACTCGCCTTTATGTACTCATGCCTTGCATTAGATAGGCACACCATTTAGCCCTACTATGATAGAAACACAAAATTTTTTTTGGAGTATGTATTCCTAAGGCAAACCTCAACACGTTTGCTAACTTTAACCCACATCACCATGTACTCCACAAAAATTGAAGCACTAAACTGAAGCACTCTTGCACTACCCAAGGAATAATACAAAATCTAGAAATAAGGAATTATAAAAGAGGAAGAAATAGGATCCTATACTCCGCATGTGACAACTCTAAGTACTCACTTTCCCATGAATCTAAAGCCTAAGCTCAGATACCAACTTTGTTATGACCCAAATTATAGGCTAGACCGGCATCAGAACTTGGGTCAGCATAAGGCCCCTAAAGCCTGTTGTAAGCATAACTGTTCTAGCCCAATCATAAAGCCCATACTCTAAGCCCTAATTCAAGAAACTAATTAGACAGAGTTCGGCCATAACCTAGACTATCCAAGGAGGAGTTTTTAGCTCACTTGACCTGTAAATACAAAATATATCAAATGGGAAAAATCAGCTCACCCTTACCATCCTCAATCATTCACAAATTAATCAAACGGGAGCTCAGCTCCATCATCCATAAAACAGTCCATCTCAGATACCCATACACAGTCAAATATATATTATTACAACCCCAAGGTTTAGTTATTTTAAATCCAAATAAATATTACACTACTGATACATGCGGAGTTCTAGAATGAAAATAAAGAAAAAGAAGAATACAATAGAACTTCTTTGACTAAATCTGCGAGAAAGAATACAGGTTATATTAAAAAAGGGATCCTCCTATAGCCCAAAAAAAAAGGTGAATAGGAGTGAGCATTCGACTCATAGAGTAAGATATTGATTTAAATACAATTTCTATAACTATCTAGGGTTAATGCATCTCTAAGGATGAAATGCAGCATATATCAACATATTCAATCAAGTTCAAACAATATTCGCACAAAGAATAATTTGGAGTGCTCACACACCCGTGTGTCATATCAATCAAATATATATATATATATATATATATATATATATATATATATATATATATATATATATATATCGGAGCTAATACCCTACACAGCTCTCTAAATTCCAACCTCTGCTAGCGAGATCAACTCGAGCCAAACTTTCTCTTAATAATCCAAATGCGGGGTCAGCGAGATCAACTCAAAGCCGTACTCACCCTGACTTATCATAAAAAGGACCGGGCCCCAAGCGAGACTAGCTCAAGCCAATTTGCCTGTCCTACCTATATCCATTACCACACCTCACACACGTCGACACACACACACAGAGCTCCAAATTACCCTAAGGCGACACTCACATAAATTTCATTAAATAATAATACAACACAAAGGGTGCCTATAATAGCTATATACATATAATTATAAGTGAATGCATGAACATGCCTTGTATGTATAATAATATTAAAATTATAAATAAAATCAATATCTACTCACAAATCCACTAGATATCACTGCGGTGGCTGGGCGGAAGAAGAAGTCTAATTCTGATCACCTAAACAATTATATTAATGAATTCATCAGTATCAACACAAATAATTATTTAAAAATTTGAGATGTTACATTGTTAAAAGTATATTTTCTAAAATGAATATTGTGAAAACTTGATTCTAAAATCGAATGAAATATATGATTCTTTGATTACATGCATTGAAGAAAAATATATTTGATATTATTATTAATGAAATAATTATGTAATGTTTAAAGAAAAATTTATTGATGATGGTTGTTAATATAATATTATTATGAGAATTCATTATTTTATAAAATTATGTATTTTTTTATCTGTTCCATTATTATTATTATATCGAAAATTTACATGTATTTTTATATTTTTTTTAGATAATTTATTTAAATTGAGTAAATTTTTTTTTTTTACTCTACCGATTAAATTTTTTGACTCTGCCTTGATATATCTAGATTATTAATGCCCTAATATTAATGATCCTACGATTAAGAATAATTTAGATTAATTAGTTAAGTATTTGACTCTCATTATTATTATGATCCTAATTATAATGTTAAAGCTCAAAATTTACTCAAATATTTTATTATATTAGTTAATTAATCATAATAAATATAATAAAAAAAACAACAAATATCTTATATAAATTAAAATCATGTTGTTTGCAATTTATTCAAACTATTACCCGACAGTTTGGATTTGAGGCATAACAAAGAAAATTATTTTCGTAAAACAGACTTATGTAATTATTAAGCAAGCTTAGCCTACTTCATCTAGTTTGTGATAACAGTTATGCGCCCATCTCTTTCAGTTTCCGACATTCAATTTATTTGCATTTTTTTAAAATATATATATATATATATATATATATATATATATATATATATATATATATATATATATATATATATAACATATGATCATCAATTCATTTCTTAACCCATTTTAAGAGTCCAATCAATAATAATAATTTTGCTCACTCTATTCTCTTTCTATGTATAGAATTGTGCGCTTATTATCATACAATAGCTTAAGTTTTTAACAGAAGTGTAATTCTAACTATAATTTTAGTTAGTGGACTAATTTTATACTTCGAATATTGATATAATTTTAGAGATTATTATCGTGTTTTTATTAGATTTTAATTAAAAATTTGAGCTCGAATTATTGTAGCTTCTGTGGGATTAAACCAAAGCTTACTGGCCGGCCCATTACCTTGTTATGTCCTTCAAATTTCGTTTTGTTTTGTCACTTTTCAATAACCTTATACCTCACATAGTAAATATCGAGTAGAGTAAGCCCTTGAGTCCCATTAGGCTATTAGTCCTCTATTTCTCTAGCTCTGTCCTAAGCTTTACACCCTAATGATGCCAAAATTATGTTTAATTATCTGTTAAAATGGACATGCTTATGAATTCTTCTGAAGAAGGAAAAATAGATCACCTGTATGCAGCAATTCAAGAAAATCCACACATTTTGGATCTGATCGAGGAGATCCCATTTGCAGAAACTCCATTACATGCAGCTGCATCTGTGGGACACATCCAGCATGCCATGGAGATCATGAGATTAAAGCCATCATTTGCTAGGAAGTCCAACCAAGAAGGCTTCACCCCAATCCACTTTGCAGTGCAAAAGGAACATTATCAATTAGTTCTCTGGCTAGTAGACATGGATAGTGACCTTGTCCGTGTTGAAGGAAGGGAAGGCATAACTCCTCTTCATTATGTAGACAAGAAGGCAAATCTTCATATCTTGGATAGGTTTCTTTCAGCTTGCCCATGATCAATTGAAGATGTGACGATTCAAAACGAGACTGCCCTTCATATTGCTTTGAAAAACAATATGTTTGAGGCTTTTGAGTTCCTGGTTGGCAGACTTCAATGGGACTGCCATGAACAGGCTCGATACTGGGAGAAAAGGATTCTCAACTGGAAGGATGTGGAAGGCAACACTGTGTTACATATTGCAACACCTAGAAATCAACCCCAGGCAAGCAGCTTTTCAAAGCAGTAAATCAGGAAAAAAGAAGTTGACAATTAATAGTGACGACCTAAGGAACTGTTTTGTATCAACTATTTTTTTTTTAATTTTTTTTTCGGTTAGCTAATTTTGAAAATTATTTTTTGGAAACCAAGTTGATAGAACTAGGAAAATTACCTTTTTTTTTTTATGATTTTCCTATATTGCAACAATCTGTTTTTTCTGTTTTAAAACAATAAAAACAAAAATAAATATATTTCATAGACATAATTTTCTTTTTCTTCTTCTTTTTTTTTTTTTTTATATGCAACTTTGACTAAACTCGAACTTGTGTTCCATAGCTCTGGAGACAACTGCAGTACCACTGAGGACAAGAAAACCAAAAAATAAAGAAAAGAAATGGATATCAAACTGGCCCTAAGTAAATGATGTGTTTCTTGTCTATGCAACTTGTGGGATTGTTACTGAGGAGCAGAATTGATGTAAATGCAACGCATGTTGAGGGTCAGACAGCTTTGGACATTGCAGAAGATGAAAGCCGAGCTGATGTTAGGAACCAGTGTTGGTACAGTTCGAGCTTCTTCTCTTCCTGCTTATGATACCTCAGCATTTTTAAGGTACCCACCTGATAGCAGGGATATAACCAGTGGGCAGCCTTATAATGGATTTCACTTTTGCTTTTTGTTGTCAGATTGGACTTACAATTTAATAGATTTTGGATAGAAGTTCTGCTGAATTTGTCAGCGTTTATTTCATTTTCAACTCATCAGAACAGACCAGAGGTGGAAGATGGCAGCTGAACAGGGAGATATCAATGCTTTGTATTCAATATTATCAGAGGATCGCTGTCTTCTAGAGCACATGGAGCAAGCCTCTTTCCTTGATACTCCATTGCATATAGCTGCATCCAAAGGGAAAACCCCATTTGCCTTAGAAGTAATGAGGTTAATGCCATCACTAGCTGGGAAGCCTAACCAAGATGGGTTTAGCCCCATTCTCCTGGCTCTGCAAAATAAGCATTTCCAAACTGTCCGTGGGCTCATAGACATGGACAGAGATCTATCGCGCGTCAAAGGAAGAGCAGGTCAAACTCCTTTGCATTATGTAGCAGAAAAAGAAAAAAATTGATCTTTTGACAGAATTTTTGAAAGCCTGTCCTGAGTGTATTCATGATTTGACAATTTGAAACTGCCCTTCATGTTGCTGCTAAGAACATGTGGGAAGCCTTTAAAGTCCTGTGTGGATGGCTTCAACTCAGTGGCCAAGATGTGATCCTTAATTCAAGTGATGATGAAGGCAATACAGTGTTGCACATTGCAACCTCCAAAAATCAAATTGAGGCAAGTTTTCAACCCCGGTTAATTAATTATGATTGTTTGTTCCTTAAATTTGTGCAATTGTTATAACAAAACCAAATACAAATTAACTATTCATCTCAGTGAATCACTATACCTAGCAAAGTTCATCATGCATTTAATAGCTACCTATTTATTAAATGTTAAAATATTTTTAATGCAGGTGGTGAGGTTGTTAATCAGCAGAGTTAATTTAAATCTTAAGAATATCAAAGCAACACACCGATGGACATCTTAGATGAATGCGAATTCCAAACACAAGATAGTGGAAGAAAATTAAGGAAAATACTATCTCGTGCAGGAGCTACAAGAGCTTCAGCAATTCCTTGCACTGCTACCCTTTCAGATACCTTAACCAAAAAAATGTCAACTCTTGAGAAATGGGCACTATCTAGGTACAGGGAAAAAGCATCAATGTCAGATGAAAATCGCAATGCAGTTCTTGGGGTTGCTGTACTGACAGCAACCGCGACCTACCAAGCAGTGCTCAGCCCCCCAGGAGGAGTTTGGCAGGGTGATCCTTCTCTACTACCTTCGAAGTTTGATGACACCAACACTGGCGATGCAAACAATGGTGCTATACATCTTATGGGATCGCCTGTTATGTTCTATCTATTTCCATTAGTGTGGTCTTTATTCTCTGCGTTGAATACAACCACATTTTTTTTTTCAATAGAAATCATTTACAGTTTGCTCCCAAGGCGACCTTTAATTGTTCTGCCACTTGTGATACGTTTGTTTCTATGCTATGGTATATCATGGTATGTTGTGCAATCAAATGGGATTATTTTGTATAGCTCAGTGGTTGCTGTTGCAGCGATGTCAATGTGCCTGTGGGGTTTAGTCAAACAGTTCCAAAAAGCATGGAGTGGACTTGCACACTTGATTGCTGATAACCCCAAAATTGAGAGACAGAAAAGCTAGTTGATTAGTTGTCAGAAAATAGAAAGGAAATCAACGAACAAGCGTTGTACAACGTTGGAATCATATTGGATTATTACAGACAGAGTGGCCTATTTTTTCCCATATTTTCCATCTTCTCTCCAACTCATTGGTCCAAAATATTCTTGTAATTTTTCTTTTATAATTTTCCATTCAGGCAGTGTTGCATTATTATTATTATTATTATTATTTTGAAGCCAAAGCAGGATGGGTCTAGAGATCAACTACACCCAACCTGCAAATACACCAGCAACTCCACCACAATCATAGACCTTACTTTGTTCTGTAGTTGATTGGGATGATATCACTGGAGAAGCGCAGGGTGGGGATATATAATTGGTAGTATGAAAAGCTCCCATGCATGATTCTATTCGTAAATTGTGTACACACCCCATTTTTGCACCAGTAAATGATTTTGAGTCTTAAAAGTGCCTGAAGTGTGAAGATAAAACCCAAGAAATCAAGTTGAGAGCCCGCTGTCATTATCAGACTCTTTCTCAAAATCTATTGGAATTAAAATGTAAATTTCTTAAATATCTCAATCCTCAAGCATAAAATTCAAGAATTAATATACAGGAAAATAACAAAAATGTAGTTCTCAGTATTTTTGGTTCTCTATTTTCTAAGTTCTTAGGATTTAATTTTTTGAGCTCTATGTTTAGAGACAAGCTTTGAGATAATTAGAAAGATAAAATAAAATTTATCTTGCCAAAAGCAATCTCTCAACAAAATTCACAGTTTTAGATAACCTTTGCAATTCAAGGAGAAGAAGCATTATTTGTCACACCTTACCCCTCTGTAAGACATGACATGTTCCCGTAGACTACCTAATGAACTACCGAACTTCACCTACCGATAATTCATTAAGTACCCTACAAGGGATTTTAAAACAATTTTCTTACTTTTAACAAGTGGTGAGCATTTACTAATAAGTATATAAAACATGTAATTAAGTTGAAAGCTAGTTGGAAATTTTGGCCAATTTTATTTTTCTGCAAATTTTATAAAAATTTTGACAGAGTTCTGTTTGTATTTTGAGAAAACAATTCTTCAATACCTGTGAAAAGCACTTCTAAAATTTTTTCTCAATCACTATTTCAATTTCACAATCAAACTCAATTAATTTCAACAAATCCACAATCATTTCAATCAATTTCTCAAGTTCAAAATTCTATAATCCTTAGAATACTAGCAATACATTTCATTCAAATTAAATAAAATAGTTGTACTCATATTTCATTAGAGACAAAACAATTTATATTCATTCTTTCAAAATTTACATAAAAAGAAATACAAACTAAATTTTATTACAAACTTCATACAAATTTTGTACAAGCTGCTCAAGACCCATTTATATGTCCATACATTTATATGCAATACATACATCAAAAGAAATATTTTACAATTGGGGTGTAAATTATACCTGAAGACTTCAAGCTGAACGATCCTCAATCTTTAGCAGCTCAGTCTGCTGCTCCTCTAGTCTTTGTATCTGCGACAGCAATAGAAGCTATCGCTGAGTACTAGGACTCAGTGGTGCACAACATACTAAAATAATCTTTATGCAAAAATAAAATCACATTTATTCAAAAATTTGACTAAACATGAGCATTAAACACAAAATATGAATTATGAGATTTTAATGCAAACCAAGTTCATTTCGAAGTATCAAAACACATTTCATAAAACTCACAGTTAGATCATGCCATTCGAAACAAATAGAATCTCAATAGCCAGAGGCTAAAGAGAAATCACATTACAAGGCTAGCTAGCTCAAATATATGGATATCCATTCACATCCTCTTCTACTGGCACACCTCAACACTTCTCCAGAGAAGGAATCAAAATTCGAAACTAATTACCCCCACTAATCGTGCTAGTGAGGTGTTCAAATATATGGTCATGACATTGTGGTTTCAAAACTTATCTTAACAATTTGCTAAACATTATCATTTCAAATACACACAATAACTTTCACAATTTAAATCAAACATCATAAGAATGCCATTATTGAATATTTCACATTGTTCAAAACAGTATGCAGAAGATAATTATAAAAAGTATACGTTGTGCACAAACCTCAAGCGAGTCGCCTCTTGGCCTTGACTCGGTTCCTCGGGTTCTTTCTCGGTATTCTTTTCAACTGAAATACACAATTTTACAGTGTTTCAGTACCATAACTTAGCATAAATCCAAAAATAAATTTAACTTCACTTTTACCTAGCTCTAACGTGCTAAATTTGACGTTCTTGAAATTTTGTGTTTCGGGTTACTATTCACTGCACTATTCAAGTCAAATTATTGACTTTCTAAGGCTTAATAGGTATGGGAATTCCAACTTTACCCACATACCACATTTTGGTCACCAAACTTATTGGTTTTGGTCATTTTCTCAAAACTTAAGTCTTTTAGGCAAAACTGCCAAATTTTCAGTTTTTGTGTCCTTAATTATACTGTTTCATTGGTCAGTTTACTTTTGTAATTTGGCAAAACTTTCTTCATAGAAAATGTTCCTTATTGTCTTAAGTTTATTCTCCTTTTTGAATCACCCCAATTGGAATTTTTTAGCTCAAGTTATAAGCAAATTACGTTTACTGTTCATGCTGCAGAATTTGGTTCTGCAGATTTATTGCTCCAACTTCGTTCAGCAATTTGATCAAGTTAAGTCCATAATTTGGTCTAATTTTCTTCATATGAAATGTTCTACCATGTCTTAAGTTTCCATCGGTTCAAGAATCGCCTAAATCGGAGTTTTCTAGAAAGAGTTATAGCCATTGAAACTTTACTGTTCAAATGGCAAATCTGCAGTCTGCAGATTTAGTGACCCAACTTTGCTCAGTAATTTGATTTGGTTAATGGCATAATTTGGGTTTGTGTTCTTCATGAAAGTTTTAGATCTATATCTCATCTAACCACTGGTAAAATTTCAGGTTATTTTGACCTGCCTAGCTCGAGTTATGACCAAATGAACAAATACTATTCATTTGGTCAGTTTGTGCAGAGGCAGCCTGCGATTTTCAGACTTCGGTCACTTTGTTCACTAGGTTTTAGTCACTTTTTGGGCAGGATTCCCAAATGAAAATTGTGTCATTTAGTGCCTATTTTCATCCCCAATTGGTCCCATATCCATTGGACTTGTAAAATTTCATTTTTGGTCCCTCAAAGGAAATTTTGGTCATGCTGTCAGCACATGACCTTATCCAATCCGAATTGGCTTTTAATTCCAACACTTCTAACACACCTCATTTGGTGACAAATGACCATTTTTCACTTCACATTAGGTTAAAGACACCATTTACAAGTTTTTCATATTTTTGGTCTCTAAACCCTAATGTCCAAAACCCTAACTACACAAACTCTTGCATTTACTTGATTCTATGCCTTTAACCTTAGTCATTCAACTAATTAAGGTTTATATACCTAATTAAATCCATCAAACCATGCAATTATACTCCCATCACCTGCTGGCCAAAATTCAGTTTAGTCCCTCACACATATTTTTATTTCATTTTAAGCATATTTCTAAGTTAACTAAGTTATAAACACAAGTAATAAACTTATTTGCAACTTAAATCACTAACCTTTGTGTAGCAACTTCTAACTCCCCTTTTCTCCAATTTTCTTTCTTCTTTTCTTCTTTCTTTGATGACTAATCTTCTTCTCAAGTTGCCTAGACAAGCTTTAACTATGGTGGCTTACTTTTCTAAGGTGAAATCTTATAATATGCAAGCTCAAAATTGAGCTTTAATGGAGGTTTCGGTGTGGGAGAGGGAGAGTGACGTTTTTGAAGAAGACTTTTGTGTTTTATTTTTTTTTTATTTTCTTTTATGTCTTAAGAAGACTAAAAATCAATTTAAGTAAATTTATTAATTATATTCTTTATGGCATCATGCATGATGTCATCTCCCTACACCTTTTTCATTTTCTCTTCTTTTTTTTTTTTTCTATTAGTTCTTTAATTTAATTCTCGATTCCGAAGTTTTCTTTTCTCCGATTTTATTTAATGATTAGGTCGAGTCGCTCTGGTCAATTGACCAAATTGCCCCTCGCCGGTTCATCCCGGTTTGCAATTAATTCTATATTTTTTTCGACTCCCTGACCTAATTATTTGACTGGCTTAACAGTTATTTTTCGTGATTTTCTCTTTTCCACTGTGTTCATAAGGGTCCTAAGGACCGCAACGTCACTTTTTACGGTTCGAAATTTGACTTTAAAATGACTTCGCAGTTGTTCCCGAGAAGATCACCCATCGCTGTGACTCTCGGCTCGTTTAACTTCTTCTGTTCTATTTTTCTTGTTTATACTTAACTAATTGGACATTACTAATTATTTGTGTTTATAGCTTCTCTAGTTGTCTTAAGTGTGGTTTTAATCCCCTTAATTGTCCGGACCGACACTGGTCACCGAAACAGTGAAATCTACCAGGCTATGCAAACGGGGGTGTTACATTATTCATAGGAGAAAGTTTCCAAAAAGTTGTCACTCTCCCTAGAGACAGATGTAGAAATTTATGCTAAGGGTGTCCATTTAAAATATATGATTTGTTTTTTTTTTTTCTTAGATGTTCATTGAACAGATGAGTGATTGACTGATGATGATAATTTTGTAATAGTTGAATGATAAAATCATACCATAATTATAAAAATTAAACATTTAATGAATATAGTGAAAAAAATTTGCAAATTACCATTAATTAAAAAAATAAAATTAATGTTTGTTGTGAATTACTGAATTTAAAATATTTTGTTGGCTTAAAATTAAAAAAGTTTGCCCAATTTACTTCAAATCTAGTTTTTCCAAAAAAATCATGAAAGAAAATTCAATTAAAATTATAGATCAAATAAAATAATGACATAGTTCTAACTTCTAATAATATTATGAAAGAAAATATAAAGAAATTTCAATAAGGGAGAGATTCCAATAATAACAATGAGAAGAAAATTACTAAAATTTTAAATTGATGAAAAAAATGACGAAATAATTGTATTAGACTTCCTTTTGATAATCTTGCCTAGTAATTTAAATTTAAAAAAATAGAAGTAGTTGACTGTAGATTTATTTTAAGAGAAAAATCACAAAATAAAATTATTGAAAAAAAAGCCAAGAAACAATATTTTTTTTTAACAAAAGAGTTAAAATAAAAAAAAGAAGCCAAGAAACAATATTTTTTTTAACAAATGAGTTTAGTATTAGTATCATTGTTTTAATAGGATAATAAAGAATTTGAGAGCTTTTTTTATAAAATTATTAAGAAACCTTTAAACTTTTAAAATACTTGAGGGTCCAAAATTAATTTTTTAAAGTATACCATTATAATCTTAAAAATTTTGAAAATTTTAGGTCCAGTACTAAAAAAATTTAATAATAGTAGAAGATTTTTTTTTTTTTAAAAGATAAATTATCACTACATTCTAAAAAATTTTCAAAGTTTCAGGCCTCTGTGTGCATCCCTGACTCCCTTCAAGTTTTTCAACTATCATGTGAAATTGACGATTCAAGTTCCAATCACCCAATTAAGGCCAAGAAGACCATCCATGGGTTTTAATATTTTTTTTTTAAAAAAAAACTTGTTTTCCTAAAACTTGAGAGACTGTGTTGTACTAGATTGGCTCATATTTGGAGATTTGCTACACACCTCAAGATTTCGAAAAAAGGGGACGTGTGCATGAAAATTTATTGTTAGCTTCCATCATTAGGTAGTTAGGGGTGTGGGGCAATACCCTTGCAATATGTACAGCAGCATAAGGCATCATAGCAAGTTGAGACAATAAGTTGCACAACCTAATCGTATAATGTAAGGATGACACACGGCCTGGCCGTGAGAAACGTGTTTCTGCTCACGCATTATGAGCATGTAAAATCCTATGACCATGTTGACGTTAAGACCTGATTTTTCACGATGACAGTTAGATTTCTATTTAGACTATGAATTATAATTGTAATTAGTTGTGGTTATATTATAATGATGGGAAATGAGCATAATTGTACTTTGAGACTCTTGGAGCTCTAGCTTAAAAAAAAATGCATTTCTAGAAATCCGTGTAAAATCTGCGTCCTCTATTCCCTTATTTTGATGTGTATGGTCATAATTTCACAACAGATTGAACTATAAGGGTCTTGATTCTCCGTTCCATGGAGAAATGTAGGCAGAAAGAAATTTCAAACTCTTTCCCAAATCCAATTTTCAAGTCCTCTTTTTATTTTTTATTTTTTCCCTTTTAATTGTTTCTTTGTTTAATCCTCTTTATTGTGTTTTCTTTGGAACTCTTTTCCTTTGTAGTTGTTCAAGTTTAGTTCATTGTCGTTCTGGATTAGCAGAAATTTGGGAAAGAAAACTGAGGAAGAATAAGAGAATCAGTGAAGAAACATAGCCTTGAGCTCATTTTGATTTATAGCTTCCACAAGTCTCTTCACAGTCTTGACGAAATCATTTACAAAGGTATCAGCAAACTCACTTCAAAGGATGTTTTAATTTAGAAAAATTTTGTTGGGGGTTTCGAATGACTTGATTTAAGCTACCCAACAAGATGTCGCCAGTTCATCCCTCCTAGGTTGTAATCTCAATCATTAGCAGTGAGATTAAGGTAACTGGCAAATTTGGATATGTAGTTTTGTATTATTCACTTTGTATGTGGAAGTCTATTGTGTAATCCACCAAACATGTGACAGGAGCACATTCTCAACTAGTCTTGTAATGAAAACATTAGGATTGAGGATTTTTGTTAAGCCATTATATCTTTGTGCATCCCTTAATTACTCGGCCAAATATTAAATTTATCATTCCTCAATTACTCAGCCTTAATTGCATATTGTTAAATGCCTTACCAATCTTTGTGCATCTCCATGTTTTACTAATCATGTCAAGATCACCCAATAGGAGTTTCCAACTCTCTTCAGGTACAGGCCTTGATAAGCAACAAATTTATAAAAATAACTCCTTATAGAAAAAAAAATAACGGTAGGATTCTAGTCTGATTATAACCCAAAACTATCACATGATCCAGTCTTTGCGTTATAGAAAAGCCACATTGAAAGATAAAATCCTTTGCAGCAAGTATTATGGATTCAAACGATGTCAACATCTATCATCTCCTCCTCCAGCCCTTCCACATCCACATTCTCGTCTTTGCCCTTGTACTGATAGTCAAGGGAAAAACAGCTCAACATCAGGTACAAGAAAAGGAAACAGATGCACAGCAATTAGCCATATCTTAAAAGTAATACTAGCAAGAGAATTCAATTTCAGATAATGGTAGATTGCATTTTGATAATGTTACTAGAACAGATCTACATATCCAAGTCAACTTTGGTGCAAATCTGAACTGAGAATGCAAGCAAGAACCAATGCAAATACTATGATCAATAACTGAACCAACCTGCGAATAATTACTCTGAGGGAATGGAGGAGGCGGAGGAAGGAGAAATGGTACCCTTCTGACCCCATAAGTAGTGGCTCCTTTATCAATTTCCACTGAAGTAGTTTCAACCACCTCAATGTTCTCCTCCACTTCAATCTCCACTAATTCATCAATTGCATGAGCAGCCATGCTGGTTGATGGTGCTGAAAGGCCCAAGCCTGAGCCCTTTGGCTGAACAATCAATCAATCATGCAAACAGCTGAATAGTTAATGGATTTCAACAGAGCTGAATACTTTCTTAATGTATTCAACAGATGCAATGATGAATAGTGAAAGCAATCTCTAGCAATCCTCTCTCTCTCTCTCTTTCTTCCTCGTGTCCACACAGACAGAACATAGAAGTTTTAGATGCTCCTCATATATTTTATTTATTAACAGGTTGATGCAGGAAATACTAGGGATTTTAGTACTAATTTTAGGAATATATATACATATAACTAGAGTTATGTTTTCTTTTAGGATTTTGTGTGATTTGTAATTCCTAATGAGGTGTTTGGTATAAAGTTAACAAGGGACAATTATTACCTTGTAACTTTTAACCTCTCTTATTAATATTGTTCAGATGCTTAAAGAGGCTAAGTTAATTTTTAACCTAGTTAATATTTATCCCCTATTTATAGGCTAACTATTAACCTTGGGGGGCTAGGTTTACAATTTGCCTCTTTAGGGGTTAAAACTTACCGGAGAGACACATAACACTCAATTTTTAAACCTTATACTAAATGCATCTTAATTGTATTTGATTTAGGGATTCGTAATATCCTAATGTAATTAGGATTACAAATACTCTACATATAGGCCTAAGTCTCTACATATTTGGCAGATCTTATTATAACAATTGGTGATTGCTTTGGACTTGATAAAGTGAACAAGTGTTTCTCTTCCAATTAAGAACGTGTTTCTCCATCCTTATAGATTTGTTTCATTCTTTCCACATTATTCTACTAGTTCTACATCAATTTGGTATCCAAGCCAAACTCCAACCTTCTGTTTTTTTAGCTTTGAAAATTTCCAAGTCCCTTGCAAGTTTGACTCTCGCATTTCTTTTCTGCTGGGCTCTTTCTCGCAACAAGCTTCCTTGCTGCCACCACAAGCCCACAACTTTCTGAACCTTGAACCACCATCCACCAATGCTAAACCACCAAAAACCTCTAAGCGACTTCTACAATACATTTTCAGTCACCTAATGTTGCCCAAAAGTAGAAATCCAATAGGCTCACCTTTCGACCCAAGTTGTGACCCGACTGGAAGTAAATGTAATCTACTGGCAGCCAATAAGCATCTCTCTGCTGTCTATAGTTATTAAAGGCATAAGATGCATTAAAGTAGAAAGGAGTCCTAGGCATGGTTTTAAATAACAACCATGACATTACGTAATGGCCATTATTTAAAAATATTTTGACTTATCATTACCGTTACTACCATTATCTAAAGGTTTTTTGAAATTGCAAGCGTAAAGGCTGTTATAGTTGTTATCTTTCCAGCTGAGAATCTTTGGCTTTTGTTTACCTCTTTCACATGAAATGAAGTAGAGACAACCTTTTTTTTGAGCAGAAAACTATCTTAGCTCTTTCATTTTAGCACCTTTTCATTTTCTTTCTAAGCAACTAAGTTATTTTTGGTCAACTCTCTCAATTTTCTCCACAACCACCTCAAGTGAAATCCTTCATTTCTCTACAAAATTTTGAGCTCAAGAGCATAGATTATCAAATAGACAAGGTGTATTGAAGTAAAGGAGTAAAGGGTGAGTTATTGTTTATTTTTTCTAATGTTTAGCTATCTTTTGAATCACTTTTAGGTAAATATGTAAATAATTAAAAAATAATATCAAAGAAAGTTTTAGGCCCCAATAATATTTTGAGTATAAATTGATTAATACTATCTACTTAGTTATTTTGGTTTTAAATTGATTGATAATACTAATGATGTATAAAAATGATGGATTTAATATCTTTATTTGATATATTTATGTTCATTATTTAGTTGCATATCTTTGTTTTAGTTATGTTTGCGAATATTTATTCATTTCGTGAACTTTGCAAAATTTTCAAAAAAATTTGCATAGCAATAAATGCACACCTAGATGAGGTGAGGCTTAAAAAATTAAAATTAAAGTCAAAATCAAATAATCATAGACATAACCCTATTTAATCAAACTTGTCAAAATAACCAATATATAAAGTATTAATAAGCATAGAAAAATACAAAAATGAATATAGACTTCACCATTCATAATATTTTTTTTCCTTTTTAAGATAACACTATAAGAACTTGTTAGAAAATAAAATAAATATAAATTTTGGACATTCATAAACAAACTCCAGATTTTTTTATATCCACAAACAAACTCAAATTGCATTGTTAGTGTTGTTAAAAAAAGGGGGTGAGAAGGAAGCAATTTTAGATAACATAGAAACAGAAGACCTAAATAACATGTTAGTGGTTCATTTTTTTTAGAAACAGCAGCAAATAATCAAAATATAGATGATCTAAATAGCATGTTAGTGTCTTTTTGAAGGGAGGGGGGGGGGGGTAGCGCTCTCAAAACAATCATGAAATAAAGGACCCAAGCAGCATTTTTAGGTAGTGTTTAAAACAAAACATGACAATTTTAGATAAATCAGAAACAGATAAGAGTCCAACAAGCAATCAACATGAGAGAGAGATAATGAGAGAAGATTGAAAACAAGGCATGAGGTGGGGGATAAAAGGAGCACAAATGTTGAAAATGGAAATGCGGACAATGTGCAATCTTGGTTATGGGGGTTTGGTAAGATTTTGGTGTCTCTTTATCATCGACAACCCTAATTTTGACAACTTTTTGATGCTTCAACACCAAATTCAAGTAGATCAACAAATTCCAAGTCTAATGGTGTTAGAGATGGAAATAAATAAGGTGACTCTTTTTAGAGCCTTGAGCCTAGAACAAGGCGCATGCCCAGGTGCATAAGGCAAGCGCCTGTTAAAAGATCACCTAACTTTCTCCTATAGAGGCCTTAGGGTTGGAGCCTTGCGAGCCTTGAGCCTAAGGCGCGCCTTTAATAACACTACTGCTATTGAAACCACATCCACCAATAGCCTAAACACAATGAATTAGGTAAAGATCAACCAGACTTCATTTGATTTCACATTACCACCGTGTGCTTGATTTCACAAGATTCTACACCCAAGTAGCACCACGTCATTGGCCGGCTCAAGTGCCTCTTAGCCACCACTTCAATATCACATCCACAACAAGGCCAAGTCAACGCCACATCAACAAAATTTTGGTAGGACCCTTCCTAATTTTAACACAATTTTGATTTTGACATCCATTTTGGGTAAAAATGAGTATTTAAGGCTAGTAAGAGCTTTGAAATTGCGTTTTTTGACACTATGTTGTGGATTGACATTGAAAGACTCCAAAACAAGTATATGCATGTCATTGGATAGACAGAAATGGTGGTGAACATGACTTATATTACAAAGTATGTTATATAAATATCAAGTTATCAAACAAATTTTATGAATTATGGAGAGAACTAGAAGCATGGAAGAAAGAATAACTGTTTCAAATGAAAGCAGAGTTTGATCTGCGATATGAAGCATTGTTAAATTGAAAGCTTAGCTTGATGAAACATCAAAAGTTGTTAAAGATAGGCAAGAACTTAAACACAAATAAGCAAAGCAACTTGAACCTAAAATTGAAGATAAAGAGCAGCTTGAATCAAAAGCTTTGATTGTTGAGCCTTCAGATCTTGAAAAACAAGAAGATAAGGTTGAGTTGGATACGTTCGTATAACCTATTCTAGAGAGAGAAGCTAAAGGTGATGAGAATGAGCACGCCAATCTTGATGAATCTTAGGGCAAGTAGAAGATCAAACTCTCGAATTCCTAGTGAATTAAAAAGCCTTTCAATTGTTATTTTCATTTATTTTATCCATTCTAATATTTCCAAAGATGTGAAGAAACAAACAACATTGTTTTCTTGTTCTACATCATAAGTCCAACTAAGCAAACATAATAATTGCCCCTATAAGGAGGAGCGGAGAGCACGTGTGCGCGCGCGCAGAGGGGGGGTGTTGGTGGGTGGGGGTGAACAAAGAAGAAAAGGTGCAGTTATAACCTACCAAACATTAGGACATAGTGGTGCTGCAATATTACAAGAGTTTTAGAACAACCAACTCTAGATTTGTTGACACCACATTGCATTTCCAAACAAACTTTGTGATGTGTTAATAATATTATAAGACATTTAAAATGTGAACCACAACTTGTGCCTTCCTATACTCCTGGCAACAGTTCTCACTTGTTGCTTTACCAAGGTAATCTTATATTTTTAACAGTGAAGGTCTTGATGTCATGAACTCATGATGAAAATATATATGCAAAACACAAAGAAAGCTTGCTATTTGTACCACAAATTGATGAAAACCGCACCACCACTTGATAGCAAAACAAGATCTCTCATAGAAAAAGGAAAAAAAAAAAAAGGAGGGGGTAGAAAAAGAGAGAGAGAACCTTATCTGCAGAGGGCATGCTTGCAGAAACATTATGTCCTCTCTTTTGTTTGCTTCCATTTGTTGTAGGCTGATGACCATCATTCCCACTCTCCACCATCTCAACTTCCTTGCATGCATTCAATTGAGAAAGCTTCCCCAGTCTTGTAGTCTCAATATGATATCCTCCACCATGGGTCAAATTTGCTAAAATTGCAAAGATGTTAGCCAAGGAATGGCAAGGGCCATTATGAAGCAGAATTTAGAAGTGATGACCAAGCATTGAAGTGAATCTCTAATGACACAATGCCAAACCATAGCATAATGTAATGACCAATTATCTACATGATTTAGAAAATAGTAGAATAAAGTAAAAGGAAGATCCCATTGACGAAGTCTTTCTAGTCATTCATAAGTTTCACATTCATGTTATTTAACTATTAGTTATGTATCTTACAAGCATTCGTTAGTGCCAATGCTATTAACAAGTAATAGTTTAGTAGCCATAGATCTTTTTCAAGTTTAGCCTCTTATTACTTTTCACAAAGTGATTGTATTTGGCCTTTTCTAGTCAAAATAATAAAGTTTCTAAGTTTCTATTGGGAGTCCAAAGTCTAATTAGGATTAGGATTGTTGAACATCAATATTACACATAATCTATCAAATTTTAATTTAGTAAATGATAGAGATTTTCAGAAAATTTTGAAATACCTATGACACAATTGCCTTCATAGGTGTGATGGCTCAGGAAACTTAGGTATGATTTCAAGTGAAGGTATTCTTTTTTAGGAAACATTGATATGTATTTGTCAAGGGTTTTATTGAGTGCGATAGCCAATTAGCCATAATTATGACTACATTTTTTTCTTATTTTTTGATGAAACAAATTGCAGGTAGAATATAATTTTGAGGGTTTTTTTTTTTTTTTTTTTTTTGTGTACGCTCATTCTGTAATATATGTTTTGCTCTCTTTTGACACTACTTGGATTTATATGATTATCTTCACAAATTAAAAAAATTAGGGATCAATTTATTATTTAGTACTCAAATAAGTACCATCACAGTATTCCAATACCTAAAATGTAACTCTGTTATCCACCCATTAAGTACTTAAATCTAGAATTTCTCAAACTGTAATCACACTTGCTATCTGTCCCTTGTTTCAGGTTCTGTAATGCTTCACAATGTTCTCACAAAGGAAGAGGTACTTTGGCTAAGGAAAGGGAGAAGATGAATATGCTATTGCAAAGATAAATTTTTCTACGAATACCCAGGATCTTAAAAAACTTTATATACTTTAACCCAGTTGAGAACAATCGATACCAAGGAAATTTGAGAATAATTAAGCACGCAAGTAAGTATAATGAGCTAACCATGCAGTAGATGTTAAATAAGATGGAAAGCTCCTTATTGCTTGATTCAAGAATAGGCAAAGATTGGAAATTCAAAAGTCTATGATTTGTGACTAATATGACCTTGAAGATGCAGTAAGCTTATTTCAGAAAAGAAAACAAAGAAAAGACTGAACCGCCACAATATAACTTAAACAAATATAAACATTTAACTCAACTATAGCTAGAAAAGACTGATAAGATCCCAAATATGCCTTGTATTGAATCTAAGACCTTTTAAAAAAAATAAAAACAGTTATCTGACAAGGCAAAAAGAAATAACATTAAAGGGCAGCTAGGAGTTGCCAAACTGTATGAAGTAAAAAAAATCACTTGCAAGACCAAAAGTCAAAGGAGTGCAAAAATGCTTGTATATCGAAACATTGCTCGCTCAACTCAACTATAGCCTTAAGCCCACACTAATTGAGTTCAGCTATGTGAATCCATTTCCTTCCAGTTAGTTTTGGGCTGCATCTTCAAAAACATCTCAGAATGCTAGATCATTTCTTACTACTTCCTCCCACATCTTAGACCTACCCCTTGCTTTCTTTTCACCAACAACTTCAATGTGTTCAACCTTCCATACTTGTGCATTTATTGGTCTATGATGCACATATCTAAACTATCTCAATTTGCCTTTTCTCAACTTTTCCTCAACTAGTGTCATTTCTACTTTCCTACTAATGAATTTATATTTATTCCTTATAAGTCTATCCTCCATGTTGGAATTGATGAGATTTTTTCTTAATTCATGGGATATGTCTCATATTAAAGAATCTCATGATTAAGAGAAAATCATGTAATTGATTAGCAAAATCAATGGCTTGATTAAAGTTTATGTAAAGGAGAGATTTATGGTTATTAATAGGATGCCATATATATCTTGTATCTTCCATTATAAATATGAAATATTATGTATTATGTAAACACAAAAGTGAATGAAATGTAGCCCTTTTGAGATTGCGTCTGTGAACATAAGCTCTCGGTAGCCAATGCATGTAGATCCTTCTGATATTATTTTCTCCCATCTTTTTTATCATTCTAAATTTCAACATGGTATCAAAGCCTAGGGTTTGAGTCCCAAAGCTATTTTTCTCTCATATTCTTTTTCTTCATCATAGCTTAAGGTTTTGAGTCCCAAAGCTATTTTTCTCTCAAATTCTCCTTCTGCATAGATCAGAGCCTAGGAATTTAGTCCCTTCTCTAAAATTCTTTTTTCTATTTTTCTCCTAAGTTTCTAGAAAAGAAATGGATCGAGAAGTACACATATTTAGACCACCATAGCAAGATATCATTCAAGTCTCACCACCCACCTAGACCAAAGCACCAACTGCCAATGAGGTCATTGCTAGAAGCCCATTGCCGGAGACGGTGCAACCAACTTTTTAAAAAAAAAAAAAAAGGAAGAAAAGAAAAGGAAGCAAGCTTGATGATAGATCCATAACTTTAGCAAAAATCTCATCAAGGGGAGAGTGTTGGAATTGATAAGATTTTCCCTTAACTCGTGGGATATGTCTCATATTGAATAATCACATGACCATAGTTACCAGACTCACTAAAACCTCCTGAGCTCCACGATATGATTTGTGCGTCCTAATTTGCAAGATGTTTGTGTCCCAATTCGCTAGGGTGCGCGATCGGAGTCGCCAAAATGAGTGAACCATAAATCCTCAAAAATTACAGGAAAAGATTGTGAGGATTTAAGAAGAAGAAGAGGAGGAAGAAGCCAAGAAGAAGATGAAGAATAGCAAATCATAAAAAAATTATAGTTAAAGATGGCAAGATCCAGAGAGGAGAAGCCCAGAACAACATGAACAGCAAAAGAAGACGTCAAAACCAAGAAAAATAAATGTAAAGAGAGAAGTCTATAAATGACTGATCTAATTATTAAACATTTAAACTACACCTAGCACATTTTACCCAATAAAAATAAAAAAAATAAAAAAAAAAATTATAGCTGGCACATATAAAAAAATAACTATGTAGTTATTTATAGTGCCACTTTAATATTTATAATGTTAATAAAGATATATACTCATTAAATATTATTCTTTTATCACCGTGGCATGTTAATTTTTTTTAAAATTTCTATGTTACTTTTTTAAAATTAATCTGTTTAATCATATTAATATTTTTAAGAATGAAATGTATCATTAAATTTTTCTTTTTGTCTATTGTAATTATTAAACCTATTAGATATTGAACTTTTAGAATTTTTAAAATTAAATTAAAAAAATACAAAGTAACAAATTGTAAGCAATAAAAAAGATTATTAATTTTCACTCAACGAGCTCAAGATATTATTTAAACGTACTACGTCCCGAAAGAGCTAACCGATTAAACCTACTCCGAAAGTACCCAATATATAACTAAAAAGAGTATCATGTTCCCGTTCCCGTAGGTAACTATGCACATGACTATGAGAAAATCATGTAACTGATTAACAAATTAATGGCTTGATTTAAAGCTTATATAAAGGAGTAACTTATGGCATATTAATATGATGTCATATATATCTTGTATCTTTGATTATAAATATAAAGTCTTATGTACTATGTAAACATATAAGTGAATGAAAAGTAACCCTTTTAAGGTTTTATATCTGTGGATGTAGGCTCTCAGATGTTTAACCATGTAAATCCTTCTCTTATTATTTTCTCCTATCTTTCCTATGATCCTAATTTCAACATTCCACAACTACATTCTGCCAAACCAAAATTCAAAATGTTTAATATCCAAAACTTTATCATTGAGAAAAAGCTTCTTCTGCCCTAAAGCATCTTCTATTTTTTTTCCCTCTATACCAATGAAGAAGAAATAGAGAACAAAACTAAAGCTTTTTTTTTCCCCTTCTTGCACAATTACATTATTTTATTTACTAAAACACAACAAAGATTTATTGTTCTAGTAATAGCATTTAGACTATTTTATCCCTTATTTTTTATGATAAGACATTCTACCCTCAATAACTACAAAACAAATCATTTTCTTCGTATCAAAGAGTATGTATTTCTTTGCAACAGAATTGGTGTCATGCTATTTTTGGACCATTACAATTTTTTTTTTTTTTAATTCTAAAGGCATGACAGTTTTTTCTTTTTACCAATGCCAAATTACTTTTTTTTTTTATTTTCTTTTGCAGTTAAATATAAATTTAAAATATTTTACACTAATGTCATTAAAAAAAGTACAATTAAAACATAACTGAATTAATCTCACATATCAAGAAAATACATATTAAAAATTGTACAAACAATCTAACCCATATATCAAAAACTCAACTTTGAGTTACTATTCCAATAACAATACCATAAAACTTATAATATGTTTTTCCCCCTTTCTTGATTGGTTGAACCCTCTCAAGTTCTATGTTAAGTTTTTTTTCTTTTTCAATATTTAATTTTAAAATTTTATCTTATTTTAATTGTTTTTAACTATTAAATAATTAAATTTATCTTAATCACCACACACATTATTCTTTTAGAATAATTTAAAGTGACTTTATTTATAATAAAATACATTTTACTTAATAAACTAACATTATAAATTAAGAAAATATACCAAAAAAAATAAACTATGAAGAATATAGGAATTTGGAACAATTTTTTTCTATAACAAAATTGTCTCTAATTGTTCACTTTAGCCTATTAACTTATAAAATCATAGCACAAAAAATTTTTTTAGTCATCATATATAAATGTATTTTGCATGTATGAGAGAGAACTAACTAAATGGTTTTAACAATAAATTATAAATAATAATTTTGTTAAATATATATAATTTCATTTATTAATAATAATATAAAAACTTTGATAACGCATTCATACTAAATTTGTTTCTCCTTGATTTCTAATTGATTTCTTCACCATACATGTTTTTCAAAATATCTTAAGAATTCAAATGACAAATAACCATGGAAAGATGCACTAGCATGAAAATTTTGGAATTTTGGAATGCAACTAATGAACATGAGGTTTCACATATGCTACCTCAAGGATCTTTACCAAGTTGAAAGACGAGGCAAATCATGTTACTAATTACCTCATCTTAAAACATAGCAACTTCTCACATTGAAGGTTATTGGAAGATTATATCATTAAATAAAGCTCAATTATTCCAAGAAGAAACCAAATTTGGAAGACAAGAAACCCAGTTTTGGGGGGGGGGGGGGGGGGGGGCTGCGCAGCGGCTAAAAGCATTTCCTCACAAAATGGAAAAAGCAGTTTTACAACCTTTCTTCAGTTACATAGATAGCCTTCCAACTCTATGTTAAGAAGGGGGCACCAATATATTGATAAATATGCAGATGTGATATAAGTTCTATCTCACTCTGGGCCAAGGTAGTCTCTTAAGTGCTAGCTTAACTACTAGGGATGTGCACCAGTCAATTTGGTTAAGTTTGGTCTCACAACCACCAAAACCAAAATGATCAAATTAGTAGGAGAGGAAATCAAACCTATTCGATCCAGTTTGTCAGTTTCTCAGCATTAAAACAATTAACAAATGGCAAGAACATTGCTGGTCTTCACCAATGTAATAATAATAATCCTTCGTTTGATATTCAATGCTCATATTCTCATCCTTGAACATTGAAAAAAAAACAACGTATACCGAACAACTACCCAGATTAGAAAAACAATTAGTAAATCACAAGAAAATTACAACACAAAACAGCAATAAACAAGCAAATTACTTCTCAAAACACTGAAACACAAGCAAATGCGAAAGAGTAGTTTGCATAAAGGACAAATTGAGAAGAAAATTTTAAGAATAAAGTTTAGAGACTAATTGTCTTAGAGACTTGAGATGAGGCTGAGAGTGGCAGATACCAGAGACATAGAGAGAGACAAAGGAGACAGTGGTGAGAAGCAACAAGTTAGAGGCAAATGCAAGGGGTGGTCAAGAGTCCATTCATGTGACAAAGAGAGCCATGGGAAAGAAGATGACCAATGGTTGTCTCAGTTAACGAGAGGCTGGCATATGGAAGCCGGGTGAGAAGTTGGTAGTGCAGGATAGAGACTAGAGACATAGGGGCAATTGTCCAAGATAAAGAGAGGCAAGGAGCAAATGCAGGGCTGGCCTTTTTTTTTTGTTTTTTTGGTTTGTGGGGGGGGGGGTGGGGGTTGTGGTGGATGGTGTTGCGGTTGGGTTTGGTCTATGAGTAACAAGGAGACAGGAATGAGGAGATGAGGAAGTGAGGAGCAAGGAAGGTGAAGGTAAGTCCGATGTAAGAAGGGGAGAGACAATTAGGGTGTCGGGCCCTCTTTGTTTAATTGGAAAAAAAAAAAAGAAAAAAAATGCACACACACATTTCTAAGATACAATTTTACATAATTTATATTTAATTTAGTTCGGTTTGATTTCCTCAGTTTTCTCAGTGTTAATACCAAACCAAACTGATATAATCTAATATTTATTCTATAGACTATAAAATAGAACTGAACTGATCAACTACAAAACCCAAAATAAGAATTGTCAGTTCAGTTTTATGTTTTCAGTTTAAATCAAATTCTGCACACCCCAGCAGCGCAAATAGCAATGAAACTTATCTACAATTTATGATTTTTGTAGGGTGCTTGTGGAATCATATTGTTGGCTTCTCAACCTTGATTTAATTTATTACAAAGAAAGAAAACTCAAAATGTAGGGACTGATCAAATGCTGAACGTTCCAAAATTCCAGAAGCATATCGAAGAAATTATCACCTTTTGTTGATTCTTCAACAGTATCACATTTAACAAGCAGACCTTTCTTGCCAGGGAAATGATTATTATGCACCTCATTCGGTGGGCAGACAGTATGATAACCAGGAGCCTCTCCATCACTGACAATATTGATGCTTGAATCCTCTTCATTTCCACCATTTATGGTAGTGTCAGAGCCAAGGTGATCTCCCAACCTCTGAAGACGAACTTGTGACCTATGCATTTCCATGAATAAACAGAATTATGAAAAACACTCAACGCCAACATGCTGCTAAATTAGAGAAACTGACAATGACAAAAATTATCAAAACAGACAAAATATATGTAGGAACTAGTGAAATATCACAACAAGAACTTACTTTTTCAAATCCTCTTGAACCCGCACATACCGCTTATATGTCTTGACAAACTTCTTGATTTTTGAAACATTCCTAGAAATTTCAACAACAAAGAGTGAAGGGGTTTATATATATATATATATAAAGAAAAACTCCCATCTGCAGAGAATACTAAACAGATTACATACCAATGGACAAAAAAAGGGAAAATTATGTTATCACATTCATGACTACCTTCTATATTCCTCTTTTTCTTTCGACAATTGAAAATCAAGCTCCAGAACTCTGGAAGTTAGAATATTGGCTTCTTCAACTTTCTCTTCTACTAAGGTCTTCAAAAATAAAAGCATCAAACAACAAAATATAAGCATTGGCTCCACATGAAAACAAGAGAATTAATGCCAAAGTTAGATATAAAACAACAAAATAATATACACCTCAAAACCATTTGAAACAGATGATGACATGACAAAAAATAAAGATATAGAATCATATAACCTAGTAATTCCAACATAAATAACTAATTGATAGGTCAAAAAATATAAAACCAAACAAACTAAATGGAAAAAAGAAGTGCACTCAGAGTCATAACAAAAATAATGACTAATTAGACCAACTGACCTTTAATTGAGATTTCTGTTGATCAAGCACGTCAATCTCTGACTGTGCTTCTATTAGCTGCACATTTTCCAAATAAAATAACTGAAGAATAGAAGTAAAACATTAAGAATTAAGCACACAAAACTCTTCTAACCTGCTTCTTAAGAAAAAATATAGAATCAGTTGATGTGGTTTTTCTTCTTTTAACCCGATCTTCTGCCCCATCTGAACTTTTCAGACTTCTGGATAAATCACTTTGACCATCAAAATGCTGTTTTTTCCTGCGTTTTCTGTCACTGTAAGAGAAAAGGACCGTTATTTTAGTACCCAAATGTGTGTACAACATGGAGATAAAAACAAAAAAAAAAAGAAAAATCAATGATTTATATTTACATGTAGAGAATAAATGCTTATTGAATTGCCAAATTTGCTTCAAAAAACACCTGAAACTTTCTTATTCTCAAACTTATTTTCACATTCGGAAAACAATTGGCTCGCCATACTAAACCAATCACATCATGTTTCCAAAGCTGACCTCTAAAATTGAGTGTCCAGATCAAGAAAACCACCAAAAAAAAAGTATTCTTTATCATCCACACAGCCTAATAACAAATTTGATCCTATGGAAGCATTAACTAGTTAACACACACCCAAGCCAATATGATGGAGAAGGCTCCCAGGCCAGGCTGTTTGTGCCATCAGATAGTTTTGATAAAATAGTTGGCATTGCTTGTCAAGCCCACCAAGGGCTTCCTTTAAATTTTTTTTTCTTTTAAAAATTTAAATGTTAATGTGCCTATAAGAAAATGTCTCTACCATAGTCAGAGAGATATAGCTTTTCCAGCATCGAACTGGTCAGCTTCTAACGAACTTGGAAGGATTGGCGTAGTAATTAAAATATTTTCAATTTCTATTTCACAAAAACAACTCTCACGAGGCCTTTCACTGAAGATCTAGAAACACCTAGGCCTCGTCATGGTTCATGAACCGCCAGAAACCAACGGTTCTAGTTCATGAGGGAGGAGAACTTGGATTGGACCTATGGAAGTTGGTTCAGGCCTGGTTCCAATTCAACTGCACAGAACACAACTCTCACAAGGTTTTTCAGTTAAGATCTAGAAACACCAAGGCGTGGTCATGGTTCATGAACCACCAGACCAGGAACCAATGATTCTGGTTCATGAAAAAGAACTGGGATTGGTCCTCTGGAGGCTGGTTCACGCCTGGATCCAATTCAGTCGCCTTTATTTAAAAATAGAAATAAAAATTTTACATAGATTTGAAAATCTTTTTAACAATGTAGAAGAAATTAAACAATTAACTTAAAATTTTTAATGAAATAATTAAGGGGAAATCTGCATATTTTATTTGAATTTTTTTTAATAATTTTCTAAAAAAAGAAAAGTTTAGTAAAATTTCCATCAATTATGCTACTATTATAATTAATCAAAAAATTTTCCTCAGAGTTTGACCAATTTCCTCTAATTATGTTAATTTCTTTTTTTTTTTTAATTCTGGTTAGGAATCGACCAGGACTGCTGGTTCTGGTACAGTTCAGCGCGGAAGAGGGGGGGGGGGGGGGGGGGTGGTGTTCCAGGATGGTTATGGGCCCAAACTGGTTCGCGGCCAGGGTTAGGAACATGCACCTTTGCAGTTCAAAAAGAATGGATGATAGTATCATACATCACCACAACACAAATGTGTTGGGAAAGAAATACCAAAAGAACCTCAAATAAATTCATGCATCACCACAACGCAAATGTGTTGAGAAAGGAAATACCAAAAGAACCTCAAATAAATTGGTAACATCAAAATATTCATTTGAACATACCTGTTTTTCTCAATGGACCTGGAAGGGCTAGATCCTGAAACAAATAGTCAAATACAGAGAAAGAGAGAGTAAAAAATAAGGGATAATTACAAGTTCAGAATAAAATTAAACTGGACCTTAAATTGGATTCTAACTGTCCTTGAATGTTTGTGTTAATGCATCCAAAACTTAAAGAGAAGAAAAGTACATATAACCAAGGAGGACAAGTGCACAATTCAGTTAATCCATAGACAAGAAATGATAACAGAGAAAGTGACTACATGAGTAAAATATGTGGCTAAGATATAAGGATGCAATTTCTGACCATGAAATGTATGCCGGCTTCTTGTATTTCTTCCTGGAGAAATTCTACGCTGTGGAGAAAGCCTCTTGTCAAGCTTATCCCTCAAGTCACCACCTCGATGGTCCCGCTTACCTGCATTAAGAAGGAAAAGAATTTCCAGTACAGCAGATTGGTCATTAACTTTCTATATATCTTCCTATAGCTGCAGGCATAGAACCCATAAATGGCAATGAGGCTAAGCTTACCATCACATGGAACAACAAGAGTAACATAACAATGAACAGTAATAGTGCCTGCTTGCCAATTCCAAAGGGACCATGAAACTATCCCCTCATGTAATGAACAGAAACAGAAACTTCACCATATAACACTGGAAGAACCATTTGAATATCAAAGTAGAATGGGATAAGAATAGTTGATATACTCCATCTTCTTGTTGATCAGTAAGACAAGCAATACAATTGAATACTAAAGATTTCTCCCTGGAGCCATATTGAGAAATAATATGCAAAAAGAATTGGTTTCTTCGGGAAATAACTCGCATAAAAACTGCGTAATTCCTTCTTTTAAGAAATTCCTCCACAATGTCATTCAAGGAGAAGAAGTGTAAACAATGTGGACACATGGCCTCCATCAGTATATATTGTTGAATATATTAGTGATAACATTTGAGGATTTCAACAAACCTCCCAGTGATCTCAATATCACCAAAGAACATGAAGTCCATGAAACCTACTACTGATCCTTCATCAAATAGTTGGAGCTTGGCAGGTATAGTAAGATAGATAAGGATAAAGATCACCACGATATATACCAAAACCAGCATTATCAAAAGAATGAACCCCGTGAGTCGATATCTTCTTTCATAAATTAGAAAGCCACACTGCAGATATAATGCAACTCATATATCCAGAAGGCATTTGGATTGCATCTCCAGTCACTACATCAATAAATCACTGAATCTCCTCATACACATTTCATAGATCACATGTATCTGGACATTTCACTCACTCGTCCAAAATAATTTGGCAAAAGCAAGTATCTATCCAAATAAAATTTCAGATAGAAGAAAACTAACAAATAGACTTAGCAAAAAAAAAAAATCAGAAAAAAGAAAAATAATAAAAAAATTAATTTAAAAAAATAGAGAAACAGCAATATCTTTGTTGCATCAAATGCTCTGATAATAACAAAAATAACAGCACTAACGGAGGCAGATGGATCCTAAAGACACCTCTGGATCAGAAAAATGTAGCAAGAAGTGATCTTCATTTGAATGAACAGACCCCCAAAACATTCAATGTGGAACTATATTGCAGACATGTTTTACAAATAATTAACAAGGAAATATATGGTTAGTCCATTGCATACACAAAATCAAATAAATTAATTCATGTCCAAACCCGCATTAATTGCGACAATCATTTCTCACCTTCAAAACTCATAAAATTCCAAAATCATGGGAAATATATTGAAAATAAAAACAACTGAGGAAGAAAGATTAACAAACCAAACAAAACTCAAGCGAGGAATTGCAGAGATATAAAACTGCTTTCATTGCCAATTGTAGCGGCAGAGGATATATCCAGTATTTCCATAAAATAAAAAATAAAAAATTATCAACCAGGGTATTTGAAGGACGCAAAAAGGAGCTAAATTACCGTTAGAAGAACCCAAAAATTGTCGAAGCTCAACACTTCCATGGGCGAAGGAGCAATTCTGGCGATGACAACGACCCTTTTGATACAATACACATAACTTCGTTTTAAAGAGCTTCCGTTCAACCATTTTCCAAAAACCCAAATATTAAATCAAAGAAAATGGATCTTTCAAGTGATTAACGAAGCGAAACTATAACTAAGAATAGCGGGAGAAACCAATCCCCATTTGGTGGCGCTATAAGAACGCAAATAGAAAAGATTCCTGCACTTTAAAAAGAAGCTGTAGATTGTGAGTTGAAGAAAATAGAAAGGGAAAGAAAAGCAGAAGATTTCATAGCCTGGCAAGCGAAAAATACCTTGATAGTTATGGAGATATGTAGAGAATGGTCAAGCTCAAGGACAGGTGGGTCCTGATACTGCTAAACCGCAACTGGCAAGAGTTGGAAAGTATTCGGCTTCCGGATCACTGAATAAGAGGAAACGTGATTCAGGATGGATGGATTTGCTCAATGGAGGAAACAAGCTCAGCACTTTTCTTTTATGGCCTAGCAGTCAATTTTGGCCAAAATTTACAGAATTGTCCGAGGAAAAATTGTATTTTTTATTGCGTTATCTTACATAAATATTAATTTTTACCCTTGTATTGGGTAATGAAATTTAATTTTTGGAAAAAGGTCAAATCCACCCCAATTTGGATATGATGGCAACGCATAACTAAATTAAGCTCTTTTGTGTCATATATGATGCGCGTGTTTCATTGAAGGGTATGATTCAAAAAATACATGATTCAAAAAGAAATACATGATCTATAATTAGGCGAGAGTTAGTTTACATGTGCTCTTATTATAAGGAAGAAAACAAATAAAAACAAGCAAAACCCAAGTTACTTTACTCTTTGAAATCCCAAATCCCCAATACACAGTTAAAAATCAATTCTGCTTTTCCTCATCGTTGTTAGCATCTCCCTTTTGAAATTGATTGAATATCTTTCAATGGATTGAGCTAGTGAATATTGCAAATGGAGTTTGGTTGAAGATTTTTTGTTAGAATAGACTGATGGTGTGTTTGGCGTGTCTTTCAATCTCTCTATCGCTGATGTCATTGAAACAAGGTAATCTTTCCTTCTCTATTTTTTTTTTTTAATTTTTTTAGCTGATCTAGATAGCAGATTCAGGCAAGAAAAGTGTAAATTTGTGATTTTGAAAATGAGAATCTATTAAAAAAATTAGGGCATAGATGGAGTAAATATAACTGCTAATTTATTTCATCTTGAATCAATTAGTACAAATATATTACGCTATCACAGCATTGTCAATGACACTGTGTCTCTTATTGTTAAATATATGCATAAAAATATTCAGCATGGAGCAGCAACTACATGCTGTGTAGCACTGTCTTCACAAGTTTAAGGGCTAACTAGCAAATATTTTATGGACAGTAACCTAGCTAGACTAAATTCTAAGGCTAAAGATGCATAATTGGCCAAAAAAATAAAAAACTATGGGATTTCATCTTAAGATTGACCAATCCCAAGTAGCTAATTGATTGTATCAATGGTCTCATATTAATATGAACAAGTTTGGTTTAGGGTTTTTGGTCTGTGGTGTGAATTTTTAATTTTATATGGTTCTTTACCATCCATTTCAGCTTGTATGTTTCTATTGGTTTGTCCATTATTTAGAAATGGTGTAGGCTTATGTTCTGAACTAATTTGGAGGAATTTTTCTCTAACTTTGTATCAAATTATTACTTGTTATAAAAAAAATAGCAAAAAACTATAACATATAACAACATCCAATTTGGTTATTGCTTTTTTATCTACACATAACATCACTCACTTGCTTTTTAATGTGCTTGGCAATTCAATTCTTATTAACTATTGAAACTTGAAAAATAAAAACAAAGGGAGGGCTTCAATGCTACATCAATTCACCTTCTTCATGTATTGTGCACTAACCCATGTTTTGTGGCCCCTTACTTATCAGTTCAACGATCATTTTTAATATACACAATCATGCAAATAGTATAATCTTTCATATATAAACAATAATTTGTTGTGTATTATAAATAAAACAAAGTTATTCACCATCCTCTCAATGTTTCACCAGCTGTTCTTTATTGTAAACAATCTTTAATTTCTCATTGATTAGTGATTACCCAATTGACTTGTAGTTTGAATTTAATCTTGTCTTATCTATAACATAATTTATGAATTCTTTTCCAACAAGTATAAGGGAACACTTAGATATTGATTGACCTTTAGTAAAATTCACAATTATTTATAAGCTTTAATTTGTCAATCATATGAAAGGGACATGCTATTTTCGAAGACATTCTTTTATTCATGTCTCGATATGCTATTCCTTTTTAAATGTGCCTTTTATATTCATGTTATTATCTGTTGTGCCATTTTGGTTTTAATGATTACAAGCACTGGATTGAAATCATTTTTTTATATTATTGAATTTAGGTGAACTTTAGTGTTGCAAACATATGTTGTTTACATTTGTTGTTTGATTTTCTTTTTTTTTTTAACAAATTTGATTTGCATTTTATTTTTGTTTAATTTTAAATTTTGTGCTTTCAATGTGTAGTGAAAATGACAGTACCTCTGAATGTGAGAATGTACCATGGAGGCTATTTTATTAAGGACCCAAAACTGAGATACACAAATTGGAAACTTGAGATGTTTCCTGTAAGTGACACTAATAGACTTCATTGTAGGAGGCTTCAGAAAATGATAGATTATTTATCCTACAAAGATAGAGTAACCATTTATTTGGCAAAGCTAGGGTATGATTTGGAAGAAGGGTTAAGAGTAGTTGATGATGATAAGGTTATCTTTGACATTTTAAGCCTATATGGTGAAAAATGATTTTATAGATTTTATCTAGAACATGGCATTCATGAGGTACTCAATGATGGGGCTAATCAAGCACTGTTAATTGAATGGTTTATCTGTTGTGCCATTTTGGTTTTAATGATTACAAGCACTGGATTGAAATCATTTTTTTATATTATTGAATTTAGGTGAACTTTAGTGTTGCAAACATATGTTGTTTACATTTGTTGTTTGATTTTCTTTTTTTTTTTAACAAATTTGATTTGCATTTTATTTTTGTTTAATTTTAAATTTTGTGCTTTCAATGTGTAGTGAAAATGACAGTACCTCTGAATGTGAGAATGTACCATGGAGGCTATTTTATTAAGGACCCAAAACTGAGATACACAAATTGGAAACTTGAGATGTTTCCTGTAAGTGACACTAATAGACTTCATTGTAGGAGGCTTCAGAAAATGATAGATTATTTATCCTACAAAGATAGAGTAACCATTTATTTGGCAAAGCTAGGGTATGATTTGGAAGAAGGGTTAAGAGTAGTTGATGATGATAAGGTTATCTTTGACATTTTAAGCCTATATGGTGAAAAATGATTTTATAGATTTTATCTAGAACATGGCATTCATGAGGTACTCAATGATGGGGCTAATCAAGCACTGTTAATTGAATGGTTCAACCTAACAACCCTAGTAAGGCACCTATTGAGGATATTCATATTGGTAGAAGGGAAGAATTAGAAGACAGAGGAGGTGGACAAAGCAATGAGAATATTAGTGACGATAATGTTATCCATTCTCCTGACTTAGATGAGGTTGATATTAACGATGGATTTATTATTCATGAAAACTATGAAGTAGACCCTTTAAATGAAGAATTACTAAGTGTTAGGGACAAAATAAATCATAAAGTGCTAGAAGATAATGTTGATGATGGAAGTGATTTCAATGATGAGGTTGGTGAAGAAAGTGAAACAGATGAAGAACAAGTGGAAGTAGGCAATGATGAAACAAAAGTTACCCATGAAGACGAAAGAATAAATGAGCTTGCTAGGAATGACACTAACTATTATGCCCTTCACAATGAGGGTAGTGTTGAAAAAAAGTGTAATGGTGATGGTGAGGTGGAAATTCGAAGGAGAACCTCTAACAGAGTGGTGTATGATCCAAAATGTGATCGGCCATCCTTTGTTTTAGGAATGGTTTTTGCAAAGAATGTTGAATTCAAGGATGCAATTATAAAGTAGACAGTCAATAAGGGAGTAAAAGTACACTTTTCAAAGAATGAACCAACTAAGGTGAGAGCAGTGTGTATGAAGGGGTGCCCTTGGACTGTAATGGCTAGTTTGGATGTAGGAAGTTAGGACTTTAAGATTAAAACATACAATCCCAACACAAATGTTTCAGGGTCTAGCAGAATAAGATTGTGATAACAAAATTTTTAGTCAATTATTACAAGACCACAATTTAAAACCATATAGGAATGACATTTAAAGACCTTAAAAATAGGGTTAAAGGAAATCTAAAGGTTAATATTGGTGTGACTATGTGCAAGAAAGTTAACAAGACTAATTGCTAGGGAGTTGGCTAGTAATTATAGACTTGAATATGGCTAATTGTGGGATAATGCAGAGGATTTGAGGTTGTCTAACCTTGGCACAATTGTCCAACTGGCTTCTGAATAAGATACTAAGAGATTTAATCAGTTTTTTATTTGTTTTAATGCATTGAAGAAAGGCTGGCTAGGTGAATGCCGACCAATTATTAGTCTATATGGTTGTTTTTTAAAGATAATCTATAAAGGAGAGTTGATATCAGCAATAGGATGGGATGTAATAACCCTCGATTCAGCAGCATAACAACTGAATCGGGAGCGTTACCTGTAATTTTCACAACTTATAATAAGATCTATATCTTAATTTATATATGATTATTCCATACTCATCACATAAACATTGTTCCAAAAGTGATTTAAGCAAAATATAAACTTTACATAACATGTCATTTCATTAGACACAACTTTTCGTCATTAGTTACTTATACAACTTATACAAAATGAATCATTTACAAATAAAGAAAACCAATCCTAATTAATCTCTTAACAAAATGTCGCTCCTCTGATGCAGACTTTAATAATCTACTCTTTATGAACCCTCGACTTCAGTACTTGCGTGAGGTAAAAACCCATCGTGCTAAGTATATAGCTTAGTGGTGCAAGTCTAGCTTAAGACGGCTAATTAATAGTCGTCTGTAACTATACATGCTATAGGCATTTAACAACTAATTAGAATAATTAGTATCAAGTACCAATTTATAACAACTTTGTAAAAATGTATAAAGCCTCCCATTGTAACTATTTAATTGAAATCAACTAATTTTGCTTATGAAATATGCATATAAAATCAAGTTATTCATTAACCAAAGTAAGGTCCAAATTTACAAACCAATGAGCAACTCCTTTGACATAACTATTGGTCATTTTATTATTTCCATTTAATAGCCTAATTCCTTTCTAGTATGACTTTCCTTATTCCGGATACTTGGATTTTAATGTGATACCTTCTTTCAGATGTCATTTTATATTTCCTCTTTACTACTGCAACATCTTCTTTCGGATATTATCTTACGTGTCTTTTTCACCACGGCAACACTTTCTCTCAGGTGTCGTCTTATGTGCCCTTTTTAGAATCAGTACATATATTGTGACACAATTTTTCAGATGCCGTCTTTAAATCATCAAAGATATAGGTTCAATTCGTTTTGCAGATCTACTAACTTACTTCCCTATTTGGCATGCCAAACTATCCTGTTTCAACTTTTAAGCTAGGTGGAATTTCTTACATCCATAAAGGATTGTCATTCATCATTTTAACATCATTTTTCATCATAACATAATTGTTTACATATTCAGAATAAGGACATAACCATGTAACATGTCATTTCATTTAAGCAAAGTAGTGACTCTCATAACATTAATTCTTATCATCAAATAATCATTTGCATATTCCCAACAAGAACATAATTATATAGCTTATCATTTCATTTGGCAAAGTAGTAGAATCTTATTCCATAGCATTTAGAATTAATCACATCACTCTCCAATAAGGTAGATTTCTCAACTCATTTTGCAATCACAATTAAACCTAGATAAAGGCATTTTCAAGATCAATTTCTTTCATAAAACATGTCAATTTAGATCTTAACTTTTATTAGGAATCAATTTGATCAGCATTTAGACATGTAGAAATTCATTTATAACCCTTTATTACAAAGTGTTCAAAAAGTTTAGTTATCATTTCAGGAGGGATACCTATTTGGTACCCTATTTTCTATCAATTCTTTGGGCACCCTAAAGATAGAATTTGCTCTTATGGTGTCTTACCTTTCATTTAAATTAAGAATCACCCCATTTTAAGGTCTAGATCTTAAGTTATGCTTATTTTTCCACATACCGTCCAGTTTCTACCTGACTAGGTCTGGCTACAATCAGAATTTACGGTTCCTGTTCATAGGCCAATTTAACCATTTTATAGATAAATTCCATCAAAGTAGTCTTCATAAGAAATGCTCCTACATGTTTTAAGTTTCCAATGGTTTAAGAATCACCTAATTTGGAGGCCTATATCATGAATTATAGCTAAATTATCAACTACTGTTCAGGATTGCGTTGTCTTGGAAATTCCAGTTTTCAAGATTTCCAGTTCAGGATTGCGCTTAACATTCAAGTACTTTACACCCAAAATTTGTACAGGTCTCTAAAGCAAAATTTTAAGCCTATGTCTTAAGTTTTCAAAACATCTTGTATCACCTCAATTGGAGTTTCCCGGAGGGAGATATGCCCTATTTACTACACAAAGGTCACAGGACTGGTTTGCTGGAATCTTAGGAATTTCAGTTTTGTAATTCCAGTTTACTCTAAAATTTCAACCACTTTGCTCTAAGAATTAGGTTCCGGTCAAAACATAGAAATTGTAGGTCTATGTCTTAAGAAAATTTTGGTACAAACTACATCTCAATTAGAGCTCTATAACTCAACTTATAGCCAAATTAGTATAGACTGCTCACTGGATTCACTAATCCTGGCAGCCACCATTCAAGGATGTATAAAGTAACAATTTTGCTAATAAGCTTAGACAAGTACTTACTTCAACTTAGTTCTAGCAAATTACTCTCAATAGCAACCACTTTTCATCAAAAAAATCCACAAAGCCAGTTTAGTGTTTAGCCTTGGTTCCACCCTAGCAATTCTGCCCCCTTGAATCAGCTCACCAATCTTGAATTCTCTATTCACTTTCACTTTGATTTCATAGCTTGTTCTTCAATTCCTTCAATTCCATCATAAAATAGCATCTCAGGTTCATGATTTAGGGTTTGTATTGGAGCTAGGATGAAAGAAAATGGAGGAAAAGGAGAGAGAGATGGTCGGCTGAAGTATCAGGAAGAAGAAGACAATTTTGTTTTTATGTGCTATAGATATTTTTCCTCTCTTAACATATGTCTCTTTACCATTGGTCCAAAATTTCACTTTTTAATTGGTGATTAATTAACTTAATTAATCATATTTAATGATCTTAATTAAACTCAATTAGATGCTAAGTTGAAAAATTTTAATTTCCCCCCCCCCCCCCCAAACTTCATTAATTTTACAATAAAGTCCATAAGTATCTTTTTCAAATTTTTAATTTAACCCCTCATTTAATCCAATTTATATAACATATTCAGTATTTGGTTTCTTACTGAAATATACTGAATATGGTTTATAAATTCGAGGCATTACATGGGATACAAGTAATAGCATGTTTCCAATTGCATGGGCTATGGTGCAGTATGAGACACGTGATACATAGATATAGTTCTTGAGGTTACTGAAGGCAAATTTAAATATCACAGACAGATCAATCCTTACCATTATCAGTGACGTGTGATGTGTTGTAAAATAGCTTTCACAAGTGCAAGGTTCACTATAGTATAGAATTAAAAATATCGTTCCCACAGAAAATTGTGCTTTGATTGGAATTAAAGAAATAAGCCAATTAAAATGCCAAAAGTCAAAGATATTGGAATGAAATTTTAAAAATAAAATTGATATTTGAGAAATTTAAGCTAAATCAAACAATTAATTAAACTAATTAAACTCGATGACTAAAATTTAAATTGAAATTGCAAATTACAGGTTTAGGATGATTTAAATCTAACTTCAATAAAAATTAAAGTGATTCTAGAGATAGGGCTTTTCAATACTGCTTGTATGTGGTTTATTCCTAATTTAGCCAAACACATGATATTTGCAATTTTGAAGGAAATCAATTCTTATTTCTTTGAAACCTTTCTCAAGCATTTTAAAGTTGATTTTCATCAAATCAAACTCTGTTTTCACGGTATTTCAAACCTGATAAAAACTCATTTAATGCTCTAATTGATTTTTAAACTCCTCTTAATCTTCTTAGCTTATTTCTAACACCAAGAAAACCAAGTTCATTACAAAATTATCTATTCCAAACATTCACTTTTCAGTCCATCTGTAAAGGTTAAGACTTAACTTAATGAGGGTCTTTCATCAAGCAATACCATAAGCTCACAAGTAATAAATAAAAAATGCAACAAATCTCATTTAAATTGCTAAATCAATTCAAAAACCACATTACAAGGCAATATTTACATACCCATCTCTAGAATCTCAAAGTTCTACTTACAAATTATAGTTTCAAGACAAATCCAAGTAGAGAAATGAAGAAGAAATGAAAATCTAAGCTAAGGAAAAGAAAGAATTAGTGAAAATGGTGAAGAATCTGCTGTTGGAACATTGGAGAAGACATCCTATAACACCCCCATGCCAAGTAGTCTATACATTCTACTGTTTCGATGACTAGTGTCTGTCCGGATAGTCAGGATGTTTAAAACTATATCTAAGTCATCCAGAATAAATAAAAATTAATACAAATCACATGAAGGTGAAATGAAAATAAGAGAAACAAAGCCTAATCGGTTAAATGAGCCGAGGTCCCTGCGATGAGTGACCGACCCAGGAAGCAACTGTGAGCTCAGTTGCTACCATAAATTCATATAGAACCCCATGACACCCTAGGCCAAGGAATAATTGCGAAACTATTGGGAATGAGAAAACCACAGAAATAAAAAGAAAATAAGTTCAAATAATTGAATCAACATTCAAAGAGTTACCAAGCACTATTAGAAAAATGGATTGAACCGACGATGGGCATTTTGGTCAATTCACCATTAGAGGTGATTTTTGACTTAAATATCTATTAAAATGTGTAAAATCAAAATATTGAAAAATAGATTAAAAGTGAAGAGATATAGTGGAAGAAAGGAAAAAGAAAAGAAAAATTCAAATTCTAAAGTGCTTTATGACATCATCAAGGTGTAAGCATGACCTAATTTAAAATTATAATTAAATTTGTAACACCCCTCACCCGACTACAGTGTAGCCGAGTAAGGCGTGCTACAATCAGTGCCGGAGCACTCTAACTTATCTTACTTTATTTTTTTAATAATTTTGAATTCGTTTAATTTAATATCAATTTTTTTTTTCGACGGAGAAACCAGCGGAGTTTCCCCTATTTTATTATCGTTTGGCATAGTTCAATATTCACCTGTTTGAAATTCAACAATATTTTCAGAATAAAATCTTATCCATGCTAATCATAATTATCTCATCAATCATTCTCATAATTTTCTCATATTTCAAATCTCATCCATACATTTCAATTTCATAATCATTTCTATACATTTCTATTCATACTCAATTCATATATAAACATTCTCAAATTACATAAGCAAAATTTTCAAATTTCCTTAATTTACAAAATAATTGCAAAATTTCATAATTTACATGATATATAAATTAATTACATATGAAAAGCTAATTTATTAATTTACATTGCATTCCTATTAATTACCTGTTCATAATATACATTACAATACAATATCTAAGCAATTTATACAAAATATAAAATATGTTCTATATGGGCCCTATCTACATGCATTGCTGAGGAGGTGACAACCTTGAATACTTCAGACACTTTTGCAGATCTGGACTCCAAAAATCTTAGTCAAAGTACCTGCGCGAGGAAACAAATCCATCGCGCTAAGCATTGCTGCTTAGTGGTGCAATAATAGAACAAGAAAATAAAATATACAAATAAAGAAAGAACGAATCATAATTTGAATATTTAAGAATCAATTTAATTTAATACAATGTGTCTAATATTAATTATCTTTTGTTCTAATTTGTTCCTCTTTGGAAGCGTTTAATTCCGAAATTCACAGTGATAATGTACAATATATAAAATTAATAAAAATACTCAGTTTATATTCATATGGTAATAGAAGGTACATTTAAAATATTTAGTTAAGTTATACCTATTTTTGCAACTCTTTTATCATTTTACTTAACAATTTTTATGTGGTTTGGATCATTTCATAATTCCAATATTTTTAATTACTAATAGTCTTAATTTATTTCAATAAATTACACTGCCCAAGTAACCTACAACAGGCTGACTAAACTGGATAATGGATCGTTGGCACTGGACACCGTGGTGCCTCGGGCCGTCATACCATGGGACGCGGAACGTCAACCACGTATGCAGTCAGTATGGCTAAAAAGTCATGATAACACATAATCGGGCATAAAAGCCATGAATGTTGGCATAATGCCATGAATGTGGGCATAAAGCCATGAATACGGGCACAAAGCCATGAATACAGGCATAAAGCCTTTCGCAGTACTGCTAAAACAATACCCCATTGGCATGCCAAACTATCCAATCTGACACACATGTTTAGGCAATACAAGGGCACATAATATCATTAAATATTAATATATTGTGTTTTATGACTTTATTATTTCAGGATAAATTTCATAATTTATACATTCATCATAATATTCATACATTCCTTACATCATTCATATTAATCACAATTTACAACAATGGTGTTCATATACCATTGTACTCAAAACATTTTTCCTTTTCTCTTATAAAGAAAACTAATGTTCCATTTATATTTTCATGTGATTCATTTATTCATTACAATATTTATATGAATTCATAACTCATACAAGGTGTTATTATCTTATTTGTAATGGAAACATAAATCCTAATGTGAACCTCATCTCATTTATACTCAACAATCCATCTAAGTTAATGTCATTTCATATTCAAGTGGTATTATTTATGTTTTATTAGACCTACTAGTAATGGGAATAAATCTTAACTATATACTCACATAACTTAAATGTTCATTAAATCATTTGGGTGAATTACTATTTCTATTTCAAGTAATCCATGAATGTTTCATGGATTCCAAATTTCATACCTTAATTTCCTTTACTAATTTAGTTATTATACTTTGTGTCTTTGTATTACTATTCATATTACTATTCACTCAAATTGTTGACTTTTTATTACATAATAAATTTATTGAACCTAAGTTCTCAAAGATACCACATTTTGCATTCAAAATTTGTTGGTACTGGTTGCCAATACCATTTCCAAGCTTAATGTTAATTGGGCAGAATTTTCAGTTTTCATGCCTTGTGTTTACTGTTCCATTGGTCAATTTTGCAGTGGGAATTTGGCAAAATGATTAACATGAAAGTTGTTCCTTATTTTGTCTAGTTGAATTTCCTTTTTTGAATCACTCCATTTGGAGTTTTTTAGCTCAAGTTATGGTCCAAAAACCACTACTGGCCGGATTGGAATTTTTCTGGACTGACCATATCTACAGTGCAGTGAACAGTGACTGCAACTCCCTTGTTGGATAGGTTCTGGTCATAATTTGGGATAGGTTTCTTCATGAAAATTTCAGGTCAATTGGACCTTTCTACATTGAGTTATGGCCAAATGAACAATCACTCTTCATTTGGTCATTCTGCAGAAACAGACTGCAGGTCACCCAGATTTGGGCAAGCTTTTGGTCCACTTGGTTTGGTTTTATGGGCATGGTTTCTTCACCAAAGTTGTGCCATTATGTGTCTAGTTTCATGTCCAATTGGCCTTGCACCAATTGAACCTCTACAATTCAAGTTATGGCTGCCCAAACCTACTGGACTCATGCCCAGTCCTGCAGGTCACCAAGGGCAGCCTATTCACTCAATTTCCTCATGTCACTCATTTCTAGACCAGAAATGGGCCTCCACCTTATTAATTTCTACATGTAACTTCATTAAATCAAAGCATGCTTAATCATTTTTCCTCTAAAATTTCTAGCTCATGCAATATATATGTTACTATAATGAATAGTGCACTCAGTGCACAATCAGCATGCAGAAATAGGGTGCAAAAATAATCACCATAATTTATAGAAACAAGATTTCAAGACCATATTTTCCAGAAATCAACCTTCATATGTTTAACTCAATCTCCAATTGGAATCACATCAAAATCAGATCGGAAATTGCAGAACTAGTTAAAAAGGTGCAACCTGTCCAGAATCCAGTACATGCAGGATAGTAGTAAGGAAATGCAAAAATATCAACCAGCAGCTGCCACAATTAGCTCTTGGTCATAACTACAAGGTTTTAGAGCATTCAATAAGCATTTCAAGGACTCAAGAATCACATCATTTCGAGTTTTGTGGCTCTAGTTATGATTTATTGAAGGTGGCTATCCTGTTGCAGGAAATCAGTAGAACAGAGTCCACATCTGAGCAATAAAATATTTTGTCCTCAAACCCTAACCTAACATTAGAATCAGGTCTGCCATAAAACTACAAAGTTTTAGAACATTCCTTAAGGTTTCTTTTGACATAAAAATCACCCTGATCTGAGATCCCTAACTCCAGTTATGAATTTTTAAAATTTACTGTTCACGCATATATGCATGATTCCGTTTTCACTCATCTATAATTTCCTATGGCACCTAGTTGTAGGATTTACTAATTTCTTTCATAAAACACAGAAATAACTATAAGTTAAAGCACTAACCTTTGTGTGTGTCAACCCAAGCTTGAAGAAAAATCTTTCTCTCCTTTTCTTTTGTCGCTTAGGCTTGTTCTAGTTGCAAGGAGCAATTTTTGTGAAATCAACAAGTGATTTTATGGTGTGTTTACAAGGAACTTTTAGAGAGAAGTAAAAGCATCCATGGAGAATAGAGAGGGAGAGAGTTTCAGCTGGTTGAAGAAGAAGGGCAGCAGATTGTTGTTTTTTATTTTAACTCATTTTATCCCTTTTTAATTAGTTTATAAGGTGTGTGTTACAATATGATTGGTGGAGGACTTTTAATGACACAATAATGATGCCATAATTTATATTTTATTTCATTTTCTTTTCTACTCATTTTCAATTCAATTTTTAGCAATATTTATTCATATTTTTTATCATAATAATTATTTACTTAACTGGACAAGTCGGTCAAAAATTATCTCTGAAGACGAAATCACCAAAATGCCCTCCGTTTGGCTTAACAGACTAAAATTGTCTGTACCGATTGAAAAATTTTTCTAAACCTTTTCTTGGCATTCTAATGCCATAGAACCCTCATTGACTCTTCTCTGGAGTCTCAAAAATTATTTTATGAATTTTCTCCAGGGTCTAGGGCTCCTAGTTGCTAGAACCGCAACTTCCCACTGGGTTACCCATCGCTAGGGCACCGGCTCATTTAACTTGGTTGTATTTTATTTCTAAATTTTTTTTTTCTAAATTTTTCTTATTAATATTTGAGTTAATTATAGTTCCTCACTTTAGTTTAAGTTTTTTTTTTTTTTCCAGACGTTCTAGCTGTCCAGACCAACACCGATCACCGGAACAGTAGAATGTGTGGAATTACTACAGTGAGGGTGTTACAAAATTAAATTATTTATGGATGGAAATAAATAAGATAATAGGTAAATTAAAAATAAAAAAAATACTCATTTTCTTCCATCCATAATTGTAGACCTTGCTCTCTCTTTCCCTTCCTCTCAAATTCCACCATTAATGCTTACACTTAACTCTTCAAACCTTAAAATTAACCCCTAATTTTTATAGTTACCTCACCAAAAACCTTTAATTTGGCATTGTTAAGAAGATTAGGAAGAAGAATTTCAAGGAAAATTGAAAGACTTGAAGAGTGGAAGAAGCTTCATAGAGGTAAGTCTCTCTCTCTTCATCTAAAGTAGCACATACTCATAGGAATAATGTTAAATAAATGAAAATAAAATGAAAAATGAAAGAAATATTGTTGTTTGGGAAAGAGGGAAATTCGGCCAGCCATGGAGTACTAAGGTTTTGACGAGTTTTAATTTGATTAAACATGGATTCTAGCTTGATTAAGGATATGTATATAATTGTTGAGTTAAGCTTTCATGAATTGCATAAATTGTAAAAGATGGAGAAGATAACCATTTAGGGTTTTGAATCAATTTGGGGAAATTATGCTATGATGTAAATTAATGTTGTTAAGGTCAAATATTGACCAATTGATGAGCTTTGATTGTGAATTGAAGTTGTGATTGAAATGAATTAATGAGATGGGAAGTGTGTTTGATGTGCTAGAAATTCTGGACCTTGAGTCTAGTGTGATTATGTAACCATAAGTAGAGCTAGGCAGCTGCAATTGGTGTGAGGCTAATTGGAGATGAAACTTAAAACCTAAAGCCACATTTTTCATGTAGAGACCCTACCTAAAAACAAAACCTAACATGACCTAAAAATTGCTTGAATTCGGGAGACCTAATGCTGGACCTAGAAAAATGATCAAATGAATAATAAATGTTCAAATGACCATAACTCACTGTAAGAAGGTCAGAATGACCTGATTTTTGAACCATTTGAAAGGTTAGACATAGGAGCACATTTTTCATGAAGAACATAGAGCCTAATTTTGACTCTAACCCAACCAATTTGCTAGAACAAGTTAGGTTAACAAATCTGACCAGAACCAAAACTAACCTAAAATTCTGGACAAATAGCCATCCGACCAGTTTTGGCAAAAATGCCATAACTTGGTCCACAAACTGAAAATACAGTGAAACCAAAGCCAAAATTTCTATAAGACCTAAAACTACAACTTTGATGTTTTGACCAGAACTCAAAACTAAATGCAACTTCGAGAAATTGCTAGGACAAGTTAGGAATTCCAATTCTGGAAATTTCTGCACCTGGTCAGATTAGCCACTTGATACCCAAATGGTACATTGACCATGACTAGAGCTACACATCTCCAAATTAAGTAATTCAAATTGGAAACAAAACTTAACATGTAAAGGAATAACTTTCGTTAAGATCATATCATTAAATGAGGACTAGAACTAGGTTGAAATTGGGTTTCAAAGTCAGGGCATAAATTTGTCTATGACCCAAACTCTTTGAAATTGCTTAAGTAACTTAGGCATACATTAGACATTTAATTAATTAGCTATTAGTGGTAATTGAATTAAATATTAAGACATCTTCATTGTGTATTTTTAGTGGAGAAAGAAACCTCAAAGGACAAGGAGAAGTTGAACTAAGTAAGAAGAAGATAAAGAGGTTTATGCACAACTAATACTATTTCTTTGTTTTTCATAATGAAATTAATTTGAATAAGTTGTGTGAATGATTTATGACTCTTATTGCCTTGGGAATCTTAAATTGAGATATTAAGTATTGCTAAACCTTTTTGGAGTAATTATTTTGAATGAAATATATTTGATGAATGGGAAATTATTCGAATATGGTTTGAAACCACAGTTGTCATGACTATGTGTTTTGTATTCCTCATTAGCTTGCCTAGTGAGATGAATTGGACTTATTTTTCCTCTCTGGCTAAAGTTTTCAGGTGTGTGCCAGTTGAGGACGAATTGAATGAGTACTCATATTTGCTAGCTAACCCTTGTATTCTCCATTAGCCTTTGGTTATTGGGATGAATTGGATAATTGTGTCATGTTCTAAACTGTGTGGTTTTCAGAAAATTGTGTTTTATGATTATTGGAATAAAATTTGCTTTTGTTAAGGATTCTTTCGTCTTAGAAATACTATAATATTTTATATGTGTTTGACATTGTAATTGATTAAGTTTGGTAAATTATGATTTGAATTGAGCTTTAAATTTTTAAATTATGCACTACTGAGTATAATACTCAGTGATAGCTTGTTTATGCTGTCGCAGATAAGGAGATAGATAAAGCAGCAGAGTGAGCTGCTTATGGCAGTAGTGGGAGTATTATTTTGGATCTGTTTCCGAGTATATTGATTATACCCTTTGTAAACTTTCTTTTGATGTAAAATGATCTGTATGTATTGGTATGTGAATGTTGAGCAGTTGTATAAAAAGTTGAGATTTTATTTTGGTTAATGTAAATTTTTGTAATATAAACCTTGTTATTCCTATAAATGCAATAATTAAGTTTCTTTTTGAATTCTATAAAATAGTGAATTACTTTCCTCATGGTTGAGATTGATGAGATTGAATTGTGGTGATTAAGTGGAGTTATGGACAATATATTTATAGAAAGTATTTTTAATAGGTTTTGAAGAACTATTTTCTCAAATTTTAGCAGATACTCTGCCAAAATTTCTATAAAATTTTAGAAATTTCAAATTAATTAAAATTACAGTTTATGATATAAACTTCATTTAAAAGCTTTTTAATAATTATCTATTATTACTTTAAATTTAAAAAAAAATGAATTGAATGTGTTTAAAATCCCTTGTAATATATTTAATGGGTTATCGATAGGCGAAGTTTGATAATTCACTAGATATATTATAGGATCATATCATGCCTTATGTAGGGATAAGGTGTGACACATCCTATTCAGCTGCTGCAAGAATGATCCAAGGATGCCCTTCTCTCTCCTTTTCTTTCTAGCAAATTCTCTCTCTTTTCCCCTTAGGGTAAGAAAGAGAAAAAGATGATTTTATATCTTTCAGGACAAGAAGTGCCACGTCAGCATTTTTCATTAAAATGACACAAGCTAAATCGGTTGTGTTGTGCCTTGTGTTACAACTTATGTAACTTCCTGGATAATTCTAAAATTCATTAGGTGCATCAATACAGGCGAAACGAGGTTGTGTCCTTGCTTGTGTAACTTTCGGCCTGAGAAAAACTTCATTTCTGATTGCGACACAACCTGCGACACAACCTACACAAGTTGTGTAATAAGTTGTGCAACTTTCTGTTTCTTTAAAACTCAACTTCAAAATTTTTTTTCTTTAAAACTTTGCATTTTAGCTCTGATTTTTTCTAAATGGCTGCTATGATCAAATTATCACCGAAATTCTCCAAATTTTAACCTGCAAGATAAATAATTCTATAAATTAAACTAAGAAGCGTAAAAATTTAAAATTAACTAAATAAAGGCTAATATCTACTATAAAAGCTATAAACAATGGTAAATTAGTTGCAAAATTACACCTAAACAATGATATGAAATGCATGCATCAAATTTTCCCATACTCAAACTCTTGCTTGTCCCCAAGCAAAATTTCATTAAAACCCACTTAGAAGGGAATGGAATCAGTCTTTGAGAACACAAAAATTACTAATCCAAACTACCAACTTATCTCTAGCCACCAACATTCCAAATTCCCACTAGCAAAGCACAAAGAATGAAGTAATCACTCTAAATAATTACAGAATAGCTAAGAGTTAACCAATCAACTCATGCAACAAATACCAACTAGCTACAAGAGTCAATTATGCCTAAATAAACCTAAAAGAAATAGATAGCTAATGTGTCTCAAATAGATGCTGACTAATGTATGGAAGATTGTACCGCCAAACCCATATGCAAGCATAAAAGATCTAATTTCACTAATGTAACAAGTATTTTTCAAAGAATCATTAAGTCTTTTAAGGGTTGTAATAAGGTCAAATAGGGTAAAATTGTGGCTAACAAAGAAAGGGAATAAGAAAAAAAAATGAGAATAATAATCATGAAACTCAAAGTGCATCAAATATTCTCTTTTCTTTCTCATTTCAATATATATATATATATATATATATATATATATATATATATATATATATATATATATATATATATATATATATATATATATATATATATATATATTCCTTTTTTATATATTTTTTATAATTTTTTTTAAACTCAAGAGGAAGGAAATTCACAGTGAAATCTCAAGTGCTAACTTACTTCTATGATTATATAGAGGGACTACTTTTTAATGTTCTTTTGATTTTGTACTTGTCCCTATTTCATATCACACCCAAAATTACCTTTGGGATTTTTTGGTGACTTTTTAGCAAATTGTCACAATCACTCTAGCACTTTTTAAGATATTTCAATCCTCTAAGAGATTTTTTTTTAACTATAAAATGCACTTGATTGCTAAAATATTATTCTCATAAATTGGTGGTAGTGTTTAGGTCTATGGGTAGGTAAATGATTTGGGTTCCAAAGAAATTAGGATATTAAGGCTCAAAGGGGGTTTGCAAGGGTTAAAATGAAATTAAGGGTAGATTAAGGCTAAATATGAGGGTTTAAATTATGAAGGAATGCCTAAATCATATTCCTATCAAAATGCAAGTTAAAAATTTTGCTTTGAAAAATCTAAGATGCTTGTTCTAGGAATGGTGAGACAACAATAACCATTTTCTTCCTCAAAGACTTATTCAGACACTCAAAAACTCAAAATAACTAATCAGAATCTGCATACCTAGATTAATATATTAATTTTTATCTATCAAGTAAAAGAAAGAATAATGCTTAAAAATTTGTAACTAGTTGCAAACTTTCATTCCACTAATCATCTAGAGTCAAGTTAAATTACTTGAATAAGCAAATTCTGGAATTCTAAAGACTGGTTTAAATCTAAAAATTTTAAATGAATAAATGAAATGCATGAATGTATGAATGTGTAACGAACCTATATGCAACTAAGTGTGTATAATTAAGTATATTAAACTATATGCAGTGAATATGTGTGAATATGTACAAGTATCAATTAATGAATGATTATGTAACTATATACAAATGAAAAAGAAAAAAAAATAATTTTGCAAAAATTTACCCTCTCCCCCATACTCAAATTGGACATTGTCCTCAATGTCAAAAAGAATGCAAGGAATGGGATGAGGCTCACTCAAATACTATGTAGAAAATATATGGCTAATATGTGCATAATAAATAGATAAGTAAGCCTAATGAATTTAAAAGAATGTGCCTAATGAATTTAAAAGAATGTGGATAGATGTTACCTTGTTGCATAAGTAGTGGCATAACTTGTGCTATAAATAACACCAGCTGAGATAAAATTGTTACCTCATTGAAGATGCAGCCAATTTAATTAAAGAAAATTTTGGAGTTGCTGCTATACACTTTGCAAAAAGAAAAATAGGGTCCATGAAATCAATTAAGCTCAAAATGAAATATGGAAGTTAAGATTATAACCAAGTGATAGCCATTCAACAAGGGAAATTCCAAATGAGCATATTAAAGACAAGTGAGTAAAGTGTAAAGATTCAAAATAAAAAGAAAGATATACACACAAGCAACTAAAAATACTAAATAAACAACTGTCTCAAATAAAACACAAGCAAAATACTAACTAAAAAAGCTAACAAGTTATGAAACGATAAACCTGAATAAACAAGTAACTAAAAGCACTAACTAAATAAGCAACTAAATAAATATATTAAATAGAAATGCTGTAACTAATACTGTCTAACCAAGAATAATAACTCCTTTTCCCTTGCCATATGGTGGAGGTGGTGGTGATTTTGGCGGCTGTTGTGGGGAAATAATGCTCAGAATCAGTGCTTTGTTAGTCTCTATCTGCTCTAACTTAGCATGCAAAGCTTGCAACTCATCTTTCATTTTAGCACTCTTGTCCAAATAGATATCTACAAGATACCTTAATGTCTGAAAAGACATATCTGTCATCTGGCAGAAGGAATATATCTCATCACTGATATTTTCCACGAATGTCAAAAGGGTTGCATTAGTAGGACTAAAAGTAGTTGATGTAGAGGGTTGTGCTGGTGGTGGAGCTTGAGGCGAAAGCTGTGCTACTGGTTATTCAAAAGCTTATACAGATGATGTAGGGGAACCAATTGCAACAGGGGAATCTAGTTGTGTTGCTACTAGAGCTGGAATTTCATAGAGCTGTGTAGTCACATTCTTAACACAAAATTTTTAGCTAGCCAAGTGAGGTCCATCCAAAAACAGTAATCCAGTTATGATAGTAGCACACTTATGAATTTGAGGGTCAAAACCAAAATAATGTGCAATTAGTGTGATCAAACCTCCAAATACAATCTTACCAGTACCTTTAGTGGCTTGGTGTAGCACATGCCGATAGAAATAATAACCAGGGGAAACTTTTCTACCGGCTATAGCACATCACAAGAAAATAAGTCATATTGAGTCATTGTGCAGACACTAGCTCCTCTCCCTAGAATTGTATTTGCTATTAACCTCTGAAGCAATTTGTTGGACCTAGGGGTCTTAATCCATGTTTTGATGATAATAAATAATTAGTGTGCTATTAATCTACATTGGAAGTGTTTGTGTTGAGTTTATAAGCTCTAGATTTAAAATTGCTAAATTGCTTCAAATCAAGATTAAGGAAGAGTAAGATAAGGAAGCAAACATTTATGGGATCCTATAATGTAATCTTTATTTATTTTTTATATATATCTTGTGAATCTCATTTAATTAGTTATGTTGACTCAAGTCTAGGTTACTCTAAATTTCTTAGTGTCTCTATGTTTAACTTTTATTGATCAAGGGGGACTAAAATGAAATTTTCATTTTTGAAAAATGCAAATTTGTTTTTGAAAGTATTTTCATTAAAAAGTTTGTCAAATTAGCTTTCCAATGGTTTAAATGGATAAAAAATCAGAGTTCAGGTAAAAAAGTTATGAATTTGTGAATCTCTAAACTTTTTAATATCTCTATCTTTAACTTTTTCTTGACCAAGGAGGACTAAAGTGAAATTTTTACTTTTGAGAAATGAAAATTTGTTTTTGAAAGTATTTTCATTGAAGAGTTTATCAAATTAGCTTTCCAACGGTTCAAATGGATCGAAAATCCGACTTTGAGTCAAAAAGTTATGAGTTTTTGAAGTTTAAGTGCCTTTTTTTGTGCCTTTTGTCTAGAGAGCACTTCGATAGCCGAAGTTCACTCCTTAAATGATGGTTTTTAAGTATTTAAACCTATTTTGTCCGAAGAGCACTACGGCAACCGAAGGTGGAAACTTCAACAGCCGAAGTTCACCTTTTAAATAATGTTTTTTCGCCCTCCAACCTTCGACAGTCAAAGTAAATAACTTTGGCAGCCAAAGTAAATAACTTTGGTAGCCAAAGTAAATAACTTTGGCAGCCGAACTTGGGTTTCTGAAACTCAATAAAATAGAGCTTTGGGTGGTTAAATGGCCATATTTGCATTTAATGCACCCCCAACGGTCATTTTCTTATCAAAACTATAAAAAGAGGTCATTTATGACTGGAGGGAATACAATAACCATTTTCTTTGAGAATTTATTGTGTCAAAAGATTTTTTCCCTCTTCTCTCTCTCTAGAACTTGAGCTACCATAATTGATTGTTGAGAGCTTGATGTTTGAGCTATAATTTCTTGGTTTAGAGAGTTCATTCAAGGTTATTGTAAACATTAATTGTCACTTGAGTGTGATAGAGATTTAAACAACTCTTGAGTGTAAAGGGATTTGTAAAAGAGCAAGGATTTGCTCTTGTGATATTTGTAAAGGGTTTATTCTTTACCCAAAGAAGAACTTTAGTAGAGTTAACTCTTAAAGAGGGTCTTGAGGAGAGGATGTAGGCTTGGGATAGCTAAACCTCTATAAAATTTATGTGTTCCATCTTCTTTCCCTCTTTCTTGTGCACTCTCTCTTAAAAATCTCCACCTATCCTTCAAATTTTTTAATTAACACCAAATTCACCCCCCCCCTCCCTCTTTAGTTGTTACAAGGGACAACAAGTGGTATAAGAGCAAGTCTCCATTTAACAAAGATTTAATCATCTTGGAGCAAAGATCAATGGCAACCCTCAATGCACAAGAAGGTTAATTGGTGGTAAGACCTTTTTGATGGTAACAACTTCTTATATTAGAAAAATAGAATGTATTATTTCTTAAAATCAAAAGGTGTTGATTTGTGGGATGTTGTTGAAAATGGGTCATTCACCCCAACTAAAATAGTAGATGGCATGCATGTAACTAAGCTAAAGGGTGAATGAAGTGAGCAAGAGAAAAAAAAAGAGTAGCACTAAATGATAAAGCCATTCATGTTTTATTTTGTGCATTAAGTAAAAGTGAATATAATAAAGTGTGTATGAAGTTTACTGCAAAAGAAATTTGGGATGCTTTGGTGGTTACTCTTGAGGGTACTAGCCAAGTGAAGGAGAATAAGATGGATTCTCTCATCTATCAATATGAGTTGTTCAAGATGAAATCAAATGAGATCATTAGTCAAATGTATGATAGGTTTGTGTAGGTTATAGGAGGAATTAAATCCCTTGGGAAGACATTCACAAATAAGGAGCTAGTGAAGAAGATTCTAAGAAGTCTTCCTAAGGAGTGGCTACCCAAAGTAACTTCACTTAAGGATTCCAAAGACTTGAGCAAGGTGCAACTTGATGAGCTCTTAGGAAATCTCATTGACTATAAGATGACCCTTAAAAGAGAACAAGTGGAGGAACCCAACAAGGCCAAGAAGAACATTGCCTTCAAAGTGTCTTTTGAAAACTCTAGTGATGATGATGAAGAGTTTGATGAAGAAGAATTGGCCCTAGTGATAAGGAGCATAAGGAAGATGTTCTTCGAAAATAAGAAGTTCATTCCAAAGAGGAACTTCAAAAAGGATAAGGGTGAAAGTAGTAAGAGGGAACCTCTCATATGCTTTGAATGCAATAACCCGGGTCACATTAGAACGGATTGTCCCAAATTGAAGAAGCCTTTCAAGAAATTCAAGAAGAAGGCTCTCAAAGCAACATAGGATGAATCAAGTGACTCCGAAGATGAGGAGATTGGTGATCAAGTTGCCTAAATGTGCTTCATGGCAATAGAGGAAAGCTCCAATGAGGTAACTTTAAATGATGATTTTGTTGACTTTTCTTATGATGAACTAGTTAGTGCTCTTAAAGTTATGAATGATGAACTAGAATTAATTCATAAGAAAAATAAACTCTTGAAAAGTGAGCTTGCTAGTTTGAGAAAGGAGAATGAGACCTCAGCTAAGGATTATAAACTTTTAGATAGTAATGTGCAAAAATCCTTAAATGAGCTCTCATTAGAAAATGAGAAGTTGAGAAATGAAATTGCTAAGCTAAAAACTTCTCTTTCTAAATTTGCTAAAGGAAAGAACAAACTTGATGCAATTTTGGACTCTCAAAGGTTTCCTAGCATCAAGTATGGACTTGGCTATAGCAAATTTGTCCAAGCACCTCCTTCTAAGACCATTTTTGTTAAAGCATCTAATTCTAGTGAGCCTAGTCTCCAAGTGCTTAGTCCAAAGGTGTCCAATCCTAAAGGGCAAGAACCAAAGAAATCTAGTGGTAATGAACTTAGAAAGACCTCATATCATCAACGTATTCCTAGACAAAATGTAAATAGGATATATACATCTAGGAGAGTTGCATCTAGGCCAAGACCTCATAGGAGACATGCTACAAGGCCTCACAACTATCATCACACTCACCATGCCTCATACTCACATGCACATAATGAACACAAAAAGAATGGTTACATGAGACCATATACACACCCTCATGCATATAGACCAAGAACAAGAAAGTTCAATGGTCATTGTCACTATTGTGGCAAGCTTGGTCACACCAACTATAAGTGTGCCATTAGGAAGGTCCATCTTGGATTTGGTAAAATATTTGATTCAAATAATGGAACTATTAACCCCCAAGGACCCAAGTACATTTGGGTACCTAAATTAAATTAAATTATCTTGTGTAGGTGAGCTTGAAATCCTTAAAGCTTGAAAGCAAGTGGTATTTGGATAGTGGATGTTCAAAACACATGACTGGAAATGCCAACCTTTTCCTTTCACTTGAAAAGAAAGATGGAGTTGGGCAAGTTACTCTTGGTGACAATGGCAAAGGTAAAATTGTAAGGATAGGTAAGATTGGTAAGGAAAACTCTCCAATTCTTGATAAAGTACTCTTGGTTGATGGTTTGAAACATAATTTGCTTAGTGTTAGTTAATTGTGTGATAAGGGTTGTGGAGTTATTTTTGAGTCTAAATCTTGCTTTGTGTCTAGAATATGTGATAACAAAATGTTATTTGTTGGTGAAAAAATTAAAAATATTTATATTATTGATTTGCATGCTTTGTCTAATAAAGATGTCAAGTGCTTTGTTTCTATTAGTGTTGACTCTTGGACTTGGCATAGAAGGCTTGCACACGCTAGCATGGACTTTCTTGCAAACTTGAACAGCGATGAGCTAGTTGATGGGCTACCAAAGATCAAGTTTCAAAAGGATAAGGTGTGTGATGCATGCCAAATGGGTAAGCAAGTCAAGAGCTCTTTTAAATCTATTCATAAGGTATCGACTTCTAGACCTCTTCAATTATTGCATGTGAATTTATTTGGTCTTACTTGAGTAGCCAGCTTAGGTGGTGCATATTATGCTTTTGTGATTGTTGATGACTATTCTATGTATACTTGGATTGCATTTTTTGCTATAAGGATGAATGTTTTGATGTTTTTGAGAGATTTAAAAAAAGGGTTCAAAATGAAAAAGGTTTTCAAATTTTTTCTATTAGGAGTGATCATGGTAGAGAATTTGAAAATGAGAGATTTGAAAAGTTTTGTAACTCACTGGGGATCACTCATAACTTTTCTTCTCCTAGAACTCTCTAACAAAATGGTGTTGTTGAAAGAAAAAATAGGACTCTTTTAGACATAGAGAGGACTATGTTAAATGAATATAACTTGCTTACTTATTTTTGGGTGAAAGCCATTAATATGGCTTGTTATATTTCAAATAGAGTTTTGATTAGACCTTTTTTGAAGAAACCGCTTATGAGCTATGGAATGGTAAGAAACCTAAAGTAGGTTATTTTAGAGTTTTTGGTTGTAAATGCTTTATTTTGAATACTAAAGATAATCTAGATAAATTTGGCTCCAAAACCAATGAAGGTATCGTCTTGGGGTACTCTATATCTAGTAAAGTATATAGAGTATTCAATAAGAGAACTTTAGTTGTTAAAGAGTCAATGCATGTTGTATTTGATGAAGTTAACCCCTTTGATCCTAGAAAGGATATTTCTTGTGATGATGATATTGTAGGTAATTTTGATGAGTTGACTCTTGAAGATCCTCAATCAAGTGAAAATCAAGATTAGCTCAAGGAAGATTCCTTGAAGGATTTCTGAGATGATGAAGTTAAGCTTCAAAAGCAACAAGGTTAACTAGCTCTTCATCATGGAGTTCAATAAGATCTACCTAAACAATGGACCTTTAAGAAGGATCATCCTAAGGATATAATCATTGGTGATACATCAAAAGGGGTAACAACTAGATCCTTTCTTAGAAATATATGTAATATCCTTGCATTCATTTCTCAAATAGAACCTAAGAGCATAGATAAGGCCCTTAATGATGAGGGTTGGGTACTTGCAATGCAAAAAGAACTCAATCAATTTAAAAGGAATAAGGTTTGGACATTAGCTCCTAGGCTGAAGCATCATCCATCCATAAGCACCAAATGGGTGTTTAGAAATAAGTTAGATGAGGATGGAAACATAACTAGGAATAAAGCTAGGTTACTAGCCAAAGGCTATAACCAAGAGAAGGGCATTGACTATGATGAAACTTTTGTCCCTGTAGCTAGATTAGAAGCCATTAGAATTTTGCTTACATATGCATCATACATGAACTTTAAACTATTTCAAATGGATGTTAAAAGTGCTTTTCTAAATGGTTTTATTGATGAGGAGGTATATGTTGAGCAACCTCCTGGTTTTGAAAATCATGAGTTTTTAAATCATGTTTTTAAATTGACTTAAGCTTGGTATGAAAGGCTTAATAACTTTCTTTTACAAAATGGTTTTTTAAAAGAAAAAGTTGATACAACTCTTTTTGTTAAAAATCATGAAAATGAAATCCTTATAGTGCAGATATATGTTGATGATATTATATTTGGTGCTACTAATGAGTGTTTGTGTGAAGAGTTTGCTAACACCATAAAGAATGAGTTTTAGATGACCATGATGGGAGAACTCAAGTTCTTCCTTGGGCTTCAAATCAAGCAAGCTAAGGATGGCATCTTCATCAACCATGCCAAGTATACCAAAGAATTGATAAAGAGATATGGGATGGAGAATAGCAAGCCAAGTAGAACTCCAATGAGCATAAACACCAAACTTGACAAGGATGAAAAAGGAAAACTGGTTGATAAAAAGCTCTATAGAGGTATGATCGGTAGTTTCTTATACCTCACAGCTAGTAGACTGGACATCATGTTCTCTGTATGTTTATATGCACATTTTCAATCATGTCCTAAAGAGTCTCATTTGCTTGTTGTTAAACGCATTCTAAAATACTTGAATGATACATCACATTTAGGTCTATGGTATATCAGAAATGCATCTTTTAATTTGTGTTCCTACTCAAATGCAGACTTTGCCCAAAGCATCCTTGATAGGAAAAGTACCTTAGGTACTTGTCAACTCCTAGGAAACTATTTAGTTTCTTGGTGTAGTAAGAAACACAACTCGGTTGCACTTTCCACGGTCGAAGCAGAATATGTGACTGCAAGTCTTTGTTGTAGCTAAATTCTTTGGATCAAACAACAATTAAGGGACTTCAAAGTGTCTCTTAATCACATTCTTATTAGATATGATAACACAAGTGCAATCAATCTGACCAAGAACCCCATACAACATTCTAGAACCAAGCATATAGATATTACACATCATTTTATACGTGATCATGTATTAAATGATGATGTTGTTCTTGAGTTTGTTGATACTAATCACCAATTAGCTGATATATTTACAAAACCTTTATGTGAAGATAGATTTAATTTCATTAAGAGAGAATTAGGCATGCTTGATAACTTTGATGCTTGAAACTGTGATGATTGAATGTGTATATGCTTTTTGAAAAATCTTGTTCAATTGTTGTATTTTTGATATTTTAATGTTCTTTAAAGTTTTTATAGAAGTTTCATCTACTCAAAAAGAAAAATTTTTTGTAGTTGGTATTCTCTTAAAAGTGTGATTTTAAAATTTCAAACAGAGGCACTTTAGGCAGCCGAAAGTCCTTATTTCGGCTGTCGAACCTTTAATTTTTTTTTAAATCGGGCAATAGCTAAAGCGGCAGTTGAAAAGCTTGATTATGGCAACCGAACCTGACTTTCTTAAACCCCCAAACTCCCTTTTCTTTGACATTTTAGCAGCTTATCTCTCTTTTCTCTCTCTTCAATTAATCTTGATGTTATACAATGTTAATTGATCTGAGTTAGCTCAATGTTGTTTGCTTGGATGCTATATGTATATTTATATATATGATTGTGGCAATATGGATTCTAAAGTCCAATGTTGAAAATTTGCCTAATTTAAGTGGTGTGAGTTAGATTTCTTTTCACCTATTGGTTCATACCTATACTTACTTTATGATGTTGCATATATATTTGTGATTTACTGTTCACATGAACATCATATATATTTATGATTTACTATTCACATAAAAACACTATGTCTATTTTGTGGAAACTTGTCAAGAGAAATGACTCTTTGACATTTTATTTTTAAACTATAAATTTTATGAAATCGATACCTATGTTCTTTTTGGCATGAAAGAAACTGTTGCACTTATATTGTGGTTACATGCAAAAAGAGGGTATTGAACCTTATTTTGGTAAAGTTAATTTATTGCACTTGTTCTGTTGATGAGCTGTGCATATAAGTATTCTTATATTATGCTATTATCTATTCATGAAAATTTTCTTTTGATGAGAAATTATGAAGTTTGCCTTTTATTAGCAGACATATTGGAGTAATTTTTTTTTTCAAATAGCTTGATATGATACTACTACTTATATGTGCCTTATGATCTTTCACACTATTATCACAGCCCTTAGGCATTCCTTAATATTCTTAGGATTACTTCTGATCATATTTTTTTGTACATCTTTCCCTTTGGAGTGTATTTTGATGATGCTAAGTATTGTCCCTTGTAGCAACCCAAAAGAAGGGGTGAATTGAGTTCTAATTGCAAAATTAAAAATTAAAAGAAATTTAAACACAAAGAAGAGTAAAGGAAGAATGATGACACAAGAGATTTATAAAGGTTCGGCTATCCCAATCTTACGTCCTCTTCTCAAGACCCTCCTTGAGAGTTAACTCCACTAAAATTCTTCTTTGAGTGAAGAATAAACCCCTTACAATCACTACAAGAGCAAACCCTTGCTTTTTTACAAATCCCTTTACACTAAAGAGCTATTTAAAGCTCTATCACACTCAAAATTATAATAAGTGCTCACAACAACTTTGAATGAACTCTCAAAACAAAGAATTTATAACTCAAATATCAAGTTCTTAACATTAACTATGATTGCTCAAGTTCTAGAGAGAGAGAATGAAGAAAATCTTTAGAACACAATAAATTTCTAAAAAGATTATTGTTGTTGTAAAACTTATTTCCAGTCATAAATGGTGTCTATTTATAGTTTTTGCGAGAAAATAACTATTGGGGGTGCATTAAATGCAAAACTAGCCATTCAACCACCTAAAACTCTATTTTATCAAGTTGCAGAAACTCAGGTTTGGCTGCCGAAGTTATTTACTTTGGCTGCCAAAGGTTGAAGCCCTAAAAAATAGCTTTTGAAAAGTCTCTTTCGGCTGTCGAAGTTCCCACTTTCGGCTGCTGGAGTGATCTCTAGACAAAATTGCTTTTTACGCTCAAAAACCATGATTTAAAAAATGAACTTCGGTAGTCAAACTTCCCACTTTTGGCTGCCGAAGTGCTCTCTGAACAGAAAGTGTCAAAAGGGCACTTAGGCTTCGGAAATGCATAACTTTTTGACCGGAACTCAGATTTTCAATCCGTTTGAACCGTTGGAAAGCTAATTTGATAAAATTTTCAATGAAAACTCTTTCAAAAAAAAATTGCATTTCTCAAATGTGAAAAATTTCATTTTACTCCCCTTGATCAAGAAAAAATTACAAGTAAAGACACTAAGAAATTAGGAGTTCAAAAAACTCATAACATTTTGATCTGAACTCAGATTTTTGATCTGTTTGAACCATTGGAAAGTTAATTCAATGTATTTTGCAACTAAAATACTTTTCAAAATTAATTTTTCATTTTTGAAAAATTTATTTAATTTTCCCTTGATAAAGAATTAGGTAAAAACTAAGTTAAACAAGATATTCTTAGTGCCACCTAGACTTGAGCCAATACAATTAATAAAATAAGATTTACAAGATATAAAATAAATAAAAGTTACATTGTAGCATCCCATAAATATTTGCTTCCTTATCTTGCTCTTCCTTAACCTTGATTTGAAGCAATTTGGCAATTTTGAATCTAGAGCCTGCAAACTCAACACAAACACTTCCAAAGTCTATTAGTAGCAAACTAATTATTTATTATCATCAAAACATGGGTTAAGACACCTAGGTCCAACAATCTCCCCCTTTTTGATGATGAAAAATAATTAGTGGATGAGGAAAATTAAGCATAAGTGTAGTGTTTGTTTTTCCAAAAATTCTCCCCCTTAATGTACTCCCCCTTTAAAAAATAGTTTGTGCCTTAATAAATAGAATTGAGCACATAAAAGAGGCATTGACTCAATGAATGCAATACCATGAGTCCTAGGTGAATGATGATGCAAAGTTATTTTTATATCAAAAACAATTCAGAATGTGTATCAAAGAATTACCAAGAAGCATCACATAAGTATACCCAAAACATGTATCCCACTAAATCATCATTTATATATCATTTTTAAAGCCTAAAATTTGGAACTATTCATCCACTAGCTAATTCATCCACTGGCTATATATCTCTCCCTTTTGGCATCATCAAAATGCACTATAAAAGGAAAGACATACAAAATTTATGGCATCATTCATTGGCTTAAGATTATCAAGGTAACAAACTAGATAATATTATAAAACCAATTGTGAAGACACAGAAACACATGACATTGAATGAAGATTATAAGAACACTTCATATAATGACAAACTTATAAGGTGCAATTCTAAAACAAGGCATAGCTTATTGGATTTGAATCCTAACATGAATACAAGTGTATTGTCTAGACACTCAAACCACATATCTAGTGTATGCTCAATCTAAAGGCAGCATAAATAATTATTCTTAAGAATAGCCTACAAAGAGCCAAGAAGACTTCAATACAAATTGACTAATTTCATTTGCATAGGACTTGTAAAACCATCAAGGAGTCTATTTAAAGCAACAATAGAATTTTGGCAAATAACCTTTATAGAACAATCAAGGAGAGAAATCTAAACTAATGAGGAATGGTATCGTGCTGATATGGCAGCCAAAAATAGGAAACTAATATTTTGTTCATGTGAACAGTAATGTGAACAGTCATATGAACAATAATGCGAATAATAATGTGAATAGTAAATCACAATCTCAAGCATCAAGGTTGTCAAGCATGCCTAATTCTCTTTTAATGAAATTAAATCTATCTTCACACAAAGATTTTGCAAAGATATCAGCTAATTGGTATCAACAAACTCAAGAACAATATCACCGTTCAATACATGATCACTTATAAAATGATGTTTAATATCTATATGCTTGGTTCTAGAATGTTATATAGGGTTCTTGGTCAAATTGATTGCACTTGTGTTATCACATTTAATAGGAATGTGAGTAAGAGATACTTTGAAGTCTCTCAATTGTTGCTTGATCCAAAGTATTTGGCCACAACAAAGACCCGCAGCCACATATTCGGCTTTAGCCATGGAAAGTGCAATTGAGTTTTGTTTTTTTCTACACCAAGAAACTAAAAAGTGTCCTAGGAGTTGATAAGTACTTGAGGTACTCTTCCTATCAAAGATGCTTCCAGCAAAGTCGGCATTCGAGTAGGAACATAAATATAAGGATGCATTTGTAGGATATCATAGACCTAAATGCAATGTACCATTCCAGTATTTGAGAATATGTTTAACAACATGCAAATGAGACTCTTTAGGACATGATTGAAAACATGCATATAAACATACGAAAAACATAATGTTCAGTCTACTAGCTGTGAGATATAAGAGACTACCAATCATACCTCTATAGAGCTTTTCATCAACCTGTTTTCCTTTTTCATCCTTGTCAAGTTTGGTGTTTGTGCTCATTGGAGTTCTATTTGGCTTGCTATTCTGCGTTCCAAACCTCTTGATCAATTCTTTGGTGTACTTGGCTTGGTTGATGAAGATGCCATCCTTAGCTTGTTTGATTTGAAGCCCAAGGAAGAACTTGAGTTCTCCCATCATGCTCATCTCAAACTCACTCTTCATGGTATTAGCAAACTTTTCACACAAACACTCATTAGTAGCATGATACACTTGAATTGTATAGATGTTTTTAAGCACATTTGTATTCTAATTCATAGCATTTAGGTAAGTATTTTCATGCATAGTAGTTGATTTCATTAGCTTTTGTAAATTCTGTTGCCAAGCCCTTAATTCTATGTTTTCTGCATTATTTCAGGTGTATGGGTGAAGCCCCAAAGAATGGGAGTGTAACATCCTCACTTTACGTAGTCCGTATGTTCTACTGTTTTGATGACTAATGTCTGCCCCGGAAAGTCGGAATGTCTGGAACTACACTTAATTAACAGTGAGGAAGAATAAAATAATGAAATATGTGATGAGAAAAATTAAGGAAAAATAAAAGAGATAAAATGTGACTAAGTTAAACGAGTCGAACCCGTAGCGATGGGTGACTACACCGGGAAGTTACGGCGAGGATCGTTGACTAACCCTGGACCGCGGGAAACCCCTGGAAATATTTTTCGGGATTGAATTAAAGGTCTACTAAGGTGTAATTGACATTGGAAATGTCAAAGAAAATTTAGTAAGTCAATATAAACGAAAAAAAGAAATTTAAAAAAATCGCGGGTACAAGGAGTAAATCGGTAACACCAAAAAATTTGAAATACAGCCCGAAGAGGGGCATTTTGGTCAATTGACAACTAGAGTTAACTTTTGACCTAAATGTCCACTAAAAATATATAGTATTAAATTTTAAAAATTACATGAAAAATGAAATTAAGTATAAAATGTAATTTAAGAAAAAAGAGGGCATTAGTGCAATTATGGAGAATTTGAATTATTTAATTAATTCAATAAGGTTAGTGGAGCACTAAGTGGACTATATAAGCCACATAAGGACTAGAAAATCTGCATTAAAACTTCATCTTCTTCCCATTTTAAAACCTTGCCGAATTCATTTCCTTCCCTAAAAACCACCATGGCACACCTTGCATGCAAGCTCCACTCCTAATGATCAAGCCATAATTTCTGCAATTGTTCTTCATTAAAAGTGATCTTCACACCATGGGCAACACATAGGCAGCAAGAAGGAGAGAAAACTTCAAGGATTAGCAAGCTCCAAATAAAGGTTAGTGCTTATTTTTCCTCCCTTGCTTAATTAAACTTTGAGTAGATGTTGTGATGAGTTGAATTATGGAGAAATTGAAAGAATTGGATGAGTATTTGTGGGGATTTAAATTTAGCAACCAAGGAAGTCCATGGGAAGTTAGTTAATTCTAATTGTAATTGATGGTTAGACATGTTGAATTAAGTAAATAAATGAATTAGAGCTTATGGGCATGTGTATGTTTGAAATGATAATTGAATTAGGGGTTTGAATAAGTGTTAGAGACTTTGGACAATTGAGCTTAAATATGGCAGCCTTGAGGTACTTAGGGGATTGGTAATTCATGAATTTTATTATTGAATTATGGTATTGATAGATTAGTGGGAGTGTATTGTAAGTTGTTAGTGAAAATTTCAAGTATTAACTAATTGTTTGCAAGTATATATTGTTGACCTTGACTTTGTGAATTAGGGTTCTGTATGAGGACTTGAGTAAACTATTGAGAATTGACCAATTTGAGACTTGATGAATGAGATTAGAAGTGCCATGAATTCAGAATTATAGTTTTGGGAGGAGGAGGAATGACAATTGGAAGTGTTATTTCATGTGCAGGTTGTGTTGTGTTGAAAACAGTAGATAAATTGAGCCATAAATAAAAATGTGTAACCCCAATTGGTATGAGGCCAATTGGAGGTAAAATTAGACTTGTAATGGACCAATTTTCATTGTAGAAGTTATGCCAAAATTCTGCCTAGAAATGACCTAAAGAAATGACCAAATCCAGATTGCCATTAGTGAACCCAGAATTTTTGATCATATGCACAGTAGCCATTCAATTGGCCATAACTCACTTAAAACAGGTCCAAATGACTTGAAATTTATACCATAGAAAGCTTAGACATAGAGCTAGAACTTTGGTGAAGATCACAGAACCCAGAAATGTCATTTACTAAGTCAAATTGCTTGCAAAATTTGAGGTAACAAAACTGTCTAGAACCATTGCAATCTAGAATTTGACCATTTGAGCAGTAGTCACTCATGTGACCACAACTCACACAAAATAGGTCCAAATGACTTGAAATTTATACCATGGAAAGCTTAGACATAGAGCTACAACTTTTGTGAAGATCACAAAACCCAGAAATGTCATTTACTAAGTCAAATTGCTTGCACAATTTGAGGTAACAAAACTATCTAGAACCATTGCAACCCAGAATTTGACCATTTGACCAGTAGTCACTCATGTGACCATAACTCACGCAAAACAGGTCCAAATAACCTGAAATTTATGCCATGGAAAGCTTAGACATAGAGCTACAATTCTTATGAAGACATCAAAGCCTAGAAATGACCAGAACTAAGTCAAATTGCTTGCCTAAGTTAGGGTACCAAAACTGTCAGAATTGAATTTGACCTAAAATTGACTAAATTTTGCACCAAATATACAATCTGTCCAGCTTTAGTAAATTGACCATATCTTGGTCTATACAACTCAGAATGACCTGAAATCTGTGCCAAAAGTTCAATAAGACATAGAACTACAAATTTTCTTCTTTGAGCAGAAGCTAAAAACCAATGGAAATAGAAAATTTAGCTAGATCAATCTAGTACACTAAAACTGAAAAATTGACAATAATATGCAATGAAGCCTAGAAATAATTTGGCAATAAATGCCAACTTGTGAGAATTGTAAATTACACTATACTGGCAGCATATTGAAATGCGAATTGTGATATGTTGATACTAGAATCAACTTATGCATGATGTATGAAAAGGTCAACATTTTCATTGACCAGTGAATTGTATAATGACCAGTAAACCCTAAAAATAAATATTTTATATTGTAATATGCCCTAGTTTGCCTAGTTGATTAGTTTAGATAGGTTGGCATGCCAATAGGATTCTGACAGCTATTATGTAAATTGCTTCACGCCATACTGTGTTTTCTGGCTTGTTATGCCATACTATGATTTTAATAGCCTATGGCTATACGGATTGTGTTATTATACTCGGCTTAATGCCTGATTGATTATATGGCTTTTTAGCCACACTGTTTGCACACCGGGAGATACTTTGTGACCGATGGTGTGACGGCCCGAGGTACTAGGTACACAGTGCTAGTATATCCGTTTATCTAGTCTGGTCAGTGTATAGGCTACACGGGCAGTCAATTAAAATATTATTCAATTCAGGCAGTTAAGTTAAGTTAAGTAAAATGAAGTTTCTATACAATAAAATTTAGTATTGAATGAAATGAGTAAAAGAGATTAGCAATAGAAACATAACAAAAATATAATTTGCAGAACCGTAGAGACTTAAAATATAATACAGTTAGAATAATTTATATACTGGGTAGTATTACTGAAAGGTTATAAATTTAGCACTTCCAAAGAGGAACAAACTAGTATATAAGATGGTTAATATTAGAAACATTCCTGTAAATCAAATTAATTATTCAATATTTAAATTATGCTCTATCCTTTCTTTATTTGTATATATTATTTCTTATTATACTATTACAGCACTAAGTAGAAATGCTTAGCGCGATGGAATTGCTTCCTCGCGCAAGTACTGAAGGTAAAACCAGTAGACTGTCGACTGAGATTTTTGGAGTCCAGATCTGCAGAAGTGTCAGAAGAGTTTAAGGTTGTCACCTCCTCAGCAATGCATGTAGGTAGGGCTCATTTTAAGCATGTTTTCTAATCTGTACATTATAATTACTGCTTATATTGTAATGTGAATTAGTAACTGTAATTTCATTTGTATATCCTATACTCGATAAATTTATATACTTAATTGGCAAATTATATAAGTTAATGAAATATAAGAATTCTGATATCTGAATTGATTATCTAATCATAATGATTCTGAATGAGATTGAGTTTGAGAAATTTTGAAACTGAATATGTGTTTGAGAAACTGTTGAGAATGCTTTGAGATAATCTGAGTTATGAATTTGAGTATATATTGAAATTGTGTTTGGCAGGTTCGGAAGAACTGTTAGTTTAAATTACAACTGGCACTCTGCTGGATTGTTGTTAATTTTTTTTGAAATTTCCAAATTAGTCAGATTTTGATAAACGGTAAAAATAGCCTAAACCTTAGATAAAGTTTTTGAATAAATAAATCAAGAACTGTAATGAAATTAGATAAGATCAGGTGCTCCGGCACTCCGTGTGACACACTTTGCTCGGTTAAACTGTAGACGGGTGAGGGGTGTTACATTTAGTGGTATCAGAGCATGGTTTAGGTGTTCCTAGGAAAAGATAAGTAGAAAGATAGTGTGTATATATGCATTGCATTCATAAGATCGAGGTGATATTAATGCAGATCTGTTTACTTTTGATTATTCAAGGTTAAGATATGGACTCAGAATCGCAGAAGGCATTAGAAAAAGAAGTAGAAAACCTAGTTCATGAGGTTATAACGTAGTGACTATGTAATATTCTTGATGTTTGTATTGTAAGCTGCAGATTACAGTACCAACATAGGATTATTGTGTAGAGCTGCGTGCTTCCTCGTGGTTTAATAAAATAAGAATATTTGTAAGTAATCTATAATTTGATACAGTTACGCCAGAATAGAGTACTATTACGGGACATAAATGTGAAAATTTTAGTTAGAAATTTAAAACTTCAGAACTAGTACATCCAAAGATCCTACTTGTAAGGTGGCTAGAGTCAGTGACTTGGTTACATTAATGTGAATTACCTGTACCATAGTAATTACTATAAGCTGAGAGATATCAGTATGACTTATCATCCTCAGATGGATTGACTGTCGAAATGAGTAATTCAGGTAAATTCTGAAACTCATTGAGTTCCTGTAAATAATGAAATGAAATGATAATAATAACCTGTAATATGTGATAAGTTCTCGAGAATATACTGAGAACATGTGTCATTGAATCTGAGGGGAGATGGGACAGATACCTCCCACTAACAGAATTTGTATGCAATAATAAGTGTCAAGCTAGTAAACAAACGGCACCCTATGAAACACTGTAAGGGAAAAAGTGCAGAACACCAGTATGTTGAACTGAGTTGGGTAAAGATATCTAGACATTGATATAGAGTCTTATAATTATTTTGATATTTTTGTCAGAAAAGAATAATTTAAGTATTTGAAAATATATTTAGAAGTTGTAGTGCTACTTCCTCTGGAAGCAAGAATAGATACCTTCCATTGATGGAGTTTATGTATAGTGATACTTATTAAATAAGCATGATGATATCAAGATATAAGTTTTGTATGAGATAAATGCAGAATACCTAGACAAAGAGTAATTTAATAGAGTTAGAATTGGTAAAAAAGACTGAAGGACCAGTAAGGATTCAAGTATGAGAAATCAGAGAACTAATGAATAATAGACTTTCATGAGTAGAGATAACAAAGCCAAAAGAAAAACAATGATGGGAGAGTGAATAAAATTATGAGATAACGATAAGCTCAGTTGTTTGAATTCGATGAATTTCGAGGACGAAATTCCTTTTTAGAGGGGGAAGAGTTGTAACATCCTCACTTTACGTAGTCCGTATGTTCCACTGTTCTGACAACTGATGTCTGCCCTGGAAAGTCAGAATGTCTAGAACTACACTTAATTGACAGTGAGGAAGTATAAAATAATGAAATATGTGATGAGAAAAATTAAGAAAAAATAAAAGAGATAAAATGTGACTAAGTTAAACGAGCCGAACCCATAGCGATGGGTGATTGCACCGGGAAGTTACGGCGAAGATCGTTGACTAGCCCTTGACCGTGGGAAACCTCGGGAAATATTTTCGGGATTGAATTAAAGGTCTACTGAGGTGTAATTGACATTAGAAATGTCAAAGAAAATTTAGTAAGTCAATATAAACGAAAAAAAGAAATTTAAAGAAATCGGCAGTACAAGGAGTAAATCGGTAGCACCGAAAAATTCGAAATAGAACCCGAAGAGAGGCATTTTGGTCAATTGATAATTAGAGTTGACTTTTGACCTAAATGTCCATTAAAAATATATAGTATTAAATTTTGAAAATTACAGGAAAAGTGAAATTAAGTATAAAATGTAATTTAACGAAAAAGAGGGCATTAGTGCAATTATGGAGAATTTGAATTATTTAATTAATTCAATAAGGTTAGTGGAGCACTAAGTGGACTATAAAAGCCACATGAGGACAAGAAAATCTACATTAAAACTTCATCTTCTTCCCATTTTAAGACCTTGCCGAATTCATTTCCTTCCCTAAAAACCACCATGGCCACACCTTGCATGCAAGCTCCACTCCTAATGATCAAGCCATAATTTTTGCAATTGTTCTTCCTTAAAAGTGATCTTAACACCATGGGCAACACATAGGCAGCAAAAAGGAGAGAAAACTTCAAGGTTTAGCAAGCTCCAAATAAGGTTAGTGCTTATTTTTCCTCCCTTGCTTAATTAAACTTTGAGTAGATGTTGTGATGAGTTGAATTATGGAGAAATTGAAAGAATTGGATGAGTATTTATGGGGATTTAAATTCAGCAGCCAAGGAAGTCCATGGGAAGTTGGTTAATTCTAATTGTAATTGATGGTTAGACATCTTGAATTAAGTAAATAAATGAATTAGAGCTTATGGGCTTGTGTATGTTTGAAATAATAATTGAATTAGGGGTTTGAATAAGTGTTAGAGGCTTTGGACAATTGAGCTTAAATATGGCAGCCTTGAGGTACTTAAGGGATTGGTAATTCATGAATTTTATTGTTGAATTATGATATTGATAGATTAGTGGGAGTGTATTGTAAGTTGTTAGTGAAAATTTCAAGTATTAACTAATTGTTTGCAAGTATATATTGTTGACCTTGACTTTGTGAATTAGGGTTCTGTATTGATTAATGAGGACTTGAGTAAACTATTGGGAATTGACCAATTTGAAACTTGATGAATGAGATTAAAAGTGCCATGAATTCAGAATTGTAGTTTTGGAAGGAGGAGAAATGACAATTGGAAGTGTTATTTCATGTGCAGGTTGTATTATGTTGAAAATGGTAGATAAATTGAGCCATAAATAAAAATGTGTGACCCCAATTGGTATGAGGCCAATTGAAGGTAAAATTAGACTTGTAATGGACCAATTTTCTTGTAGAAGTTATGCCAATATTCTGCCTAGAAATGACCTAAAGAAATGACCAAATCCGGATTGCCATTAGTGAACCCAAAATTTTTGATCATATGAACAGTAGCCATTCAATTGGCTATAACTCACTCAAAACAGGTCCAAATGACCTGAAATTTATACCATGGAAAGCTTAGACATAGAGCTACAACTTTGGTGAAGATCACAGAACCCGAAAATGTCATTTACTAAGTCAAATTGCTTGCACAAATTGAGGTAACAAAACTGTCCAGAACCATTGCAACCCAAAATTTGACCATTTGAACAGTAGTCACTCATGTGACCACAACTCATACAAAACAGGTGCAAATGACCTGAAATTTATACCATGAAAAGCTTAGACATAGAGATACAACTTTGGTGAAGATCACAGAACCCAATAATGTCATTTACTAAGTCAAATTGCTTGCACAATTTGAGGTAACAAAACTGTCCAGAACCGTTGCAACCCAGAATTTGACCATTTGAACAGTAGTCACTCATGTGACCATAACTCACACAAAACAGGTCCAAATAACCTGAAATTTATACCATGGAAAGCTTAGAGATAGAGCTACAATTCTTATGAAGACACCAAAGCCCAGAAATGACCAGAACTAAGTCAAATTGCTTGCCTAAGTTAGGGTACCAAAACTGCCAGAACTGAATTTGACCTAAAATTGACTAAATTTTGCACCAAATATGCAATCTATCCAGCTTTAGTAAATTGACTATATCTTGGTCTATACAAATCAGAATGACCTGAAATCTGTGCCAAAAGTTCAATAAGACATAGAGCTACAAAGTTGCTTCTTTGACCAGAAGCTAAAAACCAATGGAAACATAACATTTAGCTAGATCAATCTAGTACACTAAAACTGAAAAATTGACAATAATATGCAATGAAGCCTAGAAATAATTTGGCAATAAATGCCAACTTATGAGAATTGTAAATTGCACTATACTGGCAGCATATTGAAATGCGAATTGTGACATGTTGATACTAGAATCAACTTATGCATGATGTATGAAAAGGTCAACATTTTCATTGACCAGTGAATTGTATAATGACCAGTAAACCCTAAAAATAAATATTTAATATTGTAATATGCCCTAGTTTGCCTAATTGACTAGTTTGGATAGGCTGACATGTCAATAGGATTCTGACAACTGTTCTATAAATTGTTTCACGCCGTACTGTGTTTTCTGGCTTATTATGCCATACTATGATTTTAATAGCCTATGGCTATACGGATTGTGTTATTATACTCGGCTTAATGCCTGATTAATCATATGGCTTTTTAGCCACACTATTTGCACATCGAGAGATACTTTATGACCGATGGTGTGACGGCCCGAGGTACTAGGTACCCAGTGCTAGTATATCCGTTTATCTAGTTTGGTCAATGTATAGGCTACACGGGCAGTCAATTAAAACATTATTCAATTCAGGCAGTTAAGTTAAGTTAAGTTAAGTATAATGAAGTTTCTGTACAATAAAATTTAGTATTGAATGAAATGAGTAAAAGAGATTAGCAATAGAAACATAACAAAAATATAATTTGCAGAACCATAGAGACTTAAAATATAATACAGTTAGAATAATTTATATACTGGGTAGTATTACTGAAAGGTTATAAATTTAGCACTTCCAAAGAGGAACAAACTAGTATATAAGATGGTTAATATTAGAAACATTCCAGTAAATCAAATTGATTATTCAATATTTAAATTATGCTCTATCCTTTCTTTTTTTGTATATATTATTTCTTATTATACTATTGCACCACTAAGCAGAAATGCTTAGCGCGATGGAATTACTTCCTCACGTAGGTACTGAAGGTAAAACCAGTAGACTGTCGACTGAGATTTTTGGAGTCCAGATCTGCAAAAGTGTCAGAAGAGTTTAAGGTTGTCACCTCCTCAACAATGCATGTGGATAGGGCTCATTTTAAGCATGTTTTCTAATCTGTACATTATAATTACTGCTTATATTGTAATGTGAATTAGTAACTGTAATTTCATTTGTATATCCTGTACTCGATAAATTTATGTACTTAATTGGCAAATTATATAAGTTAATGAAATATAAGAATTCTGATATCTGAATTGATTATCTAATCATAATGATTCTGAATGAGATTGAGTTTGAGAAATTTTGAGACTGAATCTGAGTTTGAGAAACTGTTGAGAATGCTTTGAGATAATCTGAGTTATGAATTTGAGTATATATTGAAATTATTTTTGGCAAGTTCAGAAGAACTGTTAGTCCAAATTACAGCCAGCACTCTGCTGGATTGTTGTTAATTTTTTTTGAAATTTCCAAATTATTCAGATTTTGATAAACGATAAAAATAGCCTAAACCTTAGATAAAGTTTTTGAATAAATAAATCAAGAACTGTAATGAAATCAGATAAGATCAGGTGCTCTGGCATTCAGTGTGACACACTTTGCTCGGCTAAACTGTAGGCGGGTGAGGGGTGTTACAGGGAGTGCGAAGGAAAGCTTGGAGAGGTAAAAAGATAAAGAATTGGTTTTGATACAAAGTACACGGGTCTTGTAAACCAAGCCTCAGACCCGTGTAACTCTCTGCCAGAAGAAAGCCAAGAGAATCGATGAGAAACACAAGTACACGGGTCGTGTAATTAGACTCGTGTAATCTGTAGGGACCCGTGTAAGTCTTTGCCGAGCGCAAGATTGAAGAACCTTATGGGAACAATTGCACACGGCCCGTGTAACTAGGCCCGTGTAGTTGGCACAGACCCGTGTAACTTTCTATGCGAAAACAAGATTTCGTAATTCTCCTCCAGCAAGTTACATGGCCCTACATTACGGGACCTGTGTAGTGACACACGGGCCATGTACTATGCTGCAGCCAGTTTTGTAACTCGAATTCCCCTCCTGTTTTCTGATTCAAATGAGACTCCTAAAGCCTTTTGGACTCAAAATGACCTAACCCTAGATCAACCAATATAAATAGAAAAGAAAATATTAGGAAATGAGGTCGGTCACTGTCATTGGGACTGCTGCTGAAGGTTGCTGTTATCGGGCTCTACATCAGTACCAAAAGAAGTTTTCCAACTGAAGCTTCACAAGATCAAAGCTGCAAACTCTCTTTGGTTCCTTCGTTTCATCTCCTTAGATAGATTTTTATTATTTTATTTCTTCTGCATAACTTTCTTTTTATTGTTTTTACTTTTTATCATGACATTTGCTGAACTCACCATGAGTGAGTAGTTTTCTTATTCTGGATTTGGGAGAGTAACTCTTGTAATTATTATTATGGATGAACACTGAGTTTTATTTATTGGATTTGAGATTCGTTTCTTGATTTAATTTCTTGCGATCTTAATGCATGCTATGTGTTGGTACCCACTTAGTTATGATTGTAGATGTTAATTGAAGGACTGAAAGGTGAAGATTAACATTAGAAAATCAAGATCTTAAACCTAGGAATTCTGACCTCGACATAGGCTGATACCTTTGTGGAACCTAAAAAATTTGTCAAAGGTCTTAAAGGATTTTAATTAATTTGATCACCATGAAAGTAGGGTTCGAGTTAATTAGAATACACCCTAGATGCCTTGAGAGAGGATTTAGGATAGCTTAGGACTAATTTCCATCAAGAAAAACGATCCTCATTTTCGTAAATAAACGAGATAACATCCCTAGTAAGATTCAAGTGTGAAATCTTAATTCTAGAATTGCTTCAAATAAATCATTTCGTTTTAAGTTTACCATTTTAGTGTTTAAAGTTAACAAACTTCATTCCCTAAGTATTCGATAGCCTAGACAGTCAAGATTTCTGTGTAGATTGATACTTGCTAAACAAAATTCCTCGTGGGAACGATATTTTACTTATCACTTTATTACTTGTTAGCGATACGTGCACTTGTGGTGATTAGAAAATAGCGAAACATAGCACCAAATATAATATCATCAACATGTATTTATACCACAAGGATGTTATTTACATGATTTTTAACAAAAAGAGTTGTATCAACTTTTCCTTTTAAAAACCATTTTGCAAAAGAAAGTTACTAACCCTTTCATACCAAGCTTTAGGAGCTTGTTTCAAACCATTCAAGGCTTTAGTCAATTTAAAAACATGGTTTAGAAACTTATAATTTTCAAAACCAGAAGGTTGCTCAACATATATCTCCTCATCAATAAAATCATTTAGAAAAACACTTTTAACATCCATTTGGAAAAGCTTAAAATTCATGTATGATGCATACGTAAGCAAGATTCTAATGGCTTCTAATCTGGCTACGGGGGCAAAGGTTTCATCATAGTCAATGCCCCCTTTTGGTTATAGCCTTTGGCTACTAACCTAGCTTTATTCCTAGTTATGTTTCCATCCTCATCTAATTTGTTTCTAAACACCTATTTAGTGCCTATGGATGGATGGTCCTTTGGCCTAGGAACTAAGGTCCAAACCTTATTCCTTTCAAACTGATTGAGCTCCTCTTGCATTGCAAGTACCCAACTCTCATCATTAATGGCCTCATTTATGCTCCTAGGTTCTATTTGGGAAATGACTGTAAGGTTATTACATATATTTCTAAGAGAGGATCTAGTTGTTACCCCTTTTGATGTATCACCAATGATTAGGTCTTTAGGATGATCCTTATTGAATTTCCAATTTTTGGATAGATCTTATTGAACTTCTTGATATGGAGTTGGTTGAGCTTGTTGCTTTTGAAGCTCAACTTGATAAACTCCCATGTCCTTCAAGGGATCTTCCATGTGTTGATATTGAATTCCACTAGATTGAGGATCTTTAAGAGTCAACTCATCAAGATTACCTACAATATCATCATCATAAGAAATATCCTTTCTAGAACCAAAAGGGTTAACTTTATCAAATACAACATACATTGACTCCTCAACAACTAAGGTTCTCTTATTGAAGACTCTATATGCTTTACTAGATGTAGAGTACCCCAAGAAGATACCTTCATCAGTTTTGAAGCTAAATTTATCTAAATTATCTTTGGTATTCAAAATGAAGTGTTTACAACCAAAAACTCTAAAATAACCTATTTTAGGTTTCTTGCCATTCCATAGCTCATAAGAGGTTTTCTTCAAAATAGGTCAAATCAAAACCCTATTTGAAACATAACAAGCCGTATCAATGGCTTCCACCCAAAAATAAGTAGGCAAATTATATTCATTTAACATAGTCCTCCCCATGTCTAAAAGAGTTTTATTTTTTCTTTCAGCAATACCATTTTGTTGGGGAGTCCTAGGAGAAGAAAAATTGTGAGTGATCCCTAGTGAGTTACAAAACTTATCAAATTTCTCATTTTCAAACTCTCTACCATTATCACTCCTAATAGAAGAGATTTGAAAACCCTTTTCATTTTGAACCCTTTTTGAAAATCTCTCAAAAATATCAAAACATTCATCCTTATGAGCAAGGAATGCAACCCAAGTATATCTAGAGTAGTCATCAACAATCACCAAGGCATAATATGCACCACCTAAGCTAGCTACTCTAGTAGGACCAAACAAATCCATATACTGTTAGTAGTATGCCTTAGAGCATATCACTTAGTATATATCTTGTACATGTTTTATTAATAAAAGGCATTTTCACTTTTCCGTTTACATAATATATTTATGTGTAATAGAAAAGTTCCATTAATATTTTGTTAGAAATATTATTCTTAAGTTGTTAAGAATAGGAGTGACTGTATTTCTAGCACAAGGTATCATAAATTGATTCACAATCGAGGATACTTCACAATAAGGACATGACTTATCCAGAAAGATTATAATCATGTTTGTTCCTAAGTTATTTATATGAGATATAAATAAGATGGAATGGTGAGTCTCATGCCATATAACAAATATGATAGGCACTTATACATGATAAGTAGGCCGAACCAGTAACATTTATGACAAGCACATAGAGTTTACTCTTGTCAATGTATTGTCATAAATCATATTAGTGCATATAATCTTTAAACCTGAGATAGCACAGTTATCTTGTATATAGGTGGTTTGAGTTTGATACTGCTTTCATACTTGTACTGTGTATGGGTGTATGGGCATGTGTTGGCTCTTACTAGTTATATATGGAGGTAGGTATGGATCAAGATGAAATCTATTACCCTAAGTAAATAGGGATAAAATCCTATGTTCATTTAATTATTCTTGATGTTTCAAGTTCCTGGCCAGGACAGATAGATTTATTTAGAAAAGAGTTTATGATGAGAAAATCGTTTTAATCAAGAACTGGAATTAAAAGAGAACATAATATTCATAGCAAATGGGGTTTGACATAAACCATGACTCCAGCTCAAATTGGGATTTTGTAACAGAGAGATTCTAGTGCATGGTAAAATATGATTATAGGTTCATTTAAGGTAAACTTTATTACTAATTGGGTGGCCATGGCATGCTATGCTAGGTGTTAACCATGGTCTATGAGGTGCATAAAAAGATTTAGAGAAATCATTTATAGTAAGAAAGAGTTCTGATGATATTAAGAGTTGATATCATGTCTCATTGCCAATTAGTGATGAGCTTAGTAAGTCACACACATACACAAGTAATCACCAAATTAAATATGATTTAATTAATTAATTAAAAAGTTTAATTGATTAATTAAATATGTTTGGTTTGCAATTAGATTGTAAAGTCTCTAGCATGGCTTGAAACCAAATCTAGGTTATTGGATGTATATTATAAGTTAAATTTATATTTAAAGTGTTTAAATAAGAGTTTAATTAATGAGAAATTAATTAATAGAGATTAATTAATTAATTTATATTTGATATAAATTGATTAGAAGAAGAGAAATAATTATTTTGGGTTGAGAACTCAAAATTAAGACACAGGTGTATTTTGGTCATTTCCCAGGGTGACATGTGGCAACATGAGATGGTGACACATGGCACTACACATAAGCTTGCCAATTATCTTTTAATCATGTAAGATGATCAAAGTCAAGATTAAGTCTAGGTTTGACACTTGGCACAATGTGATTGGGTCAATTAAACCAAGAGCCAATAAGAAAGTGACATGTGGCAAGGGTTTTAAGTGATGACCTAACTATATAAGTGTTGTTATGAAAGAGTAAAATAATAAGACTGCTGTTTTTCTTTGGTGCCGCCACCCAAGGAGTCCTCTTCCTCTCTTCTTCTTCATCTCTCATTAATTCAAAGAGAATTGCCAACATTTTCTTGAATTAAAATTGCTAGAAATCGTTTCTAGTGTCCTGTATACATCTATAATCTCTCTAAATGCAAAACCTGAATTTCTAATTGATTGGAAAAGCTTGAGAAGCTATTCAAGGGGCTGCCATTGGTGATCTTGGTGTGGACAAGCTAGAGGGACAACATCTGGTGTCCTAGGCGCATCCCAAAGGTGCCAAACACACTACAGTGCATCAAAAGGTTAGTGCACTTATTATTGATCTAATCTAGGGTTTTAATGAATTAATCTGTTAATTTTAAAATCTTAAATGGAAAATGTAGATCCAAAAATATATTAAAAGAGTTTTAATATGCTGTTTATCATTGAAATCAAATAGATAAAAATAAATCTTGCATGATGCATGAGACCCTAGGAGAAAAATTTTTGAATTCAATGATCTAAACTTATGTTTTTCATGCTTCCGCTCCTTCAATTGGCATCAGAGACCACTATATTTGCCATTTAGATTGTTGATTATATGATTTGATTATGTGATTTGATCATGAGATGATTAAATCATTACTGGATGCAATGAAAAAGGTGGCGGCTTGGATGGGACTCCATATGTGCGCATGGTTTGTGCACTCCTTATGGTGCGCATGATTTTGGGCAATGTTTGTGCAATTGTTGTATGATTTAATGCTCATAATTATGTTCATTTTATGTCTAATTAAATTGTTTAATTAGAGTTTTAATCACACGATTAAATTTTGATTCAAATTTGAATTTTTAAATTTGTTTGAATCATATTTAAATCTAGATTTTTAAGTTGAATATGAGATATTCAATCTAATTTAAGTATGTATGTTTTATTTAATTGTTAAATAGTGATATGCATGATGGATGATCATGAACTATAAAAGACCAATGTGATTGGATTTATTTCTTTTATGTTTCTTTGGGTTGTAAATTAATTAATTTATTTTAATTTATTATGGGCATGTATTATAAAGGTTGTAATATTTTTGGGTTGTAATTTCATTTATTTAGTTCTTGTAAATTCGCCTTGGTATGCCAAGGATTACTATGTAATTGGATTGTAAGAAGATCAAGGAGGTCAAGAGCATTGGTGGGACTAGTGTGAGGAATTCAAGATCAAGTGTTGATTATGTACTCCTTCAGCAACTCTTGTAATATGAATGAATGAAATGCACCTAGGAATGCCCTGATTCAATTCTTGGTGGCTCAGAATTGAATCCCTTAGAAAGTCCATGATCATACCATATTTATTATCCATGAATGCATGAGATGTATGAGAATGTATGCAAGTATATGATATATGCATGCTAATTGGATAATGTGCAAAGTGAGACCTTAATAGTAATTAGGACAACCACAAAATCTTCCAAACAAATGATTAAGTTAGAAATGATATAATTAAAGTAATTATAATATGGGCCCTCCATTGAGGCAATTATTTTAAGAAATTTTAAATAGTTGCATATGATGCAATTAATTTAAGAGATTTTCTTAAGAATAATTGTTAAGTATGAGATGTTGTAAATATATAAATGGTTTGGTGGCCAATAATGGATGTGCCAAGGACATTAAAATTATTTGCATGCTTACTGGCTCAATGGGATCAACTTAACTAATGCAAGATAAGTCAATAATGGATGTGCCTGAGATTTTGAGCATTAGGGGCGTAAAGGATTAAACCTCACATGAGATGTGATGGGCAAGGAGTTGCTCACTTATGGTTTATTGTAATTTCAATAATGGATGTGCCTGAGGATGATCAATAAGATTATAAGAATTCAATCACCCACTAGAAATCCATCCAACTAGGATTTCCGTTTTCTACTTTGGAAGTGTAGGATTCGCTAAATTAGTGGGAGGACCAATTTGATTAAAAGACCATAATCATTTTAGTTAATTACATAATACATTTACTAATTAATCTGGTTATTTTCTGCAGTTAATTTTCTGATAATAATGAGCACAGAACAACCACCACCATCCAATATTCTTGCAAGCATACTTGATCGCAATAGGTTAACAGGACCTAATCTCTCTGATTGGCTAAGAAATTTGAAACTTGTCCTCAACCTTGAACATATAGGATATATTCTAGACTCAAATGTTCCTGGTCCCTTACCTCCAGAGGCCACACAAGAGGAACATGAAACTTTGGACAAATGGAAGGAGCATGATATGAGAACCAAGTGTTACATTCTTGCTTCTATGAGTAATGAGTTACAGAAGCAGCATGAGAACATGTAGAGTGCGAGTGAGATCCTCCTTCACCTACAAGAGTTGTATGGTGAGCATAGCAGAAATACTAGGTATGAGATATCTAGACAACTGTTCCGCATGAGGATGTCTGAGGGACAGAATGTTGAGGATCATGTCCACAAGATGATTCGACTAATTGAGCAGCTGGAACATCTTGACTTTAACATGGATTTGATCCTTCAGTCCCTTCCTGAGTCTTTTGGGAATTTTGTGACAAATTTCCATATGACTAAACAGGAATGCACCTTGGCTGGTTTACTCAACATGCTGATTATTGCCCAAAAGAATTTACTGGGCAATAAAGGAAAAGAGGTAGCTTTGATTGCATCTTCTTCTGCTTGAAAGTCCAACAAGAAGAAGGGCAATAAGAAAAAGAAACCTCAGATTCCTGGTGCTTCCAAGAAAATAGCTAAACAGGAAGGGAAGACTAAAGCTGATGGAGGCAAAGGAAAGTGTTTCCACTGCCAGCAGGATGGGCACTGAAAAAGGAACTGCCCAGGGTATTTTTTTTCTTTGAAGGACAAGAAGGATACATCTTCGGAAGGTATGTCCATATTTTGTTATTTAGATTCTGATGATACTCATAGTTCATTTCTGACTTGGGTTTTAGATCACGGTGCGCTTCTCACATTTCTTATGATATGCATGAACTAGCAAATAGTAGCAGCTTGCGTTCTCGAGATGTTAGACTCCGGATTGGTGATGGCTCAACTGTTGAAGCTTTAGCCATAGAATCTAAAATTTTTTACATGTCTGGACATGTTTTGTGTTTGGATAATATTTTATATGTACCTGATGCTTTTAAGAACATAATTTCTATATCTAGTTTGACCAGAAATGGCTATGAATTTTAGTTCACAGATAATGTTTGCAATATTTATTTTGAAAATAAATAAGTTGGTTCGGGTTATATGAATGATGGTATTTATTATTTGGATAATAATGACAAACACAAATCGAATGCAAGTGATCTAAATGAATGCAATGCCATGGTGAAAATCAATTCAAGTTCAAAATATATTTGGCACTTAAGGTTAGGTCATGTTGTAGAAGATAGGATTGCAAAACTGGAGAAAATAGGGATTCTATCCTCATTGGGTTCTGAACATACTCCAACCTGTGAATCTTGCCTTCAGGGCAAAATGACTAGATCACCCTTTGTTTGACAAGGGCTAAGAGCTGAAAATATTTTGGAGCTAATACATAGTGATGTATGTGGTCCATTTAGAGAAATGGCTAGAAGCGGTTTTCATTATTTTATTGCCTTTATTGATGATAAATCAAGGTTTGGGTATTTGTATTTGATAAAATACAAACATAAATCCTTTGAAAAGTTCAAAGAATTTAAATCTGAAGTAGAAAATCAGACAGGAAAAAGTATTAAAACTCTTCGATCATATCGTGGAGGTGAATACTTGAGTATTAAATTTGATGAATACTTGAGAGAGCATGATATTGTTTCCCAGCTGACTCCTCCAGGAACACCACAGCTGAATGGTGTATCTGAAAGGAGAAATCATACCTTATTGGATATGATACGTAGTATGATGAGCTATACTGATATGCCAATATCCTTTTGGGCATTTGCATTAGAATCAGCTTTGCATATTCTTAATAGGATTTCATCAAAATCAATATCTTCCACACCTTATGAGATATGGCATGGAAGAAAATCAAGTCTTAAGCATGTTAAGATCTGGGGTTGTCCAGCTTATATCAAAAAGTTGAACACTAATAAATTGGAAACCAGATCAAAAAAGGGTCGATTTTTTGGATATCCAAAAGATGGTTTTGGATATTATTTTTATTTGCCTACATCACAAAAGGTTGTGGTTAGTAGAGATGCCACATTTCTTGAACAACAGTTTGTTCAAGGAGGCAAAGGAAGGCAAATAGAGTTACAATTGGAAAATTTTGACCAACCAACAGATCAGATGGCTATAGATCCATCTAGTCAACCTACACCTATTGATGAAACATCTACAGTTGTTCCTCATAGATCAACCAGGGTATCTCACCCACCAGTGAGATATGGTTTCCTTCATAAAGAAGAACAAGAGTTGTCTACTCATGAAGAAGTGGATCATGGAGATGATCCACTTACCTATGAAGAAGCTATATCAGATATAAACTCTTTAAACTGGATTGATGCTATGAAATCCGAGATTGATTCCATGTATAAGAATCAAGTTTGGGATCTTGTTGACCCACCTGAAGGTATTGTACCTATAGGGAACAAATAGGTTTTCAAGAAGAAAATTGGTTCTGATGGAAAGGTAGAGACCTAAAAAGCAAGGCTAGTAGCGAAAGGGTTTCGCCAAAGGCAAGGAATCGACTATGAGGAGACTTTCTCGCCTATTGCCATGCTTAAATCAATTAGGATTCTATTAGCAACAGCTGCATACTATGATTATGAGATTTGGCAGATGGATGTCAAAACAGCTTTTCTCAATGGATACATTGAAGAAAACATTTTCATGGAACAACCTAGGGCTTTTAAATCCCAAGATGGTTCCAAAGTATGCAAGCTAAAGTGATCCATTTATAGGTTAAACAAACTTCGAGGAATTAGAACATCTATTTTGATAAAGCCATTAAGTCATTTGGTTTTATCAAAAATAAGGATGAGCCATGTGTATATAAGAAGGTTAGTGATAGTGTTATTACTTTCCTTGTTTTATATGTGGATAATATTTTGTTGATAGGTAATGACACAGGTATGTTGACAACTATAAAGATATAGTTGTCAAATATATTCTTTATGAAAGACTTAGGGGAGGCAACCTATATTTTTGGGATTCGCATCTATAGAGATAGAGCGAAAAGAATAATTGGTTTATCCCAAAGTCCATACTTGGAAAAGGTGTTAAAGAGGTTTAACATGCTTGATTCCAAGAGAGGATTATTACCAGTGAGACATGGTATCCACCTTTCTAAAGAGATGTCTCCAAAGACACCTGAAGAAAGAGATAAAATGGCCAGGATTCCATATGCTTCGACTATTGGAAGTTTGATGTATGCAATGCTGTGTACTAGGCCGGATATCGCATATGCTGTTAGTTTGACTAGCAGGTATCAATCCAAGCTAGGTTTGGAATACTAGATAGCTGTCAAGAATATCCTTAAGTACTTGAGAAGAACTAAGGATTTGTTCTTGATATGTGGAGGTGGTGACTTGTAATTGGATGGTTATACTGATCTGATTTCCAATCAGATATCGATGATAGAAAGTCTACCTCTGGATATGTGTTCATTTGTAATGGAGGTACAGTTAGTTGGAAGAGTTCCAAATAGAGTACGACTGCAAATTCCACTACAAAGGCCGAGTATATTGCTGCATCAGATGCTGCAAAAGAAGTTGTTTAGATATAAGAAATCCCGGTCTCACCAGAAATCCAAACACATAGAAAGGCGCTACCACATTATCAGAGAAATAGTTGGGCGAGGCGATGTAGCCATGCAGAAAATAGCATCAGCTGAAAATCCAGCTGATCCATTCACTAAGCCTATGTCACAAACTCAGTTAGACCGACATGTTGAGAAGATGGGTCTAAGATATTGTAATGAATGGCTCTAGTGCTAGTGGGAGATTGTTAGTAGTATGCCCTAGAGCATATCATTTAGTATGTATCTTGTACATGTTTTAATAATAAAAGGCATTTTCACTTTTCCATTTACATAATATATTTATGTGTAATAGAAAAGGTCCATTGATATTTTGTTAGAAATATTATTCTTAAGTTGTTAAGAATATGAGTGACAGTATTTCTAGCACAAGGTATCATAAATTGGTTCACAATCAAGGATACTTCACAATAAGGGCATGACTTATCCAGAAAGATTGTAATAATGTTTGTTCCCAAGTTATTTATATGAGATGTAAATAAGATGGAATGGTGAGTCTCATGCCATATAACAAATATGATAGGCACTTATACATGATAAGTAGGCCGAACCAGTGACATTTATGACAAGCACATGGAGTTTACTCTTGTCAATGTATTGTCATAAATCATATCAGTGCATATAATCTTTAGACCTGAGATAACATAGTTATCTTGTATATAGGTAGTTTGAGTTTGATACTGCTTTCATACTTGTACTGTTTATGGGTATATGGGCATGTGTTGGCTCCTACTAGTTATATATGGAGGTAGGTGTTGATCAAGATGAAATCTGTTACCCTAAGTAAATAAGGATAAAATCCTATGTTCATTTAATTGTTCTTGATGTTTCAAGTTCCTGGCTAGGACAGATAGATTTATTTAGAAAAGAGTTTTTGATGAAAAAATCTTTTTAATCAAGAACTGGAATTAAAAGAGAACATAATATTTATAGCAAATGGGGTTTGACATAAACCATGACTCCAGCTCAAATTCAAATTTTGTAACAGAGAGATTCTAGTGCATGGTAAAATATGATTATAGGTTCATTTAAGGTAAACCTTATTACTAATTGGGTGGCCATGGCATGCTATGCTAGGTGTTAACCATGGTCTATGAGGTGCATAAAATGATTTAGAGAAATCATTTATGGTAAGAAAGAGTTCTGATGATATTAAGAGTTGATATAATGTCTCATTGCCAATTAGTGATGAGCCTAGTAAGTCACACACATACACAAGTAATCACCAAATTAAATATGATTTAATTAATTAATTAAAGAGTTTAATTGATTAATTAAATAGGTTTGGTTTGCAATTAGATTGCAAAGTCCCTAGTATGGCTTGAAACCAAATCTAGGTTATTGGATGTATATTATAAGTTAAATTTATATTTAAAGTGTTTAAATATGAATTTAATTAATGAGAAATTAATTAATAGAGATTAATTAATTAATTTATATTTGATATAAATTGATTAGAAGAAGAGAAATAATTATTTTGGATTGAGAACTCAAAATTAAGACACAGGGGTATTTTGGTCATTTCCCAGGGTGACATGTGGCAACATGAGATGGTGACACATGGCACTAAACATAAGCTTGCCAATTGTTCTTTAATCATGTAAGATGATCAAAGTCAAGATTAAGTCTAGGTTAGACACTTAGCACAATGTGATTGGGTCAATTAAACCAAGAGCCAATCAAAAAGTGACATGTGGCAAGGGTTTTAAGTGATGACCTAGCTATATAAGTATTGTTATGAAAGAGTAAAATAATAAGACTGCTGTTCTTCTTTGGTGCCACCACCTAAGGAGTCCTCTTCCTCTCTTCTTCTTCATCTCTCATCAATTCAAAGAGAATTGCCAATATTCTCTTGAATTAAAATTGCTAGAAATCGCTTCTTGTGTCTTGTATACATCTATAATCTCTCTAAACGCAAAACCTGAATTTCTAATTGATTGGAAAAGCTTGAGAAGCTGTTCAAGGGGCTGCCATTGGTGATCTTGGTGTGGACAAGCTAGAGGGACAACATCTGGTGTCCTAGGCGCATCCCAAAGGTGCCAAATACACTGTAGTGCGTCAAAAGATTAGTGCACTTGTTATTGATCTAATCTAGGATTCTAATGAATTAATCTGTTAATTCTAAAATTTTAAATGGCAAATGTAGATCCAAAAATATATTAAAAGAGTTTTAATATGCTGTTTATCATTGAAATCAAATAGATAAAAATAAATCTTGCATGATGCATGAGACCTTAGGAGAAAAATTTTTGAATTCAATGATCTAAACTTATGTTTTTCATGCTTCCGTTCCTTCATATACAACAATTGAAAGGGTCTAGAAGTAAATACCTTATGAATAGATTTAAAAAAGCTCTTGACTTGCTTACCTATTTGGCATGCATTACACACCTTATCCTTTTGAAACTTGATCTTTAGTAGCCCATCAACTAGCTCATCCTTGTTAAAGTTTGCAAGAAGTTCCATGCTAGCATATGCAAGCCTTCTATGCCAAGTCCAAGAGTCATCACTAATAGAAAAAAAGCACTTGACATCTTTGTTAGACAAAGCATGCAAATCAATAACATAAATATTTTAAATTCTTTCACTAATAGATAACATTTTGTTATCAATCATCCTAGACATAAAGCAAGATTTAGACTAAAAAACAACTGTACAACCCTTATCACATAATTGACTTACACTAAGCAAATTATGTTTTAAACCATCAACCAAAAGTACTTTGTCAAGAATAGGGGAGTTTTCCTTACCAACCTTACCTATTCCCACAATTTTACCTTTACCATTATCAACAAAAGTCACTTGCCCACCTCCATCTTTCTTTTCAAGTGAAAGGAAGAGATTGGCATCTTCAGTGATGTGTCTTGAACATCCACTGTCCAAGTACCACTTGCTTTCAAGCTTTGAGGATTTCAAGCACACCTACACATGATAATTCAATTTACTTTAGGTACCCAAATGTACTTGGGTCCTTGGGGGTTAGTAGTTCCATCATTAAAATCAAATATTTTACCATATCCAAGATGGATTTTCCTAGTAGCACACTTATAGTTGGTGTGACCAAACTTGCCACAATAGTGACAAGGACCATTGAACCTTCTTATTCTTGGTTTATATGTATGAGAGTGTGAATATGGTCTCATGAGACCATTCTTTTTATATCCATTATGTGCATATGAGCATGAGACATGGTGAGTGTGATGATGGTTATGAGGCCTAGTAACATGTCCCTTATGGAAGTTTGGTCTAGGTGCAACTCTCTTTGATGTATATGTCCAACTTACATTTTTTCTGAAAGCATATTGATGAAATGAGATCTTTCTAGTTTCATTTCCACTATATATCTTTGGTTCTTATCTTCTAGGATTAGAAACCTTTAGACTATGCATTTGAGGACTAGGCTCATTAAAACTAGATGCTTTAATAAAGATGATCTTGGAAGGAGGTGCTTAGGCAAATTTACCATAGCCAAGTCCATACTTGATGTTAGAAGACCTTTGAGAGTCCAAAATTGCATCAAGTTTATCCTTTCCTTTAGCAAATTTGGAAAGAGAAGTTTTTAGCTCAATAATTTCATTTTTCAATTTCTCATTTTCTAATGAGAGCTCATCTAAGGATTTTTGCATATTATCCCCTAAAGGTTTATCATCCTTAGTTAAGGTCTCATTTTCCTTCCTCAAACTAACTAGTTCTTTTTTCAAGAGCTTGTTTTTCTTATGACTCATCTCAAGTTCATCATTCATAACTTTAAGTGCATTAACTAGTTCATCATAAGAAAATTCAACAACATCATCATTTAAAGTTACCTCATTAGAGCTTTCCTCCATTGCCATGAAGCACATGTTGGCAACTTCATCGTTGATCTCTTTACCTTCACATCTTGTGGACATTGAACATTTCATGCTTTTTGTTCTTCTTGATTCTTTTTCATCATCTTCTAAAGCAATTAAGCACATGTCAATCATGGAGTGTTCTTTGAAGCTTTGTTCATGAGCGTTATCCACTTGTGGCATTTGCTCCATTTGTTGATGAGGAATAGTTTTTGGTGTACTCAACTTCATTAACTTGACAACAATGGTTAAAATTATACATAGAATCAAGAGAATCCCATACATCTTTAGCATTGGAGCATTTAGAAATTTAGCACAAGAAAAATCATTTAAAGAAATTCTCAACATATGCATAACTCTTATATTCAATGAAAACATATACTTATCATACTTACTCCATTCACCCTTTGTATTTGGCACATGCTCACCATCTACTACTTTGAGAGGAATGAAGGGACCATTTTCAATTATATCCCATAAATCCACTTCTTCTGATTTAAGGAAGTAATACATCTCATTCTTTCAATAGAGAAAATTGTGTCCATCAAAGAAAGGGGGTTTTACTGTCGATTGACCTTCTTATGCATTGAGGGTTGCCATTGATTTTTGCTCCAAGATGATTAAGTCTTTGAATGGAGACCAGCTCTGATACCACTTATTGTCCCTTGTAGCAACCCAAGAGGGGGGGGGGGGTGATTGGGTTCTAATTGCAAAATTAAAGATTAAAAGAAATTTAAACACAAAAAAGAGTAAAGGAAGAATGATGACACAAGAGATTTATAGAGGTTCAGCTATCCCAAGCCTACATCCTCTCCTCAAGGCCCTCCTTAAGAGTTAACTCCACTAAAATTCTTCTTTGCATGAAGAATAAACCCCTTACAATCACCACAAGAGCAAAATTTTGCTCTTTTACAAATCTCTTTGCACTCAAGAGCTATTTAAAGCTCTATCACACTCAAAATTACAATAAGTGCTCATAACAACTTTGAATGAACTCTCAGAACAAAGAATTTACAACTCAAATATCAAGTTCTCAATATTAACTATAGTAGCTCAAGTTCTAGAGAGAGAGAATGAAGAAAATATTTAGAACACAATAAATTTCCAAAAAGATTATTGTTGTTGTAAAACTTGTTTCTAGTCATAAATGGTGCCTATTTATAGTTTTTGCAAGAAAATAATTACTTGGGTGTGAGAGGGGGGCGTGAGGCAAAATATCATCTATTAGAATTATATAAAATGCACTAGGTAATACCCAAGAAAGATGGTAGAGTCACAATGGTCTCACTTAAGTACCACCTCCTTAGACAGCATTTCCTAGACATGCACTTCATACAATCCTAATAGAATCAAACCACTGGTAAGTACCGTCTTTCCATAACACTACCATGGTACTAAGGATTTATGCCACGAAGGCATAGATAGACAGGAGTCGCCATCCAGGTAATAACCGGGACATATTCAGTGTTTCTTCTGAGGGTCATGGATGGCAACTTACTCCTTGCAAAGTTTCCACAACCGTCATTACCATAGCCCAATGTCTAGGTTCGGGATAGTGGGTATGTAAGCGGAAGGTGTTAGGCACCCCTTACGCCTGGTCTAACCTCGTTGATTCGAGTGCCAGTCCTCTACTAACATTTCTAAAAGTCTTGTTTATTATTCCTTTATTAAACTTTATCCTAAAAAATGCAATTCTAATCCTACACACGCAAGCAATTCACAAAAGGATTGTTGTTTACACATAATTTTTATGCACAAGTAATTCCTATCTATGGGGTTGCTAATTATTTAAATAATATTTATCAGATCACTAAAATTAATTTATTATTGAGAATTTAATTTACAAACAAATTCAATTTCAAATAACCCTATGTTTCTATTTAACCTAATTAATTAATTTTCACCAAATTACCCTAAGGATAATTGAACTAAGTTAATTATGTACATGTGTAATTTATTCTAATATCACATAAGACCCAAACAATCACAACCTAATAAAGATTTCTATCATGCAAATTTATTTTACAATTACCAAGTGTTAAATTAAATTTATTTTACATGCCAATGTTAGTTTAATTTACAAACAAGATTAATTTTAATTTATAAAGTATTTATTTAAATTAATTAAATGCAAAAGTCAGTTAAATTAAAAATAAAGTTAATTTTAATTTATTAAGTAAAAATTCTATTATTACAACAATTTCATGCCAATGGTTATTCGAGGAGTTTAGGGCTACTTACCTATTGGTAAATGCAGTTGCCATTGAGATAAGCTACCCTTAAAAAAGGGTCTTCTCTTCCAGTATGACAATGATATCCTTGGCTTACTCCTGTTTAGCTCCACATAAGCTCCATGCAAATGCCCTATTTGGTACTTACCTTAGGGCTACTTACTAATTTTGTTTGTAACAAAAAATAAAAAAACTAAAGAAAATAAAAGAAATAAAGAAAATAAGAAAATATTAATAACAATTTACATTGGATTCTAGCCCTAGTCTCCTAAAGGGTTAAGATTCCTAATTAGTTATAACTATCTAATGGTCTAAGTCTTCTAACATGATCCAAACACTTCATAATACTTCTTGAATTAAAAGAACACAGAAAAATAGATCAAATATCAATTAAAACTCAAGAAAATACAAGAACATGCATAAATATGCAATTTCCAAATTCTGGCAGATTGACGGTAGCAAGAAATCCAATTTTTTAAAAATAGTTAGACATGCCTAAAAATCATAAAATAATTACAGAAGATAGCCTACATATCATACAAGATCATAAAATTTATAAATCAAACAAAACCCTAGCCGAATGGTCTACATAAATCGTAATTTTTCTAAGTGACAGAATTGTACTTCTTTTTTGTAAAATTCATAACTCATTAACCACAATAGATATGAATGCAAAACCAATTGGAAAAGATTCATAAGATTCTAAAAATAATTTTAGACACTAGATTTACAAAAAAATATTAAGAAACAAGGGAGATATGGACTCCACAATTTGGGTATCCTGCAAATCGAATTTTACAGGAACCCTAATTTCAAACAGCCATAACTTACAAATACAAAAACATTTTCAGTGATTCTTGAGCCTAAAATTAATGGAATTTCATGAAGAATAGGAATATAATTTTCCTAAAATTTTCACAGATTCAGAAAATAATAAAAAATAATAAAAACATGAGAGACTGAAAAATGAATATGTGCAGAGTTGTTTATTCTCTCAAATTAAACATGATTACATGATCTGTATGAACATACAAGATAAATTGAAAACAAGGAACATAGAATTAAACATTACATGGCATAGATCTTGAAAAGAAAATAAAAGAGCTAACCTTTAAGAAATATCTCCAGAAAAAAAAAAGAAGAACTAAAAGAATTTTGATTATTCCTCTCTTTAATAATTTTTTTTTTGTCTTCTCCTCCCTCCTCTTTTTTTTTTTCTCTTTTTCCTTTTTTTTTATTTTTTTATTTTTGTCTTTTCCTCCCCCTCTTTTTTTTTTTTTTTTTCAGTGGAGTATTTATAGGGTTTTGGGAGAGAGATGTGATAGGGTTTAGAGTCCTTGGGTAATAAAGTTCAGATAACTTAAACAACTAGGATTGTAGAATTTGGGTGAGACTGAGATATAGATGAGGTGTTTTAACCAATAGGAAGAGAGGGGAAGGGGAAGGCACCAATAGAAAGTGAGGAAGAGGTGTGGTAGGGTTTGAAGTCCTAGTGTGATAAGGTTCAGACAACTTAAACAACTGGGATTGAGGAATTTGGGTGAGAGTAGGATATGGGTGAGGTGTTCCAACCAATAGGAAGAGAGGAAAGAGGGTGGCACCAATAGGGAGTGAGGAAGAGAGTGGGACCAATGGGGGAGAGAGAGTTTGTATAGGAGAGGGATAGAGAAAAAAATATTTTCTTATTTTATTTTTCAAAAAATAAATTAAATAGGTACTATTTAAAATTTCTAATTAGGCTTTCTTAAGCCTATGGTGCCCAGTTAGACTCAATTAGGTCCATTTAAGAACTACCCATATCAAATTTAAACAAAACAAAATTTTATTTAAATTAAATTAATTTCCTAAAAAGCTTATTATTATTATTATTTTTTTCAAGATCATACCACAAAATTAATAATTCAGTTCTATGCCTTCAATTATATCTTACAGTCATACAATTTTTCATCATCGGGTTTCCCACGACCTTAATGTATATACTCATCACAAAATAAGGGTCTTCAGTTTGCCCCCCACTTTGGCAAAACTTGAAATCAATGCGAAAGCATTGCTCAAGTTTCGTCAAAGTAAAACTCAAATTTCTAATAACTATGAAACATTGGCTATGGGGATCAAGTATATCTTGCTCGATCGACATACTCTATGTTATGAGATTAGCTACGGTCTCATAACAGTAATAACTATGTTATGTGAAAAATGAGTGTATCTTGCTCTGTCGATACACTCTGCGTCATGAGACTAGCTACGGTCTCATAACAGTGATAACTGTGTCATGTAAAAATTGAGTGCATCTTGCTCTATCGATACACTTTGTGTCATGAGACTAGCTACGGTCTCATGACAATGGCAACTGCGTGATTTAAAATGTTGTGGATTCGTATTTAGGACCGCAGTCCTAAACTACCTATGTATCCCCCTCGCTATCCTGAGGAAGAATCAGACCCACTCATAGTTTGACACTTGAAACTGTGGTGATGCATGTTCTTCTATGCCTTACACACCTACAGGTGACATGTTGATGCGTGTTCTTCTACGCCTTACACAATTATGCCATATACCCTAAACAATGTCTAAGGACTTACCAAAAAACATCTGTCATGAAATGTTGTGGATTCGTATTTAGGACCGCAGTCCTAAACTACCTACGTATCCCCCTCACTATCCTGAGGATGAATCAGACTCCCTCGTAGTTCAACACTTGAAACTGTGGTGATGCATGTTCTTTTATACCTTACACACCTGCAGGCAACATGTTAATGCGTGTTCTTCTACGCCTTACACAACTATGCCATATGCCCTAAACAGCGTCTAAGGACTTACCAAAAAATATCTATTTCATGATTTGAAAAAATTGAGATGACTGGGTCTCAAAACTCTTTTTGTGATTTTTGTGCTTCTTGTATGCTGCTTCCTATCATAGGCATGCCGATTTTGCTAGAAATTCTAAAAAAACTTAGTCCTCTGGGGACCTTTTTTTGCAAAATTTTTTTTATAACCTCAAAATTTTTTAGAACTGTTCACCAAAAAAGACTTCCTTAAGGTCACAATACAATTTCCCTCTGATTTTTCTTTTTCTTCTCTCCCCCCATGGTTTCTGCCTTGACTCATTTCTCTTCCATGAACTCCATTCTCTATGCCCTAACTTTTGCCTGAAATGCCCTTTTGGGTTTTCATCTCAGTGGGCTTGCTCTAACTTTTGCCTAAGCGGCCCTTTTGGGTTTTCCACCTAGCAAGGTCTTTTTTTTTTTCTCTTTTTTTTTGAAATTAGACAATTGCTAGGGCATTCATATCAAGCACCTATTCTGTTATACTCACAAGACATAGATTAAATCAAAACAATGACGTTCAATTACCTAATCATTTGATGTATCCCTTAAGACACAAACATTCACAATCATAATTAAATAAAATCTATTCCTAGTTAATGCAATAAAACCTTTTTTATTTATTCAGGTACACCATTACTCTCTCTTACATTTAGTTTTGCTAAATTTTCAATCTTATAAAGTTAGAAATAAGCTTTATAACCTGCTGAATGGCCTTTTCAGGTTTTCCATCTAGATCTTCTCTCATCTCTCCTTTTGCCTAGACCACCTTTTGTAGGTTTTCAATCTAGCATTTTTTTCTTTTCTTTCTTTTTTTTTTTTGATCCTTACTTTTGCCTAGACTGCCTTTTGCAGGTTTTCAGCCTAGCAGGCCTGTCTCACACAAAGTACCATTTGAGCCTGTCTAAATTGACTGGTTCTTGAAATTCATTCCCATCTAGGTCTGATATTCTTATAGTAGTAAGATCTTTTTTATTATGTATGGACCATCCTAGCTTAGGTTAAACTTTCCTTTTAAATCAAAAGAGATGGGCCGAGCTTGTTTCAAAACCATGTCTCCCTCTTTAATCTTTCTTGGCTTCACCTTCTTATTAAAGGCCCTAGCTATCTTCCTCTGATAAGCCTGCATATGATACAAGGCTCACATTCTCTTTTCATCAATCAAAGCTAGTTCTTCATATCTCTTCTAAGCCCACTCATTTTCTAGGATCTTACCTGCTAGCATCACTCTTAAGGATTTGACCTCTTGCTTAATGGATAGCACCACTTTAGTCCCATACACTAAAGAGAATGGGATTGCCCCCGCGGATGTCCTTGTAGTACTATGATAACCTTAAAGAACATAAGGGAGTTTTTCAAGCCAATCCTTTTATGTTTCGAACATTTTTTTTTCCTAACTAGAACCTTTCCATTCATATGGGGAACACACATTCCTGCATGTACTTCTTTCATTATTTGCTCAGCCTATTTTTCTATCACACATAAGAGTTTGTAGAGTTGCCCCCCAGCTAAAGTAAATTGAGTGGCTAATCTATGAATTATTGCTCTATCTCTTTTGTAGGCTTATTGCGAGTATTCTCTCACTTCCAGAGACCTCCTTATGTCTTCATATCATTTTCCTTCTCCCTCTAGGTCCACATGTGCTACTATTAACCCTTCACAGCATGAAATTTTACTCCTCATTAGGATAACTAGATAAGTCAACTTTTGATGGCTCTTTTCCTATGGCGACATCAGCGTGGCTTGGGAATCGGCCATCTAATTTTAAGCTCGAGGCATGTTGTAGCCATGAAATGTTCATGGATTACTTGAAACATGAAAAATAAGTCACCTAACTGATGTGAATAGATAGTTAGGGCTTATATGCCCATCACAAATAGAATTCATAAAATGTTAGTAATTCAACTTGAAATATAAAATTTGTAATTACATAAATAGATTTTTGAATGTATAAATGAGAAAGGAAAAATGTTTTGAATAAAATGGTACATGTGAACCATTGTTTTGAATTGTGATCAATATGAATAACATAATGAATGAATAAATGAATCATATTAATGTATGAATGAGACATTAGTTCTCATTATTGTAGAAAGGAAAAGTACTTTGAGTACAATGATATAAAAAGATAATTGATGTGAATTGTGATCATATATATGATCAAATGAATGAATACATTATAATTGAAAATTATTATGAAATAATGAAGTCATAAAACATAATATATTAATATTTAATGATATTATGTGCCCTTGTATTGCCTAGACATGTGTGTCAGATTGGATAGTTTGGCATGCCAATAGGGTATTGTTTTAGCAGTACTGCGAAAGGCTTTATGCCTGTATTCAAGGCTTTATACCTGCATTCATGGCTTTATGCCCGTATTCATGGCTTTATACCCGTATTCATGGCTTTTATGCCCGATTATGTGTTATCATGACTTTTTAGCCATACTAACTGATTGAAATTCTGCGTCCCATGGTATGACGGCCCGAGGCACCGCGCGTGTCCAGCGTCAACAAACCGTTATCTAGTTTAGTCAGCCTGTCATAGGTTACTTGGGCAGTCTAATTTATTAAAATAAGTTATGAATATTAGCAATTAAAAATGCTAGAAAGCAAATAAATGAGTATGAAGTTCTAAAATAAATTAGATTAGCACCACAAATTTGTTTATTAGAATGGTCTGAAGTAAATGAAATTAGTTCTAAAAAAAAATTTAAATATTACGAAATGATTATAAACAACTTAGAAAGTATCAAGGAAGTGATAAAAAGACTAGTAGCAGAATTATAACTTAATAACATTACAAATGTGACATACATAAAAATATAAGTATAAGTTTAAATTTTAGATTAATCGTATCTGGTACATCATTAATGCAAATTTCTGAACTGAGCACCTCCAAAGAAGAACATGGTGAGATAGAGGACAGTTAATATTAGAAACTAAATTAATTATAAATCTAAATTAGTCGAACTATGGTTTATTTCTACCTTCATTTGTATATTATTTTCTTGCTATATTATTGCACCACTAAGCAGCAATGCTTAGCACGATGGATTTGTTTCCTCATGCAGGTACTGAAGTTAAAGCCCAGCGAATACCAAATAGAGATTTTGGAGTTCTGATCTGCAGAGTGTTAAAGGTTATCACCTCTTTAGCAATGCATGTAGATAGGGCTCACATTAAGCATATCATGTATTTTGTGTATGTTATTTATTTCTTATATTGTAATGTAAATTAGCAAATTATAATTAATTTGTATATTGTGTAAATTAAGGATTTATGTAATTATTGCAAATCATGTAAATTAATGCAAATTTGAGAATTTTGCTATAAGAATGGAGCATGAATGAATTTGTACCAATGAGTACGGATTTGAAATAAATAATGATTTTTGAAATGATGATATGAGTATGGATGAGATTATTATTGGAAAATATTATTGAAATTTTCAAATAAGTGAATAGTTAAACACGCCAAACGATAATAAAATAGGAGAAACTTCGTTAGTTTCTCCGTTTAAAAATTATCGATATTATCGTTTGACGAGAATAAAATTTTTAAAGAAATAAAGTGAGATAAATTAGGGTGCTCCGGCACCAAATGTAGCACACCTCACTCAGCTACACTGTAGTCGGGTGAGGGGTGTTACATTTATTGGTATCAGAGAGCGATTTAGGCGTTTCTGGACCTAGATAGACTGCATATCATGCATTGCATTCATAAGAGTCGAGGTGACACTATTGCATATACGTATTTCCCGTTTATTTTAGGTTAAGGTATGGAATAAGAGAGTGAAGAGACAATGAAATAGCCAATGGAGATGAGAAGGAGACTGTATTTAAGATGAAAAAGGATGAGTACAGAACTGTTTGAGGATAGGATTGAGACTAAGGAGAAAGTGAAGTATGATAACACGAAAAGGTGTAGAAGTAAGGAGGTAGCAGTTCGTCGATTGCTTATATCAGGTAAATTTTGAGGTGTAGCCGAGCGAGGTGTGCTACATTCGGTGCCGGAGCACCCTAATTTATCTCACTTTATTTCTTTAAAAATTTTATTCTCGTTATATTTAATATCGATAATTTTTCGACAGAGAAACTAATGGAGTTTCTCCTATTTTATTATCGTTTGACATGTTTTACTATTCACTTGTTTGAAAATTTCAATAATATTTTCCAATAATGATCTCATCCATACTCATATCATCATTTCGAAAATCATTATTTATTTCAAATCCGTACTCATTGGTACAAATTCATTCATGCTCCATTCTTATAGCAAAATTCTCAAATTTGCATTAATTTACATGATTTGCAATAATTACATAAATCCTTAATTTACACGATATACAAATTAATTATAATTTGCTAATTTACATTACAATATAAGAAAAAAATAAAATACGCAAAATACATGATATGCTTAATGTGAGCCCTATCTACATGCATTGCTGAAGAGGTGATAACCTTTGACACTCTACAGATCAGAACTCCAAAATCTCTGTTTGGTATTTGCTCGGCTTTAACTTCAGCACCTGCGCGAGGAAACAAATCCATCGCGCTAAGCATTGCTGCTTAGTGGTGCAATAATATAGCAAGAAAATAATATACAAATGAAGGTAGAAATAAACCATAGTTCGACTAATTTAGATTTATAATTAATTTAGTTTCTAATATTAACTGTCCTCTATCCTGCCATGTTCTTCTTTGGAGGTGCTCAGTTCAGAAATTTGCATTAATGATGTACCAGATACGATTAATCTAAAATTTAAACTTATACTTATATTTTTATGTATGTCACATTTGTAATGTTTTTAAGTTATAATTCTCCTACTAGTCTTTTTATCACTTCCTTGATACTTTCTAAGTTGTTTACAATCATTTCGTAATATTTAAAATTTTTTTTTTAGAACTAATTTCATTTACTTCAGACTATTCTAAGAAACAAAATTTTGGTGCTAATATAATTTATTTCAGAACTTCATACTCATTTATTTGCTTTCTAGCATTTTTAATTGCTAATATTCGTAACTTATTTTAATAAATTAGACTGCTCAAGTAACCTATGATAGGCTGATTAAACTGGATAACGGGTCGTTGGCGCTAGACACCGCGGTGCCTCAGGCAGTCATACAAAGGGACGCAGAACGTCAACCACGTATGCAGTCAGTATGGCTAAAAAGCCATGAATACGGGCATAAAGTCATGAATACAGGCATAAAGCCTTAAATACAGGCATAAAGCCTTTCGCAGTACTGCTAAAATAATATCCTATTGGCATGCCAAACTATCCAATCTGACACACATGTCTAGGCAATACAAGGGCACATAATATCATTAAATATTAATATATTATGTTTTATGACTTCATTATTTCATAATAATTTTCAATTATAATGTATACATTCATTTGATCATATATATGATCACAATTCACATCAATTATCTTTTTATATCATTGTACTCAAAGTACTTTTCCTTTCTACAATAATGAGAACTAATGTCTCATTCATACATTAATACGATTCATTTATTCATTCATTATGTTATTCATATTGATCACAATTCAAAACAATGGTTCACATCTACTATTGTATTCAAAACATTTTTCCTTTCTCATTTATACATTCAAAAATCTACTTATGTAATTACAAATTTTATATTTTAAGTTGAATTACTAACATTTTATGAATTCTATTTGTGATGGGCATATAAGCCCTAACTATCTATTCACATCAATTAGGTGACTTACTTTTCATGTTTCAAGCAATCCATGAACATTTCATGGATTTTAAATTTATGGCCTTAATTTCCCTTTAACAATTTTGACTAGGATGCATAGTCCACATTTGTTATACAAATCTAAGCATTTAAGCTTAGGATTGGTTCTAGGTCTTTATCTTAATTTGCTAATCATTTTGATTACTATTCACCTTACTAGTCAACCAAAATGTTGACTTTTTCATACTTAATGGATATGTTAATTCTAATTACACCAAGATCCCACATTTGGAGTTTTACATTTGCTAGTATTAATTGCCAATTGCAATTTAAAGTCCCCTAAATGCATTTCTAAATTTTCAGTTTTGATTACCAAAGCTTACTGTTCTATTGGACAAATTTACAGTGGAAACTGGGCTAACTTTTCTTCATCAAAGTTGTTCCTTATTGTGTCTTCTTTAATTCTCTTTTTGAATCACTCCATTTGGAGTTTTGTAGCTCAAGTTATGGTCATTTTACCATAACTGGCCAGATTGACCTGTACCCAAAATTTCTGGGCAATTTAGTTCTGACAGATTTGGTATCCTATTTTGGACTAGCAATTTGAATTGGTTAGGTTCAGAATTTGAGTTTGTGTTCCTCATGAAAGTTGTAGGTCTATGTCTCTGCTTTCTACTGGTAAAATTTCAGATTAATTAACCTTTTCTACACTGAGTTATGACCATTTGAACAAATACTATTCATTTGGTCATTTTCTAGGGACAGTATGTTGGTCACCCAGATTAGGGTAATTTTTAGGTTAACTTGGTTTGGTTTTCTGGGCAAGGTTTCTTCACCAAATTTGTTCCATTATATGTCTAGTTTCATGTCAAATTGGCCTTGCACCAATTGAACCTATACAACTCAAGTTATAGTTGCCCAAACATGCTGGACTCGCATCTAGACCTGCAGGGCCACTCAAAGCAACATAGCATTTCAATTCCAATACCACAATGGTCTCCAATTTAAGGTCAAAATTCATCAAATGGTCACTAATTGACCATTAGAATTTAATTTAAATATCTAAGCATTAAACCCTCAATTAAATCTCAAAACCCTAACCCTAACAATCCATCACTTTATCTAACATACACAAATCAACATCTAACTCTAATATAATTATTAAACATCATCCCCAAGCAATTTAATTCAATCAAATCAACAATTCTCAACCTTCCCCCATGGCTGCCAAAAATTAGAATGTTCCTAACATGCATATTTTCCACAAATTTGCTCTATTTTCTAACTTAACTCAAAGTTCAAATGAAAAATATAAGGAGAGAAGTAAGAGATTTAGCACTAACCTTGAATGGAGTCATTTCTAATCTTGGTAAACCTCAATTTTTCTTCTTCTAATTGCTGCCTCAAGACTATTCTAGTTGCAAGGATCAAGTTTAGTGAAGGTGGGATGAGATTTTATGGTATGAAATAAGGGTTATGAAGAGAGAGGAAGGAGAAAGCTCTAATGGAGTTGAGAGGAAATGGGCTGCCGAAAGTAGAAGAAGGAGAACAGAAAATTTGCTTCATTTTTTTTTGTCTCATTTATCTCCTTTTTATTAAATTTAAAGTGTGTGTTGCAAGGTGATTGGGTGGAGAGTGTTTAATGACATCATGTGATGTCATAATTCCTAATTTCTTTCATTTTTCTTTCCTTTTCTTTTCTACTCATTTTCAATTAAATTTTTAGCAATATTTATTCATATTTTATGTCATAATAATTATTTAATTAACTGGACAAGTTGGCCATAAATCATATCTGAAGATGAATGACCAAAATGCCCTCCATTTGGCTTAACATACTAAAATTGTTTGTACCGATTGAAAAATTTTTCTAAACCTTTTCTTGGCATTCTAATGCCATAGAACCCTCAATGACTCTTGTCTGGAGTCTCAAAAATTATTTCATGAATTTTCTCTCAGGTTTAGGGCTTCTAGCTTCGAAAACCGCAACTTCCCACTGGGTTACCCATCGCTAGAGCACCGGCTCATTTAACTTGGTTGTATTTTATTTCTAAAATTTTTTCTAAATTTTTTTATTAATATTTGAGTTATTTATGGCTCCTTACTTTAGTCTAAATATTTTTTCAGACGTTCTAACTGTCTGAACCGACACCGGTCACCGGAACAGTAGAATGTACAGAATTGCTACAGTGAGGGTGTTACACATATGCTTCTCGGTACTTTGTTAACGAGGCTATAAATTTATCTCTTTCTTCTTGGGTTAAATTTTCAGCAAACTTAATGTCTTTAGGATTATTTGGTGTACCCAAATTAATAGAGATCGATTTTGATGCATTAATAGAAACTGATTCTAAATGATTATGAATGCCATGCATATGCCTATTAGAATAAACATCAAATAAGTAAGCAAAAGGACTAGTCATATTAGTAATTTTTGCCTCAAAATCTTCATCAAGTACATAAAAAATGGAAACATTAGTATCACTACTATGAGCATTACAAAAGACAACCTCAAACTTAGGAGTGTAACTTTAGGTTCTTTGCTTCCATTAAGTCTTTAGATCAATGGTGCTGATTTTCTGCTCTAATTCTTTCACATGTGGTAACCCATAATCATATGTTAAAGTAATTGCCCCCTCTTTCAAGAACTTAGGAGGCTTTGGCTCTTCTTCCTCTTCTATTGGCTCATAGCCCAAACCATGACTCGTAATCTGCCCTTTCATCTCAAGAAAAGTCACCAGACCATCTATACTTTCTCCTAGGCCTATGCTAAGAAAAAACTTCATCCCTTTCTTCATAGTAGCCATTTTTAGATCCATCTAGTTTTTATAGATCCCAACAACTTGAAAATCAGACACTAGTGGAACTGAACCATCTAGTTGTAATGCAACTATCTCCTAATCAGAATCAGTCCAGACATCCAAAGGACCCTCATCATAGCTAGAATTATCACAAATATCAACAACCATTATAGACTGAGGTTCATTGGGCTTTCGAATGGGTTGGATAGGTTCATTGGGCTTTTGGATGGGTTGGATAAAGTCAACAATTATGTTAGGGTTATTTGGGGTGATGGAAATCATGTAGAGACCTGGTGTAGGGGGAAATTTTAGTTAGACATAGGGCTAGTGCGGGTGTTTGGTCAGTTTTCTGGGTCGATTATCTTTTGGCATCAATTAGGTCTTAGATATCATGTTTAAGTTAGAAGCATCAGTCAGTATCATGACCATGGGTTTGGTAGAACTGGCAGTATTGGTTGATATCATAGCTAGATGGGAGTGGATTTGATAGTGGTCTGGGTGCTAAGAGCTATAGGAGGTCTTGAGCTTTGAGACGCTCCAAAACTTTGGAAAAGGGTTAGCTGAATTGGAAAAATCTCCTTGGGGTGTGAGACATAATTTGAACCTCAATAACTTTAATGCCACTTAACTGGCCTACCTCGGGGCCTCTTTCTAAAGTTGACCACAATTTTCTCTTCTAGCTCAAATATCTTAGCGTTTAATATTTCATCAAGCATGGCCATAGTTTCTTCCATCTTAAGTAGTGTGGGTGAAATCCTTACTAGTCTCTTCCCTTCCCTAACCCAAGTGACCTGATTGAAAGTCTCTTTGGTGTGTTTTGAGGCTATGTTTGCTAAAAAAAATAGGATTTAAAGGTTAACCTAAGTATGCTATGTACATGAATGTAATGCATGAATGAACCATTTTTTTTCTTTTTTTTCTTTTTTTTTTGCCTTTACTTTTACAAAACCAAAACCGAACCATACCAATAGAACCAAAACTGAACCCAAAACCAGACCATATAAACTGAACTAAAATCGGACCAAAGACTGAATCAAAACCGAAAAAAAAATCTCCAGAATTGAATCTTCGCCCCCTTATACCTTCAACTCTCACGTGCAGGGTAAGAAAAAAATTCTATCCTAGGCTATGGTACACTGGACACACCAACAGGGGGTAGTCCAGGACGATCCTTCTCTCACAAACAAAGGATTTGTATCCTTAAAGTTTAACCATAAGTAAGAATCCTCTTGCTTAACACGGGTTTTGAAATGGACTTGGGCATATACACACATTGGGTTTACGCATAGGCCTAGGTTCATCTCAACTATTACTAGAACTTATGGTTTGAATAGTAAGGTTATAAATCCAACACAACAAAAATCTACGGGGTACTTAGGGCTGAAATCTATGGCTCATGGGCTTCATCGGGTAGGAAAAGGGTCACCCATGCAAGAGCTTGTCCATTAAGCACAACGGCCGGAGCTGTGGCTCTTTTATATACTCGAAGGTACGGGCATGGGGTGCTAGCATTCACCAATTCATCATAGCTCGAGTAGAACTATGATCTCCTTGGCTAGTACTAATAGGGCTAAAAAGGATAAGGGTGATCCATGTGATAGTATAGTGCAATGCAAAAATTTTAATAGAGGAATAATATTAGACTAATAGAAATATGTTGGAGTAACTATCCATTTACTCCCCAGTGGAGTCGCCAAACTATGAAAGGGGGGTGTGAGGCAAAATATCATCCATTAGAATTATATAAAATGCACCAGGTAATGCCTAGGAAAGATGGTAGAGTCACAATGGTCTCACTTAAGTACCACCTCCTTAGACAGCATTTCCTAGACATGCACTTCATACAATCCTAATAGAATCAAACTACTGGTAAGTACCGTCTTTCCATAATACTACCACGGTACTAAGGATTTATGCCACGAAGGCATAGATAGACAGGAGTCGCCACTCGAGTAATAACCAGGATATATTCAGTGTTTCTTCCGAGGGTCAAGGATGGCAACTTACTCCTTGCAGAGTTTCCACAACCGTCATTACCATAGCTCAATGTCCAAGTTCGGGATAGTGGGTACGTAAGTGAAAGGTGTTAGATACCCCTTACGCTTGGTCTAACCTCGTTGATTCGAGTGCCAGTTCTCTACTAATGTTTCTAGAAGTCTTGTTTATTATTCCTTTATTAAACTTTATCCTAAAAAATGCAATTCTAATCCTACACACGCAAGTAATTCATAAAAGGATTATTGTTTACACACAATTTTCATGCACAAGTAATTCCTATCTATGGGGTTGCTAATTATTTAAATGATATTTACCAGATGACTAAAATTAATTTATTATTGAGAATTTAATTTACAAAAAAAATTCAATTTCAAATAACCCTACATTTTTATCTAATCTAATTAATTAATTTTCACCAAGTTACCCTAAGGATAATTGAACTAAGTTAATTATGTATATGTGTAATTTATTCTAATATTACATAAGGCCCAAACAATCACAACCTAATAAAGATTTCTATCATGCAAATTTATTTTACAATTACCAAGTATTAAATTAAATTTATTTTACATGCCAATGTTAGTTTAATTTATAAACAAGATTAATTTTAATTTACAAAGTATTTATTTAAATTAATTAAATGTAAAAGTCAGTTAAATTAAAAACAAAGTTAATTTTAATTTATCAAGTAAAAATTCTATTATTACAACAATTTCATGCCAATGGTTATTCGATGAGTTTAGGGCTACTTACCTGTTGGTAAATGCAATTGCCATTGGGGTAAGCTACCTTTAAAAAAGGGTCTTCTCTTCTAGTATGGCAATGATATCCCTGGTTTATTCCCGTTTAGCTCCACATAAGCTCCACGCAAATGCCCTCTTTGGTACTTACCTTAGCGCTACTTACTAATTTTGTTTGTAACAAAAAATAAAGAAACTAAAGAAAATAAAAGAAATAAAGAAAATAAGAAAATAAGAAAATATTAATAACAATTTATTTTGGATTCTAACCCTAGTCTCCTAAAGGGTTAAGATTCGTAATTAATTACAACTACCTAATGGTCTAAGTTTTCTAACATGATCCAAACACTTCATAATACTTCTTGAATTAAAAGAACACAGAAAAATAGATCAAATATTAATTAAAACCCAAGAAAATATAAGAACATGCATAAATATACAATTTCCAAATTCTGGCAGATTGACGGTAGCAAGAAATTCGATTTTTTAAAAATAGTTAGACATGCCTAAAAATCATAAAAAAAAATTACGGAAGATAGCCTACTTATCATACAAGATCATAAAATTTATAAATCAAACAAAACCCTAGCCGAATGGTTAACATAAATCGTAATTTTTCTAAGTGACAGAATTGTACTACTTTTTTGTAAAATTCATAATTCATTAACCACAATAGATATGAATGCAAAACCAATTGGAAAAGATTCATAAGATTCTGAAATTAATTTTAGACACTAGATTTACACAAAAATATTAAGAAACAAGGGAGATATGGGCTCCACAAGTCAGGTATCCTGCAAATCGAATTTTACAGCAACCCTAACTTCAAATAGCCATAACTTACAAAATAAAAAAACTTTTTCAGTGATTCTTGAACCTAAAATTAATGGAATTTCGTGAAGAATAGGAATATAATTTTCCTAAAATTTTCACAGATTCAGAAAATAACAAAAAATAATAAAAACATGAGAGACTGAAAAATGAATATGTGTAGAGTTGTTTATTCCCTCAAATTAAACATGATTACATGATCTGTATGAACATACAAGATAAATTGAAAACAAGGAACATAGAATTAAATATTACATGGCATAGATCTTGAAAAGAAAATAAAAGAACTAACCTTTAAGAAATATCACTAGAAAAAAAAGAAGAACTAAAAGAATTTTGGTTATTCCTCTCTTTAATAATTTTTTTTTCTTTTTTTGTCTTCTCCTCCCTCCTCTTTTTTTTTTCTCTTTTTCCTTTTTTTTTTTATTTTTTTTGTCTTCTCCTCCCCCCTCTTTTTTTTTTTTTTTTTCAGTGGGATATTTATAGGGTTTTAGGAGAGAGATGGGATAGGGTTTGGAGTCCTAGGGTGATAAAGTTTAGATAACTTAAACAACTAGGATTGCAGAATTTGGGAGAGACTGAGATATGGATGAGGTGTTTCAACCAATAGGAAGAGAGGGGAAGGGGAAGGTACCAATAGAAAGTGAAGAAGAGGTATGGTAGGGTTTGAAGTCCTAGTGTGATAAGGTTCAGACAACTTAAACAACAGGGATTGAGGAATTTGAGTGAGACTGGGATATGGGTGAGGTGTTCCAACCAATAGGAAGAGAGGGAAAGGGGGTGGCACTAATAGGGAGTGAGGAAAAGAGTGGGGCCAATGGGGGAGAGAGAGTTTGTATAGGAGAGAGATAGAAAAAAAGATATTTTCTTATTTTAATTTTCAAAAAATAAATTAAATAGGTACTATTTAAAATTCCTAATTAGGCTTTCTTAGGCCCATGGCGCCCAATTAAACTCAATTTGGTCCATTTAAGAACTACCCATATCAAATTTAAACAAAACAAAATTGTATTTAAATTAAATTAATTTCCCAAAAAGCGTATTATTATTATTATTATTATTATTATTTTCAAGATCATACCACGAAATTAATAATACAGTTCCATGCTTTCAATTATATCTTATAGTCATACAATTTTTCATCATCGGATTTCCTATGGCCTCAATGCACATACTCATCACAAAATAAGGGTCTACATGGGGGTGCATTAAATGTAAAACTAGTTATTCAACCACCCAAAGCTCTTTTTTATCGAGTTGCAGAAACTCAGGTTCGGCTACCGAAGGTTGAAGCACCAAAAAATAGCTTTTAAAAAGTCACTTTTGACTGCCGAAGTTCTCACATTCGGCTGCCGGAGTTCCCACTTTCGGCTGCCGGAGTTCCCACTTTCGGCTGCCGGAGTGCTATCTGGACAAAATGGCTTTTAACCCTCAAAAACCATGATTTAAAGAATGAACTTTGGTAGTAGAACTTCCCACTTTCAGCTGCCGAAATGCTCTCTGGACAGAAAGTGTCAAAAGGGCACTTTGGCTTCGGAAATGCGTAACTTTTTTATTGGAACTCAAATTTTCAATCCGTTTGAACCGTTGGAAAGCTAATTTGATAAAATTTTCAATGAAAACACTTTCAAAAACAAATTTGCATTTCTCAAATGTGAAAATTTCATTTTACTCCCCCTTAGTCAAGAAAAAGTTACAAGTAAAGACACTAAGAAATTAAGAGTTTAAAAAACTCATAACTTTTTGATCCGAACTCGGATTTTTGATCCGTTTGAACAATTGAAAAGCTAATTCAATGTATTTTGAAAATAAAATACTTTTCAAAATTAATTTTCATTTTTGAAAAATTTATTTAATTTTCCCTTGATAAAGAATTAGGTGAAAACTAAGTTGAACAAGATATTCTTAGTACTACCTAGACTTGAGCTAAAACAATTAACAAAATGAGATTTACAAGATATAAAATAAATAAAAGTTACATTATAGGGTCCTATAAATGTTTGCTTCCTTATCTTGCTCTTCCTTAACCTTGATTTGAAGTAATTTGACAATTTTGAATCTAGAGCCTACAAACTCAACACAAACACTTCCAAAGTATATTAGTAGCACACTAATTGTTTATTATCATCAAAACATGGGTTAAGACACCTAGGTCTAATACTAAGTTTAAGCTTTTGGTACAATGGTAAGCACTTGATCCTACAATACAAAAGGGGGAGATATGTATTTTGAAGTATATTTTTTATGATGCCAAAAGGGGGATATATATAGATAGTGGATGCATAATTCTAGATTCTAGGCTTTATACATGATATATATACATGGTATACATACTTTTTAGTGGGATACTTGTTTTTGGTATATTTATATGATGCTTTTTAATCTATTAGATTATTTTATCTTATTATATCTTTTATCATCATTCATCTAGGACTCATGACATTATGGCATTACATTCATTGAGTCAGAACTTCTCTTATATGCTCTCAAAATTCTAATTATTAAGGCATAAATTGTTTTTAAAAGGGGGAGTACATTAAGGGGGAGAATTTCAAAAAAAAAAAAAAACACATATACACTCACTTCATTTATGCTTAATTTTCTTCATCCATTAATTGTTTGTCATCATCAAAAGGGGGAGACTGTTGGACCTAGGGGTCTTAATCCATGTTTTGATGATAATAAATAATTAGTGTACTATTAATCTACCTTGGAAGTGTTTGTGTTGAGTTTGTAAGCCTTAGATTCAAAATTGCCAAATTACTTCAAATCAAGATTAAGGAAGAGCAAGATAAGGAAGCAAATATTTATGGGATCCTACAATGTAATCTTTATTTATTATATATATATATATATATATATATATCTTGTGAATCTCATTTAATTAGTTATGTTAGCTCAAGTTTAGGTTATTCTAAATTTCTTAGTGTTTCTATGTTTAATTTTTCTTGACCAAGGGGGACAAAAATGAAAATTTCATTTTTAAAAATGCAAATTTGTTTCTAAAAGTGTTTTCATTGAAAAGTTTATAAAATTAGCTTTCCATTGGTTTAAATGGATCAAAAATTAGAGTTCAGTTCAAAAAGTTATGAATTTGTGAATCTTTAAACTTCTTATTATCTCTATCTTTAACTTTTTCTTGACCAAGAAGGATAAAAGTGAAATTTTTACTTTTGAGAAATAAAAATTTGTTTTTGAAAGTATTTTCATTGAAGAGTTTATCAAATTAGCTTTCTAACTATTCAAACGGATCGAAAATCCGAGTTCGGATTAAAAAGTTATGAGTTTTTGAAGCCTTAGTGCCATTTTTGTGCCTTTTGTCCAGAGAACACTTTGGCAGCCGAAAGTGGCAACTTCGACAGCTGAAGCACAGTCCCTTCTCTCTCTTAGAGAATAGAATTTAGACTAGACGAAGATGCAAGAAATTACATATAGAAAGATAATTCGATTCTTCTTACTTATGACCAAAGACTCCCATGCCTTTTAAGTGGCAACTTTGGCAACCGAAGTTCACTCCTCAAATGATGATTTTTAAGTGTTTAAATTCATTTTGTCCAAAGAGCACTGAAGTAGCTGAAGGTGGGAACTTTGGCAGCCGAAGTTCACTTTTTAAATGATGTTTTTTTGCGCTCCAATCTTCGGCAGTCAAAGTAATAACTTTGGCAGCCAAATTTGGGTTTCTAAAACTCAATAAAATAGAGCTTTGGGTGGTTAAATGGCTATATTTACATTTAATGCACCCCCAACGGTCATTTGTTTGCCAAAACTATAAAAAAAGGTCATTTATGACTGAAGGAAATAACAACCATTTTCTTTGAGAATTTATTATGTCAAAAGACTTTTTCCCTTTTCTCTCTCTCTAGAACTTGAGCTACCATAATTGATTGTTGAGAGCTTGATGTTTGAGCTATAATTTCTTGGTTCAAAGAGTTCATTCGAGGTTATTGTAAATATTAATTGTCACTTGAGTATGATAGAGCTTTAAACAGCACTTGAGTGTAAATGGATTTATAAAAGAGCAAGGTTGCTCTTGTGGTGGTTGTAAGGGGTTTATTCTTCACTCAAAGAAGAATTTTAGTGGAGTTAACTCTTAAAGAGGACCTTAAGGAGAGGATGTAGGCTTGGGATAGCAGAACCCCTATAAAATTTCTGTGTTCCATCTTCTTTTCCTTTTTCTTGTGCACTCTCTCTTAAAAATCTTCACTTATCCTTTAAATTTTTTAATTAACACCCAATTCACCCCCCTTTTAGGTTGCTATAAGGGACAACACAATCTTAAGGAAAACTCCTCCTAAAGGTGAAATTTGTTTCCAAAATTCATGGTCATTATACTCTTTCTTACTTGTAGGCGCCCTAATCATACCATCAGTAGGGAACCCAAATATGTGATGGAACTCATCAAGTGACAATACCCTGTCTTTACCCATACATCTTAAATGCATTGTTAATTTATTATCTAGCTCATATTTATGTACATTAGTGGATAGTGAAGCCATGACCTCATACACTCAAATGGGGTAAACTGATTTCTGCTTGCGAACAAATCTCACCTAACCCAATGCATTCAACAGAGTTTGCATTTCATCATAAATATTTAGATACTTAAGTGTAAATACATCCAAATATTGAGTCTGCACAATTTCCCTACTTTCAATTCTTTTCTTAATTTTTGTCATTTCGGCAGAAGGCAATACCTAATGTTTGGCAGTAGTTATAGACTGAGGAACAGAAGTGGTGCTTGAAGATTTCTCTGGACACTTCACAGCTGATTTCAGAATGCCAATTCAAGCACCAGATATGGTAGACACGGGTTGCTAGGTAGATTGTGACTGAGTTGGAGACTCGGGTTCCTTTCTCTTTGTGTCGCTTATGGATTTATGAGGCTTAATGCTTTTTGCTTTCTTTCACTAATGAGTAGCAGTTGGCGGCGTGGAAGAAATAGTACCAGAAGTGGTTCTAGTAGCATCACTTATTTTCTTCGACTTGGTTAGAGGTTGCGTTGAAGGGGGTCATGAATGGGGAGGGGAGTCTTCGAAGGATAATAGGGAGTCAACCATGGTTTAGAATGCGAAGAAAGAGTAGAATAATAAAAATTAAAAATGAAGAAGAAGAATGTGAAAAAGGAGTAGAAGAAATAGCGAAAGAATTGTGGTTGTGAGTTCGCGGGTTATGGCATGAAGACAAGAAGAGGGGCGGTGTGGTTATGTCCTTGGTTATGGCGAGAAGAAGGAAAAGGTAGTGGAGATCGTGGGTAATGGATATGGGTTTTGGGTTAGGGATTAAGGATATGGGTTATGGGCTTGTTAATAGGTTTGGGCTTTTGGGCTAAAATGAAATGTGTTTGTGGATTTAAAATTATAAAATGGATTGGGTTTTATTTTGTTAAGTATGGGTAAGGCCTTAGAGTTAAAAATTAAAAAGGCTTAGGAATCAGGTGGGCTTGAAGAGCTTGGTTGCAGGCCCATATTGGTGAATTGGGTTGTTAACTTGCAAAACCCAGTAAATAACATAAGTTAGGACACAGGCATGCAAGTTGTGCCGAAAGTTGTGCAACTTTCTATTCAAAATTGTGTTTAGTAAATACAAGCCTTGACACAACCTAAATTGGTTGTGCCAAAGGTTGTGCAACTTTTTGTCCAAAATAGACAATTGGCATAATACCTTAAAAAAATTAAACAAGATAGAGTTCAAGTAATCAGACCTTCATGGCACAATTTCTAATTGCCCAAACCTACTGCATTCATCAAATACACATAAAAAATTCATAAAGCCCTAATTTACAAATCCACATTTAATTGATTTTCTTTTTAAACGAAGAGGAAAAGGTTTAGAAACTTCCTGTTAAGTTCAACAGAGTGAGAGATGAACCTATAAATCTAACCAGCAATTACTCAGCCATAAAAAATGAAAGTAACAAATGTAAAACTAAAATTTCAAATAGAAAATTAAAATTTTTAAATGCTCATTTGCTTGCAATGAAGTCTATCCCATCTGCACAAAAATTAGAACAATGTCAAAAACTAAATAAAAGGTGTATAAAAATTGAAACAAAATATAAAAGAAATAAAGATTCAAAGAAAAATTTGGGTGACTCCTAAAAATGCCAATTTTAGGTCTTTAGCTTATTCTTACTCGATAAGAGCTGATGGAGAATGAAAAAGATAGAAAGTTGCTATCTTTTTAATGGGTTCACCAATTGTATAATGTCTCAACCTTTGCCCATTCACTTTGAAATTACCAGATTTTTCACCAAAAATTTTCACAGCACCATGAGGAAAAGTTTTCACAACTTTGAAGGGTCCTGATCATCTTGATTTTAATTTTCTTGGAAAGAGTTTCAACCTAGAATTGAATATGAGCACCAAATCTCCCTCCTTAAAGTCTGTTTTCTTACTGTGCTTATCATGCTATTTTTTTGGTCTTTCTTTATAAATCCTAGCATTTTCATAAGTATTAAGTCTCAATTCTTCTAGCTCATCAATTTTAAAAAGTCTTTTCTGTCCAGCAGCTTTTAAATCAAAATTGATTGCTCTTATGGCCCAATAAGCTTTATGTTCTAACTCTATGGGCAGATGGCATGATTTCCCAAAAACTAACCTATAAGTTGTAGTTCTTATGGGAGTTTTAAAGGCTGTTCTATATGCTCAAAGAGCGTCATCTAACTTAAGAGACCAATCTTTTCTAGACTTGCTGACAGTTTTCTCTGTTAGTAGTATTCCCTAAAGCATATTATTTAGCATGTATCTTGTACATATTTTATTAATAAAAGGCAATTTCACTTTTTCGTTTATATAATGCATTTATGTGTAATAGAAAAGGTCCATTGATATTTTGTTAGAAATTTTATTTTTAAGTTGTTAAGAATATGAGTGACAATATTTCTAGCATAAAGTATCATAAATTGGTTCACAATCGAGGATACTTCACACAGGACATGACTTATTCAAAAAGATTGTATTCATGTTTATTCCCAAGGTATTTATATGAGATATAAATAAGATGGAATGGTGAGTCTCATGCCATATAATAAACATGATAGGCACTTATACATGATAAGTAGGCCAAACCAGTGACGCATATGACAAGCACATGGGGTTTACTCTTGTCAATGCATTGTCATATATCATATCAGTGCATATAATCTTTAGATATGAGATAACATAGTTATCTTGTATATAGGTAGTTTGAGTTTGATACTGCTTTCATACTTGTACTGTGTATGGGTATACGAGCATGTGTTAGCTCCTACTAGTTATATATGAAGATAGATGTTGATTAAGATGGAATCTGTTACCCTAAGTAAATAGGGATAAAATCCTATGTTCATTTAATCATTCTTGATGTTTCAAGTTTTTGGCCAGGACAGAAAGATTTAGTCAGGAAAGAGTTTCTGACAAGAAAATCTAATTAATCAAGAACTGAAATTAAAAGAGAACATAATATTCATAGCAAATGGGGTTTGACATAAACCATGACTCCAACTCGAATTGAGATTTTGTAACAGAGAGATTTTAATGTATGGTAACATATGATTATAGGTTAATTTAAGGTATTCCTTGTTACTGATTGGATGGCCATGGCACGCTATGCTAGGTCTCAACCATGGTTTATGAGATGCCTAAAATGATTTAGAGAAATCATTTATGGTAAGAAAGAGTTTTGATAATATTAAGAGTTAATATCATATCTCATTGCCAATTAGTGATGAGCCTAGTAAGTCACACACATACGCAAGATAATCACTAAGAAAATGTGATTTAGTTGATTAATTAAAGAGTTTAATTAATTAATTAAATAGGTTTGGTTTGCAATAAGATTGCAAAGTCCCTAGCATGGCTTGAAACCAAATCTAGGTTATTGGATGTATAATATAAGTTAAATTTATATTTAAAGTGTTTAAATATGAATTTAATTGTGAGAAATTAATTGATGGAAATTAATTAATTGATTTATATTTGATATAAATTGATTAGAAGAGGAGAAATAATGATTTTGGGTTAAGAACTCAAAATTACAATATAAGGGTAATTTGGTCATTTCACATGGTGACATGTGGCACCATGAGATGGTGACACATGGCATCATATAAGTTTGCCATTTGTCTTCCTATCATGCAAGTTGATCGAAGTCAAGATTAAGTCTAGCTTTGGCACTTGGCTTAATGTTATTAAGTCAATTAAAAATAAGATGCAATGTGGTGGTGACATGTGGCATAGGGTTTAAGTGATTACTTGACCTAATTATATAAAGAGATGTTATAAGAAAAAGACAATACTCCTCTACTCAAAGGTAGCGGCAGCCAACATTCTCCCTCTCCTCTTCTTCTTCTCTCATCAATTCAAATCGAATTGCTCAAATTTCTTTGAATTAAAATTGCTAGAAATTGTTTTTAGTGTTTTATACATATATACTACCTCTCTAAAAGCAAAAACCCAATTTATAATTGGTTAGCAAAGGCTTGAGAAGCAAATTGGAGGCTGCCCATTGGTGATCTTAGTATGGACAAGCTAGAGGGACAACACTTGGGGTCCTAGGTGCTTCCTAAAGGTGCCAATTACATTCATAGTGCATCAAAGAGGTTAGTGCTCTAACTTCTCTTTTAAACTAGGGTTTAAATGAATTAATTTGTTAATTCACAATCTTGAATGGCAAACATAGATCCTAATACATATTAAAAGTGTTTTAATATGTAATTGAGCATTGAAATTAATTAGGCACATAAGAGATGTGGTATGATGCATGTAACCTTAGGAGAAAATTTTTGAAATGTAATGCTCTAATGAATATTTTTCATGCTTGTCGCAAGGGATTTTGCGGTCGCCTGGACGATCACTCACCGAAGTGGGAAAGGGTGAGGAGTCGCCACCTTAGTTTTGAGGGAAACTAAAGAAAACCATTCGGGAAGATAAATTAAATATGAAACCACTTCAAGACAGAGATTCTAGGTTCGGGGTCCGTAAACGGGTGGGGAAGGTGTTAGGCACCCCACCTCGTCCCTTAATAAGGGTAAGTAGATTTAATTTTGTATCAGTTAGGAGGGCATAAATGGACATGTTAATCCTTTTGTCAAAAGGAGATTTTAATTTTTCACTAAATTCGGATCACCCAGATACATAAGTAAATAAGACAACCTTAGTGAATTGACGTCGCGAATCATTTTTGGTTTTGGGATTATCTTGCGTACAGGTTAAGATTTGGTGTGAGAATCGGATAAGAACTCTCCTCCGATCTCTCATGGGGTATTTAAAATTTAGGATTGAGAATCGGATAAGAACTCTCCTCCGATCTCTTTTAAGTATTCATTAAAATTTTAGCTCAGGGATCGGATAAGAATTTTCCTCCAATTTCTATTTAATGTTTATTAGAATTTTGAATTGAGACCGGATAAGAACTCTCCTCCGATCTCTATTTAATATTTATTAAAATTTTGAGTTGAGACCGGATAAGAACTCTCCTCTGATCTCTATTAAGTATTTATTTTAAATTGTGAGTTGAGAATCGGATAAGAACTCTCTTCCGATCTCTATTGAGTATCTATTTAAATTTTGATTTGAGACCGGATAAGAACTCTCCTCCGATCTCTATTTAATTAAAGTTTTGAGTTGAGAATCGGATAAGAACCCTCTTCCGATCTCTTTATAAATTAACAGGAACCTTAATGGGATCTTTCCGATCTCCCAAATTTTAATTTCAGCTACATGTCATAAGGTCCTAAAGCTAAGGATTCTGACGTTCTAAGGTGTTGGAGGGGTAAGGCTTCTAATTGATATTTTGTGACTAAATAAGAGAAGCTGGACTAAATTTGGCTGACTTCCCCTAAGGTCACTTTACCAGTACCCATTAATGTCCGATCTATTCTGTTTCATTTACTTTGGTTTTATTCCACTTTATGGCATCTTGCCGAATTGCCATTTACGTCAGCCTAATAGTTTGGCTATTTTCCTAACGTGTTATTCAGGCTCTCTCTCTTAAAAGAGACCCTTAAGTTGCAGTTACCTACGTTTTACCCAACCACTTACACGCTACTAGGAGATAGAAAACTTGCATTCAGAAATGACGAAGGTTAATAAAATGATGAACTGATCGCTAAAGAAATAAACTCAAGAGTAACATTCTTTAAGGTTCTTTGGCACTGAATAAACTTGGAGAAAATCACATACATAAAAAGAACAAGGAAAATGCGGAAAGTAAACGTAAACGCTTAATAAAACGGCGACATGAGCTCTTACCTGTAAGGAGCCAAATCTATTGAAATAACTATGGGGTGACAAATAGTAATAAGACAGCGGACTGATTAGCTTGAGGGCTGATGTTCGTTGTGAAATGAAGGGTGCTTAGCTAAAATGCAATCAGATTAAGGTAAAAACCGAGTGAAATGAAGTTGAGCTTGGATAATGGGAATGAAGACAGAGATGATAAAGGGCTGAAAGTGAGAGTGTGACCAGATAATAAACAAACTGAAAATGTAGAGTTCATTCGATCCTTTTCAAGAAAACACTTGAAACTAGTTTCAAAAGTCTTTCTAATCAAAACTTCAAAGTAGCAGAGTAACAAACTGAATCAAGTTTCAGAGTTCTTCCGCTATAATAACTACCTCTCTTTTTTGCCCGTCCCTTGAACAGTTTTTCATGCAGGTATTTATAGAAATCGGGTGCTCCCCATGAAGGATTTATTTTGAGGAGATGGAGGGTCAAGATTTGAAGGACATGATCGGATGTTCAGGAATTAAAGAGAATCAAAATGAATGGTGAGATCACTCTTGAATATTTGTCCTTTTCTTCTTTCAACTGACGGTCCCAAATCTTCTCGTCCGAACGACCGAGGCTAAGAGCGAAAGACGCCGGTATTGTCGTCTTCTCTCTTGATCCAAGGGTTCCGGTTTGTCCTTACCAATGAGATCAACGGGGGATTGGGATGTACAGGATCCATGACATACCGCATCTGATTGCGGCGATTCTTAGGCGTGCGGTGGAGATCTCGTCGCAACGCTTTAACTATCTCGATTGTTATTGGGATTTGTCTTATTCTTTTTGCCTTCCGATCTTCCCTCTTTCTGATCTCTTTTACATGCTCTTTTCCGATCTATTATTCCGATCTTTCCCTTTCTCAGGTCCGGTCTGGTCAAAGCATTAATTTCCCCTCGATTCTCGAAGCGTTAACCGTTTTACGCAATAAATGCCCGTTTTCCCTATATATACCCACAGACATTTCCTTCATCCGATTTTCCTCTCTTCCTTCTTTCTTTTCCAGTTCTACGGTCGTGCCATGATTGTGGTTTTGATCCTCTCCGATGGACTTCCTTATTCCTCGATCAAAATTTACGACCTGATCGCATAACCTTGTCCGATGATGGTGAGAGGATTAATTGACCGATCTGGATTGAGGACCTCGACCGTGCCGATCCCGAGTTGTTCAACTGGCATGATCGACAAACTGATTTTGGCCGAGCAAATTGCTGATGCTCCGCTGACCCTTGGCGGTTGCTTCCTCAAGTTCATTTAGCTTCTCACTACATTGAGTGTTCCGACAGCGGTTTCCTTCCACATTGGGTGTTCCGACAGCGGATTAAGCTCCGATCGGTGACACCCTTGGGATTAGTTATAAACCTGGGACTCTTTAGATAGGATGTTCCACCGGTCTCTAGAGATCGCCCAAATGATGTAATCCTTCAATGTAATCAGATCTTGAGAGATCGCCCAAATGATGTAGTTAGACCTTCATTGTAATCCGATCCCTAGAGATCGCCCAAATGATGTAATCCGATCTTTTGGAAATAAAAATCTTGTTTCTCCAATTATTATCTTATTGATTATTTTTCCGATCTCTGATATATTTGTCCGATCTGGTTCCTAACAAAACGACTCTTAACTAATCGTTCATTCAAAATATTCAACTTATTATGCCGATCTCCATTTAACCGATCTCCTTGGAATGTTCGAATATTTGAGAGAAGTGTCAGAACAGCTGGCGAGTCCCACCAATCGATGCGTTGCCTAGAACCTCGTGAGCATTAAATGCTCAGACTAGTATAAATAGGGGTGGGGGGGTTAGCCAGTTGTTCTCTCATCCCATTTTCAGTCCCCTGCTCACAACTTCGAAGTTCTCTCGTTTTCTCAAGTTCTTCCGATGCCGATCAGACTCCGGTAAGGGCTTTGATCTTCTTTTTAGTTTAAGTTCTTTATTTCTTTTAAAAATGAGCAGTGCCGAAGGTCAAAGAGTGGTGAGTCCTCCTTCCATTCAGTTCTCGCGGTCGTCTGACGAAGAAGAAGTGGTCGGGCCAAGCGCGCAAACAGAACCTCCTAGGGCCTCTGTTCCAGCTCGGGGGCGGATCGGACCATCAAGGCACATACCTTCTTCAGGGAGGGAGAATCTCCCTATGGACGAGCTACCATCGATCTTACAAGAGTCCGATCTACAATCGTTTAGCCAGGAGTACAATATTCGCCATGATTCATATGAACTTATCCGGTGCCACGGCGATCACCGAGCCGATCACTTCTTTGAAGAGAATGACCTGGTTATGGTATACGAGGAACAGTTAAAGGCCGGTCTTCGGTTCCCTCTGGATGACTTCTTCAAGGAGGTCCTAAAACTTCACCGGGTGTGCATTGCTCAAGTTCATCCTAACTCGTGGCGGATCTTAGTGGCCTTCTGAGGTCTGTGCCGAGCTAAGGGAATCAGACCTACGGCTAAGGTGTTTGCCAAATCTAACTCGCCAAAGGACGACGAGCACCGGTTCTTTCAGCAAGCCTCATTGCGGCTCTTCACCGATCCGCCTCCTCCTTAAAAATTGGAAGAACCGCTTCTTCATTCCGAGGAGCAAAATCCGACTGCTTTGAGGACTTCCCCGTAAGAGCGCATTAACTGAACCAGAGGAAAGCTTAATAGTGATGGATCTCAAGAATCAGTGTCACTCAAAAGTATTCCAATTTAGATGCGGTGACCGCGTGCACCATTGGACCATACGCTCACCGCCAAGATCGCGATCTTCCGCTCTCGACCTCGTATTTTCTACATCTCGATCTCGGGACCTTAGCGATCTCACCGACCTCTTCTTTGTGCGGTATGGCGGGTGATGAGGGTTCTAGGAAGAAGAAAGAAAGAGAGATCTCGAAAGTAAAGGAGATGAAGCATTCGAAAGCTTGAACTCCGACCGTGAACGGAGACGCAAGGAGGCCCGCCCCGACCTTCGGTCCGCCGATCATCAAGCCCCGATCTCCTCCTCAACAGAAGAGCTCCACCCCTCCGATTGCTCCAAGCACGTAAAGGGGTCCTTCTCAATCTTCTCGTGAAATCCTCTTCTCGTGGCGCCAAACGTTGATGGAGTCCTCAAGAATAACCGACTGTTCGGGAGAACCCCGTTTTGCCAAAGTCTTGGGGTCTTCCATCCGCCTTGGAGGATCGGGACAGCTATCCCGGACAGCCTTGACGATATCTTGACTCTCCATGAGCACGAACGTGGAGTGCACAGTGAACCAGACCATAGTTCGAAAAGGCTCATCGCTGGGCAAGGAGATCGAGAAGAAGAATCAGAAATGGCTTCCTCCGATCCCAACTCGCATCCGCTCGTGATTACATATCTCAAGTTGAGGGGCGGGCGAGTTCTATGAAGACAGAGTGAAAGAATCATGTTCGCCGAAAGGGATCGTGCTATCGGAAGTCGAGGCGCCCGGCCAACGGCTTCTCGTGTCGCCCAACTTATCGAGGAGCTTAAGGCGAAAGACGAAGAAATGGTGACAGGGATAGCTGGTGCCTATGTGAATGCTCACAAGGACCTCTTGGCCGAACTCCAGAAGCGTTACCCAGAAGAGGACTTCTCTTGGATGGCCGACCTGGCTCCCGGGGGGGAGGGTGAAGATAGTGAAGAGGAAGGAGAGGATGAGCAAAATGTAGATCAGGCTGGGGGTGATCCCCCAGCCGAATAACTTGTACAAATTTTGCAATGAAATGAAATAGAATGCCCTTTTGTTTGATGAATGGTTGTGATCGGAAAATTTCTAAATACTTGATTGTCTGAGTATATTGAAACAACTGAAAACTATTATTATCCTAAGTGTGAGAGATCGGAAAATACAACATGCATGAGATTGCTAAACGGAACTTAATTGAAAATTTTTGCTTGAACATCTAAGATCGGGATCTTCATTAAACCGGATTAGAACCTTGACTTGGTTATTTCTAAACTTTTAAAAGCAAGGTTCTAGTGTTAATTCAATTTCTTCTGACAAGAGTGATCGGGAATGTAGTTAACTGGTCAGGATATTTGACAATTGGCTTGAGAGATCGGTGAATGATTGAGAGTCCGGTAAGGCTTTAACGGATACGAGAGCTTAACATTGACTCAACTCTCTGTGAAGAGAGATCGGAACTGTGATTAGATGGCAAGGAGAGACTTAGTGCTAGGGATCGGTTTCGAAGTTTATTGATTCTGGGGATCGGCCAAAATATGGTGTCGACAATGCTTCCGCTCCTTCAATTGGTATCAAAGCCACTATATTTGACATTTAGATTATTTATTGAGATTTAATTGTGTGATTTTGATCAAAGAATGATTGATTCAAGGCTGGTTGGACATTCCATGGTGGCGACATGAGTGTAAGTGCTCACCATGGTGGCGGCACCAATGGTACTCCATGGATGCGCATGGTTTGGGCTTTCAATATACAATTGTTGTGTATTTAAAACCCATAATTAGGCCCATGCTTAATTAAATTGTTTAATTAAGAATTTTAATCACACAATTAAATTTTGATTCAATTGTTTGAATGAGATTCAAATCTGAATTTTTAAATTTGTTTGAATGAGATTCAAATATGAATTTTTTAGTTAAATATGAGATATTCAATTTAATTTTAGTATGTATATTTTATTTAATTTTTAAATGGTAATATGCATGATGGATGATCATGGATAATAAAAGACCAATGTGATTGGATTTATTTCTTTTATTTTTCTTTGGGTTGTAAAATAATTAATTTTATTTTTGGTGGCATGTATTATAAGTGTTGTAATAATTTGGGATATAATTTCATTTATTTTAGAACTTTAAAGTCCATATTCTTGTAAATTCACCTTGGTATGCCAAGAATTACAATGTAATTGGATTGCAAGAAGATCAAGGAGGTCTAGAGCATTGGTGGGACCAGTGGGAGGAAATCAAGATCAAGTATTGATTATGTACTCCTTCAGCAACTCTTGTAAAATGAATGAATGAAATATACCTAGGAATGCCCTAATTCAATTCTTGGTGGCTCAGAATTGAATCCCTTAGAAAGTCCATGATCATACCATATTTATTGTTTATCCATGTATGCATGAGATGTATGGGAATGTATGCAAGTATATGATATATGCATGCTAATTGGATAATGTGCAAAGTGAGACCATAATAGTAATTAAGCCGACCACTAAATCTTCCAAATAAATGATTAAGTTGGAAATGGTATAATTAAAGTAATTATATCATGGGCCCTCCATTGAGGCAATTATTTTAAGAAATTTTAAATACTTTCATGTGATGCATTTAATTTAAGAGATTTTCTTAAGAATAATTGTTAAGCATAAGATGTTGTAAATATGTAAATAAATTGATGGCCAATAATGGATGTGCCTGAGGACATTAAATTTATTTGCATGTTTACTGGCTTAATGGGATCAACTTAACTAATGCAAGATAAATCAATAATAGATGTGCCTGAGATTTTGAGCATTAGGAGTTAGATAAATGATTGAACCTCACATGAGATGTGATGGGCAAAGAGTTGCTCACTTATAGTTTATTGTAATTCCAATAATGGATGTGCCTGAGGATGATCAATAAGACTATAAGAATTCAATCACCCACTAGAAATCCATCCAATTAGGATTTCCGTTTCCTACTTTGGAAGTGTAGGATTCGCCAAGTTAGTGCGAGGACCAATTTGACTAAAAGACCATAATTACATTAGTTAATTACTTGATACATTTACTAATTAATCTAGTTATTTTCTATAGTTAATTTTCTGATAATAATGAGCACACAATAACCACCACCATCCAATATATTTGTGAGCATACTTGATCACAATAGGTTGACGGGACCTAATCTTTCTGATTGGCTAAGAAATTTAAAACTTGTCCTAAACCTAGAACGTATTGGATATGTTTTAGACTCAAAGGTTCCTGGTCCCTTACCTCCAGAGGCCACTCAAGAGGAACATGATACTTTGGACAAGTGGAAGGAGCATGATATGAGAGCCAAATGTTACATGCTTGCTTCTATGAGTAATGAGTTACAGAAGCAGCATGAGAACAGGCAAAATGCAAGCGAGATCCTCCTTCACCTGCAAGAGTTGTATGGTGAGCACAGTAGGAATGATAGATATGAGATATCTAGACAGCTATTCTGCATGAGGATGTCTGAGGGATAGAATGTAGGAGATCATGTCCACAAGATGATTCGGCTTATTGAGCAGCTGGAACATCTTGATCCTTCAGTCCCTACCTGAGTCATTTGGGAATTTTGTGACAAATTTCCATATGACTAAGCAAGAATACACCTTGGCTGGTTTACTTAATATGCTTGTTATTGCCCAAAAGAATATGCTGGGCAATAAAGGAAAAGGGGTAGCTTTGATTGCATCTTCTTCTGCTAGAAAGTCTAATAAGAAAAAGGGTAATAAGAAAAAGAAACCTCAAGTTCCAGGACCTTCCAAGAAGATAGCCAAATAGAAAGGGAAGACCAAAGTTGATGGAGGCAAAGGAAAGTGTTTCCACTGCCAGAAGGATGGGCATTGGAAAAGAAACAGCCCAGAGTATCTTACTTCTTTGAAGGACAAGAAGGATACACCTTTAGAAGGTATGTCTATATCTTGTTATTTAGATGCTGATGATGCTCATAGTTCATCTATAGCTTGGGTTTTAGATACTGGTGCCAGTTTTCACATTTTTTATGATATGTAGGAACTAGCAAACAGTAGCAGCTTGCATGCTCGAGATGTTAGACTCCGGATTGGTGATGGCTCAACTGTTGAAGCTTTACCCATAGGATCTAAATCTTTTTACATGTGTGAACATGTTTTGTGTTTGAATAATATTTTGTATGTGCCTGATGCTTTTAAGAACATTATTTCTATATCTAGTTTGACTAGAAATGGTTATGAATTTCAGTTCATAGATGATGTTTGCAATATTTATTTTGGAAATAAATATGTTGGATCGGGTTATATGCATGATGGTATTTATTATTTGAATAATAATGATAAATACAAATTGAATGTAAGCAATCTAAAAGAATGCAATGCCATGATAAAAATCAACTCAAGTTCAAAATATCTTTGGCACTTAAAATTAGGTCATGTTGCAAAAGATAGGATTGCAAAACTGGAGAAAATGGGGATTTTATCCTCAATGGGTTCTGAACCTACTCCAACTTGTGAATCCTGCCTTCAGGGAAAAATGACTAGATCACCCTTTGTTAAACAAGGACTAAGAGCTGAAAATATTTTGGAGCTAATACATAGTAATGTATGTGGTTCATTTAAGGAAATGGCTAGAGGCAGTTTTCATTACTTTATTACCTTTACTGATGATAAATCAAGGTTTGGGTATTTGTAATTGATGAAATACAAACATGAATCCTTTGAAAAGTTTAAAGAATTTAAATCTGAAGTAGAAAATCAAACAGGAAAAAGTATTAAAACTCTTCGATCAGATCATAGAGGTGAATACTTAAGTACTAAATTTGATGAATACTTAAAAGAGCATGGTATTGTTTCCCAGCTGACTCCTCCAGGAACGCCACAGTTGAATGGTGTATCTGAAAGGAGAAATCGTACCCTATTAGATATGGTACGTAGTATGATGAGCTATATTGATATGCCAATCTCCTTTTGGGGATTTGCATTAGAATCAGCTTTGCATATTGTGACACCCCTTACCCGTCTACTGTATAGCCGAGCAAGAAGTGCCACATTCGGTGCCGGAGTACCCTATCTTGTTTTATCATATCTATTGTAAACTTTTAATATTATTTAAAAGTAGTAATCCATGTGTATAATTTTTTTTTATAACTTATTTTTATGGAGACCCGGACAAAGCCTCCCCTGTTTTATTAGCATCTGGCGATTTCCACTAATCACCTGTTAACATGTCTATATTCATTTCACATATTTTCATATCATATTCTCTTTTATCATATCATTCACAACTATTTATGAGATCTCAAAGGTATCATCTATTGCATTCATATAGAAATTCATAGATAATAAATTTCAAGTTTACATTACAATCTCAAAATGGAATACATCATGTGTTTATGTATAATGAACAAAAAGTACAAAATTTAGACATACATGGGCCCTACCAAAAAGAAATACAACTATAGAGGTGACTAGTAAACAATGGCAGGTCTGATCAGTCTCTGTGTGAGCACTACTACTGCTGCTGCTGTAGCTACTGCGGCTGCTGGGACTGATCTCCAGTATCTACGCGATGGAAAACCAACGCACTAAGCATAACGCTTAGTGGTCCATAATTTATAATAACAATAATTTAACAATTGAAATAATAATTGCAATTCATAATTTCTGGGTCTTTTATATTTTTATTGCACTTTGGAAACTATAAAAATTATTGGGATCTTTTCTGTTTACTTATTGTGTATTCAGTATTAATTAATCATTATCAATGCCCAAGAAACCTATAACAAATTATAAAAGCTGGATGCACGGGAGTATACAGGTTAGACAGCCATATGTCTACCCTATATACATCTATCAGGCACGAGGCCAGCTGTCAGGCTTATAAAGCCAGAAATAAAGTAGGCACAATGGCTAGTAAGTAGGCATATAGCCTGTAGAACAATCATACCATATATATATTATCAGTTCATAATTTTCTCGGTAGGCAGTACTGCTATCTGTAGTCCCTAATTGGTATGCCAATTTATCCAAACTAAATAAATAAGTCTAGGTATACTATGGGCAATTAAACATTTTTAATTATAGTACTATTCACTATCACTATTTTCTAGTACTGTTCAGTGGTACCATTAATTTCATATCAATAGGACATTAGTCTCAATTTACATATTCATATCATTTTAATATATTTAATTAGCCTTATGAGTATTTTAATTATCATGTATAGTATTTTTTCATGAACCTTTCTTTAGGTTCATTTTGACGTATTAAATTTATCTAGGAATTTGGCTAGGTTAGGATGTCTATCTGATCACACTTCCTTCATAACAATTTCTCCTCTATGTTTAAACTTGAATTTTAGTTTTTGAATCACTCAATTTGGGGTTATAGAACTCAAGTTATGGCTAAAATACCATAACTAGTCCATTTGCCTCTAAGCTGTCCAGAATTGGCAATTCCTGGTCAATAAACTTTGACCGGTCATTTGATCATTTTATTGTCATTTTTAGACTTAGGTTCCTTCATAAGATTTATTTCTCCATGTCTTAGGGACTCCCAGGTACAATTTCATAATTTTTTAAAGCTTGGTATAGTGAGTTATGGTCAATGTATTGACCTGGACTCTTAATCCTATAAAGGCAATAATCAAATTTCAGGGCAGTATGTTTGACCCTCTTCTTAGGGTCTTTACACTTAGAATTTGGCAAAGGTGTCTAAATCAATGTTGTAGCCCTAAGTATCATGTTTCCATATCATATTGGCACATCTCAAATGGAATTTCCTAATGGGAGTTATGGCCAAATGAACACACGGGTATCAAATGGCATTCTGGGTTCAACTTAACATTTTCCAGATTTCAATTCCTAAATTTGGCTAATACTTTCCCTTGGATGTAATGGGTTTTGGAGCTTAGTCAAAACATAAAAATTATTGAACTATGTCTTATAAAACTTTTGGCACTAATTTCACTCAATTTGCAACTTTGGAGAACAAGTTATGGCATTTTTGCCAAAACTGGTCAAGCAAACCAAAGGAACAGTGTTTTGGTTAATTTCTGTGATGATAAATTTTTCATTTGCCAAAAATTTGAAAAATTATAAAATTACACGGGTCGTGTATTAGTCATGCCCATGTAACTTTTTGGAAGTCCGTAAATTTCTTATATTTTCAACTCTTTAAGAGATAGAAAGTTACACGGGTCCATAGCCTAATTTACACGGGCTGTGTAATGTCTCTAGCAGAATAGCTTAAGACTAGAAAGTTATACGAGCCTCCTTGTATTTTACATGGGCCGTGTAACATATCCAGTAAAGAAACTCGAGAAACAGAAAATTACACGAGTCCCAGAGCTCATTTACACGGGCCGTGTACTTCGATAAATTTTGTAAATTTCGGGCAGAAATTTACACGGCCCTACATGTCAGGACCCATGTACTTTGTCATAGACGTGACTCCTGGGGCACAAAACAAGCAAAAAAAAGAGTCCTAACGGCTCTTTAAATGCACCCCTAGCATTAAAACTCTTCATAAACACAAAACCCTTCATCTCCTCCCTTCCTAGCCTATAAAAAGCTCTCAAATCTCATCTCCCTTTATCAAAATCCTACTCTTCTCCTTCCCAAAAACCCATCCATGGCTCCTGCGAAGAGATCTACAAGAAGTATCGACTCTTCTTCAAGGTAAAGAGGAGAATCCTCACCTTCTCCACCCTAGCCTCCAACCCAATGTCCAAGAACGAGGGTAAACACTCCCCAACCATCCCAACCATCCCATCCTCCACAGCAACCACAGCCACAACCCGCTCCACAACCCGAAATCTTTGTTCCTTGGGGATTTCGTGATGATGCCCACAAAGCAATGTGCACCAGACTTCACGCCCGAAAAATATCCTCCACCAAGTACATAGATTTTTCACTTTTGGAGCAAATAGGGTTGCAAGATAAAATCAATGGGCTACTTGATAGCATTGGGTCGACAAGGTTCGCCTAACTCCAGTTCCCAGCGTACAAGGACACCACACTAGAATTTTTGGGTAGCTTCAAGGCCAACTTATGGCCTACCGATAGGGAGGACAGGGGCAGGATTGAATTTCACCTCTTTGGTGTCGACCGGGTAATGAACATGGACAAGTTCAATGCCATCTTTGGCTTTGACAACACCGGTCACTAAGAGATTCCAAGGAACCGCATGCTGTACAATGACATCAACTTCTGGAGTTTCATTGGCCCGAACTCAGAGCCGTACAACTCCAACAAATCCAAATCAACGGGCATCACTAGTCTAGCATTGTGCTATATGCACCGATTTGCCGCCCACACCATCATGGGCCGGGGTGATAGCCTTGCGTTGTCATCGCCAGCGAGCTCTTCTTCCTATGGTGCATGGTCACCGAATAGCGGTGCAGCATCGGCTTCTTCCTATGCAACCATTTTCGACGGCTCTGTCAATAGCCTACCGGGCACATCGTGCTTGGTGGCCTTGTCACAACTATTGCCCTCCACTTCAGCTTCATTCCAGGACATCACAGGCTGCGCTTCATCACTGGAATGTCGAGAATTGATCAAACTATCTGCATATCCATGGGGATATGTAAGAAAGTGGGCAACACATGCTACTTGGTGGATGCAGAAGGAAATGCCATCCCTCGGAGGGACGAAGCAAGAGAAAGACCCAGCGAAACTTCGCAACCTCAAGAAGAAGGGCAAGAGCGGATGTTCGAAGAGTCCCCTGTCCGAGTGCCTCCATACACACCACCACCGACAGATCCGATCCTTGCATACCTGTAGCGCATGGAGACCATAATATATGGCAGGATGCGAGCTATCGAGGACAGCCTCCAGGAAGCACACAACAAGCTGGGCATGCTAATGGACAAACTAGATGAGGAGGATGAGGAGGAAGAGGAGCCAGGATCACCAACATCACCATCATCATCATCAGAGGCCTTTTAGAGCTAGGACTATAGGATAGGATCTTTATTGTAATATATTAAATGCCTTAGTCCTAACTTGCAACCATAGGTCTCTTTTATTTACTTTATATTCAAAAATTTTCCATGCTTAATAAAAAATATGATTCCTTAAATTTTTGTACGTTTACTCTAATTTTGCACATTATGCTAACATTGAGGACAATGTCTAGTTTGAGTTTGGGGGGAGATACAATTGCATTTGCATATCATTACGTGCACATCATTACATTGTTTAAATTCAGCTACATTATTCTTGTGTATTAAAAATTTTTGAGAATTTTTGAAAAATTTTGGATTTTAAATTGTGAAACTTAGCACTATAACCAAATTTTAGTAAGCTAATAATTGGACTCCACGAAATAGAGCAATGAACGTATCTAGATAGGAAAAAAGGGATTCTAACATGTTGTTTGTGAAGAAACTAATCTCTTTAATGGAACTAGACTAGTTAAACCTCTCCATAACTATTAATTTATCACATTGAACTTGTAAAATTAGGAGAACAATTTTTGAAATACAAGCAAACCTAAAAATGTCTCACTAGCTCTAAAACATATCTCTTGGACCTATCAAGGCAAAATCCTAGCATATGCTTGATGAAGAAATGATTAAGGCATTCTTTGTCAGCCTTAGCCATCCCTAATTAAAATGTAGATCCCTTATAGCCAACTTGAAGCCTATGTTTATCCCTTAGAATTTATTGATTACCCATGTTATTTACCTAGCCCCTAGCCTAAACACCTACCATACCCTTTTGAGGAAGTAATATGCACAAGGAAAATGAAGAGAGGATGTAGAACTCAAGAAAGAGTGCAAGTGTGCAATTGAAATCAAAGAAAAACTTGCCTTTCCAAACGAGTAAAAGCAATGAGTTTAGGGGAGAGGACAAAAGGGACATAAAAAGAAAGGAAAAGAGAAAAGAAAAGAAGTCTCAAGATAAGTATCATGGAAGCATGCTTAGCACTGTAAAAAGCCAAAAGCCCTTCCTCTCCATACAAAGTTGGTATTTTATGCATACATGCTATCCTCACATTTGCATTCCCTAAAGACCTTTCATTGGTAACCAAGTCATTATCCCTTAGCCCCATTACAACCCTTTTAAAGACCTTTTGATCTTTTGAAAAGTACATGCTATATTAGTAGAGATAGAGAATTGAGATATGCCTATGGAGCTGGAATTGAATTACTTCTCCACAATTACTCCCAAAAGAGGCAAATTTGGGGGAGTTAGTGTTTCTAAATTCTATCCCGATAAAACAGGATATTTGTGGCTTATTAATGGTCTTAGATAGAGGAATAATTAGTCAAAACACCATGAAAGGAGGTGAAAATTCTAAACAGGCAGCTATTAGAATCCTTATGCCTTGAAAGAGGGAAGTTGTAACACCTTCCCTGTAGCAACTCCGTACATTCTACTGTTCCGGTGACCAGTGCCGGTCCGGACAGTTAGAACGTCCGGAAAATATTTAAACTAAAGTGAGGAATCATAATTAACTCAAATATTGATAAGAAAAATTTATAAAAAATTATAGAAACAAAATACAACCAGGTTAAATGAGCCAGTGCCTAAGCAATGGGTAACCTAGTAGGAAGTTGCGGTTCTCGCAACTAGGAGACCTAGACCTGGGGGAAAATTCATAAAATAATTTTTGGGACTCCAGAGAAGGGTTATTGAGGTTTCTATGGTATTAGAATGCCAAGAAAATGCTTAGAAAAATTTTTCAATCGGTACAGACAATTTTAGTCTGTTAAGCCAAACGGAGGGCATTTTGGTCATTTCGTCTTCAGAGATGATTTTTGGCCGACTTGTCCAGTTAAGTAAATAATTATTATGACACAAAATATGAATAAATATTGCTAAAAATTAAATTGAAAATGAGTAGAGAAGAAAAGGAAAGAAAATGAGATTAAATGACAATTTTGACATCACATGATGTCATCAATCCTTTCCCCACCAATCACAATTAAGCTAGCCTAATAAAAAGGGATAATTGAGATAAAAATAAATAAAAGCAATCAGATTCATCTCCTTCCCCATTTCCAGCCATTTCCTCTTCCACACCCAAACCACCATTGAAAGCTTATCAAAGCTTCAATTCCCACCTTAAACCACCTCAAAACCCTAACTTGCCTTCATTAAAAATTATCCCTACCACTAGAGCAAGCTTTGGGCAACAATTTGAAAGGAAGAAAGTGAAGTTTTTAAGCCTTGGAAAGTGCCTAAGTCAAGGTTAGTGCCAATTTATTCTAAAAATTTTGTGTATGGCTGCCATTGAACATGATGTTGGTGTTGTAAACTATGGATTGTATGTGTATGAAAAGTTTAGTTGTTGGAGTTAGGGTTTGAGGCATAAAACTAAAATTTTGTTCATGTGTTGGTGAATGAAAGTTTAAATGGTCAATTAGTGACCATTTGGCTGTGTATGATGAGGAAATGAAGAGAGTTGTGGCTTGGTATTTGAGATTGGTAAGCTGCCTTGGCTAACCTGCACGACTGACCATGAGTCTTGTAGGTTTGGGCAGCCATAAATGGAGTTGTATAGGTTCAATTGGTACAAAGCCAATTGGGCATGAAACTAGACACATAATGGCACAACTTTGGTGAAGAAAACCTGCCCAGAAAACCAAACCAAGTTGGCCTAAAAATTGCCCTAATCCGGGTGACTTGCATTCTGCCTGGGCAAAATGACCAAATGAACAATATTTATTTATTTGGTTATAACTCAGTGTAGAAAGGTTCAATTGACCTAACATTTTATCAGTAGAAAGCTGAGACATAGACCTACAACTTTCATGAAGAACACAAATCCAAATTCTGATCATAACCTAGTCAAATTGCCAACCAAACTTAGGTTACCAAATCTGGCAGAACCAGTTTTGCCCAGAATTTTGGATTCTGTCCAATCCAGCCAGTTTTGGTTTTTAGGCTATAACTTGAGCTAAAAAACTCCAAATGGAGTGATTCAAAAAAGGAAATGTAACTAGACAAAATAAGGAACAACTTTCATGAAGACAACTTTGCCAAATTCCTACTGTACAAATGACCAATGGAACAGTAAACATAAGGCTTGAAATCTGAAAATTGTGAATAATTAGCACTAAGCTTAGAAATGGTATTGGTTGCCAATGTACCTATTGTCTATGCAAAAGTCAACATTTTAGTTGACCAATGAAATGAATAGTAACACCAAAACTTAAATTTCAAGAATTGTAAAGTTTAAAAGAGTAATATGCCCTAGTATGCCTAGCAAGATTGGTTTGGATAGGTTGGCATGCCAATAGGGTTCAGTTAGCAGTACTGCACATGGCATTATGCCATTCTGTGATTTCATGGCTTTTAGCCATTCTGACATTGTGTTGAGACTTGGCCTTGTGCCTAATGTTATTACAGCTTATTAGCTGTTCTGTTGCACACTGGGAGACACATATGTGACCGATGGTGTGACGGCCCGAGGTACTTGATACCCAGTGTCAGTTTACCCGTTTATCCAGTCCAGTCATCCAATATAGGTTGCTTAGGCAACCAAAAATGAAAATTGATAAAGTTAATGAAATAATGAATATAACAAGTACCAAATAAATAAGACTACTAATAATTATCAAAAACTTGTCTGCATGAGACATCAATACACTCACTACATATTTATTTTTTTATTAGTTCTTTTTATTTTATTATTGACACCACTAAGCATTATTGCTTAGCGCGTCGCTTTTTGCCACGCGTAGGTTCTGGAGAGACAAACAAAGAGCCCAACAGACCACAGACTGTGTGAGGTCATAGATTTGCCCAGCGTCAGAGTCACCTCTCATCTACAGTGCATTAGTGGTAGGACCTTTAGGCCCCTTTTGAAATTATGTTTTTGCATTTTGTAATAGATAGTAGTTTGTGATTTGTAAATTATGAACTCATATAAATTAGTAAATTTATGTAATCATATGTTGATGTACATATTTGAAGAATTTTGTTAATTAATATAATTTGAGAATATCTTTATGAAATTTTAGTTGATTTTGAATTTGAATGAAATTGTGGATTAATGTTGAGAACTTGAAATGATTGCTAATGTTGAGACCATGTTGATGGTTATTGGAGTTTGAGAATGATTGGAAATGATTATTGGAAGTGTTTTTCATAGGTTCCGAAGAACTGTTTTCTCCATTTTTAACCGGTACTCTGCCGGATTTTATATAAAATTTTTGAAACCTCAAATAAATTATAATTTCAATAAATGACTTAAATGAATTATATTTCATAAATTGTACTTCATAACTATGAAAAAAATAAATTAGGAAGAATAAAAAATGATTGAATTAAAATAGGGTATTCCGGTACACTGCGTGGCATATCTTGCTTGGCTACACTGTAGACGGGTAAGGGGTGTCACATTTAGTGGTATCAGAGCCTGGTTTAGGCGTTTTTGGGCCTAAATTGAGTCCATACTATGCATTGCATTTGTAAGAGTCGAGGTGAAACTAATACAGATCTGTTGTCTTTGTTAAATAGGATATGGACCCTTCATCTCAGAGGGCAGTTGAGGAGGAAGTGGAGAGTCATGCTCCACCTGCAGCAGCTGAGACTGGGGGTAGGGGAGAACCTGCTCCACCAGCTTAAGCAGAGCCTACTCAGCCTCCACAGGCCATGTTCCAGCAAATGGCCAAATTCTTCAGACAAATGGCTGGGGTAATGCCACCACCACCACCACCTCCACAACAGAAATCAAACCTGGAAAGACTGAGAAAATTTGGAGCAGTGGATTTCTTTGGCAAGAGAGAAGATGATTCTGTTGCAGTCGAAAATTGGTTGAACAGAATAGGAAGGGTTTTAAAACAACTCCACTGCACTCTAGAGCAAAACCTAGAAGCTGCTATATCTCTGTTGCAAGATGATGCATATGAATGGTGGGATACGGTGTCCAGTAAAGTATAGCCAGAAGTAATAACTTGGGACTTCTTCCTCTCAAAATTTAAGAAGAAATATGTGGGTAGTGTATACCTAGAAGAGAAAAGAAGAGAGTTCATTAATTTGAGGCAGAGACAGCTGATAGTGGCAGAGTATGAAAAGGAATTGGTCAGACTGAGTCGTTATGGAAGGGAGATAGTCCCTAATGAAGCCAAGAGGTGTAAAAGATTTGAAGAGGGATTAAATGACAACATAAAGATCATGATTACTGCCTTGGGAATCATAGACTTCACCAAGTTAGTGAAAGCTGCAATAAAAGTTGAAAAGGTTAGAATAAGTGAGCAGACCAGAAGAGAGAGACAGCAGAAGAGGGGCCCAGGTCAGTCTAGCTCATCTCCTGCACCAGGAAAAAGGTTCAAAGGTCCACCTGCACAAAGTTTAGGTCAACCTCAAGGTTAGGGTCAGTCTCAGGGGCCCAGGCCACAGTTCAGCCCTAGGAGAGGTCAGTCCACACCATCTGTGGGCAGCTCTCCAGGGACGGGGTTCAAGGGACCAGCCCCAGCATCTTCTGCATGTCCACATTGCCTGAAGTGGCATAAGGGGGAGTGTTGGAGAGTGACTGGTGCCTGCTTAAGGTGTGGGTCGACAGAGCATCAGCTGAGGAACTGTCCACGCAGAACTACTACAGCTGCTCCAACACAAGCAGACAGACCTGCTCGTACACCATAAAGGGGTAAGAAATATGGCAAATCTGAGGCAGTGGGACTATCACAGAGGCCTGCATCTGAGCCAGCAGAGAGGCCTGAGGGCAGACCACCTGCCAGAGCCTATGCCATGAGAGCTTAAGAGGAGCAAGATGCCCCGGACGTTATCAGGGGTACATTCTCCCTCTATAATACATTTATGCATGCATTGGTGGATCCAGGATCCACTCATTCATACATCTGCATCAACCTACCCGTAGAAAGGAGGATACTAGTAGGGGAGAGTGACCAAGACATCCTGGTCACTAATCCATTAGGCCACAGTGTAGTGGTGAACAAAGTGTACAAGGGTTGCCCATTAAGGATTCAGGAATATGAATTCTTGGCAGACCTGATTGAGTTACCTTTCCATGAGTTTGACATGATTTTGGAAATGGACTAGTTGTCATGTCATCAGGCAATGGTTGCTTGTAAACTGAAGAGGATTTCTTTGAAAACTCCTGAGGGTAATGAGATCACAGTTGTGGGGGAAAGGACAGATTTCTTGTCCAATGTCATCTCAGCCACAATTGCAAGAAAACTGATGAGAAAAGGCTGTGAAGCCTACCTAGCACATGTGGTGGATACTAGGCCGGCTAAGCCAGATCTGTGTGACATACCCACAGTAAAAGACTTCCCAGATGTGTTCCCTGAAGAATTTCCTGGCTTGCCACCAGAAAGGGAAGTCAAATTTGCTATTGAGATACTGCCGGGTACAGCATCAATGTAACATCCTCACTTTAGCTAGTCCGTACAGTCTACTGTTCCGGTGACCAATGTCGGTCCAGGCAGCTAGAATGTTTGAAATTTTAAATAGACTAGAGTGAGGAGTTATAAAGAAACTAAATAATGCTCATAACAATCAAGGAAAAATTTTAGAAACGAAATACGCTAAGGTTAAATGAGCCGAAACACCAGAGATGAGTAACCCGAAGGGGAAGTGATGTTGAAGGCCGTTAGCAACCCTAGACCCGGGGGAAAAATTATAAAATAATTTTTGGGACTCCAGAGAAGGGTCATTGAGATTCTTATGGCATTAGAATGCCAAGAAAATACTTAGAAAAATTTTTCTATCCGTACACACAATTTTGGCTCGTTAAGCCAAACGGAGGGCATTTTGGTCATTTCATCTTTAAAGATGATTTTTGGCCAACTTGTCTAGTTAAATAAATAATTTATATAACATAAAATATGAATAAATGTTGTTAAAAATTTAATTGAAATTAAATAGACAAGAAATGGAGAGAAAATGAAAGAAAATGGAATTATGACATCATCATGATGTCATTAAAATTCTCCCCACCAATCCAATGTTGACACATGGCATAAGCTTACTTAAAAGAAACAAATTGGGCTGAAAAATGAAAAAAAAACAGAATTCTCTTTCTCTTCTTCTTCCTTGCCGTGACCTTCCCTCCATAGCCACCCATTTTCAAGCTTTTAAAAGCTTGATTTCACTAGCTTCTACCCCACTAAATCCTATACTCCCAACACAAAAAAGCGTTCTTGCATCTTGGAGAGTCTTTTGGGAGCAAAAAAAAAAAAAAGAAAATAAGAACCCTAGTAAGTGGGAGACTTCACTCCATAGAGGTTTGTGACCTAACCTTGGATTTCACCTTAAATTTATGTTTAGGGACTTTGAATGAGTGTAAATTACAAAGAAAAATTGTTGAATGCCATTTGTATGCCAACCCATAATTTTGGCAGCCCTGCTTAGGGTAAGATGGTGATGATTTTTGTGGAGCTAACATGCTAGTATGGCTGCCCTCAATATGTATCTCTTAAGTGGATTAATAAAATGCAATGAAAATGCATGATTTGTAATGTTTGAGTTAGGGTTTGGGGTGAAAAATGAGACTTTGACCATGTGATGATGAAATTAGGTTTTAATGGTCAATTAGTGACCATTTGGTTCTGTTTAAATAAAAAATGAAGTGAATGGTGTAGTGGGATTGGAGTTGGGTGTGGCTGCCCTTGGTGACCTGCAGGACTGGGCATGAGTCTAGCAGGTTTGGGCAGTAATAACTGGAATTGTAGAGGTTCAATTGGTGCAAGGCCAATTGGACATGAAACTAGACACATAATGGCACAACTTTGGTGAAGAAACCATGCCCAGAAAACCAAACCAACTTGACCAAAAGATTGCCCTAATCCGGGTGACCTGCATTCTGCTTAACCAAATGAACAGTGTTTAGTCATTTGGCCATAACTCAGTGTAGAAAGGTCCACTTGACCTGAAATTTTACCAAAAACAAGCTGAGATATAGATCTACAACTTTCATGAAGAAACCTAACCCAAATTATGACCAGAACATATTCAAAAAGTGAGTTGCATTCACTATTCCAAGTACTATAGATTTGGTCAGTCCAGAAATTCTGGAAAAATTTCAATCCAGCCAGTTTTGGTTTTTGGACCATAACTTGACATACAAAACTCCAAATAGAGTGATTCAAAAAAGGAAATTCAACTAGACAAAATAAGGAACAACTTTCATGTTGATCATTTTGCCGAATTCCTACTGCAAAAATGACTAATGGAACAGTAAAGACAAAGCATGAAAGCATGGGGCTGTGGATTTCTTTGGGAAGAGGGAGGATGATCCCATGACAGCAGAAAACTGGTTGGATAGAACCATCAGAGTGCTAAAGCGACTTAAGCGCACCCAGCGAGAACACGGAGGGTGCTGTGTCCCTACTTCAGGATGATGCATATCAGTGGTGGGACACAGTAACCAGTGAGGTGCAACCGGAACGGGTTACCTAGGAATTCTTCCTTACAGAGTTCAGGAAGAAATATATCAGCAAAGTATATTTACAAGAGAGAAGAAGAGAATTTATCAGTCTGAGATAGAGGCAATTGTCTGTGGTAGAGTATGAGCGTGAGTTTGTCAGACTGAGCTGATATGGGAGGGAGATAGTCCCTACAGAGGTAGAGAGGTGCAGAAGGTTTGAAGAAGGGTTTAATGACAATATCAAAGTCATGATCACAGCATTGGAGATTACAGATTTTGCTAAGCTAGTTGATGCTGCATCAAAAGTGGAAAGGGTCCGAATAAATGAACAAAATAGAAGGGAAAGACAGCAGAAGAGGGGTCCGGGTTAGTTCAGTACATTTTCTGCTCCCAGTAACAAGAGTAAGGGTCCTCCTGCTCAGAGTTCAGGACCACCACAAGGGTCGTGGTCGTCTCGAGGCCTGCACCACGATTCACACCTAGGAGAGGCCATCCACACTATCGGTGGCGGCTCTCCGAGGGCGGTGTTTAGGAGACCAGCCCGGCATCTTCTCGCACAAGATCTTGCGAAGTGGCATAAGGGGGATTGTTGGCAAGTGACCAGTGCATGCTTATGGTGTGGATCTACAGAATATCAGATCAAGAATTGTCCGAAGAGGACTACTACAGTTGCTCCAACACAAGCTGACAGACCTGCTCCTGCACCATAAAGGGGTAGGAAGCCCGGTAAATCTGAGGCAGGTGGTCCATCACTGAGGCCTGCATCCGAGTCAGCTGAGAGGCCAGATACTAGAGTACCTGCCAGGGCCTATGCCATTAGAGCTCAGGAGGAGCAAAATGCCCCGGATGTCATCAGGGGTACGTTTTCCCTCTACAACACTTTTGTGCATGCATTAGTGGATCCAGGATCCACTCATTCCTACATTTGCATCAAACTACCCATAGAGAGGGGAGTTCCAGTAGAGGAGAGTGATCAAGACATTCTGGTCACAAATCCACTGGGCCACAGAGTGGTAGTGAATAAGGTGTATAAAGGTTGCCCGTTGAGGATTCAGGGGTATGAATTCTCGGCAGACCTAATTGAATTGCCCTTCCACGAGTTTGACGTGATTTTGAGAATGGACTGGTTGTCACATCATCAGGCAATAGTTGATTGCAAATTAAAGAGGATTTCTCTGAAAACTTCTGAGGGTAATGAGATCATTGTTGTGGGTGAAAGGGCAGATTTCCTGTCTAATGTTATCTCAGCCACAGTTGCAAGAAGACTGATGAGAAAAGGCTATGAAGCTTACCTAGCACACGTGGTTGATACTAGGCAGGCTAAGCCAAACTTGGGTGATATACCCACAGTAAGAGACTTCCCAGATGTATTTCCTGAAGAGTTGCCTAGTTTACCACCAGAAAGGGAAGTCGAGTTTGCTATTGGGGTAATGCCAGGTACAACACCCATTTCTATTGCTCCTTATAGGATGGCACCCATTGAATTAAAGGAGTTGAAAATTCAGTTGCAGGAGTTACTCGATAAGGGGTTCATACGCCCCAGTGTGTCACCATGGGGAGCTCCGGTGCTGTTTGTGAAGAAGAAGAATGGAACTTTGAGATTGTGTATTGATTACTGGCAGTTGAATAAAGTAACTGTGAAGAATAAATATCCATTGCCCATAATTGACGATCTGTTTGATCAGTTGAAGGGAGCCATTGTATTTTCAAAAATTGATCTCAGATCAAGGTATCATCAGTTGAGGGTAAAGGATGCAGATGTATCAAAAACTGCATTCAGGACCCGGTATGGGCATTATGAATTTCTAGTGATGCCGTTTGGGTTAACAAATGCACCAGTAGCATTTATGGACCTTATGAACCGTATCTTCCATCCATATCTAGATCGGTTTGTAGTGGTCTTTATTGATGATATTCTGGTGTATTCCAAGGCCAGGGAAGAACATGATGAACATTTGAGGATTGTTCTGCAAACCCTGCAAGAAAAGAAGCTGTATGCTAAGCTGTCCAAGTGTGACTTCTGGATGAGTGAGATCTCCTTTCTTGGACACATAGTATCAGCTGAGGGGATTAGAGTGGATCCCAAAAAGATAGAAGCAGTGATGGAATGGAAGTCTCCTAGAAATACAACTTAGGTCAGAAGTTTCTTGGGGCTAGCTGGGTATTACAGAAGATTTGTGAAGGGGTTCTCTCTTATAGCTGCTCCAATGACCAAGTTGTTGCACAAGAATGTGAAATTTGGCTGGAACGACAAGTGCCAAGCCAGTTTTGAGAGGCTGAAGGCTATGTTGACAGAAGCACCAGTGTTAACACAGCCAGTGTCGGGAAAAGACTTTGTGGTCTATAGTGATGCCTTGCATAATGGGCTAGGGTGTTTATTGATGCAAGAGGGGAAAGTGGTTGCCTAAGCTTCCAGGCAGTTAAGGCCACATGAACAGAACTACCCTACTCATGACCTGGAGTTAGCAGCAATTATCTTCGGACTGAAGATATGGAGGCATTATTTATATGGTGAAAAATGTTACATCTATACAGACCACAAGAGTCTAAAATATTTGCCAACCCAGAAGGAGCTCAATCTTAGACAGAGGCGATGGATCGAGTTCCTAAAGGACTATGATTGTGTGATAGATGATCATCCTGAGAAGGCAAATGTAGTTGCTGATGCTTTAGGCAGGAAGTCCATCACAGCTTTAAGATCACTAAATGCCTGTCTGTCCCTAGCTCAAGATGGAGCTATTTTGGCTGAGTTGCAAGTGAGGCCAAACCTGCTATAGCAGATACAAGATGGGCAACAGGCAGATGAAAAATTAATGGCCATTGTGGGTAAAATTCCAGAGGGAAAGGAAACTGAATATGAGGTGAAAGCAGATGGGTGTCTGTATTACAAAGGAAGAGTGTGTGTACCAGAGATGGGGAACTGAAGACTAGTATTCTGAAAGAAGCACACACTAGTGTTTATACTATGCACCCAGGAAGCACAAAAATGTATAATGATTTGAAGCCTCATTATTGGTGGCCTGGTATGAAGAGGAATATAGCTGACTATGTGACTAAGTGTTTGACATGTCAGCAAGTTAAAGCAAAACATCAAGTTCCATCAGGATTGCTACAGCCTATAAGCATACCTGAATGGAAATGGGACCAGGTCACTATGGATTTTGTTAATGGTCAACCTCTCACCCAGAAGAAGCATGATGCAGTATGGGTGATAGTGGATAGATTGACGAAGTCAGCACATTTTCTGCCAGTTAGGACTGACTACTCACTAGAGAATCTAGCAGAATTGTATATCAGTGAGATAGTTAGACTGCATGGAATCCCACTTTCCATCATATCTGACCGAGACCCAAGGTTTACATCGAGATTCTGGAAAAAGTTGCAAGAAGCCTTGGGCACACAACTCCGCTTTAACACGGCTTTTCATCCCTAGATGGATGGACAGTCAGAACGAGTAATCCAGGTAAACCTAAGAACTAATTGAATTTTTATAGTTAATAAATTGAAATGATAGTAACAATGTGAATTATGTGATAGATCTTGGAGGATATGCTAAGGAGTTGTGTCATTGAATTTGAGGGGAGTTCGGATAGATATCTCCCACTAGCAGAATTTGCATATAACAATAGCTACTAAGCTAGTATTCAAATGGCTCCATATGAAGCACTGTATGGGAGGAAATGTAGAACCCAGTGTGTTGGACTGAATTAGGTGAAGATAAGTTGGTAGGACCAGACCTGGTGAAACAGACTGAGAAGAAAGTGAAGATAATCAAAGCAAACCTGAAGGTTGCCTCAGATAGACAGAAATCATATGCTGACTTAAAGAAAAAAGAGATAGATTATGCAATTGGCGATAAAGTATTCCTTAAAGTCTCACCGTGGAAGAAAGTACTGAGGTTTGGAAGAAAAGGTAAGTTAAGCCCTAAGTCCCTTGGCCCATATGAAGTCATTGAACGTGTAGGACCAGTGGCCTATCGGCTAGCTTTACCACCAGAACTGGATAAAATTCATAATGTATTCCATGTTTCTATGCTGAGAAGATATCGCTCAGACCCTTCACATGTCATTTCCATGGAAGAGATTGAAATCCAACCGGACTTGACATATACAAAAGAACCTATACAGATCCTAGCTCGGGAAGAGAAGGAACTGAGAAATAAACAAATTCCACTGGTGAAAGTGCTTTGGAGGCACCATAACACTGAAGAGGCAACTTGGGAAAGTGAAGAGACAATGAGGCAACAGTTCCCTCAAAATTTTTATTAGAGGAAGAATTGTAACATCCTCACTTTAGCTAGTCCTAGAATATTTGAAATTTTAAATAGACTAGAGTGAGGAGTTATAGAGAAACTAAATAATGCTCATAACAATCAAGGAAAAATTTTAGAAACGAAATACACTAAGGTTAAACGAGCCGAAACACCAGAGATGAGTAACCCAAAGGGAAAGTAACGGTGAAGGCCGTTAGCAACCCTAGACTCAGGGAAAAAATTATAAAATAATTTTTGGGACTCCAGAGAAGGGTCATTGAGATTCTTATGGCATTAGAATGCTAAGGAAATGCTTAGAAAAATTTTTCTATCGGTACACACAATTTTGGCTCGTTAAGCCAAACGGATGGCATTTTGGTCATTTCGTCTTCAGAGATGATTTTTGGCCAACTTGTCCAGCTAAATAAATAATTTATATAACATAAAATATGTATAAATGTTGTTAAAAATTTAATTGAAATTAAATAGATAATAAATGGAGAGAAAATGAAAGAAAATGGAATTATGACATCATCATGATGTCATTAAAATTCTCCCCACCAATCCAATGTTGACACATGGCATAAGCTTACTTAAAAGAAACAAATTGGGCTGAAAAATGAAAAAAAAATCAGAATTCTCTTTCTCTTCTTCTTCCTTGCCGTGACCTTCCCTCCATAGCCACCCATTTTCAAGCTTTTGAAAGCTTGATTTCACTAGCTTCTACCCCACTAAATCCTATACTCCCAACACAAAAAAGTGTTCTTGCATCTTGGAGAGTCTCTTGGGAGCAAAAAGAAAAAGAAAACAAGAACCCTAGTAAGTGGGAGACTTCACTCCACAGAGGTTTGTGACCTAACCTCGGATTTCACCTTAAATTTATGTTTAGGGACTTTGAATGAGTGTAAATTACAAAGAAAAATTGTTGAATACCATTTGTATGCCAACCCATAATTTTGGCAGCCCTGCTTAGGGTAAGATGGTGATGATTTTTGTGGAGCTAACATGCTAGTATGGCTGCCCTCAATATGTATCTCTTAAATGGATTGATAAAATGCAATGAAAATGCATGATTTGTAATGTTTGAGTTAGGGTTTGGGGTGAAAAATGAGACTTTGACCATGTGATGATGAAAGTAGGTTTTAATGGTCAATTAGTGACCATTTGGTTCTGTTTAAATAAAAAATGAAGTGAATGGTATAGTGGGATTGGAGTTGGGTGTGGCTGCCCTTGGTGAACTGCAGGACTGGGCATGAGTCCAGCAGGTTTGGGTAGCAATAACTGGAATTGTAGAGGTTTAATTGGTGCAAGGCCAATTGGACATGAAACTAGACACATAATGGCACAACTTTGGTGAAGAAACCATGCCCAGAAAACCAAACCAACTTGACCAAAAGATTGCCCTAATCCGGGTGACCTGCATTCTGCCTGACCAAATGAACAGTGTTTAGTCATTTGGCCATAACTCAGTGTAGAAAGGTCCAATTGACCTGAAATTTTACCAAAAACAAGCTGAGATATAGATCTACAACTTTCATGAAGAAACCTAACCCAAATTACGACCAGAATATTTTCAAAAAGTGAGTTGCAATCACTGTTCCAAGTACTATAGATTTGGTCAGTCCAGAAATTCTGGAAAAATTTCAATCCGGCCAGTTGTGGTTTTTGGACCATAACTTGAGCTACAAAACTCCAAATGGAGTGATTCAAAAAAGGAAATGCAACTAGACAAAATAAGGAACAACTTTCATGTTGTTCATTTTGCCAAATTCCCACTGCAAAAATGACTAATGGAACAGTAAACCCAAAGCATGAAAACTGAAAATTCTATCCAATTAACATTAAGTTTAGAAATGGTATTGGCAACCAATACCAACAAATTTAGAATGCAAAATATGGTATATTGAGAGTATTAGAACCAATGTACCTATTGTCTATGCAAAAGTCAACATTTTAGTTGACTAATGAAATGAATAGTAACACTAAAACTTAAATTTCAAGAATTGTGAAACTTAAAGGTGTAATATGCCCTAGTATACTTAGCAAGATTGGTTTGGATAGGTTGGCATACCAATAGGGTTCTGTTAGCAGTACTGCATATGGCTTCATGCCATTCTGTGTTTCATGGCTTCCCATGCCATTCTGTGACATAATAGCCTTTGGCTATGTTATTTGAGTTATTATACTCGGGTTTTATCCCTGATGATTATTACAGCTTATCAGCTGTTCTGTTGCACACCGGGAGACACAATGTGACCGATGGTGTGATGGTCCGAGGTACTTAGTACCCAGTGCTAGTTTACCCGTTTATCCAGTCCAGTCAACTAATATGGGTTACTTGGGCAATGATAATAAATTTTACCAAATTTTAATCAAATAATTCTACAAAAAAAAATATCAAAAATTAAGTCTACCAAAAAATGTAAACATACATTCTGCATACTTATTTTATTTTATTTTATTTTATTTTATTTTCTACTGTCACCACTAAGCAGAATTGCTTAGCGCGTCGCTTTTGCCACGTGCAGGTACTGGAGACCTAGCTGGGGAGCCCAGCAGACATCAGACCGGGTGAGCCTTCAGACCTGCATCCGGAGTCCAGAGTCACCTCACATTCTGCACTACATATGGTAGGACATTAGGATTTTGGGTAGCATTTTGTATTTTGCATTTTGTATTAGTTTTGGATTGTAACTATAAACTCTTATAATTATGTAAAAATGTAAATATATGAAGTTTCATGTTATTGAAATTTTCTGTATAATGTATGTTGATAAATAAAATGTTGAGAAATATTTATGAATGAGCTTCCAGTGATGATGTGAACAGAAAAGGAAAATTTCTGAAAATAATATTGAGATTTTGAGATTGAGTTGAGATGTGTGTGTATAATGGAGTTTGGATTTGGAAATTATATTGGAAGTGTTTTTAAACAGGTTCAGAAGAACTGTTTTTCCAATTTACAGCCGGCACTCAGCCGGATTTTCTATAAAAATTTCGAAAAAATTCAGATTTATCAAAATTGTAAATAAATGAATTAAAAAGGGATAAATTGTAATTAAAATATGAATTGGTGCTCCGGCACACTGAGTGGCATAACTTGCTCGGCTACACTATAGACGGGTAAGGGGTGTCACAACCAATCTCTATTGCTCCTTATAGGATGGCACCCACAGAATTGAAAGAACTGAAAATCCAGTTACAGGAGTTACTGGATAAGGGGTTCATACGCCCCAGTGTGTCACTATGGGGAGCTCCAGTGCTGTTTGTGAAAAAGAAGGATGGGACTTTGAGGTTGTGTATTGATTACCGGCAGTTGAATAAAGTGACAGTGAAGAACAAATATCCATTGCCTAGAATTGATGATCTGTTTGATCAGTTGAAGGGAGCAGGAGTATTTTCCAAAATTGATCTCAGATCAGGGTATCATCAGTTGAGGTTGAAGGATGCAGATGTACCAAAGACTGCATTTAGGACCCAGTATGGGCATTATGAGTTTCTGGTGATGCCCTTTGGCCTAACAAATGCACCAGCAGCATTCATGGACCTTATGAACCGTATCTTTCATCCATACCTAGATCGGTTCGTAGTGGTCTTTATTGATGATATTTTGGTGTATTCCAAGACCAGTGAAGAACATGATGAGCATTTGAGGATTGTTCTGCAAACCTTAAGAGAAAAGAAGTTGTATGCTAAGTTGTCCAATTGTGACTTTTGGTTGAATGAGATTGCATTCCTTAGACACATAGTGTCAGCTGATGGGATTAGGGTGGATCCTAAGAAAATAGAAGCGGTGATGGAATGGAAGCCTCCTAGAAAAACAACTGAGGTCAGAAGTTTTTTGGGGCTAGCTGGGTATTATAGAAGATTTGTGGAGAGATTTTCATTAATAGCTGCTCCAATGACTAAGTTGTAACACAAGAATGTCAGATTTGACTGAAATGACAAGTGTCAGGCTAGTTTTGAGAAGTTGAAGGCTATGTTGACAGAGGCACCAGTATTAACACAGCCAGTGTCAGGAAAGGACTTTGTGGTTTACAATGATGCCTCTCATAATGGGTTAGGGTGTGTATTGATGCAAGAGGGGAAGGTGGTCGCTTATGCTTCCAGGCAGCTAAAGCCACATGAACAAAATTACCCTACCCATGATCTAGAACTTGCAGCAATTATCTTCGCATTGAAGATATGGAGGCACTACTTGTATGGTGAAAAGTGCTACATTTACACAGACCACAAGAGTCTGAAATACTTGCCAACCCAGAAGGAGCTCAACCTTAGACAGAGGTGATGGATTGAGTTCTTGAAGGACTATGATTGTGTAATTGACTACAATCCTGGGAAGGCAAATGTAGTTACAGATGCTTTGAGCAAAAAATCCATCACAGCTTTGAGATCATTGAATGCCCGTCTATCCTTGGCTCGAGATGGAGCTATTTTGGCTGAGTTGCAAGTGAGGCCAAACCTGCTACAGTAGATTTTAGATGGGCAAAAGGTAGATGAGAAATTAATGACTACTGTGAGTAAAATCTCAGAAGGGAAAACAACTGACTATGAGATGAAAGCAGATGGGTGTCTGTACTACAAAGGACGAGTATGTGTACCAGATGATGGGGAATTGCAAGCCAGTATTCTGAAAGAGGCACACACCAGTGTTTATGCTATACACCCAGGAAATACAAAAATGTATCATGATCTGAAACTTCAGTATTGGTGACCTAGTATGAAGAAGGACATAGCTGACAATGTGACTAAATGCTTAATATGTCAGCAAGTCAAGGCAGAACATCAAGTTCCATCGGGTTTGCTACAGCCTATATGCATACCTGAATGGAAATGGGATCGGGTCACCATGGATTTTGTAAGTGGTCCACCTCTCACCCAGAAGAAGCATGATGCAGTATGGGTGATAGTAGATAGATTGTGAAGTCGACACACTTTACCCGATGGGGTGACTACTCATTAGAGAAGTTAGCAGAATTGTATATCAGTGAGATAGTTAGACTGCATGGAATTCCACTTTCCATCATATCTGATCGAGACCCAAGGTTTACATTGAGATTTTGGAAGAAGTTGCATGAGTCCTTGGGTACACAACTCCACTTCAGCACAGCTTTCCATCCTCAGACGGATGGGCAATCAGAAAGAGTAATCCAGGTAAATAATTGAAACCAATTGAACTAATACACATATTGAACTGAAATGGTAATAATAATGTGAAATATATGTTAGGTCTTTGAGGATATGCTGAGGAGTTGTGTCATTGAATTTGAGGGAAGTTGGGATAGATACCTCCCACTGGCAGAATTTGCATACAACAATAGCTACCAAGCTAGCATCCAAATGGCCCCGTATGAAGCACTGTATGGGAGGAAATGTAGAACTCCAGTGTGCTGGACTGAATTGGGCGAAGATAAATTGGTAGGGCCAGACCTGGTGAAACAGACTGAGGAGAAGGTAAAACTAATCAAAGCCAATCTGAAGGTTGCCTCAGACAGACAAAAATCTTATGCCGACCTAAAGAGAAAAGAAATAGAATATGCGGTTGGTGACAAAGTGTTCCTCAAGGTGTTACCGTGGAAGAAGGTACTAAAGTTTGGAAGAAAAGGTAAGTTAAGCCCTGGTTCATTGGTCCATATGAAGTCACTGAACGTGTGGGTCCAGTGGCCTACAGGCTAGCTTTACCACCAGAGCTAGACAAGATCCACAATGTGTTCCACGTATCTATGCTAAGAAGATATCGCTCAGATCCTTCACATGTCATCTCCATGGGAGAAATTGAAGTACAACCGGATTTGACATATGAAGAAGAACCCATACGGATCCTGGCTCGGGAAGTGAAAGAGTTGAGAAATAAGCAGATTCCACTGGTGAAAGTGCTTTGGAGGCACCACAACACCGAGGAGGCAACTTGGGAAAGTGAAGAGACGATGAGGCAACAGTTCCCTCAACTGTTTGCATTAGGTAAATTTCGAGGACGAAATTTAAATTAGAGGGGAAGAGTTGTAACACCCTTCCTGTAGCAACTCCATACATTTACTATTCTGGTGACTAGTGTCGGTCTGGACAGTTAGAACGTCCGAAAAAATATTTAAACGAAAGTGATGAACCATAATTAACTCAAATATTAATAAGAAAAATTTAGAAAAAATTTTAGAAATAAAATACAACCAAGTTAAATGAGCCGGTGCCCAAGCGATGGGTAACCTAGTAGGAAGTTGCGATTCTCGCAGCTAGAAGACCTAGACCTGGGGAAAAATTCATAAAATAATTTTTGGGACTCTAGAGAAGGGTTATTGAGGTTTCTATGGCATTAGAATGCCAAGAAAATGCTTAGGAAAAATTTTTAATTGGTATAAATAATTTTAGTCTATTAAGCCAAACGGAGGGCATTTTAGTCATTTCATCTTCAGAGATGATTTTTGGCCGACTTGTCCAGTTAAGTAAATAATTATTATGACACAACATGTGAATAAATATTGCTAAAAATTAAATTGAAAATGAGTAGAGAAGAAAAGGAAAGAAAATGAGATTAAATGACAATTTTGACATCACATGATGTCATCAATCCTTTCCCCACCAATCACAATTAAGCTAGCCTATTAAAAAGGGATAATTGAGACAAAAATAAATAAAAGCAATCAGATTCATCTCCTTCCCCATTTCCAGCCATTTCCTCTTCCACACCCAAACTACCATTGAAAGCTTATCAAAGCTTCAATTCCCACCTGAAACCACCTCAAAACCCTAACTTGCCTTCATTAAAAATTATCCCTACCACTAGAGCAAGCTTTGGGCAGCAATTTGAAAGGAAGAAAGTGAAGTTTTTAAGCCTTGGAAAGTGCCTAAGTCAAGGTTAGTGCCAATTTATTCTAAAAATTTTGTGTATGGCTGCCATTGAACATGATGTTGGTGTTGTAAACTATGGATTGTATGTGTATGAAAATTTTAGTTGTTGGAGTTAGGGTTTGAGGCATAAAACTTAAATTTTGTTCATGTGTTGGTGAATGAAAGTTTAAATGGTCAATTAGTGACCATTTGGCTGTGTATAATGAGGAAATGAAGAGAGTTGTGGCTTGGTATTTGTGATTGGTAAGCTGCCTTGGCTGACCTGCACGACTGACCATGAGTCCAGCAGGTTTGGGTAGCCATAAATAGAGTTGTATAGGTTCAATTGGTATAAAGCTAATTGGGCATGAAACTAGACATATAATGGCACAACTTTGGTGAAGAAACCCTGCCCAGAAAACCAAACCAAGTTGGCCTAAAAATTGCCCTAATCCGGGTGACTTGCATTCTGCCTGGGCAAAATGACCAAATGAACAGTGTTTATTCATTTGGTGATAACTCAGCGTAGAAAGGTCTAATTGACCTGAAATGTTACCAGCAGAAATCTGAGACATAGACCTACAACTTTCATGAAGAATACAAATCCAAATTCTGATCATAACCTAGTCAAATTGCCAACCAAACTTAGGTTACCAAATCTGGCAGAACCAGTTTTGCCCAGAATTTGGATTCTGTCCAATCTGGCCAGTTTTGGTTTTTAAGCCATAACTTGAGCTAAAAAACTCCAAATGGAGTGATTCAAAAAAGGAAATGTAACTAGACAAAATAAGAAACAACTTTCATGAAGACAACTTTGCCAAATTCCTACTGTATAAATGACCAATGGAACAGTAAACATAAGGTTTAAAATATGAAAATTGTGAATAATTAACACTAACCTTAGAAATGGTATTGGTAACCAATACCAACAACTTTAGAATGCAAAATGTGGTATGTTGAGAGTATTAGAACCTATGTACCTATTATCTAGGCAAAAGTCAACATTTTAGTTGACCAATGAAATGAATAGTAACACCTAAACTTAAATTTCAAGAATTGTAAAGTTTAAAAGAGTAACATGCCCTAGTACACCTAGCAAGATTAGTTTGGATAGGTTGGCATGCCAATAGGGTTCAGTTAGCAGTACTACACATGGCATTATGCCATTCTGTGATTTCATGGCTTTTAGCCATTCTGACATTGTGTTGAGACTTGGCCTTGTGCCTAATGTTATTACAGCTTATTAGCTATTCTGTTGCACACCGGGAGACACATGTGTGAGTGCCAGTTTACCCATTTATCTAGTCCAGTCATCCAGTATAGGTTACTTGGGCAACCAAAAATGAAAATTGATAAATTTAATGAAATAATGAATATAACAAGTACTAAATAAATAAGACTACCAATGATTATCAAAAACTTGTCTGCATAAGACATCAATACACTCACTGCATATTTATTTTTTTATTAGTTCTTTTTATTTTATTATTGGCACCACTAAGCATTATTGCTTAGCGCGTCGCTTTTTGCCACGTGTAGGTTCTGGAGAGACAGACAGAGAGCCCAGCAGACCACAGACTGGGTGAGGTCACAGATCTGCCTAGCGTCAGAGTCACCTCTCATCTACAGTGCATCATTGGTTGGACCTTTAGGTCCCTTTTGAAATTATGTTTTTGCATTTTGTAATAGGTAGTAGTTTGTGATTTGTAAATTATGAACTCATGTAAATTAGTAAATTTATGTAATCATATGTTGATGTACATATTTGAAGAATTTTGTTAATTAATATAATTTGAGAATATCTTCATGAAATTTTAGTTGATTTTGAATTTGAATGAAATTGTGGATTAATGTTGAGAACTTGAAATGATTGCTAATGTTGAGACCATGTTGATGGTTATTGGAGTTTGAGAATGATTGGAAATGATTATTGGAAGTGTTTTTCACAGGTTACGAAGAACTGTTTTCTCCATTTTTAGCCTGCTCTGCCGAATTTTCTATAAAATTTTCGGAACCTCAAATAAATTATAATTTTAATAAATGACTTAAATGAATTATATTTCATAAATTGTACTTCATAACTATGAAAAAAATAAATTAGGAAGGATAAAAAATGATTGAATTAAAATAGGGTATTCCGGTACACTGCGTGGCATATCTTGCTCGGCTACACTGTAGACGGGTAAGGGGTGTCACAGAAGTTGGTATGAAGGTTGGAGGAGTTCAATTCTATGCTTATTAAATTGATGGTTGTATATCTAAGTATCCCCTGAAATGTGCTTTAAAATAGAGTTTTGTTTTGCTTGAGGACAAGCAAAAGTTTGATTTTGGGGGTATTTGATACACTTGAATTGTATAGATATTTTTAAGCACATTTGTATTCTAATTCATAGCATTTAAGCAAGTATTTTCATGCATAGTAGTTAATTTCATTAGTTTTTGTAAATTCTGTTACCAAGCCCTTAATTCCATGTTTTTTGCATTATTTCAGGTGTTTGGGTGAAGTCCCAAAGAATGGGAGTGCAAAGGAAAGCTTGGAGAGGTAAAAAGACAGAGAATTACTGCAGATACAAAGCACACAGGTCGTGTAAACCAAGCCCCAGACCCGTGTAACTCTCTGCCAGAAGAAAGCCAAGAGAATCGATGAGAAACACAAGTACACAGGTCGTGTAAGTAGACCCGTGTAATCTGCGGAGACCCGTGTAAGTCTCTATCGGACACAAGCTTGAAGAACCTTATGGGAACAATAGTACACGGCCCGTGTAACCAGGCTCGTGTAGTTGGCGCAGACCCTTGTAACTTTCTATGCCAAAATAAAATTTTGTAATTCTCCTCCAGCAAGTTACACAGCTCAACATTACAGGACCCATGTAGTGACACTCGGGCCGTGTGCTATGCTAGAGCAACCAATATAACTCGGATTCCCCTCTTGTTTTTGGATAAAAACGAGACTCTTAAGGCCCTTTGGACTCAAAGTGACATAACCCTAGAGCAACCAATATAAATAGAAAAGAAAACATAAGAAAAAGGGACGTTCGGAGGGAGTGCTATTGTTGGGCTCTATATCAGTACCAAAAGAAGTCTTCCAGCTAAAGCTCCACAAGATAAAAGCTGCAAACTCTCTTTGGTTCCTTCGTTTCATCTCCGTAGATAGATTTTTATTATTTTGTTTCTTCTGCATAACTCTCTTTTTATTATTTTTACTTTTTATCATGATATTTGCTGAACTCACCATGAGTGAGTAGTTTTCTTATTCTGGATTTGGGAGAGTAGCTCTTGTAATTATTATTATTATGGATGAACATTGAGTTTTATTTATTGGATTTGAGATTCATTTCTTGATTTAATTTCTTGTGATCTTAATGCATGCTATGTGCTGGTACCCACTTAGTCATGATTGTAGATGTTAATTGAAAGACTAAAAAGTGAAGATTAACATTAGAAAATCAAGATCTTAAACCTAGGAATTCTGACCTAGACATAGGATGATACCTTTGTGGAACTTCAAAATTGGTCAAAGATCCTAAATGATTCTAATTAATTTAATCACCATGAAAGTAGGGTTTGAGTTAATTAGAATACACCCAAGATGCCTCGAGAGAGGATTTAGGATAGCTTAGGACTGATTTCCATTAAGGAAAACGACCCTAAATTCAATAAATAAACTAGATAATATCCATAGTAAAATTCAAGTGTGAAATTTTAATTCTAGAATTGTTTCAATAAATCATTTCGTTTTAAGTTTACCATTCTAGTCTTTAAAGTTAACAAACTTCATTCCCTAAGTATTCGATAGCCTAGACAGTTAAAATTTCTGTGTAGATTGGTACTTGCTAAACAAAAAAAATCCTCGTGGGAATGATATTCTACTTATCACTTTATTACTTGTTAGCAATCCGTGCACTTGCAGTGATTGCAAAATAGCGAAACAAAAGGCAGAAGCAGCTCCTGCTGACAAGGGAAAGTGTTTTCACTATCAAAAGGATGGGCACTGGAAGAGGAACTGCCTAGAATACCTAGAATTGGTAAAGAGCAAGAAGGTAAGACCTTCTGAAGGTATAGCTGCTTCTTATTTCTTAGATTTTGGTATTGCTTGTCATACTAATTCTGCTTGGGTCATTAATACTGGTTCCAATTCACATATAATTTCTTATATGCAGGAACTTGTAAATCTTAGGAGATTGGATCATGGAGAAGTGAGGCTGAAGATTGGTGATGGATCAAGTGTTAATGCCAAAGCCATTGGATCTACTTCTCTTATTGCACATAATCATTTTGATGATAATGTTTTGTATTTAAAGGATGTTTTGTATGTACCCATCATGTATACAAACATCATTTCTATATCTAGTTTGACTAGAGAAGGTTATGAATTTAGATTAATAAATGATGTATGTACAGTTTATTATGGTAATAAAATTGTATGTTCGGGTTACTTGCAAAATGGTCTTTATTATGTTGATAATGAATGCAAGATAGCTCTAAGCACCGAATATAAAATTAATGCAACAGACAATGTCAACCTTAATCTAAAACAACTTTGGCACTTAAGATTGGGTCATGTAGCAGAAGATAGGATCACGAAATTGGAAAGGATGAAGATTTTATCCACTTTGGGAAATGAACCATCACCAACTTCTGAGTCCTGCCTTCAGGGCAAGATGACCAGAGCACCTTTTGTAGGACAAGGAAAAAGAGCTGAAGATATTTTAGAACTCATGCATAGTGATGTATGTGGGCCATTTAAAGAAATAGCTAGAGGTGGATATAACTACTTCATTACCTTCACTGATGATAAATCTCGGTTTGGGTATTTGTATTTAATGAAGTACAAGTCTGAATCTTTTGAAAAGTTCAAAGAATTCAAGGCTGAAGTAGAAAATCAAACAGCAAAGAGTATTAAAACCCTTTGATCTAATCGAGGTGGTGAATACTTAAGTACAGAGTTTTATGAGTTTCTTCGGTAACAGGGCATAATTTCACAATTGACCCCTCCTGGTACACCATAGTTGAATGGTGTGTCAGAAAGGAGAAACCGTACTTTGTTGGACATGGCACGGAGCATGATGAGTTTCACTGATTTGCCTATTTCCTTATGGGGATATGCATTGGAAACTGCATTGTACATTCTTAATAGAGTTCCAACTAAATCAGTTTCTTCTACACCATATGAGATATGGCATGGAAGACAACCATCCCTTAAACATGTTAAGGTATGGGGTTGTCCAGCTTTTATTAAAAAGTTAAAAACTGACAAATTGGAAATAAAATCAAAAAAGGTAGATTTGTTGGATGTCCAAAAGACAATTTTGGATATTATTTCTATCTTCCATAATCACAAAGAGTTGTGATTAGTAGAGATGTAATTTTCTTGGAAAAAAGAGTTTATTCAAGAAGGTGGCAAAGGAAGGAAGATAGAATTGGAATTAGAGAATTCCACAAATAACCAACAACCTACACCCATGGATGTTGATTCAGTGGGAGAGCCTATGCCTATAGATAATACATCCACAACACCGGTTCTTCGTAAATCTAGTAGAATATCTCATCCTCCAGAGAGATATGGATTTCTTCATTAGAATGAATAAGAGTTATTTATTCATGAAGAAGTTGATCATGGAGATGATCCTACTAGTTATGAAAAAGCTATATTAGATATAGATTCTTCAAAATGGCTAAAAGCTATGAAATCTGAAATGGATTCCATGCATAAGAACCAAGTTTGGGATCTTGTAGACCCACTTGAGGGTATTGTACCCATAGGATATAAATGGGTTTTTAAGAGAAAGATTGGTCCTGATGGAAAGGTAGAGACCTTTAATGCTAGGCTTGTAGCGAAAGGGTTTTGTCAAAGGGAAGGAATTGATTATAAAGAAACATTCTCCCCCATAGCCATGCTTAAATCCATAAGGATTTTTCTAGCTATTGCCGCACACTATGACTATGAGGTTTGGCAAATGGATGTCAAAACTGCTTTTCTCTATGGTGTTATTGAGGAAAACATATATATGGAACAACCCAAGGGTTTTGAATCCAAAGAAGGTTCCAACGTGTGCAAGCTTAAGAGATCCATTTATGGTCTTAAGCAAGCTTCTAGAAGCTGGAATAAATGTTTTGATGAAGCCATTAAATCTTTTGGTTTTATTCAAAACATTGATGAGCCATGTGTGTATAAGAAAACTAGTGGAAGTATGACTACTTTTTTAGTCTTTTATGTGGATGATATATTATTGATAGGCAATGATATTGGTATGCTAACATCTACAAAAACCTGGTTATCAGGTACTTTCTCTATGAAAGACCTTGGGGAAGCTACCTATATTCTAGGAATTTGGATCTATAGAGATAGATCGAAAAGAATAATAGGTTTATCCCAAAAGCTTTACTTGGAAAAGGTGTTGAAGAGGTTCAACATGCTTGATTCCAAGAGAGGATTGTTACCAGTTAGGCATGGGATTCACCTTTCTAAGGAACAGTCTCCCAAGACTCCTGAAGAAAGGGAAAAGATGGCCAAGATTCCTTATGTAACACCCTCCCGGTAGCAACTCCGTACATTCTACTGTTCCGGTGACCGGTGTCGGTCCGGACAGCTAGAACGTCTGGAAAAATATTTAAACTAAAGTGAGGAACCATAATTAACTCAAATATTAATAAGAAAAATTTAGGAGAAATTTTAGAAATAAAATACAACTAAGTCAAATGAGCCGGTGCCCAAGCGATGGGTAACCCAGAGGGAAGTTGCGGTTCTCGCAACTAGGAGCCCTAGACCCGGGGAAAAATTCATGAAATAATTTTTGGGACTCCAGAGAAGGGTCATTGAGGTTCCTATGGCATTAGAATGCCAATAAAATATTTAGAAAAATTTTTCAATCGGTACAGACAATTTTTGTCTGTTAAGCCAAACGGAGGGCATTTTGGTCATTTCACCTTCAGAGGTGATTTTTGGCCAACTTGTCCAGTTAAGTAAATAATTATTATGATCTAAAATATGAATAAATATTGCTAAAAATTAAATTGGAAATGAGTAGAGAAGAGAAGAAAAGAAAATAAAAGAAAATACCTAATTATGACATCATATGATGTCATTAAAAGCCTATCCACCAATCACAATTAAGCGCCACTTAAATTAACCTATTAAAGAGGATAATTGAGACAAAAAAAAACAAAACCCATCTGCTCTTCCTCACCCAAACTAGCGTCACTTTCTCTCCCAAAGCCATTCCACCATGAAAGCTTACTAAAGCTCCCAAACCTCACCTTATTTCACCTCAAAACCTTATCCTCTCTTCAATAAAAATTATACCCACACCAAGGAGAAGTGTTTGGCAGCTAAGAAAACAAAAGAAAGTGAAGAATTTACAAGGGAAAATTCTGCCCTACAAGAGGTTAGTGCCTATTTATACATAAATCTCTCTTATTCCATGTTAGAGACTTAAAATGAGTAAGGATTTGTGAATTAAATGAATAAAAGTTATGTGTATGTACACCATGAATTTCGGCAGCCCTACGGAAGGGATAAGATTGATTGTTTTGATGGACTTAGAGTGGACTAGAGATCATGATTAAAGAATATATATATGTGGATAATGAATTAGAGAGTTAATTAAGGTATCTTGTGTAAATTCATAATGGGAATTAGGGTTTTGGGAGTGAAACTTGGACTTTGCTTATGAAATGGTGAGTGAACATTCTAATGGTCAATTAGTGACCATTTGAGGTAAGTTGACTATAATTTGAAGTGAATTAGGGTATTACAAACTGAATTGGTATGCTGCCTAGTGAGGGCAGCAGGTGAGGCTGTGAGTCCAGCCTGTTTGGACTGCCATAACTCTGGCTGTGTAGGTTCAATTGGTGTTTGTCCAATTGTACATGAAACTAGACACATAATGGCACAATTTTGGTGAAGAAACCATGGCCAAAAGACCAAAGCAAGTGGACCAAAAACTGGTCCCAATCCGGATGTCCTGCAACCAGATTCTGCAGAATGACCAAATGAACAGTAATTATTCATTTGGCCATAACTCATTGTAGAATGGGCAAATTGACCTGAAATTTTTACAGCAACAAGTTAAGATATAGACAAACAACTTTCATGAAGAAACCTACCCCAAATTATGACTATAACCCATCCAAAAAGGCAGTTGCAGTCACTGTTTACTGCACTGTAGATATGGTCAATTCTGCAATTTTTCAATCCGGCCAGCTGTGGTTTTTGGACCATAACTGGAGCTACAAAACTCCAAATGGAGTGATTCAAAAAAGGAAATTCAACTAGACAAAATAAGAAACAACTTTCATGTTTACCATTTCCTCAAATTCCCACTATAACAGTCACTAATGGAACAGTAAAGTTAGGGTACAAAAACTGAAAATTCTGCTCCCTTAGTTCTAAGCTTAGAAATGGTATTGGTAATTAATTCCAACAAGTTTTGAATGCAAAATGTGGTACATTGGGAGTGTTAAAACCAATGTACCTATTTTCTATCCAAAAGTCAACATTTTTGTTGACCAATGAAGTGAATAATGACACCAAAACTTGAAATTCAAAAATTGAAGAATTCAAAAGTATCAAATGCCCTAGTATACCTAACAAGATTGGTTTGGATAGTTTGGCATGGCAATAGGGTTCAGTTAGCAGTACTACACATGGCATTATGCCATTCTGTGATTTTATGGCTTTTAGCCATTTTGACATTGTGTTGAGACTTGGCCTCGTGCCTAATATTATTCTGACTTGTTAGTTGTTACATTGCACCGGGAGATACATATGTGACCGATGGTGTGACGGCTCGAGGTACTTGATACCCAAAGTGCGGTTACCCGTTTATCCATCCGATCGTCAAAGATAGGTTACTTGGGCAACCAAAAGAATGAAAGTGGATAAAGTTAACGAAATAAATGATTATAACAAGTACAAAACCAGTAAAACATCGATACATTCAATACATATTTATTTTCTGCTATTTCCTTTTATTTTATTATTGCACCACTAAGCATTATTGCTTAGTGCGTTGCTTTTGCCACGCGTAGGTTCTGGAGATACTGATCGAGAGCCCAGTAGACCGCAGACTGGGTGAGACCGTCCTGCAGCTCTGCATAGTGTCCGTGTCACCTCACCATCTTTAGTGCATTGGTAGGACACTAGGTTTCATTTTGGTATTTTGTAACTAATTTTTATTTTCTCATATGTAATTGAACTTATGTAATGTATTTTGATGTTCATGTAAATAATGAAAATTTTGGTTATGAATGTAAAATTTGAGTATTTATTTATTGCTTGTATATGAGTATCATGAGAAATGAATGTTTGAGTAATGGAAAGGTTGTCGAAAATCATATTGAGACTTTGTTGATAAAATGGAGTTGGGATTGTTTGAAAATGATTTTGGAAGTGTTTTTCACAGGTTCCGAAGAACTGTTTTCTCCATTTTTAGCCGGTACTCTGCCGGATTTTCTATAAAATTTTCGGAACCTCAAATAAATTATAATGTCAATAAATGACTTAAATGAATTATATTTCACAAGTTATATTCAAAACTATGATAAAAAATAATTAAGATAAAATAGAGTGTTCCGGTACACCATGTGACATATCTTACTCGGATATACTGTAGACGGGTAAGGGGTGTCACATTTAGTGGTATCAGAGCACGGTTTAGGCGTTTCTGGGCCTAGATTGAGTCCATACCATGCATTGCATTTGTAAGAGTCAAGGTGACACTAATGCAGATCTGTTTGTCTTTGTTATTTTGAATAGGATATGGACCCTACATCTCAGAGAGCAGTTGAGGAGGAAGTGGAGAGTCATGCTCCACCTGCAGCAGCTGAGACTGGGGGTAGGGGAGAACCTACTCCACCAGCTCAAGCAGAGCCTGCTCAGCCTCCACAGGCCGTGTTTCAACAAATGGCCGAATTCTTTAAACAAATGGCTGGGGTAATGCCACCACCACCACCACCTCCACAACCAAAATCACACCTGGAAAAGTTGAGAAAGTTTGGAGCAGTGGACTTCTTTGGCAAGAGAGAAGATGATTCTGTTGCAGCCGAAAATTGGTTGAACAGAACAGGCAGAGTTTTAAAACAACTCCACTGCACTCCAGAGTAAAACTTGGAAGCTGCCATATCTCTACTGCAAGATGATGCATATGAATGGTGGGATACTGTGTCCAGTGAAGTACAGCCAGAAATAGTAACTTGGGACTTCTTCCTCTCCGAATTTAAGAAGAAATATGTGGGTAGTATATACCTGGAAGAGAGAAGAAGAGAGTTCATTAATCTGAGGCAGAAACAACTGTCAGTGGCTGAGTATGAGAAGGAATTCGTCAGATTAAGCCGCTACGAAAGGGAGATAGTCCCTAATGAAGCTGAAAGATATAAGAGATTTGAAGAGGGATTGAATGATAATATAAAGATTATGATCACTGCCTTGGGGATCACAGACTTCACCAAGTTAGTGGAAGCTGCAATAAAAGTTGAAAAAGTAAGAATAAGTGAGCAGACCAAAAGAGAGAGACAGCAGAAGAGGGGGCCAGGTCAATCTAGTTCATCTCCTGCATTTGGCAAGAAGTTCAAGGGTCCATCTACACAGAGTTCAGGTCAACCACAAGGTCAGGGTCAGTCTCAGGGGCCCAGGCCACAGTTTACCCCTAGGAGAGGTCAGTCCACACCATCAGTGGGCAGCTCTCCAGGGATGGGGTTCAGGGGACCAGCCTCAGCATCTTCTGCATGTCCACATTGCCTGAAGTGGCATAAGGGGGAGTGTTGGAGAGTGACTGTTGCCTGCTTAAGGTGTGGGTCAACAGAGCATCAGTTGAAGAACTGTCCACGTAGAACCACTATAGCTGCTCCAACACAAGCGATGCACCTACTCCCGCACCACAAAGGGTAGGAAATCTGTAAATCGAGGCAGTGGGACCATCTCAGAGGCCTGCATCTAAGCGCCAGAGAGGCTCGATAGCAACCACTGCGAGCTTATGCCATGAGAGCTCAGGAGGAGCAACATGCCGGGCGTCATCGAGTGCGTTCTCCTCTACAATACACTTGTGCATGCATTGGTGGATCCAGATCCACTCATTCATACATCTGCATCAACCTACCCGTAGAAAGGGGATACTAGTAAGGGAGAGTGACCAAGACATTACGGTCACTAATCCATTGGGCCACCAGTGTAGTGGTGAACAAAGTATACAAGGGTTGCCGTTAAGGATTCAGGATATGAATTCTTGGCGAACTGATTGAGTTGCCTTTCCATGAGTTTGACGTGATTTTGGGAATGGACTGGTTGTCACGTCATCGTGCAATAGTTGATTGCAAATTGAAGAGAATTTCTTTGAAAACTCACGGGATGATGAGATCACGGTTGTGGGGAAAGGACGATTTCTTGTCCAATGTCATCTCAACCACGATTGCAAGAAGAATGATGAGAAAAGGCTGTGAAGCCTACCTAGCACATGTGGTGGATACTAGGCAGGCTAAGCCAAACCTGAGTAATATACCCACAGTAAAAGACTTCCCAGATGTGTTTCCTGAAGAATTACCTGGTTTGCCACCAGCAAGGGAAGTTGAATTTGCTATAGAGACAACTGCCGATGCAAAGACCCATTTCCATTGCTCCTTATAGGATTGCACCCAGAATTGAGGGAGTTGAAAACTCGATTGCAAGAGTTGCTTGATAAGGGGTTCATACGCGATGTGTCACCATGGGGAGTTCCAAGGTTATTTGTGAAAAAGAAGGATGGGACTTTGAGGCTTTGCATTGATTACCGGTTGAATAAAGTGACCGTGAAGAACAAATATCCGTTGCCTAGAATTGATGATCTGTTTGATCGGTTGAAGGAGCAGGAGTATTTTCTAAGATTGATCTCGGTCGGTATCATCGATTGAGGGTGAAGGATGCGGATGTGCCAAAGATCGCATTCAGACCCGATATGGGCATTATGAGTTCCTAGTGATGCCCTTTGGCCTAACAAATGCACCAGCGGCATTCATGGACCTTATGAACCGTATCTTCCATCCACACTTAGATCGGTTCGTAGTGGTCTTTATTGATGATATTTTGGTGTATTCTAAGACCCGGGAAGAACATGATGAGTATTTGAGGATTGTTCTGCAAACCCTGAGAGAAAAGAAGCTGTATGCTAAGTTGTCCAAGTGTGACTTTTGGTTGAATGAGATTGCATTCCTTGGACAGATAGTGTCAGCTGATGGGATTAGGGTGGATCCCAAGAAAATAGAAGCAGTGATGGAATGGAAGCCTCCCAAGAATACAACTGAGGTCAGAAGCTTCTTGGGGCTAGTTGGGTATTACAGAAGATTTGTGAAGGGATTTTCCCTAATAGCTGCTCCAATGACCAAGTTGTTACACAAGAATGTTAGATTTGACTGGAATAATAAGTGTCAGACCAGTTTTGAGAAGTTGAAGGCTATGTTGACAGAGGCACCAGTGTTAACACAGCCAGTGTCAGGAAAGGACTTTGTGGTCTACAGTGATGCCTCTCATAATGGGTTAGGGTGTGTATTGATGCAAGAGGGGAAGGTGGTCGCTTATGCTTCCAAGCAACTAAGGCCATATGAACAGAATTACCCTACCCATGATCTAGAGCTTGCAGCAATTATCTTCGCATTGAAGATATGGAGGCATTACTAGTATGGTGAAAAGTGCTACATTTATCAGACCACAAAAGTCTGAAATATTTGCCAACTCAGAAGGAACTCAACCTTAGACAGAGACGATGGATTGAGTTCCTGAAGGACTATGATTGTGTAATTGACTACCTCCTGGGAAGTTCTCCATTCCACCTATGGGACAAAACCATGAGGCTTATGGCCAAAGCGGACAATTCCTCTAGTGGTTTGAGCCCGATCGTTACACCTTATGCTTCGGCTATAGGAAGTCCAATGTATGTCATGCTGTGTACTAGGCCTGATATTGCCTATGCTGTTAATATGACTAGCAGGTTTCAATCCAATCTAAGTTTGGAACACTGGATAGCTGTCAAGAATATCCTTAAATACTTGAGAAGAACTAAGGATTTATTATTGATATATGGAGGAAATGAACTTCAACTAGAAGGATTTACAAATTCTGATTTTCAATCAGATATTGATGATAAAAAGTCTGTCTCAGGGTTTGTATTTTTGTGTAATGGAGGCACTGTCTGTTGGAAAAGTTTCAAGCAGACAACTATAACAGACTCCACTACTGAAGCCGAATATGTTGCTACATGTGATGCTGTAAAAGAGGCTGTTTGGATCAAGAAGTTTGTTTCAGAACTAGAAATGGTTCCTTCCATTGAGTTAGCAGTTCCTCTCTACCATGACAACAATAAAGCCATTACACAGGCAAAGGAGCCTAGGTCTCACCAACGATCCAAACACATAGAGCGGCGATTTCATATTATCAGAAAGATAGTTGGAAGAGGCGACATCGCCATGTAAAAAATAGCCTCAGCTGACAACCTGGCTGATCTACTGGCCAAGGCCATGACACAGGAATAGCTAGACAGACATCTTGAGAAGATGGGTCTTAGATACTCTAGTGAAAGGCTCTAAGCCAAGTGGGAGATTGTTAGTTGTGTGTGCCCTAGAGCATGCACTAATCTTGTAACTTGTAAATAACATTGTAAATATATTAATGGCAATAAACATTTCATTTAGATGTTGTATATATTTAATAACATATTTATTTGAAATTGTCCATTAGTAATATGTCATATATTCTATTCTTATGAGATAAGAATATGAGTGACAGAATATATGGGACATTTGCTATAAATAAGAGTTCGCAGCTAAAGGATATTTTTGTGGGCACATTATATCCAAAGATTTGCCACCTCTTTTTATCTCCATTGATCAGTATGAGATACTGATGTATATGGAATGGTGAGTCACGTGCCATCTGATATGAGATATCGGGATAAATATAGTGGACACTTATGAGATAAGTAAGTCGAACTTGTGACGTACAGATAACATGAACATGGCGTTTACTCGAGTTAATAAAATTATCTGTGTCATACTAGTACATATAATCCTTAGACCTGAAATGACACGGTTGTCTCTTATATGGGTGGTTTGAGTTTGATACCACTTACATATCTATACTATGTATGGGTATTTTGGTGTGTGTTGGCTCAAATTAGTTATATGTTGGGACAGGTGTTTAGTCAAGAGGGGATCTGTAGCCTTAAGTAAACAGGGTTAAAAGTCCTATGTAGATTTGAGCTGTTCTTGACAAGATTAAGTTCCTAGCCAAGACGAATGATTTTTTCAAGAAAGGTGTTTCCTAATGGTAAAGTCTTATATGTTAAGAATCAAATTTCAAATGAGTGCATAAGATTTCATGATAAGGGGTTTGACTCCACCATGACGCTTAATGGGATTGGGACATAATACGAAAGGATTTTAGTGCATGATCATGTATGATTAAAGGTTTATTTTAAGATATTTCTTGTTGCTACTTGGAAAGCCATGGCATGCTATGCTAGGTGTCAGCCATGGTCTATGAGATGCCTAAAATGATTTGGCGAAATCATTTGCGGTTTGGAAGAGTTATAATGATATTAAGAGTTAATATCATTTCTCATTGCCAATTAGTAATGAGCCTAGTAAGTCACACGCCTACACAAGTTTTACCACCAAGTAAATTATGATTTAATTGATTAATTAAAGAGTCTAATTAATTAATTAAATAGATTTGATTTGCGATAAGATTGCAAAGTCTCCAGCATAACTTGAAATCAAATCTTAGACATTGGATGTATGATGTAAATTGAATTTAATTAATGGAGATTAATTGATAAATTAATTTATATGTGATATAAATTAATTTGAGAGAGAAATTACTATTTTGGGTTGAGAACTCAAAATTCAATACAAGGGCAAAATGGTAATTTTACATTGTGACACATGGCACCATGAGATGGTGACACGTGGCACCTATAGATGTGTGCCATTTGTCTTCCATGTGATGGAAGATGATATTTGATCATATAATCTTGCATTGACACTTGTTTTAATGAGTTTAAGACACACTAAAAGCAAGATGGAATAGGATCATGACATGTGGCATACTATTAACTATTTTGTCTCTTGTATATAAATACAAGATAAGAAGGATGGCTAGATGGGGTGTGATTTCTCTCTCCTTCTCTTCCTTGTTGGACGGCAAAGGAAGCTCTTCTTTTTCTCTCAACTTTCTTCCATTGATTCAATAGAAAAAGCTTGTTTTTCTTTGAATCAAAATTACTAGAAATTGTTTCTAGTAATGTACATCCAACATAAATTACCTAAAAGCAAACACCCTAATTGTTAGTGGTTGACAAATACTTAAGAGAGGATTTGGGTTGCCTAAGGTGATCTTGGTGGTAGCTTGTGGTGGACAAGCTAGAGGAGCTACAATTGGAGTTCTAGAGCTACCAAAGGGAGCAAGAAGTGTGATTCTGCGCCTTTGAGGTTAGTCTTCTTCAAACCCTTTTTAATCTAGGGTTGAATTAGTTTAATTTTTAAACTACAATCTTTAATGGCAAATGAAAGAATCATGCATATTAAAAGTGTGCTTTAACATGCTTTAGGTGCTTAAGATTGGTTAGGATCATAAAACATATTGTATGTTTGCATTAAACCCTAGAAAAATTTTTGACCTTCAATTCTACCTTAATCCGGGGAGTGAAGACTCTCAAATGCTAGTCCTCTAGCATGTCCACACTAGCACTTGACCAAAGCAACCTTAAACAACCAAGAACTCTTCCTTGTTCTTCAAAAGTATAGCAGCCAAGAAGAAGGGAAGAAGAGTATGTTTTGTTTCAAGTGTTTTCTAAGTGGAAGTGAGGAGAAACAATTTCTCCAAGGATTTAATCAAGAAAGGCAATAACTTGTCTTCTTGAATTTTAACAAGGATGAAGATGAAACTAAAAATACGGAGGGAAGACTCAAAAGTGGCCGGTTGGTATGAAGGAGAAGAAGAAGACACATTTTCTCTCTTCTTATCCTTAATTAAATATCTCAACTTTTCAATTAATAAACTTAACAAATGGTGATGGATAATTGGCTAATCCAAATTCTTATCCCAATCTTATTAGTCCATTTGTTACCATTAAGTATTAATTAAAAAAATAAGATTTAATTAATTACTATTAATTATGGCAAGATTAATTAATTAATCATCATTAACTTAATTAATCTTAATCTTCCATTGACCTAGTCAAAGAGTTAAACTTTGACCAAGTCAAAATTCTCCAAAATTCATCTTCTTTCTCTTGTAAATTTTCAAGTTTATATTTAAATATTTTAAATATTAACTTGTATACTTCCTTAGGCAAATTTAGTTTCAAGTCATGCTATGGACTTTGCAATCTCATTGCAAACTAAATTTATTAATTCAATTAATCAATTAACCAAACTAATTATGCTTTGGTCAAAATGCTATCATGTGTGTGTGACTTACTAGGTTATTACTAATTGGCAATGAGGATCACATTAACTCCTTAATATGATTGAAACCGTTCCAAACTTAAAATGAAATACCAATTTCATTCAAGTTCTCATAAGTTATAATTGACATCTAGCATTATGTATTATGACTACCCAATTAGTTATAAATTACATCTCCAATTCATGAACCCTTAATCATATGTGCCATGCACTAGAATCTCTCCGTTACAAAATCCCAATTCCAGTTGGAGTCATGGTTTATGTCAAACTCCTATTGCATCGAATGTAATGTTCTCTTTTAATTCTTGTTCTTGATTAATTAGACTTTCTTATAAAAAATCCTTTTCTGGCTAAGTCTATCTGTCCTGGCTAAGAACTTGAATCATCAAGAACAATTAAATGAACATAGGATTTTATCCCTATTTACTTAGGGTAATAGATCCCATCTTGACTAACACCTATCTCCATATATAACTAGTAGGAGCCAACACATGCCCATATACTTATACATAGTACAAGTATGAAAGCAGTATCAAACTCAAACTACCTATATACAAGATAACTGTGTTATCTTAGGTCAATGGATTATATGCACTAGTATGATCTTTACGACATTGCATTGACAAGAGTAAACTCCATGTGCATGTCATAAGTGTCACTGGTTTGGCCTACCTATCATATAAGTGCCCATTATATTTGTTTTATGGCATGAGACTCACCATTCCATCCCATTAGTTTCTCATACTAATCCATGGAAACAAACATGAATGACAATATTTTCAGATGGATCATGTCTTATATGAAGTATCCTAGATTGCGAACCATAATTTATAATATTTGTGCAAGTATGTTCTGTCACTCATATTCTTAACACCTTAAGAATAGAACATCTAACAAAATATTAAAGGACTTTTTTCATTAAACATAAACAGTTTATATTAACAGAAAAGAATATCTGCCTTTATTGATAAATAAATATTTACAAGATACAAATAAATGATATGCTCTAGGGTATACTACTAACACGTTGGTGTCAATTGGTTTATGTGTGAAGTGTGGTATTCCAATCATCTTGTAAAAAAAAATTAGGCACCTTTTCTTCTTTGATTTATAACCACACCTCTGCTCTCCCTTGTTTAGACTGATCCTAGTTAATGTAAATGAATGGGAATAAACTTCTTGTTAGAATAATTTTGAACTTTAGTTTATTAATGTTGCATGTTAAAGTTAGTATTTAGATTAATTTTGGAAAACTTTGTTTAGTGAGCTGTGAGATTGAGTTTCATTTATTTGATAAAGTTATAAGGTGCATCCCACTCATTTCCTTCTTTGAAAGTGTGAAGATTTGGATTTTGTGAAAGTGGGTATTGATCCCTCTACCTATAAACTTCATATGGGGACATAGATTTTGATAAGTGCATAATTTATTAATTTTACTTTCATCACATTTAGTGTTTATAGGGTATCTTTATGCCTAATTCAGTTGATTAAAGTATAATTATCTATTAGGCATATGTTTAGAGAGTTGTTGAAATAATTGTGTTAAATGGAGAAATTTTTAGCATGTGCATTAATTTGACTCTTGCTGTATTTTTCAGGATTTTAGTGAAGTTCCATAGCATAAAAGTGTGGAAGGAAGCTTGGAAAGGTAAAAGGATTGAGAAGTATTGCTGATACAAAGTACACGTGTCGTGTAAGCACAGCCACAGACCCGTGTAACATTCTGCCAGAAGAAATCCAAAGAGCCGAGGAAGAAACAAAGTACACGGGCAACGTAACTTGACCCGTGTAACCTTCTGTGTCAATGCAAGACATACCCATTCAGCTCCAGTAAGTTTCACAGCCCTGGGCCATGTAGGGATACACGGGCCGTGTGTCCGTTGACAATCTGTTTTCTGATTTTGCTCCAGTTGCAGTTTTTTACAGAGAGAAAGATTCCTAACACCTCAGGGACTCTGAAAACCTAACCCTATGCCATTTATTATAAATAGAAGAGGCATTCAAACCCTCAAGAGTGGCCTCCAACACCTTCATTCGATATACATTCTAGATTTCTTCAATTTTCTACTTTATTTTTCTGTAAGCCATAAACATGAGTGGCTAAGTTCTTAAATCAGTTCAAGAGATTCAAGTTCTTTTGCGTGATTTGTGAGACCAGGTTCTTAATTTAATTTATGTCTTTTGAATATCTATTGTTTTCTGATTTCATTGTCTTTGATCTATTGAATGATTTGCTAAAAATGCCTATTAGTTAATTGTTTGATGTGATCAATTGCTAGTTCATCTTTATAATCCGTAATTGTTGTGTAAGATTAAACATGAGTAGCAATTATGTTTTATTGATTATGATCCCAGTTTTTGATAATAACCCAAGGAAGCAATACGGTGAATTAAATGATTTATACTTCATAAATTATTGTTTAGCTTAACTACTTCCTATTCTTAAAGCAGTTATTAATTTGATGAGGATTGCTTAATACCAATTCAGTTAATAATTAGAGTCAACAAGAGTGCTGGGCTTGAATTGATGAGTATAGGGAAGTTAGGGATTTTACCTCGCCGTTTGGTAAATCTATGTTAAGTATTTAATAAGAGATAATTGTATTTCTTTTATCTATGATCGAATTAATGATTGGTGTAACACCCTCCCGGTAACAACTCCGTACATTCTACTGTTCCGGTGACCGGTGTCGGTCCGGACAGCTAGAACGTCCGAAAAAATATTTAAACTTAAGTGAGGGACCAAAATCAACTCAAATATTAATAAGAAAAATTTAATAAAAATTTTAGAAATAAAATACAACCAAATTAAACGAGCCGGTGCCCTAGCGAGGGGTAACCAGAGGGAAGTTGCGGTTCTCGCAACTAGGAGCCCTAGACCGGGGGAAAAAATTGTAAAATAATTTGTGGGACTCCAAAGAAGGGTTACTGAGGTTCCCATGGCATTAGAATGCCAAGAAAATATTTAGAAAAATTTTTCAATCGGTACAGACAATTTTGACCCGTTGAGCCGAACGGAGGGCATTTTGGTCATTTCGCCTTCAGAGGTGATTTTTGGCCGACTTGTCCAGCTAAGTAAATAATTAATATGACATAAAATATGAAGAAACATTACTAGAAATTAAATTGAAAATGAGTAGTGGAGAAAAGAAAAGAAAAATACAACATATGCAATTTATGACATCATTGTGATGTCATTTAAAATTACTAACCAATCACAATTAAGCCATCATTTGACTAATTAATAAAAAGACTAAATGAAGACCAAATAACCAAAAATTGCAGCAGCCATCTCCCTCCCCAAAAAGCCAGCCGAAACCTTGATTGCCCTAAACCTCCATTAATCCTTCAACCAAAGCTCAAGTTCTCCCCTTATTTCACCATAAATTTCCCTACTCTATTCACTAAAACTTATCCCCACATAACAAGGTGTCTCTAGGAAGCCACAAAGAAGAGGAATTCTAGAGTTTTCACAAGCTCAATAAGTTGAGCAAAGAGGTTAGTGCTATACTTTCACTCTCACTCCTTTAATCCTTGTTAGAGCATCATTTTAAGTTAAGAAATTATAAGAAAATGAAGTAAATTATATATGTTAGGGCATCTTCAAATTTTCGGCAGCCCTAAGGAAGGATGAGTGTGATTGTTTTAATGAATTTAGAGTAGATAGAAATGATGTTTAACGTATGAATATGCATGGATGTTGAGCTAGTGTGCTAATTGAGGTTTATGGGTAAATTGAATTGGACATTAGGGTTTTGAGAAGTAAAAAATTGACTTGGCTTATCAAACTGTTAAAGAACACTCTAATGGTCAATAAGTGACCATTTGAGGTATGTTGACCATAAATTGGACTGAAAAATAGTATGGCAAAGTGAAGGTGTAATCTGCCCTAGGACAGCAGCAATGGACTAAAATTTCAGTCCAATTACACAGCCATAACTTTGGCTGTGTTAGTCCAATTGGTGTTTGGCCAATTGGACATGAAACTAGGCTTACAATGGCACATTTTTGCTGAAGAAACCATGCCCAAAAGACCAAAGCAAGAGGACCAAAACTTGGCCCCAATCCGGATACCCTGTAACTGATTCTGCAGAATTGACCAAATAAACAGTAACTGTTCATTTGGCCATAACTCACTGTAGATTTGGTCAATTGACCTGAAATTTTTACAGCAACAAGTAAGACATAGACAAACAACTTTCATGAAGAAACCTACCCTAAATTATGGCTAGAACCTAACCCAAATGGCAGTGGCAGTCACTGTTCATGTTACTGTAGATATGGTCAATTCTGCAGATTGGCAATCCGGCCAGCTGTGGTTTTTGGACCATATCTGGAGCTTAAAAACTCCAAATGGAGTGATTCAAAAAAGTAAATTCAACTAGACAAAATAAGGAACAACTTTCATGTTTGTCATTTCTTCAAATTCTCACTGCAACAGTGCTTAATGGAACAGTAAACATATGCTTCAAAAACTGAAATTTTCTGCCCTCTTGGATTTAAGTTAGAAATGGTAATGGTGACCAATTCTAACAAGTTTTAAATGTAAAATGTGGTATGTTGGGAGTGCCAAAGTCAATGTACATAATTTCTATCCAAAAGTCAACATTGTTGTTGACCAATGAGGTGAATAGTGACACCAAAACTTGAAATGCACAAATTGAAGAATTTAAAAGTTTCAAATGCCCTAGTATACCTAACATGATTGGTTTGGATAGTTTGGCATGCCAATAGGGTTCAGTTAGCAGTACTGCACATGGCAATATGCCATTCTGTGATTTCATGGCTTTTAGCCATTCTGACTTTGCATTGAGACTTGGCCTTATGCCTGAGATTATTTACAGCTTGGTAGCTACATTGCACACCGGGAGATGCATATGTGACCGATGGTGTGACGGCCCGAGGTACTAGATACCCAGTGCCAGTTTACCCGTTATCCAGTCCAGTCGTCTAGTGTAGGTTACTTGGGGCAACCAAATGAATAAAAGTGGACAAAGTAAATGATATACAAATACCAAACAAATAAAACATATACATTCACTACACATTTAATTTCTTGCTATTTTTTTTATTATATTATTGCACCACTAAGCATTATTGCTTAGCGCGTTGCTTTTGCCACGCGTAGGTACTGGAGATACAGATCGTGAGCCCAGTAGACCACAGACTGGGTGAGTCCATCCTGCAACTCTGCACAGTGTCCGTGTCACCTCAACTTCTGCAGTGCATTGGTAGGACACTAGGTGTCATTTTGACATTTTGTAACTTAATTTTGATTTTCTCATATGTAATTAAACTTGTGTAATGTATATTGAGGTTTATGTAAATTATGAAAATTGTATTTGTGAATGGAAAGGTAAATGGTTATTTATGATTTATATGTGATCATCACATGTGATGGATAATTGAGAATTGAAATTGAAATGTTGAGATCTTGATATTGAGTTTTGTGATGATATTGGAGTTGAGAATGAATGAATTTGTTTATTGGAAGTGTTTTTCACAGGTTCCGAAGAACTGTTTTCTCCATTTTTAGCCGGTACTCTGCCGGATTTTCTTTAAAATTTACGGAACCTCAAATAAATTATGATTTCAATAAATGACTTAAATGAGTTATATTTTACAAGTTATATTCAAAATTATGCTGAAAATTAATTAGGGTATATTAGATGGTGCCGGTACACCGTGTGACATTACTTACTCGGGTATACTGTACACGGGTAAGGGGTGTCACATTTAGTGGTATCAGAGCACGGTTTAGGCGTTTCTGGGCCTAGATTGAGTCCATACCATGCATTGCATTTGTAAGAGTTGAGGTGACACTAATGCAGATCTGTTTGTCTTTCTTATCTTGAATAGGATATGGACCCTTCATCTCAGAGAGCCGTTGAGGAGGAAGTGGAGAGTCATGCTCCACTGCGGCACCGAGGACTGGGGCATGAGAGAATGCGCTCGCCCGACTCAAGCAAAGCACCTTTCAGCCTCCACAGGCCATGTTTCAGCAAATGGCCGATTTCTTCAAACAAATGGCCGGGGTAATGCCAGCACCACTACCACTAGCTCCACAGCAGAAATCACACCTGGAAAGGCTAAGAAAGTTTGGAGCTGTGGACTTCTATGGCAAGAGAGAAGATGATTCTATTGCAGCCGAGAATTGGTTGAACAGAACAGGCAGAGTTCTAAAACAACTCCATTGCACCCCAGAGCAAAATTTAGAGGCTGCCATATCTCTGTTGCAAGATGATGCATATGAGTGGTGGGACACGGTGTCCAGTGAAGTGCAGCCAGAAGCTGTAACTTGGGACTTCTTCCTCTTTGAATTCAAGAAGAAATATGTGGGTACTGTATACCTGGAAGAGAGAAGAAGAGAGTTTATTAACCTGAGGCAGAGACAGTTGTCAGTGGCTGAGTATGAGAAGGAATTTGTAAGATTGAGCCGCTATGGAAGGGAGATAGTCCCTAATGAAGCTGAAAGATGTAAGAGATTTGAAGAGGGACTGAATGACAACATAAAGATTATGATCACTGCTTTGGGAATCACTGACTTCACTAAGTTAGTGGAAGCGGCAATAAAGGTTGAAAAGGTTAGAATCAGTGAGCAGACTAGAAGGGAAAGACAGCAGAAGAGGGGCCCAGGTCAGTCTAGTTCAGCTTCTGCATTTGGGAAGAAGTTCAAGGGTCCTCCTGCACAGAGTTCAGCTCAGCCACAGGGTCAGGGTCAGTCTCAGGGGCCCAGGCCACAGTTCACCCCTAGGAGAGGTCAGTCCACACCATCAGTGGGCAGCTCTCTAGGGATGGGGTTCAGGGGACCAGCCCCAGCATCTTCTGCATGTCCACACTGCCTGAAGTGGCATAAGGGGGAGTGTTAGAGAGTAACTGGTGCCTGCTTGAGGTGTGGGTCAACAGAGCATCAGTTAAGGAACTGTCCACGTAGAACTACTACAGCTGCTCCAACACAAGCAGACAGACCTGCTCCTGCACCACAGAGAGGTAGAAAATCTGGTAAATCTGAGGCTGTGGGACCATCACAGAGGCCTGCATCTGAGCCAACAGAGAGGCCTGACAGTAGACCACCAGCAAAGGCTTATGCTATTAGAGCTCAGGAGGAGCAAGATGCCCCGGACGTCATCAGGAGTACGTTCTTCCTCTACACTACACCTGTGCATGCATTGGTAGATCCAGGATCTACTCATTCCTACATTTGCATCAACCTACCCATAGGAAGGGGGATACTGGTAGGGGAGAGTGACCAAGACATTCTGGTCACTAATCCATTGGGTCACAGTGTGGTAGTGAACAAAGTATATAAGGGTTGCCCGTTGAGGATTCAGGGGTATGAATTCTTGGCAGACCTGATTGAGTTGCCCTTCCACGAGTTTGACGTGATTTTGGGAATGGACTGGTTGTCACGTCATCAGGCAATAGTTGATTGCAAATTGAAGAGAATTTCCTTGAAAACCCCTGAGGGTAATGAGATCACATTTGTGGGTGAAAGGACAGATTTCTTGTCTAATGTTATCTCAGCCACAGTTGCAAGAAGAATGATGAGAAAAGGCTGTGAAGCCTACCTAGCACATGTGGTGGATACTAGGCAGGCTAAGCCAAACTTGAGTGACATACCCACAGTAAGAGACTTCCCAGAGGTATTTCCTGAAGAGTTGCACAGTTTGCCACGAGAAGAAGTTGAATTTGCTATTGAGACAACTGCCGATCTGACACCCATTTCCATTGCTCCTTATAGGATGGCACCCACTGAATTGAGGGAGTTAAAAACTCAGTTGCAAGAGTTGCTTGATAAGGGGTTCATACGCCCCAGTGTGTCACCATGGAGAGCTCCAGTGCTGTTTGTGAAAAACAAGGATGGGACTTTGAGGCTATGCATTGATTACCGGCAGTTAAACAAAGTGACTGTGAAGAACAAATATCCGTTGCCTAGAATTGATGATCTGTTTGATCAGTTGAAGGGAGCAGGAGTATTTTCTAAGATTGATCTCGAATCGAGGTATCATCATTTGAGGGTGAAGGATGCGAGATGTGCCAAAGGCGCATTCGGGACGATATGGGCATTATGAGTTCCTAGTGATGCCCTTTGGCCTAACAAATGCACCAAATATTCATGGACCTTATGAACCGTATCTTCCATCCACACTTAGATCGGTTCGTAGTGGTCTTTATTGATGATATTTTGGTGTATTCCAAGACCAGGGAAGAACATGATGAGCATTTGAGGATTGTTCTGCAAACCCTGAGAGAAAAGAAGCTGTATGCTAAGTTGTCCAAGTGTGACTTTTGGCTGAATGAGATTGCATTCCTTGGACACCTAGTGTCAGCTGATGGGATTAGGGTGGATCCTAAGAAAATAGAAGCAGTGATGGAATGGAAGCCTCCCAAAAACACAACTGAGGTCAGAAGCTTCTTGGGGCTAGCTGGGTATTACAGGAGATTTGTGAAGGGATTTTCCCTAATAGCTGCTCCAATGACCAAGTTGTTACACAAGAATGTCAGATTTGACTGGAATGACAAGTGTCAAACCAGTTTTGAGAAGTGGAAGGCTATGTTGACAGAGGCACCAGTGTTAACACAGCCGGTGTCAGAAAAAGACTTCGTGGTCTACAGTGATGCCTCACATAATGGGTTAGGGTGTGTATTGATGCAAGAGGATAAGGTGGTCGCCTATGCTTCCAGACAGTTAAGGCCACATGAACAGAATTACCCTACCCATGATTTAGAGCTTGCAGCAATTATCTTCGCACTGAAGATATGGAGGCATTACCTGTATGGTGAAAAATGCTACATTTACACAGACCACAAGAGCCTGAAATATTTGCCAACCCAGAAGGAGCTCAACCTTAGACAGAGGCGATGGATTGAGTTCTTGAAGGACTATGATTGTGTAATTGACTACCATCCTGGGAAGGCAAATGTAGTTGCTGATGCCTTGAGCAGAAAATCCATGACAGCTTTGAGATCATTGAATGCCCGTCTAACTTTGGTTCGAGATGGAGCTATTTTGGCTGAGTTGCAAGTGAGGCCAAACCTACTACAGCAGATTTTAGATGGGCAAAAGGCAGATGAAAAGTTAATGTCTATTATGAGCAAGATCTCAGAGGGAAAAGCAACTGACTATGGGGTGAAAGCAGATGGGTGTCTGTATTACAAAGAAAGACTGTGTGTACCAGATGATGGGGAATTGAAAGCTAGTATTCTAAAAGAGGCACACACTAGTGTATATGCTATGCACCCAGGAAGTACAAAGATGTATCATGATCCAAGCTTGATATTGGTGGCAGTATGAAGAAAGACATAGCCGACTATGTGACTAAATGCTTGACATGTCGGCAAGTCAAGCGAGAACATCAAGTTCCATCGGGTTTGCTACACTATACGCATACCGAATGGAAATGGGATCGAGTCACCATGGATTTTGTAAGTGGTCTACCTCTCACCCGGAAGAAACATGATGCAGCATGGGTGATAGTTGATAGATTGACAAAGTCAGCACACTTTCTCGCGATTAGGGTGACTACTCACGGAGAGGTTAGCGGTGTATATCAGTGAGATAGTTAGACTGCATGGAATTCCACTTTCCATCATATCTGATCGAGACCCAAGGTTTACATCGAGATTTTGGAAAAAGTTGCATGAATCCTTGGGTACACAACTCCATTTCAGCACAGCTTTCCATCCTCAAACGGATGGGCAATCAGAAAGAGTAATCCAGGTAAACAATTGAAACCAATGAAATTGATACAAATATTGAATTGAAATGATAACAATAACATGAAATATATGTCAGGTCCTTGAGGATATGCTGAGGAGTTGTGTCATTGAGTTTGAGGGAAGTTGGGATAGATACCTCCCACTGGCAGAGTTTGCATACAACAATAACTACCAAGCTAGCATTCAAACGGCCCCATATGAAGCACTGTATGGGAGAAAATGTAGAACTCCAGTGTGCTTGACTGAATTGGGCGAAGACAAACTGGTGGGGCCAGACCTGGTGAAACAGACTGAGGAGAAAGTGAAACAAATCAAAGCAAATCTGAAGGTTGCCTCAGACAGACAGAAATCTTATGCCGACCTGATGAGAAAGGAAATAGAATATGTGGTTGGCGACAAAGTGTTCCTCAAGGTGTCACCGTGGAAGAAAGTGTTGAGGTTTGGAAGAAAAGGTAAGTTGAGCCCTAGGTTCATTGGCCCATATGAAGTCATTGAACGTGTGGGTCCAGTGGCCTATAGGCTAGCTTTACCACCAGAGCTGGACAAGATCCACAATGTGTTCCACGTGTCCATGCTCAGAAGATACCGCTCAGATCCTTCACATGTCATCTCCAGAGAAGAAATTGAAATACAGTCGGATTTGACATATGAAGAAGAACCTCTACGGATCCTGGCTCGGGAAGTAAAAGAATTGAGGAACAAGCAGATTCCATTGGTGAAAGTGCTTGGGAGGCACCACAACACCGAGGAAGCAACTTGGGAAAGTGAAGAGACGATGAGGCAACAGTTCCCTCAACTGTTTGCATCAGGTAAATTTCGAGGACGAAATTTAAATTAGAGGGGAAGAGTTGTAACACCCTCCCGGTAACAACTCCGTACATTCTCTTTATTCGGTGACCGGTGTCGGTCCGGACAGCTAGAACGTCCGGAAAAATATTTAAACTTAAGTGAGGGACCAAAATCAACTCAAATATTAATAAGAAAAATTTAATAAAAATTTTAGAAATAAAATACAACCAAATTAAACGAGCCGGTGCCCTAGCGAGGGGTAACCAGAGGGAAGTTGCGGTTCTCGCAACTAGGAGCCCTAGACCCGGGGGAAAAATTGTAAAATAATTTTTGGGACTCCAGAGAAGGGTTACTGAGGTTCCCATGGCATTAGAATGCCAAGAAAATATTTAGAAAAATTTTTCAATCAGTACAGACAATTTTGACCCGTTGAGCCGAACGGAGGGCATTTTGGTCATTTCGCCTTCAGAGGTGATTTTTGGCCGACTTGTCCAGCTAAGTAAATAATTAATATAACATAAAATATGAAGAAACATTACTAGAAATTAAATTGAAAATGAGTAGTGGAGGAAAGAAAAGAAAAATACAACATATGCAATTTATGACATCATTGTGATGTCCTTTAAAATTACCAACCAATCACAATTAAGCCATCATTTGACTAACTAATAAAAAGACTAAATGAAGACCAAATAACCAAAAATTGCAGCAGTCATCTCCCTCCCCAAAAAGCCAGCCGAAACCTTGATTGCCCTAAACCTCCATTAATCCTTCAACCAAAGCTCAAGTTCTCCCCTTATTTCACCATAAATTTCCCTACTCTATTCACTAAAACTTATCCCCACATCACAAGGTCTCTAGGCAGCCACAAAGAAGAGGAATTCTAGAGTTTTCACAAGCTCAATAAGTTGAGCAAAGAGGTTAGTGCTATACTTTCACTCTCACTCCTTTAATCCTTGTTAGAGCATCATTTTAAGTTAAGAAATTGTAAGAAAATGAAGTAAATTATATATGTTAGGGCATCTTCAAATTTTCGGCAGCCCTAAGGAAGGATGAGTGTGATTGTTTTAATGAATTTAGAGTGGATAGAAATGATGTTTAAGGTATGAATATGCATGGATGTTGAACTAGTGTGCTAATTGAGGTTTATGGGTAAATTGAATTGGACATTAGGGTTTTGAGAAGTAAAAAATTGACTTGGCTTATCAAACTGTTAAAGTACACTCTAATGGTCAATAAGTGACCATTTGAGGTATGTTGACCATAAATTGGACTGAAAAATAGTATGGCAAAGTGAAGGTGTAATCTGCCCTAGGACAGCAGCAATGGACTGAAATTTCAGTCCAATTACACAGCCATAACTTTGGCTGTGTTAGTCCAATTGGTGTTTGGCCAATTGGACATGAAACTAGGCTTACAATGGCACATTTTTGCTGAAGAAACCATGCCCAAAAGACCAAAGCAAGAGGACCAAAACTTGGCCCCAATCCGGATACCCTGTAACTGATTCTGCAGAATTGACCAAATGAACAGTAACTGTTCATTTGGCCATAACTCACTGTAGATTTGGTCAATTGACCTAAAATTTTTACAGCAACAAGTTAAGACATAGACAAACAACTTTCATGAAGGAACCTACCCTAAATTATGGCCAAAACCTAACCCAAATGGCAGTGGCAGTCACTGTTCATGTTACTGTAGATATGGTCAATTCTGCAGATTGGCAATCAGGCCAGCTGTGGTTTTTGGACCATATCTGGAGCTAAAAAACTCCAAATGGAGTGATTCAAAAAATGAAATTCAACTAGACAAAATAAGGAACAACTTTCATGTTTGTCATTTCTTCAAATTCTCATTGCAACAGTGCTTAATGGAACAGTAAACATATGCTTCAAAAACTGAAATTTTCTGCCCTCTTGGACTTAAGTTAGAAATGGTAATGGTGACCAATTCTAACAAGTTTTAAATGTAAAATGTGGTATGTTGGGAGTGCCAAAGTCAATGTACATAATTTCTATCCAAAAGTCAACATTGTTGTTGACCAATGAGGTGAATAGTGACACCAAAACTTGAAATGCACAAATTGAAGAATTTAAAAGTTTCAAATGCCCTAGTATACCTAACATGATTGGTTTGGATAGTTTGGCATGCCAATAGGGTTCAGTTAGCAGTACTGCACATGGCAATATGCCATTCTGTGATTTCATGGCTTTTAGCCATTCTGACTTTGCATTGAGACTTGGCCTTGTGCCTGAGATTATTCTACTTGGTAGCTGCATTGCTGCACCGGGAGATGCATATGTGACCGATGGTGTGACGGCCCGAGGTACTAGATACCCAGTGCCAGTTTACCCGTTATCCAGTCCAGTCGTCTAGTGTAGGTTACTTGGGGCAACCAAATGAATAAAAGTAGACAAAGTAAATGATATACAAATACCAAACAAATAAAACATATACATTCACTACACATTTAATTTCTTGCTATTTTCTTTTATTATATTATTGCACCACTAAGCATTATTGCTTAGCGCGTTGCTTTTGCCACGTGTAGGTACTGGAGATACAGATCGTGAGCCCAGTAGACCACAGACTGGGTGAGTCCATCCTGCAGCTCTGCACAGTGTCCGTGTCACCTCAACTTCTGCAGTGCATTGGTAGGACACTAGGTGTCATTTTGACATTTTGTAACTTAATTTTGATTTTCTCATATGTAATTAAACTTGTGTAATGTATATTGAGGTTTATGTAAATTATGAAAATTGTATTTGTGAATGGAAAGGTAAATGGTTATTTATGATTTATATGTGATCATCACATGTGATGGATGATTGAGAATTGAAATTGAAATGTTGAGATCTTGATATTGAGTTTTGTGATGATATTGGAGTTGAGAATGAATGAATTTGTTTATTGGAAGTGTTTTTCACAGGTTCCGAAGAACTGTTTTCTCCATTTTTAGCCGGTACTCTGCCGGATTTTCTTTAAAATTTATGGAACCTCAAATAAATTATGATTTCAATAAATGACTTAAATGAGTTATATTTTACAAGTTATATTCAAAATTATGCTGAAAATTAATTAGGGTATATTAGAGGGTGCCGGTACACCGTGTGGCATTACTTACTCGGGTATACTGTACACGGGTAAGGGGTGTCACAATTGGAATGTGAATTACCTTAGACTGAAGTTTGTTTAATTTGAAAGTTTCTTATTTAATTTTAAATTTAAATTTTTAAATAATTATAATATTTAAATTTAAAATTTTAAATTATATTAAATATTTATTTAAAAAATTTTGATTTTTTTAAATTTTTAATAAATATTATAATATTTAATAAATATTATAATATTTATTATAATTTATTCACTATACTAATTTTATTAATTGCTAAATAAATATTAATGCTTCTTTGCATATAAATAATATTAATATTTTTAAATTTTTTTATATTATATAGTTATTAATTTTATTTACAATTTTCAAATTTTTTATATACAATAAATAATAATTTTTTAATTTTACAAATTAATCCTTATATGTTTATTAATTATAAAAATATAAGGGCTCATTTGTAAATAGTTATAATATTTAGGATTATTTTGTAAAATATATGGATTATTTTGTAATTAAAAAATTTTTTTAAGGACCTTAAAGTAATTAATACATATTTTTAAGGACAAAAAAGCAGTTGGACGCTTCTTAGACTAGCGTCTAATAGTCAGACGCTACTTTTTTAATAATTGTATTTTTTTTAATTTTTTATTTGCTGGTCGCTAGTTATACTAGCGACCAGCTCTCTCTCTTCTCCACGTCAGCTAAAACACCCCCTTTTGGTAAATATTTTTGAAGTCACCTCTTTTTGGTAAATTTTTTTTCCTATTGCCTCCCTTTGGTAAATTGCCCGCTATACCTACTTTTGAAAAGGGTGTAATTGATATAAGGCAGACAACCAAGAATGCCTCTAAAGGACCAACATTCAAGAGCTTCAACATCGAAAACATATTAAGGCCCATTCCATTAATAAATCTAACATCTTTAACCTATACTAGTTCTCAAAACACAACACTTGAACCCATGACTAAACACATCCTTAAGCCTCAGTAACTTAGAAAGACCATCCAATTCCAAATGTAACCTAATCCAAATGGCACAACAAAGAAAATGAATTCTCAGCCCAGTGCCCCATTTGAATGTCCAATGACATTATTTGACACCAGAAAAAGTCCTTTCCTTGGATGAACTTGTAAAGATTACAACAATTCTCTTTAAACCTCTAGAATTAGAAAAAGTGCTAGATTCCATTACCCCACCTCCTCAAGCTAAAATAGGCAGTAACAGGAAGAGACACACTAGAGCAAAAATGTTAGCTACTTCTTCTGTTATTATTTAAGAACTACCTAGTGAAATTCAACCATTTCTAAAAAATATGAGGTACCACAATTCAAGAAAAAGGATAGAAGCAACTCAGTAAGAAATGGGAAGGGTTCAAGGGATTGAGAAAAGGCAACGAGAAGAGGAACAGGACACTGTTTAGCATAAGAAAGTATGTAAGAGCTAGTCTTTCTTGGATTCAGTAAAGGAAGCCAATCGCAAATGGTCACTCATGATCAATGAAAATGCTCAACTATAATTGTCAGGGTGTGGGGAACTCCATGATAATTCATATTCTTAGAGGGATTTGCACATCTCATTCCCATGATTTTGTATCCTCATGGGAAAAAAAAAAAAAAAGCTCTAGAGTTATTAAGAGGAAGCTTTATAAATGTGATTTTTTTAAAATGTTAAATGTGGATCCTATGGGAACTACGGGAGGCCTTTGTTTTGCTTGGAAATTAGGTATAGATGTTACTGTTGTAAATTTTGCCTTCTTTTTTGTACATGTAACTATCTATGATGCTTCTATAAGAGAATCTTAGGATGCTCTTTTTGTTTACATTAATGGTGTTGATGACATATGTTGTGTAATGTCCCAAATTTATAGATCATATTCATTATATTTTAGCAAGCATATCAACTATAGAATATGGTATGTAAATTCACTTAAATGAGGGGTTAAAGTAAAAGAGGTTAAAGATACCTATGAACTTAGTTGCAAAGTTATTAAAGTTTGGAGACAAAATTTAAAAATTTTTTAACTTAGTACATAATTGAGTTTAATTATCATTAAGTGTGATTAATTAAGTCAATAAAGATGGATTAGTTAAATTAATCATGATAAAGAAAATTAAACATAATTAGTTAAATAGTCAAACCTATGATTAGGGATTTCAAAATATTTACAAGTTTGTCATTCCCAATATTTACAAGTTTGCCATTAGGGAATTAAAATAATATAAATATCTATTATTAGAGATAAATAATCATCATCTTCTTCCTCCTCTTCCTTGTTGGCCGAAACCCTCATCTTCTCCTTTCCACCATCTTCGCTTTCTTCCAAGCTTGAATTCCCACAAATTTCTTAACCTCCATCACTCCAAAGAGCATAATTAAGCTTCAATTTAGTGAGAGCACCTCTTTTAAGCAAGAAATTTCAAGGATTTAGGAAGGTTACCAAGTAATCAAATTGGAGAAAAGCTCAAGGTAAGGGAAAAATTGAGTTTAACAAGCATGAATTCATGTTATCATGTCATACTCATGGCATAAAAGTGATTTGTGATGAGAACTTTTTGAATTCCTTCAAGGGGGAAGTTCAGTCCAAGCTAGCAAGGAATAAGGGAAGACCAATAAAGTTGATTAGAGGTTATATTAAAGAGCCAAGCAAAGATTAGAAGCTTAATTTGTAGTATGTATACTCTTAATATCTTAATACCTCCTCAAATTGTTACTTAGGATTTTCATGCCAAATAGGGGTTTTGGCTAAATTGAATGTGAATGTCTAATTTATAGATAGAAAAATGATGGTTAGTGTGTGTAAATGATGTAGTGCCTATTAGGAATCATGTTGCTTTGTATATGTTGAAGTATGCATTGTGAATAGGCATGTAAAGCAATCTGGCCGAATTTGACTAGACTGGACTTTATAATCTATATCCTGAAACTTGTGGCAAAATAAAGCTAAGACATAAGGCTAAAACTTTCATGAAGGAAACCTGGTCAAAAATTGTGTGTAAGTAACCTTAAAATTTATTAGAAGATAGGGCACAAAATCTGAAACTTAGGAGCAGTGCACCATGAACAGTCCGGAGTAAAATGGGTATAACTCACCCTAGGAAACTCTAAATGAGATATTTCTTTATTTGTTGAAAAGCTAAGACATAAGAAATAACTTTTATGAAGAACAAAATGACAAATTCTGACTGCAACTTGTTCAAATTTGGACTCTAAAAACTGTCTAGAACCTGTCCTGTGATCAGTAAAGAATGCATCTTAACATATTCTGCTTATTTGGACATAACTCACTGTATAAAATTCCAAAAGAGGTGAATTTACCTTGTTGGAAATCTAAGATACAGAGGAACAACTTTCATAAGACTAATTTGACAAATTATGACTAAAACTTGATCGAAATTGAGTCCTAAAATCTGTTCAGAAGCTACCCTACATTCTTAAAGGAAAAGGTAGATATGACTAGATCCTGCTTATTTAGTCATAACTTGCGATCTATAAATCAAAATCAAGTGATTCAAAAACCAAATGAAAGTTAAGACATAAATCTAAAAATCTTGTGAAGAAAGCATAAGTTAATTCTTACATTTACTTGGTCCAATTTTTAATAGAAGACTATATATACATTCAGGAATTTACAAGATTTTGCTATGTTATTCATTAGTGCAAATTGCCTATATGTTTAGTATGCTTAAATGCAAAGACTATACAAATATGAGAATGACATGAGGATGTTAGTACACATATCATAACAATTATGTGAACAAAGAATGTTGAATTAATATTAATTATGAAAGTTAAGTCAAGTAAGCCTAGATAATGAGTATAGGATTGGATAGGTAGGCATGCTATCGATTCGAGTCACCGAGTGGTCAGTACCAAGAATAAAAGTCAGTGTTATACCGATTAGAGCCACCGAGTGGTCAGTACTGAAAATGTAAGCTTGTGTTAAACTAACCAGAACCACTGAGTGGTCAGTGTCACGAGTCCCACTATCTAGTCCACATACCGTCTGTCATATGTTACTATGGGTACTAAAGTAAAGCTTCCAATTGTGATCATAAAGACAATAGTATCAAGCAAGATATGATTAAGTGCATTTAACCTCATTAAATGGGATGATTAACAAGTATGGATTTAATAACCTATATTTATATCATGATGTTATATACTTGTTCTCAGATTTTTAAATATTCTTATATGAATATTATGAACATACTATGTGTTAATGTGTATAAGGAAAAATTATTTTGTTTTAAATTAAAAGTGCACCACTAAGCTATTTAGCTTAGCGTGAAGATTTTTTTCCTCACACAGGTATAGTAGATAAAGTGTAGAAAGTGACTGACATGAGGTAGATTGGATCTATAGAAAATTCTAGAGTCACCATATCTTGGACTTTTGGGTAGATACATCATCATCATCCTCATTATATATTTTACTCTTATGTGTGTGTAGCTTATGTTGTAACAAATATTATGTAAACTTTATTTTGGAGATTGTAACCATAAGGATGTAAGTTTAATTTAGCCCTGTGAGATGGTAAATAAAATGGTAAATTAAAGATATTTCTTGTGTATATGCAACTTGGATGAAGAATGGATATTGATGAGAAATTTGATGATTTTTTCTTTTTGTGATACAAATGATATAAAAACTGAGGATTTAACAGATTATGAACATTATTTTAATAGGTGAATTATTAAAATTTAGGAGAAACTCTTGCAGTTTCTCCATTTAGCAAAAGCAGATAAATTATGTTGTAAATAAATTGGTAAGAAAATAATTAAAATAAATAATGTGGCAGAGATAGGTGCTCCGTGCACTGAATGAAACATCTCCTCTTGATTTCATTGTAGACTAGGTAAGGGGGTGTTACATGTTGTAAGCAACTGCTCTTCTTATCTGGTTATTTGGAAAATGTTAGTAATGCTTGTCTTGTTATGGGCAACTTAATTCTATTTTGGATGGGGGAGAGAAGCTAGGTGGGGGAAGATTTATGGAGGCTAGAATGAATTTATTCCAAGAGTTTGTTAATAATTGTGCTTTAATTAATTTGGGGTATGTTAGGCATATTTTTACTTAGAACAATTGTTGCAATGTGTCACACCCTACCCCTCTGTAAGGCATAACATGATCCCGTAGTATACCTAATGAATTACCAACTCCGTCTACTGATAACCCATTAAATATACTACAAGGGATTTTAAAAACTTTTCTTACTTCTTTTACAGTAGTGAACACCATTTACAAGTGTTAAAAACCTTTTTGATCTGAAGTGATAGAACTAACACATTTGAATTATTTGGAATTTCTGTAAAAATTTTGGCAGAATGCCATCTGTATTTTGGATAAAACAGTTCTTCAGAAAACCTGTAAAAAGCACTTCAATTATTTTCCAAATCTCAACTCCAACATTTTTCTCAATACAACATATTTCTCAACTCAAATCCACAGTGATTTTTCAAAAGCTGAGATATAGGAAATATAATACAATTTTTACAAGTCAAAATAACTCATAATTATTTTACAACCTCAAGTTACAATTTGAATTTACAACTGCTCAAACCAAAACAATATGTACATACAGTGGTCATACATTACAGTACAAAATGCAAAAAGCGGTATACTCGTTATACCCGAAAAATCTCTCGCTGGAGGTACTAGCAGCCTAGTCTGCTGCCACATACTGTCTGTCTACTGTGATGACAATAAAGCTATCGCTGAGACAATGTCTCAGTGGTGCACAACATTAACCAAATACAACTTTAAATCACAACTCATAAACCATATAAATAGTGGATACGTAAAACCATAGTTAAATTCCAGACAATGAATGTCATAAGGAATTTAAACTCCAATTCACAAATTATCAAAATTCATAATAACACAATTTAGTCAAATAGTTTAAGAATACTGTATTGCCAATTCTTTGATCTTTCTAATGATATTTATTCTTCAATAAGGGTCTATTTAAGTCCTAAAAATGTTTTCCAGGATTCTCCGCAGTCCAGGGCTAGTCAACGGTCCACGCCGTGACTTCCCGGTGCGGTCACCCATCGCTAGGTTTCCCGGCTCACTTAACCTGGTTACATTTCTTTGCTATTATTTTTCCTTATTTTTCTTGTATTTTCTTTTCTTGTATTTCATTATTTTATGTCTCCTCACTCATATTGAAGTGTGGTTCTAGGCATCCTAGCTGTCCGGACAACACTGGTCATCGGAATAGTAGAACGCACTACCGAACTTAGGGGTGTTACAATTCTCCCCCCCTTAAAAAAAATTTCATCCACGAAATTTTACTCAATAGCCATCTTACAATAGTCATACGTTTATTCTCTCCTTTCCATACGATTGTATAATCTTCTTTTCCTCAAATTTGTATAAGACTTTTAACAATCTAATACAACGTTTAATTTGTTTGTATAACACCAATCTCCTCTTACTATTGTGCTATCTAATATTTCAGTTCATGTTCTTTCTTGAATGACCCTTGAGGTCATGTTAGAATGATTTATCTAATCATTGGTCCTCTGACCACTCTAGTCAATAGTCTTCCTCAAATTCGTTACATTTTTTTTTTATATCTGAACCAACTGTTCCAATTTTTACTTCCATAACTCTTTTTATCTGTCATTATTCTATAACTTACTTCCTTTTGTCTTTGAATCAGAACCTTTCGATATTCTAACTTTTAAGTTTTAGATCCCTAAGTAGGATTTTCAAACTTATTTCTAACAATTAAATTATGTCCTGGCATAACTATACCAAAACAGATACCGTTGGTAACTATTCTTATCTAGGTGTGCTATCGGGTAGTACGTAGTTCTACACAATAATCTCAAGTTAATCTTTATGTCTGCGACTACGGTATAAACATCAAGAACATTGCATAGTTACTACGATACATCCCAATAGATCAAATTTTTCGATATTTTATCCTTTTCGAATTTACTGATATTAGAATCTTATTCTGATTACTATATCCATTAGCAATTTCTAACAGTAACCTCCTTGCCCTCATCTAGAGCAATTCCATTACTGCATCTTACTTTTACGTCCTCTTGCCTTCCATTAAGTAGGCTCGCCAATTAGCTTTATAATTTATGGTGTGTTAGAAAATACTTTTCGCCGATAAACTCTTTCAAAACTAATTTCACTTATTATCACAATCCTTATCTTAAAGGACTAATCATTGATGCATCAAAATTTATTCCCCTGTAAAGGAATAACAACAGAACATGTAGTTCTAACACTAACATAAAAGTATGCAAACTCCAGGTCAAACAATACATATATATATCTTAGTTGCTAATTGAGAAGGTACCAGCAATAATGTCAAAAGTCTAAGCCTCTTCTCTCTGCTGTACAGCGTATACTCCAGCTGGAGCATCACCCTGTTCTGGCTGATTCACAGTACTCTGACTTCTAGGTGTACTACCCCTACCTCTACCTCTGCCTCTACTAACTGATGGTGAACTATTTGGGGTAGAAACTTGGGTTGATCCCTTTGGTGTAGTAAATGATCCAGAACGACCTGGATTTACACAATCCCTAGCAAAATGGCCAGTCTCTCCACAGTTAAAACATGCTCCTACGGCTCTATAACATACCCCACTATGTGGTTTACCACAAGTTTCACAAAGTCGATCTGACAGCGCATTCCTGGGTTTCTGTTGAGTTTGCTGATTGGATCGAGGTGGTTTCTGTCCAAAAGATCTATCTCTACTGGACTTCTTACTATCTCTGTCGTATCCCCCAAAGTTTTTCCTCTTTCTAGTAGGACCACTAGAACTCTGTCACGACTTTCCCTCTTTTTCTGTCTTCTCTGATTTCTTTTTCTCAAGAGTCGCTTCAGATTCAATTCTTTCTAATTCTAGTGCTTGAGAAATAAGTTCAGAGAAATTGTTATGTTTGAATCCGACCACTTGTAATCTGATACTAGGCTTCAAGCCGGTTTCAAACTCTTACATCTCTCCCTACTGGTAGAAAGTAGACTTACTGCATAATGGCTCAGGCGGAAAAATTCTCTTTCATACTCACCACCGATGCCCCTGCTTTGGACTTAGGAATTCTTGCGACTTCTTGTCTACATAAGCATCGGGGACATATTTTTGCTGAATTCCACAGAAAGTCACTCCAAGTTAGCACCTGCAGTTCTACCAAAGCGTGGGAATGGTTTCCACCAGTCATAAGCATCCCCTGTAGCAAAGATCTTGAGTATTCAAATCTGAGCTCCTGCATGCAAAGGCGATTTCTTGAATACCCTATCCATCCTTTCTACCACTGTTACGCCTCTAGAGGATCTACTGTCCCCTTGAACTCAGAGCCCCATATTTCATCAATTTGTCATATTGTCTAGCGAAGATCGTGGTTGTACCACCGGTGTCAGTATTGGGACTTGAGTAGGCACATTACGACCATTTGTTGGAACATTGCAGCGTCTGCTGGCGAATGCTGACGAGAAGCTGCAGATCTTGTAGGGTGGTGTCTTTGAACCACTAACATTATGTACGGCTGGGGCATCCCTTTGCACCTCAGCCTCTATAGATTGATCGACTGAACGATCACCCTCTTCCATAGTCAATGCGAGGATTCTAGATCTCCAGAACAAATAACACAAGGAGATTTCCTCCCGTTAGTGCATATTTATAATGTAATGTACTGTATGTATCAAACAATGATATTGAGCAGTTGTACTATGAAGAAAGAATATTCAAATAACATGTGAAAACAGAATTTAAAAACTTTGCTCTGATACCACTAACATTATGTCACACCCTACCCCTCTGTAAGGCATAACATGATCCCGTAGTATACCTAATGAATTACCAACTCCGTCTACTGATAACCCATTAAATATACTACAAGGGATTTTAAAAACTTTTCTTACTTCTTTTACAGTGGTGAGCACTATTTACAGGTGTTAAAAACCTTTTTGATCTGAAGTGATAGAACTAACACATTTGAATTATTTGGAATTTCTGTAAAAATTTTGGCAGAATGCCATCTGTATTTTGGATAAAATAGTTCTTCAGAAAACCTGTAAAAAGCACTTCAATTATTTTCCAAATCTCAACTCCAACATTTTTCTCAATACAACATATTTCTCAACTCAAATCCACAGTGATTTTTCAAAAGCTGAGATATAGGAAATATAATACAATTTTTACAAGTCAAAATAACTCATAATTATTTTACAACCTCAAGTTACAATTTGAATTTACAACTGCTCAAACCAAAACAATATGTACATACAGTGGTCATACATTACAGTACAAAATGCAAAAAGCGGTATACTCGTTATACCCGAAAAATCTCTCGCTGGAGGTACTAGCAGCCTAGTCTGCTGCCCTGTTTGTCTGTCTACCTGCGACAGCAATAAAAAGCTATCGCTGAGACAATGTCTCAGTGGTGCACAACATTAACCAAATACAACTTTAAATCACAACTCATAAACCATATAAATAGTGGATACGTAAAACCATAGTTAAATTCCAGACAATGAATGTCATAAGGAATTTAAACTCCAATTCACAAATTATCAAAATTCATAATAACACAATTTAGTCAAATAGTTTAAGAATACTGTATTGCCAATTCATACACAATTTGATCAAATTATTGAATAACACAGTGTTGCCGATCAATATCACAATTTGATCAAATAACTTAATAATATCGTTTTGCAAATCAATAACACAATTCGATCAAATAACTGAATAATATCGTTTGCTAATTAATAACACAATTCAATCAAATAATTGAAGAATACAGTGTTGCCAATCAATATCACAATTTAAGCCATGACACAATTTTTCCGTACATGCCGTGTTGTACACCACGACAAGACACACTCACCCCAATAATCGAAATCAATAAGGGAGGAAGCTAGCTGAATAATGAGTACTCATCCACACTCACCTCAGACTGGGAAGTCAAGAGGGAGGAACATAATCACACTCACCCCAGACTGATAAGTCAAAGAGGGAGGAATAATCACACTCACCCCATTAATGGAGAAGGAACATAGTATCAGTGTCATGCCAATTGTGAGTCAAAACAATTCCAAACATTTTATTCAAATGATCCGTAAGAATCCAATAAATTTTCAAAGTCATAATTTCATTCACAAAATGGCAACACAATTCGTAATTCACTTCAATTTCCACAAAAACCATTTACAGTGCTTTTCAATCAATAAGTATCCATCAATATCATTCAAACAATTTTTCACAGTTTCAAACCATTCACAATGTTTTTTTCAATCAATAAGTGTCCATCAAACACATTTCCACAATTTAAAACAATAATATACAAATAGTCAATATTTATTTCAATTGAAAAATTCAAGAGAAATAGTTGTTGTGCACAAACCTCTGATATTTGTCTCCTGGTTCTGACTCAGTATTTCTTTCCCTTTTGCTGAGTCCTTGTTAACTGAGAAACACAATTTGAAGTGTTTCAGTGCTAAATTAATTTGCCTCTAACGATAATGTTCGATAAACAATTCACTGAATACCTTTATTTGCTTAATCACCTAATATACCAACCCTCGATGTTTTCTAGGTAAATTACGTTTTAGTGTCATTAATATGTCACATTCGATAGGGTTTTAGGTTTGGCACACGCTACCAATTTCATTTCCTTGTTTAGTGCATTTTATTGCAAATTGCTGGATTCCGGGATACTAGTTTGACCTAGCCGGACGGCCTAGTTACCTCGGTTTTCGGGTTTCGGTCAAAACTACAAACTTGTAGATCTAGGTCTTATGGACCGCGGTACAAAATTTTAGGTCATTCCGAGTTAAATAGACCGAGTTATGGTCATTATACTATTGCTGGTCAAATGGTACCAATTTAGGTCAATTTTAGGTCAATTTGGTCAACTCTGGTTCGGCCAGTTTTTGGTCCCGAACTTGTGCAAGTTGTTTGACTTGCTTATGGTCATTTCTGGGCTTTGGTGTCTTCATAAGACTTGTAGGTATGGGTCTTAACTATTCATGGTTAAAATTTCAGGTCAATTGGACCTGTTTTGAGTGAGTTATGGCCTAAACACTCACTGCTGCCCAATTGGTCATTTTTCAGGTCCTAATTGCACCTAATCCGAATTGGTCATTTTCTTAGGTCACCTTGCAAGCAGAATTTTGGTATGTTTTCTCAATGAAAGTTGGCACATTTTGTGCCTAGTTTCACCTCCAATTGGTCTCATACCAATTGAGGTTACACATTTGAACTTATTGGCTAAAATGTACACTGCCCTTGGTTACTTTGCTTAACACACATCAATTACACACATTTACCTTGCAATATGTTTACTTTCCTACCATTTCTGTTTTGGTTCTTTACCAAAACCACATCCCACTTTACATTATCATCACTTTGGGCAGATTACAATTATCTTTAATACACCAAATATAACTCTAATTCCCAAAGTCCAAACACAATTATACATACACATAACATTACTAGTTTTTACATACTCTTTACACAACAAGTTCATATACATATCCATCAATCCTTCTATGTCAATATTCTGCCAACACTTCCATGAATACATACATTTATCCAAGAGTTTCAAGGCTGCCGAAATTGTCCTTCAACACCAAATTGTCCTACAATTCATCAATTCCCATCCAAGTGCCAAAAATCACCATATAAATATGAAGTAATTCACTAGGTTATTAAATCATCATGATCAACATCCTTTCTCATCAAATATATGCACAATTATTTCATCAAATACATGACTCCATGGATGTCCAAAATGAACACAACAATAACTCTTCAAACTTAAAAATTTTCCTTCACAAAACCAACACCCATAACATGTATACAAGTTTATCAAAGAAATCTTTAAAAATGATAACTTACCTTATGGTTGGAACTTGCCAAACCTTGATTAAACTTCTCAAATTTGGTATCAAACTCTTCCTTATGATGTGTAGGCAAACTTTCATGAAGCTACTTAAGGGATTGGAGTTGAAATGAGGGGAGTTATGAGAGCTTGATGAAAACGTTAATGGTGGATTCTTTCTCCTTCAATTCGGCTATGTTGGGAGGACTTAGGGAAGATGAAGTTTCAGCTGCATTTTAGGTGTACACATGTCCCACTTAACTTTAATTTATTCCTTTAGTGGTCCACTTACTTGGACTAAATCATATAATATGTTTACATGTGTTATTTACACATTTTTCACTCCATTTTGGCTATTTGTATTAGGAACCCTCAATTTAATTTTTTATTTTATTTTCTAAGTGTAATATTATTTATTTTTAATGGACATTTAGGTCAAAAGACATTTCGGGATGTCAAATGACCATAATGCCCCTGTTCGGGTTGCATTCCCGATTTTTAGAATAACAGGTTTTGTCTGTTTTTCGATTTCTCACTTTTCTTTGTACTAATTATTTAATTTTTCTTTGATCTTTCTAATGATATTTATTCTTCAATAAGGGTCTATTTAAGTCCTAAAAATGTTTTCCAGGATTCTCCGCAGTCCAGGGCTAGTCAACGGTCCACGCCGTGACTTCCCGGTGCGGTCACCTATCGCTAGATTTCCCGGCTCACTTAACCTGGTTACATTTCTTTGCTATTATTTTTCCTTGTTTTTCTTGTATTTTCTTTTCTTGTATTTCATTATTTTATGTCTCCTCACTCATATTGAAGTGTGGTTCTAGGCATCCTAGCTGTCCGGACAACACTGGTCACCGGAACAGTAGAACGCACTACCAAACTTAGGGGTGTTACACAATGACCCTTATAATATTCAATAAAGATTTGACAAAGGTCTGACCCATTAGCTTGTTTTGTATCCTAATGCGGTAATGAATCATTTAAAAGATAAAGGGTCTAACCATCAACCTTTACTGCTCACTCCAATCCTTCTACTCCAAGGGCTAAAAAAAAGTTTCGTTTTGATGCAAGATGGATATCTGATCCAAGGGTGGAAAATGTGGTGTATTCGGCTTGGAATTCTTCCTTTCATGGCTCACATATGTTTAAGGCTTTTTCTAAAATTAAAGCGGCTAGGCATGGGTTAGTAGATTGGAGATATCATCATAGTAACTATCATGTTTGGATTACTTAATTGCAAAATTTGTTGGATGAAACAAAGACAAACATGCAGACTTTGGATGGGGATTTGATTAGATAGATTAAAAAGGAGTTGACAGTTGAAATCATAAGGGATGAGAAGTTTTGGGAATAAAAAGCTAGAGCAAATTGACTTAAAGTTGGGGTTGAAATACATCCTTTTTTCATGCTAAGGTTATCCAAAGAAGGAAAAGGAATCAAATTAGGAGTTTAATAGATAATCATGGCAATTGGAAGACGAATTTGGGGGATATGCAAAGCATTGATATGAATTAATTCCAGGATATTTGTGCATCCAAAGACCCTGTGAACTTCCACCATGTTACTAAAGGGTTCATACCTCGAATCACCATGGATGTGAATTCTCAGCTCATTAAACCAATTTCCTCTAAGGAATACACAAGGATGTACTGTCTATCAATCTTTCAAAAGCACTAGGTGAGAATGGTTTGACTACTTTGTTTTATCATAAATACTGGCATATCATTGGTGAAGATGTTTGTATTGTGGCGAAAAGTTTCTTTGAAGGGGGTAGAATGCTGAGAAGTATTAACCACACTATCATTACTCTCATCCCAAAAACGTAACAGGTGGAAACGATAAAGGACCTAAGACCCATTGGTTTATATAATGTCTTTTATAAGATAATTGTAAAAGTCTTTACCACTAGACTGCATTATAAACTTAATTATTAATTATAGGTAGTCTACATTTACCAAAGGGAGACTTATCTCAAAAAATATTCTCATCAGCCATAAGGTGCTCCATAGCTTGAAAATGAGGAAAAGAGGTCATAATTATGGCATGGCCCTAAAGCTTGACATTAGCAAGGCTTATGAGTGTGTTGAATGGCCTTTCCTCCAGCACATAATGCACTGCTTTAGTTTTCATGACAAATCAATCTCATAAGTCATGCAATGTGTCTCCTCGGTATCATATTCATTACAAATCAATGGTCATTGGTTTGGCTATATTTCTCTTTCTAAAGGCCCCGGGCAGGGGGACCCTCTCCCCCCCAATCTATTTCTTTTTTGTACAAAAGGGTTATCCTATTCCATCAAGAAGTCAGCTTTACAAGGACTGCCAATCTCCAGATTTGAGTCGCGTTACACATTTACTTTTGTGTTGATGATTCCATTTTATTCTTCAGGGTTTCTATTACAGTGATGGTTGTCGATTCCACCAGAAATTAAATTAACTAAAATTACCAATAATGAAATATTTTTTGCAATAAGTGGTAAATCTAGGTCAAACCCTAGAGACTGAATTACTAAATTTCGTGCACTTGTGTAATGGAAAAAGAAACAAAGGTTGGAGGGATAATTTACAGTTTAAAGAAGAAATCAAAAATCAGAAATTAAGAACTGAAATTAAATATGAAACTCTCAATTTAAACAAACTTCAGTCCAAGATAGTTCGCATTCTAATGCATTGATTCGATCATAGACAAAAGAAATACAATTATATCTTACTGAATACTTAACGTAGATTTATCAAACAGCGAGGTAAACCCCTAACTTCCCTATACTCATGAATTCGAGCCCAGCACTCTTATTGACTCTAATTATTAACTGAATTGGTATTAAGCAAAAACTGCTTTAAGAATAGGAAGCAGTTAAGCTGAACAACAATTTTTAAAGCATAAATCATTTAATTCACCCTATTGTTTCCTTAGGTTATTATCAAAAACTTAAATCATAATCAATAAAACCTAATTGCTACTCCCGTTCAATCTTAGACAACAATTATGGATTATGAAAATGAACTAGCAATTGATCACATCAACAATTAACTAATAGGCCTTTTTAGCAAATCATTCAATAGAATCAGAAAATAATAGATATTCAAAAAGACATAAATTAAATTAAGAACCTAGTCTCACAAATCACGCATAAGAACTAGAACCCCTTGAACTGAATTAAGAACTTAGCCACTCATGTTCATGGCTTACAGAAAAATAAAGAAGAAATTTAAAAAGAGAATGGAGAACGAAGGTCTTCTATAGAGAACAAAGGTCTGAATTGGATGTGTTTTAGCTGCTGCCCAAAGACATATTTATAATCAAAAACTTAATCCCAAAGATTGGACCCAAACTAGGAAAAGTTTTGAAATTCAAAAGACAGATTTTCAGCCTGCATTCACATCTCTAAAATCAAGGCCAATTTTCAGCGATTTTCTTTCCGAATTTGTCTCTGCCCTCTTCAGGAAAGTTGTAGCCCTATTTCTTAGCTTTCCAACGGGTACTCATTTGTCTAAATCCAATATCTACAGCCCAAGTTATGGCCCAAAAATCGAGACTGGTTCAGACAAACGGTCCAGCCCATAGTGACGACTTCATTACCGTTTTTGACAATTAAAATGGCTTATCTTGCTTCTAGCCCTTCATAGAAGTTGTAGAGGTAGCTCTTAAGGTTCAATTGGGCTTGGGCTTGCTTCATTTGGACCTATAGAACTCCAGATACAAAATAAATACTGAAACTAGTCTTGACAATCAAGTGTGGGCTTTTGCAATAGATCCATAGCTCATTTTGTCAACCTTGTAGACTGATTTGGGCTTTGGTCCCTCTTTATCATTTGAAGCGCTCTATCTTAGCTTTTCAATGGATTAAACAGTAATCAATTTGGAGACTCACAACTTTAGAAACATCTGAAAAATACAGCAAAGGTCAAATGCTGAAAATTTCTCCATTTAACACAATTATTCCACAACTATCTAAAAATATGCCTAAATGATAAATATACTTTAGTCAACTGAATTATACATAAAAACATACTAGAAACACTAAATGTGATGGGAGTAAAATTAATAAATTATGCACTTTTTAAATTCCTCCACACTTATTCCATGCTTGTCCTCAAGCATCACTTAAATTCTCAATCAACTCCACTTAGAAGTTCCTTAACTTCACCCTATCACAACATTCTTTAACAAAAGATTAAAAGTTTGAAAGAAGAGGCAAGTAAGGTAATAACCATCACAACAAATTCCATCAACACCATACCAATATATCAACGATTTTTCCAACATAAAACAAAAGGCTTAAAATCAATTAAGCTCACATAATTAAAGTTCCATAAAATTTTAAATCAATACACACCAAAACACAAGGCCAATTTATCAAGGCACAATAATTATAACTCTTTGTAAATCTTAGGGGAGATTTTTTTTTTTTTTGAAATTGGTACTTTTCTCTTGTCATAGTTACTACTTTTTTTTTTTTCCAACCGTCACCTTCAGAAAAGTACCTTGCTCATATCCTAACTAGCTTTTGGCCTGAGAATCGACATGGGGTTCATGAAAACCCCTGGTTAGTTTGCTTAACTAAAATAGCGGAGCAATTTTCAAGTTCAATCTTTTATTTCCCCCAATTTATGCATCTACATATTATAAAGTGCCTTGATAGATTAAACAAAGTTCTGAAATATGCATGACACTAGTTTAAAGCACACATAACTAATCATTTCACCATTAAATCAAGCCTAAATGATTTATGCAGAAAAAATTGCTATATGGTATGGAGAAGAGAGAAAATCCATCATTAAAGTTACTATTACCTTACCTAAAATCTCAAAAATTCAACCTAAAATAGAAAAGTTATTTCAAGGAAAAAACACTTCTCTCCGAAAGTTAATATAGAATCATGAATCAAGCTTATGAGAACAAATTTTATTTTATTATTATTATTTTTTTAAAATTTAAGCAACAAATTTCTCCTCCCCCACACTTAAAACTTACATTGTCCCCAATGTAAAGGCCAAATGCAAAGGAAAAGAAAAAAAAATGCTAGAAAATAAAATAAAATAAGATAAGGGAAAGAAAATAAATCTGATTGTGGCTAACAAGCCACCCATGGGTTGCCTCCCAAGAAGAGCTTTTGTTTATCATCGTTAGCTCGACATGGCAAAGCTCTTTAATCCACTGAATGCTCCTGAAACCCCTCATAAAATGGCTTGAGTTCATGACCGTTGACCTTGAACACTTTGTTAGTTCCTAAACTTTGAATTTCAACTGCACCATAAAGAACCACATTAGTAACAACAAAGGGTCCAATCCAACGAGAATGCAACTTACCAGGCATTAGCTTCAATATGGAATTATACAATAAAACTTTTTGCCCAATCACAAACTGCTTCCTTAGAATTAGTTTGTCATGGAATGCCTTGGTCTTTTCTTTATAGATCTTAGAATTCTCATAAGCCTCAAGTCGAATTTCCTCTAATTCCTGCAATTGTAATTTTCTTTCCACACCAGCAGTATCAAAATCCAAATTACAATGTCTAACAGCCTAATAAGCCTTATGTTCTAACTCAATAGGAAGGTGGCACAACTTACCAAATACCAATCTGTAGGGGGACATACCTATGGGTGTCTTATAGGCAGTCCTGTAAACCCACAAAGTATCATCAAGTCTAAGGCTCCAATCTTTTCTATTTGGCTTCACTATTTTTTCCAAAATAGACTTGATCTCTCTGTAAGACACCTCTACTTCCCACTTGTTTGAGGATGATAAGCTGTAGATACTTTATGGAAAACACCATATCTCCTCAACAATGCCTCAACAGTTCTATTACAAAAATGTGTGCCCCGGTCACTGATCAAAGCTCTAGGAACTCCAAACCTACTAAAAATGTTTGACTTGATAAAACCTATAATAGCTTTAGAATCATCAGTCCTGGTGGCTTTGGCTTCCACCCATTTCGAAACATAATCAACAGCAAGTAATATATAAACAAAGCCAAAAGAAGAAGGAAATGGAACCATAAAATCAATACCCCACACATAAAAAATCTCACAAACAAGTATTGAATTCTGAATCATCTCATTCCTACGGGTTAAACTTCTTGTTCTTTGACATTGTCCACAATTTTTGCAAATCAAATATGAATCACAAAATATAGTGGGCCAGTAAAAACCATAGTCTAATATTTTTCTACCTGTTCTCTTGGGTCCAAAATGACCTCCACATGCATAGGCATGACAAAATGCAAGAATAGATTGAATCTCATTATCAGGAACACATCTCCTAATAATTTGATCTGAACAAAATTTCCACAAATACGAGTTATTCCACACATAATACTTAGCCTCACTTTTCAATTTCTCTTTCTTAGCTCTACTGAAATCAAAAGGCACAACCTTAGTAACCAAATAATTCACCAAATCAGCATACCAAGGGATCATACCTTGCAATTTAAATAACTACTCATCAGGAAAAAGTTCCTGCAAAGGAAGTGGATCTTCTTGTGTCACTAACCTGCTCAAATGATCTGCTGCCAGGTTCTCAGCTCCTTTCTTATCCTTGATTTGAAGATCAAATTCTTGCAGCAGAAGGATCCATCTAATCAACCTTGGTTTTGCTTCTTTTTTTGCCAAGAGATACTTCAACGTTGCATGATCAGAGAAGATAATTATTTTAGAACCAAGCAAATATGACCGAAATTTATCTACAACAAAAACTATAGCCAAAAACTCTTTTTCGGTCATAGAATAATTACGCTGAGCTGAATTAAGTGTTCTGGATGTATAATAAATCACATGAAAGAGCTTCCCAACACACTGCCCTAAAACTGCTCCCACTGCATAATTACTTGCGTCACACATAATTTCAAATGATATTGTCCAATCAGGAGCCTGGATAATAGGGGGTAATGTCAATGCATATTTTAATTTGTCAAAAGCCTCCTTGCACTCTTCACTGAACTCAAAAGAAACATCTTTTTGCAAAAGTCTAGACAAAGGCAATGATATCTTAGAGAAATCCCTAATGAACCTGCGATAGAAACCTGCATGACCAAGAAAAGAGCGTACTTCCCTCATAGTTGTGGTGTAGGATAAGTTCACAATTAAATCAATTTTAGATTTATCCACCTCAATACCCCTATTAGAGACAACATGACCCAAAACAATCTCCTATTCCACCATAAAATGACACTTCTCATAATTCAAAACAAGATTTTTCTCAATGCATCTCTCAAGAATAGAAGTTAAATGATGTAAACATGCATCAAATGAATCACCATACACAGTAAAATCATCCATGAACACCTCAATGCAACTATTAATGTAATCTAAAAATATGCTCATCATGCATCTCTGAAATGTGGCAGATGCATTACAATGCCCGAAGGGCATCCTTCTAAAAGCAAAAGTTCCAAAAGGGCAAGTGAAGGTAGTCTTCTCTTGATCCTCTGGTGCAATCACAATTTGATTATATCCAAAAAAGCCATCGAGAAAGCAGAAATAAGACTTACCTGCTAACCGCTCGCTATCTGATCAATGAATGGTAGTGGGAAGTGGTCCTTCCTTGTTGTTGAATTCAGCTTATGGTAGTCTATGCACATTCGCCATCCACTCTGAATCCTTGTTGGAACAAGTTCATTATCTTAATTTGCTACCACAGTGACTCCTGATTTTTTTAGCACTACTTGGACTGGACTTACCCATTTGCTGTCTGAAATTAGGTAAATAACTCCTGCATCCAATAGCTTTAAAATCTACTTCTTCATAACCTCCATCATTTGAGGGTTCAATCTCCTTTGAGCTTCTCTACTTGGTTTAGCCTCATCATCCAGTAAAATCCTGTGCATGCACACTGATAGACTTATACCTTTGATGTCAGCTATTGTCCATCCAATTGCTTCCTTATGTATTCTCAGAACTCTAATCAATCTGTCTTCTTGAATCTTTGTTAAATTACTTGAGATGATAATTGAAAGTGTCTCATTGTCTCCCAAGTAAACATACTTCAAATGCTCAGGTAAAGGCTTGAGTTCAAGAACTAGTGCCTGCACCACAGAAGGTAATAATTTTGTGTGAGATACAAGTAAGTCAATCTTTAATACTTCATACCTTTTTGGAATAGGAGGTAATGACTGCAATGCCATTACTGCATCTTGAACCTCTACACTTAATGGTGGATTGGTACTGATTTCTTGAATTCCTTAACTAATCACCACTTCTAACTCATCCTCCATGCTTAACTCAAAAACATCCTGCACAAATGAATCAACAACATCAATAGAAAAAACAGAATGGTCATCAGCAGGACACTTCATGGCATCAAAGATATTAAATTTGACAGTCTCTCCATCAAACTCCATAGTTAAGGTACCATCATCCATATCAATTTTTGTCTTGGCAGTTTTTAGGAAAAGTCTTCCAAATAAAATCAAAGCTGACTTTGATGTGGGAACACTATCCTCCATATCCAGAATGTAAAAATCTGTAGGAAAAATCAATTCTCCAACCTGCACCAATACATCCTCAACTACGCCCAATGGATAAGCATTAGAACGATCAACTAACTGAATAATGACACTGGTTTCTTTCAAAGGACCCAAATTTAAAGTTTGAAAAACTGAATTTGACATAACATTAATAGATGCTCCTAAATCTGCCATTTTATATTCAAATTTAGAATCACCTATTCTGCAGGGAATAGAAAACAAACCTGGATCCTTACACTTAGGGGGTAATTTTTGCTGAATTAATGCTGACACATTTTCCCCCACACTGATCTTCTCATTATTCCTCAACTTACGCTTTGTAGTGCATAGTTCCTTAAGGAATTTAGCATACTTGGGAACTTGTTTGATCACATCAAGTAAAGGTATATTCACCTCCACCTTCCTGAAAGTCTCCAAAATTTCTTTCTCTTGTTCTTTTTTCTTATTTTTAGCCAACCTACATGGGAATGGTGGAAGAACAGAATTATTAACCTTATTCAGTTTAGGTTCAATATTTACCTTAACTTCAGGAACTTCAGACTCTTGTTCTCTTTGCTTCTTCTTTTTCGTTGACTCATGTGGAGTCTGATTATTAACTTCTTTCCCACTCAGCAACAGTATAGCACTGGCATTTTCTCTGGGATTCATGACTGTTTGTGATGGGAGCTTTCCAGAACCTTGAGCTTCGAGTTTGCTCACAGATGAAGCTAACCGACCAATTTGCCTCTCTATATTTTGAATGATATTTCTGGTCTCCTGTTGAAACTGTTGGGTATTGTTAGCCAAGGCCTTAACAATTTTATCAAGTGACAAACCTTGATTTGAGGGAGGTGGAGGTGGAGGTGGAGATGGTTGATTCACTTGTCTCTGCTGTTGGTATCAATTTTGCACCAGTTGATTCCCATAACTCAAATTGGGATGATCTCGCCATCCTGGATTATAAGTACTAGAAAAGGGATCATACTTGCATTGTGGCTGTCCATAATGTCCTACTGCATTAGCTTGTTGCATTGATTCATCCTCTTGTAACGCAGGACACATGTTAGTAGCATGACCTGAACCCGAACAAATTCCACATACCTTAACAGTTTGCATGTTCCCTACACCCAATTGCTTCACCAAAGAAGTTAAATCAGAAATCTGTTTCTCAAGGTTAGATGTACTTACCTCATTAACCTTCTTAGGTCTGTGATCCATTCTCATTCCAAACTGCTGAGAATTTGCTACCATGTTAGCAATCAGCCTCCTTGCCTCTTCTGGTGTCTTGTCAACCAAAGCTCCTCCACTAGCAGCATCTATCATACTATGGTCCATTGGTAGAAATCCCTCATAGAAATACTAAATCAGAAGCTTCTCACTTATTTGATGATGGGGACAACTTGCACACAGCTTCTTAAATCTCTCCCAATACTCATACAAGCTCTCTCCATTGTACTGTCGGATGCCACAAATTTCTTTTCTTATGTTAGCAGCACGGGAAGTAGGAAAATACTTCTCCAAAAATATCTGCTTCATCCCATTTCATGAGTTGACAGATTTGGAAGGAAGGTAATATAACCAATCCTTATATGTGCCTTCTAGTGAGAAGGGAAAAGCTCGAAGCTTGATTTGATCCTCTGAAACTCCTTGAGGTTTCATGCTGGAAAACACAACATTAAATTCTTTTAAATGCTTATGTGGATCCTCACCTGCAAGACCATGAAACTTAGGTAACAAATGGATTAGTCCAGATTTCAACTCAAAAGCAACATTTAAATCAGGGTATTGAATACACAAAGGTTGTTGGTTTAGATCAGGAGCAGCCAACTCTTTCGAAGTCCTAGCAGCCATGGTTTTGTTTTCGAAATTTGAATCCAAATCCGAATTCGAACTTAACTCCCTTGAAGATTGGACTCCTTCAGATGTACTCGGAATTTGCTTAGCCAATTTTCTCAACTGTTTAGCCGTTTTTTCTACTTCTGGATCAAAGATCAACTCACCAGATTGAGAAGTTCTTGTCATAAACAAAAAGAAATCAAAGTAAAAATAGAAAAATGCCTCAAAACCCTAAAAAACAATCGAATTTGGCCTTAAGAGGGTGGGGCTAAAAAATCTTATAGATTTATTAGTCTTGATCAGAACGTCATTTCCTTCAAAATAGGTATGGATCACCCTCCTAATTCAACAAAAAATCTGCCGATAAATAGTAACACCGTAAAAAAAAAATTTTTTTTTTTTCAAAAATCTAAAAACAACAACTCACAAACAAAATTAATAACAGAATATCCTAACACCAAAAATACGAAATCCAATAAATTTCAGTCCAAAGTAATGGCGCCAAAATTCTTAATGGTTGTCGATTCCACCAAAAATTAAATTAACTAAAATTACCAGTAATGAAATATTTTTTGCAATAAGTGGTAAATCCAGGTCGAACCCTAGATACTGAATTACTAAATTTCGTGCACTTGTGTAATGGAAAAAGAAACAAAGGTTGGGGGGCTAATTCGCAGTCCAAAGAAGAAATCAAAAATAAAAAATTAAGAACTAAAATTAAATATGAAACTCTCAATTTAAACAAACTTCAGTCCAAGGTAATTCGCATTCCAATGCATTGATTCGATCATAGACAAAAAAAATATAATTATATCTTATTAAATACTTAACGTAGATTTACCAAACAGCGAGGTAAACCCCTGACTTCCCAATACTCATGAATTTGAGCCCAGCACTCTTATTGACTCTAATTATTAACTGAATTGGTATTAAGCAATCCTCATCAAATTAATAACTGCTTTAAGAATAGGAAGTAGTTAAGCTGAACAATAATTTATAAAGCATAAATCATTTAATTCACCCTATTATTTCCTTAGGTTATTATCAAAAACTTGGATCATAATCAATAAAACTTAATTCCTACTACACAACAATTACGGATTATGAAGATGAACTAGCAATTGATCACATCAAACAATTAACTAATAGGCCTTTTTAGTAGATCATTCAATAGATCAAAGACAATGAAATCAGAAAACAATAGATATTCAAAAAGACATAAATTAAATTAAGAACCTGATCTCACAAATCACACATAAGAACTAGAATCCCTTGAACTAAATTAAGAACTTAGCCACTCATGTTCATGGCTTACAGAAAAATAAAGAAAAATAAAGAAGAAATCTAAAAAGAGAATGGAGAACGAAGGTCTTCTATGGAGAACAAAGGTCTGAATTGGATGCGTTTTAGCTGCTGCCCAAAGACATATTTATAATAAAAAACCTAATCCCAAAGATAGGAATCAAACTAGGAAAAGTTTTGAAATTCAAAAGACAGATTTTCAGCCTACATTCACGTCTCTGAAATCAAGGCTGATTTTCAGCGACTTCCTTTTCGAATCTGTCTCTACCCTTTTTCAGGAAAGTTATAGCCCTATTTCTTAGCTTTACAATGGGTACTCATTTGCCTAAATCTGAGGTCTACAGTCCAAGTTATGGCCCAAAAATCGAGACTAGTTCAGACATTAAAATGGCCTTATCTTGCTTCCAGCCCTTCATAGAAGTTGTAGAGGTGGCTCTTAAGGTTCAATTGGGCTTGGGCTTGCTTCATTTAGACCTCTAGAACTCCAAAGACAAAATAAATACTGAAACTAGTCGTGATAATCAAGTGTGGGCTTTTGCAATAGATCCATAGCTCATTTTGTCAATCTTGGAGATTGATTTGGGCTTTGGTCCCTCTTTATCAATTGAAGTGCTCTATTTTAGCTTTTCAATGAATTAAACAGAAATTAATTTGGAGACCCACAACTTTAGAAACACCTAAAAAATACAACAAATGTCAAATGCTGAAAATTTCTCTATTTAACACAATTATTCCATAATTATCTAAAAATATGTCTAAATAATAAATATACTTTAGTCAACTAAATTATGCATAAAAACATACTAGAAACACTAAATGTGATTAGAGTAAAATTAATAAATTATGCACTTATCATAGAGAAGCAAGAATCATTTGAGACATGCTCTCTCGCTACTTAGCTGTTAGTGGTCAAACTGTCAATTTGAGTAAATCTGCTATCGTTTTCAATTCCAATACTCCACATCAAGAGAAGCAGCAAATTACAAACTTTCTTCAAGTTCAAAACATTGATGTATAAGATAGATTTCTTGGTCTTCCTACCAAGATTCCACGTTCTAAACAACAAGCTTTTGATTTTATCTAAGATAGGGTGGCTCAGAAAACTCAAGGCTCCAAGAAAAACTTTTGTCTAAGGGAGGTAAAGATGTTGTCATCTAAGTAATATCCTCAACCATGCCTGTGTATGCCTGATAAGCCACGACGATCACAACGAGCCCCAGTGAAACATCCAAAGTATTTTGATTGACAAAAGAAGTTTTAGTCCAAGTGGTTGCATTGATCACTAGAATGCTTGCTTAAAAATAGGACCAGTTATGATCATGTTTCCTTGATTTGCATTGTTGTAGGAGTGTTATCCTACTTGTCAGTTATTTACTTTATTGTAGGAGTGTTATCCTATTTCTCAGTATAGTGATCTGAGTTATAGGGAGAAGTTATTCTTTTTCATTATATTTAAACATTTCAGTAATCAATAAGAGGCAAGCAATTTTCTATCAAAATATTTATTGGTTTATTCTCACCACAAGCAAAATATTTTTCTAATTTCTTGTAGCTTTGACTGGGACCTATCAGTGGTATCAGAGCTGCTCTTTATGGCCACAAATAAAGAACGAATTGAAAATTTAGAAGTTGGCTTAAGAGGACTCCAAAATAGCTTTAACACCATGGAGAAAGGTGTCAACGATAAGTTGCACCATCTGGAAGAGGCAATCAATAAGATGACAGCATTACTTATGACTAATTCCACCACAGCATCTTCAAGTAACACTTAAGACTCTCCTGTTGCGCTTCCACTTCTCATTTCCAGAGATGATTCTCACAATCAACCTGAAGGTAACCGATCATGGTTCTCTTCTAAATTAGCTAAGCTGGAATTTCCTCGATTTTTCGGTGATGATCCTATGGAATGGTTCACAAAAGTGGAACAGTTTTTCGAGTATCAAGGAACCACAGAATCGCAGAAGGTGCCTCTAGCTTCTTTTCATTTGGAAGGGGAAGCTATTCAATGGTGGCAATGGTTAAAGAGGTCTTATAAGGAAGAAAATAAGATGATAACCTAGGAGATTTTCCATGCTGAACTCTGGGCACGATTTGGTCCTACTAAAGGTGAGGACTTCGATGAAGCTTTGTCCAAAATTAAACAAGTAGGCTCGTTAAGGGAGTATTAGAAGGAGTTTGAAAATTTGGGCAATCGGGTTCAAGGATGGACACAGAGGGCCTTGGTAGGTACATTTATGGGAGGTTTAAAGCCAGAAGTAGCAGATGGCATCAGAATGTTCAAACCAACATCTTTGAAGGAAGCCATTAGTCTCGCTCAAATGCGAGATGAATAGCTGACTCGCCAATGCTAATCTTTACAATTTGTCAATAAGTCCACTGCTGAATCTTCATCTCCAACAAAAGCCATTCCACCTATGAAGCGACTTACTTGGAATGAAATGCAAAAACGACGAGCTCAGGGCCTATGCTTTAATTGTGATGAGAAGTTCACAACTAGACATCATTGCAAGGGACCTCAACTGCTTATACTTGATGGTGAAGCTGAAGACGCTGGTACAGATGAGCAGGATGACTCGAAAGTATTTCAACCTAAGATTTCACTCTATGCACTCTCAAGATGGACAACTCAAAAGACTATGTGAGAATGGTCTAAGATTGATAATCATGATGTGGTCATTTTAATTGATAGTGGATCAACTCATAATTTTATCAGTGATAGAATGGCAAATGTACTTCACCTTCCCGCAACTCCGATAAAACCTTTCGATGTCAAAGTGGCAGATGGAAAACCATTGACATGCAGAGGAAAATTTGACAATGTTAACATTCTGATCCAAGGTATTCCATTTGCACTCACACTATATGCTTTACCTGTAAATGGGTTAGATGTGGTTTTAGGAATTCATTGGTTGGCCCAACTTGGAATGGTGGTGTGTAACTAGAAACAATGCACAATGGAATTCCTCTGGAACAATCAGATCCAACGATTAGAAGGAATTGATTCTAACGGCATCCAATCAGCTTCCATGAAAGTTATCTCTAAAAATGTATGACAAGGGGGTTCTGTTTTTGCCATTTGTTCCCAGCCTAGATCTGATCAAATACCATCAGACATCCATTCTGACATGCAACAATTACTGCAGCAATATCAAGATCTGTTTCAAGAACCTACGCAACTTCCTCCTCCCCGAGAAGTAGACCATCATATCAACTTGAAGGAAGGCACCAAGCCTATAAATGTGAGACCTTACAGGTATGCCTATTTTCAAAAAGGTGAAATAGAAAAATAAGTTCATAACATGTTACAATTAGGCCTTATTCGATCTAGCACCAGCCCATTCTCATCTCTTGTTTTATTAGTAAAAAAAAAAAGATGGGTCCTGGCGTTTTTGCACTGATTATAGAGCTCTTAATTCTGCCACTATCAAAGATAAATTTCCAATTCCTACAGTAGATGACATGCTTGATGAGCTCCATGGAGCTGTCTATTTTACTAAACTTGACTTGAGGGTCAGCTATCATCAGGTACGAATTCATTCCACAGATATTTCCAAAACTGCTTTTCGTACCCATAATGGCCATTATGAATATTTAGTTATGCCATTTGGCTTATGTAATGCGCCATCCACTTTTCAAGCCATTATGAATTCTATATTTCGCCCTTACCTCCGCAAATTCATCTTGGTATTTTTTGATGACATATTGATATATAGCCCCAATTGGAGCATGCATATTGAATATGTTAAAACAGCTTTTGAAATATTAAAGCAACATCAGTTTTTTATCAAGCTCAGTAAATGTGCCTTTGGTCTACAAGAACTTGAATATTTGGGACATATTGTAACCTCTTAGGGGGTTAAGGTCGATCAGGAAAAAATTCGATCTATGCTCGATTGGCCTAAGCCTACTAATATTTCTGAATTGCATGGTTTTCTAGGACTCACAGGTTATTACAAAAAATTTGTGCGCAACTATGACATCATCGCTAGACCACTCATTAATTTGTTAAAAAAGGGGAAGCTTGAGTGGCCCAAAGAAGCAGACAAGGCTTTTCAAGAACTTAAGAAAGCCATGACTACAACCCCTACTCTCGCGATGCCAAATTTTCAGGAGCCATTTGTAATTGAAGCTTATGCTTCAGGGGAAGGAATAGGTGCAGTATTGAGCCAGCAAGGAAAACCAATTGCATTTATGAGTTGGGCTTTGGGTGTAAACAAACAATCTTAGTCAGTGTATGCAAAAGAAATGTTGGCTATTATCCACGCCATACAAACTTGGTGACCTTATCTACTGGGACAGAAATTTTACATCTACACTGATCAACGCAGCTTGAAACATTTGTTGGAGCAATGAATTGCAACTCCTGAGCAATAGAAATGGGTGGCTAAATTACTGGGCTATGACTATGAAATCAAGTACAAACCAGGTTGTGAAAATAGTGCTACAGATTCTCTTTCATGTGTCACTGGAAGTCCTTGTCTTGAGGCTATTTTTGTTCCCCAAATTCATATATGGGAAGCCATAAAAAACGAAGCTAGCCATGATCCTTATATGCAGAAAATCAATAAGCAAGCTGTCGCAAATCTAGGCCAGCCATACAGTTCTAAAAATGGCTTGATTTGTTATAAGAATCGTGTAGTTGTGCCACCTCAATCCTCTATCATCTGGCAACTTCTCCACGAGTTTCATGATTCAAAAGCAGGTGGACATTCTGGAGTACTCAGAACTTACAAAAGGCTTGCTCAACAATTTTATTGGCCTTCAATGTATCAGACAGTCCAACAATATGTCTCCTCTTATGATGTTTGCCAACGTGCAAAGAGTGATACATTATCTTCAGCTGGGCTTCCCTAACCCCTTCCACTTCCATGTCAAGTATGGGATGACATTACTCTTAATTTCATAGAAGGCTTGCCCTCTTCACATGTTAAGAATGCAATTCCGGTAGTAGTTGATCGGCTTAGTAAATCAACCCATTTCTTGCACTTTCACATCCATACATAGCAAAGGTGGTTGCTGAAAGATTCATTGACGGTGTTGTAAAGCTGCATGGCATGCCGAGAACTATCATTAGTGATCGAGATCCTATTTTTATAAGTCATTTTTGGCAGGAATTCTTCAAAATGTCAGGCACTCAGCTAAAAATGAGCTCAGCCTACCGCCCGCAAACAGATGGCCAAACCGAAGTTGTCAATCGTTGTCTGGAATAGTATCTTCGATGTTTCGCATCTCAGTAGCCTGAAAAGTGGTATACTTTTCTTCCTTGGGCAGAATTCTGGTATAATACAATCTATCATGCATCAACAAGCATGACTCCCTTCCACGCTTTATATGGACGGCCTCCACCAGTGCTTTCGTTATATCAAGAGGGCCATACTCCATTTAATGAGGTTGATCAAAGTCTGTCTTCTCGTGATGCAGTGCTACGTCAGCTCAAAAGCAATTTACATGCAGCTAATAACTGCATGAAGCAGCAGGCAGATTCTAAGAGACGTCATGTTGAGTTCCAGGTTGGTGATTATGTGTTCCTCAAACTCCATCTTTACCGGCAGCATTCTGTCTTCAAGAGAGCAAACCCAAAGCTAGCCAACAAATTCTATGGACCATATCAAATCGAAGAACGAATCAGTCCGGTGGCCTACAAATTAAAGTTGCCTCTAGGTCACATGTTCATCCTGTTTTCCACATTTCACTTTTAAAGAAGAAATTGGGCGAAACTGTTGCTGCTAACAATGAATTACCACCAGTAGATGATGATGGAGACGTTCTTAAGGAACCAGAAGCTGTGCTAGATACACGTTGGGTCAAGAAAGGATCTAAATTGGTGGAGCAGAGTTTAATTAAGTGGAAACACTTACCAACAGAGGAAGCCACGTGGGAAAATGCTCAAGACATCCAAGACACATTTGTCAACCTTGAGGACAAGGTTAGTATCATAGGGAGGGGTATTGATAAGCCACAACGATCGCAACGGGCCTCAATGAAGAATCCAAAGTATTTTGATTGACAAAAGAAGTTTTAGTCCAAGTGGTTGCGTTGATTACTAGAATGCTTGCTTAAAAATAGGACCAGTTATGATCATGATGCTTGCTTAAAAATAGGACTGTTTCCTTTATTTGCATTGTTGTAGGAGTGTTATCCTACTTGTCAGTTATTTACTTTATTGTAGGAGTGTTATCCTATTTCTCAGTATAGTGATCTGAGTTACAGGGAGAAGTTATTATTTTTCATTTATAATAGGAGGCAAGCAATTTTCTATCAAAATATTTATTGATTTATTCTCACCACAAACAGAATATTTTTCTAATTTCTTGTAGCTTTGACTCGGACCTATCAAATGCCATGTCTTGTTTTAAATTTCTAGCTTCCCTTTGTTACAAAATGAACAGTTTGGTGGCAAATTTCTGGTAGAGCCAGCAGCAAGAGAAGAGAAAATTGCATTGGGTTGCTTCGGACCATCTGTGTGATTCTAAGAAGAGTGACCTTGGGTTTCGGGATATGGAAAATTTTAATATGGCTCTCCTAGCCAAGCAAGGTTGGCGCCTTATATCCAATCCAGAATCACTTCTTATCTGTGTTGAAAGGGAAATATTTTCCTTTCTCATCTTTTTTGCATCCTCTAATTGGCAAAGCATCTTGTGGGATAGAAAATTATTGCAGAAAGGACGAATCTTGGGTTTCATCTCTTTTTCCTCATCCTCCTCAAGTTAAGCAGAATGCAAAAGTTGTTTGGGTTTCTCAATTGTGGGATCATGCCTTGCTAGAACGCCCAAACTCCCCTAGCAAATTTCCATGAGGATGTTAAACAGATTATGGCTATTCCTATCAATCTTATTTCAGAGAGAAGACAACCTGGCATAGCATTTTGATTTCCATAGCCATTACACAATTCGGTCGGGTTATAAGATTGTACGTCAATTTCATTTGGCAAAATCCTCTCCCAAATATGATGATCCGGGTCCTCCTTCCTAATTGCCTGATTCCATATTTTGGAAGGAATTTTGAAAGCGTCAATTTCTGAGTAAAGTCAAAATTTTCTTATGGAATTTATTTAACCAAAGAGTTCCCTGCAATGATCTTCTCGATAGGCATCTCCAGTACTTTGCTCCAGACTGTAATTTCTAGGGGAATAAAGAGACCTTGCACCATCTGTTTTTAGATTGCCTGAAAGCCATATCCATATGGATTCACTTTCCCTTGCGGCTACGTTCATCCTTGATTGCTTACTCATCCTTGATTGACTAACTGGTTGGAATTAATGAGAACTCTCTCTAGCACTATCCAGATGGGGCGAATCTTATCAACTAGTAGGCTTTATTCTTTGGCAAATATGGAAGTGCAAGAATGCACTTGTTTTTAATCAAGTTAATCAGAATTTCCACGAGGTTATTGCTATGGTACTCAAAAATAAAAAAAGTTTCAATGAGCTATTTCTTTAGACAATGTGCACGTCCAACATCAGGCATCCTGGATCTGTTCATCTCCCAATTTCGTCAAATTTAATTTCGATGCCGCTATGGATAAAACTCATAATAGGGGATCGACTGCTGTTTTGGCTCGAGAAGATGTTGGTCAAGTTGTGAACTAGTGCCGCAGCATTTGGCCTTCAATACAAGATCCTTTGCTCCTATAAAACATCGCATGTCGAGAAGCAGCAAAATTAGCATTATCTCGAGATTTTAAAAAGATCATTCTGGAGGGTCGGAAATAATTATTGATGCCTGGCAGAATTTAAACTACCAATGATGTTCTAGAACTTTCTTCGAATGCAGCCCATAGTCATGCCACAAAAGTTCCTTCATATTACCTATTTTCAATTAATTGGAAATTCATAAAAATATTGGGGACACTTACTCAACTTTTTATAACTCTGTATTTTAATTAATTTAATACTTAACCCTTCCATCATAGAGGGAATTTTAATTTTAGTCTTTTTCTTTATTCAATTAACATGAAATTCACAAAAACATTCGGTTTCATTCAAATTCTGTCCTAATGAATGTGTTCTTTCTGATTACTTGATTATTTTATTTTGTTTTATCATTTATTATTATTATTATTTAAAACAATTTAAATATATATATAAATTAAAACAAAAAATGTACGTGTACGTGGTGTTTCCAGGATTAGATGACAATGAAAAAAGCCACTAATCAGGATAAGCCACAGAGTCCGATATAGCACCCGAGCCATTATACCAGGAGGAACTAATAATCCCCCAGAATTGGTAATGGGCGCAATTAATCCAATAATACTTGAAAATTTAAAATCAAAACTAATTATTTGGGATTAGGGCTCAGTGGAAGGAGAAGTCGTTAACAAAGATAGGCTCACGGCGAGTCCGAAAACGGCACACGTCCACTGCCCTTCACAACACATTAGTGTTTAACCTCATCACAGCATCCAAATCCCTAATTGTTTCAAAACCTTAATTTCAGATCTAAGAAATTCTAAATTAATCGGAAGGCCTCAGTGTGTGTAACAATCAGATCATTGATAAATAAATTTATCTCACTGAAATCCGCTAAGATAATTATGTTATCATCATAAGCCCATTCCAATTACATATAAAATTCAGTGAAAACAGAGAAAAAAAAAAGAGAGAGAAATTGGAGAAGAAGAGTACTCAGACAGCCAAGGGTTAGTCTTCAGCTTCTGGGACAAATTCCCAGATCAGAAACTCTAGTCCACGAAAGATGGTTCATCACTGCACCCTTCTTGAAGATCAAGATTGAAAAAATAGAACAGAAAGCATATTTTTTTTATTTTGAAATCTAATAAACGAGGAGAACAGAAGAGAGGCAGAGTACGAAAGAAAAGAATGGGTTTGACATGTATATATAGAGGACAGAGGTAAAGCAATTAGGGTTTTGAGTTAAGAGGCAGCTCGGTTTTCATTGGAGTCGGGTTTAATTTTTAGTTGAGCCGATTCTTGTACCGCCGAACTTTGAACTAGTCAAGCCCATACTTGGCCCACGATTAGGCAAACATAGATCGTACGTGCATAGCCCATGTGTAGGACGCATGCATGCATGGACTAAGTGATAATAACCGGGGAAAATTATTTGAAATAATATTTTTCATTATTTTATTTTAAAAATTATATTAATTAATTTGTTTATTTTTATTTTATTTATCGCATAATTTCTCTCGCCGTTTAGTTGTTAATGTCAGCAGGAAAAATAGACATTAAAATACAAAGGGGTCATGTATAGAATTACACAAACACGTGTGATAATACATATTTATATTAAAATTATTAATTATGTAATATATAGTTTATATTAAATTAATTTTTTATTTATAATTTATTTATAACAGACACAAATATCTTTAATTTTTAAATTATTTTTAATTTTATAAATAATTTATTAAAATTAATTTTAAAATTTATATAAATTTAAAATTGATTATTTTAATTGTGGTTAACTTTTATTTAATTAAAATTTTTATTGCAAATTAAAATAAAATTTTATAAATAAAAATTTATAAAAATTATAAATTTATTTTTTCATAAAAATTGTAATTTTCATGTTCTAAAAAAATTAATTTCTATAAAAAAATTAAAAAATCAGATATTATACCTTTTTAAGAATAATTATAATAAAAATTATAATTATAATATAAATCAAACTTAAAGTGCTTTTAATTTTAGTTTTTTTAATTATTTTTAAATTATTTTTTAATTAATTATTAAAATTTATTGCTTTATCATAATAATATACAAAAATATAAATTATAAGTAATATATATATATATATATATATATATATATATATATATATATATATAATTTTATATTAATTAATAACATATGCACGTATATAAATGAGTGAGTAAACTTTCGAATAGATAAAAATATTTTCAAATTTTATATTATTTATAATTATATTATTTTTAATTATTTATATTAATTTTAGAGTTTTTATAGATTTAAAATTCCTCACTTTACTTATAATTTTATTTATCAAAAATTTCTATTTCAACTTAAATTAAAATCTTATAAAAAAATTAATTTGTAAATTCATATTTCCTTAAAAAAATAATGAATTTATTTAAAAAATCAATTTTAAATTAAATGGCTTTTAATTATACTATTAATTAATACTCTAAATTTTAATTAATAAAATTACATTTTTCTCAATTCTATTTCAAATTGGAAACGTAAAACTAATTAAACTAAAATTAAATTTTAGAAGAAAAAAGTAAATACTACACTGAGTTAAAGGAACATAAAATTTGTGGATCATAAAAAGACTTTAGTGATGAAAGAAAAAAAAAATCCTTCGAGTCTTTTTTAAAGTTTTGTGTAATATGGTGGCTTAAATATATTTACTAAAACATTATACAGATATGATAAAAGTTTTTATATATAATTGGGGGCAGCTATAGAATTAAAATGAAAGAGAATAAAAAATAAATAGTCATATAATTATTTTAATTAATAAAAATTTATAAATTATACTTTTATCAAATAATAATCACATTTTTTTATAAATTATATATTTTATTAACTTTAAATAATCAGAAATAACTTAACAAAGAAGGTTTATATATTATAATTACCATTCATTGTAATATTTTTTCAGTCATCAATTAGGACATTAATTTTTAAAAAAATTTAATTTATGATTTAGATTTTAAAGAGTTAAAATGTTATAGAAAAACTAAATTTAAGGTTTAAAAGTTTAAGTGTGTGTAGATATATTTTTAAGTTAATTTTTTTAAAATAATAAATTATAATTATTATAATAAATAGTAATAATTTGACTTTATGGGTTTAAATAAATAGAGATAAATTCTTATACCATAAAAATTAGAATTTTTTTAATATTTAATCTATTTTCATAATCAATGGTAAAATTAATTTTAAATATTAATTAATTAGATAAAATTATTATTCCTAAATTTTTAGAGATGAATTAAAAAAAATAGTCACTAAAATTAAAAGTTTTAATAATTTGAATAAATATAAAATTTATAAAACTTTATATTTAATATTTATTTTTTTTAAATAAGAAGGGAAAGCAATATTTTTTTTTTTTGAAAATAAAAATGGGTACATGGATCAACCACTATGTACAACATTGATAATAAAATATAAAATTAAGTAAATAAAAATTAATAAAGTTTAATAAATATAAATAATTAAAAATTTTAGTTATATATATATAAGTTATTAATTAAAAACGTAATGCATATATTTTTAATAATTATTACATATTGTAAAACTTTCTTCATAAATTTATTCAGTCTAATTATTTTATTTAATATATTATCACTAAATTAATAAAACTTTTATTTTACCAAATTAATATTTTAAAATTTTATGCCATTATATTATTCATATATTATTTAATAGAGTAATAACATGATAATAATATTAATTGAAATAAAAAAAATTACCATGTTAGCATTATGTTAAACATAAAATTTCATGATATTAATTTGATGAAAATAAAAATTCTCTCTTAAATAATCAAGCTATAAACCATATGGTGTATTTCTTAAATTCTTTACATATAATTTCTATTTATATAATCACACACACATATATTTATATATAGAATTTTGTTTGTTCTATTTATTGAGGTTCTAAATTCAATAGAGTTTTTTTAAGTATTATATTTTATTTGTTTCAAAAGAAAGTATTGCATATTTTTTTATGTTACTCTTTTTTTATAAATTTTATATGTTTTATGTTGAATATGGTTTATTAACATATATTTTTTAATTAATTATTTAAATTTTGTTATTATTTATTATTTTAATTTACAATAAGATCATAAATTTGAATAAATTAACAATAATTTTTTAAAAAAAATTTATAATTTGAAAACACATTAAAAAAGATTAAATGCATATTGAATATATATAAATGTATGGATGAGGGGCAAACTTTTAAACAAATAAAAATATTTTTATAAATTTATATAATTTACAAAACATAATTAATATAAATTTAACTTTTATTTTTATTTTAAAATTAAATTTTACCTGTAATATAGAATTCTAAGTCAAATAGTTGTTAATACATTATAGAAATTAATTAAAAAATAGCTATAATGTAGAATTTTAATTTAAACAAGGTTCTTTAACCTATGTACATCTTAATTTTTTTTTATTACGTATGTAAATCTTAATTATAAAATTACTGTTAAAATTTGATTTTTGATATTCCTATTTGGCTTGTTATACTATCTATGACTTTTAAAGTTATAATGAAACATTGATAAATTTTAAAATTTTTATTCATAGATTCTAATACTAGAATACTTAAAATTTTAATAAAAAAAATGTAATTAGATAAAAATTTTAAAAATAAATTGAAATTCGTAATAAAAACTATATTTTACATAGAATTCCCACTGTTATAAATTTTCTAAAAAAACATTAACTTAATAATAAGTTAAATTAATTAAAACAATATAACATTTATTCAATAATAATAAATATGAATTTATCAACCAATGATTCTTGTTAGTAAGTATATGTATTATTAATAACATACTTCACAAATTTTCTTTACTGATTCACAATTTTAGATATGTATTATGAGGGTATTTTTTTTTATAAAAAAAAACCTTCTAATTTTTCAAAATGTCATCAAAATTTGCAATAAAAAATTAATAGTGTCCTCTTTACTCTTTCAATGTATTAGTATTAATATATTAATTCATTCATTCAACATGTAACTAAGAAAGCAATCAGATTTTATGCATGTTGAGTTAAATAATTTTCAAATGATAGTTCACAATTCTTAGATTTGCATTGTTAAATTTATTTATTTATTTTTTATTTTAATTGAAACAGAATTCAATTAAAGAAGAAAACAATAATTTAAAGAAGAAAGCTGTTAATATTTTTAATCTCCCTTTTTAAATTGATCGAAATATTATAATAAGGTGCAAGACAAGATAACAAAATCAAAGTTTTGCAATGAAAATTTTGAGCAAATAAAAGCTCACGTATTATAAAACTTAAATTTAGGTATCTTCAATTAATTAATTTTTTTATGGATAATTTATGTCTTTTCTTTGTTATTATGTACACGTGGCTAATTTATTAACTATAATTAGTGCATTATTTTTTTTATATAATAAAAAAGAATATATGAGTTTAAAAGTATTATTAATAAATATTATAATATTTATATATAATATATAGTATTATTAGTTTTTTATAAGAATGGACCATGTTACTTAATATTTTTATTTAATCTATGCAAATAAGAAAATTTAATGTAGATAAATTTTTATTTAAAAACATGCTGTCACGACCTGATTCCATGGGCTGGACCGGCACTAGTACCTAAGCCAATATAAAGCCCCAAGGCCCGTATTAAGCCTTACTATTCCCCAAATCCATAACTAAGACAAAAAATTGAGGCCCAATATGTAAATAAAATAAAATAATATATTATATTTTTATTCGGGTCAACCCAACCTGATAACCATAAAAAACTAAAGTCAGGGGAGCCTAGCTCAACCCTGATACTATCATTTACAAACTAGTTAGATATTATAAAAATTTTCATTTATTAATATAAAAAACTTAAATTAACACTGTCCCTAACAAAACCCATGCTACTGCTAATACATGCGGAGTTCTAGATCTCAATTTTTAGAAAAATATGATACAAATAAATAACTATTAATAAACCTGCGAGGAATGAATGAAGCAGGTTACTCAAAAAAAAAAAAAAAACTCCTCCTGTAGCCTGAAAAAATAGGGTGAACAGGAGTGAGCGTTCGACTCATAGAGTAAGTTATTGATTTTACATACAATTTCTATAACTATCTAAGTCTAGTGCATCCTTAAGAATAAAATGCAACATCTTCACACAATTTAAACAAGTCAAGTCATAATCACTCCAAAGGCAATCTGGAGCACTCATATACCCATGTGTCAAATTCATACTCACACACACACACATATATATATGGGAGCTGATCCCCTATACAACTCTCTTAGTTTCAACCTCTGCCAGCAAAATTAACTCAAAGCCGGACTTTTTCTTAATATCCAAATGCGGAGGCCAGCGAGATCAACTCGAGCCGTGCCTACCCCGACTTATCCACAATAAGGATCAAGTCCTAGCGAGTCAAGCTCTAGCCGCGTCCACCTGTCCTACCTATATCCATATACACACCAAACTCACGCATACGGCTCTAAATTGCCATAAAGCAACGTATACAGCAAGTCATCAATTACATATGCAACATAGGGCGTGCCTAATAATTAACTATGTACAAATATTTATAAGTGATGCATGAGCATGCCTTGAATATATAATAATATTGAAATTATAAATAAAATCAATATCTACTCACTGATTGATCAGAAATTACTGCGGTGGCTAAGGGGAGAAAGATGGCAAACTCTAATTACCTAGATAATTATATTATAAATTTATCAGTACTAATTCAAAATAAGACTTTAAAGAGATAAAAGACAATTTAATTCATGTCGAAAATCTGGTAGAGTTTCTCCTATACCTAGGACCTATCCAATCTACAAAATGGTTCAAGCAACACTTCTAAGATCACAAGTCCCATATTCACATTCCATCAACATCATATGGCCCTTCCTGGGCCCTCCAAACCAGACCAAACTCGCTCAATCAAACATTTCAACTAGAAGGCTTAAAACTAATATCTTCCAAAAATCATCCAAACTAACTTTAAAAATTTTATAAACTTGCCCTGCGAACCTTAACAATATTAGAAGGTTATTGTAAAAGGAATTATAATTTTCTGATCATCCACAAAAATTTTATGAGTTTTATTATAAACCTGGTATTAGGCAAAAATTGAGCAACTTGTAGTTCGGGTTTACCTATGCCAATTCTAACACTAGGAATGCGTTCGAAACGTCTGAAACACTAGGATAGATTATAAACACGACCCCTTTCCGGGACAGCCCATCAAACACCCGAACTAGGTCAAAAACTCGATGCCGAGGCCGGTGAGCTATCACCAATCCGACCGCACCTAAATTAAGTTCGAAAATTGTCAATAATTATCATAAAATTATTTTTAATTTTTGAGAATTAAAAAGTCTCAAAAATCTTATCAAGCGATCTGGGCTGTCCGATGATTGGCTTTTTCAAATAGTGTTCGATTAGAGCGGGGTCGGTCCCATCTCAAACATTTCGCCTCCATGAGTCCATCGGTGGCCTCGGATTTCTGATCCAATAGTCGGATCACCGAAAAAGTGGCTAGAAAGCTTAAAACCCATGTGTTTTTCTTCCAAGTTTGTCTCGCTGATTCTCCTTCCTCCGGCCACCAAACGGAGTTTTACTGGTCCCATCTAAAAGCCTATCATCCTAAGAGTTCGTGGCACTTGGAATCACCAGAAATGGCCACTGAAATCGGTCAAAACTACTTTAGAAAGTTGGGCCTCCGTTCACCCGACTTCTCTCTCTCTCTCCTCTTCTTCTCACTGGCGTTGCTGCAGTCCACTATCGTCTAGTGCCTCGCCGTCATCGTCTATGCAGGTGGATGTGGGGGAAGGTCACGTCGGTGGTGGGTTGTTGAGGGTAGGGGGGCGGTCTTGCCCCAAAAAAAATTTGGGTTCTCTTTTTTTTTTTATCTTTTAATTACATAACTTGTCCTTGAACTTTTTCATATTTTTCAATCAAGTCCAAAATGAAAATTTTGTGTATAATAATAATAATAATAATAATAATAATAATAATAATAATAATAATAATAATAATAATAATAATAATAATAATAATAATAATTAAATTAAACCTTAAAAATCAAGTGAAAATAATGAAATAATAATAATATATATTATGAAAGTTGATTTAACCTTAGTTTATAAAACCAACCATTCAATTAAAATTAGCTATTTTGAAATAATATTAAAATACTTTATAAAAATATGAAATTTATATATATTTTTTTAATTTTGAGTTATTATAATCTTCTCCCCTTAAGAAAAATTCGTCCTCGAATTTTCAAACAAAGAAGGGAGGTAAGGAAAGGAAGGTTATTAGCATAGGTGCGGACATTTATTCTTCAAACTCTTTGTTCCATCCTATTACCACTCTATAGTGCAATGATGTGTCTCATACTGTTTACTTTGCAATGTCTCCCGAAGTGCCCTCTTTTGATGTAATTACTTTTACAGGAACCTTATTTGTGATCACTGCCAATCTTGTTGGCCTCTAAACTTTAGTAAGACTTTCTCCATGTTAAAGCACCTGTATTACTTACTTCCACGATATTGTGAACTTCCTGTTTACTCTATATCACTAACTAGGTTCTTGTACCTATTTCTACCTATCTCATAGGAAATCAACTATGCAGAGTTTCATCCAAAAGCCAAACATCCATATTCTATCTATCGACATTAAAAAGTGGGCTGGGTCTCTTCTTTGTGTTGACCAAAAGTCTATGCATTCTCAAGCCATCCAGTCAATGCAACTTATCATAACCTACTCCTTTTTTGAAAAGACAGTTTCTCAATTTCTGCTTGGAACTCCTTACTATCTGACGTATTTCCTGACACATTTGTAGACACCATACTGTGGCCGACCTTTGAAGGCAAGGATCTTTTAAAATTGAAACTTTATTATCCGTTCTCGATCGATGTCCCAATCACAGGTAGCTTTTCCAAACTTACTGATCGCTCGTCCCTGAAACAAATCGATCTCACGCTCAAGTTAGGTTGCTTTTTGATTTCTTCGTTGTAACACCCCTAAGTTCGGTAGTGCGTTCTACTGTTCCGGTGACCAGTGTTGTCCAGACAGCTAGGATGCCTAGAACTACACTTCAATATGAGTGAGGAGACATAAAATAATGAAATACAAGAAAAGAAAATACAAGGAAAACAAAGGAAAAATAATAGCAAAGAAATGTAACCAAGTTAAGCGAGCTGAGAACCCTAGCGATGGGTGATCAGACTGGAAGTCACGGCGTGGACCGTTGACTAGCTCCCGGATCATGGGGAACCCTGGAAAACATTTTTAGGACTTAAATAGACCCTTATTGAAGAATAAATCTCATTAGAAAGATCAAAGAAAAATTAAATAATTATTACAAAGAAAAGTGAGAAATCGAAAAACAGACAAAACCCGGTGTTACCGAAAAATCGGGAATGCAACCCGAACAGGGGCATTATGGTCATTTGACATCCCGAATTGTCTTTTGACCTAAATGTCCATTAAAAATAAATAATATTACACTTAGAAAATAAATAATATTACACTTAGAAAATAAAATGAAAAATTAGTTTAGTGATATCTAATGCAAATAACCAAAAGTGGAGTGAAAGTGTGTAATTAGCACATTAAACATATTAAATGAATTAACTAATGTGAGTGGACCACTAAGGGATTTTAAAATGTATTAAGTGGGCAGATTGCTCCACTAAAATATCATCTTCAACATTAGAAACCTCCATTGCCGTGAATGAAAAGCTCCCAAAACCTCCATGGCCATTTTTCTTCAAGCTTGATCCACTCCTTCATTTCACCTCTAATCACCTAGGTAGCTTCATTAAAAATTGTCCCCACATCACAAGGAAGAGTTTGATACCAAAATCAAGAAGTTTAGTGAAGCTTTAACAAGTCCCAACCAAAGGTAAGTTTGTATTTTTGAACATTGCTTTGTTAAACTTTGTATACTTGTTATGGGTGTTTGAATTGTGAAGGAAATTTTTAAGTTTGAGGAGTTATTGATATGTCCATTTTGGACAGCCATGGAGTTATATGTTTAATGAAATGTTTATACATATATTTGATGAGAAATTATATTGATTAGGGTGATTTAATGTCCAAGTAAATTAATTCCACATGTATATGGTAATTGTGCACTTGGAATGGAAATTGATGAATTGTAGGACACTTTGGCATTGTGGGACAATTCGGCAGCCTTGGGACTCTTTGATAAATGTATGAGTTCAGGAAGATATTGGCAGAATTATGACATTGATGATTGATGGATATGTATATGAATTAGTTGTGTAAAGTGTATGTAATGTTTATGTGTATTTATGGTTGTATTTGGACTTTGTGAATTAGAGTTTTAATTGGTGTGTTGAGGATATTTGTAATCTGCCCAAAATGACTTTAAAGTGAAGTGATATATGGTTTTGGTAATGTACCAAAACAGAATGGGGTTGAGAGGTGAATTTGTAGCAAAGTAAATGTGTAATGAAATGATGTTTAAGCAATGTAATTAAGGGCAGTGTGCATTTTAGCCTATAACTCTAAATGTGTAACTCCAATTGGTATGAGACCAATTGGAGGTGAAACTAGGCACAAAATGTGCCAGCTTTCATTAAGAAAGCATACCAAAATTCTGCTTGCAACGTGACATGAAAAAATGACCAATTCGGATTAAGTGCAATAGGGCCTGAAAATTTACCAATTGGGCAGCAGTTAGTGTATAGGCCATAACTCACTCAAAACAAGTCCAATTGACCTGAAATTTTAACCATGAATAGTTAAGATCCATACCTACAAGTCTTATGAAGACACCAAAGCCCAGAAATGACCATAAGCAAGTCAAACAGCTTGCACAAGTTCAGGTCCAAAAACTGGCCGAACCAAAGTTGACCAAATTGACCTAAAATGACCTAATTTGATGCCATTTGACCAGCAATAGTAAAATGAGCATAACTTGGTCTACATAACTCGGAATGACCTGAAATTTTTCCCCACGTGCAATAATACATAGATCTACAAGTTTGTAGTTTTGACCGAAACTTGAAAACCGAGAGAACTAGGTCCTCCGGCTAGGTCAAACTAGTATCCCGGAATCCAACAAGTTGCATTAAAATGCACTAAACAAGGAAATGAGTTTGGTAAAACGTACCAACCCTAAAATACTATCGAATGTGACATATTAGTGACACTAAAACCTAGTTTACCTAAAACGCATCGAGGGTCAGTATATTAGGTGATTAAGCAAATAATAGCTTTCAGTGAATTACTTATCAAACATTGTCTATAGAGACAGTTTAATTTAGTACTGAAACACTTCAAATTGTGTTTCTCAGTTAGTAAAGACTCAGGAAAAGGGAAGGAAACACTGAGTCCAAACCAGGAGACAGTCATCAGAGGTTTGTGCACAACTAGTTTTTAACTGATTTTGTTTTGAATATTTCATATGATTAAATGACATATTTTTTCTTATGTATTATGTTTAACAAGCATTGGATTTAATTCAATGATTATTGAAATTATTATAGTATATATGAATTTAGCTTTGTGAAATGGTATTTCCACAAGTATTAAGCATTGTTATGGATTGAATAAATTATTTTTTGAAAAATTGTGATAGAACATGTTTTGAATTGTAATGGTAATTTTCATGGAAAAATGCAAATTTATAATTTGAATTGTGATGAGCATAAAAATTATTGGATATTGGAATCGACTTTGAATCGAATTATATTGTGATTTATGCTCACTAAAAGGATTGTGATATTGTTTTATATCTCACTATAGATGCTTAACTAGGTTATTACCCGTCTCTCTCATTTGTTGAGAAGACAATGGAGTTAGTTGTGTTTTGATTACCATGGTACGTGCACAGGCTTAGATTTTCCTCTGATTTGAGGTTAGATCTAAGTTTATTTTATCGTTATGGCCCTTGCGGAAGATTCAGTATCGTGATGGTACTGTGCACGATGATTCGACCTCCCCGACCATAGGGAGTTAGAATCTGATTCGACCTCCCCGACCATAGGGAGTTAGAATCACATCGAAGATGGCCCTATCGGATTAGTCTTGCATAGTTAGTGAGATAAAGAATGATTTGTGAGATACAGCATGGTTTTTGAGCTACAGCATGATTTTTGAGATACAACATGGTTTTGAGATAAAGATTGATTTTTGAGATACATAATGATTTTTGAGATACAGAATGGCTTTTGAATGGTAAAGAATTGTGATTTCAATTATGGTTTATGTATAATTGATTTTGTTGGAATTACTTAAATGGTTAGTCATGATTTGATAAATTGAATTTTGTTATCAAAGTCACTTATACAAATGATTTACATTATTGGCAATGAATATTTTGAGTTTTGGAATTTGATGAGTATTCAGATTTCCAAATTATTTACTGTAAATTTTGTCAATGTATATTGTACTATGTTTTAAATTATAGTTGTGCACCACTGAGTTCACCACTTAGCGATAGCTTTGTATGCTGTCGCAGGTAAGAAGAGCATAGAGCAGTGAGTAAGTTTCTTTGAAGACACTTTCAGACCAGCTCCAAGTATATTATAGGTATACCCATGTACATTGGTCTGATGTATGCATGTAATAATATGTATGTAAATTATTTGAGCAGTTGTAAATTAAAATTGTACATTGAAGTTGTAAAGTGAATTATGAGTTATTTTGACTTGTAAAATTTGTATTATATTTCTTTTATCTCATCCTTTGAAAATACTGAAAAATTGTTGTGGATTGAGTTGAGAAAAATATTGTGTTGAATTTTGTTGGAGTTGATATTTGGAAAAATATTGAAGTGCTTTTTACAGGTTTTCTGAAGAACTGTTTTATCCAAAATACAAATGGCACTTTGCCAAAATTTTTACAGAAATTCCAAATAAATCAAATGTGTTAGTTCTATCACTTCAGTTCACAAAAGTTTTTAACACCTGTAAATAGTGCTCACCACTGTGAAAGAAGTAAGAAAAGCTTTTAAAATCCCTTGCAGTGTATTTAATGGGTTATCAGTAGACGGAGTTGATAATTCATTAGGTATACTACGGGATCATGTCATGCCTTACAGAGGGAAAGGGTGTGACATGTTTAAGTGGTATCAGAGCAATGGTTTTAAAGTGAATTTCGAACTGTGAATTTGAAATCTTTTTGTCAGAACTACAACTGCTCAAATGTTTGATACATATAGTACATTTACATCATAAATGTGAACTAATGGAGAGGAATCTCCTTGTGTTGGTTGTACAGGAATAGAAAATTCTGTGAAAAGAGTGGAAGAGAAGAATGAGACAGTAGAACAATCCGTGAGAAGTACAAGTTGAGGCCCCAACTCCACAAAGTGTCGAAGGCCTGACTGTACCAGCTTTACCAGTATAAATTACTGCACAAATGGCCCAGCAAATGGCTACTTTCTTTCAACAAATGGCTGATACTCTGTCAGCTCAAACTCAAGTACAAACCCAACACCCACAAGGGCAACATGAAATGGAAAAGAGGGAGAAACCTATGGGTCAGATTTCGAACAGTAATTTGGGGAAGAGAAAAGAATTTGAGGAACCCCGAGCTCAGAAATATGATAGAGGCGGATCATCAGGGCAGAGACCACCAAGATCTAGTCGTCGAACAACCAGAAGTTCCTATCCTGCCTGCTTCGCCATGTTTGTGGTAAGCTACATGGAGGTATTTGTCGTAAGGCCTCTGGAGCCTGTTACAATTGTGGAAAACTTGGACACTTTGCTAAAGATTGTGCTAAACCACCTCGATCTGCTCTCCGGAGTTCACAGACCGTCAGTCAGAGTCAAGATAGAAATAGAGTTGGTACTCCTCACCACTATAACACAGTGAATCAACCCGAATATAGTAGCGCACCAGTCGGAGAGTCCACTATGCGCCAAGTAAAAGGAGCAGAAACTTCAGATGTAGCTGCTGGTAAGTTCTTAATTTTTGAAAGAAACAATTAGTTATTATTTGATCCCAGCACTACTTAGTTGTGTGTTAGTGTCAGAACTATATGTTCTGTTGTTATTCCTTTACATGGAAATGAATTTTGATGTATTAGTGACTAGTCCTTTAGGATAATAACTACAATAACAAGTATGGTTGACATTAATTTTGGAAGAATTGTTAGCTAAAAGTATTTTCTAACATACCATAAATTATAAAGCTAATTAACGAGCCTACTTAATGTAAGGCAAGAGGACCTAAAAGTAAGTTACAGTAATAGAATTGCTCTAGATGAGGGCAAAGATGTTACTGTTAGTAATTATTAATGGAAATTGTAATCAGAATCGGTTTGGGATATTAGTGGATTCGAGAAAGATAAGATGTTAGAAAACCTAGTCCATGAGGTTATAACGTAGTGACTATGTAATGTTCTCGATGTTTGTATTGTAAGTCACAGATTACGCATCGACACACGGATTATTGTGTAGAGCTATGTACTTCTTCGTGGTATAATAAATTAAGAATATTTGTAAGTAATCTATAAATTGATACAGTTACACCCGAATAGAGTACTATTACTGGAAATAAATGTGAAAATTTTAGTCAGAAATGTAAAACTTCATAACTAGCCTATCAAACGACTACACTTGTAAGGTAGCTAGAGTCAGTGACTCAGTTATATTAATGTGAATTACCTGTACCACAGTAATTGCTATAAGCTTAAAGATATCAGTACGACTTATCATCCTCAAACGGATGGACAGTCGAAACAAGTGATTCAGGTAAATTTTGAAACTCGTTGAGTTCCTATAAATAATGAAATGAAATGATAATAATAACCTATAAAATGTGATAAGCCCTCAAGAATATATTGAGAACTTGTGTCATTGAATCCGAGAGGAGATGGGACAAATACATCCCACTAACAGAATTTGTATACAATAATAAGTGTCATGCTAGCATACAAACGGCACCCTATGAAACATTGTAAGGGAACGAATAACTATGGATTTTGTGATGAAACTTCCGAGAACACAGAATAGTCAAGATGCAGTATAGGTCATAATTGACAGACTAACCAAGTCTGCTCACTTTTTGCCAGTCCGGATGGACTATAGCCTGGAAAGATTGGCCAGATTGTATGTATATGAGATTGTAAAACTGCATGGAGTGCCAGTATCAATTGTATTTGACAGGGATCCTAGGTTCACTTCTAGATTCTGGGGTAGTCTTCAGAGAGCCCTAGGAACTAGATTGAACTTCAAAGACAACATTCCACCCACGCATTGATGGCCAACCCGAAAGGGTTATTCAGACAATTGAGGATTTGCTACGGGCTTGTGTGATTGAATTTGAAGGTAGTTGGGATACACACTTGCCTTTGATTGAGTTTGCTTATAACAACAGCTACCAATCAAGCATTGGGATGCCTCCATATGAAGCTTTGTATGGCGAAAGTGCGTAACTCCCTTATGTTGGGATGAAGTAGGTGAAAGGAAGATGATTGGGCCGTAAATTGTTCAAACAGATGAGGAAAAGATCGACATTAGAGATAGACTCAAGGTCGCATCGACCGTCAAGTCCTATGTTGATTTGAAAAGAAGAGATATTGAATATGCATGGGTGATAAGGTATTCCTCAAAGTTTCTCCTTGGAAGAGGATTATGAGATCCGCGTAAAGGGGAACCGAGTCCTCTGCTCATCGGACCATATGAGGTTCTGGAAAGAGTGGGTCCTTTGGCATATCGGTTGGCATTACCTCCAGAGCTAGCAAGGATACAGTGTCTTCCATGTGTCCATGTTAAGGAGGTACAGATCCACCCTTCTCATGTACTATCGGTTGAAGAGATTAAGGTAAATCCGGACCTCTCATATGAGGAAGAACCCATAAAAATTCTCGCTTATGAGGTGAAGCGGTGAGGAACAAACAGATACACACAGTTAAAGTCTTTGTGGAACCATCATTCGGGCCAGGAAGCTACTTGGGAACGTGAAGAGGATATGAGGAGACAGCACCACAACTGCTCGAGAGACTAATGCTGTAAAATTTCGAGACGAAATTTATTTAAGGGGGAGAATTGTAACACCCCTAAGTTCGGTAGTGCGTTCTCTTTGTTAGGTGACCGGTGTTGTCGGACAACTAGGATGCCTAGAACTACACTTCAATATGAGTGAGGAGACATAAAATAATGAAATACAAGAAAAGAAAATACAAGAAAAACAAAGGAAAAATAATAGCAAAGAAATGTAACCAAGTTAAGCGGCGAGAACCCTAGCGATGGGTGATCAGGAAGTCACGGCGTGGACCGTTGACTAATACACGGATCATGGAACCACGGAAAACATTTTAGGACTTAAATAGACCCTTATTGAAGAATAAATCTCATTAGAAAGATCAAAGAAAAATTAAATAATTATTACAAAGAAAAGTGAGAAATCGAAAAAGCAGATAAAACCGGTGTTACTGAAAAATCGAATGCAACTGACAGAGGGCATTATGGTCATTTGACATCCCGAATTGTCTTTTGACCTAAATGTCCATTAAAAATAAATAATATTACACTTAGAAAATAAAATGAAAAATTAGTTTAGTAGTATCTAATGCAAATAACCAAAAGTGGAGTGAAAGTGTGTAATTAGCACATTAAACATATTAAATGAATTAACTAATGTGAGTGGACCACTAAGGGATTTTAAAATGTATTAAGTGGGCAGATTGCTCCACTAAAATATCATCTTCAACATTAGAAACCTCCATTGCCGTGAATGAAAAGCTCCCAAAACCTCCATGGCCATTTTTCTTCAAGCTTGATCCACTCCTTCATTTCACCTCTAATCACCTAGGTAGCTTCATTAAAAATTGTCCCCACATCACAAGGAAGAGTTTGATACCAAAATCAAGAAGTTTAGTGAAGCTTTAACAAGTCCCAACCAAAGGTAAGTTTGTATTTTTGAACATTGCTTTGTTAAACTTTGTATACTTGTTATGGGTGTTTGAATTATGAAGGAAATTTTTAAGTTTGAGGAGTTATTGATATGTCCATTTTGGACAGCCATAGAGTTATATGTTTAATGAAATGTTTATACATATATTTGATGAGAAATTATATTGATTAGGGTGATTTAATGTCCAAGTAAATTAATTCCACATGTATATGGTAATTGTGCACTTGGAATGGAAATTGATGAATTGTAGGACACTTTGGCATTGTGGGACAATTCGGCAGCCTTGGGACTCTTTGATAAATGTATGAGTTCAGGAAGATATTGGCAGAATTATGACATTGATGATTGATGGATATGTATATGAATTAGTTGTGTAAAGTGTATGTAATGTTTATGTGTATTTATGGTTGTATTTGGACTTTGTGAATTAGAGTTTTAATTGGTGTGTTGAGGATATTTGTAATCTGCCCAAAATGACTTTAAAGTGAAGTGATATATGGTTTTGGTAATGTACCAAAACAGAATGGGGTTGAGAGGTGAATTTGTAGCAAAGTAAATGTGTAATGAAATGATGTTTAAGCAATGTAATTAAGGGCAGTGTGCATTTTAGCCTATAACTCTAAATGTGTAACTCCAATTGGTATGAGACCAATTGGAGGTGAAACTAGGCACAAAATGTGCCAACTTTCATTAAGAAAGCATACCAAAATTCTGCTTGCAACGTGACATGAAAAAATGACCAATTCGGATTAAGTGCAATAGGGCCTGAAAATTTACCAATTGGGCAGCAGTTAGTGTATAGGCCATCACTCACTCAAAACAAGTCCAATTGACCTGAAATTTTAACCATGAATAGTTAAGATCCATACCTACAAGTATTATGAAGACACCAAAGCCCAGAAATGACCATAAGCAAGTCAAACAGCTTGCACAAGTTCGGGTCCAAAAACTGGCCGAACCAAAGTTGACCAAATTGACCTAAAATGACCTAATTTGATGCCATTTGACCAGCAATAGTAAAATGAGCATAACTTGGTCTACATAACTCGGAATGACCTGAAATTTTGCCCCGCTTGCAATAAGACATAGATCTACAAGTTTGTAGTTTTGACCGAAACCTGAAAACAGAGGGAACTAGGTCGTCCGGCTAGGTCAAACTAGTATCCCGAAATCCAGCAAGTTGCATTAAAATGCACTAAACAAGGAAATGAGTTTGGTAAAACGTACCAACCCTAAAATACTATCGAATGTGACATATTAGTGACACTAAAACCTAGTTTACCTAGAACGTATCGAGGGTCGGTATATTAGGTGATTAAGCAAATAATAGCTTTCAGTGAATTACTTATCAAACATTGTCGATAGAGACAGTTTAATTTAGTACTGAAACACTTCAAATTGTGTTTCTCAGTTAGTAAAGACTCAGGAAAAGAGAAGGAAACACTGAGTCCAGACCAGGAGACAGTCATCAGAGGTTTGTGCACAACTAGTTTTTAACTGATTTTGTTTTGAATATTTCATATGATTAAATGACATATTTTTTCTTATGTATTATGTTTAACAAGCATTGGATTTAATTCAATGATTATTGAAATTATTATGGTAAGTATGAATTTAACTTTGTGAAATGATATTTCCACAAGTATTAAGCATTGTTATGGATTGAATAAATTATTTTTTGAAAAATTGTGATAGAACATGTTTTGAATTGTAATGGTAATTTTCATGGAAAAATGCAAATTTATAATTTGAATTGTGATGAGCATAAAAATTATTGGATATTGGAATCAATTTTGAATCGAATTATATTGTGATTTATGCTCACTAAAAGGATTGTGATATTGTTTTATATCTCACTATAGATGCTTGACTAGGTTATTACCCGTCTCTCTCATTTGTTGAGAAGACAATGGAGTTAGTTGTGTTTTGATTACCATGGTACGTGCACAGACTTAGATTTTCCTCTGATTTGAGGTTAGATCTAAGTTTATTTTATCGTTATGGCCCTTGCGGAAGATTCAGTATTTTGATGGTACTGTGCACGATGATTCGACCTCCCCGACCATAGGGAGTTAGAATCTGATTCGACCTCCCCGACCATAGGGAGTTAGAATCACATCGAAGATGGCCCTATCGGATTAGTCTTGCATAGTTAGTGAGATAAAGAATGATTTGTGAGATCTGACAAAGATGGTTTTGAGCTACAAAGATGGTTTTTGAGATACAACATGGTTTTGAGATAAAGATTGATTTTTGAGATACATAATGATTTTTGAGATACATAATGGCTTTTGAATGGTAAAGAATTGTGATTTCAATTATGGTTTATGTATAATTGATTTTGTTGGAATTACTTAAATGGTTAGTCATGATTTGATAAATTGAATTTTGTGATCAAAGTCATTTATACAAATGATTTACATTATTGGCAATGAATATTTTGAGTTTTGGAATTTGATGAGTATTGATTTCCAAATTATTTACTGTAAATTTTGTCAATGTATATTGTACTATGTTTTAAATTATAGTTGTGCACCACTGAGTTCACCACTCAGCGATAGCTTTGTATGCTGTCGCAGGTAAGAAGAGCATAGAGCAGTGAGTAAGTTTCTTTGAAGACACTTTCTGACCAGCTCCAGGTATATTATAGGTATACCCATGTACATAGGTCTGATGTATGCATGTAATAATATGTATGTAAATTATTTGAGCAGTTGTAAATTAAAATTGTACATTGAAGTTGTAAAGTGAATTATGAGTTATTTTGACTTGTAAAATTTGTATTATATTTCTTTTATCTCATCCTTTGAAAATACTGAAAAATTGTTGTGGATTGAGTTGAGAAAAATATTGTGTTGAATTTTGTTGGAGTTGATATTTGGAAAAATATTGAAGTGCTTTTTACAGGTTTTCTGAAGAACTGTTTTATCCAAAATACAGATGGCACTCTGCCAAAATTTTTACAGAAATTCCAAATAAGTCAAATGTGTTAGTTCTATCACTTCAATTCACAAAAGTTTTTAACACCTGTAAATAGTGCTCACCACTGTGAAAGAAGTAAGAAAAGTTTTTAAAATCCCTTGTAGTGTATTTAATGGGTTATCAGTAGACGGAGTTGATAATTCATTAGGTATACTACGGGATCATGTCATGCCTTACAGAGGGGTAGGGTGTGACATTCGTCTTTATCAGATGAGTTCGAGTCAATATTGGGTCTCTAGACCATCCAATCTTGCCTGCTGTTGTTCTCTGATCTCTCTATGTATAAATATTGCAGAATTTCATTTGACTAATGTTGTGATCGGGCTTCTGGCTTGAAATGCCCAGATATTCCTCAAAATAAAGTTAAGGTTTTTTTATCCGGTCTAATAATGGTTCTTACCTTAAAAGTTTAAGTTAGTGTCAAATCTTTGTAATTCTAATATTCTAAAGTTCCATTCGATATTTGATCATGGCTCCATCTGATCTCATGTTCGCGTGTAACATTTTTTTGATCTCTTTGAGTAATTTGATATCTTTTGAATTAATAGTCGCTCTCAGGTTTAATGTTCAACTGCATTCAATCAGTTAAGTACTCAGACTATTTAGTTTGGATGCTTTCCAATCTCATCAAGAAATTGAATATAAAAGACTTCAATTCATTTCAAAAATAAAATATATACAATTCAATTAGCAAGGGGGGTCTTCTCCGCCCCGTGCCCCAATTACATTCCTCTCTCTCTCCTCACCCTCGTGCTCCTCATCGCTGTCCTCTTCAGCCTCTGGGATGAGCTTATCCATCCAGGAGAAGTCCTCCTCAGGATAACACTTCTTTAGTTCAGACAGGAGGTCGTTATGGGCATTCACATATGCCCCAGCCTCTTTTGTAGTGCTCTCCTCCTCCTTTGCTTGGAGCTCCTCCTCCTTCGCCTGAAGTTACTCAGAAAAATGAGTGAGATAGGCAGATGGACTAGCTCGAGAGACTTCAAGTTCTTGCTCCACTTCAGCTATCCTCTCTTCGTAATACTTCACCCGATCTTCCAATTTGACAATGTAATCATTGGCAGTGGAGAGCTGAACCTTTGCAGCTGATGCATCCTAGACCGCTTTAAGAATCTCCTTCCTTAAGACGTGGGTTTTTTCTCTGATCACGTGCCGGTTTGCAATAGCCTCCAAGCCCAAACTCATTGTTTGAGTTAGAATATCATCAATACTCTCCTTAGCCAACCGATTTCGATCTTCTTGGAAGTAGATGGAAGTGCGCATGACCTTAGCTAGACCAGGATTCCCTCGGGTGGAACAATTTCTTTCCAGCGATTGGATAAGGAGTTGAGTTCCTAGGGAGAGCGTTCTAACAGTAGGGCCAGAGGACTCCCCTTATACATTGGAAGAGATCGGAGGAGGTGAACATTCAATCTGTTGAGGTGGAGAAACGACGACCTCTACTTCCGAGACTGGCTGCTCCTGAGGTCGAGGAGGGGAGATCGGTACTTCTACCAAGTCTCGTCGAGGTGTCTGAGTAGCGGTAGCAGTAGCCTCTTTCATCGTTCGTACCTTTCGGGAGACCTCCCTCTTTCGCTTGTGGCTCTCTTTGGAAGCGTTATCACCCACCATACCTGCACAAAGAAGAAGTCAGGGAGTTCGCTAAGATTGAGAGACTAGAGATCTAGATTGTACCAGTAGCAGGACCGAGGTCAGAAAGCTAAAGCTCGTAATCTTTGTCGGAGATCAGCCGCATCATCCACCATTTCAGTTCAGCCATGACCGCATCTAAGCACGAATATTTATGGGTAGTCGCCTGAGTTTTTAATTCTTTCACCATGGTGTCTTCGTCTTTATTTAAAGTAAGCTTCTTCGGGACTTGGGGGACCAAATAATTCCAATTACGTAGGATCCCCTCAAAGCCGTTTCGATCCTTACTCCTAAGGATGAAAAACCAATCCTTCCAGTTCTTTAGTAAAGAAGGGAGATTGATGAAAAGACCACAGTTCAGCTTTGCCTGAAAGAATCAGAATTCATCATCCTTTCTTCGAGCAAGCCTATGCAGCTCGGTAAAGACCTTAACTGTGGGCTCCAGTCTCTTGGCTCTGTAGAGGCCTCTAAAGGCTACTAAAGTCCGCCAGGAGTTCGGATGCACTTGAGCTACCGAGACATGGTGAAATTTTAGGATGGCCTTGTAAAATCCATCTAAGGGAAAATGGAGCCTGGACTTCAGCTGCTTCTCGTACACTATGATAAGATCGCCTTCTTCAAAGAAGTGATCAGCCCGAAGATCGCCATGGTATCTGATTAGTTTAAAAGAATTGATCCGCAAATTATATTCTTGACTTATGGATTGGAGATCAGTTTCTCTAAGGACTGACGACAATTCATCAACTGGCAGGTTCTCCTTTCTCGAAGACATTCCTCGCTTCGGTTTGGTAGCCTGACCAATAACCGGAATGATGGCTGTGCTGGATCGTCCGCCTGGTCTAATCGCGTCGCCTTCTTCCGAGGTCCATGAAAAATGGATGGAGGGCGGGCTCGCAGCTCTCTGACCCTTGGTACCACTCATTTTCACAAAATAAAAAGAAAAATTAATCGAGAAAAGATCAAAACCCTTACCGGAGTGTGAATCGGTGCCTGAAAACTTTAGAAAGCGAGAGGAAGTATTGAAATCACTAGGAAAAGGTCTGAAAATGACATAAGGAAACAAATGACTCACCTTTCCCCTATTTATACTCATCTGAGCATTAAATGCTCACGAAGTCCCTAGTAACGCATCGGTTAACGGGACTGAGCTGCCTCTTTGACACGTCACAAGAAGGTTCCAGAAACATAGTAAAGAAATCGGATAAATGAGATCGGTCAACTAAGGTCATCGAATTGAACAAATTTCCAAACCCACGGATCGGCGAATGGCAATTCGTCTAGGGATCAGATCGAGTACGCTTATCGAAGATCGAAAAAATAACCAATGCAATAACAAAAAAACATTCAAGTAAAAATTTCATTTCATTTCCAAAAGATCATATTACATCATTTGGGCGATCTCAAAAGATCATATTACATCATTTGGGCAATCTTAAAAGATCCGATTACATTAGTTGGGCGATCTCAAAAGATCAGATTACATCATTTGGGCGATCTCAAAAGATCTGATTATTTCATTTGGGCGATTTCTCAAAATCAGCACTACATTCTATCTTGCTTAAGAATACTTAGAAGCCCAGAATGCTGGTCTATGTCAAAGCCTAGTCTTGTGGCTGAATCAAAAGATTGTATTTGATCAGAAAGCCAGCAATAAATACTAGGCAGATGTACAGCTCAGGTGGGGTGACTATGACTCTCATGACATTGAGCGACATCATTGTTAATGTCATTGACCAGAACCGAGCTGCAATCGAGACCCTTGAGATGGTAAGGAACCAAGTGAACTTCAAGAGGCGATCACCAATATTAAGATTTAAATTAGCGGTCCTCTTATCAGAGATCGGTCTACGACCTATGCTGACGGGGCCGATCTGAGATCGGTGCATTAGTTAGTTTTGACCTTGATCGGTTAATTAGTCTAATTCCCTCACCATCATCGGATGACACCCTCATAAACCTCTGATCATCAGAGTTGCTCATTTTCAGGAAATGAACAAAGAAAGCATTTGGAAAAAGATTAAAGTAGTTTTCATGGAAAGTATTCTTGTCGAAAAAGCCAGGAACTGAAGAATGAAACATTGAAGGTTCACCGGAGAAGGTTGTAAATATGTAAAGGAAAATCCCTCAGCATATATATAGGGCCCCGGCATTTATTGCATACAGAACCCGAAGCTAACGCATCGGTAACTAAAGAATTTATTGCTTTGACCAATGCAAGTTAGATAGAGAGTAAAGATCAAGAATGAGAGAGATCGGGAAATAAGAGAAGACCTAATGCAAGAGATAGAGATCAGAATAATGACCCTAAAAGGGGATGGTCATAATGGAAAGATCGAAAAAGCAAGAAACGACCTGTAAGATCGAAGAACTCAGGGAGTTGAATAACTACCGATCATGGCTTTTATTTAGCTTCCCCCACCGTTAGATCCAAGTTAGTTAAAGCATTGCAGGCATGATCAGATCCTCACCACACATCTCATTCGCAAGGACACCCTTCTAGCCGCCAGACGCCAAAACGGTTAAAGTAGCCCAGTACATCCCGATCTACACCATTGATTATAATTGTAAGGATGAATCTGGAGCCTTCAGATTAAAATCAGATGACGAATTCGGAGCCTTTTATTCCCAACTTTTGGATCCATTTCATAAGGCAAGACCCTTGACCATTGGATTAAGGGGAGAAAGGACAGATATTCTGAACGGAATCCCGACCCTCCATTTTGATTCTCTTTAATTCTCAGACATCATATTATGTCCTTTTGAATCTAAGCCTTCCGTCTCCCCCTAATAAGATCCTGACCCTTCATTTTGGACATCCATTCCCTATAAATACCTGCATATAACACTGTAGAAAGAAAAAAGGTGGTGATTATCGTGGAAAGAACCTGGGCTTTGATTAAGTCTTGTTGCTTGTCATTCAGAGCTTTCAAAGTGTTGAGAAACTTTAGAAACCAGTTTTCTGAAGTATTTCATCAAAAGGAGCTCTAAATCCTGAGATTTTCATTTTCAGTAACTGTGCACTACTCTGTGAAACCATCTTCACTTCGCCTCATTTCCACCGCCCTAGTATCTATGCATTACCCTCCAAGCTCAACTTCGTTCTGATCTATTCCCATTACCTCGGGTAAGCTCAAGTCCTTCAGCCGTCAGCTTTCATCTCTCCAAGATATGTGGATATCAGAGTCAGCTCTGCTGTCTCCTCAACCTTCCATAGGTAAGCATCTAAACTGTCATTTTGTTGAATATCCTTAGTTTGTTTTCTCCAGTTTTCTTTTAAAGTTTCTTTTATATCCAGTCACACTAAATCTCAGAATAAGTTATCTAGGCCTGTAGTTATTTCCTATGTCTTCTTTTTATTCATTCGTAAACTCCATTTATCGTCACCTAGTTTTCATTCCTTTCGAGAGTAGATGTTCGAGTCATCGGCGACTCGTAAATACCCTAAAGAATATAGGCAGGAGTACTTTAACATGAGAGTTTTTGGTCTGAACAAATGAAAAATGATAAAGGAAGATAGGTGTAGCAAAGGTCGAATAGGTTGGAACAAGATTAGGTCAAACAAATAAGTTATGAGATCAGGCGTTGGAATGAGCCCAGACGATAAGATAATAGATCAGGAATCAAGACAAGTTCGGATCCCGTGTGAGCGGCTAAAAAGAGATCAGATGTCGCAAATCAAAAAGTTCTGATAAAGCGATCATGCAGAAGATTGGCAAAGAGTTTGGCCTATCATCCGCCATCTAGTTATAAGGTCCCATAGGCTAGGAAAAGCTTTACACAAGGGTTTCCTGTGTCTTCGGTACTTCATTCCCATATAAAAGGGACCAAGAAAGACCTTTTACCTGAATCCCTAGTTTGAAGTTCTTATAAAACACTGTTCCTATTAATATATTAAGAGATCGGGGGAGAGTTCTTACCCAAACTCAGTCTAATTTTTCAACGCAACATATTAAGAGATCGAGGGAGAGTTCTTACCCGAATTCTCGGCCAAAATCTTAAAAAAATATGTGGAGATTGAGGGAGAGTTCTTACCCGAACTTAGCCTAATTTTTTTAACGCAACGTATTAAGATATCGGGGGAGAGTTCTTACCCGAACTCAACCTAATTTTCAATGCAATATATTAAGAGATCGGGAGAGAGTTCTTACCCAAACTCAGCCTAATTTTTAACGCAATATATTAAGAGATCGGGAGAGAGTTCTTACCCGAACTCAGCCTAATTTTTCAATGCAACAGATTAAGAGATTGGGGGAGAGTTCTTACTCGAATTCTCGGCCAAAATCTTAAAAAAATGTGGAGATCGGGAGAGAGTTCTTACCCGAACTCAGCCTAATTTTCAATGCAACATATTAAGAGATCAGGAGAAAGTTCTTACCCGAACTCAGCCTAATTTTTAACACAATATATTAAGAGATCGGGGCAAAGTTCTTACCCAAACTCAGCCTAATTTTCAATGCAACATATTAAGAGATCGGGAGAGAGTTCTTACCCGAACTCAGCCTAATTTTTAACGCAACATATTAAGAGATCGGGGGAGAGTTATTATCTGAACTCAGCCTAATTTTTCAATGCAACATATTAAGAGATCGGGGAAGAGTTCTTACCCGAACTCAGCCTAATTTTTCAACTCAACATTTAAGAGATCGGGAGAGAGTTCTTACCCGAATTTTCGGCCAAAATCTTAATAAAATATGTGGAGATCGGGGGAGAGTTCTTACCTAAAATCCGCTAAACTTTTAATAGAATACATTAAGAGATCAGGAGAGAGTTCTTGCCCGAATTCTCTTAGCTTAAATTCAAACTAAGATTTACTAAGAAATTGGGGGAGATTTCTTACACGAAGCTCTCAAATTAAATGCTTAATACACCAAGGGATCGGCAGGAGAGGTCTTCCCAAAGTATCCCGAATACTAGGTTGGGGCCTGATGGAGAGTTCTCCTCAAGGCACTCATATTTATAGGACAAAAAATCCCCCTTGAGGATATCACAACTTCAGTATTCAAATTAACCCCCAACAAAAATCCATTACACAGCACCTATTCACTAAAGGGTCATCTTATGTACTCGTATTCTTAGGCAATCCAAAATAGTGAAATATCAAATATTCCTTTTATCTATACAAAGGATTAACATCATCATTCTAACCCCTAAATTATCAATTTATAAAGAGCTTAACATTAAATCTGCTTACCCTCATTGAGGGACGAGGCGGGGTGCCTAACACCTTCCCCACCCGTACACGGACCCCGAACCTAGAATCTCTGATTTCAAAGTGGAATTTAATTTTTACAAATGGTTTTCTTTAATTTCCTTCAAAACTAAAATGGTGACTCCTCACTTTTCCACTCCGGTGAGAATCGTCCAGCGACAGCAAAACCCTTGTGACAGCTTAGCGACTCCACTAGGGACTTAAATTAACCCTAGTTTAGAGGTCCAAAAGCATATTTAATTTTTATGCTCATGTAAATTAAAACCGTAATTAGGGGGCTTAACTTACAAAATTCGAAAGTCTTAATATATTGGTTATTGTTATTCTTTCTAACCATTTTGTGTATTTTGATTATCTTATTTATTATAGCAATCTTCATCTAAAACCCCTCCCGTATAGGAAAGAGGTAAATATGTCCCTTCACACACTAATTACTTACACGATGTCTTCACACACTTCAGCCCTATACCCGGGCTTTCTTACCCTTTTAGGAAATAGGAGGGAGTCATATAGTAGTACCTGTGGGTTTTAACCCATTAGTATCGGTGAAGGCTTCCGCTCAGATTGAAACTTGTTCTATCTACTGTGATGCCCGTGGAATTCTCCCGTTAGTATCATGGTGGTGGAATAAGGCCTTGCTGTATAACAATAGGGACAATTTGGGAACCTTTGAGCTTTTAGAACTCGAGCTAAACTATCACACTAGCTGAAAGCCATAGCCAACTTCCTCGTAAGATAGGACTATCTAATTAGATAGTACTTACCCGGTATTAGGACTCTCTCTATTCATAGGACAAAAGGGACATAATTGCTCTTACTTCACTCCCTCGTTTACTTTTTAATTTTCTTATGTAATTTAAAGATAATCTTGAATTATATTGATAAAATAATCTGTACACCTTCCTACCTTGATAGGTGTAAAGATATCATCACCTTAATTCAAAATTACCTAAGTTTATTCTACTGACCTACTTTCCATAGGTATTGTAAACTGGAGTCTGTAAAGGATAAACAGAAACTTTAAAATGGCATCCTTGAGTCAGTCAACTGAAGGAGTTTCAAGGCAGGAACAGAATGCTAGACAATGGTCCAAACTTATTCATTGTTCAAAGTCCCTACAGATTGATGACATAGGGGCAGACATTGGCCCATTACCTCCATTGGATCCAAGTAAGGTTGAGGTCAGAATGACCGGTCTTGAGGATTTATCCAGCAGTTGGAAATCACTTCCTGATCATATCAAAGTAAAGTTTGAGAAAAAGTATGGGAGAATTGCAACTTTTATACGGGTCAGAGTACAAGTTCTTGCATTAAAAGCCATGCTATCAACTTGGAATCCCAGGTATAGGGTGTTCTCCTTTAACAATATTGATACAATTCCCACCATAGAGGAATATCAGGGCTACTGGAAATCCCTTATATGGCGCAGAATCAGATTTATCTACACCTCGAGCATAGACAGACCTAGAAACGGTTCGCGCATATACTTGGAATCTCTGCAGAGGAAGCAAAGGCAAAGGAAACCGTCAAGGGAAGCACACATGGGTGGTATTGGACTTACATCAAAAAGTATTTGGATCTGCATATTCAGAGCAAGCAATGGGAACATGCTTCGTTGGCCCTAGCTTTGGGAATTTACGGCCTGATCTTGTTTCCCGGGCCTTTGGGAGGTATAACTTATAGTGTCACGAAAATGTTTTGGGCAGTAGAGAAGCAAAATGTCAACCCAATACCTACCATCCTCACAGAGACTTTTTTGACTCTAACGTATTGCCAACGACAGCATAAGGGAACCATCAAGTGCTATTCCCAATTGCTACATCTTTGGATCCTCAGCCACATCTGTTCTTTGGAAACTAAGGGATTAACTTGGTATCCCAACCAGCCTCTCATAGAAAAAATGACTAGATTGGCAATAAGTCCAAAGAATGAACTACAATGGCAAGAGCAGATTCTAAGCTTCAACAGTCACAATTATTACTGGAGCAAGTTATGGACTATGGGCCAGCCCATTTTGTTCAGTACAGGGGATAATCACTTGGTACTTTTGATAGGACTGACCGGGTGCACAAGTTACATTCCAGCTTTGGTAATGAGACAATTCGGTTCAACCTAGTTCATGCCCAATGTTGAAAGGTTTCATCAAGCTCATTTCTATCATGAACCCGGCAAAGAGGAAGAACTAAAAGCATTTCGCAAATCCTAGGAAAAGGTCACCATGATTGAACGGTCACCTAAAGGGCCAAGCACCATGGAAGATTATCTCAGATGGAGAATAAGCAGAGACCAGGGATATCAAGTTTCTGAACTAGCAGAGCCTAAGGGAAGCACATCTCATCGAGAAGTTCTTTCAGAAGAAGTTAGTGCCAAGTTGGTCAGCTCTCTATAAAATTCGAGCGCCGAAAACCAGCAATTGCAAGAACATATAAGGCAGTTGGAAGACCGACAGCAAATCCTGAAAAAGGAGGTAAAAAGGCTCAGGGAAGAAGTGATAGCAGAAAAAGCAGAATTTGAGGGACAGGAAATACAGTGGGAGAAAGAAAAGACCTCGCTTCAAAATGCAGTGAGAGAGGCAGGAGTCCAGAATGGCAAATTACAAGAGAAATTAGAATATCAGGAAATACTTATGGAAGAATATAAGCAGGAAAGCAAAAAGAAGAAACTTAAATTGAAGGAGCAAGCATAACTTATTAATGACATTTTGAAAGAATGTGCCAAAGAAAGGAAAGAAAAGGAAAGGCAAGCAACCCTTCATTAAGAGCTGAGAGAAAATGTTGACCACTTACAAAGAATGATGGCACAAGGGAAATAAGAACTGCTGCCAGAATCTGAGTACGCCTTGAAGACATTCAATCCTGCCAGGTAAGAAGAAAGACTCTATGAGTACCTCAAAAGATGTCATTGTATTTTAAAGAATCTTCCTGATCCTAGGCAATAGCAAAGAATGCTATGTATGAATAGATTGTTAATGAATTGTTTGAACCATATTTAGCAAAGTATGAATGAATAGTGTAACTTCCGGGGGAACTATCCTTGTTAGGGTTATACGAAAAGACGAATGCATCATATGGACAAGTATCATAGACACGCATACGATCCCGTCATTCACTGTTGGACTATCGAGTGATGACATGATAAAGTTGACACAATTCGCCTTCTGCAGACTCCATTTCGGTGGTTATCTGCCACTGTATCCTTTGTTTAGTTAGGATCTTTAACTCTAAAAGAATTTAAAACTAATAAAGACTTTTCATAGGAAATCAACATTACTCCAAACAAAGCAAACTTGATCGATCAAGCAGTTCAACTGAAAAAAGTGTACTTAACAAGGTCCCGAGCAAAGAAGATAATGGAAGACTAGGAACAAGTGCAGAACCTACAAGGACAAGTTTCAAAATTGAGAGATCAAGTCTCAGAGTTGATGAAACTGATGAAGGAGATGTCCCATAGTAGAGAAACCATTCAACCTACACCAGAGCCAAATTTACCAGTACCTCCCCCACTAGCAATGACGGTTGATTCCCATTAAGCTTCAACCTCTTTCACCTTCCACCCTCCTATTCCTGATCCGACAATCACTGTCAGTCCAACATTCCCAAATAATGATTACCCGTTTCTTATCATCCGGCCATCTCAAACTCCGAATTTCACCCTTCCATACCAATCCCTTCAGTTTACCCTGCAACTAATTTCCCAACCAGAGGCATGGCTTATGTAGCAGGGGGTGAAAATAAAGAAAAAGAAAATGAGAAGTTGTCTGCTCTAGAGGAAAGACTAAGAGCTATAGAGGTCTGGACATGTATGGCTCAGTTGATGTATCTTCACTGAGATTGGTACCAGATATAGTGGTACCACCTAAGTTTAAAGTTCTGGACTTTGACAAGTATACCGAAAATTCAGACCCCCCCCCCCATCCATTTGGCCACTTATATAGCCAAAATGTCTGCCCTCACTGAAGATGACAGACTTCTAGTCCGTTTATTTCATGAAAGCCTCTACGGGGTAGCCTTGCGATGGTGCATGCAGCTGGATAGGAGTAAACTATGCTCCTAGAAAGATTTGGCTGATATTTTCCTCAAGCAGTACAAATTCAATTGTGATGTTGCCTCGACATAAAGAGACCTTCAAAACCTGGTGCAGAAAGAAAAAGAGAGCTTTAAGGAATATGCACAAAGATGAAGGGAGAAGGCAGCTGAGGTATATTCTCCAATTACTGATAATGAGCTTTGCTCTCTATTCATCGAAACCCTAAAGGCCCCGTATTTCAATTTAATGATCAGAAATACGTTCAATAGCTTTTCCGATATTATCCAGGCTGGTGAAAGAATTGAAGTTAACCTCAAGTTAAGAAGGTTGCAGGAGTTGACTGGAGAAAACTCTGCAAAGAAAACTACAAGTTTCAGGAAAAAGAAAGAAGGTGATGTACACTCTATCACCAGACAAACTCGACCACCACTCCCTCAAAATGACTTTCGACCATACCCTCTAATTCAGGGCTCAATAATAGCAAATGTTCCGCCCCTTTATCCAAATTATCCTCACCCTCGCCCACAATATCCACCTCAAGCTGCTTACCACCCCAAACCGCCTGCTCAACCTATTCAGTTGAGATCATCTGCTCCTCAAACCAACCCAAGACCACCAAGGAATCCTGATCCACCTCTCCCCCTTCTGCTCAGTGACATCTATCGATACCTATTGGGTATAAATCAGATAGTGCCTATTCCCTTTGACCCAGTTCAGCCACCATATCCTAGGTGGTATGATGCTAATGCCCGATGCGAATATCATGGTGGGGCAGCGGGGTATTCAACCTATAATTGTGGAGCTCTTTGGGGAAGGGTACAAGCTCTGATCAGGAATGGATGGCTAAAAGTTGAGGGAAATGACTCTCTTCCCAACGTCACTTCAAACCCGTTACCTAATCATGGTGTAGGCAATGGCATGAATGTGATAGAACTTGGGGATAAAAGATCAATTTTGGAGGTAGATCAGCTGATTCCGCATTTCAAGGAGATTTTTGCAACTCGGTAAAAGAGGGATATCTATGCCCTCAGGGATCTAGGTCGAGAAGTGATCAGCATAATTCAGGATGCCCTTGCCACGGAGGAGCGGCCAATTATGAGTTGCACAACTGTGATGAATTTAGGCAGGAAGTTCAGAGAATGCTATCACTCAGAACTTTGAGATGTCAGCGGAGGTCGAGGATAGTGGGTAAAGTGAACACAGCCAGGTTCGGCCGAGATGCCTCTACCCCTAATCCAAGAATAATCTTTTCTGCTCCCAACATAACAACACCACCAGTACCACCAATAATGATTATCCAAACTCCACCTTAACTCCCAGTCACTAATACCCATGTAGTACCTTGGAACTACGACCTCTAAGTATTTACTCATACAGCATCCAGCAGCACTTCAATTCCTACCCTCAACCATACCCACACTCAACCCATCACCTCTCCTAAGCCATGCTTCGCCCCACATGAGCATTTCAAGATAACCTATACAGGATCCTCCAACAATACTACTCCCCAACCAAACCCAAAACCTGTCACAACCAGTAACTCGTTCCCACAATATCAAGAAGTAGAATTTATAACCAAGAGTGGGAGATGTTATGAAAATGTTGAAGCAGAAAAGAAAAGGAGGGAAGTAAAAATGGGAGAGCCATAAGAAAATATGGAGGAAGAGGCTATAAGGGTTGAGAAAGGGGAACCTACTCAAAAGAAAGAAGAAAAGGAACTGCTGCTACAGATTATGAAATAAAGTGAATATGACATCATCGAGCAATTAAGAAAGACGCCCGTTCGAATTTCCTTGCTGTCATTGATTTTATGCTTAAAAGTGCATCACCATGCCTTGCAAAAAGTTCTGGACTAGGCCTTTGTGACCCCTGATATCACACCAGGGCAATTTGAGAAAATAGTTGGGCAAATTTAAGCGTCCAATTTTGTCACTTTCTTGGAATATGAAGTAGACCTGGCTAGCTTAAAACATACCAAAGCTCTGCATGTGACAGTCAAGTGTAAGAGGTGCATAGTCGCTAAAGTCCTGATTGATAATGGATCTGCCCTCAATGTCTTACCTCATGCCACCTTGGCAAAACTACCTATTGATCCATCAATCGTACGCCAAAGTGCCATGGTAGTAAGAGCCTTTGACGATACAAAGAGAGAGGTACTAGGGGACATTGATTTACCGCTTTAGATTGGGGCATGCACTTTTAACGTCATGTTCCAAGTAATGGATATTAAGCCAGCATACACCATGTTGTTGGGGAGACCCTAGATCCATTTAGCAAATGCGGTACCTTCAACTTTGCATCAGAGGATCAAGTACATCATGAGCGGCAAAATCATCATAGTAAGAGGGGAGGAAGCCATACTAGTTACTAAGCCTCAATCGGTTCCTTACGTAGAAACAACCGAAAGATCCTTGGAAAGTTCTTTCCAAGCGCTGGAGTTACAAGGAACTACTCCGAAGGATGAAGTGGCTGCGACAATGGTTACAAAGGTCATGTTGAAGAGTGGCTATGAAAAGGGCAAGGGATTGAGTGCTGCATTATAAGAGATTGTCGAACCTCTACCAGCTATTCAGAAGATCGGTCGCTTCGACTTGGGATATGAAGAAGATGCTTTAGTGGATGGAAGATTCTGGATGAGGAATATGCTCAGGGATCAAAGGTTTGACAGAACAGTCGAGAAAGTGAAAGTTGTCCCAAAAATCACAGATGTTTTCACCAAACCAATCATCGAGAATCCAGAAGAAAGTGAAGAGTCTCCTTTAAAACCATCCATTGATGTCATACAGCTAGACTCCATGTCCGAAGCGCTGATTTCACCAATTGCTAAACGGCAAGAGCTTGATAATTGGGAAGTAGAAGTTATCCCTGTGCTTAATCTTGAGTAAAGTACATTTTATTATCAACACTTGATCATTCTGTCCATGGTAAATAGTGTAATGCTGTAAATGGACCCTTTTTTTTATGATAGAAGTATTAATAAATTAATAGCATATTTTGTGTCTAATTCTCTTTTCCTTTAGCCATTAAAATCCATTTTTTTTAATATACTCCACTTTCATTTCTTCAGGACCATTGACCAATCCATAACTAGTAATTCAATTAACTCTGAAGTTCCTTATGTTAACTTTGAAACTCCCATAATTGCCATTGGTTCGAGTGATTCCGAAGAAGAGTCTGTAGAAGAACAGGGCGAAAGAGATGAACATTCCCTGGTGCCTTGTGGGGATGAAATGCACACCATAAATCTAGGGACTAAAGAAATGAAGAGGGAACTTAAGGTCATAAATAACGGAGAATTAAAGAGTATGGTCAGTTTACTCAAGGAATTCATTTATGTATTCTTATGGAGCTATGATGACATGCCCGGATTGGATCCTCAGATAGTAATGCATAAAATCCCTCTAATTCCTGGTACGATTCCAGTGAAACAAAAGTTGAAAAGAATGAACCCCGACACGCTGCTCAAAGTTAGGGATGAAGTCAAAAAACAGTATGATGCTAGATTCCTGGAAGTGGTCAAATACCCCCAGTGGATAGCTAATGTTGTCCCTATAATGAAGAAGGATGGAAGAGTAAGGGTATGTGTTGATTACAGGGATCTCAATAAGGCAAGCTTAAAGGATGATTTCCCTCTCCCACACATAGATGTGCTGGTAGACAATGCTATAGGGCTAGGAAGATGTTCATGTATCGACAGGGCATGTGGGTATAACCAAATCCCCATGGATGAGGGGGACAAAGACAAAACTGCTTTTATCACCCAGTGGGGGATTGCTATCGGGTGATGCCCTTTGCATTAAAGAATGCTAGAGCTACCTACCTATGCGCCATGGTCACATTATTCCATGACATGATACACAAGGAAGTAGAAGTATATGTGGATGATATGATTATCAAATCCAGAGATGGGGAGAGTCACGTACAGGTGTTGAGAAAGGTGTTCAAAAGGCTCAGGAAGTATCAACTGAAGCTGAACCCGGCTAAGTGTGTGTTTAGGGCCAGGTCTGGTAAGCTATTGGGATTCATAGTAAGCGAGAAGGGAATAAAAGTGGATCCAGACAAAGTTTGAGCCATTTAAGAAATGTCATCCCCAAAGATAGAAAGGGAGGCGTGCAATTTCCTAGAAAAACTGAACTACATTTCGAGATTCATCTCCAATCTTACTGCTAAAGCTGAGCCCATTTTTAAATTACTCAAGAAGAATAACACCGCCCAATAGGATCAAGTTTGTTAAGAGGCATTTGAAAAGATTAAACAATACCTGTCAAATCTATCAATATTGGTTCCTCTAGTGACAGGAAGGCCGTTGATTTTGTACATGGCAGTTCAACAAAGTTCGATGGGATGTGTGCTCAGACAGCAGGATGACACGGGGAGAAAGGAAAGAGCCATTTACTATTTAAGCAAAAAATTCAGTGAATGATAGTCGAGATACTCATTCCTAGAGAAAACTTGTTGCGCATTAGCATGGACGGCAAATTGACTCAAGCACTACATGTTGAATCATAAAACGTGGCTCATCTCCAGAATGGACCCAATCAAGTATGTATTTGAAAGCCCGTTCGTGCCAGGGAGGATAGCAAAATGGCAAGTCATACTTTCTCAATATGACATTGTCTACATGACCAGAAAGGCAGTGAAAGGAAGCATGATTGCTGATCTCCTAGCAGAAAACCCGATCCAGGATTATGAAGCCCTGGATTTCGAATTCCCCGATGAGTATGTTAATGAAGTCAGCAGCGATGACAAAGAACCGAATGACGTATGGGAAATGTATTTCGACGGAGCAGTCAATTTGTCAGGTAATGGGATTGGAGCAGTTTTGATATCCCTAGATGGAAAACAATTCCCAATAGTTATCAAGCTAAGGTTCGATTGCACCAACAACGTTGTAGAGTATGAAGCCTATGTGTTGGGTTTACAGGCTGCCATCGAAATAAATATAAAAAAATTAGAGGTTTACGAAGATTCAGCCTTGATCATTTACCAAGTCAAAGGGGAATGGCAAACTAAAGACCTGAAACTGATCCTGTATCAAAAGTATCTCCTAGAATTGATCAAGAAATTCGAAGAGATTTCCTTCACTCATCTCAACCGTGATAAGAACCAATTCGCCGATGCCTTAGCCACTCTAGCTGTCATGACTCAGATGGAAGAGGGACAGACAACACAGGTGTTACAAATCAAAGCAAGGAGTGAGCCGGCGTACTGCTTCATGATTGAAGAAGAAACAGATGGTAAACCCTGGTATCATGGCATCCAGGTCTATATCAAAACTAGGGAATACCCTCCCAGGCAAGCAAAAATGAAAGAAGAATGATCAGGAGATTAGCACTAGGATACTTCCCCAGTGGTGAAATTTTGTACAAAAGGAGCTCCAATAGCAAATTATTGAGGTGCGTGGATGCAAAAGAAGTAAGGAGGATCCTTTTTGAAACTCATTAGGGGAATTGCGCTATTCACGCCAATGGGCATATGATGGCTAAGCAAATCATGAGACAGGGATACTTTTGGACTACTTTAGAAAAAGACTGCATTGAGTACTTTCGAAAGTGTCATAAATATCAAATTTATGCTGATCCGATAAATGTCCCGCCTCATTAGCTTTTAATCTTGTTTCACCTTGGCCTTTTGTAATGTGGGGCATCGACATAATCAGTCCTATTAATCCCAAAGCATCCAATGGGCACAGGCTCATCTTGGTGGCTATTGACTACTTTTCCAAATGGGTTGAGGCGACGTCATACTCTTATATCACGCAAAATACATTCATCAAAATTTTCAAGAATAATGTTATCCGCTGATATGGCCTTTCTAGCAAAATTGTCACCGACAATGCTAAGAATTTGAATGGCCCAAAGATCCGAAATTTATGTGACCAGTATAAAATCTGACATCTCAATTCATCACCATACCGTCCCCAAATGAATGGAGCAGTGGAAGCCTCTAACAAAAATCTCAAGAGAATAATCAGGAAAATAACTGTCACTTATAAAGATTGGCATGACATGCTTCCCTTCGCCTTTCATGCTTATCGGACCTCCATAAGGACATCAACTGGGGTAACTCCATATTCATTGGTCTACGGAATGGAAGTTGTTTTACCTATAGAGGTGAAATTCCCTCCCTGAGAATTCTAAAAGAGTCGGGAATCGACGAGTCTGAATGGATTCAATCAAGGTTAGATCAGCTAAATCTAATAGACGAGAAAAGACTAGCAGCAGCATGTCATGGGTAATTATACCAAAGGAGAATGGCTAAAGCATTTAATAAAGATGTTCGCCCACGCGAATTCCAATTGGGAGATCTGGTTTTGAAAAAGATCCTCCCAAATCAAAATGATCCTCGGAACAAATGGTCACCAACTTATGAGGGACCTTATATGGTTAAAAAGGCATTTTCTGGCGGTGCACTGATCTTGACTCACATGGACGACTAAGAATTCCCAAGACCTGTGAATGCAAATGCTGTAAAAAGATATTATGCCTGACCAAAAAAAAAAAAAAAAGAAATATAGGAGTAAAAACTCGAAAGGGCACTCCTAGCAAAATGTATGAAAGAGAGTGAAAACCCGTAAGGGCTCTTTCTACAGAATGAGTAAGGGGTGAAAACTCGAAAGGTCATCCTAAAAAGGTGAGCAAAAAAAAAAAAGGGATCATCCTCAAGGGGTGAAAACCCGAAAAGGTGCTCCTAGGACCAGAAAATGGAGAAATAAGGAAGGGGGCCCAAGACCAGAAGAGGTAATAAGTCACAACGGCACGAACGTTCATCGGAAGATTACTTGAAATAGTGGCAATTAAAGGAGTTCAAAGTTAGCTACAAGGAATTTGTGAGATCTATTCTTGTACTCTTTTCCTTTGAAATTGCACCTTTGTTTTTAAGCCATAATAAAATTGTTCATTCACTCTAATTTATTTTTCTTATATACCTTGATTTATGCGCTATTAATTCATTAAAACTTTATTATAAGATCAGGATTTGAATATTGATAACCTCATATACTTTGCTATGAGATTTGCAGGGGATAAATGATGGTCGGGCGATTGGTAAAAAAAAAAAAAATTGTAGGAGTGAAAACTCGAAGGGGCGCTCCTAGAAAAATGTGTGAAAGATGGCGAAAACCAGCAAAGGTGCTTTCTCCAAAATGAGTAAGGAGCGAAAACCCGAAAGGGCATCCTGAAAAGGTGAGTAAAAGAAGGAAATTGTAGGCCAAGCCTTGGGACTCATTTTGACCCTCTTCATTAATCATCTATCTTCGGGACCTTATTAAGTACACTTCGATTGGAGGAACATCTTGTGTCGGGTTTGCTTTATGATCATTAAAGGTACAAACACAACATTTCATACCCTCAACCTCTTAGCATTTTAATTTCCTGCCATCAACCTTTAGATTCAAGATCCAAGTTGATTTTAACTTTCAGCATTTAATTTCTTGCCATCAACCTCTGGATTCAAGATCTAAGTTGATTTTAACTTTCAGCATTTAATTTCCTGTTATCAACCTTTAGATTCAAGATTCAAGTTGATTTTAATTTTCAGCATTTAATTTCCTTTTATCAACCTCTGGGTTCAAGATCCAAGTTGATTTTAATTTCCTGCCATCAACCTCTGGATTTAAGATCCAAGTTGATTTTTGTAACACCCCTATGTTCGGTAGTGCGTTCTACTGTTCTAGTGACCAGTGTTGTCCGGACAGCTAGGATGCCTAGAACTACACTTCAATATGAGTGAGGAGACATAAAATAATGAAATACAAGAAAAGAAAATACAAGAAAAACAAAGAAAAAATAATAGTAAAGAAATGTAATCAAGTTAAGCGAGCCGAGAACCCTAGCGATGGGTGACCGCACCGGGAAGTCACGGCGTGGACCGTTGACTAGCCCTGGACCGCGGGGAATCCTGGAAAACATTTTTAAGACTTATAGAGACATCAATTGAAGTATAAATGCCATTAGAAATATCAAAGAAAATTAATTAATTAGTACAAAGAAAAGTGAGAAATCAAAAAACGGACAAAACCCGGTGTTACTGGAAAAATCGGGAATACAACCCGAACAGGGGCATTATGGTCATTTGACATCCCAAGTTGCCTTTTGACCTAAATGTCCATTAAAAATAAATGGTAATAAAGTTTGAAAATGCCATAAAAAAATGAAATATTATGTGTTGTATGAATAAGAAAAATTATGGGTTTAATGTGGAATAAATGAAAGTTAAACATTAACTTCAATTCTTTAATCACTTAATGGACCACTATGGGATATCTTAAGCATAAAAAAAACAGAATTGGTCCCACTCACAATCTGCAGCATTCTTTCTTCCTCAAATCCTCACTTTTCCGAATTCAAGCATCCACACAAACCACCATTGTTGGCCATGGAAGGACCTCCATGCAACCTTGATTAATTCACCTTTTCCACTTGATTCCTTCACTAAAGTTGTTCTACACAACATGGGCAGTAGATAGGCAACAAAAAAACCAAGTTTTGGAGAGGTTTTGAAGAATTTCCAAAGTGGTAAGTTTGTGTTTTTGGTTTGTGCTTTATTAAAGTTAGTAAGGAGGTTATGGGTACTTGGATTGTGGAAAGAATTTTGGAGTTTAATGTTCTAAGGGAGATGTTTATTTTTGGAAGCCATGGAAACACCTTGAAGATAGTTTATTTTTGCTTGTAAATGGTGGATTAAAGGATTGATTAAATGTTTATGTGTGTAGGAAATTAATTAGATGATGTATACTTAGTATATGTGAATGTGTATTGAAAATTGAATGCTTGGAAATTATGGGAATGTAATGCATGAAATGGCAGCCTGGTTTGGTGAACCATAAGGATGTTATTTCATGTTTGGATTATGGAATATTAATATCGAATTGTGTTGGTTGTTATGGCAGTTTGGGTATGTGTGTGATGGTGTGAAGTTAGACATGTAAAAGTGTTATGGTTAGGTGATTGAATTGTTGTAAATGAGTTTGACAAATTCTGCACTTTATGGTGTATGTTGAATGTAATTGTAAGCTGCCAAAATGACCTATAATATGTTGTGAACTATGTTTAGTGGCAGCCTGGTTTGGTGAACCATAAGGATGTTATTTCATGTTTGGATTATGGAATATTAATATCGAATTGTGTTGGTTGTTATGGCAGTTTGGGTATGTGTGTGATGGTGTGAAGTTAGACATGTAAAAGTGTTATGGTTAGGTGATTGAATTGTTGTAAATGAGTTTGACAAATTCTGCACTTTATGGTGTATGTTGAATGTAATTGTAAGCTGCCAAAATGACCTATAATATGTTGTGAACTATGTTTAGGTTATGGTACAAACCAGAATTGGCTTGAATGTTGAGTTTGGTAAGTGTTAAAAGTGGTCTTTGATGTGTATGAAGGAAATGTAATAAGGCAGTTTGCATTTTGGGCTTAGAACCTTAAGTGTGTGGCTCCAATTGGTATGAAACCAATTGGAGGTGAAACTAAGCACAAAATGTGTCAACTTTCATGAAGGAAGCTTGCCAAAATTCTGCTTGCAAGGTAGCTTGAAAAATGACCAAATCCGGATTAAGTGCAAATAAGGCCTGAAAATTGACCATTTGGGCAGCAGTTAGTATTTAGGCCATAACTCACTCAAAACAGGTCCAATTGACCTAAAATTTTGATCATGAATATTAAGACCCATATCTACAAGTCTTATGAAGACACCAAAGCTCAGAAATGACCATAAGCAAGTCAAACAGCTTGCACAAGTTCGGGTCCAAAAACTGGCCGAACCAAAATTGACCTAAAATGACCAATTTTAGTGCAATTTGACCAGCAATAGTAAAATGACCATAACTTGGTCTACATAACTCAGAATGACCTGAAATTTTGCCCCGTGTTCCATAAGACATAGATCTACAAGTTTGTAGTTTTGACCAAAACCCGAAAATCGAGGGAACTAGGTCGTCCGGCTAGGTCAATCTAGTATCCCGGAATCTAGCAAATTGCAAGAAAATGCAAGATACATGGAAATGAATTTGGTAACATGTACCAACCCTAAAAGACTATTGAATGTGACATATTAGTAACATTAAAACCGAATTTACCTAGAACGCATCGAGGGTCAACATATTAGGTTGACTAAGGAAATAATAGAACTCGATAAATTAATTATTGAACCTTATTCTTAGAGACAGTTTAAATGAGTACTAAAACACTTCAAATTATGTTTCTCAGTTAGCAAAGACTCAGGGAAGGGGAAGGAAACACTGAGTCAGAGCCAAGAGACAGTTATCAGAGGTTTGTGCACAACTAGTTTTTAACTAATTTTATTTGAATATTTCATATGATTAAATGACATATTTTTCTTATGTATTATGTTTAACAAGCATTGGATTTAATTCAATGATTATTGAAAATTGTTATAGTATGTATGAATTTAGCTTTGTGAAATGGTATTTCCACAAGTATTAAGCATTGTTATGGATTGAATAAATTATGTTTTGGAAAATTGTGATAGAACATGTTTTAAATTGTGATGGTAATTTTCATGGAAAATGCAAATTTATGATTTGAATTGTGATGAGCATAAAAATTATTGGATATTGGAATTGAATTTAAATCGAATTATATTGTGATTTATGCTCACTAAAAGGATTGTGATATTGTTTTATATCTCACTATAGATGCTTGACTAGGTTATTACCCATCTCTCTCATTTGTTGAGAAGACAATGGAGTTAGTTGTGTTTTGATTACCATGGTACGTGCACAGGCTTAGATTTTCCTCTGATTTGAGGTTAGATCTAAGTTTATTTTATCGTTATGGCCCTTGCGGAAGATTCATTATTGTGATGGTACTGTGCACGATGATTCGACCTCCCCGACCATAGGGAGTTAGAATCTGATTCAATCTCCCCGACCATAGGGAGTTAGAATCACATCGAATATGGCCCTTTCGGATTAGTCTTGCATAGTTAGTGAGATAAAGAATGATTTTTGAGCCAAAGAATGATTTTTGAGATACAACATGATTTTTGAGATACAGAATGATTTTTGAGATACATAATGTTTTTGAATAGTAAAGAATTGTGATTTCAATTATGATTTATGTGTAATTGATTTTGTTGGAATTACCTAAATGGTTAGTTATGATTTGATAAATTGAATTTCATGATCGAAGTCATTTTATACAAATGATTCATATTATTGGCAATGAATAGTTTGAGTTTTGGAATTTGATGAGTATTCAGATTTCCAAATTATTTACTGTAAATTTTGTCAATGTATATTGTACTATGTTTTAAACTATAGTTGTGCACCACTGAGTTCACCACTCAGCGATAGCTTTGTATGCTGTCACAGGTAAGAAGAGCATAGAACAGTGAGTAAGTTTATTTGAAGACACATTCCAATCAGCTCCAGGTATATTATAGGTATACCCATGTACATAGGTTTTGATGTATGCATGTAATAATATGTATGTAAATTATTTGAGCAGTTGTATAAAAACTCTTGTAAAACATTTTGGTATGTAATTAAATGTAAATTATTGTAAATATAAATTTGAGATTTCTTTTACTTGAATAGTTTTGTAATATAATTTTGAGTCTTATAATCAATGAAATATTTCTTTATGATGAGATTAGTTTGAAAATGAATTGATTGTTTATTGAGAATTGAATTGTGAATTGAAATGAAGTTATTGAAGTTTTATTTGAGAAAACATATTGGGAGCATTTTCTTTTGCAGGATTGAAGAATTGTTTTCTCAAAATACAGCCGGCACTTTGCCGAAATTTTGAAAAAAATTTTATAACACCAGATTTTAATCGATGATTTAAATTTCACGAAAATTGTTTTAAAATCCCTTGTAGTATATCTAATGGGTTATCGATAGGCGAAGTACGGTAATTCATTAGGTGTACTACGTGATCATGTTACATCTTACAGGGGAGTAGGGTGTAACAATTTTAATTTTCAGTATTTTAAATTCTTGTCATCAACCTCTAGGTTCAAGATCCAAGTTAATTTTAATTTTCTGCATTTAATTTCCTGCCATCAGCTTCTGGGTTCAAGATCTAAATTGATTTTAATTTTCAGCATTTTAATTTCCTGTTATCAACCTCTGGATTCAAGATCCAAATTGATTTTAACTTTCAGCATTTAATTTCCTATTATCAACCTCTGGATTCAAGATCCAAATTGATTTTAACTTTCAGCATTTAATTTCCTTATAATCAATGAAATATTTCTTTATGATGAGATTAGTTTGAAAATGAATTGATTGTTTATTGAGAATTGAATTGTGAATTGAAATGAAGTTATTGAAGTTGTATTTGAGAAAACATATTGGGAGCATTTTCTTTTGCAGGATTGAAGAATTGTTTTCTCAAAATACAGCCGGCACTTTGCCGAAATTTTGAAAAAAATTTTATAACACCAGATTTTAATCGATGATTTAAATTTCACGAAAATTGTTTTAAAATCCCTTGTAGTATATCTAATGGGTTATCGATAGGCGAAGTACCGTAATTCATTAGGTGTACTACGTGATCATGTTACATCTTACAGGGGAGTAGGGTGTAACAATTTTAATTTTCAGTATTTTAAATTCTTGTCATCAACCTCTAGGTTCAAGATCCAAGTTAATTTTAATTTTCTACATTTAATTTCCTGCCATCAGCTTATGGGTTCAAGATCTAAATTGATTTTAATTTTCAGCATTTTAATTTCCTGTTATCAACCTCTGGATTCAAGATCCAAATTGATTTTAACTTTCAGCATTTAATTTCCTATTATCAACATCTAAATTCAAGATCCAAGTTGATTTTAAATTTTTATTATTTTAATTTCCTGTCATCAACCTCTGGATTCAAGATCCAAGTTGATTTTAATTTTCAGCATTCAATTTTCTGTTATCAACCTCTGGGTTCAAGATCTAAGTTGATTTTAATTTTCAGCATTTAATTTCCTGTTATCATTATCAATCTCTGGGTTCAAGATCCAAGTTGATTTTAATTTTCAGCATTTAATTTCCTTTCATCAACCTCTGGATTCAAGATCCAAGTTGATTTTAATTTTCAGCATTTAATTTTCTATCATCAACCTCTAGGTTCAAGATCCAAGTTGATTTTAACCTTTGGATTTAAGATCCACGTTGATTTTAACTTTCAGCGTTTAATTTCCTGTTATCAACCTCTGGATTCAAGATTCAAGTTGATTTTAAATTATCAACATTTTAATTTTCTGTCATCAACCTCTGGATTCAAGATCCAAGTTGATTTTAATTTTCAACATTTATTTTCCTGTCATCAACCTCTGGGTTCAAGATCCAAGTTGATTTTAATTTTTAGCATTTAATTTCTTGTCATCAACCTCTGGGTTCAATATCCAAGTTGATTTTAATTTTCAGCATTTAATTTCTTATTGATCCTTGGTTCTAATATCCCAGCCGCCCAAAATATGGTTCTGAATCTTTACATGATTCCTATACAAGAGAATTTCATTCTCTTTAATAGAAATTATGTAAAGAGGGGCAACTGTAGACACCATATTTTGGCCGACCTTTGAAGGCAAGGATCTGTTAAAATTGAAACTTTATTATCCGTTCTCGACCGATGTCCCAATCACAGGTAGCTTTTCTGAACTTACTGATCGCTCGTCCCTAGAACAAATCGATCTCACGCTCAAGTTAGGTTGCTTTCCGATCTCTTCGTCTTTATTAGATGAGTTCGAGTCAATATTGGGTGTCCGGACCATCCAATCTTGCCTGCTATTGTTCTCTGATCTCTCTATGTAAAAATATCGCAGAATTTCATTTGACTAATGTTGTGATCGGGCTTCTCACTTGAATTGCCTAGATATTCCTCAAAATAAAGTTAAGGTTTTTTTATCCTATCTAATAATGGTTTCGACCTTAAAAGTTCAAGTCAGTGTCAAATCTTTGCAATTCTAATATTCTAAAGTTCCATTCGATATTTGGTCATGGCTCCGTCTGATCTCATGTTCGCGTGTAACTTTTTTTCGATCTCTCGGAGTAATTTGATATCTTTTGAATTAATAGTCACCCTCAGGTTTAATGTTCAACTGCATTCAATCAGTTAAGTACTCAGACAGTTTAGTTTGGATGCTTTTCGATCTCATCAAGAAATTGAATATAAAAGACTTTAATTCATTTCAAAAATAAAATATATACAAGTCAATTAGCAAGGGGGGTCTTCTCCGCCCTGTGCCCCAGTTACATTCCTCTCTCCCTCCTCACCCTCGTGCTCCTCATCGCTGTCCTCTTCGGCCTTTAGGATGAGCTTATCCATCCAAGACAAGTCCTCCTCAGGATAACACTTCTTTAGTTTAGACAGAAGGTCGTTATGGGCATTCACATATGCCTTAGCATCTTTTGTAGTGCTCTCCTCCTCCTTTGTTTGGAGCTCCTCCTCCTTCGCTTGGAGCTCCTCCTCCTTCGCATCTGTAACTGAAGAATTTATTGCTTTGACCACTGCAAGTTAGATAGAGAGTAAAGATCAGGAATAAGAGAGATCAGGAAATAAGAGAAGACCCAATGCAAGAGATAGAGATCAGAATAATGACCCTAAAAGGGGATGGTCATAATGGGAAGATCGAAAAAGCAAGGAACGACTCGTAAGATCGAAGAACTCAGGGAGTTGAATAACTACCGATCATGGCTTTTAATTAGCTTCCCCCACCGTCAGATCCGAGTTAGTTAAAGCATTGCAGGCATGATCAGATCCTCACCACACATCTCATTCACAAGGACACCCTCCTAACCGCCAGACCCCAAAACGGTTAAAGCAGCCCTATACATCCCGATCTACATCGTTGATTATAATTGTAAGGATGGATCTGGAGCCCTCAGATCAAAAGTAGATGATAGATTCGGCACCTTTTATTCCCAGCCTTTGGATCCATTTCGTAAGGTAAGACTCTTGACCGTTGGATTAAGGGGAGAAAGGATAGATATTCTGAATGGAATCCCGACCCTCCATTTTGATTCTCTTTAATTCTCAGACATCATATTATGTCCTTTTGAATCTAAGCCTTCCGTTTCCCCCTAATAAGATCCTGACCCTTCATTTTGGACACCCATTCCCTATAAATACCTGCATGCAACACTATAAAAAGAAGAAAGGTGGTGATTAACGTGGAAAGACCCTGGGCTTTGATTAAGTCTTGCTGCTTATCATTTGGAGCTTTCAAAGTGTTGAGAAACTTTAGAAACTAGTTTTCTGAAGTATTTCATCAAAAGGAGCTTTAAATCTTGAGATTTTCATTTTCAGTAACTGTGCACTACTCTGTGAAACCATTTTCACTCCGCCTCATTCCCACCGCCCTAGTATCTGTGCATTACCCTCCGAGCTCAACTTCGTTCTGATCTATTCCCATTACTTCGAGTAAGCTCAAGTCCTTCAGCCGTTAGCTTTCATCTCTCCAAGATTTGTGGATACCAGAGTCAGCTCGCATATCTCCTCAACCTTCCACAGGTAAGCGTCTAAACTGTCATTTTGTTGAATATCCTTAGTTTGTTTTCTCCAGTTTTCTTTTAAAGTTTCTTTTATATCCAGTCACACTAAATCTCAGAATAAGTTATCTAGGCCCGTAGTTATTTCCTGTGTCTTCTTTTTATTCATTTGTAAACTCCATTTATTGTCTCCTAGTTTTCATTCCTTTTGAGAGTAGATGTTCGAGTCATCGGCAACTCGTAAATACTCTAAAGAATATAGGCAGGAGTACTTTAACATAAGAGTTTTTGGTCTGAATAAATGAAAGATGATAAAGGAAGATAGGTGTAGCAAAGGTCGAATAGGTTGGAAAGAAGATTAGGTCAAACAAATAAGTTATGAGATCGAGCCTTGGAACAAGCCCAGACGATAAGACAATAGATCAAGAATCAAGAAAAGTTCGGATCCCGAGTGAGCGGCTAAAAAGAGATCGGATGTCGCAAATCAAAGAGTTTTGATAAAGCAAAGCAATCATGTGGAAGATCGGCAAGAAGTTTGGCCTATCGTCCGCCATCTAGTTATAAGGTCCCGTAGGCTAGGAAAAGCTTTACATAGGGGTTTCCTGTGTCTTTGGTACTTCATTCCCGTATAAAAGGGACTAAGAAAGACTCTTTACCTAAATCCCTAGTTCAAAGTTCTTATAAAACACCGTTCCTATTAATATATTAAGAGATCGGGGGAGAGTTCTTACCTGAATTCTCGGCCAAAATCTTAAAAAAATATGTGGAGATCGAGGGAGAGTTCTTACTCGAACTCAGCCTAATTTTTTTAATGCAACATGTTAAGAGATCAGGGGAGAGTTCTTACCCGAACTCAGCCTAATTTTCAATGCAACATATTAAGAGATCGGGAGAGAGTTCTTACCTGAACTCAGTCTAATTTTTAACGCAACATATTAAGAGATCAGGAGAGAGTTCTTACCCGAACTCAGCCTAATTTTTAATGCAATATATTGAGAGATCGTGGGAGAGCCCTTATCCGAACTCAGTCTAATTTTTCAATGCAACATATTAAGAGATCGGGGGAGAGTTCTTACCCAAAATCAGCCTAATTTTTAATGCAACATATTAAGAGATCCGAGGAGAGTTCTTACCTAAATTCTTGGCCAAAATCTTAATAAAATATGTGGAGATCGGAGGAGAATTCTTACCCGAAATCCGCTAAAATTTTAACAGAATACATTAAGAGATCGGGAGAGAGTTCGTACCCAAATTCTCTTAGCTTAAATTCAAACTAAGATATACTAAGAAATTGGAGGAGATTTCTTACATGAAGCTCTCAAATTAAATGCTTAATACACCAAAGGATCAGCGGGAGAGGTTGTGACACCCTTTACCCATCTACAATATAGCCGAGCAAGATATGCCACCGTGTACCAGAACACCATATTTTATCTCAATTATTTTTATCCTTCTTTAATTTATTTCTTCATGGTTATGAAGTGCAATTTGTGAAATTTAACTCATTTAAGTCATTTATTGAAATTATAAATTCATTTGAGGTTCCGAAAATTTTATAGAAAATCCGGCAGAGTACCGGCTAAAAATGGAGAAAATAGTTCTTCGAAACCAGTGAAAAACACTTCCAATACATTTTCAATCATTCTCAAACTCCATTATATCAACATAATCTCAATATTTCTCAACCATTTCTCAAAAATTCTTCTATTTATCATTCATTCATTTCACATGATAATCATGTACAAATCATAAATAAATACTAAATTTTCATTTACAAATACAAATTACAAATATTTGCATTAATACCAAAATATAATACATGAGTTTCAATTGTACATAAGAAAATAAAAGTTTAATTACAAAATACCAAAATGGGACCTAGTGTCCTACCAATGCACTGAAGTCTGTGAGGTGACACGGACACTATGCAGGATTGTGAATGGCCTCACTCAGCCTGTGGTCTACTGGGTTCTCTATCAGTCTGTCCAGGACCTGAGCGTGGCAAAAAGTAACGCGCTAAGCAATAATACTTAGTGGTACCAATAATAAAATAAAAAGAATTAAAAGAAAATAAATATGCAGTGTATATATTGATGTCTCATGCAGACAAAGTTTTGGTAATTATTTGTAGTCTATTGATTTGGCACTTATTGTATCAATTATTTCATTAAATTTATCAACATCCATTTGTGGCTGCCCAAGTAACCTATATTGAATGACTGGATTTGATAAACTGGTAAACTGGCACTGGTTATCAAGTACTTCGAGCTGTCACATCATCGGTCACGTATGTATCTCCTGGTGTGCAACAGAATAACTAATAAGCTATAATAGTTTTTAGGCACAAGGCCAAGTATCACCATAATATCAGAATGGCTAAAAGCCATAAAATCACTGAATGGCATAATGCCATGTGCAGTACTGCTAACTGAGCCCTATTGGCATGCCAACCTATCCAAACCAATCTTACTAGGTGTACTAGGGCACATTACAAAGTTATTGATTGAATTTTTATGCTTTACATGTAAGGTTACTATTCATTTTACTATTTAGGTCAAATTATTGACTTTCCAATGCATAATAGCTACATGAGTCCTAATCACATAAATTTACCATATTTTGATTCCTAAAAGTGTTGGCATTAGTTGCCAATCCATACTTCTAACCAATGGAGAATAAATCAGAAATTTCAGTTTTGGGTGCTAGAGTTAACTGTTCCATTAGGCCATTCCACAGTGAGAATTTGGCCAAATGTTCTTAATCAAAGTTGTTCCTTATTGTGTCTAGTTACATTTCACTTTTTGAATCACTCCATTTGGAGTTTTGTCGCTCAAGTTATGGCCTAAATACTATAATTGGCTGGATTATAATTTTTTCCAGAATTTCTGGGCAGAATCAATTCTGCAGTTTTTTGTACACTGACTGCAGGTGGGTTTTTGGACATGTTATGGTGAAAATTTGGGTTTGTTTTCTTCATAAAAGTTGTAGGGTTATGTCTCAGCTTTCTATCGGTATAAAATTTAGGTCAATTGGACCTTTCTACACTGAGTTATGACCAAATGAATGAATACTGTTCATTTAGTCATTTTCCAGAGACAGCATATTGGTCACCTGAATTAGGTCAATTTTTAGGGCCACTTGGGTTGGTTTTCTGGGTAGGGTTCCTTCACCAAAGTTTTGGCATTATTCACCTCCAATTGGCCTTGCACCAATTGGAGTTACACAATGTAACACCCCCGTTTGCATAGCCTGGTAGATTTCACTGTTCCGGTGATCGGTGTCGTTCCGGACAATTAAGGGGATTAGAACCACACTTAAGACAACTTGAGAAGCCATAAACACAAATAATTAGTAATGTTTAATTAGTTAACTATAAATAAGAAAAACAGAATAGAAGAAGTTAAACGAGCCGAGAGTCACAGCGATGAGTGACCTCCTCGGGAACGACTGCGAAGTCATTTTAAACTCAAATTTCGAATCGTAAAATGTGATGCCGCGGTCCTTAGGACCCTTATGGACACAGTGGAAAAGAGAAAATCATGAAAAAGAACTATTAAGCCAGTCAAATAATTAGGTCAGAGAGCCGGAAGAAATATGAAATTATTTACAAACCGGGATGAACCGGCGAGGGGCAATTTGGTCAATTGACCCCGAGAGCTGACTCCTGACCTAACTGTCAAATTAAATCGGAGAAAAGAAAATTTTGGAATCGAGAATTAAATTAAAGAACTAATAGAAAAAAATAAATAGAAAAAAAAGAAAGAAGTTAGAAAAGTCAAAGGTGATGACATCATGAATGATGTCATAAAAGATTAATTAAATTATTTTATTAAATTGGGAATTTTGGTCTTCAAAAAGGGATAAAGATAAAGAAAACAAAAGAAAAAAAATATTTAGAAAAAGGTCTTCTTCTCCCTTGGTTGCTGCCCCATCCTTCCCCCATAAACCCTCCATGAAAATCCTTCATTTAAGCCTACATCTAAGCTTAAATTCCTTCACCCAAACTACATAACTCCCTTAAATACCTCACTAGACCTTGCAATCTCAATTTAAGCACAAGAAAGAAAGAAGAAAAGGAGAGGAAAATTGAAGATTTAGAATCCAAAGCAAAGGTTAGTGTGCTAACTTTCAATTTTCTACTTCAAATGCATGTTTAGGTATTTAAGTGAGCTTAGAACTTGATTAAATGAAACAAATATGGGGAAGGACCATTGCTGAAATTTTGGCCTGGTTGAAGGGAGTATGAATTGCATGAATTAAATGAGTTAAAATGAGTTTAAAAGACTTAATTAGTTGAATGATGATAGTTTGGAATTTTGAATTTGTTAATGGCAACAAAATAGTGAAATTAGGGTTTGAATGCTAGGGTTTGTGAACCAAATTTTGGAGAAATGCTTAAATGATGACTTTGGTCTATTATGAGATGAAAAATAGTCAATAATGACCAAAAGAGATGTGTGGGAATTGTTGGAATGAAAACCAAATTCGTAGGTCCAATGGTCATGCTGCTGGCAGCATGACCAAACCTACTTTGAAGGACCAAAACGGGAATTTTACAAGCCCAATTGATATGCCACCAATTGGAGATGAAAATAGACATAAAATAGCATAATTTTCATTAAGGAACCATGGCCAAAAACTGACTAAAACTTAGTGAACCAATTGACCAAAGTGAAAAGAGAGCAAAGCACATCGCATTAAATCGACCAAATGAACAGTAACTGTTCATTTGGTCATAATTCGAGGTAGACAGGTCAAATTGACCTGAAATTTTACCAGAAATTAGATAAGATATAGATCTAAAACTTTCATGAAGAACACCACCCCAAATTATGCCATTAACCCATTCAAATTATTGAGCAAAATTGAGTTACTGTACCTGCGATTCTGCAGAATTCTATTTGAGCAGTAATGTTTGAAGGACTATAACTCTCTCTAGGAAACTCGGATTAGGTGATTCTTAAACCGATGGAAACCTAAGACATAGTAGAACATTTCATATGAAGAAAGTTAGACCAAATTATGAACTTAACTTGATCAAATTACTGAACAAATTTGGACCAAAAATCTGCCAGAACCAAAATCTCAGCATGAACAGTGCACGTGAACAGTAATTATATTTTTGCCATAACTTGAGCTAAAAAACTCCGATTGGGGTGATCCAAAAATGAGAATACACTTAAGACAATAAGGAACATTTTCTATGAAGGAAGTTTTGCCAAATTCCAACAGTAGATTGACCAATGGAACAGTGCAACTTCGGAGCACCAAAACCGAAAATTGGCAATTTTACCAAAATGACTTAAGCTTTGAGAAAATGACCAAAACCAACAAGTTTAATGGCCAAAATGTGGAATGTGGGTGAAGTTGGAGTTCCCATACCTATTAAGCCTTAAAAAGTCAACAATTTGACTTGAATAGTGTAATGAATAGTAACCCGAAACACAAAAATTTCAAGAACGTCGAAATTAGCCCGTTAGAGCTAGGTATAAGTGAAGTTAAATTTATTTTTGGATTTGTGTTAAATTATGGTACTGAAACACTATAAAATTGTGTGTTTCAGCGGAAAAGAATACCGGGACAGAACCCGAGGAGTCGAGTTAAGGCCAAAAGGCGACTCATTTGAGGTTTGTGCACAACATCACTATGCTTTAAAAATTCATTGATTAAATGAATGAAATATGCATTTTACTGTTGCTTTGAATTGTTGAAAGTATTGTGACCTTATTTATGATGTTTTGATTTAAATTGTGAAAGTTATTGTGTATATTTGAAATGATAATGTTTAGCAAATTGTTAAGATAAGTTTTGAAATCACAGTATCATGACCATATATTTGAACACCTCACTGGCATGACTAGTGGGGGTAATTAGTTTCGAATTTTGATTCCTTCTCTGGAGAAGTGTTGAGGTGTGCCAGTAGAAGAGGATGTGAATGGATATCCATATATTTGAGCTAGCTAGCCTTGTGATGTGATTTCTCTTTAGCCTCTGGCTATTGAGATTCTATTTGTTTCGAATGGCATGATCTAACTGTGGGATTTATGAAACGTGTTTTGATACTTCGAAATGAACTTGGTTTGCATTAAAATCTCATAATTCATGTTTTGTGTTTAATGCTCATGTTTAATCAAATTTTTGAATAAATGTGATTTTATTTTTGCATAAAGATTATTTTAGTATGTTGTGCACAACTGAGTCCTAGTACTCAGCGATAGCTTCTATTGCTGTCGCAGATACATAGACTAGAGGAGCAGCAGACTGAGCTGCTGAGGTGTGAGGACCGATCAGCTTAAAGCCTTCGGGTATAATTTATACCCTAACTGTAAATAGTTCTTTTGATGTATATATTGCATATAAATGTATGGACATGTAAAAATGGGTCTAGAGCAGTTGTATAAAATTTGTTTAAAGTTGTAATATATATTGTAGTTTGAAATTCTCTTAATGTAAATGTTGTAATGATGTATCTAAATTGTTTTGTTTCTAATAAAATATGAATGAAATGGATTGCTAGTATTTTGATTGAGATTGAGTATGAAACTGAAGCAGATGTTGAGGAAAATTTTTAGAAGTGCTTTTTACAGGTATTTGAAGAACTGGTTTCTCAAAATACAAACAGAACTCTATCAAAATTTTCATAAAATTTGCGGAAAAATAAAATGGGCCAAAATTTTCAACTAGCTTTTCACTTAAGTACATGTTTTAAATACTTATTAGAAATGCTCACCACTTACCAAAAGTAAGAAATTTGTTTTAAAATCCCTTGTAGGGTGCTTAATGAGTTATCGGTAGGTGAAGTTCGGTAGTTCATTAAGTATTCTACGGGATCATGTTATGCCTTACAGAGGGGTAAGGTGTGACATGTTTTAGTGGTATCAGAGCAAGTTTTTGAAGTACGTTTTAAATTGTGAATTTGTGTAATTCTTTGTTAAGTACAACTGCTCAATGTCCATAATTGTTACATACAGTGCATTACATCATGAATATGAACTAACGGAGGGAAATCTCCATGTGTTACTTGTTCAGGAGATACCCTACCTGCATCGTTATGGAAGAAGGGATCGCTCGGTTGAGCGATGCTGAAGCCGAGGCACAAGGGGAAGCCCCACTTTCTCGAATGTTAGTGGGTCAAAGACCAACCCCACAAATGCCGCAGATTCCTGCCGCTTGCAAAGCAGATGGTCGCGATGTTTCAACAAATGGTCAGGGTATGCCCGCCAAGCTCCACCCCAACCACTGTGGCACAACCATCGCCCACTGGACAATATGATAAATTACTGAAGTATGGGGCTACAGAATTTAAGGGTACAGTGGACCCTTTAGAGGCAGAGCAATGGCTTGAAAGAATGGACAGAGTATTTAAGAAGCTACATTGCCAAGATGAACTGAAGTTTGAGTATTCTGTGTCGCTACTACAAGGGGATGCGTATGATTGGTGGAAGACCATCCCCCACAGCTTGGCTTAACCACCAGTGTTGACCTGGGATGACTTCATCAGAGAATTCAGACAGAAATACATCCCAGATGCATATGTTGACCAGAAACTGCAAGAATTTTTGAGTCTGAAATAAGGAAACCGATCAGTGGCAGAGTATGAGAGGGAGTTCTCCCGCCTGAGTCACTATGCGGGGAGTCTCCTTACTACCAGTAAGGCAAGATGCAAGAGATTTGAGACAGGTTTAAAGCCCAGCATAAGGATGCAAGTTGTGGGATTCCGACACAGCAACTTCTCAGAGCTCATGTCTCAAGCACTTGAGTTGGAAAGAATAGAATCAGAAGCAACCCCAGTGAAAAAAAAAGTCAGAGAAAGCTGAGAAATCAGACAAAGACAAGGGGGAAAAGTCTGTAGAGCCGAGTTCTGGTGGGACTTCTGGGAAAAAGAAGAAGTTTAGTGGACCCAGCAGGGGTCGAGGTGGAAGATTTGGTAGGGGCCGATTCTCCGGACAGAGACCCCCTAGGTCCAGTCGCAATGATCGGTGGGTTCACATTTTGCCCGCCCGTGAGACTTGTGGCAAGATTCATGGGGAGTGCTATTGGGCCACCGGAGCCTGCTTTAAGCAGCGGGCAAGGGCCATATAGCTAAAGACTGCACTAGTGCTCCGAGATATAGTCCAGCTCCTACTACCGCCGAGAATCTATTGAGTCCCGCTCTCGGAGGTTCACAATCGGCCAAGCGAGAGGAAGAGGTAGAGGTAGAGGCACTACTTGAGCGAGTACGCAATTGGTCGGGCCAGACAAGGAAGTTCTTCAACCAGAATCTACACAATGAGACAATGAGAAGAGGCCGAGACTTCGATGTGGTAGCCGTACATTCTCTATCTCTGATCAAGAAGTATTTGTGTTGTTTGATCCGGGTTCAACCCATTCATATGTTAGTACTAGCATAGTTAGTTCACTTGCTGTTCCATGTGTGCAAATGGATTTTGAAGTGCTAGTAACTAGTCCGTTAGGACAAGAGGTCCGGGTCAACAGAATTTATAGAGACTGTCCTTTGGTGATCCAAGGACATATTTTCTGTCGGACTTGATTGAAATGCCCTTGAGAGTATGATATTATCTTGGGCATGGATTGGTTAGCTGCATCATGCCATGATTGATCAGAGATCAAGATACTCACTTTTGGTCTCCCTTTATACGGTGATGTGGTAATACATGGGGAGAGGCATTTACTGCCATCAAACATCATTTCGGCTGCACTAGCCAGAAGAATGATCAGAAAGGGGTGTGAAGCATACTTAGCACATGTGATAGACACCCAAGTGGGGAGTCCAGCACTAAGGGACATCCCTACTGTATGTGATTTTCCGGATGTGTTTCCTGATGAATTGCCAGGATTACCTCCAGAAAGAGAGGTGCAGTTTGAGATTGATGTTATGCCTGGTGTGGACCCAATCTCCATAACACCATATAGAATGGCACCTGCAGAATTAAAAGAGTTGAAAGTGCAGTTGCAAGAATTACTTGACAAGGGCTTTATCCGCCCTAGTGTGTCACCTTGGGGAGCGCCAGTGTTGTTTGTAAAGAAGAAAGATGGCACTCTCCGTTTGTGTATTGATTATCGGCAGTTGAATAAGGTGACAATAAAGAATAGATATCCATTGCCCCGCATTGATGACTTGTTTGATCAGTTGAGGGGTGTAGCTGTGTTCTCCGAAATTGACCTGAGATCAGGTTATTATCAGCTGAAAGTACAAGAGCAAAGTATTCCTAAAACTGCCTTCAGAACCCGCTATGGCCATTATGAGTTCCTAGTTATGCCATTCGGATTAACTAATGCTCCGGCTGCTTTTATGGATCTGATGAACACTATCTTCAGACCATACCTCGACCAGTTTGTTATGGTATTCATAGATGATATATTGGTCTATTCGAGGAATGCAAAAGAGCATGATAGACATCTGCGGATTGTACTACAGACTTTGAGAGAGAAACAGCTATATGCTAAATTGTCGAAGTGTGAATTTTGGCTGAAGGAGATATCCTTTTTGGGGCATGTAGTATCAGAAGAGGGCATTAAGGTAGATCCAAGTAAGATTGAAGCTGTCCTTAATTGGAGGCCACCCAGAAATGTCACAGAGATTCGTAGTTTTCTGGGTTTAGCTGGATACTACCGTAGATTTGTGAAGGGATTCTCCATGTTGGCATCTCCATTGACCAAGCTGCTTAGAAAAGATGTAAAATTTTAGTGGACGGATAAATGCCAACAGAGTTTTGATGAATTGAAGAGATGTTTGACAGAGGCTCCAGTCCTGACTTTACCTACACCGGGTAAAGAATACACCATTTACAGTGATACTTCTCACAATGGGTTAGGCTGTGTATTGATGCAAGATCGAAATGTCATTGCCTATGCATCACGCCAGCTAAAACCGCATGAGAGGAATTATCCGACACATGATTTGGAGCTTGCAGCTATTGTGTTTGCTCTTAAGATCTGGAGGCACTATTTATATGGGGAAAAGTGTTACATCTATACGGATCATAAGAGTTTGAAGTATTTGGGCACCCAAAAAGAGCTGAATTTGAGACAGAGGAGATGGTTAGAGTTGATAAAAGACTATGATTGTCTGATAGACTATCAGCCAGGGAAAGCTAATGTTGTGGCTGACGCCTTAAGTCGCAAGACTATGGCAAGTCTAAGGGTTACTCCTTTGTCTTTGGTACATGAGTTGAGATCATTGCATGCCAGCTTAGAGATTAATGATGATGGGCAGACAGCAGTTGCATGGCATGTACAGCCAGTGTTGATTGATCAGATTAGAATTGCTGCTCGTAATGATCAAGTATCGGTCGCTGGGAGAAGTTAGGCAGGCAAGAAACCGAATTCTCAATCGTGAGATGATGGTCTCATCGCTACACCAGGCGTAATATGTGTTCCTAATGATGTTGATTTGAGGCAGATCATTTTGAAGGAAGCACATGAGTCTCCTTTTGCCATGCACCCTGGTGGTACAAAAATGTATAGAGGGCTAAAGGAGCATTACTGGTGGATGGGTATGAAAAGAGATGTGGCAGAGTTTGTTTCTAAATGCCTAACTTGTCAGCAAGTAAAGGCAGAGCATCAAGTACCCGCTGGGTTGTTACATCCACTACCAGTACCAGAGTGGAAATGGGAGAGAATAACGATGGATTTTGTGATGGGACTTCCGAGGACACAGAAGAGTCATGATGCAGTTTGGGTCATTGTTGACAAACTGACTAAATCTGCTTATTTTCTGCCAGTCCGAATGGACTATAGTTTGGACAGATTGGCCAGGTTATACATCGATGAGATTGTGAGACTTCATGGAGTGCCAGTATCCATTGTATCAGACAGAGATCCTAGGTTCACTTCTAGATTCTGGGGTAGTCTTCAGAGAGCCCTTGGAACTAGATTGAGCTTCAGTACTGCATTCCACCCACAGACAGATGGCCAGTCTGAGAGGGTAATTCAGATCTAGGAGGACATGCTACGGGCTTGTGTGATTGAGTTTGAGGGTAGTTGGGATACACACTTGCCTTTGATTGAGTTTGCTTATAACAACAGCTACCAATCAAGCATTGGGATGCCTCCATATGAAGCTTTGTATGGCAGGAAATGTAGAACCCCGTTGTGTTGGGATGACGTGGGTGAAAGAAAGATGATTGGACCTGAAATTGTTCAACAAACTGAAGAGAAAATCAAGGTGATTCGAGATCGACTTAAGGCTGCATCAGACCGTCAAAAGTCCTATGTTGATTTGAAAAGAAGGGATATTGAGTATGCAGTGGGTGAGAAAGTTTTCCTCAAGGTTTCTCCTTAGAAGAGGATTATGAGATTCGGCAGAAAGAGGAAACTAAGTCCTCGTTTTATCAGGCCATATGAGGTATTGGAAAGAGTGGGTCCTTTGGCATATCGGTTGGCACTACCTCCAGAGTTGGAGAAGATACATAATGTCTTCCATGTGTCCATGTTGAGGAGGTATCGATCAGACCCATCTCATGTACTACCAGTAGAGGAAATTGAAGTAAATCCAGACCTCACATATGAAGAAGAACCCATAGAGATTCTGGCTTTTGAGGTGAAGCAGCTACGAAACAAGCAGATACCGTTGGTAAAAATGCTGTGGAACCATCATTCGGGCCAGGAGGCTACTTGGGAACGAGAGGAGGACATGAGGAGACAGCACCCACAGCTGTTCAGAGATTGATACCAGGTAAAATTTCGAGACGAAATTTATTTTAAGGGGGGGAGAATTGTAACACCCCCGTTTGCATAGCCTGGTAGATTTCATCATTCTGGACCTGGTGGCCAGACAATTAAGGGGATTAGAACCACACTTAAGACAACTTGAGAAGCCATAAACACAAATAATTAGTAATGTTTAATTAGTTAACTATAAATAAGAAAAACAGAATAGAAGAAGTTAAACGAGCCGAGAGTCACAGCGATGAGTGACCTCCTCGGGAACGACTACGAAGTCATTTTAAACTTAAATTTCGAATCGTAAAATGTGACGCCGCGATCCTTAGGACCCTTATGGACACAGTGGAAAAGAGAAAATCATGAAAAAGAACTGTTAAGCCAGTCAAATAATTAGGTCAGGGAGCCGAAAGAAATATGGAATTATTTACAAACCGGATGAACAGCGAGGGCAATTTGGTCAATTGACCGAGAGCCGACTCGACCTAATCACAAATTAAATCGGAGAAAAGAAAATTTCGAATCGAGAATTAAATTAAAGAACTAATAGAAAAAATAAATAGAAAAAAAGAAAGAAGTTAGAAAAGTCAAAGGTGATGACATCATGAATGATGTCATAAAAGATTAATTAAATTATTTTATTAAATTGGGAATTTTGGTCTTCAAAAAGGGATAAAGATAAAGAAAACAAAAGAAAAAAAAAATTTAGAAAAAGGTCTTCTTCTCCCTTGGTTGCCACCCCATCCTTCCCCCATAAACCCTCCATGAAAATCCTTCATTTAAGCCTACATCTAAGCTTAAATTCCTTCACCCAAACTACATAACTCCCTTAAATACCTCACTAGACCTTGCAATCTCAATTTAAGCACAAGAAAGAAAGAAGAAAAGGAGAGGAAAATTGAAGATTTAGAATCCAAAGCAAAGGTTAGTGTGCTAACTTTCAATTTTCTACTTCAAATGCATGTTTAGGTATTTAAGTGAGCTTAGAACTTGATTAAATGAAACAAATATGGGGAAGGACCATTGCTGAAATTTTGGCCTGGTTGAAGGGAGTATGAATTGCATGGATTAAATTAGTTAAAATGAGTTTAAAAGACTTAATTAGTTGAATGATGATAGTTTGGAATTTTGAATTTGTCAATGGCAACAAAGTAGTGAAATTAGGGTTTGAATGCTAGGGTTTGTGAACCAAATTTTAGAGAAATGCTTAAATGATGACTTTGGTCTATTATGAGATGAAAAATGGTCAATAATGACCAAAAGAGATGTGTGGGAATTGTTGGAATGAAAACCAAATTCGTAGAAACAATGGTCATGTCTTTGCAAAGATGACCAAACCTACTTTGAAGGACCAAAACGGGAATTTTACAAGCCCAATTAATATGCCACTAATTGGAGATGAAAATAGACATAAAATAGCACAATTTTCATTAAGGAACCATGGCCAAAAACTGACTAAAACTTAGTGAACCAATTGACCAAAGTGAAATGAGAGCAGGCTGCCACTGCACCAAACTGACCAAATGAACAGTAACTGTTCATTTTAACTATTCATTTGATCATAATTCGAGCTAGACAGGTCAAATTGACCTAAAATTTTACCAGCAATTAGATAAGATATAGATCTAAAACTTTCATGAAGAACACCACCCCAAATTATGCCATTAACCCATTCAAATTATTGAGCAAAGTTGAGTTACTGTACCTACAATTCTGCAGAATTCCATTTGAGCAGTAATGTTTGAAGGGCTATAACTCTCTCTAGGAAACTCGGATTTAGGTGATTCTTGAACCGATGGAAACCTAAGACATAGTAGAACATTTCATATGAAGAAAGTTAGACCAAATTATGAACTTAACTTGATCAAATTACTGAACAAATTTGGACCAAAAATATGCCAGAACCAAAATCTCAGCATGAATATTGCGTGAATGGAATTGTATTTTGGCCATAACTTGAGCTACAAAACTCCGATTGGGGTGATCCAAAAATGTGAATACACTTAAGACAATAAGGAACATTTTCTATGAAGGAAGTTTTGCCAAATTCCAACAGTAGATTGACCAATGGAACAGTGCAACTTCGGAGCACCAAAAACCGAAAATTGGCAATTTTGCCAAAATGACTTAAGCTTTGAGAAAATGACCAAAACCAACAAGTTTAATGGCCAAAATGTGGTATGTGGGTGAAGTTGGAGTTCCCATACCTATTAAGCCTTAAAAAGTCAACAATTTGACTTGAATAGTGTAATGAATAGTAACCCGAAACACAAAAATTTCAAGAACGTTGAAATTAGCATGTTAGAGCTAGGTATAAGTGAAGTTAAATTTATTTTTGGATTTGTGTTAAATTATGGTACTGAAACACTATAAAATTGTGTGTTTCAGCGGAAAAGAATACCAGATGTAACCCGAGGAGTCGAGTTAAGGCCAAAAGGCGACTCATTTGAGGTTTGTGCACAACATCACTATGCTTTAAAAATTCATTGATTAAATGAATGAAATATGCATTTTACTGTTGCTTTGAATTGTTAAAAGTATTGTGACCTTATTTATGATGTTTTGATTTAAATTGTGAAAGTTATTGTGTATATTTGAAATGACAATGTTTAGCAAATTGTTAAGATAAGTTTTGCAACCACAGTATCATGACCATATATTTGAACACCTCACTAGCATGACTAGTGGGGGTAATTAGTTTCGAATTTTGATTCCTTCTCTGGAGAAGTGTTGAGGTGTGCCAGTAAAAGAGGATGTGAATGGATATCCATATATTTGAGCTAGCTAGCCTTGTGATGTGATTTCTCTTTAGCCTCTGGCTATTGAGATTCTATTTGTTTCGAATGGCATGATCTAACTGTGGGATTTATGAAACGTGTTTTGATACTTCGAAATGAACTTGGTTTGCATTAAAATCTCATAATTCATGTTTTGTGTTTAATGCTCATGTTTAATCAAATTTTTGAATAAATGTGATTTTATTTTTGCATAAAGATTATTTTAGTATGTTGTGCACCACTGAGTCCTAGTACTCAGCGATAGCTTCTATTGCTGTCGCAGATATATAGACTAGAGGAGCAGCAGACTGAGCTGCTGAGGTGTGAGGACCGATCAGCTTAAAGCCTTCGGGTATAATTTATACCCTAACTGTAAATAGTTCTTTTGATGTATATATTGCACATAAATGTATAGACATGTAAAAATGGGTCTAGAGGAGTTGTATAAAATTTGTTTAAAGTTGTAATATATATTGTAGTTTGAAATTCTCTTAATGTAAATGTTGTAATGATGTATCTAAATTGTTTTGTTTCTAATAAAATATGAATGAAATGGATTGCTAGTATTTTGATTGAGATTGAGTATGAAACTGAAGCAGATGTTGAGGAAAATTTTTAGAAGTGCTTTTTATGGGTATTTGAAGAACTGGTTTCTCAAAATACAGACAGAACTCTGTCAAAATTTTCATAAAATTTGCGGAAAAATAAAATGGGCCAAAATTTCCAACTAGCTTTTCACTTAAGTACATGTTTTAAATACTTATTAGAAATGCTCACCACTTACCAAAAGTAAGAAATTTGTTTTAAAATCCCTTGTAGGGTGCTTAATGAGTTATCGGTAGGTGAAGTTCGATAGTTCATTAAGTATTCTACGGGATCATGTTATGCCTTGCAGAGGGGTAAGGTGTGACACACAAGTTTAGTTAAGGCTCTCCAAACACACTGGACTCCAGGAATCCAGACTGCAGGACACAAGGCAACCTACCCTTTCCAACATTCAATGACTCAATTCACTTCATATTCAGTTCAAAACTTACCAAATGGTCACTAATTGACCATTAAAATATTCCTACACCATTATAAGAGCAAAACCTCAATTTTCTCGAAACCCTAAATTCTCAATTTCTCTATTCTTCCATTAACTTACAATTCAATGTGCTAAGTGTTAAGTTCATATCAAAGGGCAGCTTATCTACTCATTTAATCCAAAGAAATCATCAAAACCCTCATAAGTCCATGGCTGCCAAAAATGGGGTGACACTTCAACATGTTTATTTTTTTATGGAATTACACATATCCTAGTTTAGTTTATTATTCTAACATGAAATTTGAAAGAAATAGAAAAGGAATTGGACACTAACCTTGTTAGAGCTAACTTCCAAGTTTGCAAAACCCTCTTTTTCCTTCTTCTTTTTGCTGGCTAAATAGAGTTTAAGGGGTGAGGAAGAGGTTTTATGAAGCAAGTTTAAAATTTTATGGTGGTTTATCAAGAATTTCTAGTGAGAAGTTTTGATCAACAATGGCGGGAGGAAAGAAAGGAAGTAGCCGGCTGAAATGGAAAATGGTAGCAGAATTTTCTTTTCAATTTTTCCTCAATTTATTTGTGTTTATCTCTTTTTAATTGATTTGTCTATTTCCCATTGGTTAGAATTTATAATTTGTTGAAATTTTCTTTTAGGCGTTATGACATAATTGCTTATGTAATAATTCAATTTACATTTTATTTTCTTTTCTCATTTTTAATTATTTTCTCACAATTATTAATTCATATTTTATGTCATAATAATTATTTAGTTAACTGGACAAGTTGGCCAAAAATCATCTCTAAGAAGAAATGACCAAAATGCCCTTCATTTAGCTTAATGAGCTAAAATTGTCTGCACCAATTGAAAAAAATTTTATAAACCTTTTCTTGGCATTTTAATACCAAAGAAACCTCAATGACTCTTCTCTGGAGTCCCAAAAATTATTTTATGAATTTCTCCCGGGTTTAGGGTTTCTAGCTGTGAAGACCGCAACTTCCTACTGGGTTACCCATCGCTAGGGCACTGGCTCATTTAACTTGATTGTATTTTATTTCTAAATTTTTTTCTAAATTTTTCTTATTAATATTTGAGTTAATTATGGCTCCTCACTTTAGTCTAAATGTTTTTTTTCAGTTGTTCTAGCTGTCTGGACCGACACCGGTTACCGGAACAGTAGAATGTACGAAATTGCTACAGTGAGGGTATTACAGAGGTTTTCCCAAAGTTTCCCAAATACTAGGTTGAGGCCCGATGGAGAGTTCTCCTCAAGGCACTCATATTTATAGGAAAAAAATTCCCCCTTGAGGATATCACAACTTTAGTATTCAAATTAACCCCCAACAAAAATCCATTACACAGCACCTATTCCTAAAGGGTCATCTCATGTACTCGTGTTCTTGGGCAACCCAAAATAGTGAAATATTAAATATTTCTTTTATCCATACAAAGGATTAACATCATCATTCTAATCGCTAAATTATCAATTTATAAAGAGCATAACATTAAATATGCTTACCCTCGTTGAGGGACGAGGTGGGGTGCCTAACACCTTCCCTACCCGTATACGGACCTCGAATCTAGAATCTCTATTTTCAAAGTGGAGTTTAATTTTTACAAATTGTTTTCTTTAATTTCCCTCAAAATTAAAGTGGCGACTCCTCACTTTTCCCACTTCGGTGAGAATCATCCGGCAACCGCAAAACCCTTATGACAACATTGATACTTGGATCAAGGCTCCACCGTTCCTTTAACATGCCATTTATCATAATATGTCCTTACATCCCTTAGTGTGTCCCTAGCATACTCATTCCTTCTTATTCTCATCATTGTAACAAACTCTACCGAGCTTTTCTTCTATCCTTTAGATCTTATCCACTTCCTTTTTCCTGTTTTTGCTATTGTTGATATCTTTCTAACCTATTGTACTTATTCTTTAGCCTTTGTCCTTTTTCACCCTTATACCTTTTCCTTCAAGGTTGTCCATCCCATCATCAATTTTAACCTTCTTTTTATTTCTTAGTCCTATCTTGATTACTAGTTTCATTATTTTGAAATTCTAACCTTACGATTGGCTCCTACCAGCACATCCTTCACATTATGTAACACTTGTAATTGACCATAGAAAATTCTTCTTCTATCTCCTTTCCCAACTTGGCCATCAGAACATTATCATTCTCTACTACCCTTTTATAGGAAATTGTTCATCATAGTTAGATAGGAGCTCTTGAAACTATAAGTTCCACCTAAGCTAACATGGTTGTGGGAAAAATGTGCTATGCTATAATTCCAAACAAGATACTTCACATGTTCATTCTCCTTAATATAACCACATATACTGCCCATGTGTGACACCCCTTACCCGTCTACAGTGTAGTCGAGCAAGGTATGTCACATTCGGTGCTGGAGCACCCTATCCTGTCTTATCATGTATAATATTAATTTAATTATATTATCTTACGTGTAGAAATATATATATTTTTTTATCACATCTTATTTTTGTGGAGACCCGGACGGAGTCTCCTCTGTTTTTATTAACGTATGGCAGGTTTCATTATTTACCTGTTAAAAACATTTTCATATCATATGTTATGCTATCCATCTCATTCTTTCCATATGTCATGTCATATCATTTCATTATTCATAAAATTTTTAAGAAAGTAAATTTCGTTTCATTCATATAAAATTTACATACAGTAATGTTCAAATTATATACAATCCCAAAAAATTAATTACATGTCTCAAAATAATTTACTTCATTTACTTATATACAATAACCAAAATGCAAAATCTAAATATACATGAGCCCTACCAAAATGGACTACTGAGGTGACAACCTACACTGTAGCAGATCTGGTTAAAATCCTGTCTAGGCACTACTGCTGCTGCTGCTGGTCTCCCATACCTATGCGTGGTAAGAACCAACGCGCTAAGCATATTACTTAGTGGTACATAAATTGAAATAAAAATAACTAAATAATTGAAATAATTATTTCACGTATAACCTTATAAAGAAATATAAAATTTCATGAATTTAAAATTTTTTACATGTTCATAGAACTTTGGAAGCAATTGAGTTAATTAGGATCTTTTCTGTTCATTTATTCCATGTTCAGTCTTATTACTTATACCTGTGATCTCTTTGTGTACTTATTTAAATTTAAGGCTTATTATTCTTATCTGTGCCCAAGTAACCTATAACAAACTATAAAAACTGGATACACAGGAGTATACTAGTTAAATATCCATATGTCTAACATGTATACATCTGTCATGTCAGGCACAAGGCCAGCAGGCAGGCATAAAACCAGAAATAAAATCAGGCACAATGGTCAACGGGCAGGCATAAAGCCTGTAAAACAACCATATCAGACATATATTGTCTATCAATGATTATTCCTGTGGGCAGTACTGCAATCTATAGTCTTTAATTGGTATACCAATCGATCCATGCTATATAAATAAGTCTAGGTATACTTTGGGCAAAATAATATTTTTAAGTACTTATAGTTTCATTATTTCATATTATATACTAATTGTATTTCATAGCATTTTCATGTCACTTGTAATGGGAAACATAAGTCCCACATATATATTCATATCATTTTTATGTTTAACAAGTCATTTTGATTAATTTCATATCATATGCTAAGTCATTTTATGAACCTTTCTCAAGGTCCAGATTTGGTGTCTTTACTTCACCTAGCAAATTGTTCAAGATGTGGCCACTATTTGGCCACACTTCCTTCACGGAAGTTGTTCCTCTATGTCTTGTCTTTGTTTTCCTTTTTTATTCATGTCATTTGGAGTTTTAGAACTCAAGTTATGGTCAAATAACCAAAACTGGTTCATTAACTCACTCTAGTTCCAGAACCATGCAGATGCTGGAGTCAATCTTTTTCCTAATTTTTTGGACATGTTACAACCACTTTTAGGCCTAATGTTCTTCATAGGAGTTGTTACTCTATGTCTTAGGATCACTTAGATTTAAGATTTGTAATTTTTTCAAGTTTTATAGAATTAATTATAGCAAATTAACTGGCCTGGACTCAGGTATCCTGTGCCTTCAGGATTTCAAGTTTAGGTCAGTGGCTTTGTCTCCCATTTTAGGGTTCTTACACTCAAAATTTGAGGCAAGTCTCTAAATAAAAATTGGAGCACTATTTCTCAGGTTTCCAAAAAAATTTGGCTCATCCCAATTAGAGTTTCCTAGTGGGAGATATGATCTAAACACTGTTCTGAGGTTAAGTGATAGTTTGGTCCAATTCTAGGTTTTGGTATGCTGAATTGTTCTAACAATTTGACCAAGTTCCCTTTGGTTCTGGGTTTTGGTCAAAGCACCAATATTGTAGATTTATGTCTTATGGAAATTTTGGCACTAGTTTCATTGCATTTGAAATTTTGTGGACCAAGTTATGGCTTTTTTTTCTAAAACTGGTTGGGTAGGCCTAAGTCTAAAATTTCTGGACAGTTTGGTTCTGAACAGATTTGGTGATCTAAATTATGCTAGCAATTTGGTTGGGTTAGGGGCAGAATTAGGCTTTGTCATGAAAAATATACTCCTATGTCTAACCTTTCCAATGGTTTAAAAATTAGATCATTTTAACCTTTCTAGAGTAAGTTATGGCCATTTGAACATTTACTGTTCAATTGGTCATTTTCCTAGGTCCAGAATAGAGTTGTCTGGATTCAAGTAGTTTTTAGGTCAAGTTAGGGATAGTTTTTTGGCATGGTTTCTTCATGAAAAATGGGAAATTTTGACCCTAGTTTCATCTGCAATTAACCTCACACCAATTGGAGTAACACAACTCCACTTATGGATCAATAATCACATTGGACTCATAAGTCCCAAAACCTGTATGAAAATGTAACACTCCCAATTTCAATTCCTCCCAACTCTCAAACTTCAATTGACATTCATAGTACTTCTAATGGTCGACAATTGGTCTCAACATCATCAATTTTCAAGTCATACACAAAGTTCCCAAAGTTAGGTCCAAACCCTAACTCAAAATCACAATCTCTTGCATACACATGCCAATCAACTTAATTATTATATATACTCATCAATAACACTAATAAACTCAATTAATTTCTGCAAAAAACATCGAACCCAAACTCTTGTCATGGCTGCCGAATTCTAGGGTTCCATATACACATGGTATTTCTTTTTAATTTCATGCAATTTTGACTTAGTTTGACATGCTTATACTAGTTAAAGAAGAAAAGGGGGTGTATAGTGCACTAACCTTATTTGTGTCCAACTTGGACTTGCTAAACTTTAAATTTTTCTTCACTTCTTGGTTGCCACTATCTTCCTCAAGGTCTAAAAGCAAGTTTTAGTGAAGAGAGGTATGGATTTTAGGGTAAAATATCATGGGAAATCAAGTTAGAAGAGAAAACAATGGTGGAAGCTTGGAGGGGTGTTGGTTCGGCCATGGAAGAACAAAAAGGAAGAAGAAGACTAAATAGGATAAGAAGGAATTAATTGAAGTTGTCTTATATATATACATATATGTCTAAGTTTAATTGGCCTAATATTTTAATTATGTCATCTTATGTCATGCTTACATCATAATTAATTTCCTTTTTCTTTTCTTTCTTTTCCTTTCTTCTTTCTTTTCTCATTTCCATAAATAATTTCATGATTTTAATTTATTTTATATATTTTAATCTCTCTCATTTTAATTGATATTTAGGTTAAAATTCATCATTAGGGGTGAAATGACCAAAATGCTCTTTTTGGACTTATCGAGTTATAACTGTCCTTACCGATTGGCTAAATTTTCTTGGAATTTTCTTTGGTATTTTTATTGTCATTTAGACTTCATGATTCTTTCAATTAAATTCCAATATTTATCTTGCAGGGTTTCCCCACGAATATGGGATTGGCAATTGTCTTCATAGTCGTTTCCCATTAGGGTCATCCATCGCCGTGACTTTCGGCTCGTTTAACTCATTTGCAATTTATTTCTTTTATTTTTCCTTAATTTTTCTTAATCTTTATTTAATCATCTCATGACTCCTCACTCTAGTTCAAGTGTAGTTCCAGACATCCTGACTGTCCGAACAGACATTAGTCTTCAGAACAGTAGAATGTATAAACTACCTAAAGTGAGGGTGTTACACCATGGCTCTCCAAACTTCAGCCTCAAATCTACCCATCAGCAACAATTTCATCCACTGAAACTCATCCACCAATAGTAGTTCCTCTAGCTATAGTTCAGAAGGGCTGAAGGCCTTGGTAACTAACTTGATCTAACTCCGATCACTACCCTAATTGTCCATTCATACTTAACATTAAGTACACACTTACCGTCATTTCCTTTTTGAGGAGAATGTGTATACACTGGTGCCTACCAAATTCTTAAATTCTGGGTCAGCTCAACACTATTTCCCTTGCTTAAGTAGTCTTTTAGAGCTAAAATTACGAGCTAAACTCAAAGAGAAGGGGAAATCTCATCCTACAGTCATCAGCACACTGTTGTCTGTAGGATAATCTTCAACCCATATCTCTTAGTCTTCTTCTTAAAATTTCATCATCTCTTTCTATAAGATATCAGCTGTAATAATCCTTCTGTTGCATCACCGATTTGCCTAACCTATCTCCTTAAGATTTACTATCTCTACTTATACTCCATTTTTACCTTTTTATGCCTACCCTCCCTCTTTTGCATCCCTATATCTTATTGTATTATAGAAGATACCTCTCACTAACAAACTCTTCTAAAATTGATTCCAATCATACTTACTATCATAACTCTTATCCTTGTACTTCTTAGTGACTTGTGACTACCACTCATACATATCTCTTCCTGTTCTATCTCCTACTATCATTCTGTCACTTATTTTCATTCATGTTTCCTTATAAAGTGACCTTATTGGTCATACTAAAAATGCTTACCTAATCCTTGATCGCAGACCTCATAACTGCTATCTCACCACCTCTCCTCATGATCTAAGCCTATGTGCTATTTTCCACCGTCCCTTTTGCTCGTCATGCCTATTTGAACCATTAGGCTTACTTTTATTTAACTTTCTACTTATTAATTCACTCATTTACCTGATAGGATAGTTCAGGACACCATTGCACATCCTATAACTTTTGTTTGCTCTGGTTACATTCCTTAACTAACTTTCCTCAAACTGTTAGAAGTTTAAATGGATCTTATCCCATTGCTACCTACTCCATCTTAGGAACAGGAATAGACAGAGTTTGATCCATATCATGCAAATCTGAACTCCGTGTTCTAGCTCTTGACACTGCCCAAACTATGACCTACTCTAAGTCCTACACTTCTGGATCCTATATCTTGACAACTATCCTCACTCATGTAATCTCGTTCTGGGCTTTTTAATATTGCTTTTCAGTTCATCCTGTTTACCTTGCTCAGGATGACACTTTATGTACTTTATATCTCACTTTGATCTTCCTAATCTTATCATATTCTTGGCTATTTGGTTTGCTCTTTAATTCTAAATTAGAACTTGACTATTTTATTATTTAGTGTTACTCTCTTTCTTGATCTAATTATCATGTTAGGAACTTATATCCCTTCATTATCTCTATCAAGTCATCAACACCTTGATGTTACTCAAAATTGGTCCTCTAACCACTCTGACTAGTACTTTTATTGGTGTTCAGGTTATCTTTCCTGCTGCACTTAATCCAACTATTTTATCTTTCCCTTCTGCACTTCTTCTATATATACACATATTCTATGATTTACCTATGTTAACTTCTATCATTTTCCTTTCCTTTATTTAGAGTATACTTTTGTCTCCAGTAATAAGAAACTAATGAGGAACTCAATGAATAATAACCATGCATTCACTATGCGATTTCTGTTTCTGTCCTTTAGACCACATACTACCCCCTACTACCTCAAGGAAGGAATCTACAGGATTTCCTTTTTCCCTTGCTACTCAAAAGCTCTGCATCCATCATGACCTGATCCCTTATGATTGATTCTTACAATGAAAATTGTACTCACCCTAAGGGGGTACCTGAGTCAACTACTTCCTATCACACTACAGTCCCATTTAGAATATTACTCCATAGATCATTATATTAGTAGTACTCTTTTGTCTCTCCTGAGAAGACATTACCATTCTCTGTAGCATAATTGACTATAAGAGAGTTACCACATCTACTGCATTACCACAACTATTTCCTATATTGTAAACTTTCCTAGGATGCCATTTCGTAGACTATAAGTATTATTCATAACCTCTAGTCTCCTTTAGAGAGTAGAGCCATACTTATGCTTCACTGTCACACCAAGGAGGTGTTACCTTCATTAAACTTTAGGCAATACATCCACCGTAACGTCAATACTGCCAACGATCTCATACCGGAGGTCGGATGATCTGTAACGTCCTAAGAATTTCGAGCTCTGAATAGTACTATTTTCGATCTGTGAATAGTATTATTCAAACCTAGCTCGAGGACTACAAATGAGATGGAAATTATGTAATGCCCTCACTTTAGATAGTTCTGTACATTCTACTATTTCGGTGACTAATGTCTGATAAGACTGTAACGCCCTCACCGTAGGTAGTCCGTACATTTTATTATTCCGATGATTAATGTCTGTTCAGACAATCAGAATGTCTGAAACTACACTTAAACTATAGTGAGGAGACATAAATTGATGGAATAAATGTTAAGAAAATATAGAAAAAATTTAGAGAAAATAAAATAAAATTTAGAGAATTTATTAATTAGTACAAAAATAATAATAATAACCCGATGAGCACTACGAAGGGCATTTTGGTCATTTCACCCCCATAGGTGAATTTTGACATAAATTTCAAATAAAACAATTTAGAGAATAAAATAATTAACATAAATTAAAATTTATGAAATGAATTAGGAAAATGAGAAAAGAAAAGAAAGAAGAAAAGAAAAGAAAAAAAAAGGCTTATGACATAAAATAAAAATAAAGTACCATAAATAAATAAATAAATATATATATATATATATATATATATATATATATATATATATATATATATATATACACAAGATGACAAAAGCCACCAATCCAAGCCTTCTTCTTCTTCTCTCTCCATCCATGGCTGAAAATCACAAGCTCCCTCTCCCTCCATTTTTGTTTTCTTAAAGGTTGATTTCCCAAGCTTCCTCCTCATAAAACCCTTAGCCCTCTTCACAAAAAATCATCCCCACTCCATAAGGAAACTATTGGTACCCACAAGAAGAAGGAAAGTTGAAGTTTGGGAAGTTACAAGTTGGGTCACAAGAGGTAAGTGCAAAAATATCACTCCCTCTCTTCTTTAAATCTTGTAAAAATGATGAGATGAATGAGTATTACATGAAAATGAAAACAAATGATAAGGAATTGAAGAACCCTAATTTCGGTAGCCATGGAACTCTTGGGGTTTGATGCTTTTAAATAATGAAAATGGGTTCCATGAGGATGTTTGATAAGTTGATATGAATAGGAGATTGACTGTGTTGTGTTTGTATAAATTTGATAATTGAAACTAGTGTTTGTGTACATGGATTGGGAATTTTATGAAATTGTTGGAATTTGACTTGGTTGAGATGAGATTGTTGCTTATAGAAGTACTATGTATGCAAATTGAAGTAAGAAAGTTGGAGGAGATTGAATATTTGGGAGTGCCATTTTCTGCAGGTTTGGGACTCAATGAGTCCAGTGTGTTTGATGAACCATAACTGAAATTATGTGACTCTAATTTGTATGAGGCCGATTGGAAGTAAAACTAGACCCAAAATAGCCCATTTTTCATGAAGACACCATGCCCAAATTTCATCAAAATCCTGACCAATTTCCTGCCCAAATCCGGATGACCCTGGACAAAACCCAAAAAATGACCAAATGAATAGTACACATTCATTTGGTCATAACTCTCTCTCTACTGGTCCAAATGACATGAATTTTATACCATTGGAAAGATTAGACATAGGGCTACAATTTTCATGAAAACCACTGAACCCAGAAATGCCTTAAACCAAACCAAATTGCTAGCCCAAGTTGGGTCACAAAACTGTCCAGAATTAGGTTGTCAAGAACTGCTAGGCATAAACTTACCCGACCAGTTTTGGAAAAATGGCCATAACTTGGTCTACAAGAACTCAAATGTAATGAAACTAGTGGCAAAATGTCCACAAGACATAGATCTATAATTAGTAGGAGCCAACACATGCCCATATACCCATACATAGTACAAGTATGAAAGCAGTATCAAACTCAAACCACCTATATACAAGATAACTGTGCTATCTCAGGTCTAAAGATTATATGCACTGATATGATTTATGACAATACATTGATAAGAGCAAACTCCACGTGCTTGTCATAAGTGTCACTGGTTCGGCCTTATCATTTATAAGTGCCTATCATGTTTGTCATATGGCATGAGACTCACCATTCCATCTTATTTATATCTCATATAAATAACTTAGGAATAAACATGAATACAATCTTTCTGGATAAGTCATGTCCTTATTATGAAGTATCCTCGATTGTGAACCTATTTATGATACTTTGTCCTAGAAATACTGTCACTCATATTCTTAACAACTTAAGAATAATATTTCTAACAAAATATCAATGGACCTTTTCTATTACACATAAATATCTTATGTAAATAGAAAAGTGGAAATGCTTTTATTAATAAAACATGTACAAGATACATACTAAATGATATGCTCTAGGGCATACTACTAACAATCTCCCACTAGCACTAGAGCCATTCATTACAATACCTTATACCCATCTTCTCAAGATGTCGGTCTAACTGAACTTGTGACAAAAGCTTAGTGAATGGATCAGCTAGATTTTTCAGCTGATGTTATTTTTCTGCATGGCTATATCGCCTTGCCCAACTATATCTCTGATAATGTGGTAGTGCCTTTCTATGTATTTGGATTTTGGGTGAGACCTTAGTTCCTTAGCCTGTATGACTGCTGCATTATTGTCACAGTGTAGTGGAACTGCTGACTCAATGGAAAGAACTACTGTAATTTCTGTCACGAACTTCTTTATCCAAACAGCTTCCTTTGCAGCATCAGATGTAGTAATATACTCAGCCTCTGTAGTGGAATCTGCAATCGTGCTCTGTTTGGAACTCTTCCAACTGACTGCACCTTCATTACAAATGAACACATATCCAGAGGTAGACTTTCTATCATCGATATCTGATTGGAAGTCAGAATCAGTATAACCATCCAATTGCAAGTCTCCACCTCCATAAATCAAGAATAAATCCTTAGTTCTTCTCAAGTACTTAAGAATATTCTTGACAGCTATCCAGTGTTCCAAACCTGGATTGGATTGATACCTGCTAGTCAAACTAATAGCATATGCGATATCCGGCCTAGTACACAACATTGCATACATTAAACTTCCAATAGCCGAAGCATATGGAATCCTGGCCATCTTATCTCTTTCTTCAGGTGTCTTTGGAGACATCTCTTTAGAAAGGTGGATATCATGTCTCACTGGTATCAATCCTCTCTTAGAATCAAGCATGTTAAACCTCTTTAACAACTTTTCCAAGAATGGACTTTGGGATAAACCAATTATTCTTTTCGCTCTACCTCTATAGATGCGAATCCCAAGAATATAGGTTGCCTCCCCTAAGTCTTTTATGGAGAATGTATTTGACAATCATACCTTTATAGTTGTCAACATACCTGTGTCATTACCCATCAACAGTATGTCATCCACATATAAGACAAGGAAAGTGATAGCACTGTCACTAACCTTCTTAAATACACATGGCTCATCTTTATTTTTTTATAAAACCAAAGGATTTAATGGCTTCATCAAAATGGATGTTCCAACTCCTCGAAGCTTGTTTCAACCCATAAATGGATCGCTTTAGCTTGCATACCTTGGAACCATCTTGGGATTCAAAACCCCTAGGTTGTTCCATGAAAATGTTTTCTTCAATGTATCCATTGAGAAAAGCTGTTTTGACATCCATCTGCCAAATCTCATAATCATAGTATGTAGCTAGTGCTAATAAAATCCTAATTGATTTAAGCATGGCAACAGGCGAGAAAGTCTCCTCATAGTTGATTCCTTGCCTTTGGCGAAACCCTTTCGCTACTAGCCTTGCCTTATAGGTTTCTACCTTTCCATCAGAACCAATTTTCTTCTTGAAAACCCATTTGTTCCCTATAGGTACAATACCTTCAGGTGGGTTAACAAGATCCCAAACTTGATTCTTATACATGGAATCAATCTCGGATTTCATAGCATCAATCCATTTTGAAGAGTCTATATCTGATATAGCTTCTTCATAGGTAAGTGGATCATCTCCATGATCTACTTCTTCATAAGTAGACAACTCTTATTCTTCTTCATGAAGGAAACCATATCTCACTAGTGGGTGAGATACCCTGGTTGTTCTATGAGGAACAGCTGTAGATGTTTCATCAACAGATATAGGTTGACTAGATGGATCTATATCTATCTGATCTGTTGGTTGGTCAGAATTCTCCAATTCTAACTCTATTTGCCTTCCTTTGCCTCCTTCTTGAACAAACTGTTGTTCAAGAAATATGGCATCTTTACTTATCACAACCTTTTGTGAAGTAAGCAAATAAAAATAATATCTAAAACTATCTTTTGGATATCCAATAATTCGACCTTTTTCTGATCTGGTCTCCAATTTATCAGTGTTCAGCTTTTTGATATAAGCTGGACAACCCTAAATCTTAACATGCTTAAGACTTGGTTTTCTTCCATGCCATATCTCATAAGGTGTGGAAGAAACTGATTTTGATAGAATCCTATTCAGAATATACAAAGCTGATTCTAATGCAAATCCCCAAAAGGAGATTGGCATATCAGTATAGCTCATCATACTATTTACCATATCCAATAGGGTATGATTTCTCCATTCAGATACACAATTTAGCTGTGGAGTTCCTGGAGGAGTCAGCTGGGAAACAATGCCATGCTCTCTCAAGTATTCATCAAATTCAGTACTCAAATATTCACCTCCACGATTTGATTGAAGAGCATTAATACTCTTTCCTGTTTGATTTTCTACTTCAGATTTAAATTCTTTGAACTTTTTAAAGGATTCATGTTTGTATTTCATCAAATACAAATACTCAAACCTTGATCTATCATCAGTAAAGGTAATAAAGTAATGAAAATCGCCTTTAGCCATTTCCTTAAATGGACCACATACATCACTATGTATTAGCTCCAAAATATTTTCAGCCCTTAGTCCTTACCTAATAAAGGGTGATCTAGTCATTTTGCCCTGAAGGCAAGATTCACAAGTTGGAGTAGGCTCAGAGCCCAATGAGGATAGAATTCCCATTTTCTCCAATTTTGCAATCCTATCTTCTGCAACATGACATAACCTTAAGTGCCAAATATATTTTGAACTTGAGTTGGTTTTCACCATGGCATTGCATTCATTTAGATTGCTATACTCTTTCCAGTGGAAACACTTTCTTACTGGCAATGGAAACACTTTCTTGTTGGCAATGGAAACACTTTCCTATTGGTAGTGGAAACACTTTCCTTTGCCTTTGTCAGCTTTGGTCTTCCTTTTCTGTTTAGCTATTTTCTTAGAAGGACCAGGAATCTGAGATTTCTTTTTCTTATTGCCCTTCTTCTTGTTGGACTTTCCAGCAGAAGATGACGCAATCAAAGCTACCTCTTTTCCTTTATTGCCCGGCATATTCTTTTGGGCAATAACCAGCATGTTGAGTAAACCAGCTAAGGTGCATTCCTGTTTAGTCATATGGAAATTTGCCACAAAATTTCCAAAAGACTCAGGAAGGGACTGAAGGATCAAATCCGTCGGTAGTTGGAAATCCATGTTAAAGTCAAGATGTTCCAACTGCTCAATCAGCCAAATCATCTTGTGGACATGATCCCCAACATTCTGTCCCTCAGACATCCTCATGCGGAACAGCTGCCTAGATATCTCATACCTAGCATTCCTACTGTGCTCACCATACAACTCTTGTAGGTGAAGGAGGATCTCACTTGCACTCTGCATGTTTTCATGCTGCTTCTATAACTCATTGCTCATGGAAGCAAGCATGTAACACTTAGCTCTCACATCATGCTCCTTCCACTTGTCCAAAGTTTCATGTTCCTCTTGAGTGGCCTCTAGAGGTAAGGACCAGGAACATTTGAATCTAGAACATATCCTATATGTTCCAGGTTCAGGAAAAGTTTCAAATTTCTTAGCCAATCAGAGAGATTAGGTCCTGTCAACCTATTGCGATCAAGTGTGCTTGCAAGGATATTAGATGGTGCTGGTTGTTCTATGCTCATTTTTATCAAAAAATTAACTGCAAAAAATAATCAGATTAATTAGTAAATATATCATGTAATTAACCAAAATGATTATGGTCTTTTAATCAAATTGGTCCTCCCACTAACTTAGCGAATCCTACACTTCTAAAGTAGAAAACGAAAATCCTAGTTGGATGGATTTCTGGTAGGTGATTGAATTCTTATAATTCTATTGATCATCCTCAGGTGCATCTGTTATTGGAATTACAATAAACTATAAGTGAGCAACTCCTTGCCCATCACATCTCATGTGAGGTTCAATCCTTTACCTAGCCCCTAATGCTTAAAATCTCATGTACATCCATTATTGACTTATATTGCATTAGTTAAGTTGATCCCATTGAGCTAGTAATTATGCAAATAATTTTAATGTCCTCAGGTACATCCAATATTGGCCACCAAACCATTTACATATTTACAACATCTCATGCTTAACAATTATTCTTAAGAAAATCTCTTAAATTAATTGCATCTTATGTAACTATTTAAAATTTCTTAAAATAATTGCCCCAATGGAGGGCCTATGTTATAATTACTTTAATTATAGCATTTCCAACTTAATCATTTGTTTGGAAGATTTTATAGTCATCCTAATTACTATTAAGGTCTCACTTTGCACATTATCCATTTATCATGCATATATCATATAATTGCATACATTCCCATACATCTCATGCATTCATGGATAAGCAGTAAATATGGTATGATCATGGACTTTCTAAGGGATTCAATTCTGAGCCACCAAGAATTGAATCAGGGCATTCCTAGGTGCATTTCATTCATTCATTTTACAAGAGTTGCTGAAGGAGTACATAATCAACACTTGATCTTGAATTCCTCTCACTGGTCCCACTAATGCTCTTGACCTCCTTGAACTTATTGCAATCCAATTACATAGTAATCCTTGGCATACCAAGGCGAATTTACAAGAACTTAAATAAATGAAATTACAACCCAAAAATTATTAAAAACTTAATAATACTTAATAATACATGTCCAAAATAAATTAAAATAAATTAATTAATTTACAATCCCAAAGAAACATAAAAGAAATAAATCCAATCACATTGGTCTTTTATAGTCCATGATCATTCATCATGCATATCACTATTTAACAATTAAATAAAACATACATACTTAAATTAAATTGAATATCTCATATTCAACTTAAAAATCCAGATTTGAATATGATTCAAAAAATTTAAAAATTCAGATTTGAATCTCATTCAAACAAATTTAAAAATTCAGATTTGAATCACATTCAAACAACCTTAAAAATTCAGATTTGAATCACATTCAAACATTTTTTTAAAAAATCATATTTGAACCACATTCAAACATTTTTTAAAAAATCAGATCTGAATATTATTCAATCAACTTTAAAAAATCAGATTTAAATATGATTCAAACAACTTTAAAAATTCAGATTTGAATCACATTCAAACAACTTTTAAAATTTAGATTTGAATCACATTCAAACAATTTTTAAAATTCTGATTTGAATCATAATTTAATTGTGTGATTAAAACTACTAATTAAACACTTTAAGTAGTCAAAGAATATGCCTTAGATCATACAACAATTGCAGAATTAAAAGCCAAACCTTGAACCACCCATGGAAGCCAAACCATGCGCACTATTGATGGTGTTTTTTAAGCATGCCGCCAAACCTCCATTGCAACCAGCAATGGATAAATAATCTCATGATCATAACACACAATTAAATCATATAATCAACAATCTAAATGGCAAATATAGTGGCTCTGATACCAATTGAAGGAACGAAAGCATGAAAAACACAAGTTTATACCATTGAATTCAAAAATTTTCACCTAGGGTCACATACAACATGCAAGATTTATTTTTATCTATTTGATTTCAATGATAAACAACATATTAAAACTCTTTTTAATATGTTTTTGGATCTATATTTGTCATTTAAGATTTTAAAATTGATCAGATTAATTTTAGAACTCTAGATTAAATCAAGAACGATTGCACTAACCTCTTGAGGCACTGCAGCGTGTCTGCACCTTTGAGATTTGTCTTCAGGACACCAGATGTTGTCCCTCTAGTTTTTCCACACCAAGAACACCTATGGCAGCCCTTAAACAGCTTCTAAAGCTTTTTCTATTAATTAGAAATTCAAGTTCTGCCTTTTAAGAGATTAGAGATGTAAACATGACACTAGAAACAATTTTTAGTGTTCTTAATTCAAGAGATTGATGGCTAATCTCTTTGAATTGATGAGAGATGAAGAAGAATAGATTGAGAGCGTCAAAATGGCGTGACAAAGGAGAGGGGTGGCTGCTGGTTATTTTTCTTTTTCAGAACAACACTTATATAGCTAGGTTAACACATTAAACCCTTGCCACATGTCACCCTTTTATTAGCTCTAGGTTTAAGTGACCCAATCACATTGTGCCAAGTGTCAAACCTATATTTAATCTTGATTTTAATCATCTTACATGATTAAAAAACATTTGGCAAGCTTATGTGTAATCCCATGTGTCACCATCTCATGGTGCCACGTGTCACACTGTGAAATGACCAAAATGCCCCTGTGTCTTAATTTTGAGTTCTTAACCCAAAATAATTATTTTTCTTCTTCTAATTTATATCAAATATAAATTAATTAATTAATCTCTATTAATTAATTTCTCATTAATTAAATTCATATTTAAACACCTTAAATATAAATTGAACTTATACTATACATCCAATAATATAGATTTGGTTTCAAGTCATGCTAAGGACTTTGCAATTTAATTGCAAACCAAACCTATTTAATTAATCAATTAAACTCTTTAATTAATTAATTAAATCATATTTAAATATGTGATAACTTGTGTATGTATGTGACTTACTAGGCTCATCACTAATTGGCAATGAGACATGATATCAACTCTTAATATCATCAGAACTCTTTCTTACCATAAATGATTTCTCTAAATCATTTTATGAACCTCATAGACCATGGTTAACACCTAGCATAGCATGTCATGGCCACCCAATTAGTAATAAGGTTTACCTTAAATGAACCTATAATCATATGTTACCATGCACTAGAATCTCTCTGTTACAAAATCCCAACTCAAGCTGGAGTCATGGTTTATGTCAAACCCCATTTGCTATGAATATTATGTTCTCTTTTAATTCCAGTTCTTGATTAAAAAGATTTTCTCATCAGAAACTTTTTTCTGAATAAATCTATCTGTCTGGCAGAACTTGAAACATCAAGAACAATTAAATGAACATAGGATTTTATCTCTATTTACTTAGAGGAACAGATTCCATCTTGATCAACACCTACCTCCATATATAACTAGTAGGAGCCAACACATGCCCATAAACCCATACATAGTACAAGTATGAAAGCAGTATTAAACTCAAACCACCTATATACAAGATAACTGTGCTATCTCAGGTCTAAAAATTATATGCACTGATATGATTTATGACAATACATTGACAAGAGTAAACTCCACGTGCTTGTCATAAGTGTCACTGGTTCAGCCTACTTATCATTTATAAGTGCCTATCATGTTTGTCATATGGCATGAGACTCACCATTCCATCTTATTTATATCTCATATAAATAACTTGGGAACAAACATGAATACAATCTTTCTGGATAAGTCATGTCCTTATTATGAAGTATCCTCGATTGTGAACCTATTTATGATACTTTGTCCTAGAAATATTGTCACTCATATTTTTAACAACTTAAGAATAATATTTCTAATAAAATATCAATGGACCTTTTCTATTACACATAAATATCTTATGTAAACGGAAAAGTGGAAATGCCTTTTATTAATAAAACATGTACAAGATACATACTAAATGATATGCTCTAGGGCATACTACTAACATTATATAGCTTGGATCAATTGGTATACTAATTAGGGATTACATATTGCAGTACTGCCTACAGGGATAATCATTGACAAACAACATATGTCTAAGATGATTATTCTACTGGCTTTATGCCAACCCGATGGCCATAGTGCCAAGTTTTATTATTACTGGCTTATGCCTGCCCGCTGGCCTTATGCCTGATATGACCGTTGTATACTTGATAGACATACGGCTGTCTAACTTGTATACTCCCGTGTATTCAGTCTTTATAGTCTGTCATAGGTTACTTGGGCACAAAAATGAGTAGAAATCTTTAATTGAAATAAATATATGAGAAGATTGTTAAGGTGAACTTCATTGAATTAAACATAAGATACATGATAAAAAGATTCTGATTAATTTATTTTGCCCAAAGTTCTACAAACATGTAAAAGACCTAGAAATTCATAAAATTTTATATTTCCTTATAAGAATACTCGTAGAATAATTATTTCAGTTATTTGTTTATTTTTATTTCAATATATGCACCACTAAGTATTATGCTTAGCGCATTGGTTCTTACCACGCGTAGGTACAGGAGAGCCACAGCAGTAGCAGCAGTAGAGCCTAGACAGGACTTGAACAGATCTGCTACAGTGTAGATTGTCACCTCACCAGTTCATTTTGGTAGGGCTCATGTATAGTTAGATTTTGTATTTTGGTTATTGTATGTAATAAATCAGATTGAGATATGTAACTAAATTTGGATTGTATATAAAATTGTATATTATTGTGATAATGTTATGATATGGTACATGAACAATTAACATGAGAAATGATGTGATAGAATGGGATAAAAAAAAATTTTTTTCTACACGTAATATAATATAATTGAATTAATATTGTACACGACAAGACAGAATAGGGTGCTCCGGCACCGAATGTAGCACACTTTGCTTGGCTACACTGTAGACCGGGTAAGGGGTGTTACATTTATTAATATCAGAGCAAAGGTTTAGGTATTCCTAGGCATAGTTAGACAGAAAGATATAGTGTGCATAACATACATGAGCCCTTATTTAGGAGTTGAGGAGACACTAATGTAGATATGTTCTTTGTTTGTTTTATAGGATTGATGGAGTCCGATCCTTCAGAGGAAGGGTCTTACAGACCAGTGGAGGAGGAGGAGGAGATTGGTAGTCATGCACCTGTCTGTAGTCAGTGGCGAGACAGGAAAGAGGAGTCATCCCGAGGTACAGCAGGTAGAACGCAGCAGGCATTTTTGGAGCAAATGACTCAGATGCTCCGCCAGTTTACTGGAGCCACCCCACAGCCTACACAACGGTCCCCACTAAAGAAATTAAGAAAGTATGGGGCCGTTGACTTTATGGGTAAGAAGGAAGATGACCCATCCGCTACTGAGCAGTGGCTAGAGCGGACTGAGAGAGTGTTGAGGCAGTTACATTGCATGCCAGAGCAACAGTTAGAGTGCACTCTGTCATTACTACAGGAGGAAGCCTACCAGTGGTGGGATACTGTGTCTAGAACGGTACAACCAACGGAGCTTACTTGGGATTTCTTTCTGACTGAGTTCAGAAAGAAGTATATTAGTCATATATACTTAGAGGCCCCAAGGAGAGAGTTTCTGACCTTGAGGCAGAGACAGTTAACGGTCTCTGAGTATGAGAGAGAGTTTGTGAGGCTGGGTAGATATGCACGGGAGGAAATGCCTACAGAGGCAGAGAGGTGCCATAGGTTGAGGATGGACTGAATGATAATATCAGAATTATAGTGACGGCACATGGGTATACGGATTTCTCTTGGCTAGTGGCTGCATCACTTAATGTAGAAAGAGTACGAAATGAGGAGTAGTCTAGGAGAGATAGACAGCGAAAGAGGAGTTCTGGACAAGGTTAGTCCAGTACACCAGTTTCTGAGGGTAAGAGGCCCAAGGTTCTCCAGGGCCAGGGCCAGAGACAGGGGTCTCAGTTTACTCAAAGAGGAGGACAGTCCAGAGTGTCAGTGGGGAGTTCTCCTAGCACAGTGGTAGGGGGATCTGCCTCTATACCATTATGCACCTACTGTGAGAGGAGGCATCGAGGAGAGTGCCGATTGTTGACTGGGGAATGCTTCCGATGCGGAGCAACAGACCATTTTCTATGAGATTGTCCCCATAGGAGTGTTTCCACTGCCCCACCACTGACTAAGAGATCTGCCCCTGCAGTTCAGAGGGGTAGACAACCTGCGAGACCAGAGGTGATGGGTACCTCACAGAGACCGGCTTCTGAGACGATTGAGTGACTCGAGGCTCGAGTAGCACCTCGTGTGTACGCTATGAGGGCACAGGAGGAGCCAGAGCTAGCAGACGTTGTTAGAGGTATATTTCTCATTATAAAATTTTAGTATATGTAATAATAGACCCTATGTATGAGATAAAAGTAGACAGGTACAGAATTAGTTGAGAATAAGATCGTAAAGCCAGAACTAGTAAAACAAACTAAGGAGAAGTAGTTGCTCGACTATTTACACCGAGTAAATTTCGAGGACGAAATTTTTATTAGAGGGGGAGAATTGTAATGCCCTCACTTTAGGTAGTCCGTGCATCCTACTGTTCTGACGACTAATTTTCTATTCGGATAGTCTGAATGTCTGGAAAAATATTTAGACTAGAGTGAGGAGTCATAAATAACTCAAATAAGTGTAAGAAAAATTAAGAAAAAATTTTAGAAATAAAATACAACCAAGTTAAATGAGCCAGTGCCCTAGCGATGGGTGACCGCACGGGGAAGTATTGGTAAAGACAGTTACCGACTCCAAACCCATGTGAAAATTAATGAAATAATTTTTGGGACTCTAGAGAAGAGTCATTGAGGTTTCTATGGTATTAGAATGCCAAGAAAATGTTTAGAAAAATTTTTCAATCGGTACAGACAATTTTAGTCTGTTAAGCTAAACGGAAGGCATTTTGGTCATTTCGTCTTCAGAGATGATTTTTGGCCAACTTGTCCAGTTAAATAAATAATTATTATGATCTAAAATATGAATAAATATTGCTATAAATTAAATTAAAATTGAGTAAAAAAGAAAAGAAAAGAAAAGAAAATTTAATTAGGATTATGACATCATGCACATGTAAGCATGATGTAATAAAAATTTGTTAGCCGATCACTATTCAACAAGCATTCATAAAAAGGCTAAAATGAGATAAAAAAAAAAAAAAAAACCCAAAATTCACTCATCTTCTTCCATTTTCTAGAGTTGGCCGAACCACTCTTCATCTTTTTCCTCCATTTTCTTTCAATTCTCAAGATTTAAATCCTTGATAAATCTCCATAAATTAGCTAGTTTCCAAAACAAAAACTTCATATTTGCTTATGGTAAGAAGATTGAAAGTGAAAGATTGAAGAAAAGTTGAAGTTGACAAGAAGGAGAAAGAGCCAAGTCAAGGTTAGTGCACTAATTTATTTCTATTTCTTTTCTAGGCATGACAAGCTTGCTAAATTAAATTAGATGGATATGAAATTAAAAGAAATTCATAGGAATAGGAAATTACTAAATTTCAGCAGCCATTATATGAGTTGTGGTTTTGAGGAAATTATTTGTGTTTATTAGTGATATTGATGAGTAATTGTGATGAACAAATTGATTGGCATGTGTTTACATGAATTGAGGAATTGTGAGTTAGGGTTTTTTACTTAACTTTGAGGAAATTGATGTGTGTCTTGAAATGGATGATGTTGAGATGATTTAATGACCATTAGAAGTGCTATATATGTCAAATGAAGTTTGTGGAGTTGGGAGAATTGAATTTGGGAGTGTTGATTCCTATGTAGGAAAATCGGACCTTTGAGTCCAGTGCATTTTTTGAGTTATAACTGGAGTTTTGTTGCTCCAATTGATGTGAGGCCAATTGGAGATGAAACCCAGGACAAAATGCCCCATTTTTCATGAAGAAACCATGCCCAAATTCTATCTATAAGTTGACCAATTTACTGTCCCAATCCGGATGTCCAGACTTTGAACCTAGAAAATTGACCAAATGAACAGTAAATGTTCAAATAGCCATAACTTCCTCTAGACAGGTCCAAATGACCTGATTTTTGTGCCACTAGAAAGGTTAGACATAGTACTAAAACTTTTATTGAGAACACCAAGCCCAGAAATGTCTCTAACCAAATGAAATTGTTGACTTAAGTTAGGACACCAAACTGACCTGCACCATTTTGCCCAGAATTTTCTGGACTAAAGCTCACCCGACCAGTTTTGGAAAAATGGCCATAACTTGGTCTATAAAAATCCAAATGCAATGAAACCAATGGAAAAAGTTTTATAAGACATAGATATACAATATTGATCTTTTAACCAAAACCCAGAAACCTAGGGAACTAGGTCAATTAATTTGGTTAAATTAACATATAAATTCTGGAAATTTTCAAAAGAACCATTTGACCTCAGAACACACATTTAGCTATATCTCCTACTAGAAAACTCCCATTAGGTTGAGCCATACTGATCTGGAACCCTAAGAAATAGGACTCCAACTTTGTTTCAGACTTGGTCCTCAAATTATGAACATAAGAATCCAAAAATGGGAGTCAAAGTTACTGATATGAACATGAGCCCTAGTAGAATAGGGTACATGAGTCTAGGCCAGTCATTTGGCCATAATTAATTCTACAAAACTTGAAAAACTGTAATAAAAATTTTTGAGTGACTATAAGACATAGGGAAACAAATTCTATGAAGGAAGTGTGGCCAAATAGTGGCCACATCCTAGTCAATCTGCTATGTAAAGACAGTGCACCAAATCTGGACCTAAAGAAAAGTCCATAAAACAATTAGGTATATGAGATGAAATGAATTAGAATAAATTGTTAAGCATAAAAATAACATGAATTAATGAAATTATAAATACTTAATAATATTATTCTGCTCAAAGTACACCTAGACCTATTTATATAGCTTGGATCGATTGGTATACCAATTAGGGACTACATGTTGCAGTACTGCCCCCAGGGATAGTCATTGACAGACAACATATGTCTAAGATGATTGTTCTACTAGCTTTATGCCTGCCCGATGGCCATAGTGCCAATTTTTAGTATTACTGGCTTATGCCTGCCCGCTGGCCTTGTGCCTGATATGACCGTTGTATACTTGATAGACATACGGCTGTCTAACTTGTATACTCTTGTGTATCCAGTCTTTATAGTCTGTTATAGGTTACTTAGGCACAGAAATGAGTAGAAATCTTTAATTGAAATAAATACATGAGAAGATTGTTAAGGTGAACTTCATTGAATTAAACATAAGATACATGATAAAAAGATTCCGATTAATTTATTTTGCCCAAAGTTCTATAAACATGTAAAGGACCTAGAAATTCATAAAATTTTATATTTCCTTATAAGAATACTCGTAGAATAATTATTTCAGTTATTTGTTTATTTTTATTTTAATATATGCACTACTAAGCATTATGCTTAGCGTGTTGGTTCTTACCACGCGTAGGTACAGGAGAGCCACAGCAGCAGCAGCAGTAAAGCCTAGAAAGGACTTGAGCAGATCTGCTACAGTGTAGATTGTCACCTCACCAGTTCATTTTGGTAGGGCTCATGTATAGTTAGATTTTGTATTTTGGTTATTATATGTAATAAATCAGATTGAGATATGTAACTAAATTTTGGATTGTATATAAAATTGTATATTATTGTGAGTAATGTCATGATATGGTACATGAACAATTAACATGAGAAATGATGTGATGGAATGGGATAAAAAAAAAATTTCTACACGTAATATAATATAATTGAATTAATATTATACATGACAAGATAGAATAGGGTGCTCCGGCACCGAATGTAGCACACTTTGCTCGGCTACACTGTAGACCGGGTAAGGGGTGTTACAATATGCCTACTTATTGGCCATTGTGCCTAACCTTATTTCTGGCTTTACAAGCTTGACAGATGTATGAAGGGTAGACATATGGCTGTCTAACCCATATACTCCCGTGTATCCAACATTATAGTTTGTTATAGGTTACTTGGGCACAAAAATATACAGATATGACATGAAATACACCGATATGACATAAAATACACTGATATGATTCTAAAGACTCTAATATGAGTTTAGAAAGCCAGAGAATGAAATTAATACACAGAAAAGATACTGATAATTAATTTATTTTCAAAGTATAGAAAAGTCATAAATGACTTAGACTATATAGGAAATGAACGGAAAAAATACTGTTAAATTTAACTGTTCCCAAAGTGTAGGAAATTTATAAATGTCTTAGAATTGATGACAATTTCACTGATATGAGTTTAAGGAGACTGAAAATGAAATATATGCATATATAAAATCCTGATAAATATATTGATTCCAAAGTGCTATAAAATATGCAATTGACCTAGAATTATGAAATTACACATATTATTGCCATTTTAAATCATTTAGTTATTCTGCTTTAAGATTATGCACCACTAGGCAATTTGCTTAACGCATTGGATTTTCCATCCCGCAGGTACTGGAGATCAGCAGGCGCCATAGCAGCAGCTGCCATGTAGTGTTCGGACAGAGCTCCAATCAGATCTGCCACCGTCTAGAGTCACCTCACTAGTTTTTTGTATTTTGGTAGGGCCCATGTATAGACTAGTATTTTGGTTCATTGTGTATAATCATGATGTAATTACTAGTTTGTGATGTAAATAAAAATTGTAAATATATTTTGGATTGTAAATAAAGTTATGAATTTCTGCATATAAATTCCCATATGAATGAATGAATGAAAAGTATATTCACTTGAAATTGTATGAGTAAGAAAAGATGTGTTATATGACAAGATGAATAGAACAGATATGATATGAAATTGTTTTGACATGTAACTATTAGAACCCGCCAGATGCCAATAAAACAGAGGAGGCTCTGCCCGGGTTTCCATAGAGATAAATTGTGATAAAAAAAAAATTTTTCACATGTTTTCTATAAAAGTTTAAAATCAACAATGGACATGACAGGATAAGATAGGGTGCTTCGGCACTGAATGTGGCACTCCTCACTCGGTTACACTGTAGATGGGTGAGGGGCGTCACACAGAAAGCCAGAATATCTGAAACTATATTTAAACTAGAGTAAGAAGTCATAATTAAATGAAATAAAGATCAATTAATGGCAAAGAAAAATAAAAGAAGTGAAGTAGAAATCGGTTAAATGAGCACAAGCCCCGGTGACGGGTGACCACAATGGGCACTAACAGTAAGTTCAGTGTTGTTCTAAATTCATGTAGAACCCTGTAAGACCCTTAATGAAGACTTAATTAAGGGGATTTCCATGAATCAATAAGTCAAGAAAATGAAAAGAAATAAGCACAAAGCAAATGAAGATAAGGAGTTATCGGGTATTATGGAAAAGACAGACATAAACCGATAAGAGCTAAACTTGGTCAATCAAATTTAAAAGTCTAATATTGACAAAAAATAAGGGTTATTAATTTAATGAAGATAGATTAATTTAATTAATTAAAATTATGAAAATTAAATATAATTATTAAAAAATCAAAATATAATGATTGTAAACTTCAAAATATTTACAAAAATGCCATTCTCTATAATTTACAAATTTTCCATTGGGCATTAAATTAATATATAAATCAATAATTAAAAAGAAAATTCTATCTTCCTCATCTTCATCATTCCCGTCCACTTCTCTCTCTCATTCCTCTTTCTCAAGTCCTCTATTAAAGCTTACTCTAAAACCTTGATTCACTTAATTTCTTCCATGTTTTCCTTAGAAAACTAAGAGAACCCACCAAATTCAGCCTTGAAGTGAAGGAAGCATTCAAAAACCAAGAGAAATTTGGGAGATTAGCAAACAAGAAATTCTTCCAAGAAGGGTTTACCAATGGGAATTGAAGTTTGATTGATTTGAAGAGTGATTGAAGGTTGTTGGAAGCTAAGGAACAAGGTTAGTGCTATCAAATCCCTTGGATTTTGAAGTTGTACTAAATTAATTTAGGGTTTACTAAATTTGGGAATTTTAATTATTGTGTTCTAACTAATGTAATTATGCCTAAATTAAGTTAACTTGGCACCCAATTGTTGATATGAATTGATGAGATGACCAAACTATTGAATGGGTGTGATGTTGTGTATTAAGGCAGATTTTGGACCCTTGAGTCCAATAGAAATGCTATAAGTAGAGTTACATAGCTCCAATTGGTGTGAGGCTAATTGGAGATTAAACCTTGTACATAATGTTAGAAATTTCATGAAGCAAGCTTGCCCAAAAACTGACCATAGCTTGCCCTAAAATTTGCTTGAATCCGGATGTGGCATTCTAGACCTAGACAGAATAACCATATGAATAGTATTTAGTTTTTTGAGCATAACTCACTCTAGGAAGATTCAAATGACCTGATTTTTGAACCCATAGAATCCTGAGACATAGTAGAACATTTTTCATGAAGATCAGGAGACCAAATTTTGACCCTAACTAATTCAAATTGCTAGGCAAAATTAGTCTATCAAATCTGTCTGGACAAAACCTGAACCTAGAAAATCCTAAACTTAGGTACCCGACCAGTTGCCGCAAAAATTCCATAACTTAGTCCACAAAACTGCCAAATGTAGTGATTCAAAAATCAAAATATTCATAAGACCTAAAACTACAACTTTGATGTTTTGACCAGAACTTGAATCTCAATGCAACTTAGAAAAATTGCTAAGACAAATCAAGAGCTCCAATCCTGGAATTCCTGTATGTGAAGTAAAATGCTAATTAACACCTGAATACTAATCAGACCATAACTTTCACTATAAAACTCCAATTGGAGTGAATCAAGATGATCTGGAAACCTAAGAATGAGTGCTACAACTTTGGTTTAGGAACCTTACTCAAATTCTGGATGTAAAATCCTTAAATATTAAATGCAAACACTGACCTGAACTTTAAATCTTGAATGTACAGGGTTTATGAGTCCAGGTTGGTTAATTTGCCATAACTCACCCTATACAACCTCAAATTTAGAAATTCTTAAACCTGTGTAACAATAAGACATAGGGAAACAACTCATATGAAGAACGCTAGGCCAAATTATGGCTGTAACTAGTCCAAATAGCTTGACAAATTTGAGTTCCAGAATCTATCCTATTCTGGAACAGTATTAGTTACTAGACTAGTACTTGGTAAATTGTCCATAATTAGAGCTAGAAAATTCCAAATTAAATGATTCAAAAAGGAAATTAAACTTAAGACAATAAGGAACAACTTTTATGGAGAAAGTGTGGTCAAATTACTACTATAGCTTGACCTAAAATGAGAGTAAAAACAAGACTGAAATTTTGGAAACTATGAAACATCACATAAATGACTTGGGAAATAGTTGGTATTCAATACCATTAGCTCAAGGAGCTTGAATGTGAGATGAATATATATTTATGTGACACCCCTCACCCGTCTACAGTGCAGCCGAGCAAGGCATGTCACGCTCGGTGGCGGAGCGCCCTATCTTATCTTATCTCAATTTATTACTTCTTAATTATCACATTCAATTTTCATTAAATTTTTGTGGGGAAACTGACAGAGTTTCTCCTCATTTCTTAATAATTTGACAATTTCCCACCTGTGTGAAACAATTACAATGTTTTTTCATTCAGAACATCAATAAGTTTCACTCATATAAATACATAAGAAATTCAAATCATTTTCATACATACACAATTCAAATATGAAATTTGAAACTGTATTAATTTACATCATGTGCACATTTAATATACAAAAATATATAATTTACATTACATATCCAAAATTTAATTACAATGATCAAAAATAAAATACAAGCTGGTGGACACTACAAAAATATGTACTGCTGAGGAAGTGAAACTCGAGATCCAAATGCAAATCAAAACTTCTAATCTCCCAGTCTATGGTCTACTGGGTTCTCTGGCCAATAAAGCTTAGTGGTGCCAATAATACAAGAAAATATAATATGCAAATAAAAGTAAAAATTTCCTAATTATTATACTTATAAGAAATAAATAATTACTAACTTATTGTTTAGTCGAAGGATAACTACATCTTATGATATTAACTCTTTCTAGTATTTTATTAATCGTTTTCTTGATGATTTTAAGCCTCTTTTTATTGTAAGCATTCTTGTTATTTATCTTGATATTTAATTTCCTTAATTCCTTTAATAATCAATTCAATTATATTTATACTTTTCCATGCCCAAGTAACCTATACAAATTGACCAGACTGGATAAATGGGTAAACTAGCACTGGGCACCAGGTACCTCGAACCGTCACACCATCGATCATAATGTGTCTCCCGGTGTGTAGACAGAATGTCTAATAAGCCATAAAAGCAATAAGGCATAAAGCCAAGTATAACATCATAATCAGTATAGCCATAGGCTATCATATCACAAAATGGTATGAAGCCATACGCAGTAATGCTATCAGAACCCTATTGGCATGCCAACCTATCCAAACCAATCACACTAGGCCTACTAGGGCATTTAACACTTTTAATTATGCAATTTTTTTTAAATTGAAATTTAATTGTTACTATTCATTCCATTAGTCAACTAAAATGTTGACTTTTTCATAGATAATAGGTATATTGGTTCTAATATCCCTAACATACCACATTTTGCATTCTAAAATTGTTAGCATTAGTTGCCAATACCATTATAAAGCTTAGTGTTGGTTATTTTAAAATTTTCATATTTCAAGCACTAAGTTTACTGTTCCATTGGTCGTTTGTATAATAGGAATTTGACAAAATTCTCTCCATGAAAGTTGTTCCTTTATGTGTCTTCTTTAATTTTCTTTTTGAATCAGTCCATTTGGAGTTTTCTAGCTCAAGTTATGGCCATTTTACCATAACTGGTCGAATGGACTTTTACCCAGAATTTCTAGGTAATTCTAGTTCTGCCAGATTTGGTAGCTCAACTTTGGTTAGCAATTTCATTTGGTTAAGTTCAGAATTGGAGTTTGTGTTATAAATGAAAGTTGTTCTAAATTGTCTAAGCTTTTCATTGATATAAATTTTTGGTCAATTGGACCTTTCTACACTGAGTTATGGCCAAATGAATGAATACTGTTCATTTGGTCATTTTGCCCAAGCAAAATGTGTGTTACCCAGATTTGGTCGATTTTTAGGTCAGTCTATTGTGGTTTTCTGGGCAGGATTCCTTCATCAAAGTTGTGCCATTATATATCTAATTTCATGTCCAATTGGCTTTGCACCAATTGAACCTACACAACTCCAGTTATAGCTGCCCAAACTTGCTGGACTCACATCCAGCCCTGCAGGTCACTCAAGGCAGCACATCTAACCTCAATTCCCATGTCACAAATCACTTCATTTCCTAATCAAACATAACCAAATGGTCACTAATTGACCATTAGAACTTCCTTTCACCAATACATGAGCAATATCCCAAATTTGGTGCCCCAAAACCTAACTCTAACAACTTTAATTCTCTATATACATGCAATCAATGAATTAAGACATCAAATTCATGTTCAATGGTAGCCATGTACAACTATATTTTAATCTAATCAATAAAACCCTAATGTACCCTAAGGCTACCGAAATTTCATGGGATATAATCATGCATTTTTTGTTCAATTTCTATCAATTTTTCAACTTAACTTTGCTTAAATTCAAGTTTAGAAGGAATTAAAAACAAGGACTATGGCACTAACCTCTTGGCTGATTTTCTAGCTTGTTCACCCCTCACTTTCTTTCACTTTCTCTTCTTCTAATTGTTGCCCAATTCTTGCTCTAGTGGTAAGGGAGATTTTTTATGAAGAGAGGGTGAGGTTTTGAGGTGAATTGAAGTGGGATTCAAAGCTTGTGGGAGCTTTAATAGTGGAGACGGGTTTGGGCACTTGGTTCAACAGGATAGAGGAAAGGGAAGAAATAAAATTTTGGTTCATTTTCTGCCCATTTGACTTCTTGAATTGGGTTTAGAATGAGGTGTCACAATGTGATTGGGTGGAGGCACACTAATGACATTATGTGATGTCATAATTTTCAATTTTCTTTCTTTTTCTTTTCTTTTCTTTTCTACTCATTTTCAATTAAATTTTTAGCAATATTTATTCACATTCTATGTCACATAAATTATTTATTTAACTGGACAAGTTGGCCAAACATCATCTCTGAAGACGAAATGACCAAAATGCCCTCCGTTTGGCTTATTGAGCCAGAATCGTCTGTATCGATCTAAAAATTTTTTTAAGCATTTTCATGGTATTCTAATGCCATCGAAACCTCAATGACTCTTCTCTGGAATCCCAAAAATTATTTCATGAATTTTCTCCTGGGTTTAGGGCTTCTAGCTGTGAAGAACGCAACTTCCCACTCGGTTACCCATCGCTAAGGCATCGGCTCATTTAATTTGGTTGTATTTTATTTCTAAAATTTTTTCTAAATTTTTATTATTAGTATTTGAGTTATCTATGACTCCTCCGTCTATTCTAAACATTTTTTTCCAGACGTTCTAGCTGTCTGAACCCACACTGGTCACCAAAACAGTAGAATATACAGAATTGCTACATTGAGGGTGTTACAATTTAGGACTCATGTTCCCAACATGATTGAAACTAAAAATGCTATGAAGCATGAATATAAAATGTAATGATAATATATGACCTATGAATGCTTAAAAACTCTAAGTGCCCATGTAGGCCTAGACATTTGTGTTTGGTTGGATAGATTGGCATGCCAAAAAGGGATCGATATGTTTAGCAGTGCTGCTTATGGCTTTTATGCCATTCTGTTATATATGGCTTGTGTGCCATTCTGTTACATTCGGCTTTATGCTGCCTGTTTATGACTTTTAAGCCATTCTGTTGATATTATGGCTTCTAGCCATTCTACATACATGGTTGACATTCTGTGTCCCATGGTATGATGGCCTAGGACACTGCGGTGTCCAGTGCTCAGTAACCCACATATCCAGTCCAGTCAGTCTGTCATAGGTTACTGGAGCATTGAAAAGTATTAATAAGATTAATTATGTATTGAAATCAAGTAAGAAAATTAAATATCAAGATGAAGGAAAATAAAGATCCCAATAGAATAAATGTTCCCAAAGATCAGCAAAAATGAAAAAAATGATGTCTAAAGTCATTATAGGATCAACTAATAAAATACTAGAAAGAGTTGATATCATAAATTTTAATTAGCCTTCAACTAATCCATAATTTATTAAATATGCATTTTTCATTATAGGCACTACAACCATGAAATTATTATTTTTATTTGTATATTATATTTTCATTGTATTATTGCACCACTAAGCAGAAATACTTAACGCGTTGGATTGTTTTCCACGCGTAGATACTAGAGATATGGATAAAGCCCAGTAGACATCCGACTGAGATTTTGGGAGTTTAGATCTGCACTTGTGTCCAGTGTCACCTCCTCGTTGTGGTGTATTTTGGTAGGGCCCGCTTGTATCATATTAGTGTAATTTGTGTTTGTTCATTGTAATTAGTCCTGAAATTGTAATGTAAATCTTGAATTTATATAATTAAATTTGTATATGATGTAAATTATAAATTTTTATAGTAAACTGTACATTGATGTAAAAATTAATGAAATTTGAGTACTTCCTATATGAATTAAGCATGAATGGATACGTATGGGAATAGTTGCATGATTTGAATTTGAGATGATGATAAAAGTATATGAGTTGATATGAAATATTTTCAAACAGGTAAATAGTATAATTAGTCAAATGTGAATAAAACAAGGGAAACTTCGCCAGTTTCCCTAATGAAAATAAATCGAATTATAAATTAAAATGGGATTAAAAATTAATATGGAGTAAAACAAGAGAAGATAAGGTGCTCTGGCATAGAATGTGGCATTCCTTGCTCGGCTACACTGTAGACTGGGTAAAGGTGTTACATTTAGTGATATCAGAGCATGGTTTAGGAGTTTCTGGGCCTAGATAGAGTGCATACCATGCATTGCATTTGTAAGAATCGATGTGACACTAATACAGATATGTTTCTCTGTTTATTATAGGTTATAGCATGGATCCTACATCCCAGAGAGCTCTTAAGGAAGAGGTGGAGAGTCATGCTCTGCCTGTGGGGATGTTGGAGGTAGGGGAGATCCTGCCATTCTAGTACTAGGGAAACTTGCACAGCCTCAGCAGGTATTGTTTGAGCAAATGACAACCCTCTTCAGACAGATGATAGGGGCTATTCCACCCCCACAACCACAACCATAACCATAACCTCCGCCACCTCCACAAAAATCTCATCTGAAAAAGCTTTAAAAATATGGAGTCGTTGACTTCAAGGGCAAAAAGGAAGATGACCCATCTGCTATTGAGTACTGGTTAGAAAGGATGGAGAGGGTCCTTCAGCAGCTTCATTGTCCTCTTGGGGAGAGTTTAGAGTGTGCAGTATCACTACTCTAGGAGGATGCATTCCAATGGTGGGATATAATCTCCCATGCAGTTCAGCCAGAGCAGATAACCTGGGATTTCTTCTTGGCTGAGTTCAAGAATAAATATATTAGTAATGTGTATCTGGAGGCAAGAAGGAGAGAGTTCATTAATTTAAGGCAGAGGCAATTGATAGTTTCTGAATATGAAAGGGAGTTTTTCAGATTGAGCAGATATGGCAGGGAGATAGTCCCGACTGAAGCTGAAAGATGTAGAAGATTTGAAGAGGGATTAAATGACAACATCAAGTTGCATGTCACAGCCTTAAGGATCATTGACTTCTTTCAGTTGATCGAGGCTGCATTAAATGTGGAGAGAGTCAGAAATAATGAGCAGAGCCGGAGAGATACGCAGCGTAAAAGAGAATTTTGACCGGGTAGTCAGCATGCTGGCTTCTGATAGTAAAAAGTCCTAGGGATCCTAGGATATCAGGCCAAAGAGGCCAGTTTAGGATATTTGTAGCTAGTTCCCCGGGTACAGTAGTAAGAGGATCAATCCCAGTACCAGAATGTACCCACTGTGGTAGGAGACATAGAGGAGAATGTCGATTGTTGACTGGAGGGTGTTTCAAGTGTGGGGCTATAGATCATTACATAAGAGATTGCCCCCAGAGGAGTGGTTCAATAACTCTAGCACAAGCTAATAGACATGCCCCTACAGTTCAAAGGGGTAGGAGACCTGGTAGAGCAGAAGTGGCTGATACTTCACAGAAGGCTACTTCTAAAATAATTGAGAGGCCCAAAGCCAGGGTAGTACCACAGGTGTATGCCATGGAGGCTTGGGAGGAGCCGGATCTAGACATTGGAGAGGCAACATGGGGAAGTGAAGAAGCAAGGAGGTAGCAGTTCCTTGGCTACTTACATCAGGTAAATTTCGAGGATGAAATTTTATTTAGAGAGGAATAATTGTAACGCCCTCACTTTAGGTAGTTCAGTAAATTCTACTGTTCCGGTGACTAATGTCTGATCGGATACCCAGAATGTCTAAAACTATATTTAAACTATAGTAAGGAGTCATAATTAAATGAAATAAAGATCAATTAATGGTAAAGAAAAATAAAAGAAGTGAAGTAGAAATCAGTTAAATGAGCACAAGCCGCGGTGATGGGTGACCTCACTGGGAATTGACAGTGAGTTCAGTGCTATTATAAATTTATGTAGAACCCTGTAAGACCCTTAATGAAGACTTAATTAAGAGGATTTCCATGAATTAATAAGCCAAGAAAATGAAAAAAAAATAAGCACAAAGCAAAGGAAGATAAGGAGTTATCGGGTATTATAGAAAAGACAGATATAAACCCAGTAAGAGCCAAACTTAGTCAATTAAATTTAAAAGTCCAATATTGATGAAAAATGAGAGTTATTTATTTAATGAAGATAGATTAATTTAATTAATTGAAATTATGAAAATTAAATATAATTATTAAAAAGTCAAAATATAATGATTATAAACTTCAAAATATTTACAAAAATGCCATTCGCTATATTTACAAATTTGCCATTGGGCATTAAATTAATATATAAATTAATAATTAAAAGGAAAATTCTATCTTTCTCATCTTCATCATTCCTGTCCACTTCTCTCTCTCATTCCTCTTTCTCAAGTCCTCTATTAAAGCTTACTCCAAAACCTTGATTCACTTAATTTCTTCCATGTTTTCCTTAGAAAACTAAGAGAAACCACCAAATTCAGGCTTGAAGTGAAGGAAGCATTCAAAAACCAAGAGAAATTTGAGAGATTAGCAAGCAAGAAATTCTTCCAAGAAGGGTTTACCAATGGGAATTGAAGTTTGATTGACTTGAAGAGTGATTGAAGGTTATTGGAAGCTAAGGAACAAGGTTAGTGCTATTAAATCCCTTGAATTTTGAAGTTGTACCAAATTAATTTAGGGTTTGCTAAATTTGTGAATTTTAATTGTTGTGTTCTAACTAATGTAATTATGCCTAAATTAAGTTAATTTGGCACCCAATTGTTGATATGAATTGATGAGATGACCAAACTATTGAATGGGTGTGATGTTGTATATTAAGGTAGATTTTGGACCCTTGAGTCCAATAGAAATGCTATAAATAGAGTTACATAGCTCCAATTGGTGTGAGGCCACTTAGAGATTAAACCTTATACATAATGTTAGAAATTTTATGAAGCAAGCTTGCCCAAAAACTGACCATAGCTTGCCCTAAAATTTGCTTGAATCCGAATGTGGCATTCTGGACCTGGACAGAATAACCATATGAATAGTATTTAGTTTTTTGAGCATAACTCACTCTAGGATGATCCAAATGACCTGATTCTTGAACCCATAGAATCTTGAGACATAGTAGAACATTTTTCATGAAGATCAGGAGACCCAATTTTGACCCTAACTAATTCAAATTATTAGGCAAATATTAGTCTATCAAATCTACCTGGACAAAACCTGAACCTGAAAAATCCTGAACTTAGGTACCCGACCAATTGCCGCAAAAATGCCATAACTCAGTCTACAAAACTGAAAATGTAGTGATTCAAAAACCAAAATCTTCATAAGACCTAAAACTATAACTTTGATGTTTTGATCAAAACTTGAATCTCAATGCAACTTAGGAAAATTGCTAGGACAAATCAAGAACTCCAATCCTGGAATTCTTGTACCTGAAGTAAAATGCCATTTGACACCCGAATACTAATCAGACCATAACTTTCACTATAAAACTCCAATTGGACTGAATCTAGATGATCTGGAAACCTAAGAATGAGTGCTACAACTTTGGTTTAGGAACCTTACTCAAATTATGGATGTAAATTCCTTAAATGTTAAATGCAAACACTGACCTGAACTTGAAATCCTGAATGTACAGGATTTATGAGTTTAGGTTGGCTAATTTGCCATAACTCACCCTATACAACCTCAAATTTAGAAATTCTTGAACCTGTGTAACCATGAGACATAGGGAAACAACTCATATGATGAACACTAGGCCAAATTATGGCTGTAACTAGTCCAAATAGCTTGACAAAATTGAGTTCTAGAATCTGCCCTGTTCTAGAACAGTATTGGTTACTAGACCAGTACTTGGTAAATTGTCCATAATTAGAGCTAGAACATTCCAAATTAGATTATTCAAAAAGGAAATTAAACTTAAGACAATAAGGAACAACTTTCATGAAGAAAGTGTGGTCAAATTACTACTGTAGCTTGACCTAAAATGAGAGTGAAAACAAAACTAAAATTTGGGAAATTATGAAACATCACATAAATGACTTGGGAAATAGTTGGTATTCAATGCCATTAGCTCAAGGAGCTTGAATGTGAGCTGAATATATATTTAGGATTCATGTTCCCAACATGATTAAAACTAAAAATCCTATGAAGCATGAACATAAAATGTAATGATAATATATGACCTATGAATGCTTAAAAACTCTAAGTGCCCATGTAGGCCTAGACATATGTGTTTGGTTGGATAGATTGACATGCCAATAAGGGACCGATATGTTTAGCAGTGCTGCTTATGGCTTTTATGCCATTCTATTATATATGGCTTGTGTGTCATTCTGTTGCATTCGGCTTTATGCCGTCCGTTTATGACTTTTAAATCATTCTGTTGATATTATGACTTCTAGCCATTTTGCATACATGGTTGACATTCTGTGTCCCATGGTATGACAGCCCGAGACACTGCGGTGTCGAGTGCTCAGTAACCCGCGTATCCAGTCCAGTTAGTCTGTCATAGTTTACTTGGGCATTGAAAAGTATTAATGAGATTATTTATGTATTGAAATGAAGTAAGGAAATTAAATATCAAGATGAAGGAAAAGAAAGATCTCAATAGAATAAATGTTCCTAAAGATCAGCAAAAATGAAAAAAAAATGATGTCTAAAGTCATTATAGGATCAACTAATAAAATACTAGAAAGAGTTGATATCATAAATTTTAATTAGCCTTTAACTAATCCATAATTTATTAAATATGCATTTTTCATTATAGGCACTACAACCATGAAATTATTATTTTATTTGTATATTATATTTTCATTGTATTATTGCACCACTAAGCAGAAATACTTAACGCGTTGGATTATTTTCCACGCATACATACTGGAGATAAGGATAAAGCTCAGTAGACATCCGACTAGGATTTTGGGAGTTCAGATCTGCACTTGTGTCCAGTGTCACCTCCTCGTTGTTGTGCATTTTGGTAGGGCCCTCATGTATCATATTAGTGTAATTTGTGTTTGTTCATTGTAATTAGTCCTGAAGTTGTAATGTAAATCTTGAATTTATGTAATTAAATTTGTATATGATGTAAATTATAAATTTTTGTAATAAATTGTACATTGATGTAAAAATTAATGAAATTTGTGTACTTCCTATATGAATTGAGCAAGAATGGATACGTATGGAAATAGTTACATGATTTGAATTTGAGATGATAATAAAAGCATATGAGTTGATATGAAATATTTTCGAACAAGTAAATAGTATAATACATCAAATGTGAACAAAACAAGGGAAACTCAGCCAGTTTCCCTAATGAAAATAAATTGAATTATAAATTAAAATGGGGTTAAAAATTAATATGGAGTAAAACAAGATAAGATAAGGTGCTCCGGCACAGAATGTGGCATTCCTTTCTCCGCTGCACTATTGATCGGGTAAGGGTGTTACAAATTAATTAAGATAAGCAGAATAAAAATCTTAGTGACCATCAGGTTATGGACTTAACCGGTATTATTGAAAAAGATGGACTATAATCCGATGAAGGGCATTTTGGTCGATTCACTTGAAGAATTGACTTTTGACCAAAATGTCAATTAAATTAAGTGAGATTGATGTATTGGAATGGGATTTAATTAACCAAAAGGATTATGAAAATTTAATGAGGATTTAGTTGGAATGGTTGTATTGTAATAAATAGAATTAAAATTATAATTGTAATTATATTTACTTAGATATTTAGGTAACAAATAAGACAAAACTATTAATTAAGGTAATCCCTCATTTAAACAGCTCATCATCACCATCACCTCATCTTCATCATCTTCTTCTTCCATCTCTTTGCCGTCCCTTTTCTCTCTCTATCCCTCCATTAAAGCTTTATTTCGAAGCTTTAAACACATGAATTCCTCCATAATTTTATAGGAAATTAAGAGAAAGCTTGTATCAAGCTTTGATTTGAAAAAAGCAAGCAAGGATTTTAAGAAATTTGGAAGATTAGTGAAGAAGAGTTGTTGACCAATTGAGGTAAGTTATGATTTAAGCTTAGTTAGTTGTGAATTAATGGAATTCAAGTTTGATTGTGAAGATTTCTATGAATATTGATTGAAATTATGGATGCTATTGAAGGAAGGGATTTCGTTTTGAGGGAGAACAAGAAGGAGAGTCAAGGTTTTAGTGAATTGAAGGTTAATTGAGGTTGATTAGGGCTTGTAATCAAGGTTAGTGCTAAGAAATTCCATGAATTTTGAAAGTTATTACTAATTAAGTTAGAGTTTTTATACAATTAGGGTTTTCACTATATGAAGCCTATTTAATGCTATTATGTTTATATTATGATTACTTAATATGTATTTGTTGAGAAATATTAATGATATGGTGAAGAAATTAAATGAATTGGTATTGTGCATTAAGTGTGAATCTGGACAGCTTGAGTCTAGTGGGATTAAATGCTTATAACTTGAGCTACATAATTCCAATTGATGTGAAACTAAAGGTAAATTAAAGATAAGACAATATACTAAAATTTTCATGAAGAACCCTTGACCTGAAACTGACTGAAAGATACTTGAATTATGGCTGGAATCTGGCAATGCAAATCTGAAATCTTGAAAAATAACCAAATGAATAGTACATACTAAATTGAGCATAACTTACTCTACAAAACTCCAAATTGAGTAATGTTTTTGAACCTGTGTAATCTTGAGACACAGGGGAACAATTCATATGAAGATCATGATGCTAAATTATGACTATAACCTATCTAAACTTGCTTGACAAAGTGAGTCTAAAAATCTGCCTAGATTCTGGAAGTGACCTGAAAAACTGAGATTTGATCACAGGAATAGCTTTGGCAAAATAGCTATAACTCAAGCTACACATTTCACATCTTACCCCTCTACAAGGTATAACATGATCCCGTAGTATACCTAATGAATTACCGAACTTCGCCTACCGATAACCCATTAAATATACTACAAGAGACTTTAAATCAATTTCCATTCATTTTAAAGTATAAAGTAATGTTGAATAATTACTAAAAAGCCTTTAATTGAAGTTTATGTCATGAATTCAAATTTTGATTTATTTGGGATTTCGAAAATTTTACAGAAATTTTGACATAATACAGGCTAGAAATTGAGAAAACAGTTCTTCAAAACCTGTTAAAAACAATTTCAATATGTACAATATCCACAACTCCATTTAATCTCAACACAATCCCATACAAATCAACACAATTTCTAGCAATCTCAATAACATTTCATTCAGTTTAACTCAAATATAAAATTTTCAATTCCAGAAAAGAGGGCAAAATATTAATATTACAATTTTGATTGTACAGCTGCTCAGCTAGTTCTATAGATACATATGTATAAATATTTTACATCAAAAGAAATTTATAAGGATATAAAATATTATACTCGTAAAGATCCCAAAATATGTTTCCCTGCAGCTATAGCAGCTCACTCTGCTGTTTTATCCTTCTCCCTATCTGCGACAACTAGAAAAAGCCATCGATGAGTAATTTTACTCAGTGGTGCACAACAATAATTTTTAAAAGTCACTAAAATATAATCACACATTAGTAAACAAAAATTTAAAATTTTTTTCACATTCATAATTCACAAAACCGATGCCAATATTTTTAACAACAATTTATCGAAATGAATTGTAAACAATAGTGTTGCCAATAATTACACAACTCAGATCATGACACAAAATTTCACGATCAATGCCGTGTTGTACACCACGACAAAGCAATCTACAATCTCACTAATCGAAATTAATGAGGAAGGTGGCTAGCTGGCTGTATGAGTACTCATCCGATCTCAACCTCAAATTGACAAGCCAGAAAGGGAGGAATATAATCAATCTCAACTCCATAAATGGAGGAGGAACACAATAATATTGTCATGTCAAGTGTGATTTCAAAACCCAATACAAATCATTTCATTCAAATAATTCAATTTCAAACACTAGTCATATATAATTCAAAATTTTAACTTATAAATTAGGCAACACAATATTTCTCAAAGCCACAAAAATCATAAATTGTTCACAATACACTTATCCAAATAAATTTTCTAATAGAGACAAAGAATATAAAAATTGTTGTGCACAAACCTATTTTGCTTGCCTTAACTCAATCTACTCCACCTCCTTCCTTGAAAGGCTCCTTTCCCACTGAAACACATAATTAAAGTGTTTCAATACCCATTCAACTCATTTCTAAATAATTAATCCAACAATTGAATTTTTCATACTCAATTTACTTATAAAGTCTTATAAGGTTGGGTTCTTTGCATTTGATGTTAGTGTGGTTACTATTCACATTACTATTCATACAAATTTTTGACTTTTTCATAATTAATAGGTATATAAATTCTAATTTTATGGTATTACCACATTTTGGGTTTTATATTTGTTGGAATTGGTTGCTAATTTCAATTCAAGGCTCATTAGAAGTTATTTCAAAATTTTAGATTTGGTCACTTATGTTTACTGTTCCATTGGACCATTAGAATTTTAGGGCAAATTTGTTTCTGGCAGTTTTGATGACCTAATTTTGGTTGGTAATTTAATTAGGTTATGATCAGAATTTGACATTCTGTTCTTCATGAAAGTTATTCTATTATGTTTAACCCTTCCAATGGTTCAAAAATTAGGTCATTTGGACCTCTCTACACAAAGTTATGACCATTTGAACATGCACTGTTCATTTAGTCAATTCTGCCCAGAATCAGGGCACCAATTCTAGATTCAACCAAATTTAAGACCAACTTATGATCAGTTTTTGTGCAAGGTTTCTTCATAAAAAAATGTAGCATTATGACCCTAATTTCATCTCCAATTGGCCTCACGCAAATTGGAGCAACACAATTCAACTTATGACCCTTTAACCTAGTTGGACTCATTAGTTCCAGAATTCAACAATTCCATAACCACAACTTATCTCAATTCCATTCCTCAATTCTCAATTCTCAATTCAAAATGCACTAAATGACCAAAATTGAGCATTATACACATCAATTGGTAAAAAATCCTCAAAAACCCCCAAATTCCTCCAAAACCCTAATCACTAAGAACCCTAATTTTCTAATTGCCACAATTCATGTAATCCAAGTATACTAATTACATCTACTTACTCATTTAAGCTTGCATACACATTTAATTCCATCAATTGCCATCAAACCCTAATCCCATCAAGTTGACCGAATTTTATGGCTTGAGTCTATGCATGAATTTTTTTTTCAATTCTTAAGTTAATTTCTACTTGCTTAACCTCATTTTCACAAGCATAAACTAACTTAAGTGAAGAGATAGAGACTTACCTCTATATGGAGCTTTTCAATCTTCTTAATCTCTACTTATTTCTTGAAATCCTCTCTTCAATTCTTCTTACCAAAGTCTAATTAAAGGTTTTTAGTGGAGAGACTATAAAAATTAGGGTTAAATTTGGGAGTTTGGAAACTTGAAGTTGATTGTTAATGGTGAAATGTTGAGAGAGAACATGAGAGAGAAAAGGACGGCAAAGTTGGGGTAGAAGAAGACTAATTTTTTTCTTTTTAATTTTGTCTCATTGTAATGATAATTATCCTAATTTTTTTACAATTTAAAATTATAATTTTAATTAAGTCATGCTTACATCAATGATGATGTTATAATCAATTTAATTTTTGAATTTTTCCTTTTCTTTTTCTTTTCTTCCATACACCCCTTCTCTTTTAATTTATTTTTCATAATTTTAATTTCTTATATTTTAATGGACATTTAGGCCAAGAGTCACCTCTAAGGGTGAATTGACCAAATTGCCCCTTATCGTTCTGATCAGTTTTTCCAATAGCACTAGGTTACTTCCTGAACTCTGATTCAATTATTTGAACTGGTTCTCTATTCTTTTTTGTGGTTTTCACGTTACCATTAGCTTCGCAATTATCCCTAGGCTTAGGGTGTCATAGGATCCCACACAAAATTAGGGTAGTAACTGAGCTCGAAGTCACTTCCTAGTTCGGTCACCCATCGCCGGGACCTCGGCTCATTTAACCGATAATGCTTTGTTTTCCTTATTTCCATTTCACCTTCATATAATTTCTTTTAATTTTTATTTATGGCTTTTTTAGATGACACATATATAGTTTTAGACATCCTGACTGTCCAGACAGACACTAGTCACCAGAACAGTAGAATGTATAGACTACTTAGTATAGGGGTGTTACAACACAATTGCAAATTGAATGATTTCAAAACCAAAATAAACATAAGACATAGATCTACAATTCTTATGAAGAATGTATGGTCTAATTCCTATTGTACCTTAGCTAAATTTATTAAGGAAGTTGAGGTACCAAATCTAAAATTTATGAAATGTAAGCATAATTGTTTAAAATGTGAATTGTAATTAATGCCAATGGCATGTTAAGCATGAATGGCATGTGAAATTGTGTTTGGAACCTATGTTCAAGTAATGAATGAGATGATAACGAAATGATGAAAGAAATAATGATGGAATGATGAAATAAATGATAACGGAATGATGAAATAATGAGAACCTTGAATTGTTAATGATAATAAATTAGCCCGAGTATGCCTAGACAGTAGTGAATGGGTTGGATAGATCAGCATGCCAAGAAGGAACAAGATTAGCAGTACTGCTTATGACTTTTATACCCGGATACCATTGGCAGGCACTGAGTGTCTAATATGGTTATCCCTTATTCATGATTGCTTTGAATAATCATTGGCAGACATTGAGTGTCCGATATGATTATTCCCATGGCTTTTATGCCCAATTATATTGCATACCCGGTAGGCACCGATGTGTCCAACGGTATGACGGCCCGAGGCACCGAGTGTCCAGTGCCAGTAAAACCCGGGTATCCAATCTAAATAGTTCTGTTAAAAGTTACTTTGGGCACCAAAATAAATTAAGAAAGTTGGATATCGAAATAAAGAAAAGGAAAGATCCTATGAAAATAAATATTTTGAAAGATCGTAAAAATATAAAAATATGAGAAAACGAGAGAAAAATATTGTGAAAGATATCCAAAATAGTTACATAGTTAAACTAAAAAAATGACTACAAAATTTTGATGTTATAAATTCTATATTCTTTTTAAATGATTTATGAATATTTAAACATGTATTTTCCTTATTTCATATAAGCATGAAAATTATTTTGTTTGTGTATTGTACTTTTATTTTGTTAGTGCATACTAAGCAAAAATGCTTAGGGCGATAGTTTCTCCTCGCGCAGGTCCAAACGATAAGACCTAGTAGACTTTGGACAGGGATTTTGGATTGATCTACAGTAGTGGTCATTGTCACCTCCACATATTATTCTGGTAGAGATTATTGGCCCATAGTAGTGCATGATCATGTGTATTGTAATTAAACACAAAGTTTGTAATTAAATTTTGAGATGTATGACGAATGTGCACATTTTGTAAATGAATTTAATGAAGGAAATTTATGTATAGAAATGGATGTGAATAGATAAGGAAATATGAGTTGTGATTTTGAAATTGTTATAAATTTAAGACTTTCCAATATAGATAATTTTAACAGGACAATTCTTTAACAGGTAAAATACTAATAATACGAGGAAACTCTTGCAGTTTCCATTTAAAATTTCCTTGATTAAATTAAGATGGAATTAAATTGATCATCAATTGAATAAAATAAGATTAGGTGATTTGGTGCAGAATGTGACATTCCTTTGCTTGGCTACACTGTAGATCTGGTAAGGGGGTGTTACATGATCCCACTAAGTAAATGTCATCATTACATTGCAACCATACTAAAAACCTCTAGTCTCGTGCCATTTATGCTATAACTCTGTGCCCAAGTTAGGATAACTGAGTCACTGATTCTAGTTACCACCCAACTGTGATCTTCGATGTTCTAGCTCAAGGGTTTTAAACCGCTAACTAAGAGTTCCAAACTCTTCTGCAGAAATAGAACTCTGTTTTGGCATAACTATACCAAAATAGAGACTGTCCACAAATACCCTCACCCTGGTGCACCATATGAAAGCATGCAACTCTATACAATAATCTCATGTCGGTACTATAATCTGCAGCTTACAGTATAAACATCAAGAACATTGCATAATTACTGTGATACGTCCCACATACCAGATTTTTTGAACCTCTTATCTCTCTTGAACTCACTAATATTATACACTTACTCTGACTAGGCTATCCACTGATGACTGTCAACAGTGGTACCCTCACTCCCATCTAAGGTAGCTATGCTATTGTAACTCACCTTTAAGTACTCATGCTATGCACTAGATAGGCACGCTAGTTAACTCTATACTGATAAAACACAGCATTTCTTGGGGTACATATTCCCATGGCAGACCTCAACATGTCTGCTAACTCTAGTTCACATCACCATGTACTCCATGAAAACTACGACACTAAACTGAAGCACTCTTAATTGCCCAAGGAATAACACAAAATCTAGAAATAAGGATTTATAGAAGAAGATGAAACAAGATCGTATACTCCGCATTTGACCTCCTAACAAGACCTTTTTTAAATCTCTAGACATGCACTTCCCATGAATCTGGAACCTAAGCTCTGTTACCAACTTTATCATGACCCGATCCCATGGGCCAGACCGGTACTAAGACCTGGGCTGGACCGGCACTATAACTTGAGCCAGCATAAAGCCCCCAAGGCCCGTAGTAAGTCTTACTATTCTCCAAATCCATAACTAGGGCCCAAAATTGAGGCCCAACATGCAAATAAAATAAAATAATATATTATATTTTTATTCTGGTCAATCCAACCCAATAACCATCAAAAACTAAAGTCAGGGGAGCCCAGCTCAACCCTAACACCATCATTTATAAAATAGTTAGATATCATAAAAATTTTCATTTATTAATACCAAAAACTTAAATTAACACTGTTTCTGACAAAATCTATGCTACTGCTAACACATGCGGAGTTCTAGATTTCAATTTTTAGAAAAATATGATACAAATAAATAACTGTTAATAAACCTGCGAGGAATGAAATAGGTTACTCAAAAAAAGAACTCCTTCTGTAGTCTAGAAAAATAGGGTGAAAAGGAGTGAGCGTTCGACTCATATAGTAAGATATTGATTTTACATATAATTTCTATAATTATCTAAGTCTAGTGCATCCTTAAGAATGAAATGCAACATCTTCACACAATTCAAACAAGTCAAGTCATAATCAGCCCAAAGGCAATCTGGAGCACTAACACATCCATGTGTGAAATTCACACACACACACACACACACACACACAAACATATGGAAGCTAATCCCCTATACAGCTCTCTTAGTTTTAACCTATGCCAATGAGATAAACTCAAAATCGGACTTTCTCTTAATATCCAAATGCAGGGGCCAGCGAGATCAATTCGAGCCGTGCCTACCCAACTTATCCATAATAAGAATCGGGTCTCAACAAGTCAAGCTCTAGCCGCGTCTACCCGTCCTACCCATATCCATATACACACCACACACACCAAACTCACACACACAGCTCCAAATTGCCATAAAGTAATATATACAGCAAGTCATCAATTACATATACAACACAGGGCATGCCTAATAATTAACTATGTACATATATTTATAAGTGATGCATGAGCATGCCTTGAATATATAATAATATTGAAATTATAAATAAAATTAATATCTACTCACTGATTGACCAGAAATTACTGTGGTGGTTGAGGGGAAAAGGATGGCTGACCCTGATCACCTAGACAACTATATTATAAATTTATCAATACTAATTCAACATAAAACTCTAAAGAGACAAAAGATAGCCTAATTTATATTAGAAATCCGACATAATTTTTCCTATATTTAGGATCTATCCAACCTGTAAAATGGTTCAAGTAACACTTCTAAGATTATAAGTCCCACATTCACATCCCATCAATATCATGTGGCCCCTCCTGGGCCCTCCAAACAAGACCAAACTCGCTCAATCAGGCATTTCAAATATAAGGCTTAAAACTAGTATCTTCCAAAAATCATCCAAACTAACTTTAAAAATTTTATAAACTTGCCCTGTGGTCCTTAATAATATTATAAAATTATTGCAAAAGGAATTACAATTTTCTGATCACCCACGAATATCTTATGAGTTTTATTCTAAATCTGGTATTAGGTAAAAATTGAGCAACTTGGAGTTCGAATTTACCTATGCCAATTCTGATACCTGGAATGCATCTGAAACGTCTGAAATGCTAGGATCAACGGTAAACATGACCTCTTTCTAAGATAGCCCACCGGACACCCGAACTAGGTCAAAAACTCGATCTCATAAAAATTGTATTATACTTAAGATTCTAATAGATTTATTTAAATACTATAAATTTATTTCATTTAATTTTTTACAAATTTAATATATATATATATATATATATATATATATATATATATATATATATATATATATATATCCTTTTGATTCAATATGAAGAATTTAAAGAAAAAACAATTAAATTAAATCAAATTAATATTTTTGAAATAATTAATGTTTTCTTTTTAATTTGTTTTTTTTTAATTTAATTTATTTCATTAATTTAATTAATAATTTTAAAATTAAAGTAATTTAAACATTATTATGACAACATATTATTTAAATGATTTTTTTTTAAAAATTATTAATTTATAATATATTTAATATTATACCATACAAACTTGATTAAACTTTAAACTCTTAAACTCTCTATTTTCACTAATTCACATATCAGGCCAAATTTTAAAACCTGAACATTAAGAAAGAAAATAAATAACAATATTAAATATACTTTTCAACTATTATTAAAAATTTATTAAAATTAATAAAATTATTGAAACTATTAAACAAACTAATGAAATTAAATTAATTAACTAAAATCAATAACATATAAATTAAAAGATTTGAATAATTTGTTAATTAACAAGAAAATTATTTTTAATTAAATTCCTCATTAAAATTAAAAATAATATGAAAAATTATGATTAAAAAATAAAATTAAAAAAATTTAGTTAAAATTACAGTTGACACAAAATGTTTTCAATTTTTTTATTTATCATTTAGCATTTTTATAATCTACCTTAATTTTTTACAGCTTTAAGAGATTTTTTTTTTTTTCCTTTGTTAACAGTATCGAAGCACATGGTATTCATCTATCACAAATCAACATATAAGTTCCTATTTACAAAACGCATAACCACATCATACTTTTATATAATTTCCCTTCATTATTAGGGATGTCTTTAATATTAGTAAAATGCTATTACACATTTATTCTACCTGAAATAGCATTTCTCTAGTTATCAGCTATTACTATTACGGGCTAAAACATTTCAGCAACCAAGTGACAAATCAGATACAATAAACAGACAGTTCAAAGATGCAAATTACTCGAAGAAATAGCAAAACTATCCAACACATTCAAGTGTCAGTCCAATTTGTCAAGCACACACGGAGGGACATAGAGAGAGAGAGAGAGAGAGAGAGAGGGGTTGACATTTATCTATTAAATAACTCCGAAAATGTATTAATTACACTATTGATTACCCTAAAAAAGATAAAACTACAAAACAAAACTGATACTACCATTTCTACAGTTGAGAAGCATCTCGACGGCATAAAGATCAGTGAAACAAATAGCATATATAGACAGCATATGGAGTTCCAACCATTGTAAGCTTGTCCCCTAGTTGAACTTCCCAACTACCAAAAGCCAATCTGAATTTCACCCTGCGCAATCCGATTGTCATTTTTTATTGCATGACTCAACAGAGCTTCTGCCTTAATTCTTACAATTAGATAAAGCAACCTTTCAATTCATTTGGACCCTGAACCATTGCAAGCCTCTCTGACGATTGACTTTTGGATTTTCCCTATCGAGTAACATCACATTTGTATATTTAAAAATATGTAAAATAAAATATTACAGTCCGGTGAATAAAAGAGGCAAGCTGAATAAGGTACTAAACTTGTTATCAGATCAAAAGTTCCACCTATCCAACTGCCGTTTGGCTTCAGCCATGTCTTTTTGTGCCTTCTTTCTCCGATAAAATATTGGGCAGTCCCGACTGTGGACAAAATGCAGTATACTTACAACTAAAACAAAGAAGATATAGAACAGAAATATGGAACACAAAAAAAATAAAAATAAAATAAAATAAAATAAAATAAAAATCAAACTTTTTTTTAAAGAAAAAAAAATTCTTTAATTGAAATTTGAGCCAACTAAACTCTGCAAAGATTTTTAAAAAAATCTCGTTTAATGGTTTTACAAAATGGAAAGACGAGAAAACCTGGTGCAAAGAACATCTTGATGAAGAGAGCCCTGGCACTCTTGGCACTGTGTCCACAGCCTCCCAAAAAGCAACTCTAGCTCAGACACTGCAATCAATCCACATATTCTGCTCAACAAACACCATCTCTAATCCAATTACACAAATTATCACGAAAGTGAAATCAGAAGAGATGCCTACCTTGAGAAACTGTTTTGCAGTACAATTCTGCTTCTCTTCCCTTACAATGTGAGCAGAGAGTTCGATCTGAATTACTGGTCCAAAACACAATTATTAGTATTAGGCTCTTCATATAAACATAATGCCAGTATTTACGTGGCAACTAAAAAGGATAGAATCCCATATCCAATGAGGAAAATTCTCAGCAAGAAAAGAGAAAAGCAGCACTGCTTATCACATACAAACATGAATAGAATTGTGAAGGCTCATTATGTCTAGAGATAAAGGTGCCTTTGATTTTCACTCTATTACAACAACTCTGCTCTCACAAGGAGATTGTAAAACATCTTAAAGAATTGGTGTTAGTGCAGTGATAAAGATATACAGAATGCCGTCTTTGCACTCTTAGTCTGAGATAAACAAAAAAAGTAGTTCACTATGCGGAATGAGAACAAGAGACTGAAAAATCACACAACCATTGGACTTGATAAAGCATAAAGAAATGGTGCCAAATATGTCTTTCTCCTCCAACAGCTCAACAGAAAGCATTCCTCAAATCCATTATACAATTCAGGAAAGTGAATGAACGCAACTATTGGGATGTTTAAGGAAATTTTTGGGTCATAGAGGAGCAGAAACAGAGGTTCCCCGATTTTCAATTGATTTACAAGTGCCTCTTTATCATTTGAAAGTAAGAGAAACTGAAAAGGTATAGTGAATAATCTAGGGCCTCCCACCATCAAAATGGACCTTGGAACCTACAAGAGTATGCATCAGCTAACATGAACCACTATTAATAGCCATGTAGAGTAGGATTCATTTAGAGTCTCAGTCATGATTGCCAGCAAACCATCGAGGTTCTGTACTAGCTATTCTTGGAATAGTTTACAACTCATAGACCTCGCCCAAGAAATTAGATATAACCCCCTGCATAAAATCTTCTTTATCAAATGTTCTCAAAAAATGCTTGAAATTCCAGTTGTCTACTTGTCTGTCCTTAAGCTTAGCTCAACTCTCAACACTCACACTATGTTCATCACAAATTCAGATTGATGAACCCCACCGTTATTAGCAGACTACAAATTTAAGACAGAGACCTAGAGGACTTGCAAGATCTTAAAAGTGGTTTAGATCTAACCTCAACATGATAGAAGGTTCACTCTTCTTTTGCACAGTATGAATCGGAAACTGGTTTTCATGGTTATTACGTGATTATAGGTACTCTAGATGAGAGAAAGCGTCCTACAAAGTTACAACATCAAGCATCTTACTTTGACAATAATACTTTCTGGTCCAACAGTTCTCCACCTTCGTATATGCAGTTGGAAAAATTACCACCAAGATATAGGCACTTTGTAAGCAATGGAGAATGAAGAGTCAACAAGGCTAATTAGTGGTGGTCATTCAAATGATCAGACCCCAATCCAAACAAAAAATCTTAAGCATCTTGGCAATTATAATTGGAGAGAACTAACAAGCAAAAACTTAACAGCATTATGAATGGATTTTTTTTTCTTGTGGAGAGGTGGGCAGTGCTAAGGCAGAAAAATAAGCGGAAGCCAAATAAAAATATAAATTAAAAAAAAAAAAAACCTAATTAGGGCTTTGCAGCCAATGCAACTGAGTTGTTTCTTAGCAAATTTCATAATGCCACTATTTGAAGGAGTGGAGATGGAAATAGATCTTGTATGACTTCCATGAAGGAGTTCCTTGCTGGCATTCTTCAAAATGGGCTCAAAAATTCTTAAAAGTGGCTGCAACATCGACATTTCTAATTAGTGGATATTAGAAAAAGAATCACTATTTGGCTGTGTACAACCATACACCAAACTAACCTTGCTAATTTGGTTTTCAAGGTAATACTGAGGATCTATTGGTATATTATTTTCCAGAACGTAGATAGGATCTTCTGATCTTTCATAAGCCTGGTTATCAGTAGCATATAAAATTAATAAACCAGAATATAATACCAAGTAATTTGGAGAAAAAGAAATTAAACAATACTAATTCACCCTGAAAAGTACCTTGGCACCTTTTGCAGCTTTTATAATGACGTAAGGTACACGATCCCCGACATTTGGAGCAGTGGCAGCATCTCTCTGTAAATTACAAACATAACAAGATCTTATACTCTAAAATTATCAGTGTTGTTGAATATCATTCAACATGCTTGTTTATTTTCTTTGCTGTTCCATTTGTTTCAACATAGATTAATGCTTTATTCCCAAAATTTTACCTTGAGAATTAAGAAGTTTAACTTTAACATAAAACCTTTAAGTCTCATCTTACCTAAAGAAAAACAGTTTTTTTGGAGGTTCCAAGACTTCTAATTCTACTCTCTAAATTCTAGTAAAAGAACCGGCCCTTGTACAAAAGGAATATACATACATACATACATACATATATACATTCATACATGCATGTAGATATATGTGCATGTGTGTGTATAAAGCACCTTGCGCATGCGTTCAGCAAGTTCAACATGAGCCGCCTTAACTTCGTAATCATCTCCAGTCTTTGTCAAACCCTGTTAAACAAATTAAATTAGTACAGGCACAAAATCTCTATGTTGATGACACAAGATATTTAGATGCTCTTAGACAGCAGTTTAAGGACAGTATGTAAATATCCATAAATACCAACAACTAGCCAATACAATTTCACACCTTAGTAATAACCAGAAGTGACAAATCCATACGGTTCATAAGAAGATCAGAGATGGTATTCTTGACATATTGAACTGCACCAGGCACATCTCTGTCTATTAATATCTTGTGAAGGCACTCATTTACCAGGTTTTTGACCAATAAACAGTTGTCTCTTCTAACTGTTTCAATGCCTGCCCAAGATATATGACAAAAGTCAATACCTAACACCCACACAATATCCACAAGCTCAAATACTTGAGAAGTTCTATTCACCTTTAGTATCCATTTTGTCAAATTTGTCTGGATTAGTCCAGAATAAACCAGCATATCTCTTCTTGCTAATCAACAGATATGGATAATAAACCTTCTCAAATTCTAGCTTGATGGGCTTCACATTCAGAAACCCATACATAAAAATGAAATGAATTAGTTACAATGATAACCATTAAAAAGGTTAAAAATAAAAATATAAATATATAGGCCAAAAGTTGAATCAAAGAATAAAGCCAACTTGCGAGTTTCCAAACTTTAGCATCTAAGTTAGAATTCAAGTTGGATGACTGTATCCAAGTCGATAAAAAAATCATATACCTATAGCCAATAGAAAACAAGTTCAACAAATTGCAGAGCAAGATTTCCCATGTCTCTTCCCATTGTTGCCAGACCAGATCCTCTCAAAGCCCCCAATGCAACTATTTTTTAAAATATAAACAACTGATTTATTCAGACTTCCATTCTAACTGATGCATCATGATATGCCATCTAGCCTGATCTGAAAGGACTCACTAGCAATATTTACCCAGAAAATTCATTAAATTTACACCCATTCATACCAGGCACCTTGCAAAGTTGACTCATTTAAAGTCCATAGTTATTAAAGGCTCAAGGCGCACTAAGGCGCCAAGGAGTCTTGGAGCCTAGGCGCAAGGCACAGTGTGCAAGCGCGCGCCTGAGCGAGGTGAGGCGCAAAAGTAAAAAATTTAAAAAATTCATAAAAGTCAAATAAATGTGATACTTTTCTTTTTTTTCTTTGGCATATATCTTGAATTGGGTTTGTTAGTTTGAGTTTTAAGTGGTTGTCCTTTTTGCCAATGAAAGTGCTCGCTAAAGATGGAAATAAAGAAGGCATGCCTTTCCAGAACCTTGTGTCAGGAACAAAGGCGCACACCTAGGCGCATAAGGCGCTAGGGTTCGAGCCTGGTGAGCCTTGAGCCTGAGGCGCGCCTTTAATAACTATGTTAAAGTCAAATCAGGTTTAACAATATTGAAGATGAAACCAGCATGGTAATTTTGGCTGTGTTCAATTTCACCGGTATAAAAGGAATTCTTGGGGAAAATAACACAATTAGATTTGGTTTATGTTACACTTTTGCAAAAAGTAACAAATCCATAAGTCAAATCAAGGAAACTACATTAAACAATAACCAAAGAAAATGTGTGTGAGAGAGAGGCAACTATTCTGATAAAAAATTAAAAAAAATAAAAAAAAAATAAAAAAAAAAGAAGAAAAACAACAACCACCAACATACCAATTTTGACATTTGAGAAGTCCATATTCAGGAAATAATATCCCAACTTGAATAATTGAACTCTACCTTCCCTCTTGTGAAAAATCTCAGTGCACTGCCAATTCATTCAATTGGCAGTACAAAATTACATGTTATTTTAACCATTCAAAGCTTATTATAGTTGCTGTATTTCAAATATTCTGCATTATCTATCCTGGTCTGATTTAACTAAAAATGAATTTCCAAAGACTTCATGAAACAACTCAACTAAGCCTTTATCCCAAGAATTTAGAGTCGGCTATATGAATTCTCTTTCTCCATTCTAAACAATTTTGGGTTAAATCCTTGAAAATGTGTAATGTTTCATCAAACAATTAATTCTAAATCAAAGAGTATAAAAATAACTAAAAACCTACTTTTATGAAAGTTCCACTGATGTATTCAGCAGCTTCTCTTCCCAACTTCATTGCTTCTGTGACAGTAGGCATACCAAATTGTACCATAACTGAATCTGTGTCCCCATATATAACCTGAAATTATCACTTTGATCAGGTCAAGCTATATGAAGGCTTTTGACCCATATTGAACTCAAAACAGATATGAAAAAAATTTTAATGAAATAACTGAGCACATAGAAAGGCAAAATAGAGAGGACTAGTTCACTACATCCGCATATTCAGTGAATGAAACTGATTTTTTGCAGAAATATGTTCATTATTCAAAATTCAAATTTCCAAATGGACAAAAATGCATAATTTCCACATGGTAATCTTTTGTTATAGACAACAAACCAGTTCACGTACTACTTTTTTCCCTAAGGACAAAGCTTATCAAAAGATGTTATTAATATGAAATGCCAAAAGATTTACGGATTTTAGCGCAGATGAGGAACAAAAAAGGGCACCAAAGAAAAGGAAAGGATAAAAAAAATTAAAAAAAAAAAAAAAGAAGTCACATACATTAATAAAGTATACCCAAGAAATTTCTCTGGGTGAATAAGAGAACCAGCAGAACAGTGTTGTCAAAACAGAAATCCCACATCATTCATCAAACTTCAATTCCATCAAAAGCTCTAGCTTTCTCTCCATTCATAAAATTCATTGAACTTCCAAGTCCATCAACAATTCTAGCCTTCTCTCCAATCATAAACTCCAAAGAACAGAATATATAATGGGTGTCATAATCCTTAAAACAATTCCCAAAAGTTGGTAATGGTATTAGTAGAAGAAGATTACGATCAAAGAGTTGGCACCAACAATTGACTACTTCTAAATTAGGGGATAGCATTTGGCAGTTTGATAAAAATAATCAAATCTCATATTTCTTCCAACTGAATTGAACCAAAATATTGTATAAACTCAAAACCACCAAGATGAAAAAACAAAATTCAGTTTGGCTGGTCATTTGGTTTTGAAAGATGCACAATGATTCCTAAGTGTCACAGGCCATTCCAATTTTCTACTTGAAAACTAAATGAATCAGACAACCTCAAATTGGCTTCTAATAATGTCAATAAATTCAGTAAAAGAGAATCCATCTCTAAGACAGGCATGCTAACTTTACTCATTTAAAAAGAAAAAGCCACAACAAAAAGAAGTACTCCCTCCCTCAGTCCCACAAGGTTGTCTACTATTCCTTTGCAGAATATCCAAAAATTTATGCCCATTTTCACAGTCAAAAAAGTTAAAAAGCTTTAGAGTGACTTTTCTCTATCCCTCATTAATTTCATTGTAAAATGTCAGATTAATTGCAACTCTGTATATTTTCAAGACAAACAACTGTAAATAAAGAGAGATGCCATTTATTTAGGGAATAATGAGGGTGTGAAAGGAAAAATGGAATGGTAAAAAATGTGAGTTTGCATGATATTAATTATGTTTTCTTACAATGTGTGAAAAATGAAAGGTGACAACCTTTTTGGTACTGAGGGAATAAGAGGGAATAAATGAAAATGAAACAGAAGTCACATCAATAATAAGAACAAATTCAATAATTCACACAACAAAACTAGAATTCCCCAATTCTTTTCGCATTTTTATTGTTAAAAAGAAAGACAACAAAAATAAAATGAAAATACAAGGAAATAATGGCCTTAATAGGGATACGTTTGTTGAAAACGCTAAGAAAAAAAAATTATATCTAACTAATTTCCATTTCAAACAAAAACATCTAGATTTGATAATTTCCACAAAGGCAACAATAGAGTCTACTTGAGCCTCAATTTAAGTAAGTTGACCATGTGGATCTTCTACTGCAAATCCTTGTTGGTTTGATCAACAATTTTGAGAGGATTATGTTTTTGGATGATTAGATTCAAAGGTCGCACATACAAAGAAAGAGAGAGTGAGTGAGCAGCAAATCAAATGAAGAGAGTGAGAATATCAGATAAAACAAGGGCAAAAAGATAATAGGATTTGTGTAGTGCTGGATATAAAAATAAAGCAAAATGGTGTGTTTTACTGCAAATATAGGTTATGTTATTTAGTTTTTATGATGTAAAATTCTTAAAATCAAACAAAAATACTTCTACACTGAACCACATTTTAAAATAATCAAATCGATTTAACCAAAATACACTTACTCATCGAAATTCCAGATGGCTTACCTCTGCATTTTGTTCATATCCCCCTATTATGGTAAATTTTTCTTCCACAAGCTTTTTGGTGTGTTCAATCATTTGTCGACCTTTACAAGCAAAAACTTGTTAGATCAAATTGAATAGAAAACATCATATTATTTATCAAATTTTGGAATTAGGAAGCATCTTGTATTAGCATACCATAGCTTGTAACACTAGAGGATATCTCTATACATGGCAATTGGCCAATAGTTGCTCCTGTAAATCCATAGACAGAATTTGCACTTACCTGCGATAACATAAGATATGAAAGAGTTCAAACCAATGGAAGATCGTACAAATCCTGAATCAATACACACCAACACTAGTCTTTTCACACGCACTTTGCACAATATCTATAAAATGAGTGATTTAATTTTTTTTAACAATATAAAAGCATTATTTTGAAGACTTAAAAAATTCATAGAAAAATTTTGACAAACACAAAAAGAAATAATATTAAAATTCATAAAATAAAATTTTAACCAAACAAAAAAATAATGATTTGTAAAACTATTTCAACAAATAAAAAAACTGCATCATTGAAATTCATAAAAACATTTGACTATGAATGAGAAAAAAATGAAAAAATGAAAAGAAAAAATGTTCTTACTTTAATTTGCCACTCTTCGACGTAAGTGTTACTTGCATTGCAAAAACAAAAATGAACCACAAACAAGTTGGATTACTAAAGAACCAACAAATATTATAAAAAAGCAAAGTTTCCAATCACCTATTTTCATAACCAAAAAGTGATAAGGTAAAGAGCTGGAATGCAAAAGATACATTAAGTCATTTTCTTTTTAGATATTGACATAACCAAAAAATGGGAAGCCAAGGGTTTGGAAAATCAAAGGGCAAATTTTAAAGGAACTTCATAAAATATTATAGTAATCACAAATGGATAAATAATTTCCAAGATAATAAGACCATACATGGCCATGAAATAGTAAACTATAAAAAATTTAAAGCACTACTAATTAAACTAATAATAAAAATTATTTTTAAAATATATTTTCTAATTACTAAATCTTAAATATGAAAAGACATATAAGTTGAGAAATCCAATAGTTAGCTTTAACTTAGAATTAAATATTTTGGGATACAAATGAAATAATTACATTCAATGTATTTATTAAATTTTAATTAATTAATTATATTTATTTTTAATAATTTTGAAAATTCAAATTTCAATCAATTTTTAAGAAAAAAAAAAGAAAAATATTTTTTAAAGCATTTGAGGCCATACACCTAATGGTGAATGGCTTTCTCTAAGCTTCAGCCTTAACTATATAGTAAATAGATTGTGAACACCAAAAATGAGTATCTACAGACCAATGAGATAATAAGCTTACCTTCAAAGCCAGTTGTCGACCATCTAGAACAGCCTTCACAAGTGGATCCTTGGCTTCCTAAAATTATTAGATAAAATCATTGTAAGGCATAAAGGCCCAGAAACCTAGTGGTAACATATATAACTGAGTAAACAATTGGCACTGCACACAGCATAATAAAAATAAATGCAAAAATTTAATAAAGTAGCCACCAAAAAATTACCTTCAAATCTGCTTTTGCTCTTCTTCGAGCTGCTAATAGTTCTTCAAGAATTTCAGGAAGAATTCCCTGAAAGACAACTCTAATTAATATTGACAGTCAAGATGATGATAACGGCAACAAAAGAATTTATGGAAAAAATATCATGAGTTGACCTTTTGTAAATTTGATTTTACAAATGTTTCACCAGATGGAGTTCTGTTGACACATTCAGGTGGGATGTTGAGTTTACGAACATCTTCAGGAGTCACCTTGACAAGTAACAATAAAGATAAAAATTTTGCACAGAAATAAACAAATTTTGTGCTTAAATTACAAGATATGGTTATTATGCCAACAAAAAGAATCAATGGCAAAATGCATACCAGAGTGCAGTAACATAGATTATATGCCATCATTATTGAAGGATACAGAGATGCAAAATCTAGTGTTGCAATTGGCTTTTCATAGAATCCTGCTCTAGCTTCCAAAACCTGAAATTTTGTAATATCCAAATCATTGGCAAAAATGATTCAGCTCTATAAAGGGAAAAGTAAAAGACAATTACCGAGACACAAAATTAAGCACCCAACAAAAAAAAAGGAAAAAAAAAAAGAGATAAGGACAATCTGCACTCAATTATGCAATTCCCACTGCTTTATATTTGACATTCAAAACACCAAAATCAATATACTTTGCAGTAAGATACCACACAATAATTGTCATTACGGAAAACCAAATTAAAAATTTTGAAAGTATAAAAATCAAAATATTATGAAATGGGAACAATACAAATAAACGCTAAGGACAGGACTTTCAGGCTTACAAAGATGGATAAATAATAATAATAATAATAATAATAATAATAATAATAAAAACTTATGAACTTTAAAGTTTTGAAAAATATTTGGTTTCTTTGTCTTTATAGAAAAGCTGTTAGCAGGCATAGTAATCCCTCATCCCTGAACAACACATTCAATTTAGTCTTCAACTCTCCTCAAGAGAAGAGGTGAAAGAAGAGAGAAACAAGAGGAAGGACTCACACACATGTGCACACCTACATGTACACACAAGTAAGAATGAAACAACTTCAGCAACTATGATAGTATTTGAGCATCAGTGAATCAGTAATCTGATCTAAAGTTTTTCTTATTGCAAATTTCGAAGCAGTGGTACTTGCAGTTCTTACTTTAAATCAATAGCCAGAGACTGATTTATAACATTGCAAGCTACAAATTTTACATTCTAACATGATAAATTTACATAATTTGAAGCCTAAATAAATTGATGGACACAATCCACTCAAAATCATTGTAATACTTAAAAAGTTACACAAGAACATGTCGATAAATTAACTCACAGTTGCGCCTTCATATGTTCCTTGTTCAGATCCTGCCTGTTTGACGTTGGGAATAACAAGGTTCTTCTGTTTAGACTTCCTCAAGAGTTGAGAAAGTACCTGAAAACAAGAGGTTAACATCCTAGATTTGATTAGGCCGATCAAGTGAGATATCGATCAACAACTCAGGTGCAATGACAGTTTAGTAACCTTGATACTTTGTCCCCTGGAAAGAAGGAAAGATAACGGGACACCAGTGACACGAGCCATTTCTACATAATTATAAATAAACATCAGCTTGTCCAAGAGCCGCTGTGGGAGATAAGCATCCTGAAATTCCAAAAGCAAAAGAAATTGATTGTCCTACACATGTTTTGCAATCAATATCCAATAAGACTAAACATTTATAAACAGTTAGTAGGCACACTGTGTTTCATTATGATACATTAAAAATCTATAATATAAAGATAGAGCGAGTCAATGCACATTCCCTGGTGTGATATTTGTACATATTATCTTTCCATGAACACATTATGCAAAGAAGAAATACATTGTCAAATTTTAATGTGTCAAATGAAGTTCAATGATGGAACTGATGTCAGCAATATGCATTAGATTCTGAACAGAGAGAAGCCAAGTCAAGCAAATTTTAGGCAGAAGAGAAGCAGATGATAAACTAAATCATGCACCTTCAAACAATATACGGCAAGCCGCCTCCTAGTTTCTGCATTACCATTATGAAGATCAGATATTATTGAATGGTGGACATCTTCTTTCTGCACAAGACAAATAGCATGTCAGCAATATCAACACCAAATATCTATTTTCCATAATGAAAATGAAGAAGAAAGAGGTTAAATAGAAAATGGGGGTGGATGTGGGTGTGGGTGTGTATGAGAGAGAGAGAGAGAGAGAGAGAGAGAGAGACTGCATATGCATTGATTGAGACCCAAAAAGAGCCAAGCCAAAATAGGTAACGTGCAACATATCGCTTTGAACAAATCACTCATTTCTGATTGCAATTAGTACCTTCAATCATGGTTTCAAACAGTTACATAATGGCCGTTATTTACAGGTTTTGGAAGGGCCTTTTACATGATATACCATTATTTACAGGCAAATCTGGAGTTGCAAGTGTAACAGTCGTTGCGACTGTTACGTAACAGTAACGATCGTTATTTACCAATATGTAATGATAATGGCCATTACTTTCATTATTTCTCTGCTGCAATCACATAAAAACAATGTTATTTTATTTCTCTTTTATTTATCTATGTATTCTCTTTTTCACAGTTGCATCTCTCATATTCTCTCAAATTTTTACCTAAATTTCTCTTTTCTTTCACAAATCTCTCCCTTATTGTTTGTTAAGCTAAGATAAGCATTAAATATATCTATTCTAGCTATAAATAGTTTAATGCTAATGATATTTTAATATGATAGATTTAATGTATGTATTATGCTTATTATACAATTGTGTATATTAGTTTTACTTGTATCTACCAATATAAAGTCATTTTATAAACTTTGCAAATTTTTCAAAAAAATTTGCATAGCGTCAGGCCGTTACCGTTGCGTTACAGCTGTTTCCGTTTCATTACCGTCTCCCGTGAACGCAACCGCAACCGCGATTTGAAACCATGTCTTCAATGCCAACATGAACAAGAACTCAAGGTGGAAACTCATAGACATAACACAAAAATAATTACCAATATCAAATGGAAAAGGTCACACTCATAGGGAGGAGAAATTACTAATATTTTAATCTGGCTAAAATTACTTATGGATGGCGTGTTAACAATTAGAAAATAAAAATTAAGACAGGCCCATCATATGTGTACTGAACCTACAAGAAGAAATGACATTTGAGCTATCTCAAAACAAATTCTACATCTTACCTGCTCAGAGAGAAAGTGTGCTGAGACAGAATTTAACGAGTAAGAACTTAATTTATAATCTCGTTGCATTGCCTGGAACGAAAGGAAAACAACACACCTAAATGAAATTTTATCTCATAAAAAACAAGCATGTGATCGTGGAAAGAAAAAAAAATGCTATTTGCACAAAACCTGAAGCAAATCAAATTGAACTCTCCCTTCCAATGTAACTTCTTTGCTTTCCCTTGTACCATATTGTCTGTAACAGCAAAAAAGATTAATGGAACAATCTTTCAATTAGAAAAATATTAGACACTAGAAACTAAGTTTTAAAAGAAATGTCATTGATAAAGAAGTATTCAATTAATATCAATATTATCAACTATCATGCATCAAAATGAAGAAAATCATGGATTTTCAAACATACCATGAAAGACAATGTTTGAGCACTAAATCTAAGGAAAGAACATCATATATACATTCTTTAAAGCTTACTTTCATGCTAAGGGTGACCCAGCCAAACAACTTTAAATTGTTTTTCATTGTTTTTCTTTATAACAAAAGTTCTATTTTCCAAATGCTTTCCAAATGGAGAACAAATAACTTTTCTATAACTAAAATTATATTATAACTTTTTCATAACAAAAATTGAATCATTATATAGAAAAAATATTTATTTACAATGATAAAAAAAATTTAATAATAATATTATGAAAAATGAATAACATGTATTAAATAATTTTAAATAAAATAAGTTCTCAAAATTTATTTTGTAAAAAATTTTTGAATAAAATTTTTGAATTAAAAAAACAATTTTCTATTATTAACAGACGTGTTTTTCATGTTTTCTCTTGTTTTCCATGGAAAATGAAAACTAGCGTTTTCTTAGAAAATGGAAAATAGAAAACAGAAAACCGTTATCTACAAGTATACAGGCCCTAGGGCTTTCAACTGAGAGTCTGATATTTATGAAATAAAAAGGACATAAAAGTTTATTTTAGGTTTATAAAAGTTTATTTTAGGTTTATACTCATTTCGTAAAATTCTCTGAAAAGGGAAGGCAGTAACTGGTCTCATGAAATTTCCTGAACAGTAATGGTTTCATAAAAAAAATCTTAGACAGGAAGCAAAAGTATAGGGTGCACAACTATTCTATCTTCAACTTAAAGCTTATGAATGGCATCAAAACTTTTTTTATAAGAAAAGAATTTTAACGAGAAAGGAGAGTACAAAATGGTAGAAATGGAATACTCCTACAAAACTCAACCGACACAACATGGTAGAGAAGGAATACTACAGTAAAACTCAACAAACACAATAGAGCAGGCAAGGAATCTTCATATAAAACTCCATGCACAACTATAACAATAATATATATATATATATATATATATATATAAGCTTAAAAAGCAATGCCCTCCAATCAAGAAAAAGTAAGCATATACACAAAAAATTGCCTCTTAATCATTGTAGTAGCACAATAATTGTTCCAGCAAACAAAATACTACCTTGATGAAAATGTTGTATCTTTGACCCGAACCCTGCTATTCCTGACACGGCCCAATAGAGGAAATTCTGCTATTCCCAAAGTTTCAGCTCTCTACAAACCAAGGGAAAATAGCATGTCAAATTTACTAAACTGTAAATGCAATAGCAAACAAAAAGATTAGAATTTATAATTGGAAAAGAAAAAACTTATAAAACAAAATATCCCTCAAGAAAAGCTATAAAACTCAACTCAACTCAACTCAACTAAGCCTTTATCCCAAAAATTTGGGGTCGGCTATATGGATTCGCTTTTTCCACTCTGAACGATTTTGGGTTAAATCCTCAGAAATGTGTAATGCTTCTAAGTCATGTTGTACTACTCTCTTCCAAGACAAAATTAAAAACTTTTCATTATGAAAATGCACACGAAGAAAAAAGGGAACTTCTAATTACCTCAATGAGATACGGCAAGTCAAATTTGCAGATATTATATCCAATTATAATATCTGGGTCCACTTCACGGATAAAATCCTGCATGCAAAACTAGCTTACTAAACCATAAAATGAACAAACATACTCTTATTACATGAAATTATTAATAACCTTTATGCAACAGGCCTGATCATAAAATTAATACAAGATCAATTTATCACCTGATAGTACAGTTAAGATACCACTATGCTAGAGTTCTATATTTAAGCACGACACAGATATTAGCATATCAAAGAAGGTAAAATTAAGGGTGCATGCCATTCAGGTTTAAACGGCACGGATAAAATTAATACAAGATCAATTTATCACCTGATAGTACAGTTAAGATACCACTATGCTAGAGTTCTATATTTAAGCACGACACAGATATTAGCATATCAAAGAAGGTAAAATTAAGGGTGCATGCCATTCAGGTTTAAACGGCACGGATACAGAAGTGAAATTTGATGCAACCGTGGGCCAAGTGTTTGATAAGCATAGTTGCCACAGGAGAATCTAAAAAATGGTTAATTTAGCCAAAAGGGATTTACACGCCAAACCAAACCACAAACTGCCACTTTGATTAGTTTGATTTCTATACTCAAAGATAGTCTCAATTGGTTTGAGAAATTCATAAAATGTAAATTGTGGTTTCTTCTTGATACCATCCAAAATCCTTTCAAACTGCAACAGCAGATTGTGCACACCTCTAGGTAAAATTGTTTAAGCATGAACATGATCTGTATAGGAGATTGTTGAATATGAACTTAGAATTTTGTTTCAATATGGATAGATTTGCCAAAATCTACAAAAAGAAAAGGAAAAACCATAAAGGAGAGAGAGAGAGAGAGAGAGAGAGAGAGAGAGAGAGAGAGAGAGAGAGAGAAGCAATTTCAAGTGGCTGACTAATGGACTTCAAAGCTAAGTTTTTAATCGAACACTATGAATGAATCAATTTTTTTATCCAGTCATTATCACTATCATAAATAAATAAATAATCATGGAAACCATCATTATCCGAAACAAGCAAATAAGACTGGCATTACACAAGATCAAAAAAATAAGCCCATCCCTTTTCAAGATGGTGGTTCCAAAAAGACATGAATATTATGACTTCAGGAGACACATGAGCCACTACTGCTAAATGTCAAACTGGATTCATGCAGCAAACCCAGGAAGAATGGAGTGTAAGACTATACATTCCTATATTATTGAATTTGCTCCAATATTTTTGCTTTAGAACAACTATGCCATTTCAAAAGTCCCACATTGTTATTATCTTACAGGTTTTTTTATTAAATACTTACAGAAAATTTCCACCAAATCTAACATTTCAAAATAATTGTAGATTAAAAGAAAATTAACCATACTCATACAGACAAGTTAGTCAAGTTACAAACATGCCTCAAAAGTGAAGACCAACATTTTTCCGAGCACAAGAGAATTATATAAAAAGAAAACCTACCCTCCAAGCCAGTAGGACATCTCTTTCTGTAACAAATGACATCACATCTACACCAACTATAGGAGAGCATGAGTTTAAAGTCATGACATTACGAATAAATGGCTGGTCCTCTCCCTGCAAAGTAACTAGATTGGCCACCTAAAATGAAATGAAAATTTTGATTTCAGCAACAGTGAAAAAGGAACAACTATCATCCATCCACCAACTAGATTACTTGACTGAAATAAGACAAGAATGAAAACTAGGAAAAAAACCTGAATAACAGGATCATGGGTAGGCTCGGGAAAATGACCTTTACGACCAGCACACTCAATATCGAAACTTAAAATGCGAAATGGAGCCATTTTTGAGAATTCACCTTCTGGGGCATGGCTGATCAATTCTGAATACCTACGAACATTGGTCAAGGAAGGAATTTATCTTGAAAAACACAGAGCATGGACAAGAAGAATTGCAATATTCTCTAAAGGAAACAATGATCTCTCATGCATAAGGATACAAGCAATCAAACTCTAATTGGCAATAGGACAGATTCTTTGATGTCTTCTTATATTTTTCAACAGGTACTTCAATCCAATTTCCACCAACAATGTTGCAATCAATCATGAAGCGGAGGGCAAAGAGAACATTGCTTTCATACGTCATGAAGCTCTTCATACCAAGGCCATCAATGTGTATTCCTTTGTCAAGAATACCTGCAAATGATTGGGAATTGTTAAGAGACTCGGAATTGAACACAAAAAAACATCAAAATCGATTATGTTGTAAACAACTTTAAACAGATTAAACATGATTTCATGTAAATTACATCAGTTCAAAAATTCAGGTTGTTTACCACGACAGCTGGCCACCATTGTTGGCAATGCAACTACAATCTTTAGAAAAGGATGTGAAGGCTGTTGCTGGTAATACATAATGCTCCTTTTTTGGACCATTTCTATTCGCCGGACAAATTTGGGCACTTTACTGTTCCTATTCATCTCCCTCATCCTCCCCTTAAGCACCAAAAACAAAGATGATATTGAGATAATTAAAGCAATCAATTGTGTGTGTGTGTGTGTGTGTGTGTGTGCATTTATTTACCTATAAACATACAGGCAAAGCAATTGATAGACCAAATACCTCAAGAATTTGTTGAAAACGAGAAATGTCGTCAGGACCCATTCCAGGAGGGCAACTGATGTAAAAATATGGCTCAAATCCGTGAACTAGGCAGCAAACACTATGTCCTAACAAAAAGCCAATATATTCATGTTAGGCAAAAACTATGACAAGTTTCAAACTGTATGTAGTTCAAAATGCTTTATAATAAAATTCCTAAGCTCCAAGTGAAAAAATACACTTACAGCTGTAAGTTTATTGTAGAACAAAATATTTGCATTAGCCAGAAACTTCTGGCAATGAGCATAAAATGATAAACGTAATTATGATTCTCAAAGAGCAGGATTTTTCTGATTCAAATTCAACCAGAAAAAAAGAGAAAACAATCATCTTTAAATGTTGAAAACAATCATCTTTAAATGTTATAGAACTAACCATCTGCCCATTGAAAGTATTCATCAGTGCAAGTGTATGCCAATGTCAACAAGAGAAAGAAATTAAAAAACATTTGGACACTGGTTACGTATATCTGTCAAATCTAAATTTGATGAAGTAAGACATACATTGGGTTAAAATCAGGAGAAAACCACTGATCCAAAGTCTAAAAGGTAATCCTGTTTATAATAATTTTGTTTATTTGGGTTGGAAAACAAAGGAAAGTACCACTTTAAGAATGTATCATAAAGATTGCTTCAGTAATAAATAGATATTGCATCTCCAGGCACATAGTAACAAATAATGAATAGACTGCCATGTGTATAAAACATATAATTAGTACATTTGTTTACCAATGAATTCAAGAAATATATATCATCAAACTTTGCCCAATAAAATTTTTGTAAGCACAAGACCATAAGAAATTGAAACCTACACCCTACGAAGTACAAAATCCACAACTAGGGTAAGTAGAAGTATCATTCTACACATATACAACTACACCCCAAATTTAATAAATTTATATAAAAAATCAAAATTTCACTTTTCATTAGCATTTTCTCAGTTTTATAGGGATTTAATTTGTAAATTATGATCATGAATTAACCTTCCCTTGTGACCCCGAAAATTCTGATAATCGCAGCCATTCCTGACCTATCAGGCAGCAGCCCCTTATGACTCTCTCCAATCACATAATCAATCTCCAACTGCTGAAATACTGAACCGTAGAAAAAATAATAAAAATCCATCAAATTTCACAGAAGAGAGAAAAATAAAACAAAATAAAATATAAAGTAATCCAGAGCAATAAGCCCCATAATTGGGAAACACCGAAATTACTCACGAATGCTCCGAGATTGGGAAGTGTACTCGTGAGAGAGGGACGGGCGAGACCACTTGGCAAGGCGAGATGCAAGGGCCTGACGCTCTTCCATGTCGCGGAGGATGAGATTCTCTTCGTCTTCCGCAATGAGGGTTTCGTCAAGGAAGACATCCTCATCCACGAATTCGTCGTCTACGGCTGGTGTCGTGGCTTGCTGCTTCGCTGCTGGTGGCGATGGCGTGGGTTGTGATGTCGGCAGTGGACGCTTCCTGGTGTTGCCATTTCGGTTCATGGCTGTCGTTTTGGCGGGAGCACAGAATTCTGTTCACTGTATTGTACTTAGAAAGGGAGGGAAAGTAGAAGAGAAGAAAGCGAGGGAAATAGAAAAGGGTAAAAGGGAGCGGTGGTACTGATGATTGAGGGTTGAGTCTATAAGCGGATATGGGTTGGGTTCTAGGGTCGGGCTAATCTCATTTCGGCCCATCCATTGCCATACAAATGAGAATCAGCCCCTTTTTTTTATTCAAAATATTATATAATTTTTAGAAAAATTATCACTTAACCTCTTTATTTATTATTTATCTACTTATTTTAAAAAATAGGTTAGTTAGTCTTTTATTTTTATTCATTTTCTTCAATTCCTATAATTTGAAGAAAAAAAAATAGTAACTGTACAGTGCCTGTATTGTCTAACCCTTGGGCTATATAATTATAATTTTCAATTTTTCTTTTTAATTAATGATATGAAAATATTATTTTTTATATTTTTATTTTAATTAATAGTGTGACATTTTAATTAATTGAAATATTTCAATAAGTATATGGGTAAAATTAAATATTTAGCCCTTAACAAAATTATTATTCTCATTAATGCGTTTTAATTTCTCAGGTAAAAAAAAAAGAAATAATAATTCTCTTAATTATAAAATTCAAATTGGAATGAGAATGAAAGAAAAATGAATTTTTAAACACTTTCAAAAGGAATGAAATATATTCATTCATATTATTGAGTCATTTTTTTGCTAACCAAACAAAGTTTTAGTTTTCGTATCTCATTTAAATACATTGAATAATAATAAAAAAATTATTTAAATTGGATGGAGGGCTTAAAGAGTGGTAAAATAAAAATATAAGATTAAATAATCTATTTATCAAAATATAAAGATCAATTATTTAGTTTGAAAAATTATTAACCAAAATTTGACACTTGTATTCAATATTAATTAACATTTAACATAATTAAAAATAATAATTATTTAAATTTTCACTTTAATTTATTCTTTTCTGGTTATAAATTTAATTTTAATACAAATATAATTTCAGTTTATTATATATATATATACAGCACACATATAAATTAAAATTTAAGAATTATATATTTTAAAAAATTTAATAATTTTAGTTCATTGATAATACATATAAGATATAATTAATATATATAAAAATTATATTTATTTCATATTTCAAAAGATTTTGAATTTTACCTTTTTTTTAATATATACAAATACATATAAAACAAGTCTTAATATAATATCAAATAAATATTAAAAAAAAAGTCGATACAAATACTTTATTAAAAATAAAATATGAGTGTTTCATAGTTTTTAACATTAATGATTTCTAAATTTTACTTTTTTTAAAAAAATTAAATTATGTGTTTATAATTGACCATATATATGTGTGTGAAAGCTAAACATTTACAATGGTGAACCAAAAGTATCCATCGTTAATTGACATTTAATATAATTAAAAAATAATAATTTGTCATAAAATTTCATTTTGACTTTTTTTAAGTTATAATTTAATTATCAATACTAAATAATACTTAACTTAAAAATTTTACCTTAACTAAATTGGAAATTTTATTTTAATTTATCTTTTTTTTAATTATATAAATTTATTTATTTTTTCTCTAGTTGATAACTCCAATTAGGAACGGATGAATTATGGTCTTCAGGCATGAACTAGAACTTCATTTTCAAAGGCTAAAACTAAATATTAAAAAATTAAATAAAATCATAATAAAATGTAGGCATTAAAATAAAAATATAAATATTATGATATTAAAATTAAATAATATAAGAAACACTATAAGATATTATCAGAATAACAACGCAAATTAGAAATGGATTATGCTGTTTTTAATTTGCAACGGATTATAACATAATAAAAACTAAATTTATTTACGAAATTTTGTGCCAGATCAAAAATGAAAAAAAATATATTACTATTTTTAGAAAAAAAAAAAAAGCTTCATATTTAAAAACGGAATAGAAATGAAAATTTTTTGTTCCTAAATTCATCACAAAAAAATTTGCCTCAAAATTTACAAATGGATTAAAAATGGATCAAAATCTGTTTCTAAATTTATGTACATATTTCCATTTCCATTTATAAAATTAGAAATGAATTTAATTCTATTTCTAAATTTTATAGCTTAAAACAAGTTTAAAAATATAGAAAATTCATTTTAAAAATAAAAATAGATTTCAAATTTTATTTCTAATCCGTTTTTAAAATGTCAAGATTGAAAAAACTTTTAAAAATTTAGAAATAAATTTCAAATTTCATTTCTAATCTATTTCTATATTATAGAGATTGAAAATTATAGAAAGAAATATCTTTTTTTTTATTTATTTAGAAACAGACTCCCTAATTAGTTTATAAATTGTTAATCTTAAAATTTATGATAAGAAATATCTTATATTTTTTAAAATTTAGAAACCAATTCAAAATTTCATTTCTAATTTGTGAAGGAAAACATCCCACCATTTTTTTTCAATTATAAATAGATTTTACAATTCAGCAATTTTTAATCTATTTATAAATCGCATATTAAAAAAAGACTTCTTCCTCATTTCACTTATTCTTTTATTTTCTTGTATCTTATTTCACTCTTTCTTTCATTTTATTTTATTTTCTTCCATTTTGTTTTATTTTCTTTCTCATTCTCTTCATTTTATATTTTATATAATTTTTCTCTTATTTTTTTTATTTTTCATTTTCTCTCATTCATTTTTCTCTTATTCTTTTCATTTTTTTATTTCATTTTTCTCTCATTTCTCTCATTTTTCCATTTTTTTTCATTTTCTTTTATTTCATTTTTTCTCTTATATATTTTTTTTAACTTTTTTATTCATAACTCTTTCTCCCAATTTAATTTTATTAGTAATTTATTTTTTGTAATTTTTATTATAATACAGTTATGTTAATTTTTTGCTAATTTATTTTTATTGGTAATTTGTTTAATAATATTTTTATATTGTTTTTAGTAATAATGTATTTTTATTAGTAATTTTTTTAATAAAATTTGAGTCATTTATTTTTAATATTTTTATTATAACATATTAATGATAATTTTTCATTTGTATTTTTTTATTATTAATTTTATTTAATATTTTGATATTTATTTTTTATTGTATTAGTTAGTATTATTAAACCCAGCCCGGAGATTGATCCGGTGAAACGTCCAAGTGAATGAGTCAATGGTTTAACCAGTGGATTAATAGTTCAACCAGTGAATTATTAAAATTAATTAAATATAACACCAATTAATACAAATAAATAAATGTAATTAATTAAATTTTAATTATTTAAAATAAAACCTTAACATTTATTAAGTTATATTTAAAAAATTTTACTAGTGTTTTTAAATTTTATGTAAAAGCATTCAAGTAATATAATGCATAAAAAAATTCTATAAATATATAATTCTCTTTTGAATATTTATGAAATAAATATATTGTAATAAAAAAAGAATAATACCACACTAACTCAATTGATTTTAATCTTAAAGACTATTTATGGGAACGTTCAATTCTCTATACTAACACTAAAAAAAAATTATTAAATAATTTAATTGGCTTAGTCAATCGGGTCACATTAGTTCATCGGTTTAACTATCAGGTCAACCGAGTTATACCAGGTCGCTTTCTTATCTAGTTCAATTACAAACCTAGATTGATTTAAGTATTAATTTATTGGTCCACTGGTTCAACCGGTTGGTTCAATTTAAGTTTAATAAATATGGTATTTGTAATAGTATTTATATTATACTTTTAGTACTAATTTATTATTTTATTCAAAATTAGTTTTTTAAAATAACTTCAAAATAAATAATTTGAAAATAATTTTTTTAATTTTTCGCCTTTATTAATTAGAAAGGGAAAAAAAACTGTTTCCAAACATATTTTTTGTAAATAACTTTTTCTTATTAGATATGAATTAAAAATAAATTCCATTTCTAAATAGAAACAAATATGAATCCATTAGTTCAAAATGTTTTAATCTCTTTTTCTGAATTAAAACTGAAATATATTCTGTTTCTAATTTAAAACAAATTAGAAACAAAAAAAATGAAAAAATTAACTAAAAACAATTGTATTATGTTTTTAATCCATTTCTAATTTAGAAATGGATAAAAATTTTTGTTTTTATAGTTATTAGCAACGAGCATATTTGAAATGAATTTTTTCCGTTTCTAAACTAAATTAGAAATGAAAATCTTTAATTTAGAAACAAAAAAATACCATTTCTAAATTACTTTTTCCTTGTAATGAAATATGAATGAATTTACATCAAAGTGTAGAGGCCAAAACAAAGATAAACATATTGGAGAGGCAAACAGTAGTTTTTCTTTTTGAAAAAGTAGACTTAAATTTATGAGTAAAATTTTAATTTTAAAAACTTTTGGGGGCCATAGGCCCCTATTCTTATACGTAGTTGTACCTTTATTTGCCTTTAAAATCAAGAAGGATGAGAAATTTTCATGACTAAGCGCTTAAAAAAGATGCTTCAACATCTTATAATTAGGGCTGTGCACGATTTTTGGGAGAATCGAATCGAACCAAACTAAAGAATCGTATCGAATCAACAAGAGCCGTACTGAACCAAATTTATTTTGATGCATTGGTTTAGTTTTGATTCTTCACTAGGAATTGAACCGGAATCATACCAAAATCGAATCAAAAATCAAATTTATACATATGTTTTTTTATTTTTTTAGATGTATTAAATACTTTCAATCTAATTATATATATTTATATATGTATATATAATTATGAACTAAATACAATCTAATATTATATTTCATTTTTCTTTATTTTCTTAATAATTTTAGTTATAAATACATTAAATTATCTTATAATTCTTAATTACAAGTATACTATTATCTTTTATATATATATTTATATATATATTTATACTATTATATTATATAATATATTTAATCCTAAATTATATATGTACCTTATAGTTAAAGATTATACAATTTAGGTATAGCTAAAAAATATATTATATGATATATTATGTATTAATAATCCAATTCAAAACTTAAATGCTAATTCAAGTATGACTTTTTAAGAAAATAATTACATAAAATTATTTTAAGAACTGAAAACCGAATCAGAACCATATCGAATCAAATCAGAACCGAAAAATTGAGAATCATATCAAACCAAAACCGAAATAATAAAGAACCGAATCAGAATCCTACCTAAATTTTGATTTGGTTCTAGTTCCTAGGCAAACCTCGAACCAAATCAAAATTGAACTCTCCCTACTTATAACCATCATGATGCATATTTGGAGCTTATAAATGATAAATCTAATATATCACCATTACCAGAGACAACTTTAAGGAGAAAAACTCTTATTTGTTTCCATTCCCACAATGGCAAAAGTAAGGGGGTTGGTAGGAGCCATTCCCCCTCTCCCTTTATAACTTAAAAATTTTTCTTCAATAGTATGACCCCATATCTTTCATTGTCCTCCTAGTCCCATCCCAACACAATTATTTTTTTTTATAGTAATTCAAAAGCACATGAAGTTAAAATATTAATGTAAATGATAATGATTGAGAAGGTTTTCTATGTATTGATTGAGTAATGGAGTTACAACTTATATATGATATAAAAGATAAGTGTTTTTATAAGAGATAAAGAATAAATTATAAGAAGCAGATACTGAGTAAAATGATAAGAGATAAGGAACAGATATAGCTAACAAGATTTAAACAAATATTACAAGTGGTTGAAGAGAAAGGTGAATGTATATCCTTAACAGTATATATCCTTTAACACCCCTCCTTAAGTTGTTGGCTCGGATAGGAGACACTGCTTGTCCCATTGTGTGGAAACTCAATATTTTATCTATTTATTTATTTTAATTAGCTAACAATAATTTAATATATTTATAAAAAAAGAGAAATATTTTATTGGATGGCCTGCTTATATATATATATATATATTATTTTTGAAATTAAAAATATATTTATAATTTGAACAACCCAGTTCAATAATAACTCTTATCTCATTTTATACCTAATAGAACTCTTGAAATATATATACCCTAATCATCTCTTTCTGCTAAAGTTTGCTCTCAAAGCTCGTTTATCACCTTCTTTTTCTATTAAATACTCTCAACAGGTATTTTCATCATCTCTCATTATCGTTATATGTGTGTAAATAAATATATATATATATAAATATATAAAAATTTACGATTTATAATCTGATGTGCGCAGAGAATCCATAAATTTTTACTTCTCTATTCATCACCTTGAATTCTATTTTCAAGGAGATTTAAATATTCATTCTGTCAGCTGAAATTGTCTCTCTTTCATTGAATATAAATATTGTCTTAGAGGTTTCATGTGAGTGGTATTTATAGTATATGGCACCGTTTTAGTCCCTTTTAAAATTTCTTAGTATTAAATTTGTTATTAAATGAAATTTTAAATCAATATTTGAACAATTATTTTACATGTGATTTTCTAGAGTTTTATTTTATTATTGAATTTTATTTTGATTTTGATTAAATAATTGATTTTGCCAATTATCTCTGCATTAGAGCCATTAGGATTCCGAAAACAGGCCTTTAATGTCTTTATATTGATTGATATATGACTATAAAATTTATCGATGTGTTACACTGAATTAATTTGAGATTGATTTGATCTTATTGACTCTCTAGAATTATTGAAATAAACTATTGGAATTACACTATCAGTTATTATCTGCTATCTGAAATTTTTTTGTTGATTTTGATTGATTTGTACAAATTGATTTTCTATTTTAAATTGGTACCTGTGCCTGGTATCTGTATCTGTTATCTGGCCCCATCGTGTGGACTATCATGGTATTAGGTTACATTGTTGAGTCATACATCATTGCAATTTATGGTTTGCATTAGTATCATATGCATTAATATCTGTGAAGGAGGAGAAAGGTATCTAATATCTGGTAGCGCACTTACCATCTGGCCTTTGGTGATGTGGGTATCATAACCCTAGTGTACTGTACCATAAAATTTTATTGAAAGAATTTCTTTTATATATATATATATTTTATGAAATTATTTTATTAATGATTTTGATACCATGAGCATGATTTTATTGAATAAAAAATTTATTGTGAAATTAATGAAGCGTCTGTCTATTATTATTCCGTTGCATGCTATAATTATTATTCACTGAGCATTAGCTCAAACCATATTTTCTTTGTTTGTTATCTATTTCAGATCAGTAGAATTCTGCAGCTGATCCAAATATTCAGCACATTTTCTAGAGAGGGACAATCTTTGATTTGTTCTCATAGTATACCCGAATTCATGTTTCCTCGGGCTAATAATTAGTTTAGTTTATTGAACAGTTTAAGTTTTATTTGAAATCTGTAGAGACTCTACAGTTTACTTATGGGATATTCATTACGTTTATTCAGTATTTTATTTATTTGGATTTTATCTATTTTTTTTAGATTAGTAAGTGACAATATATTTATTCAAGATACTCTGATAAGGCTTGCATGATTTAAGAATACTTAAATTATGCGCCGGTCATGACACAAAATTTTGGGTTATGACAAGTTGGTATCAGAGCCCGATTTAGGTCTAGTAAACTTGCGGAGCATAGGTTCCTTAATATCTTTTCAGTTTATCATTGCTTTAGATATCTGCGTCCATCGTACTTTTCACCTATCTTAATTTGGCTCACATTTTCAAATTTAATACTTATTTAATAAAATGAATAGGTGCCTGGGTCTGTTAAACGTAAGAGAAGAGCTAGGGCCAAAGGCCTTAATAGTGCAAACCTTAATCCAACAAGGGAGGTACCACCTCAAACTATTAATCAGACATTTGAACAAACGCCTATGGCTAATACTGGGGCACAACCATCCCTTTGTTTCTCCATACTTTTCTATGAAATTTAGTACACCACCTACTTTGTTAGAGTATTCTTTATCTGTATCAACACCTATGGGGAATGCAATAGACACTAATATGGTGTATAGGGGATGTATAGTTCACATTGGAGATAGGGAATTAGCTGCAGGTCTTGTTTCTTTGGATATGTTTGAGTTTGATGTGATTTTAGGCATGGACTGGTTAGCCACTTGTCACGTTTCATTGGATTTTCATAATAAAGTTACATTCTTTAAAATTCCTAGGAAGGCCAAATTTCAAATTCAGGGAGATCGCAATATAGCCTCCAGTAATCTTATCTTAGTAGTGAGTGCTTGTCGATTATTACGAAAGAGGTGTAAGGAGTATTTGGCTTATGTTAGAGCCATTCAGGTAAAAAGTGCTGCTTTGGAGAAGGTTGCAGTGGTTAAGGAGTTCCCTGATGTGTTTCCAGAAGATTTATCAGGTTTACCCTCAGAGCGAGAGGTAGAGTTTAGTATAGACTTAGTTCCTAGAACTGAGCCCATATCTATGCCACCTTATCGTATGGCACCTGCAGAACTTAAGGAGTTGAAGGTGTCACACCTTACCCCTCTGTAAGGCATAACATGATCCCGTAGAATACCTAATGAACTACCGAACTTCACCTACCGATAACTCATTAAGTACCCTACAAGGGATTTTAAAACAATTTTCTTCTTTTTGATAAGTGGTGAGCATTTCTAATAAATATTTAAAACATGTAATTAAGTTGAAAGCTAGTTGAAAATTTTGGCCCATCTTATTTTTCCGCAAATTTTATAAAAATTTTGACAGAGTTTCCTCTGTATTTTGAGAAAACCGTTCTTCGAATACCTATAAAAAGCACTTCTAAAAATTTTTCTCAACAACTGCTTCAATTTCAAACTCAATCTCAATCAATTTCTCAAATTCACAAGTTCAATAATTCCTTCAAAATACTGTCCATCAATATCATTTATTCATATTCCATTCAAGATAAACAATTTATATATTCATCATACTAAAATTTACATTCAGAAAGTCCAAACTAAAATTTATTATAACTTTTATACAAACTTTGTACAAGCTGCTCAAGACCCATGTACATGTCCATACATTTATGTGCAATATATACATCAAAAGAAATATTTACAGCTAGGGTATAAATTATACCCGAAAACTTTAGGCTGGTAGCTTCTCACACCTCAGCAGCTCAGTCTGCTGCTCCTCTAGTCTCTGTATCTGCGACAGCAATAAAAGCTATCACTGAGTACTAGGACTCAGTGGTGCACAATATACTAAAATAATCTTTATGCAAAACTTAAAGCACATTCATTCAAAAATTTGGCTAAACATGAAAATTAAATACAATCATGCATTGTGAGATTTTACATGTAAACCAAGTTCATTTCAAAGTATCAAAACACATTTTATAAAACCCACAGTTAGATCATGCCATTCGAAACAAATAGAATCTCAATAGCCAGAGGCTAAGAGAAATCACATGAATCTCAATAGCCAGAGGCTAAAGAGAAATCATATCACAAGGCTAGCTAGCTCAAATATATGGATATCCATTCACATCCTCTTCTACTGGCACACCTCAACACTTCTCCAGAGAAGGAATCAAAATTCGAAACTAATTACCCCCACTAGTCGTGCTAGTGAGGTGTTCAAATATGTGGTCATGACACTGTGGTTTCAAAACTTATCTTAACAATTTGCTAAACATTTTCTTTTCAAATATACATAATAACTTTCAACAATTTAGATCAAACATCATAAGAATGCCATAATCCAATATTTCACATTATTCAAAACGATATGCAAAAGATGATTATAAAAGTATATGTTGTGCACAAACCTCAAACGAGTCGCCTGTTGGCCTTGACTCGACTCCTCGGGTTCTATCCCGGTATTCTTTTCCACTGAAACACGAAATTTTCCAATGTTTCAGTACTAAAACTTAAAATAAATCCAAAATAAACTTAACTTCACATTTACCTAGCTCTAACGTGTTAAATTCGACGTTCTCGAAATTTTGTGTTTCGGGTTACTATTCACTGCACTATTCAAGTCAAATTATTGACTTTCTAAGGCATAATGGGTATGGGAACTCCAACTTCACCCACATACCACATTTTGGTCACCAAACTTGTTGGTTTTGGTTATTTGTTTAAAGCTTAGGTCATTTTGGCAAAATTGCCAATTTTCGGTTTTGGTTCTCCGAAGTTGCACTGTTCCATTGGTCGATCTACTGTTGGAAATTGACAAAACTTCCTTCATAGAAAATGTTCCTTATTGTCTTAAGTGTATTCTCATTTTTGGATCACCTCAATCGGAGTTTTGTAGCTCAAGTTATGGCCAAAATAAGTTTACTATTCATGTGCACTGTTCATGCTGCACTTTTGGGTTCTGGCAGATTTTGGTCCAACTTTGGTCAATAATTTGATCAAGTTAAGTTCATAATTTGGTCTCACTTTCTTCATATGAAATGTTTTACTATGTCTTAGGTTTCCATGGGTTCAAGAATCGCCTAAATCCGAGTTTTCTAGAGGGAGTTATAGCCATCCAAATATTGCTGCTCAATGAAAATTCTGCAGAGTTGCAGGTTTGGTAACCTAACTTTGCTCAATAATCTGAATGGGTTAATGGCATAATTTGGGGTGATATTCTTCATGAAAGTTTTAGATCTATATTCCCTCTAACCCCTGGCCAAATTTCAGGTCAATTTGACCTGTCTAACTCAAGTTATGACCAAATGAACAGTTACTGTTCATTTGGTCAGTTTAGTGCAGTGGCAGCCTGCTATCAACTCACTTTGGTCAATTGTTTCACCAAGTTTTGGTCAGTTTTTTGCCATGGTTCCTTAATGAAAATTGTGCTCTTTTATGTCTATTTTCATCCCCAATTGGTGGCATATCAATTAGACTTGTAAAATTTGAGTTTTGGTCCTTCAAAGTGGGTTTGGTCATGCTGCCAGCAGCATGACCATTGACCTACGAATTTGGTTTAATTTCCTACTATTCCCACACAACTTATTTGGTCATAATTGACCATTATTTCATTTCACAATAGGTTAAACATACCATTTATGCATTTCTCCTAAATTTTGCCTCAAAACCCTAACATTCAAACCCTAGCTCTTCCATCTCATGCATTAAATCACAACTAGTGCACTTAACCTTAACCACTCACTAATCAAAGCTTTTAAACTTATTCTAATGCATCAAATTCATGTAAAACATACTCCTCTCAAGCTGCCCAAATTTCAGTTTGTCCTTCACAATTTTTTTTTTATTTCATTTCTTTAGTTTCTAGTTAATTAGACTAATAACACAACTAATTCAACAAAAAAAATCAAATTTAATCTACTAACCTTAGTGCAGAATTTCTTTCCTTCAAACTTCTTCCTTTCTTTTTTTTTTTTTTTCAAGTCCTCTATCAAGGCTTGAAATCAAGGTTTAATATTGGAGGTTTAACTTTCTATGGTGGAGTTAGGGATTTGATCAAGCTCAAAATGAGCTTTAATGAAGGTTTTGGGTGAGGGAGAGGGAGAATGAAAGTGAGCTACGGGAAGAAGAGCTTTCTAAACTTTTTTTTTTCTTTTATTTTCTTTTATAAATTTTAGTTATGGAAGACCACAAAAAAAAAATCCCAATTAATTAATTTAACTTATTAATTTAGTTATGACATCATGCATGATGTCATAACTTTTGACTTTTTCAAACTCTTTCCTTTTCTCTTTTTTTTTTTTTATTTTTTTCTATTAGTTCTTTAATTTAATTCTCTATTCCGAAATTTTCTTTTCTTCGATTTTATTTGACAGTTAGGTCAGGAGTCAGCTCTCGGGGTCAATTGACCAAATTGCACCTCGCTGCTCATCCCGGTTTGCAAATAATCCAATATTTCTTCCGGCTCCCGACCTAATTATTTGACCGACTTAACAGCTTCTTTTTCATGATTTTCTCTTTTCCATCTGTGTTCATAAGGGTCCTAAGGACCATGCGCGTCACTTTTTACGGTTCGAAATTTGAGTTTAAAATGACTTCGCAGTCGTTCCCGAGGAGGTCACTCATCGCTGTGACTCTCGGCTCGTTTAACCTCTTATGTTCTGTTTTTCTTATTTGTAGTTAACTAATTAAACATTACTAATTATTTGTGTTTATGGCTTCTCAAATTGTCTTAAGTGTGGCCCTAATCCCATTAATTGTCCAGACCGACACCGGTCACCGGAACAGTGAAATCTACCAGGCTATGCAACGGGGGTGTTACAGAAGGAGCATTTACAAGACCTACTAGATAAGGGGTTTATTCACCCTAGTGTTTTTCCATAGGGTGCTCCTGTGTTATTTGTGCGGAAGAAGGATGGGTCTTTGAGAATGTGCATTGATTACAGGCAATTGAATAAGGTGACTGTGTGTAACAAATATCCTCTTCCACTCATAGATGACCTATTTGACCAACTTCAAGGTGCAAGGTGCTTTTCCAAAATTGATCTTCGATCTGGGTATCATCAATTGAATGCCAAGAAAGAAGACATACTCAAGACTGCCTTTAGGACTAGGTATGGACACTATGAATTTCTTATAATGCATTTTGGTCTTACCAATGCCCCAGCCGCTTTTATGGATCTCATGAATAGATTTTTCAAACCTTTTTTAGATCAATTTTTTATAGTGTTCATCGATGACATTCTAGTGTACTCAAAGAGTAAAGAGGAGTATGAACAGCATTTGAGAATTGTCCTTCAGACCTTACGGGAACACAAGCTATATGCCAAGTTCACAAAATGTGAGTTCTGGTTAGATAGTGTTAGGGGTGTGCAAATGGTCGGTTCAGTTCCGAACCGAACCAAACCGATAAAATCAAAAACCAAAAATCAAAAATTTTAAACACCGAACCAAACCGATTAATAAAAGAAAATCAAACCGAACCAAACTGATAAATATCAATTTGGTTCGATTTTAAACCGATCAAACCAAAATTTATAAAATTTCATATTTTCAACATTAAATCTAAATAATAAAAACATAAAAACAAAAAAAATTAGAAATCAAACCTCAAAAATCTTAGGGTTCGGTTCAGTTTTCTTTGATTTCCTTGATATATATATATTAATTATTTCGGTTTGGTTCGATTTTTTTTCTATTTTTTATGAAAATAACCTAACCGAATCGATTAACCGAAATTATCAAAAATTATAAACTAAACTGAACCGATTAAATTTTAAAACTGAACCGATTGAACCGAATTGACTCGGTTCGGTTTGATTTTTCTGTTTAAACCGACAACTGCTCTCCCCTGGATAGTGTGGCTTTCCTAAGCCATACATCAAATCAAAATTTATAAAATTTCATATTTTCAACATTAAATCTAAATAATAAAAACATAAAAACAAAAAAAATTAGAAATCAAACCTCAAAAATCTTAGGGTTCGGTTCAGTTTTCTTTGATTTCCTTGATATATATATATATATATATATATATATATATATATATATATATATATTTATATATTAATTATTTCAGTTCGGTTCGATTTTTTTCTATTTTTTATGAAAATAACCTAACCGAATCGATTAACCGAAATTATCAAAAATTATAAACTAAACCGAACCGATTAAATTTTAAAACTGAACCGATTGAACCGAATTGACTCGGTTCGGTTTGATTTTTCTGTTTAAACCGACAACTGCTCTCCCTTGGATAGTGTGGCTTTCCTAAGCCATACATTATCTAAGGATGGGGTGTGTGTTGATAAGAAAAAAGTTAAGGCACTGCTTCATTGGCCTAGACTAACAACTGTGTCAGAGATTCATAGTTTCTTGGGTTTAGCAGGGTATTATAGACGATTTGTTCAAGACTTCTCTTGTATTGTAGCACCTTTAACTAAGTTGACACAGAAGAATGTAAAATTTCAATAGTTTGAGGCTTGTGGAAAAAGTTTTCAAGAGCTTAAGACTCGTTTGACTACAGCACCGGTGTTAGCTGGGGTTATGCAATGTATTGTGATGCTTCTAGAATTGGTTTAGGATGTGTTTTGATGCAACATGGATGGGTTATTGCATATGCTTATCGTCAGTTGAAAAGGCACGAGCATAATTATCCAACTCATGATTTGGAAATGGCTGAAGTAATTTTTATTTTGAAAATCTGGAGGCACTATCTATATGGTGAGACTTGTGAGATCTTCACTCATCACAAAAGCCTCAAATACATCTTTGACCAACGAGATGGGTAGAATTGTTGAAGGATTATGATTGCACCATACAGTATCACCCTGGAAAAGCTAATGTGGTGGCTGATGCCCTAAGTAGGAAGTCTTCTGGTAGTTTAGCCCATATATCTACCAAGAGGAGGCCTCTGATTGGTGATTTACATGAGTTGCTAGATCAGGGAGTAGAATTTGAAATCGTATATGGATCATTCTTAGCACATTTTCGAGTTAGGCCTATTTTAATTGATCGAATTAAGGCTGCTTAGAAAAGGGATTCTCAGTTGTGTAAGATTATATATAGTATCCATTAAGGCCAAGCTCAAGGGTTCATGTTAGATGATAATGGAATTCTTAGTTATGGCGCTAGACTTTATGTCCCTAGTGTTGATGAGTTGAGAAGAGAAATTATGGAGGAGGCACACCATTCTGCTTACATAGTACACCTAGGTTCAACTAAGATGTACTGTGATTTAGGGGAGCATTATTGGTGGGGTGGCAAGAAGAGGGATATTATAGACTTTGTTGCTAAATGTTTGATTTGTCAACAAGTTAAGGCAGAACATCAGAGATCATCTGGTTTACTTCACCCGTTACCTATTCTTGAGTGGAAGTGGGAGCACATTGCCATAGACTTTGTTGTGGGTTTACCTAGTACACGAGGTGGTTACAATGTAATTTGGGTGATAGTGGACAGATTGACAAAATCTGCTCATTTTATTCCTGTGAAGACTACATATAACTTTGCTAAACTTACACAGTTGTATATCGACAAGATTGTCAATCTTCATGGTGTTCTAGTTTCCATTGTCTCTGATAGTGGTACTCAGTTTACTTCTTGATTTTGGACGAAATTCCAAGAAGCTTTGGGAACACGAGTAAACTTTAGTACTGTTTTTCACCCTCAGACAGATGGACAGTCAGAAAAGACCATACAAACATTGGAGGACATGCTTCATGCATGTGTTATGGATTTTGGTGGGTGTGGGATCATCATCTACCTTTAGTGGAGTTTGCTTGTAATAATAGTTATTAGGTAAGTATAGAGATGGCTCCATATGAGGCATTATATAGTCGAAAGTGTAGGTCACCGATTTGTTAGGATGAAGTTGGAGAAAGAAGACTTACTATACCAAAGTTGATATAGTTAACTTCAGAGAAGGATCGGCTAATTCGTGATAGACTTTTGATTACTTAAAGTTGACAGAGAAGTTATGCTGACCCTAAGCATAAAGATGTAGAGTTTATGGTTGGTGATCATGTATTTCTGAGAGTTTCACCTATGAAAGGAATTATGAGATTCGGGAAGAAAGGGAAGCTTAGCCCTCGTTTTATTGGTCCATTTGAAGTTTTAGAGAGAATTGGAGCAGTTGCTTACCGTTTAGCCCTTCCACCTGGTTTTGTACATGTACATCCAGTTTTTTATATTTCTATGCTTAGGAAGTATGTACCAGATCTATATCATGTTTTGCAACCTCAGACCATATAATTTAGGGATGATATGTCATATGAGGAGTAACCAGCAAAGATTTTAGATCGATAAATTAGGAAACTCCGGTCTAAGGAAGTGGCTTTGGTCAAAGTCTTGTAATATAATCACTCAAGTAGTGAGGCCATATGGGAGGCAGAATCTGAAATGCGAGCCAAATATCTTCACTTATTTGATTCTTCAGGTTAGAATTTTGTCTGTTTAAATTTGGAGACCAAATTTCCTTTAAGAGGGGAAGTATGTGGAAATCAAATATTTTATCTATTTATTTATTTTAATTAGCTAACAATAATTTAATATATTTATAAAAAAAGAGAAATATTTTATTGGATGGTCTGCTTATATATATATTATTTTTAAAATTAAATATATATATATATGTAATCTGAACAACCCAGTTCAATAATAGCTTTTATTCCATTCTATACGTAATAGAATTCTTGAAACATATATACCCTAATAATCTCTTTCTGCTAAAGTTTGCTCTCAAAGCCTGTTTATCACCTCCTTTTTTCTACCAAATACTCTCAACAAGTATTTTCATAATCTTTTATTATCGTTATATGTGTGTGTGTGTGTGTGTATATATATATATAAATATATATAAAAATTTACGATTTATAATTTGATGTACGCAGAGAATCCATAAACTCTTACTTCTCTATTCATCACCTTGGATTCTATTTTCAAGGAGATTCGAATATTCAATATGTTAGCTAAAATTGTCTCTCTTTCATTGAATATAACTATTGTTTTTTAGGTTTCAGGTGAGTGGTAATTATAGTATATGACACTGTTTTAGTCCCTTTTAAAATTTCTTAGCATTAAATTTGTTATTAAATGAAATTTTAAATCAATATTTTAACAATTATTTTACATGTAATTTTCTAGAGTTTTATTTTATTATTGAATTTTATTTCGATTTTGATTAAATAATTAATTTTGTCAATTATCTCTGCATTAGAGCTATTAGGATTCTAGGAACAGGCCTTTAATGTCTTTATATTGATTGATATCTGACTATAAAACTTATCGATGTGTTACACTAAATTGATTTGAGATTGATTTGATCTTATTAACTCTTTGGAATTATTGAAATAAATTATTGGAATTGCACTATTATTTATTATTTGCTATCTGAAATTTTTTTGCTGATTTTTATTGATTTGTACAAATTGATTTTCTGTTTTGAATTGGTACCTGTGCCCATTATCTGTATCTGTTATCTGGCCCTACCATGTGGACTATCATGATATTAGGTTGCATTGTTGAGTCACACATTATTGTAATTTATAGTTTGCATTAGTATCATATCATTGATATCTGTGAAGGAGGAGAAAGATATCTAATAACTAATAGCGCGCTTACCATCTGACCTTTGGTGATATGAGGTATCATCACCCTAGTGTACTGTACCATAAAATTTTATTAAAAGAATTTATTTTATATATATGTTTTATAAAATTATTTTATTAATGATTTTGATAGCATGAGCATGATTTTATTAAATAAAAAATTTATTGTGAAATTAATGAAGCGTCTGTCTGTTCCTATTCCGTTGTGTGCTATAATTATCATTCACTGAGCATTAGCTCAAACCACATTTTCTCTGTTTGTTATCTATTTCAAATCAGTAGAATTCTACAGTTGATCCAAATATTCAGCACATTTTCTAGAGAGGGATAATCTTTGATTTGTTCTCATGGTATGCTTGAATTCATGTTTCCTCGGGCTAATAATTAGTTTAATTTATTGAATAATTTAAGTTTTTATTTAAAATTTGTAGACTCTGCAGTTTACTTATAGGATATTCATGACGTTTATTTAGTATTTTGTTTATTTGATTTTTATCTATTTTTTTGGGATTAGTAAGTGACGATATATTTATTCAAGATACTCTGATAAAGCTTGCATAATTTAAGAATACTTAAATTATATGCCGATCGCGACACAAAATTTTGGGTCATGACACATTGGCATTCAAACAATTGTGTTCTCAAGGGCTTTATGAAAATGTCTGCTACTTAATCCTAACTAGAGATGAAGTTAACACGAAGTTTGCGTTGAACAACTAATTCTCATAGAAAGTGGTAGTCAAGTTCAAAATGTTTAGTCTGAGCATGAAAGACAGGATTTGAAGTTAAGTAAATTGCACCAATATTATCTTGCCACAGTGTCGATCGAGTACTTAAAGTGACCCCTAGCTCATGAAGTAAGGATTTAAACCATATTAGCTTAGCAATAGCCTGATGTTCACTTTCTGTTGAGGATCTTGCCTTTGTAGCCTGCTTCTTAGCTATCCAGGATATCAAATTTTGGCCTAGGATCACAACATAGCCATTAGTGGATTTTTTATCATCCGAGCATCTTCCCTAATTGTTATTAGCAAAACATTAAAGGTGAGTGTTTGAATTTCAAGTAATAAACAAATCAAGATTGCTTAAATGTCAAAGGTAACACAGTAGCCATTTTACAGCTTTCCAATGATCATCAGTGGGATAGTGCATATATTAACAGACTTTATTGACAAAAAAAGCGACATCTGGGCATGTTAAAGTGATGTACTTAAGAGCACCTACTACTCGTCTGTAATTTTCAGCATTGGGTAAAGGAGGAGCAGAGTGTTTAGTGAGTGGTGGGCTGCTTGCCATAGGGGTGTGACATGGTTTGCTATCTGCCATATTGGTGTGCTGTAGTAAATTAGAAATGTATTTCTGTCAGCTCATTTTGATACCATCATTGACATATTTTATTTGAACAACTAAAAAGTGATGAGAGCACCCAAATCCCGAATTAGAAAAGTACTTTGTAGATGTTGGACAAAGCAATTAATTTGTGCTGAATTTGATCCTGTAAAAAGTATGTCATCAACATAAACCAATACATATAACTGGGTTTCATTAGTTGTTAAAATAAAAAAAGAACTATCTACTCTTGAAAAAATAAAACCAATGCTATCTAAGAACTTAGCAAGCTGATTGAACCAAGTACGAGGTGCTTGTTTGAGGCTATAAAGGGATTTATGTAAATAACAAAGAAAATTTGGATGAGTACGATCAACAAAACCCACGGGTTGTTCAATAAAGATTCTTTCATTTGAGGTCCCATGTAAAAAGGCATTAGAAATGTCTAGTTACTGTGTTTGCCAGTTATGAATGGTGGCCAAAGTCAGAACAGTCCATATAATTGTTATTTTCACTACTGGACTAAATGTCTCATAGTAATCTATCCCACTTTGCTGTGTGGAATCTTTTACTACTAATCTCACTTTATAGCGATTAATGGATCCATCAAGTTTTCTTTTTATTCTAAACACCCACTTGTTATTGATGATATTCTTGTTGAAGGCGTGGGGAACCAAACTTCGTATATGGTTGATCAGGAGTGCATTAATCTCATCTTGCATTGCATGATTCCATTCTACATATGATTTTGCATAAGTATAACATGTTGATTCATGATTTAGGTAGTCAATGCAAGGTATTTTGATTTGGACCTGATGAGCTTAGCGATGGGACATAGTAATGGGTTGTTACTGTATATTATGAGTGTGAGATAATATTGGCAATTAGTATTGGGAGATAAAGGGTCATTATATGCAGTGAGATCTATAACTAAATTGAGGCCTGTTGGGGACGGTTGAGTTACTAATGGTGTGCAAGTTAAAATGGTTTGTGAATTATTAGAAGTAAGTGAGGAATGAACAATAATTTAGTTAGGACAGGAAAAGAGGTTGGTGATGACATTGGACTGGTATAAGTTGTATGTGGTAAAGTAGAAGTATGTGAATTGGGATCCATACCTAAAGTTCTAGCAGTACTAAATAAAGATGCAGTATGCTTATTGATTTCCAACCAAATTGAAGAGTGTGGCAGCATGGAAGATGTGTTAGTAATAATAGAATGAAATGGAAATAGATGCTCACCAAACCTGACATGGCGAGCAAGATATAGATGCAATTAGACTTAATATCAAGACAATGATAGGCTTTATGAAAAGGAGAAGTACTAAGGTAGACACATAATTTGGTTCTAAAGGAAAATTTATAACTATTATATGGGCACAAAAAAGGATATACTGCATATCCAAATGGTTCAAACTCCATATAATTAGGGGGACTATGAAACAAGACACAATAAGGGGAATTATCTTTAATAACTCTTGGTGGCAAATTATTTATAGACATAATTGCAACTTCAAAGGCGTAATTCTAGTATTTCAAAGGTACTTGACCATAAGCTAGCAAAGTTAATCCTGTGTCAATAATGTGTCGTATTTTATGTTCAGCTAGCCTATTTTATTCATGGGTATATGGACATGCGATGCAATGAACAATTCCCATAGAGTTGAAATACCTATGTAATCTTTAATATTCCCCTCCCCAGTCAGAATGAAAAGATTTGATATGATAAATTAAATTGGCAAGTTACAAGAGCTTTAAATTCATAAAACACATTAAAGACATCACTTTTGTTTTTTATCAAGTAAATCCAAGTGAAACGATTGGAATCATTAATAAGTAAAACAAAGTGTCTATGTCCTAAACTGGAGATCATGGGAGCAGGACCCTAGACATCAGAGTGAACAATATCAAAGGGTCCTTAACTCTTATGATTTATAGACGTAAGGGGAAGATGAGCTAATTTTCTTAGAAGACACGATGAACAAATAGAATTGTATGCTTTATACTCAATGGGAAAATCAAATTGCTGAACAAGTTTATTAAATGTTTTGATATGTGGGTGACCCAAAAAAATGTGCCAATCTTGCAAAGTTGTAGTTTGAGAATGAAGTGCTTGTTTGGAATTTGGTGGAAATCAAAGAGTGTAGATGCCTTGTGCACTGGTGCCATTCAGGAGTAGTATTCCCATTTGTTGATCCTTAACATCAACATGGTTAGGCCAAAATTTGAGGAAACAACTATTATCAGAAGAAAACTAATGAACAAAAAGTAAATTTTTGACAATGGTAGGAACTTACAAAACATTATTTTAATCTAGTTTACTAGTTATAGAAGGTATTTAAGCACTGCCCAGTATAAGAAATATTCAAACCTTCACCATTGCTGACAAGAAGCTAATCACCTCCCTTATATTCAGTGCCCATGCTCAATTGTGAAATATCAGGTGTGACATGATGATTAGTTGCCACATCTGAATACCAAGAGACTAGTATAAGAGAAGGAGAAATATTTGATGGTGATCTTGGGTATACATGATGTGCTTGAGGAGAAGGGCCAGTATAAACAAGTGGAGCTTGTGACGAAAAAAAGTTTCGTGGAGTATATCACTTACGGCATTTGTCAGCTATGTGATAATGAAGGCCACAAATCTGACAAGATCCACAAGAACGCCTAGATGTGTGAGGCTAATAAGAGGGTCTTGGTGATTGAGTTGGAGGAGTGGGCAAAAGCGATGCGGTATTGGTCTGTTGCATCATAATATTTGTAATAGGAGTCTCATGTCTACTATTAAGAAACATCTCATGAGCCACCAATTGGCCATGTAACTCATGAAAAGGCACTGGAGTTGGACCAAGTTTCAAAGCTATGATAATGGCATAATAGTCACTGCCAATATTACGATAAATAGTAGCATTAAACTCAGCAGGTGCTATCTTGCAACCTGCCACAACTAGTTCATCAGCACGAGTTGAAGATATGCACTGATAGTTGTATCATTTTTCTTCAATTCCTCAAGTTTAATATTTAATTGCAATTGCCGGTTCTGAGATACTGAAACAAAAGCATGATAAAGTGCTTGTTGATCTTTATATGAAGTGGTCAATCCAATTACATAAGGAAAAATGTCCTCAATTAATGAAGAAAGTAACAAGGAAAGGAGCTGTTAGTAATATGCCCTAAAGCTTATCATTTAGTATGTATCTTGTGCATATTTTATTAATAAAAAGGCAATTTCACTTTTCCGTTTACATAATATATTTATGTGTAATAGAAAAGGTCCATTGATATTTTGTTAGAAATTCTATTCTTAAGTTGTTAAGAATATGAGTGACAGTATTTCTACCATAAAATATCATAAATTGGTTCACAATCGAGGATACTTCACACATGACATGACTTATCCAGAAAGATTGTATTCATGTTTGTTCCCAAGGTATTTATATGAGATATAAATAAGATAGAATGGTGAGTCTCATGCCATATAACAAACATGATAGGCACTTATACATGATAAGTAGGCCGAACCAGTAACACTTATGACAAGCACATGAAGTTTACTCTTGTCAATGCATTGTCATAAATCATATCAGTGCATATAATCTTTAGACCTGAGATAACACAGTTATCTTGTACATAGGTGGTTTGAGTTTGATACTGTTTTCATACTTGTACTGTGTATGGTTGTATGGGCATGTGTTGGCTCCTACTAGTTATATATGGAGGTAGGTGTTGATCAAGATGGAATCTGTTACCCTAAGTAAATAGGGATAAAATCCTATATTCATTTAATTGTTCTTGATGTTTCAAGTTTTTGGCCAGGACAGATAGATTTAATCAGAAAAGAGTTTCTGATGAGAAAATATTTTTAATCAAGAATTAGAATTAAAAGAGAACATAATATTCATAGCAAATGGGATTTGACATAAACCATGACTTCAGCTCGAATTGGGATTTTGTAACAAAGAGATTTTAGTGCATGGTAACATATGATTATAGGTTGATTTAAGGTATTCCTTATTACTGATTGGGTGGCCATGGCATGCTATGCTAGGCATTAACCATGGTCTATGAGGTGGCTAAAATGATTTAGAGAAATCATTTATGGTAAGAAAAGGTTCTGATAATATTTAGAGTTGATATCATATCTCATTGCCAATTAGTGATGAGCCTAGTGAGTTACACACATACACAAGTAATCACCAAGTTAAATGTGATTTAATTAATTAATTATAGAGTTTAATTGATTAATTAAATAGGTTTAGTTTACAATAAGATTACAAAGTCCCTAGTATGACTTGAAATCAAATCTGGGTTATTGGATGTATAGTATAAGTTAAATTTATATTTAAAGTATTTAAATATGAATTTAATTATGAAAAATTAATTAATAGAGATTAATTAAATAATTTATATTTGATATAAATTAATTAGAAGAGGAGAAATAATTATTTTGGGTTGAGAACTCAAATTACAACATAAGGGTAATTTGGTCATTTCACAGGGTGACATGTGGCACCATGAGATGGTGACACATGGCACCATAGAAGCTTGCTATTTGTCTTCCAATCATGCATGATGATCAAAGTCAAGATTAAATCTAGCTTTGACACTTGGCTTAATGTGATTAGGTCAATTAAACTAAGATACAATCAGAAGATAACATGTGGCAAGGGTTTTGAGTGATGACCTAATTATAAAAGGGAAAGAATGAAAACTAAAGCACAACATTCTGATTTTTCTCATTGTGTGCCGCCACCCATAAAGCTCCTCTCCTCTCTTCTTCTTCTTCTCTTATCAATTCAAAGAGAATTGTCCATGTTCTCTTGAATTAAAATTGCTAGAAATTGTTTATAGTGTCCTATATACATTTAAAACCTCTCTAAAAGAGTTTTAATATGCAATTGAACATTGAAATCAATTAGGTACATAATGAATATTACATAATGCATGAGACCCTAGAAGAAAATTTTTGAATTCAATGTTCTAATCTAACAATTTTCATGCTTCCGCTCCTTCAGGAGCATCTAGTCACACTAAAACCACGTTTAATAAGCAGGATTAGGAATAGTTTGATTAGGTGAAGAGGTGGAAGGAATGTTCTTTGATGGTGTAGAAGAAGAACCATCAACAGAGCTATGGAGACTTTGGTAGTTTAAAAGAGGAATAAATTGCACTTTTGAGGCTAAAAAAATTCTTGGTATTTAGCTTAACAGAAAACGTGTGGCTTGCAAATGAAGTAGAAAATGTTGGGGTAGCCATGGCTGGTTGAGAATCAACAGTTTCAAATATAATACTAATGGCTCTGATACTATGTAAATGATAATGATTGAGAAGGTTTTCTGTATATTGATTGAGTAATGAAGTTACAACTTATATAGGATACAAAAGATAAGTGTTGTTACAAGAGATAAGTAATAAATTATAAGAAACAGATACAGAGTAAAATGATAAGAGATAAGGAACATACACAGCTAAAAGGATTTATAAAAATAATACAAGTGGTTGAAGAGAAAGGAGAATGTATATCCTTAACGGTATATATCCTTAACAATTAAAGCATTATCCAACCTATTATACCCATATAATTTAAAAGCTAAGTTAGTGTGTAAAAGAAGCAAAAGAGTTTTACTTTTCTCAAAGAAAAAGAATAGATAACCTTTGCAGCTTTATGGTTCACAGTGCAAAGGCATTTCATCCACTCTCAAATCTCATTGTCTCTACTTTAATAGATTGGTGAACCAAATTTCAAGTAAGCTTTTTATTTCACATACGCATCTCTACTATTTTACTAATTTATTATCTCTACCTTTCCCTTTTGAGTTTATATTTTATTCCATAATTGATAATTTCATTTATATGGTTTTATTGAGTTTTAAAATTTAACATAGATAGGGGGAAAAATTTATGAAAAATTTTAATGATTTCTAATGACCTATTTGTATTTTGTTTTTATAATTGTATTATTATTTTCTATATTTCACTTTTAATTCAATATTATATTTTATAGTTGATAGCTCCATTTATAGGGTTTTTATTGAGCTTTGAAATTTATCATGAATAGATGAAAACTTTATTGAAATCTTTTATTATTGTTTTGTTAAACTACTTATGTTTTGTTGTTATAATTATACCTGTGCGCGAAATTGTAAACTTACCAAATTTTTAATGAAACTTGAGATTATTACTTTTGTACCTATGTAAATAGGAGAATTGTGAACTTTTGTTTTTTTTTTAAATTTTGATTAGTAAAATTAACAAGCTAATATCATAAGCAAAAATAAAACTATTAATGCATATTTTAAGAAAAGGGGGTTTGAAGATTTAAGAAAGTTTTATGATTTTCTTGCAAATTCCTTAATTATATAAATTGACTACAAGATAATTGATACTTTAAACATTGATTCTATAATGGATGAGTTTTATGTTATGAAATAGCAACGAGTGCAGCTCAAGATGCCAAGACGTGATGCATAGATAGACATGATATAGACTATATAATTGTGTTTCTTAAATGTATCTTTGAATGTTTCCCCTTTCGTTTTGTTGACATAGATAGTTGTCCCCTGTCTTTTTGCTATGTAATTTTATCTTATAATTCTTACTAGATTTTTCCATTTAACATGTCACATCTAAGATCTAAATTAAGGGAAAGCCTATTGGTTGTGTTTCGTATTGGTGTGTCCATATTAAGTTTTTTCAAATTTAATTATTAATAATAGAAAAGTATTTATAAAATCTTTGCCCCCTAACTTAAATTTTTGGCTCCACCGCTGAATGACAACATACAATCTTCAAGTAGATTTATTGGCAACCATTGTAAAACAAACAAAAGAATTAATTTGCAGACAAAAAAAAGGAGCTCATCAATATTTTTTTTTTTATAATTAATTTCAATTAGGATTCAAATTTTATTAGGATTGAAATTCAAGACCTCATAGATTTGAAGACGACTGTGATATTACTAACTAAAGCCTATTGATAGAAACACATCCACATTTAAAATTTAAAATCATCCACAATTCATCTTTGTATTTTTTCCCCTAAACATCTCTTTGCTATTTTTCCCACAAGTATAACGTGAAGCTCAAAATTATGGGGGTATTCAATACTCCCCAATAAAAGAGGAATTGGTCTATGATCGATGCAGTAACAAAAAAATAGAAATTCCTGGTTGTAACTCATGAAATCCGACTTCTTTCTTTTATATTGGGGAATTAATTATTCCATTTTTTTTTAATTTTAGAAATAAAAATAAACTATGTTTATATTAAAGAAAGCAAACATGTCATGTTACCACTCTCTCTCTCTCTCTCTATATATATATATATATACAAAATTAAAAGAAAAAGTTTAAACACAAATGAAAATAAAAAGTAACGGAAATTACAATAACTTATTCAGTGGTACAAGCATTTTCAAATCAATTTTTAAGGTTAAGTTTATGACAAAATGATATCTTATGGTTACATTCCGTTAGCAAAAAGAGATTTTTCCTTCTAACAACATTAAATACTGCTAAAGTAGTATTAAAAATATTGAAAAATTATAAAAAGTATACATTTTTAATTATGAGGCTAAACTTAAGCTTGCAACAAATAGATACTTGTGGTTTAACACTCTTAGCAAGATGAGATTTTTCCATTAATATTGTTATATTTTGAGGACGTGGCATTAAATAAATAATTATAAATATTTTTTAATTATCATAGTGGCTCCCACTTTAAATTAAAATTAAAATATGTAATTGAAAAAAGGAAAGGGATTGGCGAACCACCTTCTGGTTAACCTGTTTTCCGTACTCCTTTCTCCTTCCTTCCCTAATACAACCTTTCCTTCATCAGCACTAGCAACTTCCCATTCTCCAGGCAATGACCGACGACCATCAACAAGTCAAGATCAACGAAAAAGATGATGGATCAACCATAAAAAGAGAGGAGAGAGAGAAAGAGCTTGACCGAGAACCAAGCCTAGGGAGAAAGACCCATTGCACATAGCCTCCCTACCTTCGAGTGAGATCGTCGACTTTAGTAGCTCATGGATTGGCTTCAATTTGAGGATGAACTGTACTGGACCTACAAACCTTAATTACCTGACTTTCTTTTATTCACCAATTTATGCGAAGCACTAGCACCCATCGCAGATAGCCTCCCCAAACGAGCACGCCCGCATCAACAACTGATGCATTGGGGGTAGCTTGAATCAGCCCGTGAATCAGACCCACATTTCTTTTTTTTTTTTTTAATTTTATTTTAAGTGGGGCTCACATGTATAATTAAAAATCATTTTGCATTAGATAAATAGTGCTATGTCATCAAAATTTAATAGTGTTAACTGAAAAATCTTACTTTGCTAATAATAAAAGGTCTTTTTTTGTCACAAAATCCTGAGTTGAAAAAGGCACAAAATCACATGACATTTTATTTTTATAATTTCTCCTTTAATTTAAAAGGGTCAAGGTCAAAATTTATATCAATATCAAGGTGTAAATAACTATTTTTTTAAACTAAGTCTAACAGAGCATACTAACGATATTATATCTTTTTAAATTTGAGTTAGATATTTATAGTGAAATTTAATAAGAATTATACAATAAAATTAAAAAAATCTATATCGCTATTTGTTTGGTCTATACATAAAATTATAGATTTGATCTATTCATATAGAAATTATTGAAAAGAGAAAAAAAAAAATACTAATAGGCTGAATTTTCTGGTTATTCAATAAGAAATTACCATTAAGTGATTACTTCAAAAACCTACCTCAAAATGTGGTGTATAATATAGCATAAAATCTTAGGGAAATTTATTCAATTAAATGAATAAGCAGATTGGCCCAAAAGAAAAGGATCATCTCATAAAACAAAAAGTTCATTACAGGTACAAAATATGCTAAAAAGAAGGGACATTTTGCAACACATATAAAGAAATCTTTAATAGACTTCAATTATTCACCTAGACAAATATATCACAAGCAAATCTCAAAAATTCCAACATATTAACTCACCCAATGTCCCTTCTAATCTTTTATTTTTATCACCCAGGAAAAAAAAAAAAAAGTCAAGTTCTAATTATAATATTAGCTATTCACTATTGCACAGTGCTTCCTAATCTCCCCAACAGTTCCAGTTTTAACATTTATTTTGATCATTTTCTCCATGGAGTTGGCAAATTCAGCAAAGAAATCCTCAACTGAACCACTGAGAAGCTGGTTGATGAGAGACAAAGAAACAGAGTCAGTGATCAAGGCAGCATCTGATTCAAAAAGGCCTCTTCTTTTAACCAGGAGTGAGTAGTAGCTAAGATCAAATGTATTTCTACTTCCAGGATCCATCTCAACCTTGGTGGTATTATCATCAGGACTTTTGCACTTGTTTTCCCTGAGATTTGCAACATACTCACTGTCTAGGCTAGGATCTGGCAGACCAGTCCCACTGAAGTTGTATAAACGGTCAGAAAATGATGAACAATGGGCAATCCCAATTGTGTGAGCACCTGAAACAATTGATACGTGAATTAATAATTAGAAGGATTTTCTTGTCTATGTGGAGTACATATGTATTTAGACAAAAAACAAATATATGAGTTTTATTTTATGGAAAATTTTGCCTAAATCCCGTTTACCATAAATCCAAAATACAAAATGTATATATGAATCCATTTAAAATCTTTATTATTTTGTACATAAGTAAGGCATTCAAAATCTTTCTTTTTTATATACATTCAAGAGATTCTCTTCCTATATTTTCTATTTTAATAAAAATATTTCACACTTATTATGGAATTAATCAATAACATTGTGAAAGCTCAAGGGATATATTTATATTTAGCAGAGTGGGGGAATGTACTTGTGAAGAAAATGATCTTTAAATATAAATGAAAGAATCTCAAGTAATCAATGAAGAAAATATTGCATAATCAGAATTGGCTTTAGTGTGCGGTCAAATGAACGAACCTAGTGAGATTTGTGAGTTGGGTCTATGGCGGACAGACTCTAGATAAGAAAATTTATTGTTTTACATATTAATCCCATTGTAGATGTGTTTTGGGTTCACAATATATTGATTTTAGAGAAGAATTTCCCAATTTATGGGAAATGTATATGTACACTTAGTATAAACAAGGATTTCCAAGCCAATCTTAGTGCCGGCATTGAGTTTGGAGGTTAAAATTATTTTTTTGAATAAAAACACCATTGTAGGAGAAATTATATAATACATCCATATAAGACAACCTACATAGAATTGCAATCCAATTAAAATTAAACATATAGATGTAAGTAGGTCCCACAAAAATGTAACCACCATGCATTTTTTTTTTTCAACTGATTTTAATAACCATAATTGCTTATGTGTTAATTTTATAGTGACTTACTATTCCACGTAACTTGCATACATGGAATCACCTTTTCACTATAAAATTACTCTCATTATAGATGCTATTGAAAAAAATAGTTTAAAAAAAATTATTTTATTATTTTAGTGTTCTTATGATTAAACTTATTAAATTAAATTTTAAATAATTTTTTAATACTCTTTAACTAGTATACTTAAAAAATTGATTTTTTTAACAATAGTTCCAACTATAATGTCCAATAGACCCTCATACAATGATTGCTCATATCGAGAATATATATATATATATATATATATATTTGGAGAGTGGATGCCTGGGATGCCCAACGTGATTCGAAAGGATAATAATAATTCTGGGCCTTGACTGGACAAGCTAGCTTTTCTGGTTCAAATGGTATCAGAGCCATGATAAGCTACCCCAGGTCCCGAGTTCGAATCTTGGAGGGGTTAGTAATATCCAACTCAAGAGACCTTGGTGGTGTATAATGCTCCCCGGATGGGGCCCATGTGGGCCCCTACCCGGGGCCTCTCAACTCACACGGTGGGAGAGGGGTTGGAGAGTGGATGCCTGGGATGCCCAACGTGGTCCGAAAGGATAATAATAATTCTGGGCCTTGACAGGACAAGCTAGCTTTTCTAGTTCAAATGTGTAGGTTTGTAGGTGAGGTAGAGATAGGGCAGGATGGGTAGTGATCTTCTTGCTTCTTTCTTCACCTCGGGGTGAAATTCCTTCATGACCTTCTTCGGATTCTCTTGGCTTAAGAAGCTTGAAGGGGAGAAGCTTGGGCTCAAGAGGCTTGAAGAATGGTTTGAAGTGGCTTCTTTTATATATATATATATTGAGGTAAGATTAATTTACAAGTGTAAATAAATGATATTTTACACAATCTTATATTTTTTTTATGATGTATATTTTTATCAAATAATAATTGGATTTATATCATTATATTATGCATTAAATTTCATATCAGTCTAATATAATATCTCAAGTGTTTTCATATTCGTGATACCATAGCTTTTGTTTTATATTATATTTAATAAAATATTTAATTTAATTTAAGTGTCATTCAACTGATAAATCTTTAAATAAAATATTTTGTATAATTAATTCTGATTAAAATTTGAGCTCGATATTTATTTATAGTAATGAAAACAACTCTGATATCACTGAATAAATTCATTGGTAATAAATATTTAACATGCAAAATATGTGAGGAAATTGCTTACCAGAGAGCAAAACCAGGTCTTTCAAATCAAGGCCTTGGTTGGCAAATTGAGTCTGAAGAGTGGTGAAGTTTGCAAAGAAAGGTGGGATGTTGGCCATGGCATCAGACAACCTTGATGTCACACCATCTCTTCTACCAGTTGGAACTTTCCAGAAGGGACCTCCCTAAATCCACATCAAAAGACAAAAAATGATAATAATTATTCGTGAACACAGTGATTGAAGTATTTCTTCCAATGTTCAATGATTTACATACTGTAGCCACAATAGAGTCCCTTGAAACCAAAGCAAGAATATCTGCACAGGAAACTACTCCAGGACATTCAGCTTCAAGAAGGCTTTTCACTCTGTCTATGAAGTCAAATCCTCTGATTGTTAGATTTGGAGCAGCTTCTTTTTCAGGTTTTTCGCCGGAGCTCGATGATGAGTTCAAAAGCACTGATGCATCACAACCCTGACACCAGAAAATATTAACAATCAGAATCAATGAGCTAAAAAACACTAAATTTCACCAATGAGCATCAACTCAGTGGTACTAGAGTCTTCTCGAATACTGTGAGACATCGAGTTCAAATATTAATCAAAACCAATTGTATAAAAAAAATGCCAGAATTTTAAGTTCAAATTTCAATCAAAGCCATATAAAAAAATAGCAAGAGAGCAATAACAGAGGAGACAGACCCTGACGAAGCAATCATGGAAGTTCATTCTTATGAAGGATGCTGCTAATGATGGGGCATTGTGGATGTGTTTGTTGACAAAATCATGCACAATCTTCTCAGCTTTTGGGCAGCTCTTAGCATAAAAACCCATCTGCAATTGAGCTTCAGTTGATGAACCCATAAATGCTAAAATACCAAATATTATTATACCAAAATAACCAATGACTCCCATTTTGATAATGATATTACTATATACAGAAACAAAAAGGGATAGATACTAGCTAGTCAGCTAGAGAAGAGAATGCTGCCCTCAATTGGAATGCGTGAATTATGATAGAGAACTTATAGGCATAGATTTGAGCTGCACGATAAGAAAGAAGATGCTAAAACAAGACATCTAGCTAACAAACATGTGGCATCTTCTGGCTAGCTTCTTAATATACATTAATTTAAAGTATATATTGTCTTTTAAAAATACGATTATTAGTTGTGCTTGTCTCCCCCTCCCAAGTAAGGTATCTTAGATCTCCATATAACCATCAACCATCTTTTTTTTCTTACGATTAAAGGTATTTTCGAATCAACTTTTTTCTTTTTCTGGATTAAAACTCGAGAGTTTGCAATTTTGGATACAATTTTCGAATTGTGCATTCAGAAATTACTTTCTGGCTATTAACTTCAAACATTGAATTTCGATCAATCAGAAAATAATTGAGCTAATCCATCATATATATTTTAAAAGAAAAGAAAATTCTCCAAGTTAAAAGTCTTTCTTGTGTAGGTAATCAAATTGCATCTACATATTATTTATTAATTAATTTAATGATGATTATCCATGATAATTGCGGTGGCTGCACTATATTAGGTAATGGACTAAATCTTACTAGAAATGGTTAAATAAAAACATGGTGGCTTAATTATAATGCATACGCGAATAATTTGGTGGAGAATATTACTAGCTTTTACGTTGACATAATAAAACCATGCAAGGTGCATCCAAGTAAATACAATTATTTGTTCACCTGCTCTCTCTAGCACTGCCATTGCCACTCTGTTCATTTTATCTTTCTTATAATTGGACATCATAGCTGCCATCCATTTCTATCTGGCTAGAACATTCATCATATATAATAATTAATGAATTTTAAGATCATAGCCGCCCCCTCCTTGAATCTATCCTTTTAATTTTGCTGTAATTATCTTTTTCTTTTTTTGGTATTTTATTAGATTTCTTTATTCTCGTTGTGGGTTTTTTCTTGCACTCCTTCTATGAAAATCATTAGTAGTAATCCTGAGGCTTAATAATTAACATAATTTTTTTAAGGATAATAAGTTGAGTTCATTATTATACTTTATGACGTAATTTTTTTAAAAGGTTTCTTATTTTTGATAACTTCATCGATCAAAATTGGGTCAAAATTGGCAAGAAGAAAATTTACAGATAAGAAGAAATTATATTATTTAGTAGACACATAAATAATTACAGTTATTGAATTAAAAAAACTATTGAGTATAGGATTCATATACCTTGATTATATTGAATAATTTTTCAGATTATAAATTTGTAGCCTCGTGGATGGCTTCAATTATAAACCTAGTGAAAGTAAAAAAGTGTACACAAATGTTTATTAATTCATAAACTTTTTATTAAATAAATTTTAAGGAATATTGTAAAACTTTGATGAGTAACTTTCTAGTAAAAATCATTTTTTTTAATAGTTCCGCGAAAGCATAATACATGAAGAAACACCTTTTTTGTGATTATTTTCAAAAAAGCAAGTGATTTTAAATTATTAGAAGGAAAAGAAAAAAACAAAGTCTTTGTTATGTGTATGCCTGCAATTGTGCAAAGCTAAAGTTAATGTTAATTGCTGAATTAAGAAATAATTTGCACTTTAAATTTTTTGCCCTTCTAAATAATTTATTTATTAATTTTTAATTGAGGTTATAACTTACAACTTCATCAACAAAACAAAATTCGTTAATCCATGTAATAAGTGTAACATAATAGAATGGCCAAAATAAGCCAAAATTTGACCCTTTTAAATTCAGAAGTGACAAAACTCTATTTTAATTTAAAAGGGTCAAGGCCAAAATTTACCCCTACCGAATAAATAAGTTTTGTCATTATACCAATATCAAAGCGTAAATAACTAATAAAGGAATCTCCTTTTTTTTCTCTCTCTTCTCCTCTTATCTCTCTCTCTTCTTTTTGTTTTTTTTTTTTTTTTTTTTTTTTTTTTTTTTTTTTTTTCACATCTCTTCCTTGAACTCTCACCTTAACTCACCTGTGACTACTTCAAAATTGATTTTTTTTTTATAATTTTGTTATTTTTTATTAGTTTTTTTTAATATACTCTCAAATATGAGTTCTCTCATTAGATTTATCTTTATTAGAAACAAATTTGAGATTATCTCTCTAATATTGAGGTTTTGTTCTCCCTTTATTGGGTTTTGTTTTCTCTCCTTAGTGGATTTTTTTTTTTTTTTTAGTATTTGAATAGGCTCTTTGACAACTTGAATACAACAAGGATCATTAATTTTTTTTTGGTTAAAAACTTTGAATCTTTAAATATAGGCAATGATCTTTTATCAATATTGGAGTCTAGTAGTATAGCTTATTCCTATATTGACGTTTGATAATTTAATCTCTTTTGCTGGCCAAGAGATAGTAAATTTCCAAAAGTACATTATTGTAAAAGAAAAATTTTTTTTTTCATCTAAAATGAAAAAGAAGCAGTTATTATTTGGACGATTATTATGCTTTACCCAAATCGTCCATTAGTAAAAGATTTTAATTGCCTATGTTTGTATTTTTTTTTTCTTTTATAAGAATTTTTTAATTGTCTAAAACAAAGATACATTAAGTGTTAAAATGATAAAGCTCAAAAAATAAATAGTAATTTACCTTCTTTGAACAGCAAAATATGTAATAACATAGTTAGAAACTGAATGAAAGAATTAAAGTAGTTAACAGAAACAGATTTTCAAAATTTTTCAAAATTAATATATGAAAGGGTTAATAATACAAAATAAAAAAATATAAAATAACTTATCTATTAATTTTTCACTTTTATTAATTTTTTTATTAAATTTTAATTAAAATTCAAATTCATAACTTCGTAGCATAATTTCAGTATCAATAAACAAAATTCTTTAATCCTTTTTATAAGTGTAACATAATGGAAAGGAAAAATTGAAGCCATTCTTAATAAAACAGAGTTTTAATTTGACTGACAAAAAGTTAAGTTTATTTTAGAATGGTTAAAGTCAAAATTTAACCCTATTGAATTAATAAGTTGTCATTGTATCAATATCAGAGTATAAATAATTAATTAATGAATTTTATTTTAATAATATTGAAGCCATATTTAAAATTATGAAATCTCAAATTTAACGCTCAATTAAAATTAATTATAATTGTAAATAACTAATATATATATTTTTTCTGAACTAAGTCTAATGGAGCAGACTAATGATATCACGTCTCTTTGAGTTAAAAATTTGTGGTGCAATATAATAAGAATTGTAGAATAAAATTAAAACAAAAATCTATAATGCTATTGGTTTGGTCTGTACATAAAATTAGATACTTTACTTAAAAACCTGCCTCAAAACTGATTTGTGCAATATAGCATAAAATCTTTAAAAAAATTATTGAATTAAATGAATAAGTAGATTGGCACAAAAGAAACGGATCATTTCATACAACCAAAAAATTGACTGCAAGTGCAAAATCCACTAAAAAGAAGGAACATTTTGCAACGCAGAGATAAAGAAAGAAATCTTAACTAGATGTCAATTATTCACCTAGACATTTACACCACAAGCAAACCCCAAAAATTTCAATAAATTCTTTTATTTTTATCACTCAGGAAAAAAAAAAAAAAAACAAGTTCTAATTATAATGTTAGCTATTCACCACTGTACAATGCCTCCTAATCTCCCCAGTAGTTACAGTTTTAACATTGATTCTGATCATTTTCTCCATGGAGTTGGCAAATTCAGCAAAGAAATCCTCAACTGAACCATTGGGAAGCTGGTGGATGAGAGACGAAGTAACAAAGTCAGCGATCAAGGAAGCATCTGATTCAAAAAGACCTCTTCTTTTAACTAGGAGTGAGTAGTAGCTAAGATCAAATGTGTTTCTACTTCCAGGATCCATCTCAACCTTGGTTGTTTTATCATCAGGAGTTTTGCACTTGTTTACCCTAAGATTTGCAGCATACTCTCTGTCTAGGCTAGGATCTACCATACCAGTCCCACTGAAATTGTATAAACGGTCAGAAAATGATGAACAATGGGCAATCCCAATTGTGTAAGCCCCTCAAACAATTGGTATGTGGATTAATAATTGGAAGGATTTTTCTTATCTACATGGAGTACACATGGACTTATACCTAGTTCGTTATAGATTCAAAATACAAATAAGTGAGTATTATTTTATGAAAATTGTTGCCTAAACCCTATTCATCACAGATCCAAAATATAAGATGTATAGTGAGATTTATGCGTTGGGTCTATGATAGACCGATTATAGATAAGAAAATCCCTATTTTGCATATTAATACCATTGTAGATGTGTTTTGGGTACACAATATATTAAGTCTAGAAAAAAGTTTTATGGGACATATGTGAGTGATAATTTATATATACACTTAGTAATAGAGAGATATAAAACTATTCTTGAAGCATTCATTTATAAGTTTAAACTTTTAAGTTGAGTGGTTTCTTGACATGGTATTAGAGTTGATCAAAAGGTCGAGAGTTCCAATTCTAGCCACCTCACATTTAGTTGAAGGGTCATGACAGGAATGGACCCCTGTAAAACTATGATAATTTTAATAAAATGCTTATTCCTATATAACCCATACACATATACAGCCCCTGAGCACATTCAACTCACAGCATCATAATAGTCTAATATGATAATTTAAGTGTTTCATATTCATGATAACACAGTTTGTGTTTTAAATTATATTTCATAAAATATTTAATTTAATTTAAGTGCCATTTAATTGATAAATTTTTAAATATAAAATTTGAACTCGATTATTATAATGATGGAAATGACTGAACAAATTGATTGATAATAAAATATTTAAAATGAAAAAGTATGTGAGTAAATTGTTTACCAGAGAGCAAAACCAGGTCTTTCAAATCAAGAACTTGGTTGGCAAATTGAGTTTGAAGAGTGGTGAAGTTTGCAAACAAAGGTGGGAAGTTGGCCGTGGCCTCATACAATCTTGATATCATACCATCTCTTCTACCAGTTGGAACTTTTCAGAAGGCACCTCCCTGAATCCGAGCAATTTTACCAAAGGGTGGCGACTGGAAAAAAAATTTGCCAAAAGGGGACGACTTCAAAATTATTTACTAAAAGAGGTTATTTTAGCTGACGTGGAAGAGAGAGAGAGCTGATCGCTAGTATAGGTAGTGACTAACAAATAAAAAACTAAAAAAAAGTATAATTGTTGAAAAAGTAGCTGGACGCTATTTAAAATAGCATCTGGCTATTAGACGCTACTTTAAAAAGCGTCCAACTACTTTTTTTTTTCTTAAAAATATGTATTAATTACTTTAAGTTCCTTTCAAAATTTTTTTAATTATAAAATTATCCATATATTTTACAAAATAATCCTAAATATTATAATTATTTACAAATAAGCCCTTATATTTTTATAATTAATAAACATATAAGGATTAATTTGTAAAATTAAAAAATTAATATTTATTGTATATAAAAAATTTGAAAATTGTGCATAAAATTATAACTATATAACATAAAAAATTTTAAAATACAAATATTATTAATATGCAAATGAGCATTAATATTTATTTGACAAATTAATAAAATTAGTATAGTGAATAAATTATATTAAATATTTTATAAATATTTGAAAATTGGTATTATTTAGTATTTATTAATTTAAAAAAATATTAAATTGTGATAAATATTATTAATATTAATTAATAAAAAAGATATGAATAAATAATTGAGACTAGGGGCAGCTCAATGAAGTCTCACAATCACGAAAGATTGAATTATCTTATAAATTTTAATATATATAGATTTGATGAAATCTGATTTAAAGGAAAAAAAAAATGAAAGATTCTTAGTTGAGTTTAGGTGGATTTTTATAAATCTCCAGGCTTTCACTCTAAAAGGTGACAACTTAGCAAAAAAATAATATAAGTAATATATAAATATTTTAGTGAAAATCTATTTAATTAGTAAGAATATAAAAGGTAAAATAAAAAAAATAAATTAAAAAATATAATCAAGTGTCATAACTCGATTGTTTAATTATCAATTTTTTCTTCCCATATAATTCATTGATTAATAATTATTAAAAGCTATTTATTATATACTAATTATCAAAATTTTATGTTATTAAATATTGAAACTATATTTAAAATATGTATACATTATTTTTATTATTTTGTTTATTTTGATTTTTTTTAATTTCATATTTCACAAATATTAATTTAATATTCATAAATTATTTTATTTATTTTTAAATAATTTATTTCAACAATTATTTATTCATATTTTTTATTAATTCATATTAATAATATTTATCATAATTTTTTATTTTGTTAAATTAATAAATACTAAATAATACTAATTTTTTGAATATTTATAAAATATTTAATATAATTTATTCACTATACTAATTTTATTAATTTGCTAAATAATTATTAATGCTTCTTTACATATAAATAATATTAATATTTTTAAATTTTTTATATTACATAGTTATTAATTTTATGTACAATTCTCAAATTTTTTATATAGAATAAATAATAATTTTTTAATTTTACAAATTAATCCTTATATGCTTATTAATTATAAAAAATATAAGGGCTTATTTGTAAATAATTATAATATTTTGGGATTATTTTGTAAAATATATGGATAATTTTATAATTAAAAATTTTTTTAAGAACCTTAAAGTAATTAATACATATTTTTAAGGATAAAAAAGTAGTTGGACGTTTCTTACAGTAGCGTCTAATAGTCATATGCTTCTTTAAGTAGCGTTCAGCTACTTTTTCAGTAATTATATTTTTTTAAAAAAAATTTTATTTGTTGGTCGCTACCTATACTAGTGACCAGCTTTCTCTCTCCTCTACGTCAGCTAAAACACTCCATTTTGATAAATAATTTTGAAGTTGTCCCTTTTGATAATTTTTTTTACCAGTCGCCACCCTTTGGTAAATCGCCCCCTTGAATCCACATCAAAAGAAAAAAATATTATTTGGGAACATAATAATTCAAGTATTTCTTTCAATATCCATTGATTTACATACCGTAGCCATAATGGAGTCCATTGCGACCAAAGCAAGAACATCTGCACAGGAAACTACTGCAGGACATTCGGCTTCAGGAAGGCTTTTCGTTCTGTCTATGAAGTCAAATCCTCTGATTGTTATATTTGGAGCGGCTTCCTTTTCAGGTTTTTCGCCGGAGCTAGATGACGAGAGTTTCACCCGTGAGCATCAGCTCAGTGGTACTATAGTCTTTTCGAAGGATGTGAGACTTTGAGTTCAAATATCAATCAATGCCAATTGTATAAAAAAAAAAACACTAGAATTTTAAGTTCAAATTTCAATTGGAGCCATATAAAAAAATAGCAAGAAAGCAATGATAGAGGAGACAGACCCTGACGAAGAAATCATGGAAGTTCATTCTTATGAAGGATGCAGCTAAAAATGGGGCATTGTGGATGCGTTTGTTGACAAAATCATGCAAAATCTTCTCAGCTTTTGGGCAGCTCTTAGCATAAAAACCCACCTGCAATTGAGCTTCAGTTGATAAACCCATAAATGCTAAAACACCAAATATTATTATACCAAACTAACCAATCACTCCCATTTTGATAATGATATTATTACTATATACAGAAACAGAAGGGGGTGGATAGTTAGCTAGAGAATGCTGCGCCAAATTGGAATCCCTGAAATATGATGGAGAACTTATAGGCATAGATTTGAGCTGCACGATAAGAAAGAAGATGCTAAAACAATACATCTAGCTAACAAACATGTGGCATATTGCCTTTTAAAAATACGATTATTATTTATGCTTGTCTCCCCCTCCCAAGCGAGGCATCTTAGATCCCAAATAAACATCAGCTTCTTACTTTTAAAGGTACTTTTGGGCCGAATTTTTTTTTTTTTTTACTAAAACTAAAACTTGAGAGTTTACAAGCATTTAGAAATTACTTTCCAAATATTAACTTCAAACATTAAATTTTGATCAATGAGATAACAATTAAACTAATCCATCCTATATTTTTAAAAGAAAAGAAGATTCTCCAAGTTAAAAATCTTATTTGTGTACGTAATCAAATTGCATCAAAATAATATTTATTAATTAATTTAATGATGATTATCCATGATGTTGCCATGGCTGCACTATATTAGGTAATGTACTATATCTTACTAACAATGGTTAAATAAAAACATGGTGGCATTAAGTATAATGCATACGTAAATGATTCGGTGGAGAATATATATTAGCTTTTACGTTGGCATAATAAAACCATGCAAGGTGCATACAAGAACACTAATACAATAAATGCAATTATTTGTTCTTCTGCTCTCTCTAGCACTGCCATTGCCACTCTGTTCATTTTATCTTTCTTATAATTGGACAAACTAGCTGCCATCCATTTCTATCTAGCCAGAACATTCATCATTTATAATAATTAATGAATTTTAAGATCATTTCCGCCCCCTCCCTGAATCTATCTTTTTAATTTTGTTTTAATTGTCTTTTACTTTTTTTTTTTGGGTATTTTATTAGATTTCTTCAATCTCGTTGTGGGGATTTTTCTTCACACATTCCATGAAAATGATAAGTAGTAATTCTGAAGCTTAATCATTAATTGAGTTTTTTTTTAAGAGCTAAATACATATATAATTATAGTAATTGAATTATATATATATTTATTTATTTATTTAAAAATTAAAAAAAAAATGACTTATTGTGTTTTCTCTAGAATACCCCACTTGAATACATTTGATTTTTGAGAAAAAAAATCAAATAAGCTTTGATACTTTCAGTAAAGGGACAAATAAGCTAAAAATTAAGTTTTGGTTAACGATCCCCTATACAGATATTTGTTAAGAACTTATTTTACCTCAATTAGAAAGTACAATAACTTATTTAGCGCAAAAGTTAATTTAATTTAAAGTTATTTAGCCATCAACAGAAAGTATATGACTTATTAGATCTTTTTTTCCTTTGATTTTTTATTCTCACACACAAATATATATTATAATTTTAGTGCCTTCTATGGTAATTTGTTTACAAAGTAAATGACTTTGTTGAAAAATAAAATAATTTAAAATATATTCACAACTTATCTTATGAGCTCTTTTAAAATGATTCTTTTTTTTCCATAAAGTAGTTAATTGCGAATTTAATAGAAAAAATAAAATTTCCTCACTTAAAAAAAATATAATTTTATATGTGCCAAATTTTATTTAAAAAATATAGGAAGAGGCTTAGGATGTATTAAATATATCTATTAGATTTTTTAAAAATATTACATGTGCTTTTTTATGAAGAAACTTTATTTTTTCCGTAAGTTAAAATTTTTTTCATAATTAACTATTTTATAAAAAAAGTATTAATTTATAAAAATCTCATAAGATTCATCGTAAAATTTTATTAAATTATTTTATTTTCTATAATTACATATATTTACATTGTAATAAAATCAAGTGATCATAAAATACACCTATAGTTTCATATTGATTATTCTAGATATAATAACTAAAATATTATACAATTTCTCTCAAACAAGTTCTTATGTTGGCCTCCATGAGAATATATTAGGACAATGAATAGGTTTTAACTTAGTGATAATAAAACATTGTGAGATTTTAAATTTAAATTTTAATATAAACTAAACCAAATGAAGAAAATGTGCTAGAGCATGAAAATACTAAAATTTTTCATTTTATGTTCATAATATAAAATATTGGCTTAAAATTATAAAAAATATATCTCGTAAATATAAGAGAGAATTCATATACCTTGATTTAGGGCTGAGCAGAATTCGGTTCAAATCGAAAAATCGAATCGAACCAAGTTAATTCGGTTCAATCAGTTCGATTTTAAAATTCAATCGGTTCGGTTTTACATTATAAAAATTTCGGTTATTTCGGTTCGGTTCGGTTTTGAAAAGAAAAAAATCAGTTAAACCGAACCGAACCCAATAGTAATTTATATAGTTAAATCTAACTAAATCGAACCGAATCGATTTTTGAATTAATTTATTTTTATGGAAAATTTATGAATTATATTTAATTATATATATATTAATTGTTTAATTTCATTGATTAATGGTTATGAGGTTCAAACCAAAGTTAAAATTAGACCAAATAACTTGAAAATCAAGTCTAAATAAAAAAATCAATCAAAAATCAAACCGATTGATTTAAACCGAACCGTATCAAATAGAGCGATTCGGTTCGATTCGGTTTTTCACCCATTTCGGTTTGATTCGGTTTCTAAAATTTACGGTTTGATTTTTATAATTTAATTTAGTTTGATTCGGTTCGAACCGAATGCTCACCCCTACCTTGATTATTGAATAATTTTTCAGATTGTAGATTTGTAGCATCATGGATCGCTTCAATTATAAACCTAGTAAAAGTAAAAAAGTGCGAACAAATGTTTATTAATGAGTGTGAACAAATGTTTATTAATGTATAAACTTTTTATTAAATAATTTTTAAGGAATATTGTACAACTTTGATAAGTAACATTCTAGTAAATATATTTTATAATAATTCCATGAATGCATAATACATGAAGAAATCCCTTTTTATGATTATTTAAAAAAAAGCAAGTGATTTTAAATTATTAAAAGAGAAAGGAAAAACAAAGGCATGTGTTATGCATATGCTTGCAGTTGTGTAAAGCTAAATTGTTGGGTTTATCATTATTTAATTTGTAATCAAATTAGCTCAATACAGAAGTATCTTGATCCAGAAGAAACCCATACCGTTTTATTGCATCTTTGCCTGCTTGTGATGCTGCACAATTATATTATCATTATGTTTCTAAATGTTTTATGCATGATTTTTGATAAATCAAAGCAACCTAGAAGTTTTCCCAAGAAATAATGATAGGGTCAGAGGTGGAAGGAAGGGGGAGACGGTGGTCGCCAACCATTTGAAAATTTTCTTTTGCATATATTATACATTAAAAATTTTATTTTATTTTATTATTTCAATAAAGTTTTATAACATTAACACTATAAAAAATATTTTTAGTTTAACTATACTCTATTATGATATTTAATTAATATATAATATTGATTCAATTGAAATATATAAATAATGAATGTGATTGATTACTTTTTAAATTAATTTTATATCTAACATTAACTCAATGACGAAGTTAGAAATTTTATTTAGTGGAGTCATTTATTTAAATAGTCGATATATAAATATATATATATATATATAATCATAATTAAAATTTAAAATAATTGTAAATAAAAAATTAATTTCAAAAAAAAAATTTTAATAATCAAGACATTTTATAATTATTTAATGCATTAAAATATTAAAATAATAATTGTAAATTAAGGGTAATTTTCTTCTTATCTATGTTGCCTATAAAATTTAAATATAAAATATTTTCATATAGATCTTAAATTTTTATATATCATTTAAAATATTAAAAACAAAATTTTATAAATAAATTGTATATTTTTTATATAAATGATATAGTTGATAAAAAATATAAAATTGACGAAATTTATTAAATTAATTTTGTATATTATATATATATTTTTTAAAAATTTTATAAGGTTGAGTAAATTAGTTGATCACATTAAGAACATATAGCTCCATCCCTACATTGGCTTCTTAAGAAAAATTTTCTAGCTGGATAGGGCATCAAATGTAGTTACATGCCATTCTATGGCCAGACCATGTGATTCTGACAATTTATATATGATCAGGCTGTACATCTTTCGGTGGAAAAATATCGAAGGGAAGAATTTAGATGGAAAGAAATATGGCCAGGCCATATAAAAGGAGTGAAAAATATGGCCAGGCTGTGCAATGCACTGGCCCAGATTTTCCAAATTCGCTTACCCAAGTTCTTTAAGCACAATTGAATTTTTTTTCCTATATAGCTTTGTTTATATTTCTTAGTTAATTTAGGTCAACTCAACATATTCCTATTTAGATTAGAACTTTTAAATTATTTCTTACAGATTTTAATATATATATATATATATATATATATATATATATATATATATATATATATATATATATTATTTTTTAAATTTTGGATTAAGTTTCGTGTTTTTTAATAAGAGATATTCTACTCTACACATTGCGTCAATTTTCATATCATTTGATGAAATTCCTTCTATTTTACTAGAATGAGAATTATTTTATTAAATATAATAAATTAAGACCATAGGGAAAAAAGGAGTATATTAACTTAGGTATCTATTATTCCAATTTCCTACTGCAAATCATTAAGTATTTTTTTATAAAGACTATCCAAATTGTTTTCATGGTAAATTTTGTTGCATGTACATATTGATATACTTGTTTTAAGGCACACAATTGATAAATGTTAACTAAAGGTAAATTGTTGATTAAAAACAAAAAGCGTGAACAATCTTAAATAATAATAAATATATATATAGAGAGAGAGAAAGAGAGAGAGAGATCTTAAATGAACAATAAAAATGATTAATTCAATTCAAATTATTATACTATTTAAAAAAAAAATAATCATTGAGTTTTGATGCAATGATATTTTGGTCAATTTCAAGAGTATTTTTGTAAAGTCTCAAATAAAAACATATTTATAAAATGCATGTTTTTTGAATGGAAATAAAAGCATAGAAATGAAACTGGTACAAGAAGGGATTAATCTCTCGTATATTTGCCTAAGTATCAAGAATATTGTTATATGCACATGAAGAGAACAAAATTAATTGCCTTTGTAAATGATAATGATGGAGAAGGTTTTTCCTGTAGTTACAACTTATCTAGGAATTACAGACAAAAGATAAATGTTGTTACAAGAGATAAAGAATAAAAGATAAAAATAGATACAGAGTAGAATGATAAGAGATAAGAAACATATACAGCTAAAAGGATTTATACAAATAATACAAGTGGTTGAAAAGAGATATGAATGTATATCCTTAACAGTATATTCTTAATAGTCTCCCTCAAGTTGTTGGCACGGATAGGAGATGTAGCTTGTCCCATTGGCATTCAAACAACTGTGTTCCCAAGGGCTTTGTGAAAAGGTCGACTGCTTGATCCTAACTAGAGATAAAGTAAACACGAAGTGTGCCTTGAGTAACTAATTCTTGTACAAAGTGGTAGTCAAGTTCAATATGTTTAGTCCAAGCATGAAGACAGGATTTGAAGTTAAGTAAATTTCACTAATATTATCTCACCATAGTGTTGATGGAGTACGTAAAGTGACCCCCAGCTCATGAAGCAAGGATTTAAGCCACATTAGCTTAGCAGCAGCATTAGCAATAGCCCAATATTCACTTTCCATTGAGGATCTTGCGATTGTAGCCTGCTTTTTGGCTATCTAGGATATCAAATTTTGGTGTAGGAACATAGCATAGCCATTAGTGGATCTTCGATCATCTAGGCATCCACCCCAATCGCTGTTAGCAAAATGTTAAAGGTGAGTGTCTGAATTTGTGGTAATAAACAAACCAAGATTGCTTGTATGCTGAAGGTAGTGTAGTGGTCATTTTACGGCTTTCCAATAATCCTCAATGGGGAATACATATATTAACAAAGTTTATTGATAGAAAATGCAACATCCGAGCATGTTAAAGTGATGTACTAAAGAGCACCTACTATTTGTCTATAATTTTTAGCATCGGGCAAAGGAGGAGCTGAGTGTTTAGTGAGTGGTGGGTTGCTCACCATTGGGGTGCGATATGGTTTGCTATCTGCCATATTGGTGTGCTGTAGTAATTCAGAAATGTATTTTTATTGGCTCAATTTGATACCATCGTTGACATATTTTATTTCAACACCCAAAAAATGATGGAGAGCACTCAAATCCTGAATTGGAAAAGTACTTTGTAGATGCTGGACAAACCAATTAATCTATGCTAAATTTGATCTTGTTACAAGTATGTTATTAACATAAACCAATACAGATAACTTGGTTTCATTAGTTGTTAAAATAAAAAGAGAACTATCTGCTATTAAAGAAATAAAACCAATGTTGTCCAAGAACTTAGCAAGCCGATTGAACCAAGCATGAGGTGCTTGTTTGAGTCCATAAAAGGGACTTGTGTAAATAAAAAACAAAATTTGGATGATTAGGATCAACAAAACCCATGGGCCACTCCATAAAGATTTCCGCATCTAAGGTCCCATGTAAAAAGGCATTAAAAATGTGTAGTTAACATGTTTGCTAGTAATGAAGGGTGGCCAAAGTCAGAATAGTCTGTATAGTTATTATTTGCACTACTGGATTGAATATCTCATAGTAATCTTTCCCACTCTACTGTGTGAAGCCCTTTGCTACTAATCGCGCTTTGTAGTAATCAATGGATCCATCAAGTTTTCTTTTTATTCGAAACACCCACTTGTTACTGATGACATTCTTGTTGAAGGGGTGGGGAACCAAACTCTATATACGGTTAGTAAGGAGTGCACTAATCTCATCCTGCATTGCATGACTCATTCTACATATGATTTTGCATGAGTATAACATGTCAATTCATAACTTATGTAGTCAAGGTATTTTTGTCTGAACATAATAAGCTTGGCAACAGGACATAATAATGGGTTATAGCTACATATTATGAGTGCGAGATAATATTGGTGATTTAGTATAGGGAGTTGGAAGGGCATTATATGCAGTGAGATCTACAACTAAATTGAGGCCTGGTGGGGAAGATTAAGTGACTAATAGTGTGTGAGTTAAAATGGTTTGTGAATTGTTGGAAGTAGGTGAGGGATGAACGATATTCTAATTAGGGATAGGAGAAGAGGTTGGTGATGACATTGGACTAGTATGAGGTGTATGTGGTGAAGTAGAAGAATGTGAAATGGGATCCATACCTGAACTTCCAGTAGTACCAAAGGAAGAGGCAGTATGCTCATTAATTTCCAACCAAATTGAAGAGTGCTGCATGGATGATTTGTTAGTAATAATAGAATGAAATGGAAATAGATTCTTATCAAACTTGACATGGTGAGCAAGATAGATGCAATTAGAATCAATATCAAGACAATGATAGTCTTTATGAAAAGGAGAAATACCAAGATAGACACATAATTTTGTCCTACAGGAAAATTTATGACTATTATATGGGTGTAGAAAAAGACACACCACACATCCAAATGGTTTTAACTCTAAATAATTAGGGGGACTATGAAATAGGACATAACAAGGTGAATTGTCCTTAATAAATTGTGATGGCAAATTATTTATGGACATAACTACAACTTTAAAGGTGTAATTCCAGTATCTCAAAGGTACTTGACCATGAGCCAGCAAAGTTAATCCCATGTCAACAATGTGTCGTATCTTATGTTCAGCTAGTCCATTTTCTTTATGGGTATATGGACACGCGATGTGATGAACAATTCCCATAGAGTTGAAATGCCTATGTAATCTTTGATACTCCCCTCCCCAGTTAAAATGAAAAGATCAGATCTTAAAATTAAATTATCGAGCAACAAGAGCTTCAAATTCATGAAACACATTAAAGACATCACTTTTATTTTTTATTAAGTAAATTTGAGTGAAACAACTGAAATCATTAACAAATAAAATAAAGTAGCTATGTCCTAAATAAGAGATCATGGAAGCAAGACTCTAGACATCAGAGTGAATAATATCAAAGGGTCCTTGACTCTTATGATTTATAGACGCAAGGGGAAGGCAAGCTAATTTTCCTAGAAGACACAATGAACAAATAGAATTTTATGCTCTAGACTCAATGGACAAATCAAATTGCTGAACAACTTTATTAACTTTTTTGATATGCAGGTGATCTAATCGGACATGTCAATCTTGCAAAGTGGTAGTCTAAGAATGAAGTGCTTATTTGGAATTTGGTGGAAATTGAAGAGTGTAGATGCCTTGCTCATTGGTGCCATACAGGAATAGTTGTCCTATTTATTAGTCCTTAACAACAACTTGGTTAGGCAAAAATTCAAAGAAATAGTTGTTATCAGAAGAAAACTGATGAACAGAAAGTAAATTTTTGACAATAGAAGGAACATGCAAAACATTATTTAAATGTAGTTTACCAGTTGTAAAAGGTATCAAAGCACTGCAGTATGAGAAATATTCAATCCATCAATTAATAAGAAGTTGATCACCTCCCTTATATTATGTGGCCATGCTCAATTGTGAAATATCAAGTGTGACATGATGATTAGCTGCCATATCTGGATACCAAGAGATTGGTATAGGAGGAGCAAAAATATGTGATTGTGATCCAGTGTATACATGATGTGCCTAAGGAGGAGAAGTATTTGATGGTAATCCAATGTACACATGATGTGCCTGAGGAAGGGCCAAGATAAACATGTAGAGCTTGTGATGAAAAAGAGTTCCGTAGAGTATATGGCTTATGACATCTATTAGCTATGTGATTGCAAAGGCCACAAATCTGACAAAGCCTAAGAAAATGCCTGGATGTGTGAGACAAATAAGAAGGTCAGGGTGATTGAGTTGGAGGAGTGAGCAAAAGAGGTGTAGTATTAGTTTGCCGCATCACAGAATGTGCAATAAGAGTCTCATGTGTACCATTAAGAAGGATCTCGCGAGCCACCAATTAGCCATGTAACTCATGAAAAGATACTTATAACACCCACCATTTTTTGATGTCGAAATTTCTATCATGGATGGAATATTCTGGCTGAATTTAAGATTCCATGGGTAGGGGAGTGGTGGTTGAAAGTGTATGTATATATATAAATGAAGGAACGGAAGCGTGAAAAACACAATTTTATACCATTGAATTCAAAAATTTTCACCTAGGGTCACATGCATCATGCAAGATTTATTTTTATCTATTTGATTTCAATGATAAACAACATATTAAAACTCTTTTAATATGTTTTTGGATCTGTATTTGCCATTTAAGATTTTAAAATTAATCAGATTAATTTTAGAACCTTAGATTAAATCAAGAACGATTACACTAACCTCTTGATGCACTGCAGCGTGTCTGCGCTTTTGAGATTCGTCTTCAGGACACCAGATGTTGTCCCTCTAGCTTGTCCACACCAAGAACACCTATGACAGCCCTTGAACTGCTTCTAAAGCCTTTTCTATTAATTAGAAATTCAAGTTCTGCCTTTTAAGAGATTAGAGATGTAAACAGGACACTAGAAACAATTTCTAGTGTTCTTAATTCAAGAGATTGATGGCTAATCTCTTTGAATTGATAAGAGATGAAGAAGAAGAGATAAAAACCCTCAAAGTGGCATGACAAAGGAGTGTGGCTGCTGGTTGTGTTTTATTTTCTCATAACAACACTTAAATAGCTAGGTTAACACATTAAACCCTTGCCACATGTCACCCTTTGATTAGCTCTAGGTTTAAGTGACCCAATCACATTGTGCCAAGTGTCAAACCTATATTTAATCTTGATTTTAATCATCTTACATAATTAAAAAACATTTGGCAAGCTTATGTGTTATGCCATGTGTCACCATCTCATGGTGTCACGTGTCACACTGCAAAATGACCAAAATGCCCCTGTGTCTTAATTTTGAGTTCTTAACCCAAAATAATTATTTTCTTCTTCTAATTAATTTATATATCAAATATAAATTAATTAATTAATCTCTATTAATTAATTTCTCATTAATTAAATTCATATTTAAACACTTTAAATATAAATTTAACTTATATTATACATCCAATAATCTAGATTTGGTTTCAAGTCATGCTAGGGACTTTGCAATCTAATTGCAAACCAAACCTATTTAATTAATCAATTTAAACTCTTTAATTAATTAATTAAATCATATTTAATTAGGTGATAACTTGTGTATGTGTGTGACTTACTAGGCTCATCACTAATTGGCAATGAGACATGATATCAACTCTTAATATCATCAGAACTCTTTCTTACCATAAATGATTTCTCTAAATCATTTTATGAACCTCATAGACCATGGTTAACACCTAGCATAGCATGCCATGGCCACCCAATTAGTAATAAGGTTTACCTTAAATGAACCTATAATCATATGTTACCATGCACTAGAATCATCTGCTACAAAATCCCAACTCAAGCCGAGTCATGGTTTATGTCAAACTCCATTTGCTATGAATATTATGTTCTCTTTTAATTCCAGTTCTTGATTAAAAGATTTTCTCATCGAAACTCTTTCGAATAAATCTATCTGTCTGGCCAGAACTTGAAACATCAAGAACAATTAAATGAACATAGGATTTTATCTCTATTTACTTAGAGGAACAGATTCCATCTTGATCAACACCTACCTCCATATATAACTAGTAGGAGCCAACACATGCCCATATACCCATACACAGTACAAGTATGAAAGTAGTATCAAACTCAAACTACCTATATACAAGATAACTGTGCTATCTCAGGTCTAAAGATTATATGCACTGATATAATTTATGACAAAACATTGACAAGAGTAAACTCCATGTGCTTGTCATAAGTGTCACTGGTCCGGCCTACTTATCATTTATAAGTGCCTATCATGTTTGTTATATGGCATGAGACTCACCATTCCATCTTATTTATATCTCATATAAATAACTTGGGAACAAACATGAATACAATCTTTCTGGATAAGTCATGTCCTTATTATGAAGTATCCTCGATTGTGAACCTATTTATGATACTTTGTGCTAGAAATATTGTCACTCGTATCCTTAATAACTTAAGAATAATATTTCTAACAAAATATCAATGGACCTTTTCTATTACACATAAATATATTATGTAAACAGAAAAGTGGAAATGCCTTTTATTAATAAAAATATGTACAAGATACATACTAAATGATATGCTCTAGGGCATACTACTAACAATCTCCCACTAGCACTAGAGCCATTCATTACAATATCTTAGACCTATCTTCTCAAGATGTCGGTCTAACTGAGTCTGTGACATAGGCTTAGTGAATGGATCAGCTGGATTTTTTCAGCTGATGTTATTTTTTCTGCATGGCTATATCGCCTTGCCCAACTATATCTCTGATAATGTGGTAGTGCCTTTCTATGTGTTTGGATTTTGGGTGAGACCTTAGTTCCTTAGCTCAGAGGATCGCTTGCTCCATTGTTGTCACGGTGTAGTGGAACCGCCGACTCAATGGAAGGAACTACGTAAGTTCTCACACGAACTTCTTTATCCAAGCGATAGCTTCCTTTGCAGATCCGATGCAAGAATATACTCACTTCGTAGTGGAATCTGCAATCGTGCTCGCTTGGAACTCTTCCAACCGATCGCACCTCCATTACAAATGAACACATATCCGAGGTAGACTTTCTATCATCGATATCGATTGGAAATCGAATCAAGATAACCATCTAGTTGCAAGTCTCCACCTCCATAAATCAAGAATAAATCCTTAGTTCTTCTCAAGTACTTAAGGATATTCTTGACAGCTATCCAGTGTTTCAAACCTGGATTGGATTGATACCTGCTAGTCAAACTAACAGCATATGCGATATCCGGCCTAGTACACAACATTGCATACATTAAACTTCCAATAGTCGAAGCATATGGAATCCTGGCCATCTTATCTCTTTCTTCAGGTGTCTTTGGAGACATCTCTTTAGAAAGATGGATACCATGTCTCACTGGTAACAATCCTCTCTTGGAATCAAGCATGTTAAACCTCTTTAACACCTTTTCAAAGTATAGACTTTGGGATAAACCAATTATTCTTTTCGCTCTTATCATTTATAAGTGCCTATCATGTTTGTTATATGGCATGAGACTCACCATTCCATCTTATTTATATCTCATATAAATAACTTGGGAACAAACATGAATACAATCTTTATGGATAAGTCATGTCCTTATTATGAAGTATCCTCGATTGTGAACCTATTTATGATACTTTGTGCTAGAAATATTGTCACTCATATCCTTAACAACTTAAGAATAATATTTCTAACAAAATATCAATGGACCTTTTCTATTACACATAAATATATTATGTAAACGGAAAAGTGGAAATGCCTTTTATTAATAAAAACATGTACAAGATACATACTAAATGATATGCTCTAGGGCATACTACTAACAATAAATATATGTATGTATGATGTGTTAAAAAATATATTTAAGAATGAAAATGTTTTAATGGTTTTGACCAAAGAAAAGCTTTTAAGAGTGTTTTGGGTAGAAGGAACTTCGTCAGCCGAAGTCCTTGTTTGTCACACCTTACCCCTCTGTAAGGCATAACATGATCCCGTAGAATACCTAATGAACTACCGAACTTCACCTACCGATAATTCATTAAGTACCCTACAAGGGATTTTAAAACAATTTTCTTACTTTTAACAAGTGGTGAGCATTTACTAATAAGTATGTAAAACATGTAATTAAGTTGAAAGCTAGTTGGAAATTTTGGCCCATTTTATTTTTTCGCAAATTTTATAAAAATTTTGACAGAGTTCTGTCTGTATTTTGAGAAAATAGTTCTTTAAATACCTGTAAAAACACTTCTAAAAATTTTTCTCAACAACTGCTTCAGTTTCATACTCAATCTCAATCAGTTTCTCAACACATTTATCAACTTTCAAATTTCAAATCCACTATCCAATGATCATCAAAATACTAGCAATCCATTTCATTCAAATTAAATAAAATAGTTCTATTCATATTTCATTAGAAACAAAACACATCATTACAAAATTTACATTAAGAGAATTTCAAACTACAATATATATTACAACTTTATACAAATTTTATACAAACTGCCCAAGACCCATTTTTTTACATGTCCATACATTTATGTGCAATATATATATCAAAAGAAATATTTACAGTTAGGGTATAAATTATACCCGGTGACTTCAAGCTGATAGCTCCTCATACCTCAGCAGCTCAGTCTGCTGCTCCTCTAGTCTCTGTATTTGCGACAGCCATAGAAGCTATCGCTGAGTACTAGGACTCAGTGGTGCACAACATACTAAAATAATCTTTATGCAAAACTTAAATCACATTTATTCAAAAATTTGGCTGAACATGAGAATTAAGTACAAATCATGCATTATGAGATTTTAAATGCAAACCAAGTTCACTTCAAAGCATCAAAACACATTTCATAAACCCACAGTTAGATCATGCCATTCGAAACAAATAGAATCTCAATAGCCAGAGGCTAAAGAGAAATCACATCACAAGGCTAGCTAGCTCAAATATATGGATATCCATTCACATCCTCTTCTACTGGCACACCTCAACACTTCTCCAGAGAAGGAATCAAAATTCGAAACTAATTACCCCCACTAGTCGTGCTAATGAGGTGTTTAAATATATGGTCATGATACTGTGGTTTCAAAACTTATCTTAACAATTTGCTAAACATTGTCATTTCAAATATACATAATAAATTTCAACAATTTAGATCAAACATCATAAGAATGCCATAATCCAATATTTCACATTATTCAAAACAATATGCAAAAGATGATTATAAAAAGTATACGTTGTGCACAAACCTCAAGCGAGTCACCTCTTGGCCTCGACTCGGTTCCTCGGGTTCCTTCCCGGTATTCTTTTCAACTGAAACACACAATTTTACAATGTTTCAGTACTAGAACTTAACATAAATCCAAAATAAATTTAGCCTCATTTTTACCTAGCTCTAACGTGCTAAACTCGACGTTCTTGAAATTTTGTGTTTTGGGTTACTATTCACTATACTATTCAAGTCAAATTATTGACTTTCTAAGGCTTAATAGGTATGGGAACTCCAACTTCACCCACATACCACATTTTGGTCACTAAATTTGTTGGTTTTGGTCATTTTCTCAAAACTTAGGTCTTCTAGGCAAAATTGCTAATTTTCGGTTTTGGAGTCCTAAGTTGCATTGTTTCATTGGTCCTTTTACTGTTGGAATTTGGCAAACCTTTCTTCATAGAAAATGTTCCCTATTGTCTTAAGTTTATTCTCCTTTTTGAATCACCCCAATTGGAGTTTTGTAGCTCAAGTTATAAGCAAATTACATTTACTGTTCATGCTGCAGAATTTGGTTCTGCAGATTTGTGGATCCAACTTCATTCAGTAATTTGATTAAGTTAAGTTCATAATTTGGTCTAATTTTCTTCATATGAAATGTTCTACTATGTCTTAGGTTTCCATCGGTTCAAGAATCACCTAAATCGGAGTTTTCTAGAGAGAGTTATAGCCATTGAAACTTTACTGTTCAAATGGCAAATCTGCAGTTTGCAGATTCAGTAACCCAACTTTGCTCAGTAATTTGATTGGGTTAATGGCATAATTTGGGTTGGTGTTCTTCATGAAAGTTTTATGTCTACATCTCATCTAACCACTGGTAAAATTTCAGGTCATTTTGACCTGCCTAGCTCGAGTTATGACCAAATGAACAAACACTGTTCATTTGGTCAGGTTATGCAGGGTAGCCTGCGATTTCTCAACTTCGGTCACTTTGTTCACTAGGTTTTAGTCACTTTTTGGGCAGGCTTCCTAAATGAAAATTGTGTCATTTAGTGCCTGTTTTCATCCCCAATTGGTCCCATATCCATTGGACTTGTAAAATTTCATTTTTGGTCTCTCAAAGGAAATTTTGGTCATGCTACCAGCACATGACCTTATCCAATCCGAATTGGCTTTTAATTCCAACACTTCTAACACACCTCATTTGGTCACAAATGACCATTTTTCACTTCACATTAGGTCAAATATATCATTTACCAATTTCTCCAAAATTTTTGCCTCAAAACCCTAGGTTTCAAACCCTAACCACACTAATTCATTGTAATTAACTAATTCAAAGCATATAAACACAATCTTTCAAATCATTCAAGCATTTTAACATGTTTAACTCAATCAAACTCATGCAAATCACTCTCCCCTCCCTGCTGGATGAATTTCTATTTAGTCCCTCACACATTTTTTTTTTATTTTAAGTTTATTTACAAGTAATTCAAGCTAAAAACACATAAATTAATCTCAAACTTTCAATTTGATGTGCTTACCTCAACTTTGATATCCAATCTTCAATTTTTCTCCTCTATTCTTCTTTCTTTCTTGTTAAATTTCTTTCTCAAGGGAAGGGAATAAGGTTTTATGGAGTGATTATGGAAGAAGTTGGGATTTGGTAAGGGTTTCAAAGCTTGAAGACAAGCTTTAATGGAGGTTTAACTATGGAGATGTGAGGGAGAAGGAAAGTGACGTTTTGAAGAAGAAGACTTTGTGTTTTATTTTTTTTTCTTTTCTTTCTTTATGTCTTTTGTCTTATGGAAGACCCAAAAATCCATTTAATCAAATTATTAATTATGGGATTTATGGCATCATGCATGATGTCATGCATGATGTCATTTTCCTACACCTTTTTCATTTTCCTTCTTTTTTCTTTTTTTTTTCTATTAGTTCTTTAATTTAATTTTCAATTCCGAAATTTTCTTTTCTCTGATTTTATTTGACAGTTAGGTCAGGAGTCAGCTCTCGGGGTCAATTGACCAAATTGCCCCTCGCCGGTTCATCCCGGTTTGCAATTAATTCCATATTTCTTCCGGCTCCCTGACCTAATTATTTGACTGGCTTAACAGTTATTTTTCATGATTTTCTCTTTTCCACTGTGTTTATAAGGGTCCTAAGGACCGCGGCGTCACATTTTACGGTTCGAAATTTGAGTTTAAAATGACTTCGCAGTCCTTCCCGAGAAGGTCACCCATCACTGTGACTCTCGGCTCATTTAACTTCTTCTGTTCTGTTTTTCTTATTTATACTCAACTAATTGAACATTACTAATTATTTGTGTTTATGGTTTATCTAGTTGTCTTAAGTGTGGTTCTAATCCCCTTAATTGTTCGGACCGATACCGGTCACCGGAACAGTGAAATCTACCAGGCTATGCAAATGGGGGTGTTACATTTTTACTATTAAAATGCTCATTTGGACAGAACAGACTCTGATAATAAAAAACTGGGACTCCAGTAGCTGAAGCCAAAAGTCCTCTTGACAATCGAAAGTTCCCTCGATAGTAGGGATATAAATAGCCTATTTCAGTTAAATTTTAAAGAAAAGTGATTCTTTGTTTCTTTTTCTTTCAAAAGCTAATTGCACGCAAGATTTCCAGTTGAAATTTCCTTAATTTGGAGTTCTTTTGAAAGCTAGAAGTCTTTAATTGGTTGGAGAACTCGAGAAATTAAAGGATCTTAAGGAATTCTTTCTATCTCTCTCTCTCTACCTTGTTTCCAAAGGAGAAATGTTATTTTTCCTCTCTTAAAATGAATTTCTTACATGTTTTAATTTGTGATTATGACTATGAGAGTGTGGCTTGAACTGCATTATATTTTTGAATGTTTTAAGTTTTTGGTTTTGGGAAAGAGAGTTGCATGTTAAGTTCTTAATGTTTTATGGTTAAATGTGATGTGTGAAGCTAATGGAACTTTGAATTCTAGCTTTTAGTGGCTGCATGTGAGTTTAAGCTTGATTTCAAGTTTCCTTAGGCCTTAAATGGTACATTTCTTTTATCAGATTTAAGAATTCCTTGATGATGTTATGTTTGAAGTTGGTTAAATCTAAAATTCAAGCTCAATTTGGAATTGCATGTGTGTTTGGAGCTTGATTCCAAGTTATTTTTAGCCTTAGACTTGTGTCTATATGTTTGGATTCTATTTTGGAAACTTGGGGTGAGTTTGTGTGTTGTTAGGAGATGGATTCTATAGGTTTTCAACTTGGGAATTCTGGAAATTCCCAAGTTTGGCTATTAAAAACCATTATTTTGGCAGCTAAAGCATGCAGTTTCTCAGGACAATCTAGAAAATTTCTAACTTTGATAGCCGAAGTCCAAGATTTTCGACAGCCGCAGTGGCTACTGGACAAAAAGAGGACTTTTAAGCCTCAAGGGTTTAGCAGCCAAAGTTCAAGACTTTGATAGCCATAGTAACTACTAGACTTAAAGCCTAGCCAAAGCTTGAGACATCAGCAGCGAAAGTGGTTTCTGCCAGGCCTAATCTCCCTTATTTTCTAAGGTTCCAAAACATGATTTCTTTTTTCAATAGGGCCTAGAATAAGATGTGTTATGTATGTATAGAGTTTTAGAGCTCTGAATAACTCTATAGAATTCGATGTTTATAGGATCAAACTTGAGGGATTTAAAAAGCTAAGGATCCAAGGCTAGCTATCGTTCATGTTAGGTGGTTGATAAGCTACAAGAGGTGAGTAACTCTAACCCTAATAAATTTAAATTCTTTAAAAGTAATTCATGATCAACCACATGCATCATTTCATTGTTTATTAGGATATATGTATCTAGAACACGAATATATTGCATTTTGCATAATTCTTGTTAATGTTTGATGGACTTTGGATGACCTACTAGCCTTCCCTATGTCATATATATGCTATGTTTATAATGTGATTATGCATGATCTATGGTGATAAGACTAGGTGAGGCCTAATAATCCCTTGGCACAATACTTTTAAGCAGAAGTCCTGAGGAGCCTTTGTATAAGCTAGGTACATTAGATATATTACTTTATTAAGCAGAAGTCTTGAGGAGCCTCAGTATGAGCCGGGCACATTGGATTTGGGAGACCATTGTTGACAAGTCCATCCTATGTGAAATGTTTATGATGTAAAACTCATTTGAATGATGCATTGCATATGTATGAAATAAATTATATAATTAAATGATGTTGGTTAGTTTACTTACTAAGCTTGTTTAAGCTTACCCCTTTCTCCTAACGCTAAATGCAAGAGTGCAGGAATATAAAAGTTCTTTGGAAAATTGAGCAATAAGAGTAGCTGTAGAGTTTTCTTATGTATGATGTATGTAATGGACATGTAATATGTAAAGGAATAGTTATTGTGCTGGTATTCAAGATTTCTGATATATGTTTTATCATAAGCATGAGTGATATTTTGATAGATACCTATAATTTAAGCTAACTTTTTTAAGTATGTATGCTGAACTAATTACACTTTAGTGACTTTTATGTATGTAAGGTTCAAATTCTAAACCAAACTTATGTTAAGTATGAATGAGAAAACTAAAGTGTAATGGTTTGGAGTATGCTTGGATTGTGAGATACAAGGATATATTTATGTTTAACAAGTTTTTAGGCTTGCTATAGGTTCTAGTAGCTTTAAGCTGACCCAATCTCTAGCCCTGGTAATGGCTTCTAGGCTATGACAATGGCATGATAGTCACTGTGAATATTATGGTAAATAATGGCGCTAAACTCAACATATGTTATCTCATGCCTGCCACAGCTAGTTCATCAGCAAGAGATTTAGTGCGTTGAAGATATGCACTGAAAGTCCTATCATTTTTCTTTAATTTTTGAAGTTCAATAGTTAATTGTAATTGTAGGTTCTGAGATACTGAACCAAAAGCATGATGAAGTGGTTGCTAAACTTCATATGAAGTGGTCAATCCAATTACATAAGGAAAAATGTCCTCAGTTAGCGAAGAAAGTAACTAGGAAAGAGCACCTAATCATCCTGAAACCACGTTTGATAAGAAAAATTAGGAATAGTTTGATTAGATGAAAAGATGGAGGGAATGGTCTTTGATGGTGCAGAAGAAGAACCATCAACAAAGTTATGAAGATTTTGGTAGTTTAGAAGAGGAACAAATTGCATTTTCTAGGCTAAAAATTTTTTGGTATTCTGCTTAACAGAAAATGTGTGGCTTGTGGATGAAGCAGAAAAGGTTGGGGTAGCCATAGTTGGTTGAGAATCAGTAGTTTCATATGTAATACTCTTGGCTTTGATACCATTTAAATGATAATGATTGAGAAGGTTTTATATATTGATTGAGTAATGGAGTTTCAACAATAAAAGAACTGCATCATATGTGGGCCTTTCCAAGCGTTTTCTTGTTAAATATAGTCATGATTTTTTCAATTGATTTGTCTATTCAGCATATAAATAGCAGTTTTATTTATCAATATGTATGGTCGTGGACTATTAATAATTATTTTTCTTTAGAATTTGGACACTTGATTGACCAGTTTTTTCTGTATATTGATTAAGTAATGAAGTTATAACTTATATAGGAATTACAGGCAAAAGATAAGTACTATTACAAGAGATAAAGAATAAAAGATAAGAAATAGATATGGAGTAAAATGATAAGAGATAAGAAACATATATATAGCTAAAAGGATTTATACAAATAGTACAAGTGGTTGAACAGAGAGATGGATGTATATCCTTAACAGCCTTATCTAGCTAAACCAACTAAGCTAAACTAAAAAGAATTTAGTATTTGAAACTAACTAACAAACTAAGACATAACTATTGAGCTAAGCTACTAAGTTATTAAACTAAGCTACTTGCTTAAATAATTTATAATATAATCACATACCCTTCAAGATGGAAATTAGTGAAAGCTAACCAATCCCATATTGGACAAAAGAAAAGTGAAGGACTGAGCATCAAGAACCTTAGTGAACAAGTTTGCTAATTATAGCTTCGAAGGACAATGAGATTTGTGAATGAATCCTTACTGAAGCTTATCTTGAATTAGATGAAAGTTAATATCTAAGTGCTACATTCTATCATTAAACAAATGATTTGTAATAATGTGTAAAGCAGCGTGGTTGTCATAATACAATGGAATAGCCTAAGTGATATGCAATTAAAAATCCTGAAGCAAATATGAAATTAATTGAAGCTCACAAATAGTGGTGGCCATGCTATAATACTCTACTTCAACTAATGAGCAAAAAATAGTAACTTGCTTCTTGTTTTTCCAAAAGATTGAAAAAGAAGTAAGGAAAACACGATATCTAGAGACAAATTTCTAAAGATTGGCCAAGAAGCCTAATTTGCGTCCTAATAATCACACATGTGAAAGGAATTCTAAGTAAGAAGAATAAAACCTATTGCAAGAGAAGCTTTCAAGTATTCAAGGATATGCAAGGAAGCTTCCTAATCAAGTTTGTGAGGAAATTGCATGAATTAGCTTAACTATTGAAGAAAATAATATGTATCATGTCGAGTTAAGCCCAAATATAGCAATGTTCTAACCAATATCCTATACTTCTCAAGTTTAGAAGAAAACTCTCCTGAGTCATTGTCCAAATTGAGACCATGTGTAACGTGTCTCAAGGAGGGGCAAAAATTTTGAAGACAAAGCCCAGTGGATATTAGAGTGAGATTTTGGAGTTCGGATCTGCAAAGTGACCAAGGTTGTCACCTCCTCAGCAATGCATGTAGATAGAGCCCATATAGGTCATATCATGTATATGTATATTATAAATATTTCTTATGTTGTAATGTAAACTAGGAATTTATACTTAATATGTATGTGATGTAAATTAATAGATTAGCTCTTTCATATGTAATTAATTTGTATATCATGTAAATTATGAATTTATGTAATGAGTTTGTAAATCATGTAAATTAATGAAATTTGACTTTTTTTTTTTATGTGAATTAAGCATGAATGGAAATGTAGGAAAAAGAACATGGAATGGAAGTCTACAAATGATATTTGAAATGATGAGTTGGTTGTGATACATATGGGTGAGATTTTTATTGAAAATTTATATGAGATTTTTAAACAGGTAAATAGCGAGACATGCCAAACAGTAATGAATTAGGAGAAACTCCGTCAGTTTCTCCTATGAATTTAATTTATTTTAAAATATAACGAGTTTAAAATTTTTAAAGGGATAAAGTAAGATAAGATAGGGTGCTCCAGCACCGAATGTAACATGCCTTGCTTGGCTACACTGTAGACCGGGTAGGGGGTGTTATATTTATTGGTATCAGAGCACGGTTTAGGCATTTCTAGACCTAGATAGATTGCATATCATGCATTGCATTCATAAGAGTCGAGGTGGCACTAACACAGATCTGTTTGCTCTGGTTATTTTATATTTAGGTATGGATCCCGGTTCGCAAAGAGCTGTAGAGGAAAAGGTGAAAAGCCATGTTCCGCCTATGAGTGATATGGGAAGCAAGGAAGATCCTGCTGTGCCAGTGCTAGTGGGGCTTGCACAACCCCAACAAGCTTTCTTAGAGCAAATGATCGAGTACTTTAGCCAGATTACTGGGGTAGTTTCATAACCTCAACCACAGCAGAAGTCACCTTTAGGAAAAATTAAGAAATATGGGGTTGTAGATTTCAAGGGTAAAAAGGAAGATGATTCTACAGTTGCGGAGTATTGATTAGAAATGACTGAAAGAGTCCTGTAGCAATTACATTGCACACCAAAATAGAGTTTAGAGTGTGCAGTTTCATTGCTATAAGAAGCTGCATATCGGTGGTGGGATGTCATAACCAAGGTAGTGCCACTAGCTAAAGTGACTTGGGATTTCTTTCTGATGGAGTTCAGAAAGAATTACATTAACTATGCTCATAAAGAGGAACATAATAGGAGTAGTGATTAGCAAAAGAGGGTATTAGGACAGTCTAGTAACAAGAGGCCTAGAGAACCATTAAGTCAAATACCTAATCTAAGTAAGAGACATAGATCTAGACTCATATCCAGAAGAGACCAACCAGAGACACCAGTAGTGAATACATTGAGGCTAGTAGTGAGAGGTTCTACCCCAAGAAAATGTGGCCATTGTAAAAAGTGGCATAAAGGTGAAAGTAGGGGGTTGATTGGAGCTTGCTATAGATGTGGGGCCATGGACCACTATCTAAAAGATTATCCTAAGAGAAATTTACCACTGACCCAGACAGAGAAAACTGTCACCCAAGCCAGAGAGGAGTAAGATGCTCCAGACTTAATTTGAGGTAAGGTATTCTTTCTCTATGATATGCCTAGGTATACATTGATAGATTCGAAAAGGATAAGTATAGAAAAAAATTTAATCTATTGGGAAATACGTAGAAAGTACTATGGAAAAAAAAAACATACGACAAAAGGGAGTAATGGAAAAAGTGAAGAAATTGCCTCCGTTATTTAGATCTGATAAATTTCAAGGACAAAATTTAAATTAGAGGGAAAGAATTGTGACGCTCTCACTTTGGATAGTCCGTACGTTCTACTGTTTCAGTGACTAATGTCTGTCCGGACAGCCAGAATATCTGGAACCACATTTAAACTAGAGTGAGGAGTCATAAATAACTTAAATAAAGATCAAGAAAAATAAAAGAAGCAAAATGTAAAGAAGTTAAATGAGCCGAAGCTCTAGCAATGGGTAACCTAACGGGAAGCGACTATGAAGACAATTAGCAACCCTAGACCTGTGGGAAACCCTGTGAAATAATTTTTGGGACTCCAGTGAAGAGTTATTGAGGCTTAGATGGCAAAAGAATGCCAAGAAAATACTAAGAAAATTTATAAATCGGTACAGATAATTTTAGTTCATCAAGCAAAACGAAGGGCATTTTGGTCATTTCACCTTTAGAGATGATTTTTGACCAATTTGTCCATTTAAGTAAGTGAGATCCATGTCCTAAAATATGAATAAATATTGCTTAAAATTTAATTAAAAATAAGTAAGAGAAAGAAGAAAGAAACATAAAAGAAAAATGAAATTAAATTAGACTTATGACATCATACACATGTAAAGAGGATGCAATTAAAATCTATTAACCAATCAACATAGGACAACCACTTACAAAAAAGCTAAAAGGAGATACATAAAATCCAAAATTCACTCATCTTCTTCCATTTTCTAAAGTTGACTGAACCACTTATTCTATACTCATCCACCATTTTTGTTTCCTTAAACTCAATTTTCCTTAGGTTTTCACCATAATTTCCATAACTCCCAACACAAAACATTGATTTTTAACCTTGCTTAACACTTTGGGAGCAAAAAGAAGAGGAGAAGTGAAGATTTAACAAGTGAGGAAAATTCACCAATTCAAGGTTAGTGCTATTCTCCACTTCTCTCTCACTTTATTCATGGTTAAGGACTTAAGTTAAGCTAGGATTTGTTGAAATTGAAGTAAAAATATAGACGTATGAGTAATCTTGATTGTTGGCAGCCATGAGTAGGGAAGTTTATGATAAGTTTAAATTGAATTAAAGTTGTTTATTGATGGTCTTGGATGAGAATATAAGACTTAGAATCTTAAATTCTATGTGTGGTGCAAGATGGAGAAATTGGGAATTAGGGTTTGAGCTAAATTAGGATTTTGCTAAATAGATAGTGATTTGATTTTCTAATGGTCAATTAGTGACCATTTGATAGGATTTGACTAAAAAATGAAATTGATTGTGGTATTGAATTAGGAATTAGAGGTGCTGCCCAATTGCTGGAAATTCTGGACTTTGAGTCCAGTGAGTTTGGGCAGCCATAACTTGAAGTGTACAGCTTCAATTGGTGTAAGGCAAATTGGAGGTGAAACTAGGGACATAATGCCACATTTTTTATGAAGAGACGCTGCCCAGAAAGCCAACTTAGAGTGACCTAAAATTTGCCTAAATCCAAGTAACCAAAATCTGGACCTAGAAAAATGACCATATGAACAGTTATTGTTCAAATGGCCATAACTTTGTGTAGAGAGGTCCAAATGACCTGATTCTTGAACCCATGGAAAGATTAGACATAGTAAAACAACTTTCATGAAGAACATAAACCCAAATTCTGACCATAACCTAACCAAATTGCTAACCAAAATTAGCTCATTAAAACTGCTAGAACCAGAATTGCCCAGAAATTCTGGACAATGACCAATCCGGCCAGTTATAGTAATTTGACCATAACTTAAGCTACAAAACTCCAAATGGAGTGATTCAAAAAGAAAATTAAAGTAGAGACATTAACGAACAACTTTGATGAAGAAAGGTTAGCCAAAAGCCCACTGTAGAATGGTCCAATGGAACAGTAAACATAGGTGACAAAATCTAGAAATTTGGAAATAATCTTAGGGAGCCTTGAATTATAATTGGCAACTAATGCCAACAAATTTAAAACCCAAAATGTGGCATTATTATGAAATTAGAATTTGTAATCCTATTATTTATTAAATAGTTAATAATTTATATGAATGGTAATGTGAATAGTAAATACAATGACGCAAAATGCAAGAACTAAATTGCTAGAGGAAATTAAGGTATGAAATTTGGAATCTATGAAATGTTTATGAATTACTTGGAATAGGAATGGTAATTCACCTAAATGACTTAATGAACACTTAAATTTTGTGAATAGGTAGTTAGGATTTATATTCCCATCACTAGTAGAACTCATAGGACATAAGTAATACAACTTGAAATATGAAATAAAATTAATCTAAATAGATTGTTAAGTGTAAATGAGATGAAGTTAACATTAGGACTTAAGTTTCTATTAAAAATAAGATAATAACACCTTGTAAAATAAATGGTACATGAAAGGAATTAAAGTGAATCATAAATACTTAGTAAGTAAAATACTTCTTGAATTATGAATTCATATAAATATTGTAATGAATAAATGAATCACATGAATGTGTGAATGGGATATTAGTTCTCATCATGAGAGAAAGGAAGAATGTTTTGAGTATAATGGTATAAGAAAATAATTGATATAAATTGTGATCAATATAGATCATATAATAAAAGTATAAATTACGTAGAAATGTGATTTGGAAATTATGCTTCCATCATAACTAGAATTAAAATGCTATAAGATATAAATAGAAAATATAATGAAATAATTAAACATATTAATACTTAATTGTACTAATGTGTCCATGTATTGCCTAGACAAGTGTGTCAGATTGGATAGATTGACATGCCAATAAGGGATTGTTTGAGTAGTACTGTGTGAGGCTTTATGCTTATATTTATGGCTTTATGCCTGCATTCATAGCTTGTATGCCTGATTATTTGTTACCATGGCTTTTTAGCCATACTGATTGCAAATGTAGTTGACGTTTTGCATTTTCACATCCCATGGTATGACAGGCCGAGGCACTGCGGTGCCCTGTGTCAGCTATATTGATTGCATACGTGATTGTCGTTTTGCGTCCCATGGTATGACGGCCCGAGACACCACGGTGTCTAGTGCCAAGGACCCGTTTATCCAGTTTAGTCAGCCTGTCATAGGTTATTTGAGCAGTGAAATTTGTTATAAATAATAAAAATTAAATAAACGAGTAAGAAAGACCTGAAATAAACTAGATTAGCTTTAAAATTTATTTATTAGAAAGACCTTAAATGAACTAGATAAATTATAAAATTCAATTATTATGAAATAAATTTAGGAATTTTTATTTATTATGAAATGATCCAAAATACCTAGAAAGTATTTAGTGAGGTGATAAAAAGATTAACAAAAGAAATTTAACTTAAATAAATATTACAAATGCTTTTTTCACAATAACATAAGCATAAATATTTTTAGAATATTTATATGTTGTATATTGTTACAGTAAAATTTATGAACTAAGCACTTGCAAAGAAGAACAAATTAAAATAAAAGATAGTCAATATTAGAAGTTTCATATGAAATATAATTAAATTTTAATTATCCAAATTACGTTTTATTTCTATCTTTATTTGTATAGTATTTCTTGGTTATATTATTGCACCACTAAACAGAAATGCTTAGCGCGATGGATTATTTCCTCGTTTAGGTACTGAAGACAAAGCCCAGTGGACATTAGACTGGGATTTTGGAGTCCGGATCTGTAAAGTGACCAAGGTTGTCACCTCCTCAGCAATGCATGTAGATAGGGCCCATATAGGTCATATCATGTATATGTATATTATAAATATTTCTTATGTTGTAATGTAAACTAGGAATTTGTACTTAATATGTATGTGATGTAAATTAATAGATTAGCTCTTTCATATGTAATTAATTTGTATATCATGTAAATTGTGAATTTATGTAATTAGTTTGTAAATTATGTAAATTAATGAAATTTGAGAATTTTTTTTTATGTGAATTAAGCATGAATGGAAATGTAGGAAAAAGAACATGGAATGGAAGTATACAAATGATATTTGAAATGATGAGATAGTTGTGATACATATGGATGAGATTTTTATTGAAAATTTGTATGAGATTTTTAAACAGGTAAATAGCGAGACATGCCAAACAGTAATAAATTAGAGAAAACTCCGTCAGTTTCTCCTATGAATTTAATTTATTTTAAAATATAATGAGTTCAAAATTTTTAAAGGGATAAAGTAAGATAAGATAGGGTGCTTCGGCACCGAATGTAGCACCCTTTACTCGGCTACACTATAGACTGGGTAGGGGGTGTTACACCATATGTATTAGTAGTAGCATGGGCCTTGTTGGAGACTATGTCAATTTAAGTTTTTAATATCAATAAATGAAAATTTTTATGATATTTATATAGTTTATAATTGATGTATCAGGGTCGAGCTGGGCTTCCCCGGCTTTAGATTTTAATAGTTATCGGGTTGGGTTAATCCGAATAAAAATATAATATAACATTTTATTTTTATTTTATTTACATATTGGGCCTCAATTTTTGGGCATTGGTTATAGATTTGAGAACAGTAAGACTTACTACAAGCCTTGGGGGCTTTATGTCGGCCAGTGTTATTAAGGTGAAAGGTGACACTAAGGTGATAGAGTGCCCTATGGCCTTAGGCGATAGGCGAGGGCCTTTTTGAAGCAAGGCGCTATAACCTTAATTGCCTAAATTATATATATGTGTGTGTGTGTACTTATAAAATAAAAATTCATACTCTTAAATAGATGATAAATAACAATAAATTAATAATTCTTATATAAAATAAATAACTAATTAACAAGATAAAAAGCAAAACTAATTAAATTAACAAGAATAACAATTAAAAAGTAAACTAATTACAAATAAATTAACAATACTTATATTAATTAATTAATAAGAACAAAAAGTTAAATTATCAAATTAACAATAAAATAATAATTACTATGTAAAATAAACAACTAATGAGAACTAATGTCTAATTAACAAGATAAAAAGTAAAACTAATCAAGCTAACAATAATAATAAGTAAAAGATAAATTAATTACCATTAAATTAACAATACCTATATTAAATAATCAACCAATCAATAAGTGAAATAATTAATTTAACAATACCCATTTTAAATAATCAACTAATTAACAAGTAAAATAATTAATTCAATAATATCCGTAAAATTTAAATAATTAATTAATAAAAATTAAAGGTAAAACAATTAAATTAATAGCAAATAATTAACTAATTAATAAAATCCAACCAAAGTACCAAACCAGGAGAAGGAAAGGAAAAAAAAATGCAAAACTGCTGTAAGTCTGTAACTGAGTACCGACAGCATAACAGGGCAAATAGAGGAGGAAGAAGCCAACTAGAGAGGAGGAGAAGAAGAAGGAAAAGGACAGAAGAAAAAAAAAACTGCTGCAGTGTTGCTGTGTTCCAAAGAAAAGAGTAGGAGAGGAGGAAGAAGATAACAGAGGAGGAAGAAAATAACATAAACAGAGAGGAGGAAGAAAAAGATGAGAGAGAGAGAGAGAGAGAGAGAGAGAGAGAGACACACACACACACACACATACCTGGACTGGACAGACTCGACGCAGCTCCTGGAGTTGATGCAGCTCTATTTTTTTTCGGCAATAGGTAAATCTTTAAGGTATTATATTTTTGTTCTAAAAAATAAAAAAAGGGGTTTTGCTGTGCTTTAAAGAGGCAACGCCTCTTGCCTGCATCGTGCCTCGCCTCACCAACCTAAGGCGTCGACTCTAATGGTGCCGGTCCGGCCCATGGGATCAGGTCATGACATATATGGTCTGAAACAGTCCCCTAGGTAGTGGTACAAAAGATTTGATACATTTATGGTTCATAATAGCTTTATTCATAGTTCATATGACATTTGTGTGAATCATAGAAAGCTTTCAGATGATTCCTTTGTCTATTTGCTATTGTATGTGGATGACATGCTTATTGCTGCTAGAAGCAGGTCACAAATTAACATTCCAAAAAAGTAGTTAAGTGATGAGTTTGAGATAAAGGATTTGGGTGCTGCAAAGAAGATTTTGAAAATGAAAATTACTGGGGATAAAAGTGTTGAGGAGCTTTTTCTTATCTTAGCAGGCCTATGTTGAAAAAATGCTTAAGTATTTCAACATGAATAATGCTAAGACTGTGACTATTCCATTTGCTAACCATTTCGAGTTATCTACAAACATGTCACTTAAAACAGATGAGGAGATAGAGCACATGTCCAGTGTTTCCTGTTCGAGTGCTATTGGTAGCATCATGTATGCTATGGTTTGCACCTGACCTGACATTTCATATACAGTTAGTGTTATGAATAGATATATGGCGTGTCCTGGGAAAGAGCATTGGCAGGTAGTGAAATGAATTATGAGGTATTTGAAGGGTACTACAGATGTTGATCTGATATTTTATAGGGCCAAGATGAGTGATTGAGTTATTGGCTATGTGGATTTAGATTTTGCAAGGGACTTAAACAAGAAGAGATCTCTAATAGGTTATTTATTTTTTCTCTCTAGAAGTGCTATCAATTGGAAGGCAATATTGCAAGCTACAGTTGCTTTGCCTACCACAGAGGTTGAATATATGGCTTTAGCAGAGGCAGTAAAGGAAGCTTTATGGTTACAAGATTTGATGGGTGATCTTAGATTGATACAAAATAAGCCAATAGTGTTTTGTGACAACCAGAATGCAATACATCTCATAAAGAATCAGATGCACCATGAGCGAACTAAGCACATTGATGTCAGATATCACTTCATTCGGGATATTGTATCTCAGGGGACTGTAGTTGTGCAGAAAGTCTCTACACATGATAATCTAGCAGATATGATGACCAAAGGAGTCCCAGTCAGCAAGTTTACGCATTGCCTAGACTTAGTTAGTGTTTATAGTGCTCATTAGTGCCCTTGCGAGGGCATATGGTAAGACAGAATGTTTGTGGTTATTTTATTGATGAAGGGAAGTTAAGCCAAGGGGAAGAATTGTTTTTTTTTTATGTGGCTAGAATTTTGGATATATCTTCATCTACCCGAATTGTGACTCCACCTGAAAGCTTCATGTTGTGACCCGATTAGGATAAAAAGTGAAATATGTGGTGATAGCAAAGGATAAGACCCCCACTATATTGACCAGTATAAATATTGTAATATTCTGCCCTTTGCAGTAGAGTTGTGAGATATTCAAAAAACACACTAAGGTTGGGTTTGAGAGTTCTGAGTGATTGTATCTTGCTTTTTTTCATTATAGTGGAACTTTTTCTCTTATTTTGCCCATGGCCATAAACGATATGGTTGAACTACGTTAAATTCTATATTATTCTTATTCTCTTTTTTATTTTATGTGATTATACGATTTGTGTGTATGTCTTGGATTTTTATGCCTATTATAAGAGTTTCATTAGATGCCTCATTTCTAGCTATTCTAAGCCAAAGTAAGGCATTCCTCCATCTTAAACATTATCATGCCATAAACAGTCAACACAAACTTGATGTAAGGATTTATAATAATCATACATTGGCATGCCCACAACACAAACATACATGTCACTTGATCAAGTGCCAAAATCAATGTATATTGGCAACCAACACCCATCCTAATCCTTGAACCCTAATTTTTCTTCTTCTTCCACTTTTCTCATTTCTCAGTTTCTCACCTTGCATTCCCGTATCACTTTTGCTCCTACCTTGCCTCTTCTTATTCTTTTCATCTCTCCCTTTTCAATTTGTCATTCTCCCTTCATAGCCTCTCGCCTCCTCTTGTCATCTTTCCTATCGTCAACCCCTTGTCTTTTTTGGATGAATGGACTCTCTGTCACCGATTCGAATGAAGAAAGAAAATACAAAAATGAGAGTCCCTCCTTCACAGCAACATAGGAAAATTTTAGGTTCTAGCATTTTCGATCTGTGCAGGAACACTCAACCCCTTGTCTTTAAAATCTAGAACTGGCATTCAATTTTATTCTTCATAAACCAAGCATTAATGATAGCCTAATCTAAGTTCTTGAGAGACTAATTATCAAGGCTTTTCATGGATTTTTTTTCTATTTTTTATTTTTTATTTTTTGAACATTTCTATTATTGGATGATTTTTGAGGTTGGAAATTGTTATTTATTATTATAAAATGATTTGTGAGATTAATATATTTCTGAGCTCAAAAGCTTATTTTAGTGTTGATGGATGTAGAGATTTGAAAGTTTGAATTGGTTGCAAATTTTGAGTTTAGTTTGTGTGATGTTTGATTGTCATACTATTTATGTTTTCTTTGCTAGATTTTGTTTGATTGTTGAAATTGCAAGAAGAACTAGATTTTGTTTGGAAGAAGAATTGGATTTGTTTAGTTGTTAAAGTTGAAAGAAGAATCAACAAACCTAATTAAACTGAATTATTCTAATTTGATTTAGTTTAATTGTTTTTTTTAATTTAATTTGATTATTAATAAAATGTATCAATTTTTTTTTTCGATTTAAAATCAAACCGATTATTTGGATACCCTTAACAAAATTGATACCTTGAAATCCTTAAAGTTTTTGGGTGCCTTGAAATCGTTAAAGTTTCTGGATCTACTCCTACTGTTGCTAAATTTATTGTATTTATTATTTATTTATTTATCATTTATTTGATTGTTTGTATTTTAACATAATTATAATTATCTTCTTTACAATGACATAGTACTCCTAGTGTGTCCTTCTACTACTATCTCTGAGAAACAAAAATTGGTCAAGCAAATTGATTACTCATTTATAATATATGTAAAATTGGAAAAGAGGGGCAGAATATACGAATTGTGGAAAATACCCTTTATTATTTATATCATTTATAAAATACAAAAAAAAAGACATATATATATAGCGACAGACATGTGAAGCCATCGCTATTACTATAACTTAGTCACATTCTGTCACCCATTCATATAAAGTTGTTGCTAATACTTTTACTAAAGAGACACTTATCCATACTAATACTAATTGGTTGAGATATTTAGCGACTCTTTATCCATCACTAAATCTATAAATAATTTTAATTTTTAAATATTATTTTAATTAATATAAATTAAAATTTTAGTTTTAACAGTAATTCTATTTATACTAAGAATCCTATTATTTTCAAAAAAAAAAATCCTATTACAATTTCTAATCTATAAATTTAATCATATTAGTATTATTAATATCTTTAAAAGTTATTTAATTTTTATAATAAAATTAATAAAAAAGAAACCTTAAACACTAAATATCACTTCCACTAAGTTATTTTTTTAATTATTCTAAATATTTACAAACTTATAATATTAAATTTTATTTTATATATATATAAAGAGGGAAAGAGGGGGAAATAATATGATAGACAAAAACACCCTTAACATAATTGTAAAATTACCATTAAAAATTAACTATTTAATTAAATAAAAATTTATGTTTATATCAATAGATATGAAATCTAATTCTAGTCAATTACAACTATTTTATTTATTACAAATTTGTAACTTTATTTTAAATATTACTAATGAATAAAATTTAAATAAATATTAAAATCGAGAATTTATATTTTTCAATTCAAGTATAACAACTACTTATTAATTATAAATTTATAGCCATTTTCTAAAACAATTATTGATATTGTTAAATTTATAACTTTAACCAAACTTAGAATTTATCTACATATATAAATAACTGTTTATTTATTTATTTATTTTCATTAAAAAGAAAAAATTGATTTTATATTCTTGAATTATTTTCAGCTATAATAAATTAAAACATAATTTTTATTGAAAATGTTAATAAAATTATTAGAATTTCATTTGAATTTTGACTAATTTAGGTAAATAGAATAAAGCTAACACTAATTTACTAATTTTGCAATCTTGATAAAACTAACCAAATTAAAATCTTAAATAAAACTGAAAAAAGAGTTTAGATTTTTTTTTATTATTAATAAGGCCTATGTTCAAGTAAAATTTGATTTTTTTATGTCGATAAAATATTCTAATTTATAAATATGTTTAAAAAATTTAATAAATACTATTCATAAAAGCTATTTAGACTTTAACTATTTGGATAAATAATTATTTAAAATAAAAATAAAGTTTATTTTTTATTAAAATATAATAAAATATTATAAATATCAAATTTAAATGGTCATTCATTTTAAATTTTATCTATTTAAATAAGTTTTATATTACTGTTATATAATTGTTGAAATGTATAAGCATTTAAAGTTAGATTAAAGAAATAATTAATATATAATTATAATACCATCTTCATAAATTATATAATTTAAGTTTTCATATATTTATGATATATAATTTTTTGTTATAAATATTTCAATTTATTAATTTTTTTAATTTATATTATATAAAATTAAATAAAAATTTATAAAATCTATCTAAATATTAACCGAACTTTATATTTATAGTTTTATATTTTTTTAATAATTAATTAATAAATATAACAGTATGAATTGAATAATTTATGAATTGATCAAATTGTTTTTATAATTTTTTAATTTACAATAAATAATAATTATTATATTAAAATTTTAATCTTATTATAAATCCTATTTTAAAAATACTTATAAATATCATAACTCGAAGTAATTTTAGCCGAAGCAAGATTGTATCGCGCCAGCTTCCACAATTGAGTTGTTCCCCCAAGTTTCTTGTCTCTGTTTTGTATATAGACACTTCTTTATTAGTAATGTTTAGTTTTATTCAAAGAAAAGGTAACAATTTTAGCTTGATTTAAAAGTTTTTTTAATCCTTAGTTAAAATTGATTTAAATTAATTAAGAAATATATATTTAACTGTCGGTCTCTTTTTCAGTTAATTAAAATATTATAATTTTACTATCAATCTATTTCAATTTTACTACTGAGTAAAACAACAAGAACGTAAAATCAAGTTAAAATTTTTAAAAATAAAAAAGAAAATTCACTATTACGGCAAAAAGTTAAAAAAATTAATCTTTTTATTATCAAGATTAATTTAATTTTTCAAAAATTAAATAATAAAAAAACTTAGAGAACATAAACTATTATACCTAATAGGATAAATATTTTAAATCTTGCTTTGACAAAATGAAAGAGGTTATTAATAAATAAGAATACATTTTATTAATTACACGTATAACTAAGATATAAGGAAAATGTTTTTTAAATGTTTTCATATTTATAATTTAAATACTTGCTTTAGTTTTCTTAATTTTGTGGTATTATTACACCTACTTTGAAATACTTTTTTTTTATTAATTTTAAGATTTATTAGTCAATTCAAATGAATTTTTTTAAAAATATATATATAATTAAATCACAAATTCGTACAATAAATATGGATAATGTGTGATACACTTTAAAATAATAATAATAATAAATACTAATGACCTAAAAGGAATAGACCGTTGAAATCTTGTCCAACGCTTCATTTATGCTAGCGGCATTTTTGGAGATTACTGGAGATTTTGTTGTTTTAAGTCTTTGTAGGGACAGTGTCTTTGCTTTTACAACTGGCCATTTAGGCATCCTTTTCTACTTTTTTTATTTTCTTTGTCCCTTTAGCTCTTTTAAATTGATGGAGAATAAGACCTATCAAACTTGGAGTCCAAGACATATATATATATATATATATACACACACGCAATGATCTCAATGCAAATCATAGGAGCGTAGCCCACTTTGTTTAAAAGATTCCATTCAATCATGCAATTTTAAAATGTGAACTTGAAACATAAAGAGTTTATATGTTGAAAAGGAAACCTACATGCAAATGTAACTAAATTCAAGAAACCCATTTAAAATGTGCTTTGTCCACATCATTTACATCTTGCTTCATAGATGAGAAGAGATCATTTCAAAATGATGAGAAGAGATCATTTGAATACTACAAGATATGTAAAGGCAATTATATAAACCTTCAAAATATTTTAATGTTTACTATAACGGTAATTATTTTGTCCTAATCTGCAAGCATGGCACATGGGAAGGAATCAAAGTTCTCCAACTGGTATCCTTTAAAAAGAAAAAAAAGAAAGAAAGAAAAAGTATGTTGTTATTATAAATATAAATTTATATGAGAATGGAGTTAATAATCGTTGAATTAAATATTTGTATTTAAATTCATATATTTATTATACTCACTTTAATTAATTATATATATATATATTGATATAAATATTTAATTTAAAAGTTATTAAATTGTGAGATGCAAAAAAAAAAATTATTGCACTTACTAATAAAATTTATGATTTTTTTATAAAATTGCGAGATTTTATATTTAGCAATTTAAAATTTATTGCTATATTCATTAATTTGCAATTTATTTTTTTTTCGAAAATGACTATTGGATATCAGTTGAAACAAGAACTTTCCAACATTGAATTGAAATTTATTGATACAATAAATGATTTTATTACAGCTGGTTGTGCACAATCAAATTACTAAAAGAAAGGACAGAAAATTATTCAAACCCAACACACTTAATTAAACCAAGAACAGTAAACAAGAAAAAAAAATCCTTCAGCTATTCACCACTGCACACTGCTTCCTAATCTCACCAGTGGAGCCAGTTTTGACATTGATTCTGCCCATTTTCTCCATGGAAGTAGCAAATTCAGAATAGAAATTCTGCAGTGAACCACTGAGAAGCTGGTTGATCGTAGCCAATGTAGCAGAGTTTGTGGTCAAGGCAGAATCTGATTGGAAGAGTCCCCTTCTCTTGAGCAAATTAGAATAATAGCTAAGATCAAATGTTTTCCTACTTCCAGGATCCATCTCAACAATGGTGGTATTATCATTAGGTGTTGTGCACTTCCTTGCCTTGAGATTTGCAGCATATTCGCTATCCAGAGCAGGGTCCTGATCCCCTACTCCTGTGAAATTGTACAGGCGATTTGAGAATGACGGACAATGAGCTATCCCAATTGTGTGTGCACCTGAAAGCAACACCAAGTCTTTTAGGTCGAGTCCCACGTTAGTAAATAGTCTTTGGAGATTGGTAAAGTTGCTTGTAGGAGCTGGGATGTTCGCCAAGGCCTCTGAGGCATTTGAGATTGTTCCATCTCTTCTTCCTGTTGGAACTTTCCAGGAAGGACCACCCTGTTGAAACCCAAAAATGTAAAATATTGAGCAAAATCTGTAATGTTTTGATGGCTTTGGAAATTAATTTTGTACTCCTTACAGTAGCTACGATGGAGTCCCTTGCGACCAGAGCAATAATATCTGCACAAGAAACCACACCAGGACACTCTGCTTCCAGCAAGCTCTTAACTCTATCGATGAAATCAAAGCCTCTCACTGTTAGATTTGGAGTTGCAGATTTTTCAGTTTGATTGGTTGATGTTGAGTTTATAAGCACAGATGCATCACAACCCTGCAATTAAACCAAAATATAATTAACTTGAAAATAATTCATAACCAAAAGCTGAAAGATAAGCAAACAATTAAGAAACTAATTTACTCTGACAAAACAATCATGGAAGTGCATTCTGATAAGGGTTGCTGCCAGTGATGGAGCATTATGAATATGCTGGTTAACAAAATCTTGCACAATCTGCTCAGCTCTTGGGCAGCTTTGAGCATAAAAACCCAACTGAAGCTGAGCTTCAGTTGAGCCTATATATGCTAAAATTGCAAAGACAAATATCCTTAAGAGTCCCAAGCCTTGCATGTTTTTTGTTGGATTGGGAGTTCAGATATGAGAGGCTTCTATTTATGTAGTGGTGATGCCCAACATTAGATAAAAGATTTACAGGCCTTAATTTGTGCAACAAGAAAGGGACCATAGAAATAAAAATTGCCGACCTAGCTAACCAACATGTGCTAACTACAATTGCTTTATATAATATAATACATCACCTCTCTCCCTTCGTCAGAGGTCAGGTTTTATGGTTTATTTGAATTATTCTTTTAGTATATTAATTAAAAATTAATTTTAAATTAAATTTGAGATATTTAAGTCATATAAACTATAAAACACTTAAAAACAATTTTTAAAATTGGATTTTAACACTATTTAAATGGGTACTTTCTAAAAAGAAAAGCTAAATAAATTAATAAAATTACATATAAATTTTTATTAAAGAGGATCAAAATATGTCTAAAATAGACAAATTTCAAAATCAATCCATTTTTTGAAGTTAGAAATTAATTACTCATTAAGTGTTAGGCATATGAATGGGGTCATCAGAAGAATCCCATGAATTTGAGGTTGACTGGAAATTATATATGTACTAAAATGGTGCCTATTTCACTGTCCTATTTCACTGTTTTTTAACAGTGTTTTTTTTATTATCTTTTAATTTTTTTTTAAAGATTTCTTTAAAAAAATATTTTTTAAGATTATTTATACTTTTTGCACAGTATAGATAGACAATTTTACACTTAAATTTTTTAAAATAATTGTCATATCACCTCAATTTTTAAAATATTTCATGATATACTTTAATTTAGATAAAGTGAAATTAAAATATTGTTAACGATGTATTGATTAGGATTTAAATAGTATCTTAAATTTATTTTATAAAAATTAAGATGTGTTATGAAATGTTTAAAAAATTTAAGACGTTAGAAAATTTTTTTAATAAAATTCATGAGTAAAGTTATATTTTTCACTATTTTAAAATGATACTTTTAAGTTGTTCACAGAAATAGTGTTTTTATTTTTAATTCTTTTAAATTTTTTTTTTTATTTTTTACATAAAAATTGCCCGTCCATCCTATGTTTCATCTATGACTTTAACACACCCAAACATTTTTTTTGAACTAGTTTTTTAAAAAATTTTTAAAGTGTTTTTAATTTCATTTTCTTTTAATTTTTAACCTTAAATATGACATGTATAATCATTTAATTTTTATTTGAATTTTCTTTTATTTAATTATTACATTTATATTAATTATTTTTTTTGTTAAAGTAACTTTAAATGACTTTACGTATATTATAACATTATAAATCATACTTAAAATCACTATTTATAATAATAGTAATAGTAATTTTAAAAATAATTATATTATTTTTGTCGTTCATTTTATCATAAATAATAATAATAATAATAATAATAATCTTATTGCAAATTACTATAAAATACAAAATAATAAAAAAAATTAATTAATTAATTTATAAGACTCGTGAACAGCTTCACTTATTAAATATACGTTGACAATAGAATGTGGAGGATTTGTTTGCAAATATGATGGATTTATGGAAAATTTTCCTATTATTTTTATCATTTTCTTGGTCATGTAAAAGTGTCCTTCAAGTTTGAGATAATGATTTCTATTTTAAGATCAAGAAATCATTTTCCCAAATTTTTAATTGACAATTATTAATTTTTTTTATGTACCCACTTAGACTCTTAATCAACGGAACTAATTAATTTTTTATTTATTTTTTAATAATAAATTTAGTTATTTTAAATTGATATTTAATATCATATTAAATAATAAAAATAATTCAATTTTCAAATATATTTTTCATAAAAAATATTTTCCATAATTAAACCACTTTTTGTAAAATAAATGAAGCCGTTGTAGTTTTATGAATGGGGTAATCACAAGAATCCCATAGAATCGTTAATTTGAGATTGACCCAAAATTATATATATTAAAATGGTACCTAATTTCATTGTTCTTTTGTGATTTTTCATTTTTTTTCTCAACTTTTAATTTTAAATTTTTTTAAATTATTTTTATATTCACTCGTCACAGGAACAATATTTATCCTTTTTTTTTTTAAATTTTTTACTCCTCTTGTATAAAAGTGACAGTCCATCAAATACTCTATTCCCTCTGTGACTTACCACACACCTAAACACCCTTTTTTTTTTTAAATATATATTTTTTAATTTTTAATTTTAATTTTAATTTATTTAAAATTTTCAATCACTTAAACATGACTTATATAATTATTTATTTTTTAATTTCCTTTATTTAATTACTAAATTTTTATTAATTATTTTTAATTAAAATAACTTTAAATGATTTTTTTGTATTACAAATTTATATATACTAAAATCATAATTAAAATCACTAATTATGGTAATAGTAATAATGCAAATAATTATATTTTTTTATCTTTTCTTTTATCATAAAAATAGTAATAATTTTTTAATTATTAAAAATATAAAAAATAAATTAATTTATAAACACGCAGCTATTCGTGAACAGCTTCATATATTAAATATATGCTGCCATTAGAACGTGGAGGATTTGTTTGCAAAGATGATGGATTTGGTGAAAATTTATTTTTTTTTATCAAAATTACGACAGCTAATGTCTTTTTTAAGTAAGAGTACAGAGATGAGATATGAGAGGCAGTGAGAGTGAGACAGTGAGATCTGAGGATTTTTAAGTTCACCTGCTCTGCGATGGCTAATGCTGGACACCTCACTCCTTTTGTCAATAATTGGGTCAAGTACTCATACCAATTCTTTTATGCATCACACATATAACATATATTATTCATCACACGGAACATATAATCCAATTCTTTTTATTTTCTTCTTGGACAATGTGTGAGTAAAGTACACCAAACACTTATTATGGTGGCAATTAAAGTTTCTATTGGCAGCTAATGTGCTATCACAATCACAATGTGTCGGTCGGATTATTTTTATTTTTTTATATATAAAAAATTTCATTTTATAAAATAATGAATAAATAATTTAAATTTTATTTTTTAGATAAGTTTTAATTATTTAATTATTAAATTATAATAACTATTTTTTACAATAAGCAAAATAATGATTTAATTTATAGTTAATAAAATCAAATAATATAATATTGACTAATAATTTAATTATTGAATATAATTTTCTTAATCAAATACCACAGTTTTAAAACTTATCGAGCTCTTTTCTTTAAAGAACTATAAACAACGAAAAAAAAAAACTGTATTTGTTGGGTGACTAGTCTAATTTTTAATGAAGATATTTAAATAATTGAGAAAATTAAAAACATGCCACGTACCAAAATCAAAATGAAATTTTTTAGAAATGAAATATTAATAAAAAAGTGTTGTTTTTCTTTGTATAACTAATCATGTAATGAAATAATAATAATAATAATAATAATAATAATAATAATAATAATAATAATGCAAAATTAGTTTTTGATCTCTTAGTTATATCATAATTAACATATTTTTAGAACTTAACAGTTTAGCTCCTGTGTTTTATTTCCTTCAAAATGAAAGTCCTTTCCCAAAGGTTGCCGTTAGTCAAATATAAAATGACCATATTACCCTTAATTAAATTAATAATATTTTAATTAAAGCTAAATCCCTAATAAACTTAGTTGCCTCTCTATTCATGGTTGCTTCAATGCCTTTGCTTCTTAATAATAATAGAAAGAAAGTTCGTATCGTTTTAACACCTGCATACGAGTGATTTAGAAGAAAGAATCGAAGAATAGCTTTGTTTCTTTCTCTCCATCTCTACCTGCGCATGCGTGTACGTGTGCCGAGGTGGCTGTCTTGTCCGGGCTAGTTTAGCCATCAAAATTTTCTTACAAAACTAAATTAACGTCCCTTGTAGCTTGACAATAATTGATTCGATTTTATATATATATAATTTTTTATTTTACTTTTTTTTTCAAAAAGTGAAAAATCTAATCTTATCATTTTAACTATAAATTAGACGCTCAATTATTAAACTATTAAATTAAAGACAATTTTATATTTAACATAAATATTTAATCTTAAAAGAATTAAATTGAAGAAATAAATTTATTATAATTATTATTATTAATAAGATATATAATTATTTTTTGAGTTTTTATCTATAAATTTAAACTTTTAGATTAAATAATTTTATAACATAATATCAAATTCTTTCAGATCAAAAATTTTAAAATTTAAACCTAATCACTTTATTTATTGATTAAATATTTCAGCATAAATCAAAGACTATTTAACAAGCACATGAATTTAAAAGCCATAAAATCTTGTGCGCACACATTTAAAGAACTATCAATTATGTTCACAAACAAGGGACAAGGAAAAATATCTTGGTATGATGAAAAGAATAAATTTCAAATGAATCAAAACTCTCAAAATTCTAATCTTAATAGATTTATTAAAATTTTTTACACATTATTAAAATAAATAAAAATTATAATATTTATATTATCAATATCATGAACTTTGAAATCAAAGCTTATCAGTACTAACTCTTTAATATCACTACAACTCTTATAAAATATTGCATTTAAATAGCACCACAAAATTTTTAAATGGAATCATAATTAAACCCATAAAAAATAGGTTAATAGTATCTTACAATAAAAAGTATAACAAAAAGCTTCCGAGTCGCAGCTAGTTATTAATAACTTCATTTAAATGTTTCAGACCCAATTTGGTTAGCTGCAACAACAGTATTCTTAGTGGACCAATAGTTTAAAAGACTTCTCAACAGGCTTAATTAATGCCAAAACCTTCAAATTTAGTTGCTGATTATTAGCATTTATGGTGCATTAATTTGATTTAAAAGATTATTATTTTGCATTTAAGATCTTCAACCACTCTTCCTTTTTCATTACCATTATCTTCTTTTTGTTTTGTTTTCTCACCTTTCTAAAATTTGAATATATATATATATATATATATATATATATATATATATATATATATATATATATATATATATCTTAAATACTTTGTGATTTAATCTCACATTATGACATATGAGATATAATAATTTAATTTTTATCAATATAATATTTTATATTTTTTTTCGTTAATAAATACAGTTCAAACTATTAATTATTATTAAATAACGTTAATATGATGAATATGTGAATAACATATGACAGTTGTTTTGCTTACGTAGCATTTATTATGTGGCAAACACACGGTGACCTGTATCATCATTTAATGGTAATTAATATTTTAGACCATATTTATTAATGTAAAGAAACATAAAGCATTAAATTGACAAAAATTAGACCGAGGAAAACACAAGGTATCATATTAACAAAAATTAAATAATGGTCCTTAATGTGTCAAAATGCAAAATCATATAATATTTTTTTTAACTTTTCAAAAAAAAAGATTAATTAATTTGATTTAAAATATTATTATTTTGCATTTCAGTTCTTCAACTACTTTTTCTTTTTTATTACGATTATCTTCTTTCTGTTTTGTTTTCTCTCCTTTCTAAAATTTGAATATATATCTCAAATGCTTTGTGGTTCAATTTCGCATTATGACACATGAGATATAATAATTTAATTTTTATTAATATAATACTTTGCATTTTTATTCGTTAGTAAATATGATTCAAATTATTAATTATCATTAAATGACATTGATATGATGAACATGTGAATAACACATAACAGATGTTGTGCCTACGTGGCATTTATTATGTGGCAAACACGTGTCGCCATGTGTTTGCCCTATTATCTTCATTTAATGGTAAATAACAGTTTAGACCGTATTTATTAATATAGAAAAATACAAGGTATTAAATTGACAAAAATTAGATGGAGGAAAACACAAGGTATCATATTAACAAAAATTAAATAATGGTCCCTAATATGTCAAAATGCAAAATCATATAATATTTTTTTTAACTTTTCCAAAAAAAGATTAATTAATTTGATTTAAAAGATTATTATTTTGCATTTCAGTTCTTCAACTACTTTTTCTTTTTCATTACGATTAACTTCTTTCTATTTTGTTTTCTCCCCTTTCTAAAATTTGAATATATATATGTAATATATATATATATATATATATATATCTCAAATACTTTGTGGTTTAATTTCGCATTGTGACACATGAGATATAATAATTTGATTTTTATTAATATTATATTTATATTTTTCTCCGTTTGTAAATATAGTTCAAACTGTTAATTATCATTAAATGACGTTGATATGATGAACATGTGAATAACACATAACAGATGTTGTGCTTACGTGGCATTTATTATGTGGCAAACATGTGTTGCCATGTGTTTGCCCTGTTATCATCATTTAATGGTAATTAATAGTTTAGACCGTATTTATTAATGTAGAAAAACACAAGGTATTAAATTGACAAAAATTAGATGGAGAAAAACACAAGGTATCATATTAACAAAAATTAAATAATGGTCCCTAATGTGTCAAAATGTAAAATCATATAATATTTTTTTTAACTTTTCCAAAAAAAAAATTATGTAAGTAATTTAAAATTCATAAATTAAATTACATAATTATATTTTTCTTTAGTAATATAAATTTTTGGATATCTTGAATTATATAAATATAATTTATAATATTTTAAAAACATAAAAAATAACTATTTATCAATAAACATAACTTAATTAGTCTAATTATTTCATTTACAAATTTTAATAGAAACTTTTATAGAAAGCGTTCGGTATAAAAATAAAAAATTGAAAGTTAAAAGTTACTCATATAAATTTTAAGGAATTAATTGATAAGGGATAAAAAATAATTAATGATAGAATAATTAATGGTGTTTGATATGAGATTAATGGAAAAAAAAATTACTTCATTTATTATGTTTAAAATTTACATCCTCCAAATATTGATTTAAAAGAATTATTAGTGAGGAGTTCGAAAAATAAAGATGACGTATGAACCAAAATCCATTGAAATTTTCAATAATAATAATAATAATAATAATAATAATAATTATTATTATTATTATAATTATTATTATTATTATTATTTCCTTTTAAATTTCACTTCAAACTTATTTTCGGTTCAAACTTATTTTTACACCATAATCATACACGCAATAAAAGGAGTTATGAAACATGATTTGGTTATTTTATCAAGTACATGAAATAAAGTTTTGGCTGAATACATAAATTTATTATTGAATTTTGTAAAAAAAAAATTCTTATAACATTCTAAACATTTAAAACGTCTCGTAACACATCTCAATACTTGTAAATATTTTAGAGATATTTTAACTTCTGTAAAAATAAAATTAAGATATATTTCAGATCTTAATAAATAAATCTTCACATCAGTATGATTAAAATTCACGTTCAATTTTAAAAATATCTTAATTTCACTCTATAAGAGTTGAGATGTATTATGAAATATTTTAAAAATTTAAGATGTTACGAAATTTTTTTATAAAGTTTAAGCGCAAAGTAATATAATTGAGATGTGAAAAACTGTGGCTAGAATCCTTCAATAGAGAAAAAAAAATGACTATCTATGAGTTGTTACTACATGTTGTTAAATTCATGAATTTAGATTTTATTAAATATTTTATTTAATAAATTTAAAAAATGTAAAAATTTAAATTTTAATTAAATTGAAAATAAATATAAAACTAAAAAAAGTAGAATAATTTAGATTGATAATATTAACTATAAATTAATAATTTTCTGTAATATTCTCATTCATTTTAAATTTTAAATTTAAAATTGTTTTTATCAGTCAAATAAGATATTTTTTAAATTTATAAATTTGAAATTCAATATTTGAAATTCAAATTTTAAATCTAAATTCATGAATCTCAACGCAACCTGAATTTATTTATAATATATTTAATTTACATTAAATTTTAATTTTATGTGAAAATTTAAAATATAATATCACTTAATATTTAAAAATTTGCAATTTCAATGTCATCGCAGTTAAAAATTTTAGCGATCATTCAAAATGATTAATTTTCTTAATTTAAACTTTAAACTTTGATATTAATTTTGATTTTAATTATCAGATTTGTATTTGAAATTGTTTAAATAAAATTAAAATTTTAATTTATAAAAATATTTTTAATAAGTCTAGCCTAATTTTATCTGGTGATTAAAAACATATCATAAATACAAGTTCGAGTCTCACTCCTACAATTTATTTACTAAAAAAATATTTATAATGAAACCGGTGGAATTTCATTAACAAAACATATTTTGTCAAATTTAAAAATTCATATTTTGTCAATATTAACAAATTATTTTAATAATTCATATATTTTTATTTTTAAATAACTTGATTTTTAAAATTGAAATAAATATAAAAATTGATGATTAAATTAATAAAATTAAAATAAAAAATGCAAATTTTGGTTTTAATTTTTTTAACCATTTAGCATAACATTTATATAGATTTTTCATATTGTTTGCTTGGGAAACAACTTGGTTGGCTATCAGCTTAAGAAATATGGGTATGTCAAATACTAAGGGTATCAATTGTGCGCTTTCTAACTTCTATTAAACAGTTACGAAAACTTGACTAAACTGGACATAGTTTGGTTAAAATCTCACTTTAGATTGATCAATTAAAGTAACAGAAATTGTATTGATTGCTGAAAATTTGAGTACAAGGCTTGAAAATTAAATGTAAAGTTTGAAAAATTAAAAGACAGATAAAAATAAAAATAGATTGCTAGAGTCTGTTGTTGTTGTTGTTGAATTGGTTGGGGGTTTTTCCCATTGCATAGCATAAAGTATTTATGGCAGCAGCTGAAACATTTCAGAACCTACACCACTTCACGTCTTGCACATATGATAGTCTTTATCCACTATTAATAGCTATACATAACTTCCCCTGTAATAGGTAACCTCCACTAACTTTTCATCTCCATAAATCCCCACTAGTAGGCAACTTCAATTAATTGTTAACTTCGAATAAATAACCACAAAAAATAATTAATATTTAATTCAAGGCGCATAATTAAATTAATAAAACAAAATTAATTAAATTAATTTAACAAAAAAATCAATTTAATTAATCATGGGCCTAAACACAAAAAATTATATTTTTAGTGTATACAATGCCCCTTGCACATGCTTATCAGGCTATTCCATGTGAAATTTTAATTTTTCAGATTTTTCCTTTAACTCCCCTACACCTGCATAACTCACCTAGGTAACAACTCCTCTACCTCATACGTTTAGGTCAACATTCAAGTTAGTACAGCTGTTTCATCTCCATGTAAGAAATTGAATTTCAAAATGGCGGCACTTTCTCTAAAGTTTCCACTTTCAATAAAGATAATAATATTCCAAGAACATTTCACTTTTATCCATCATATCATCATCTTCACAATTATCAAAGCCATTTTTTATATTTCCAACGCTATCTTTTCCACAAAACTGCATACCATAAAACTCTCTCCATAAAATTTCTACTTAATTTTTCATTCTCTTAAATCTCTACTCATTTTTCTTCCTCTCTTCTTCTTCTTCTTTATACGTAATTTTTCATCTTTCTTTTCTTTTTCTTCTTCGGTTTGCTTCTCTACCTTTGGCGTGCCACTCCTTCACCAAAACCCACCACTGTCAATTGATTCGAAGGTCTGAAGGCCTCCTAAGCTAGTCACCTAGCCTTCCACATGAGTTCTTATGCTCTCTTGGTGTTGCCCGATGCCATTTTAAGTACTTTCTCTACTCCATTTTCTTGATTCATACTTCTTGAACCATTTCTTGACTCTAATAGCCATTTCTTGGTTAAATAGATATTGGGTCTTATTTGGGCATTGTCAATTTGTTGAGAATTTGAACGAATTTGAGAAAATTTGGAAAAAAGTTACAGATACCTTGAATTTTGCTATTTTGAGAATGAATTTGGTACCTTTGTGTGGTTTGAGCTTTATTTGTGCACTTGGATGTAATGGGTACTCTGTTGATGCTTGCGATGTAATGAGTACTCTGTTGATGCTATGTTTATCTTTAGATTTTGTATTTTGAAAATTCTATTTACCGCACTTGACATAGCACCTGCTACCTCATCTGGTACTACACTTAGTGTTACGCCTACCACAGCACCTGCTGTGGCACCAGCTGTAACATCTGGTACGGCTCCTATTGCAGCACTTGGTACGGCACCTGGTATGTGTAACACCCCTAAGTTCGGTAGTGCGTTCTGCTATTCCGGTGACCAGTGTTGTCCGGACAGCTAGGATGCCTAGAACTACACTTCGATATGAGTGAGAAGACATAAAATAATGAAATACAAGAAAAGAAAATACAAGAAAAACAAAGGAAAAATAATAGCAAAGAAATATGATCAAGTTAAGCGAGCCGGGAAACCTAATGATGGGTGACCGCACTGGGAAGTCACGGCGTGGACCGTTGACTAGCCCTGGACTGCGGGGAACCCTGGAAAACATTTTTTAAGACTTAAATAGACCCTTATAGAAGAATAAATATCATTAGAAAGATCAAAGAAAAATTAAATAATTAGTACAAAGAAAAGTGAGAAATCGAAAAACAGACAAAAACCGGTGTTACCGAAAAATTGGGAATGCAACCCGAACAGGGGCATTATGGTCATTTGACATCCCGAATTGTCTTTTGACCTAAATGTCCATTAAAAATAAATAATATTACACTTAGAAAATGAAATGCAAAATTAAATTGGTGGTACCTAAAGTGAATAGCAAGAATTAAGGGTTAATGTGGAATAAGTGAAAGTTAAACATAAAATATGATTTAACCTAAGTAAGTGGACCACTAAAGGAATAAATTAAAGATAATGGGGCAGGTGTACACTCATTTTATCATCTGCAATTCATCTTTCTCACTTGAATTCAACATTGCCGAATTGAAGGAAAGGAGAAAACCTCCATGGGCGTTTTCATGCAACCTTCATCCACTCCCTCATTTCACCTCTAAACACTTAGGTTCCTTCATGAAAAATTGTCTACACATCATAAGGAAGAGTTTGATACCAAATTTAAGAAGTTTAATCAAGGTTTGGCAAGTTCCAACCATAAGGTAAGTTAACATTTTTGAAGATAGCTTTGTTAAACTTTGTGTTCATGTTATGGGTGTTGGTTTTGTGAAGAAAAATTTTAAGTTTGAAGAGTTATTGAGATGTTCATTTTGGACAGCCATGGAGTCATGTAATTGATGAAATAATTGTGCATATATTTGATGAGAAATGATGTTGGTTATGGTGATTTAATATCCTAATAAATTACTTCATATGTATATAGTGATTTTTGCACTTGGATGGAAATTGATGAATTGTGGGATACTTTGGTGTTGAGGAAATTTTCGGCAGCCTTGAGATTCTTGGATAAATGTATATGTTCATGAAGGTATTGGCAGAATATTGACCTTGAGAATTGATGGATATGTGTAAAGATTAATTGTGTAAAGTGTATGTAAGAATTAGTGATGTTTAGGTCTGTATATGATTGTATTTAGACTTTGTAAATGTGAGCTTTAATTGGTGTATTAAGGATGTTTGTAATCTTCCCAAAGTGATGTTAATGTAAAGTGGGATATGGTTTTGGTAATGAACCAAAACAGAAATGGTAAGGGAAGTGAACATATAGTAAGGTACATGTGTAATTGATGTGTGTTTAAGCATGGTAGTTAAGGGCAGTATGCATTTTAGTCAATAACTTTAGATGTGTAACCTCAATTGGTATGAGACCAATTGGAGGTGAAACTAGGCACAAAATGTGCCAACTTTCATTGAGAAAGCATACCAAAATTCTGCTTGCAAGGTGATATGAAAAATGACCAATTCGGATTAAGTGCAATTGAGACCTAAAAACTGACCAATTGGGCAGCAGTTAGTGTTTAGGCCATAACTCACTCAAAACAGGTCCAATTGACCTGAAATTTTAACCATGAATAGTTAAGACCCATACCTACAAGTCTTATGAAGACACCAAAGCCCAGAAATGACCAGAAGTAAGTCAAAAAGCTTGCACAAGTTCGGGTCCAAAAACTGGCCGAACCAAAGTTGACCAAATTGACCTAAAATTGACCTAATTTGATGCCATTTGACCAGCAATAGTATAATGACCATAACTTGGTCTACTTAACTCGGATTGACCTAAAATTTTGCCCCGCGTGCAATAAGACATAGATCTACAAGTTTGTAGTTTTGACCGAAACCCGAAAACTGAGGGAACTAGGTCGTCTGGTTAGGTCAAACTAGTATCCCGGAATCCAGCAATTTGCAATAAAATGCAAGGAAACGCAGTATACATAGAAATGAGTTTGGTAAAACGTACCAACCCTAAAACCCTATCGAATGTGACGTATTAAGGACACTAAAACCTAATTTACCTAAAACGCATCGAGGGTCGGTATATTAGGTAATTGAGCAAATAATAGCCTTCAGTGAATTACTTATCGAACATTATCGTTAGAGACAGTTTAATTTAGTACTGAAACACTTCAAATTGTGTTTCTCAGTTATCAAAGACTCAGGAAAAGGGAAGGAAACACTGAGTCCAGACCAGGAGACAATTATCAGAGGTTTGTGCACAACGGCTATTTCTTTTGAATTTTTCAATTGAAATGAATTATGACTATTGTACATTATTGTTTTAAATTGTGTTTGTGCACAACTAGTTTTCAACTGATTTTGTTCTGAATAATATTTCATATGATAAATTGTATGTTATTGTTTTAAATTGTGTTTGTGCACAATATTTATTTCTTTTGAATTATTTTCAATTGAAATAAATTATGACTACTTGTATGTTATTGTTTTAAATTGTGGAAATGTACTTGAATGGATATTTATTGCTTGAAAAGCAGTGTAAATGATTTGATGGATACTATTGATTGAAAAGCACTGTAAATGGTTTTTATGGAAATTAAAGATAATTATGAATTGTGTTGCCATTTTGTGAATGAAATTATAACTTTGGAAATTTATTGGATTCTCACGAATCATTTGAATAAAATGTTTGGAATTGATTTTGTGTTCACACTTAGCATGACAATATCATATCATTCCTTCTCCATTTATGGGGTTGTGATCGTTTATTTTCCTTCTCCATTTATGGAGTCGTGATCGTTTATTTTTCTTCCTATCTGGTTTACCAGTTGAGGTGATCGGATGAGTACTCATTATATAGCTAGCTCCTTTCCTCATTGATTTTGATTAGTGGGGTTGTGATTGCTTTGTCGTGGTGTACAATGCGACATTGATCGGAAATTTGTGTCATGGCTTAAGTTGTGAATGAATTGGCAACACTGTATTCTTAACTTATTCGACTAAATTGTGTTGTTATGCGATTTGATAATTTGTGAAATGAAGTTAAATTCTTATTGACATTTACTGTCTTTCGAATTTAACTATGTTTTGATTATTGAGATTTATTGTGAGATTGTGAAATGAATTTAAACTCTTACTGACATATACTGTCTTTTGAATTCAACCATGATCTGACTTACTGAAATTTATTGTGATATTGAGAAATGGAATTTAAATTCTGGTTGACAATTATTGTCTTGAATTTAACTATGGTTTTTAAGTATCCACTATTTATATGATTTATGAATTGTGATTTAAATTGTATTTGGTTAATGTTGTGCACCACTGAGACATTGTCTCAGCGATAGTTTTTTATTACTGTCGCAGGTAGACAGACCGACAGGGCAGCAGATTAGGCTGCTAGTGCTCCAGTGAGAGACTACCGGGTATAATGAGTATACCAGTATTTGGTATTTTGTAATGTAATGTATGTTCACTGTATGTACATATTATTTTTGATTTGAGCAGTTGTAAATTCAAATTGTACCTTGCAGTTGTAAATTAATTATGAGTTATTTTGGCTTGTAAAAATTGTATTATATTTTCTTTATCTCAGTCTTTGAAAAATTACTGTGAATTTGACTTGAGAAATATGTTGTGTTGAGAAAAATGTTGAAGTTGGGATTTGGAAATTTATTGAAGTGCTTTTTACAGGTTTTCTGAAGAACTGTTTTATCCAAAATACAGATGGCACTCTGCCAAAATTTTTACAGAAATTCCAAAAAAAATTCAAATGTGTTAGTTCTATCACTACAATTTAAAAAGGTTTTAATACCTGTAATAGTGCTCACCACGATAAAAGAAGTAAGAAAAGTTTTTAAAATCCCTTGTAGTGTATTTGATGGGTTATCAGTAGACAGAGTTGGTAATTCATTAGGTATACTACGGGATCATGTTATGCCTTACAGAGGGGTAGGGTGTGATAGTATGGCACCTATTGTGACACTAATTACCAATATTGGTGTGGCCCCTTCCCTATTCATATCTCCTCTAAGCACCTCTGTACTAGGGCATTAATTCCTCTTCCGTACTAAAGGTCTTTGCATAATCAAGCTTTTCAATGTTTAGCATCAACCCTTTTTCTATAGTAGCCAGAGATAGTTCTCTTTATAGAACTTGTATCGAACCTCCACACCTAAGTTGAGTTATGCCATTCTATTGTATATTGTGTGTTCTGTAGGTTCTGTGTCCATTATTTTTCAAAGATTGGCCTTAAAACTTATTGACCAATTTTCTATACCTCAAAATTTTTCCTTGATCAATTACTACAATTTTTATGTGAAGGATATGAACACTTCCTTATCATGTGCCGATACCACCTTTCTCCTTTAGAAATATTGAGGAGTTGTCTATCCACACTTATTCTAAAGCTACCAATTGACTTTAAGCTTCATCCAAGGATTTTCTACATGCTATAGTCATATATTTTGATGTAATAAGTTTAGCACACATGTAAATACTTGGATATTTATTGAATAATAAATGTTTTAGCTTTTATTTACGAATACCAATGGCCATAAGGCCTACTTGTCACCTTCTGTCTACCTGATTACATGTGAATAAATGCTATAAAATGTTAGTTGTTATGTCAGTTTTGTCTTTACAATAATTACAAGTGAGCCTAAGAAAAGCTATGGGATCAACTATTTAGGGCTGTGGGTGGGCCTAAGAGAGGTTGTGGATTGGCTTTATGTGTTTTATGCTTGGTGTGAAGGAGCGAAAGCATGAAAAACATAAGTTTAGATCATTGAATTCAAAAATTTTTCATCTGGGGTCACGTGCATCATGCAAGATTCATTTTTATCTATTAGATTTCAATAATAAATAGCATATTAAAACTCTTTTAATATGTTTTTGGATCTACATTTGCTATTTAAGATTTTAGAATTAACATATTAATTCATTAGAATCCTAGATTAGATCAAGAATAAGTGCACTAACCTTTTTGATGCACTGCAGTGTGTTTGGCACCTTTGGTATGCGCCTAGGACACCAGATGTTGTCCCTTTAGCTTGTCCACACCAAGATCACCAATGATAGCCCCTTAAACAGCTTCTCAAGCCTTTCCAATCAATTCAAAATTCAGGTTTTGCCTTTTGAGAGATTACAGATGTATACAGGACACTAGAAATAATTTTTAGTATTTTTAATTCAAGAGAATGTTGGCTATTCTCTTTAAATTGATGAGAGATGAAGAAGAAGAGAAGGGAGAGGTGCTTTGGGTGGCGGCACCAATGAGACAAATAGCAGATTGTATTTTTTTCTTTTCAATCTTTCCCTTATATAGCTAAGTCACCACTTAAAACCCTTGCCACATGTCACCTTCTGATTGGCTCTTAGTTTAATTAACCCAATCACATTGTGCCAAGTGTCAAACTAAGATTTAATCTTATCTTTGACCGTCTTACATGATTAAAAGACAATTGGCAAGCTTATGTGTAGTGCCATGTGTCACCATTTCATGGTGCCACATGTCATCCTGTGAAATGACCAAAATACTCTTGTGACTTAATTTTGAGTTCTCAGCCCAAAATAATTATTTCTCTTCTTCTAATCAATTTATATCAAATATAAATTAATTAATTAATCTCTATTAATTAATTTCTCATAATTAAATTCATATTTAAACACTTTAAATATAAATTTAACTTATACTATGCATCCAATAACCTAGATTTGGTTTCAAGCCATGCTAGGGACTTTGCAATCTAATTGCAAACCAAACATATTTAATTAATCAATTAAACTCTTTAATTAATTAATTAAATCATATTTAATTTGGTGATTACTTGTATATGTGTGTGACTCACTAGGCTTATCACTAATTGGCAATGAGACATGATATCAACTCTTAATATCATCAGAACTCTTTCTTATCATAAATGATTTCTCTAAATCATTTTATGCAGCTCATGGACTATGGTTAACACCTAGCATTGTATACCATAGCCACCCAATCAGTAATAAGGTTCACCTTAAATGAACCTATAATCATATATTACCATGCACTAGAATCTCTCTGTTACAAAATCCCAATTCGAGCTAGAGTCATGGTTTATGTCAAACCCCATTTGCTATGAATATTATGTTCTCTTTTAATTACAGTTCTTGATTAAAAAGATTTTCTCATAAGAAACTCTTTTCTGATTAAATCTATCTGTCCTGGCCAGGAACTTGAAACATCAAGAACAATTAAATGAACATAGGATTTTATTCCTATTTACTTAGGGTAACATATTCCATCTTGATCAACACCTACTTCCATATATAACTAGTAGGAGCCAACACATGCCCATATACCCATACACAGTACAAGCATGAAAGCAGTATCAAATTCAAACCACCTATATACAAGATAACTCTCAGGTCTAAAGATTATATGCACTGATATGATTTATGACAATACATTGACAAGAGTAAACTCCATGTGCTTGTCATAAATGTCACTGGTTCGACCTACTTATCATATATAAGTGCCTATCATATTTGTTATATGGCATGAGACTCACCATTCCATCTTATTTATATCTCATATAAATACATTGGAACAAACATGAATGCAATCTTTCTAGATAAGTCATGTCCTTATTGTGAAGTATCCTCAATTGTGAACCAATTTATAATACTTTGTGCTAGAAATACTGTCACTCATATTCTTAACAACTTAAGAATAGAATTTCTAATAAAATATCAATGGACTTTTTCTATTACACATAAATATATTATGTAAACGGAAAAGTAAAAATGCCTTTTATTAATAAAATATGTACAAGATACATACTAAATGATATACTCTAGGGCATATTACTAATAATCTACCATAAGCACTAGAGCCATTCATTACAATATCTTAGACCCGTCTTCTCAAGATGTTGGTCTAACTGTGCTTGTGACAAAGGCTTAGTGAATGGATCAGCTAGTTTTTTCAGCTGATGCTATTTTCTGCATGACTACATTGCCTTGCCTAACTATCTCTCTGATAATGTGGTAGCGCCTTTCTATGTGTTTGGATTTCTGGTGAGACCGGGGTTCCTAATATCCAACAGCCTCTTTTGCAGCATCTGATGCAGCAATGTACTCGGCCTCTATAGTGGAATTAGTAATCGTACTTTGTTTGAAACTCTTCCAACTGACTGCACTTCCATTACAAATGTACACAAACCCAGAGGTAGACTTTCTATTATCGATATCTGATTGGAAATCAGAATCAGTATAACCATCCAATTGCAAGTCACCACCTCTATATATCGAGAATAAATCCTTAGTTCTTTTCAAGTACTTAAGGATATTCTTGACAGCTATCCAGTGTTCCAAACCTGGATTGGATTGATACCTACTAGTCAAACTAACAGCATGTGCTATATCCGGCCTAGTACACAATATTGCATACATCAAACTTCCAATAGCCGAAGCATATGGAATCCTGGCCATTTTATCTCTTTCTTCAGGTGTCTCTAGAGACATCTCTTTAGAAAGGTGGAAACCATGTCTCACTGGTAACAATCATCTCTTGGAATCAAGTATGTTAAACCTCTTTAACACCTTTTTCCAAGTATAGACTTTGGGATAAACCAATTATTCTTTTCGTTCTATCTCTATAGATGCAAATCCCAAGAATATAGGTTGCCTCCCCTAAGTCTTTCATGGAGAATGTATTTAACAACCATACCATTATAGTTATCAACATACCTGTGTCATTACCTATCAACAGAATATTATCCACATATAAGATAAGGAAAGTGATGGCACTATCACTAACCTTCTTATATACACATGGCTCATCCTCATTTTTGATAAAACCAAATGACTTAATGGCTTCATCAAAATGGATGTTCCAACTCCTCGAAGCTTGTTTTAACCCATAAATGGATCGCTTTAGCTTGCATACCTTGGAACCATCTTGGGATTCAAAACCTCTAGGTTGTTCCATGAAAATGTTTTCTTCAATGTATCCATTGAGAAAAGCTGTTTTGAGATTCATCTACCAAATCTCATTATCATAGTATGCAGCTATTGCTAATAGAATCCTAATTGATTTAAGCATGGCAACAGGCAAGAAAGTCTCCTCATAGTCGATTCCTTGCCTTTAGTGAAACCCTTTCGCTACTAGCCTTGCTTTATAGGTCTCTACCTTTCCATCAGAACCAATTTTCTTCTTGAAAATCCATTTATTCCCTATAGGTATAATACCTTCAAGTGGGTCAATAAGATTCCAAACTTGATTATTATATATGGAATCAATCTCGGATTTCATAGCATTAATCCATTTTGAAGAGTCTATATCTGATATAGCTTCTTCATAGGTAAGTAGATCATCTCCATTATCTACTTTTTCATGAGGAGACAACTCTTGTTCTTCTTCATGAAGGAAACCATATCTCACTGGTGGGTGAGATACCCTGGTTGATCTACGAGGAAAAACTGTAGATGTTTCATCAATAGGTGTAGGTTGACTAGATGGATCTATATCCATCTGATTTGTTAGTTGATCAGAATTCTCCAATTCTAACTCTATTTGCCTTCCTTTGCCTTATTCTTGAACAAACTGTTATTCAAAAAATGTGGCATCTCTACTTACCACAATCCTTTTGTGATGTAGGCAAATAAAATATAATATCCAAAACTATCTTTTGGATATCCAACAAATCGACCCTTTTTTGATCTGGTTTTCAATTTATTAGTGTTCAGCTTTTTGATATAAGCTGGACAACCCCAAATCTTAACATGCTTAAGACTTGGTTTTCTTCCATGCCATATCTCATAAGGTATGGAAGATACTGATTTTGATGGAATCCTATTCAAAATATGCAAAGCTGATTCTAATGCAAATCCCCAAAAGGAGATTGGCATATCAGTATAGCTCATCATACTACGTACCATATCTAATAGGATACGATTTCTCTTTTTAGATACACTATTCAGCTATGGTGTTCCTGGAGGAGTCAGATGGGAAATAATGCCATGCTCTCTTAAGTATTCATCGAATTCAGTACTCAAGTATTCACTTCCACGATCTGATAGAAGAGCTTTAATACTTTTTCCTGTTTGATTTTCTACTTCAGATTAAATTCTTTGAATTTTTCAAAGGATTCATGTTTGTATTTCATCAAATACAAATACCAAAACCTTGATTTATCATCAGTAAATGTAATAAAATAATGAAAACCGTCTCTAGCCATTTCTTTAAATGGACCACATACATCATTATGTATTAATTCCAAAATATTTTCAGCTCTTAGCCCTTATCCAACAAAGGGTGATCTGGTCATTTTGACCTGAAGGCAGGATTCACAGGTTGGAGTAGGTTCAGAACCCAATGAGGATAGAATCCCCATTTTCTCCAATTTTGCAATCCTATCTTTTGCAATATGACCTAACCTTAAGTGCCAAATATATTTTGAACTTAAGTTGATTTTCACCATGGCATTGCATTCATTTAGATCACTTGCATTCAATTTGTGCTTGTCATTATTATCCAAATAATAAAGACCATCATTCATATAACCCAAACCAACATATTTATTTTCAAAATAAATATTGCAAACATCATCTGTGAACTAAAATTCATAGCCATTTCTAGTCAAACTAGATATAGAAATGATGTTCTTAAAAGCATCAGATACATATAAAATATTATCCAAACATAAAACAAGTCTAGACATGTAAAAAGATTTAGATCCTATGGCTAAAGCTTCAACAGTTGAGCCATCGCCAATTCGGAGTCTAACATCTCGAGAACGCAAGCTGTTACTATTTGCTAGTTCCTGCATATCATAAGAAATGTGAGAACTGGCACCAGTATCTAAAACCCAAGCTGTAGATGAACAATGAGTATCATCAGAATCTAAATAACAAGATATGGACATACCTTCCGAAGGTGTATCCTTCTTGTCCTTCAGAGAAGCAAGATACTCTGGGTAGTTTCTTTTCCAGTGCCCATCCTGTTGGCAGTGGAAACACTTTCCTTTGCCTCCATCAGCTTTAGTCTTCCCTTTCTGTTTAGCTATTTTCTTGGAAGGACCGAGAATCTGAGGTTTCTTTTTCTTATTGCCCTTCTTTTTGTTCGACTTTCCAGCAGAAGCAATCAAAGCTACCTCTTTTTCTTTATTGCCCGACATATTCTTTTGCACAATAACCAGCATGTTGAGTAAACCAGCCAAGGTGCATTCCTGTTTAGTCATATGGAAATTTGTCACAAAATTCCCAAAAGACTCAGGAAGGGACTGAAGGATCAAATCCGTTTGTAGTTGGAAATCCATGTTAAAGTCAAGATGTTCCAGCTGCTCAATCAGCCGAATCATCTTATGGACATGATCTCCAACATTCTGTCCCTCAGACATCCTCATGTGAAATAGCTGTCTAGATATCTCATACCTAGCATTCCTGCTGTACTTACCATACAACTCTTGTAGGTGAAGGAGGATCTCACTCGCACTCTGCATGTTCTCATGCTGCTTCTGTAACTCGTTACTCATAGAAGCAAGCATGTAACACTTGGCTCTCATATCATGCTCCTTCCACTTGTCCAAAGTTTCATGTTCCTCTTGTGTGGCCTCTGGAGGTAAGGGACCAGGAATCTGTGAGTCTAGAACATATCCTATATGTTTAAGGTTCAAGACAAGTTTCAAATTTCTTAGCCAATCAGATAGATTAGGTCCTGTCAACCTATTGCGATCAAGTATGCTTGCAAGGATATTGGATGGTGATGGTTGTTCTGTGCTCATTATTATCGGAAAATTAACTGCAGAAAATAACCAGATTAATTAGTAAATGTATCATGTTTTTAACCAAAATGATTATAGTTTTTTAATCAAATTGGTCCTCCCACTAACTTAGCGAATCCTACACTTCCAAAGTAGAAAACAGAAATCCTAGTTGGATGAATTTCTAGTGGGTGATTGAATTCTTATAATCCTATTGATCATCCTCAGGCACATCCATTATTGGAATTATAATAAACGATAAGTGAGCAACTCCTTGCCCATCATATCTCATGTGAGATTCAATCCTTTACCTAGCCCCTAATGCTCAAAATCTCAGGCGCATCCATTATTGACTTATCTTGCATTAGTTAAGTTGATCCCATTGAGCCAGTAAACATGCAAATAATTTTAATGTCCTCAGGCACATTCATTATTGGGCACCAAACCATTTACATATTTACAACATCTCATGCTTAACAATTATTCTTAAGAAAATCTCTTAAATTAATTGTATCATATGCAAGTATTTAAAATTTCTTAAAATAATTGCCTCAATGGAGGGCCCATGTTATAATTACTTTAATTATACCATTTCCAACTTAATCATTTGTTTAGAAGATTTTGTGGTTGTTCTAATTACTATTAAGGTCTCACTTTGCACATTATCCAATTAGCATGCATATATCATATATTAGCATACATTTCAAAAGGATTCAATTCTGAGCCACCAAGAATTGAATCAGGGCATTCCTAGGTACATTTCATTTATTCATATTACAAGAGTTGCTAAAGGAGTACATAATCAACACTTGATCTTGAATTCCTTCCACTGGTCCCACTAATGCTCTTGACCTCCTTGATCTTCTTGCAATCCTATTACATAGTAATCCTTGGCATACCAAGGCAAATTTACAAGAACTAAATAAATGAAATTACAACCCAAAAATATTACAACCTTTATAATACATGCCCAAAATAAATTAAAATAAATTAATTAATTTACAACCCAAAGAAACATAAAAGAAATAAATCCAATCACATTGGTCTTTTATTGTCCATGATCATCCATCATGCATATCACTATTTAACAATTAAATAAAACATACATACGTAAATTAAATTGAATATCTCATATTCAACTTAAAAAACCAGATTTGAATATGATTCAAACAAATTTAAAAATTCAGATTTGAATCACATTCAAACAAATTTAAAAATTCATATTTGAATCACATTCAAATAAATTTAAAAATTCATATTTGAATCACATTCAAACAAATTTAAAAATTCAGATTTGAATCAAAATTTAATTGTGTGATTAAAACTCCTAATTAAACACTTTAACTAGTCATGGGCCTCATTATGGGCCTTGGAACTAAGCCCACAAACAAACCCAAAAACCATGTGCATGGTTAGATGGATCAAACCATGCACACCAATGATGCCTTCATCATACCGCCACCTTTTTCATTGCAACCAACAATGATTTAATCATCTCATGATCAAATCACACATTTAAATCATATAATCAACAATCTAAATGGCAAATATAGTGGCTCTGATACCAATTGAAGGAGCGGAAGCATGAAAAACATAAGTTTAGATCATTGAATTGAAAAATTTTTCATCTAGGGTCACATGCATCATGCAAGATTCATTTTTATCTATTTGATTTCAATGATAAACAGTATATTAAAACTCTTTTAATATGTTTTTGGATCTATATTTGCCATTTAAGATTTTAGAATTAACAGATTAATTCATTAGAACCCTAGATTAGATCAAGAATAAGTGCACTAACCTTTTTGATGCACTGTAGTGTGTTTGGCACCTTTGGGATGCACCTAGGACACCAGATGTTGTCTCTCTAGCTTGTCCACACTAAGATCACCAATGGCAGCCCCTTAAACAGCTTTCCAATCAATTAGAAATTCAGGTTTTGCCTTTTGAGATATTACAGATGTATACAGGACACTAGAAATGATTTCTAGTATTTTTAATTCAAGAGAATGTTTGCTATTCTCTTTAAATTGATGACAGATGAAGAAGAAGAGAAGGGAGAGGTGCTTTGGGTGGCGGCACCAATGAGACAAATAGCAGATTATATTTTTTCTTTTCATCCTTTCCTTTATATAGCTAGGTTACCACTTAAAACCCTTGCCACATGTCACCTTCTGATTGGCTCTTAGTTTAATTGACCCAATCACATTGTGCCAAGTGTCAAACTAAGATTTAATCTTGTCTTTGATCATCTTATATGATTAAAAGACAACTGGCAAGCTTATGTACAGTGCCATGTGTCACCATCTCATGGTGCCACATGTTACCCTGTGAAATGACCAAAATATCCTTGTGTCTTAATTTTGAGTTCTCAACCCAAAATAATTATTTCTCTTCTTCTAATTAATTTATATCAAATATAAATTAATTAATTAATCTCTATTAATTAATTTTTCATAATTAAATTCATATTTAAACACTTTAAATATAAATTTAACTTATACTATACATCCAATAACCTAGATTTGGTTTCAAGCCATGCTAGGGACTTTGCAATCTAATTGCAAATCAAACGTACTTAATTAATCAATTAAACTCTTTAATTAATTAATTAAATCATATTTAATTTGGTGACTACTTGTGTATTTGTGTAACTTACTAAGCTCATCACTAATTGGCAATGAGACATGATATCAACACTTAATATCATCAGAACTCTTTCTTACCATAAATGATTTCTCTAAATCATTTTATGCAGCTCATAGACTATGGTTAACACCTAGCATAGCATGCCATAGCCACCCAATCAGTAATAAGGTTTACCTTAAATGAACCTATAATCATATGTTACCATGCACTAGAATCTCTCTGTTACAAAATCCCAATTCGAGCTGGAGTCATGGTTTATGTCAAACCCCATTTGCTATGAATATTATGTTCTCTTTTAATTCCAGTTCTTGATTAAAAAGATTTTCTCATAAGAAACTCTTTTCTGATTAAATCTATCTGTTCTGGCCAGGAACTTGAAACATCAAGAACAATTAAATGAACATAGGATTTTATTCCTATTTACTTAGGGTAACAGATTCCATCTTGATCAATACCTACCTCCATATATAACTAGTAGGAGCCAACACATGCCCATATACCCATACACAGTACAAGTATGAAAGCAGTATCAAACTCAAACCACCTATATACAAGATAACTGTGCTATCTCAGGTCTAAAGATTATATGCACTGATATGATTTATGACAATACATTGACAAGAGTAAACTCCATGTGCTTGTCTTAAATGTCACTAGTTTGGCCTACTTATCATGTATAAGTGCCTATCATGTTTGTTATATGGCATGAGACTCACCATTCCATCTTATTTATATCTCATATAAATAAATTGGAACAAACATGAATACAATTTTTCTGGATAAGTCATGTCCTTATTGTGAAGTATCCTCGATTGTGAACCAATTTATAATACTTTGTGCTAGAAATACTGTCACTCATATTCTTAACAACTTAAGAATAGAATTTCTAACAAAATATCAGTGGACCTTTTCTATTACACATAAATATATTATGTAAATGGAAAAGTGAAAATGTCTTTTATTAATAAAACATGTACAAGATACATACTAAATGATATACTCTAGGGCATACTACTAACATGGTGTTATGCTATCGGCTTCCTACAAGGTGCAATAGATTTGGACTTAGAGAATTGTGTCATTATAACTGCAACTTGAAAGATTGGAGAAGTAGTAATTGTTACATAAGGAACACTAACCGTAGGAGCACTGATTCCTCAGATACTATGATTGCCCCTTGAGCGTGGGGTCACCTGAGGAATATGAGTCCCTTGGGAAGCTATTGGTACCATTAGAAATGGAGTTACAGGTACTACCATTTGAGGGACTAGTGCGGCTATCTGAGGAACCTGCATTATAGATATGTTAATTCCTTTGTGATTGTTGTCCTTAACCCAAAGGTCACCTGGAGCATTTGCACCTATTGAGGCACTGGTGTGGCTTGAAAACCTGTAATTGCCTCTGAATCATAAATACTTAGGTGAGTCACAGAGTTAATGTTACCGAGAATTTGAGTAGGAACACTAGTTCTATCACCAGGGTGGCTAATTTGTAATGATTCTCTGGGTTGGCTAGCCACTTGTTCATCTCTTTTGTGGGGTGGTTGGTAACTTTCTTCATTCTAAATCCGGCCTCTATCAAAATTTCCCTGGAGAGTTCTTGGTAGAGACTACCCCCTAAGTTCCTTATAGCTTTTGGATGCAAAATCATATTCCTTTAGCCTAGAAATTAGGCCATCAAGAAGTAGCACTGAAATTAGGATTTTGTATTTCTCAAAAATAAATTATGTATCAAATTAATGAGATTTCTCTACCCATGAATTTATGTCTTTTATCAAAGTATTCGTGATGTTTGATGCCAGTTTTTCCATATCACTATAAGGCATTGGGTGCGTCAAAAATTGTTTGCTTAGAAAATAACTTAGCTGGCTAATGGCTTAGGAAATGTGGACGTGCCAGATACTGAGTGTATCAACTGTGCACTTTTTAACTTCTATCAAATGGTTGCAGGAACTTGATTAGACTGAACACCGCTTCATGAAAAATCTCATTCAGATTGAATAATTAAAGTAATAGAAATTGTATTGATTGCTAAAAATTTGAGTACAAGACTTGAAAATTAAATGCAAAACTTGAAAATTTAAAAGACTAATAAAAATAAAGATAGATAGACCATTGGAGTTTGTTGTTGTTGAATTGGTTGGGGGCTTTTCCTATTGCACAACATAAAGTATTTATAGCTGCACCTGGAACATTCCTACACCACTTCACATCTTTCACATATGGCAGTTTTTATCTACTATCAATAGCTACATGCAACTTCCCCTACAATAGGTAACCTCCACTAACCACTTATCTCCATAACTCCCCACTAGCAGACAACTTCCATTAATTGTTAACTTCCAAGAAATAACCACAACAAATAATTAATAATTAATTCATGCCTCATAATTAAATTAATGAAACAAAATTAATTAAATTAATTTCACAAAAAAATCAATTTAATTAATCATGGACCTAAACACACAAAAAAAAAAAAAACATTTTTAGTATAAACACATATATAAAAAATATTTTAGGCATTCCTAATACATTCGGTTATAACTTCTCCCTAGAAATCTCTCCACCTCTTCCTTATTTCTCATCATTTTTCCTCTTCTTCATTTCTTTCTCTTATTATCTCCTCTTTGAGTGGTCATCGCTAGTGTTTTTACTGGTAACAACCCTCACTTTGCTCTAAATCTGTATCTATATGGAATGAATTCTAAGTATATCTCTTCAAATATATCAATGTTAATAGATATATGATGAATAAATCTTTATATCTACCATTGTTAATAGATCTTGAGTGTGTAAATAATTAACTTCATTTATGTTAAAAAAAATATAATATTTTAATCTATACCTTATTTTACATTTTATTTATAATTAATGAAATATCCTTCTTTTTATTATAAAAAAAAAGGGTTTACACACATATATTTCTAAATGTAATGAATAAATAAATTAATAACTTTCTAAAATTAGGATTGATTTTAACTTCTGAATGTGTTATATATGTTATGGATTTTTCTTATTTGGACTCAAGAGTATATATATATATATATATATATATATATATATATATATATATATATATATATATATGTTTTTACATCATCAATTAATATACACAAATATATATATATATATATATATATATATATATATATATATATATATATGTTTTTACATCATCAATTAATATACACAAATTAATTGATTTCTAAAAAAACATTGCCATCAAGACATGAACCAACCATATTTATTTCTCTAGTATGGAACCTTGTTCATATATTCACAGATAAGAGGCCATAATCACCCACTAATTCATAAAATCTTGATGAGTAGGACTGGTTAGGTTACCTCCACTTCATTCAAGCTAATGCCCACAAATGGTTAAGAAGGACTCTGGGAAATTGTATAACTTCAGAAAGTTTTCAACTGCCCAGTGGGCCTTTTTTTCAATCCCATTGATTCTAGTAATGCGGTGACAAATTGCTTTCAATATTCATTCATTTAATAAATTCTTTATAATTATAGAGTAGGTTTAAATAAATTTAAAAAATTATAATTAAATAATTATATTTAATATGTGAATATTCAAAAACAGCATAAGTATTATGAATTTAACAATTATTTGATTAAACAGTTACATCTAAATTTGTGCATATATATATATATATATATATATCAAGACAAGTATTTGATTAAAACGCTATTAAATTCATGTGCTTTAACTCATTGCAATTTTATTCAAAGGGTGAAAAAACCATGTCAGTGTCAATATGCTGGGGCTCAGAGTGTATTTAATATTAACTGGTGAGCACGGTAATTAACTTCTTTAACTTTGGTTAACCAATATTAAGGTAAATTAAATAAGTCAAACTTTAGTTCATTTTCTTTAAATTATGTGTCACGTAGGGTACATTATTTAATATTAAATTATGATTTTTAACCTACCATATTAACAATGTCACACTCCACCAAATTAATTTTACCTCTTGAATAAAATTGCACTAATTTAACCTAAATTTCTAAAATTAAAATTATTAAATTAAAATATAATTTTGATATAAGGTTTGCAATATTTTTGTAATAAGTGATTTTTTTATACAATAATTTAGCATATTTTTAAGATATCTCATTTTGTTACATTTAGAGAAGGGCAATGCCATAATACTTGTTAACTTAAATGAATAATTTTCACTCATCGTTTATGAATTTAGGCCATGTAATATAAAACTCTTTTAATTTTAATTTGGAAAATAAAAATTTTATCTTTAATTTAATTAACATAATTTTTTCAATCTATTATTGCCAATTTCCTATTATTATTATTTTATAAATAAAAAAAAAGTAGAAGAAGAACCTATATGCTCCTAAGAAAAATTACTGTTTAATTTTCTAAATTTTAATGAAATTAACTATTTAATTTTTGTATTTTAAAAAATATATTATTTAATTTATATATTTTATTTTCATTAATTTTTTTAGTCATTCCGCTAGATTTTCTATTAGTTAAAGAATTTTAATGCTAATTAAATTAATAATAATGCAATATTTTAAAAATTTTAAAGAAAAAAAAATCCTTTTTACCAAAAACTTTGAAAAGTAATTTTAGTAGCCTCTCTTGAACTTAAAGACTCATCAAAAGGATTATTAATCCAGAGAGTTGGGATCATTTAAAATTTTCCTTACAATTGAGCCAAAACAATTAATTAACTATGGTGCCTCAAAGAATAAAAAAAAAAAAAAAAAAGGAAATATCACTTCTGTTCTAGTAAGTCTTCAACTTGAGCTTTGCTTTCATCCTTAATTCATCCTTATCTTTGAATTGAAGCAAATTATAATTTTTTCTTTTTTCTTTTTTAAATTTTGTGTCCTACAAACTTATCATAAAGAAGATGATTAGTATACTACGTTAATTATTTATTATTATCAAAATATAAGTTAAAAAATAGCTTAAATCTAATACTTATTTTATTGTAAATTAATATTCAGGAGCGATGTACAACAAATAAAATTTACATGATGCAATCAATTTCATCTAAATTTGTCAGTTTTAAGGTCATTTGTAATCCATTTAAGTTAACTCTAAATTTAAATGACCAATAAATTTGAGGTTTAATATAAAAAGAAAGTCTTAAATATACTTAAGATATTACGTAATTTACAAACTAAGTCAATAAAATTATTTCATATCATTAAATTCTAAAAATAATTAATAATAAGTGACATATTTATCTATAATTAAATCATTTTATGTTATTCATAAAATAAAATAATTAAATTATTTATTTATTAAAATTATATTAATATTGAAAAATATTATTAATTTAGTTTATAAATAATATGATAATTAAATTTGTTTAAAAATTTTTAAATATAACTTGATATGAAGTTAACTCTTTTTTATTTAATTAACATGAAAGTGATATAAAAATTATATAAATTGTGGTTTGGAAAATTAATATTTCAAGTGACGTAATTCACAATTTGTAAATTCATAGGATCAGTTTTTTTTTTTAATATAAATAAATATATTAAACAATCCAGCAATCTTAATTTACGTGAAAAAAATATACTTAAAATAACTAACCCATTTGCTATCTTAACACAGCATATCTTTTCTCAAGATCAGCATCCGCTTAGGAAATTTCATTTCTTTTTCTTTCGTTTGAAATGTAAAATTTTATTCAAAATTTAATTTAATCAATTTTCTTTTCTTAATTCTTAGGTTTAAAATAAAAGAATTTAAATTTTTTAATTTAAAAATTTTTTATTTTAAAAAAATAAAAATAAAGCATAATTTTATGAAAATTTAATTAAACTCTTTTTTAATAAATAATTAATTTATTTCAAAAAAGGAGAAGATTTTAACGTCGGTGAGATTTTAAATATTGAATTTTGTCTACCCAAGATGATGACACAGTAGCTTGCTAATCCTAATAAAACATTCAAGTAGTTTTAACATATTTTTCTAATCAAATCAAATTAATAACCGGACATCATCCAAAAATTTAATTAGCTAGTGGAAATTGAATCATAGGAACATGTGTTTAATAATAGAAGGTAAATTAATTTTTATCCTTAGACCATAAAAATTGCGATTAATTAACATAATCCCATCATCATAGTCGATGGCATATTTATTAATATTTTTATCCTGGATAATAATCATAGGACCAAATGCACATTGTAAAAATTTTCAATCAAATCAAATCAATATTCGGATGCAAATTAATAAAAACATTCAAGACATGCTATGTATTGGTACCAACTTAGTATTGATTCTAATATTAATTAAATGACTAAAAGGTGAAGATTAATATTGAAGTATCAGGATTTTAAACTTAGGATTCTTGATATAGAGATAAGCTTGAATTCTATGTAGATCTAACAATTAATCAAAGAACATAATAGATTTTAATTAATTTAATTACCAAAAAGTAGGGTTGGGTTAATTAAAATACACATTAAGCCTTAAGAGAGGACTTAAAATAACTCAGGATTAATTTCCTTCAAAATAATAATCTCCCATTTATTGAATGAATTAGATTGAATTCTGTAATTGATTGAAGTGTGAACCCCGGCTTTGGAATGTTTTTATTATTTAACATTCAGGTTTAGTTAATTATTTTAGATTTTATTTCTTTTAATTTAGATTTAATTATTATTTCTCTACAACTCAATCATCTAGATAATTAAAATCACTATAGTTTAGTATTCAACACGGTTCTCATGGGAGTGATACTCTACTCATCACTTTATTACTTGTTAAAGATTCGTGCACTTGCAGGATTATGCACAACATCCATGTCTAAGTCAAATGAAATTAATTTTCATAACTTTTACAAATGTCAATTTTCTTTTGGATACTTCCTTATACTCTTGATTGTTGATGTTGCCCCTTGCCTCAACTTGCATTCTTCCTGTAACACTCTAGGCAAATCCCACATCGTCAAAACACGGGAGAGATGCTGGGTTTATAAGTTGGTGGTTCGTAACTACTAGTGACGCGTTTTAAAACCGTGAGGGCTTCGGCCCAGAGCGGACAATATCACTAGTGGGCCGGGCCATTACATTTGTGGTATCAGAGCCGCTCCGCGTGCAACCTTGGGCGATGGTGGGGAAAACCTCAGTGAGGACGCTGAGTCCCATAAGGGGGGTGGATTGTAACACCCTAGGCAAATCCCACATCGTCAAAACACGGGAGAGATGCTAGGTTTATAAGTTGGTGGTTCGTAACTACTAGTGACGCGTTTTAAAACCGTGAGGGCTTCGGCCCAGAGCGGACAATATCACTAGTGGGCCGGACCGTTACACTTCCAATCAATGTGCTTCCTTATAATTTATAGATATTCTTTGTACCAATCTTTTCACCCTTCATGATCATGAAAGTACTTCGGCTAACTCTCATGACTCCACCATGAATTGAACATGTAATGGCCCGGCCCACTAGTGATATTGTCCGCTCTGGACTGAAGCCCTTACGGTTTTAAAACGCGTCACTAGTAGTTACTAACCACCAACTTATAAACCCAGCATCTCTCCCGTGTTTTGCCGATGTGGGATTTGCCTAGGGTGTTACAATCCACCCCCCTTATGGGACTCAGCGTCCTCGCTGAGGTTTGCCCCACCATCGCTCAAGGTTGCACGCGGAGCGGCTCTGATACCACAAATGTAATGGCCCAGCCCACTAGTGATATTGTCCGCTCTGGGCCGAAGCCCTCACGGTTTTAAAACGCGTCACTAGGGGTTACGAACCACCAACTTATAAACCCAGCATCTCTCTCGTGTTTTGCCGATGTGGGATTTGCCTAGGGTGTTGCAGAACACCTATAATCTGAAGCATCTATGTTACCTAAGGAAATTAAGCTCCTTTCGAATTAGGAATACGCCTCACATCATCAAACAATTTCATGCGATCACTATGTAGCTTGATCTTCACTGTTCCAATACATTCAACCTCTATCTTGTTCCCATTGGCTAGTTTCACTTTTCTTCTTTCTTTCTTCAATTGAATCAAACCACTACTTCTTTGAGAATATGTGTAATGGGCAATCAGATTCATTTATCCTCTCATCTTGTAATAGATCTTTTATCTTTTCGTTATCATCATCTACATTCAAACATCCATTGTTAATACTATCATCAATTGCATTTGTAGCAGTTTTTTTGTTTTTTTCTTTTCCATGACTTTTCTTGAATTGTTTAACTCTGCAAGATCTTCCTTCATCTTTTTACAATTATATTGAATATGAACCTTCTCATGAAAATAGTAGCACTTCATATTTTCAAGGCCTACTCGTGTAACACCATCACTGTAGCAATTCTGTACATTCTACTATTCCGGTGACCGGTGTCAGTCTGGACAGCTAGAACGTCTGAAAAAATATTTAAACTAAAGTGAGGAACCATAATTAACTCAAATATTAATAAGAAAAATTTAGAAAAAAATTTAGAAATAAAATACAACCAAGTTAAATGAGCCGGTGCCCTAGCGATAGGTAACCCAGTGGGAAGTTGCGGTTTTTGCAGCTAGAGCCCTAAACCTGGGAGAAAATTCATGAAATAATTTTTGAGACTCCAAAGAAGAGTCATTGAGGTTTCTATGGCATTAGAATGCCAAGAAAAGACTTAGAAAATTTTTTAGATCAGTACAGACAATTTTAGTCTGTTAAGCCAAACGGAGGGCATTTTGGTCATTTTGTCTTCAGAGATGATTTTTGGCCGACTTGTCCAGTTAAGTAAATAATTATTATGATCTAAAATATGAATAAATATTGCTAAAAAATTGAATTGAAAATGAGTAGAAAAGAAAAGGAAAGAAAAATGAAAGAAATTAGGAATTATGACATCATATGATATCATTAAACACTCTCCACCCAATCACAACTTAACAAGCCTCTTAAAAGGGATAAAAACTAAATAAAAATGAGATAAAATGAAAAACAATTCTGCACTCATCTTCCCCATTCAGCCGGCACACTTTTCTCTCAACCTCCATGAGTGTTGTTTCATCTCTTTCTTCCATTTCCCATGAATTCTCACTACTAAACCCTAAGCATCTTTAATTAAAACTTGTCTACACCTCTTGAAAAAGTGTTTGGCTGCCAAGAAAAGTCAAGAAGGTGAAGGAAAATTTAAGATTGGATGAAGAAAAATTCTGCTCACACAAGGGTTAGTGCCTATACTCACTTCCATATCTTTTAATCTTTGTTAGGAAGACAAGTTAAATGAGAATTTGTTGTAAAATTGAACAAAATAATTATATTGAAGTGTGTATGAAAATTTACAGCCATGGGAGAAGGATGAGATTTGTTGATTTGTATGATTTGAATTGTTTAGAAGTGATTTGTGATGAGATAACTTGAGTTAGATGTTAAACTATGTGTGTTGGATGTGTTAGATGACATGAAAAGCATGAAATGGACCTTGGGAATTAGGGTTTGTGAAAAAATTGGATTTTTGCTTATGAAATGGTATATTAACCTTGTAATGGTCAATTAGTGACCATTTGAATGTGTGTGAGGAGGAATTGAAGTGAGTAAGGATAATGGAGCTGAGTTTAGGCATGCTGCCCTTGGTGACCTGCAGGACTGGTTGTGAGTCCAGCAGGTTTGGATAGCTATAAATGGAGTTGTATAGGTTCAATTGGTGCAAGGCCAATTGGACATGAAACTAGACACATAATGGCACAATTTTGGTGAAGAAACCCTGCCCAGCAAACTAAACCAAGTTGACCTAAAAATTGCCCTAATCCGGGTGACTTGCATTCTGCCTGTGCAAAATGACTAAATGAACAGTATTTATTCATTTAGTCATAACTCAATGTAGAAAGATCCATCTGATCTGAAATTTTACCAGCAGAAAGCTGAGACATAGTCCTACAACTTTCATGAAGAACACAAATCTAAATTCTGACCATAACCTAGTCAAATTGCCAACCAAACTTAGGTCACCAAATCTAGCAGAACCAAATTGCCCATAAATTCTGGGTACAGGTCAATTTGGCCAGTTATGGTAAAATGACCATAACTTAAGCTACAAAACTCCAAATGAAGTGATTCAAAAAAAGAAATGTAACTAGACACAATAAGGAACAACTTTCATGAAGACAATTTTGTCAAATTCCTACTTTACAAATGACCAATGGAATAGTAAACCTAGGATATGAAATCTAAAAAATTTGAATAACATAAGATAAGCTTTGAAATGGTATTGGAAATCAATAACAACAAAAATAAAATGCAAAATGTAGTATCTTGGAGAAGTTAGGTTCAATAAATTTATTATGTATTAAAAAGTCAACAATTTGAGTGAATAGTAATGTGAATAGTAGTACAAAGACACAAAGTGTAAGAACTAAATTGGTAGAGAAAATTAAAGTATGAAATTTGGAATCCATGAAAAATTCATGGATTACTTGGAATAGAAATAGTAATTTATCTAAATGACTTAATAAACATTTAAGTTATGTGAATATATAATTAAGATTTGTATTTCCATTACTAGTAGGTTTAATAAAACATGAGTGATACCACTTGAATATGAAATGAAATTAACCTAGATGGATTGTTGAGACTTATACTCCCAACACCAATGGAGTTCATAATATATTAGCAATACAACTTGAAGTATGAAATGTACTTTACATGAATAAATGTGATAAAAGTGTCATTTGGGATTTAGGTTCCCATCAAGAGAGAAAGGAAAGATGTTTTGAATGTGAATGGTACATGAGATTAAATGAATGTGAATTGTAATTAGTATGAATATCACGATGAATGCATAAATTACCTAGAAATGTGAATTTGGAAATTATGTTTCCATTATAAACAAAATTAGAATGCTATAAAAATATAAACGAAAAATATAATGAAATGATGAAACATATAAACTCTTAATGGTACTATGTACCCATGTATTGCCTAGACACGTGTGTCAGATTGGATAGATTGATATGCCAATAGGGTATTGTTTTAGCAGTACTGCGAAAGGCTTTATGCCCGCATTCATGGCTTTATGCCCGCACTCATGGCTTTTATGCCCGATTATGTATTATCATGGCTTTTTAGCCATACTGACTGCATACGTGATTGACGTTTTGCGTCCCATGGTATGACGACCCGAGGCACTGAGGTGTCCAGTGCCAACGACTAGTTATAAAGTTTAGTCAGCCTATCATAGGTTACTTAGACAGTCTAATTTATTAAAATAAGTTACAAATATTAGCAATTAAAAATGCTAGAAGGCAAATAAATGAGTAAAAAGTTCTAAAATAAATTAGATTAGCTTCAAAAATTTATTTCTTAGAAGGGTCTGAAGTAAATTAAAATAGTTCTAAAAATTTTAAATATTACGAAATGATTGTAAACAACTTAGAAAGTATCAAGGAAGTGATAAAAAGACTAGTAGAAGAATTATAACTTAAATAACATTACAAATGCGACTTACGTAAGAATATAAGTATAAGTTTAAATTTTAGATTATTCGTATCTGGTACATTATTAATGTAAATTTCTGAACTGAGCACCTCCAAAGAAGAGCATGGTAGGATAGAGGATAGTTAATATTAGAAACTAAATTAATAATAGATCTAAATTATTCGAATTATAATTTATTTCTACCTTTATTTGTATATTATTTTCTTGTTATATTATTGCACCACTAAGCAGAAATGCTTAGCGCAATGGATTTGTTTCCTTCGCGCAGGTACTGAAGCTAAAGCCCAATGGACATTTGACTGGGAATTTTGAGAGTCTAGATCTGCAGAGTGTCAAAGGTTATCACCTCCTCAGCAATGCATGTAGCTAGGGCCCATGTATATCACTTTATGTATTTTGTATGTTATAAATATTTCATATGTTGTAATGTAAATTAAGAATTTGTAAGTAATATTTATGTGATGTAAATTTATAAATTGATTATTTCATATGTAATTAAATTGTATATCATGTAAATTAATGAAGATTGAAAATTATCATATATGAGTTGAGAATGAATGGAAATGAATATGAAATTGAATTATATAGAGGATATTCGAATTGATGAGATAATTATGATTAGTATGGATAAGATTTTATTGTGAAAATATTGTTAAATTTTCAAGCAGGTGAATAATGAAATGCACCAAATAGAAATAAAATGGGGGAAACTCCGCTGGTTTCTCCATAGAAAAATAATTGATATTAAATTAAACGAATTCAAAATTACTAAAGTAATAAAGTAAGATAAGATAGGGTGCTCCGGCACCGAATGTAGCATACTTTGCTCGGCCACACTGTAGTCGGATGAGAGGTGTTACAACTCATGGTCTTAAGCTTGATCTATAATTCTTTCTCGAATAGTTTCCATGTGGATTGCTTTTCCCATGACTAGAACCAGTAACAAAAGCTCCACATTCATTACTACTACTTGTCATCTTGAAGTTCTTATCATCCAAGATAATTGTGGTAGCCTCCTCCATCTTCAATCTCTTCTTCTCATGATAATAGTAGCACTCTCTATTTTCAAGGTCTACTTATGATCTTAAGCTCAATCTATAATTCTTTCTCAAATTGTTTCCATGTAGATTACTTTTACCACGACTAGAACTAATAACAAAAGCTCCACTTTCATTGCTACTACCTGTTGCCTTAAACTTCTCATTATCCAAGATAACTACAGTAACCTCCTCCATCTTCAAAGTTTCCTTCCCAACTATTAAGGCAGTCACCAGCCTTTATAAGATTATGGGAGAGAGGTTAGAAGTAGGAGACTTATATCTTCATCATCTACTTTCACACCAACACTAGCCAATTGGGTAATTAATTTATTAAAAACATTAAGGTGATCTCTGACATCAGTATCTTTATCCATTCTAAGTTGGTATAACTCCTTCTTCAAATACAAATGATTTGTGAGTGGCCTTAACATGTACAAGTTCTCTACTTTCTTCCACAAAACAATTAGTGAAGTCTCCTCTAAGACATTGCACTTTACATCAGGGGCTAATGTCAATCTAATCATACTTACTATTCTTTGTTGAAACTCCTCCCAATCATCATCTTTCTGTTAGTAGTATCCCCTAGAGCATATCATTTTGTATGCATCTTGTACATATTTTATTAATAAAAAGGCAATTTCACTTTTCTGTTTACATAATATATTTATGTGTAATTGAAAAGGTCCATTGATATTTTATTAAAAATTCTATTCTTAAGTTGTTAAGAATATGAGTGACAGTATTTCTAGAACAAAGTATCATAAATTAGTTCACAATCGAGGATACTTCACAAAGGACATGACTTATCCAGAAAGATTGTAATCATGTTTGTTCCTAAGGTATTTATATGAGATATAAATAAGATGGAGTGGTGAGTCTCATGCCATATAAAAAACATGATATGCACTTATACATGATAAGTAGGCCGAACTGGTGATGCTTATGACAAGCACATGGAGTTTACTCTTGTCAATGCATTGTCATATATCATATCAGTGCATATAATCTTTAGACCTGAGATAACATAGTTATCTTGTATATAGGTGGTTTGACATTGATACTGCTTTCATACTTGTACTGTGTATGGGTATATGGGCATATATTGGCTCCTACTAGTTATATATGGAGATAAGTGTTGATCAAAATAGAATCCGTTACCCTAAGTAAATAGGAAAAAATTCCTATGTTCATTTAATTGTTCTTGATGTTTCATGTTCCTGGCCAGGACAGACAGATTTAGTCAGAAAAGAGTTTCTGATGAGAAAATCTAATTAATCAAGAACTGAAATTAAAAGAGAACATAATGTTCATAGCAAATGGGGTTTGACATTAACCTTGACTCCAGCTTGAATTAGGATTTTGTAATGGAGAGATTCTAGTGCATGGTAACATATGATTAAAGGTTCATTTAAGGTATTCCTTATTACTGATTAGGTGGCCATGGCATATCATGCTAGGTGTTAACCATGGTCTATGAGATACCTGAAATGATTTAGAGAAATCATTTACGGTAAGAAAGAGTTCTAATGATATTAAGAGTTAATATCATTTTTTTATTGCCAATAAGTGATGAGCCTAGTAAGTCACACATGTACACAAGCTAATCACCATTTAAAATGTGATTTAATTGATTAATTAAAGAGTTTAATTAATTAATTGAAGAGATTTGGTTTGCAACAAGATTGCAAAGTCCCTAGTATGACTTGAAACAAAATCTAGGTTATTGGATGTATAGTATAAATTAAATTTATATTTAATTTGATTAAATATGAATTTAATTATGAGAAATTAATTACTGAAGATTAATTAATTAATTAATTTATATTCAATATAAATTGATTTAAAGATGAGAAATTATAATTTTGGGTTGAGAACTCAAATTAAAAGGCAAGGGCAAATTGGTCTTTTCACATGGTGACATGTGGCACCATGAGATGGTGACACATGACACCATATGATCTTGCCACTTGTCTTCCTATGATGGAAGACCACATGTCATGATTTAAATGGAGCTTGACACTTGACTTCATAGGATTAAATCAAACAATAACAAGATGGGATCTTGTGATGACATGTGGCAAGGGAGTTAGTGAGGGTTTGACCTAAGTATATAAAGAAAAGTAATAAAGAAAAAATCACTCCTCTATCTTTTCTCTCAAGTTGCCCTCACTTTTGGTGTCTCCTTCTCCTCTTCAATTTCTCAATTGATTCAAGGGAAAAAACTTTGATGTCTTCTTGAATTAAAATTATTAGAAAGTATTTCTAACTCCCAATACATTCATACAACATTCACAAAGCATAAACCCCATCTTAAAATTGGTTGACAAGGCTTGAGAAGTCAATCTAGGGGCTGCCATTGCAACTTTGGTGTGTGCTTGTGGTGGACAAACTAGAGGGAAAATATTTGGGGTCCTAAGTACATCCTAGGAGTCAGGATTGCATTAATTGTGCATCAAGATGTTAGTACCTAAAATTCCCTCTTTTAGTTAGGGTTTAATTGAATTAAATGTTAATTCATAATCTTTAATGGCAAATAAAATTTTAATGCATACTAAAATATGTTTTGGTATGCAATTGGGCATTAGAAATTGATTAGGATCATAAGACACTTGGTATGGTGCATGTAACCTTAGAAATAATTTTGAAATTCAAGGTTCTAATGCCCTTTAATTCACACTTTCACTCCTTCAATTGGTATCAGAGCCACTGTATTTGCCATTAAGATTGTTTATGAGGCTTAATTATGTGATTGTATCAAATTTGGATTGATTTGAAGCTGGTTTAGGTGCTCAAGAGGGCGTGTTAGGTGAGATACACTCTCCACGAGCATGTTGGGTTTTGGGCTTGTTTTTGGGCCCATTATGCAATTTTTGTATATCTTAAGGCCCATAATTAAGTCTATACCTAATTAAATTGTTTAATTAGGAATTTTAATCACAATTAATTTTTGAAAATTGTTTTCAAGGTATTAAATTTGGAAAAAGGTTTATAAATTTAAAATTATTTGAATTAGATTCAAATTTAATTTTAGTTGAATATGTGATATTCAATTTAATTTTTAGTATGTATATTTTATTTAATTGTTAAATTGTAATATGCATGATGGATGATCACGGACAAGAAAAGACCAATGTGATTGGATTTATTTCTTTTATTTTTCTTTGGGATGTAAAATAATTAATTTTATTTTAGTAGCATGTATTATAAATGTTGTAATAATTTAGGTTGTAATTTCATTTATTTGAGGACTTTAAAGTCCATATTCTTGTAAACTCACCTTGGTATGCTAAGGATTACAATGTAATTGGATTGCAAGAAGAATAAGGAGGTAAAGAGCATTGGTGGGACCAGTGGAAGGAAATCAATATCAAGGGTTGATTATGTACTCCTTCAGCAACTCTTGTAAAATGAATGAATAAAATACACCTAGGAATGCCATGATTCAATTCTTAGTGGCTCAGAATTGAATCCCTTAGAAAGTCCATGATCATACCATATTATTTATTTATCCATGTATGCATGAAATGTGTATGAATGTATGCAAGTATATGATATATGGATGCCAATTGGATAATGTGCAAAGTGAGACTATAGTAGTAATTAGGCCGACCACAAAATCTTCCAAGCAAATGATTAAGTTGGTCATGGTATAATTATGATAATTATATCATGGCCCTCCATTGAGGCAATTATTTTAAGAAATTTTAAATACTTGCATTATTAGCTATATAAGCTTAGGAATAATGCATTAATTTAAGAGATTTTCTTATGAATAATTGTTAAGCATAAGATGTTGTAAATATGTAAATAGTTGGTGGCCAATAATGGATGTGCCTGAGGACATTAAAATTATTTGCATGTTTACTGGCTCAATGGGATCAACTTAACTAATGCAAGATAAATCAATAATGGATGTGCTTGAGATTTTGAGCATTAGGGGCTAAATAAATGATTGAACCTCACATGAGATGTGATGGGCAAGGAGTTGCTCACTTGTAGTTTATTGTAATTCTAATAATGGATGTGCCTGAGGATGATCAATAAGACTATAAGAATTCAATCACCCACTAGAAATCTATCCAACTAGGATTTTCGTTTTCTACTTTGGAAGTGTAGGATTTGCCAAGTTTGTGGGAGGACCAATTTGATTAAAAGACTATAATCATTTTGGATAACTACTTGATACATTTACTAATTAATCTAGTTATTTTCTGAAGTTAATTTTTCTGATAATAATGAGCACACAACAACCACCACCACCATCCAATATCCTTGCGAGCATACTTGATCGCAATAGGTTGACGGGACCTAATCTTTCTGATTGGCTTAGAAATTTAAAACTTGTCCTGAACCTAGAACGTATTAGATATATTTTAGACTCAAAGGTTCCTGGTCCCTTACTTCCAGAGGCTACTCAAGAGGAATTAGACACTTTGGAAAAGTGGAAGGAGCATGATATGAGAGCCAAATGTTACATGCTTACTTCTATGACTAATGAGTTATAAAAGCATCATGAAAATATGCAGAATGCAAGTGTGATCCTCCTTCACCTGTAAGAGTTGCATGGTGAGCACAACAGGAGTGTTAGGTATGAGATATCTAGACAGCTATTCCGCATGAGGATGTCTGAGGGACATAATGTAGGAGATCATATCCACAAGATGATTCGGCTTATTGAGCATGGAACATCTTGATTTTCACATGAATTTCCAACTGCAGACGGATCTGTTCCTACAGTCCCTGCCTGAGTCATTTGGGAATTTTGTGACAAATTTCCATATGACAAATCAAGAGTGTACTTTGGTTGGGGTTGCTTAACATGCTGGTTATTGCCAAAAAGAATATGCCGGGCAATAAAGAAAAAGATGTGGCTTTGATTGCATCTTCTTCTTCTGCTGAAAAGTCCAAAAAGAAGAAGGATACTAATAATAAGAAACCTCAAATTCCTAGACCTTCCAAGAAGATAGCCAAATAGAAGGGCAAGACCAAAGCTGACAAAGGCAAGGGAAAGTGTTTCCACTAGCAGAAGGATGGGCACTGGAAAAGGAACTGCCCAGAGTATCTTACTTCTCCGAAGGACAAGAAGGATAGACCTTCAGAAGGTATGTCTGTATCTTGTTATTTAGATTCTGATGATACTCATAGTTCATCTATAGCTTGGGTTTTAGATACTGGTGCTAGTTCTCACATTACTTTTGATATACAGGAACTAGTAAGTAGTAGCAGCTTGCAGTTATGAGATATTAGACTCCGGGTTGGCAATGGCTCAACTGTTGAAGTTTTAGGCATAGGATCTAAATCTTTATACATGAATGGATATGTTTCATATTTAAATAATGTTTTGCATGTACCTGATGCTTTTAAGAACATCATTTCTATATCTAGTTTGACTAGAAATGGCTATGAATTTCAGTTCATAAATGATGTTTGCAATATTTATTTTGGAAATAAATATGTTGGCTCGGGTTATATGCATGATGGACTTTATTATTTAGATAATAATGTTAAATACAAATCTAATGCAAGCAATCTAAATGAATGTAATTCCATGATGAAAATCAACTCAAATTCAAAATATATGTGGCACTTAACATTAGATCATGTTGCAGAAGATAGGATTGCAAAGTTGGAGAAAATGGGGATTTTATCCTCATTGGGTTCTGAACCTACTCCAACTTGTGAATCCTGCTTTCAAGGCAAAATGACTAGATCACCTTTTATTGGACAATGGTTAAGAGCTAAAAATATTTTGGAATTGATGCATAGTGATGTATGTGGTTCATTTAAGGAAATGATTAGAGGCAGTTTTCATTACTTTATTACCTTTATTGATGATAAATCAAGGTTTGGGTATTTGTATTTGATACAAACATGAATCCTTTGAAAAGTTCAAAGAATTTAAATGTGAAGTAGAAAATCAAATAGGAAAAAGTATTAAAACTCTTCGATCAGATCGTGGAGGTGAAAACTTAAGTATTGAATTTGATGAATACTTGAAAGAGCATGGCATTGTCTCCCAACTGACTCCTTCAGGAACGCCACAAATGAATGGTGTATCTGAAAGGAGAAATCATACCCTGTTAGATATGGTACGCAGTATGATGAGCTATACTAATATGCCAATCTCCTTTTGGGGATTTACATTAGAATCAGTTTTGCATATTCTGAATAGGATTCCATCAAAATCAGTCTCTTTCACAGCTTATGAGATATGGCATGGAAGAAAATCGAGTCTTAAGCATGTTAAGATTTGGGGTTGTCCAGCTTATATTAAAAAGCTGAACATTGATAAATTGGAAACCAGATCAGAAAAAAGGTTGATTTGTTAGATATCCAAAAGAAAGTTTTGGATATTATTTTTATTTGCCTACATCACAAAAGGTTGTGGTAAGCAGAGATGCCATATTTTTTTAACAACGGTTTATTCAAGAAGGTGTCAAAGGAAGGAAAATGGAGTTAGAATTGGAGAATTCTAACTAACCAATAGATAAAATGGATATAGATCCATCTAGTCAACCTACACCTATTGATTAAACATCTATAGTAATTCCTCGTAGATCGACCAGGATATCTCACCCACCATTGAGATATCGTTTTCTTCATGAAGATGAACAAGATTTGTTTACTCATGAAGAAATAGATCATGGAGATGATCCTCTTACCTATGAAGAAGCTATATCAAATATAGATTCTTCAAAATGGATTGAAGCTATGAAATCCGAAATTGATTCCATGCATAAGAACCAAGTTTGGGACCTTATTGACCTACCTGAAGGTATTGTACCTATAGGGAATAAATGGATTTTCATGAAGAAAATTGGTTCTGATGGAAAGGTAGAGACCTATAAAGCAAGGCTAGTTGTGAAAGGGTTTCACCAAAGGCAAGGAATCGACTATGAGGAGACTTTCTCTCCTGTTGCCATGCTTAAATCAATTAGGATTTTATTAGTAATAGCTGCATACTATGATTATGAGATTTGGCAAATAGATGTCAAAACAGCTTTTCTCAATGGAAACATTAATGAAAACATTTTCATGGAGCAACCTAGGAGTTTTGAATCCCAAGATGGTTCCAAGGTATGCAAGCTAAAACGATCTATTTATGGGTTGAAAAAAGCTTCAAGAAGTTGGAACATCCATTTTGATGAGGTCATTAAATCATTTGGTTTTATGAAAAATATGGATGACCCATGTGTATATAAGAAGGTTAGTGAGAGTGCTGTCACTTTCTTTGTTTTATATGTAGATGACATTTTATTGATAGGTAATGACATAGGTATGTTGACAACTGTCAAGGTATGATTGTCAAATACATTCTCCATGAAAGACTTAGGGGAGGCAACTTATATTCTTGGAATTCGCATCTATAGAGATAGAGCAAAAAGAATAACTGGTTTATCCCAAAGTCTACACTTAGAAAATGTGTTAAAGAGGTTTAACATACTTGATTCCAAGAGAGGATTTTTACCAGTAAGACATGGTATCCACCTTTCTAAAGAGATGTCTCCAAAGAAACTAGAAGAAAGAGATAAAATGGCCAGGATTCCATATGCTTTGGCTATTGAAAGTTTAATGTATGCAATATTGTGTACTAGGCTGGATATCGCATATGTTGTTAGTTTGACTAGCAGGTTTGAATTCAATCTAGGTTTGGAACACTGGATAGCTATCAAGAATATCCTTAAGTACTTGAGAAGAACTAAGGATTTATTCTTGATTTATGGAGGTGGTGACTGGCAATTGGATGGTTATACTGATTCTGATTTTCAATCAGATATCGATGATAGAAAGTCTACCTCTGGGTTTGTGTTCATTTGTAATGGAGGTGCGGTCAGTTGGAAGAGTTCCAAACAGAGTATGATTACTGATTCCACTACAGAGGCCGAGTATATTACTGCATCAGTTGCTGCAAAAGAGGCTATTTGGATAAAGAAGTTCGTGATAGAACTTACAGTAGTTCCTTCCATTAAGTAAGCAGTTCCTCTCTATTGTGACAATAATGGACCGGTCATACAGGCTAAGGAACCCCGGTCTCACCAGAAATCCAAATACATAAAAAGGCGCTACCACATTATCAGAGAGATAGTTGGGTGAGGCAATATAGCCATGCAGAAAATAGCATCAGCCAAAAATCCAGCTGATCCATTCACAAAGCCTATGTCATAAACTCAGTTGGACCGACATCTTAAGAATCTAAGATATTGTAATGAATGACTCCAGTGCTAGTGGGAGATTGTTAGTAGTATGTCCTAGAGCATATCATTTTGTATGCATCTTGTACATATTTTATTAATAAAAGGCAATTTCACTTTTTCGTTTATATAATATATTTATGTGTAATTGAAAAGGTCCATTGATATTTTGTTAGAAATTCTATTCTTATGTTGTTAAGAATATGAGTGATAGTATTTCTAGAACAAAGTATCATAAATTGGTTCACAATCGAGAATTCACAAAGGACATGACTTGTCCAGAAAGATTGTAATCATATTTGTTCCCAAGGTATTTATATGAGATATAAATAAGATGGAGTGGTGAGTCTCATGCCACATAACAAACATGATAGGCACTTATACATGATAAGTAGGTCGAACCAGTGATGCTTATGATAAGCACATGGAGTTTACTCTTGTCAATGTATTGTCATATATTATATCAGTGCATATAATCTTTAGACTTGAGATAACACAATTATCTTATATATAGGTGGTTTGAGTTTGATACTGCTTTCATACTTGTACTGTGTATGGGTATATGGGCATGTGTTGGCTCCTACTAGTTATATATGGAGATAGGTGTTGATCAAGATAGAATCTATTACCCTAAGTAAATAGGGATAAAATCCTATATTCATTTAATTGTTCTTGATGTTTCAAGTTCCTGGCCAGGACAGACATATTTAGTCAGAAAAGAGTTTCTGATAAGAAAGTCTAATTAATCAAGAACTGGAATTAAAAGAGAACATAATATTCATAACAAATGGTGTTTGACATTAACTATGACTCCAGCTCGAATTGGGATTTTGTAACGGAGAGATTCTAGTGCATGGTAACATATGATTAAAGGTTCATTTAAGGTATTCCTTATTACTGATTGGGTGGCCATGGCATACTATACTAGGTGTCAACCATGGTCTATGAGATCCCTGAAATAATTTAGAGAAATCATTTACGGTAAGAAAGAGTTCTAATGATATTAAGAGTTAATATCATTTCTCATTGCCAATAAGTAATGAGCCTAGCAAGTCACATATCTACACAAGCTAATCATCATTTAAAATGTGATTTAATTTATTAATTAAAGAGTTTAATTAATTAATTAAAGAGGTTTGGTTTGCAATAAGATTGCAAAGTCCCTAGCATGACTTGAAACCAAATCTAGGTTATTGGATGTATAGTATAAATTAAATTTATATTTAATTTGATTAAATATGAATTTAATTATAAGAAATTAATTAATGAAGATTAATTAATTAATTAATTTATATTTGATGTAAATTGATTTAAAGAGGAGAAATTATAATTATGGGTTGAGAACTCAAATTAAAAGGTAAGGGCAAATTGGTCTTTTTCACATGGTGACATGTGGCACCATGAGATGGTAACACATGACACTATATGATCTTGCCACTTGTCTTCCTATGATGGAATACCCCATGTCATTATTTAAATGGAGCTTGACACTTGGCTTCATAGGATTAAATCAAATGATAACAAGATGAGATCTTGTGATGACATGTGGCAAGAGAGTTAGTGAGGGTTTGACCTAAGTATATAAAGAAAAGTAATAAAGAAAAAATCACTCCTCTATCTTTTCTCTCAAGTTGCCGTCACTTTTGGTGTCTCCTTCTCCTTTTCAATTTCTCAATTGATTTAAGGGAAAAAACTTTGATTTCTTCTTAAATTAAAATTATTAGAAAGTGTTTCTAACTCCCAATACATTCATACAACCTTCACAAAGCATAAACCCCATCTCAAAATTGGTTAACAAGGCTTGAAAAGCCAATCTAGGGGCTGCCATTGCAACTTTGGTGTGTGCTTGTGGTGGACAAACTGGAGGGACAATATTTGGGGTCCTAAGTATATCCTAGAAGTCGAGATTGCATCAATTTTGCATCAAGAGGTTAGTATCTAAAATTCCCTCTTTTAGTTAGGGTTTAATTGAATCAAGGCATTCCTAGGTGTATTTCATTCATTTATTTTACAAGAGTTGTTGAAGGAGTACATAATCAACCCTTGATATTGATTTCCTTCCACTGGTCCCACCAATGCTCTTTACCTCCTTATTTTTCTTGCAATCCAATTACATTGTAATCCTTGGCATGCCAAGGCGAGTTTACAAGAATATGGACTTTAAAGTCCTCAAATAAATGAAATTACAACCTAAATTATTTCAACATTTATAATATATGCCACTAAAATAAAATTAATTATTTTACATCCCAAAGAAAAATAAAAAAAATAAATCCAATCACATTGGTCTTTTATTGTCCATGATCATCCATCATACATATTAAAATTTAACAATTAAATAAAAAATACATACTAAAAATTAAATTGAATATCACATATTCAACCAAAATTAAATTTGAATCTCATTCAAATAATTTTAAATTTAGAAACCTTTTTCCAAATTTAATACCTTGAAAATAATTTTCAAAAATTAATTGTGATTAAAATTCCTAATTAAAGAATTTAATTAGGTATGGACTTAATTATGGGCCTTAAGATATACAACAATTACATAATGGGCCCAAAAATAAGCCCAAAACCCAACAAGCTTGTGGAGAGTGTATCTCGCCTAACACGCCTTCTTGAGCACCCAAACCAGCTTCAAATTTGTAACACCCTAACTGTAGCAATTCCGTACATTCTACTGTTTTGGTGACCGGTGTCGGTCCGGATAGCTAGAACGTCTGGAAAAATATTTAGACTAAAGTGAGGAGCCATAAATAACTCAAATATTAATAAGAAAAATTTAGAAAAAAATTTTAGAAATAAAATACAACCAAGTTAAATGAGCCGGTGCCCTAGTCGGTGCCCTAGAAGCCCTAAACCCGGGAGAAAATTCATGAAATAATTTTTGAGACTCTAGAGAAGAGTCATTGAGGTTTCTACGGCATTAGAATGCCAAGAAAATGTGTAAATTTTTTTTTTAACCGGTACAAACAATTTTAGTCTGTTAAGCTAAACGGAGGGCATTTTGGTCATTTCGTCTTCAGAGATGATTTTTGGCTGACTTGTCCAGTTAAGTAAATAATTATTATGATCTAAAATATGAATAAATATTGCTAAAAATTGAGTTGAAAATGAGTAGAAAAGAAAAGGAAAGAAAAATGAAAGAAATTAGGAATTATGACATCATATGATGTCATTAAACACTCTCTACCCAATCACAATTTGACAAGCCTCTTAAAAGGGACAAAAACTAAATAAAAATGTGATAAAATGAAAAACAATTCTGCACTCATCTTCCCCATTCAGCCGGCACACTTTTCTCTCAACCTCCATGAGTGTTGTTTCATCTCTTTCTTCCATTTCCCATGAATTCTCACTACTAAACCCTAAGCATCTTTCATTAAAACTTGTCTACACCTCTTGAAAAAGTGTTTGGCTGCCAAGAAAAGCCAAGAAAGTGAAGGAAAATTTAAAATTGGATGAGGAAAAATTCTGCTCACACAAGGGTTACTGCCTATTTCTTCTCTTTTTCTTTAGATTTTGTGCTAGTAACATTATTTATGCTAGGAAATTGAGAAAATTGAATAAATATGTGCATGTTTAGGCCTCTACAAATTTTGGTAGCTATATGGAGGGAAGTAGTTATGATTATTTTGATGGATTAAAGTGGATTAGAGGTGGTGTTTGAAGTGTATAGGTAGAGTGATAATGAATTAGTATGTTTAATTGTTGTATGTGCATGAATGGACATTTGAAAACTAGGGTTTGAGGCATGAAGTTAGGGTTTGCTCATGTAATGGTATATTAACATTGTAATGGTCAAATTAGTGACCATTTGAATGTGTGTGAGGAGGAATTGAAGTGAGTAAGGATAATGGAGTTGAGTTTAGGCATGCTACCCTTGGTGACCTGTAGGACTAGTGGTGAGTCTAGTAGGTTTGGGCAGCCATAAATGGAGTTATATAGGTTCAATTGGTACAAGGCCAATTGGATATGAAAATAGACACATAATGGCATAACTTTGGTGAAGAAACCCTGCCCAGAAAACCAAACCAAGTTGACTTAAAAATTGCCCTAATCCAGGTGACTTGCATTCTGCCTGGGCAAAATGACCAAATGAACAGTATTTATTCATTTTGTCATAACTTAGTGTAGAAAGGTCCAATTGACCTGAAATTTTACCAGAAGATAGCTGAGACATAAACATACAACTTTCATGAAGAAACTAAACCCAAATTTTGATCATAACATGTTTAAAAACTGAACTGCAGTCAGTGTACAAAACACTGTAGATTTGGTTCTATCTAGAAAATCTAGAAAATTTGCAATCCAGCCAGTTATGGTGTTTAGGCCATAACTTGAGCTACAAAACTCCAAATGGAAGTGATTCAAAAAAAGAAATGTAACTAGACACAATAATAAACAACTTTCATGAAGACAATGTTGCCAAATTCCTACTGTATAAATGACTAATGGAACAGTAAACTTAGTGCTTAAAATTTGAAAATTGTGAATAACTAACACTAAGCTTTGAAATGGTATTGGTAACCAATGCCAACAACTTTAGAATGCAAAATGTGGTATCTTGGTGAACTTAGGTTCAACAAATTTATTATGTATTAAAAAGTCAATAATTTAAGTGAATAGTAATACAAAGACACAAAGTGTAAGAACTAAATTGGTAGAGAAAATTAAGACATAAAATTTGAAATCCATGAAATGTTCATGGATTAGTTGGAATAGATAATTGAGATTTATACTCCCACACCAATGGAGTTCATAATATATTAGCAATACAACTTGAAGTATGAAATGTACTTAACATGAATAAACTGTTGAATGTATAAATGAGATAAAAGTGTCATTTGGGATTTAGGTTCCCATCAAGAGAGAAAGGAAAGATGATGAATGTAAATGGTACGTGAAACCAAATGAATGTGAATTGAAATTAGTATGAATATTATGATGAATGTATAAATTATGGAATTTGTCATAAAATAATGAAATCATAAAACACAATGTATTAATATTTAATGATATTATGTGCTCTTGTATTTCCTAGACACGTATGTCAGATTAGATAGATTGGCATGCCATTAGGGTATTGTTTTAGCAGTACTGCGAAAGGCTTTATGCCCGTATTCATGGCTTTATGCCCACATTCATGGCTTTATGCCCGCACTCATGGCTTTTATGCCCGATTATGTGTTATCATGGCTTTTTAGCCATACTGACTGCATACGTGGTTGACGTTCTGCGTCCCATGGTATGACGGCCCAAGGCACCGCGGTGTTTAGTGCCAACGACCCGTTATCCAGTTTAGTCAGCCTGTCGTAGGTTACTTGGGCAGTCTAATTTATTAAAATAAGTTATGAATATTAACAATTAAAAATGCTAGGAAGTAAATAAATGAGAAGAAGTTCTGAAATAAATTAGATTGGCTCCAAAAATTTGTTCTTTAGAATGATTTGAAGTAAATTAAACTAGTTCTAAAACTTTTAAATATTACGAAATGATTGTAAACAACTTAGAAAGTATCAAGGAAGTGATAAAAAGGCTAGTAGAAGAATTATAACTTAAATAATGTGACTTTCATAAGAATATAAGTATAAGTATAAATTTTAGATTTATTTGTACATTATATAAATGATTATTGTAAACTTATGAAAGAAGTGATTCTAGAGAGCAACATAAATGACGAAAGATATATTGTATGAAAAATTTCATATGAACCCAGTAAAATTCTTAACTATAGAAAATATGCTCCAATTATTTTTACTTGTTATATTATTTCCTTGTTATATTATTGCACCACTAAGCAGCAATGCTTAGCGCGATGGATTTGTTTCCTCACGCAGGTACTGAAGTTAAAGCTCAGCGAATACCAAACAGAGATTTTAGAGTTATGATCTGCAGAATGTTCAAAGTTGTCACCTCCTCAGCAATGCATGTAGATAGGGCTCATATAGATCATATTATGTATTTTGTACATTATAATTAGTTATTATTTGTAATGTAAACTATGAATTGTCTGTTGAAATATAGATTATGGAACTATAATTAATTTGTAGATCTTGTAAATTAATGAAACTTGAGAACTTATATACATAAATTGTGCATGAATGGAAATGCATGAAAATGAATATGAAATTGAGATATATGAATGAGATGTGAATTATGAGATGATTATGAGAATAATTCATGAGATTTTTATTTTAAAATATTATTGAAATTTTCAAACAGATGAATAGTAAAACACATCAAACGATAATAAAATAGGGAAAACTCCATTAGTTTCTCCGTCGAAAAATAATCGATATTAAATATAATGAGAATAAAATTTTTAAAGAAATAAAGTAAGATAAGTTAGGGTACTCCGGCACCGAATGAAGCACGCCTTACTTGGCTACATTGTAGTCGGGTGAGGGGTGTCACAAAATCAATCCAAATTTGATCCAATCACACAATTAAGCCATATAAACAATCTTAATGGTAAATATAGTGGCTCTGATACCAATTGAAGGAGTGGAAGCATGGATTAAAGGGCATTAGAACCTTGAATTTCAAAATTATTTCTAAGGTTACATGCACCATACCAAGTGTCTTATGATCCTAATCAATTTTCAATGCCCAATTGCATACCAAAACATATTTTAGTATGCATTAAAATTTCATTTGTCATTAAAGATTATGAATTAACATTTAATTCAATTAAACCTTAACTAAAAGAGAAAATTTTAGGTACTAACATCTTGATGCACAATTGATGCAATCCCGACTCCTAGGATGCACTTAGGACCCCAAATGTTGTCCCTCTAGTTTGTCCACCACAAGCACAGACCAAAGTTGCAATGGCAGCCCCTAGATTGACTTCTCAAGCCTTGTCAACCAATTTTGAGATGGGGTTTATGCTTTGTGAATATTGTATGAATGTATTGGGAGTTAGAAACACTTCCTAATAATTTTAATTCAAGAAGAAATCAAAGTTTTTTTCCTTAAATCAATTGAGAAATTGAAGAGGAGAAGGAGACACCAAAAGTGACGGCAACTTGAGAGAAAAGATAGAGGAGTGATTTTTCCTTTCTTACTTTTCTTTATAGAGAAAAGATAGAGAAAAGTGGAGCTTTTGTTATTAGTTTAGTCGTGGTAAAAGTAATATACATCGAAACAATTTGAGAAAGAATTATAGATTGAGCTTGAGATCATAAGTAGACCTTGAAAATAGAGAGTGCTACTATTATCATGAGAAGAAGAGATTGAAGATAAAGGAGGTTACCACAATTATCTTGGATGATAAGAACTTCAAGATGACAAGTAGTAGTAATGAATGTGGAGCTTTTGTTGCTGGTTCTAGTCATGGGAAAAGCAATCCACATGGAAACTATTCGAGAAAGAATTATAGTTCGAGCTTAAGACCACGAGTAGACCTTGAAAATATGAAGTGCTACTATTTTCATGAGAAGATTCATATTCAATATAATTGTAAAAAGATGAAGGAAGATCTTGCAGAGTTAAACAATTCAAGAAAAGTCATGAAAAAGAAAAAAACAAAGGAACTACTATAATTGCAATTGATGATGGTATTAATAATGGATGTTTGAATGTAGATGATGATAAGGAAAAGATAAAAGATCTATTACAAGATGAGTGGATAAATGAATCTGCTTGCCCATTACACATATTCTCAAAGAAGTAGTGGTTTGATTCAATTGAAGAAAGAAAGAAGAAAAGTGAAACTAGCCAATGGGAATAAGATAGAGGTTGAATGTATTGGAACAGTGAAGATCAAGCTACAAAGTGATTGCATGAAATTGTTTATTGATGTGAGGCGTATTCCTAATTTGAAAGGAGCTAAATTTCCTTAGGTAACATAGATGCTTCGGATTATAGGTGTTCAATTCATGGTAGAGTCATGAGAGTTAGCCCAGGTACTTTCATGATCATGAAGGGTGAAAAGATTGGTATAAAGAATATCTATAAATTATAGTTAGCACATTGATTAGAAGAATGCAAGTTGAGGCAAGGGGCAACATCAACAATCAAGAGTGTAAGGAAGTATCCAAAAGAAAATTGACATTTGTAAAAGTTATGAAAATTAATTTCATTTGACTTGGACATGGATGTTGTGCATAATCCTGCAAGTGCATGGATGTTTAGCAAGTAATAAAGTGATGAGTAGAGTATCACTCCCATGAGAACCATGTTGAATACTAAACTATAGTGATTTTAATTATCTAGATGATTGGGTTATAGAGAAATAATAATTAAATCTAAATTAAAAGAAATAAAATCTAAAATAATTAACTAAACCTGAATATTAAATAATAAAAACATTCAAAGCTAGAGGTTCACACTTCAATCAATTACAGAATTCAATCTAATTCATTCAATAAATGGGAGATTATTGTTTTGAAGGAAATTAATCCTGAGTCATTTTAAGTCATCTCTTAAAGCACTCAAGGTGTATTTTAATTAACGCAAACCCTACTTTTATGGTAATTAAATTAATTAAAATCTATTATGTTCCTTGATTAATTGTTAGATCTACATAGAATTCAAGCTTATCTCCAGATCAAAAACCCTAAGTTTAAAATCCTGTTACTCTAATATTAATCTTCACCTTTTAGTTCTTTAATTAATATTAGAATCAATATTAAGTTGGTACCAATACATAGCATGTCTTGAATGTTTTTATTAATTTGCATCCGAATATTAATTTGATTTGATTGAAAATTTTTACAATTTGCATTTGGTCCTATGATTATTATCCTGGATAAAAATATTAATAAATATGCCATGGACTATGATGATTAAAATTATTACTTTTCAAAGTTTTTGGTAAAAAGGAAATTTTTTTTCTTTAAAACTTTTAAAATATTGCATTATTATTAATTTAATTAGCATTAAAATTCTTTAACTAATAAAAAATCTAGCGGAATGACTAGAAAAATTAATGAAAATAAAATATATAAATTAAATAATATATTTTTAAAATACAGAAATTAAATAGCTAATTTCATTAAAATTTAGAAAATTAAAAAGTAATTTTTCTTAGGAGCATATAGGTTCTTCTACTTTTTTTATTTATAAAATAATAATAATAGGAAATTGGCAATAATAGATTGAAAAAATTATGTTAATTAAATTAAAGATAAAAATTTTATGTTCCAAATTAAAATTAATAGAGTTTTATATTACATGGCCTAAATTCATGAACGATGAGTGAAAATTATTCATCTAAGTTAACAAGTATTATGGCATTGCGCATCTCTAAATGTAACAAAATGAGATATCTTAAAAATATGCTAAATTATTGTATAAAAAAATCACTTATTACAAAAATAATCCAAACCTTATATCAAAATTATATTTTAATTTAACAATTTTAATTTTAGAAATTTAGGTTAAATTAGTGCAATTTTATTCAAGAGGTAAAATTAATTTGGTGGAGTGTGACATTGTTAATATGGTAGGCTAAGAATCATAATTTAATATTAAATAATGTACCCTACGTGACACATAATTTAAAGAAAATGAACTAAAGTTTTACTTATTTAATTTACCTCAATATTGGTTAATCAAAGTTAAAGAAGTTAACTACCGTGCTCACCATTTAATATTAAATACACTATGAGCCCCAGCGGACTGATACTGACATGGTTTTTTCACCCTTTGAATAAAATTGCAATGAGTTAAAACACATGAATTTAATAACGATTTAATTAAATACTTGTCTTGATATTATATATATATATATATATATATATATATATATATATATATATATATATATATATATATATATATATATATAAGAATGCACAAATTTAGATGTAACTGTTTAATCAAATAATTGTTAAATTCATCATACTTATGCTGTTTTTTGAATATTCACATATTAAATATAATTATTTAATTATAATTTTTTAAATTTATTTAAACCTACTCTATAATTATAAAGAATTTATTAAATGAATGAATATTGAAAGTAATTTGTCACCGCACTACTAGAATCAATGGGATTGAAAAAAAGGCCCACTGGGCAGTTGAAAACTTTCTGAAGTTATACAATTTCCCAGTGTCCTTCTTAACCATTTATGGGCATTAGCTTGAATGAGGTGGAGGTAACCTAACCAGTCCTACTCATCAAGATTTTATGAATTAGTGGGTGATTATGGCCCTTATCTGTGAATATATGAACAAGGTTCCATACTAAAGCTATTCGAAAGAAAAAAAGGTTCCATACTAGAGAAATAAATATGGTTGGTTCATGTCTTGATGGCAATGTTTCTTTAGAAATCAATTAATTTTTGTATATTAATTGATGATGTAAAAACATATATATATATACACTGTTGAATCCAAATAAGAAAAATCCATAACATATATAACACATTCAGAAGTTAAAATCAATCCTAATTTTAGAAAGTTATTAATTTATTTATTCATTACATTTGGAAATATATGTGTGTAAACCCTTTTTTTTATAATAAAAAGAAGGATATTTCATTAATTATAAATAAAATGTAAAATAAGGTATAGATTAAAATATTATTTTTTTTAACATAAATGAAGTTAATTATTTACACACTCAAGATCTATTAATAATGGTAGATATAAAGATTTATTCATCATATATCTATTAACATTGATATATTTGAAGAGATATATTTAGAATTCATTCCATATAGATACAGATTTAGAGTATAGAGAGGGTTGTTACCAGTAAAAATACTAGCGGTGACCACTCAAAGAGGAGATAATAAGAGAAAGAAATGAAGGAGAAGAAAAATGATGAGAAATAAGGAAGAGGTGGAGAGATTTCTAGGGAGAAATTATAACCGAATGTATTAGGAATGCCTAAAATATTTTTTATATATGTGTTTTGCAACACCCCTATATTTATTAGGTCAGTACATTCCACTGTTTTAGTAACCAGTGTCTGCTCGGGCAGTTGAGATGTGTAAAACCATATTTAAGTCACTTAAACACGCCATGAGCAAAAATTAATAATAATTACATGAAGGTAAAGTAGAAATCAAGAAAATAAAGCATAATGGGTTAAATGAGCCAAAGCCACAGCGATGGGTGATCGAAACGGGAAGTGACTGCGAGACCAGTCGCTGCTCTATTTTCGAGTAGGACCTTATGGCACCCCATGTGACACCCCTTACCCGACTACAGTGTAGCCGAGCAAGGAGTGCTACATTCGGTGCCGGAGCACCTTAACTTATCTTACTTTATTTCTTTAAAAATTTTGTTCTCATTTAATTTAATATCAATTATTTTTTTCGACGAAGAAACTAACGGAGTTTCTCCTATTTTATTATTGTTTGACATGTTTTACTATTTAACTGCTTGAAATTTTAACAATATTTTCAAATAAAAATCTTATCATTTCATGCATCATCTATATATTTCAATTCCGTATTCAAATCTATACAATTTCATTCATATCCAATTGGATACATTCCCGTTCATGCTCAACTTATATATGAAAATTTTCAATTTTCATTAATTTACATGATATACAATTTAATCACATATGAATTAACCGATTTATTAATTCACATCCATACCTATTAATTACATTTTCATAATTTACATTACAATACTATAACTAAGTATTTTATACAACATACAAATTATGACCTATATGGGCCCTATTTACATGCATTGCTGAGGAGGTGACAACCTTGAATACTTTAGACACTTCTGCAGATTATGTCACACCTTACCCCTCTGTAAGGCACAACATAATCCCGTAGAATACCTAATGAACTACCGAACTTCACCTATTGATAATTCATTAAGTACACTACATGGGATTTTAAAACCATTTTCTTATATTTTGGAAGTGGTGAGCGTTTTGGTGGGAATTAAAAACATTTAATTGAAGTCTTAAAATTAGTAAAAATTTTTGTCCATTTTATTCTTCCGCAAATTTTATAAAAATTTTGGCAGAGTGTCGTTTGTATTTGGAGAAAATTGTTCTTCAAAAACCTGTAAAAACACTTCCAATAAAATTTTTCACAACTCCCAACCTCCAAATAATCTCAATTCAACAACTTAAGTCAATTCCACTTCAAAATAATTCCACAATTTAATCCAAGTTTATCATCTCAAAACATTTCATCATTTCATTCAATAAAGCTAATTTACAGATATTAAATACAAAAAAATAATATTATTACAATTTATTATACAACTACTTAACTTTACATTGATACATACAACATTAAAATGTTTACATCAAATAATTATAAGGGTATAAATAAATACCCGTACAAAAGTGATCAAGAAGTTCTTGCCAATCCAGCAGCTCACTCTGCTGCTTTTTCCTTGCCCTTATCTGCGACAGCAAAATAAGCTATCGCTGAGTATAAAAATACTTAGTGGTGCACAATAAAAATTTAAAATACAATACATAAATCCTTCATTGACAAAACACAATTTAAATGTTGCACAATTACATTTCACCAATTATCAAAACTCATTATAGCAAAATTTTTGGGTCAAATAATTTAATAAACACAGTGTTGCCAATTCATACACAACTTAAGCCATGACACAAATTTTCGATCAATGTTGTGTTGTACACCACGACAGAGCAATCTACAACCCCACTAATCGAAATCAATGAGGGAGGTGGCTAGCTAGCTAATGAGTACTCATCCGATCTACAACCTCAACTAGTAATCTAGAGAGGGAGGAAAATAATCGATCTCAACCCCATAATTGGGCGAGGAATAATAAGGCACTGTCATACTAAGTGTGAATTAAAAATCCATTTCAAACATTTTATTCAAATATTGCATACCAAAATCAAACCAATTTCCAAAGTTACAATTTCATCACAAAGTGGCAACACAAAAGTCCTTAAACTCATAATGCGTACTAAATCAATTTTTCAAGGATAAAATGCTTAAATAGGGTTTATTGTGCACAAACCTGATGTGAGTCGCCTCTAGGCCTTGACTCAGTCTCTCAGACCTTCCAAATCTTTTTCAGCTGAAACACAAAATTTATAGTGTCTCAGTATCTTTACTTCATAACAATTCCAATAATTAATTCCACTATGTTTAAACTTACATTCTTGCAAATTTCATATTGAGGTTACTATTCATGGTACTATTTAAGTCAATTTGTTGACTTTCTAAGGCTTAATAGGTATGGGAACTCCAACTTCACCCACATACCACATTTTGGTTACCAAACTTGTTGGTTTTGGTCATTTTCTCAAAACTTAGGTCTTTTAGGCAAAATTGAAAATTTTTAGTTTTGGTGTCTTAGGTTGTACTATTTTATTGGTCATTTTTTTGTTAGAATTTGGAAAAATTTTCTTCAGAGAAAATGTTCCCTATTGTCTTAACTTTATTCTCCTTTTTGAATCACTCCAATTGGAGTTTTGTAGCTCAAGTTATAGCCATTTCAACCATGGCTGCCGAATTGGACTTAACCCAGATTTCTGGGCAATTTCTGGTTCTGGCAGTTTTAGGTTACCAAATTTGGGTGGCTATTAAGGGCATAATTTGGATTGGTGTTCTTCATGAAAGTTGTTGGTCTATATCTCAATTGTCCATTGGTAAAATTTCAGATCATTTAGACCTGCCTAGCCCAAGTTATGGCCAAATGAACAAATACCATTCATTTGGTCATTTTTGTACAGGTCAGACTGTAAAATCGGGATTTGGTCAATTTGTTCACTAGGTTTTGGTCACTTTTTGGGAATGTTTCCTAAATGAAAATTGTGTCATTTTGTGTCTAGTTTCATTCCCAATTGGTCTCATACCAATTGGACTTGTAAATTTTTAGTTTTGGTCCCTCAAAGGGACCTTGGTCCTGCTGCTACAGCATGACCTTGAACAATCTGAATTTGCAATTGGTTCCAACACTTCCAACATACTCCAATTGGTCACAAATGACCATTTCTCACCTCAAACCAAGTCCAACACACCATTTAACACTTTCCAACATTTTTATCTCCAAAACCCTAGATACCAAAACCCTAGTTCACCTATTTGATGCCTTTAATTAATTTCAAGCATACTAGCCTTACTTCTATACTCATGCAAGCTTACCTTCACTTTGAATTCAATCAAATTCATGCACATACATCAAAATCCTAACTGACTGAATTTTCCTCTAATCCTCCAACAATTAATTTCTTTTCACTTTAAGCATATTTCCAAGTTCTTCATGCTATAAATACTTAAATTAAACTAAAAACTTAAAGTGAACTCACTAACCTTGAATTGCAGAATTTTTTTCCTCTTCAACTCCTTCCTTTCTTCTTTCTTTCTTGCTCAAACTTCTTTTCAAGACTAAAAGACCAAGTTTAATTAAGGGATTTGCAATTTTTATGGCTAAGGTTTGGTTTCTTCAAGCTCAAAATGAGCTTTAATGGAAATTTTGAGAGGGAGAGGGTGAAAGAGAGTGACGGCAGCAAGGAAGAAGAAATGAGGGTTTTTCCTTTTTTTTTTTTTTCTTTTCTTTTATGTTTTTAGTCTTATGGAAGACCATAATTATCCAAAATTTAAGTTTTAATTATATTAGTGTTTATGACATAATGCATGATATCATGCATGATGTCACTCATTTCAACTTTTCTTTTTATTTATTTATTTATTTTTCCTTAGTTCTTCAATTTAATTTTCGATTCCAAAATTTTCTTTTCTTCGATTTTATTTGACAGTTAGGTCAGGAGTCAGCTCTCGGGGTTAATTGACCAAATTGCCCCTCGCCGGTTTAACGCGGTTTGCAAATAATTTAATATTTCTTTCGGCCCCTGACCTAATTATTTGACTGACTTAACAATTCTTTTTCGTAATTTGCTCTTTTCCACTGTGTTCATAATGGTCCTAAGGACCGCGGCGTCACATTTTACTATTCGCAATTTGAGTTTAAATCGACTTCGCAGTCCTTCCCAAGAAGGTCACCCATCGCTGTGACTCTCGGCTCGTTTAACTTCTTTTGTTCTGTTTTTCTTATTTATACTTAACTAATTAGCAATTACTAATTATTTGTGTTTATAGCTTATTTAATTGTCTTAAGTGTGGTTCTAATCCCCTTAATTATCTGGACCGACACCGGTCACCGGAATAGCAAAATATACTAGGCTATGCAAATAGGGGTATTATAATTCCCCCCCCCCCCCTTAAAATAAATTTCGTCTCGAAATTTTACTTGGTATCAATCTCTGAACAGCTGTGGGTGTTATCTCCTCATGTCCTCCTCTCGTTCCCAAGTAGCTTTTTGGCCCAAATGATAGTTCCACAGCACTTTTATCAACGGTATCTGCTTGTTCCGTAGCTGCTTCACCTCATAAGCCAGAATCTCTATAAGTTCTTCTTCATAAGTGAGGTCTAGATTCACTTCAATTTCTTCCACTGATAGGACATGAGATGGGTCTGATCGGTACCTCCTCAACATAGACACATGGAAGACCTTATGTATCTTCTCTAACTCTGGAGGTAATGCCAACCGATATGCCAAAGGACCCACTCTTTTCAAAACCTCATATGGCCCAATGAAGCGAGGACTCAGTTTCCCCTTTCTACCAAATCTCATAATCCTCTTCCAAGGGAAAACCTTGAGGAATACTTTGTCACCCGCTACATATTCAATATCCCTTCTCTTCAGATCAACATAGGACTTCTAACGGTCTGATGCAGTCTTAAGTCGATCTCTGATCACCCTGATCTTCTCTTCAGTTTGCTGAACAATTTCAGGTCCAATCATCTTTCTTTCACCCACATCATCCCAACACAATGGGGTTCTACATTTTCTGCCATACAAAGCTTCATATGGAGGCATCCCAATGCTTGATTGGTAGCTATTGTTGTAAGCAAACTCAATCAAAGGCAAGTGTGTGTCCCAACTTCCCTCAAACTCAATCACACAAGCCCGTAGCATGTCCTCCAATATCTGAATTACCCTTTCAGATTGGCCATCTGTCTGTGGGTGGAATGCCGTGCTGAAGTTTAATCTAGTTTCTATGGCTCTCTGAAGACTACTCTAGAATCTAGAAGTGAACCTAGGATCTCTGTCAGATACGATGGATACTGGCACTCCATGTAGTCTCACAATCTCATCAATGTATAACTTGGCCAATCTTTCTAAACTATAGTCCATAACTGGCAGAAAATGAGCAGACTTGGTCAGTTTGTCAACAATGACCCATACTGCATCATGACTCTTCTGTGTCCTCGGAAGTCCCATCACAAAATCCATTGTTATTCTCTCCCATTTCCATTATGGTACTGGTAGTGGATGTAACAACCCAGTTGGTACTTGATGCTCTACCTTCACTTGCTGATAAGTTAGGCATTTGGAAACAAACTCTGTCATATCTCTCTTCATACCCATCCACCAGTAATACTCCTTTAGCCCTCTATACATTTTTGTACCACCTGAGTACATGGCAAAAGGAGACTCATGTGCTTCCTTCAAAATGATCTGCCTCAAATCAACATCATTAGGAACACACATTCTGCCCTGGTGTAGCAATAGACCATCATCTCTTATTGAGAATTCTGGTTTCTTGCCCTGCTGGACTTCTTCCAACAGCCTCTGATACTTCTGATCATTCTGAGCAGCCATTCTAATATGATCAATCAACACTGGCTATACATGCCATACAACTACTATCTGCCCCTCATCATTAATCTCTAAGCTGGCATGTAATGATCTCAACTCATATACTATAGACAAAGGAGTAACTCGTAGACTTGCCATAGTCTTGCGACTTAAGGCATTAGCCACCACATTAGCTTTTCCTAGCTGATAGTCTATCAGACAATCATAGTCTTTTATCAACTCTAACCATCTCCTCTGTCTCAAATTCAACTCTTTCTGGGTGCCCAAATATTTCAAACTCTTATGATCTATGTAGATGTAGCACTTCTCCTCATATAAATAATGTCTCCAGATCTTAAGAGCGAACACAATGGCTGTAAGCTCCAAGTTATGTGTCGGATAATTCCTCTCATGCGGTTTTAGCTGGCGTGATGCATAGGCAATGAAATTCCGATCTTGCATCAACACACAACTTAACCCATTGTGAGAAGCATCGTTGTAAACTATATATTCTTTACCCGGTGTAGGAGGACTGGAGCCTCAATCAAACATTTCTTCAATTCATCAAAACTCTACTGGCATTTGTCCGTCCACTGAAATTTCACATCTTTCTTAAGCAGCTTGGTCAATGGAGATGCCAACATGGAGAATCCCTTCACAAATCGACGGTAGTATCCAGCTAACCCCAGAAAACTACGAATCTCTGTGATATTTCTTAGTGGCTTCCAATTAAGGACAGCTTCTATCTTGCTAGGATCTACCTTAATACCCTCTGCTGATACTATATGCCCCAAAAAGGATATCTCCTTTAGCCAAAATTCACATTTTGATAATTTGGCATATAGCTGTTTCTCCCTCAAAGTTTATAGTATAATCCGCAGATGTCTATCATGCTCTTCTGCACTCCTCGAGTAAACCAATATATCATCTATAAGCACAACCACGAACTGGTCGAGGTATGGTCTGAAGATAGTGTTCATCAAATCCATAAAAGCAGCAGGAGCATTAGTTAACCCGAATGGCATAACCAAAAACTTATAATGGCCGTAACGGGTTCTAAAGGTAGTTTTAAAAATACTCTGCTATTGTACTTTCAACTGATAATAACCTGATCTCAGGTCAATTTTGGAGAACACAGCTGCACTCCTCAACTGATTAAAAAAGTCATCAATGCGGGGCAATGGGTATCTGTTCTTTATTGTCACCTTATTCAACTGCCGATAGTCAATGTATAACCGCAGAGTGCCATCTTTCTTCTTTATAAACAACACTGGTGCTCCCCAAGGTGACACACTAGGGCAGATAAAGCCCTTGTCAAGCAGCTCTTGCAACTGCCTTTTCAATTCTTTTAGTTCTGCTGGTGTCATTTTGTATGGTGTTATGGAGATTGGGTCCACACCAGGCATAGCATCAATCTCAAACTGCACTTCTCTTTCTAGAGGTAATCCTGGCAATTCATCAGGAAACACATCCGGAAAGTCACATACTGTGGGGATGTCCCTCAATGCTGGACTACCCACTTAGGTGTCTATCACATGTGCCAAGTACGCCTCACACCCCTTCCTAATCATTTTTCTGGCCAGTGCAGCTGAAATGATGTTTGAAGGCAATAACTGCCTCTCCCCATGTATTACTACATCACCATCGAGGAGACTAAAAGTGATCTTGATCTCTGATCAATCATCGCATGATGCCTGGCTAACCAATCCATGCCCAAGATAATGTCATAATCTCTAAAGGGCATTTCAATCAAATCAGATAGAAAAGTGTGTCCTTGGATCACCAAAGGACAATCTTTATATAATTTATTTACCCTAACCTCCTGGCCTAATGGACTAGTTACTAGCACATCATAGTCCATTGGTACACACTGAATAGCAGTAGAACATATCACACTAGCACTAATATATGAATGTGTGGAGCCAGGATCAAATAACACATATACATCTTGGTCAAGGATGGAGAAAATACCAGCTACTACGTCTGATGTTTTACCCTCCTCCCTCTGACGCATGGTATATACTCTGACTAGTGCGCCACTGGGTACTGGCTGGTGTAGACCCTTATTTTGTGATAAGTATGTGCATTGAGGCTGTGGAAAACCTGATGATGAAAAATTATATGACTGTAAAATGTAATTGGAGGCATGGAGCTAAATTATTAATTCCGTGGCATGATCTTGAAAAAAAATAATAATATATTTTTTTTGAGAAACAAATTTAATTAAATTTAAATAAAATTTTATTTTGTTTAAATTTAATATGGGTAATTTTTAAATGTACCTAATTAAGTTTAATTGGGCCCCATGGGCCTAAGAAAGCCTAGTTAGAAATTTTAAATAAGACCTATTTAATTTATTTTTTGAAAATTAAAATAAAAAAATTTTTTTTTTCTCTATCCCTCTCTTCCTATTGGTTGGAACACCTCACCCATATCCCAGTGTCACTCAAATTCCTCAATTCCAGTTGTTTAAGTTATCTGAACCTTATCACACTAGGACTTCAAATCCTACCACACCTCTTCCTCACTTTCTATTGGTACCTTCCCTTTCCCCTCTCTTCCTATTGGTTGAAACACCTCATCTATATCTCAGTCTCACCCAAATTCTGCAATCCTAGTTGTTTAAATTATCTGAACTTTATCACCCTAGGACTCCAAACCCTATCACACCTCTCTCCCAAAACCCTATAAATACCCCACTTATAAAAAATAAAAATAAAAATAAAAATAAAAGAAAAAGGAGGAGGAAAAGGAGGAGAAAAAAAAAGGAAGGCGGTGGAGGATAAAAAAAACAAAAAGGAAGGAGGTGGAGGAGAAGACAAAAAAATTAAAGAGATGAATAGTCAAAATTCTTTTAGTTATTCTTTCTTCCTAGCGATATTTCTTAAATGTTAGTTTTTTTATTTTCTTTTCAAGATCTATGCCATGTAATATTTAATTCTATGTTCTTTGTTTTTAATTTATTTTATATGTTCATATAAATCATATTTAATTTGAGGGGATACAATACTCTGCACATATTTAGTTTTCTGTCTCTCGTATTTTTATTATTTGTTATTATTTTCTGAATCTCCAAAAAATTTATAAAAATTATATTCATATTCTACACGAAATTCTATTAATTTTAGGCTCAAGAATCACTAAAAAAGCTTTAATATTTTGTTAGTTATTGCTATTTGAAGTTAAGGTTCCTGTGAAATTCAATTTGCAGGATACCCGATTTCTGGAGCCCATATCTCCCTTGTTTCTTAAAATTTTTGTGTAAATCTAGTGTCTAAAATTAATTTTAGAATATTATGAATCTTTTCCAATTGGTTTTGCATTCATATCTATTGTGGTTAATGAGTTATGAATTTTACAAAAAAGTAGTACGATTCTGTCACTTAGAAAAGTTATAATTTATGTAGACCATTCGGCTAGGGTTTTGTTTGATTTATAAATTTTATGATCTTGTACGATATGTAGGTTGTCTTCTGTAATTTTTTTTTATGATTTTTAGGTATGTCTAACTATTTTTAAAAAATTGGATTTCTTGCTACTGTTAATCTGCCAGAATTTAGAAATTGTATATTTATGCATGTTCTTGTATTTTCTTAGATTTTAATTGATATTTGATCTATTTTTCTGTGTTCTTTTAATTCAAGAAGTGTTATGAAGTGTTTGGATCATGTTAAAAGACTTAAACCATTAGGTAGTTGTAACTAATTAGGAATCTCAACCCTTTAGGAGACTAGAGTTAGAATCCAATGTAAATTGTTATTAATATTTTCTTTATTTCTTTTATTTTCTTTAGTTTCTTTATTTTTTATTACAAATAAAATTGGTAAGTAGCCCTAAGGTAAGTACCAAAGAGGGCATTTGCGTGGAGCTTATATAGAGCTAAACGGGAGTAAGCCAGGGATATCATTGCCATACTAGAAGAGAAGACCCTTTTTTTAAGGGTAGCTTGCCCCAATGGCAACTGCATTTACCAATAGGTAAGTAGCCCTAGACTTTTCGAATAACCATTAGCATAAAATTGTAGTAATAATAGAACTTTTATTTGGTAAATTAAAATTAACTTTGTTTTCAATCTAACTGACTTTTGTATGTAATTAATTTAAATAAATACTTTGTAAATTAAAATTAATCTTGTTTGTAAATTAAACTAACATTGGCATGTAAAATAAATTTAATTTAACACTTGATAATTGTAAAATAAAATTGCATGATAGAAATCTTTATTAGGTTGTGATTGTTTGGGCCTTATGTGATATTAGAATAAATTACACATGTACATAATTAACTTAGTTCAATTATCCTTAGGGTAATTTTTTGAAAATTAATTAATTAGGTTAAATAGAAATGTAGGGTTATTTGAAATTGAATTTGTTTGTAAATTAAATTCTCAATAATAAATTAATTTTAGTCATCTGGTAAATATCATTTAAATAATTAGCTACCCCATAGATAGGAATTACTTTTGCATGAAAATTGTGTGTAAACAATAACCCTTTGTGAATTACTTGCGTGTGTAGGATTAGAATTGCATTTTTTAGGATAAAGTTTAATAAAAGAATAATAAACAAAACTTTTAGAAACATTAGTAGAGGACTGTCACTCGAATCAACGAGGTTAGACCAGGAGTAAGGGGTGCCTAACACCTTCCCCTCACGTACCCACTATCCCGAACCTAGACATTGGGCTATGGTAATGACGGTTGTGAAAACTCTGCAAGGAGTAAGGTGCCATCCATGACCCTCGAAAGAAACACTGAATATGTCCCTATTATTACCTGGGTGGCGACTTCTGTCTATCTATGCCTTCGTGGCATAAATCCTTAGTATCGTGGTAGTGTTATGGGAAGAGGGTGCTTACCAGTGGTTTGATTCTATTAGGATTGTATGAAGTGCATGTCTAGGAAATGCTGTCTACGGAGGTAGTACTTAAGTGAGACCATTGTGACTCCACCATCTTTCCTGGGCAGTACCTGGTGCATTTTATATAATTCTAATGGATGATATTTTGCCTCACGCCCCCCTCCCTACAGCTGGTTAACAGTGCTTTGACTTCCACAAGTGTTACCAGGACCCCTACCTCTGCCTCTACCTCTAGCAGCTGACTGTGAGCCTCTAGGTATAGAGACTTGGGCTAATCCTTCAGATGTAGCAGAAGGTCTAGATCAGCTCAGACTAGTACAATCCTTCGTAAAATGTCCGCTCCCTCCATAGTTAAAACATGCACCTATGGCCTTGAAACACATCCCACCGTGTGTTCTACCACAGGTTTCACACTGTCGGACTGATAAAGATCCTTGAAAAGCTTGTTGGCTTTGCTGACCAGACCGGGGTGGTCTTTGGCCAAAGAATCTGCCTCTGCCAGATCTGTGAGAGCTATATCCCCCAGACTGTTTCCTCTTCCCTAAACCATTTTCAGGTGCTTGACTAGTAGTCTTTTTAGTCTTCTCTTTCTCTTGTGTACCCTTCTTCACTGTCCCTTCTGATTCCATCCTTTCCAGTTCCAAGGCCTGTGAAATCAGCTCAGAAAAATTTTAGTGTCTGAATCCCACAACTTGCATCCTCAGATTTGTCCTTAACCTGGACTCAAACCTCTTACATCTGTCTTTGGGGGTGGAGACTAAGCTTCCAGCATAGTAGCTTAGCCTTGAAAAATTCCGTTAATACTCTGCTATTGTTCTATCCCCTTGTTTCAAACTTAGGAATTCCTGTAACTTCATATCCACATAAGCATCGGGAATCCACTTATATCGAAACTCCCTCAAAAAGTCTGACCAGGTCAACACAGGTGGCTCAACCAAGCTGTGGGGAATAGTCTTCCACCATTCATATGCATCCCCTTAACAGAAAGCAGTACTTGAACTTGGCGCTTACGCACCGCTGCGGCTTTACGAAAACCCGTTCCATTCGCTCTAACCACTGTTCTGCCTCCAGTGGATCCACAGTGCCCTTAAACTCGGTGGCCTTAAATTTCATCAATTTTTCATATTGCCGAGCCAAGGGCTGTGGTTGTGCTACAGGTGCTTGCATCTGAGCTTGGGGTGGCACATTTCCAGCCATTTGTTGGAAAAACATAGCCATCTTTGTGCAAGCGGCGAGGAAACTACGGTCTTTAGATGCAGTGGAGTGGTGACCCACTCACATTCAGAGTCTTTGGGGCTTCCTCTTGAACCTCAGCCTCAACAGATTGTTCTACGGAATGATCTCCTTCATCCATTCTGTTTTTCCAAAATTTCTACTTCCTGAGATCAAACACAAGGAGGTTGACCTTCGTTGGTGCATATTCATGATGTAAATATGTCATATGTATCAATTAAAGACACTTGAGCAGTTGTACTTATCAAAGAAATATTCATACACATAATCAAAATTTATTGGAAAAACATGCTCTGATACCATTAAAACATGTCACACCTTACCTCTCTGTAAGGCATAACATGATCCCGTAGAATACCTAATGAACTATCAAACTTCACCTACCGATAATTCATTAAGTACACTACAAGGGATTTTAAAACCATTTTCTTATATTTTTGAAATGGTGAGCGTTTTGGTAGGAATTAAAAATATTTAATTGAAGTCTCAAAATTAGTAAAAATTTTTGTCCATTTTATTCTTCCGCAAATGTTATAAAAATTTCTGCAGAGTGCCGTCTGTATTTGGAGAAAACAGTTCTTCAAAAACCTGTAAAAACACTTCCAATAAATTTTTCCACAACTCCCAATCTCCAAATAATCTCAATTCAACAACTCAAGTCAATTCCACTTCAAAATAGTTCCACAATTTAATCCAAGTTTATCATCTCAAAACATTTCATCATTTCATTCAATAAAGCTAATTTACATTCACAAGTTTAATTTACAGATATTAAATACAAAAAATAATATTATTACAATTTATTATACAACTGCTCAACTTTACATTGATACATACAACATTAAAATGTTTACATCAAATAATTATAAGGGTATAAATAAATACCCGTACAAAAGTGATCAAGAAGTTCTTGCCAATCCAACAGCTCACTCTGCTGCTTTTTCCTTGCCCTTATCTACGACAGCAAAACAAGCTATCGCTGAGTATAAAAATAATCAGTGGTGCACAATAAAAATTTAAAATACAGTACATAAATCCTTCATTGACAAAACACAATTTAAATGTTGCACAATTACATTTTACCAATTATCAAAACTCATTATAGCAAAATTTTTGGGTCAAATAATTTAATAAACACAGTGTTGCCAATTCATACACAACTTAAGCCATGACACAAAATTTCCGATCATTGCCATGTTGTACACCATGACAAAGCAATCTACAACTCCACTAATCGAAATCAATGAGGGAGGTGGCTAGCTAGCCAATGAGTAGTCATCCGATCTACAACCTCAACTGGTAACCAGAGAGGGAGGAAAATAATCGATCTCAACCCCATAATTGGGGGAGGAATAATAAGGCATTGTCATGCTAAGTGTGAATCAAAAATCCATTTCAAACATTTTATTCAAATATTGCATACAAAAATCAAATCAATTTCCAAAGTTACAATTTCATCACAAAGTGGCAACACAAAAGTCCTTAAACTCATAATGCGTACTAAATTAATTTTTCAAGGATAAAATGCTTAAATAGGGTTTATTGTGCACAAACCTGACGTGAGTCGCCTCTAAGCCTTGACTCAGTCTCTCAAACCTTCCAAGTCTTTTTCAGCTGAAACACAAAATTTATAGTGTCTTAGTATCTTTACTTCATAACAATTCCAATAATTAATTCCACTATGTTTAAACTTACATTCTTGCAAATTTCATGTTGAGGTTACTATTCATGGTACTATTCAAGTCAATTTGTTGACTTTCTAAGGCTTAATAGGTATGGGAACTCCAACTTCACCCAAATACCACATTTTGGTTACCAAACTTGTTGGTTTTGGTCATTTTCTCAAAACTTAGGTCTTTTAGGCAAAATTACAAAATTTCAGTTTTGGTATCTTAGGTTGCATTATTCCATTGGTCATTTTGCTGTTAGAATTTGGCAAAAATTTTCTTCATAGAAAATGTTCCCTATTGTCTTAAATTTATTCTCCTTTTTGAATCACTCCAATTGGATTTTTGTAGCTCATGTTATAGCCATTTGAATCATAGCTGCCGAATTGGACTTAACCAGTTTACAGGCAATTTAAGTTACAGCAGTTTTAGGTCACCAATTTTGGGTGGCTAAATGACTTGGTTAAGGGCATAATTTGGATTGGTGTTCCTCATGAAAGTTGTTGGTCTATATCTCAACTATCCACTGGTAAAATTTCAGGTCATTTAGACCTGCCTAGCCCAAGCTATGGCCAAATGAACAAACACTGTTCATTTGGTCATTTTTGTATAGGTCAGACTGCAAAAATCCGGAATTGGTCAATTTGTTCACTAGGTTTTGGTCACTTTTTAGGCATGATTCCCAGATGAAAATTGTGTCATTTTGTGTCTATTTTCATTCCCAATTGGTCTCATACCAATTAGACTTGTAAATTTTCAGTTTTGGTCCCTCAAAGGGACCTTGGTCCTGCTGCCTGCAGCATGACCTTAAACAATCAGAATTTGCAATTGGTTCCAACACTTCCAACATAATCCAATTGATCACAAATGACCATTTCTCACCTTAAACCAAGTCCAACACACCATTTAACACATTCCCACATTTTTGTCTCCAAAACCCTAGATGCCGAAACCCTAGTTCACCTATTTGATGCCTTTAACTAATTTCAAGCATACTAGCCTTACTTCTATACTCATGCAAGCTTACCTGCACTTTGAATTCAATCAAATTCATGCACACACATCAAAACCCTAGCTGACTGAATTTTCCTCTAATCCTCCAACAATTAATTTCTTTTCACTTTAAGCATATTTCCAAGTTCTTCATGCTATAAATACTTAAATTAAACTAAAAACTTAAAGTGAACTCACTAACCTTGAATTGTAGAATTTTTTTCCTCTTCAACTCCTTCCTTTCTTCTTTCTTTCTTGCTCAAACTTCTTTTCAAGACTAAAAGACCAAGTTTAATTAAGGGATTTGCAATTTTTATGGCTAAGGTTTGGTTTCTTCTAGCTCAAAATGAGCTTTAATGTAAATCTTGAGAGGGAGAGGGTGAAAGAGAGTGAGGGCGGCAAGGAAGAAGAAATGAGGGTTTTTCCTTTTTTTTTTTCTTTTCTTTTCTTTTATGTTTTTAGTCTTATGGAAGACGATAATTATCCAAAATTTAAGTTTTAATTATTTTAGTGTTTATGACATCATGCATGATGTCACTCATTTCAACTTATTTATTTATTTATTTTTCCTTAGTTCTTCAATTTAATTTTCGATTCCAAAATTTTCTTTTCTCTGATTTTATTTGACAGTTAGGTCAGGAGTCAGCTCTCGGGGTCAATTAACCAAATTGCCCCTCGCTAGTTCAACCCGGTTTGCAAATAATTCAATATTTCTTTCTGCTCTCTGACCTAATTATTTGACTGACTTAAGAATTCTTTTCCATAATTTTCTCTTTTCCACTGTGTTCGTAATGGTCCTAAGGACCACGGCGTCACATTTTACGGTTTAAAATTTGAGTTTAAATCGACTTTGCAGTCCTTCCCGTGAAGGTCACCAATCGCTGTGACTCTCGGCTCGTTTAACTTCTTATGTTCTATTTTTCTTATTTATACTTAACTAATTGGCAATTACTAATTATTTGTGTTTATAGCTTATCTAGTTGTCTTAAGTGTGGTTCTAATCCCCTTAATTATCTGGACCGACACCGGTCACCGGAATAGCGAAATATACCAGGCTATGCAAATAGGGGTATTACAGATTAGAACTCCAAAATCTCTATTTAATATTTGCTGGGCTTTACCTTTAGTACCTGCACGAAGGAAACAAATCCATCGCGCTAAGCATTTCTGCTTAGTGGTGTAATAATATAACAAATAAATAATATACGAAATATAGATGAAAATAAAATATGATTCAGATAATTTAGATCTAATTATGCTTCAATAAGGTTTCTAAAATTTAATATCCCTTTTTTATTTTCCTAATTTATTTCTCTTTGGAGGTTCTTAGTTCATAAGGTTATAGTAAGAATATACAATATACTAATATTCTAATAGCATTATTCTTAACTTAATATTATTATGAAAGGTATATTTGCAATATTTATTTAAATAATACTTCTATTATTAATCTTTTTGTATTATTTAATTCAATACCTTCTAGGTTATTTTAACATATTTCATAATAATTAAAGTTTCCAGTGCATTCAATAATATATAACTTTTCTTTTCTTTTTTTTTTTTTATCATTAGTCCTGTTGATTTCAATTCCTTCTAGCATTTTATTAATTGTTTTCTTTGATGATTTTGAGCCTCATTTTATTGAAATCATTCTTGTTCTTTATCTTGATATTTAATTTCCTTACTTCCTTTAATAATCAATTCAATTACATTTATACTTTTCCATGCCCAAGTAACCTATACAAATTGACCGGACTGGATAAACTGGTAAACTAGTACTGGGTACCAGGTACCTCAGGCCGTCACACCATCGGTCACAATGTGTCTTCCGGTGTGCAGACAGAATGGCTAATAAGCCATAAAAGCAATAAGGCATAAAGCCAAGTATAACATCATAATCAGTATAGCCATAGGCTATCATATCACAGAATGGCATGAAGCCATACACAGTACTGCTATTAGAACCCTATTGGTATGCCAACCTATCCAAACCAATCACATTAGGCCTACTAAGGCATATTACAAAGTTATTTCTTGAATATTTGTATTTAACATGTAAGGTTACTATTCATTTGGTCATTTAAGTCAAAATATTGACTTTCTCATATATAATAGTTACATGAGTTTTAATCACATAGATTTACCACATTTGGTTCCCAAAAGTGTTGGCATTAGTTGCCAATCATTGTTTCTAACCAATGGAGAATAAATAAGAAATTTCAGTTTTGGGTGCTAGAGTTCACTGTTCCATTAGGCCATTCTATAGTGAGAATTTGGCCAAATGTTCTTCATCAAAGTTGTTCCTTATTGTGTTTAGTTACATTTCACTTTTTGAATCACCCCATTTGGAGTTTTCTAGCTCAAGTTATGGCTATTGCACCATAACTGATTGGATTGCCTTTACCTAGAATTTCTGGGCAATTTTTGGTTTTGCTAGATTTGGTAGTCCAACTTTGGCTAGCAATTTTAATTACTTAAGTCTAGAATTTGAGTTTTTGTCTACATGAAAGTTGTTCTAAATTGCTTCAGCTTTCCATTGATATAATTTTTAGGTCAATTGGACCTTTCTACACTGAGTTATGACCAAATGAATGAACACTGTTCATTTGGTCATTTTGCCCAGACGGAATGTGTGTTACCCGGATTTAGTCAATTTTTAGGGCATCCTAACTTTGTTTTCTGGACAGGTTTCCTTCATCAAAGTTGTGCCATTATGTGTCTAATTTCATGTCCAATTGGCTTGCACCAATTAAACCTACACAACCCAAGTTATAGTTACCCAAACATACTAGACTCACATCCAGACCTGCAGGGCACTCAAGGCAGCACCTCTAACCTCAATTCCCATGGCACAATTCACTTCAATTCCTACTCAAACACAACCAAATGGTCACTAATTAACCATTAGAATTTCCTTTCACCAATACATGAGAAAAATCATAAATTTGTTGCCTAAACCCTAACTCCAACAACTTCAATTCTCCATATACATGCAATCAATGAATCAAAGCATCAAATTTATGTTCAATGGTAGCCATATACAACTATAACTCAATCTAATCAATGAAACCCTAATGTATCCTAAGGCTTCCAAAATTGGTGGAATTTATTCATGCAAAACTTGTTTCAATTCTCTTAATTTCACCCTCATTTCATACTCCACATGATATATATATATATATATATATATATATATATATATATATATATATATAAAGTTTTAAGGATGAATTAGCACTAACCTTTTTGAAACCAAACTTGAGCTTGTTATTATTCAAGATTTCTCCTAGAACCCCAATAATCATATTCAACTATAACTTCACTTTCCCAAATTAAATATCCAATAAAAATTCAACAGCATTTCCCCTTAAATTGGGCTAAACTCCTATCATAAATCTCAAACCACAAACCATTAATACCCAATCTGGTAGCTTGTGCATTCAAATTTATATATAATGATCTAACCGTCAGATAAATCCCAAATTTTAACCATATATTCAAGACATTCCTATACAATATCAGTAAAAAAGTTCAGCATCAAACCATCTCTATATCATGAGATATCAAAATATTCATTTAACCCTTCAAAATCTAAATTTTTGCAGAAATCAGTCTTACTCAGACAACTCATGGAAAAAAATTTATATCTCATAAACCACATGTCTAAAATTCTCCAAATTTTAACACAACAGCCTCAACATCCGAAATATCATTTGTTCCAAATTTCATAATTTTATAAGCAACCTAACTATTTATTTTTCTTAAATTTCATTAGCTAAAATTCAAAATTCAACTTGCAGATAGCCTGTGTTCAACAATATATCTCTCCAAATCCAACCATTGAACAATCACCAAATTTTAACCATAACTTCTACACATACGTACCTCAAATATATCCAAAAAACAATGGTACAAGTTGAGCCAAACTCACCTAGACGGAAGAGAAACATGCTGTCCCTGCTAAACCCCTGTTTCTGCTACTGTTCATCTCCTTCTCCTTCTTCCTCTCTCTCTCTCTCTCTCTCTCTCTCTCTCTTGATTTGGCTGATTGGGGAAGATGAAGCAGATTTCTTTTTCATTTTTGTCTCATTTTTATTTAGTTTTTATCCCTTTTAAGAGACTTGTCCATTTCCCATTGGTTAGCAATTTTAATTACCTCATGCATGATGTCATTAATCTACTTATATTTTATTTTTCTTTTTCTTTCTTTTCTAATCATTTTTAATTAAAATTTTAGCAATTTTTATTAGTATTTTATGTCATAATAATTATTTACTTAACTGGACAAGTTGGCCAAAAATCATCTCCGAAGACGAAATGATCAAAATACCCTCTGTTTGACTTATTGAGCCAAAATCGTCTGTACCGATCGAAAAATTTTTCTAAACACTTTCTTGGCATTCTAATGCCATAGAAACCTCAATGACTCTTCTCTGAAGTCCCAAAAATTATTTTATGAATTTTTCCTTGGGTTTAGGGCTTCTAGCTGTGAAAACAAAAAATTTCCCACTGGGTTACCCATCGCTAGGGCACCGGCTCATTTAACTTGGTTGCATTTTATTTCTAAATTTTTTTTCTAAATTTTTTTCTTACCATTATTTGAGTTATTTATGACTCTTCACTCTAGTCTAAATATTTTTCCAGACGTTCTAGCTGTCCAGATCGACACCGGTCACCGGAACAGTAGAATGTATGGAATTGCTACAGTGATGGTGTTACACCCCAGACTTAAGAATTATTGCGAAGCTAGTGAAAATAAGAAAACCATAGAAAATAATTGAGAAACAGTTCAAATAATTAAAATCAAGGTTCAGAAAAACAATACAGTACTATTGAAAAATCGGATCGGACCGGTAAGGGGTGAATTGGTCAATTCACTCTTAGAGGTGACTCTTGGCCTAAATGTTCATTAATATGTTAGAAATTAAATTTATGAAAAATCTATTAGAAATGAAGAGGTGAGTATGTGAAAAGAAAAAGAAAAATTAAATAAGCTTTATGACATCATCATGCTTACTTTAGCATGATATAATTAATAATTTTCATTTCTAAATTTGTAATTATGGATAATTATGTACATAAGAGACAAATAAAAATAAAAAAATAAAAAAAGAAAAGGAAATTTTAATTTAGTGACTTATGACATCATGCAAGCATAAAAATAAATAAATAAATAAATAAAATACTGCCCGATTAAAATTTGACAAAATACTTAAATGATATATATATGAAATTAATTAAAAAGAATTAGTGTCATCTTCCTCATTCCTTAAGAATGGTTGAACCATCTCTAGCCTTCTCTCCCTCCATTTTTATTCAAACAAGCTCTTGAAACCTTGTTTTTCCTTCATATTTCCCATAATTCTTTGAGAGAAAATTTTAAATTACACCTTGGTAGGAAGATTAGAAGCAAGAGGAAGGAGAAAATTTGAAGAAAACTTGAAGCATCAAGAAGTTAGAAAAGCTCAATATCAAGTAAGTCCTTCTCTCCATAATTTAAGGTTATGTATATTGAGGAAATGAAGTGAGACACTTAGAAATTTACTCAAAATTGGAAAATTCACGCACATAGTAAATCCCATGAAATTCGGCCACTTTAGGGAGAGGTGGGATTTGATGGATTTTGATGAAATTAAAGGTGTAGGCAAGCTTGATTGACTATGTAAGATTTATACACTTTGATTTTGTGAAATGTAGCAAATTGTATGAATTAGGGTTCTTGATAAGTTAAATTTGGGAAAAAATTTGGGAGTTTAGTAAATTGCTACCAATTGACCTAATTGAGGTTTAAATTGGTCAATTGGTATCATTTAGAGTGTGATTGAATGCTTTAAATTGAGATTGAATAGTGAATGTATAATGTCTAATTCTGGACAGCCTGACCATGGTCCACTTAAAAGATCATAATTGAAATTCTATTGCTCTAATTGGTGTGATGCCAATTGAAGATGAAACCTTAGACCCAAAGCTACAATTTTCATGTAGAAATCCTGCCCTAAAACTTACCACAACTTGGTCTAAAAATTAATTCAATCCGGATTAGGTACCCTACCCCTGTACATAATTGACTATATGAATAGTACTTGTTCAAATAGTCATAACTTGGTGTAGAAAGGTCCAAATGACCTGATTTTTGAACCATTAGAAAGATATGACATATGAGAACAACTTTTGTGAAGAACACAGCCCAAATTATGACCATAACCTACTCAAATTGCCAACCAAAATTAGGTAGTCAAATCTACCAGAACCAAAAGTTGCTCAGAATTCTGGATTTTTGTCAATCCGGCGAATTATGGTTAAATAGTCATAACTTGAGCTACAAAACTCCAAATAGAGTGATTCAAAAAGGAAATTAAATTAGACACACTAAGAAACAACTTTAATGAAGGGAAGTTAGCCAAATTTTCAATGTAGATAGGTCCAAAGATGTAACACCCCTATTTGCATAGCCTGGTGTATTTTACTATTCCAGTGACGGGTATCTGTCCGGTCAATTAAGGGGATTAGAATCACATCTAAAAGAACTAGATAAGCCTTGAACGCAAATAATTAGTAATTGCCAAATAGTTAAGCATAAAAAAGAAAAATAAAGCATAAAAAGTTAAGTGAGTCAGGAGTCACAGCAATGGGTGACCTTCCCGGGAAAAGACTGCGAGGTCAATCGTAACCCGAATTCTGAACAAGAAAATGTGACGCTGTGGTCCTTAGGACTAGTGCAAACACAGTGAAAAAGAGAAAATCGAGAAAAAGAATTTTTAAGTAGGTCAAATAATTAGGTCAGGGATCCGGAAGAAATATCAAATTATTTACAAACCGGATTGGACCGGCAAAGGGCAAATTGGTCAATTCACTCCTAGAGGTGACTCACGACCTAACTGTCTAATAAAATAAAAAAAATGAGAATTTCAGAATATAGAATTAAATTAAAGGAGAATGGAAAAATAAAGGAAAAAGAAAAGAAAAGAGAATAAAGAATTAATGACATCATCATAATGATGCCAAAATGAGGTCATAATTAATTATGCTTTAATTAATTAAATTGACTAAGTCAATGTTGGGATAAATATACATAAAAATAACAAAATTAAAAGAAAAATCAATTTTTATTCTTCTTCTCCAATATGTGCCGCCCCTCTCTCTCTTCTCTCTCTCTTCTCTTCCATTTTCCCACCATGAAAGCTTATTTTAAAGCTTTCAAAAACAAAAATTAAGCCATAGATATTGATATTTCTTTGGTTAAAACTTGTTCTTGGGTCTTGATTTGAAGATTGAAAGTGAAAAAGAAAAGGAAAATTGAAGAATTGAAGAAGATAGAAAAACTTCATTGAGGTAAGCTTTCTTTTAACTTAATTTAGTTATGTATGCATCAAAGTGAACTTGAAGATGAGGATTTAAATTTAGGAATTACAAAAATTATGCATGTCTTGGTAAACTGTGAATTTTGGCCAACCATAGTCCCATAGGGTTTTGATGACGGTTATGTGCATTAAACATGTAATTAGGCTTGATTGAATGTATAGAAGTTGAATATCTACTTTTAAGTGTGTCAATTGAAAGTTATGCCAAAATTAGGGTTCTTGGCACTTAGGGTTTGGGAGAAAAATTGTAGAAAATGGTGAATGGGTGTAAATGATCTTAATGAGGGTTAGAAATGGTCAATTGAGACCATTTGTGAAGTGTGCGAATTGATAGAACCAAGTTACAATTTGGATTGGTTAGGGTCAGTATGCTGACAGCTTGACCTAGGTCCCTTTCAGGGACCTAAACTGGAAATTTACCAATCCAATTAGTGTGAGGTCAATTGAGAATGAAAATAGACACAGAATGACACATTTTTCATTTAGGAACTATGCCCAGAAATGACATTAGGATAGTGAACAATTAGGCCAAATCCCGATTTGGGCACACTGCCTTGTATAAAAATGACCAAATGAACAGTAGTTACTTAAATGACCATAACTTGGCCTAGGAAGGTCCAAATAACCTGAATTTTATACCTATGGAAAGCTGAGACATAGCACTACAACTTTTATGAAGAACACAAACCTAAATTCTGACCATAACCTATCCAAAAAGTCACATGCAATCAGCACACCAAAACTGATAGTATCTAGAAAATGCCCAGAATTCTGGGTAACACTAAATCCAGCTAGCCTTAGAAAAATAGGCATAAATTGGGGTACAAAACTCCAAATAAAGTGATTCAAAAAGAGAATTAAAGCTAAGATAATAAGGAACAACTTTGATGAAGGATACTTAGCCAAATTCTCACAGTAACTAGACCAATGGAACAGTAGAAACAGGAGACCAAAACTGAAAAATTGTAATTTCTCTTAGGAGACTTAGAAATTGAATTGGCAATCAATGCCAACAAAATTGATACCCAAAATGTGGTATATGGGTGCAATTAGAACTAATAAACCTATTAAATATAGAAAAGTCAACATCTTGACTTGAATAGTGCCATGAATAGTGCACCATGCACAAATATATGAAAGACCCAAAATTTATAAACCATAATAAGTAGGATAAGTCTACAAAGAAATTATTGGAATTTAAGTATTAGAAATGGATACTGAAGCACTTTAAATTTATGTGTTTCAATTGGAAAGGGATCTTCGAAGGAGAAACGAAAGTTTGAGTAAATTGAGTCGACAGAAGAGGTTTGTGCACAACTAGTTTTAAATTGCTAATGTTTTGCATATCTAATTAGAGTAAATGATTTTATGTTCTTCATTTATTATGTTTACCAATTATTTAATTTATTTCAATGATTATTGAAATGTGTTATAGTATAAATGAGTTTAGTTGTGAGAAAATGATGAAGTAATGATTTTATTTTAGATATGAATTGAATGAGTTCAGTTTTGAAAATTTATTAATGAAATGGGATTTGCATGGAAAAATATAAATTTATGTTTTGAATTGTGATGAGTATAAAAATTATTGGATAGTGGAATTGACTTTAAATTAAATTGTGTTGTGATTAATGCTCCCAAAAAGGATAAAGAAATTCATGATATTGTTTTATATCTCACTATAGATGCTTAACTAGGTTATTATTCGTCTCCCTTATTTGTTGAGGAGACCATGGAGTTAGCATTGTTTTGTTTTGAATACTATGGTATGTGCACAGGCTTAGATTCTCCTCTTATTAGAGGTTAGATCCAAGTTTTTTGTTGGCCCTTTCGGACGTTTCATTATTGTGTTGTGTACTGTGCACGATGATTCGACCTCCCCGACCATAGGGAGTTAGAATCCCGATTCGACCTCCTCGACCATAAGGAGTTAGAATCGCCTCGAAGATGGCCCTTTCGAATTAGTCTTGTAGAGTTAGTGAGATAAAGAACAGTTTTTGAATAGTGAAGAATTGTGATTTCAATTAGGATTTATGTATATTTGATTTTATTCAAATTAAAAATTTGTTTCCATAAATTACTGGAATTATTTTAAATATTTAGTTATGATTTGATAAATTGAAATTCTTGAGCAGAGTCATTTTAACAAATGATTTATTTTATTGGTAACGAATATTTTGATTTTTAGAATTTTGATCGAATTTCAAGATTTCCAATTTCTTTGCTAAAATTTTGGTAAGGTATTGTATATCATGTTTTAAATTCATGGTTGTGCACCACTGAGTTCACCAGTTAGCGATAGCTTTGTATGCTGTCGCAGGTGAAAGTAAAGATAAAGCAACCGAGTGAGATTTGCGATAGCTGCGCCTTGAAGACTCATTGGGATTAACTTCGGGTATATTAGAGGTGTACCCTTGTACATTAGATTATAATGTATGCATGTAATTATATGTATGTAAATTGTTTGAGCAGTTGTACAAAAATTCTTGTAATATTATTTTGGTATGTAATGAAATGCAAATTATTGTAATGTTCAAACTTATTTTTGAGTTTTGTAATGAATGTAAATTAATTTTTCTTTAGTGGAATATGAATGAAGTTATTTAATATTATTTTTGAAAACAATTGAATTGAGAATTGTTTTGAATTATGGAGTTTGGAGAAATGATGTTGATTTGTATTGTGGTAGTGGTTGATTTTGATGAAATGAATTATTGAAAGTGTTTTTACAAGTGTTTGAAGAACTGTTTTTTGCAAATATAGACGGCACTCTGCCGAAAATTTTTCAAAATTTGTTGAAAAATAAAAATGGACAAAAATTTTAACTAGTCTTTAAACTTTAAGTAAATGTTTTTAATGCCTGCTATAAAAGCTCACCACTTTCAAAAAGTAAGAAAATTGTTTTAAAATCCCTTGTAGTGTATTTAATGGGTTATCGGAGACGGAGTCGGTAATTCATTAGGTATACTATGAGATCATGTTATGCCTTACTGAGGGGTAAGGTGTAACATATTTTAGTGGTATTAGAGCAATGGTTTTAAAGTAAATTTTGAACTGTGAATTTGAAATATTTTGTCGGAAATAACAACTGCTCAAATGTTTGATACATATAGTATATTTACATCATAAATATGAACTAATGGAGAGAAATCTCCTTGTGTAGGTTGTCCCAAAAAAGAAGATTTTGTGAATAGAAATGGAGGAGGGAGATAAACTAGTAGAACAACCAGTTACAGTTGAGGTACAAAGGGAGGCCTCAACTCCTCAGAGTGTTAAAAATTTGACTGTACCAGTTCCACCGGTACGAATTACCGCACAAATTGCCTAGCAAATGGCCACTTTCTTTCAACAAATGGCTGATCATCTGTCAGCCCAAGCCCAAGCACAAACCCAACCCTTGCAAGAGCTATATGAAAAAAGAAAAAGTGGGGAACAGACTGGCCAAAGTTCTAATAGTAATTTGGGAAAATGGAAGAACACTGGAGAGCCTAGTGGTTATGGATCTGACAAAGGCGGATCTTTACGGCAAAAGCAGTTGAGAACCCATCGGCAAAGAATCAGAAGTTCCTACCCTATCCATGTTTGTGAGGTATGTGGCAAGTTACATGGGGGTATGTGTCGTAAGGCCACTGGAGCCTGCTACAATTATAGTGAACATGGACACTTTGTTAGAAAATATACTAGAGCACCTCGATCTGCTCTCCGGAGTTCACAGACAGTTGGTCAGGGCCAAGCTAGAAATAGAGTTGGTACTCCTCGTAATCCAAGCACAGTGAATCCACCCGATCATAATAGCGCATCAGTCAGAGTGTCCACTATGCGCCAGAGAGAAATAGCAGAAACTTCAGATGTAGCTGCTAGTAAGTTTTTAATTTTTAGAGGAAACAATTAGTTATTATTTGACCCCAACACTACTTATTTGTATGTTAGTATTAGAATTATATGTTCTGCTGTTATTCCTTTGCATGTGAATAAATTTTGATGCATTAGTAACTAGTCCTTTAGGATATAAACTACGATAATAAGTGTGCTTGACATTAGTATTGGAAGAGTTTGTCAGCGAAAAGTAATTATTAGTATACAATAAATTATAAGTTAATTAGTGAGCCTATTTAATATAAGGCAAGAGGACCTAAAAGTAAATTATAGTAATATAATTGCTCTAGATGAAGGCAAAGATGTTACTGTTAGTAATTGTCAATGAATATTATAATTAGAATGAGTTCTGGATATTAGTGAATTCGAAAAGGATAAGATATAGGAAAGTTTGATCTATTGGGCTGTATTGTAGTAACTATGCAATATTCTTGATGTTTGTATTGTAAGCTACAGATTACAGTACCGACTTAGGATTATTGCGTAGAGCTACGTACTACCCGATAGTATACCAAGATAAGAATAGTTGCAAACGACATTTGTTTTGGTATAGTTATGATAAGATAAAGTTTTCTTATTGGAAAAGAGTTTGAAAATCCTAACCTAAGATTTAAAACTCTAAAATTAGATGTGACACCCCTTACTCGTCTACAGTGCAGCTGAGCAAGATATGCCACACAGTGTACCGGAACACTAGTTTTTTTTCAATCATTTTAATTATTTTTATCCTTCCTTATTTATTTCTTTCATAGTTATGAAATACAATTTGTGAAGTATAATTCATTTAAATCATTTATGAAGAACATAAATTTATTTAAGGTTCTGCAAATTTTATAGAAAATCTGGCAGAGTACCGGTTAAAAATGGAGAAAACAGTTCTTCGGAACCTGAGAAAAACACTTCCAAAATTCTCAATCAATCCCAAACTCCATTTCATCATCAAAATCTCAATATTTTTCAACAACATTTCCATTTCTCAATCATTCATTTCTTATGATATTCATATGCAAGTCATACATAAATATTCAATTTTTTTCATTCATAAACACAATTCTCACTATTTGCATCAATACCAAAATACATTACATGAGTTTCAATTGCACATGAGAAAGTAAAAGTTAATTACAAAATATCAAAATAAAACCTAATGTCCTACCAATGCACTGATGACAGTGAGGTGACATGGACACTATGCAGAGCTGTAGGAGGTCTCACCCAGTCTGCGGTCTACTGGGCTCTTGGTCGATCTCTCCAGAATCTATGCATGGCAAAAAGCAACGTGCTAAGCAATGATGCTTAGTAGTGCCAATAATAAAATAAAAAGAAATAACAGAAAATAAATATGCAGTGTATGTTCTGATATCTTATGCAGATAATTTTTCAATCATTATTGGTAATCTTTTTTATTTTGTATTTGTTATATTCATAATTTCATTAAATTTATCCACTTTCATTTCTGGTTGCCCAAGTAATCTATACTGGATGACTGGGTAAAACTTGCACTAGGTATCAAGTACCTTGAGCCGTCACACCATCGGTCACAAATGTATCTCCCGGTGTGCAACAGAACAGCTAATAAGCTGTAATAACATTAGGCACAAGGCCAAGTATCAACATAATGACAGAATGGCTAAAAGCCATGAAATCACAGAATGGCATAATGCCATGTGCAGTACTGCTAATTGAACCCTATTGGCATGCCAACCTATCCAAACCAAGCTTGCTAGGTGTACTAGGGCATGTTACATTTTTAAAATTTTCAATTCTTAAAATTTAAGTTTAGGTGTTACTATTCATTTCATTAGTCAACTAAAATATTGACTTTTGCTTAGAAAATAGGTACATTGGTTCTAATACTCCCAACATACCACATTTTTCATTCTAAAATTGTTGGTATTGGTTGCCAATACCATTTCTAAGCTTAGTGTTAGTTATTCAAAATTTTCAGATTTCAAGCCTCATATTTACTGTTCCATTGGTCATTTGTACAGTAGGAATTTGGCAAAATTATCTTCATGAAAGTTGTTCCTTATTTTGTCTAGTTACATTTCCTTTTTTGAATCACTCCATTTGGAGTTTTGTAGCTCAAGTTATGGCCTAAACACCATAACTGACCGGACTGGATAGAATCCAAAATTCTGGGCAAAACTGGTTCTGCCAGATTTGGTAACCTAAGTTTGATTGGCAATTTGACTAGGTTATGGTCAGAATTTGGATTTGTGTTCTTCATGAAAGTTTTAGGTCTATGTCTCAGTTCTGCTGGTAAAATTTCAAGTCAATTGGACCTTTCTACACTGAGTTATGACCAAATGAATAGATACTGTTCATTTGGTCATTTTGCCCAGGCAGAATGTAAGTCACCCGGATTAGGGCAATTTTTAAGCCAACTTGGTTAGGTTTTCTGGGCAGGGTTTCTTCACCAAAGTTGTGCCATTATGTGTCTAGTTTCATGTCCAATTAGCCTTACACTAATTGAACCTCTACAACTCCATTTATAACTGCCCAAACTTGCTAGACTCATACTCAGTCTTGCAGGTCAGCCAAGGCAGCTCACCTAAACTCAAATCCAACATCCTTACTCACTTCAATTCCTTCTCACACACATTCAAATGGTCACTAATTGACCATTACAAGGTTAATAAACCATTACAAGGTTAATAAACCATTATAAGCAAACCCTAGCTGCCAAAATTTTTAGAGTGCACACACAAACATTTTTATCTTGTTTTCTTACATTTCCTACTTACTTCATGCCATTAAACATGAATTTAATCACAATAGCAAAAGTTTGGACACTAACCTTGATTTAGCTAATTCCCAAAGCTTGAGAGCTTCTTTTTTTCTCTTTCTTTTTGCTGTCCAAGACTTGCTCTAGGTGTAAGGGTAAATATTTGTGAAGGGAAGCAAGGGTTTTGGGGTGATTTGGGTGGTGAACTCAAGCTTGGTGAAGCTTTAATGGAGTTTTCCTTCCTCTCTCTCTCTCTCCACGTTTTTTGGCTGCCTAAAGGTTGAAGAAGCAACTGATTTTTCTTTCCTTTTTTTTCTGCCCATTAAGTCATTTTAAATAAGTTAATGCCATGTGTCAAAGTTTGATTGGGTGGGAGGATTTTTAATGACATCATAATGATGTCATAATTCTAATTCCTTTAATTTTCTTTCCTTTTCTTGTCTACTAAATTTCAATTTAATTTTTAGCAATATTTATTCACATATTATGTCATAATAATTATTTACTTAATTGGACAAGTCGGCCAAAAATCATCTCTGAAGACGAAATAACCAAAATGCCCTCCGTTTGGCTTATTGAGCCAAAGTCATCTGTACCGATAGAAAAAAAATTTCTAATCATTTTCTTGGCATTCTAATATCATAGAAACCTCAATAACCCTTCTCTAGAGTCCCAAAAATTATTTTATGAATTTTTCCTCCGGTCTAGGGCTCCTAGTTGCGAGAATCGCAACTTCCCACTAGGTTACCGATCGCTAGGGCACCGGCTCATTTAACTTGATTGTATTTTATTTCTAAAATTTTTTTCTAAATTTTTCTGATTAATATTTGAGTTAATTATGGTTCCTCACTTCAGTTTAAATATTTTTCCGGACGTTAAATATTTTTCCGGACATTTTAGCTGTTTGGACTGACACTGGTCACCGGAACAGTAGAATGTACGGAGTTGCTACAGGGAGAGTGTTACAACTCTTTCCCTCTAATTTAAATTTTATCCTCGAAATTTACCTGATCCAAACAGTTGAGGGAACTGTTGCCTCATCATCTCTTCACTTTCCCAAGTTGCCTCCTGGGTGTTGTGGTGCCTCCAAAGCACTTTCACCAGTGGAATCTGTTTATTCCTCAACTCTTTCACTTCCCGAGCCAAGATCCGTATGGGTTTCTCTTCATATGTCAAATCCGGTTGTACTTCAATTTCTTCCATGGAGATGACATGTGAAGGATCTGAGCGGTATCTTCTTAGCATAGATATATGGAACACATTGTGGATCTTGTCCAGCTCTGGTGGTAGAGCTAGCCTATAGGCCACTGGACCCACACGTTCAATGACTTCATATGGGCCAATGAACCTAGGGCTTAACTTACTTTTTCTTCCAAAACCTTAGTACCTTCTTCCACGGTGACACTTTGAGGGACACTTTGTCGCCAACTGCATACCCTATTTCTTTTCTCTTCAGATCGGCATAGAATTTTTGTCTGTCTGAGGCAACTTTCAGATTGGCTTTGATTAGCTTTACCTTCTCCTCAGTCTGTTTCACCAGGTCTGGCCCTACCAATTTATCTTTGCCCAATTCAGTCCAGCACACTGGAGTTTTACATTTCCTCCCATACAGCGCTTCATACGGGGCCATTTGGATGCTAGCTTGGTAGCTATTGTTGTATGCAAATTCTGCTAGTGGGAGGTATCTATCCCAACTTCCCTCAAACTCAATGACACAACTCCTCAGCATATCCTCAAGGACCTGACATATATTTCACGTTATTATTATCATTTCAGTTCAATATTTGTATTAGTTTAATTGGATTCAATTGTTTACCTGGATTACTCTTTCTGATTGCCCATCCATCTGAGGATGGAAAGCTGTGCTGAAGTGGAGTTGTGTACCCAAGGACTCATACAACTTCTTCCAAAATCTCGATGTAAACCTTGGGTCTCGACAGATATGATAGAAAGTGGAATTCCATGCAGTCTAACTATCTCACTGATATACAATTCTGCTAACTTCTCCAATGAGTAGTCAGTCCTTACTGGTAGAAAGTGTGCTGACTTCGTCAATCTATCTACTATCACCCATACTGCATCATGCTTCTTCTAGGTGAGAGGTAGACCACTTAAAAAATCCATAGTGACCCGATCCCATTTCCATTCAGGTATGCCTATAGGTTGTAGCAAACCCGATGGAACTTGATGTTCTGCCTTGACTTGCTAACATGTTAAGCATTTAGTCACATAGTCAGCTATGTCCTTCTTCATACCAGGCCACCAATAATGAAGCTTCAGATCATGATATATTTTTGTACTTCCTGGGTGCATAGCATAAATACTGGTGTGTGCCTCTTTTAGAATATTGGCTTTCAATTCCCCATTATTTGGTACACATACTCTTCCTTTGTAGTACAGACATCCATCTACTTTCACCTCATAGTTAGTTACTTTTCCTTCTGAGACTTTACTCACAGTAGTCATTAACTTTTCATCTACCTTCTGCCCATCTAAAATCTGCTGTAATAGGTTTGGCCTCACTTGCAACTCAGCCAAAATAGTTCCATCTCGAGCCAAAGATAAGTGGGCATTCAATGATCACAGAGCGGTGATGGATTTTCTGCTCAAAGCATCAGCAACTATATTTGCCTTCCCAGGATGGTAGTCAATCACACAATCATAGTCCTTCAGGAACTCAATCCATCGCCTCTGTCTAAGGTTGAGCTCCTTCTGGGTTGGTAAGTATTTTAGGCTTTTGTGGTCTATGTAAATGTAAGACTTTTCACTATAAAAGTAATGCCTCCATATCTTCAGTGCGAAAATAATTGCTGCAAGCTCTAGATCATGGGTAGGGTAATTCTGTTCATGTGACCTTAGCTGCCTGGAAGCATAGGCGAGCACCTTCTCCTTTTGCATCAATACACACCCTAACCCATTATGCGAGGCATCACTGTAGACCACAAAGTCCTTTCCCGACACTGGCTGTATTAACACTGGTGCCTCTGTTAACATAGCCTTCAACTTCTCAAAACTAGCTTGACACTTGTCATTCCTGTCAAATCTGACATTCTTGTGTAACAACTTGGTCATTGGAGTAGCTATTAAAGAAAATCCCTTCACAAATCTTCTGTAATACCCAACTAGTCCCAAGAAACTTCTGACCTCAGTTGTATTTCTGGGAGGCTTCCATTCCATCACTGCTTCTATTTTCTTGGGATCCACTCTAATCCCATCAGCTGACACTATGTGTCCAAGGAATGCAATCTCATTCAACCAAAAGTCACACTTGGACAACTTAGCATACAGCTTCTTTTCTCTCAGGGTTTGCAAAACAATCCTCAAATGCTCATCATGTTCTTCACTGGTCTTAGGATACACCAAAATATCATCAATAAAGACCACTATGAACCGATCTAGGTATGGATGGAAGATATGATTCATAAGGTCCATGAATGCTGCTGGTACATTTGTTAGGCCAAAGGGCATCACCAGAAACTCATAATGCCTATGCTGGGTCCTTAATACAGTCTTTGGCACATCTGCATCCTTCACCCTCGACTGATGATACCCTGATCTGAGATCAATTTTGGAAAATACTCTTGCTCCCTTCAATTGATCAAACAGATCATCAATTCTAGGCAACGGATGCTTATTCTTCACTGTTACTTTATTCAACTGCCGGTAATTAATCCATAACCTCAAAGTCCCATCCTTCTTTTTCACAAACAGCACTGGAGCTCCCCATGGTGACACACTGTGGCGTATGAACCCCTTATCCAGTAACTTCTGTAACTGGATTTTTAGTTCCTTCAATTCTATGGGTGCCATCCTATAAGGAGCAATAGAGAATGGTGCTGTACTCGATAGTATCTCAATAGCAAATTCGACTTCCCTTTCTGGTGGCAAGCCAGGCAATTCTTCAGGGAACACATCTGGGAAGTCTCTTACTGTGGGTGTGTCACATAGATTTGACTTAGCCTGCCTAGTATCCACCACATGTGCTAGGTAGGCTTCATAGCTTTTTCTCATCAGTTTTCTTGCCACTGTGGCTGAGATGACATTGGACAAGAAATCTGTCCTTTCCCCCACAACTGTGATCTCATTACCCTCAGGAGTTTTCAAGGAAATTCTCTTCAATTTACAATCAACCATTGCCTGATGACGTGATAACCAGTCCATTTCGAAAATCACGTCAAACTCATGGAAAGGCAACTCAATCAGGTCTGCCAAGAATTCATACCCCTGAATACACTTTGTTCACCACTACACTGTGGCCCAATGGATTAGTGACCAGGATGTCTTGGTCACTCTCCCCTACTAGTATCCCCCTTTCTACGGGTAGGTTGATGCAGATGTATGAATGAGTGGATCCTGGATCCACCAATGCATGCACAGATGTATTGTAGAGGGAGAACGTACCCCTGATGACGTCCGGGGCATCTTGCTCCTCTTGAGCTCTCATGGCATAGGCTCTAGCGGTGGTACGCCTCGAGCCTCTCTGCGCTCGAATCTGCAGGTCTCTGTGATGGTCCCAGTGCCTCAGATTTGCCAGATTTACTACCCCTTTGTGGTGCAGGAGCAGGTCTGCCTGCTTGTGTTGGAGCAGTTGTAGCAGTTCTGCGTGCACAGTTCCTCAACTGATACTCTGTCGACCCACACCTTAAGCAGGCACCAGTCACTCTCCAACACTCCCCCTTATGCCATTTCAGGCAATGCGGACATGCAGAAGATGCTGGGGCTAGTCCCCTGAATCCCGTCTCTGGAGAGCTACCCACTGATGGTGTGGACTGACCTCTCCTAGGGGTGAACTGTGGCCTGGGCCCCTGAGACTGACCTTGACCTTGAGGTTGACCTGAAATCTATGCAGGTGGACCTTTGAACTTCTTCCCAGGTGCAGGAGATGAACTAGACTGACTCGGGCCCCTCTTCTTCTGTCTCTCTCTTCTGGTCTTCTCACTTATTCTAATCTTTTTAACTTTTATTGCAGCTTCCACTAACTTGGTGAAGTCTGTGATTCCCAACACAGTGATCATGATTTTTATATTGTCATTTAATCCCTCTTCAAATCTCTTACACCTTTCGGCCTCATTAGGGACTATCTCCCTTCCGTAGTGGCTCAGCCTGACAAATTCCTTTTCATACTCACCTTGCTGTCAATTTGTCTGCCTCAAATTAATGAACTCTCTTCTTCTCTATTCTAGGTATACACTACCCACATATTTCTTCTTGAATTCTGAGAGGAAGAAGTCCCAAGTTATTACTTCTAGCTGTACTTCACTGGACACCGTATCCCACCATTCATATGCATCATCTTGGAACAGAGATACAATAGCTTTTAGGTTTTGCTCTGGAGTATAGTGAAGTTGTTTTAAAACCCTTGCTGTTCTGTTCAACTAATTTTCGGCTGTAACAGAATCATCTTCTCTCTTGCCAAAGAAATCCACTGCTCCAAATTTTCTCAGTCTTTCTAGGTGTGATTTCTGCTGTGGAGGTGGTGGTGGCATTACCCCAGCCATTTGTCTGAAAAATTCGGCCATTTGCTAGAACATGGCCTGTGGAGGCTGAGCAGGCTCTACTGGAGCTGGCGGAGCAGGTTCTCCCCTACCCCCAATCTCAGCTGCTGCAGTTGGAGCATGACTCTTCACTTCCTCCTCAATTGCCCTCTGAGATGTGGAGTCCATATCCTATTCAAAATAATAAAGACAAACAGATCTGCATTAGTGTCACCTCGACTTTTACAAATACAATGCATGGTATGGACTCGATCTAGGCCTAGAAACGCCTAAACCGTGCTCTGATACCACTAAATGTGACACCCCTTACTCGTCTACAGTGTAGTTGAGCAAGATATGCCACATAGTGTACCGGAACACCATTTTTTTTTCAATCATTTTAATTATTTTTATCCTTCCTTATTTATTTCTTTCATAGTTATGAAATACAATTTGTGAAGTATAATTCATTTAAATCATTTATGAAGAATATAAATTTATTTGAGGTTCTGCAAATTTTATAGAAAATCCGGCAGAGTACCGGCTAAAAATGGAGAAAACAGTTCTTTGGAACCTAAAAAAAACACTTCCAAAATTCTCAATCAATCTCAAACTCCATTTCATCATCAAAATCTCAATACTTTTCAATAACATTTCCATTTCTGAATCATTCATTTCTTATGATATTCACATACAAGTCATACATAAATATTCAATTTTTTTCATTCATAAACACAATTCTCACTATTTATATTAATACCAAAATACATTACATGAGTTTCAATTGCACATGAGAAAGTAAAAGTTAATTACAAAATATCAAAATAAAACCTTGTGTCCTACAAATGCACTGATGACAGTGAGGTGACACGGACACTATGCAGAGCTGCAGGAGGTCTCACCCAGTCTGCGGTCTACTGGGCTCTCGGTCGGTCTCTCCAAAACCTACGCATGGCAAAAAGCAACCCGCTAAGCAATGATGCTCAATGGTGCCAATAATAAAATAAAAAGAAATAACAGAAAATAAATATGCAGTGTATGTTCTGATGTCTTATACAGATAATTTTTCGATCATTATTGGTAATCTTATTTATTTTGTATTTATTATATTCATAATTTCATTAAATTTATCCACTTTCATTTCTAGTTGCCCAAGTAACCTATACTGGATGAATGGACTGGATAAACGGGTAAACTGGCACTAGGTATCAAGTACCTCGAGCCGTCACACCATCGGTCACATATGTATCTCCCAGTCTGCAACAGAACAACTAATAAGCTGTAATAACATTAGGCACAAGGCCAAGTATCAACATAATGACAGAATGGCTAAAAGCCATGAAATCACAGAATGGCATAATGCCATGTGCAGTACTCCTAACTGAACCCTATTGGCATGCCAACCTATCCAAACCAAGCTTGCTAGGTGTGCTAGGGCATGTTACACTTTTAAATTTTTCAATTCTTGAAATTTAAGTTTAGGTGTTACTATTTATTTCATTAGTCAACTAAAATGCTGACTTTTACATAGGCAATAGGTACATTGGTTCTAATACTCCCAACATACCACATTTTGCATTCTAAAATTGTTGGCATTAGTTGCCAATACCATTTCTAAGCTTAGTGTTAGTTATTCAAAATTTTCAGATTTCAAGGCTCATATTTACTGTTCCATTGGTCATTTGTACAATAGGAATTTGGTAAAATTGTCTTCATGAAAGTTGTTCCTTATTTTGTCTAGTTACATTTCCTTTTTTTAAATGACTCCATTTGGAGTTTTGTAGCTCAAGTTATGGCCTAAACACCATAACTGGCCGGATTGGACAGAATCCAAAATTCTGGGCAAAACTGGTTCTACCAGATTTGGTAACCTAAGTTTGGTTGGCAATTTGATAGGTTATGGTCAGAATTTGGATTTGTGTTCTTCATCAAAGTTTTTGGTCTATGTCTCAACTTTCTGCTGGTAAACTTTTAGGTCAATTGGACCTTTCTACACTGAGTTATGACTAAATGAATATACACTATTCATTTGGTCATTTTGCCCAGGCAGAATGCAAGTCACCCGGATTAGGGAAATTTTTAAGCCAACTTGGTTAGGTTTTCTGGGTAGGGTTTCTTCACCAAAGTTGTGCCAGTATGTGTCTAGTTTCATGTCCAATTGGCCTTGTACCAATTGAACCTCTACAACTCCATTTATAACTATCCAAAACTGCTGGACTCATACTCAGTCCTGCAGGTCAGCTAAGGCAGCTCACCTAAACTCAAATCCAACATCTTTACTCACTTCAATTCCTTCTCACACACATTCAAATGGTCACTAATTGACCATTACAAGGTTAATAAACCATTACATAAGAAAACCCTAGCTGCCAAAATTTTTAGAGTGCACACACACACATTTTTATGTTGTTTTTTCGTACATTTCCTACTTACTTCATGCCATTAAACATGAATTTAATCAAAATAGCAAAAGTTTGGACACTAACCTTGATTTAGCTAATTCCCAAAGCTTGAGAACTCCTCTTTTTCTCTTTCTATTTGCTGCCCAAGACTTGCTATAGGTGTAAGGGTAAATATTTGTGAAGGGAAGCTAGGGTTTTGGGATGATTTGGGTGGTGAACTCAAGCTTGGTGAAGCTTTAATGGAGTTTTCCTTCCTCTCTCTCTCTCTCTCTCCACGTTTTTTGGCTGCCCAAAGGTTGAAGAAGAAACTGATTTTTCTTTCTTTTTTTCTGCCCATTAAGTCATTCTAAATGAGTTAATGCCATGTTTCAAAGTTTGATTGGGTGGGAGGATTTTTAATGACATCATAATGATGTCATAATTCTAATTCCTTTAATTTTCTTTCCTTTTCTTGTCTACTAAATTTCAATTTAATTTTTAGCAATATTTATTCACATATTATATCATAATAACTATTTACTTAACTGGACAAGTCGGCCAAAAATCATCTCTGAAGACGAAATGACCAAAATGCCCTCTATTTGGCTTATTGAGCCAAAGTCGTCTGTACCGATTGAAAAAAAAAATTTCTAAGCATTTTCTTGGCATTGTAATATCATAGAAACCTCAATGACCCTTCTTTAGAGTGCCAAAAATTATTTTATGAATTTTCCCCCAGGTCTAGGGCTCCTAATTGTGAGAACCGCAACTTCCCACTGGGTTACCCATCGCTAGGGTACCGGCTCATTTAACTTGGTTGTATTTTATTTCTAAAATTTTTTCTAAATTTTTCTTATTAATATTTGAGTTAATTATGGTTCCTCACTTTAGTTTAAATATTTTTCTAGATGTTAAATATTTTTTCGGACATTCTAGCTGTCCGGACCGACACTGGTCATCGGAACAGTAGAATGTACGGAGTTGCTATAGGGAAGGTGTTACATTAGAATATCGAAAGGTTATAGTACAGTACAAAAGGAAGTAATGATTACACATCAGTGCAAAAAAAATTATAGAATATTGATAGATAAAAGAGTTGTGGAAGTGAAAATTCGAATAGTTAGTTCAGATGTAATAAAGAAATGTTACGAATATTAGCAAGATTATTAACTAGAATGGTTAGAGGGCCAATGATTAGGTAAATAGTATTAGTTAAAGTACTGTGGAACCATCATTCGGGCTAGGAGGCTACTTGGGAACGAGAGGAGGATATGAGGAGATAGCACCCACAGCTGCTCAGAGACTGATACCAGATAAAATTTCGAGACGAAATTTATTTTAAGGGGGGGGGAGGGGGGGAGAATTGTAACACTCTTATTTGCATAGCCTGGTATATTTTACTGTTTCGGTGACCGATATCAGTTCGTATAATTAAGGGGATTAGAATCACACCTAAGACAACTAGATGAGCCCTGAACGCAAATAATTAGTAATTGCCAAATAGTTAAGTATAAAGAAGAAAAACAAAGCATAAAAAGTTAAATGAGCTAGGAGTCACAGCGATGGGTGACCTTCCTGGGAAATGACTGCGAGGTCAATTGTAACCCAAATTCTAAACTGGAAAATGTGACGCCGCGGTCCTTAGGACTATTGCGAAAATAGTGGAAAAGAGAAAATCATGAAAAAGAATTTTTAAGTAGGTCAAATAATTAGGTCAGGGATCCAAAAGAAATATCGAATTATTTGCAAACCGGATCGGACTGGCAAGGGGCAAATTGGTCAATTCACCCCTAAAGGTGACTCACGACCTAACTGTCCAATAAAATCAAAAAAATAAAAATTTTGAAATATATAATTAAATTAAAAGAGAATGGAAAAATAAAATAAAAAGAAAAGAAAAGAGAATAAAGGATTAATGACATCATCATGATGATGCCAAAATGAGGTCATAATTAATTATACTCTAATTAATTAAATTGACTAAGTCAATGTTGGGATAAATATACATAAAAATAACAAAATTAGAAGAAAAATAAATTTTTGTTCTCTTCTCCAATATTTGCCGCCCCTCTCTCTCTTCTCTCTCTCATCTCTTCCATTTTCCCACCATGAAAGCTTATTTTAAAGCTTTCTAAAACAAAAATTTGGCAATAGATTTTGATGTTTCCTTGGTTAAAACTTGTTCTTGGGTCTTGATTTGAAGATTAAAAGTGAAAAAGAAAAGGAAAATTGAAGAATTGAAGAAGATAGAAAAACTTCATTGAGGTAAGCTTTCTTTTAAGTTAATTTAGTTATGTATACATGGAAGTGAACTTGAAGATGAGGATTTAAATTTAGGAATTACAAAAATTATGCATGTCTTGGTAAACCATGAATTTTGGCCAACCATATTCCTTTAGGGTTTTGATGATGGTTATGTGTTTTAAACATGTAATTAGGCTTGATTGAATGTGTAGAAGTTGAATATCTACTTTAAGTGCATCAATTGAAACATATGCCAAAATTAGGGTCCTTGGCACTTAGGGTTTGGGAGGAAAATTGTAGAAAATGGTCAATGGATGTAAATAATCTTAATGAGGGTTAGAAATGGTCAATTGAGACCATTTGTGGAGTGTGCGAATTGATAGAACCAAGTTACAATTCGGATTGGTTAGGGTCAGTATGCTGATAGCTTGACCTAGGTCCCTTTTAGGGACCAAAAATGGAAATTTACCTACCCAATTGGTGTGAGGTCAATTGCGAATGAAAATAGACACAATATTACACATTTTTCATTTAGGAACTATGCTCAGAAAATGACATTAGGATAGTGAACAATTAGGCTAAATCAGGATTTGGGCACACTGCCCTGTACAAAAATGACCAAATGAACAGTAGTTACTTAAATGACTATAACTTAGCCTAGAAAGGTCCAAATGACCTGAATTTTATACCGATGGAAAGCTAAGACATAGCACTATAACTTTTATGAAGAACAAAAACCCAAATTCTGATCATAACCTATCCAAAAAGTCATCTGCAATTAGCACACCAAAACTGCCTAGAATTCTAGGTAACACCAAATCCGGCTAGCCTTAGAAAAATAGGCATAACTTGGGCTACAAAACTCCAAATGAAGTGATTCAAAAAGGGAATTAAAGCTAAGACAATAAGGAACAACTTTGATGGAGGACACTTAGCCAAATTCTCATAGTAACCAGACCAATGGAATAGTAGAAATAGGGGATCAAAACTGAAAAATTGTAATTTCTCTTAGGAGACTTAGAAATTGAATTGGCAATCAATGCCAACAAAATTAACACCAAAAATGTGGTATATGGGTGCAATTAGAACTAATAAACCTAATAAGTATATTCAAGTCAATATCATTACTTAAATAGTGCCATAAATAGTGCCACTATACACAAAAATATGAAAGACCCGAAATTTATAAACCGTAATAGATAGGATAAGTCTGCAAAGAAATTATTAGAATTTAAGTATTAGAAATGGATACTGAAGCACTTTAAATTTATGTGTTTCAGGTGGAAAGGAATCTTTGAAGGAGAAAATAAAGTTTGAGTAAATTGAGTTGACAGAAGAGGTTTATGCACAACTAGTTTTAAATTGCTAATGTTTTGCATATCTAATTAGAATATATGATTTTATGTTCTTTATTTATTATGTTTACCAATTATTAAATTTATTTAAATGATTATTGAAATGTGTTATGATTAAGTTATGATTTTTTTTTTAGATATGAATTGAATGAGTTCAGTTTTGGAAATTTATTAATGAAATGGGATTTGCATGGAAAAATACAAATTTATGTTTTAAATTGTGATGAACATAAAAATTATTGAATATTGGAATTGACTTTGAATTGAATTGTGTTGTGATTTATGCTCCCAAAAAGGGCAAAGAAATTCATGATATTGTTTTATATCTCACTATAGATGCTTGACTAGGTTATTACTCGTCTCCCTTATTTGTTGAGGAGACAATGTAGTTAGCTTTGTTTTGTTTTGAATACCATGGTATGTACACATGCTTAGATTCTCCTCTTATTAGAGGTTGGATCCAAGTTTTTTGTTGGCCCTTTCAGAAGTTTCATTATTGTGTTGCGTACTGTGCACGATGATTCGACCTCCCCGACCATAGGGAGTTAGAATCCCGATTCGACCTCCCCAACCATAGGGAGTTAGAATCGCCCCGAATATGGCCCTTTCGGATTAGTCTTAAAAAGTTAGTGAGATAAAGAATGCTTTTTGAATAGTAAAGAATTGTGATTTCAATTAGCATTTATATATATTTGATTTTATTGAAATTAAAAATTTGTTTCTATAAATTAGTGGAATTATTTTAAATGTTCGGTTATGATTTGATAAATTGAAATTCTTGAGCAGAATCATTTTAATAAATGATTTATTTTATTAGCAACGAATATTTTGATTTTTAGAATTTTGATCGAATTTCAACGTTTTTGAATTCTTTGCTAAAATTTTGGTAAGGTATTGTATATCATGTTTTAAATTCATGGTTGTGCACCACTGAGTTTATTACTCAGCGATAGTTTTGTATGTTGTCGCAGGTGAAAGTAAAGATAGAGCAGTCGAGTGAGATTCTCAGTAGCTGTGCCTTGAAGACTCATTGGGATTAACTTTTGATATATTAGAGGTATACCCTTGTATATTAGATTTTGATGTATGCATGTAATTATATGTATGTAAATTGTTTGAGCAGTTGTACAAAAACTCTTGTAATATTATTTTGGTATGTAATGAAATGCAAATTATTGTAATGTTCAAACTTATTTTTCAGTTTTGTAATGAATGTAAATTAATTTTTCTTTAGTGGAATATGAATGAAGTTATTTAATATTATTTTTGAAAACAATTGAATTGAGAATTCTTTTAAATTATGGAGTTGGGAGAAATGATGTTGATTTGTGTTGTGGTAGTGGTTGATTTTGACGAAATGAATTATTGGAAGTATTTTTACAGGTGTTTGAAGAACTGTTTTTCCCAAATATAGACGGTACTCTGCCGAAAATTTTTCAAAATTTGCGTAAAAATAAAAATGGACAAAAATTTTAACTAGTCTTTAAACTTTAAGTAAATGTTTTTAATACCTGCTATAAAAGCTCACCACTTTCAAAAAGTAAGAAAATTATTTTAAAATCCCTTATAGTGTATTTAATGGGTTATTGGTAGACGGAGTCGGTAATTCATTAGGTATGCTACGGGATTATGTTATGCCTTACTGAGGGGTAAGTTGTGACAAATGAAATAGTGAACACTGGACGTAAAAACTGAGATTTTGGAAATACACTTAGGGAGCTTTGAAATATAATTGGCAATCAATTTCAACAAAATTGTAACCCAAAATGTGGTATGTGGGTGTAATTAGAAGTAACATACCTATTAAAGATTTAAAAGCCAACATTTTGTCCTGAATAGTGTAATGAATAGTACCACCATAACCAAAAACATAAAGGACCCAAACTTTATAAATCGTAGTGGGTAGATTAAGCCTGCAAATATTTAATTGTTGGAATTTCTTATTATAAGTGATTTAGTAGAGTACTGAAACACTTTAAATTGTGTGTTTCAGTAGAAAAAGACACTGGGAAGGATAAAGAGAAAGTGAGTCAAGGCCAAGAGGTGACTCATAAAAAGTTTGTGCACAACCATTACTTTCTTTTGATTTTAAATTTAAATTTTGATTGGATTAAATTGTGAAATAAATTTATGATTTTCTTATATAAAAAATGTTGAATTATACAATTTGTATGCTATTGACTTAATTCTTGAGAAATTAGTTTGAATGTAATTCGATAGATACTTTGATGCTTGGAAGACTTGCAAAATAGTTTGAAACCACAATGATCATGATTAATTGATTGAATTCCTTACTAACTTGCCCAGTGAGATGAATTGGTTTTGAATTCCCTGTCTGGCTGAAGTGTCGAGGTGTGTGTGCTAGTTGAAGACAAATAGGATGAGTACTCATATATTTTGCTAGCTTGCTATGGCATTCCTCATTAGCCATTGGCTATTGGGACAAATTGGACATTGGTGTCATGATTAAGCTGTGTGAGTTGTCAAAAATATTATTTGGTGAATTATGAAATGAAATTTGACTCCTTTAAGAAATTTTCAGATTTTTAAAATTTAGCATGATTTTATGTGTTAACATATCAAGTGATTTACTTGTGAATTATTTATTGTTTAAATTATCATTTTCTTTATGTTGTGCACCACTGAGACATTGGCTCAATGATAGCTCTTCATTGTTGTCGCAGGTAGAGAGACAGATAAAGCAGCAGAGTAGGCTGCTTGTGACTAGAAGTAACTGTAATTTAGATTTTGCCGGGTATATAAATTATACCCCTTGTGAATTTTTATTTTAATGTATATGAACTGTATGTATGTACATTATTCAGACTTGAGCAATTGTATAATAAAGTTTATTAATTATTTTGATCTGTAAAAATATTGTAATATAAACCTCTTATCTCAAATTATGAAATGCTCAGTTATTTTAAAAATTTTTTTAGAATGGCTAGAAATGATACTAAATTGAGTTGAATTGTGTTGTTGAAATTGATTTGAGTTGAGATTATTGGAGTTGAGGGATTAATTGCATATTGGAAGTGTTTTCACAGGTTTTTGAAGAACGATTTTCCCAAATTTCTATAAAAATTACGGAGATTTTAAATTAACTAAAAATTTGATTTATGATTTGACTTCAATTAAAGGTTTTTAATATCTGTTAAAAATTCCCCACCACTTTAAAAATGAAAGAAATTTGTTTTAAAATCCCTAGTAGTATATTTAATAGGTTATCGATAGGCGAAGTTCGGTAATCCATTAGGTATACTACGAGATCATGTTATGCCTTACGGAGGAGTAAGGCGTGACATGTTTTATTGGTATTAAAGCAAGTTTTAAAGTATGTTTTAACCTATGAATTTGAATATTTTTCTTTGATAGTATAACTGCTCAATGTCATTGTTTAATACATACAGTGCATTACATTGTAAATATGAACTAATGGAGGGAAATCTCCCTGTGTTATTTGTTTAGGAGGTAGAATACCCTGTAACTGACTATGGAAGAAGGGGAACGCTCAGTTGAGCAATCAGTTGAAGCTGAGGCATAAGGGGAAGCCCCAGGTCTTCAGAATGTGAGTGGGTCAGCCGCTCCAGCTCCTTAAATGCCGCAGTTTTCTACTCAATTCGCTCGGTAGATGGCTGTACTATTTCAGCAAATGGCTGGAGGTATACCCACTCATGCCCCAATTCAAACCCCAGCAGCATAACCACAGCCTCCAGGTAGGCAATATGACAAGTTGGTCAAGTATGGTGCTACATAATTTAAGGGTACAGTGGACCCATTAGAAGCAGAGCAGTGGTTGGAAAGAATGGAAAGAGTCTTTAAGAAGCTACACTGCACGGACGAGTTGAAATTTGAGTACTCAGTTTCACTTCTACAGTGGGATGCATATGATTAGTGGAAAACCATCCCCCACAGTCTGGTAGAACCCCTAGTATTGACATGGGACGACTTCCTTAGAGAGCTCAGACAGAAATATGTCCCAGATGCTTATGTGGATATGAAGCTACAGGAATTCTTAAGTCTGAAATAAAGGAGTAAAACTGTGGCAGAGTATGAAAGGGAATTTTTCTACCTGAGCGACTATGTTGGGAGCCTATTCACCACCAGCAGAGACCGATGTAAACGATTTGAAGCCGAGTTGAAACCCAGTTTAAGAATGCAAGTGGTTGGATTATGGCATGATAATTTCTCTGAACTCATATCTCAAGAACTGGAGCTAGAAAGGATTGAATCAGAAGGGGCACCGGAGAAAGAGAAGGCAGAAAAAGAGAAAAGTGGGAAGCTCGTGGATCAGAGTTCCAGTGGCAATACTAGAAAGAGAAAGAACTTTGGGGGATAAAGCAGTAAAAAGTCAGGTGTGGGGAGATTTTCGAGATAGAGACCCCCTCGGTCTAGTCAGCAGACAACCAGAAGTTCCTTCCCTCCCCGTCCTTATGAGACATGTGGTAGGAACCATGGTGCTACAAAGCTATCGGTGCTTGTTATAATTGCGGGGGCACGGGACATTTTGCGAAGGATTGCACTAGTGCCCGCAGATCTGGGACATCTTCTACCACCGCGGAGGGATCTGTTCAGAGTTCTGCCATTAGAGGTTCGCGGCCAGCTAGCAGAGGCAGAGGCAGAGGTAGAGGTAGGGGCAGTACCTCAGTCAGCCAGGGCACAATGAATCAATCAAAGCACAGTAGTGCTCCAACCAAAGTCTACACTATGAGATAGAGAGAAGAGGCTGAAACATCTGATATTGTGGCTGGTACATTCTCTATCTTTGATTAAAATGTGTTTGTGTTGTTTGATCCGGGTTCTACCCACTCTTATATTAGTGCTAACATCGTTGGTTATCTTGCTATTCCTTATGTAAAAATGAATTTTGAGGTACTAGTAACAAGTCCGTTAGGACAAGAGGTCAGGCTCAACAGAATGTATAGGGATTGTCCTTTGGTGATCCAAGGACATACTTTTCTGTCCGATTTGATAGAAATGCCCTCCAGAGATTATAATATTATCTTGGGCATGGATTGGTTAGCCAGGCATTATGCAATGATTGATTGTAGACTGAAGACAATCATTTTTGGTCTCCCTCAGTACGGTGATGTGGTAATACATAGGGAGAGGTAGTTATTGCCATCAAACCTTATTTCTGCTGCACTTGCCAGAAAAATGATCCGAAAAGGGTGTGAAACTTACTTGAATCATGTGATAAACACCCAAGTAGGAAGTCTAGCATTGAGAGACATCCCTATAGTATGTGACTTTTTGGATGTGTTTCCTAAAGAATTGCCAGGATTACCTCTGGAAAGAGAGGTATAGTTTAAAATAGAAGTTATGCCTGGTGTGGACCCAATCTCTATTACTCCTTACAGAATGGCACCTGCTGAACTGAAGGAGTTGAAGGTACAGTTGCAAGAATTGCTTGATAAGGGTTTCATCCGCCCTAGTGTGTCACCTTGGGGAGCGCCAATATTGTTTGTTAAAAAAAAAGATGGCACTCTCCATTTGTGTATCGACTACAAGTAGTTGAATAAGGTGACAATAAAGAACAGATATCTGTTGCTCTGCATAGATGATTTGTTTGATCAGTTTAAGGGTGTAGCTGTGTTCTCTAAAATTGATTTGAGATTTGGCTATTATCAGTTGAGAGTGTAAGAGCAGAGTATTCCAAAAACTGCTTTTAGAACTCGATATGGCCATTATGAGTTTCTGGTTATGCCATTCAGATTAACCAATGCTCTAGCTGCTTTTATGGACCTGATAAACACTATCTTCAGGCCATACTTAGATCAATTTGTTATTGTGTTTATTGATGACATCTTGGTATATTCGAGGAGTGTAGAAGAGCATGATAGGCACCTGAGAATTGTGCTACAGACTCTAAGGGAGAAACAGCTATATGCTAAATTGTCAAAGTGTGAATTTTAGTTGAAAGAAATTTCTTTCTTAGGGCACATTGTGTCAGTTGAGGGCATTAAGGTAGATCCCAGCAAGGTAGTAGCTATCCTTAATTGGAAGCCGCCCAGAAATATTACAGAAGTTCACAGTTTTTTGGGTTTAGCTGGATACTACCGATGCTTTGTTAAGGGGTTTTCTATGTTGGCATATTCACTAACCAAGCTGCTTCAAAAAGATGTAAAATTTCAGTGGATGGATAAATGCCAATAGAGTTTTGATGAATTGAAAAGATGTTTGACTGAAGCTCCAGTCTTGACTTTACCCACATCGGGTAAAGAATACACTGTCTATAGTGATGCTTCTCACAATGGGCTAGGCTGTGTACTGATGCAAGATCGAAATGACATTGCTTATGCATCACGCTAGCTGAAACCACATGAGAGAAATTATCCTACACATGACTTAGAGCTAGCAGCTATTATATTTGCTCTGAAGATCCGAAGACATTATTTGTATGGGGAGAAGTGTTATATCTATACAGATCACAAGAGCTTGAAGTCTTTGAGCGCATAGAAAGAGCTGAATTTGAGATAAATAAGGTGGTTAGAGCTGATAAAAGACTACGATTGTCTGATAGATTACCAACCAAGGAAGGCAAATGTGGTCGCTGATGCTTTGAGCCGTAAAACCATGGCTAGTTTGAGAATTTCTCCTTTGTCTATGGTACATGATTAGAAGCACTGCATGCTAGTTTGGAGATTGAAGATAAGGGACTGATGGTAGCTGCATGGCATTTACAGCCAGTGTTGATTAATCAGATAAAGATGACTGCACAGAATGATGAAAAGTATCAAAAATTAATGGAGGAAGCTCAAGATGGCAAGAAGCTTGGATTTTCAGTAAATAATGATGGCCTACTGCTACACCAGGGCAAAGTGTGCATTCCTAATGATGTGGAATTGAGACAAATCATTATGAAGAAAGCACATGAATCTCCTTTTACTATGCACCCTGGTGGAACCAAGATGTACAGAACTGTTAAAGAGCATTATTGTTGGATGGGTATGAAAAGAGACATAGCTGATTTTGTATCAAAATGCCTAACTTGTCAGCAAGTAAAGTCAGAACACCAAGTGCCAGCAGGGTTGCTACATCCATTGCCAGTGCCTGAGTGGAAATGGGAAAGAATAACAATGGACTTTATGATGGGACTTCTGAGAACACAGAAGAATCATGATGCAGTGTGGGTCATAGTGGACAGATTAACCAAGTCTGCTCACTTTCTGCCAGTGAGAATGGACTACAGTCTGGATAGATTGGCTAAACTGTATATTGATGAGATTGTGAGACTTCATGGGGTGCCAGTATCGATTGTGTCAAACAGAGATCCAAGGTTTACTTCTAGATTCTGCGATAGTTTGCAAAAAGCCCTAGGAACTAGATTAAACTTTAGTACGGCATTCCACCCATAGACAGATGGACAGTCTGAGAGGGTAATTCAGATACTGGAGGATATGCTACGGGCTTGTGTGATTGAATTTGAAGGTAATTGGGACACACACTTGCCTTTGATTGAGTTTGCCTATAACAACAGCTATCAATCAAGCATTGGGATGCCTTCATATGAAGCTTTGTATAGCAGAAAGTGTAGAACTCCTCTGTGTTGGGATGAAGTGGGTGAAAGAAAACTGATTGGCCCAGAAATTATTCAGCAGACCAAGGAGAAGATTAAGCTTATCAGAGATCGACTTAAGGCTGCATCAGACCGTCAGAAGTCCTAGATCAATTTAAAGAGGAGAGACATTGAGTACAAAGTGGGTGACAAGGTATTCCTCAAGGTTTTCCCTTGGAAGAGGATTATGAGATTTGGCAGAAAGGGGAAACTGAGTCCTCGCTTTATTGGACCATATGAGGTTCTGGAAAGAGTGGGTCCCCTGGCATACCGATTGGCACTACCTCCAGAGTTGGAAAATATACATAATGTCTTCCATGTATCTATGTTGTGGAGGTATAGATCAGACCCATCTCATGTTCTACCAGTAGAAGAGATTGAAGTGAATCCAGACCTTACTTATGAGGAACAACCTATTGAGATTCTGGCATATGAGGTGAAGCAACTGAGGAACAAGCAGATATCATTGGTGAAAGTGCTGTAGAACCATCATTCAGGCCAGGAAGCCACTTAGGAATGCGAGGAGGATATGAGGAGACAGCACCCACAACTGTTCAGAGACTGACACCAGGTAAAATTTCGAGACAAAATTTATTTTAAGGGGGAGAGAATTGTAACACCCCCTATGTTCATTAGGTCAGTACCTTCCACTGTTCCGGTGATCAGTGTTTGCCCGGACAGTTGGGATGTGTAAAACCATATTTAAATCACTTAGACACGCTATGAACAAAAATGAATAACAACTACATGAAGGTAAAGTAGAAATCAAGAAAATAAAGCATAATGGGTTAAATGAGCCAAGGCCACAGCGATGGGTGACAAAAATGGGAAGTGACTACGAGATCAGTCGCTGCCCTATTTTCGAGTGGGACCTTATGGCACCCCCAGCCTAAGAATTATTACGATGCTAGTGGAAATGAGAAAACCACAGAAAAGAATTGAGAAATAGCGCAAATAATTAAATCAGGGTTCAGAAAGCAATATAATATTATTAGAAAATCGCATCAGACTGGTAAGGGGCAAATTGGTCAATTCACCCTTAGAGGTGACTCTTGGCCTAAATGTCCATTAATATATTAGAAATTAAATTTATGGAAAATCTATTAGGAATGAAGAGGTGAGTATGTGAAAAGAAAAAGAAAAATTAAATAAGCTTTATGACATCATCATGCTTACTTAAGCATGATACAATTAATAATTTTCATTTCTAAATTTGTAATTATGGATAATTATGTACATAAGAGACAAATAAAAATAAAAAAAAGAAAAGGAAATTTTAATTTAGTGACTTATGACATCATGCAAGCATTAAAAATAAATAAATAAATAAATAAAATACTACCCAATTAAAATTTGATAAAACACATAAATGATATATATATGAAATTAATTAAAAGGAATTAGTGTCGTCTTCCTCACTCCTTAAGAATGGCCGAACCATCTCTAGCCTTCTCTCCCTCCATTTTTATTCAAACAAGCTCTTGAAACCTTGTCTTTCCTTCATATTTCCCATAATTCTTTGAGAGAAAATTTTAAATTACACCTTGGTAGGAAGATTAGAAGCAAGAGGAAGGAGAAAATTTGAAGAAAACTTGAAGCATCAAGAAGTTAGGAAAGCTTAATATCAAGTAAGTCCTTCTCTCTACAATTTAAGGTTATGTACATTAAGGAAATGAAGTGAGACACTTAGAAATTTACTCAAAATTGGAAAATTCATGCACATAGTAAATCCCATGAAATTCGATCACCCTAGGGAGAGGTGGGATTTGATGGATTTTTATGTAATTAAAGGTGTAGGCAAGCTTGATTGAGTATGTAAGTAAGATTTATACACTTTGATTTTGTGAAATGTAGCAAATTGTATGAATTAGGGTTCTTGACAAGTTGAATTTGGGGAAAAATTTGGGAGTTTGGTAAATTGCTGCCAATTGACCTAATTGAGGTTTAAATTGGTCAATTGGTGTCATTTAGAGTGTGATTGAATGCTTTAAATTGAGATTGAATGGTGAATGTATAATGTCCAATTCTGGACAGCCTAACCATGATCCACTTAAAAGACCATAATTGAAATTATATTGTTCTAATTGGTGTAATACCAATTGGAGATGAAACCTTAGAGCCAAAGCTACAATTTTTCATGTAGAAACCTTGCCCTAAAACTGACCATAAGTTGGTCTAAAAATTAATTTAATCCGAATTAGGTACCCTGCCCCTGTACAGAATTGACTATATAAATAGTACTTGTTCAAATAGTCATAATTTGGTATAGAAAGGTCCAAATGACCTGATTTTTGAACCATTAGAAAGATATGACATATTAGAACAACTTTTGTGAAGAACACAAACCCAAATTCAGACCATAACCTAGTCAAATCGCCAACCAAAGTTAGGTCCTCAAATTTGCCAGAACCAAAAGTTGCCCAGAATTCTGGATTTTTGTTAATCTGGCTAGTTATGGTTAAAAAGCCATAACTTGAGCTACAAAACTCCGAATGGAGTGATTCAAAAAGGGAATTAAATTAAACACACTAAGGAACAACTTTGATGAGTGAAGTTAGCCAAATTTTTACTGTAGATAGGTCCAATGGAACAGTGAACATTGGACATAAAAACTGAAATTTTGAAAATACACTTAGGGAGCTTTGAAATATAATTAGCAATCAATTCCAACAAAATTGTGACCCAAAATGTGGTATGTGGGTGTAATTAGAAATAACATACCTATTAAAGATTTAAAAGTCAATATTTTGACCTGAATAGTGTAATGAATAGTACCACCATAACAAAAAATGTAAAGGACCCTAACTTTATAAATCGTAGTGGGTAGATTAAGCCTGCAAAAATTTAATTGTTGGAATTTCTTATTATAAGTGATTTAATGGAATACTGAAACACTTTAAATTGTGTGTTTCAGTAGAAAAAGACACTGGGAAGGATAAAGAGAAAGTGAGTTAAAGCCAAGAGGCGACTCATAAAAGGTTTGTACACAACCATTGCTTTCTTTTGATTTTAAATTTGAATTTTAATTGGATTAAATTGTGAAATAAATTTATGGTTTTTTTATATAAAAAATGTTGAATGATACAATTTGTATGCTATTAACTTAATTCTTGAGAAATTAGTTTGAATGTAATTCGATGGATACTTTGATGCTTGGAAGACTTGCAAAATAGTTTAAAACCACAGCGATCATGATTAATTGATTGAATTCCTCACTAGCTTGCCTAGTGGGATGAATTGGTTTTGAATTCCCTCTCTGGCTGAAGTGTTGAGGTGTGTCTGCCAGTTGATGACAAATAGGATGAGTACTCATATATTTTGCTAGCTAGATATGGTATTCCTCATTAGTTGTTGGCTATTGGGACAAATTGGACATTGTGGTCATGATTAAGCTATATGACTTGTCAAAAATATTATTTGGTGAATTATGTAATGAAATTTGATTCCTTTAAGAAATTTTCAGATTTTTGAAATTTAACATGATTTTATGTGTTAACATATCAAGTGATTTACTTGTGAATTATTTGTTGTTTAAATTATTATTTTCTTTACGTTATACACCACTGAGACATTGGCTCAGCGATAGCTCTTCATTGCTGTCGCAGATAGAGAGGCAAATAAAGCAGCAAAGTAGGCTACTTGTGACTAGAAGTGACTACAATTTAGATGTTGCCGGGTATATAGATTATACCCCTTGTAAATTTTTATTTTAATGTATATGAACTATATGTATGTACATTATTCGAACTTGAGCAGTTGTATAATAAAGTTTGTTAATTATTTTGATTTGTAAAAATGTTGTAATATAAATCTCTTATCTCAAATTATGAAATGCTCAGTTATTTTGAAATTTTTTTTTAGAATTGCTGGAAATGATACTGAATTGAGTTGAATTGTGTTGTTGAAATTGATTTGAGTTGAGTTTATTGGAGTTGAGGGATTAATTGCATATTGGAAGTGTTTTCATAGGTTTTTAAAGAACTATTTTCCCAAATTATAGACGGCACTCTGCCAAAATTTTTATAAAAATTACGAAGATTTTAAATTAACTAAAAATTTGATTTATGATTTGACTTCAATTAAAGGTTTTTAATATCTGTTAAAAATTACCCACCACTTTAAAAATGAAAAGAAATTGTTTTAAAATCCCTAGTAGTATATTTAATAGGTTATCGGTAAGCGAAGTTCGGTAATCCATTAAGTATACTATGGGATCATGTTATGCCTTACAGAGGGTTTAAGGTGTGACAAGTTTATACTAAAAATGTATTTTTTTTTTTTTGTTTAGGTCCATTATTAATTAAATTGATTTTTTTGTGAAATTAATTTAATTAATTTTATTTCATTAATTTAATTATGAGGCATTAATTAATTATTAATTATTTTTTTTTGGTTATTTGTTGGAAGTTAACAATTAGTGGAAGTTGCCTGCTAGTGGGGAGTTATGGAGATAAGTAGTTAGTGGAGGTTGCCTATTGCAGGGGAAGTTGCATGTAGCTATTGATAGTAGATAAAAACTGCCATACGTGAAAGACGTGAAGTAATGTAGGTTCTGAAATGTTCCAGGTGTAGCTATAAACACTTTATGTTGTGCAACGGGAAAAGCCCCCAATCAATTCAACAACAACAAACTCCAATGGTCTAATAAATAGTTGGTCATTCAAAATGAACTCAGAATTGATTTAATTTAAGTAGTCCAATGGATTAATATTCGGATGATATTTGGATAGAAAAAAATTACTTAGCTATCAACCTTCTATGTCACTGGATAATAATTTTTGGAGTGGTTATAATGATTTGGTCTAATTATTCTAGTTAACATTGCGTAAGGATTAGAAATAAGCCAATACTGATGTTAGAGAGTTTTGGTTAAAATGATAATATCTTTCGCCCAAAATTATAATGAGATTGAATAATTTTGAGTCAACTTTTATGTCCATACACAATTTAAACTAGAACGTCCCTTCCTTTGTCCAGTGTTCCAAATAAACTAATGAGCTTAATTATAATCTTGGAATTCGCATCTATTGAGATAGAGCGAAAAGAATAATTGGTTTATCCCAAAGTCTATACTTGAAAAATGTGTTAAAGAGGTTTAACATACTTGATTCCAAGAGAGGATTATTACCAGTAAGACATAGTATCCACCTTTCTAAAGAGATGTCTCCAAAGACACCAAAAGAAAGAGATAAAATGGCCAGGATTCCATATGCTTCAGCTATTAGAAGTTTAATGTATGCAATGTTGTGTACTAGGTCGGATATCACATATGCTATTAGTTTGACTAGCAGGTTTCAATCCAATCTAGGTTTGGAACACTGGATAGCTGTCAAAAATATCCTTAAGTACTTGAGAAGAACTAACGATTTATTATTGATTTATGGAGGTGGTGACTTGCAATTGGATGGTTATACTGATTCTGATTTTCAATCAGATATCGATGATAGAAAGTCTACCTCTGGGTTTGTGTTCATTTTTAATGGAGGTGCAGTCAGTTGAAAGAGTTCCAAACAAAGTATGACTACTGATTCCATTGCTGAGGCCGAGTACATTGCTACATCAGATGCTGCAAAAGAGGCTGTTTGGATAAAAAAGTTCGTGATAGAACTTGCAGTAGTTCCTTCCATTGAGTGAACAGTTCATCTCTACTGTAACAACAATGGAGCGGTCATACAGGCTAAGGAACCCCGGTCTCACCAGAAATCCAAACACATAGAAAGGCGTTATCACATTACCAGAGAGATAGTTGGGCGAGGCAATGTAGCCATGCAGAAAATAGCATCAACCAAAAATCCAGCTGATCCATTCTCAAAGCCTATGTTATAAACTCAGTTAGACCGACATCTTGAGAAGATGGGTCTAAGATATTGTAATGAATGGCTCTAGTGCTAGTGGGAGATTATTTGTAGTATGCCCTAGAGTATATCATTTTATATGCATCTTGTATATATTTTGTTAATAAAAAAACAATTTCACTTTTCCGTTTACATAATATATTTATGTGTAATTGAAAAGGTCCATTGATATTTTATTAGAAATTCTATTCTTAAGTTGTTAAGAATATGAGTGACAGTATTTCTAGAACAAAGTATCATAAAGTGGTTCACAATCGAGGATACTTCACAAAGGACATGACTTATTCAGAAAGATTATAATCATGTTTGTTCCCAAGGTATTTATATGAAATATAAATAAGATAGAGTGGTGAGTCTCATGCTACATAACAAACATGATAGGCACTTATACTAATAAGTAGGTCGAACCAGTGACGCTTATGACAAGCACATGGAGTTTACTCTCGTCAATGTATTGTCATATATTATATCAGTGCATATAATCTTTAGACCTGAGATAACACAGTTATCTTGTATATAGGTGATTTGAGTTTGATACTACTTTCATACTTGTACTGTGTATGGATATATGGGCATGTGTTGGCTCCTACTAGTTATATATGGAGATAGGTGTTGATCAATAAATTGAGGTACATGTGTTTGACATTACCCTGCGTATGGACCATGACAGTAGCTATGACTAAATCATCATTTGTGTGGCATATTTATTAATATTTTATACAGAGAATTGAGAATTTTTAATTGAATTTCCAATAGCCACTAGTCGATGGCATTGTTAACATTGAATAATTAGATGTGATTTATTGGACCCTAGACCAATAAAGAAGCATAGGTACGATTTCTAACAATCTATAAGAAGCATAGGAACATTTCAAATAATGAACCCTAAACCTTTAATTATTCTACCATAAGCCAATACTTTAATTTCAGGGAGTCCTATAATTCAAGCTACTGTCATAGGCACGACTAATTAAACACATGTTCCCTGTTGAATATTCATTTGGTACCAAAAATTTTAATTAGCTATCAACCTCATAGACCATGAAAAAATTACATAACATAAAAATGCTAACAACCTTTTGTGTTATTTCCTTCGTATTTTAACAACTTTATATTCTCTCAAAAAAAAAAAAAAACAGAGGAAATTACTGCGAAATATCTAATAAAAAATAATTAATAATTAAATAAATATGAGTCGTGCGGAGTAAATTTTAAATATTAAGTTTGAATTTTAATTGGAGTTAATTATAATAATAAAAAAAAGTGGGAAAATTAATCAGATCTCTTCATTTCAATGCTTCAATTATTATTACTAGAGTAAAAAAAATATTTATTTTAATTTATAAACTTGTCAAATCAATTTATAAATTCTAAAAATGTATTTATTTATTTGTTTATATTAATTTTAAAACTATAAGTTTATTTATAAGTTAAAAAAAAAAAGAGAGATCAACTCTTGATTTTGGTACTTTTAATCTATATGTTTATAAGTTAATTTGATTAAATATTTTATTACATTATTTTTATTTAATTACTAAAATTTTATCATAAATGTCATTAATATTTTTTAATTATTTTAATATTAAATTAACTCATAAATTATTTTTTACTAAATACATTTTTAAAATTTTAAATATTTACAAACTCAAATTAACTTATAATTTTCAATAACTACTGTCAAACTACATGCGGCAACCACTTTGGTTCGCACAAATACAAAATCAAAACAGTGAAATTTGCAGAAAAAAAAAAAGAATACAAAAAAATTCAAAAGAAATTGCACAAACATAAGCAACTTTGCTGCAGTACAATCAATCGTTGAATCAAATCATTATTTAGGAGAAGAAGAAGAAGAAGTGAGGATTAATAATTAATTGACGAAAGCGCAGCGTTTCCTGATTTCACCTCGGCGACCAGTGAGTACTCCAACGTAACCCAGTTTAATCATTGAATCAGCAAAATCATGAGCAAAGTTCAATCCATGTGTGAGAGACTGACGTTGGACATAAGCTCTGGTTTCTACATCATCAAGAAGAGCTGCATCAGATTGGAAGAGCCCTCTTCTTTTAGCTACAATAGTGTAGTAATCTTCATCGAATGTTTTGAAGCTTCCAGGGTCCATTTCTGCAACTGCCTTGATGTCTCCTCCTGGCTTGCATTTTTTCTTCAATGCTGCTGCGTATTTGGGGTCCAGTGATGGGTCAGTGTCGCCTTTGCCTGTGAAATTGTATAAGCGGTTTGTGATTATAAAGCAATGCCCAATACCAATTGTGTGTCCTCCTGCAAACATAGATAATTTAATGAAATTTTTGTTATTGATCTTATAGCAACACATTGTTATCAAATAAAAAAAAAATCATTCAATTTTTTCTCAATAGTATTGAAATCGTCTTTGTAAGGTTTCTTAGTTCGAATCCAGTTAGAGCCAATCTCCAAGAAAAAAAAATAATAATCAGTCACCTGATAGAACCACAAGGTCCTTAACGCTTAAACCCTTGGCAGCAAAATTTTCTTTAAGCTGGCTTATGTTAGCGAAGGGAGATGGCAATTGTGTTAAAGCCTCTGAGGCAATTGACACTCTTCCATCTCTGCGTCCAGTTTTAACATCCCAAAATGGTCCTCCAATCTGAAAGAAAAATTAATCATTTCATTAAGCGTAAGAGTATCTATGGTTGGAAGCTTAATGTATGGGAAAATTATATATTGGATTTTTATGATATATAATTAAATACCATTGAAACTGCATCTCGAGCTACTAAGGCTAAGGTATCAGCACAAGAAACCACACCAGGGCATTTCTTTTCTAGTGCTGATTTCACAGCATCAATTACTTGGAACCCTCTTAAGGTTTGATTTGGGATTGCATCTTTCTCGGCTAGGTTACAGTTCCTAGAATTTAATAGCACAGAACCATCACATCCCTGCAAAAAAAAAAAAAAAAGCATGGAGCTTGTTAAACTCTACCACAATCGCTTAAAATTTGCTATATATATATATGTGCGCGCGCGCTTGAGAGGGAAATTGATTGTATTGTCATGCAAAATAAGATCAAAATAATATATTTTATAGTTCAAACCGCTAAAAATTCATGTTAGCTCTATATGTATGTTGATTTTGATCAAAGAAGACATATTAATTAGGATATGAACACTTGGTTAAATTCTCTGCATTATGAGACACGCACTCGCACTGGATCACGATATATGCTAGACTAATAGCAATTAAGGTGATAAAAAGCATTGAAGAAACTTACCCTGACAAAACAATCATGGAAATGCATTCTCAACAGTGGAGCAGCAAGAGTGAGATCTCTCGAAATGTATTTGTGAAGAGTTGTATGGACAATTTTCTCTACGTTAGGGCAACTCCTCCTGTAGAACCCAAGCTGCAAACCCCATGCATTAGTGAAATCTAAGAACAAAAGAAGGAGAACCAATTGAGAAAACAAAGCCCAAAGAAGCTTTTGGATAGCCATTAATTGTCTCTAAATGAGTAGCAAATCAATGTCGGAATAAGTTGTTAAACACTAAACCCTGCGTATGGATTGCAAGTATATAACTCAAGCTTTTATAGTTAAGCTGAGACCATTGACGGGGTATCTCTGACAAAGCTATCATTTTTGTTAATATGAATTAATTATTAATAGTAATAAGAGTAGATCAGGTCAATTAACTTTAAGAGCTGACTTAGAATAATTAATATCATAGAAATTAAAAAAAAAAATCTTTTGCATTTTTTAGATTTATGCTTCAATTTACTTAATTTAGCGATTGCACGTTATTGGAAACTAGCTTATTAGTAGCATGTCTAAAAATTAATGTGCTTAGCTCAAAGATTCCTCTACTTAATTACTTCAATTGAATATCCCAAATTGGCATTAAATATTATAGTAGTAGTTGTGGACCAGAAATAATCAAATACAGATATTGTTAGTGCATAGCCAATCCAACTAAGATATTATCATATCATCATTTTGTTTATTGCAAATACAATCCAACTTCCCAATTATATATATATATATATATATATATATATATATATATATATATATATATATATATATATATATTCTAACTGTAGTGAAGAAGAATTCAAACAATACAATTGGAAAACAATTAAAAATAATAAATACCCAAATTAACGGATTCGAATGACTAAAATAAATTACCAAAAGGTAATTAAAGAATTAGTGTTATCTAGGTGTTTTTTTTTTTTAAGAATTATAGTCTTTTTTATTATTTATACACCGCACACACATGTCACTAAATAAATATTCAATGTCTCAATTAAAAAGTTTGTAAGCTCAATTATAAAAAATTAAACAATAAGAGTTTAGAAAAAGAAGTTGAAATTTTCAATATTTAGATTTGGATTTTAGGTTATTATTTTTTGCAAATAGGCCATGTTGAGAAGGGTTGAGGACATAAGTACAAGCCTAACATGGGAAGCTCAAACATCCTTCCAACTAATTATAAGAATTTTAAAGGACCAACTTGTGTTAAACGGTTTTTTCTTTGGCAATCAATGCTTATATGCATAGTTATAAACAAAATAGGTAATTAAGAATATCTAGATTGCAATTTGGCACCACTATAATAAAGGATAATATAGGACTAATTTATTTATGAATCCTCTTCAAATGTTGTCCCCAATAGTATATATCATCTCTAAGCTAATCATAGGGACAATTTTTTTATTGTCACTTATTAAATATATTAAGGAACAAAATATATTATTATCCTTATTTCTATTTAACTAAGAATAGAGACCAAATTTATAATTTAAAAGGATATATAATATTTAATAAATTAATAAATAATTAAATTATTATGATATACAATGTTATACTTTTAAATAATTAGAGGACAAATACATATTATCGTCTCCTATTAGCTCTTAAATTAAATTTTAACCATATTTTGAATTTGGTTTATCTTTTTTATAAAGAACAATATAATTAATAAAAAAATAAAAAAAAATTCAGCATCAAAGGTGGGCTATGGTACGTTACCCTACTGTATAACTAGCATAAATATTTTAAATTTTACAAATTTTGACATTAAAATTTAGGGAGTATTAAAATAATTTAAAGAATTTGTAAGAACAAGTTAAATAGCAGCAATTGATAAAAATAGTAATAACTATAAATTAATAGAACAAATAATGGGGATAATTTTTATCATCCCTTAAATTTTAGGGGATAATTTTTTTCATATTTTTCTTTTTTTTTGGCAATAATTGGTAGGATGTTGGCTGTGAAGGTTGAATCACTTTGAAATATATTAGGTGGTTGCGAAGTATAGTTTGCCAAATATTATTACGAAGTACTCAAAAAATACGAAATCAACTCCAAAATTTTCTAAAAATTCTAAATTATTTTTCATGAGATTTGGAAAATTTTTGGATTATTATATTTGTCATCCTTAGACACCTATCAAGCTCTAATAGGAAGAATAAATTTCCTTTAAATCCAATGTTTCCGGCACTTACAAGAATGACAAGGGCCTTCCCTAACCTTGTATTGCAACATACACATATATATTGTTAACCTCAGCACCTAAATTCATGACACATATATGTATAATTTACTGTGCATATGCATTCAAAAATCATTTTTCTTTCAAATTAGTGGTCCAAATGTTCACTTTCTCTTTCATTTCTTTTCTCTTTACTTTCTTTTACTAGCATTTAGGTCCGAGCTCATAATCTAGTGCTCTAATACCATCTTTGGAATGACCCAAATCTAAGACCGTTATCAGCACTAAGGGAATGGGTAGGTAATTAGCCTTCAGAATCTATAACAAACCTAAACATCATTTTAAAATCATTGGTGGGGCTTATTTCCATCATAAAACACTTTTAAACATGCAAAACAATTTATTTATATCATAAAACATTTGAATTACAAGCACAGTAAACCTTTATATAAATTACATGTCATAAAGGAGTTCCCTAAACTTTACATATTACCTTTAAAATATAATGAGGCAATAGACTTCTAACTCATAGCCTGAATATGTTGATTGTATCGTCAAATCTTGTCCCTACAAGGGGAAGACAAAGGGAGTGAGCTTGGGGCTTAATGAATAAAAGGCCTACTTAGAGGAAGGAAAACATATATTAAAATATTTATATTCAAGCACATGCAATGCAACAGTCACATGGGGTTCAATACACAAAAAATTTATATCAAGGTAGTTCATGTCATAGTGGTTCCCCAGTCATCTCATAAATAAAATTATTTAATCAAATAAATAGGCCAAAGACACAAAATTGCCTTACCTGATTTCCCTCATATTTATGCATTTCGTCTTTGGAGTGTGCACCAGATCATTCCTCCCAGGGAGCCTTATGAATTTCATGCCCCTATCTTGGAGTATACACTATATCATTCCCCTTTGGGAGTCTGTGATTCCATTTAGTATGCATGCATTTCCTTATCTCTATTGGGACTAAAGGGTCGTCCATGAACTAACAGTACATCCCAAGTAAAAATTCAAATGTGGCATCTTCATGAGTATAATTAATAAAACCAAATTATGTTAGAATTCCAAATCAAATTAGAATTAGGAGTTAATATTTAAAAAGGAAGTTTAGTTAGTATTATATTAGGAAAAAAATTAAAAAAAATAAAGGAAGATAGCTTGCAATTATGGTGTTGACCGAATTGATCTAGCATTTGATCTTTGAGTCCAAATTGGACTCTTGTCTAAGTGTCTGTACAAGAAAAAAAAAAAAAAAAAGGCCACAAGGCCATAATGTGATGGTAACATATGCTATGAGAGAAAGCAAGACATTTAGAGTAATGAGACCAATTTGTGAGAGCTAGTCATTATAGCATGGTAAAGGTTTCCAAGAGGATTTGTGGGTGATTAAGAGTGAGAAAAATAATTAGTGTTTGTAAAATTATTTTTCCATTGTTAGTGGAGTAGGCTTATGCCGAACCCCGTTAAATTTTGTGTTCTTCAATTTTTATGGGTGTGATTTGCACAACAAAGGGTATCAGAGCTGAGATTTGAAATGTTAAAGATAGCGAGCACAAAATTTGAGGTGGAGCCATTCGATGAGAAAAATAATTTTTATTTGTGGCAAAATATCGTGAAGGATGTCCTTGTACAACAAAAATTAATCAAAGCATTAAACAGGAAGCAACCAGTGGCCATGAAAGTGAAGGAGTGGAAGCGTGGATTAAAGGGCATTAGAACCTTGAATTTCAAAATTATTTCTAAGGTTACATGCACCATACCAAGTGTCTTATGATCCTAATCAATTTTCAATGCCCAATTGCATACCAAAACATATTTTAGCATGTACTAAAATTTCATTTGCCATTAAAGATTATGAATTAACATTTAATTCAATTAAACCCTAACTAAAAGAGGCAATTTTAGGTACTAACCTCTTGATTCACAATTGATGCAATCTTGACTCCTAAGATGTACTTAGGACCCCAAATGTTGTCCCTCCAGTTTGTCCACCACAAGCACACACCAAAGTTGCAATGGTAGCCCCCAAGGTTGGCTTCTCAAGCCTTGTCAACCAATTTTGAGATGGGGTTTATGCTTTGTGAAGGTTATATGAATGTATTGGGAGTTAGAAACACTTTCTAATAATTTTAATTCAAGAAGAAATCAAAGTTTTTTTCCCTTGAATCAATTGAGAAATTGAAGAGAAGGAGACACCAAAAGTGACGGCAACTTGAGAGAAAAGATAGAGGAGTGATTTTTTCTTTATTACTTTTCTTTATATACTTAGGTCAAATCCTCACTAACTTCCTTGCCACATATCATCACAAGATCCCATCTTGTTATTGTTTGATTTAATCTATGAAGCCAAGTGTCAAGCTCCATTTAAATCATGACATGTGGTCTTCCATCATAGGAAGACAAGTGGAAAGATCATATGGTGCCATGTGTCACCATCTCATGGTGCCATGTGTCACCATCTCATGTTGCCACATGTCACCATGTGAAAAGACCAATTTGCCCTTACCTTTTAATTTGAGTTCTCAACCCAAAATTATAATTTTTTCTCTTTAAATCAATTTATATTAAATATAAATTAATTAATCTTGATTAATTAATTTCTCATAATTAAATTCATATTTAATCAAATTAAATATAAATTTAATTTATACTATACATCCAATAACCTAGATTGGTTTCAAGTCATGCTAGAGACTATGCAATCTTATTGCAAACCAAACCTCTTTAATTAATTAATTAAACTCTTTAATTAATCAATTAAGTCACATTTTAAATGGTGATTAGCTTGTGTAGATGTGTGACTTACTAGGCTCATTACTTATTAGCAATGAGAAATGAGATTAACTCTTAATATCATTAGAATTCTTTCTTGCCGTAAATGATTTCTCTAAATCATTTCAAGCATCTCATAGACCATGGTTGACACCTAGCGTAGTATGCTATGGCCACCCAATCAGTAATAAGGAATACCTTAAATGAACCTTTAATCATATGTTACCATGCACTAGAATCCCTCCGTTACAAAATCTCAATTCGAGCTGGAGTCATGGTTAATGTCAAACCCCATTTGCTATGAACATTATGTTCTCTTTTAATTCTAGTTCTTGATTAATTAGATTTTCTTATCAGAAACTCTTTTCTGACTAAATCTGTCTGTCCTGGCCAAGAACTTGAAACATCAAGAACAATTAAATAAACATAGGATTTTATCCCTATTTACTTAGGGTAATGGATTCCATCTTGATCAACACCTATCTCTTTATATAACTAATAGGAGCCAACACATGCCCATATACCCATACACAGTACAAGTATGAAAGCAGTATCAAAGTCAAACCACCTATATACAAGATAACTGTGTTATCTCAGGTCTAAAGATTATATACACTGATAAAATATATGACAATGCATTGATAAGAGTAAACTCCATGTGCTTGTCATAAGCGTCACTGGTTCGACCTACTTATCATGTATAAGTGCCTATCATGTTTGTTATGTGGCATGAGACTTACCACTCCATCTTATTTATATCTCATATAAATACCTTGGGAATAAACATGATTACAATATTTCTGGATAAGTCATGTCCTTTGTGAAGTATCCTCGATTGTGAACCAATTTATGATGCTTTGTTCTAAAAATTTTGTCACTCATATTCTTAACAACTTAAGAATAAAATTTCTAACAAAATATCAATGGACCTTTTCAATTACATATAAATATATTATATAAGCGAAAAAGTGAAATTGTCTTTTTATTAATAAAATATGTATAAGATACATACAAAATGATATGCTCTAGGACATACTACTAACAATCTCCCACTAGCACTAGAGCCATTCATTACAATATCTTAGACCAATATTCTCAAGATGTCGGTCTAACTGAGTTTGTGACATAGGCTTTGTGAATGGATCAGCTGGTTTTTGGCTGATACTATTTTCTGAATGGCTACATCGCCTCGCCCAACTATCTCTCTGATAATGTGGTAGCACCTTTCTTTGTGTTTGGATTTTGGTGAGACCGGGGGTTCCTTAGCCTGTATGACCGCTCCATTGTTGTCATAGTAGAGAGGAGCAACTTACTCAATGGAAGGAACTACTGCAAGTTCTGTCACTAACTTCTTTATCCAAACAACCTCTTTTGCAGCATCTGATGTAGTAATGTACTCGGCCTCTATAGTGGAATCAGTAGTCATACTCTGTTTGGAACTCTTCCAACTGATTTCACCTCCATTACAAATGAACACAAACCCAGAGGTAGACTTTCTATCATCGATATCTGATTGAAAATCAGAATCAGTATAACCATCCAATTGCAAGTCACCACTTTCATAAATCAAGAATAAATCCTTAGTTCTTCTCAAGTACTTAAGGATATTCTTGACAGCTATCCAGTGTTCCAAACCTAGATTAGATTGAAACCTGCAAGTCAAACTAACAGCATATGCGATATCCGGCCTAGTACACAATATTGCATACATTAAACTTCCAATAGCCGAAGCATATGGAATCTTGGCCATTTTATCTCTTTCTTCTTGTGTCTTTGGAGACATCTCTTTAGAAAGGTGGATACCATTTCTTACTGGTAACAATCCTCTCTTGGAATCAAGTATGTTAAACCTCTTTAACACCTTTTCCAAGTATAGACTTTGGGATAAACCAATTATTCTTTTCGCTCTATCTCTGTAGATGCGAATTCCAAGAATATAGATTGTCTCTCCTAAGTCTTTCATGAAGAATGTATTTGACAACCATACCTTGACAGTTGTCAACATACCTATTTCATTACCTATCAATAAAATGTCATCTATATATAAAACAAGGAAAGTGCAGCAGTCTCACCAAACTTCTTATATACATATGGCTCATCCATATTTTCGATAAAACAAAATGATTTAATGACCTCATCAAAACGGATGTTCCAACTCCTCGAATCTTGTTTCAACCCATAAATAGATCATTTTAGCTTACATACCTTGGAACCATCTTGGGATTCAAAACTCCTAGGTTGTTCCATGAAAATGTTTTCATTAATATTTCTATTGAGAAAAGCTGTTTTGACATCTATTTGCCAAATCTCATTATCATAGTATGCAGCTATTGCTAATAAAATCCTAATTGATTTAAGCATGGCAACAGGCGAGAAAGTCTCCTCATAGTCGATTCCTTACCTTTGGTGAAACCCTTTCGCAACTAGTCTTGCTTTATAGGTCTCTACCTTTCCATCAGAACCAATTTTCTTCTTGAAAATCCATTTATTCCCTATAGGTATAATACTTTCAGGTGGGTCAACAAGGTTCCAAACTTTGTTCTTATGCATGGAATCAATTTTGGATTTTATAGCTTCAATCCATTTTGAAGAATCTATATCTGATATAGCTTCTTCATAGGTAAGAGATCATCTCCATGATCTATTTCTTCATGAGTAAACAACTCTTTTTTATCTTCATGAAGAAAACCATATCTCACTGGTGGGTGAGATATATTGGTCGAGATGCGAGGAATTACTGTAGATTTTTCATCAATAGGTGTAGGTTGACTAGATGGATCTATATCCATTTGATCTGTTCGTTGGTCAGAATTCTCCAATTCTAACTCTATTTGCCTTCCTTTGCTACATTCTTGAATAAACTATTGTTCAAGAAATATGGCATCTCTGCTTACCATAACCTTTTGTGATATAGGCAAATAAAAATAATATCAAAAACTTTCTTTTGGATATCCAACAAATCGACCTTTTTCTAATCTGGTTTCCAATTTATTAGTATTCAGCTTTTTAATATAAGTTGGACAACCCCAAATCTTAACATGCTTAAGACTCGATTTTCTTCTATGCCATATCTCATAAGCTGTGAAAGAGACTGATTTTGATGGAATCCTATTCAGAATATGCAAAGCTGATTCTAATGCAAATTCCTAAAAGGAGATTGACATATCAGTATAGCTCATCATAATGCATACCATATCTAATAGGGTATGATTTCTCCTTTCAGATACACCATTCAGTTGTGGCGTTCCTAGAGGAGTCAGTTGGGAGACAATGTCATACTCTTTCAAGTATTCATCAAATTCAATATTTAAGTATTCACCTCTATGATCTGATCGAAGAGTTTTAATACTTTTTCCTATTTGATTTTCTACTTCACATTTAAATTCTTGGAACTTTTCAAAGGATTCATGTGACACCCCTTACCCGACTACAGTGTAGCCAAGCAAGTTATGCCACTCAGTGTGCCGAGCACTCTATTTTATCTTAATTCATTTTTATTCTTCCTTTTGAATATAACTTGTGAAATATAATTTATTTAAGCCATTTATCGAAATTATAATTTATTTGAGGTTCCGAGAATTTTATAGAAAATCCAAAGAAATCTGGCTAAAAATGGAGAAAACAGTTCTTCGGAACCTGTGAAAAACACTTCCTATGATCATATTCAATCATCTCATCACTCTCAAACTTCAATATCAAAATCTCAACATTTTTCAATTTCAGTTCTTAACAACCTTTTCATTTCTCAAACATCCATTTCTCATATACAAACAATAAATAAATGCTCAAATTTTTCATTCATAACCATAACTTTCATTATTTACATCAATATCAAAATACATTTCATAAGTTCAACTACATTTGAGAAAATAAACATTATGTTACAAAATACCAAAATGACACCTAGTGTCCTACCAATGCACTGCAGGTGGTGAGGTGACACGGACACTATGCAGAACTGCAGGATGGACTTACCCAATTTGTGGTCTACTGGCTCTCGATCAGTATCTTCAGTACCTACGCGTTGCAAAAGCGACGCGCTAAGCATAAAGCTTAGTGGTGCAAATAATAAAATAGAAAGAAATAATATGCAACATAAAAATCATAATTTCTTAGCCATTGTGTTCATAAGAACTGAATAATTACCAACTTAGTGTTTAGTCGAGGGCTAATTACGTTTTATGATATTTACTTCTTCATGAATTTTAAGTTTTCATTGTATTCTATCGTAATCATTCCTGATATTTAGTTTTCGTATTTTCTTTAACAATCAGTTCAATTACAGTTATACTTTTCCATGCCCAAGTAACCTATACAAATCGACCGGACTGGATAAACGGGTAAACTAGCACTGGGTACCAGGTACCTCGGGCCGTCACACCATCGGTCACAATGTGTCTCCCGGTGTGCAAACAGAATGGCTAATAAGCCATATAAGCAATAAGGCATAAAGCCAAGTAAAACATCATAATCAGTATAGCCATAGGCTATCACATCACAGAATGGCAATGAAGCCATATATCATACGCAGTACTGCTATCAGAACCCTATTGGCATGCCAACCTATCCAAACCAATCACATTAGGCCTACTAGGGCATTTGATACTTTTGAATTCTTCAATTTTTTTGAATTTCAAGTTTTTATGTCACTATTCACTTCAATAGTCAACAAAAAGTTGACTTTTGCATAGAACATAGGTGCATTGGTTTTAACACTCCCAATGTACCCCATTTTGCATTTAAAACTTGTTAGTTTTGGTCACTTTCTCAAAGCTTAGGTCATTTTGGCAAAATTGCCAATTTTTGGTTTTGGTGTCACTATTCACCTCCTTGGTCAACAAAAATGTTGACTTTTGGAATAAAAATGTGTACATTGGTGTTTAAAACTTGTTGGCATTAAGTGTTAATACCATTTCTAAGTTTAACCCAACACAAGCAGAATTTTCAGTTTTGGTGAGTCAACTTCACTGTTCCATTGGACACTGTTACTGTTGGAATTTGAAGAAATGTAAAACATGAAAGTTGTTCCTTATTTTGTCTAGTTGAATTTCCTTTTTTGAATCACTCCATTTGGAGTTTTTTAGCTCCAGATATGGCCCAAAAACCCAAGCTGTCCGGATGTGCATTCTGCAGAAAATTACCATATCTACAGTGCATGAACAGTGATTGGAACCACTTGTTTGGATGGGTTCTGGCCATAATTTGGGGTAGGTTCCTTCATGAAAGTTGTTTGTCTATGTCTTAACTTGTTGCTGTAAACATTTCAGGTCAATTGACCAAATCTACAGTGAGTTATGGCCAAATGAACAGTTACTGTTCATTTAGTCAATTCTGCAGAATTCAGTGCAGGGTATCCGGATTGGGGCCAAGTTTTGGTCCTCTTGCTTTGGTCTTTTGGGCATGGTTTCTTCAGCAAAAATGTGCCATTATAAGCCTAGTTTCATTTCCAATTGGCCAAACACCAATTGGACTAACACAGCCCAAGTTATGGCAGTGCAAAGGGACTAAATTTTCAGTCCCTATGCTGCTGTCCTAGGGCAGCCTGCAATCCTCACTTTGCAATCTCATTTTTCTGTCCATTTGTTGGTCAAATTACCTAAAATGGTCACTAATTGACCATTAAAATGCTCTCTAATAATTTCCTAAGCCAAGTCACATTTTCACCTTTCCAAACCCTAATTCAAATTCATGATTTATGCCATGTATCTTAATAGCTACCAATGCATTGCTCATATGTTTATCACTTCAACATGGTTTCTATTCCACTCTAAGCTCATCAAAACATTTCCCCCTATTCCATAGCTAGGTCAGCCAAAATTCAAGATGTTATACACATAAGTTTTTGTTAATTTAAATCACAATCCTTACTAGTTTCAAGTCCCAAACCATGAAAATAATGAGTTTTTAAGATATAAATGCACTAACCTCAAGTGGCAGAATTTTTCGCTTCCTCAAAGTCTTGATTTCCTTTTCTTTTTGCTCCCACAATAATCACCAAGATGATAGAATGAATTTTTGTGTTGGTAGTTAGGGTTTTTAGTGGAAGAAAGCTAAGAAAGATGAAGGATGAAAGGTTGTTAATGGTGGAATGGGTAAGAGTGAGTGAGTGGCGTGAAGAAGAAGAAAGGGAGCTGGTTTTGGGTCTCTAGAATTCTGCCTCATTACCCATTTTTATTTCATTTTAATGGACTTGCTTAAATTTGATTGGCCAATACACTTTTAATTACCTAAGCATGACATCATAATTCCCAATTAAGCTCCTTTTTCTTTCTTTTCTTTTCTATCAAGTTTCAATTTAATTTCTAGCAATGTTTCTTCATATTTTATGTCATATTAATTATTTACTCAACTGGACAAGTCGCCAAAAATCACCTCTGAAGGCGAAATGACCAAAATGCCCTCCGTTCGGCTTAACGGGTCAAAATTATCTGTACCGATTGAAAAATTTTTCTAGGTATTTTCTTGGCATTCTAATGCCATGGGAACCTCAATGACCCTTCTCTGGAGTCCCAAAAATTATTTTACAATTTTTACCCGGGTCTAGGGCTCCTCGTTGCGAGAACCGCAACTTCCCTCCAGTTACCCATCGCTTGGGCACCGGCTCGTTTTACTTGGTTGTATTTTATTTTCTAAAATTTTTACTAAATTTTTCTTATTAATATTTGAGTTAATTATAGTTCCTCACTTTAGTTTAAATATTTTTCCGGACGTTTTAGCTGTCCGGACCGACACCGGTCACCGGAACAGTAGAATGTACGGAGTTGTTACGGGGAGGGTGTTACAATTCATGTTTATATCAAATACAAATACCCAAACCTTGATTTATCATCAATAAAGGTAATAAAGTAATGAAAACCGCCTCTAGCCATTTCCTTAAAGGGACCACATACATCACTATGTATCAATTCCAAAATATTTTTAGCTCTTAACCCTTGTATAACAAAAGATGATCTAGTCATTTTGCCTTGAAGGCAGGATTCATAAGTTGGAATAGGTTCAGAACCCAATGAGGATAAAATCCTCATTTTCTCCAGCTTTGCAATCCTATCTTCTGCAACATAACCTAATCTTAAGTGCCAAATATATTTTGAACTTGAGTTGATTTTCATCATGGCATTAGATTCATTTAGATTGCTTGCATTAGATTTGTATTTAACATTATTATCTAAATAATAATGTCCATCATGCATATAACCCGAGCCAACATATTTATTTCCAAAATAAATATTGCAAACATCATTTGTGAACTGAAATTCATAGCCATTTCTAGTCAAACTAGATATAAAAATGATGTTTTTAAAAGCATCAGGTATATGTAAAACATTATTTAAATACGAAACATGTCCATTCATGTATAAAGATTTAGATCCTATGCCTAAAACTTCAACAGTTGAGCCATTGCCAACCCAGAGTCTAATATCTCGTGAGTGCAAACTGCTACTACCTACTAGTTTCTGCATATCAAAAGCAATGTGAAAACTAGCACTAGTATCTAAAACCCAAGCTGTAGATGAACTATGAGCATCATCAGAATCTAAATAACAAGACACAAGCATTACTTCTGAAGGTCTATCCTTTTTGTCCTTTAGAGAAGCAAGATACTCTAGGCAGTTCCTTTTCCAGTGTCCATCCTTCTGATAGTGGAAACACTTTCCCTTACCTTTGTCAGCTCCGGTATTGCCCTTCTATTTGGCTGTCTTCTTGGAAGGTCCAGGAATTTGAGGTTTCTTATTATTATTACCCTTCTTCTTTTTGGACTTTCTAGCAAAAGAAGAAGATGCAATCAAAGCCACCTCTTTTCCTTTATTGCCTGGTATATTTTTTTGGGCAATAACCAGCATGTTAAGCAACCCAGCCAAAGTACACTCTTGCTTTGTCATATGGAAATTTGTCACAAAATTTCCAAATGACTTAGGCAGGGACTGCCGGAACAGTTCCATCTGCAGTTGGAAATCCATTTGAAAATCAAGATGTTCTAGCTGCTCAATAAGCTGAATCATCTTGTGGACATGATCTCCTACATTCTGTCCCTCAGACATTCTCACGAGAAATAGCTGTCTAGATATCTCATACCTAGCATTCCTGTTGTGCTCACCATACAACTCTTGCAGGTGAAGAAGGATCTCACTTGCATTCTGCATATTTTCATATTGCTTTTGTAACTCATTAGTCATAGAAGTAAGCATGTAACATTTGGCTCTCATATCATGCTCCTTCCACTTGTCCAAAGTGTGTAGTTCCTCTTAAGTGGCCTCTGAAGGTAAGGGACCAGGAACCTTTGAGTCTAAAACATATCTAATACGTTCTAGGTTCATGACAAGTTTTAAATTTCTCAGCCAATCAGAAAGATTAGGTCCCGTCAACCTATTGTGATCAACTATGCTCGCAAGGATATTAAATGGTGGTGGTTATTGTGTGCTCATTATTATCAAAAAAATTAACTACAAAAAATAACTAGATTAATTAGTAAATGTATCAAGTAATTAACCAAAATGATTATGGTAGTTTAATCAAATTGATCCTCCCACTAACTTGGAAAATCCTACACTTCTAAAGTAGGAAATGGAAACCCTAATTGGATAGATTTCTAGTCGGTGATTGAATTCTTATAGTCTTATTTATCATCCTCAAGCAAATCCATTATTGGAATTACAATAAACTATAAGTGAACAACTCCTTGTCCATCACATCTCATGTGAGGTTCAATCATTTATTTAGTCCCCAATGCTCAAAATCTCAAGCACATCCATTATTGATTTATCTTGTATTAGTTAAGTTGATCCCATTGAGCCAGCAAACATGCAAATAATTTTAATGTCCTCAGGCACATCCATTATTGGCCACCAACTATTTACATATTTACAACATCTTATGCTTAACAATTATTTTTAAGAAAATCTCTTAAATTAATGCATTATTCCCAAGCTTATATAGCTAATAATGCAAGTATTTAAAATTTCTTAAAATAATTACCTCAATGGAGGGCCATGATATAATTACCATAATTATATCATTACCAACTTAAATATTTGCTTGGAAGATTTTGTGGTCGGCCTAATTACTATTATGGTCTCACTTTGCACATTATCCAATTGGAATGCATATATCATATACTTACATACATTCATGCACATCTCATGCATACATGGATAAACAAATAATATGGTATGATCATGGACTTTCTAAGGGATTCAATTCTGAGCCACCAAGAATTGAATCAGGGCATTCCTAGGTGTATTTCATTAATTCATTTTACAAGAGTTGCTGAAGGAGTACATAATTAACCCTTGATATTGATTTCCTTTCATTGGTCCCACCAATGCTCTTTACCTCCTTGTTCTTCTTGCAGTCCAATTACATTGTAATCATTGGCATACCAAGGCGAGTTTACAAGAATATGGACTTTAAAGTCCTCAAATAAATGAAATTATAACCTAAATTATTACAACATTTATAATACATGCCACTAAAATAAACTGTAACACCCCTAAGTTCGGTAGTGCGTTCTGCTGCTCCGGTGACCAGTGTTGTCCGGACAGCTAGGATGCCTAGAACTACACTTCGATATGAGTAAGAAGACATAAAATAATGAAATACAAGAAAAGAAAATACAAGAAAAACAAAGGAAAAATAATAGCAAAGAAATGTAACCAAGTTAAGCGAGCCGAGAACCCTAGCGATGGGGGACCGCACCGGGAAGTCACGGCGTGGACCGTTGACTAGCCCTGGACTGCGGGGAACCCTGGAAAACATTTTTAGGACTTAAGTATACCCTTTATTGAAGAATAAATCTCATTAGAAAGATCAAAGAAAAATTAAATAATTAGTATAAAGAAAAGTGAGAAATCGAAAAACAGACAAAACCCGGTGTTATCGAAAAATCAGGAATGTAACCCGAACGGGGGCATTATGGTCATTTGACATCCCGAATTGTCTTTTGACCTAAATGTCCATTAAAAATAAATAATATTACACTTAGAAAATAAAATGAAAAATTAATTTGGTGGTACCTAAAGTGAATAGCAAGAATTAAGGGTTTAATGTGGAATAAGTGGGAATTTAACATATTGTATGAATTAATTAGAGTAAGTGGACCACTAAAAGAATAAACTAAGGATAATGGGGCAGGTGTAAGTCCATAACACAAGCTGAAACTTCATCTTCTCCAAATGAATTCATCCATGCCGATTTGAGAAGGAAGAAAATCCTCCATTGCCGTTTTTGCATGAGCTTGATCCACTCCTCCATTTCAACTCCAATCACTTAGATAGCTTCATAAAAAATTGTCTACACATCATAAGGAAGAGCTTGATACCAAAATCAAGAAGTTTAATCAAGGTTTAGCAAGCTCCAACCATAGGTAAGTTTACATTTTTGAATGTTGCTTTGTTAAACTTTGTGTACATGTTATAGGTGTGTGCTTTGTGAAGAAAATTTTCAAGTTTGAAGAGTTCTTGATATATCCAGTTTGGACAGCCATGGAGTTGTGTATTTGATGATTTATTTTACATATATTTGATGAGAAATTATGATGAATAGGGTGATTTAATGTCCTAGTAGTTAAATTCCATGTATATGTGGTGATTGTACAATGGGGATTGAAGTTGATGAATTATGGACACTTTGGCATGGTGAAGCTTTGCGGCAGCCTTGGGACACTTTGATAAATGTATAAGTTCATGAAGGTATTGGTAGAATATTGACATTGAGGATTGATGGATATGTATATAGATTGGTTGTGTAAAGTGTATGTAAGAATGAGTAATGTTTATGTGTATATGTGATTATACTTAGACTTTGTAAATTTGAGTTTATTTGGTGTATTGAGGATGTGTGTAATCTGCCCAAAGTGACTTTAAAGTGAAGAGGTATGTGGTTTTGGTAATGTACCAAAACAGAATTGGTAAGGGAAGTGGACATATAGCAATTAAATGTGTAATGGATACATGTATAAGTAAGGTAATTAAGGGCAGTATACATTTTAGCCTATAACTTTAAATGTGTAACCTCAACTGGTATGAGACTAATTGGAGGTGAAACTAGGCACAAAATGTACCAACTTTCATTAAGAAAGCATACCAAAATTCTGCTTGCAAGGTGACATGAAAATGGACCAATTCGGATTAAGTGCAATTGAAACCTGAAAACTAACTAATTGGGCAGCAGTTAGTGTTTAGGCCATAACTCACTCAAAACAGGTCCAATTGACCTGAAATTTTAACCATGAATAGTTAATATCCATACCTACAAGTCTTATGAAGACACCGAAGCTTAGAAATGACCATAAGCAAGTCAAACAGCTTGCACAAGTTCGGGTCCAAAAACTGGCCGAACCAAAGTTGACCAAATTGACCTAAAATGACCTAATTTGATGCCATTTGACCAGCAATAGTAAAATGACCATAACTTGGTCTACATAACTCGGAACGACCTGAAATTTTGCCCCGCGTGCAATAAGACATAAATCTACAAGTTTGTAGTTTCGACCGAAACCCAAAAACTGAGGGAACTAAGTCGTCCGGTTAGGTCAAACTAGTATACTGAAATCCAGCAAGTTGCATGAAAATGCACTAAACAAGAAAATGAAATTGGTAACGTGTACCAACCCTAAAACCCTATCGAATGTGACATATTAATGACACTAAAACCTAATTTACCTAAAACGCATCGAGGGTCGGTATATTAGGTGATTAAGCAAATAATAGCTTTCAGAGAATTATTTGTCAAACATTATCGTTAGAGACAATTTAATTTAGTACTGAAACACTTCAAATTGTGTTTCTCAGTTACCAAAGACTCAGGAAAAGGGAAGGAAACACTGAGTCCAAACCAAGAGACAGTTATCAGAGGTTTGTGCACAACAACTATTTCTTTTGAATTTTTCAATTGAAATAAATTATGACTATTTGTACATTATTGTTTTAAATTGTGAAAATGTGTTTGAATGGATATTTATCGCTTGAAAGGTACTGTAAATGGTTTGAAATTATGAGAAATTGTTTGAATGATATTGATGGATACTTATTGATTGAAAAGCATTGGAAATGGTTTGAAACCACAGCTATCATGTATATTGATTGTATTCCTCGCTAGCTTGTCTAGTGGGACGAATTGAATTCCCTCTCTGGCTGAAGTGTTGAGGTGTGTGCCTGTTGAGGACGAATTGGATGAGTACTCATATTTTTGCTAGCTAGCTATGTTATTCCTCATTAGTCATTGACTTTTGGGACGAATTGAATACCTCATTAGCCATCGGCTTTTGGGACGAATTGACCTTTTGAACATGATTAAGCTGTGTGTGATTTATTGATTTGTATTATGAGATTGTGAAATGGAGTTAAATCCTTATTGACAATTACTGTCTTTTGAAGTTAAATATGTTTTGATCTCTGAGATTTATTATGATATTGTGTTATATTCCTTCTGACACTCATTTTCTTGAATTTAACTATGATTTTAAATATCCATCATTTAAATGATTTATGAATTGTGAATTAAAGTTGTATTTGGTTAATGTTGTGCACTGCGAGACATTGTCTCAAATGATAGCTTTATTCTTTGTCATAAGTAGACAGAACAGACAAAGCGGCAGACTAGGTCGCTAGTATCTCAATGAGAGACTCTACGGTATAATGAGTATACCAATATTTTGTATTTTGTAATGTAATGTATGTTCACTGTATGTACATATTGTTGTTGGTTTTGAGCAGTTGTAAATAAAAATTGTACATTGAAGTTGTAAAATAATTATGACTTATTTTGGCTTGTAAAAATTGTATTATATTCCTTTTATCTCAGTCTTTGAAAAATCACTGTGGATTTGAGTTGAGAAATGTGTTGTGTTGAGAAATATGTTGGAGTTGAGATTTGGAAATCTATTGAAGTGCTTTTTACAGGTTTTTCGAATAACTGTTTTATCCAAAATACAGATGGCACTCTGCCAAAATTTTTACAGAAACTCCAAATAATTCAAATGTGTTAGTTCTATCACTTCAGTTCAAAAAGGTTTTTAACACCTGTAAATAGTGCTCACCACTGTAAAAGAAGTAAGAAAAGTTTTTAAAATCCCTTGTAGTGTATTTAATGGATTATCAGTAGATGGAGTTAGTAATTCATTAGGTATACTACGGGATCATGTTATGCCTTACAGAGGGGTAGGGTGTGACATGTTTTAGTGGTATCAGAGCAAAGTTTTTTAAATTCTGTTTTCACCTGTTACTTGAATATTCTTTCTTCATAGTACAACTGCTCAATATCATTGTTTGATACATACAATACATTACATTATAAATATGCACTAACGGGAGGAAATCTCGTTGTGTTATTGGTTCAGGAGATCTAAAATCCTCGCATTGACTATGGAAGAGGGTGATCGTTCAGTCGATCAATCTATTGAGGCTGAGGTGCAAGGGGATGCCCCAGGCCTACAAAATGTCAATGGTTCAGTGACACCAGACCCTGCGATCTGCGATTTCTGCTCGATTCGCTCGTGAGATGGTCGCAATGTTCCAACAAATGGTCGGTAATGTGCCTACTCAAGTCCCAATACTGAGACACGGTGGTACAACCACAATCTCCTACTAGGCGAGATGATAAATTGATGAAATATGGGGCTCTGAGTTCAAGGGGCGATAGATCCTCTAGAGGCCGAACAGTGGTTAGAAAGGATGGATAGGGTATTCAAGAAACTGCATTGCAGAGGAGCTCGATTTGAATACTCTGTGTCTTTGTTCTGAGGATGCTTATGATTGGTGGAAAACCATTCCCCTGATCACAGTAGAACTGCGGTGCTAACATGGAATGACTTTCTCGAGAATTTAGACAGAAATATGTCCCTGATGCTTATGTAGACCAGAAGCTGCAAGAGTTCCTAAGTCTGAAACAGGGGGGCAGATCAGTGGCTGAGTATGAAAGGGAATTTTCCCGCCTTAGCCATTATGCAGTGAGTCTACTCTCTACCAGCAGGGAGAGATGCAAGAGGTTTGAAACCGGCTTGAAGCCCGATGTCAGTTACAAGTAGTCGGCTTCAAACACACTAACTTCTCTGAACTTATTTCTCAAGCTCTAGAGTTAGAAAGAATTGAGTCAAGTCGCTCTGAGAGAAAGAAATCGAGAAGACAGAGAAAGAGGAAAATCAGAGAAACGAGTTCGGTGGTCCCTCTTGGAAAGAGGAAAAACTATGGGGGACATGGCAGAGGTGGCAAGAAATCTGGTAGGGGAAGATATTCAGGACAGAAGCCTCCCCTATCTGGTCAGCAGAGTACCAGAGGTTCTTATCCTCCCCGCCAATGTGAAACTTGTGGAAAAAATCATGGTGGGATCTGTTACAAGGCTATTGGAGCCTGTTATAACTGTGGAGGCACAGGACACTTTGCCAAGGACGCACTGATGGTCGCAGAGTTGGACCACCTCCTACTACTGCAGAAGGGTCAGTTCAGAGCCCTGTCACCAGAAGTTCACAACCACCCAGCAGAGGTAGAGGCAGGGGTAGAGGTAGCCCAGCAGGCAGCCAAGGTACAATGAAACATTCAGAGAAAGACAGTGCTCCAGTCAGAGTCTATGCAATGAGACAGAGGGAAGAGGCCAAGACATCTGATGTTGTGGCTGGTACCTTCTTAACTTTTAACTAAAATGTGTTTGTGTTATTTGATCCGGGTTCTACCCATTCTTATGTGAGTGCTAGCATCATTGATTGTATTGCTGTTCCATGTACAAAAATGGACTTTGAGGTGCTAGTAACAAGTCCGTTAGGACAGGAGGTCAGAGTTAATAGAATGTATAGAGATTGTCCTTTGGTGATCCAATGACACACTTTTTTGTCTGATCTCATTGAAATGCCCTTCAGAGATTATGATATCATCTTGGGCATGGATTGGTTAGCTAGGCATCATGCCATGATTGGTATGTAGGTCAAGACAGTCACTTTTGGTCTCCTCGATGCTGATGATGTGGTAATACAAGGAGAGGCGATTATTGCCATCAAACATCATTTAATTTGCACTAGCGAAAAATGATCGAGAAAGGGTGTGAAGCCTACTTGGCACATGTGGTAGACACCCAAGTGGGAGTTCGATATTGAAGGACATCCTACGATACATGACTTTCGGATGTGTTTCTGATGAATTGCGGGATTACCTCCGGAAGAGAAGTGCGATTTGAAATTAATGTTATGCACAGTGTGGATCCAATCTCCATAACGCCATACGAGAATGGCACCAGCAGAGTTGAAGGAGTTGAAGATACAACTGCAAGAACTACTTGAAAAGGGCTTCATCCGCCCTAGTGTGTCACCTTGGGGAGCACCGGTGTTGTTTGTTAAGAAGAAGGATGGTACTCTCCGCTTATGCATTGACTACCGGCAGTTGAATAAGGTTACAATAAAAACGAATATCCATTGCCTCACATTGATGATCTGTTTGATCGATTGAAGGTGCGCGATATTCTCCAAAATTGATTTGCGATCTGGTTATTATCGATTGAAGGTGCAAGAGCGAGTATTCCAAAAGCGCTTTGAACTTCGGTATGGCCACTATGAGTTTCTAGTAATGCCATTCGGGTTAACAAATGCTCAATTTGCTTTTATGGATCGATGAACACTATCTTGGACCATATCTTGATCAATTTGTGGTGGTATTTATTGATGACATTTTGATATATTAAAGGAATGCAGAGGAGCATGACAGACATCTGCGGATTATACTGCAGACTTTAAGGGAGAAACAGCTATACGCCAAATTATAGAAGTGTGAATTTTGGTTGAAAGAAATCTCCTTTTGAGACATGTTGTGTCAGCTGAAGGGATTAAGGTAGATTCGACAAGGTAGAAGCTATCCTTAATTGGAAGCCGCCAGAACATCACGAGAATTCGCGATTTTAGGTTTAGCTGGATATTACCGTCGGTTTGTGAAGGGGTTTTCTATGTTATCTTCTCCACCAAAGCGCCGGAAAGATGTAAAATTTCGGTGGGTGATAAATGTCGTGAGTTTTGATGAGTTGAAGAGGTGTTTAATCAAGCTCAGTTCTCACTTTACCCACTCCGTAAAGAATACACAGATTTATAGTGATGCTTCTCACAATGGGTTAGTGTGTCTTGATGCAAGATCGAATGTCATTGCTTATGCATCATGCCAGCTGAAACCGCATGAGAGGAACTACCCAACACATGATCTGGAGCTAGCAGCTATTGTTTTTTCTCTGAAGATCTGGAGACACTATTTGTATGGGGAGAAATGCTACATTTACATAGATCACAAGAGCTTGAAGTACTTAGGCACCCAGAAGGAATTGAATCTGAGGCAGAGGAGATGGTTAGAACTCATCAAAGATTATGATTTCTTAATAGACTATCAGCCAGGGAAAGCAAATGTGGTGGCTGACGCCTTAAGTCGCAAGACTATGGCAAGTCTCAGAGTTTCTCCTTTGTCCATGGTATGTGAATTGAAAGCACAACATGCCAGTTTAGAGATTGATGATGAGGGACAGACAGTAGTTGCATGGCATGTACAGCCAGTGTTGATTGATCAAATCAGAATGGCTGCTCAGAGTGATGAAAAATATCAGAAGCTATTGAAAGAAGTCCAGCAGGGCAAGAAACCTGAATTCTCTGTGAGAGATGATGGTTTATTGCTACATCAGGGCAGAATGTGCATTCCTAATGATGTTGAATTGAGACAGATCATTATGAAGGAAGCACATGAGTCTCCATTTGCTATGCACCCTGGTGGAACTAAAATGTACAGAGGGCTGAAAGAGCATTACTGGTGGATGGGCATGAAGAGGGATATAGCCGAGTTTGTTTCCAAATGCCTAACTTGTCAGCAAGTAAAGGCAGAACATCAAGTTCCAGCTGGTTTGTTACATCCTTTGTCAGTACCAGAGTGGAAATGGGAACGAATAACTATGGATTTTGTTACAGGACTTCCAAGGACACAGAGTAGTCATGATGCAGTATGGGTTATAGTTGACAGATTGACTAAGTCTGCTCACTTTTTGCCAGTTCGAATGGACTATAGCCTGGAAAGATTGGCCAGATTGTACATATATGAGATTGTAAAATTGCATGGAGTGCCAGTATCAATTGTGTCTGACAGAGATCCTAGGTTCACTTCTAGATTCTGGGGTAGTCTTCAGAGAGCCCTAGGAACTAGATTGAACTTCAGCACAGCATTCTACCCACAGACAGATGGCCAGTCTGAGAGGGTTATTCAGATATTGGAGGATATGCTACGGGCTTGTGTGATTGAATTTGAAGGTAGTTGGGATACACACTTGCCTTTGATTGAGTTTGCTTATAACAACAGCTACCAATCAAGCATTGGGATGCCTCCATATGAAGCATTGTATGGCAGGAAGTGCAGAACTCCCTTATGTTGGGATGAAGTAGGTGAAAGGAAGATGATTGGGCCAGAAATTGTTCAGCAGACAGAGGAAAAGATCAGATTGATTAGAGATAGACTCAAGGCTGCATCAGACCGTCAGAAGTCCTATGTTGATCTGAAGAGAAGAGATATTGAGTATGCAGTGGGTGATAAAGTATTCCTCAAAGTTTCTCCTTGGAAGAGGATTATGAGATTTGGCAGAAAGGGGAAACTGAGTCCTCGTTTCATCGGACCATATGAGGTTCTGGAAAGAGTGAGTCCTTTGGCATACCGGTTGGCATTACCTCCAGAGCTAGCAAGGATACACAGTGTCTTCCATGTGTCCATGTTAAGGAGGTACAGATCTGACCCATCTCATGTACTATCAGTTGAAGAGATTGAGGTAAATCCAGACCTCTCATATGAGGAAGAACCCATAAAAATTCTGGCAGATGAGGTGAAGCGGTGAGGAACAAACAGATACACTGGTTAAAGTCTTTGTGGAACCATCATTCGAGCCAAGAAGCTACTTGGGAACGTGAAGAGGATATGAGGAGACAGACCCACACTGTTCAGAGACTAATGCTGTAAAATTTCGAGACGAAATTTATTTAAGGGGGAGAATTGTAACACCCTAAGTTCGGTGAGTGCTCGTCATTGCTCCGTGACCGGTGTTGTCCGGACAGCTAGGATGCCTAGAACTACACTTCGATATGAGTAAGAAGACATAAAATAATGAAATACAAGAAAAGAAAATACAAGAAATACAAAGGAAAAATAATAGCAAAGAAATGTAACCAAGTTAAGCGAGCCGAGAACCCTAGCGATGGGGGACCGCACTGGGAAGTCACGGCGTGGACCGTTGACTAGCCCTGGACTCCGGGAAACCTTGGAAAACATTTTTAGGACTTAAGTAGACCCTTATTGAAGAATAAATCTCATTAGAAAGATCAAAGAAAAATTAAATAATTAGTACAAAGAAAAGTGAGAAATCGAAAAACAGACAAAACCCGGTGTTACCGAAAAATCGGGAATGTAACCCGAACAGGGGCATTATGGTCATTTGACATCCCGAATTGTCTTTTGACCTAAATGTCCATTAAAAATAAATAATATTACACTTAGAAAATAAAATGAAAAATTAATTTGGTGGTACCTAAAGTGAATAGCAAGAATTAAGGGTTTAATGTGGAATAAGTGGGAATTTAACATATTATATGAATTAATTAGAGTAAGTGGACCACTAAAGGAATAAACTAAGGATAATGGGGCAGGTGTAAGTCCATAATACAAGCTGAAACTTCATCTTCTCCAAATGAATTCATCCATGTCGATTTGAGAAGGAAGAAAATCCTCTATTGCCGTTTTTGCATGAGCTTGATCCACTCCTCCATTTCAACTCCAATCACTTAGATAGCTTCATAAAAAATTGTCTACACATCATAAGGAAGAGCTTGATACCAAAATCAAGAAGTTTAATCAAGGTTTAGCAAGCTCCAACCATAGGTAAGTTTACATTTTTGAATGTTGCTTTGTTAAACTTTGTGTACATGTTATGGGTGTGTGCTTTGTGAAGAAAATTTTCAAGTTTGAAGAGTTCTTGATATATCCAGTTTGGACAGCCATGGAGTTGTGTATTTGATGATTTATTTTACATATATTTGATGAGAAATTATGATGAATAGGGTGATTTAATGTCCTAGTAGTTAAATTCCATGTATATGTGGTGATTGTACAATGGGGATTGAAGTTGACGAATTATGGACACTTTGGCATGGTGAAGCTTTGCGGCAGCCTTGGGACACTTTGATAAATGTATGAGTTCATGAAGGTATTGGTAGAATATTGACATTGAGGATTGATGGATATGTATATAGATTGGTTGTGTAAAGTGTATGTAAGAATGAGTAATGTTTATGTGTATATGTGATTATACTTAGACTTTGTAAATTTGAGTTTATTTGGTGTATTGAGGATGTGTGTAATCTGCCCAAAGTGACTTTAAAGTGAAGAGGTATGTGGTTTTGGTAATGTACCAAAACAGAATTGGTAAGGGAAGTGGACATATAGCAATTAAATGTGTAATGGATACACGTATAAGTAAGGTAATTAAGGGCAGTATACATTTTAGCCTATAACTTTAAATGTGTAACCTCAACTGGTATGAGACCAATTGGAGGTGAAACTAGGCACAAAATGTGCCAACTTTTATTGAGAAAGCATACCAAAATTCTGCTTGCAAGGTGACATGAAAAATGACCAATTCGGATTAAGTGCAATTGAAACCTGAAAACTGACCAATTGGGCAGCAGTTAGTGTTTAGGCCATAACTCACTCAAAACAGGTCCAATTGACCTGAAATTTTAACCATGAATAGTTAAGATCCATACCTACAAGTCTTATGAAGACACCAAAGCTTAGAAATGACCATAAGCAAGTCAAACAGCTTGCACAAGTTCAGGTCCAAAAACTGGCCGAACCAAAGTTGACCAAATTGACCTAAAATGACCTAATTTGATGCCATTTGACCAGCAATAGTAAAATGACCATAACTTGGTCTACATAACTCGGAATGACCTGAAATTTTGCCCCGCGTGCAATAAGACATAAATCTACAAGTTTGTAGTTTTGACCGAAACCCGAAAACTGAGGGAACTAAGTCGTCCGGTTAGGTCAAACTAGTATACCGGAATCCAGCAAGTTGCATGAAAATGCACTAAACAAGAAAATGAAATTGGTAACGTGTACCAACCCTAAAACCCTATCGAATGTGACATATTAATGACACTAAAACCTAATTTACCTAAAACGCATCGAGGGTCGGTATATTAGGTGATTAAGCAAATAATAGCTTTCAGTGAATTATTTGTCAAACATTATCGTTAGAGACAATTTAATTTAGTACTGAAACACTTCAAATTGTGTTTCTCAGTTACCAAAAACTCAGGAAAAGGGAAGGAAACACTGAGTCCAAACCAAGAGACAGTTATCAGAGGTTTGTGCACAACAACTATTTCTTTTGAATTTTTCAATTGAAATAAATTATGACTATTTGTACATTATTGTTTTAAATTGTAGAAATGTGTTTGAATGGATATTTATCGCTTGAAAAGTACTGTAAATGGTTTGAAATTGTGAGAAATTGTTTGAATGATATTGATGGATACTTATTGATTGAAAAGCATTGGAAATGGTTTGAAACCACAGCTATCATGTATATTGATTGTATTCCTCGCTAGCTTGTCTAGTGGGACGAATTGAATTCCATCTCTGGCTGAAATGTTGAGGTGTGTGCCTGTTGAGGACGAATTGGATGAGTACTCATATTTTTGCTAGCTAGCTATGTTATTCCTCATTAGTCATTGACTTTTGGGACGAATTGAATACCTCATTAGCCATCGGCTTTTGGGACGAATTGACCTTTTGAACATGATTAAGCTGTGTGTGATTTATTGATTTGTATTATGAGATTGTGAAATGGAGTTAAATCCTTATTGACAATTACTGTCTTTTGAAGTTAAATATGTTTTGATCTCTGAGATTTATTATGATATTGTGTTAAATTCCTTCTGACACTCATTGTCTTGAATTTAACTATGATTTTACATATCCATCATTTAAATGATTTATGAATTGTGAATTAAAGTTGTATTTGGTTAATGTTGTGCACCACTGAGATATTGTCTCAGCGATAGCTTTTTATTGTCGCCGCAGTAGACAGTGCATGTGGCAAAGAGACTAGGCTGCTAGTATCTCCAGCGAGAGACTACCGGGTATAATGAGTATACCAATATTTTGTATTTTGTAATGTAATGTATGTTCACTGTATGTACATATTGTTGTTGATTTTGAGCAGTTGTAAATAAAAATTGTACATTGAAGTTGTAAAATAATTATGACTTATTTTGGCTTGTAAAAATTGTATTATATTCCTTTTATCTCAGTCTTTGAAAAATCACTGTGGATTTGAGTTGAGAAATGTGTTGTGTTGAGAAATATGTTGGAGTTGAGATTTGGAAATCTATTGAAGTGCTTTTTACAGGTTTTCTGAAGAACTGTTTTATCCAAAATACAGATGGCACTCTGCCAAAATTTTTACAAAAACTCCAAATAATTCAAATGTGTTAGTTCTATCACTTCAGTTCAAAAAGGTTTTTAACACCTGTAAATAGTGCTCACCACTGTAAAAGAAGTAATAAAAGTTTTTAAAATCCCTTGTAGTGTATTTAATGGATTATCAGTAGACGGAGTTGGTAATTCATTAGGTGTACTACGGGATCATGTTATGCCTTACAGAGGGGTAGGGTGTGACATAAAATTAATTATTTTACATCACAAAGAAAAATAAAAGAAATAAATCCAATCACATTGGTCTTTTATTGTCCATGATCATCCATCATGCATATTAAAATTTAACAATTAAATAAAGTATACGTACTAAAAATTAAATTGAATATCACATATTCAACCAAAATTAAATTTGAATCTCATTCAAATAATTTTAAATTTAGAAACCTTTTTCCAAATTTAATACCTTGAAAATAATTTTCAAAAATTAATTGTGACTAAAATTCCTAATTAAACAATTTAATTAGGTATGGACTTAATTATGGGCCTTAAGATATACAACAATTGCATAATGGGCCCAAAAACAAGCCCAAAACCCAACACGCCCGTGGAGTGTGTATCTTGCCTAACACGCCCTCTTGAGCACCCAAACCAGCTTCAAATCAATCCAAATTTGATCCAATCACACAATTAAGCCTCATAAACAATCTTGATGGCAAATATAGTGGCTCTGATACCAATTGAAGGAGTGGAAGCGTGGATTAAAGGGCATTAGAACCTTGAATTTCAAAATTATTTCTAAGGTTACATGCACCATACAAAGTGTCTTATGATCCTAATCAATTTCCAATGCCCAATTGCATACCAAAATATATTTTAGTATGCATTAAAATTTTATTTGCCATTAAAGATTATGAATTAACATTTAATTCAATTAAACCCTAACTAAAAGAGGAAATTTTAGTTACCAACCTCTTGATGCACAATTGATGCAATGCCGACTCCTAGGATGTACTTAGGACCCCAAGTGTTGTCCATCTAGTTTATCCACCACAAACACACACCAAAGTTGCAATGGCAACCCCTAGATTGGCTTTTCAAGCCTTGTCAACCAAATTTGAGATGGGGTTTATGCTTTGTGAAGGTTGTATGAATGTATTGGGAGTTAGAAACACTTTCTAATAATTTTAATTCAAGAAGAAATCAAAGTTTTTTCCCTTGAATCAATTGAGAAATTGAAAAGGAGAAGGAGACACCAAAAGTAACAGCAACTTGAGAGAAAAGATAGAGGAGTGATTTTTTCTTTATTACTTTTCTTTATATACTTAGGTCAAACCCTCACTAATTCCCTTGCCACATGTTATCACAAGATCCCATCTTGTTATTGTTTGATTTAATCCTATGAAGCCAAGTGTCAAGCACCATTTAAATCATGACATGTGGTCTTCCATAATAGGAAGACAAGTGGCAAGATCATATAGTGTCATGTGTCACCATCTCATGGTGCCACATGTTACCATGTGAAAAGACCAATTTGCCCTCACCTTTTAATTTGAGTTCTCAACCCAAAATTATAATTTCTCCTCTTTAAATCAATTTATATTAAATATAAATTAATTAATTAATTAATCTTCATTAATTAATTTCTCATAATTAAATTCATATTTAATCAAATTAAATATAAATTTAATTTATACTATATATCCAATAACCTAGATTTAGTTTCAAGTCATGCTAGGGACTTTGAAATCTTATTGCAAACCAAACCTCTTTAATTAATTAATTAAACTCTTTAATTAATCAATTAAATCGCATTTTAAATGGTGATTAGCTTGTGTAGATGTGTGACTTACTAGGCTCATTACTTATTGGTAATAAGAAATGATATTAACTCTTAATATCATTAGAACTCTTTCTTACCGTAAATGATTTCTCTAAATCATTTCAGGCATCTCATAGACCATGGTTGACACCTAGCATAGTATGTCATGGCCACCCAATCAGTAACAAGGAATACCTTAAATGAACCTTTAATCATATGTTACCATGCACTAGAATCTCTCCGTTACAAAATCCTAATTCGATCTGGAGTTAAGTTTAATGTCAAACCCCATTTGTTGTGAACATTATGTTCTCTTTTAATTCTAGTTCTTGATTAATTAGATTTTCTTATCAGAAACTCTTTTCTAACTAAATCTGTCTGTCCTGGCCAGAAACTTGAAACATCAAGAACAATTAAATGAACATAGGATTTTATCCCTATTTACTTAGGGTAACGGATTCTATCTTGATCAACACCTATCTCCATATATAACTAGTAGGAGCCAACACATGCACATACACCCATACATAGTACAAGTATGAAAGCAGTATCAAAGTCAAACCACCTATATACAAGATAACTGTGTTATCTTAGGTCTAAAGATTATATGCACTGATATGATATATGACAATACCTTGACAAGAGTAAATTCCATGTGCTTGTCATAAGCGTCACTAGTTCGACCTACTTATCATGTATAAGTGCCTATCATATTTGTTATATGGCACGAGACTCACCACTCCATCTTATTTATATCTCATATAAATACCTTGGGAACAAACATGATTACAATCTTTCTGGATAAATCATGTCCTTTATGAAGTATCCTCGATTGTAAACTAATTTATGATACTTTGTTCTAGAAATACTGTCACTCATATTCTTAACAACTTTAGAATAGAATTTTTAACAAAATATCAATGGACCTTTTCAATTATACATAAATATATTATGTAAACAGAAAAGTGAAATTGCCTTTTTATTAATAAAATATGTACAAGATACATACAAAATAATATGCTCCAGGACATACTACTAACAGAAAGATGATGATTAGGAGGAGTTTATGTGATACCCCTTACCCGTCTACAGTGTAGCTGAGCAAAATATGCCACACAGTATACCGGAACACCATTTTTTTTTTCAATCATTTTAATTATTTTTATCCTTCCTTTTTTATTTCTTTCATAGTTATGAAATACAATTTGTGAAGTATAATTTATTTAAATCATTTATGAAGAACATAAATTTATTTGAGGTTCCACAAATTTTATAGAAAATCGGATAGAGTACCGGCTAAAAATGGAGGAAAAAGTTCTTCAGAACTTGAGAAAAACACTTCCAAAATTCTCAATCAATCCCAAACTCCATTTCATCATCAAAATCTCAATATTTTTCAACAACATTTCCATTTCTCAATCATTCATTTCATATGATATTTATATACAAGTCATACATAAATATTCAATTTTTTTTCATTCATAAACACAATTCTCACTATTTAAATTGATACCCAAAATACATTACATGAGTTTCAATTGCACATGAGAAAGTAAAAGTTAATTACAAAATATCAAAATAAAACCTAGTGTCCTACCAATGCACTGATGACGATGAGGTGACACGGACACTATGCAGAGCTGTAGGAAGTCTCACCCAGTCTATGGTTGACTGGGCTCTCGGTCGGTCTCTCCAGAACTTACTCGTGGCAAAAAGTAACGCACTAAGCAATAATGCTTAGTGGTGCCAATAATAAAATGAAAAGAAATAACATAAAATAAATATGCAGTGTATGTTCTGATGTCTTATGCAGACAATTTTTCGATCATTATTGGTAATCTTAATTATTTTGTATTTTTTATATTCATAATTTCATTAAATTTATTCACTTTCATTTTTGGTTGCCCAAGTAACCTATACTGGATGACTGGATTGGATAAACGGGTAAACTGGCACTAGGTATCTAGTGCCTCTGGCCGTCACACCATCAGTCACATATGCATCTCCGAGTGTGCAACAAAACAGCTAATAAGCTGTAATAACATTAGGCACAAGGCCATGTATCAACACAATGTTAGAATGGCTAAAAGCCATAAAATCACAGAATGGCATAATGCCATGTGCAGTACTGCTAACTAAACCCTATTGGCATGCCAACCTATCTAAACCAATCTTGCTAGGTGTACTAGGGCATGTTACACTTTTAAATTGTACAATTCTTGAAATTTAAGTTTAGGTGTTACTATTCATTTCATTAGTCAACTAAAATATTGACTTTTGCATAGACAATAGGTACATTGGTTCTAATACTCCCAACATACCACATTTTGCATTCTAAAATTGTTGGTATTGGTTGCCAATACCATTTCTAAGCTTAGTGTTAGTTATTCAAAATTTTCAAATTTCAAGCCTCATATTTACTATTCCATTGGTCATTTATACAGTAGGAATTTGACAAAATTGCCTTCATGAAAGTTGTTCCTTATTTTGTCTAGTTACATTTCCTTTTTTGAATTACTCCATTTGGAGTTTTTTAGCTCAAGTTATGGCCTAAACACCATAACTAGCCGGATTGGACAGAATCCAAAATTCTGGGCAAAACTGGTTCTGCCAGATTTGGTAACCTAAGTTTGGTTGGCAATTTGACTAGGTTATGATCAGAATTTGGATTTGTGTTCTTCATGAAAGTTGTAGGTCTATGTCCCAGCTTTCTGTTGGTAAAATTTCAGGTCAATTGGACCTTTCTACACTGAGTTATGACCCAATGAATAAATACTGTTCATTTGATCATTTTGCCCAGGCAGAATGCAGGTCACCCAGATTAGGGCAATCTTTAGGTCAATTTGGTTTGGTTTTCTGGGCATGGTCTCTCCACCAAAGTTGTGCTATTATGTGTCTAGTTTCATTTCCAATTGGATTTGCACAAATTGAACCTCTACAACTCCAGTTATTGCTGCCCAAACCTGCTGCACTCATGCTTAGTCCTGCAGGTTAGCCAAGGCAGCAACACTAACTTCAATTCCCACTACACAAACCACTTCAATTCTTATTCACACAACCAAATAGTAACTAATTGACCATTAACACTTACTTTCACCATTGCATGATCAAAGTCTCAATTTCATACCCAAACCCTAGCTCAACCATCTCAAAACTTGCATTCACTTACCTTTCACTATCCTAAACAATAGATTAATGTTAAGGGCAGCCACAATACCATTTTAATTCTAAGAAATCTTCAAAACCCTACCAAGTTCAAGGCTGTTGAAATTTTAAGCAAGACATACACATGATGTTTACTCAATTTTCTTGCAAATTTGCATTAAATACCACTCCTTCAACATGAATTGAAAGAGATAAAACAAGTTTGGTCACTAACCTTGTGAGCAGAATTTTTCCACTCAAAATTCCTTCACTTTCTTTGGATTTCTTGGTAGCCAAACACCTTCCCAAGAGGTAAGGACAATTTTTAATGAAGAGAACTTAGGGTTTAGTGGTGAGAATTCAAGGTTTGGAAGAGAGAAAATTAAAGGAATTCTAGTGGAGGAAGAAATGGGTCACGGCTGGAAATGGGAAGAAGAAGAAATCTATTTTTTTTTCTTTCATTTTCTGCCCATTTTATTTATTTTAAATGGGTTAAGGATATATATCACAATGTGATTGGTCATTGGGGTTTTAATGACATCATAATGATGTCAAAATTCTCATTTATTCTATTTTCTTTTCTTTTTCTTTTCTACTCATTTTCAATTCAATTTTTAGCAATATTTATTTACATTTTATGTTATAATAATTATTTACTTAACTGGACAAGTAGGCCAAAAATCACCTCTGAAGGCGAAATGACCAAAATGCCCTCTGTTTGGCTTAACAGACCAAAATTGTCTATACCAATTGAAAAATTTTCCTAAGCATTTTCTTGGTATTCTAATGCCATAGGAACCTCAATGACCCTTTTCTGGAGTCCCAAAAATTATTTTATGAATTTTCCCTCGAGTTTAGGGCTCTTAGTTGCAAGAACCGCAACTTCCCACTAGGTTACCCATCACTAGGGCACCGGCTCATTTAACTTGGTTGTATTTTATTTCTAAAATTTTTCCTAAATTTTTCTTATTAATATTTGAGTTAATTATGGTTCCTCACTTTAGTTTAAATATTTTTTCGGATGTTCTAGCTGTTTGGACCGACACTGGTCACCAGAACAGTAGAATGTACAGAGTTGCTACAAGGAGGGTGTTGCAGTTTCAACAAAGAATAGTAAGTATGATTAGATTGACATTAGCCCCTGATGTAAAGTGCAATGTCTTAGAGGAGACTTCACTAATTGTTTTGTGGAAGAAAGTAGAGAGCTTATACATGTTAAGGCCACTCACAAATCATTTGTATTTTAGGAAGGAGTTATACCAACTTAGAATGGATAAAGATACTGATGTCAAAGATTACCTCAACGTTTTTAATAAATTAATTACCCAATTGGCTAGTGTTGGTGTGAAAGTAGATGATGAAGATAAAACTCTCCTGCTTCTAACCTCTCTCCCATAATCTTATAAAGGCTAGTGACTACCTTAACAGTTGGGAAGAAAACTTTGAAGATGGAGGAGGTTACCGTAGTTATCTTGGATAATGAGAAGTTTAAGGCAATAGGTAGTAGCAATGAAAGTGGAGCTTTTGTTATTAGTTCTAGTCGTGGTAAAAGTAATCTACATGGAAACAATTTGAGAAAGAATTGTAGATTGAGCTCGAGATCATAAGTAGACATTGAAAATGGAGAGTGCTACTATCATCATGAGAAAAAGAGTTTGAAGATGGAGGAGGTTACCACAATTATCTTGGATGATAACAACTTCAAGATGAAAAGTAGTAGTAATGAATGTGGAGCTTTTTGTATTGGTTTTAGTCATGGGAAAAGCAATCCACATGGAAACTATTCGAGAAAGAATTATAGATCGAGCTTAAGATCACGAGTAGACCTTGAAAATATGAAGTGCTACTATTTTCATGAGAAGATTCATATTCAATATAATTGTAAAAAGATGAAGGAAGATCTTGCAAAGTTAAACAATTCAAGAAAAGTCACGAAAAAGAAAAAACAAAGGAACTACTACAATTGCAATTGATGATGGTATTAACAATGGATGTTTGAATGTAGATGATGATAAGGAAAAGATAAAAGATCTATTACAAGATGAGTGGATAAATGAATTTGCTTGCCCATCACACATATCCTCAAAGAAGTAGTGGCTTGATTCAATAGAAGAAAGAAAGAAAGAGAGAAAGTGAAACTAGCCAATGGGAATAAGATAGAGGTTGAATGTATTAGAACAGTGAAGATCAAGCTACATAGTAATCACATGAAATTGTTTGATGATGTGAGGCGTATTCCTAATTCAAAAGGAGCTTAATTTCCTTAGGTAACATAGATGCTTCAGATTATAGGTGTTCAATTCATGGTGGAGTCATGAGAGTTAGTCGAGGTACTTTCATGATCATGAAGGGTGAAAAGATTGGTACAAAGAATATCTATAAATTAGAAAGAAGCACATTAATTGAAAGAGTGCAAGTTGAGGCAAGGGACAACATCAACAATCAAGAGTGCAAGGAAGTATCCAAAAGAAAATTGACATCTGTAAAAGTTGTGAAAATTAATTTCTTTTGACTTGGACATGGACGTTGTGCATAATACTGCAAGCGCACGGATATTTAACAAGTAATAAAGTGATGAGTGGAGTATCACTCCCATGAGAACCGTGTTGAATACTAAACTATAGTATTTTAATTATCTAGATGATTGAGTTGTAGAGAAATAATAATTAAATCTAAATTAAAAGAAATAAAATCTAAAATAATTAACTAAACCTGAATATTAAATAATAAAAACATTCCGAAGCTAGGGGTTCACGCTTCAATCAATTACAGAATTCATTCTAATTCATTCAATAAATGGGAGATTATTGTTTTGAAGGAAATTAATCCTGAGTTATTTTAAGTCCTTTCTTAAGGCACTCAAGGTGTATTTTAATTAATCCAAACCCTACTTTTATGGTAATTAAATTAATTAAAATCTATTATGTTCCTTGATTAATTGTTAGATCTATATAGAACTCAAGCTTATCTCTAGATCAAGAACCCTAAGTTTAAAATCTTGTTACTCCAATATTAATCTTCACATTTTAGTCCTTTAATTAATATTAGAATCAATACTAAGTTAGTACCAATACATAGCATGTATTAAGATCTCAAGACATTGAATCAAAGAGCAAATAATCCAATATATTAAATAAAATTAAACCAAATCCATAACTGAATTGAAAGTGCTACATCCCTAACCCTAGAATAAAGGAACTACTTACACATAGTGAGTTTTACAATCAAGTATATAAAATAATAAAGAAAGACATAAGAAGAAATAAAATGAAAGAACCCAAATAGAGAATTGTAGCCTTGAACTTTTGGAAATTCAGCTAAAAATCCCTTCTGAAAGCCTTGCAGATTTGTTTCTCCTTTTGCCTCCCTTTGAAGTTAATTTGCTCTCTTGAATGTAAATTTGTTCTCTCTCTCAAATCCTTACTTATTATATTTATATCTGGTGTAAAAACCTTTGTTTCAGAGTCCTAAATGCCCTAGAAGTCCATCCAGGTCAAATTAGAAGGAAGAAAAGTCGAGTTAGAATTATTGTTTGGGGACATTACACAGGCCATGTAGTGTTACATGGGGTACCCCATGTAATTTTTTGTTGCTTTGTTTTTCTTATTTTCTTCTGTCTAGAAGGTCGCACAGGGTCCAGGAGGTTACATGGGATAGGTTACACAACCCATGTAATTCTTCTGGCCTTCCATTTTTCACTTTTTGACCTCTACATCTCTTCCAAACTTGTCCTTGGCTCAAGAACCACATAAAAATATCTACTAAAATATAAAAATCAAGAAATTGGGTTGGATTAATAAGTTTTCGAAAATATTATTAAAAACACTTGAAAATAAACATAAAAGTGACTAAAAGCTAGCAAAATGTAGTGAATATTAACCCTAAATGTCTATGTAATTTGACTTCATCAAATACCCCCAAACTAAAACCTTTTCTTGTCCTTAAGCAAAGAGAAACTTAAATGCATATGATAGGTATTTTCCTTTCAATATAACAAGAATTGAAATTCTAGATTTTCAAAGACAACCTTAAGAAGATCAACATGTTAACAACTTATCAAAATGCTAAAAAGTTAAACATCCATTGTATGTACCAATATCTAGCAAAGCGCAAATTACCAACCTAAAACATATGTACACACACCAGTTATAGAAAATTACTTTACTTAAATAAGCACATATACACGTAGTAATCTTTAATGCCTATATATGAATGTATTGAATTTAATTTCCTAAGTCCCATTGGCAGATCTCCTAACCCTATCTCCACTAATGTAGCACACACTTTTGAAAGATCAAAAGGTCTTTGCATAAGATTGTTAGGGGTTAAAGGGAAATAATGTGGCAATCAAAGGAAAAACGATATACGGTAATTAAAGTATAAGAGCAATTAATCTATAAAAAATCAAAGACATGGCAAAAAAAATTTTTTTTCTCTTCTTTTTTTTTATTTTTATTTTGATGTTAACTTTATAGACAGAAGAAATTTACAAATTAGCTCTAGTGTTGGCATACTTCTTAATAATTGAATAGAAACTTTATTTATAATTTTGAATTTATAGCACTTGTCCCTCTTTGGTTTCCACCCCCAAACTCGTTCTTTGAACACTTGGGTGAATTAATTCTTTTGTAATTTATTTTCATATACTAGCACTTTTATTTTATTTCTTTCTCCATAATTTCTCTTTTCCCTCTTTTTTCTTTTATCTAGTGTACCTCGCACTTTAACAGACAACCTCTCTCATAAGGTAAGTTAAGTGTTTGGGCTAATGGCTAGGTAAATAATGTGGGTAAACAAAGAATAAATATAGGTTTTTTATTTATTGCTTAAGTTGCCTATGAGGGATATATTTTAAATTAAGGGTGGCTAAGGCTATAATAAGGCTATATCAAAGAATGTCTAGATCCTTTCTTTATCAAGTGTATGCTAGGATTTCACTTTGATAAGTTTAAAAAACCTGTTCTAGGACTGGTGAGACAATTAGAAAATCACATCCATGCACATATGCTTACTCTAAGAACTCAAAATTTCATTGCAATAGAATGATACACACATTCCTAACTAATATATACAAAGCTAAATATTAATTCCATTATGAACATTCTTCCCCTCATACTTTTCTAAGTAATCAACATATTAAACCTTTCAAAGTGTTTCAATTGTCTATCAAAATAATTCTCATCATATCGAAAGAGTTAAAATATGCAAAATTTTTATTGATATTACAATTAAAATGCAAAAATGCAAAAATTTTCTACCTAAAATGCAATTTTATTGCACCCCCAAATTCAAATTTGACATTGTCATCAATATCATCAAGATAACATAATCAGCTCAAGAACAATATCAAAAATGCAATAAGTAAGAAAAAGCTAATGGATAAAGAATACTCCTTCTTTAAAGCGTGCCTTCCTTTAAAAAATTTGTATACTTTATCTTTATTGCTCCTTTTAAATGCTTCTTAAGTCTACAAAGTGAACAAACATCAAAAAAAAATTTGGGAGGGTGATAAAACAAAAGAAATAAACAAATATAAAGATTAAAAGTAAAACTTGGGTTGCCTTCCAAGAAGCACTAATATAAGATCATTAGTTTGATCTCTTTTAGAAGTGCTAATCAAAAAGTGATTTCTGCCCATAGTAGTTGTCATGTAACACCACATATGGGTCTTGATTTATGGTATCCCCAAGATTGGCAAGATTTTAAACGAGATTGCATGTAGCATAAATAACACTTAGCTTAGAATGATATGCTTGGGATGAGGATTGCTTTAATTCATGAAGGACATATGATGATGTAGGATGTGTCCATGATAGAAATGGGCTTCTGGTGGTGTATGTGTAAGCATCATCAATGAATTTAAATTGATAGTCTCTTCAATTTCTTCATACACCACCTTTTTTAGTGGTTTGTCTTCATGTGAGCACCCTTCCAATGACTCCCCAATTACAAAGGAGTTGTTTTCTTCAACTTTAGGTATCACTTCTTCTCCAAATAACTCCTTTTCTAATGGAAACTCTATCAGTAAATTATCTTCAAAGGAATTTTAATTCTTTCATTTAAGGCTTAACTTCTCCTATAGGTTCAAATTCCAATGAAGCTTCATCACCATTCAACTCACTATCGCTACCTTGCATGTTTATTCCTCTTCATAAAGTGATAGCTCATTGCTCACCATTATGTTGTCAAAAATTTCCAATTGAGCTATAGCCTTTTCAAGTCCCACTCCTTTCTCTTCTTAAAGCTCAAATGATTAGTGTGAAATATTAGCTTGATAGATGTGTGGGAGATATTGGTGACTTCAACCCTGCAGTGAAGGATCTCAATACCAATGGTAATCAAAATTTGTAATGTCATTCAACAAGTGAACGACATCCTTATGATCTCTTTGAAGAACGTGATCACCAATAGCCCAAGCTCCATTATCTACCCAATTCCTTGTTGCTTCATCCAAACCATTGTAGGAATTGAGAGTGAGTTCATGATTTGAAAAATTATGATTGGCAAATTGCTCTACCAATTTATTAAATCTTCTCCAAGCGTCATAAAAGGATTCATTGTGTTATTAAATAAAACTTGTAAAGACTTGCTGATGAAACATCTTAATGATCCTCACAAGAAAATTACGGAAAAAAGAAATTAAACATATAAAAAAATAAAAACAAATAAAAATATACTATAAAAAAATTAAAAAAAAATTACTAGATTAATCAAATTACTAATCATTTGATATCAAGCGTAGGTCCCCAGCAACGACGCCAAAAACTTATTGTGCATAATCCTACAAGTGCACGGATCATTAACAAGTAATAAAGTGATGAGTAGAGCATCGCTCCTATAAGAACCGTATTGAGTACCAAACTATAATGATTTTAATTATCTAGATGATCGAGTTATAGAAAAATAGTAATTAAATCTAAATTAAAAGAAATAAAATCTAAAACAATTAACTAAACTTGAATATTAAATAATAAAAGCATTTTAGAGCTAGCGGTTCACACTTCAATCAATTATAGATTCAATCTAATTCATTCAATAAATGGGAGATTATTGCTTTGAAGGAAATTAATCCTTAATTATTTAAGCCCTCTCTCAAGGCACTCAATTTGTATTTTAATTAACTCAAATCCTACTTTCGTGATAATTAAATTAATTAAAACCCATTATGTTCCTTAATTAATTGTTAGATCCACATAGAATTCCAGTCTGTTTCTAGATCAAGAACTCTGAGTTCAAAATCCTGTTATTTCAATATTAATTTTCACCTTTCAGCCCTTTAATTAATATTTAGAATCAATACTAAGTGGGTATCAACACATAGCATGCATTAAGATTACAAGAAATTGAATCAAAGAATAGATTACCCAATATATTAAATGAAATCAAACCAAATCTATAACTGAATTAAAAGTGCTACATTTCCTAACCCTAGAATAATGGAACTACTCACACATGATGAGTTTTACAATCAAATTTATAAAATAATGAAGAAAAGACATACGAAGAAATAAAATAAAAGAACCCAGATAAAGAATTGTAACCTTGGACCTTTGGAACCTCAGCTGAAAATTCCTTTTGAAAGCCTTGCAGATTTGTTTCTCCTTTTGCCTCCCTTAAAGTTAATTTGCTCTCTTGAATGTAAATTCATTTCCTCTCTCAAATCCCAACTTATTATATTGATATCTAGTGTAAAAACCCTTGTTTCAGAGTCCTAAAAACCCAGAAGTCCAATTACTATATGGGGACATTAGATGGGCCATGTAGTATTACATAGGGCACCCCATGTAATTTTCTATAGCTTTGTTTTTCTAGTTTTCATCTGTCTAGAAAGTTGCACAGGATCCAGGAGATTACATGGGATAGGTTACATAGCCCATGTAATTCTTCTAGCCTTCCATTCTTTACTTTTTGCCCTCCACATCTCTTTTAAACTCATTATTGGCTCAAGAACCGTATAAAAATACTTGATAAAATATAAAAATCAAATAATTAGGTTGGATTAATAAGTTTTTGAAAATATTATAAAAAGCACTTAAAAATAAACATAAAAGAGACTAAACGCTAACAAAATGTAATGAATATTAACTTTAAATGTCTATATAATTTGACTTCATCAGTGGAGATTGTTAGAATTTCAAATCAAATTAGAATTAGGATTTAATATTTAAATAGGAAGTTTAGTTAAAATTAGATTAGGAGGAAAATGAAAAGGAAGATAACTTGCAATTTCGGTGTTGACCGAATTGGTCTAGTATTTCATCTTTGAGTCCAAATTAGAATCTTGTCCAGGTGTCTATAAAGAAAGAAAAAAGGGCCACAAGGCCATAGTGTTGTGGTAATGTGTATGCTGTGACAAAAAGTAACACGTTTGGAGAAATGAGGCCAATTTATGAGAGCTGGCATTATAGCATTGTAAAAAATTGTGAGACAATTTGTGTGTGATTAAGGGTGAGGAAAATAATTAGTGATTATAAAACTATTTTTCTTCGATAGTGTATTTGTTCGTGGAGTATGCTTATGCCGAACCATATTAAATTTTGTGTTTTTTAATTTGTTTGAGTGCGATTTGCATAACATATAACTTATCATGGTGCATGAAGTGCTAGATATGTTGTAAACATTAATTTAAAGAAATTTATTTAAAAATTTAAAGTAGGTTCTGCTCACCTTGAAGTTGCTAAACTCTATTACCTCAATTATTGCTAGTAGACCTCAAGGTCACTTAATTCTAAGCTCTCAACTCCAAATCTTCATGTCTACAAGGAAAACAATTTAGAGGTTTTTGGTTTAAGACTCAAACATATTGATTTAGAAATTGATTCTCAGGCAGGCATGTTCAGCAACCGAAGTTTGGAAGTTTAGTAGCTAAAGTTTGCCATGTACTGTTTATATGACTATTCACATGAATTGGATACCAAACATTCATGGCTTAGCTACTGAACTTAGGTTCACCTAGAATTCATCCATAGTGCAAGCTTAGGATTCCAAACACCCAAATCCCAACATCAAATCCTAAGGTTCTCATTATAAATCTATTATACCATTTTAGACTTTGAGGAACTTAAAATACTCTTTATTTACTTAAATCTTTAAATCTTTGCATTTTATTTAAATCTCATAATTTTCATACAAAACCCTAAAACAACCTTAAACCAAATTTAAACACTTATTTTACAAAATACCACCTAAGAATCTTTAAAAACCCTAAGAAAAAAGAAAAGGGGACTTACCTCTTCTAGCTAAGGTTTCCAAAGGGAGGAGTTTATCCATCTTCTTCTCTAAACCACTTGAAGAAGGAGAAGAATGGTTGCTCTTGACCATTTTTAGAGATTTTGGGTGATTCTCATTTATAGAGGAGCTAGGATAGAGATTTTTAAGGCTAGGGGAAGGAGGAAATAGAGGGAGGGGGAGAAAAGAGAAGAAAGGTGGAGAAAATGAGTGAGAGAGCTAATGAACTCCTTATATATATGCATCAGGTATACTTATATTGTTATTAGGATTGTGATCATATAAGATTCCTATCTTAGAGGAAGTCCTATTAGAGTGAAATTCATAATACGGATAAAGTGTGCTACTTATCATCAATAAATAATGTTTACATTAGATTAAAATTACATAATAGTGTTTGAACCATAAAATGGTTTAGGTCTTGATCACATGGTTGTCTAAACCATATATTTAGGTATTTTTGGGGTGGTATTGTATCATTAGTCCCCTTTTGTAGCGAAGAGCAGTTGTCAGTTTAAACCGATTAATTAAATCAAAATTTGTGGTTCGGTTCAGTTTTTCACCTCGATTGGTGCGATTTGGTTAGCCATTTTAAGGAGTTTTGGTTATTGATTTGATTTTTTATTGGTTATAACCGATTAAATTGAGAATACCAAATATTAAATAGCCTTTTAGAGTTTTATAAGGGATTAGAGCTTTCAGCTTAATACTTTCACATAGCTCAGCCCAGAATAGATAAGGAACCCTAACCTAAAAGTAAGTTCATTACTTTCTCTTTTCCCCATTCCTTTCTACCTCTCTTGATTTAGTCTCCCCAAAAACAAAAAAACCCTAAACTCCCTTTTCCCTAGCTTGTTGCTACCATCATTTCTCAATCTCTCTTCTTACTTATGTGTGGTGTTTGTGTGTGTATCTTCTTCAATCTTCATAGTGACTGACTGACTCGTGGGCTGTGCATATGCGAGTGGTGTGCCGTTGTTGGTCTTTGGTTGTTGTGCTCTCTATTCATCCATTGAAGACCTTTAAAATGCAAGCTCCTTCTCTTTCTTTTGAGTGTTGCTTTCCCTTTCTATCATTAAGTTTTTTCTTTCCTTTTATTTATCTATATGAGTTATTAAAAATTTTCCTCTAAATATTTTCCCTTTCTCTATTTGAAATTCTTAGTTTCTCAAGTTTAGAATCTGTAGTTTTTTTTTTTCTTTAATATAGGACATTGCCTTAATTTGTTTGCATTTGATGCTTGCTATCTCAAAATGATTATTAGGTTTCTTTTAATTGTTGAAAAAGTTGAATTTTTTTTTGGTGTATTTTGCTAGTTTTGCAAGAATGTGTTAGTGTAATAATGATCTTAATCTTCTTTTTTTTAAAGCAAAATCAGAAAAGATGATAATGGAGACACTTGGGGTGCTGATTTAAAAGCATTACAAATGTGATTGAAAAGATGACAATCGAGATAATTAGCATTTTCTTGAAGTTCCATTATAAGTGTGATGTTTCTTTTTCTTTTTATACAGTTTTTGTATAACATATGCTACTTTTCAATTTCATTTTATAATTCAAAGATTCTCTTTTTTTTTTCCACTCCCCCTTATTTAAATAGCAAAGGGCAAAATACACCAGAAATTGATTTTTCCCTTATCGGATCATTTAGATTTAGAAATTAAATTGAAATTGATCTTTCTATGGCAACTATATATGACAACTTTTATTTGCATTTACTTAATCAGTCATGATAATTAATGTGAATTGGAATTGATCTTTCTATGCCAACTATATATGATGATTTGTGCGCCACAATAATATTGATTAGAGTTCTAATGTTTATTAATTGTTTACTCTTGTGGCAGCAACTGAACATGGATTTTTTTAGTGGGCAACATAATCCAATAAATATAACTAACTCCAATGAAAGTGAATAGGAAATTGCAGCAAGTTCAAAATCAAAATCAAAATCAAAATCAAAAGTGAAAAGAAAGCCAGTTGGGCGAAGGTCTCCAGTTTGGTGCATGGATTATTTAGAATGCAGTTGGATTATTATTTGATTGAATGGTTTTATTTGTTTTATGGCTATGCTTATGATTTGTTTGGCATAAATTGCATTATATTAAACAGATTGGCTATTTAATGCTAAACAATTGATTTTAAAGGAATTGTATACTGTGAACAAATGCAATTACAGGTTAAAACAGGTTTAGCAATTAAAAAAAATTGAAATTTTAGTTTTTCAATAATCAAACCGAACAGAATCAATAATGGTCGGTTAGGTTTGGTTTGGTTGTTCTGTAATAAATGGTTCAGTTTGGTCTAGGTTTTATTGAAATTTTGGTTTTTTGTTATTTTGGTTCAGTTCGATTTTGAACCAGACTAATAGGATGCTCACCCTACTCTTTCGAGTACAAAACTTTAAGTTCAATACCCGATTATATGTTAAATGATAGAGCTATAACCATATGATAGAGTCTTTTTTAAGGTGACCCATTGCCTTAGAAATTTAGGTTGATTGAGCCTTAAAGTTTTGGCTGAACGAGTAGCTTAAATATTTTGGGCATGCTACCACCTTTATCTTATGGAAAATTAACGCTTTAAATTTTAACGTAGATTGATGCCTTAAAGTTTTAAGTGGATGAACACATTAAAGTTTTAGGCAGATAAACATCTTGGATAGATGAACACCTTAAATTTTTAAGCAGATGAATGCCTTAAATTTTGATTGGCAGCTTTTACGCCTTAAAGTGTTAGACATATACATGCCTTATGTAACGCCCTCACTTTAGGTAGTCCGTACATTCTACTGTTCCAATGACTAACGTCTGTCCGGACAGCCAGGATGACTGGAACTACACCCCAACTAGAGTGAGGAGACATAAATTGACTGAATAAAGACTAAGTAAAATTAAAAAAAAATAAAAGAAGTGAATTGTAAATGAGTTAAATGAGCCGGTGCCCCAATGATGGGTGACCTAACGGGAAGTTGCTGTAAAGACAACTAGTAGCCCTAAACCCGAGGAAAACCCAGTGAAATAATTTTAAGGACTCTAGAGAAGAGTCATTGAGGTTTTAATGGCATTAAAATGCCAAGAAAAATTAAAGAAAAATTTTTAGATCGATACAGACAATTTTAGTCTGTTAAGCAAAAAGAAGGACATTTTGGTCATTTCGTCTTCAGAGATGATTTTTGGCCAACTTGTCCAGTTAAATAAATAAATAAATAAATTATATGACATAAAATATGAATAAAAAGTGATAAAAATTAAATTAAAAATCAGTAGACAATAAAAGAAAAAGAAAATGAAAGAAAACTCAAATTTTGACATCATAATGATGACATTATAAACTCTCTACCAATCACTATTAGACAACCAATTAATGAACCAATAAAAAGAGATAAATGAGACCAAAAATGACAAAACAATTCATCACTTTGTCTTCCCCAACCAGCCGAACTCCCTAACCAAAGCACTCTCCACCATTTTTTTTCTTTAAAGCTTTATTTTCCCTAAGCTTTCCACCCCAAAATCCTAAACTTCCTTGATGAAAATTTATCCCTACATCAAGAGGAACATTTTGATTATCAAAAAGTAAGGAAATTCCAAAGTTTCTACAAGTTTAAGAATTGATCAAAGAGGCTAGTGCTATGTAACTCTTTCTTCTTTTTTTTTCTTAAACTATGTTAAGCATGCATAAGGAAGTAAAAATTGAAAGAAATTAAAAAGGATTGTCGAGAAATTTTGAGTTAGGGTTTGAATTAATTTTCATACTTTAGTGTTATTGCTTGAGATTAATCTTGTTGAGACTGTTTATTGATCATTTGAAGTGTTATGAATGATAAATTGTAGTTGGGAGTAAGAAGGATGGAATATTAGGAGTGCTTCTCTTATGCAGGAAATTCGGACCTATGAGTCCAGTGTCTTGTTTGAGTTATAACTGAAGTTTTGTGACTCCAATTGGTGTGAAGCCAATTGAAGGTGAAACTAGACTCAAAATACCCCATTTTTCATGGGGAAACCCTGCCCAAATTCTATCAAAATCTTGGTCAATTTACTGTCCCAATCCGGATATCCAAACACTGAACCTAGAAAAATGACCAAATGAACAGTGCCATAACTCCCTCTATACAGGTCAAAATGACCAGAATTTTATACCATTGGAAAGATTAGACATAGGACTACAACTTTTATTGAGAACACCAAGCCCAGAAATGCTTCTAACTAAATAAAATTGTTGACTCAATTTAGGATACCAAACTGACCTATACCATTCTGCCCAGAATTTCCTGGACTAAAGCTCACTCGACCAGTTTTGGCAAGATGGCCATAACTTGGTCTATAAAAACCCAAATCCAATGAAACTAGTGGCAAAATTTCCACAAGACATAGATCTACAACATTGATGATTTGACCAAAACTCAGAAACTAAGGAAACTAGGTCAATTTACTAGGTTAAGTCAGTATATGAATTATGAAAATTTCCTAAGTGACCATTTGATCCCAGAACACTCATTTAGTCATATCTACCACTAGAAAACTCCAATTAGGATGAGCCATATTGATTTGGAACCATAAGAAACAGGGATCCAACTTTGTTTTAGACATGGTCTTCAAACTATGAACATAAGAACCATAAAATGGAGGTCAATGCTACTGACTTGAACATGGACCCTGAAAACACAGGGCACGTGAGTCCATGTAACACCCTCCCTGTAGCAACTCTATACATTCTACTGTTTCGGTGACCAGTGTCGGTCCGAACGGCTAAAATGTCTAGAAAAATATTTAAAGGTGAGGAACCATAATTAACTCAAATATTAATAAAAAAAAAAATTAGAAAAAATTTTAAAAAAAATAAAATAAAATAAAATCAAGTTAAATGAGCCGGTGCCCTAGCGATGGGTAACCCAGTGGGAAGTTGCGGTTCTCGCAACTGGGAGCCCTAGACCCAGGAGAAAATTCATAAAATAATTTTTGAGACTCTAGAGAAGGGTCATTGAGGTTTCTAAGGCATTAGAATGCCAAGAAAATATTTAGAAAAATTTTTCAATCGGTACAGACAATTTTAGTCTGTTAAGCCAAACGGAGGGTATTTTGGTCATTTCGCCTTCAGAGGTGATTTTTGGCCGACTTGTCCAGTTAAGTAAATAATTATTATGACACAAAATGTGAATAAATATTGCTAAAAATTAAATTGAAAATGAGTAGCAAAGAAAAGAAAAGAAAATGAATTAAAATTGCAATTTTGACCTCATGCTTATGTCAATAAGCACTCTCACCCAATCACATTGTGACACATGTCCATAAACCAATGAGTTAAATGGGCAAAAAATTGAAATAAAAAAATTGCACTCTTCTTCCTCATTTCCCATCCACCATAGCCAAGAAGCTTTCTCTCCATTTTCTCTTTTAAAGCTTGATTTTCCTAAGCTTCCTCCCCATAAAACCCTAAACTCACTTCACTAAAAATCATTCCCACATCTTGGAGAAGCTAGTTGTAGCAAAAATAAGAGAAAGGATTGAAGTTTTGTTACCTAGAAATTCTGCTCAACGAGGTTAGTGTCCAATTCTTGTTCCTTTTGTTTTAATTCATGTTCAATGGCAAGAATTGTGTAGGAGATATAAGAAAATAAAACAAACAAGTGTGTGTGTGCACCTTATAAATTTTGGAAACTAGGGTTAGCTAGGGTTTGATGATTTTTCTTGGTAGAAAAATGGTTATGAGCAGCCTTTGGTAGTGGATGAGGGATTGAACATAACTAAGTAAATGAAATGCAAGAATTATGCATGTATGAAATGAAAAAAATTGGACGCTTAAAAACTTCTAGGGTTTGCTCATGTGATGGTTTATTAACCTTGTAATGGTCAATTAGTGACCATTTGAATGTGTGTGAGGAGGAAAGGAAGTGAGTTGTGGCTTGGTATTTGAGTTTGGGTGAGCTACCTTGGCTGACTTGCAGGACTGGGTGTGAGTCCAACAGGTTTAGGCTGCTATAAATGGAGTTGTAGAGGTTCAATTGGTATAAGGCTAATTGGACATGAAACTAGACACACAATGTCACAACTTTCATGAAGAAACCCTGCCCAGAAAACCAAACCAAGTTAACCTAAAAATTGCCCTAATCTGGGTGACTTGCATTCTGCCTGGGCAAAATGACCAAATGAACAGTATTTATTCATTTGGACATAACTTAGCGAAGAAAAGGTCCAATTGACCTGAAATTTTACCAGCAGAAAGATGAGACATAGACCTACAACTTTTATGAGGAACACAAATCCAAATTCTGACCATAACCTAATCAAATTGCCAACCAAAACTTAGGTTACTAAATCTGGCAGAACCAGTTTTGCCCAGAATTTTGGATTCTATCCAATCCGGCCAGTTATGGTGTTTAGGCCATAACTTGAGCTACAAAACTCTAAATAGAGTGATTCAAAAAAAGGAAATGTAACTAGACAAAATAAGGAACAACTTTCATGAAGACAATTTTGCCAAATTCCTACTATACAAATGACCAATGGAATAGTAAATATGAAGCTTGAAATCTGAAAATTTTGAATAACTAACACTAAGCTTAAAAATGGTATTGGCAACCAATACCAACAACTTTAAAATGCAAAATGTGGTATGTTGGGAGTATTAGAACTGATGTACCTATTGTCTATGCAAAAGTCAACATTTTAGTTGACTAATGAAATGAATAGTAACACCTAAACCTAAATTTCAAGAATTGTAAAGTTTAAAAGTGTAACATGCCCTAGTACACCTAGCAAGATTGGCTTGGATAGGTTGGCATGCCAATAGGGGTTAGTTAGCAGTACTGCACATGGCATTATGCCATTCTGTGATTTCATGGCTTTTAGCCATTCTGACATTGTGTTGAGACTTGGCCTTATGCCTAATGTTATTACAGCTTATTAGTTGTTCTGTTGCACATCGGGAGACACATATGTGACTGATGGTGTGACGGCCTGAGGTACTTGGTACCCAGTGCCAGTTTACCCATTTATCCAGTCCAGTCATCCAATATAGGTTACTTGGGCAACCAAAAATGAAAGTGAATAAATTTAATGAAATTATGAATATAACAAGTACAAAATAAATAAGATTACCAATAATGATAGAAAGATTGTCTGCATAAGAAATCAGAACATGCACTACATATTTATTTTCTGTTATTTCTTTTTATTTTATTATTGGTACCACTAAGCATTATTTCTTAGCGCGTTGCTTTTTGCCATGCGTAGGTTCTGGAGAGACTGACCGAGAGCCTAGTAGACCACAGACTGGGTGAGACCTTCTGCAAATCTGCATAGACATCAGTGCATTGGTAGGACAATAAATTTCATTTTAGGTATTTTGTAATTAACTTTTATTTTATCATATGAAATTGAGACTCATGTAATGTATTTTGTTATAAATGTAAATAGTAGAAATTATGTTTATGAATGAAAAAGTGAATATTTATATATGACTTGTACATGAATATCCTATGAAATGAATGAATGAGAAATGGGAGTATATTTTAGAAATATTGAGATTTTGTTGATGAAATGGAGTTTGGGATTGATTAAAAATTTTGAAAGTATTTTTCATAGGTTCCGAAGAACTGTTTTATCCATTTTTAGCCGGCATTCTGCCGGATTTTCTATAAAATTTGTGGAACCTCAAATAAATTATAATTTCAATAAATGACTTAAATAAAATATATTGTACTTCATAACTATGATAAAAATAAATTAAGGAAGAATAAAAATGATTGAGATAAAAATAGGGTATTCCGGTACACTGTGTGACATATCTTACTCGGCTATACTATAGACGGGTAAGGGGTGTCACAGTCCAGGCTAGTGATTTGGCTATAATTAATTCTAAAAATCTTGAAAAATTGTAATTAAAATTTCTGAGTGACTATAAGACATAGGGTAACAACTTCTATGAAGAACTTTAAGCCCAAAAATGACTGTAATAGGTCCAATTAATTAGACCAAGATAGACTCCAGAATCTACCTAATTTTGGACCCAGAAAGAGACAGTGAACTAGTTATGGTTATTTAACCATAACTTGAGTTCTAAAACTCCAATTAATATGATTCAAAAATGAAAACAAAGACAAGACATAGAGGAACAAATTCTATGAAGGGAGTGTAGCCAAACAGTGACCACATCCTAGTCAATTTACCATGTAAATACAGTGCACCAAATCCGGACCTAAAGAAAGGTCCATAAAATAACTAGGCATATGAGATGAAATGAATTAGAATAAATTATTAAGCATAAAAATAACATGAATTAATGAAATTATAAATATTTAATAATACTATTCTGCCTAAAGTATGCCTAGACTCATTTATATAGCATAGATCGATTGGTATACTAATTAGGGACTACATATTACAGTACTGCCCACAGGGATAATCATTGACAGATAACATATGTCTAAGATGATTGTTCTACTAGCTTTATGCTTGCCCGATGGCCATAGTGCCAATTTTCATTATTACTAGCTTATGCCTGCCCGCTGGCCTTGTGCCTGATATGACCGTTGTATACTGGATGGACATACGAATGTCTAACTAGTATACTCCCGTATATCCAGCCTTTATAGTCTGTCATAGGTTACTTGGGTGCAGTTATGAGAAATAAAATTTTAAATTCAAACAAGTAGATGAGAGAACCATTAATATAAATTATATAAGACCGAATATAAATTACATTAATAAAAAGATCCCGGTTAATTTATTTGCTTCCAAAGTATGATAAATAAGTAAAAAGACTGTGAATTCATATAATTGTATGTTACTTTATAAGTTATACTTAAATTAATTATTTTAGATTGTTTAGTTATTTTTCTTTATATAAGCACCACTAAGCAATATGCTTAGTGTGTTGATTCTTACCACGTGTAGGTACTGGGGAGCAGCAGCAGTAGTGCCTAGACTGGACTTGGATCAGATCTGCTATAGTGTGGGTTGTCACCTCATCAGATATTTTTGGTAGGGCTCATGTACATATTAGATTTTGCATTTTGGTATTGTATGTAATTAAATGATGTAAATAATTTTGGATTGTATATAAATTGTAAATTATTGTATATGTAAACTTTATATGAATGAAATGTAATTTATTTTCTTGAAATTGATATGAGCATGAGAAATGATATGATGAAAGAATAGATGAAATGGATATAAATTATTTTAATAGGCAACATAAAACCCACCATGCACTAATAGAACAGAGGGAACTCTGTTTAGGTCTCCATAAAAATGAAAGGGAATAAAAAAAAAAGTTATACATGGAATATTATAAATAAAAGAGACATTAAAATTAATATTATACACGACAAGACAGGATTTGGTGCTCCGGCACTGAATGTAGCACACCTTGCTCGACTACACTGTAGACCGGGTAAGGGGTGTTACATTTATTGGTATCAGAGCAAAGGTTTTGACGTTCCTAGGCATAGGTAGACAAAAAGATATAGTGTGCATAACATACATGAGCCCTTATTTAGGAGTCAAGGTGACACTAATACAGATCTGTTCTTTGTTTGTTTTATAGGATTGATAGAGTCTGATCCTTCATAGGAAGGGTCTTATAGACTAGTGGAGGAGGAGGAGATTGGTAGTCATGCACCTGTCCACAGTCAAGGGCAAGACAGGAGGGAGGAGTCATCCCGGGGTACAGCGGGTAGAACACAGCAGGCATTTTTAGAGCAAATGACTCAGATGCTCCGTCAGTTTACCGAAGCCACCTCACAGCTTACACAACGGTCCCCACTAGAGAAACTGAGAAAATATGGGGCCGTTTACTTTATGGGTAAGAAGGAGGACAACCCATCCGCTGCTGAGCATTGGCTAGAATGGACTAAAAGAGTGTTGAAGTAGTTACATTGCATGCCAGAGTAGTAGCTAGAGTGCGCTCTGTCATTACTACAGGAGGAAGCCTATCAGTGGTGGGATATGATTTCCAGAGCGGTACAGCCGACGAAGCTTACTTGGGACTTCTTCTTGACTGAGTTTAAGAAGAAGTATATTAGTCACGTATACTTAGAGGCTAGAAGGAGAGAGTTTCTGACCTTGAGGCAGAGATAGTTAATGGTCTTTGAGTATGAGAGGGAGTTTGTGAGGCTAAGTAGATATGCATGGGAGGTAATGCCTACAGAGGCAGAAAGGTGCCATAGGTTTGAGGATGGACTGAATGATAATATCAGAATTATAGTGATGGCACATGGGTATACAGATTTCTCCCAGCTAGTGGCTACATCACTTAATGTAGATAGAGTATGAAATGAGGAGCAGTCTAGGAGAGATAGACAGCGAAAGAGGAGTTCTGGACAAGGTTTGTCTAGTACACCAGTTTCTGAGGGTAAGAGGCCTAAGGTTTCCCGGGGCTGCAGGCAGACAGGGTCTCGGCCACTCGAAAGGAGGACAGTCCAGAGCATCAGTAGGGAGTTCTCCAGGCATCGCAAGAAAGGGATTTACCTCCATACCATTATGCACCTACTGTGAGAGGAGGCACCGAGGAGAGTGTCGATTATTGACCGGGGGATACTTCCGATGCGGAGTTACTGATCATTTCCTATAGGATTGTCCCCACCGAAGTGTTCCCACTGCCCCACCACCGACTGAGAGATCTACCCCCGCAGCTCAAGGGGGTAGACAACCTGCGAGGCCAAAGGCTATGGGTACATCACAGAGACCAGCTTCTGAGACCATTGAGTGACCTGAGGCCCAAGTAGTACCTCGTGTATATGCTATGAGGGCACAGGAGGAGCCAGAGCCGACAGATGTTGTCCGAGGTATATTTCTCATTATAATATTTCAGTATGTGTCTTAATCGACCTGTAAATAAGATGAGAGAAGATAGGTGCAGAATTAGTTGAGAATAAGAATGTAAAACCAGAACTAGTAAAATAGACTAAAGATATAGCAGTTCCTTGACTATTTACACCGAGTAAATTTCGAGGACGAAATTTTTATTAGAGGGGAGAATTGTAACGCCCTCACTTTAGGCAGTCCGTACATTCTACTATTCCAACGACTAACGTCTGTCCGGATAACCAAGATGACTAGAACTATACTCCAACTAGAGTGAGGAGGCATAAATTGACTGAATAAAGACTAAGTAAAATTAAAAAAAATAAAAGAAGTGAATTGCAAATGAGTTAAATGAGCCGGTGCCCCAGTGATGGGTGACCTAACAGGAAGTTGCTGTAAAGACAGCTAGTAGCCCTAAACCTGAGAGAAACCTAGTGAAATAATTTTTAGAACTCCAGAGAAGAGTCACTGAGGTTCAATGGCATTAGAATGCCAAGAAAAATTAAAGAAAAATTTTTAGATCGATACAGACAATTTTAGTTTATTAAGCAAAACGAAGGGTATTTTGGTCATTTCGTCTTCAAAGATGATTTTTAGCCAACTTGTTTAGTTTAATAAATAAATTATATGACATAAAATATAAATAAAAAGTGATAAAAATTAAATTAAAAATCAGTAGACAAGAAAAAAAAAAAGAAAATGAAAGAAAACTCAAATTTTGACATCATAATGATGTCATTATAAACTCTCCACCAATCACCATTAGACAACCAATTAATGAACCAATAAAAAGAGATAAATGAGACTAAAAATGACAAAACAATTATACACTTTGTCTTCCCCAACCAGCCGAACTCCCTAGCTAAAGTACTCTCCACTATTTTTTTTCTTTAAAGCTTGATTTTCCCTAAGCTTTCCACCCCAAAACCCTAAACTTTCCACCCCAAAACCCTAAACTTCCTTCAAGAAAATTTATCCCTACATCAAGAGGAACATTTTGATTATCAAAAAGTGAGGAAATTCCAAAGTTTCTACAAGCTTAAGAATTGATCAAAAAGGTTAGTGCTATGTAACTCTTTTCTTTTTTTTTTTTTTTTTCCTTAAACTATGTTAAGCATTCATAAGGAAGTAAAAATTGAAAGAAATTAAAAAGGATTGTTGAGAAATTTTGAGTTAGGGTTTGAATTAATTTTGGTAGCTTGGTGTTATGGCTTGAGATTAATCTTGTTGAGACTGTTTATTGATCATTTGAAGTGTTGTGAATGATAAATTGTAGTTGGGAGTAAGGAGGATGGAATATTAGGAGTGCTTCTCTTATGCAGGAAATTCAGACCAATGAGTCTAGTGTCTTATTTGAGTTATAACTGAAGCTGTGTGAATCCAATTGGTGTGAAGCCAATTGGAGGTGAAACTAGACTCAAAATGCCCCATTTTTCATGAAGAAACCCTGCCCAAATTCTATCAAAATCTTGGTCAATTTACTGTCCCAATCCGGATATCCAAACACTGAACCCAGAAAAATGACCAAATGAACATTTCATTTGGCCATAACTCCCTCTATAGAGGTCCAAATGACCTGAATTTTATACCATTGGAAAGATTAGACATAGGACTACAACTTTCATTGAGAACACCAAGCCTAGAAATGCTTCTAACCAAATGAAATTGTTGACTCAATTTAGGATACCAAACTGACCTGTACCATTCTGCCAAGAATTTCCTAGACTAAAGCTCACTCGACCAGTTTTGGCAAGATGGCTATAATTTGATCTATAAAAACTCAAATCCAATGAAACCAGTGGCAAAATTTCCACAAGACATAGATCTACAACATTGACGATTTGACCAAAACCCAGAAACCAAGGAAACTAGGTCAACTTACTAGGTTAAGTCAGTATATGAATTCTGGAAATTTCCTAAGTGACCATTTGACCCCAGAACACTCATTTAGTCATATCTACCATTAGAAAACTCCAATTAGGATGAGCCATACTGATCTGGAACCATAAGAAACAGGGATCCAACTTTGTTTTAGACATGGTCTTCAAACTATGAACATAAGAACCCTAAAATGGAGGTCAAAGCTATTGACCTAAACATAGACCCTGAAGACACAGGGCAAATGAGTCCAGGCCAGTGATTTGGCTATAATTAATTCTAAAAACCTTGAAAAATTGTAATTAAAATTTTCGAGTTACTATAAGACATAAGGTAACAACTTCTATGAAGAACTTTAAGCCCAAAAATGACTATAACAGGTATTAGACCAAGACAGACTCCAGAATCTGCCTAATTCTGGACTCAAAAAGAGACAGTGAACCAGTTATGCGTATTTAGCCATAACTTGAGTTTTAAAACTCCAATTAATATGATTCAAAAATGAAAACAAAGACAAGACATAAAGGAACAAATTCTATAAAGGGAGTGTGACCAAACAGTGGCCACATCCTAGTCAATTTGCCATTTAAAAACAATGCACGAAATCTGGACCTAAAGAAAGGTCCATAAAATAACTAGGCATATGAGATGAAATGAATTAGAATAAATTGTTAAGCATAAAAATAACATGAATTAATGAAATTATAAATATTTAATAATACTATTCTGCCTAAAGTATGCCTAGACTCATTTATATAGCATAGATCGATTGGTGTACCAATTAGGGACTACATATTGCAGTACTGCCCACAGGGATAATCATTGACAGATAACATATGTCTAAGATGATTGTTCTACTGGCTTTATGCCTGCCCGATCGCCATAGTACCAATTTTCATTATTATTAGCTTATGCCTGCCCGCTGGCCTTGTGCCTGATATGACCGTTGTATACTGGATGGACATACGAATGTCTAACTAGTATACTCCTGTGTATCCAGTCTTTATAGTCTGTCATAGGTTACTTGGGCACAGTTATGAGAAATAAAATTTTAAATTCAAACAAGTACATGAGAGAACCATTAATATAAATTATATAAGACCAAATATAAATTACATGAATAAAAAGATCCCAGTTAATTTTTTTGCTTCTAAAGTATGTTAAACAAGTAAAAAGACTGTGAATTCATATAATTGTATGTTACTTTATAAGTTATACTTAAATTAATTATTTTAATTTGTTTAGTTATTTTTCTTTATATATGCACCACTAAGCAATATGCTTAGCGCGTTGGTTCTTACCACGCGTAGGTACTAGAGAGCAGCAGCAACAGTAGTGCCTAGACCGGACTTTGACCAGATCTGCTATAGTATGGGTTGTCACCTCATCAGTTATTTTTTGTAGGGCTCATGTACATTTTAGATTTTGCATTTTGGTATTGTATGTAATTAAATGATGTAAATAATTTTAGACTGTATATAAATTGTAAATTATTGTATATGTAAACTTTACATGAATGAAATGTAATTTATTTTCTTGAAATTGATATGAGCATGAGAAATGATATGATTAAAGAATAGATGAAATGGATATAAATTATTTTAACAGATAACATGAAACCCACCATGCACTAATAGAGCAGAGGGGACTCTGTTTGAGTCTCCATAAAAATGAAAGGGAATAAAAAAAAAAGTTATACATGGAATATTATAAATAAAAGAGACATTAAAATTAATATTATATACGACAGGACAGGATAGGGTGCTCCGGCACCGAATGTAGCACACCTTGCTCGACTACACTGTAAACCGGGTAAGGGGTGTTACAACTTACCTTCTTTGCAGGCAGATATACACCTTAACTTCTTTATAGATGGATGTACGCCTTAATTTCTTCTGCAAGCAAATATATGCCTTAAGTTCTTGGATAGATGGATAAATGTTTAATTTCTTTGTAGACAGATTTATGCCTCAAGTTCTTGGGCTAACGAATATATGCTTTAATGTTCTTTGTAGGTGAATGTATGCCCTAATATTCTTTGCAGGCGAATATATGCCTTAATTTCTTCAGAAGGTAAATATACGCCTTAAATTCTTCAAAAGGTAGATATATGCCTTGAGTTCTTTAACAAGCATATATATGCCTTAAATTCTTTAGTAGGCGGATTTATGCCTTTACTTTTTCACTAGGCAGATGTATTCCTTATTATTTGGCAAGCATATTTACGCCTTTAATTCTTCACAGGTGGATATACACCTTAGTTTCATGGGTAGGTAAGTTTCTTGGGTAGATGGATTTGCAACTTAGTTCTTGGGTAGGCAAATTTATGCCTTAAATCTTCACAAGCAGTTTTATGCCTTGGATCTGTTGGTGCTTTGGTTGGCACTATGGCCTTTTTAAGATTTATTTGCAATAATGTTTGTACAAACATTCTCATAAAGATTAAACATATTGCAAATTTACTCAGCATTTTCAACAAATAATGTAAAATATCAAGTGTATATTGCATATTTCAAGTAGGTCTAAATATTGATCTTAATTAACAGCAAAGGCTTTACGCTTAATGAAGACTTTGGAAGTAATGCATTATATTTGTTTTGAAATATTTATGCATACAAGTGCATATATGTAAAATCAATTTAATCATGTGCTAGAATATGCAACAATATATGTAGGAGCTAAGTAAAAGATCAAATGCAGTATGTAAGGCACTAAAGTACAAGTATCCTTTAACATTATTTGATATGCGCCCATTTAAAAGAAAATATTGGGCTCTATAATTATTTATTCCAATCAAACTTGTATAATTTCTTTCCATTAATTAATTTCTAAAATAAACACTTACTTGGACTTTTTAATTTAAATCCTAAGTAAATTATAATTATGCTTATAGTTTTATTTGTTTAAAATCATGAATAAATTTAACTAAAATTTGCAATTGAAATTATGCTTTAATGGCAAACTCATAAATATAAGCAAATCGCGTATTGAAATACCAGTGGCACTTTTATAGTTTTGGCCAAAATGTTATACAGGAGATATGGTGGCAAAACTCATGGTTACAGGCAAAAGCTCAACATTTTATATGATGATAGAATTGTAAGTAAGAGAAAGAATTACAATAATGGCATTATTGTAATGGAACCAACAATTCTTCAGTAAAATATTGTGCACTTATAAGGCCACTGAACCAGTGGCAAATTGATGTATTTAAGAAAGTAAGACTTCTTTAACGAGTAAGTCAATAATGATAATTTTTTAAATTTAGCCAAATAAATCATACAACACATGTGATGGAACAAAACTAAGGCATTTTCTTTCTTTAGTAAAATGATGGTTCATTATAATTTGAGCAAAAACTCATGACTATTCTAGGCAATAAGACCGGCCCCTAGCAAGAATGTAATTATGAGCTAAGTTTGAAGGTTTTCTTTTAGCAACTAGATGGTGCCAAGATGTATCAATTGGATGGGCAAGAGATTTTATTGTAACAATTATAAAAAAGAATTAAAGAATGGTTGTTGGAACCTATGAATGCATATGTTTATCTTCTTTATCAGGCTTGGATTCGTGTTTGTAGTGATGATGTGATAACAGAAGATAAAAGTTGATAACAAATCAAATCAATTCTTTAAACAAGAGAGATGGCTCAAATTGTAATTTTTGGCAAAATTCAAGCTACTAGTGCCATAAACAGGTGGGAACGAGTCACTTTTAATAGCCATTTATTTGATGGAATGTCTATAAGCCAGTAAAAGGTGGCAATCTCATAATTTTTAGCATAATCTTGACATGATTGGTGACAATTTTGTAATAACTGCCAAAATCCAGCCTTCTCTCACTTCATGGGACAAGCGCTAGTGTTGTAAAGAAAATAAAGAAAGAATACAATGACATTATTGTAAAAAACTATGCGAAAGAGGCAATGGCCGTTCAGTAATATTTAATAAAACTAAGGGATTAAGCTAAGGGCATTCTCCTTCCTCTTATTCCAACATTGTGCAGAACTTCCTAAATAGTCCAATTAGATTATCTAAATATAGCTTATTCATGAACCATTTATCAACAATCGCAATTCATCAACTTTACTCATCGCAAGCTTTCAAATCAATCAATAGTCTAGACATTCTTTTATTGCCATTTTTAGTAGATTAAATCTCTTAAAGGAAAATAGTGACCATGGAGAGATGGAGAGAGATGATAAAGAAGAATAGAAGTGGGTTAAGATGTACCAAGGGCTTAATGGTTTTTGTTTTACAGGCTTTCTAAGTGTACAAGATGTCCATAACCAAGGCGACCATGGCTATAATGACTACGACAAACATGATTAAGTAATCAATCATGAAGGATAACAAATTTGATTGTGTTCGCCTAAACTAAAGCTCTTTTCATATGAATACCATGAGCATGATATTAAGTAATCAATCATGAAAGATAACAAATTTGATTGTGCTCACCGAATATAAAGCTCTTTCTAGATGGCTACCACGTCCTAATGAGGTGCTCAACCTCAGCCCAATGACTGCTCACCAAAGTCCAAGCATATCGTGATCAAGCTTAGGTTTACTCCATATCACAAACCAATTTCAATATGGGTTGTGTAGGGAAGCCAAGTCATGCAATTTGGTCATACTAGTGTAAAGGGATTTCAACTACAAATTTTATCATGTTCTAATATTTTGAAAATTAATTTTTACTTATGTTTAAAACTAAGAAAATTGAAACGTGTCCATCTAACCAAATTCTATTAAGATCTTATGACTAAATGTCACACCCTACCCCTCTGTAAGGCATAACATGATCTCGTAGTATACCTAATGAATTACCAACTCCGTCTACTGATAACCCATTAAATACATTACAAGGGATTTTAAAAACTTTTCTTACTTCTTTTACAGTGGTGAGCACTATTTACAGGTGTTAAAATTTTTTTTTGAACTTAAATGAAAGAGAAAACACATTTGAATTATTTGGAATTTCTGTAAAAATTTTGGCAAAGTGCCATCTGTATTTTGGATAAAACAGTTCTTCAGAAAACCTGTAAAAAGCACTTCAATATATTTCCAAATCTCAACTCCAACATTTTTCTCAACACAACATTTTTCTCAACTCAAATCCACAGTGATTTTTCAAAGACTGAGATACAAGAAATATAATACAATTTTTACAAGCTAAAATAACTCATAATTATTTTACAACTTCAATGTACAATTTGAATTTACAACTGCTCAAAACCAAGAACACTATGTACATACAATGGTCATACATTACAGTACAAAATGCAAAATATGGTATACTCATTATACCCGAAAATCTCTCGCGGGATGGACTAGCAGCCTAGTCTGCTGCCCTGTCAATCTATCTACCTGCGACAGCAATGAGAAGCTATCGCTGAGACAATGTCTCAGTGGTGCACAACATTAACCAAATACAACTTTAAATCACAGTTCATAAATCATATAAATGATAGATACGTAAAACCATAGTTAAATTCAAGACAATGAATGTCATAAGGAATTTAACACAATATCACAATAAATTTCAATAATCAAAACATAGTTAAATTCAAAAGACAGTGAATGTCAATAAGAATTTAAACTCCATTTCATAAACTATCAAAGCTCATAATAACACAATTTAGTCAAATAATTTACGAACACAGTATTGCCAATTCATACACAACTTAAGCCATGACACAAAATTTCCGATCAATGCCGCGTTGTACACCACAACAAAGCAATCACAACCCCACTAATCGAAATCAATGAGGAAGGAAGCTAGCTATATAATGAGTACTCATCCGATCACCTCAACTGGTAAACCAAAGAGGGAGAAAAATAAATGATCACGACTCCATAAATGGAGAAGGAAAATAAATGATCAGAACCCCATAAATGGAGAAGGAATGATATGATACTGTCATGCTAAGTGTGAACACAAAATCAATTCCAAACATTTTATTCAAATGATTCATGAGAATCCAATAAATTTCTAAAGTCATAAATTCATTCACAAAATGGCAACACAATTCATAATTAACTTCAAATTTTCACAAATCACACTAAATCAATTTTTTCCACAGTTTCAAACAATTTACAATGCTTTTCAAGCAATAAGTATCCATTCAAACACATTTCCATAATTGAAAACAATAATATGCAAATAATCATAATTTATTTCAATTGAAAAATTCAAAAAAATAACTGTTGTGCACAAACCTCTGATAACTGTCTCCTGGCCTTGACTCAGTGTTTCCTTCCATTTTCCTGAGTCTTTGCAAACTGAGAAATACAATTTGAAGTGTTTCAGTACTTAATTAAACTGTCTCTAACGATAATGCTTGATAATTAATTCACTGAATTCTAATATTTGCTTAGTCAACCTAAGATGTCGACCCTCGATGCATTCTAGGTAAATTAGGTTTTAATGTTACTAATATGTCACATTCGATAGTCTTTTAGGGTTGGTACACGTTACCAAGTTTATTTCTGTGCATACTGCATTTTCTTGCAATTTGCTGGATTTCGGGATACTAGTTTGACCTAGTTTCCTCAGTTTTCGGGTTTCGGTCTAAACTACAAACTTTTAGATCTATGTCTTACGGAACGCGGGGCAAAATTTCAGGTCATTCTAAGTTATGTAGACCAAGTTATGGTCATTTTACTATTGCTGGTCAAATTACACTAAAATTGGTCATTTTAGGTCATTTTAGGTCAATTTTGGTTCGGCCAGTTTTTGGACCCGAACTTGTGCAAGCTGTTTGGCTTGCTTATGGTCATTTCTGGGATTTGGTGTCTTCATAAGACTTGTAGATATGGGTCTTAAATATTCATGGTCAAAATTTTAGGTCAATTGGACCTGTTTTGAGTGAGTTATGGCCTAAACACTAACTGCTGCCCAAATGGTCAATTTCCAGGCCTCAATTGCACTTAATCCGGATTTGGTCATTTTTCAAGCTACCTTGCAAGCAGAATTTTGGCAAGCTTTCTTCATGAAAGTTGGCACATTTTGTGTCTATTTTCACCTCCAATTGGTCTCATACCAATTGGAGCCACACACTCAAAGTTCTAGTCCTAAAACTCAAACTGCCTTATTGCATTTCTTTCATACACATCAAGGATCACTCCTAACACTTACCAAACTCAACATTCAAGTCAATTCTGGTTGTACCATAACCTAAACATAATTTACAACATATTATAGGTCATTTTGGCAGCTTACAATTACATTCAATGTGCACCAACAAGTGCAGAATTTGTCCAACTCAATTTATAACAATTCAATCACCAATTCATGCTCATTTACATGTCCAACTTCACACCATCATACATGCACTCCAACTGCCATAACCCCTATCACAATTCAACACCATTATTCCATAAACCAAGCATGAATCATTCCTCAAGAGTTAATAAACTACCGCAATGGTACCTTTACATTCCATTAATTTCCAAGCTTCAAATTTCAATTCACATTTACATATACTAAGTATACATCACCCAAACAATTTCATACACAATATACATTTAATCAATCATTTAATTCACCATTTACAAGCAAAAATAAACTACCTTCAAAGTGTTTCCATGGCTGCCAAAAGTACACTTTCCCCTTTAAACATCAAACCTCAAAAATTTCTCCATAAATCAAACACCCATAACATCCTTACAAACTTTAATTAAACAATAATCAAAAACTCAAACTTACCACTTTGGAAATTTTTCAAAACTCCACAAAAACTTTCATTTCTTGCTGCCTATCTACTGCCCATGGTGTGAGGATCATTTTTCATGAAGACACTTGCAAGAAATCAAGGCTTGATCATGGAGAACTTGAGCTCCATGCATGGTGCTGCCATGGGAGAGGTTTGAGAGCTTTCATTCTTCCAAATGAATTTTTCAAGTGGAGAAGATGAATTGCAGAATGTTAGTGGACATTTCTGTCCACTTAGGGTATTATATGGTATATAATAATTTACTTAGTGCTCCACTAACATAGGTTAATAATAAAAAATATTAAACTTTCCATATTCCCACATTAAGTCCCTAATTTTTACTAATTGAATTAGGTACCACTAATTTAATTTTTCATGACATTTTACAAATATAATATCATGTATTTTTAATGGAAATTTAGGTCAAAAGACAACTCGGGGTGTCAAATGACCACAATGCCCCTGTTCGGGTTGCATTCCCAATTTTTCGGTAATACCGGGTTTTGTCCGTTTTTCGATTTCTCACTTTTCTTTGTACTAATTAATTAATTTTTATTTAATATTTCTTATGGTATTTATACTTCAATTGATGTCTCTTTAAGTCCAAAAAATATTTTCTAGGGTTCCCCACGGTCCAGGGCTAGTCAACGGTCCACGCCGTGATTTCCCAGTGCGGTCACCCATCTCTAGGGTTCTCGGCTCGCTTAACTTGGTTACATTTCTTTGCTATTATTTTTCCTTTGCTTTTCTTGTATTTTCTTTTCTTGTATTTTATTATTTTATGTCTCCTCAATCATAACGAAGTGTAGTTCTAGGCATCCTAGCTGTCCGGATAATACTGGTCACCGGAACAGTAGAACGCACTACCGAACTTAGGGGTGTTACAATTCTCCCCCCCCTTAAAATAAATTTCGTCCACGAAATTTTACCCAATAGCCATCTTACAATAGTTACATGTTTATTTTCTCCTTTCTATATGATCGTATAATCTTCGCTTCCTCAAATTTGTATAAGATTTTTAACAATCTAGTACAACATTTTTTTTTTTGTATAACACCAATCTTCTCTTACTATTGTGCTGTCTAATATTTCGGTTCATGTTCCTTCTTGAATGACCCTTGAGGTCATGTTAGAATCATTTATCTAGTCATTGGTCCTCTGACCATTCTAGTCCATAGTCTTCCTCACATTCGTAATATTTCTTTGTTATATATGATTCAACTGTTCAAATCTTTACTTCCATAACTCTTTTTATCTGTCAATATTCTATAACTTACTTCCTTTTGTACTGAACTATAACCTTTCGATATTCTAACTTTTGAGTTTTAGATCCCTAAGTAGGATTTTTAAACTTATTTCTAACAATTAAATTATGTCCTGGCATAACTATACCAAAACAGATGCCGTTGGCAACTATTCTCATCTAGGTGTACTATCGGGTAATACGTAGCTCTACACAATAATCTCAAGTTAGTACTGTAATCTACAGCTTACAGTATAAACATCAAGAATATTGCATAATTACTACGATACATTCGAATAGATAAAACTTTCCTATCTTTTATCCTTTTCGAATTCACTGATATCCGAACTTATTCCGATTACAATATCCATTAGCAATTACTAACAGTAACATCCTTACCCTCATCTAGAGTAATTCCATTACTGCATCTTACTTTTACTTCCTCTTGCCTTACATTAAGTAGGCTCGCCAATTAGCTTTATAATTTATGGTGTGTTAGAAAATACTTTTCGCCGATAAACTCTTCTAAAACTAATTTCACTTATTATCACAATCCTTATCTTAAAGGACTAATCACTAATGCATCAAAATTTATTCCCCTCTAAAGGAATAACAACAGAACATATAGTTCTAACACTAACATAAAAGTATTCAGACTCCAGGTCAAACAATACATAAACGAAGAGTGCCATCCTTCTTCTTAACAAACAATACTGGCGCTCCCCAAGGTGACACACTAGGGCAGATGAAGCCCTTTTCAAGTAGTTCTTGCAACTGTATCTTCAACTCCTTCAACTCTGCTGGTGCCATTCTGTATGGTGTTATGGAGATTGGATCCACACCAGGCATAACATTAATTTCAAACTGCACTTCTCTTTCGGGAGGTAATCCTGGCAATTCATTAGGAAACACATCTGGAAAGTCATATACTGTAGGGATGTCTTTCAATGCTGGACTCCCCACTTGGTGTCTACCACATGTGCCAAGTATGCTTCACACCCCTTTCTGATCATTTTTCTAGCTAGTGCAGCCGAAATGACGTTTGATGGCAATAGCTGCCTCTCCCCATGTATTACCACATCACTGTACTGAGGGAGACCAAAAGTGACTGTCTTCAGCCTACAGTCAATCATGGCGTGATGCCTAGCTAACCAATCCATGCCCAAGATGATATCATAATCTCTAAAGGGCATTTCAATGAAATCAGACAGAAAAGTGTGTCCTTGGATCACCAAAGGACAATCCCTATATATTTTATTAACCCTGACCTCCTGTCCTAGCAGACTTGTTACTAGCATCTCAAAGTCCATTTGTGTACGTGGAACAGCAATGCAATCAATGATGCTAGCACTCACATAAGAATGGGTAGAACCCGGATCAAATAACACAAACACATCTTGATTAAAAGTTGAGAAGGTACCAGCCACAACATCAGATGTCTCGGCCTCTTCTCTCTGCCTTAATGCACAGGACTACATCGAGCACCTTTGTCTTGCTCATCGTTTCATCGTGCCTTGGCTGCCTCTTGGGCTACCTCTACCCCTGCCTCTATCTCTGGGTGGTTGTGAACTTACGGTGACAGGCTCAGGCGGCCCATTCTGCAGTAGTAGGAGGTGGTCTAACTCTGCGACTACTGGCGTAGTCCTTGGCAAAGTGTCCTGTGCCTCCACAGTTATAACAGGCTCCAATAGCCTTGTAGCATATCCCACCATGATTTCTACCACAAGTTTCGCATTGGTAGGGAGGGTAAGAACCTCTGGTACTCTGCTGACCAGATAGAGGAGGTTTCTGTCCTGAATATCTTCCCTACTCGACTTCTTGCCACCTCTGCCATGTCCCCCATGATTCTTCCTCTTTCCAGTAGGACCACTGGAACTTTGTTCTACTGATTTTCCCTCTTTCTTTGTCTTCTCTGATTTCTTTTTCTCAGGAGCAGCTTCAGACTCAATTCTTTCCAACTCTAGGGCTTGAGAAACAAGTTCAGAGAAGTTAGTGTGTTTGAATCCGACCACTTGTAATCTGATACTAGGTTTCAAGCCAGTTTCAAACCTCTTGCATCTCTGCTTGCTGGTAGAAAGTAGATTTACTGCATAATGGCTTAGGCGGGAAAATTCTCTTTCATACTCAGCCACTGATCTGCTTCCCTGTTTCAGACTTATGAATTCTTGTAGCTTCTGGTCTACATAAGCATCGGGGACATATTTCTGTCTGAATTCCCTGAGAAAGTCATTCCATGTTAGCACTGCAGTTCTACTGCACTATGGGGAATGGTTTTCCACGACCATAAGCAACCCTCAGAGCAAAGATACCGAGTATTCAAATCTGAGCTCCTCTGCAAATGCAGTTTCTTGAATACCCTATCCATCCTTTCTAACCACTGTTCAGCCTCTAGAGGATCTACTGTCCCCTTGAACTCTGTAGCCCCATATTTCATCAATTTATCATACTGCCTCGTAGGAGACTGTGGTTGTACCACTGGTGTCTGTATTGGGACTTGAGTAGGCACATTACCAGCTATTTGTTGGAAAATTGCAGCCATCTGCTGAGCGAACTGAGCAGAAAACTGCGATCATGGGGCCGGTGGTCTTCTTGAACCATCGACATTGTGTAGGGTCAGCATCCCCTTGCACCTCAGCCTCAATAGATTGATCGACTGAACGATCACCCTCTTCCATAGTCAATTCGAGGATTTTAGATCTCCTGAACAATTAACATAAGGAGATTTCCTCCCGTTAGTGCATATTTATAATTTAATGTACTGTATGTATCAAACAATGATATTGAGCAGTTTTACTATGAAGAAAGAATATTCAAATAACATGTGAAAATAGAATTTAAAAACTAGCTCTGATACCACTAAAACATGTCACACCCTACCCCTCTGTAAGGCATAACATGATCCCGTAGTATACCTAATGAATTACCAACTCCGTCTACTGATAACCCGTTAAATACACTACAAGGGATTTTAAAAACTTTTCTTACTTCTTTTACAGTGGTGAGCACTATTTACAGATGTTAAAAAAAATTTTTAAACTTAAATGAAAGAGAAAACACATTTGAATTATTTGGAATTTCTGTAAAAATTTTGGCAAAGTGCCATCTGTATTTTGGATAAAACAGTTCTTCAGAAAACCTGTAAAAAGTACTTCAATATATTTCCAAATCTCAACTCCAACATTTTTCTCAACACAACATTTTTCTCAACTCAAATCCACAGTGATTTTTCAAAGACTGAGATACAAGAAATATAATATAATTTTTACAAGCCAAAATAACTCATAATTATTTTACAACTTCAATGTACAATTTGAATTTACAACTGCTCAAAACCAAGAACACTATGTACATACAGTGGTCATACATTACAGTACAAAATGCAAAATGTGGTATACTCATTATACCCGAAAATCTCTCGCTGGATGGACTAGCAGCCTAGTCTGCTGCCTTGTCAATCTGTCTACCTGCGACAGCAATGAGAAGCTATCACTGAGACAATGTCTCAGTGGTGCACAACATTAACCAAATACAACTTTAAATCACAGTTCATAAATCATATAAACGATAGATACGTAAAACCATAGTTAAATTCAAGATAATGAATGTCATAAGGAATTTAACACAATATCACAATAAATTTCAGTAATTAAAACGTAGTTAAATTCAAAAGACAGTGAATGTCAATAAGAATTTAAACTCCATTTCACAAATTATCAAAGCTCATAATAATACAATTTAGTCAAATAATTTAGAAACACAGTGTTGCCAATTCATACACAACTTAAGCCATGACACAAAATTTCCGATCAATGCCGCGTTGTACACCACAACAAAGCAATCACAACCCCACTAATCGAAATCAATGAGGAAGGGAGCTAGTTATATTGTGAGTACTCATCCGATCACCTCAACTGGTAAACTAGAGAGGGAGAAAAATAAACGATCACGACTCCATAAATGGATAAGGAAAATAAACGATCACAACCCCATAAATGGAGAAGGAATGATATGATACTGTCATGCTAAGTGTGAACACAAAATCAATTCCAAACATTTTATTCAAATGATTCGTGAGAATTCAATAAATTTCTAAAGTCATAAATTCATTCACAAAATGGCAACACAATTCATAATTAACTTCAAATTTTCACAAATCACACTAAATTAATTTTTTCAACAATTTCAAACAATTTACAATGCTTTTCAAGTAATAAGTATCCATTCAAACACATTTCCATAATTGAAAACAATAATATACAAATAGTCATAATTTATTTTAATTGAAAAATTCAAAAGAAATAACTGTTGTGCACAAACCTCTGATAACTATCTCCTGGCCTTGACTCAGTGTTTCCTTCCCTTTTCCTGAGTCTTTGCAAACTGAGAAACACAATTTGAAGTGTTTCAGTACTTAATTAAACTGTCTCTAACGATAATGCTTGATAATTAATTCACTGAATTCTAATATTTGCTTAGTCAACCTAAGATGTCGACCCTCGATACATTCTAGGTAAATTAGGTTTTAATGTTACTTATATGTCACATTCGATAGTCTTTTAAGGTTGCTACACGTTACCAAGTTTATTTCCGTGCATACTGCATTTTCTTGCAATTTGTTGGATTTCGGGATACTAGTTTGACCTAGCCGGACGACCTAGTTTCCTCGGTTTTCGAGTTTCGGTCTAAACTACAAACTTGTAGATCTATGTCTTACGGAACGCGGGGCAAAATTTCAGGTTATTCTGAGTTATGTAGACCAAGTTATGGTCATTTTACTATTGCTGGTCAAATTGCACTAAAATTGGTCATTTTAGGTCATTTTAGGTCAATTTTGGTTCGGCCAGTTTTTGGACCCGAATTTGTGCAAGCTGTTTGACTTGCTTATGGTCATTTCTGGGCTTTGGTGTCTTCATAAGACTTGTAGATATGGGTCTTAACTATTCATGGTCAAAATTTCAAGTCAATTGGACCTGTTTTGAGTGAGTTATGGCCTAAACACTAACTGCTGCCCAAATGGTCAATTTTCAGGCCTCAATTGCACTTAATCCGGATTTGGTCATTTTTCAAGCTACCTTGCAAGCAGAATTTTGGCAAGCTTTCTTCATGAAAGTTGGCACATTTTGTGTCTAGTTTCACCTCCAATTGATCTCATACCAATTGGAGCCACACACTCAAAGTTCTAGGCCTAAAACTCAAACTGCCTTATTGCATTTCTTTCATACACATCAAGGATCACTCCTAACACTTACCAAACTCAACATTCAAGTCAATTCTGGTTGTACCATAACCTAAACATAATTTAAAACATATTATAGGTCATTTTGGCAGCTTACAATTACATTCAATGTGCACCAACAAGTGCAGAATTTGTCCAACTCAATTTATTACAATTCAATCACCAATTCATGCTCATTTACATGTCCAACTTCACACCATCATACATGTACTCCAACTGCCATAACCCCTATCACAATTCAACACCATTATTCCATAAACCAAGCATGAATCATTCCTCAAGAGTTAACAAACTGCCGTAATGGTACCTTTACATTCCATTAATTTTCAAGCTTCAAATTTCAATTCACATTTACATATACTAAGTATACATCACCCAAACAATTTCATACACAATATACATTTAATCAATCATTTAATTCACCATTTACAAGCAAAAATAAACTACCTTCAAAGTGTTTCCATGGCTGCCAAAAGTACACTTTCCCCTTTAAACATCAAACCTCAAAAATTTCTCCATAAATCAAACACCCATAACATCCTTACAAACTTTAATTAAACAATAATCAAAAACTCAAACTTACCACTTTGGAAATTTTTCAAAACTCCACAAAAACTTTCATTTCTTGCTGCCTATCTACTGCCCATGGTGTGAGGATCATTTTTCATGAAGACACTTGCAAGAAATCAAGGCTTGATCATGGAGAACTTGAGCTCCATGCATGGTGCTGCCATGGGAGAGGTTTGAGAGCTTTCATTCTTCCAAATGAATTTTTCAAGTGGAGAAGATGAATTGCAGAATGTTAGTGGACATTTCTATCCACTTAGGGTATTATATGGTATATAATAATTTACTTAGTGCTCCACTAACATAGGTTAATAATAAAAAATGTTAAACTTTCCATATTCCCACATTAAGTCCCTAATTTTTACTAATTGAATTAGGTACCACTAATTTAATTTTTCATGACATTTTACAAATATAATATCATGTATTTTTAATGGACATTTAGGTCAAAAGACAACTCGGGGTGTCAAATGACCACAATGCCCCTATTCAGGTTGCATTCCCAATTTTTCGGTAATACCGGGTTTTGTCCATTTTTCGATTTCTCACTTTTCTTTGTACTAATTAATTAATTTTTATTTAATATTTCTTATGGTATTTATACTTCAATTGATGTCTCTTTAAGTCCAAAAAATATTTTCTAGGGTTCCCCGCGGTCCAGGGCTAATCAACAGTCCACGCCGTGATTTTCCGGTGCGGTCACCCATCGCTAGGGTTCTCGGCTCGCTTAACTTGGTTACATTTCTTTGCTATTATTTTTCCTTTGCTTTTTTTGTATTTTCTTTTCTTGTATTTTATTATTTTATGTCTCCTCAATCATAACGAAGTGTAATCCTAGCTGTCCGGACAACACTGGTCACCGGAACAGTAGAACGCACTACCGAACTTAGGGGTGTTACACTAAACATGTTCTTTAAAGTTACATGATAAAAGAGAAAATAATAGATTACGTCATAACCCTTTAGGAATTTGTTGAAGGATAACAAAAATTTTATTGGCTAAGTTATTACAAACCAACAATCATCTACTTTATCCAGCTTTAATCTCTTTCAAAAAATGGTTGGTTGTCATATTTTGAATTTAAAGTGTGAAAAATATGAGGAAGAGAACTTTTTGTGTCTATTTGACATAAACGATGCCACTAATGTTGTTCATAGATTTTTCTTGCAAATATGGACCTACAAGACAAAAGAGGGAACATCAAGTGGGTTGGCTTGGCCAACCTCTTCAATACATAAGTCAGTAATGGCATTGAGTAGAGTATATAATTGACTAAAGAGAATAGTATACCAAATTATGGAGGTTTAAGCTCCTTATATAGGCATTGGGTAGACTTAAATTGTTATTAGAATTGTGATCATATGAGATTTCTATCTTAAAAAAAGTCCAATTTGAGTGGAATTTGAGACAAAAAGATTTCAATTACTTGTTTGAATATTTGTTAACTCGTATTGTGTAATTTTAATTGGTTGCATTTATATATTAATAAAAAGATTTAATATATATACATGTATATTTTTTTCATAGATGGGAAAACTACCTATAATTGATCCTTTTTTCATAAGGAAGAATATTGAAACATCAAATTTTGCTAAGCAAACAGATCCTAGTCTTTTGATTTCCAATTGTCATCCTGCTAAATCTCTAAGAATTGAAATCAAAGAAAGTTTTGATATTGATTCATTAAAGTGTGATCTAGGATTATGACAATAGATTTGGGAGTATCCTATTAGTATGGATGATGAAATTTGAAGAGCTTATATTAAGGCTAGTCAATATCAATGTATTCTTTCCAAGTATCCAAAATCTAGGGAAACTTAACATATTTTTCAATCATCATGGTTTAAGTTATTTCCTTCATCGTTCGAATTCTCCTACTAAAGATGCAACATTTATCTACCATTTTATTTTTTTCGTACGCAAAATGGTCCTTCTAAATTTAATGCATACAATGTAAATGGATATCAAAATTGGAAAAATGTAAGAGATAATAAAAAAAAAGTGTACACTTTTAGCACGTGTTGGAAAAGATCTCACTTCTCTTTATCGAAATGCTTAGAGAACATGTGAGGATCTCATGATTCAATCTTCACATATTCAAAAAAGATTTGAGCTCATTACATCTCAATAAGTTGTAAAAAATAGAGTTCGAGTGAAAGCTTCAATTAAGATAACTAGGTGGTTTACATTCCAAAGATGAGCTTTTAAAAGTCATGATGAAACTAAAACATCCCATAGACTAGAAAATTTTCTTCAGCTATTAAATTTAATAACTGTATCTAACAATGACAAAGTAGCAGAAGCTTTAGACAAAACTCCAAAAAATGCCTCATATACATCACTAAGAGCACAAAAAGAAATTATTAAATTTGTGACTTAAAGATCCTAATGGATTTAAAGGAGATCTTTTCCTAACTAGAGTGGGAGAAATATTCCTCAATAGTATAAATGAATATTTTTTGTATAGAGTAAAACTCCTATTTTAATGTTATTCCAAAATTAAATAGTACTCCTAGTTAAATTAGGATTAAGGGGATTAACACTATAAATAGGAGTATTGTGAAGAGATTATTTGGCTTTGCCCACTGCTGAGTAGTGGCTTTTACCCATTATGAAGAAAAGACTTTTGCCCATTGTGAAGAAAAGGCTTTTGCCCATTGCAATCCTATAAAGGGAAAGAAACTTCAGCTTAAGGTGGAGAAGGGCATACTCTAAAAGAAAAGGGCTATTGTCCATTATAGTTAAAGACACCATTTGTGGTATATTAGTTAAAGTAGTAAATTTATTGAGTTATGTCTAGAGGAGACTGAGAAGGGCTAACTATTGTGTTTGCTATAAGCAGTTTGTAGTGAGATCTCTTAGGTGTAATTAAGATGATGGGCAGTTAGCTTTGAGTTTGTAATTGAGATTTTATTATTTTATTGATAGTGGAAGATGGCATGTCTGTGGATATAACTCTATGTTGAGAGGGTAAACTATGTAAATATTAGTATTTTGGTCCTTTGTTTCTTTGTAATTTTATGTTTCTAAAGTACATAACAAGTGGTATTAGAGCTATGAGATTATCCAAATGAGTTTGATTGAAGGTGGTGATGCTACAACATGTAAAAATCACACATGGTCATGCAAGCTCAAGGTAGTGTAGAGTTGAAATTAAAGTGGAGCTCTTTATGCAAAATCAAGAAAATTGATAACATGAAGATTTCTAAGAAAGAAGCAAGTTACACCCAAGATGAATATTGAAGAGTTGAACATTTAAAGGATTCAAGCTTAAGCATAAAGATTTAATGGCACTCAAGAATTTTGAGGTGCGCAATGGTTAATGCATTTTAAGTCAAAGTGAAGATTATTAAATTTGTGACTCAAAATTCTAGTGAATTTGAAAGACATCTTTTCCTAATTTAAGTAAAGAAATATTCCTTAATAGGATGGGAGAATATTTCCTATAAAGAATAAACTCCTTTTTTAGTGTTATTCTTAAATGTGATGAGACTCCTAATTAGATTGGGATTGAACGGATTAACACTATAAATAGAAATATTGTAGAGAGATTATTTGGCTTCGCCCACTGCTGAGGAGTGGTTTTTACTTATTATGAATGTCGCAAGGTATTTTGCGGTCGCCTGAACGAACCCTCACCGAAGTGGGAAAGAGTGAGGAGTCGCCACTTTAATTTTGAGGGAAATTAAAGAAAACCGTTTATGAAGATAAATTGAAATGAAACCACTTCAAGGTAGAGATTCTAGGTTCGGGGTCCGTAAACGGGTGGGGAAGGTGTTAGGCACCCCGCCTCGTCCCTTAATAAGGGTAAGTAGATTTAACTTTGCATTAGTTAGGAGGGCTTGAATGGGAATGTTAATCCTTTTGACCAAAGGAATATTTGATTTTTCACTAAATTTGGATTACCCAGATACATAAGTAAATGAGACAACCTCAGTGAATTAACGTCGCATATCATTTTTGGTTTTGGGATTATTTTTGCGCACAGGTTAAAATTTGGGGTGAGAATTGGATAAGAACTCTCCTCCGATCTCTTTTAAATATTTATTAAAATTCTGATTGGAGATCGGATAAGAACCCTCCTCCGATCTCTTTTGAAGTATTTAAAGTTTTAGGATTAAGAATCGGATAAGAACTCTTCTCCGATCTCCTTTAAGTATTTATTAAAATTTTAGCTCGAAGATCGGATAAGAACTCTCCTCCGATCTCTTTTAAGTACTTATTAAAAATTTTGAGCTGAGAATCGGATAAGAACTCTCCTCCGATCTCTTTTAAATGTCTATTGGAATTTTAAGTTGAGAATCGGATAAGAACTATGCTCCGATCTCTTTTAAATTAACAGGGGCCTGAAAGGGACTTTTCCGATCTCCCGAATCTTAATTTCAGCTACATGTCTTAAAGCTAAGGATTCTGGCATTCAAAGGTGCTGGGGATAAGGCTTCTTTTAGCTAATTGATACCTTGTGACTAGACAGGGGATACTAGACTGAATGTACCGACCTCCCATGTGGTCGCCTTACCAATACTTATTAATGCCCGATCTATTCTATTTAGTTATCCAAGGTTTGGTTTCATTTTGTCTTATGACATCTTGCCTAATGACCTATTGAATTTTCCTCGTGATTTGGCTTCACCATTTCCCTGTCTTATTATTTAGACCTTTTATCATTATAAAAGGACTTTTAAGTTGCCATTACCTACATTTTGTTTAGTTACTTCTACGCTATTCGACCGTAACTCCTGCTAAGAAGTAATGAAGATAAATCAAAGAATAAACGATTAACAAAGAAGTAAACTCGAGAATGATCGCTCCGTGTTTAAAATATAGTATAAACTTGGTGAAAATTACAAACAGAAAAAGAATAAATGAAATACGTGAATAAAGAAGAACATTTGATAAAATAACGATATAGCACTCACCTGTAGGGAGTCGAATCTACTAAACTAACTATGGAATCACAGAATGTAACAGGACTGCAGGTTGATAGCTGGAGGACTAAGGTTCGCCTCGAAATGAAGGATTCTTTGTTAAAATGTAAACAGGTCAAAATAACCAATCTTGAATGGAGTTGAACTTGGACAATATGAATGGAAATAGAAGATAACAAAGACAAAAGGTGAGAGTGTCACAGGATAATGAACGGACTGAAAATGAAGAATTTCAGTATTCAAAAATCCCTTTGCAAGAAAACACTTCAGAAAACTGGTTTCCAAAGTTTTTCTTATGAAAGCTAAAATAGCAGAGTAACGAACTGAATTAAGTTTCAGAGTTCTTCCACTATGGTCACTGCCTTTTTCTATCTTTTTCCGTCCCTTAAACAGTTTTTCATGCAGGTATTTATAGGGACCGGGTGTTCTCCTTGAAGGGTCAGGATTTATCTTAAGGGAGATGGAGGGTCAAGATTTGAAGGGACATAATCCTAAGCTCAAGAATTAAAGAGAATCAGAACAGACGATCGAGATCCATTTAAGAATATTCGTCTTCTTCCTCCTCTAATCTGATGGCCCCAAATTCTCTTGTCCGGGGCGATCCAAGGGCTAGGAGTGAAAGGCGCTGGTTTGTCGTCTTCTTCTTTGATCCAAGGGCTCTGGGCTCGTCCTTACAAGTTGGATCAACGGTGGAGATTAGGATGTACAGTGCCGTCCTGATGTACGCATGTCAGAAATGTGGGCGATTCTGGGGCGTGCGGTTGAGATTTTACCTGGCAATGCTTTAACTACCTCGGCTCTGATTATGGTGACGGCAGTAGGCGCCTTTTCGTTTTCTGCTCTCTCTTCCTTTCTGACCTTCTTAACATGGTCCTTCTCGGATCTTTCATACCGATCTCCCCTCTTTCGATCTCTATTATTCCAACACTTCCCTTAACCAGGCACGGTTCGGTCAAAGCATTAATTCCCCTCGATTCCCGAAGCGTCCGCTTTGTTTTCTGCTAAGCAATAAATGCTTGATTTCCCCCTATATATACCCCCTGACCCAAAAACTTTCTCCATCCGATTTTCCTCTTTTCTTCTTTACTTTCCTATTCTAGTTATTCCTATGATCGTTAAACCGTTGTTCTGTAGGATTGTGGTTTTGATCTTTTCGATGGACCTTTTTATTCCCGATCAAAACTCATGACCCTGGTGATCGAATAATCGTGATGACCTTATCTGATGATGGTGAGAGAACTGAATCAATTAACCGATCTAGATTGCGGACCTCGGTTGTGCCGATCTCGAGTCGTTCAACTGGCATAATCGGCGAACCGATTTTGGCTGAGCAAATTGCTGATGTTCCGCCGACCCTTGACAGTTGCTCTTCCAAGTTTATTCGGCTTCTCACCACATTGGGTGTTCCGACAGCGGTTTTCCTCCACATTGGGTGTTCCGACAGCGCCTCGGTTCTGGTCGGTGACACCCCTTTGGATCAGTCACAATGTGACATTCCGGTCCCTAGAGATCGCCCAAATGATGTATTTTGTTTTCAATGTAATCCGATCTCTAGAGATCACAGAAATGATGTAATCCAATTTTAAAGTAGTCTGATCCTTAGAGATCGCCCAAATGATGTAATCCGATCTTTTGAAAATAAAGACTTTATTTTGTCGATTATCATCTTATTATTATTGCATTGATTATTTTTCGATCTCTGATGTGATTATCCGATCTGGTTCTTTACCTGAATGACACTTATCCGATCTGCAATTCAAAATATCCCTTTTAATCCGCCGATCCTTACCTAGCCGATCTCTTTGTGAGGTATCTAGAATATTCTTGGGAAATGTCAGAAACAGCTGGCGAATCCCGTTAACCGATGCGCCGCCTAGGACAGAGTGAGCATTAAATGCTCGGATGAGTATAAATAGAGGAGGGGCCAGCCATTCGCTCTCTTATGTCATTTCCAGTCTCTCGCGAACAACCCCGAAATCCTCTCATTTTCTCAAGTTCCTCCGACACCGATCAGACTCCGGTAAGGGCTTTAATCTTTCTTTTAGTTTAAAATCTTTATTTCCTTTGAAAATGAGCGGTGCCGAAGGTCAGAGAGCTACGAGCCCTCCTTCTATTCAGTTTTCGTGGTCGTCCGATGAGGTAGAGGTAGTCGGGCCAAGCGCGCGACCTGAACCTCCTAGGGTCTCCGTTCCAGCTCTGGGACAAGCGACATTATCAAGGCATGCGCCTTCTTCAGGGAGAGAGAACCTCCCCCTGGACGAGCTGCCATCGGTCCTTCAAGAAACCGATCTGCAGTCGTTCAGCCAAGAATACAACATTCGGCCTGACTCGTACGAGCTAATTAAATGCCACGGCGATCTTCGTGCCTATCACTTCTTCGAAGAAAACGATATGATCATGGTCTACGAAGAACAATTAAAGGCCGGTCTTCGGTTCCCTCTGGACGACTTCTTCAAAGAGGTCTTAAAATTTCACCGAGTGTGCATTGCCCAAATTCACCCTAACTCGTGGCGGATCTTAGTAGCCTTCCGAGGCTCGTGCGAGCTAAGGGAATCGATCCCTACGGCTAAGGTGTTCGCCGAATCGCACAGCTAACTCGCCAAAAGGACGACGAGCCTTTGGTTCGTTCAGGCGAAGCCTCATTGTGGGCTCTTTACCGATCTGCCCTCCTCCCTTAAGAATTGGAAGAACCGCTTCTTCATTCTGAGGAGCAAAAATCCGAACTGCTTTGAGGGCTTCCCCCGTAGCTGGTGGCACCAGGGGCCCTTGATTCCGAAGCATCTCGCTCTGAATAGGGAAGAGGGAGCCGTGGTGATGGAACTGAAAGATCAAGCGGCTAGGGAGAAATTCTCCTGTTTAGATGCGGTGACTGCTGAGCTGCATCATTGGACTATACAGCTGATCACTGGCCAAGATCGCGAGCTTCCGCTCTCTGACCTCGACATTGGTACTTTCTACATCTCAGATCTCAGGACCTTAGCGATCTCACTGACCTCTTCTTTGTGCAGGTATGGCGGGTGGTGAGGGTTCCAAGAAGCGGAAGAAAGAAAGAGAGATTTCCCGGAAGATAAAAGAGATGAAGCATTTGGAACTGCTTCAAACACCCGGCCATGAACCTGGGGAGATACAAAGAGGCCCGCCTCGACCTTCGGGACCGCCGATCGCAGAACCTGTCCGATCTCCTCCTCGACGAGAAGAGCCGCCTCCACTTCCTCCAGTTGCTCCAAGCACAGAAGGGGGTCCTTCTCAACCTTCTGCGAGGCCCCCTCCTCGTGGCGCTCAAGTGCTGATCGCTTCCCTGGAGAAAAACTGGACTGTTCGAGAGAACCCAGGTTTTGCCAAAGTCTTGGGGTCTTCCATCTGCCTTCGAGAGGATCGGGACCAACTGTCTCCGGACAATCTCGACGACATTCTGACCCGATCCATGAGTCTGAAAGTAGAGTGCCTGGTGAACCAGTACATAGTCCGGGAAAAGGCTCACCGACTGGGTAAGGAGGTCGAGAAGAAGAGTCAAGAAGTGGCATCCCTCCGATCCCAACTCTCATCCGCTCAGGATTACATATCTCAAATTGAGGGGCGTATGAAGTACTATGAGGATAAGCTGGCCGAACAGGTTCATGTCTGCCGAAAAGGATCGTGCTCTTGGAGAAGTCCGCACGCCCGGCCAACGGCCGCCGGTCGCACACTTTACTGAGGAGCTTAAAGCAAAAGATGAAGAGATGGTGACAGGAATAGCCGGTGCTTATGTGAATGCTCACAAGAATCTCTTGGCCGAGCTCCAGAAGCGTTACCCAGAGGAGGACTTCTCTTGGATGGCCGACCTGGCTCCCGGAGGCGAGGGTGAGGATAGTGAGGAGGAGGCAGAGGGTGAGGGAGAAGACGGACAAAATGTAGATCAGGCTGGAGGTGATCCTCCAGCTGAATAACTTGTACAAATTTTGAAATGAAATGAAATGGAATGCCTCTTTTGTTCGATGAATGGTTGTGATCGGAACATTTCTAAATTATTAAACACTTGATTGTTTGAGTATCTTGAAAGAACTGAAAGTGATTATCAACCTAAGTGTGAGAGATCGGAAGACATAATGAGCATAAGATCAGTAGAGAACCAACGCTAAACGGAACTTGATTAAAATTAGAAATTTGGCTTGGACATTTAAGATCGGAATCATCCTTAAACCGGAATGGAACCTTTGATTATTCTTAAACTTTTGAAAGGGAGATCGGCAATAAAACTGGTAAGAAAAGATCTAGTGTCAGTTCATTTCGTTTGTCAACAGAGATCAGGAATATACTTGACTGGTCAGGAGATTCGACAATGGGTTTGAGATCAGTGAGTGATTTAATAGACCGGTAAGGCCTTGACTGATGTGAGGACTTAGCATTGATTCAATTCCTTGTGAGGAGAGATCGGCAATGTGGTTATCTAGCACAAAGAGATTTAGTACTGGGGATCGGTTTCAGAGTTTATTAATTCTGGGGATCGGCCAAAATATGGTGTCGACAGCTGCCTCTCTTTACATAATTTCTATTAAAGGGAAAATTTTCCCGTGTAGGAATTATGTAAAGATTCATACCCAAATTTTGGACGAATAGGTGTTCGAAGTTATGGAACTAAGGCATACCTAAGTTAGTGACCTAGAGATCGGCAACAGAAGTTAAAACATTAGAAAATTAAAATCAACTTGGATCAGAGGTTGATAACAGGAAATTTAAATTGCCGGAAATTAAAATCAACTTAGATCAAGGAACCAGAGGTTGATATCAGGAAACTTAAATTGCAGGGAATTAAAATCAACTTAGATCAAGGAACCAGAGGTTGAGAACAGGAAATTTAAATTGCAGGAAATTAAAATCAACTTAGATCAAGGAACCAGAGGTTGATAACAGGAAATTTAAATTGCAGGAAATTAAAAATCAACTTAGATTAAGGAACCAGAGGTTGATAACAGGAAATATAAATTGCAAGAAATTAAAATCAACTTAGATCAAGGAACCAGAGGTTGATAACAGGAAATTTAAATTGCAGGAAATTAAAATCAACTTAGATCAAGGAACCAGAGGTTGATAACAGGAAATTTAAATTGCAGGAAAATTAAAATCAACTTAGATCAAGGAACCAGAGGTTGATAACTGGAAATTTAAATTGCAGGAAATTAAAATCAACTTAGATCAAGGAACCAGAGGTTGATAACAGGAAATGTAAATTGCAAGAAAATTAAAATCAACTTAGATCAAGGAACCAGAGGTTGATAACAGGAAATTTAAATTGCAGGAAATTAAAATCAACTTAGATCAAGGAACCAGAGGTTGATAACAGGAAATTTAAATTGCAGGAAATTAAAATCAACTTAGATCAAGGAACCAGAGGTTGATAACGGGAAATTTAAATTGCAGGAAATTAAAATCAACTTAGATCAAGGAACCAGAGGTTGATAACGGGAAATTTAAATTGCAGGAAATTAAAAATCAACTTAGATTAAGGAACCAGAGGTTGATAACAGGAAATGTAAATTGCAAGAAAATTAAAATCAACTTAGATCAAGGAACCAGAGGTTGATAACTGGAAATTTAAATTGCAGGAAATTAAAATCAACTTAGATCAAGGAACCAGAGGTTGATAACAGGAAATATTGATAACAGGAAATATAAATTGCAGGAAATTAAAATCAACTTAGATCAAGGAACCAGAGGTTGATAACAGGAAATTTAAATTGCAGGAAATTAAAATCAACTTAGATCAAGGAACCAGAGGTTGATAACAGGAAATTTAAATTGCAGAAAATTAAAATCAACTTAGATCAAGAAACCAGAGGTTGATAACAGGAAATTTAAATTGCACTTACAAAGCAAGCCTAATCCAGACACAAGAAGTTCTTCCCCAATGAAGTGTACTTAACAGAATCCCGAAGGCCAATGATGAATGGAGGACGAGTTGCAAGACTTGACCTATGGCCTCGTTTCTTCAAATGCCCCATTTCTGTTTTTTTTTAGACTTTCTCCCGAAAAGCACCCTTGCGGGTTTTCACTTCCCCTTCGTCTATATGACTAGAAGTGCCCTTCCAGGTTTTCACCTCTAGTTTTTTTTTTTTTTTTTTTTGAATAACTCACTTTTTCAGGATGCCCTTTCGGGTTTTCATCCTTCACTCATTTTGCAGAAAGCACCCCTTTGGGATTTTCGCCTTCTTTCACACATTTTGCTAGGAGTGCCCTTTCGGGTTTTCACTCATTTTTCTTTTTTTAAGGATGCCCTTTCGGGTTTCCATCCCTATTTTCCTTTTGTGTACCCTTTTCCTGGTCATTCCCTGCAAATCTCATAGTAAAGTATGTGAGGTTATCAATTGTTAAATCATAATCTTACTGCAAAAATTTTAACTGATTAATAGCGCATTAAATAACGAGATTGCAGAAGGATAATGTTAAAGAATAAATATAAGGGAAAGATAGAAGCATAGGGAATGAAGTATGACTTTATTACGATTTTAATAAAAACAAAGATAGAGTTTCAAAGAAGAAGGGTACAAGGATAGATCTCACATATTCCTTGTGGCTGGCTTTGAAATCCCTTAACTGCCATTATTTCAAATTCTCTGAAGCCTCATGTCACGACGGTTTATTTCCCTTCTTGGTCTCATGCTTCTTTCCTTATTTCTCCCTTTTGGTTCTTGGGATGCCCTTGCGGGTTTTCATCCCTAGATTTTTTTTTTTTTTTTTTTTTTGGATAACTCACTTTTTCAGGATGCCCTTTCGGGTTTTCATCCTTCACTCATTTTGCAGAAAGCGCCCCTTTGGGGTTTTCGCCTTCTTTCACACATTTTGCTAGGAGCGCCCTTTCGGGTTTTCACTCCTACTTTTTCTCTTTTTTTTTTTTTTTAGGCATAGTATCTCTTGACGGTGTCAGCGTTCACAGGCCTTGGAAACTCTTCACCGTCCATGTGGGTCAAGATCAAGGCTCCTCCAGAAAATGCCTTTTTAACCACATAGGGTCCCTCGTAGGTTGGTGACCATTTGCCCCGGGGATCGTTTTGATTCGGCAGCACTTTCTTCAGAACTAGGTCCCCGAGTTGGAATTCGCGAGGACGAATGCTTTTGTCAAATGCTCTAGCCATTCTCATCTAGTATAACTGCCCATGACATGCTGCTGCTAACCTTTTCTCATCCAGCAAGTTTAACTGATCCAACCTTGACTGGATCCATTCCGACTCATCAATCCCTGATTCTTTCAGAATCCTTAGGGAAGGAATTTCAACTTCAATAGGTGATACCGCTTCCATCTCGTAAACCAGTGAGTATGGAGTTGCCCCAGTTGAGGTTCTTACAGAAGTCCGGTATGCGTGAAGAGCATAGGGAAGCATATCATGCCAATCCCTATATGTGACTGTCATTTTCCGGATTATCCTCTTGAGATTTTTGTTCGCGGCTTCCACCGCTCCATTCATCTGAGGACGGTATGGGGAGGAATTGAGGTGTCGGATTTTGTATTGATCACACAATTTCTGAATCTTCGGGCCATTGAGATTCTTAGCGTTGTCAGTGACGATTTCATTGGGGAGACCATGCCGGCAGATGATGTTGCTTCTGAAGAATTTGAGAAACGTATTCTGCGTGATATGGGCGTATGACGTGGCTTTGACCCACTTAGAAAAATAGTCGATTGCTACTAGGATAAATCTGTGCCCATTGGATGCCTTAGGGTTGATGGGACCAATCACATCGATGCCCCACATTGCGAAAGGCCAAGGTGAGGCGAGGTTGAACAATTTGTAAGGCGGCACATTTATCGGATCTGCATAGATTTGACACTTATGGCATTTTCGGAAATACTCGATGCAATCATTTTCCATTGTAGTCCAAAAATATCCCCGTCGCATGATTTGCTTAGCCATCATGTGCCCATTGGCATGGGTTGCACAGTTTCCCTCATGCGTCTCGAAAAGGATTTTCTTTGCCTCCTTTGCATCCACACATCTCAACAATTCGCCGTTGGAGCTTCTCTTGTATAGGGTTTCTCCACTGGGGAAGTATCCCAATGCTAATCTTCGGATCATTCTTCTTTCGTTTCTACTGGCCCCTGGGGGAAATTCTCTGGTTCTGATGTAGACCAGGATGTCATGATACCAAGGTTTACCGTCGGGTTCTTCCTCAATCATGAATCAATATGCTGGCTCACTTCTTACTTTAATCTTCAATATCTGAATCATCTGACCCTCTTCGATTTGAGCCATAACAGCTAGAGTAGCTAAGGCATCAGCAAATTGATTCTTGTCTCTACTAAGATGAGTGAAAGAGATTTCTTCGAATTTCTTAATCAGCTCCAACAAGTACTTCTGATACGGTATTAGCTTCGGATCCTTAGTTTGCCATTCCCCCTTAACTTGATAAATGATCAGGGCTGAGTCTCCATGTACCTTCAACTTCCTGATTTTCATTTCGATGGCCGCCTGTAGACCCATCACACAAGCTTCGTATTCTTCGACGTTGTTGGTGCAGTCAAATCTCAACTTGACAGCTATCGGAAAATGTTTTCCATCAGGGGATATTAACACAGCTCCAATTCCATTACCGGACAAATTGATGACTCGTCAAATACATTTCCCATACATCGGCTGGCCCCTCTTCTTCGCAGTCCACTTCATTAATGTGCTCATCAGGGAACTCAAAATCCAGAGCTTCATAATCCTGGATAGGATTTTCTGCTAGGAGATCAGCGATCACGGTATCTTTCACCGCCTTCCGGGTCATATAGACTATGTCATATTGGGAGAGTATAACCTGCCATTTGGCTATCCTGCCTGGCACGAATGGGCTTTCGAATACATATTTGATAGGATCCATCCTGGAGATGAGCCATGTCTTGTGATTCAACATGTAGTGCTTGAGGCAGTTTGCTGTCCAGGCTAACGCGCAGCAAGTCTTTTCTAAGAAAGAGTACCTTGACTCACAATCATTAAACTTTTTACTCAGGTAATAGATAGCCCTCTCTTTTCGGCCACTGTCGTCATGTTGTCCCAAAACACATCCCATCGAGTTCTGTTGGACTGCCATATACAGGATCAGAGGCCTCCCCGCCACGGGAGGAACCAACACTGGTGGGTTTGACAGATACTGCTTGATTGTCTCAAAAGCCTCTTGACAAACTGAATCCCATTGGGTGGCGTTATTTTTCCGAAGAAGTCTAAAGATAGGCTCAGCCTTAGAGGTGAGATTGGAAATAAATCTCGAGATGTAGTTTAACTTTCCCAGGAAACTACGCACCTCCCTTTCTGTTCTTGGGGGTGGCATTTCTTGAATAGCTCGAACATTGTCTGGATCTACCTCTATTCCCTTTTCGCTCACTATGAATCCCAACAATTTCCCTGACCTAGCTCCGAATATGCATTTGGCAGGGTTCAGTTTCAACTGATATTTCCTGAGTCTCTCAAATACTTTCCTCAGCACCTACACATGGCTTTCTTCTCCCCGGGATTTGATGATCATATCATCCACGTACACCTCCACTTCTTTATGCATCATATCGTGGAATAATGTGACCATAGCGCGCTGATAGGTGGCACCAGCATTCTTCAGCCCGAAGGGCATGACCCGATAGCAAAATAATCCCCATTGAGTGATAAAAGTGGTTTTCTCTTTGTCTTCCTCATCCATTGGGATTTGATTGTACCCAGATGCCCCATCAATGCATGAGCACCTGCCCAATCCGCAAAGATTGTCTACTAACACATCAATGTGGGGGAGAGGGAAATCATCTTTTAGACTTGCTTTATTAAGATCCCTGTAATCAACACACACCCTAACTTTCCCGTTCTTCTTCATTACCGGGACAACGTTAGCTATCCATTGGGGATATTTGACTACTTCTATGAACCCAGCGTCATACTGTTTCTTGACCTCATCTCTAACCTTGAGCAGTGTGTCAGGATTCATTCTTCTTAGCTTCTGCTTTACCGGGATTGTCCCTAGAATTAGGGGAATTTTGTGCGCCACTATCTAGGGGTCCAAACCAACCATATCATCATAGCTCCAGAAAAATACGTCCAGGAATTCTCTGAGCAAACTGATCATATCTCCCAATTCCTCACTCTCCACAACCTTAAGTTCCCTCTTTACTTCTTCCGTGCCTAAGTTTATGGTGCGTGTTTTATCTCCATAAGGCACGAGGGAAGGTTCATCGTTTTCATTGCTTTCCTCTGTGAGCTCTACCTCAGAATCACTTGAGGTAATGGCAGTTATGGGGATTTCAAAATTAACCAGAGGAATCTCTGAGTCTATTGGATTATTAGGTGTTAGATGAAAGGTCCTGAATGAACGAAAATAGAATATATTATAAAGATGGAATTCAAATGAAGAGCATAAAAAGGATTTGGAAATAAATGCGCTATTAATTCATTAAAAATTTATGTCATAAGAAAAGGGTCCATTTACAATGTTACACTTGCCACTATGGACAAAATAATCAAGTGTAGATAACCAAAGGTACTTTACTCGAAATTGAGTACAGGGATGTCCTCTGCCATCCAGTTGTCCAACTCTTGTCCCTCAGCTATTGGCGAGACCAGAGCCTCATACAAGGAATCTAGGTGGATGACGTCAATGGATGGTTCATCAGGTGATTCTTCAACCTCTGTCGGATTTTCAATGACCGGTTTAGTGAAGACGTCTGTGATCCGCGGGACTATCTCCCTTTTTCCCATTTTCCGATCAAACCTCTGATCCCGAAGTCTATTCCTCATCCAGAATCGCCCATCCATAAGGGCGTCCTCCTCATAACCCAATCCGCAACGGCCTACCTTCTGGATAGCCGATATTGGTTCCACGATTCCTTGCAAAGCGGTCCCCAAGCCTTTGCCCTCTTGATACCCATTCCTTGACATTACTTTGGCCACCATAGCCATAGCCCCCTCCTTCCCGGTGTCTTGTAATTTGAGGGCCTGGAAAGAACTTTCCAACGACTCTTCAGCAGCTTCTACATAGGGAAGTGATTGTGGCTTGGTGACTAATATGGCTTCTTCTCCTTTCACCGTGATGATTTTGCCGTCCATAATATACTTTATTTTCTGATGCAAAGTTGAAGGAACAACATTTGCGAAATGGATCCACGGCCTCCCCAACAACATAGTGTAGGCTGGCTCAATATTCATCACCTGAAATGTGACGTTGAAGGTACATGCACCGATTTGAAGTGGTAAGTCAATATCCCCCAGGACTTCTCTTCTTGTACCGTCAAAGGCTCTTACTACCATAGCACTTTGACGTATATCTGATTGGTCAACTGGCAGCCTAGCCAAGGTAGCACTAGGCAGTACATTGAGAGCGGATCCGTTGTCAATTAGTACCTTGGCTACTATACAACCCTTACATTTCACTGTCACGTGCAGAGCTTTATTGTGCCTTAAACCCGCAGGGTCTATCTCGTCTTCCGAGAAGGTAACAAAACTGGATGCTTGGATTTGCCCTACTATCTTTTCAAACTGCCCCGGTGTGATGTCGGGGTTTACAAAGGCCTGATCCAGGATTCTCTGCAAGGCTTATCGGTGGACTTCTGAGCTCAGGATCAGTGATAACAGTGAAATTCGGGCAGGTGTCTTTCTCAACTGCTCCACTACATTATACTCACTCTGTTTCATTATTTGGAGCAGCAGTTCTTCCTCTTCTTTATGTCCGGCAGGCTCTACTTCCTCTGCCTTCTCAACCTCCTCTTCTGTATTCTTTAGTGACTCTCCCATTTTTACTTTCCCTTTCCTCTTTTCTCTCTCTTCGTTCCCGTAACACCTCCCACTTCGAGTTACGAACTCGACTTCTTGCTCAAGCGAGGAGGATTTTGTGGTATTGACGGGTTGAGGATTAGTTCGGGGAGTAATACTGGTGGTAGGTCCGGCATAAGTCATTCTAAAATGCTCATGAGGAGTAAAACATGGTTTTGGTGGTGCTGGAGGTGAGGCAAGATTAGGAGCTGATGTACTGCTTGACGCTCCTTGGGTGAAGACTTGGAAATTATAGTTCCAAGGTATGGCGTGGGTGTTGGTAACAGGGAGCTGAGATGGGGCTCGGATAACCGTTACTGGCGGCGAGGCTACTGGGGGATTGGGGACAAAGTAGGTTAATTTAGGGTTGGGGGTAGAGGTATTTTGGCCAAACCTGGCGGTGTTTACTTCGCCCTCCACTTTTAATCTCCTTTGGCATCTTAAAATTTTGAGGGACAGCAAATTCTGTACCTCTCGACGGAATCCCGCACAGTCTTGTAACTCATGATCACCTGCCCCTCCATGGTAAGGACATCCCGTGCCGTTTCCTGATTCGGATATCTGAGGGCAAAGATAACCTTCACTCATTGCCATGGCAAAAATTTCCTCAAAGTGAGGAACTAACTCATCCACCTCTGGTGCCAACCTCTCTCCATCTGGCTCTATCATATTTACTCCATTACCCGCATTATGGTTGGGCAATGGGTTTGAGGTAACATTGGGGAGGGAACCATTTCCCTCAATCTTCAACCACCCATTTCGGATTAAAGCGTGCACTCTCCCTCTGAGTGCCCCGCAGTTATCAGTTGAATGCCCTTGTGCTCCTCCATGATATTCACAACGGGCAGTGGCATTATACCACCTGGGATATGGAGGCTGAATTGGGTCTAGGGAAACTGGTACAATTTGGTTTATACCGACAAGGTATCGGTATATTTCACTGAGTGGGAGGGGAAGAGGTGGATCAGGGTTTCTTGGGGGTCTTGGGTTGTTTTGTGGTGGTCTTGGTTGAGTAGGAGGAGGTGGTGGTCTTGGTTGGTAATTTGTAGGTGGGGGATATTGTGGGCGTGGGTGTGGATGATTAGGAAAAGGAGGTGGAATGTTTGCGATGGTTTGGCCATGAAAAGGGTATGGTCGGTAATTATTTTGGGGGAGTGGGGAGTAATTATTCTGCCGGGTGACGGAATGCACATCACCCTCTTTTTTCTTGCCAACATTGGCAGTCTTCTTTGCAGGATTCTCAGCCAACTCCTGCAGTCGCCCCATTCTTAAGTTGGCCTCTATTCTTTCACCGGCCTGGATGATGTCAGAGAAGCTGTTGGAAGTGTTTCCAATCATCAAGTTGAAGTAGGGAGCTTTTAGAGTCTCGATGAACAGAGCACTCATTGTCGATCCACCGGAGGGTGTATACGCCTCCTTTTCTCTCCATCTCTGGGCATACTCCTTGAAGCCTTCCTGTCCCTCTGCACTGTGTTTTGAAGATCTCTCCTTGTGGGGGTCACATCGCAGTTAAATTTGTACTGTCTTAGGAAGGCATCAGCTAAATCCTTCCAGGACCGCAGCTTGCTCCTGTCCAACTGAATACACCACCTCAAAGCTGCCCCGGAGAGGCTCTCATGAAAGAAGTGAACTAGCAGTCTATCATCCTCTGTCAAAGCAGACATCTTGGCGATATAGGTGGCCAAGTGAATACGAGGGTCTGAATTCCCAGTGTACTTGTCGAAATCAGGTACCTTGAACTTGGGTGGCACCACCACATCGGGAACCAATCTAAGTGATGCCACATCTACTGAGCCATACATATTCAGCCCCTCCATCGCTCACAATCTCTCTTCTAAAGCAGATAGTTTCTCGTTTTCTCTCGTCTTATTTTCTCCTCCCACTGCATGAAATGCTCCCCCAGCTGGGAGATGAAGGGTAAAGTGAACTGGAGGGATTAGAATTGAAGGGTATGGATCGGTGTTTGAAACGGTTGGGTGATAAGAGTAAGGTAGGTCATTATTCATGGTAGCCGGATTGACAGTGATTGTCAGGTCCGGAATAGGTGACTGAAAGGTAAAAGAAGTTGAAGCTTGGTGCGGATCATTTGTTGTAGGTGGTGGTGGAGGTAATGGTAAGTTTGGTTCTGAAGCATGTTTATTCTGGGACATTTCCCTCATCAGTCTCATAAGTTCTGAGACCTGATCTTTCAATTCAGAAACCTGCCCTTGTAGGTTCTGTACTTGTTCCTGATCTTCCATTATCTTCTTTGTTCAGGACCTTGTTAAGTACACTCGCTTGGGTTGTACCGTGTGCTTGGTTAGACTTGCCTTGTTTGAAGCAATGTTGATTTCCTGTAGGGAAAAAAAAAAGGTTTTTAATGAATTTCGAATTTTGTAAAAAAACTAAAAGTCCTGGTTCGGACGAAGGATACAGTGGCATTTGGAAGCCAGAATGAAATCTGCTAAAGGATTATTGCATTAACTTTATCATGGCATCGTTCGATAGTCTGACCGTGAATGACTGGATTGAATGCGCATTTATGATACCTGTCCATATAGCGCACTCAATTTTTCACATAACCCTAGCGAGGAAGTTCCTACGGGAGTCATATTATTCATTCACAAATTTTCTAAACAATGGTCCAAAAATTATTTCATTAACTGAATAATTCGTACACCGTATTCTTTACATCGGCCTAGGCTCTGGGAGGTTCTTTATAATGAGATGGCATTTTCTGAGATACTCATATATCCTTTCTTCTTGTTTGGCAGGGTTGAATGCTTTCAGAGCATACTCGGATTCAGGTAATAGCTCTTGTTTTCCCTGTGCTATCGTTCTCTCCAGCTGGTCAACGTTCTCTTTCAGCTCTTGATAGAGAGCAGCTTGTTTTTCCTTCTCTTTCCTTTCCTCAGCACACTCTTTCAGAATATCGTTAATGAGTAATGCCTATTCTTTCAATTCGAGCTTCTTCTTTTTGTTTTCTTATTTATACTCTTCAACGAGTATCTCTTGGTATTTCGTTTTTTCCTGAAGCTTATTATTATGTGCTTCTACTTCTTTCATTACAGCATAGAGAGAGTTTTTTCCTTTTCCCACCGTATCTCTTGCTCTTCAAAACCCATCTTTTCGGCCCTTGCCTCTTCCCTGAGCCTTCTTACTTTCCTCTTGAGAATCTGTTGTTTGTCCTCCAACTGTTTTATTTGTTCTTGCAGTTGCGAGTTTTCTGTGTTTGCCTTTTGTAGTGAGTTTATCAAATGGCTATCAGCTTCTTCTAATAGGACGTTCCGGCGAGGGTCACTGTCTTCGAATTCTACAGTTGAGTGTTCTAGGTCCCTGCCAGCCCTCCATTCAAGATAATCGCGTGTGGCACTTGGACCTTTAGGCGACCTTTCCATCAGAGAGATGTTTTCCCAAGATCTGCGAGCCATTTTCAACCCTTCCTCTTCCTTGAGCTCATGGTAGAAATGACCTTGGTGATATTCTTCAATGTCGATTCTGGACTGTGTTAAGCCAAACTGCCTCATTACCAATGCCGAAGTGTAAATTGTGTATTCGGTTACTCTGATTAGGGACACCGACTGATTACCTCCCGTGTTGATCAAAACGGATTGGCCTGACACCCACAGCTTCCTCCAACAATAATCATGGCTATTGAAACTCAAAATCTGTTCCCGCCACTACTGTTCATTCTTCGGACCGACATTAACCGGTCATCTTCTCGATGGGAGGCTGGTCAAGGTACCAAGTCAATCCCTTTGTCTCCACAGGACATATGTGACTGATAATCCAGAGATATAACAATTGAGAACAACACTTAATGGACCCTTTTCCCTGTTGTCTGCAGTAGGTAAGGGTTAATAAGGTCTCTGCAAGAATTGCCGGTATCGGATTGACCTCCTGCCTTTCTACTGCCTAGAATACTTCCACCGTGCTGCAGGTTATGATTCCTAATGGGCCCGGGAACAAAATCAGGCCATAGATTCCTAATGCGAGTGCTACTAAAGCTTGATCCCACCGTTTCTCTAGGAGATATTGATCTAACCGCTTCTCGAGGTAGGTCCAGTACCATCCATGCGTGTTCCCTTTGACAGTTTCTTTTGACTTTGCCTCCTCCGAAGGAATACCCAACAAATGTGTTAATCGTTTCCAGGTCTGCCTATGCTCAAGGTGTAGGTAGATCCGATTCTGTGTTGAATAAGGAATCTCTAGTAATGCCTGATATTCTTCCATAGTGGGAACTGTATCAATGTCATTGAAAGAGAATACCCCGTACTTAGGACTCCAAACTGACAGCATGGCCTTTAATGCCGGGATTTGGACCTTGACTCGCATAAGGGTTGCAATCTTCCCGTACTTCTTTTTAAATCGTGCCTTGACCTGATCAGGAAGCGACCTCCAACCATTAGACAGACCCTCGAGGCTGTTCATTCTGACCTCGATTTTATTCAGATCCCATAAAGGTAGTAAGCTAGCATGTGCCTTGGAAACATCATTTTGCGGGGGTACTGGGGTATGAGTTGATTTGGACCAAAGTTTAGCATTCTGAACTTCTTCTGCTGACTGACTCGAGGATGCCATGATAAAAATGATGCCTATCCTTTTTACAGACTTTTGGTTTGGTGATGCCTGCGGAAAAACTCGTTAGCAGGATAAATTCAGGTAATCTTGTATTATATTGTTGGCAGAGTGGTACCCACACATTTATCAAAGTAGGAAAATGTGCAGGTTTTCTTAACGATATAATTCAAGATTACCCTTAAAAGTAAGAACAAAGTAAAATAAACAGAATAGGGTAAGAGTAAGTATATCCCTTTTGTCCTAACATAGGGAGATTCCTGATACCGGATGAGTGCTACCTAATTGGATAGTTCTATCTTATAAGATAGCTTACTACGGCTTTCAGCTATTGTGATAGTTTAGCTCAAGGTCTAATTTTCTAAAAGCCACAAGTTCCCAAATTGCCCCTACTGTAACAGTAGAGCCCCATTCTACAACCATGATATTGTCGGGAAAATTCCACGAGTATCACAGTGGGTAGAACGAGTTTCAATTTGAGCAGAAGCCTTCACGGATACTAACGGGGTAAAACCCACGGGTACCGCTACATGACCCCCTCCTACTTTCCTAAAAGAGTAAGAAAGCCCGGGTATAGGGCCGAAGTGTGTGAGGACATCGTGTGAGTGTTCAGTGTGTGCAGGGACACCTTTACCTCTTCCCATTTCAAGGGGATTTTATTCTTCCCATTTTTCCTTTTTCCTTTTTTTTCGAAATAGAGGGCACTGTAGGGAATAAAACAAGCAAAACAAGTGGAACAGTTAGTAGAGATAAACAAAAATTAACACATAAAATATTGCCGGGTGAGCCCACCTAACTATAATTTGATTGAAAAATTAAATCTACTTTTGGACCTCTAGACCGGGGTTAAATCTCAAGAATCCCTAGCGGAGTCGCCAAGCTGTCGCAAGGTATTTTGCGGTCGCCTGAACGAACCCTTACCGAAGTAGGAAAGAGTGAGGAGTCGCCACTTTAATTTTGAGGGAAATTAAAGAAAATCGTTTATGAAGATAAATTGAAATGAAACCACTTCAAGGCAGAGATTCTAGGTTCGGGGTCCATAAACGGGTGGGGAAGGTGTTAGGCACCCCGCCTCGTCCCTTAATAAGGGTAAGTAGATTTAACTTTGCATTAGTTAGGAGGGCTTGAATGGGAATGTTAATCCTTTTGACCAAAGGAATATTTGATTTTTCACTAAATTTGGATTACCCAGATACATAAGTAAATGAGACAACCTCAGTGAATTGACGTCGCATATCATTTTTGGTTTTGAGATTATTTTTGCAAACAGGTTAAAATTTGGTGTGAGAATCGGATAAGAACTCTCCTCTGATCTCTTTTAAATATTTATTAAAATTCTGATTGGAGATCGGATAAGAACCCTCCTCCGATCTCTTTTGAAGTATTTAAAGTTTTAGGATTGAGAATCGGATAAGAACTCTTCTCCGATCTCCTTTAAGTATTTATTAAAATTTTAGCTCGAAGATCGGATAAGAACTCTCCTCCGATCTCTTTTTAAATGTTTATGGAAATTTTAGATCGAGAAACGGATAAGAACTCTCCTCCGATCTCTTTTAAGTACTAATTAAAAATTTTGAGCTGAGAATCGGATAAGAACTCTCCTCCGATCTCTTTTAAATTAACAGGGGCTTGAAAGGGACTTTTCCGATCTCCCGAATCTTAATTTCAGCTACATGTCTTAAAGCTAAGGATTCTGACATTCAAAGGTGCTGGGGATAAGGCTTCTTTTAGCTAATTGATACCTTGTGACTAGACGGGGGATACTAGACTGAATGTACCGACCTCCCATGTGGTCGCCTTACCAATACTTATTAATGCCCGATCTATTCTATTTAGTTATCCAAGGTTTGGTTTCATTTTGTCTTATGACATCTTGCCTAATGACCTATTGAATTTTCCTCGTGATTTGGCTTCACCATTTCCCTGTCTTATTATTTAGACCTTTTATCATTATAAAAGGACTTTTAAGTTACCGTTACCTACATTTTGTTTAGTTACTTCTACGCTATTCGGGACCAGAACTCCTGTGCTAAGAAGTAATGAAGATAAATCAAAGAATAAACTGATTAACAAAGAAGTAAACTCGAGAATGACTGCCTCCGTGTTTAAAATATAGTATAAACTTGGTGAAAATTACAAACAGAAAAAGAATAAATGAAATACGTGAATAAAGAAGAACATTTGATAAAATAACGATATAGCACTCACCTGTAGGGAGTCAAATCTACTAAACTAACTATGGAATCACAGAATGTAACAGGACTACAGGTTGATAGCTGGAGGACTAAGGTTCGCCTTAAAATGAAGGATTCTTTGTTAAAATGTAAACAGGTCAAAATAACCAATCTTGAATGGAGTTGAACTTGGACAATATGAATGGAAATAGAAGATAACAAAGACAAAAGGTGAGAGTGTCACAGGATAATGAACGGACTGAAAATGAAGAATTTCAGTATTCAAAAATCCCTTTGCAAGAAAACACTTCAGAAAACTGATTTCCAAAGTTTTTCTTATGAAAGCTAAAATAGCAGAGTAACGAACTGAATTAAGTTTCAGAGTTCTTCCACTATGGTCACTGCCTTTTTCTATCTTTTTCCGTCCCTTGAACAGTTTTTCATGCAGGTATTTATAGGGACCGGGTGTTCTCCTTGAAGGGTCAGGATTTATCCTAAGGGAGATGGAGGGTCAAGATTTGAAGGGACATAATCCTAAGCTCAAGAATTAAAGAGAATCAGAACAGACGGCCGAGATCCATTTCAGAATATTCGTCTTCTTCCTCCTCTAATCTGACGGCCCCAAATTCTCTTGTCCGGGGCGATCCAAGGGCTAGGAGTGAAAGGCGCTGGTTTGTCGTCTTCTTCTTTGATCCAAGGGCTCTGGGCTTGTCCTTACAAGTTGGATCAACGGTGGAGATTAGGATGTACAGTGCCGTCCTAACGTACGCATGTCAGAAATGTGGGCGATTCTGGGGCGTGCGGTTGAGATTTTACCTGGCAATGCTTTAACTACCTCGGCTCTGATTATGGTGACGGTAGTAGGCGCCCTTTCGTTTTCTGCTCTCTCTTTCTTTCCGACCTTCTTAACATGGTCCTTCTCCGATCTTTCATGCCGATCTCCCCTCTTCCGATCTTTATTATTCCAATACTTCCCTTAACCAGGCACGGTCCGGTCAAAGCATTAATTCTTCTCGATTCCCGAAGCGTCCGCTTTGTTTTCTGCTAAGCAATAAATGCTTGATTTCCCCCTATATATACCCCCTGACCCAAAAACTTTCTCCATCCGATTTTCCTCTTTTCTTCTTTACTTTCATATTCTAGTTATTCAGCGATCGTTTGGCCGTTGTTACGCAGGATTGTGGTTTTTGATCTTTTTCGATGGACCTTTTTATTCCCCGACTGAAAACTCATGACCCTGGTGATCGAATAATCGTGATGACCTTATCTGATGATGGTGAGAGAACTAAATCAATTAACCGATCTGGATTGCGGACCTCGGTTGTGCCGATCTCAAGTCGTTCAACTGGCATAATCGGCGAACCGATTTTGGCTGAGCAAATTGCTGATGTTCCGCCGACCCTTGACAGTTGCTCTTCCAAGTTTATTCGGCTTCTCACCACATTGGGTGTTCCGACAGCTGTTTTCCTCCACATTGGGTGTTCCAACAGCGCCTCGGTTCTGGTCGGTGACACCCCTTTGGATCAGTCACAATGTGACATTCCGGTCCCTAGAGATCGCCCAAATGATGTATTTTGTTTTCAATGTAATCCGATCTCTAGAGATCACAGAAATGATGTAATCCAATTTTAAAGTAGTCCGATCCTTAGAGATCGCCCAAATGATGTAATCCGATCTTTTGAAAATAAAGACTTTATTTTGTCGATTATCATCTTATTATTATTGCATTGATTATTTTCCGATCTCTAATGTGATTATCTGATCTGGTTCATTACCTGAATGACACTTATCCGATCTGTAATTCAAAATATCCCTTTTAATCCGCCGATCCTTACCTAGCCGATCTCTTTGTGAGGTATCTAGAATATTCTTGGGAAATGTCAGAAACAGCTGGCGAATCCCGTTAACCGATACGTCACCTAGGACAGAGTGAGCATTAAATGCTCGGATGAGTATAAATAGAGGAGGGGCCAGCCATTCGCTCTCTTATGTCATTTCCAGTCTCTCGCGAACAACCCCGAAATCCTCTCATTTTCTCAAGTTTCTCCGACACCGATCAGACTCCGGTAAGGGCTTTGATCTTTCTTTTAGTTTAAAATCTTTATTTCCTTTGAAAATAAGCGGTGCCGAAGGTCAGAGAGCTACGAGCCCTCCTTCTATTCAGTTTTCGTGGTCGTCCGATGAGGTAGAGGTAGTCGGGCCAAGCGCGCGACCTGAACCTCCTAGGGTCTCCGTTCCAGCTCTGGGACAAGCGACATTATCAAGGCATGCGCCTTCTTCAGGGAGAGAGAACCTCCCCCTGGACGAGCTGCCATCGGTCCTTCAAGAAATCGATCTGCAGTCGTTCAGCCAAGAATACAACATTCGGCCTGACTCGTACGAGCTAATTAAATGCCACGGCGATCTTCGTGCCGATCACTTCTTCAAAGAAAACGATATGATCATGGTCTACGAAGAACAATTAAAGGCTGGTCTTCGGTTCCCTCTGGACGACTTCTTCAAAGAGGTCTTAAAATTTCACCGAGTGTGCATTGCCCAAATTCACCCTAACTCGTGGCGGATCTTAGTAGCCTTCCGAGGCCTGTGCCGAGCTAAGGGAATCAGTCCTACGGCTAAGGTGTTCGCCGAACTGCACAGGCTAACTCGTCGAAAGGACGATGAGCACTGGTTCTTTTAGGTGAAGCCTCATTGTGGGCTCTTTACCGATCTGCCCTCCTCCCTTAAGAATTGGAAGAACCGCTTCTTCATTCTGAGGAGCAAAAATCCGAACTGCTTTGAGGGCTTCCCCCGTAGCTGGTGGCACCAGGGGCCCTTGATTCCAAAGCATCTCGCTCTGAATAGGGAAGAGGGAGCCATGGTGATGGAACTGAAAGATCAAGCGGCTAGGGAGAAGTTCTCCTGTTTAGATGCGGTGACTGCCGAGCTGCATCATTGGACTATACAGCTGATCACTGGCCAAGATTGCGAGCTTCCGCTCTCTGACCTCGGCATTGGTACTTTCTACATCTCAGATCTCAGGACCTTAGCGATCTCACTGACCTCTTCTTTGTGCAGGTATGGCGGGTGGTGAGGGTTCCAAGAAGCGGAAGAAAGAAAGAGAGATTTCCAGGAAGATAAAAGAGATGAAGCGTTCGGAACTGCTTCAAACACCCGGCCATGAACCTGGGGAGATACAAAGAGGCCCGCCTCGACCTTCGGGACCGCCAATCGCAGAACCTGTCCGATCTCCTCCTCGACGAGAAGAGCCGCCTCCACTTCCTCCAGTTGCTCCAAGCACAGAAGGGGGTCCTTCTCAACCTTCTGCGAGGCCCCCTCCTCGTGGCGCTCAAGTGCTGATCGCTTCCCTAGAGAAAAACTGGACTGTTCGGGAGAACCCAGGTTTTGCCAAAGTCTTGGGGTCTTCTATCTGCCTTCGAGAGGATCGGGACCGACTGTCTCCGGACAATCTCGATGACATTCTGACCCGATCCATGAGTCTGAAAGTAGAGTGCCTGGTGAACCAGCACATAGTCCAGGAAAAGGCTCACCGACTGGGTAAGGAGGTCGAGAAGAAGAGTCAAGAAGTGGCATCCCTCCGATCCCAACTCTCATCCGCTCAAGATTACATATCTCAAATTGAGGGGCGTATGAAGTACTATGAGGATAAGCTGGCCGAACAGGTTCATGTCCTGGCTGAAAAGGATCGTGCTCTTGGAGAAGTCCAGACGCTCCGGGCCAACGAAGCTGCTCGGGTCGCTCACCTTACTGAGGAGCTTAAAGCAAAAGATGAAGAGATGGTGACAGGAATAGCCGGTGCTTATGTGAATGCTCACAAGGATCTCTTGGTCGAGCTCCAGAAGCGTTACCCAGAGGAGGACTTCTCTTGGATGGCCGACCTGGCTCCTAGAGGCAAGGGTGAGGATAGTGAGGAGGAGGCTGAGGGTGAGGGAGAAGACGGACAAAATGTAGATCAGGCTGGAGGTGATCCTCCAGCTGAATAACTTGTACAAATTTTGAAATGAAATGAAATGGAATGCCTCTTTTGTTCGATGAATGGTTGTGATCGGAACATTTCTAAATTATTAAACACTTGATTGTTTGAGTATCTTGAAAGAACTGAAAGTGATTATCAACCCAAGTGTGAGAGATCGGAAGACATAATGAGCATAAGATCAGTAGAGAACCAACGCTAAACGAAACTTGATTAAAATTAGATATTTGGCTTGGACATTTAAGATCGGAATCATCCTTAAACCGGAACGGAACCTTTGATTATTCTTAAACTTTTGAAAGGGAGATCGACAATAAAACTGGTAAGAAAAGATCTAGTGTCAGTTCATTTCGTTTGTCAACAGAGATCAGGAATATACTTGACTGGTCAGGAGATTCAACAATGGGTTTGAGATCGGTGAGTGATTTAATAGACCGGTAAGGCCTTGACTGATGTGAGGACTTAGCATTGATTCAATTCCTTGTGAGGAGAGATCGAAAATGTGGTTATCTAGCACAAAGAGATTTACTACTGGGGATCGGTTTCAGAGTTTATTAATTCTGGGGATCGGCCAAAATATGGTGTCGACAATGAAGAAAGGGCTTTTGCTCATTGATAAGAGTGGCACTTGCTTATTGCAGCCCCATGGAAAGAAAGAGTTTTTGACCTAAGGTGAAGAAAAGTATAGTCTAAGAAGAAGGGGCTATTATCCATTATAGTTGAGGACACCCTTTATTATGTAATAGTTAAAGTAGTAAATATATTGGTTATGTCTAGAGGAGACTGAGAGGGATTAACTAATGTATTTACCATTAGTAGTTTGTAGTGGGATCTCTTGGGTGTAATTAAGATGATAGGTAGTTAACTTTAAGCATGCAATTGAGATTTTATTATTTTATTATTTTATTAATAATAGAAGATGGCATGCCCATGGATTTAGCCCTATGTTGAGAGAGTGAACCACGTAAATATTGGTGTTTTAGTCCTTTGCTTTGTTTCTTTGCATTTTTATGCTTTTGCAATGCATAACAAGTGCTATCAAAGCAATGGGATGGTCCACATGAGTTGGTTAAAGGTTAAGCTACTACGACATGTAGAAAGCACACATGGTGATGCAATTTCAAGGAGGTGGAGAGTTGAAATTAAGGTGGAGCTCTTGATGCAAAATTAAGAAAATTAAAAATGTGAAGATTTTTAAGAAAGAAATAAGTTACACCCAAGATGAATATTAAAGAGTTGATTTGAAGGGCTTAAGCTTAAGCATAAAGATTTGATGATACCCAAGAATTTTAAGGTATGCAATGGTCTATAGATTTTGAGTCAAGGTGAAGATTGTAAGATTTGTGACACAAAATCCTAGTGGATTCGGAAGACATCTTTTCCAATTTAAGTGGTAGAAATATTCCTCAATAGGATGGAAAAATATTTCCTATATAGAGTAAAACTTCTATTTTAGTATTATTGTAAAATTAAGTGAGACTCCTAATCAGATTGAGATTGAAGGGATTAACATTATAAATAAGAGTATTGTGGAGAGATTATTTAGATTTGCCCACTACTAAGGAGTGGTTTTCACCTATTGTGAAGAAAAAGGCTTTTGACCATTGAGAAGCGCATAGTCCAAGAGGAAGTTATGTATATCTATATATTCATGATAAAGCTTGAGATAAGTGTAAAAACGAACAAATATTTGTTATGTTGAGATTTGTTGATGAAAATGGATGGGTGTGAGAGTGATTTTTTGAGCATATTCATGTTAAGGACATTGTTGCATTAACATTAAAGGATGTAATCTGTTTTGTCATTTCTCTACATAATCTTGATACTTATAATATTCAAGGACAAGGTTATAATGGAGCAAGAATATGAGAGGAGAATGTAATGGGTTATAGGCTTCGAGTTCTAATGTATGCTCTTATGCTTATTATGTTCATTGTATGGCACATCATTTGCAATTAGCATTAATTGTTGCATCAAAAGAAGTTATCCCCATCCATCATTCTCTAACTAAGTTAAGTTCCATCATCAATTTAGTTGGTGCCTCATGTAATAATAATGATCAATTGAAAGCTGCTTATGCTGCAAATATTGCTCATTTATTTGTTATTGATGAGCTTCATAGTTAGGGGTAAGCAGAATTCGGTTTAAACTAAAATAACAGATCAAACTGAACTGAATTTGGTTTGGTTTTTAAAGAAATATTTTCAAAAAAAAAAATGAATCAAACCGATATAAAGTAAATTATAAAATAAATATTACACCTGGAATGCTTATAGCTTGATGGTTAATAGCTTCAGCCATAACTTGTTGGTCTCGTGTTCAACACATATCCTCGACACACTTATCATTTTTTTTCTTAAATTAATCATATTCGTTCATTTCAAACCAATCCTAGCCATCCATTGCACATTATATATATATATATATATATATATATCAATTCCAAAACCCTAGCCTTTTCTTTCTTCTCTTCTCTGCGACGTTGTCATCGCTCTCACCCTCTTGAATGGTCATCTCCCATTTGACTTCCTAGCCTTCTCATCACTTGAGAGTTTCAAGTGGTTGTCTCATTGTCCAGTGGACTTTACTCTCGACCCATTGCCTCAGCTTCACAGTTGAAGCTAATTATGGTTGCCCATCTGAAGATCTTTTTATTCTTTAGGTGATTAGTTGTTGAAATTATCTCTATATTGTAAGAGCACCTATATTCTCTCTTCATTTTTTTACAAGTTCAGTGGCATGATATTTTTTTATGGGTTGCCAATCAAACTTTGTGTATTTTTTTCTATTTTCTAGTCATGAGAATTGTTCAACAATTAACTTTTATATATTTTGTTTTTATTAAATTTCATTTTAATTCTTTCTATTACACTTTAAATTTTCTAATTTCTTTCCCTTAATTCTTTTTTCCCCTTTTTCTATGATTAATATGATCCAAATGTCATTTCCATCTATCACCATCTCTGCCTCTTTCGTTAAATTCGTTTGTCTTTCTTGCATGGCCAAAGAAAATGAAGCTTGCAATTATCTAAGAATTGGTTTATAGCTATATTGTTTCATGATTTTCTATATGGCTTTTGCTAAGTTTTGAAAAATTCAATTTGTGAAGTTTGATGGGGATACGATTAATTCGAGTTTTCTTCTTATTCTTTAGAGCTATTATTGATAAGATTTCTTTGATTTTATTTGCTGTTTTGATTTTGAGTATTGATATTGAGAATTGAGAGGAGGGAAATTTTATTATTCCTAGATCTCCTTTATTGCTTGCACTTATATCTTGATTGAGTTTTCTTTTCAAAATCGAACTTTCAAACCAAATCGAACTAATTTAGTTCGGTTTGATTCAGTTTATTTTTAATTAAATTGGCTTTGGTTCAGTTTTGTATTTTAAGGAATTTGATTTATTCATTTGATATGTTCGATTTGATTTTGAACCAAATCAACCAATTGCTCACCCTTATTCATAGTGGAAAGAGGCTTAATCAAATTGGTACTTTGCAAAGGCTAAGAGACGCTAAATGTAGTTGCATTTGAGATTTGTTTCTAGCTTGATTAACATTTTTAGTGCAACATGTGAAATTCTATTAAAATTCATTAATGATAAAGCTACATATGCTGAACATGGAGATGTAGATTTAGCTTCAACATGGAGATGTAGATGTAGCTTATGCGACACTAACTTCTTTTGAATTGGTTTTTATTTTACATCTTATGAAAAAGTACTTGAGATTTCTACTTTGCTTTGTGAAACTTTACAACTTCAATTTCAAGAAATTTTGAATATAATGCATCTTGTTTCATCTGCTAAGTTACTCGTTCAAAAATTAAGAGATGAAGGATGAGATGACTTAATTACTAAGGTGAAATCATTTGGTGAATCAATCAACAAACCTGTCCCAAATTTGAATGCTCCTTATGTTGCAAAAAAAGGAAGGTCTCACCATCAATAAGATGAAATTATAATATAGTATCATTACAAGGTTGACATTTTCAATGTTATGATTGACTCCCAATTGCAAGAATTAAACAATAAGTTCAATGATCATACGATAGAGTTGCTTATTCTTAGTTCAACTTTAGATCCAAAGGAGATGTGCACATCATTCAGAACTGATGACATTTGCCAATCCGTACAAAAATTTTATCCCCAAGACTTTGCTGAATATGAGATCACGTATTAAGGGTGTAATTTAAGCATTTTGATGATGTGCAACATTCTAATTTTGAAACATTATCAACTATTTCTTATTTATGTCAATGGTCGGTGAAAATGACAAAGTTGGAGATTTATCTATTTGTATATAAAGTAGTCACTCTTATTCTTACTCTTCTAGTTTCCACAACTTCTACAGAGAGATCATTTTCAATTATGAACATAATTAAGAATAAGTTTTGTAACAATATTGAAAATTAATTCTACTCTGACTGCTTGCTGCTATATACTAAAAAAGAAATTGTTGAAATATTTACTATAAATTCACTTACAGATTATTTTCATGATTTGAAAAAAGGATGCACTCTTTGTTGATATGTTATATTTTGGGAGGAGCATCTAAATTTCTTATTTCTATTTTGTATTCTAATATCTTTGTATTAGTTTTTTTTTTTTTTTGTCATTTAATCGTTTATGTCCTAAGTTGGGTGTATGGGATAGTTTTGCTAACTTGAGTACAGTATGGACCTTCTTTGTTAAATTTTTCCTGATTTTTAAAAATTAATAAAATATATTATTTATAAAAAAATGTTGATTATTGTTTGATAAAAGTGCAATTTATAATTTTTTTTTAATTATAATAATTATATGACTATTTAAATTTTAGTTCCCTAGATTTGATTTTGTATTTTCTTCTGGAGCCACAAAGTTAGCAAGTTCCTAAAAATATAATATCGCAAAAGGTTCTTAGGTCATACAAAATGAAAAACGACTATCCACTACCTAGAATATTATTTTCTTATGCTTACATCATCTTTGAACAAAACTTTTTAATTGTCTATATTTATATTTCTTTTTTCTTATGAGATGGTTATTTTATTCCTATATTATGATGCTTATTAACGAATTGTCAAATTTTCTATAAAAAAAATCTTATATCTAATAAAATTTTAATAATTAATAAATATATAAATCAATTAATAATGTATTAATAAATATAAAATAAATTCATGTATCTCATAATATAGAAGATTTATATAACAACATAGTATCATTACTAAGTGCATAATAAACTTAGATATTTGAAAGTTAGTAAAAAAATATAAATATCTAATATAGTTGTCCAAACATATTATATTTAAATGAATAAGTACTCAGATATTATAATTTTTAATAATATAATTATAATATACAGAGGGAGAGATGGAGAGAAAGAGAGCCATATAGAAAAAGAGATAGGTAAATATAATTCATTTGCCCCTATCTCTCCCTCTTTCTACCTCTCACTCTATCTATCTCTCTCTCTCTATGGCACCCGTCCTATGTCCTTTTTTTTTTTTCTCTCATTTCTTTATTTTTTTTTTATTTTCTTGTAAGCATTTTTTTTTTTTTAAATTCCACATAAGCATGTTTTTTAAAATTCCACATAAGCATATTTCTTATATATATCACCTTTGGTTGCCACTTTAACATAATTCTCTATCAATTCAGATTTTTTAAAATTTCCACATAAGCATTTTTCTTACATATATCACCTTTGGTAGCCACTGTAGCATAATTCTATGTTAATTCAAAATTTGATTCTAGAGTAGAATTACAAAATTAGAAAAACTTTATGATTTTTTAGCGTAAACTTTATTAACATAGAATTTGTAAACTTTATGATTTTTTTACATAAACTTTATGCTAAAGGATTAGACAATTAAAAGGATTAGACAAAATGACAAGAAAATGTAAAGTGGTTTTTTTTTTTTACCAATTAAGTCTAATAAAAAAATATCATTTGTGAAAGCTAAAAATAAATTTCATAAAGAAAAGAAAATTTGCACTCAAGGATCCATTTTTCACCTTTAGTTGCGTATTGTGCAGTTAATTAAACTATCAACAACATCAAATGTTATAGATTAATTAATAAAATTTTAAAAATATAGAAATTGATTAATTAATATTATCATACTTCATAAATTAAATGGTAATTTATTATATAATTCAACATTGATTTTATCTTAGAAACACTAGTAAAGTAAAAAATGTTTTTCCTTTAATATTTATATGCATGTTTAGAGACTTTAATGCGGATTTTGTTAATTCACTTTGCTAGATAAATCTAAAAATGTATTCTCACGGTCAATTTTTACAAGCATAATTTACTTTTTTCAATTGCCTATAAAAATAAAATTATAAATTAAGATGAAAATTTGGCTATCATTTAGATAAACTTTAGTTCAGACCAATTTGATATTAGTATTTGCACTGTTATTCAAAACAAAATTACACACACACACACACACACACATATATATATATATATATATATATATATATATATGAATTTCATTTCATTGATAATAAAAGGCTTATAGCACATTACAGAAAGGAGCCCTGCAAATACAAAGATTACATACCAGGCTTTAGCCTATAAAAGAGATTCAATATCCAGCTCAACCATTAACCCCACCCCAGTCCAATAAGCAAGATCCAAGGACCCAAAAGAAATAGACCCATTTGAGGCAAGTTAGAGATCGGAACCCATTAACCCGCTCAGGAACATATTCAGCGCCGTCAATAAGGCCTCCCCATATTGACATGGCGAATTCGGGTTTACTTTTAATTTTATAATGTTATCTAGCAGAATTGAATCGTAATTAATAAAAAAAAAAAAAAAGAGATTTCATCCTTATTAACAGAATTATAAAAAGAATAGACCATTAAATTTATTTTTAGATTAAATTCAATATATTTTAATTTAAAAATTTTTAAAAATAATTCTATAATTAAGGTAATAAATTTTATTTAGTTTTTTTTCAATATATCCTTCATTTATATTGTTTCATTAAAAATTAAATAACTCATATTATTAAATTATTCTTGAAATTAAATAAATAAATTACTATTTAAAAAAATTATCCATAATTTAAAGAAGAAAATAAATTTATTTTTATAGGATAGAATGGATAGAGAATTATTTTTTCAGAAAAAAACATTTTTGAGAAAATAAAAGATATAGCTTTCATTAAATAGAGATATAATACAAATCTGAAATATAAAACATTATGATAATATAATTTTACATAAAAAAATTAAGATAAATAATTTATATAAAATATAATAAAAATTATTATAATTTGAAGAACCTGATCGTATTGATTGAGTATTTGATTTGTCCATGGAAGCATACTCAACTCGATGATAATTTACTATTATTTAACTTCATAGTCTTTTTACAAGTTCAATATGAAAATTATCAAATTTTGATATTCTTATGAAAAGAAAATCTATACTTTCTATTATTGCATTCTTACCTGAATAACAAAGTAAAATGCCTAACAATTTTATTATATAATTTCATGGTAAAAAGAAAAATATATCCATATAATAAAAAAAATAGTAAATCCTCACAAATAAGGAAATACCAATCATCAAGAAGAGGAGATACCAAATCAAGAAGGTAACAAAACTTAGATTTATCACAAGAATAGACTGAGAATAAACATAAATCTATTCCAAAAGAATGCAGATTTAGATATTATTAGAAAAAAAATATAAAAAAATAAAACAAGAAAAAAGGAAGGGATAACTACCAAAGAGAATACTTACGGATGGCCACTCCAAAAAGCTCATAAGGGGAAGAACGAGAGAGAGGAATGAAAGGGTTTAAAGAAGGAAGTGACTGAGGGAAAAAAAATTATTGCTTAAAAAAATATGAAATTGGAAATCTATCTATATATTTATATATAAAATAGACAGATATTCACGTAGTTCTGCCATAGGCCACCCTTCATTAAAGAATGAGTATATAACCCTTTTTATGCTAATTATTTAATTTTTTTTATAAGAAACTATTAAATGTATATAAATTATTTCAAAAAATTATATATATATATATATATATATATATATATATATTAAATGAAAAATATATTTTTACCAATTATATAATTTAATTAATTGAATTTAATAATTTTCACCTCTTTTAATAAAATTTTCTTCAATTACAATTTAAACTTAATTATAAGTAATTAATTAATTCGTGGTATAAATAATAATAATAAAATATAAAAAGTGCATCAAATTTTTAATAAGAGCGACTAGGTATTTAAACAAATGCATTTTAAGTTGCAAATTTAAGACATATAGAATTAAATATCAAAGAATAAGCATAAAAATTTAAATTTGAAATATTTTTTAAAAATAAATTATCATGAAATAGAGAAACTTTCACTTGTTAAATTATTTTCTAAAGTTAGTTAATATTTTCTTTTTTTGCTATTTTATTACACAAACGTCCATTTATAATGCACTAAAACATATAATCATGAGATGAAGACCAATGAATTTTGCCTATCTATAATACTATTAACGTACATAGAGACAAAACGGTTGGCATAATGTGCATCACAATAACAAGGCCAAACACCACTCACCTTTAGGGGTGTGCAATTAATCTATTCAATTATAAATTAAATCAAATTGTGTATATGCCATTGCCCAGTATATAAATAATATTTACACAGTAACTGACCAATTAAAAAACTTTATTAAATAAATTAAACGAATATTGACAGTTTTATTTTAGAATTTACATTTAATATTAAATTATAACTTACAAATAAATTCCGCATTTATATATTGTATTCATTAGTAAATATTTTATATGATGACACAACTTACACTCTCTTTATAAATTAATCCAAATACATAAATTTTACTCTCTATATAATCAATGAAAATTTTACCTAAAAAATTGAGTACAACCTTTCAAATCTTCACTACAATAGGTTACTAGTTTTTTTCCCATTCCCTCTTTTATTTTGTTCTTGTATTGGATTATTTTTTTATTTTATTTAAATAATTATATATATATATATATCAAAGATAAATGAAAAATAAAATTACATTAAAAATATATTGTAGCCAAAGAATATCAAAGATAAATGAAAAATAAAATTACATTAAAAATTTGACTACCAGCAAAGATGATCATAAAATAAATGTTAAGAGTATCAAAATTATGAGATGTGTCTTTCAAAAACAATAGTGCTTGATGAAAATTAAAGGTTAATTTCAAAACTTTCCTATTCAGTTTATTTAATCATTTATGGCACTTATGCAATTATTATTATGAATATTTAATATGTAATTGTTATTTTTTTATGGATGGTAGGCTAATTATATTTATACAATTATAAAGAAGAATGTTGCTATTTATTTTTTAACACTTTTGAAAGAAGGTAATATCTATATGATAAAAAAAAAAAAAAGTATGATGGACAACAAAGAAAAACATCTATGTAAACTTGATAAATCCTCAACAAATGCATAGTTTCAAAGGAGGTTGATGGTTTTTGGCATTTGAAATTGAAGAAGTAAAATGGAGCTGTTGATTGTTTGTTTTCAAAGGCTTGCTATACGTCAGCTTAATGTTTTTTGTTCTAGCAAAGATTACAGATTCAAAAGAGCTTGATAGTTTTTATTGTCATCTCAACTCTATATGATCAGAGCAGAGTGGATTGGAGTTTTGGTTTAAGTGTTTGTAGGTCTTATAATTTCTATTGATGGCTTTTGATATAGGTGTAATTTGGAGATCTTTCTCTTTTTCTTTTTCATTATTATTAATAAATTTTTTTGCCTATAAAAAAATTGCATAGTTTTAACTTTATATCAAGCTTTTTTCTTCACTATATCAATCAGGTGACCAATAGTCAATTTGCAAAGAAATGCACATTCAAACAGTAAATTTGGTGCCAGCCTTGGTCCAGGATCAAATCAATTCCTAATTGATGCATTTATTCAAATTATTTATTTCCTTTTTTCAGAGACTTTAAATTGATTTTTGCGAACACAATAATCTCTTATAAGATTTTTGTGAACACAATCACCTCTCATAAGGTGAATTACTTGTCTATTCACTTAAGGCCAAATGTGAATGGCATATGAATTCCAAAATGTTATGAGATGTAAATTAATTCTCAAATATAATCATTTCAAAAACAACATTACAATTTAAATGCCATGATCACGAAAATTCATTTCAAGATTCTAAATATTTCAAAAGTAACAAGCTATTATATTTTAACATGTAATATAAGCATCCTAAAAAAGACGAGCTATTCAACTAATCTCAACTAAGCCTTTATTAAATTCTCAAAAAATAATCAATAATTAGATAGCATCAATGCTTATTTTATTTGTTTGTTGAAAATGTTTGATAGTTATGGAATAGGTTTCTTAATGATTGGAGGGTTTAGCAAATTGATGTCGTTTTAGAAAACCATCTTTAAATTTGAATCTGAATTTTGTAAACCTTTGAAGCCCTTTTACCACTACCAAAAACTCAAAAAGAGCAAGAGTAGCCCAAATTATAACAGTTTATTAATTATTGAATTGCTACCTTGATTGAAAAAAAATCGAAAGCTATATGATAATCGTTAATAGAATGATACTATTTAATAATTAAATTAACTAATTAATATATAATTTTATTAATCATTTCTCCTCATTATAATTTTTGTTAGTCCATTGTTACAAGGTAAAACATTTTAAATTTTGAAATGCACCTATATCTAGTTCTAAAAACAATCACCATGAGCAAGAGTTAACTTTTTAAAGAAAAAAAAAATATATTTGTTCAAAGAAAATTCATTTAAAATTTTTTATCCAACTTTTTTTAATTTTCTGATAAAAAATTTTTCTAAAAAAATTCCAAGAAAAATTTTCCTGAAAAATATATTAAAGAAATAATATTTCAAAAAAAATTACAAAATACAATATTTTAAAAAATCTCATAAAAATACTTTTTTTATACTTTTTTAACCAAAAAATAATTTTTTAATTAAGAAAAATATTTGAATATTAATAATAAACATCATTGTTATTAAATTCAAAATGATCAATAGTCAAATAAATTAACATTCAAAATAGTCAAAATGTGTCATCTTAAATAGTAATTTGTTGTAATCCAGTTTTTTTATCGGAAAGATTAGTAACATTTAAATTATTTTTGTGAATAAATTAATTTTATTATATTTTAAAAATTTTCATTATAAAAACTACTATTAATTTATGCATAGAAGGAATTAAATAAATTATTTTCAATTAATTATATCATAAATTAATTTAAAAAATTATTACTAAAACAAAAATATGATTTAAATTAAATTAATTTAAAAAATTCTAAAAAAATATTTAATAATGAGAATTTATCATTATTTAAAAAGTAAGAAAATAAAGAAATAAAATTTAAATTATAATTGAAAAATCAAATTATAAAAATATATATTTATTTTTATATTTATATTAATTATTACTGTGTTCCCTAGTAGGTATGTAAGTCAAGGTGTTTGACTGTTTGGTAATTGTAGATATTTTGGGAGGGGAAAATTAGATTACTAAGTCGTTGCGTCTTTGGCGACTTCTTCGTTATCGTTTGGTGTTATCCTAATTACTTCTTTTCCAATTTACAAAGAAGAAAAAAAAAAAAAAAAAGCCCACCATGAAGGAAAAAAAAAAGTCCACCAAACATTCGATAAAAAAAAATAGAAAAAAAGCCACCAAACATGTTTTATTTTCCCTCTAACTCTCACTTGGGTGTATTTCTCTCACACCCTATCACCATCTGAGCTCCACTCCCTGGATTTTCAATCAATCGTCCAACTCATCTTCTTTGATCATTTATTCTAATCAACTTGTTTGATTTTGTTATTAGTCAAGTTCAATGAGAAAAAATATACATATATATTTTTATTAATCTTAGTTTTAATATTACCGTCAGTTGGGTATTTTTTTTCATTGTAAATCAACTTTTAAATGCCATATCAAAAATATAAAAATCTTGAACTTATAAAATAAATAAATCATACATTTTAAAATTTTAGTCTAATAGTTGAAGGCTTATCATTCATCACACAAATCATATTTGAATTCCAATTCCTTTAATTCTCTTATTTAAAAAAAAATATAACTAAATGAAATAATAACTCCTTCTAAGTAATTTGCGCTTAGCCAGTCCCAAACCCGGATAAAGGAGGAGAGTTACGGTAGGTGACAATTAGCGTAAAAATTTCGTTACACCTTATGATATAGATTCAAATGATATAAACGTTGGGGCGTCCTCTACTTACGACGCGCTACATCGGAGCTCGGGTGTAGTGAGAAATATGCAAAGATATAGGGCGTTCACCAAAAGCGACGCGCCATATCGACGCCCTAGTGTGGTGTTAAATGAGCAATAATTTCCACATCATGAATGGGTGTGGGTGAAGAAATTAGTCCATAGGACAAATGGTAGAACAGATTGTGAAACAGAACACAAGATAGGTATGGAGAACAATAGAAGATATCATAGAAAGAGATCAATTAGGAAGGAATATGATAGGAGGAGAATCATGGTTCGTACTTAGAATGTTGGATCACTTACAGGAAAATTAATGGAGCTTGTGGATACCTTAAAAATGAGAAAGGTGAATATTGCTTGCATTCAGGAGACTAAAAAGGTAGGAAAGAAAAGCAAGGAAGTGGGTAATTCATGGTACAAACTGTGGTTTACCGAAAAGGAGAGAAATAAGAATGAAGTGGGCATAATCATAGACAGGACATTGAAAGATGCTGTAACAGCTGTGAAAAGAGTAGGAGATAGAATTATATTAGTAAAGCTAGTACTAGAAGGAGAAACAATAAATGTAGTTAGTGCTTATACCCCATAAATAGGACTAGATAGTGAGAGTAAACAAAGGTTTTGGGAAGATATGGATTGTTGTCCCTTGTAGCAACCCAAGAAGGGGGGTGAATTGGATTCTAATTACAAAATTAAAGATTAAAATAAATTTAAAAACAAAGACGAGCAAAGGAAGAATGATGACACAAGAGATTTATAGAGGTTCGGCTATCCCAAGCCTACGTCATCTCCTCAAGGCCCTCCTTGAGAGTTAATTCTACTAAAATTCTTCTTTGGGTGAAGAATAAACCTCTTACAATCACCACAAGAGCAAACCCTTGCTCTTTTACAAGTCCCTTTACACTCAAGAGCTATTTAAAGCTTTATCACACTCAAAATTATAATAAGTGCTCACAACAACCTTAAATGAACTTTCAGAATAAAGAATTTACAACTCAAATATCAAATTCTCAACATTAACTATGGTAGCTCAAGTTCTAGAGAGAGAGAATGAAGAAAATCTTTAGAACACAATAAATTTCCAAAAGATTGTTGTGTCAAAACTTGTTTCCAGTCATAAATTGTGCCTATTTATAGTTTTTGCAAGAACATAGCCGTTGGTGGTGCATTAAATGCAAAACTAGCCATTCAACCACCCAAAGCTCTGTTTTATCGAGTTGCAGAAACCCAAGTTCGGCTGTTGGAGTTATTTACTTGGGCTGCCGAAGGTTGAATCGCCAAAAAACAGCTTTTGAAAAGTCATTTTCGGCTGCCGAAGTTTCCACTTTCGGCTGCCGAAGTGCTCTCTAGACAAAATTACTTTTAATGCTAAAAAACTATAATTTAAAGAGTGAACTTCGGCAGCCGAACTTTCCACTGCCGAAATGCTCTCTGGACAGAAAATGTCAAAAGGGCACTTAGGCTTTGAAAATGCATAACTTTTTGACCGGAACTCTGATTTTCAATCCGTTTAAACCGTTGGAAAGCTAATTTGATAAAATTTTCAATGAAAACACTTTCAAAAACAAATTTGCATTTCTCAAATATGAAAATTTCATTTTAGTCCCCCTTGGTCAAGAAAAAGTTACAAGTAAAGACACTAAGAAATTGAGAGTTTAAAAACTCATAACTTTTTTATCCGAACTCGGATTTTTGATCCGTTTGAGCCATTGGAAAGTTAATTCAATGTATTTTGCAATTAAAATACTTTTCAAAATTAATTTTTCATTTTTGAAAAATTTATTTAATTTTCTCTTGAAAAAAAATTAGGTGAAAACTAAGTTGAACAAGATATTCTTTAGTATCACCTAGACTTGAGCTAACATAATTAATGAAATGAGATTTACAAGATATAAAATAAATAAAAGTTACATTGTAGGTTTCTATAAATGTTTGCTTCCTTATGTTGCTCTTTCTTAACCTTGATTTGAAGCAATTTGGCAATTTTGAGTCTATGGCCTACAAACTCAATACAAACACTTGCAAAGTATATTAGTAGCACACTAATTATTTATTATCATCAAAACATGGTTAAGACACCTAGGTTCAACAATCTCCCCCTTTTTGAAGATGACAAACAATCAATGAATGAGAAAAATTAAGCACAAGTGAAGTGTGTGTTTTTCAAAAATTCTCCCTCTTAATGTACCCCCCCTGTCAAAAACAATTTGTCCCTTAATAAATAGATTTTGGAGAGCACATAAGAGAGGCTTTGACTTAGTCCTAGGTGAATGATGATGCAAAGTTATTTTTATATAAAAAACAATCCAGAATATGTATCAAAGAATTACCAACATGTATCCCACTAAATCATCATTTATATATCATGTTTAAAGCCTAAAATTTGAAACTATTCATCCACTAGCTATACATCTCCCCATTTTGGCATCATCAAAATACACTCTAGAAGGAAAGATACTACCATGCCATATGTTCTTAAAGATTACAGAAGCACTTCATATAATGGCAAACTTACAAGGTTCAATTCTAAGACAAGGCATAGCTTATTGGATTTGAATCCTATCATGAATATAACTATATTGTTTAGACACTTAAACCACCTATCTAGTGTATGCTCAATCTAGAGGCAGCATAAACAACTATTCTCAAGAATCACCTGCAAAGAGCTAAGAAGACTTTAATACAAATTCACTAATTTCATTTGCATAGGACTTGTAAAACCATCAAGGAGTCTATCCAAATCAACAATAGAATTTTGGCAAATAACTTTTATAAAACAATCAAGGAGAATAATCTAAATTAATGAGGAATAGTATTGTGATCATATGGCAGCCAAAAATAGGAAACCCATATTTTGTTCATGTGAACAGTAACGTGAACAGTAAATCACAATCTCAAGCATCAAGGTTGTCAAGCATGCCTAATTCTCTCTTAATGAAATTAAACCTATTTTCACACAAAGGTTTTGTAAAGATATCAGCTAATTGGTGATTTGTATCAACAAACTCAAGAACAACATCACCGTTCAATACATGATCACGTATAAAATAATGTCTAATGTTTATATGCTTGGTTCTAGAATGTTGTATGGGGTTCTTGGTCAAATTGATTACACCTGTGTTATCACATTTAATAGGAATGTGAGCCAGAGATACTTTGAAGTCTCTCAATTGTTGCTTGATCCAAAGTATTTGGCTACAACAAAGACCCGCAGCCACATATTCGGCTTTAGCCGTGGAAAGTGCAACCAAGTTTTGTTTTTTGCTACACCAAGAAACTAAAGAGTGTTCTAGGAGTTGACAAGTACCTGAGGCACTCTTCCTATTAAGGATGCTTCCAGCAAAGTCAGCATCCGAGTAGGAACATTAATCAAAGGATGCATTTCTAGGATACCATAGACCTAAATGCAATGTACTATTCAAGTATTTGAGAATACATTTAACAGCATGCAAATGAGACTCTTTAGGACATGATTGAAAATGTGCACATAAACATACAAAAAACATAATATCTGATCTACTAGCTGTGAGATATAAGAGACTACCGATCATACCTCTTAAAACTTTTCATCAATCGGTATTCCTTTTTCATCCTTGTCAAGTTTGGTGTTTGTGCTCATTGGAGTTCTACTTGGCTTGCTATTCTCTATCCCAAATATCTTGATCAATTCTTTGGTGTACTTGGCTTGGTTGATGAAGATGCCATCCTTAGCTTGCTTGGATTGAAGCCCAAGGAAGAACTTGAGTTCTCCTATCATGCTCATCTCAAACTCACTCTTCATGGTATTAGCAAACTCTTCACACAAACACTCATCAGTAGCACCAAATATAATATCATCAACATATATATGTACTATAAGGATGTCAGTTTCATGATTTTTAATAAAAAGAGTTGTATCAACTTTTCCTTTTGAAAAACCATTTTGCAAAAGAAAGTTACTAAGCCATTCATACCAAGCTCTAGGAGCTTGTTTCAAACCATACAAGGCTTTAGTTAATTTAAAAACATGGTTTGGAAACTCATGATTTTCAAAACCAGGAGGTTGCTCAACATATATCTCCTCATCAATAAAACCATTTAGAAAAGCACTTTTAACATCCTTTTGGAAAAGCTTAAAATTCATGTATAATGCATATGCAAGCAAGATTCTAATGGCTTCTAATCTAGCTACAGGGGCAGAGGTTTCATCATAGTCATTGCCCTCCTCTTGGTTATAGCCTTTGGCTACTAACCTAGCTTTATTCCTAGTTATGTTTCCATCCTCATCTAATTTATTTCTAAACACCCATTTGGTGCCTATGAATGGATGGTCCTTTGGCCTAGGAACTAAGATCCAAACCTTATTCCTTTCAAACTAATTGAGCTTCTCTTGCATTGCAAATGCCCAACTCTCATCATTAATGGCCTCATCTATGCTTCTAGGTTCTATTTGAGAAATGAATGCAAGGTTATTACATATATTTCTAAGAGAGGATCTAATTGTTACCCCTTTTGATGTATCACCAATGATTAGGTCTTTAGAATGATCCTTCTTAAATGTCCAATTTTTGGGTAGATCTTGTTGGACTTCTTGATATGGAACTGGTTGACTTTGTTGCTCTTGAAGCTCAACTTGATCAACTCCCAAGTCCTTCAAGGGATCTTCCATGTGTTGATATTGAATTCCACTAGATTGAGGATCTTCAAGAGTCAACTCATTAAGATTACCTACAACATCATCATCACAAGAAATATCCTTTCTAGGACCAAAGGGGTTAGCTTCATCAAATATGACATGCATTGACTCCTAAATAACTAAGGTTCTCTTATTGAAGACTCTATATGCTTTACTAGGTGTAGAGTACTCCAAGAAGATACCTTCATCAGTTTTGGAGCTAAATTTATTTAAATTATCTTTGGTATTCAAAATGAAGCATTTACAACTAAAAACTCTAAAATAACCTATTTTAGGTTTCTTGCCATTCCATAGCTCATAAGGAGTTTTCTTTAAAATAGGTCTAATCAAAACTCTATTTGAAACATAACAAGCCGTATTAATAGCTTTCACCTAAAAATAAGTAGGCAAATTATATTCATTTAACATAGTCCTCCCCATGTCTAAAAGAGTTTTATTTTTTCTTTCAACAACACCATTTTGTTAGGGAGTCCTAGGAGAAGAAAAATTATGAGTGATCCCTAGTGAGTTACAAAACTTATCAAATTTCTCATTTTCAAATTCTCTACCATTATCACTCCTAATAGAAGATATTTGAAAATCTTTTTCATTTTGAACCCTTTTTGAAAATCTCTCAAAAATATCAAAACATTCATCCTTATGAGCAAGGAATGCAACTCAAGTATATCTAGAGTAGTCATAAACAATCACTGAGGCATAATATGCACCATCTAAGCTAGCTATTCTAGTAGGAGCAAACAAATCCATATGCAACAATTGAAGGGGTCTAGAAGTAGATACCTTATGAATAGATTTAAAAGAGCTCTTGACTTGTTTACCCCTTTGGCATGCATTACACACCTTATCCTTTTGAAACTTGATCTTTAGCAGCAAATCAACTAGCTCATCCTTGTTTAAGTTTGCAAGAAGGTCCATACTAGCATGTGCAAGCCTTCTATACCAAGTCTAAGAGTCATCACTAATAGAAACAAAGCACTTAACATCTTTGTTAGACAAAGCATGCAAATCAATAACATAAATATTTTCAATTCTTTCACCAATAAACAACATTTTATTATCACTTGTCCTAGACACAAAGCAAGATTTGGACTTAAAAATAACTTTACAGCCCTTATCACATAATTGACTAACACTAAGCAAATTATGTTTTAAACTATCAACCAAAAGCACTTTGTCAAGAATAGGGGAGTTGTCCTTACCAACCTTACCTATTCCCACAATTTTACCTTTACCATTATCACCAAAAGTCACTTGCCCACCTCCATCTTTCTTTTCAAGTGAAAGGAAGAGATTGGCATTTCTGGTCATGTGTCTTGAACATCCACTATCCAAGTACCACTTGCTTTCAAGTTTTGAGGATTTCAAGCACACCTACACATGACAATTCAATTTACTTTAGGTACCCAAATGTACTTGGGTCCTTGGGGGTTACTAGTTCCATCATTAAAATTAAATATTCTACCATATCCAAGATGGATTTTCCTAATAGCACACCTATAATTGGCGTGACCAAACTTGCCACAATAGTGACAATGACCATTGAACCATCTTATTCTTGGTCTATATGCATGAAAGTGTGAATATGGTCTCATGAGACTATTCTTTTTGTGTCTATTATGTGAATGTGAGCATGAGGCATGGTTAGTGTGATGATAGTTATGAGGCCTAGTAGCATGTTCCCTATGAAGATTTGGCCTAGATACAACTCTCCTAGATGTATATGTCCTATTTACATTTTGTCTAGGAGCATGTTGATGAAATGAAGTCTTTCTAGTTTCATTACGACGAAATTTCTTTAACTCTTGTCCTTTAGGATTGGACACTGGACTAGGCACTTGGGGACTAGGCTTATTAAAACTAGATGCTTTAATAAAGATGGTCTTGGAAGGAGGTGCTTGGGCAAATTTACTATAGCCAAGTCCATACTTGATGCTAGGAGACCTTTGAGAGTCCAAAATTGCATCAAGTTTTTCATTTCTTTTCGCAAATTTAGAAAGAGAAGTTTTTAGCTCAATAATTTCATTCTTCAATTTCTCATTTTCTAATGAGAACTCATTTAAGGATTTTTGCATATCATCCCCTAAAGGTTTATCATCCTTGGTTAAGGTCTCATTTTCCTTCCTCAAACTAACTACTTCCTTTTTCAAGAGCTTATTTTTCTTGTAACTTAGTTCTAGTTCATTATTCATAGCTTTAAGAGCACTAACTAGTTCATCATAGGAAAATTCAACAATATCATCATTTAAAGTTACCTCATTAGAGCTTTCCTCCATTGCCATGAAGCACATGTTGGCAACTTCATCATTCATCTTTTCACCTTTACATCTTGTGGATATTGTACATTCCATGCTTCTTGTTCTTCTTGATTCTTTTTCATCGTCTTCTAAAGCAATTAAGCACATGTCAATCATAGAGTGTTCTTTGAAGCTTTGTTCATGAGCATTATCCACTTGTGGCATTTGCTTCATTTGTTGATGAGAGGAATAGTTTTTGGTGTACTCAACTTCATCAACTTGACAACAATGGTTAGAATTATACATAGAATCAAGAGAATCCCATATATCTTTAGCATTGGAGTATTTAGAAAGTTTAGCATAAGAAAAATCATTTAAAGAAATTCTCAACATATGCATAGCTCTTATATTCAAAGAAAACAAATACTTATCATGCTTACTCCATTCACCCTTTGTCTTTGGCACATGCTCACCATCTACTACTTTGATAGGAATGAAGGGAACACTTTCAATTATATCCCATAAATCCACTTCTTCTAATTTAAGGAAGCAATACATCCTATTCTTCCAATAGAGAAAATCATGTCCATCAAAGAAAGGGGGTTTTACTATCGATTGACCTTCTTGTGCATTGAGGGTTGCCATTGATCTTTGCTCCAAGATGATTAAGTCTTTGAATGGAGACCAGCTCTAATACTACTTGTTGTCCCTTGTAGCAACCCAAGAGGGGGAGTGAATTGGGTTCTAATTGCAAAATTAAAGATTAAAAAAAATTTAAACAAAAAGAAGAGCAAAGGAAGAATGATGACACAAGAGATTTATAGAGGTTCGGCTATCCCAAGCCTACATCCTTTCCTCAAGGCCCTCCTTGAGAGTTAACTCCACTAAAATTCTTCTATGGATGAAGAATAAACCCCTTACAATCACCACAAGAGCAAACCCTTGCTCTTTTATAAATCCCTTTATACTCAAGAGCTATTTAAAGCTCTATCACACTCAAAATTATAATAAGTGCTCACAACAACCTTAAATGAACTCTTAGAACAAAGAATTTATAACTCAAATATCAAATTCTCAACATTAACTATGGTAGCTCAAGTTCTAGAGAGAGAGAATGAAGAAAATCTTTAGAACAAAAAAAATTTCTAAAAGATTGTTGTGTCAAAACTTGTTTCCAGTTATAAATGGTGCCTATTTATAGTTTTTACAAGAAAATAGCCATTGGGGGTGCATTAAATGCAAAACTAGCCATCCAACCACCTAAAGCTCTATTTTATCGAGTTGTAGAAACTCAGGTTCAGCTGTCGGAGTTATTTACTTCAGTTGCCGAAGGTTGAAGCGCCAAAAAATAGCTTTTGAAAAGTCACTTTCGGCTGCTAAAGATCCCACTTTTGGCTGTCGGAGATCCCACTTTCGACTGCCAGAGTGCTCTCTGGACAAAATAACTTTTAATGCTCAAAAACCATGATTTAAAGAGTGAACTTCAGTAGCCGAACTTCCCACTTTTGGCTGTCGAAGTGCTCTCTGGACAGAAAGTGTCAAAAGGGCACTTAGGCTTCGAAAATGCATAACTTTTTGACCGGAACTCGGATTTTCAATCTGTTTGAACCGTTGGAAAGCTAATTTGATAAACTTTTCAATGAAAACACTTTCAAAAACAAATTTGCATTTCTCAAATGCGAAAATTTCACTTTAGTCTCCTTTGGTCAAGAAAAAGTTATAAGTAAAGACACTAAGAAATTAAGAGTTTAAAAAACTCATAACTTTTTAATTTGAACTCGAATTTTTGATCCGTTTGAGCCATTGGAAAGTTAATTCAATGCATTTTGCAACTAAAATGCTTTTCAAAATTAATTTTGCATTTTTGAAAAATTCATTTAATTTTCTCTTGATAAAAAATTAGGTGAAAACTAAGTTGAACAAGATATTCTTAGTACCACCAAGACTTGAGCCAACATAATTAATAAAATGAGATTTGCAAGATATAAAATAAATAAAAGTTACATTGTAGGTTCCCATAAATGTTTGCTTCCTTATGTTGCTCTTCCTTAACCTTGATTTGAAGCAATTTGGCAATTTTGAGTCTATGGCCTCAAACTCAACACAAACACTTTCAAAGTATATTAGTAGCTAATATTTACTTTATAGTCTTATCTAAGCTAATATTTTAATCAATATTGTGAAAAATATGCCATTTACTGATAGGATTACCAATGGAATCTGATTTACAAAATACTATATTCATTGCCATTTCGATTTGCTAATTAGACTATCAATTAGACCTAACCAAAAGGTCAGCTTTGATGGTTCAGAATCAAGATTTAGGTACTGAAATCAGACTACAGGATCCCCTCTAATTTTAATTTAGTTTCAATTTTAATTCTGATATGATTTTGGTTTTGATCAAAATATTTTTTTCGAATTGTTTAAAATAAAATTTTAAGTTTGACTTGAAACAAAATCGATTAATTTCAATATGATTTTAATCCGATTCAAAGTCAATTTTAATCAATTCAGTATTGACCAATTCCTACATAATTTTAATTATAAATTAAATCGATTCAATTTTAATTTAATTTTATTTCTGAATAGGGTCTTAATCAAGTCTACTATCCATGTATTTATTGTAATGAAAAATATAATAAGCAATTCAATTCATGCTTACCTAATTTTGTCAAATTCACCACAAGTCATTGACATGGTAGCAATATTTTAATCAAGTATTTACCATCATTATTAAATTAGTAATCCAACATACAAGATGAAAAGTTAATGACTTCTCAACTACTTTCTCCAAAAAAGGATCTTTCTTAACTAAGCAATAAGCAAGTTAATTTGAATATTTAATAGTTTAGATTTATTTTTAATCTATTATTTTGAATTTGATTTTCATGATTGATATTTAAGAAATAAATTTGAGTATATGTAAGGCAAATATAAAAGAAAATCCTTTAAACTAATAAGGAGAAAGGGAAGGAAGGTCAAGAACCATGGAAGAGAAAGGTAGGGTGAGCTAAAGAGAGGGAAGAAACTATAAAAGGGGGCTGTCACTACACATGTAGTACACGAAAGAAGGAGAGAAGTCAAAACACAGAAGAGGATAATTTAGAAAAGAGCATTTACTATGTTTTGAATGAGGTTTTATAAGGTAAGGGAAGGTTTTTTTAAGATTTGAAAACTGTGGATTTGTGTTTGGAAGAACCTATAGTTTTTTAAAGTAAGATTCTCGAAGTTTAAGTTTTGAATCTCTAAAAATATCTATATTTTAACTCATCAAATTAGTGAATTGAGAATATTTTCTCTTCAAAACCTTTATCTCCTCTTGAACAATAAAAAATTATGAAAGTTTAAAAATCATAAAAAGTTTTATTTTAAAAAAAGTCGAATGCATCATTTAATTCCTGACTTTTATTTAAAAAGTCACTTGGCACCCCACCTTTAGTTACATCCTATTTGACTCCTAAATTTTTATAAAAGTAAAACTATTTAACTCTTGACTTTTGCACGAAAAGTCATTTGACACATTCACTTTTATTTTCATCCCATTTGATATTAAATGTAAGCATTTAACCCTTTGCAATTAGTGATTTGTATTAATGCGCTTTAATGACATTAACGATGGCAAGGGAGCACTCAGACGACATCAACGACAACACTAAAGGCTTTTTTCACTCTCGATGATACGTAATAAGATAGAAACTTCAAGCAGCCATACTAACCATTTCCGATGACCAATGTATTAAGGATAACAGTAAGAATTAGTTTAGATTGTGTTTGTCTTCTTTTTATCATTGTAACCTCTTGTAATTATCTTATCATTGTAACCTCTTATATTTATCTTTTAGTTCTCTTGCATCTGCTGTAATCTTATTTATATCTTGTAAACATAAGTTGTATGTTAAGTATTGAAATATACAGAGTTTTCTTTACCCTTTATGGTATCAGTATCAAAGCCTGTAAGTGTTTAAACAAGCCTCTTTCCTTTTTTAGCATGGCAACACCTTCCTCTTATTCTCTTATTTCATTCAAAACAAATGATGATCTCATCTCTATCAATGCGGTCACACAAATACCTTTGAAACTCACAACAACAAACTACCCATCTTGGAGAGCTCAATTTTATACCTTACTGATAGGTTATGACTTGTTTGGCTGTATAGATGGTACCACACTATGTCCTCCATAAAAAATAACTGATAAAGACAAATTTTAACCAAATTCGACATATTTTCTCTTGGTGCGTCAACATCAATTACTCTTTCATGCTATTATTGCTTCTATCATTAAATCCATAATATATCTCATTGCTTCTACTTAAAGTTCGAAAGATGTTTGGGAAAAGCTTGCCACTCTATTTGCTAATAAATCTTGTTCACGGTTGATGCATCTTAAGGAAAAATTCACTATGTCTCGTGCGACCAAACCAATATTTAAATACCTTCAAACTATCAAGGCAATTGTTGATGATCTTACCCTAATCGATAGTTGCTCTTTAATGATGACATAGCAATCCATGTTCTCAATGGGATTGGCAGTGATTTTAAGGAAATCACAACTGCTATTCATGTTCGAGAAACACCAATTTCTTTTGAAGAATTGCATGACAAACTTATTGATTATGATGATTTTCTTAAGCATGAAACATAAAGGATTGATCAGCAAATTCTTTATGCCCACTTTGTGAAGAAAAACACTGTTAATCGGTATTCAAATTCAGATCGCATGACGCGTGAGTTTAATCCATGAAATCAAAATTTCAAATTGGTTTAGTTAAGGATGGACACCAAACTCACACAATCGCACATGCAATCATTAGACTAATCGCACTTCTCCAATTCATGTCAATTTTGTGATGCCTTTAGTCATATTATTAAGCAGTATAACAAAGCTCGATCACAAGGGTTCAATTTCCCAATTGCTAATGTCTTTGTTGTATCTCCAACACAACATAAGCCTTGGTTGATTAACTCAAGGCTAGTCATCATGTTGATAGACTTTGTGATTTATCAGTTTCATGGGTGTCTAAGAAGTAACGAACAATGGCAAGATCCTCCACTAAAGCTAATATCGTTCATTGGCTGTTGCTTTAGCTAAAATCACATGGCTTGAGTCTCTACCTTAAGAACTTAGTGTTATTCTATCTAAACCCTCCTATCCTTTATTGTGACAATATAGGGACAACTTACCTATGCACAAACCCAGTTTTTCACTCCCACTATGTCCATGAAAAAGTCCAACAAAAGCTTCTTTCAATTTAGCACATCTCTTCTAAGGACTAATGTGCTGATGTTTTAATAAAACCCGTCTCCCGACTAGTTCTTACTCATCTTCATTACAAGATCAATGTCTCTGATGGAACCACCATCTTATGGGGACGTATTAAAGATAACAACAAGAATTAGTTTAGATTATGTTTATCTTCTTGTTATCATTATAACCTTTGTAATTATCTTATTATTGTAACCTCTTGTATTTTTCTTTTAGTTCTCTTTCATCTGCTGTAACCTTATTTATATCTTGTAAACATAAGTTTTATGTCAAGCATTGAAATATACAAAGTTTTCTTTACTCTTCACAATGAAAGCAAGGCATGCACCAATCAAACTCCCTCAGCCTTAACTTCATATTATGATCAAGAGTGCTCAATTTAGTGGAGTTTTTGTGAAGAGAAAATGAGAGGAGAGGGAATTAGAGTAGTTACTATAATTTAATTTTATAATTATACAATTTCAACAATAATATTGTATCATCCTCAATCACGTAATTGAGCCTACATTCATGCATTTTGTTGACGGAGATTTCAAGGTTTTGATAGATATAGTTTTATAAAATCTAGGTGTCAAATCGAATGTAACTATAAGTAAAGGTGCCAAGTGATTTTTCGTGCAAAGTGAAGGTTAAATAGTTACACTTTAATAAAGTTTAAGTTTCAAAATAGAATACTACTAAAGGTGGAGGTGTCAAGTGATTTTTTTAAATAAATATGAGTAGTCAAGAAGATGCTTTTAGCTTTTTAAAAATTGACTTTAATAAACATTATTTTAACTTCTCCCAAATAAAGTTTGAAGTTTTTAATATTTTAACTCAAATCCTATGGGCTCTAGATTTTAGGCTCTTGGCTTCTTGCCAATTAAGCATGAGTTTTGGGGTGAGAGCTTCAGGGCCATAAGAGTTTAAGACACATATTAGCTACAACCTACACACACATATATGGACTTTAAAATTTCTTTTAGTTAGGTTAGTTCAACTTTCTTTAATAGAATTAATTGAATAAAATTGAAATTTTTAATTTTTAATTAATAAATAAAAAATTAAATTAAAAATTAATAAAATTGATTTGATTTTTCAATTAAAGTTAAAGTTTATTCCATTTAATAAAAAGTGTATCTTTAAACTCGTTATGGACCTGTTTTGTAGCGAGAAAAAGAGAAAAGAGAATGGCTAAGAAAGGAAAAAAAAAAAGTAATTCCATTATTTTATTGGAAGAAAAAGGAAGAAGGAAAAAAAATAAAATTTTAATTCCTCTGTTTTGTCAAAAGAAGGAGAAAAAAAAAATTGTGAGAAATTGTATGAAAAATGCTCAAAGAGTATTCTGAACCATTTTGTTTTCTATCCAATTGAGTGAAAACGAGTGGAATCTAATGTTAAATTTTCTGTTTTCCCTCCATGTTATCATTTCTCTACAATAGTTATTTTTAATATAATTTGATTTACTTAATGTGGACACAAGGTATGTGGTTCCAATTCTAGTATGGGATTTGTCTAAGAGTCAGAACCAAATTGAAATTTTGGTACAATTTAGTTTTTCATTGTTTCAATTTTTAATTCTTCGATTCCTATTTAATTCTTAATTCTTAAAATAATTTTATATAATTATTTCTATAAAAAATAATACTTGAGTTAGCATTTAAATTTTGAAATGAGTTATTAATACATAATATATCATATAATATATTTTCATATATAATATATAATTTTAGATTAAGTATATTATATAATATAATAGTATAAATATATCATATAATATATATTTTATTTATTTATTTATTTATTTATTATATAATTTTTAATTATAAGATACAAATATAATTATTAATTAAGCATATATATGTGTTTGTTTAGTAATATACTCTTATAATATTAAGAATTCTAAAATAATTTAATGTATTTATAATTAAAATTATTAAAAAAAATAAAGAAATAAAATATAATATTAAGTTCTATTTAATCTATAATTATATATATATATATAATTATATTAAAAGTATATAATATATATAAAAAATTAAAAAACCATATATATAAATTCTTAATTCAATTTTAACTCAATATGATTCTAGTTCAATTAGAGACCTGAAAATCATACTAATAAAAATGTAATAATTTTCTCTCATCACTTTTTTTTATCAAAATATAAAAAAATAAATTAATTAAATTCTTTAATTTTTTAAAAAAGTTTAAAAAAAATAATTTTTTTATATAAATTTTATTTTTCTTATAATTTCTGTCACTTTTCTTTTTCTGACTTTTATTTCTATAAAACACGCCTAAATTAATAAAAGCATAATCTATCCACACCCACATATATAAGGACGATATGTATTATTTTAATTTTTAAAATTTCTGTTAAGTGTCCCCACAGAAAAATGGTAAGTGGACATAGTCAAAAGTTCCCTAAGGGTAAAATCATATACTCACTAGCCAAGCAGGTTAGTATCCCCCAACTACCTATCAAAGTTGGACTAACAACACTTTCCTTCACCTACCATTCTCACACCGCCCGTTCTTCTCCGTCCTTCCATTTATTAAGTACTCTTTCAATTCACACGCAATTGTCCATAGAGTCTCTTTGCATTCTTTAGCTTCACAACAGAAATAAAGAAGATTAAAAAGAAAAAGAAATTATCTTTTTTTCTATCTCTTTGTTTCAAGTTCTTCGCCTACGGTTTCAACTCCTAATGGCTGACTTGGATCACTCCTCTAGTGATGATGTCTCTGTTGATTCTAGAGGTATTTATTCTGAAATTACTAGTCCTCTGTTCTTTCAGTTTTCAACTCTAGGGGCTGACTTTGATTTCTATTCTTTTGATTTCTTTTATCCATTTGGGATTATTTTTCTTCTCTTCTTACTGGGTTTTGCTTTCTGGTTGCCTCTAGGGGATGAAAATATGAAAATTTTTCTGGGTTTTTGTTTTCCGTTATCAGGTACATGTTAATAATTCTTGTCCTGAAACTACCCGTATGAAATAATAGCTCTTTTTGCTTTCTGTTGGGTTCAAATTGCAGAGGAATCCAGCCAAGATTCTAAGCTTGAATTCTCTGAAGATGAAGAAACCCTTATTACTAGGATGTACAATCTGGTTGGTGAGAGGTGAGTTTTAATGTCTTGTCTTTTTTTCCCCTGTAATTTACCTTCTGGATACATGGATGAGCTCATGTGAAAGAATTCATGATTAATCCTGTAGGTGGTCTCTAATTGCTGGAAGAATTCCTGGAAGAACAGCAGAGGAAATTGAGAAGTACTGGAATTCAAGATACTCTACAAGTCAATAAAAATAATTTTAAAAAAAGCCCAAAAAGATCTCAACGGTGCTGCCTTATTATTTATATAGGGTTATTAGAGCAGCAAAATTTTGGATGATTGTGGCAAAATTGGGAGGACTTTGCAGGCTTTCTTTGGCTAGAAAGAAAAGAGAAGAAAATGAAGTATGGGGTTTTTATGGTAATATATGTTTGTAGAATGATTCTTCATTTTGGTAATGTTGTTTATGTTTGGGAGCTTTTGGCTTCTGTTGTGGTGATTGTAAATGTTTGCGGAATTATTTTTACAAAGTCCGGTAGGGAATATTATGCTATTATATTCACATCATTAGACTTTGTATATAGATTTGTTGAGGCCAAAATTTGAGAATTTATGCACATAAAATCATATCCACACTAAGGGTAAGTTTTGGTTTGACAAATCAATTGAATTGAATCGTTTAGTTTGATTCAATTCAATTTATCAATTTAGATTTCATTTTAATTTTTTTTATATTTATTTTAAATTTAATATTAATTTTAATTTTTTTAATTTTAATTTTAATTTTCAATTAAATAATAATTAATTTAAAAAATAAACTATTCGATTCAATTTTATTGAATTTAAAAAAAATTAAAAATTAAATTAATTTACTAAAAAAAGAAATAAAATTTTAAATTAAATCAATTTACTAAAATTAAATCAATTCGATAAATTTTATTTTCATTTCAAGTAAATTTTGGTTATCCTTAATTGAAACTTATCATGGCTTAGAATTAGGGGTATTGACTATAATTAGAATTTTGATAAAATTGTTTTTTCATTTACTCAAATCCATATTGGACTTTCAATTAGCATATAAATATCGTTAGCTTAATATTTTATTCATTACACATGTTCGTTGTTCAAGAAGGCTAAGGATTTAAACTTTAATAATTTTTTTTTTCATTTTTAAAATTTTTCAAAATAGTAAAAGAAAAGCCTACAACTTTTATTTATTTTCAAAACTTTTCTTAAATAGTAAAATAAATATATGATAAGATATTTGTTATGGTACACAGAAATTTCTTGTGAACATGGACTTGCAAAATAAAAAATAAATGGGGCATAGGTTTATCGGGTATGGTGAGGATCCTCCGATGCTCAAGTTAGAGTTGATATGAGAGAATAGTATATTATATTGATTAGGGAGAAAGAACATATCTCAATAGATGATCTGATATCTTTATATAAAATATAGACAATGAATAGTTATGATAAGTCAATTATATAATTATGTAGATATTATTAGCTAGTATAATTATATGAATTTATTTCTATTTATAATGCATAATTATAGGAATTATTATATTTGACAATGCAACCAGTATTGCTAATCTTTAATCAAAATTCTTTTCTTTTATTAAGTGTGACTTACAATGGTTGAACCAACTGAAGGAATCTAATGGTTGAGCCATTAAATGTAATTAGAGTCATGGACTATGTAAAAATCTGAGTTACTGAATTAATTATATATATATTTTGAGGAGTTATATCATTAGTTCCCCCCTCGAGTACGAATCTTTAGGTTCGTTTACATGTCGAAGCTTTGGTCATCGCCTTAATTTTTATTTTGAGTGCAGACTATCATCTTAATAAACTTGATAATGGTAGAATTTTCATCTTAAAGTGAATTTGCACCTTCGATTTGCTTAGTTTGGTAAACTATTCCTTAGGTGAACTTGCACCTTTAATTTGCTTACTTAATGAGTTATCATTTTAGATGGGGCAAGTACCTTTATTTTAACGTCACAAACTATTGTCGTAGATAGGTTAAGCACCTTTGTTTTAGCGTGCTGGACTATCGTCGTAGATGGGTTAAGCACTTATATTTTATTTAACCTGATGAATTATGTCATGGATGGACTAAACAACTTTAAATTTTTTTAGTCTGGTGGATTATTGCGATAGATAGGTTAAGCACCCTTTATTTTAGTTTGTTGGACTATCATTGTGAATGAGTTAAGTACACTTAGATTTTTTGGCCTCACGAACTATTGCTATGAATGGACTAAGCACCATTTCTTTATGAAGATAACTCCATATGCTATATGTTGTGAATTTATTTTATATTTCATTAATTGAAGGCTTATGATCAAAGGCGATATTGAGATATAAAAACTGAAGTGTTGAATTCTTGAAGGTATTTTAGGTGCTCCTACAATTTGCCATTTAAAATAGTATTGGACTAAATAATTTTAATCCAATTAAAAGTATAAAAATTGCTTTAAATTAATTCTGAAGACTACTCTCTAAAATGAGTACTAAATTAATATTTTAATTCAGCTCACACAATAAGTCCTTTAAGGAGTCAAAGTAAAATCACAAATAAAATTGGAAATAAATAAATAAAATAGAAATAATGACATGTTATGGGCCATTAATGCAGGCGTACTATGGTGAGATAATCACACTCTTGCCTACTCTATTTAACGAGTACTATCAAACATCATTAATTATTTAAAGTTTATCTCGTTATTCTTTTAATAAAACCATGGGCAAGAGTAACAATGGTAACTTGATAAAAAATTTAATTCAACGAACGCCCATTAAGCAAAGGCAGTTGTTGTAATTTGTTAACGTAATATGGCAATTTAGTCGATCAAAGTTAAGCAAAGCACTTTCAAAAAAAGTGATGGCAATCTATGTAAATTTTGATAAAATCAATGGTAGCCAAACAATATTCTAATTATAGTGGTAATATTATAAATATGAGCCAAATTTCACTTAGCACATGGATGGTAATTTCAGACAAATTCATGCAAGAGTGTTGATGGCTACTTTGTAAATTTAAACAAATTTTATGTAGCAAAAGGACAAATGGCGTGCATGCATATAATGTTAACCCTATGTAGCACAAATTTAATGGTGATTTATAAATAAAGCAAATCAAAATGCAATGCAGGAGATGAGGTGGCTTCATGAATTCATGATAATTTTCTTAAAAATCTAGTGTAGTTGAGCCCTAGACTTCTTGTAAATTTAAATCATAATAAAGTCAACATGGACATGCTTAGTAATGGCCACTCGCTTTGTGTGATTACGGTGAAAACTAACTCAGCTAATAACCAGGGGCTTTCAACATAATAATATGAAAAAGCAAGAAAACTTTGATACAATCTGTAATTTTTTTTTAAGGCTAAAATATGTTGTGCGGAGCCAAAGTCTCGCACGCCAAGCGAGAATGACGACATGCTTGGAGATTTTTTTTTTTGGAAGAAAACAAACTTTTAATTAATCAACAAAAAGGAAGACGCATCTAAATCTAATTCTTTTCTGAGTTTAAACAACCAATTTTTATGAAGAACAATGATTTGCACAGATAATCTTGTTTAATATCTAAAATCAATATTTTTATAGGTTTCAGAATCCATAGAGTCGAAGTAGACCTCACATTGACAAAAAATAATTGGTAAATCTCACATGGATAAAATTGGATAAAAGAAGAAATATAGCAAACAAACCTCAAAACATAACAGAATTTTTCAGCAACGATGATTATTTGTTTAACCGGATTGTCACAAACTATAAGCCATCCATTTGTTTGGTTTATCCTTCCATTTTGACTTCAGAATATGAAAAATAAAAAGGTGGCCGAGGTAAATTATTTTTCTGGCTGAAATAAAGAGGGAGAGACAACTTTCTATGTTGATTTCCACAGACAGCGCTACCTTTGCTGTCTATGGAAATTTCATATGGGTATTGGCTACAAAACAAAAAATAAATAGGTCAAAGGTCCATTGGTTATGGATTCAGTGAACACCCTCTGACACTCAAGTTAGAGCTGCTGATATGAGATAATAGTGTATTAAATTGATTAGGGAGAAAGAATATACCTTTATAGATAATTTAATATCCTTATATAGAATATGGATAATGAATAGTTATGATAAATTAACTATGTAATTATGTAGATATTATTAGTTAGCATAATTATAAGAATTTATTTCTATTTATAATGCATAATTATAGGGATTGCTATATTTGGCAATCCTATCAATGTTATCTTTAATCAAGATTATTTCATTCTTATTGAGTGTGTCTTACAATGGTTAAACCGAATGAACGAATCTCATGGTTGAATCATTAAATATCATTAGACTCATAGACTATCTAAAAACCTGAGTTACTGTATTAATTATACATATTTTGAGGAGTTATATCAATATTGAAATTTTAAATTATGATAATTTTTTTTTCTTTTATTTATATATGGCAAGTTTTCTCCTCGGATTACAAATTTATGTCAAGTAATAATTTTTTTACAAAAATAATTTAAGTAATACTCAATTATTTATATAGCCTTCCTCTGGCCAGATTATATACGGATTATATATATATGGCAACTAGAAATGCATGATCATAGATTTGAGCTTGCTCTCCTGATAAAGTGTTTATGGATTAAGCGATTCAAGTAGGATTAACTCTAATATGTATATATGTAATGGCTATGATGGGTATATGGGTAACTTCAAATTATCTTTTTATGTAAATATAGGATATTTTATTTGTTTGATGCTATATGTGTATTTTTTATTCTAAAACTGCATTAGTCTTAGGTATTTCTAAAAATTTTAATCATAACAATATCTAAATTTTTAAGTTGAATGCTCACTTCAATTCAAAAATATTTTTTCTACATAATCAGGGGAGTCAAAGGCGAACATAGGGTTAAACATAGAGGGCCAAATTTAAAGAATATATAATTATTATAATTAATAAAAATTTATAAATTACATATATAAAACAATATAATTTACATCATTTTTTAAATTCGGGTTTAATTATTTGACAATTTACATTATTACCCTTGTGTTAAAGTGTTAGCTAATGTGAAAATTTTTTTTATTGATTATATGGCATGTGAGTCCCACATAATAAAATTAAAATGTTCCAAATGGAGTGCCATGTTAGCTCTGGCACATTCTCCCTAAAAATAAATTTAAAAATCAAATAAAATTTTAATTAATTTTGAATAATTGAATTATTGTACCAAATTAAAACTTTTAGATTAAAATGCGAATTAGCAAAAAAGTTAAGATTTTCTTTTTATAATTAGACCTTTAGAATAATATGAAAATCGAGTAATATTATTGACTTAAACTAAAATTGAAAGACTATGGATAAAATTAACTTTATTTTAGTTCATTCCATAAACTAAACATAATTCTTTAAAAGTTTGTATTTTGGACCATTCAATATCGATAAATTACTTAATTTATAAAGCAAGGCATGAAGAACCATCCTACATTAAGAAAATACTTTAACCGTGATCTATCATTTACAATCCTAAAAGTATTTACTAAAGAAGTTTACTTATCTTCCTAATTCATTGTTCTTTAGCCCGGCAAATAACAACTTAATCATGCATTCCTTAACCAATGATAACTACTCAATTTTTTAAAATCACTTTTTATTTATTAATAGCCTTATTCAATTCATGCATATCTAATATTCTTGCCAAACTACTATGCTGTGGTTACAATATATACATGATTTAGAAAAAAAGAAAATGAGGGGGCCAGAGTCCCTCCCAACATATATCTAATTTGTATTTTTTTTCTCAGAGGGTTGTTGTTTTTATTATAGGCTGTAAGTATGTATTTTTATACTTGTTAAAATTCCACAGTGACGCTACTTGTATTATATGTATATAGCTGTGGATGGTTGCATGAATTTGAGAGTTGAGTTGGGTTCCCATGATTATAATATGTTTTTTACAGGTTGAGTCCGATTCCCCTGATTAATGTTTTGATTTTATGATTCTTATGTCGGGTTTGGTTATATTGAACTTACTACGAATTTTGAAACCTTGCGTCGACCCAAATCTTGATACTGATTTTATCCATAAATAACTACTGTTTTTGAATTTGGTGATATCTTCTATTAGTTTTTGTAATCATTAGAAACACAAATTTCATTTTTTTATTTTATCCAAAGTTGCGAAGGAAACGCTCACTATGGTCATTTCAAATGTTGTAGCAGAATAAGCATTTAGCACGGGCAGAAAAATATTGATGATTAGAATCGTTTGAGTCACAAACATGTATTCATGATTAGAACGAAACTTGCATATAGGCCAAAAAATAATTATTGAGACTTTCAACGATAACTTTACAAATTATAACACAACTAGGATGGATTGAGGATTAAGGTAAGTAGGAAACTATTGTAAAGGTAACACAAATTATAATAAAACTTAATTTTCTTACTTTTATGTAACACAATTTGATTTTTTTAAATGTAATTTTGATGAATTTAAAATTGAATCGAAATTAAAACTGCTCTTTACCATTAAAACACCATCAATCAAAATTGTGACCGAATTAACCTTTAAAAAATTGAAACCTAATGATTCAGTTTAGAATTTTAGATCTATTTCAGCCACGACTGAAACCGAATCATGGCCAAATATGAGCCTTGTTTGATTGAGGGCAAGTGAATTAAAGGGTAAAACTCTTTTCGAAAAGTGTAAAAAATTCTCTTGTTTGATTTTAATTATCAAATCAATTTTTATGAAAGTAGTCCATTCTATTTTTCATTTTTAATTAATGTAAGGGTAGTAATTTATCTAGAAGGGAATTAATAAGTTGCATTTTCCTAATTGAATGTAATATAATTTATCAATTTATCATTTAATTTATTATATTTTATATTGTATTATGAGTATTATTATTTTTTTTTATAACTTACTAGTAAATTTACTTCTAGAAAATTAATTTGTATATTAGATACATTTATATTATATTTTTTTTAAGAAGTAAAATTTTTAAAAGTGTATTTTCCAAGCAATAGAGTATTTTGGAGCAATTATCATTGGGAGGCATAAGAACTGAGAAAGGCTTTCTCTAAATTTATGTGGTTATTTTATTTCAATTTAATTTTAATTTATTAAAATAAAATTTCTCAATTTTAATTTTATTTAAGAAAAAGTTTTCTTGACCTGCGCTAATAAGTTTTTAAGTTAAAAATAATAAAATTATCTCTTTCTCCTCTTTTTCTTTTTTTTTTTCTTACATTAATGATATACATATAATTTAAATAATAATAAAATTTACTATTAAATTAATTTTTGTTCAAAATTTTTGCTTAATTAATTTTATTTATATAAATTTTCTTTTTTTTTAAGTACCTTTTTAAATTAATTTATGGTAAAATTATTTTAGAAATATATATTTTTTATTTTTTATACATAAATTAATGGTAGTTTGTGTAATTACTTTATTTAAAATATAGTAACATTATGTTATTTAAAAAAAATTAAAATTTACTGATGCTATCAATAAAATAAACTGAGTAACACTAAATTTTCGATTAATTCTATTTTTAATATAAGAATATAGTTATTTAACTAAACTCAACTCAACTAAGCCTTTATCCCAAAAATTTGGGGTCGGCTATATGGATTCGCTTTATCCACTCTAAACAATTTTGAGTTAAATCCTCAGAAATGTGTAATGTTTTATAGGTCATGTTGTACTACTCTCTTCCAAGTCAATTTAGGTCTATCACTTTTTTTCTTTCCATCCTCTAACCTAATGTGCTCTACTTGTCTAACTGGAGCCTCCGTAGGTCTACGCTTCACCTGACCAAATCACCTCAATCTCCTTTCTCTCAACTTATCCTCAATTGGCACCACTCCTACCTTTTCTCTAATACTCTCATTATGGACTTTATCTAATCTAGTATGGTCACTCATCCACCTTAACATTCTCATCTCTAGAACTTTTATTTTAGACACATACGACTCCTTCAATGCCCAACACTCATTACCATATAACATAGCCGGTCGTATGGCTGTACGATAAAATTTTCCTTTTAACTTATTTGGAATCTTGCGATCACATAAAACTCCCATGGCACGTCTCCACTTCAACCATCCGGCTTTAATCCTATGACTAACTTCCTCCTCACATCCCCCATCTACTTAAAGGACTGAGCCGAGATATTTAAAGTGATTACTTTGGGACAGTACCACTCCATCCAAACTAACTCTTTTCCTATCACCAGTTTGACCTTCACTGAACTTGCAATGCATGTATTCTGTCTTCGTTCTACTTAACTTAAAGCCCATTGACTCTAAAGTACTTCTCCAAAGCTTTAGCTTTCTATTGACTCCTTCTCGCGTCTCATCTATCAGAACAATATCATCCGCAAACATCATGCACTAAGGAATACTCTCTTGTATATGTTTCTTCAATTCATCTAAAACTAATATAAAAAGGTAAGGGCTTATAGTTGATCCTTGGTGTAATCCAATTGAGATCAGAAAATCTCTTGTGCCCCCTCTCACTGTGCGCACAATAGTAGTTGCTCCTTCATACATATCTTTCAACACTTGTATGTACCTAATAGATACCCTCTTTTGTTTTAACACACTCCATAAGACATCTCTTGAAATACTATCATAAGCCTTCTCCAAATCAATAAAAACCATATGTAGATCTTTTTTCACATCTCTATATTTCTCCATCAAGCTTCTAATGAGAAAGATCGCTTCCATAGTTGAACGACCGAGCATGAAGCCAAATTGATTGAGGGAGATAGAAGTATCATGACATAGTCGATGCTCCACAACTCTCTTCCACAACTTCATAGTATGGCTTATGAGTTTAATTCCCCTATAGTTTGAGCAACTCTGCATCTCTCCCTTATTTTTAAAAGTAGGTACTAAAATACTCCTCCTCCATTCATCAGGCATTTTCTTTGAGTTTAGAATCTTATTAAATAATTTAGTTAACCATGCCACTCCCATATCTCCCAAACACTTCCACACTTCAATTGGTATTCCATTGGGTCTACAGGCTTTACCCACTTTTATTCTCTTAAGTGCTTCATTTACTTCTAAAGATCTAATCCTTCTAGTATAATTCACATTCTTTTCTATTGTTTTATAGTCTATATTCACTCTATTACCATTTTGACTATTATTAAAAAGATCATTAAAATAATTTTTCCATCTTTCTTTAATGTCCTTATCTTTCACCAATACTTTTTCTTCTTTATCCTTAATGCACCTAACTTGATTGAGATCTTGACATTTCCTTTCTCTCCTCCTTGCTAATCTATAAATATCTTTCTCCTCTTCTTTAGTTTCAAGTTTCTCATATAACTTTTCAAAGGCCTGTGCTCTTGCTTGACTAACTGCCTTTTTTGTCTCTTTCTTTATTATCTTGTACTGTTCATATGCCTCATTATTATCACATTTAGGTAATTTCTTATACCATTCCCTTTTTCTCTTCATTGCCTTTTGTACTTCCTTATTCCACCACCATCTCTCTTTTGAGGGTGGTCCATGTCCTTTAGACTCTCCAAGTACTTTTCTAGCTACTTCTCTAATATTTGATGCCATCTGTATCCACATATCATTGGCCTTCATATCCAGCTTCCATGCTTCGAACTCGAGAAGCTCATTTTTGAACTTCACTTACTTTACTCCTTTGAACTCCCACCACTTTGTTCAAGCTACACTATTTCTTCTGACCTTACTTGAATTGTTCCTAAACTTGATATCCAAGACCACTAACCGATGTTGACTTATTAAAGTCTCTCCTGGAATGACCTTGCAATCCTTGCATAGAGCTCTATTTGTCTTTCTAGTTAAGAGGAAGTCGATCTGGTTTCTATGTTGCCCACTTTTGAAAGTCACTAAATGTGACTCTCTTTTTATAAAGTAGGTATTTGCTAGTATTAGGTCGTATGCCATAGCAAAATCTAGGATGCTTTTTCCCTCCTCATTTCGACTGCCAAAACCAAAACCTCCATGAACATTCTCATAACCTTCCCTATCACTTCCTACATGTCCATTCAAATCTCCACCAATGAAAATATTCTCTTCATTCGGTATGCTTTGCATTAAATCATCCATATCTTCCCAAAATCTTTGTTTACTCTCACTATCTAGTCCTATTTGTGGGGCATAAGCACTAACTACATTTATTGTTTCTCCTTCTAGTACTAGTTTTACTAGTATAATTCTATGTCCTACTCTTTTTCACAGCTATTACAGCGTCTTTCAATGTTCTATCTATGATTATGCCCACTCCATTCTTGTTTCTCTCATTTCTGGTAAACCACAGTTTGTACCCTGAACTACCTACTTCCTTGCTTTTCTCTCCTACCCATTTAGTCTCTTGAATGCAAGCAATATTTACCCTTCTCCTTTCCAAGGTATCCACAAGCTCCATTAATTTTCCTGTAAGTGATCCAACATTCCTGTAAGTTATTTAACTAAAATATGAAAATAATTCAATAAAAAAATAAATAAAATGAAAATGCAAAAAGTGACTGATAGCTCCTTATAGTAAAGACTTGTGACTTTAACTGTATAAAAGAGTGTAAATTGTTTATTTGGATGAGTTTATATAGAGAATGTATGTTGATTTTATATTAATTAACTATAATATAATATTAATTTTTATTTGATTATTTTAATTTAATTCATAATTTATGTCAATTTAACTCTTTTTTTTATAAAAAAAAATTTAATTTTGTCGTGCTTAATATAGTGAGAAAAGTAAAATAAACATTAAAAATAATAAAATTCGTGAATTGATTCCAATAACTCTTAAAAGAAATAATATAAATAATAGAGTAAATTAAAAGAGGATTTAAGAGTAATTAGATGAAAAGAGAATACTTGGCGAGAAGTTTGGTGAGAAGAAAAAGGTATGGTGTGTGTCAAATGACAGAAAGTATCAAATATTTATGGTCAGAGATATAGAGAAAATTCAGATCAGATTAGAAAAAAGTTATTCTTTAATTGAAAGAATTTTAACGTTGCTATTTAAAATATTAAAACTCTAAAGCATTAGCCAAATAAGCAGGGACGGAGCTACATTAGAGCCAAATGGGTCATTTGGCCCCCTTGAAATTTTCAAAAAAAAGGGACTTATTTGTAATTTGCAACTTGTAGTTGTATTGGAATTGAACACATGCTACAAACGTCAATGACGCAACCTCAACACAATTTCAACTGAAGGGAGGTGTTTATATATATATATATATATATATATATATATATATATATATCTTTATTCAAAGAGATTGTTAGCAAGTGGTGCCAGGTGGTGGTATTTCAATCATCAAATGCACTTTAGAAGTCATTGAAAAGCATAATAGCATCATCAAGCTTCATCTGTAAGCACTCCATCAGAACTCCTTTTTTCTAAGTTTCTCATATTTATCAATCATCGGCTCCTCATGTTTATTAGTTGGCAAATTTACAATCTCCTTTTATTGTTCTAGCTCATACACCACCCGAAGACTCAAATTTACAATCTCCTTTTATGAGAAATAGGAGATTATCTTGATTATGTCATTGATGAAAAGCTCTCATGAATCATGAGATACTTTACAATTTATGAGATGTGTTATACCTACCACCATTTACAAAAATCCTAGCTATTATTGGAAGCTAAAAATCTATTCTTCAGGCTTTAGGACTTCGGTTATGACATAGCTCTAGAGCGAAATGAACTAGTCTATGGTGTAGGACATTTGTGGCAGCTTTGTGTTAGTAGTAAAATATTGGAATGAAAGATAACAAAGCCCCCTAATGATCTTAACTTGGGAGATAGTAGTAGTAAAATGAATTCTGCTCAGTATCGTAAACCATTTTAAATTATAATTAACTCTCCAAAACGTTTTGTTTAGCAATTGAATTGAATATATACACGTGCGCGCTTATTTTTAAAGATGATATATTTTTAATTGGGCCCCCCTAATTAAAAATTCTGCCTTCGTCACTGCAAAGTTTGCAGTTCCTCTCAAATCAATGGCCTTAATAACTATAAGTTTTTTTTAATAACCATAAATTATTTTTTTTATAATAATAATAATAATATATTATTCTTAATTTTTTTATGATTTAATGAAATATTAAACGTATTGGTAAATATTAACAACTGTTTAAGAAATAAGAAAAATTTTAATGTTGTCCTTTCTTTTTTTTTCTTAAATAATTTAAAAATTAATATATATAACATGTTTAAAAAAAATTTAATCATTTATTTCCTATAAAAATTTAAATATCCCCTGATATTTGGTTCTAATTTGGAGCAAATATTTTAAACCTTCAGTAATTATAATAACTGGAGAGTCATAATAATATTCGTTAAATTTTGAAATTAAACATCTTAGGTTGACAAATTATCAATAATTAAATACTAAATTTAATTATAATAAATGTGTTTAAAAAAACTCCGCTAAATAGTTTTGAATTTCCTTTAAAGGAAAAATTGTCATTAATAAATGCAATTTAAAATTGTCACTCGGTATAAACATAATAGATTTGAAAGCCTATGTGGCAGCACCAAGGGAAAACATATATATTGTCAAGACTTGATTCTATGGGCCAGACCGGCACTAGAACCTAGGCTGGCATAAAGCTCTCGAGGCTCGTAGTAAACCTCATTATTCCCAAACCCATAATCGGGGTAAAAATTAAGGCCCAACATGTAAATAAAATAAAATATTATATTTTTATTTAGGCCAACCCAACCCGAGAGCCATAAAAAATTAAAACTAGGGAAGCTCAGCTCAACTCTGATACCCATCATGCATAAACTATTTAATATTATAAAATTTTTTTATTAATTAATATCATAAGTTCATATCCCAATGTCACAGTGGAGTTCTAATTATTAAACAAATAAATAAATAAACAAATAAATAGATGCAAGAAACTATTAACTAAGAAGCATAACCTGCGGAGAAAAATATAGGTAAGACTTGAAAAAATTAAACTCGCTCCTCTTGCAATCCAAGAAAAAATATTGAACATGAATGAACATTCAACTCGCAGAGTTTAGATATTGATTATTAGTGCAATTTCTATAACTTTCTAAAATTAGTGCAATTCTACCATGAAATGCACATCCATCATATATAACAATTAATTCACCCAATATTCATACGAAAAGTTAATTTGAAGCTACTCACACACCCAGTGTATCACATTAGCATATATATATATATAGGAGCTAATCCCCTATACAGCTCTTTTAATTCCAATACCTGCCAGTGATGTCAATTTAAGCCAGACTTTCTCTCAATAATTCAATTATGGGAGTCAGCGAGATCAACTCAAAGCCTTACTCACCCCGAATTATCCATATATAAGGATCGGGTCCTAACAAGTCAAGCTCCAGCCGCAACTACCCATCCTACCCATATCCATATTTATACCATACTCACGCAAACACATACACAGAGCTCTAAAGTATCCTCAAGGTGACAATCACAAATAAATAACAATAATTAAATATGTAGCATCCAAAATATCCCTAATATATTAACTATTTATGTGCATAATTAAATATTTATAAAATGCATGAGCATGTCAGATATGTAATTAATATTGAAATTACAAGAATAATCAATATCCAACTCACAGACTGGTTGACTAGATTGCAGCTGGTCCGGCTAGAAGGAAAAGAAAAGCTGGCAGGCACCGATTACCTAAATAGACACATTGACCCCTATCAAATTTACTGACATAAATAATTAATTAATTTAATCAAAGAAGCAAAAATAATTTTCTAAGGTTTTGTTAGAATTTTAACAGAGTCTTCCCTATAATTGGACCTAACCCTCCTACAAGAAAATGTAATATCAACAACACGCAAGAAACCTAATCTAGGTCCACAACAATAATTATAATATTCATCTGGAGCCTACAAGAAACCTAATCTAGGTCCAATCCTCCAAACTCTAGCTCAGGTCTCTAACTCTTTTACATTCTAAATATTTATTTTTTGCACTTTAAAAATTATAAAAATATTTATGGAAGTCCTCTACATCTTTTTTATATTAATTAAAGTCATTTTACTTAATTTTACTAGGTCAAGAATATTTTACAGATTTAACTAGCTAACTTCACTAAGGTAAAAATTACACAACTTAAGTTTGGGACTACCTTTATAAATTCTACTACTTGGAATGTGTTCGGCACATTTGAAAATGCTGAGATCAACTGTAATATTGACTATGTTTTGGGACGGGCCACCGAGCAGCTAGATCAGTTGAAAACTCGATCTCGGGCATCGGTAGGCTATCACTAATCCGATCGCACCTAAACGAAGCCTAAAAATTGTTAATGATTATCATATAAATATATTTAATTTTTGGAATCAAAAAGTTAAAAATCTCATCAAGCGATCTGGACCTTCCGATGATCTCCTTTTTCAAGCGATATCTGATTGAAGCAGGATTAGTCTCATCTTAAAGGTTTTGTTGCCCTGAGTTCAATAGTGATCTCGGATCGTCGATCCAATATTCAGATCATCCTAGATCTAATTATAAAAATTAAAAAACTCAAAACTTCTCTCCTCCATAACTTTCTCCTGCGACCACCATTTGCTGCAAAATTAGTATCAAAAGAAAGCTCTTGGAATAAGCTTTCCAACTCCACTAGAATCGCCTTGATCGGACGTCGGATGAAGCTGAAATTATGCTAGGAAGCTGTTGCCCTTGTATGCGCATTTTTCTCTCTTCTCCCTCATTTGCCACCGCTTCTAGTGCTGCTTCGGCTAGTAGGCTACTCACTGGTGTCACCCAGGGTGGTGGCGTGCCTCACCTGCCATCGGTGGTGGGTGGTGTCTCGTCGGCAGCTACAAACGAGGGGGGGGGGGAAGAGAGTTACAGGAGGGAGAGGAAGAAGGTGAGGGGAGAGAGAGAGAGAGAGAGAGAGAGAGAGAGAGAGGGAGAGAGAGAGAGAGAGATAGTTTTTTATTTTTTAATTCCCTGCACTGCAACACGCTGCTTAATTAACTTTTAAAATATATAATATTTTATTAAAATATCTTTATTAAACCCCAATTAAAATAATATTAAAATATCATTAATATTTAAAATAAACTCTTGCTTAATAAATTAATTAAACATAATAATAGTATTACTAATAATGGTAGTAATTATACTAAATTTAAAAAAATCAAAACATAAAACTATAATATAAATTCAATAAGCCAAAAGATTAAATCCAAAACTTCATAATAATCTTATAAAATATATAAAAATAATGAAATAATATTAAAATAATATTTAAATATAATATATAAAAATGTAAAAATTATATTTTAAAATTCAGGTTGTTACAATATTCCTCCCTTAAGAAAAATTTGTCCTCAAATTTACGAACAAACAGGGTATAAGGAAAGGAAAGTTCTTAGAACAAGTGCGAGCATTTCTTCTCCAGCTATGCAGAGATGGTTAAAAACACTTTACTTGTAACTGTCCCTACTGTAGCATGCTAGCTACCATTCTCCATTTGAAACTAAGCCATTGTGTTTGAGTAGTTGTTGATCTTTTTCTGATATCTCTAGTGCTTACTATGCTTCCACTGCACTCAGATATGGCATATAGCAATACTAGTCTTGGTTCCCTTCTATTACCAATCTCTATGGTGCAAAGATGTGACTCATACTGTCTGCTTTACAAAGTTTCATGAAATGCCCTTCTGAAATAACTACTTTTGCATGTACCTTATCCAAGATCATTACTGATTCTATTGGCCATTGAAACTTTAGTAAGACTTTCTTCGTGCTAAAAGCACATGTACTTATTAATTCCATGATATTGTGAACTTCCCACTTACTTCGTGCCACTAACAAGGTCCTTGTACTAACTCCTACCTATCTCATAAGTAATCAGCTATATAGAGCTCTATCCAATTGCCAAACATTCCTTACACCATCCATCGACATCAGAAAGTGAACTGGTCTCTCATCTGTCATGAAAAAAGTTTAAGTATTCTCTAGCCACCCACTTAACACTACTTATCATAACCCACTTCTTTCCTGAGAAAAGAGTTCCTTGAGTTCTGCTTGCAATTTTTACGATCAGACATACTTTGTGACAGCCCTTACCCGTCTACAGTGTAGCCGAGTAAGATATGCCACACAGTGTACCGGAACACCATATTTTATCTCAATTATTTTTATCCTTCCTTAATTTATTTCTTCATGGCTATGAAGTGCAATTTGTGAAATTTAACTCATTTAAGTCATTTATTGAAATTTTTAAATTCATTTGAGGTTTCGAAAATTTTATAGAAAATCCGGCAGAGTACCGGCTAAAAATGGAGAAAACAGTTCTCCGAAACCTGTGAAAAACACTTCCAATAGTCATTCTAATCCATAACTCCCAATTATCACATCAATTTTCAACAATTTCTCAATAATTCTTCCATTTGTCATTCATTCATTTAACATCATAATCATGTACATTTCATTTATAAACACAAATTTACAAATACTGACATTCATACCAAATTATATTACATAAGTTTCAATTTATACAAGAGAAAATAAAAGTTTGATTACAAACAGTACAAACAGTATAAAATACCAAAATGGGACCTAGTGTACTACCAATGCACTATAGCCTATGAGGTGACACGGATATTATGCATAACTATGAACGGCCTCACCCAGTCTGTGGTCTACTGGGCTCTCTGTCCAAATCTTTAGTACCTAGGCATTGCAAAAGCGACGCGCTAAGCATAAAGCTTAGTGGTGTCAATAATAAAAAAAAATATAATATGCAAATAAAAGTAAAAATTTCTTAGTTATTGTGCTTATAAGAAATAAATAATTACTAACTTATTATTTAGTCGAAGGCTAATTACATCTTATGATATTAACTCTTTCTAGGATTTTATTAATCGTTTTCTTAATGATTTTGAATCTCTTTTTATTGTAATCATTCTTGTTCTTTATCTTGGTATTTAATCTCCTTACTTCCTTTAATAATCAATTCAATTACATTTATACTTTTTCATGTCCAAGTAACCTATACAAATTGACTGGGCTGAATAAACAGGTAAACTAGCACTGGGTACTAGGTACCTTAGGCCATCACACCATCGATCACAATGTGTCTCTCGGTGTACAGACAGAATGGCTAATAAGCCATAAAAGCAATATGGCATAAAGCCAAGTATAACATCATAATCAGTATAGCCATAGGCTATCATATCACATAATGGCATGAAACCATACGCAGTACTACTATCAGAACCCTATTGGCATGCCAACCTATCCAAACCAATCACACTAGACCTACTAGGGCATATTACAAAGTTATTTCTTGAATATTTGTACTTAATATGTGAGGTTACTATTCATTTAGTCATTTAAGTCAAAATATTGACTTTCTCATATATAATAGTTACATGAGTTTTAATCACATAGATTTACCACATTTTGATTCCCAAAAGTGTTGGCATTGGTTGCCAATTCCATTTCAAAGCTTAGAGTTAGTTATTTAAAATTTTCAGATTTCAAGTACTTGATTTACTATTCCATTGGTCAATTTTACAGTAAGAATTTGGAAATATTGTCTTCATGAAAGTTGTTCCTTTATGTATATTTTTTAATTTCCTTTTTGAATCACTCCATTTGGAGTTTTCTAGCTCAAGATATGCCACTTTGAGCAAGGCTGGCCGAATTGGTATCTACCCAGAAATTTTGAGCAGAATACCATTCTGGCAGCTTGGTGTCCTGATTTTTGCTGGGCAATTTCTTTAGGTTCTGGTCAAAAATTGAAGTTGTGTTCTCCATATAAGTTGTCCTAAATTGTCTAAGATTTTTATTGATATAAATTTCAGGTCAGTTGGACCTTTCTACACTGAGTTATGACAAAATGAATGAACACTGTTCATTTGGTCATTTTGCCCAGGCAGAATTGCTGCTACCCGGATTTGGTCAATTTTTCGGGCCACTTAGTTTGGTTTTCTGGGACAGGTTCCTTCACCAAAGTTGTTGCATTTTGTGTGTAATTTAACCTCCAATTAGCCTTACACCAATTGGAGTTACGTAACTTGAGTTATAACCCCAAGAGCACACTAGACTCAAAGGGTCCATAATGCACACTTAAGGCAGTCTAATTCTTTTCATTAGTTAATGTCACCAATCACTCCATTTTCAATTCAAACTACTCCAAATGGTCACTAAATAACCATTACAACATCATTTTGTGTTCAATTGCATCTACCCCCATATTTGAGTTTCAAACCCTAGCCCTAAAATTCCAAAGTTTTAAATTCTTGCACTAAACTCATAAAATAATGTTTTAAGTGATACAATCATATCAAGGGCAGCCTATTCACTCATTTAAATCAAAGAAATTCATCACAACCCTAAGATAACCATGGCTACCAAAATTTGTAGAAAATTTTCATGCAAATTTTGTTTAATTCTACTAAATTTTCTCACTCAATTCCTACTCCACATAAGGTATATACAAAATTTTTTGAAGGAATTGGCACTAACCTTGACTTAGTCACTTTCTAAAACTTCAAAACTTCACTTTCTTCCTTTCTTTTTGCTGTCCAAAGCTTGCTCTAGGTATGAGGATAAGTTTTTGTGAAGGGAGTAAGAGATTTTATGGTGAAATGGTGTGGGAATCAAAGCTTTGAATGAAGAAATCAGTGGAGGAAAGAAATAAGTTGGTTTCAGCTAGCTAATGGGAGGAGGAAGACAACTGATTTTCTTGTAAATTTTATCTCTTTTTATTAGTTTATTAAGTGGTTGTCTAAACGTGATTGCTAGAAATTTTTAAATGACATCATTATGATGTCATAATTAGATATTTAATTCATTTTCTTTTTTTTTCTTTTCTATTCATTTTTAATTAAATTTTTAGCAATATTTATTCACATTTGATATCATAATAATTATTTACTTAATTGGACAAGTCGGCCAAAAATCATCTCTGAAGACGAAATGACTAAAATGCCATCCGTTTGGCTTATTGAGCCAAAATCGTTTGCACAGATCGAAAAATTTTTCTAAGCATTTTCTTGGTATTCTAATGCTATAGAAACCTTAATGACTCTTCTCTGGAGTCCCAAAAATTATTTCATGAATTTTCTCCCGAGTTTAGGGCTTCTAGCTGTGAAGACTGCAACTTCCCACTGGGTTACCCATCACTAGGGCACCAACTCATTTAACTTAGTTGTATTTTATTTCTAAAATCTTTCCTAAAATTTTCTTATTAATATTTGACTTATTTATGATTCCTCACTCTAGTCTAAATATTTTTCCAGACGTTCTAGTTGTCCAGACCGACACCGATCACCAGAATAGTAGAATATACGGAATGGCTACAGTGAGGGTATTACATATTTCCTGATACATTGGTACTTAGATCGAACCTCCACTATTCTTTTAACTTACCATTTTACCATAACTTGTCCTATACATCCCTTAGTGTCCCTTTCATACCATTCTTGTTTTGTTTTTTCTCACCTTGTGACTTTTCCTTTGAAGATATTCATCCTATCAATGTTAACTTTAACCTTTTTTATTATTTCTTAATCCTAACTTGATTGCTAACTCTATTACTTCCAAAATTACAACTTTGCAATTAGTTTCCACCAGCACATCTACCATATATTATCATACTATAGTATTGACCTACTACTCATTTCATGGAACACAGGCAATTCACTATGAATGATCTTTCCTATACCTTCTTTCTAACATGATGACCAAAACATTATCGTTCTCTACTATCCTTTGTAGGGAATTGCTCTCCATGGTTAGATAGGTATCCTTGAACCTATAAGTTCCACTTGAATAAGTTCCACCTGAACTATCATGTCAGCGAGAAATGTGTGTTATATCACAATCCCAGATAAGATACTTTATGCATTCATTCTTTTTAATATAGCCACATTTATTGCCTCCAGCTTTTAAGACTTTAGCCTCAAATTTATCCATATTTCTTAATCTCCTTTTCAATTTTTCATCATCTCTTTGCAACTAATGTACTCTATTGTAAGATATCAATTGTACCTACACTTTGCTATATTATTGTTTTACCTGACATATCATCCTAGAATTTATAGTCTCTTCTTATGCTTCATTTATTCTCCATACTTATAATCACTTGTGTAGTGCCCCTTATACTTACTACATTCTGGAAGATAAAGCACTAATAGATTCTTCTAGAACTAACTATAGTCTTGCCAACAATCACTCCTCTGATCCTTATACTTTTTAATAACTTGTAATTACTTTTATGCCTGTCTTGTCCTATCTTATCCTCTACTAGTGTTCTGTTATATATTATCATATTGTCACTCATATTTTCTTACAAAATTATCTTATTGGTCACACTGAAAATAACTGCCTAATCCTCGATTACAAAATATAAGTCTCACCCTTTAAATTCTAACATCAAATCTTTGTGCCATTATCTCCCATTCTTTTCTCTCATTGTGCATGCTTGAATCCATTAGGTTGAGTTTTATTCAACTTACTGCCTATTGACTTCACTTCTTTGTTTGATAAGATAGTTTGGGTTACTACCTACTTTGGTTGCATACTTCACCTAACCTTCCTCACATTAATAACAATCTAAAAAGTCCTTGTCCCATTACCCCTCATTCTACCTTAGGGACAGAAACAAACAAAGCCTATTCTAGATCTTACCACTCTGAGCTCCATGTTCTGGCTCTTAACACTGCACCAATTATGACCTGTTTTGAGTTCTGCACTTTTAGGTTCTATACCATGACAAACGTTCTCCCTAATGCCTTCCTTTTCTAGGCTCTCTATCCTTACTTTTATATTTATCTTATTACCTTTCCTAGAATTGCACTTTGCCTCCTTTATATCTTGACTCTACTCATCCTAATCTTATCCTAATATGGGCTTTTTAGTTTGTTCCTTAGCCAACTCCTTTTATCTTACCCAAATCTAAACTTTGATTATTTTATTCTTTAGCTCTATCCTTTTTCTTGATTTGACTGCTATGTCAGAAACTTATACCTTTTTACTATCTCTACCAAGTCATCTATAGATCAATTTTACTCAGAATTGATCTCCTAACCATTTTACCTAGTACTTCCACTGGCATTCGAGTTATGATGCATTTGTAACCAACTATCCAAAATTTTATTTCTACACTCCCTCTATTTACTGGTATTCTATAATTTGTCTTTGCTAACTTATTGCCCTTAACATTATTCTATTTAGAGTATTCTCTTTGCTAACTTACTGCCCTTAACATTACTAGTATTATACCTTTTTACTGTCTCTACCAAGTCATCGACAAATCAATTTCACTTAGAATTGATCTCCTAACCACTTTACCTAGTACGTCCACTAGCATTCGAGTTATGATGAATTTGTAACCAATTATCCAAATTTTTATTTCTATACTCCCTTTATTTACTGGTATTCTATTATTTGTCGTTGCTAACTTATTGCCCTTAACATTATTCTGTTTAGAGTATTCTTTTGTCTTGAGTAATAAAAAGTTGGAAAGGAACTCAGGGAATTGCAGCCATGCATTCATTGTGTAATCTCTATTTCTATCCTTTAGACTACATACTACCCTCTACTACCTCGAGGAAGGGATTTGCAGTAATTCTATTTTCTCATATTCACTCAATAAGCCAAAACTTAAGGTATTGGTTACCTAAACTCGTTATTCAGTTTAAAGGCTTTACATATATTATGATTTGATCACTTATGGTTCCTACAATAAAACTTATACCCTCTTTAGGGTACCTGAGCCAACAACTCTCTATCACACTTTATAGTCCCATTTGGGATACTATTCCATAGGTCACCATTACCAATAATAACTTTCTATCTCTCTTGAAAGGATAAGACCACTCTATATCACAACTGACTGCAGAAGAGGTACTGCATCTGCCGCCTTGCCACAACCATATCGAGCTATTTGCTCTCTTATCATACTGCAAACCCCCTAAAGAGTCATTACTCAGGCTATGAACATCATTCATAGTATTTGGTCACCTCTTAGGGAAGCAAAGTTGCACTCTGTACCTTGCTACCACACAAACAAGATGCTATTTTTACTAAACTTTAGGTAAAATGTCCATCATAATACCAAAATTGCCCAAGACCCCTTATAGGAGACCAGATGGTCTCACTCTATAGGTGCTATCCTTACTTGTAACTATACTGAAACCTTTAATCTTATGGCAACTTCTGATACTACCCTAGTTCATGCTAGGGTAATCGAGCTACTGACTCTAGTTACTGCCCAACTGTGACCTTTGATATTCTAGCTCAAGAGTTTAAACCCCTAACTAAGAGTTTCAAACTCTTCTGCAGAAACAGAACTCTATTTTGGCATAACTGTACCTAAACAAAAGCTATCTGCAACCACCTTCATCATGGTGCACCATGGAAAAGCACTCAGCTCTACATAGAATCTGCAGCTTACAGCACAAATATTGAAGAATATTGCATAGTTACTATAGTACATCCCAATAGACTAGGTTTCCCAATCTTTTATCTCTCTTGAACCCCCTGATACCATAAACTTACTCTGACTAGGCTATCCACTGATGACTACCAGCAATAGTATCCTCACCCCTATCTAGGGCAACTATACTGCCATAACTCACCTCTATGTACTCATGCCTTATGCTAGATAGGCACACCACCTGGCCCCATACTGATAAAAACATAGAACTTCTTGGAGTCCATATTTCCATGGCAGACCTTAACACATCTGCTAGCTCAAGTTCACATCACCATGCACTCCATGAAAAATGAGACACTAAACTGAAGTACTTTTATACTACCTAAGGAAAAACACAGAATCTAGAAACAAGAAATTACAGAAAAGATGAAACAGGATCCTATACTATGCCTGTGATAACTCTAGGTGCACACTTTTCCTTGAATTTAAAGCTTAAACTCTGATACCAACTTTATCATAACTTAATTCTATGGGCCAGACCGGCACTAGGATCTGGGCCAACATAAAGTCTCTGAGGACTGTAGTAAGTCTCACTATTTCCAAACCCATAACTAGGGCTAAAATTAAGGCCCAATATGCAAATAAAATAAAATATTATATTTTTATTTGGACCAACCAATTCGGTAACCATCAGAAACCAAAACTAGGAGAGCTTAACTCAACCCTAATACCCATCTTGTACAAACTATTTAATATTATAAAAATTTTTCATTAATTAATATCATAAATACATATCCTAATGTCACAGTGGAGTTCTAATTGTTAAACAAACAAATAAATAAATAATAGACACAAGAAACTATTAACTAAGAAGCACAACCTACGGAGGAAAATGCAGGTTGGACTTGAAGAAATTAAACTCGCTCCTCCTACAACTTAGGAAAAACTATTGAACAGAAACAAGCGTTTGACTCATAAAGTTTAGATGTTGATTATAAGTACAATTTCTATAACTATCTAAAACTAGTACAATCCTACCATGAAATGCCCATCACATATAACAATTAATTCACCTATATTCATATGAAAAGTTAATTTGAAGCTACTTACATATATAGTGTATCACATCAGCATATATATATATATATATATATATATATATATATATATATATATATATATATATATATGGTAGTTAATCTCCTATACAGCTCTCTTAATTCCAATGCCTACCAGCGAAGTTAACTCAAGTTTCACTTAATAATCCAAGTGCAGGGGTCAGCGATATTAACTCAAAGCCATACTCACCCCAACTTATCTATATATAAGGATCAGGTCCTAGCAAGTGAAGCTCTAGTCACGACTATCCGTCCTATCCATATCTATATTCATACCATACTCCTGCCAACACACACATACAACTCTAAATTATCCTTAGGGCGGCAATCACAAATAAATAATAATAATTAAATATGTAGCATCCAAAATGTCCTTAATATATTAATTATTTATGTGCATAATTAAATATTTATAAAATGCATGAGCATGCCAGATATATAATTAATATTGAAATTGCAAGAATAATCAATATCTAGCTCATAGACTAGTCAACCCAATTGCAACTTGTCCGACTCTAGCTGGCACCAATTACCTAGACAGACACATTGACCCCTATCAAATTTACTGATAGAAATAATTAATTAATTTAATCGAAGAAGCAAAAATAATTTCCTAAGGTCTTGCTGGATTTCAGCAGAGTCTCCACTATAATTGGACCTAACCTTCTACAAGAAAATACAATATCAACAACACACATGACCTCAGGCCCACAACAATAATTATAATGCCCATTTGGAGCCTACAATAAACCTAATATAGGTCCAATCTTTTAAATTTCAGCTCGAGTCTCTAACTCCTCTACAGTCTAAATATTTATTTGTAGCACTTTTTAAATTATAAAAATATTTTTGGAGGTCTTCTACATTGTCCTTATATTAACTAAAGTCATTTTACTTAATTTTACTATGTAAAAAATATTTTACAGATTTAACTAGCTAGCTTAACTAAAGGTAAAAATTATACAACTTAAGTTCGGGACTACCTTTATAAATTCTATTGCCTGAAATGCGTCCGCGACGTCTGAAAACATTGGGATAAACTGTAATATTATCTATGTTCCAGGATAGGCCACTGGACAGTCGGATTAGGCTGAAAACTAGATCCTAGGCGCTAGTGGGCTATTATCGATCCGATCGCACTTAAATGAAGCCCAAAATTTATTAATAATTATCATATAATTATATTTAATTTTCAGGCATCAAAAAGTCAAAAATCTCATCAAGCGATCTGGACTATCTGATGATCATCTTTTTCAAGCGATATTCGATCAGAGCGGGGTCATTCCCATCTCGAAGGTTTCGTCACCTTGAGTTCAACTATGGTCTTGGATCGTCGATCCAACGGTTGGATTGTCCTAGATCTAATCAGAAATCTTGAAAAACCCAAAAATTCTCTCCTCCGTAACTTTCTCCTCGGACCATCATTTGCTGCAAAATTAATATCAAAAGAAAGCTCTCAGAATAAGCTTTCCAACTCCATCAGAATTGCCTTGATCAGACGTCGGTTGAAGCTGGAATCGTGCTTGGAAACTGCTACCCCTGCGTGCACATTTTTCTCTCTCTCCTCCCTCATTTGGTGCCACTTCTTGTGCTACTCTGGCCAGTAGGCTGCTCGCCGGTGTTGCCCAGGGTAGTGGTGAGCCTCGTCGACAGTCGGTGGTGGGTGATGGCTCACTGGCAGCTACAAAAAGGGTTGGGATTGGGGGGGGGGGGGGGAAGGGGGGGTAAGAGAGTGATGGGAGGGAGAGGAAGATGGCGGTGGGGGGGGGGGGGGGGGCGGGGAGAGAGAGACACTTTTTTTTTTTTTTAATTTCTTACACTACAACACACTGCCCAAGGTTGCAGCAATCATTTTCATTAAAATCTATATATATATATATATATATATATATATATATATATATATATATATATATATATATATATATATAACACTTTTAACTTTTAAATATATAATATTTTATTAAAATATCATTAATATTTAAAATAGACTCTTACTTAATAAATTAATTAAATATAATAATATTATTACTAATAATAGTAGTAATTATACTAAATTTAAAAATATCAAAACATAAAGCTATAATCTAAATTCAGTAATCTAAAAGATTAAATCCAAAACTTTATAATAATCTTATAAAATATATTAAAATAAAGAAATAACATTAAAATAATATTTAAATACTATATATAAAATGTAAAATTTATAGTTTAAAATTCAGGTTATTGCATACACACACACACATACACACACACACACACACACACCCTCACCATGGAAGTAGGGTTGAATAAATTTACGAGTACTTGGGAGATACAACTACTTTGTACTAATAGCTTACTCTTAGAGAGTATGCCTCCATGAGAATCATAAAAAGTAAGGTTATACTCACTACCATTCTAAGGTCTTTCTAGGGTGGAGGTTCCTCCATTTATAGAATTGAGCATCCAATATCAGCTCGACATTTGTAAAGAGTGCACAAATGGATTGTTTGAATCACTGACAACTATGTTAGGGTTGAATTAAGTTGTCTCAGGAATCATGGTCTCTTTGACACTCACAAGCTAATGATAAGAAAGGTTAGTTGGTTGGTTGAGATTTATGAGTGGTTTATATGACTGGTTTCCTTTAGGAGTGATGAACTTTTCAACCACTCTAACGGAAGCATTTTGACCTAAACCAGTCAGAGGAAGCACAAGGCACTCGGATTCTTACCTAGCTTCCAGGCTCACATCTCCCTAAGTCGTAATTACTATTTTCCCAGTTTAATCTAATCGTTATTTTGTTCTTTATTTGATTGGATGATTTTCTAGCTATCTAACCCTAGAGTTTTCTTAATGGATGGATCACAATGCTATTACTGCCTTTCATGACCACACCAGTGATTCTTTCGACGTTCTATTAGGCAATCCAACTGGTTCCAGCAGGGCATGATGGAGTAGGTGTCCCTTTTAACTTGGGTATTGAGATTAAATTACCCCAATACAACTTGGTTATGATATCATTTAAGTGTTTAGGCTTAGATGGGCAAAGCTGACCCCTTATGTTTCTTTAAAGCAAGTGAGAAGATCGAGGTTATTATTGTAAGAGTTCAAGGCGTTCTCTCTCTTAAATAGATAAGTACTTTTCATGCTTCGACCTCGGAGTCATTTGTATATCCCACTATAGAAGTAGCACATGCATCTTTCATCTAGAGGCCTATTTTGATTAAAATGTATCAAATGGCAATTTTTCTTTAAATTAAAGACAATCAGTGACCTATTATTATTATTATTATTATTATTATTATTATGAGTGACATGTAGCAAGTAATATTTTTACATAAAATAATTTATAAAAAAATAATTTTTAAATATTACATTTAATCTCAAAAGATCATAATTTTTAAAAATTAAATTTTAAAGAAAAAAATAATTTAAATAATAAATGTTAAGGTAGTAATGTAAATAATAATAATAATTAAAAGAGAAATAAAAAAATAAATAAACAATAATTGGAATAAAAAAGAGTTATTTATGAAATGTGACATATGACAAGGTGACACATGACAAAGTAACATATAATATTCTATTGAGAATACTCCTACTTTATATAGATATATAAATTATTAATTATATATATGTTAATTAATAATAAAATAATAAATTTTAAATTTAAAAATAATATTTTATAACACATGATATTTTATCAATACTCATTTTTATATAAAAATAAAAAATAATAATAATAATCTATAAATATTTTAATTAAATACTAATTTAATGTTAATTTATAAGTGAACTTAGAAATTTGGTATTACAAATTAATGAGATTGTTTACACAAATTTAAAATTAATAAATAAAATTTAAGTAACTGAAATAAAATAATTATTTGAATTCAAAGATTTTGGTGCAATTTTTGATATTATGAAGTTTTTATTGATTAGATTTTATTGGACCGCTGGATGTGTTTAGTGTATGATTTTTATACACGTATATGATGGCACAGGAAGCACAAGTCAACCTATAAGAAAAATCTATTGGAATGGCGCCCTAATTCACACAGCCTCTGCAAGCAACCCGCCGCGGAAAACCCCTCTCTGTCGCTCTCTTCCCTTCTAGACGCAGCAAACAGGTCAGTTTCCTCCTCCTCATCGTCGTTCGCCGCCGTCTCCTCCTCCTTTTATACTCGTTTTCTTATTTGTGACTTCGGTTTGGTTTCAGATATCACTTAGCATACGCATGGGGAAGAAGCGAAAGCATAGTGAAACTGAGGTTTCGGGACCAAAGAAAGAAGAAAGTGCTCTAGAGCGGCCTCAGCGCACACTCCTTGGATGGAAAGATGAAGCTGAAGTGAAAGAAACTGAGCCTCATGGTTTTAGGAGCAAAGAGAAGGTTTTGGTCACTTGCTCTCGTCGCATCAATTGCAGGTAAAACATGGATTCGGATTCCTTTCCTGTTTTGATTTTGTGGGTTGTTGAATTCTTGCACGGTTTCTTATTTCTATATCGATGGGCAGATATCGGCACTTGATGTTGAATGTGGTGTCTCTCTTACCTCATTGTAAGAAGGATAATAAGGTTGAATCCAAAAGTAGTAAAGGCATGGCTCTTAATGAGCTTGTTGAGCTGAAGAGCTGCTCTTCTTGCTTATTCTTCGAGGTGATTTTCAATTAAATTTTCACTAGTTATTGAGTTCTGCGCTGGTTTTGATCTTGTAATTCAAATAATTTTTGCTTTCTTGTGAAACAAATATCCTTTTGATTGATATCTCTGTTCCCTGTTTATTACTATTAGTGACTGGTCATTTCATAAAACTAGTGCCTTTGGCAATTCTTCTCTTCTTGTTATTATTATTATTTTTTTAATTTTCATTTCTTGGTAATTTTAAGATAGTATTGTAATATTTTTGACAAAATGCCTTGTTGCTATGAAATAAACTTTTATTTGTTTTATTGCAAGGACTAATGCTTCATTTCTCTTCTTGATATTTTGCAGTGCAGGAAACATAAAGATCTGTATTTATGGATGGCCAAGTGCCCTGGTGGTCCATCAGTGAAATTTTTAGTTAATGCTGGTAATTTTATATTTTTATTGACGTTGTCACCTACAGGCCTCAACTTTGTTGATGTATCAGTACTTGTAGTGTTGTTGATTAATCTAATTTGTTGATTAGGTTGTAGGTTAACTCCTATATTCTTGTAGTTTGTGTTAAGATGGCTTAATCGCAGTAACTTGTTTTGTCTGTTTCAGTGCACACGATGGAAGAACTAAAGCTTACTGGAAATCATTTAAAAGGGTCGCGACCTATCTTGACTTTTTCTGCTAATTTTGATAAAGATGCCCACTGGAAACTCTTGAAGGAAATGTTAATGCAGGTTTTTAGTCTTGCTTCCCCTCTTTGGGTCAATGTTGATATAAACTATCTTTTTGAATATAGATGAAACAATTGGTTTTTGTTTTCTCTAAAAAAGAGAAAAAAAAAAAAAGATATCTCCTGAATATCTCAACCAATAGCAAAAGCAATAGATGGGTACTTCCTAGTTGCTTTTATTTTGTATTTCAAATATTGATATCTTTTAATTGCTTCTGCTTAGATATTTGGCACGCCAAAGGAGCACCGGAAATCTAAGCCTTATCATGACCATGTCTTTGTTTTCTCTATTGTTGATGATCATATCTGGTTCCGTAATTACCAGGTAAACTAGGCATTGAGTTTTTTAGCCTGCTTTTCTTCATACATTCTTGAATCCATTAAGCTAGCGATATATCCCTTAAATTAATACCTCCTTTTGCCATGGGCTGAGGCATAGTTTTTATAGTCTACATTGAGTTTTTATCTTATATAATGATGATTATAAATAAGTGCCTTCCCATACTAATCCTTGAAGGTTGTTGAGCTGGAATCTTACTTCGTAGGGTGTATGAATTCTGCTGCGGACTTGTAGGCGGAAACATGTTGCATTTGAGTAAATCATATTTGAACTGAAGATTTATAATTTTGTATTGAATGTTTAAATAAATTTGTCTAGCTTATGGAGTATTGCAGAATCAGTTGAAGTAGTACTATAGAATCTTTTGGAGTACCGTGTATTGCGCTATTGAGTTCCCCTGTCTGGAACTCCCGTATCTGTAAAAAGACCTTCTTGATAAGGATTTTGATTAATCAGTTGCACCAAATTTGATTCCTTTTAGTCTCCTTGGAAATGTACGTGTCCTGAATCAATCTTTTTGTATATAAGATTTTTAGTTTATTTGATTGGATCCATCTAGCTAAGGTCTCTACTGTAGGTTCTGTAGCCAATAAAAAAGGCGGACTCTGTTAGTGGCTCTTTATTCTTCTTCTTCCTCCTTTTTTATTTATTTATTTATTTTCTTTCCTTTATATTTTTGTACCATTGTATGCACCAAATATATTACCTGCTATGGAAGGGGAAAGGATATACCACTTGGATATGAGTGGCCGGCAGTTGCTGTCCAATGTTGTAGATAATATTGTCAAATACTCTTGAGGGATTCTGTCATTCATTCAGATGTGATGCCCAAAAATAACGTGCAAATCTTGTCCTCTTAAAGGTGTTGTTCATCTTTATGAAATGGATACTGTTGAAAAAGGCTGTGTTCTTGTTTTATTCCTTAAGACAGCTATGCTACACATAATTGCTGATGATCTACTGGAGCCATGCTATTCACTTCCTTACTTAGGACTTATGAGTAGGGCCATTCTACTCATAATTGCTGATGTTCTGATCATACAAACAATTTTCTTCAACTTTTCATGGATGCTTTTGATATATGGTAAGAGTTATTTTTTTGCTAAGTTAAATGAGATGTATACTCAACTCAACTAAGCCTTTATCCCAAAAATTTGGGGTCGGCTATATGGATTCGTTTCCTCCACTCTAAACGATTTTGGGTTAAATCCTCAGAAATGTGTAATGCTTCTAGGTCATGTTGTACTACTCTTCTCCAAGTCAATTTAGGTCTACCCCTTTTTTTCTTTCCATCCTCTAACCTAATGTGCTCTACTTGTCTAATTAGAGCCTTCGTATGTCTACGTTTCACATGACCAAACCACCTCAATCTCCCTTCTCTCAACTTATCTTCAATTGGCGCCACTCCTACTTTTTCTCTAATACTCTCATTATGGACTTTATCTAGTCTAGTATGGCCACTCATCCACCTTAACATTCTCATCTCTGCAACTCTTATCTTAGACGCATACGACTCTTTCAGTGCTCAACACTCACTACCATATAATATAGCCGGTCGTATGGCTGTACGGTAAAATTTTCCTTTCAACTTATTGGGAATCTTACGATCACATAAAACTCCCGTGACACGTCTCCACTTCAACCATACAGCTTTAATCCTATGACTAACATCCTTCTCACATCCCCCATCTACTTGAAGGACTGAGCCTAGATATTGAAAGTGTTTACTTTGGGACAGTACCACTCCATTCAAACTAACTCCTTCCCTGTCACTAGTTTGGACTTCACTGAACTTGCAATACATGTATTCTGTCTTCATTCTACTTAACTTAAAACCCTTTGACTTTAAAGTACTTCTCCAAAGTTTTAGCTTTCTATTGACTCCTCGTGTCTCATCTATCAGAACAATATCATCCGCAAACATCATGCACCAAGGAATACTTTCTTGTATATGTTTCGTCAATGCATCTAAAACTAATGTAAAAAGGTAAGGGTTTATGGCTGATCCTTGGTGTAATCCAATTGAGATTGGAAAATCTCTTTTGTTCCCTCCTACTGTGCGCACAATAGTAGTTGCTCCTTCATACATATCTTTCAACACTTGGAACACTATCATAAGCCTTCTCCAAATCAATAAAAACCATTTGTAGATCTTTTTTAACATCTCTATATTTTTCCATCAAGTTTCTAATGAGAAAAATCGCTTCCATAGTTGAACGACGGGGCATGAAATCAAATTGATTGAGAGAGATAAAAGTATCATGACGTAGTCGATGCTTCACAACTCTCTCCCGCAACTTCATAGTATAGCTCATGAGTTTAATTCCCCTATGGTTTGAGCAACTTTGTATGTCTCTCTTATTTTTAAAAATAGGTACTAAAATACTCCTCCATTCATCAGGCATTTTCTTTGAGTTTAGAATCTTATTAAATAATTTAGTTAACCATGCTACTCTCATATCTCCCATACACTTCCACACTTCAATTGGTATTTTATCGGGTCCACAGGCTTTACCCACTTTCATTCTCTTAAGTGCTTCCTTTACTTCTAAAGATCTAATCCTTATAGTATAATTCACATTCTTTTCTATTGTTCTATAATCTATATTCACGCTATTACCATTTTGACTATTATTAAAGAGATCATTAAAATAATTTCTCCATCATTCTTTAATGTTCTCATCTTTCACCAACACTTTTCCTTCTTTATCCTTAATGCACTTAATTTGATTGAGATCTTGACATTTCCTTTCTCTCCTCCTTGCTAATCTATAAATATCTTTCTTCTCTTCTTTGGTTCCAAGTTTCTCATATAACTTTTCAAAAGCCTGTGCTCTTGCTTGACTAACTGCATTTTTTGCCTCTTTCTTTGCTATCTTGTACTGTTCATATGCCTCATTATTATCACATTTAGGTAATTTCTTATACTATTTCCTTTTTCTCTTCACTTTCTTTTGTACTTCCTCATTTCATCACAATTTCTCTTTTGAGGGTGGTCCATGTCCTTTAGACTCTCCAAGTACGTTTCTAGCTACTTCTCTAATCTTTGATGCCATCTGTATCCATATATCATTGGCCTCCATATTCAGCTTCCATACTTTGGACTCGAGAAGCTCATTTTTGAACTTCACTTGCTTTACTCCTTTGAACTCCCACCACTTTGTTCGAGCTATACTATTTCTTCTGACTTTACTTGAATTATTCCTAAACTTGACATCCAAGACCACCAACTGATGTTGACTTGTTAAAGCCTCTCCTGGAATGACCTTGCAATCCTTGCATAGAACTCTATTTGTCTTCCTGGTTAAGAGGAAGTCGATTTGGCTTCTATGTTGTCCACTTTTGAAAGTCACTAAAAGTGACTCTCTTTTTATAAAGTAGGTATTTGCTAGTATTAGGTCGTATGTCATACAAAATCCAGGATACTTTTTTCCTCCTCATTTCGACTGCCAAAACTAAAACCTCCATGAACATTCTCATAACCTTGTCTATCACTTCCTACATCTCCATTCAATTCTCCACCAATGAAAACATTCTCTTCATTCGGTATGCTTTGCATTAATCCCTAAAGGTGGTTGTGCAAAATAGGAAGATGGCAAGATGCAGCTATCCTCCATCCTTTGAGGAATTCCTGAAATCATATTTTGTTCTTGTTGCTCCAACTTTCAAAGAGCTTAGTAGTTGTGTGAAATTTGGAATGTATTTTAGCATTAGGCTTGGTGTTTCTCCCCTCCATTTTGCTACAGTATTTATTTAAGTCTCTGTTTTATTCTTGTGATTCATGAAGCTTTCCCTTTTTCTTTAATTGAATTAGTCTGTACTAATTGTGTTCTTCTTCATCTTGTTTATAGATATCTGTTCCTCATAATGAATCAGATAAAGTGGCTCGAGGAGGCCTCGATAAGATGACGCTTGTTGAGGTTTGTATTGATATGCTTTTAGATTTTTATTTGCAGTGAAGCTCTTCTGGTGTTCTTATAACTTGAGAAGCTGCTTATATACAGGTGGGACCACGATTTTGTTTGAATCCTATAAAGATTTTTGGTGGCAGCTTTGGAGGCCCAACACTCTATGAGAATCCATTATACATATCACCTAACCAGGTCAGAGATGTCCTGCTAATTAGTTTTGTGGTTTTGGCACATAAGTAGCATTAACTTCTGTGTAGTTAGTCAAGCAAATTCACCCTGAGCCTCTCTACTTCATTGAGTAGGATATCTGTTCTTGTGGCAATTGGCTAATTTTTTTTTTTTTTATTTTTTATAGTTTTTTATGATAATTTTTTTAGTTTTGATGATTTGAACGAGTCAAAAAAAAAAAAAAAAAAATATATATATATATATAACCTTTTTAAGTTCATGCTTGTGTCTTCAACCTTTCATTTCCTTCAATCAGAAAGAGTTAAAAAAATCGATTGTTCAACCTAGTCTGTTTTGAATCATTTCTGTTTTCTGATTTTGCCATTTTGGTCGATTGCTAAAACTGAAAATTTGTTTTTGGAAAATGGGTTGATGAAACTAGTAAAAATAACTTTTTCTGGTGTTCACAATTTGTAGCAACCTGTTTTTCTCATCTAAAGCCCAAAGAAACAAAAACAAGTTCTTTTTAGTAAGATAGTTTTGACTATCAGACAGCAAAAACCAAAAACAATATCCATATCAAATGGTTTCTTTATCGCCCTTTTGTTTTGAAGCTATTACTCTTTGTTATGCTGACTCACTGGTCCTAATCCCATATTTAGTTCTGTGCAATTAATAATTGTCATTGACAAGGCAGTCCTTTCCGCGTTTACTGCTTCCAGATTCGAGCATTGGAGAAAAGACAGAAGGCTGGGAAGTATGCGACGAAAGTCAAGGCCAAGAAGAGGAGGAAAATGCATGAGATGTCAAATCCTTTGGAGCCTGATGAATTTGCAGACATGTGGAGGGAATGATTGTTCTTGTTTTTCCCCCAAATCAGTTTTGTTAGTTTACTTAAGCACATTGTATCCAGCATTAAGTTGGCTTATTTTTCTGTGTTGTTTGCTTGAACATTGGAAATTTTCCTTGTTTGAATGGTAATTAAATTATAAGTTACAGCAACATCTGTGTTATGCAGCAAATACATGGGGTTTATAATTCAATTGGAGTTTGGAGTTTGGAGTTTGCAATCATTCAAAGTTATCTCTATAGTTTCTATAGAGAGAGAGAGAGAGAGAGAGACCCCATCATCTCTTTCTTTCTTTGTTTGGCGTTTAGCTCCAGTCTCGTGTCGTGGAAGTTGGCTTTCGCGTGCCCCTTCTGGGCGGGGGGAGGCTTCTTTCTAATTTCTTAGTCTTGTGGGTCGAACCCGTCTCCATAGGGTATGTATATAGTTTTGTTATAGTTTTTGGGTCCAGATTTGAGCTTCAAAAGAGGGGGTTTTGAGGGACCTGGGTTGGTTGCTTTGGTTGTTTATTGTTCTATTCTGTGTGTTCGCTGTCTATGGATTTTGATGTGAAGGTGGAGAAGATCAGGGCTTCATGTAGGCTAGGAGGTTGTTCCTATTGCGGTGGAAAGGAAGGAGGCACCTCGAGTGTTGAAAGTGTCGTCCGATTGGATGCTGCTGCCCTTTTGCTGCAAAAGGTTGAGAGGCCGTTCTAGGCTCTGCCTCCTCCAAGTCTTTGTTTCCTTTCCTTTTGTGGGTGTTGGTTTGAGTATGGATGTTTTCTTCACCCTCATGGCTTGCTATCTTTTTGGTATGCACTTGAACTCTTTGCTATCCTGCTATTTCTTGGTGTGCTTTGGTTTGCAGGTGGTTCTTTTGACCGTGAAAATGGTTTTTGTTACCACCGAGGGGAGGAAGTCTCCATGGTGAGGACTAGGGGTGTACATTAAGACTCTGAAACTGAGGAAATCGAAGAAATCTATACTGAGATTGATGGTTTCGGCTTGTAAGTTGAGTTAAACCGAATATTCGGTTTGGGTGTCGGTTTTGTTAACATAAAATATAAACCAAACCGACCCAAACATAATATCTACACGTTTCAAAACTCTGTCGTTTTATACTTGTACATAACGCAAGCTGAGCCTCAGACCAAGCCATCACTTTTTATTCATCTCTATTTTTTCGTTATTTCATTTTCGTTTTCTTCCAACAGCAGTACAATACTACACTTCTCTACACTGCTTTCCCGAAAGCAGATTGCAAACCTCTGTCTCACCCCTCCATTTCTTTTCTCACAATTATTGCAAGATTATTTCAGCTTTGCTCTCTCTCATCTCAGCTTTGCCATAATTTTAATCTTTCATATATGATATTTTCAAAAGGTATTGCTTGTGAGTTGTTGATAAGAAAACTGCTGGATATTTTGAATGTTATATTTTGATTTGTTCTAATGGTTTTATATGGATTTTGAGTTTTAGGGTTTCAAAGTTATATGGGTTTCAAAAGTCAGATTATGAAAACTGAAGAAAATTAGCAAAAGTTAGCTCTTTGAATAGCAAAAAACAACTATATTCTATTTGGGTCTTTATATTTGAATCTGATTCGATGAGATTGTTTTTATGTTTCTTCGATGGTTGAATCCGAATAAGAAACTGAGGATAAGAGAAAACCGAAATGTTGGTTCCTCCTCCCAAATGATCGGTGTCGATTGTGAAATCATTAAAACCATGCTTTTTGGTTTGTTTGATAGAATGGCTTAAAATCGACCCAGCCTGAACCATGTACAGCCCTAGTGAGGACGGTCCCAAGACAACGTATCATGGGGTTATTACCCTCTCTTCAAAAGATATACCTGATGAGGTGTGTAGTACACCTGCTTATATATTTCGGGAACCCTCTTGTTTGATCGATGTGTGACGAGCATAACAAACGATGCTGGAATCTAGAGAAGACGAGTCCTGCTATGCGGGCTCTCTATTCGGTTGGGTTAATTTTATATATATATACTTTGCTAATTGTTATAAATTTATTAGATATGAGATATATTTTGTTAGAGGATGAAATTATAATTTTTTGTTTTATTATTGAGAATAATTTAGGAAATGAGAGTAAATAAATTGCACTTATAAAATTACACAAAACATAAAGTATATAAAATTCATTTGAATTTTGTAATTTGGGCAGTATCATACTAAAGAAATTTATTTTTAAATCAATTTTAACTAAATTAAAATAAATTCTAGTTTTGTAATTAATTTGAATTGAACACTAACTTTTTATTTTAGTTTTAAGTTATAGCATAATAAAACTTTATTACAATTGTTTAGAATTACATCACTTACCTGCTGCATAATTCAAGCATTATAAATATGCCTTTTGCTAGATACGAACGTCATTTGAAGTTTCCTGTGAATTTATCTTTCCTAGATTTTTTGTTTGTTGACTTAACCATCAGAGTGGACCCCTAGCAATGGTTAAGTGTTCCCTTCTCAAGTCTCTTTGTGTTCGCAGGTGATTCTTGACCAAGCAAACTCAAGAATGAGGAATCATTTATCATCAATCGATGTGGTGAGTGTAGTTTTAGCTTCTTTAACCCTCACCATGGATAATCACAATACCTAGGTCGACAATAAAATTCTACCATCACCTACTCTGGATAATCCATAAGACGAGGATGGGTTGCCCATTGAAGAAACGGGGACAATAGTTGTTTTGAATGAACCCCATAACAATAGCAAGAACAATATGCATGCCTCTCAAGATGGAAATATTGATAAAAACATACAGCTTTTCAATATGTTAAGAACGATGACTTTCTTTTAGCCCCGATAAATCAAAAGCTATAATAAAATCAATATTAGCGCTTTTATGATAGCAGTAACAATATGCATGCTCCTTAGGATGGAAATATTGATAAAAACATACAAGCGTAGCAAGATGTTTAGATTGATGACTTTCTTTCTAGGCTCGATACATGAAAAGCTATCATAAAAGCACTTATTTAAATCATCGCTTTCATGAAGGAGTGGCTTCAGCTGCGGACACAATCTCAACCTCAACCACAACACACCTTGGTCTATGGATATAGACATGTTCCCATGCTACTTAGAATCCTGTAAAGGATTTCCAAAATACCACACAGTTTGATGTTATAGAAGAAAATAACATCTTTTATAAACTAGACAATGGCATTCAAATTGTGAAGACTAGTAAATATGAAGGAGTTCTCCTTATTGACAAGGATTTTGATAAAAATGTCTTAAGAAATTATGAAAAAGTACAGAGAGGAAGATCAAACATTGGACCTAGACTTAGTAATGAGCCCTTCTTATATGACAATATACTTTAATAGTCTTTCCTACCAAATTCAAAATCTTGACGTTGGAGTCCTATGACAAAACTTCAGATCCACATAGCCATTTATCAAAGTTTCGCGCAATCATTAATCTTCAAATTGATGACTTTTTGGCCCCGACGCATCAAAAGCTATCATAAAAGCACTTACTAAAATGAGTGCTTCCATGAAGGAGTGGTTTCAGCAACGAACACAATCTTAGCCTTAACGTAACAAGACAAGGTCCATGGATATAAAACAAGCTTATATGCTACTTAGACTCCTATAATGGATTTCTAGAACACCACAATGATTGATGTGTTAAAGACAACATACTCTTCTTACAAATTAGACACTAGCATCTAAACTGCGAAGACTAGTAAATGTGAAGGAGTTCTACTTGCTAATAAGGATTTCTAAAGAATGGTCTAAGAAATTATGAACAAAATACAGAGAAGAAGAATGAATACTGGACTTGGGACTCATTGATGAGTCTCCTTTGTTTGACAACATGCTCCAATAGTCTTTCCTAAAGAAATTCAAAATATGGACGTTTAAGCCAAAGACAGAACTTTAGATCCACATAGCCATCTGGCAAAGATTAAGTCCTATGGAAGGTATTCCTTACCTTAAAGGTGTGTCTTAGGAGTGGTACTAGGGTCTCAAGCTCGAATCAATAACCTCCTTCTCCTAGTTGGGCAAAGTATTTAGGGCTTGCTTTATCATTGTGAAGGAAATCACCTCAGAACTGCAGGTTGTTATCAGGGAAGATGAAGAAAGCCTTTGATAGTATATAGAAAAATTCAATCAAGCAGTCATTTAGGTAGAAAGTTTGAACTTTGAAGTTGATGTAAACACAATGATGAATAATTGCAAGTCTGTCCGACTATTCGCAAGTGACTTTCGGACACACAATATCAAGAATAGGGAATCGTTTGTCACAAGTACTTTTACAAAAAGTGCTTTTTTAGGCTTTCAAACCTTAACCTTTAATGGAGCCTAAATGTCGGAAATATTAGGTTGTTTATGTTGGAGGGTCGAGGAATTCCATAACTATTACCTTGATAAGGTGGCTTTAAAAGAAAGAATTTGTCAAGATTTGAATTTTTAATTTTTTTTATTTAAAATAAAATTTTAATTACTAAATTATTAATCTAAAAATTATAAAATGTTATATATATATATATATATATATATATATAAATTTTTTAAAAAATTAAAAAAAAATTGTCTGGTGGTAAACAATTCCCAATTCTTGATGTTGTGGCAGAGAGTCACTTTCGAGCACAAAGAGACATGGGAAAGGAATGCCTGGCTTATGTTAGGATCCACTTTAATGGTTGAGTTAGTAAACCAGGAATTTGGTAAAAGATAAATTCATGGGATACTTTAGATGATATTCATAGCTTGTAGAGGGCATATTTATAGTGCTCAAAATATGTGAGAGGTAGGTGATGTAATTATAATTGAATAATACCATGGAGCGTCTATGTCGATAATGGTTGCATTGACTTAAGTAATCTACACCATGCCATAATAGAGTTGTGAGCACGTGTGGATAGCTAGAGTATCCTTATGCTAATATAAGTGGGAAAACTTATGTTTAGTATAATTAGATGATCACATGAATACATGTCTCAGAATTGAGACCAAAGGGTCATTTGGATTTAGGATATGAAGGATGGACCCAAAGTCCAAATCTCTCAATGAAGACATTTAAACTATTTCAGTTTTAGCTTTTTAGCTCAGTTGGAAATGGCGCCAAGAATTTATTAGTTTGTTATGTCCAGCTATCATTCTAGAATGTTGTTAGGAGAATATAGTGTAGCTGGTACTGTAAATATGTGTGTTTTAGGTGTGCTTTAAAATACTCTTCGCTTTGTATCTATAGACCTCATTGGTTAGTTGTAAAATTCATAAGAAATACATTGCTTTCTATTATTTTTCCTCTATTTGTCTCCATTTTTCTTCATGGTATCAGAGCCTGAATTAGGTTGTAGGTTTCAACTGCCCATAAGGATGTGTAATTGGGCCAAATACAAATAAATTATCAAGTGACAACCATTTGGTTGCACTTGAGGAGGGAGTGTTGGGATTATAAATCCCACATAGGGAAAGTATAAACATAAAAGGATAAATACAAGTGGTTAGATTGCAATATTGACTTGGCTAGTCATTTTATTATGTAAAGCAATTTAATCACTTATATAAGCTTGAATTAAAATGAATTAAATTATAATTTGATCAACACTTTCTCCAAATTTAACATGGTATCAGAGCTAGGAACAAAGCGGTCGGAAATTTGAGAAGTTGCAAGAAAAAAGGTTTGATTAAGAAATTATGGAAGAAATTATGGAAGAAGAGACTCTATCTAGTATTCATGTTGATGGAACTATTATCGAAGAATCTTACAATCTCTAGAATTCTGATAATCTTGGTTTACTTTTGGTAAGCGCACCTCTAACTAGTTTGAATTACTTATCATGGAGCTGGTCAATAAAGATTGCTCTTAAGGCTAAGGACAAAATTGATTTCATAAATGGGAAATGTGCTATGCTTGATTTTGATTCTCCAAACTATGAAAAATGGCAACGCGTTGACAGTATGGTGTTGTCATGGATTTTAAATTCTCTCTCTAAGGACCTTATGGAGTGCTTTCTCTTTTTAATATCTGCATCTGAGTTATGGAGTGAGCTTCAGTAATGATTAGGTGGAAGTAATGACCCATTGCTTTACCAAATCTGATGGGAGATCAATACATATTCTCAAGGAAATGCATCAATTATGATGTATTTTATGAAATTGAAAAAGCTGTGGAAAGAGTTATCTTGTTTGAGAAATTTTCCTATCTATACCTGTAGAGCAACTACAATTGTGGCCAATATTGAAAATGAGAATATCAATTAATCCAATTTCTCATGGGATTGAACAATAGTTATGATCTTGCACGTAATTAGATTTTATTACACGAATCTCTGGCTAATGTGAACAAGGCGTATTCCATGGTTCTTCAAGTTGGGAAGCAGTGGGAGATTCTATCTATTTCTCATACAATGGATCAAGCTGGAGCAACGATGGTCAAGGACATGAATTATAAAATGAAAGGCCCAAAGGAATTTCTGGTAACAAAAGGCGAGAATTTGGGAAGAAGGACGATCATTTTGCAATTATTACAAAAATCAAGGGCACACATGAATCATGCTTTAAGCTCCATGGTTATCGAGATTGGTATAAAGAATTAAAATAGAAACGTGTTTCTCAATAGAACCAAGCTCATTCAGCTCAAATAACTGAGACTCCACTGGATGAAGAAATGCTCGATTACTCATTCCGAGCAAATGACAGAAGCACTAATTTATCAACTGCTATTCAGTAGGAAATTGCTAAACATATGAAAGGAAAGATGGTAATGGAACCAAATTCTGCCAATTACTCAAACTTTGTAGGTAATGAACTTCATTTATGTCTTTTTAGCAAAAATGATGAGACTATTAGCACTTGGATAATTGATACGGGAACCACTTACCATATTTATTCATATATCACATTATTTTCTCAAACACAACCACCACACAATTCCTCTCCCATATATTTACTTGATAGAACAACAAAATTAGTTACATCCATAGGTTTTATTGCCTTGCGTCCAAAATAATGCTTAACAATGTTCTGTATGTTCCTTCTTTCAAATACAATCTTCTTTCAATAAGTAAACTCTTACATAAACTAACAACATGATTTCTTTTTCTCCTTCACATTGTACCCTGCAGAGCCATTAGATAAAGGAGATAATTGCTATTGGGAATGAAGTAGTTGGTTTATGTAAGTTAGATGTTTCATCTTTTCCATGTAACCAATCCAGTCATAGTCTAAATAAGTGGTGCGATGCTGTTCAATCTATTGACAATTCTTGCAATTTGTGGCATTCAAGATTAGGTCACATATCTCATTCTAGATTGTTCAAATTCCAAATATCAATATCACTAGACAAAGTCCTATTCCATGTGAAATTTGCCCATATCTAAGCACCAACGTTTGCCATTTCATCTAGTTAGGTTGTGTTTGAATTGTTGCACATTGACCTTTGGGGTCCATATCATGTTCATACACTTTCAGCAGCAAGATACATTCTCACAATTGTGGATGACTTTAGCAGAACCACATGAGCATATCTAATGAGAGATAAAATCCAAACACTTTCTCATCTAACCATGTTATTGAATTTAACAGAAACTCAATTCCAGAAATGTGTTCAAACCATTCGCACAGACAATGGAACTAAATTCACTCGCTCATCTTGCCAATCCTTATTTCATAGCCATGGCATTCAACACACCAAAGGTCCTGTTGATACGTGAATCTACAAGTATATGGGTCGTATCAAGTAATAAAGTGATAAGTCAAGTATTGTTCCTACAAGAATTTGCTGTTTGAGTACCAAACTATGAATAAAGCAATTATTTGGGCTAATAATTGATGAATATATGGTAAATATAAATGAGCAAAGTAAAATTGATAAATCTAACTAAAATAGGTAAAGAGCAAGCAAATAAATTCTAAATCTAGATGAAATAAAACTAAATCAATAATGGGTAATTTAAATCAAAGTCTAATTATGATAAAAATGATCATAGAGTTGGGGGTTTATATATAAATTAATTGAGATTTGTCTTGGTTATTCCAATTTTGAGTGAAAATAGATTTTGAAGGTGATTGATTCTAAATTCCTTTGATACCTTTTTCAAGCAAACCAAAGTGTGTTTTAAGATAACCAAACCTACTTTTGTACGATATTTGATTAACTTAAAACCCATTAAGTTTTGTAACCAACCATTAAATCCTCTTAAAAACCTAGTTTATTTCTAAATCTAGGTGATTTTAAGTTTTAGTCCTTGATTATCTATCGATGATCTTCATCTTTTGGTCTTTCAATCAAAGATTAACACAATACCCAATGGGTACCAATATTAGGCAAGGAAATTAAGTACACAAGGAAAGAATCTAAACTCATATTTATATAAAATATGGAAATAACCAGTCCAAATCCACAAATTAATCTAAAATATGTTTCTCAACTCTGAAATCCAAAGAGTCTACTCACTCATGTTGATATTTACAATAGAAATTGATGGAAAAGTAAATAAAAACATGATAAGGGGACTAAAAATAGAAAAACCTAGGTAGAAGAATCCAAAACTCTGAGTCCTAGAGCTTCCATAAATGGCTGCAGTAGCTTCTTTTCTTCAGAATTGATGGCGTCCTCCTCCCTTCTATTTTTGTAATTTTTTTCTTTCCTTTCTTTCTTGTTGTTATCTCTTGTAGCAAAAACTAAAAAAATGATGCTTTTATATGGTCCCAAAAGTTGCCCTAAAAATAGATAAGAGCCAAGGAGTGGATAAGAAATGAAATGTAAAAATATCTAGGTCAGCAAAGCTGTTCACATTCTGGGCAGTCTGCTTAGGGTATTGCTTACCCTAAGCAACATCTTCGGCAATTTTTGGCCTCTGCATGCACTGTCTGCTTAAGGATAAGTAGACTCTCAGCAAATCTTGACAGGTTTGGGATAAAATGAGTTTTTTTGCTCTTATTTAACTTCTAGCTTGACCTGAGTTACACCTTAAGCACTGCCACTTGCCCTAAGCAGGATCTCAAGTAGGACCTTAAGCAAATCTTAGTAAGTTTGTGGATGAAAACTTGAATGTGTTGGATTTAAACTTGAATGTATAGGATTTAAGTTGTGCTTGACTCGTAGCTTGCCCCTGGCTTAAAGTTAAGCAATATGACATATCCTGAGCAACATCATCAGCAAAATCTTAAGCAAATTTTGGCCAACTTAATCTTCCAAGGCTTGATTTCTTTAAGTTTTCTCCATGCTTAAGGGGCTCCAAATTTCTTTAAATCACTTCCTAATGCACTCATTGACCTTCAATTGATCACAAAAACCTATTAAAAATAATAAAATTATAAAAATCAAATATAAAGTAACTGAAGTTAACAAATAAGTTAAAATAAAGCTAAAAATATAATATATACTAAAATATAAGGGCAAAATGGATGCAAAGCTACCCTAAAATGCCTACATGAAATGAGTACAATAAATTTTCCCAAACTTAAACCTTTGCTTTTCCTCAAGCAAATTAAAAAAGCAATTGGGGTACCTTCCCTTAAATTCATGAAAGCTACTTGTGTAACATCCTCAAATCTACCCTAAAAGGCTAATAAAATAAATAAATATAATAAAAATATGGCATAATTAATTATGTGAAAATTAGAACTTAATTATGGAGACTAAATCAAATAAGTTAGAAAGTGGAGGAGAAATTAGGAAAGAATGGACCAAGGGACTTGCTTAACATAATTAATAAACTAAGGGATAAATGAAGGAAGGAGTGACTTGAATAAATTAATAAGTTGAGGGAAAAATTGAAAATAAAGAAAAAGAAAGAAAGAAAGAAAAAAAAATGGCATCCAATCAAAATTAGAAAACACATCAAAACTTTTTGAATAAAGCCAAAAACTTCTCTTCCTTATTTTCTTCAATTGGTTGGCCACTACCTCATCTTCTTTCTTTCTTCTTTTGTCCTCTTAACAGCCCATTTCCTCTGAAGTTAGAAGGAGAAACACCAAGCCAAAAACCCTAAAACATCATCACCATAGTAGCCATGAAAAAGGGAGCAAGGAGAGGTGAAAATTCAAGCTTGAAGGAGTCAATTGTTTGAAGAATTTTGTGGAGACTTGAAAAGGAAGGGGTAGTAGCTGGTATTCAAGTGAAGTTAGCGCCATAACTCTTTTCTTTTATCATGATTAAGGATTTTTGGATACACTATGATAGAAGTGATTTGGGACTTGAAAAAGTGCTGAAAACCCTAATATACCAGTAGAGGATTCAGGACGAGATTACTTTGAAAATTCATAACTTGAGCTAGGAATATTGGATTTTGGTGATCTTTATGTCCATGAAAACTTTAGAGAGTGTCCTAAAACTTTTTATTTTCGTGCAAATCCTAATTCCTTTGTTAAGATGAGGTTTTAGGGCAAAACTTTTTGTTGCTCCAAACTAGAAAACAGACCTATAAATTTTCTAGAACAAGACACTCGAATTTAAAAATTCATAACTTGAGCTACAGAACTTGAAATAGTGTGATTCTTAAACTTCTAGAAAGCTTATTAAATGCCCTAAAACTTTGTAGTTATGACTAAAAATTGATTTAGTTGGCTGCATGGTGAAATTCTTGCATTTTCTATTACTGCTTTGACTGTGACTGGAGTCTAGAACAGTTTGCACATTTTCATTCATAACTTGAGTTGTAGCCCTGATTTTGAGATGATTCAAATAGGAAATTGAAATGGACTTATGAAACTTGAATTCTGGAGAATATTATGATGATGCCCTGTTTCTATGATTTTTAGTGAAATTTCAAAGTGACTGCTTCTGCTGTCCAGTTTGACTAGAGTTAGGAAATTGTGATTTTTATGGTAGTTATTCTATATGAGTTGTGAATGAAAAAGGGAATTGGTGAGCATGATTGATTGAATAAATTTCATGTATTGTTCATAATATGTATGCCCATTATAAGCCTAGAGCTAAGTGGCATGATAAGGAAATTGACTAGTCAATGCTTGAACGTGTGCACAATTACTTGGCTTCATGTCATGATATGATCACTTGGCTTCATGCTATGATATGGTTACTTGGTTTTATGCCATGATATGATTACTTGTCACTTGAGTCATTTATGCATTGTAATTGGGCTAATGAAACAAATGAAAAGAGGCATATAAAGAATTATTCATGACACTATGGACTATAATTATAATTATTTTATGTGATTAATTGCTATGTCAAATTCCATTGGTTGTGTGAGAGCGCACTTAGTACCATTGAACTAAAGCTAGCAGAAACATTTTTCATGAGACTATGTATGTTTAGTCTGTACACATATGGCATGATGTGTTATTTTTAAGTTATAGCACCTCTAAGCATTTTGCTTAGTGGAGAGTTGTTTAAACTTTTCGTAGGTAATAAAAGTAAAGATCAAGAACCGACATGGGGGTGAAGGCCAAGAGAGATATTTTGCTCAAGACAAGAGAAGACATGATGTCACACCCTACTCCTCGTAAGATGTAACATGTTCCCGTAGTACACCTAATGAATTACCGTACTTCACCAATCGGTAACCCATTAAATATACTACAAGGGATTTTAAAACAATTTTCGTTCATTTTAGAATTGGTGGGTAAAATTTTTTTTTTTTTTTATATTAAAAAACTTCATTTAGAGTCCAAACATAAATCAAATTTTTAGATATTTAAAATCTCCGTAATTTTTACAAAAATTTCGGCAGAGTGCCGTCTATATTTTGAGAAAACAGTTCTTTAAAACTTGAAAATAAAAATACTCCCAATATATTTCTCAATCACAACTTCATTTGCAACCACCAAACTTCAAATCAACAACAATGGCAATACTTCAACTCAAAATCCAAATTTCAAATCAAGAATTAATATTTCAAAACATTTCATAACTCATGCATTTTGCATTTTAAATCATTAATTTATAATAATAAACTAATTTACAGATGCAAAATCTCAAAAATAATATTATTACAATTTTATCTGTACAACTGCTCAAATTACAGAGATACATATGCATACTATCATATTTACATCAAACTAAACTACCAGGGTATAGACAAATATCCGTATAAAAATTCTTCAATTGTGCTTCTCTCTAATTGTAGCAGCTCGCTCTGCTGCTATGTCCTTTTCTCTATCTGCGAAAGCAAGTTAAAGCTATCGCTGAGTATATAAATATTCAGTGGTGCATAATGAAGCATAAAATGCATAATATAAAACATTTATGAACAATTCATAATTCAAATATTTCACAATCATATTTTAATTTTTCAAATCACATTTATAACAAATCATAATTTTCAAGGCTTAACATAACACAACTTTAATCAAATAATTCAATAAACATAGTGTTGCCAAACACTAACACAACTTAGGCCATGATACAAAATTTCCGAATATGTCGTGTGTACATCACGACAAGGCAAACTGTAACACCCCTAAGTTCGGTAGTGCGTTCTGCTGCTCCAGTGACCAGTGTTGTCCGGACAGCTAGGATGCCTAGAACCACACTTCAATGAGAGTGAGGAGACATAAAATAATGAAATAAAAGAAAAGAAAGTACAAGAAAAACAAAGGAAAAATGATTGCAAAGAAATGTGATCAAGTTAAACGAGCCGGGAAACCTAACGATGGGTGACCGCATTGGGAAGTCACGGCGTGGACCGTTGATCGCCTCGGATCATGGGAACCTTGAAAACTTTTTTGGGACATAAATAGACCCTTGTTGAATAATAAATATCAATAGAAATATCAAAGAAAAATTAAATAATTAGAACAAAGAAAAGTGAGAAATCGAAAACAGACAAAACCCAGAATACTAAAAATCAGAATGCCACCCGAACAGGCATTATGGTCATTTGACATCCCGAAGTGTCTTTTGACCTAAATGTCCATTAAAAATAAATAGTATTACACTTAGAAAATAAAATGAAAAATTAAATTGGTGGTACCTAAAATAAATAGTGGAAATTATGGGTTAAATGTGGAATAAATGAATAATTACTTTATTATATGATTAAGTGACTAAGTGGACCACTAAGGGGATTAATTAAATACATAGTGGGACATGTGTACACTTAAAATGCAGCTGAATAAGTCATCTTCCTCATTTGCATTCAAATTGTCGAATTGAAGAGTGAAGGAAACTCCATAGCCATTTTTCATGCAAGCTTTCTTAACTCTCCATTTTCAACTCCAACCTCTTAGTGTTCTTCATTAAACTTTGTCTACACATCACAAGGAAGATATTGATACTAATTTTGAGAAGTTTGATGAAGGTTTAGCAAGTTACAATTAAAGGTAAGTTTGCATTTTTGAGAATTTCTTTGTTAAAGTTTATGTTCATGTTATGGGTGTTAGTTTGGTGAAAGAAAATTTTGAGTTTGAAGGGTTATTGTTGTTTTCATTTTGGACAGCCATGAGTCACGTTTTTGATGAGATATTTGTGCATATAATTGATGAGAAATGGTGTTGATCATGATGAATTAGTAACCTAGTGAATTATTTCATGTTTATGTGGTGATTTATGCACTTGGATGGGAAATTGTAAAATGGACGGCACTTTGATGTTGAAGAATGGTTTGTGGCAGCTTGGGGACACTTGAGTAATGGTATATATTGAAGGAAATGTATGCAGAATATTAACCTAGAAGGATTGATGATATGTATGTAGATTGATCTTGTAAAGTGTGTGTAAAATTTGTAATGGTTAGGTGTGTTTGTAATAGTACTTAGAAATTGTAATTGTGAATGATATTGGTGTGTTGAGGCTGATTGGAATCTGCCCAAAATAATGTTAATGTAAAGTAGAAAGTGCTTTTGGTAATGTACCAAAACTGATTTGGTAGGGTATGGAAGTAAACTTTGCAAGGTAAATATGTGTTTTGAATGGGGTGTGAAAAGCATATTGAGGGCAGTACACATTTTAGCCTATAACCTTAAATGTGTAACCTCAATTGGTATGAGACCAATTTGAGGTGAAACTAGGCACAAAATGTGCCAACTTTCATTGAGAAACCATGCCAAAATTCTGCTTGCAAGGTTACCTATAATAATGACCAATTCTGATTAGGTGCAATTAGGACCTGAAAAATGACCAATTGGGCAGCAGTGAGTGTTTAGGCCATAACTCACTCAAACCAGGTCCAATTGACCTGAAATTTTAACCAAGAATAGTTAAGACCCATACCTACAAGTCTTATGAAGACACCAAAGCCCATAAATGACCATAAGCAATTCAATCAACTTGCACAAGTTCGTGTCCAAATTCTGGCCGAACCAGAATTGACCAATTTGACCTAAATTTGACTTATAATGGTTCAATTTGACCTTCAAGAGTGTAATGACCTTAACTCGGTGTACTTAACTCGGATTGACCTGAAATTTTGCACCGCGTCCATAAGACCTAAATCTACAAGTTTGTAGTTTCGACCGAGACCGAAAACTGAGGGAACTAGATCGTCCGGTTAGGTCAAACCAGTGTCCCTAATCCAAAGAATTTGCATTAAAATGCACTAAGCAAGGAAATGACTTTGGTAAAACATACCAAACCTAAAACCCTATCAAATGTGACATATTAACGACTAAAACCTAATTTACCTAAAACGCAACGAGGGTCGGTATATTAGGTGATTAAGTGAATAATTGAGTTCAGTGCATTATTTACCAAACACCATCGATAGAGACGGTTTAAATTAGTAATCAAACACTTCAAATTGTGTTTCGCTACCAAAGACTCAGAAAAGGGAAGGAAACACGAGTCCGCATCAGGGGACAGTCATCGAGGTTTGTGCACAACGGCTATTGCTTTTGAATTTTTCAATTGAAATAAATATTGAATATTTGTATATTATTGTTTTAAATTGTGTTTGTGCACAACAATCAAGCTTTCTTTTGAATTATTTTCAATGGAAATAAATATTGACTATTTGCATATCATTGTTTTAAATTGTGGAAATGTGTTTGGTGGACACTTATTGATTGAAAAACATTGTGAATGGTTTGAAACTGTGAAAAATTGTTTGAATGGTATTTGATGGATACTTATTGATTGAAAAGCAGTAAATGGTTTTGTGGAAATTGAAGTGAATTACGAATTGTGTTGCCATTGTGTGAATGAAATTATAACTTTGGAAATTTATTGGATTCTTACGGATCATTTGAATAAAATGTTTGGAATTGTTTTGACTCACAATTGGCATGACATTGATAATATGTTCCTCCTCCATTAATGGGGTGAGTGTGATTATTCCTCCTCTTTGACTTATTAGTCCGGGTGAGTATGATTATGTTCCTCCCTCTTTGACTTCCCACCGAGGTGAGTATGGATGAGTTCTCATTATATAGCTAGCTTCCTCCCTCATTGATTTCGATTATTGGGGTGAGCATGTCTTGTCGTGGTGTACAACACGGCATATATGGAAAAATTGTGTCATGGCCTAAATTGTGTTATAGATTGGCAACACTGTATTCTTCAGTTATTTGATCGAATTGTGTTATTATGTATTGTGAGATTGTGAAATTGATTTAAACTCTTATTGACATATACTGTCTATTGAATTCAACCATGATCTGACTTATTGAAAATTATTGTGATATTAACAAATGGAGTTTAAATTCTTGTTGACATTTATTGTCTTGAATTTAACTATGGTTTTAAGTATCCACTATTGATATGATTTATGAATTGTGATTTAAAATTTGTATTTGGTTAATGTTGTGCACCATCGAGACATTGTCTCGTGATAGCTTTATTGCCGTCGCAGTAGAGAGAGACAGTGGCAGGCTAGGCTGCTAGTATCGCCAGCGAGAGATTTTTGGGTATAGTGAGTATACCACATGTGGCATTTTGTACTGTAATGTATATTCACTGTATGTATATTTTGTTCTTGGTTTTGAGCAGTTGTAAATTTAAGTTGTACAATAAAGTTGTAAAATAATTATGAGTTATTTGGCTTGTAAAAATTGTGTTATATCTTTGTATCTTAGTCTTTGAAAATCACTGTGGATTTGACTTGAGAAATGTGTTGTGTTGATAAAAATGTTGGAGTTGAGATTTGAAAATATATTGAAGTGCTTTTTACAGGTTTTCTGAAGAACTGTTTTGTCCAAAATACAAATGGCACCTTGCCAAAATTTTTACAGATATTCCAAATAAATCAAATGAGTTAGTTGTTTCACTTCACCAAAGTCTTTCACACAAATGTAAATAGTGCTCACCACTGTAAAAGAAGTAAGAAAAGTTTTTAAAATCCCTTGTAGTGTATTTAATGGATTATCAGTAGACGGAGTTGGTAATTCATTAGGTATACTACGGGATCATGTTATGCCTTACAGAGGGGTAGGGTGTGACATGTTTTAGTGGTATCAGAGCAAAGTTTTTAAATTCTGTTTTCACCTGTCATTTGAATATTCTTTCTTCACAGTACAACTGCTCAATATCATTGTTTGATACATACAGTACATTACATTATAAATATGCACTAACGGGAGGAAATCTCCTTGTGTTATTGGTTTAGGAGATCTAAAATCCTCGCATTGACTATGGAAGAGGGTGATCGTTCACGATCAATTTATTGAGGCCGAGGTGCAAGGATGCCCCATGCCTACATAATGTCGATGGTTCAAGAGCACCACCTGCAGCATCGCAGCTCTGCTCGATTCGCTCGTGACGCAATGTTCCAACAAATGGATGGTAATGTGCCTACTCAAGTCCCAATACAGACACGGTGGTACAACCACGATCTTCGCTAGACAATATGACAAATTGATGAAGTATGGGGCTCTGAGTTCAAGGGGACAGATCCTCTAGAGGCGTAACAATGGTTAGAGAGGATGGATAGGGTATTCAAAACTGCATTGCACAAAGGAGCTTAGATTTGAGTACTCGATCTTTGCTGGGGATGCTTATGATGGAAAACCATCCCCACACCGATAGAACTGCAGTGCTAACATGGAATGACTTCTCGGGAATTCAGCAAAAATATGTCCCCGATGCTTATGTAGACCAGTGCAAGAATTCCTAAGTCCAAACAGGGCGATCGGTGGTCGAGTATGAAAGGGAATTCTCCCGCCTAAGCCATTATGCAAGAAGTCTACTTTCTACCGGAGAGATGTAAGAGGTTTAAACCGGCTTGAAGCCTAGTATCAGTTACAAGTGTTCGATTCAAACATAACAACTTCTCGAACTTATTTCTCAAGCACTAGAATTAGAAAGAATTGAATCAAGCGCTCTTGAGAAAAAGAAATCGGAGAAGGCGTAAAAGAGGGAAAGTCAGCAGTTCTAGTGGTCCCGAAAGAGGAAAAACTTTGGGGATACGAGAGATAGTAAGAAGTCCCAGAGAGATAGATCTTTTGGACGAAACCACCTCGATCCGATCACCAACTCAACGAAACCCGTAAATGCGCCGGATCGACTTTGTGAAACTTGTGGTAAACCACATAGTGGGGTATGTTATAGAGCCGTAGGAGCATGCTTTAATTGTGGAGAGACTGGTCATTTTGCTAAGGATTGTGTAAATCCAGTGTCGTTCGGATCATTTACTACACCAAAGGGATCAACCTAAGTTTCTACCCCAAAGAGTTCACCATCGGTTAGTAGAGGCAAAGGTAGAGGTAGGGGTAGTACACCTAGAAGTCGATCATCGTGAATCACCAAAAAAGCAGGTGATGCTTCAACGAGAGTATACGCTATCTGACGAAAAGAGACCGAGATTTTTGACATCATTGCCGTACTTTCTCAATTAGCAACCGAGATATATATATGTATTGTTTGACTGGAATTTTCATATTTTTACATTAGTGTTAGAACTATATGTTGGTTGTTATTCGCTTACAGAGGAATAAATTTTGACGCATTAGTGATTAACCCTTAAGATAAGGATTGTGATAATAAGTGAAATTAGTTTTGAAAGAGTTTATCGTAAAAGTATTTTCTAACACACCATAAATTATAAAGCTAATTAGTGAGCCTACTTAATGTAAGGCAAGAGGACGTAAAAGTAAGATGCAAGAATGGAATTGCTCTTGATAAGGGCAAGGAGGTTCTTCATAGAAATTGCTAATGGATATTGTAATCAGAATAAGATTCGAATATCAGTGAATTCAAAAAGAATAAAAGATAACAAAGTTTGATCTATTGGGATGTATCGTAGTAACTATGCAATGTTCTTGATGTTTATACTGTAAGTCGCAGACAAGACTAACTTGAGATTATTGTGTAGAGCTACGTACTAACCGATAGTACACCTAGATGAGAATAGTTGCCAACGGCATCTGCTTTGGCATAGTTATGCCGTGACGTAATTTAATTGTTAGAAATAAGTTTGAAAATCCTACTTAGGATCTAAAACTCAAAAGTTAAAATATCGAAAGGTTATAGTTCAGATAAAAGGAAGTAAGTTATAGAACATTGAGATAAAAAGAGTTATGGAAGTAGAGACTTGAACAGTTGATTCATATGTAACAAAGAAATATTCGAATGTGAGGAAGACTATGGACTAGAATGGTCGAGGACAAATGCCTGATGAATGATTAAAATATGACCTCAATGGTCATTCAAGAAGGAACGTGAGCTGAAATATTAGACAACATAATAGTAAGAGGAGATTGGTGTTATCCAAACAAAGTAAACATTGTATTAGATTGTTAAAAGTCTTACGATCATATAAAAATGAGAAAATAAACGTATGACTATTGTAAGATGATTACTGGGTAAAATTTCGTGGACGAAATTTATTTAAGGGGGGGAGAATTGTAACACCCCTAAGTTCGGTAGTGCTGCTCCAGTGACCGGTGTTGTCCTGGACAGCTAGGATGCCTAGAACCACACTTCAATGAGAGTGAGGAGACATAAAATAATGAAATAAAAGAAAAGAAAGTACAAGAAAAACAAAGGAAAAATGATTGCAAAGAAATGTGATCAAGTTAAACGAGCTGGGAAACCTAACGATGGGTGACCGCACTGGGAAGTCACGGCGTGGACCGTTGACTGGCCCTGGACTGCGGGGAACCCTGGAAAACATTTTTGGGACATAAATAGACCCTTGTTGAAGAATAAATATCATTAGAAATATCAAAGAAAAATTAAATAATTAGTACAAAGAAAAGTGAGAAATCAAAAGCAGACAAAACCCAGAATACTGAAAAATCGTGAATGCCACCCGAGCAGGGCATTATGGTCATTTGACATCCCTAAGTGTCTTTTGACCTAAATGTCCATTAAAAATAAATAGTATTACACTTAGAAAATAAAATGAAAAATTAAATTGGTGGTACCTAAAATAAATAGTGGAAATTATGGGTTAAATGTGGAATAAATGAATAATTACTTTATTATATGATTAAGTGACTAAGTGGACCACTAAGAGGATTAATTAAATACATAGTGGGACATGTGTACACTTAAAATGCAGCTGAATAAGTCATCTTCCTCATTTGCATTCAAATTGTCGAATTGAAGAGTGAAGGAAACTCCATAGCCATTTTTCATGCAAGCTTTCTTAACTCTCCATTTTCAACTCCAACCTCTTAGTGTTCTTCATTAAACTTTGTCTACACATCACAAGGAAGATATTGATACTAATTTTGAGAAGTTTGATGAAGGTTTAGCAAGTTACAATTAAAGGTAAGTTTGCATTTTTGAGAATTTCTTTGTTAAAGTTTATGTTCATGTTATGGGTGTTAGTTTGGTGAAAGAAAATTTTGAGTTTGAAGGGTTATTATTGTTTTCATTTTGGACAGCCATGAGTCACGTTTTTGATGAGATATTTGTGCATATAATTGATGAGAAATGGTGTTGATCATGATGAATTAGTAACCTAGTGAATTATTTCATGTTTATGTGGTGATTTATGCACTTGGATGGGAAATTGTAAAATGGACGGCACTTTGATGTTGAAGAATGGTTTGTGGCAGCTTGGGGACACTTGAGTAATGGTATATATTGAAGGAAATGTATGCAGAATATTAACCTAGAAGGATTGATGATATGTATGTAGATTGATCTTGTAAAGTGTGTGTAAAATTTGTAATGGTTAGGTGTGTTTGTAATAGTACTTAGAAATTGTAATTGTGAATGATATTGGTGTGTTGAGGCTGATTGGAATCTGCCCAAAATAATGTTAATGTAAAGTAGAAAGTGCTTTTGGTAATGTACTAAAACAGATTTGGTAGGGTATGGAAGTAAACTTTGCAAGGTAAATATGTGTTTTGAATGGGGTGTGAAAAGCATATTGAGGGCAGTACACATTTTAGCCTATAACCTTAAATGTGTAACCTCAATTGGTATGAGACCAATTTGAGGTGAAACTAGGCACAAAATGTGCCAACTTTCATTGAGAAACCATGCCAAAATTCTGCTTGCAAGGTGACCTAAAAAAATGACCAATTCGGATTAGGTGCAATTAGGACCTGAAAAATGACCAATTGGGCAGCAGTGAGTGTTTAGGCCATAACTCACTCAAACCAGGTCCAATTGACCTGAAATTTTAACCAAGAATAGTTAAGACCCATACCTACAAGTCTTATGAAGACACCAAAGCCCAGAAATGACCATAAGCAAGTCAATCAACTTGCTCAAGTTAGTGTCCAATATCTGGCCGAACCAGAATTGACCAATTTGTGCTAAAATTGACCTAAACTGTTACCATTTGACCAGCAGGAGTGTAATGACCATACCTCGGTCTACTTAACTCGGATTGACCTGAAATTTTGCACATGGTCCATAAGACCTAAATCTACAAGTTTGTAGTTTCGACCGAGACCGAAAACCGAGGAACTAGATCGTCGGTTAGGTCAAACCAGTGTCGGAATCCGAGAATTTGCATTAAAATGCACTAAGCAAGGAAATGACTTTGGTAAAACATACCAAACCTAAAACCCTATCAAATGTGACATATTAACGACACTAAAACCTAATTTACCTAAAAGCATAGCGAGTCGGTATATTAGGTAATTAAGTGAATAATTGAGTTCATGCATTATTTACCAAACACCATCGATAGAGACAATTTAAATTAGTCTGAAACACTTCAAATTGTGTTTCTCGATTACCAAAGACTCGAGAAAAGGAAGGAAACACTGAGTCGGATCGAGGGCGATCATCGAGGTTTGTGCACTGTGGCTATTGCTTTTGAATTTTTCAATTGAAATAAATATTGAATATTTGTATATTATTGTTTTAAATTGTGTTTGTGCACAACAAGCTGTTTCTTTTGAATTATTTTCAATGGAAATAAATATTGACTATTTGCATATCATTGTTTTAAATTGTGGAAATGTGTTTGGTGGACACTTATTGATTGAAAAACATTGTGAATGGTTTGAAAGCGTGAAAAATTGTTTGAATGGTATTTGATGGATACTTATTGATTGAAAAGAATCAGTAAATGGTTTTGTGGAAATTGAAGTGAATTACGAATTGTGTTGCCATTTTGTGAATGAAATTATAACTTTGGAAATTTATTGGATTCTTACGGATCATTTGAATAAAATGTTTGGAATTGTTTTGACTCACAATTGGCATGACACGATAATATGTTCCTCCTCCATTAATGGGGTGAGTGTGATTATTCCTCCCTCTTTGACTTATTAGTGCAGGGTGAGTATGATTATGTTCCTCCCTCTTTGACTTCCCGATCGAGGTGAGTATGGATGAGTTCTCATTATATAGCTAGCTTCCTCCCTCATTGATTTCGATTATTGGGGTGAGCATGTCTTGTCGTGGTGTACAACACGGCATATATGGAAAAAATTGTGTCATGGCCTAAATTGTGTTATAGATTGGCAACCTGTATTCTTGATTATTTGATCGAATTGTGTTATTATGTATTGTGAGATTGTGAAATTGATTTAAACTCTTATTGACATATCTGTCTATTGAATTCAACCATGATCGACTTATTGAAAATTATTGTGATATTAACAAATGGAGTTTAAATTCTTGTTGACATTTATTGTCTTGAATTTAACTATGGTTTTAAGTATCCACTATTGATATGATTTATGAATTGTGATTTAAAATTTGTATTTGGTTAATGTTGTGCACTGCTGAGACATTGTCTCAATGATAGCTTTATTCTTTGTCGCAGTAGAGACAGACAGGAGCTAGGTCGCTAGTATCGCCAATGAGAGATTTTGGGTATAGTGAGTATACCACATGTGGCATTTATCTTGTAATGTATATTCACCGTATGTATATTTTGTTCTTGGTTTTGAGCGATTGTAAATTTAAGTTGTATGAGAAAGTTGTAAAATAATTATGAGTTATTTGGCTTGTAAAAATTGTGTTATATCTTTGTATCTTAGTCTTTGAAAATCACTGTGGATTTGACTTGAGAAATGTGTTGTGTTGATAAAAATGTTGGAGTTGAGATTTGAAAATATATTGAAGTGCTTTTACAGTTTTTACAAGAACTGTTTTGTCCAAAATACAAATGGCACCTTGCCAAAATTTTCTGAGATATTCCAAATAAATCAAATGAGTTAGTTGTTTCACTTGATTCACCAAAGTCTTTCACACTGTAAATAGTGCTCACCACTGTAAAAGAAGTAAGAAAAGTTTTTAAAATCCCTTGTAGTGTATTTAATAGATTATCAGTAGACGGAGTTGGTAATTCATTAGGTATACTACGGGATCATGTTATGCCTTACAGAGGGGTAGGGTGTGACACAAACACCCCCACTAATCGAAATCAATGAGAGAGGTGGCTAGCTAGATAATGAGTACTCATCCACACTCACCGCTCAGACTGGGAAGCTAGAGAGGGAGGAAACTAATCACATATCATACTCATTCAACAAGTGGAGGAGGAACATATTAATATTGTCATACCAAGTGTGAACTAAAAACAATTTAAATAAAGTTATTCAAATATTTCATACAAGTCACTTTTTGGGCATGCTTCCTAAATGAAAATTGTGTCATTTAGTGTCTATTTTTATTCCTAATTGGTCTCATACCAAATCAACTTGTAAAATTTCATTTTTGGTCTTTCAAATTTGACTGGCAACATGACCACATTGAATCCGAATTTGGTTTCAACTCCAACCATTCCCACACACTTCATTTGGTCACCATTGACCATTTCTCACTTCAAATTAGGTCCAAGACATCATTTACAAGTTTCTCACATTTTTGCCTCTAAACCCTAATGTCCAAAACCCTAATTCACAATTTCCTTGCATTTAGCCAATTCAAGCCTTTAATCACAACCATTTAACTACCTAAAGTTCATATCACCATCTAAGTTAATCAAATCATGCAATAACACCCCCATATACATGCTGGCCGAAAATCATTCATGGTCCCTCAACAAATTTATATTTCATTTTAAGCATATATCTAAGTTAACTAAATTATAAACACAAGTAATAAACTCATTTGTAACTTAAATCATTAACCTTTGTGTGGGAACTTCTAACTCCCCTTTTCTCCAATTTTCTTTCTTCTTTTCTTCTTTCTTTGATGACCAATCTTCTTCTCAAGTGATTAAATCAAGTTTTTATGAAGCAATTATGGGATAAGTTGAGGTTTAGTAAGGATTTCAAAGCTTGAGTGCAAGCTTTAATGGAGGACATTCATGGAGAGGTGAGGGAGAGAGTGAGGCGGCATGGGAGAAAGGAAGAAGACCAAATGACTTTTTTTTTTTCTTTTCCCTTCTTTTATTTATTTTATCTTATGGAAGACCAAAAAAAATCTAATTAATTAATTTATTAATTATACTATTTATGGCATCATGCATGATGTCATGCATGATGTCATCTCCCTACACCTTTTTCTTTTTCTTTTTTTTTTCCTATTTATGTTTCTATTAGTTCTTTAATTTAATTCCCGACTCCAAGATTTTTTTTTTCTCTGATTTTATTTGGCAGTTAGGTCAGGAGTCAGCTCTCGGGGTCAATTGACCAAATTGCCCCTAGCCGGTTCAACCCAGTTTGTAAATAATTCAATATTTCTTCCGGCTTCCTGACCTAATTATTTGACTGGCTTAACATTTCTTTTTCATGATTTTCTCTTTTTCACTGTGTTCGTAATGGTCCTAAGGATCGCGGCGTCACATTTTACGGTTCGAAATTTGAGTTTAAATCGACTTCGCAGTCGTTCCCGAGAAGGTCACCCATCGCTGTGACTCTCGGCTCGTTTAACTTCTTATGTTCTGTTTTTCTTATTTATACTTAACTAATTGATAGTTACTAATTATTTGTGTTTATGGTTTATCTAGTTGTCTTAAATGTGGTTCTAATCTCCTTAATTGTCCGGATCGACACCGGTCACCGGAACAGTGAAATATACCAGGCTATGCAAATAGAGGTGTTACACATGATGTGATTTTTGTATACATTAGAAGATTACATTGTACTAGGCATTTTGATTTAGGAATTTAATCCTTTAATGTGTAATTATTTAAATTATGTAAAATACATGGATGTGAAAAACAAGTCTTGCAGTTGTAAATATTTTCATATATTATATAAGGAGAATCTTCCAAATATATTAAATTATTTTATTGGATGAGATGTTATATACCTTAATTTAATAGTATTGTGATGTAGGTTGTAAATGAAACCATATAGGTTTCACATGTGTAGTGGATTGATATAATAAATGTAGACAGGGATATTCACAGGTCACTTATAATTATTAAAATATTAAGGAAAACTATGTCCGTTTTCTGTTAGAAATTTAAAATTAAATTTCACTTATTGGGAAATTTTAAATAAGTAAAACATTTATCAATTAATTTACTTCTGAATTAAATAAATTGAAAATTTGTAAATCTCCCTTTATTTTCTTAAATTGAAGCATAAATAGGAATTAAAGTAAACCAAGCTTCACCTTGGGGAGAGAGTGTTAACCCTTGAGATTTACTCTTGGGTGTGTCTCGGGGGTATGTACACGCTGCTCTAGCTGCAGATAGGGTTTGGGTGTTACAACTTATCTAAGCTCTCAAGCTTACCTTTAGCCACCAACAAACCATATACCCACTTTCAAGGTACAAAGAATTCAATCCTTACCAAAGTTATTATCGCTTAGCCTTGGGTTAATTATCCATATCATGAAGCCCAAACCAATCAATCACAAAGAATAATCCTACCTAAATAGGCTCTAGAGCAATCCATAAACTAAAGTGTCTCAAATAGATAGAAATAAATGAATGGATGAATGATATCCCAATGCTATAGGCAATTCTCCTATTCCAATCTCCACTAATATAGCAAAACACTATTAAAAGATCAAAAGGACTTTCAAGGTTTGCAATGGGGCTAAGGGGGTGATAATGTGGCTAACAAGGAAATGATAAAGGTAACAAAGTATTAGAATATCAAATTATTAAAAGATCAAGGCACACCCCCCCTCCCCCCCCTCTTTTTCTTTTTTTTTTTAATCATCAAATGGGAAAATGAACTTTATAACTATTCACCAATGCTAGCATACAACTTTGAAGCTTTTGTAGAGATTACATAAATAACATTGACTTTGAATTATAATTGTCCCTTTTTATTCACCTCCAAACTCATTTCTTTGTGTACTTAGGTGGTGAATTACTTTACATACCATAATTGAATTTGCTAGCCTTTTTACTTTAGTCACTTCTCCCAACTAATTATTATATATATATATATATATATATATATATATATATATATATATATATATATATATATATATATATATTCTTTTTTTTTCTATTTTTTCTTTTTTTTCTTTCTTTCTTTTTTTTATTATTTTTATAGTGTATCTATCACTCAAAGAATTATTCTCATGAAGGGTAAGTAAGTGTTTGGGTTTATGGCTAGGTAGTAATGTGGGTACCAAAGAAATAAAAGGAATATATGTAGGCTCAAATTAGTTCCAGGAAAATTTTAAATCAAGGTTGTTTAAGGCTAAAATGTGGGTTTAAAATCCAAAAAATGCCTAGATCATTTCTTTCTCAAGTGCATACTATGATTTCGCCTTGAAAGGTTTAAAAGGATTGTTCCAGGATTGGTGAGACATCAATTAGTGACTTCTTAGCCTAGAGTTTTCTCTAGGCACTCAAACTCAATGCAATTGATTGGGTGGCTCTTAGCTAAGAAGATATAAACTAAGGCAAAAATCTAATAACCTTGCATATATCCAGAACTTTCATTCCATCAAACCCTTCTAAAAGTAAGCTCAATTACTCTTCAAAGCAACTCTCAATCCTCCAAGGACAAGGGAAAAATTTATTTTTATAATATGCATGATCCTAAAAGGAATGCATAAATCAAATTAAAACTAAGTGTAATCTATATGAAAACTATATGCAAGTGTATGTGTATGAGTATAGACATATGTGTGGTATAAGTGTAAGTGTATGGATTAACTATATATGAATGAATGAAATGCAATAAATGAATGAATGAAAATGCTCAAAAATTTTTAAAAAATTTTGCTTTCATCCCCAAACTCAAATAAGACATTGTCTTCAATGTCTAGAATGAATGCAAAGATGGGTAAAATTGTATGAACTAATCAATTAATGAAATATATATACAATTGGGAATTAAATCAATATAAGCTCAAGAATTCAAAAATTAAGCTCAAAATGATATTAACAATTAAACTTTAGAGAGAAAAATGTAAAAAAGTATTCCCAATGTATGAATTTACACTGCCTAAGAAATTGCTTAAGATGTTGCTTAACCTGTTGCTTAAGGTTAAGTAAGATTTGCATATGGTTAAGCAATATCTTAAGCATTGGCAACATGCTAAAAACATAAAGAAAAATAAGTAAACCAGTACCTCATGATGATGTTAAACATATTTAGCTTAAGGTAAACTGTGCCACTCATCAATATCAATAAAATTAGAACTGAATAAAAGATAAAGTACAAAAATAATATGCAAGAAGATGAAAAAGTGTAATGAAATAAGATCTAACAGTTAAATCAAGAATTAAACAAAAAAATATTCATAAAATAACTATAGTCATATCAGAAGATAAAATAAAATAAACTAAACTAAAGGAAATGAGTGCAAATATAATCATAAAAATTAATTATCAAAGTATTGCAACTATTACCAAAGTTTGAATATTAAAACAAACATATTACAATATAAACCTAAAACAAAAACTAAAACTGAAATGAAAAACTAAAACTACCACCAAACTACTGCTGTTGTTCAGGCTCTGTTGTCAAGGCTTTACTATTGTTTAATTTGCTGCTGGTGGGTCTACTGTTGGCACAAGGGATTCTGCTGTAGGGTCTATTGCAGGTTCAATAGGTGCTTCTTGGTGATCTAAAGCTTCAGAGGCTGTCTTTAAGTTTTCTGTGAGGTTCTTCATTTGCTGGAGCATGTATTGGCCCCAATGGTATATGTAGTTGAAGGATTGAGCCAATTTATTATAAAGCTCCAACATTTGAATTTTTTGCAGCTTTTGTTTCTTTTTAAGAGTTGAAAACCTATTTTTAAGCCTCTTCTCTAGCTTCTTCTGCTGTTTGACCTGCTGCTATCCCAAAGCATCAACTTTAATTTCTAATCCCTTTAACGCCTTAAGAATTTTTATGGTTTTAGTTGGAGAAATAAATGGTTGAGCAGTTAAGCTAGCTACTTTAGCTTCTAACGACCTTAAAGTGATAAAATTTCTGGTGAAAACTGCTGTTCAGTAGCTGTCTGAGAGGCCTACATAGGGTCTGCTGGTGTATAAGCACTTAGTGCCGTAGAACCACTAGCATCACTATGCTGCTGTAATAACATATAAGTGTGCCCTTTCTTCTCACATAGATCCATGTGAAGCAACATTGTGCTGTCCAAGGATGACTCATCAGAAACTGGCACAAGTTTATGTAAACTAGCATCAAAGCCAAATGAATTTGCTATGGTAGTTATATATCCTCCAAAAACTATGCTACCTTTTGTGTGCCTAGTAAGAGTTTGGTGCCAATAAGTAGCTAAGAAATAGGCTGTGCTAACTAGTTTTTTCACCTTTATACACTACAAGAAAAATAAGTCTCCAGCACCCACAATGCAATTACTGTGCCCTCTACCTAAGACAGTATAAGATATGAATCTATGAAGATATTTCAGCATAGGATCCACAATCCTAAATGCCTTTGATGTCCTCTACCTATAATAGCCTCCATAAGGGGCTATTAGTAATACCCCCTTGCTGTAACACCCTCCCTATAGCAACTCCGTACATTCTACTGTTCCGATGACCAGTGTCGGTCCGGAAAACTAGAACGTTCGAAAAAATATTTAAACTAAAGTGAGGAACTATAAATAACTCAAATATTAATAAGAAAAATTTAGAAAAAATTTTAGAAATAAAATACAACCAAGTTAAATGAGCCAGTGCCCAAGCGATGGGTAACCTAGTAGGAAGTTGCGGTTCTCGCAACTAGGAGTCCTAGACCTGGGGAAAAATTCATAAAATAATTTTTAGGACTCCAGAGAAGGGTTATTGAGGTTCCTATTGGATTAGAATCCCAAGAAAATATTTAGAAAAATTTTTCAATTGGTACAGACAATTTTGGCCAGTTAAGCCAAACGGAGGGCATTTTGGTCATTTCGTCTTCAGAGATGATTTTTGGCCGACTTGTCCAGTTAAGTAAATAATTATTATAACATAAAATATGAATAAATATTGCTAAAAATTAAATTGAAAATGAGTAGAGAAGAGAAGAAAAAAAAAGGAAGAAAATACCAATTATGACATCATATGATGTCATTAAACACTTACCCACCAATCATATTTAATCAACACTTAAATTAACTAATAAAATATGGATAAGAATACAGCAAAAGCTCATAAAAATCCAGCAGCCATCACCTTCACAAAACTCACCCGTAGCTCTCAAACTCCATACCCATTCCACCATAGAAAGCTTACCAAAGCTTTATAACCCACCCAAATCTCACTTAAAACCCTAAGTCCACTTCTATAAAATTTGTCTCTACATCTTGACCAAGTGTTTGGCTGCCAAGAAAGCTAAAGAAAGTGAAGGAATTTTGAGTGGAAAAATTCTGCTCACAAGGTTAGTGTCCAATCTCCTCCTTTTCTTGCTTAATTCATGTTTAAGGGCATGAGTCAAGTGGAAATTGTCATAAAAACATAATATAATTTATGTGTATTTATCTATACAATTTCTACAGCTTAAGGATGTTAAGGGTTTCATGAATTTCCTTGAAACAAAATGGTATGTGAGCTGCCTTGACATGAGATGAGTGTTTAAACATTTAAGTGCAAGTGAAATGTATATATGGAACTAGAAAAATTGGACACTTGAACAATTCTAGGGTTTTCTCATGTGATGGTTTATTAACCCTGTAATGGTCAATTAGTGACCATTTGAATATGTGGGAGGAGGAAATGAAGTGAGTTGTAGCTTGGGATTTGAGTTTGGGTGGGCTGCCTTGTGTGACTTGCAGGTTTGGATGTGAGTCCAGCCTGGTTGGATAGCCATAACTTGGGCTGTGTAGGTTCAATTGGTGTTTGGCCAATTGGATATGAAACTAGACACATAATGACACAACTTTGGTGAAGAAACCATGCCCATAAGACCAAACCAAGTGGACCAAAAGCTTGCCCCAATCCGAGTGTCCTGCAATCTGTCTCTGCAGAATGACCAAATGAACAGTGATTGTTCATTTAGCCATAACTCAGTGTAAAATGGCCCAATTGACCTGAAATTTTACCAGAAACAAGATAAGATATAGACAAACAACTTTCATGAAGGAACCCACCTCAAATTATGACCAGAACCTATCTAACAAGGGAGTTGCAGTCACTATTCACTGCACTGTAGATATGGTCATTCCAGAAAAATTACAATCTGGCCAGTTGTGGTTTTTGGACCATAACTTGAGCTAAAAAACTCCAAATGGAGTGATTCAAAAAAATAAATTCAACTAGACAAAATAAGGAACAACTTTCATGTTTATCATTTTTCCAAATTCCCACTGCAATAGTAACTAATAGAATAGTAAAGATAAGGTATGAAAACTGAAAATTTTGCTCAATTAACTTTAAGCTTAGAAATGGTATTGGTAACCAATACCAACAAATTTTGAATGCAAAATGTGGTATGTTGGGAGTGTTAAAACCAATGTACCTATTGTCCATGCAAAAGTCAACATTTTTGTTGACTAATGAAGGGAATAGTAACACCAAAACTCGAAATTCAAAAATTGTAAAACTTAAAAGTGTCAAATGCCCTAGTATACCTAACAAGATTGGTTTGGATAGTTTGGCATGCTAATAGGGTTCAGTTAGCAGTACTGCACATGGCATTATGCCATTCTGTGATTTCATGGCTTTTAGCCATTCTGACATTGTGTTGAGATTTGGCCTTGTGCCTGATGTTATTACAGCTTATTAGCTATTCATTTGCACTGCAGGAGATACATATGTGACGATGGTGTGACGGCACGAGGTACTTGATACCCGGTGCGGTTACCCGCTTATCGATCCGATCGTCTAGTATAGGTTACTTGGGCAACCAAAAATGAAAGTGGATAAATTTAATGAAATAATGAATATAACAAGTACAAAATAAGTAAATATACAAATACTCAACAAAAATTTATTTGCAATGAGATATCAATACATTCACTGCATATTTATTTTATGTTATTTCTTTTTATTTTATTATTGGCACCACTAAGCATTATTGCTTAGCGTGTTGTTTTTGCCAGGTTCTTGAGACACTGACTGAGAGCCCAGTAGACCACAGACTGGGTGAGACTTCCTGCAGCTCTGCATAGTGTCCGTGTCACCTCACCATCTTCAGTGCATTGGTAGGACACTAGGTTTCATTTTGGTATTTTGTAACTAACTTTTATTTTCTCACATGTAATTGAAACTTATGTAATGTATTTTGGTATTAATGTATATAGTGGAAATTGTGTTTGTGAATGAAAAAGTGAATATTTATTTATGACTTTTACATGATTATCATATGAGATGAATGATTGAGAAATGGAAATGTTGTTGAAAAACATATTGAGATTTTGTTGATGAAATGGAGTTTGGGATTGATTGGAAATGATTATTGGAAGTGTTTTTCACAGGTTCCAATGAACTGTTTTCTCCATTTTTAGCCGGTACTCTGCCGGATTTTCTATAAAATTTTCGGAACCTCAAATAAATTATAATTTCAATAAATGACTTAAATGAAATAATTTCACAAGTTATATTCAAACTATGATAAAAATTAATTAAGGAAGAATAAAAATGATTAAGATAAAATAGAGTGTTCCGGTACACCGTGTGCCATATCTTACTCGGATATACTGTAGACGGGTAAGGGGTGTCACATTTAGTGGTATCAGAGCACGGTTTAGGCGTTTCTGGGCCTAGATTGAGTCCATGCCATGCATTGCATTTGTAAGAGTTGAGGTGACACTATTGCAGATCTGTTTGTCTTTGTTATTTTGAATATGATATGGACCCTACATCACAGAGAGCAGTTGAGGAGGAAGTGGAGAGTCATGCTCCACCTGCAGCAGCTGAGACTGGGGGTAGGGGAGAACCTACTCCGCCAGCTCAAGCAGAGCTTGCTCAGCCTCCATAGGCCATGTTCCAGCAAATGGCCAAATTCTTCAAACAAATGGCTGGGGTAATGCCAGCACCACTACCACCACCACCTCCACAGCAGAAATCACACCTGGAAAGACTAAGAAAATTTGGAGCAGTGGACTTCTTTGGCAAGAGAGAAGATGATTCTACATTGCGGTAGAAAATTGGTTGAATGCAGCAGGCGAGTTTTAAAACAACTCCACTGCACTCCTGAACAAAATCTAGAAGCTGTTGTATCTCTGTTGCAAGATGATGCATATGAATGGTGGGATACGGTGTCCATTGAAGTACAGCCAGAAGTAATAACTTAGGACTTCTTCCTCTCCGAATTTAAGAAGAAATATGTGGGTAGTGTATACCTAGAAGAGAGAAGAAGGGAATTCATTAACCTGAGGCAGAGTTGTGATGGTAGAGTATGAAAAGGAATTTGTCAGATTGAGCCGCTACGGAAGGGAGATAGTCCCTAATGAGGCCGAAAGGTGTAAGAGATTTGAAGAGGGATTAAATGACAACATAAAGATCATGATTACTGCCTTGGGAATCACTGACTTCACCAAGTTAGTGGAAGCTGCAATAAAAGTTGAAAAGGTTAGAATAAGTGAGCAGACCAGAAGAGAGAGACAGCAGAAGAGGGGCACAGGTCAGTTTAGTTCATCTCCTACATCTGGGAAGAAGTTCAAGGGTCCACACACGAGTTCGGAGTTCGATCTCGAGGCCGAGCCACGGTTACCCCTAGGAGAGGTCAGTCCACACCATCAGTGGGCAGCTCTCCAGGGATGGGGTTCAGGGGACCAGCCCCAGCATCTTTTGCATGTCCACATTGTCTGAAATGGCATAAGGGGGAGTGTTGGAGAGTGACTGGTGCCTATTTAAGGTGTGGGTCGATAGAGCATTAGCTGAGGAACTGTCCACGCAGAACTACTATAGCTACTCCAACACAAACAGACAGACCTGCTTCTGCACCACAAAGGGGAAGGAAATCTGGCAAATCTGAGGCAGTGGGACCATCACAGAGGCCTGCATCTGAGCCAGCAGAGAGGCCTGAGGGCAGATTACCCGCCAGAGCCTATACCATGAGAGCTTAGGAGGAGCAAGATGCCCCGGACATCATTAAGGGTACGTTCTCCCTCTACAATACATCTGTACATGCATTGGTAGATCCAGGATCCACTCATTCATACATCTGCATCAACCTACACGTAGAAAGGGGGATACTAGTAGAGGAGAGTGACCAAGATATTTTGGTCACTAATCCATTGGGCCATAGTGTAGTGGTGAACAAAGTCTACAAGGGTTGCCCGTTAAGGATTCAGGGGTATGAATTCTTGGCAGACTTGATTGAGTTGCCTTTTCATGAGTTTGACGTGATTTTGGGAATGGACTGGTTGTCACGTCATCAGGCAATAGTTGATTGCAAATTGAAGAGAATTTCTCTGAAAACTTCTGAGGGAAATGAAATCACTGTTGTGGGTGAAAGGACAGATTTCCTGTCCAATGTTATCTCAGCCACAGCTGCAAAAAAACTGATGAGAAAAGGCTGTGAAGCCTACCTAGCACATGTGGTGGATACTAGGCAGGCTAAGCCAAATCTGTGTGACATACCCACAGCAAAAGACTTCCCAGATGTGTTCCCTGAAGAATTGCCTGGTTTGCCACCAGAAAGAGAAGTTGAATTTGCTATTGAGGTACTGCCGGGTACAACACCAATCTCTATTGCTCCTTATAGGATGGCACCCACAGAATTGAAGGAACTAAAAATCCAGTTACAAGAGTTGCTGGATAAGGGGTTCATATGCCCCAGTGTGTCACCATGGGGAGCTCCAGTGCTCTTTGTGAAAAAGAAGGATGGGACTTTGAGGTTATGCATCGATTACTGGCAGTTGAATAAAGTAATTGTGAAGAATAAATATCCGTTGCCTAAAATTGATGATCTGTTTAATCAGTTGAAGGAAGCAGGAGTATTTTCTAAGATTGATCTCAGATCAGGGTATCATAAGTTGAGGGTGAGGGATGTAGATGTGCCAAAGATTGCATTCAGGACTCGGTATGGGCATTATGAGTTTTTGGTGATGCCCTTCGGCCTAAAAAATGCACCCGCAGCATTCATGGACCTTATGAACTGTATCTTCCATCCATACTTAGATCGGTTCACAGTGGTATTTATTGATGATATTCTGGTGTATTCCAAGACCAGGGAAGAACATGATGAACATTTGAGGATTGTTCTGCAAACCCTGAGAGAAAAGAAGCTGTATGCTAAGTTGTCCAAGTGTGACTTCTGGTTGAATGAGATTGCATTCCTTGGACACATAGTGTCAGCTGATGGGATTAGGGTAGATCCCAAGAAAATAGAAGCAGTGATGGAATGGGAGCCTCCCAGAAATACAACTGAGGTCAGAAGTTTCTTGGGGCTAACTGGGTATTACAGAAGATTTGTAAAGGGATTTTCCTTAATAGCTGCTCCAATGACCAAGTTGTTACACAAGAATGTCAGATTTGATTAGAATGACAAGTGTCAGACCAGTTTTGAGAAGTTGAAGGCTATGTTGACAGAGGCACCAGTGTTAACACAGCCAGTGTCAGGAGAGGACTTTGTGGTCTACAGTGATGCCTCTCATAATGGGTTAGGGTGTGTATTGATGCAAGAGGGGAAGGTGGTCGCTTATGCTTCCAGGTAGCTAAGGCCACATGAACAGAATTACCTTACCCATGATCTAGAGCTTGCAGCAATTATCTTCGCACTAAAGATATGGAGGCATTACTTGTATGGTGAAAAGTGCTACATTTACACAGACCACAAAAGCCTGAAATACTTGCCAACCCAGAAGGAGCTCAACCTTAGACAGAGGCGATGGATTGAGTTCCTGAAGGACTATGATTGTGTGATTGACTACCATCCTGGGAAGGCAAATGTAGTTGCTGATGCTTTAAGCAGAAAATCCATCATAGCTTTGAGATCATTGAATGCCCGTCTATCTTTGGTTCGAGATGGAGCTATTTTGGCTGAGTTGCAAGTGAGGCCAAACACATTCTGACAGATTTTAGATGGGCAGAAGGTAGATGAGAAGCTAAAGGCTATTATGAGAAAAATCCTAGAAGGGAAAGCAACTGACAATGAGGTGAAAGCAGATGGGTGTCTGTACTACAAAGGAAGATTGTGTGTACCAGATAATGCGGAATTAAAAGCTAATATTCTAAAAGAGGCACATGCCAGTGTTTATGCTATGCACCCAGGAAGTACAAAAATGTATCATGATCTGAAACTTCAGTATTGGCGGCCTGGTATGAAGAAGGACATAGCTGACTATGTGACTAAATGCTTGACATGTCAGCAAGTCAAGCGAATATCAAGTTCCATCGGGTTTGCTCTGACTATCGCATACACGAATGGAAATGGGATCCGTCACCATGGATTTTGTAAGTGGTCTACCTCTCACCCGGAGAAACATGATGCGTATGGGTGATAGTACATAGATTGGAAAGTCGACACACTTCTGCCGATTAGGACCGACTACTCCTGGAGAAGTTAGCGATTGTATATCAGTGAGATAGTTAGATTGCATGGAATTCCACTTTCCATCATATCTGATAGAGACCCAAGGTTTACATCGAGATTTTGGAAGAAGTTGCATGAGTCCTTGGGTACACAACTCCACTTCAACACAGCTTTCCATCCTCAGATGGATGAGCAATCAGAAAGAGTAATCTAGGTAAACAATTGAATCAATTGAATTAATGCAAATATTGAACTAAAATGATAATAATAACATGAAATATATGTCAGGTCCTTGAGGATATGCTGAGGAGTTGTGTCATTGAGTTCGAGGGAAGTTGGAATAGATACGTCCCACTGGCAGAATTTGCATACAACAATAGCTACCAAGCTAGTATCCAAATGGTCCCGTATGAAGCACTGTATGGGAGAAAATGTAGAACTCGGTGTCTTTGGGACTGAATTGGCGAAGACAAACTGGTAGGCCCAGACTTGGTGAAACAGACTGAAGAGAAGGTAAAACTAATCAAAGCCAATCTGAAGGTTGCCTCAGACAGACATAAATCCTATGCCGACTTGAAGAGAAAAGAAATAGAATACGCGGTTGGCGACAAAGTGTTCCTCAAGGTGTTACCGTGGAAGAAGGTACTGAGGTTTGGAAGAAAAGGTAAGTTAAGCCCTAGGTTCATTGGCCCATATGAAGTCATTGAACGTGTGGGTCCAGTAGCCTATAGGCTAGCTTTACCACCAGAGCTGGACAAGATCCACAATGTGTTCCACTTATCTATGCTAAGAAGATATCGCTCAGATCCTTTACATGTCATCTCCATGGAAGAAATTGCAGTACAACCGGATTTGACATATGAAGAAGAACCCATACGGATCCTAGCTCAGGAAGTGAAAGAGTTGAGGAATAAGCAAATTCCACTGGTGAAGGTGCTTTGGAGGCACCACAACACCGAGGAAGCAACTTAGGAAAGTGAAGAGACGACGAGGCAACAGTTCCCTCAATTGTTTGCATCAGGTAAATTTCGAGGATGAAATTTAAATTAGAGGGGAAGAGTTGTAACACCCTCCCTGTAGCAACTACGTACATTCTACTGTTCCGGTGACCAGTGTCGGTCCGGACAACTAGAACGTCCGGAAAAATATTTAAACTAAAGTGATGAACTATAATTAACTCAAATATTAATAAGAAAAATTTAGAAAAAATTTTAGAAATAAAATACAACCAAGTTAAATGAGCCGGTGCCCAAGCGATGGGTAACCTAGTAGGAAGTTACGGTTCTCGCAACTAGGAGCCCTAGACCTGGGGAAAAATTCATAAAATAATTTTTGGGACTCCAGAGAAGGGTTATTAAGGTTCCTATGGCATTAGAATGCTAAGAAAATATTTAGAAAAATTTTTCAATCGGTACAGACAATTTTGGCCAGTTAAGCCAAACTGAGGGCATTTTGGTCATTTCGTCTTTAGAGATGATTTTTGGCCGACTTGTCCAGTTAAGTAAATAATTATTATAACATAAAATATGAATAAATATTGCTAAAAATTAAATTGAAAATGAGTAGAGAAGAGAAGAAAAAAAATGGAAGAAAATACCAATTATGACATCATATGATGTCATTAAACACTTACCCACCAATCATATTTAATCAACACTTAAATTAACTAATAAAATATGGATAAGAATACAGCAAAAGCTCATAAAAATCCAGCAGCCATCACCTTCAAAAAACTCACCCGTAGCTCTCAAACTCCATACCCATTCCACCATAGAAAGCTTACCAAAGCTTTATAACCACCCCAAATCTCACTTAAAATCCTAAGTCCACTTCTATAAAATTTGTCTCTACATCTTGAGCAAGTGTTTGGCTGCCAAGAAAGCCAAAGAAAGTGAATGAATTTTGAGTGGAAAAATTCTGCTCACAAGGTTAGTGTCCAATCTCCTCCTTTTCTTGCTTAATTCATGTTTAAGGGCATGAGTCAAGTGAAAATTGTCATAAAAACATGATATAATTTATGTGTATTTATCTATACAATTTCTGCAGCTTAAGGATGTTAAGGGTTTCATGAATTTCCTTGAAACAAAATGGTATGTGAGCTGCCTTGACATGAGATGAGTGTTTAAACATTTAAGTGCAAGTGAAATGTATATATGGAACTAGAAAAATTGGACACTTGAACAATTCTAGGGTTTTCTCATGTGATGGTTTATTAACCTTGTAATGGTCAATTAGTGACCATTTGAATATGTGGGAGGAGGAAATGAAGTGAGTTGTAGCTTGGGATTTGAGTTTGGGTGGGCTGCCTTGTGTGACCTGCAGGTTTGGATGTGAGTCCAGCCTGGTTGGACAGCCATAACTTGGGCTGTGTAGGTTCAATTGGTGTTTGGTCAATTGGATATGAAACTAGACACATAATGACACAACTTTGGTGAAGAAACCATGCCCATAAGACCAAACCAAGTGGACCAAAAGCTTGCCCCAATCCGGGTGTCCTGCAATCTGTCTCTGCAGAATGACCAAATGAACAGTGATTATTCATTTGGCCATAACTCTGTGTAGAATGGCCCAATTGACCTGAAATTTTACCAGCAACAAGCTAAGATATATCCAACAACTTTTATGAAGGAACCCACCCCAAATTATGACCAGAATCTATCCAACAAGGGAGTTGCAATCACTGTTCACTGCACTGTAGATTTGGTCAGTCCAGAAAAATTTCAATCCGGCAAGTTGTGGTTTTTGGACCATAACTTGAGCTACAAAAATCCAAATGGAGTGATTCAAAAAAAGAAATTTAACTAGACAAAATAAGGAACAACTTTCATGTTTATCATTTTTCCAAATTCCCACTAAAACAGTAAATAATAGAACAGTAAAAATAAGGTATGAAAACTAAAAATTTTGCTCAATTAACTTTAAGCTTAGAAATGGTATTGGTAACCAATACCAACAAATTTTGAATGCAAAATGTGGTATGTTGGGCGTGTTAAAACCAATGTACCTATTGTCCATGCAAAAGTCAACATTTTTGTTGACTAATGAAGGGAATAGTAACACCAAAACTTGAAATTCAAAAATTGTAAAACTTAAAAGTGTCAAATGCCCTAGTATACCTAACAAGATTGGTTTGGATAGTTTGGCATGCAAATAGGGTTCAGTTAGCAGTACTGCACATGGCATTATACCATTCTGTGATTTCATGGCTTTTAGCCATTCTGACATTGTGTTGAGATTTGGCCTTGTGCCTGATGTTATTACAGCTTATTAGCTATTCTGTTGCACACCGGGAGACACATATGTGACCGATGGTGTGACGGCCTGAGGTACTTGATACCCAGTACCAGTTTACCCATTTATTCAGTCCAGTCGTCCAGTATAGGTTACTTGGGCAACCAAAAATGAAAGTGGATAAATTTAATGAAATAATGAATATAACAAGTACAAAATAAGTAAATCTACAAATACTCGACGAAAATTTATTTGCAATGAGATATCAATACATTCACTGCATATTTATTTTATGTTATTTCTTTTTATTTTATTATTGGCACCACTAAGCATTATTGCTTAGCGAGTTACTTTTGCCACGCGTAGGTTCTGGAGATACTGACCGAGAGCCCAGTAGACCACAGACTGGGTGAGACCTCCTGCATCTCTGCATAGTATCCGTGTCACCTCACCATCTTCAGTGCATTGGTAGGATACTAGGTTTCATTTTGGTATTTTGTAACTAACTTTTATTTTCTCATATGTAATTGAAACTTATGTAATGTATTTTGGTATTAATCTATATAGTGGAAATTGTGTTTGTGAATGAAAAAGTGAATATTTATTTATGACTTTTACATAATTATCATATGAGATGAATGATTGAGAAATGGAAATGTTGTTGAAAAACATATTGACATTTTGTTGATGAAATGGAGTTTGGGATTGATTGGAAATGATTATTGGAAGTGTTTTTCATAGGTTCCGAAAAACTGTTTTCTCCATTTTTAGCCGGTACTCTGCCGGATTTTCTATAAAATTTTCGGAACCTTAAATAAATTATAATTTCAATAAATGACTTAAATGAATTATATTTCACAAGTTATATTCAAACTATGATAAAAATTAATTAAGGAAGAATAAAAATGATTAAGATAAAATAGAGTGTTCCGGTACACCGTGTGCCATATCTTACTCGGATATACTGTAGACGGGTAAGGGGTGTCACACTTACCCTTTGTACAATATAGCCGAATAAGGAGATATTACACTTTGTGCATGGAGTACCTATCTCTGTTAGTGATTTATTTTGCTTAATGTCTTGACTAATTATTTACATTATAATTTAACTGCTTTTATTAAATGGGGAAACTGCAAGAGTTTTTCTTGTATTTTTAATATTCAACCTGTTAAAGAATTGATCTGTACAAATATCCATATTGAAAAGTCTTAATTGTATCATAATTTCAAGCATCACAATTCATAACTCCTTTTCCATTCACATTCATTTGGATACATAAATTCCTTACATTTCATACATTTAAAAATATACAAATTCATTATAGATCTCAAAATTTAATTTACAAGTTTAAATATTTAATTATAAGGCATAATGAGCATGCACCACTGAGGCCCATATGATTTCTACCAGAGCTAAGTGATGAGGTGACAATGATTTCTACTGCAGATCTATGCCAAATCCCTATCCAAATCTACTGAATCTGCGGGAGGAAAAAGCGTTGCATTAAGCATTTCTGCTCAGTGGTACACTATATAATCAAGGTACCATATACAAATAAAATAATTTCATGCTTGTAGGAAATGAGGAAAAATATACTTTTAACTATCCATGAATCATTTTAAATAATATTGAGTTTATGATATCATGACATGAAAAATAATTCAATAACTCTATACTTATAAATCCTACCACTTGATGAGTTATGGCCATTTTGCCAAAACTGTTCAGGTGACCAGATCTCAGGTTTTCAGATCACTTCTAGAATTAGGGTAGATTTTTGGACTTACATGGTTAAGTCAATTTGGATAGGTTGTAGCCATAATTTAGCATCATGGTCTTCATATGAATTGTTCCCCTGTCTCTTAGAATTACACAGGTTCACAAATCACTCAATTTAGAGTTTTGTAGAGTAAATTATGCTCAATTTAGTGAGTACTATTCATCTGGTCATTTTTCTAGATTTTAAAATTTGCATTTCCAGATCGCAGCCAATATTTAGGTATCTTCAGTTCAGTTTCAGGTCAAGGGTTCTTCATAAAAGTTGTTCCTCTGTGTCTTAGCTTTCCAAAAAGGTAAAATTCACCTCATTTGGAATTATATACAGAGAGTTATGTTCAGGTAAATAGAACAGATTCAATTACACTACTTAACTAATTGAAGGACATGTTTTGGGCAGTTTTTGGAGCCCTAATTTGAACAAGTTGCACTTTGAATTTGTCAGTTTGATCTTCAGGAAAGTTGCTCCTTTATGTCTTAAGTTTTTAACAAATTAAGAATTACCTAACTTAGAGTTTCCTAGAGTGAGTTATACTCAGCCTAATTTGGCCTATCCCTGATGCCCTGCACCTAGGTTTCAGGTGTTGTAACTTAACTTATAGCAATTATTTCAAGTATCTACACCTAGAATTTGGGTAATTGGTCTTCATGAAAGTTTTAGTACATTGTCTTATCTTAAATTCCAATTGGTTTCACACCAATTAAAGTTATGTAGCTTAAATTATAAGCATCAAATCTCACTGGACTTAAGCTGTCCAGATTCAGCAATAAATGCACAACATCTAACTATTCAATATTGTAACGCCCCGAACCTCTGAGCTCTGAATAGTATCTTTTTTGTCTGTGAATATTACTATTCAAAGCCACCTTGAGGATTAAAAATAAAGGAAAAATTAATTGAGATAGACACAATAAAATTCAAGTGAACCAAAGACCTAAGGACTCATCGGGGATTATGAAAAAGATAGACTATAACCTGATGAGGGGCATTTTGGTCAATTCACTTTAAGAGTTGATTTTTGACTAAAATGTCAATTAAATTAAATGAAAATAATGTATTGAATTATGGAGTAGTTTTTGAGGAAAAATTCAAGTAAAATTGTGTAAGGGAAAATAAAAGAAATGAAAACCTAGAATTTTAACTCCATTAGGACCTTATTAGAAATTAATGACCAATGGGCTTTGGACAACTCAATTAAATGAATTAAAAAAATCAAAATTAGGGATAAATATAAAAAGGAAGCACATCTTCTTTTCCTCCCCATTTGGCCGCCCCACACTCCCTCTCTCCCTCTCTCTTTCTCTCTTATTCTTCTTCCTTCTTCCACCCATGATAACCCTTTTCAAATCTTGATTCCTCACTTTCCTTCCATAGGTTTTCTCATCTAATTAGTAGTAAACACCAAAGTAAACTTTGATTGAGAGATTGAAACAAGAAGAACAAGAGTTTTGGAAGAGAATTGAAGATTAGAAAAGTCACTATTGAGGTAAGTCATTATCTTAGCTAAATTAATTGTGCATGCGTGGGATTAGAATTATTTATGGGGAGATTAACTTAAGAAATTGAAGAATCATGCATAGAACCTAAGTTAAGGTTTTTGGCCAACCATGGAGAACTTAGGGTTTGATGTATTTTAGCTAAATTGATGATAAATTTAAGTTTAATTGAAGTAGTATACATATTTGGGGTAGTGAAATTGCATGGGATTTGCACAAATTGGAAAATGGAAAATTAGGATTCATGGGAAATTAGGGTTTTTATTGTATGAAGTGTAATTAGTGTTTATAATGGCAAATTATGGTCTTTTGAAGTTCCTTTAGTGCGAATTGACCATTGGTTGACAAAAGGAATTAATGGAATGGTATGGATTAGGAAAATTTCAAAATAGGGTTTTGGAAGATTGGGGGTTTTGTGCTGTGAAGTGCTATGGATATATTAATGTTAAATTATGGTCATTTGAGGTGAATTAAATGTGAATTAATGTAGGTTAGTAGAAGTAATTAAGGGAGGTGACAATTGAACCTTAGGGTGGAAATTCTAGACACTGAGTCCAGTGTGCTTGGCAGCTCATAAGTTCAGCTACACAACTCCAATTGGTGTGAAACCAATAGGAAATAAAACTTAAGACATAGAGCTAGAATTTTCATGAAGATATCCTGCCCAGAAAATGACCATAAGCTGCCCTAGATGAGCCTTGAATTCGGATGTAGGAAATTTGGACCTGGCAGAGTGACCATGTGAACAGTAATATTAGAATTATCATAACTCACTCTAGAAAACTTCAAATTAGGTGATTCTTGAACCGATGGAAATCTGAAATATAGTAGAACATTTCATATGAAGAACTTAAGGCCAAATTATGAACTTAACCCAACCAAATTGCTGGACAAATTTGGGTCAACAAATCTGCCTGAACTTGGACTAGTATTGAAATTTGCCATAACTTGGTCCACAAAATTGCAAATGCAATGATTCCAAAGCCAAAATTCTAATAACACATAGAACTACAATTTTTGTGTTTTGACAAGAACCCAGATCCTAGAGCAACCTAGAGAAATTGTTAAGAAAATTTAGGATGACAAAGCTAGAATTCCTGAAATCCAACAGATTGGCCTTATGACCCCAACATAGTTAACAGGTCATAACTTTATCTACAAAACTTTAATTGGAGTGATTCAAAATGGGTTGGAAACCTAAGACAGAGACCTAAAATATTATTTTGAGGACCTAGATCAAATTATAAATGTAAGAGGCTGAAATGTTAGATGCAAAAATTGAGAGAAATTATAAAAACCTGGAATCTGTAGAATTTGTCCATGTAAATAGTAAAAGTAATTTGACTATAACTTGAGCTATAAAACTCCAAATTTGGTGATTCAAAAAGAAATAAAGCTGAGACCTAGAGGAACAATTTTAATGAAGAACACCTCATCAAATTATGATTGGAACTAGGTAAAAATTGGGTTCAAAGATTAGAACACTAAGCTGCCAGAACCCAAAACCTCGTTGAATTTACAAAGCTCACTTAGGGATGCATTAAACAATTATGTAATAAGTTTTTTACTAGAGTTGAAATGAGTATTGATACATTATACTTGTGTGTTTTCAATAGAAAAAGAGATTGGTATAGACAAGGAGAAGTAAGTAAAGAAGAAGGAGACTCATTGAAGGTTTGTGCACAGCTAACCTTTTTCTTTGTTTTTAACTTTGTAAATTGATTTGAATGAGTTTATTTTGAATGTGATATGGTTTTTCTCTTGCATTTGAGAAATTTGGGAGTTGCCACCTCTATGGTTTTATGATAATATGAATGTGTTTATTGATTTTCTTGTCATGGTGTATAACACAGTATTGATCGTGAAATTTTGTGTCATGGTCTAAACTGTGTGTTAATGTTGACAACACTTATGCTTTATGATTTGTGATTTGTGAATTATGATTTCTTCATTGAAAGGTAATTTCAATAAATGGTTTTAAGGGACTTAGAATTTATGGTGATATTTTCATGATTATGAAAAATGTGATTTAGTTGTGTTTTATTTTAAGTTTTAAAATTATTAATTGTGCACCACTGAGTGATATACTCAGCGATAGCTTCTTTATGCTGTCCCAGGTAAGGGAAAGGAGAAGGCTGCTGAGTGAGAGACTTGGTAGCAGCTTTTGTATTGACTTTAGGTATTTACATTACGTATACCTTTGATGTATTTTGTAGCTATATGTATGATGTATAGACATTGAGCAGTTTGTATTAAAAAACATTATATTGCTATAATATTTTGAGATTTTAAATATTTGTAACTCTATTTTGAGACTTATGAAAATGTAATTTGTGTAATGTTAAGTTTATTATCTTTAATGAATGTAAGGTTTGAAATCAAATGTTTACTTGAGATGTAAAAGAATTATCATTATGCTTGTGAAATGGATTGAAGAAAATCTTTCACTTGATTTATATTATGGTTTCAACAGGTCATAAATTTAGGTTTTACTAAAGTTTCAACTATCACTGTGCAGTTTTTCTGCAAAATAAAAATAAAATAAAATACTATGATCCGTAAAAAATCCCTTATAGTATATCCAATGGATTATCGGTAGATGTAGTTCGGTAATTCATTAGATATACTACGGGAACATGTCATGCCTTATAAGGGATAAGGTGTGACAAATATTCTCACCAAATCACTAATATTCCTCAATAAACACTCATCAAATAATCATAAAACATACATAATAACATCACATAGATTTCATATAAAGAAAGCCCTAAATTTTTATAGAAACCCTAAACTAAAGTTGTAATAACTTTCAAATTTAAGGAAGAATCATAGCACTAATATTGTTTTCAAGCTCTAATCACCTTCAATTCACCAAAACTTTGATTTCTCTTTTTAGTCTCCCCACACCAAAATTCCTTCCTTCCCTAATCTTCCAAGTTTCCTTGTATTTTTGCTTGCTTTCTTCAAATTAGGGCTTGAGGTTGGTTTTTCTCTCAATTTCCTATAATTTTTATGGAGGTAACTTAAGGTTTCAAGCTTGTATGGAGCTTGTATGGAGGAAAAATGAGAGAAAGAGATGAAGAGAGAGAGAGTGGCCGGTTGATTTGGATGGAAAAGAATACCATTTAATTGATATTTATCTCTTTTATTGATATTTATATTAATTTAATTGTATAATAGCAAAATTGTAAATACTTTGAAATCCATAATCATTAGGTTTTGACTATTTATATAATTATATTTAATTTTCATAATCTTAGTTAATTAAATTAATCACACTTTATTAACTTAATAACTCTCACTTTTGGTTAATGTTGAACCTTTAAATTTAATTGACCAAATTTTTCTCTTACCGGGTTTTCAGTTCATCTTTTTCTAGTGGAGTTACCCATTGCTATGTCCTATGCTCATTTAACTAATTATACTCTACTTCTTTTATTTGTTTTTAAACCTTACTTGATCTTTATTAATTTAATTTATGACTCCTTACTTAAATTTATGAGTAGTTCCAAACATCCCAGTCTGTCCAGACAGATGTTAGTCATCGAAATAGTAGAATGTATAGACTACCTATAGTAGGAGTGTTACAATTCTTCCCTTCTTAAAATAAATTTCATCCTCGAAATTTACCTTGTTCGAATAGCTGCGGATGTTATTGCCTCATGACTTCTTCACTTTTCTAAGTTGCTTCCTCCTCTTTGTAGTTCCTCTAGAGCACTTTCACCAATGGAATTTTCTTATTTCTCAGTTCTTTGCAGTTCTTTGACTTTTCGTGCTAAGATCTTTACTGGTTCTTTCTCATATGTCAGGTCAGGTCGTACATTAATAGCCTCTACTGGTAAGACATGTGAGGGATCTGATCTGTATCTCCTTAGCATCGATACATGAAACACATTGTGAATCTTGTCCAGCTCTGGTGGAACGCTAGCCTATAGGCTACCGGACACACACGTTTAAGGATCTCTTATGGACCAATAAACCTAGGGCTTAACTTACCCTTCTTCCCAAATCTGAGGACTTTCTTCCATGGTGATATTTTCAGGAATACTTTATCGCCAACCTCATACTCAATATCTTTCCTTTTCAAATCTGCATAAGATTTCTATTTATCTGAGGTGGCTTTCAAACTATCCTTAATGAGTTTTACTTTCTCCTTAGTTTCTCTCACCAAGTCCAGGTCTATCATTTTATCCTCACCAAGTTCAGTCCAATATAGAGGCGTTTTACATTTTCTTCCATACAGAGCCTCATGTGGTGCCATTTTTATACTTGATTGATAGTTATTATTGTAGGAAAATTCCATTAATGGAAGATATCAATCCCAACTTCCTTTAAAATCAATGACACAACTTCTCAATATATCCTCTAGCACCTGTATCACTCTTTTGGATTGTCCATCTGTTTAAGGATGGAAAGTAGTACTAAAGTGCAACTGAGTGCCTAAAGCTTCTTGTAACACCGCGATGTAAACCTTGGATCTCTGTAAAAAAATGATTGATACAGGCAGTTCATGTAACTGAACTATCTCATTAGTGTACAATTCAACTAATCTCTCCAATGAGTAGTCGGTCTGAACAGGTAGAAAATGGGCAGATTTAGTCAATCTATCAATTATCACCCATACAGCATCATGCTTCTTCTGTGTAAGGGGAAGACCAATAACAAAATCCATGGGAATGCAATCCCATTTCCACTATGGTATTGATATTGGTTATATTAATCCTGATGGAACTTGATGCATTGCCTTAACTTGCAAACATACCAAGTATTTAGCCACATAATCTGTAATATCCTTCTTCATGCCCAGCCACCAATAGTGAGTTTTCAAATCCTGATACATCTTTGTGCTCCCTAGATGCATAGAATGAAAACTGTTGTGTACTTCCTCAAGAATGCTCCTTTTACTTCCCTTGACTATCTCCCTTGACGTCATACTCACTCTCCTTCCTCTCTTGCATTTGCCTTACAATGGTTGTTAGCTTCTCGTCCTATTTCTGGGCTTCTTGCACTTATTGTAGTAGACTAGGTTTAACTTGCAATTCAGCTATGATAGCTCCATCTCATGCTAAAGTCAAACGAGCATTCAAAGATCTTAAAGCTGCCATGGACTTTCTGCTTAGAGCATCTGCTGCTATATTCGCCTTCTCGGGGTGGTAATCAATAATACAATCATAGTCCTTTAGGAACTCTATCCACCTCCTCTGTTTCAGATTGAGCTCCTTTTGAGTGGCCAAGTATTGGAGACTCTTGTGATTTGTATAGACATAACACTTCTCACCATATATATAATGCCTCCATATTTTAAATGCAAAAACTATTACTGCTAGTTTCAAATTATGTGTGGGGTAGTTCTTCTCATGTGGTTTAAGTTGCCTAGAAGCATAAGCAACTACCTTCCCTTCCCATATCAGTACACACCCAAATCCATTAGGGAAGGCATCACTATAAATCACAAAGTCTCTTCCTGATAATGGTTGGGTAAGGATGGGTGCCTCTATAAGCATCGACTTTAGCCTTTTAAAGCTTGCTTGACATTTATCATCCCATTAAAATTTAACATTCTTGTATAATAGTTTAGTCAATGGGGATGCTATGAGAGAGAATCCCTTCATAAACCTCCTATAATAACCTGCCAAACCCAAGAAACTTCTAATTTTTATCACATTCTTCGATGGTTTCCAATCCATAATAGCTTGTATCTTTTTGGGATCCACCCTAATCCCATCAATTGACACAATATGGCCCAGAAAAGAAATCTCATACAGCCAAAACTCGCATTTAGATAACTTAGCATGTAGCTGCTTCTCTCGCAGGGTCTGTATTACAATCCTTAAATGCTCCTCATGCTCTTCCCAATCTCTAGAGTACACCAGTATATCATTAATAAAGACCACCATGAACCGATCTAAATAAGGATGGAAGATATGGTTCATTAGGTCCATGAATGCTGCTGGTGCATTGGTTAGCCTAAATGGCATAACCAAAAATTCATAATGTCCATATCGAGTTCTAAATGTAGTTTTTGGCACATCAGTCTCCTTTACTCTCAGCTGATGATATCTCGATCTAAGGTCTATCTTGGAGAACACACCTACTCCCTTCAACTGATTAAACAAGTCATCAATCCTGGGTAAAGGATATTTATTTTTTATAGTCACCTTATTCAACTGCCTATAGTCCACACACAATCTAAGTGTCGCACCCTTCTTCTTTACAAATAATACCGATGTTCCCCATGACGACACACTAGGGCGTATAAACCCTTTATCCAGCAACTTTTGCAACTGGATTTTTAACTCCTTCAATTCTGTGGGTGCCATCCTATAAGGAGCAATGGACACTGGAATTGTACCAGGCATAACCTCTATAGCAAACTCCACTTCCCTCTCTGGTGGTAAACCAGGCAATTCCTCAGGGAAGACATCCAAAAAATCACATGCAATAGGTATGTCATGAAGGTCAGGCTTAGCCTTCATAGTGTTAACCACATGTGCCAAATAGGTTTCACAACCCTTCCTTATCAATCTTGTTATAGTAGTGGTTGATATGATATTAGACAGATAATCCGTCCTCTCAACCATAATAGCGATTTCCTTGTTATCAGGAGTTTTCAATGTGATTCTCTTTAAATGGCAATCCACTATAGCTTGGTGACGTGACAACTAGTCCATCCCTAAAATCACATTAAACTCATGAAAAGGCAACTCAATAAGGACTGTCAAAAACTCATACTCCTAAATTCTTAAAGGACAACCCCTATAGACCTTATTCACCATCACACTATGGCCTAAAGGGTTAGTAACTAGAATGTCCTGCTCAATAGTTTCAACCATTAAACCTTTCTCCACTGGAATAGTAGTGCATATGTAAGAATAAGTTGAGCCTGGGTCTATCAATGCATGCACTACTGAGTGAAAAAGAGAGAATATATCAACTATAACAACAAGTGCATCCTAGCATATGCACGTGCTAGCACTCATGTATCTAACCTCTCCACTATCTCAGATGTAGGCCTCACAATAACCCTTACTGCCTCAGATCTCCTAGGCCTCCTACCCCTCTGTGCAGTAGGAGCCAACCTCTTTGTCGGTGCTGGTGGAATAGTCCTCCTAGGACAATCCCTCTAGAAATGGTCAGTGGCCCCACATCTATAGCATGCTCCCTTCAATCCCTAGCATTCACCTCTATGCCTTCTCCCATAATGTGTATATGCTACTGGGGCGAGACCTCTCACTGCTAGTCCTGATGCGCTAGCCACTGATGTTGCTGGCTGGCCTCTCCTAAAGGTGGATTTGGATCCCTGTCCTTGCCTCTGGGTCGGTACCTGATTAGACTGCCCCATAAACTTCTTACTGGCTGTGAATGTGGAGCTAGACTGGCTAAAACCTCTCTTCTATTGTTCACCCCTCTTATTTTGCTTATTAGTTTGAATTCTTTCCACATTCATGGCTGTTGCCACAAGCTAGGTGAAGTCTGTATACTGTATGGCCGTAGCATGAAGTCTAATACTATTATTGAGGCCTTCCTCAAATTTCTTGTATCTTTCTACTTCAGTGGGAACGATCTCCTTAGCATATTTACTCATTCTGACAAACTCTCGCTCATATTCTGCCACTATTAACTGCCTCTGCCTTAGAGTAATAAATTCTCTCCTTCTATTTTCTAAATAGAAGCGACTGATATACTTCTTTCTGAACTTTGCTAGAAAGAATTCCCAAGTTACCTAAGCTAGCGGTACTACGCTGCTCACTGTACTCCACCACTAATAAGCATTTTCCTATAGTAGTGAGACTGCACACTCCAAGTTTTGATCAGGTGTGCAATGCAACTGCCAGAGAACTCTCTCAATCCTTTCTAGCCAATATTCTGTAGCTACAAGGTCATCTTCTCTTTTCCTTCTGAAATCTATAGCCCTAAACTTGCAAAGCTTTTTCCAGTGGTGATTTTTGTGCGGGTTGCCCTGAGGTTCCCATCACTTGCCTAAGCAGATCAGCCATCTGCTGGAAGAATTGCTATTGAGGTTCTACAGGCTATTCAGCAAGCAGATTCTCCAACACCCCTGACACTACTGCTATCTGGGGCATGACTTCCAACTTCCTCTTCAATAGCTTGCTTAGTTTCAGAATCCATTCTACTAACCTAAAATGGATAGGAAAGTAGATTTGCAGTAGGGTCACTTCAACCCCTAGTAAATGCAATGCATGCTCACCCACATATGTTATAACCTGCTATTTAGATCTAGGAATGTATAAACCGTGCTCTGATACCAGTAAATGTAACACCCCCTTACCCGTTATACAGTGTAGCCGAATAAGGAAATATTACACTTGATGCATGGAGCACCTATCTCTGTTTGTGATTTATTTGGCTTAATTTCCTGACTAATTATTTACATTATAATTTAACCATTATTAAATGGAGAAATTACAAGAGTTTCCCCTGTATTTTTAACATTCAACCTGTTAAAGAATTGACCTGTACAAATATCTATATTGAAAAATCTCAATTGTATCATAATTTCAAGCATCACAATTCATAACTCCTTTTCCATTAACATTCATTTGGATACATAAATTCCTTACATTTCATACATTTACAAATATACAAATTCATTATACATCTCAAAATTTTATTTACAAGTTTAAATATTTAATTACAAGGCATCATGAGCATGCACCACTAAGGCCCGTATGATATGTACCAAAGCTAAGTGATGAGGTGACAATGATTTCTACTGCAGATCTACGCCAAATCCCTGTTTAAATCTACTGAACGTTATCCTCTGAACCTGCACGAGGACCATTGCACTAAGCATTTCTGCTTAGTGGTGCACTATATAATAAAGGTACCATATACAAATAAAATAATTTCAGGCTTGTAGGAAATGAGGAAAAATGTACTTTTAACCATTCATGAATCATTTTAAAGAATATAGACTTTATAATATCATGACATGAAAAATAATTCAATAACTCTATACTTATAAATTCCACCACTTGATGAGGTTACTTTCACTTCATCATATCTTATTTGGAACCATTTTCTTTATGATCACAATTAGAAATTTTCTTTTAGTACTCATAGTAATTAATGACAGATGGTATACAGGTTGGATAATGGGCCCCTTGACACTGACCACTCAGTGGCTCTGACCAGTGTAACACTAACTTTCATACTTGGCTCTGATCACTTGGTGGCTCTAGCTGGTATAACACTGATTTCCATTCTCAACATTGACCAATCGGTGGCTCTAGCCGGTAACTTTCCCATTTATCCAATCCTATACCATTATCTAAGCTTAATTAGCTCATCTTTCATATATTCTAGATTTGACACTTTAAATTGCTTAATAAATTTGACTAAGGTACAGTATGAATTAGGCCATACCTCCTTCATGAGAATTGTAGATCTATGTCTTATGTTTATTTTGGCTTTGGAATCATTCAATTTGCTTTTGTGTAAGTTGAGTTATGGCCATTTTGCCAAAACTGTTCAAGTGACTAGATCTCAGGTTTTCAGGTCACTTCCAGAAATAGGACAGATTTCTAAACTCATTTTGTCAAGTCAATTTGGATATGCTACAGTCATAAATTTAGCATCATAGTCTTCATATGAATTATTCCCCTGTGTCTCAAGATTACACAGGTTTAGGAATCACTCACTTTGGAGTTTTGTAGACTAAATTATGCTCAATTTAGTGAGTACTATTCATTTAGTCATTTTCTGAGTTCCAAAATTTGCATTTCTGAATCCCAGTCAATATTTAGGTATCTTCAGTTCAGTTTCAGGTCAAGGATTCTTCATGAAAGTTGTTCCTTTGTGTCTTAACTTTCCAACAAGGTAAAATTCACCTCATTTGGAATTATATACAATGAGTTATGTTCAGGTAAACAGGACAGGTTCAATTACACTACTTAACTAACTGTAGGACAGGTTTTGGGCAGTTTTTGGAGCCCGAATTTAAAAAGTTACACTTTGAATTTGTCATTTTGATCTTCAGGAAAGTTGCTCCTTTATGTATTAGATTTTCTACAAATCAAGAATTACCTAATTTGGAGTTTTCTAGAGTAAGTTATACTCAGTCTAATCTGGCCTGTCCCTGGTGCCCTACTCCTAGGTTTCGGGTGTTGTAAATCAAATTCTAGTAATTATTTCAAGTATTTATACCTAGAATTTGGGTAACTGGTCTTCATAAAACTTTTAGTATATTATCTTATCTTAAATTTTCAGTTGGTTTTATATCAATTTGTAACACCCTCACTGTAGCAATTCCGTACATTCTATTGTTCTGGTGACTAGTGTCAGTGCGGACAGTTAGAACGTCTGGAAAAAAAATATTTAAACTAAAGTGAGGAACCATAATTAACTCAAATATTAATAAGAAAAATTTAGAAAAAATTTTAGAAATAAAATACAACCAAGTTAAATGAGCCGGTGCCCTAGCGATGGGTAACTCAGTGGGAAGTTACGGTCCTCTCAATTAGGAGTTCTAAACTCAGGAGAAAATTCATGAAATAATTTTTGGGACTCCAGAGAATAGTCATTGAGGTTTCTATGGCATTAGAATGCCAAGAAAATGCTTAGAAAAATTTTTCAATCGGTACAGACAATTTTAGTCTGTTAAGCCAAACGGAGGGTATTTTGGTCATTTCGTCTTCAGAGATGATTTTTGGCCGACTTTTCCAGTTAAGTAAATAATTATTATGACATAAAATATGAATAAATATTACTGAAAATTAAATTGAAAATAAATAGAGAAGAAAAGAAAAGAAAATGAAATAAAATGCCAATTATGACATCATTATGATGTCATTTGAAAAAATTCCAACAATCACATATAATAACCACTTAATTAACTAATAAAAGAGGATAAGTGAGGCCAAAAAAAAAAAAAAATAAAATTCCATCTGCCTTCTTCTTCCCTCAACCAGCCGAAACCCTCACCTTAACCCATTCCTCTATGGAAGCTTGAGCAAGCTCCAAATCCCACCTCATTTTACCTTAACTTGCTTCACTAAAAATTGATCTTGCATCTTCAACAACCTCTAGCCAACAAAAAGAAGAAGGAAAAATGAAGTTTTGGAAAGTTGGAAGAGTTATCAATTGAGGTTAGTGACCAATCTCCTACCTCTTTTACTTAATCCATGTTTAATGCCTTGAAATAAGTGGAAAGTGTAAGAAAACAAAATAAAATTTATGTGTGAGCATCCTTATAATTTGGGTAGTTTAGGGATGGTTAGGGTTAATCAATTTACTTGAAGCAAAGTGGTTTATGAGCTGCCCTTGGCATGAGATGAGTGATTGAACATGTAAGTGTACAATGCAAGTGTAATGCATGAATGGAACTTGAAAACTTGGACATTTGAACAACATTAGGGTTTTCTCATGTAATGGTATATTAACATTGTAATGGTCAATTAGTGACCATTTGAATGTGTGTGAGGAGGAATTGAAGTGAGTAAGGATAATGGAGTTGAGCTTAGGCATGCTGCCCTTGGTGACCTGCAGGACTGGGTGTGAGTCCAACAGGTTTGGGCAGCCATAACTGGAGTTATATAGGTTCAATTAGTGTAAGGCCAATTGGACATAAAACTAGACACATAATGGCACAACTTTGGTGAAGAAACCCTTACTAGAAACCAAACCAAGTTAACCTAAAAATTATCATAATCTGGGTGACCAACATGCTGTCCTTGGAAAATGACCAAATGAATAGTGTTTGTTCAAATGGTCATAACTCAGTGTAGAAAAGTTAAAATGATCTGAACTTTTACCAGTAGAAAGATGAGACATAGCCCTATAACTTTTATGAAGAAAATAAACTCAAATTTTGATCATAACATGTCCAAAAACTGACCTACAGTCAGTGTATAAAAACTGCAGAATTGATTCTGCCCAGAAAATCTAGAAAATTGTAATCCGGCCAATTATGGTGTTTAGGCCATAACTTGAGCTACAAAACTCCACATGGAGTGATTCAAAAAAAGAAATGTAACTAGACACAATAAGGAATAACTTTCATGAAGATAATTTTATCAAATTCCTACTGTACAAATGACCAATGAAACAGTAAACTTAGTGCTTGAAATCTGAAAATTGTAAATAACCAACACTAAGCATTGAAATGGTATTGGCAACCAATACTAACAACTTTAGAATGCAAAATGTGGTATGTTGGGGATATTAGAACCAATATACCTATTGTCTATGGAAAAGTCAACATTTTAGTTGACTAATGAAATGAATAGTAACAATTAAACTTCAATTTCAAAGAATTGTAAAATTTAAAAGTGTAATATGCCCTAGTAGGCCTAATGTGATTGGTTTGGATAGGTTGGCATGCCAATAGGGTTTAGTTAGCAGTACTGCACATGGCATTATGCCATTATGTGATTTTATGGCTTTTAGCCATTCTGATATTATGATAATACTTTGCCTTGTGCCTAATGTTTATTACAGCTTAGCAGTTGTTCTATTGCACACCGGGAGATACATATGTGACTGATGGTGTGACGGCCCGAGGTACTTGATACCCAGTGCCAGTTTATTCGTTTATCCAGTCCATTCATCCAGTATAGGTTACTTGGGCAACCAAAAATGAAAGTTGATAAATTTAAGGAAATAATGAATATAACAAATACCAAATAAGTAAGACTACAAATAATTACCAAAAGCTTGTCTGCATGAGACATCAATACACTCACTGCATATTTATTTCCTTTTAGTTCTTTTTATTTTATTATTGGTACCACTAAGCATTATTGCTTAGCGCGTCGCTTTTTGCCACGCGTAGGTTCTGGAGAGACAGACAGAGAGCCCAGCAAACCACAGATTGGGTGAGGTCACAGATCTACCTAGAGTCAGAGTCACCTCTCATTTACAGTGCATCAGTGGTAGGACCTTTAGGTCCCTTTTGAAATTATGTTTTTGCATTTTGTAATAAGTAGTAGTTTGTAATTTATAAATTATGAACTCATGTAAATAGTAATTTTATGTAATCATATGTTGGTGTACATATTTTGTAAAATTTTTTTAATTAATGTAATTTGAGAATATCCTCATGAAATTAAAGTTGATTTTGAGCTTGAATGAAATTGTGGATTCATATTGATAATTTGAGGTGATTGCTAGTGTTGAGAATTGTTGAGACATGTTGATGGTTATTGGAGTTTGAGAATGATTGGAAATGATTATTGGAAGTGTTTTTCACAGGTTCCAAAGAACTGTTTTCTCCATTTTTTGTCGGTACTCTGCCGGATTTTCTATAAAATTTTCGGAACCTCAAATGAATTTATAATTTCTATAAATGACTTAAATGAGTTAAATTTCACCAATTGCACTTTATAACTATGAAGAAATAAATTAAGGAAGAATAAAGATAATTGAGATAAAATATGGTGTTCCGGTACATTTAGTGGTATCAGAGCACGGTTTAGGCATTTCTGGGTCTAGATTGAGTCCATACCATGCATTGCATTTATAAGAGTCGAGGTGACACTAATACAGATCTGTTTGTCTTTGTTATTTTGATTAGGATATGGACCTCACATCTCAGAGGGCAATTGAGAAGGAAGTGGAGAGTCATGCTCCACTTACAGTAGCTAAGACTGGGGGCAGGGGAGAACCTGCTCCACCAGCTCCAGCAGAGCCTGCTCAGCCTCCATAGGCCATGTTCCAGCAAATGGCCGAGTTTTTCAGATAAATGGCTAGGGTAATGCCACCACCACCACCACATCCATAGCAGAAATCCCATCTAGAAAGACTGAGAAAATTTAAAGCAGTAGATTTCTTTGGCAAGAGAGAAGATGATTCTATTGCAGCTGAAACTAGTTGAACATAACAAAAAGGGTTTTAAAACAACTCCACTGCACTCCAGAGCAAAACCTAGAAGCTGCCGTATCTCTATTGCAAGATGATGCCTACCAATGGTGGGATACAGTGTCTAGTGAAGTACAGTCAGAACTAATGACCTGGGACTTCTTCCTATCAGAGTTCAAAAAGAAGTATGTGGGTAGTGTATACCTAGAAGAGAGAAGAAGAGAATTCATTAACTTGACGTAGAGACAGCTGACAGTGGCAGAGTATGAAAAGGAATTTATCAGACTAAGCCGCTATAGAAGGGAGATAGTCCCTAATGAGGCCGAGAGGTGTAAAAGATGTGAAGAGGGGCTAAATGACAATATAAAGATAATGATCACTGCCTTGGGAATCACAGACTTAACCAAGTTAGTGGAAGCTGCAGTAAAAGTTTAGAAAGTCAGAATAAGTGAGCAGATCAGGAGAGAGGGACAGCAGAAGAGGGGTCCCGGTCAGTCTAGCTCATCTCCTACACCTAGAAAGAAGTTCAAAGGTCCACCTGCACAGAGTTCAGGTTAGCCTCAAGGTCAGGGTCAGTCCTAGGGGTCCAGGCCACAGTTTACACCTAGGAGAGGCCAGTCCACACCATCAGTGGGCAGCTCTCCAGGGACGGTGTTCAGGGGACCAGCCCCAGCATCTTCTGCTTGTCCACACTATATGAAGTGGCATAAGGGGGAGTGTTGGAGAGTGATGGGTGCCTGCCTAAGGTGTGGGTCAACAGAGCATCAATTAGGGAACTGTCCTCGCAAAACTGCTACAGCTGCTCCAACACAAGCAGATAGACCTGCTCCTACACCTCAAAGGGGTAGGAAGTCTAGTAAATTTGAGGCAGTGGGACCATCACAGAGACTTGCATCTGAGCCAGCAGAGAGGCCAGAGGTCAGAGCACCTGCCAGAGCCTATGCCATAAGAGCTCAGCAGGAGTAAGATGCCCCGGACGTCATCAGGGGTACGTTCTGTCTCTACAATACATCTGTGCATGCATTGGTGGATCCAGGATTCACTCATTCATACATCTGCATCAACTTACTCGTAGAAAGGGGGATACTAGTAGGGGAGAGCGACCAAGAAATTCTAGTCACTAATCCATTGGGCCACAGTGTAGTGGTGAACAAAGTGTATAAGGATTGCCCGTTAAGGATTCACGGGTATGAATTCTTGGCAGACCTGATTGAATTGCCTTTCTATGAGTTTGATGTTATTTTGGGAATGGACTGGTTATCACGTCATCAGGCAATGGTTGATTGTAAATTGAAGAAGATCTCCTTGAAAACTCCTGAGGGTAATGAGATTACAGTTGTGGGGGAAAGGACGGATTTATTGTCCAATGGCATATTAGCCACAGTTGGAAGAAAACTGATGAGAAAAGGCTGTGAAGCCTACCTAGCATATGTGGTGGATACTAGGAAGGCTAAGCCAAATCTGTGTGACATACCCACAATAAGAGACTTCCGAGATGTGTTCCCTGAAGAATTGCCTGGCTTGCCACCAGAAAGGGAAGTTGAATTTGCTATTAAGATACTGCCGGGTACAGCACCAATGTCTATTGCTTCTTATAGGATGGCACCTACTGAGTTAAAGGAACTAAAAATCCAGTTGCAGGAGTTATTGGATAAGGGGTTCATACACCTCAGTATGTCACCATGGGGAGCTCCAGTGCTGTTTGTGAAAAAGAAAGATGGGACTTTGAGGTTATACATCGATTATCGGTAGTTGAATAAAGTGACAATGAAGAACAAATATCCGTTGCCTAGGATTGATGATCTGTTTGATCAGTTGAAGGGAGTAGGAGTATTTTCTAAAATTGATCTCAGATTAGGGTATCATCAGTTGAGGGTGAAGGATGCAGATGTGCCAAAGACTGCATTCAGGACCCGGTATGAGCATTATGAGTTCCTGGTGATGCCTTTTGGCCTAACAAATGTACCAGCAGCATTCATGGACCTTATGAACCGTATCTTCCATCCATACCTAGATCAGTTCGTAGTGGTCTTTATTGATGATATTATGGTGTATTCCAAGACCAGGGAAGAATATGATGAACATTTGAGAATTGTTCTGCAAACTCTGAGAGAAAAGAAGCTGTATGCTAAGTTGTCTAAGTGTGACTTCTAGTTGAATGAGATTGCTTTCCTTGGACACATAGTGTCAACTGATGGGATTAGAGTGGATCCCAAGAAAATAGAAGCAGTAATGGAATGGAAGCCTCCTAGAAATACAACTGAGGTCACAAGTTTCTTAGGGCTAGTTGGGTATTACAGAAGATTTGTGAAGGGATTTTCTTTAATAGCTGCTCCAATGACCAAGTTGTTACACAAGAATGTTAGATTTGACTAGAATGACAAGTGTCAGGCCAGTTTTGAGAATTTGAAGGCTATGTTGACAGAGGCACCAGTGTTAACACAGCCAGTGTCGGGAAAAGACTTTGTGGTCTATAGTGATGCCTCTCATAATGGGTTAGGGTGTGTATTGATGCAAGAGGGGAAGGTGGTCGCCTATGCTTCCAGGCAGCTAAGACCACATGAATAAAATTACACTACCCATGATCTAGAACTTGCAGTAATTATCTTCGCACTAAAGATATAGAGGCACTGCTTGTATGGTGAAAAGTGTTACATTTACACAGACCACAAAAGTCTGAAATACTTGCCAACCTAGAAGGAGTTCAACCTTAGACAGAGGCGATGGATTGAGTTCCTGAAGGACTATGATTGTGTGATTGACTACCATCTTGGGAAGGCAAATGTAGTTGCTGATGCTTTGAGCAGAAAATCTATCACAGCTTTGAGATCATTGAATGCCCATCTATCCTTGGCTCAAGATGGAGCTATTTTGGCTGAGTTGCAAGTGAGGCCAAATCTGCTACAACAGATTTTAGATGGGCAGAAGGTAAATGAGAAGTTAATGACTACTATGAGTAAAATCTCAGAAGGGAAGGCAACTGACTATGAGGTGAAAGCAGATGGGTGTCTGTACTACAAAGGAACAGTATGTGTACCAGATGATGGGGAATTGAAAGCAAGTATTCTGAAAGAGGCACACACCAGTGTTTATACTATGCACCCAGGAAGTACAAAATTGTATCATGACTTGAAGCTTCATTATTGGTGGTCTGGTATGAAGAATGACATAGCTAACTATGTGACTAAATGCTTGACATGTCAGCAAGTTAAGGTAGAACATCAAGTTCCATTGGGTTTCCTACAGCCTATACATATACCTGAATGGAAATGGGATTGGGTCACCATGGATTTTGTGAGTGGTCTAACTCTCACCCAAAAGAAGCATGATGCAGTATGGGTGATAGTAGATAGATTGACAAAGTTAGCACACTTTCTACCAGTTAGGACTGACTACTCACTGGAGAAGTTAGCAGAATTATATATCAGTGAGATAGTTAGACTGCATGGAATTCCACTTTCCATCATATCTGATCGAGACCCAAGGTTTACATCGAGATTTGGGAAGAAGTTGCATGAATCCTTGGGTACACAACTCTACTTCAGCACAGCTTTCCATCCTCAGACGGCTGAGCAATCAGAAAGAGTAATCCAGGTCCTTGAGGATATGCTGAGGAGTTGTGTCATTGAGTTTGAGGGAAGTTGGGATAGATACCTCCCACTGGCAGAATTTGCATATAACAATGGCTACCAAGCTAGCATCCAAATGGCCCCGTATGAAGCACTGTATGGGAGGAAATGTAGAACTCCAGTGTGTTGGAGTAAATTAGGCAAAGATAAACTGGTAGGGCCAGACCTGGTGAAACAGACTGAGGAGAAGGTAAAGCTAATCAAAGCCAATCTGAAAATTACCTCAGACAGACAAAAATCCTATGCCGACCTGAAGAGAAAAGAAATAGAATTTGCAGTTGGCGATAAAGTGTTTCTCAAGGTGTCACTGTGGAAGAAGGTACTAAGGTTTGGAAGAAAAGGTAAGTTAAGCCCTAGGTTCATTGGCCCATATAAAGTCATTGAACTTGTGGGTCTGGTGGCCTACAGGCTAGCTTTACCACCAGAGCTGGACAAGATCGACAATGTATTCCACGTATCTATGCTAAAAAGTTACCGCTCAGATCCTTCACATGTCATCTCCATGGAAGAAATTAAAGTACAACCGGAATTGACATATGAAGAAGAACCCATATGGATCCTAGCTCGAGAAATGGAAGAGTTAAGGAATAAGCAGATTCCACTGGTGAAAGTGCTTTGGAGGCACCACAATACCGAGGAGGCAACTTTGGAAAGTGAACAGACGATGAGGCAACAATTTCCTCAACTGTTTACATCAGGTAAATTTTGGGGACGGAATTTAAATTAGAGGGGAAGAGTTGTAACACCCTTATTGTAGCAATTCCGTACATTTTACTATTCCGGTGATCAGTGTCGGTCCGGATAGCTAGAACGTCTGGAAAAAAAAATATTTAAACTAAAGTGAGGAACCATAATTAACTCAAATATTAATAAGAAAAATTTAGGAAAAATTTTAGAAATAAAATACAACCAAGTTAAATGAGCCGGTGCCCTAGCGATGGGTAACTAAGTGGGAAGTTGCGGTCCTCGCAACTAGGAGCCCTAAACTCGAGAGAAAATTCATAAAATAATTTTTGGGACTCCAGAGAAGAGTCATTGAGGTTTCTATGGCATTAGAATGCTAAGAAAATGCCTAGAAAAAATTTTCAATCGGTACAGACAATTTTAGTTTGTTAAGCCAAACGGAGGGCATTTTGGTCATTTCATCTTCAGAGATGATTTTTGGCCGACTTTTCCAGTTAAGTAAATAATTATTATGATATAAAAAGTGAATAAATATTGCTAAAAATTAAATTAAAAATGAGTAGAGAAGAAAAGAAAAGAAAATAAAATAAAATATCAATTATGACATCATTATGATGTCATTTAAAAAAATTCCACCAATCACATATAATAACCACTTAATTAACTAATAAAAGAGGATAAGTGAGACCAGAAAAAAAATCAAATGCCATCTGCCTTCTTCCTCCCTCAACCAGCCGAAACCCTCACCTTAACCCATTCCTCCATGGAAGCTTAAGCAAGCTCCAAATCCCACCTCATTTCACCCTAAAACTACTAACTTGCTTCACTAAAAATTAATCTTGCATCTTCAACAACCTCTAGCCAACAAAAAGAAGAAGGAAAAAGGAAGTTTTGGAAAGTTGGAAGAGTTATCAATTGAGGTTAGTGACCAATCTCCTACCTTTTTTACTTAATCCATGTTTAATGCCATGAAATAAGTGGAAAGTGTAAGAAAACAAAATAAAATTTATGTGTGAGCATCCCTATGATTTGGGCAGTTTAGGGATGGTTAGGGTTGATGAATTACTTGAAGCAAAGTGGTTTACGAGCTGTCCTTGACATGAGATGAGTGATTGAACATGTAAGTGTATGTGTAATGCAAGTGTAATGAATGAATGGAACTTGAAAACTTGGAGATTTGAACAACATTAGGGTTTGCTCATGTAAAGGTATATTAACATTGTAATGGTCAATTAGTGACTATTTGAATGTGTGTGAGGAGGAATTGATTGAGTAAGGATAATGGAGTTGAGCTTAGGCATGCTACCCTTGGTGACCTGTAGGACAGGGTGTGAGTCTAGCAGGCTTGGACAGCCATAACTAGAGTTGTATAGGTTCAATTGGTGCAAGGCTAATTGGACATAAAACTAGACATAAAATGGCACAACTTTGGTGAAGAAACCCTGCCCAGAAAACTAAACCAAGTTGACCTAAAAATTATCCTAATCCGGGTGACCAACATGCTATCCCTGGAAAATGACAAAATAAACAGTGTTTGTTCAAATGGTTATAACTCAGTGTAGAAAAGTTCAATTGATATGAAATTTTACCAGTAGAAAGCTGAGACATAGCCCTACAACTTTAATGAAGAAAAAAAACCCAAATTTTGATCATAACATGTCTAAAAACTAACCTGCAGTTAGTATACAAAAACTGCAGAATTGATTCTGGCCAGAAAATCTGGAAAATTGTAATCCGGCCAGTTATGGTTTTTAGGCCATAACTTAAGCTATAAAACTCCCAATGGAGTGATTCAAAAAATCAGATATAACTAGACACAATAAGGAACAACTTTCGTGAAGATAATTTTATCAAATTTCTACCGTAAAAATGACCAATAGAACAGTAAACTTAGTGCTTGAAATCTGAAAATTGTAAATAACCAACACTAAGCATTGAAATGGTATTGGCAACCAATACCAACAACTTTAGAATGCAAAATGTGGTATGTTGAGGATATTAGAACCAATATACCTATTATCTATGGAAAATTCAATATTTTAGTTGACTAATGAAATGAATAGTAACAATTAAACTTCAATTTCAAAGAATTGTAAGATTTAAATGTGTAACATACCTTAGTAGGCCTAATGTGATTGGTTTGGATAGGTTGGCATGCCAATAGGGTTCAGTTAGCGGTACTGTACATAGCATTATGTCATTCTGTGATTTTATGGCTTTTAACCATTTTGATATTATGATAATACTTGGCCTTGTGCCTAATGTTTATTGCAGCTTATCAGCTGTTCTGTTGCACACCGGGAGATACATATGTGACCGATGGTGTGATGGCTCGAGGTACTTGATATCTAGTGCTAGTTTACCCGTTTATCCAATCCAGTCTTCCAGTATAGGTTATTTGGGCAACCAAAAATGAAAGTTGATAAATTTAAGGAAATAATGAATATAACAAGTACCAAATAAATAAGACTACAAATAATTACCAAAAACTTATCTGCATGAGACAACAATACACTCACTGCATATTTATTTCTTTTTAGTTCTTTTTATTTTATTATTTGCACCACTAAGAATTATTGCTTAGCGCATCGCTTTTTGTCATGTGTAGGTTCTAGAGAGACAGACAGAGAGCCCAGTAGACCACAGACTGGGTGAGGACACAAATCTGCCTAGAGTCAGAGTCGCCTCTCATCTACAGTGCATCAGTGGTAGGACCTTTAGGTCCCTTTTGAAATTATGCACATTTTGTAATAAGTAGTAGTTTGTAATTTGTAAATTATGAACTCATGTAAATAGTAATTTTATGTAATCATATGTTGATGTACATATTTTGTAAAATTCTGTTAATTAATGTAATTTGAGAAAATCCTCATGAAATTAAAGTTGATTTTGAACTTGAATGAAATTGTGGATTCATGTTGATAATTTGAGGTGATTGCTAGTGTTGAGAATTGTTGAGACCATGTTGATGGTTATTGGAGTTTAAGAATGATTAGAAATGATTATTGGAAGTGTTTTTCACAGGTTCCGAAGAACTGTTTTCTCTATTTTTAGCAGGTACTCTGCAAGATTTTCTATAAAATTTTCAGAACCTCAAATGAATTTATAATTTCTATAAATGACTTAAATGAGTTAAATTTCACCAATTGCACTTCATAACTATGAAGAAATAAATTAAGGAAGAATAAAGATAATTGAGATAAAATATGGTGTTCCGGTACACTGTGTAACATATCTTACTCAGCTATACTGTAGACAGGTAAGGGGTGTCACACAATTTGAGTTATGTAGCTCAAGTTATAAGCGTCTAATCTTACTAGACTCAAGCTGTCCAGATTCAGCAATAATTGCACAACATCTAACTACTCAATATTCTCCCCAAATCACTAATGTTCCCCAATAAATACTCATTAAATAATCATAAAACATACGTAATAACATCACATAGACTTTATATAAAGAAAGCCCTAAATTTTTATAGAAACCCTAAACTAAAGTTGTAATAACTTTCAAATTTAAGGAAGAATCATAGCACTAACCTTGTTTTCAAGCTCTAATCACCTTCAATTCACAAAAACTTTGATTTCTCTTCTTAGTCTCGCCACACCAAAATTCCTTCCTTCCCTAGTCTTCCAAGTTTCCTTGTATTTTTACTTGCTCTCTTCAAATTAGGCTTGAGGTTGGTTTTTCTCCCAATTTCTTTTAATTTTTATGGAGGGAACTTAGGGTTTTATTGTATAATGGCAAAATTGTAATTAAGGGGAAATGACAAAATTGTTATTAATTTGAAATCCATAATCATTAGGTTTTGACTATTTATATCATTATGTTTAATTTTGATAATCTTAGTTGATGAAATTAATCACACTTTATTAACTTAATAACTCTCGCTTTTGGTCAATGTTGGACCTTTAAATTTAATTAACCAAAATTTTCTTTTACCGGGTTTTCGGTTCATCTTTTCCCAGTGTAGTTACTTATCGCTATGTCTTGTGCTCATTTAACTAATTATACTTCACTTCTTTTATTTGTGTTTTAACCTTATTTGATCTTTATTAATTTAATATATAACTCTTTACTTAAATTTATGGGTAGTTCCAAACATCCCAGTCTATCCGGACAGATATTAGTCGCCATAATAGTAAAATGTACGGACTACCTATAGTGGAAGTGTTATACTATTTCCTTCTAAAACTTTATAGGATCATAGATAGTATGTTGCCACTCAATCTGCTTATATCCATCATCCTTAAAACCAAGGATTGCACTCATAGAGCCCATATCTAGCTCTCTATTTGCACCATCACATCTAAAGTAAATTACATCTTTATGTCCAGGAACATTAGGTTTGAAATTCAGCCTTAGGGAACTCAAAAACTCCAAAGTTAAGTCTTTGTGCATTGGTTTCTTAATTCTAGCAAACTCAGTCCAATTAACAACATCTAGATAAGCAAACACAGCATCATGTATACCTAATTCTCTTAAAATTTGCTCATCCATATATTTATTTGCTTAAATGGGTTTGGAAATTAAACTCTCATATGTATTTTTCATATCTACATCCTTAAAAGCCCAAGGTAATGGAGAAGTTAGCTCCTCTATGTCATTTGCAGATGCTGATGGTGCTGCTAAAACATTAGCAGGCTAAGAAGATGTCAATGGTGACTGAAAAATAGGGACTGGAGCTACTGGTGATGAAAATGATGAGGCTGACCTTGTTCTTTTATTGGCTGGCTCTGAGGAAACCCTAGGTGAAGATCTTAAGTCCATATGAACAAGGGATGACCCTTTCCTTTTCGCAATAGAGGCTTTCTTGGTCCTACCCACAACCATTTTGGTTTTAGTTTTAGGTTTGGATTGAGCTGGCGCAAGTTCAGGTATTGGTTTTATTGTTTCTTGAACTGGGGTTTCAACAATGGGTGTCTCAATAGGGGTTTCGATGGAAGGGGCAAGAATAGGGGTTTCTATGGGGGTTTCTTATTATGGTGTGAGAGGCGTTAGTGGAATGAGAAAAGATGTTTGGTCTTGGGGTAATGGTGGTGAATGTGGTGGTGGTGGTGGGTTTAGGTGAGGGTTAGGGTCGGCAGAAGGTGAAAATGGCTTTGCCATTTTCAATTTGGCCAAAGTTTTGAATTTTTGAGGTTTGTGGGAAGACCAAACCTTAGTTCTAACCATTAAATAAGAAAAATAATCTCTTTAACTTCCTTAGAACTGCTCGATGAAACGGTGGAGAGGGTGGTAGTGGACTCTGGTTTTTCAAGTGAGAAAATGGGATAAAGGGGCAGAAACTTAGGATTTTAACATTTAGGGCAAACAACTGATGGCTTAGGGTAATGCTTGGGTAAGCACAAAATTGCTTAAGGTTAGGCATGACTTGCATAAGGTAGTTGCTTAGGTTAAGCATGTAGCAATTGCTGACCTAAAAATTCTGGTAATGCTTAGGGTTTGCACAAATTTGCTTAGGGTTAAGCAAGATTTGCATAGGGTAGAGCTTAGGGTAAGCAATATCATCAGCAAGTTTTGGCAGGTTTTGGGAAAAATTGTGATTTCACTTATCAAAAACAGTTCAAATGCTGTGGAATGCTATTATGACCCTTAGCAATTATCAAATACACATAAACACCATAAAATTGAAGAATTTAAGTTCATCATCTCTTAAAAACTTATCAAGCATGATATAAACATGTGGGAATTGAAAAATAAATAGCTAGAATGAGGCACAAATTGTAGATTACCCTTGCAAACTTAATGAAATGGACTTATTCCGAAGTTTATACCCAAAACACACTTTCAACAGCATTTGAGACAAATTATAAGCATTCAAAAAATTGTATAAAAGACATAGAAATTGATTTCTTAAGCAACATGAACAGTAGCATAAATAGTAACATAAACAAAATTATGCAAATTCTAACAAACTATAAAAACTATAGATATACTAAAAGGTAAAACTCAATAAACACTAGTTTTGCACTTCAATAAAGCTCATATCAGTCCTAAATATCAAAATTAATCCTCATTCAAGTTGCATTTCACAAAATTTACACAAGACACACCTTTAAACATGTGCTATCAAATAGATTTTCTATATCAGCAAGTTAACACAAGTATAAAAGTGTTACTGTTCACAGGGACTAGATAAATGTAGAAATTTGCTTTATACTTGCTTCCTTTCAATTGTTCACTTTTTGCTACAAGTCTCAATTTGCCTAATCTTCATGAATGACCTATAAAAGATAAAAAAAATATCGCTTTTGAGTTTAATGAGGGTAAAAATGGAAATGAAATAAAATAGATTATCAATAAACTGTAAAAGGATATGCTTGGGTTGCCTCTCAAGAAGTGCTTGTTTAAGGTCTTAAGCTTGACCTTCCTCTCCAAATCACCTAATCATCTCGAGTTGGGGAACTAAGCCATGAAACCTTTACAACCTTTTATGTGCGCTCTCCAATAATATAGTGCTTTAGTCTTTGCCCATTAACTTTGAAAGTACCTGAGGTTTCATTCCCTATCTCTACAGCTCCATATGGATATACCTATGTAACTATGTAAGGTCCGGACCATCTTGAATTCAATTTTTTAGGAAATAACTATAACTTGGAATTATGTAAGAGAACAACATCTCCCTCTTTAAATTCTCTCCTCCTAGTGTGCTTATCATGCCATCTATTAGTTCTTTCCTTGTAAAGCTTGGCATTGTCATAAGCATCAAGTTTAAGTTCTTCAAGTTCATTTAATTGCAATATTCTCTTTTCTCCAGCAGCCTTTAAGTTAAAATTCAGTGTCCTTATAGCCCAATATGCTTTATGTTCGAATTCCAAAGGCAAATGACAAGCTTTCCTATAAACCCATCTAAAAGGGGTTATGCCAATGGGAGTTTTAAAAGCTACCCTGTAAGTCCAAAAAGCATCATCCAACTTTAATGACCAATCTTTCCTTGAACTGTTCACTATTTTCTTAAGAATCCTTTTCAACTCTCAATGTGAAATCTCCACTAGACCACTAGTTTGTGGATGATAGAGTGTTGCAATTTTATGCTTAACTCCACATTTTTGTAATAGTCTCTCAAATTGATGGTTGCAAAGGTGAGAACCTCCATCACTTATAATGGCACGTGGAGCTCCAAATCTTGTAAAAATGAAATTCTTAAGAAATTTGACCACAACTCTAACATCATTAGTTGGAGATGGTATAGCTTCAACCCATTTGCTCACATAATCTACTCCAACTAAGATGTACTTATTCCCAAAGGATGATGGAAAAGGTCCCATAAAGCTAATACCCCACACATCAAATAGTTCCACTTCCAATATGTTTTGGAGGGGCATCTCATCTCTTTTTGAGATATTTCTTGTCCATTGACACCTATCACATGCATTTACAAACTTTCTCACATCTCTAAAACTATGCAGCCAAAAGAACCCTGCTTAAAGAACTTTTTTTGTAGTCTTTGTAATACTCATATGACCCCTATAAGGTGAAGAATGGCAATATCTAATGACATCCTCTATCTCCTCATCAGCTAAGCATCTCCTAATCATCCCATCTCCATATCTTTTAAACAAAAATGGCTCTTCCCAATCATAATCCCTCACATTAAAAAGAAGTTTCTTCTTTTGTTGCCATGTCAAATCAGGTGAAAGGATTCCACACACTAAATAGTTCACAAAATCTGCATACTAAGGGATTTTTACACTAATGGTTGCCAAAAGTTGCTCATTAGGAAAATAATCATCTATTGGAAGCTCTTTACCTAAATTGTCTTGTTCTTGCCTCAATTTAAATAAATGATCTACTTTTACATTTTTTACTCCTTTCTTGTCCTTAATTTTCAAATCAAACTCTTGAAGGAGTAATAACCATCTTATCAACCTAGGTTTAGCCATTTTTGTAGTAGAATAATTTATTTAAGCATCATCTAAGGTCTTACTTGAATAATAGATAGCATACACCTTCTTATCTTTCCTTTGTCCTAAAACAGCCCTAATGGCATAATCACTTGCATCACAGATCAACTCAAACAGTAATGACCAATCAGGTGGCTGCATAATAGGAACAGATATCAATGTTTCTTTTATCCTGCAAAAAGCATTCATACAATCAGTATCAAAATGAAATTCCACATCTTTGCTCAATAAATTATTAAGAGGTTTAGAAATCTTAGAAAAATCCTTGGTGATCTTCTGTAAAATCCAGCATGTCCCAAGAAACTCCTCACTCCTTTTACAGATGTTAGGGGTGGCATTTTCTTAATAATTTCTACCTTTGCTTTGTCTACCTCAATACCCCTGTTTGACACAAGATGTCTTAAAAAAATTCCTTCTTATACCATAAAATGACACTTTTCCTAATTCAAAACTAAATTAAACTCTTCACATCTCTGCAAAACCTTACACAAGTTAGATAAGCACTCATCAAAAGACTTACCATACACAGAAAAATCATCCATGAACACTTCCATAATATCCTCAATGAAATCAGAAAAAATAGACATCATACATCTTTGAAATATAGCTAAGGCATTACATAATCCAAATGGCATCCTTCGATATGTAAAGGTACCATAGGGACATGTGAAGGTGGTTTCATCCTGATCATCTAGGTGAATAGGGATTTGAAAGAACCTTGAGTAGCCATCCAAATAATAAAAATAAGAATGATGAGCTAATCTCTCAAGCATCTAATCTATAAATGGCAATAGAAAATGGTTCTTTTTAGTTGCATTGTTCAATTTCCTATAATCTATGCACATTCTCCATCCAGTTATAGTCCTAGTAGGTATTAGTTCATCATTTGCATTTTTCACTACTGTGATGCCCTTTTTCTTGGGTACAACATGAACTAGACTTACCTAATTGCTATTAGAAATAGGGTAAATGATAATTGCATCAAGCAATTTTAAGATCTCTTTTTTCATAACCTCTTTCATATTTGAATTCAATTCACTACTGTGATGCCCCTTTTCTTGGGTACAACATGAACTAGACTTACCTAATTGCTATTAGAAATAGGGTAAATGATAATTGCATCAAGCAATTTTAAGATCTCTTTTTTCATAACCTCTTTCATATTTAAATTCAATATTCTTTGTGACTCTCTAGAGGCTTTATGATCATTTTACAACAAAATTCTATGCATGCACACAGAAGGATGTATTCCTTTAATATCATTAATGGTATAATCAATTATCCTCCTATGCTCTCTAAGAACTCTTAATAATTTTTCAATTTTACAATCATTCAATTTAGCACTAACAATCATAGGATATGTAGAATTTTGACCAAGAAAAACATACCTAAAATTTGTTGGAAGAGGTTTTAACTCTACCTTTGGTGCTTCACTTCTTTCAAGAATTAGTGGTAAAGTAGTATCTTGCTTCAAATCTTCAATCTTCTTAGCATTAGCCATAAGCAAACGTGAATTTTCTTCCAAAATTTGAGCATATTCTACAGCTTCTTTAATCTCATCCCCCTTTTTGATGTTGTAAACCAAACAAGCTTCTAAGGGATCTTCAGGATGTTGCTTTTCAAACACTTCTTCAACTAACTCATCGAACACATCAACTCTCAAACATGAATCTGAATCATCTTTCTTATTCATTGCTTGAAACAAATTAAATTAAACTTTTTCTTCCCCAACTTCCAATGTAAGCCTTCCATTCTTTACATCAATCATAGCTCTAGCTGTAGTAAGGAAAGGTCTACCAAGAATAATAGGAATGTGAACATCATCTTCCATTTCCAATACAACAAAGTCTACTGGTATAAAAAATTTTCCAACTTTCAGAGGAACATTTTCAATCACCCCAATTGGAAATTTAGTAGACCTATTTACTAATTGTAGTGAAACAGTGGTCAGCTTCATTTCTCCAATCTTCATCTTCTCATAAATAGACAAAGGCATTAGGCTAACACTGGCTCTAAGATCACATAAAGCTTTATCTATACTGATATCTCCAATGTGACATGGTATTGAAAAACTACCAGGATCCTTCAGTTTGAGTGGAAACTTGTTTTGCAAGATAGCACTACTTTCTTCTGTAAGAGCTACTGTCTCAAATTCTTCCAATTTCTTCTTGTTAGACAAAATCTCCTTCAAAAATTTAGCATATGAAGGCATTTCTACTAAGGCATCAGTGAAAGGAATAGTCACATGCAAAGACTTCAACACCTCTTAAAACTTCCCAAATTATTTATCTAACTTTGCTTTCTGAAATCTTTATGGGAATGGTAAAGGTGGCATGTAAGCCTTAGGTGCTATATATTTGGGGTCTTCCTCTGTACTCTTTTTCTCTTTACTTCCTTTTTCTTTCATTAAACTCTCCTTTTCAACTTCAACTCTAACCTCAACTTTAGCATTTTTTTTTATCTCCTTCTCTATTTTTCTCTTCTTCAACTTTCTCTTCAATCTTTTTATCCCCACTCTCTTATATTTTTCCACTTCTCAATGTAATCGCTTTGCAATGCTCTCTTGAATTTTCTGGTTGGCTAGGAAGCTTCCCAAATGCTTTGTTGTTTGAGGAGCTGGCCTGTTGAGCTATTTGATTCTCCGACATCTTATTGTGTGTTGCTATTTGATCCACTTTAGATGCTAATTGAGAAATCATAACTTGTTGACTTTTATGGCTTGCTATTAGAGTTTCAATCATGGCTTCCAATCTAGCTGTCTTATCTGGTTGTGCTTATTGTGGTGGAGGTTTTTGTGGTTATGATGGAGCAGTTGCATTTTGAGGTTCAGGAATTCCAGGAGGAGGACCCCTATTCTATTGAAAATTCTGATGTTGTTGATACCCAGAAGGTTATTGAAAATTCTAGTGTTGTTCTTATCTACCTCCCCAAGAGAAATTGGGGTGGTTTCTCCATACCAGATCATAAGTTGCAGAAAATGAGTTACCACCTGGTCTTTGATTGTAATTCCCTACATAATCCACTTGTTCACTTGAAAAGTCTTATCCAAATGCAGGAAAATCAGTTGCATAGTTGACATTTGTAGCTCCAACATCTATTGAATTACTTGAACCTCCAACTGAAGAATTTACTTTCATGCTTAGCTTGTCCATCTTCCTTGTCAAAGCATCAAACTTAGCATTAATCATATTCATGGCATCAAGCTTAAACATACCAGCTGGTTTCTTAATCTCATTCCTCTCACAACTCCATTGATATTTGTTATAATCAATTTTATATAAAGCAAAAAATGCTTAATCTTTATATTTCTCCACAAGATTACCTCCAGAAGATGCATCAATTGTACTTCTAATAGCTGGTGAAACTCCATTGTAAAAGTATTGAACAAGCATCCACTTAGGAATCCCATGGTGTGGACATATCCTTTGTAAATCCTTGTATCTCTCCCACACAAGCTCTTATCATCTCTAGGTTTGAAAAAAGTCAGCTCATTTCTCAACTTAGCTATTTTGCTTGGTGGAAAATATTGAGCTTAAAATACTTGAGAATGTTCATCCCATGTTGTGATAGAACCTAGTGTCACACCCTACCCCTCCGTAAGATGTAACATGATCCCATAGTACATCTAATGAATTACCGTACATCGCCTACTGGTAACCCATTAAATATACTACAAGAGATTTTAAAACCATTTTGTTACATTTTGGAAGTGGTGAGCGTTTTGGTAGGAATTAAAAACATTTAATTGAAGTTTCAAAACTAGTAAAAAAATTTTGTCCATTTTTATTTTTCCGCAAATTTTATAAAAATTTCGACAGAGTGCCATCTATATTTTGAGAAAATAGTTCTTCAAAACCTGTGAAACACACTTCCAAATAATTTCATTTCACAGCCTCAATCTCCAATAATATCCCAAACAATATAGTCAACCACAATTTAAATCAAAATTCACTTTTCAAAATATTGTTAAAATAATTCCATTCATAAACGTGGCATCAAAATTAATTTTACATACACAATCTTAATATACAGAAAGAAAATCTAAAATAATATTATTATAATTTTTCCTGTACAAATGCTCAAACTACAGAGATACATATGCATACTATCATATTTACATCAAACTAAACTACCAGAGTATAAATAAATACCTGTACAAAAATTCTTCAACTGTGCTCCTCTCTGACTGTAGTAGCTCACTCTGCTACTATGTCATTTTCTCTATCTGCAACAGCAAGTTAAAGCTATCGCTGAGTATAAAAATACCCAGTGGTGCACAATAAAGTATAAAATGCATAACATAAAATATTTATGAATAAATTATAATTCAAAAATCTCATAATCGCATTTCACAATTTTTTAAATCATATTTATAACAAATCATAATTTTCAAAGCTTAATATAACACAAATTTAATCAAACAATTTAATAAACACATTGTTGCCAATCAATAACACAAATTAGGCCAGGACACAAAATTTCCAAACATGCCGTGTTGTATACCACGACAAGGCAAACTCACCCCACTAATCGAAATCAATGAGGGAGGTGGCTAGCTAGCTAATGAGTACCCATCCAAACTCACCTCCTGACTGGGAAGCCAAAGAGGGAGGAAAGTGATCAAATATCAATCTCAACCCCACAAGTGGATGAGGAACATATTAATATTGCCATACCAAGTGTGAATTAAAAACAATTTAAATCAAGTTATTTAAAAATTTTATGCAAAACACAATCAATTTCCAAAGTCAAATTTCCATTCCCAAAGTGGCAACACACAAATTCTCAAATAAAATTTCCAAAGCCATAACCAAATTCAAAACCATATTATTCAAATATTTCATACAAATCAATAAATAATTTTCATTTAAAATTTTCATTGTAAAATAGGCAACACAACATTCTCGAAATTCATAATGAATAAAACATATTCACAGTGTATAACAAATCAATTGTCATTGTGAAAACTATAATTTATAAATTTTTGTGCACAAACCTGGACTTAGTCGCCTCTAGGCCTTCCAGGTCTTTTTTAGCTGAAACACAAAATTTATAGTGTCTCAGTATCTTTGCCTCACAATAATTCTAATAATTAATTCCTATAGCTTAAACTTCATCATTGAACATTTTCATGTTGAGGTTACTATTCATGACACTATTCAAGTCAAAATATTGACTTTCTTATGCTTAATAGGTATGGGAAATCCAATTATATCCACATACCATATTTTGGTTACCTAACTTATTGGTTTTGGTTGTTCTCCCAAAACTTAAGTCTTTTAGACAAAATTGCAAATTTTCAGTTTTGGTGACATATTTTGCACTGTTCCATTGGTCATGTTGCTGTTAGAATTTGGCCAAGTTTTCTTCATAGAAATTGTTCCTTATTGTCTTAACTTTATTTTCCTTTTTGAATCACTCCATTTGGATTTTTGTAGCTCAAGTTATAGCCATTTGAACATGGCTGGCCGGATTGGTCTAACCCAGATTTTCTGGGTAAATTTCTGGGTTCTGGCAGTTTTAGATCACCAATTTTGGGTGGCTAAATGACTTCGTTAAGGGCATAATTTGGGTTTATATTCTCATGAAAGTTGTAAGCCTATATCTCAGCTTTCTACTGGTAAAATTTTATGTCATTTTAACCTGCCTAGCCCAAGTTATGGCCAAATGAACAAACACTGTTCATTTGGTCATTTTGTATAGGGCAGAATACCTAAGTTCGAATTTAGTCAATTTGTTCACTATGCTATGGTCACTTTTTAGGCATGATTCCTAGATGAAAAATGTGTCATTTTGTGTCTAGTTTCATTCCCAATTGGCCTCACACCAATTAGGTTGGTAAAATTTTAGTTTTGATCCCTGAAAGGGACCGTGGTCCTGCTGCCTACATAATGGCCCTAAGCAATCCAAATTTCCATTCAATTCCAACACTTCCAACATGCCACAATTGGTCACAAATGACCATTTTTCAGCTCAAACTAGGTCAAACACACCATTTGACCAATTCTCCAATTTTTAGCCTCCAAAACCCTGGGTCCAAACCCTAATTCACACAATTTGTTACATTTAACCAATTCAACACCTATAACATACTTCCTCAACTCAATCAAGCTTAGATACAATTTTAATTCCATCAAAACACATGTATATTCATATCAAACCCTAGCTGGCCAAAATTACCCTAGTCCTCCAACACTTGTTTTCATTTCATTTTATGTTAATTTCTAAGTTCATTTAACTATAAACACAAGAATTAAACCAAAAGTTTCAAGTTTGAATCACTAACCTTAGTGCAGAATTTTCTTTCCTCTTTAACTTCTTCCTTTCTTCTTTCTTTCTCCTTAACCCTTGTTTTCTAGTTGCCCAACCAAAATTTAGTTATGGTAGGATAATTTTCTATGGTGAGATTTGTTGTCTTCAAGCTCAAAAATGAGCTTCAATGGAGGATTTGAGAGGAAAAGGGTGAGAGAGAAATGGGTTGGCAACTTCGAAGAAGACAACTTTTTTTTTCTTTTCCTTTATAAATTTTTTTCCTTTAGGAAGACCAAAATTATCCAAAAATTTAAATTTTTTTAATTATAATGTTTATTGCATCATGCATAATGTGATGCATTATGTCATCACTTTTCACTTTTTCTTTTTTTTTACTTTTTCTTTTTCTTTTGTATTTATTTTTTCATTAGTTCTTTAATTTAATTCTCGATTCTGAAATTTTCTTTTCTCCAATTTTATTTGACAGTCAGGTCAGGAGTCAGCTCTAGAGGTCAATTGACCAAATTGCCCCTTGCCGGATCGATTCGGTTTGCAAATAATTCAATATTTCTTCCAGATTCCTGACCTAATTATTTGACCGGCTTTGTAACACCCTCCCGGTAACTACTCCGTACATCCTACTGTTCCGGTGACCGGTGTCGGTCCGGATAGCTAGAATGTCCGGAAAAATATTTAAATTAAAGTCAGGAACCATAATTAACTCAAATATTAATAAGAAAAATTTAGTAAAAATTTTAGGAATAAAATACAACCGAGTTAAACGAGCCGGTGCCCAAGCGATGGGTAACTAGAGGGAAGTTGCGGTTCTCGCAACGAGGAGCCCTAGACCCGGGAGAAAAATTATAAAATAATTTTTGGGACTCCAGAGAAGGGTTATTGAGGTTCCCATGGCATTAGAATGCCAAGAAAATACCTAGAAAAATTTTTCAATCGGTACAGACAATTTTGACCCGTTAAGCCAAACGGAGGGCATTTTGGTCATTTCGCTTTCCGAGGTGATTTTTGGCCGACTTGTCCAGTTGAGTAAATAATTAATATGACATAAAATATGAAGAAATATTACTAAAAATTTAAATTGAAATTGAGTAGTGAAGGAAGAAAAAGAAAATGAGAAAAATGCTTATTAATGACATCATGAAGATGTCATTTAAAAACTATAACCAATCCTATTTAAACAACTAATTAACCAACAAATAAAAAGGACTAAATAAAGACCAAATTAACAAAAATGCAGCAGCCATCTCCCTTTCAAGAAAACCAGCCGAAACATACCTAGAACCACCTCCATTGATTTTCAATCCAAACCTTAAATTCCCTCTTCATTTCACCCTAAAACCCTAGAGATCTTTCACTAAAATTTGCCCTAGCACCTTGCTAAACCTTTTGGCAGCCAAGAAGGAGAAAGAAAGTGAAGTTTAGGGGCTTGGGAAATTCTGCCACTCAAGGTTAGTGCTACACTTTCATTTTCACTCTTTTAATCTTAGTTAGAACATCATTTTGAGCTAAGAGATTTTAAGAAATTGAAGTAAATTATATGTGTTAAGGGTACCTTCAATTTTCGGCAGCCCTATGGAAGGATGAGTTTGATTGTTTAATAAACTTAGAGTGGCTAGAAATGATGGTTAAGGTATTAATATGCATGGATATTGAACTATGTTAATTAAAGTTTATGAGCAAATTGATTTGGACATTAGGGTTTGGAAAGGTGAAAATGTGACTTGGCTTAGGAAATTGTTAGAGAACTTTTTAATGGTCAATTAGTGACTATTTTAGGTAAGTTGACCATAGAATGGACTGAAAAATAGGATTGCAAAGTGAAGTTGCAGGCTGCCCTAAGACAGCAGCAGAGGAACTAAAAATTCAGTCCACTTGCACTGCCATAACTTGGGCTGTGTTGGTCCAATTGGTGTTTGGCCAATTGGACATGAAACTAGGATTATAATGGCATATTTTTGCTGAAGAAACCATGCCCAAAAGACCAAAGCAAGAGGACCAAAACTTGGCCCCAATCCGGATACCCTGCCACTGCTTCTGTAGAATTGACCAAATGAACAGTAACTGTTCATTTGGCCATAACTCACTGTAGATATGGTCAATTGACCTAAAATTTTTACAGCAATAAGTTAAGACATAGAAAAACAACTTTCATGAAGGAACCTACCCCAAATTATGGCCAGAACCTAACCTAAATGGCAGTGGAAGTCACTGTTCATGTTACTGTAGATATGGTAATTTCTGCAGAATGGGAATCCGGCCAGCTGTGGTTTTTGGACCATATCTGGAGCTAAAAAACTCCAAATGGAGTGATTCAAAAAAGGAAATTCAACTAGACAAAATAAGGAACAACTTTCATGTTTTATATTTCTTCAAATTCCCACAGCAACAGTGTCCAATGAAACAGTGAAGTTGACTCACCAAAACTAAAAATTCTGCTTGTGTTGGTTTAAACTTGAAATGGTATTAACACTTAATGCCAACAAGTTTTAAACACAAAATGTGGTATGTTGGAAGTGCCAAAGTCAATGTACATAGTTTTATTCTAAAAGACAACATTTTTGTTGACCAATAAGATGAATAGTGACACTAAAAATTTGAAATTCACAAATTGAAGAATTTAAAAGTTTCAAATGCCCTAGTATACCTAACAAGATTGGTTTGGATAGTTTGGCATGCCAATAGGGTTCAGTTAGCAGTACTGCACATGGCAATATGCCATTCTATGATTTCATGGCTTGTAGCCGTTCTAACTTTTTATTGAGACTTGGCCTTGTGCCTGATCTTGTTAGCTGTTCTGTTGCACACCGGGAGATGCATATGTGACCGATGGTGTGACGGCCCGAGGTACTAGGTACCCAGTGCCAGTTTACCCGTTATCCAGTCCAGTCGTCTAGTGTAGGTTTACTTGGAGCAACCAAATGAATAAAAGTGAACAACGTTAACGAAATAATGGATATACCAATACCAAACAAAGAAAGCATACACATTCTATACACATTTATTTTCTTGCTATTTTCCTTTATTATATTATTGCACCACTAAGCATTATTGCTTAGCGCGTTGCTTTTGCCACGCGTAGGTACTGGAGATTCCGATCGTGAGCCCAGTAGACCACAGACTGGGTGAGTCCATCCTGCAGCTCTGCACAGTGTCCGTGTCACCCTAACTTCTGCAGTGCATTGGTAGGACATTAGGTGTCATTTTGACATTTTGTAACTTAACTTTGTTTTTCTCCTATGTAATTAAACTTGTGTAATGTATATTGATGTTTATGTAAATTATGAAAATTGTACTTGTGAATGGAAAAGTAAATGTTTACTTGTGATTTATATGTGATCATCACATGTGATGGATGATTGAGAACTGGAATTGAAATGTTGTTGAGATCTTAATATTGAGATTTTGTTGATAAATTGAAGTTGGGATTGTTTGGAAATTATTTGGAAGTGTTTTTAACAGGTTCCGAAGAACTGTTTTCTCCATTTTTAGCCGATACTCCGCCGGATTTTCTATAAAATTTTCGGAACCTCAAATAAATAAAAATTTTGCTAAATGGCTTAAATAAAGTATATTTCATAAATTATATGCAAAAGCATGATATAAATTAATTAAGGTATATTAGAGTGTGCCGGTACACCGTGTGGCATTACTTACTCGGGTATACTGTACACGGGTAAGGGGTGTCACAATTAGTGGTATCAGAGAACGGTTTAGGCGTTTCTGGGCCTAGATTGAGTCCATACCATGCATTGCATTTGTAAGAGTCGAGGTGACACTAACGCAGATCTGTTTATCTTTCTTATTTTGAATAGGATATGGATCCTTCATCTCAGAGAGCCGTTGAGGAGGAAGTGGAGAGTCATGCTCCACCTGCAGCAGCTGAGACTGGTGGCATGAGAGAATCTGCTCCGCTAGCTCAAGCAGAGCCTGCTCAGCCTGCACAGGCCATGTTCCAACAAATGGCCGACTTCTTCAGACAAATGGCTGGGGTAATGCCAGCACCACGACCACCACCACCAGCTCCACAGCAGAAATCACACCTGGAAAGGCTAAGAAAGTTTGGAGCTGTGGACTTCTATGGCAAGAGAGAAGATGACTCATTGCGATCGAGAATTGGTTGAGCAGAGCAGTGAGTCCTAAAACAACTCCACTGCACTCCAGAGCAAAACCTGGAAGCTGCCATATCTTTGCTGCAAGATGATGCTTATGAGGTGTGGGACACTGTGTCCAGTGAAGTGCAGCCAGAAGCTGTAACTTGGGACTTCTTCCTCTCCGAATTCAAGAAGAAATATGTGGGTACTGTATACCTGGAAGAGAGAAGAAGAGAGTTCATTAATCTGAGGCAGAGGCAGTTGTCAGTGGCCGAGTATGAGAAGGAATTTGTTCGATTGAGCCACTATGGAAGGGAGATAGTCCCTAATGAAGCTGAAAGGTGCAAGAGATTTGAAGAGGGACTAAATGACAACATCAAGATCCAGCTCACTGCCTTGGGAATCACATAATTTAGCAAGCTAGTGGAAGCTGCAATAAGAGTTGAAAAAGTGAGAATCAGTGAGCAGACTGAAGGGAGAGAGCGAAGAGGGGACCGTCGGTCTAGCTCAGCTCTGCATTTGGAAAGAAGTTCAAGGGTCTACCCACGCAGTTCACTCACCACATGGTCGTGGTCACTCGAGGCCCAGCCACGCTCACCCCTAGGAGAGGTCACCCACACCATCGGTGGGCGCTCTCCGAGGATGGGGTTCAGGACCAGCCCCAATATCTTCTGCTTGTCCACACTGTCTTAATTGGCACAAGGGGAGTGTTGGAGAGTAAGGTGCCTACTTGAGATGTGGGTCGTGAGCATCACCGAGAAATTGTCCACGCAGAACCACTACAACGCTCCAACACAAGCGACATGCACTGCTCCCGCACCACGAGGTAGAAAATCTGCAAATCGACTCGGTGGGACCATCACGAGGCTCAGATCCGAGCCAGAGAGGCGGATAACGGACCACCTGCCAAATTATGCCCCGAGAGCTCGGGAGGAGCAAGATGCCCGGACGTCATCGAGTGCGTTCTCCTCTACAATACTCTGTGCATGCATTGGTGGATCCAGATCCACTCATTCCTACATTTGCATCAACCTACCCGTAGAAAGGGGATATTGGTAGGGAGAGTGACCAAGACATTACGGTCACTAATTTATTGGGCCACGATGTGGTAGTTAACAAAGTATTCAAGGGTTGCGCGTTGAGGATTCTGTGGTTTGAATTCTTGGCAGACCTGATTGAGTTGCCTTTCTATGAGTTTGGCGTGATATTGGGAATGGGTGGTTGTCACGTCATCGGCAATAGTTGATTGCAAATTGAAGAGAATTTCTCTAAAAACTTGAGAGGGTAATGAGATCATAGTTGTGGGGAAAGGACAGATTTCTTGTCCAATGTCATCTCACCACGATTGCAAGAAGAATGATGAGAAAAGGCTGTGAAGCCTACCTAGCACATGTGGTGGATACTAGGCAGGCTAAGCCAAACCTGAGTGACATACCCACAGTGAGAGACTTCCCAGAGGTATTTCCTGAAGAGTTGCACAGTTTGCCACCGAGAAGGGAAGTTGAATTTGCTATTGAGACAACTGTTGTACACCCATTTCCATTGCTCCTTATAGGATGGCACCCACTGAATTGAGGGAGTTGAAAACTCAATTGCAAGAGTTGCTGGATAAGGGGTTCATACGCCTCAGTGTGTCACCATGGGGAGCTCCAGTGCTGTTTGTGAAGAAGAAGGATGGGACTTTGAGGCTATGCATTGATTACCGGCAGTTGAATAAAGTGATGAAGAACAAATATCCGTTGCCTAGAATTGATGATCTGTTTGATCGATTGAAGGGAGCAGGAGTATTTTCTAAGATTGATCTCGAATCGGGTATCATCGATTGAGGGTAAAGGATGTAGATGTGCCCAAGATCGCATTCAGACCCAGTATGGGCATTATGAGTTCTGGTGATGCCCTTTGGCCTAACAAATGCACCAGCATTCATGGACCTTATGAACCGTATCTTCCATCCATACCGGATCGGTTCATAGTGGTTTTATTGATGATATTCGTGTACTCCAAGACCGGAAGAACATGATGAACATTTGAGGATTGTTCGCAAACCTGTGAAAAGAAGTCAGTATGCCAAGTTGTCCAAGTGTGACTTTTGGTGAATGAGATTGCATTCCTTGGACACATAGTGTCGGTGATGGGATTAGGTGGATCCCAAGAAAATAGAAGCGATGATGGAATGGAAGCCTCCCGAAATACAACCGAGGTCCGAAGCTTCTTGGGGCTAGCTGGGTATTACAGAAGATTTGTGAAGGGATTTTCCCTAATAGCTGCTCCAATGACCAAGTTGTTACACAAGAATGTCAGATTTGACTGGAATGACAAGTGTCAGACCAGTTTTGAGAAGTTGAAGGCTATGTTGACAGAGGCACCCGTATTAACACAGCCAGTGTCAGGAAAGGACTTCGTGGTCTACAGTGATGCCTCTCATAATGGGTTAGGGTGTGTATTGATGCAAGAGGGGAAGGTGGTCGCCTATGCTTCCAGGCAGTTAAGGCCACATGAACAGAACTACCCTACCCATGATCTAGAGCTTGCAGCAATTATCTTCGCACTGAAGATATGGAGGCATACTTGTATGGTGAAAAGTGCTACATTTACACAGACCACAAGAGTCTAAAATATTTGCCAACTCAGAGGGAGCTCAACCTTAGACAGAGGCGATGGATTGAGTTCCTGAAGGACTATGATTGTGTGATTGACTATCATCCTGGGAAGGCAAATGTAGTTGCTGATGCTTTGAGCAGAAAATCCATGACAGCCTTGAGATCATTGAATGCCCGTCTATCTTTGATTCGAGATGGAGCTATTTTGGCTGAGTTGCAAGTGAGGCCAAACCTGCTACAGCAGATTTTAGATGGGCAAAAGGCAGATGAAAAGTTAACGGCCATTATGAGCAAAATCCCAGAAGGAAAAGCAACTGACTATGAGGTAAAAGCAGATGGGTGTCTGTATTACAAAGGAAGACTGTGTGTACCAGAAGATGGGGAAGTGAAGGCCAGTATTCTGAAAGAGGCGCACACTAGTGTATATGCTATGCACCCAGGAAGTACAAAGATGTATCATGATCTGAAGCTTCAGTATTGGTGGCCTGGTATGAAGAGGGACATAGCTGACTATGTGACTAAATGCTTGACATGTCAGCAAGTCAAGGCAGAACATCAAGTTCCATCGGGTTTGCTACAGCCTATACGCATACCTGAATGGAAATGGGATCGGGTCACCATGGATTTTGTAAGTGGTCTACCTCTCACCCGGAAGAAACATGATGCAGCATGGGTGATAGTTGATAGATTGACAAAGTCAGCACACTTTCTGCCAGTTAGGACTGACTACTCACTGGAGAAGTTAGCGGTGTATATCGCTGAGATAGTTAGACTGCATGGAATCCCACTTTCCATCATATCTGATCGAGACCCAAGGTTTACATCGAGATTTTGGAAGAAGTTGCATGAATCCTTGGGTACACAACTCCATTTCAGCACAGCTTTCCATCCTCAGACGGATGGGCAATCCGAAAGAGTAATCCAGGTAAACAATTGAACCAATTGAATTAGTACAAATATTGAACTAAAATTATAATAATAACATGAAATATATGTCAGGTCCTTGAGGATATGCTGAGGAGTTGTGTCATTGAGTTTGAGGGAAGTTGGGATAGATACCTCCCAGCGCGAATTTGCATACAACAATAGCTACCAAGCTAGTATCCAAATGGCCCCGTATGAAGCGCTGTATGGGAGAAAATGTAGAACTCCAGTGTGCTGGACTGAATTGGGCGAAGACAAACTGGTAGGGCCGGACCTGGTGAAACAGGCTGAGGAGAAGGTAAAATCAATCAAAGCCAACTTAAAGGTTGCCTCAGACAGACAGAAATCTTATGCCGACCTGAAGAGGAAAGAAATAGAGTATGGGGTTGGCGACAAAGTGTTCCTCAAGGTGTCACCATGGAAAAAAGTATTGAGGTTTGGAAGGAAAGGTAAGTTGAGCCCTAGGTTCATTGGCCCATATGAAGTCATTGAACGTGTGGGTCCAGTGGCCTATAGGCTAGCTTTACCACTGAGTGGACAAGATCCACAATGTGTTCCACGTGTCTATGCTCGTAAGATACCACTCGGATCCTTCACATGTCATCTCGGAGAAGAAATTGAAATACTGACGGTTGACATACGAAGAAGAACCTCTACGGATCTTGGCTCGAGAAGTGAAAGAGTTGAGAAACAAGCAAATTCCATTGGTGAAAGTGCTTTGGAGGCACCACAACAGGAGGCAACTTGGGAAAGTGAAGAGGCGATGAGGCAACAGCAGTTCCCTCAACTGTTTGCATCGAGTAAATTTCGAGGACGAAATTTAAATTAGAGGAAGAGTTGTAACACCCTCCGGTAACTACTCCGTACATCCTCTTATTCGGTGGCCGGTGTCGGTCGGACAGCTAGAATGTCCGAAAAATATTTAAATTAAAGTCAGAACCATAATTAACTCAAATATTAATAAGAAAAATTTAGTAAAAATTTTAGGAATAAAATACAACCGAGTTAAAGCAGTATGCCCAAGCGATGGGAAACTGAGAGGAAGTTGCGGTTCTCGCAACGAGGAGCCCTAGACCGGGAGAAAAATTATAAAATAATTTTTGGGACTCCAGAGAAGGGTTATTGAGGTTCCCATGGCATTAGAATGCCAAGAAAATACCTAGAAAAATTTTTTAATCGGTACAGACAATTTTGACCCGTTAAGCCAAATGGAGGGCATTTTGGTCATTTCGCTTTCCGAGGTGATTTTTGGCCGACTTGTCCAGTTGAGTAAATAATTAATATGACATAAAATATGAAGAAATATTACTAAAAATTTAAATTGAAATTGAGTAGTGAAGGAAGAAAAAGAAAATGAGAAAAATGCTTATTAATGACATCATGAAGATGTCATTTAAAAACTATAACCAATCCTATTTAAACAACTAATTAACCAACAAATAAAAAGGACTAAATAAAGACCAAATTAACAAAAATGCAGCAGCCATCTCCTTTCAAGAAAACCAGCCGAAACATACCTAGAACCACCTCCATTGATTTTCAATCCAAACCTTAAATTCCCTCTTCATTTCACCCTAAAACCCTAGAGATCTTTCACTAAAATTTGCCCTAGCACCTTGCTAAACCTTTTGGCAGCAAGAAGGAGAAAGAAAGTGAAGTTTAGGGGCTTGGGAAATTCTGCCACTCAAGGTTAGTGCTACACTTTCATTTTCACTCTTTTAATCTTAGTTAGAACATCATTTTGAGCTAAGAGATTTTAAGAAATTGAAGTAAATTATATGTGTTAAGGGTACCTTCAATTTTTGGCAGCCCTATGGAAGGATGAGTTTGATTGTTTAATAAACTTAGAGTGGCTAGAAATGATGGTTAAGGTATTAATATGCATGGATATTGAACTAAGTATGTTAATTAAAGTTTATGAGCAAATTGATTTGGACATTAGGGTTTGGAAAGGTGAAAATGTGACTTGGCTTAGGAAATTGTTAGAGAACTTTTTAATGGTCAATTAGTGACTATTTTAGGTAAGTTGACCATAGAATGGACTGAAAAATAGGATTGCAAAGTGAAGTTGCAGTGCCCTAGGACAAGCAGAGGGACCAAAATTCAGTCCACTTGCACTACCATAACTTGGGCTGTGTTGGTCCAATTGGTGTTTGGCCAATTGGACATGAAACTAGGCTTATAATGGCACATTTTTACTGAAGAAACCATGCCCAAAAGACCAAAGCAAGAGGACCAAAACTTGGCCCCAATCCGGATACCCTGCCACTGCTTCTGCAGAATTGACCAAATGAACAGTATTTGGCCATAACTCACTGTAAATATGGTCAATTGACCTGAAATTTTTACAACAATAATTTAAGACATAGACAAACAGCTTTCATGAAGGAACCTACCCCAAATTATGGCCAGAACCTAACCTAAATGGCAGTGGAAGTTACTGTTCATGTTACTGTAGATATGGTAATTTCTGCAGAATGGGAATCCGGCCAGCTGTGGTTTTTGGACCATATCTAGAGCTACAAAACTCCAAATGCAGTGATTCAAAAAAGGAAATTCAACTAGACAAAATAAGGAACAACTTTCATGTTTTACATTTCTTCAAATTCCCACAGAAACAGTGTCCAATGGAACAGTGAAGTTGACTCACCAAAACTAAAAATTCTGCTTGTGTTGGTTTAAACTTGAAATGGTATTAACACTTAATGCCAACAAGTTTTAAACACAAAATGTGGTATGTTGGAAGTGCCAAAGTCAATGTACATATTTTTATTCTAAAAGTCAACATTTTTGTTGACCAATAAGATGAATAGTGACACTAAAAATTTGAAATTCACAAATTGAAGAATTTAAAAGTTTCAAATGCCCTAGTATACCTAACAAGATTGGTTTGGATAGTTTGGATGCCAATAGGGTTCAGTTAGCAGTACTGCACATGGCAATATGCCATTCTGTGATTTCATGGCTTGTAGCCATTCTAACTTTTTATTGAGACTTGGCCTTGTGCCTGATATTATTCTGACTTGTTAGCCGCTCACTGGGAGATGCATATGTGACCGATGGTGTGACGGCCCGAGGTACTAGGTACCCAGTGCCAGTTTACCCGTTATCCAGTCCAGTCATCTAGTGTAGGTTTACTTGGGGTAACCAAATGAATAAAAGTGAACAACGTTAACGAAATAATGGATATACCAATACCAAACAAAGAAAGCATACACATTCTATACACATTTATTTTCTTGCTATTTTCCTTTATTATATTATTGCACCACTAAGCATTATTGCTTAGCGCGTTGCTTTTGCCACACGTAGGTACTGGAGATTCCGATCGTGAGCCCAGTAGACCACAGACTGGGTGAGTCCATCCTGCAGCTCTGCACAGTGTCCGTGTCACCTCAACTTCTGCAGTGCATTGGTAGGACATTAGGTGTCATTTTGACATTTTGTAACTTAACTTTGTTTTTCTCCTATGTAATTAAACTTGTGTAATGTATATTGATGTTTATGTAAATTATGAAAATTGTACTTGTGAATGGAAAAGTAAATGTTTACTTGTGATTTATATGTGATCATCACATGTGATGGATGATTGAGAACTGGAATTGAAATGTTGTTGAGACCTCAAATAAATAAAAATTTTGCTAAATGGCTTAAATAAAGTATATTTCATAAATTATATGCAAAAGCATGATATAAATTAATTAAGGTATATTAGAGTGTGCCGGTACACTGTGTGGCATTACTTACTCGGGTATACTGTACACGGGTAAGGGGTGTCACAGGCTTAACAATTCTTTTTCATGATTTTCTCTTTTCCACTGTGTTCACAATAGTCCTAAGGACCGCGGCGTCACATTTTACGGTTCGAAATTTGAGTTTAAATTAACCTTGCAGTCGTTCCCGAGAAGGTCACCCATCGCTTTGACTCTCGGCTCATTTAACTTCTGGTGTTCTGTTTTTCTTATTTATACTTAACTAATTGACAATTACTAATTATTTGTGTTTAGGGCTTATCTAGTTATCTTAGACGTGGTTCTAATCCTCTTAATTGTTCGGACTGACACCGGTCTCCGAAATAGTATAATTTACCAGGCTATGTAAATAGGGGTGTTACACCCAGTGGCAAAGAATGTAACCACTCTCTAGTTCGGTCCTTCAAAGAGAAAGGGAATAATCTGAGTCAAATTGCACCATTAGAAACTCCATTTATCTTCAACATATCACTGATCTCAAGAAAGTGTGCTAAATGCACATGTGGACTTTCACTTGGACTTCCCCCAAATTATGATTATTGTGCCATCTGACAAAGTGCAGGCTTTAATTCAAAATTATTAGCTTCTACTCTTGGTCTTGTGATACTTGGCATGAAATCCCCAATGTTAGGATAGGCATAATCCTTCACAGATCGGTTGTTATTATTGTTGTTAGCCATTTCTTTTTATGGTTACTTTTGCTCTTGTGCTCTTTCTTGTTGTTGTTGAGCTCTAAATTTAGCTTTTCTCCTCTTAGCTTTTGCTGTCTTTTCTATTTCTGGATCAAAAAATAAATTGATTTCTTCACTTTTTATCCTTCTCATAAAATAAAAGTACCTGAAAAACAAAATAAACGAATTCTCAAAGTAAAATGGTTAAAAGAAATTTAAAATATAATACCTAAATTAACCAAACAAACAATCGTTCAATATCAAACAAAAATCAAATCTTCGGTAATTGTGCCAAAAACTTGATGCATGAATCTGCAAGTATACGGGTCGTATCAAGTAATAAAGTGATAAGTCAAGTATCATTCCTACAAGGACTTGCCGTTTGAGTACCAAACTATGAATAAAGCAATTATTTGGGCTAATGATTGATGAATATATAATAAATGTAAATGAGCAAAGTAAAATTAATAAATCTAACTAAAATGAGTAAAGAGCAAGCAAATAAATTCTAAATCTAGATGCAATTGAACTAAATTAATAACGGGTAATATAAATCAAAGTCCAATTACGATAAAAATGATTCCAGAGTTAGGAGTTTATGTATAAATTAATTGGAATTTGTCTTGGTTATTCCAATTTTAAGGAAAAATAGAGTTTGAAGATGATTCATTCTAAATTTCTTTGATACCTTTTTCAAGCAAACCAAAGTGTGTTTAAAGATAACTAAGCCTACTTTCGTACGATATTTGATTAATTTAAAACCCATTAAGTTTTGTAATCAATCATTAAATCCTCTTAAAAACCTAGATTATTTCTAAATCTAGGTGATTTTAAGTTTTAATCCTTGATTATCTATTAATGATCTTTACCTTTTGATCCTTCAATCAAAGATTAACACAATACCCAATGGGTACCAATATTAGGCAAGGAAATTAAGTACACAAGGAAAGAATCTAAACTCATATTTATATAAAATATGGAAATAACCAGTCCAAATCGACAAATTAATCTAAAATATGTTTCCCAACTCTAAAATCCAAAGAGTCTACTTACTTATACTGGTATTTACAAGAGAAATCAATGGAAAAGTAAAGAAAAACATGATAAGGGGACCTAAAATAGAAAAACCCGGTAGAAGAACCTAAAACTCTGAGTCCTAGAGCTTTCAGAAATGGCTGCAGTAGCTCCTTTTCTTTAGAATTGATGGTGTCCTCCTACCTTTTATTTTTGTAATTTTTTCTTTCGTTTCTTTCTTGTTGTTACATCTTGTGGCAAAAACTAGAAAATGATGCTTTTATATGGTCCCAAAAGTTGCCCTAAAAATAGATAAGAGCCAAGGAGTGGATAAAAAATGAGGTATAAAGATATCCAGGTTAGCAAAGCTATTCATGTTCTGAGCAATCTGCTTAGGGTACTGCTTATCCTAAGCAACATCTTTAGCAATTTTGGGCCTCTACATGCACTATCTATTCAAGGTTAAGTAAACATTCAACAAATCTTAGCAGTTTTGGGATAAAATGAGTTTTTTTGTACATGTTTGACTTCTAAATTGACCTGAGTTGCACCTTAAGCACTGCCGTTTACCCTAAGTAGGATCTCAAGTAAGACCCTAAGCAAATCTCGGCAAGTTTATGGATGAAAACTTGAATGTGTTGTATTTAAGCTATGCTTGACTTGCAGCTTGCTAGGGCTTAAAGTTAAGCAATATGACATACCCTGAGCAATACCATAAGCAAAATCTCAAGCAAATTTCGGCCAACTTAATCTTCCAAGGCTTAATTTTTTCAACTTTTCTCCATGCTTAAGGGGCTCTAAATTTATTCAAATCACTTCTTAATGCACTCATTGACCTTCAATTTGCCACAAAAACTTATTAAAAATAACAAAATTGTAAAAATCAAATATAAAGTAATTGAAGTTAACAAATAAGCTAAAATAAAGCTAAAAACATAAAATATCCTAAAATATAAGGGCAAAATAAATGCAAAGCTACCTTAAAATGCCTATATGAAATGAATGCAACATCTGCTCTTATACACCTTGACAAAATGGGGTGGTTGAGCAAAAACACAAACACATGTTATAAGTAGCTCGAGCCCTTATTTTTCAATCTCACTTACCTAAAAAATTCTAGGATAAAACCATCCTAACTGCTATATATCTTATATATGTTACCTTCTTCTGTTTTAAAATGGAAAACAATTTTTGAAGTTTTGCATAACAAATTGCCCACCTATGATCATATTAAGATTTTCGGTTACTTGTGTTTTGCCACTAATACCAACCCATACAAGACCACACTTGAACCAAGAACCATTAAATGTCTATTCCTTGGATATGCAACTAGGCACAAGGCATACAAAGTTTATGTTATCAATTCCCACATAGTGTTTGTTTTCAGAGATGTGATTTTCTATGAGTTAGTCTTCCCATATAAACCCTCTTTTACAATAATTAATCCAGCTACCTCATCAAACACACAAATTCTTATGGTTCCTATCTCTACTACAATAGAACTTCCATTTTATATTATTACTACTCCAACTGAAAGTACTCTTCCTTTGTCACATTCACCTTGTCTAGAGTTAACATAATCATTATCTTCTACACTGCATGTGTCAAATCCCACACCATCCATTGTCCCATTACAATGTAGCACTCGCAATACATCAAAACCATCCTGGTTACAAGATTTTATTTCTATTATTACTACACCTACTTCCTTACCAATAGCATTATCTTCTCATCATGATGGTTCTAAAAGTATGGTCTTCCCTTATAATCATTTTATTTTAGCTCGTAAATTTCATTCTTCTTATCTTGCTTTTTGACTAATGCATCAACTATTAAAGAGCCTTATTCTTATCATTAAGCTAAGAATGATATTAGATGGGTTCAAGCCATGAAGCAAAATTTGGCAGCACTTGAGCACAATAATACTTGGCAACTAGTTGATCTTCCTATTGGTAAGAAACCCATCATTTTTAAGTGGGTTTTAATAAGTCAAATACAAGCAAGATGGTACAATGGACGGGTTTAAAGCACAACTAGTCATAAAGGGCTTCAATCAGGTGAAAGGAATTGATTATGTGGATAGCTTCTCACTAGTAGCTAATATAGTTACAGTTTGAGTTTTCTTAGCCATTGTCTTAACTAAAAATGGGTTCATTCACCAAGCTAATATAAATAATGCCTATCTCTATGGTTTCATCGATGAAGACCTCTATATGCTTCCTTCAGAGGGCTCTAAAAAGGCATAAACAGGGCAGGCGTGCAAGCTAATCTAGTCACTCTATGGCTTGAAACAAGCAGGCCATCAATGGAATAAACAATTCACCACAAAACTCAAATAGTTTGGTTTTCAGTAATCTTCGGCTGATCATTGTTTATTTACAAAGTTTTCAAATGGGGAATTTCAAGCTCTCTTGGTATATATCGATGATGTTCTTATCACCGGTACAAATAAAGGTTCCATTATATCCACAAAATAGTTTTTTGATGAAGTTTTTACCATCAAAGACCTAGGATATGTAAAATATTTCCTGGGTATTGAACTAGCACATTCTCTCAAAGGGTTATTTATCAGTTAAAGAAAGCATATAATGGACATGATAATTGATGTTGGCCTCTTGAATGCTAAGCCTGCTCCTTTTCCCATGGCAAAGACTCTTCGTCTTGTGCCTGATATGGGTGATCCTATGCCATATCCTGAGAAGTGTCGGCAGATTGTAAGCAAATTATTATACATAAGTTTAACTTAGCTCGATATCTCCTTTCTTGTTCAACAGCTCAGTCAGTATCTTCAGATGCCAAGAGTCCCTCATTAGCATGTTGTTATTCAGGTCTTAAAACACTTTTAGGGTTGTCCTTGCAAAGGTGTATTTTTCCCATCTCAGTCTACTATGACATTAACTAGGTTTCTTGCCTAACTAGTCGTAAATCCATCACTGACTTTTGCATATTTCTCAGGTCATCCCTCATCTCATGGAAATCAAAGAAGATAACAATCAGTCAGTCATCAGCTGAGGCTGAATATTGCAGTATGGCTAGTATTGCCTGCGAGTTAAAATAGATTTCTTTTCTCCCCCAAGATTTCCATATTTCTGTTCAAACTCCAAGACTATTGCATTGTGATAATCAAACAGCCATCCATATCAGCAATAACCCAACCTTCCATGAGAGAACTAAGCACATTAACATCAACTACCCTGTCATCTACGGTCATGTAAACAATGGATTCCTACACCTAGTTCACACCCCTCATGTCTTCAACCAGCTGATGTATTTACCAATTCATTGTCTACTACATGTTTTTATTTCTTTTTTTCCAAGCTAAGCCTGGTTGAACTTCACCCGTCTCTAACTTAAAGGGAAAGAGGGGGGGGGGGGGGGGGGGGGGCTCTATGTATAAATTTAAATTATTTTATTTTTAGCTTTTTAGCTCAGATGGAAATGGCGCCAAGAATTTGTTAGTTTGTTATGCCCAACTGTCATTTTAGAATGTTGTTAGGAGAATATAGTGTAGCTCACAATGTTAATATGTGTCGTAGGTGTGCTCTAGAATACTCTTCGCTTTGTATATATAGACCTCATTGGTCAGTTGTAAAATTCATATGAAATACATTGCTCTGTATTCAGCTTTCCTCCGTTTGTCTCTGTTTTCCTTCACTCAAAAGAGGTGAAATTTTCATATATTATTACATACCCCTCCATAATATCAATTTTTAATTGACACTTTGTGTTCTTGTGGTAACTCTCATTGGTTCGAATTTTAAAATGTAATTAATGCATATCCTTTCATTTATTGAAAAGTGTTACGATGGTAACCACAATCATAGAGATGTCATTTCAGTTGCTTATATAAAGGATTTTTAGTCATTGCATTTTAATGTACCCCTTTATTAGCATTGAAGTTTTCTTTTTTATTAGTCATTTGCTAGAGTTTTCTTGGTGCATGTTTATATCCAATTTTTGTAAGTACCGTGGTTATTATTTTTTAATTGTTTTAACTTTCTGAGTATGTTGGCAAGGATAAATAAACTTCATCCACCCAATCACAGTTAAGAAACCAAACCACGAGGCAAGATATTGCATTCATGCTCAAAGAGAGTGATTTACCCATGATTCATGCTCTATATTTTATTTGTGAAGAGTTTTAATGCATGTGATAGATGAAGACAATATAGTTTGTGTGAGGAAGATTTGAAGGTAAGATTTCATCTCCCATTTGAGAGATTTCCTCCATAAATGCTAAAAAGGTATGGTTTGGTGTCCAACTAGTGAAGCCTAAATATATGGTGTACCATCATTGGGATATGACTTCTCTTTTCCCTAAAAAATATCATGTGAACTATAGGATTATGGCACAAATGTTTGCTTATAGAAAGTGGCCAATTGAAGATCATTGGCATTTAACAACCCATCCTAGCTATGGAGTGATGGTTGGTGCCGCTTATCCTTATAGAATGATTGATTTTCATTGTCCAAGACAAAGGGCTTTGAGGACATAAGTTAGGCTAGACAATAGAAGCCAAAGATATTTTGAGAGAGAGAGAGAGAGTTAAATAAGTGGCAGAATCAGAAATTAACATTATGGGGCAAAGACATTATATATATATATATATATATATATATATATATATATATATATATATATATATATATATATATTTATTTATTTCTCCTCTAAAAAATAGTGATCACTTTCAATTGTAGCCGAAAAAGTAGCTTCTAAATTTTAAAAACCTCTTTTTATGAAATACGCATCAATAAATTTATTTTTACTTATAATATTAACTTTTTAATTTTACTAACTTAAAATTTTTTTAATTAGTTCCCAATTCAAACATACACATAATCACCAAAGTAATAACTTAAAGCAAAAATTATCATTTAATCTTTATATTTTAATGAAATTAACTATTTAGTCTTTGTATTTTAAAAAATATACTATTTAGTCCATATATTTTATTTCTGTTAAACCATTTAATCCCTCCATTAAATTTTTTGTTAGTTAATGCTAGTCAAATTACTATTTAGTCCCTTTATTTTAAGGAAAATAATTAGTTGATCCTTGTATTTTGAAATTCATTATTACTTAGTCCTTCTATTTTAGTGAAACTAATTAATTGGTTTTTACATTTTTAAAAAACACAATATTTTGGAAAACATATTCTTAGATAAAAATGGAAATTTTGTTATGTGGAGACTAAATGTAAATATATATATATATATATATATATATATATATATATATATATATATATATATATATATATATATTAAATTGTTTAAGTAAAACATCCAATTCCTTGGACATTATTTGTGTTTTTTTTCCTGTGAAAAAAAAATTTCTTGATTAGTTAGAGATTTAGGGAAATCAATTAACCTTTTTTCGCAAACATTTTGTACCATTTTTATTAAAAGATGAAAATAGAGAGAGAATGAGGGGGAGAAATGTATGAGTATAGAGGAGAAGAAACTTGAAGAGAGAGAAATAAGAGAGGGTAAGAGAAAAAATAAGGGAAAGAGGATTAGTATAGTTTAGACATAAATAATAATAATGGGACTAAATAGCTAGTGGAATCAAATTATAAGAGCTAACTAATGTGTTTTGAAAATTATAGGGAGTAACTAATTATTTTACTAAAATAAAAAACTAAATAATAATTTGATTAACATTACTAATAAAAAAATTGATGGAGGAACTAAACAATACATAGTTTGATCTACCATTAAGCCAATATAAATTTCTAATACCGGTTAATATAATCTCTATCATCTCAAAATAATTAATGAAATTAAAAAAAATGAGAGTTTTTTCTTTATCAATTAAAATTTAATTATATTTAAGAGTGTTTCAAGACTAATTATTTAATTTTATAATATCAATATATGTGCTATTCTTTTAATGTTATTTAAAAATGATTACGTATAAGATAAACATTATTTAATTGTAAACATAAAAAATATCTCTACTTGAATTATACTATCTTCATTTATTTTTATTTGTTACATTACATTTTACACATTAATTAAGAAAATAATTATATAATTTTATTTTTATAAAATTGACTAAATTAACTTTTATCTCAATAGAGATAAAAAATAAAATTAAAAAAAAAATCAACATTTCTTAATTTTCTAAATACAATAAATAATTAAAAAAAACTCAAATGAAATAATAACTAATTGTGGGTTGATCATAGGGTGTCTTCTATAAATTTTTCTTATTAAAGAGAAAAAAAAAAAGATTGTAAAATGTTTCTTTTGAAAGATTGAAAATTGTTGGAGAAGAGAAAATGGATAGAGAATGGAAAGATGTCCAAGAGTACGTGAGATAGAATAGAATGGATGGTTTTCTCCTCGAAGTGCTAAAACTATTATCTTAGCCTTCGTCCATCAACCATTTCACAAATCCCAACACCAACTTAATCCTCATACCATACCTTACATTTGGGAGGTGGGTTTTCCAAGTTGGAAAAACCATTAATGGTAATGGACAAATTTGCTTACTCATCATAAATAAATAAATAAATAAACATAAATAATTAAAATAAAATAACTTTAACTCAATACGATTAAGATTTATAATCAAAATATAAATAAAACGGTCATTAGATAAAATTAGGCCTTGACGTCGACACGATAATGAAATTTTACAATTTACACTGTCAAGTCATATAATCTTTTAGATAATAATGTTCATAACACATGATGTCAATACAACTGTGAATTTTACACGATGAGGCCATGTAATCTTTTAAACGGCAATGCTTATAGCATATGGACAGGTACACAACCTTGTAACTCTATGGATTCCAAGTATTGCTCACATGCTTGGATTGTGTCTTCCTTGCATCACAAATCCTTGCATCACACGATAAGGATGTGCAATGCACTACCTCCACTTGCTTGGATGCCTCCATACTGTACTATATAACAGTGGCTGAGTGGCATTGTCCCCGCACCCTTAACTATTTTCTAACAAAAACAAATATTAATTCTTCTAATGATGCAAGGATTATGTGTCTACCAAAACACAGCCTTATCGCGTGATGATGCTTACGTTAAGGGTAAAATTGAACAGTTAGCTGTTTTCCTTCTTTTTATTCTTGCAATTTACAAGTTAACTTTTCTAGAAGAACAGAACATTTCATAGCTAACTTTTCAGTTTAACCTGTATAAAAAATGCCATTTCTATCACTAAGTTGGTCAGGTATCCCAGAACAAGGCTGACCACCCCTCCGGCAACTGTGGAAGATCCAACATCCACTTCAAGCTGAAACTTAGACACATTGAAAGGTTTAACATTTTGAAACTCAAATGATTACAGTTTACTTGTGTTATATGATGATTATAATCTAGTAATCTACCTCTAGGTAGTTTTTCCCGCGAAAATAATTTACTTCTAATGCTTGCCCCGCCAAGCAAGCTTTCCTTGCCAACAGTCTGCTTCACAATCCATGATCCCTGAGAAAACACATCACATTCAATGCTAAATGTGAGGAAAAAAGAAGCATGACCATCGAGTTATATGCGAATGCAAAAGGAAGAAATTTTAATATTTGGAATTGAGTTTTACTGACCTTGGAAATATAAGGTATCAGCTTAAATCTTGAATTCCTATAGGCATCATCACCATTAACAAAGTTTTGTGGCAAGAGTGTTTCCTCCAGAGGAGTTTTTAGCATGTAGTACAATGCCAGGGTATACATGGTTGAACCTGGAACCTTGTCATAATTGAGTAAAATACATAATTTTATTCTATATGATGATGACGATGACAATTAATTTCAAGATTAAGATGATTTATTTAACATCAAGCTCACATTTATGTTCACAATAAAGAAGAAATCTGGTCGATCTTGTGCTGCGTAATTCTGCATCAATCCAACAATAATTTAAGGTATTGGGGAATTTCATTTCAATACTCGGTTGTGCCTTTTGAATCTTGCTACTATGTTGGCATAATTATCGATAAAGAAATTTCAATATTAGGAAATGGCATTAGATTATAGATTAAATTTAAACCTGAACAGTACTATCAGGACGGCTACCAAGATCATTTTCATTTGATATTTAAGTTTTTTTTAATAAAAAATTATCTGTCACATTTAAAAAATTAATAAGTATTAATTATTTTTTTTAATTTTATCTTTTACCTCTATTAAATATAATAAATCTTTATATAAAGAGTAATTAAGTAAAATAATAGTTAATTTAAAATCAATTAATAATATGTTTTTATAAAAATGAGGTTATCTAATTATTTCATTATTTTTTGTGTAAAACCTAAATATAATAAATAAAAATGGATGAAAGTAGTATTAGATTAAATATTTTATTTAAATTCAAATATTTTTTATATATATTTTAATTAATTTTACACACATCTCGATATAAATTTAATCTAACTATTATTAAGTTGTTCTAATATAAATTCAAATTTATATTAGATGTATTATTTTAAAAATTTGACCAAAATATCAGTAAAATGGATTAAATTTAAGATAAAATTTACAATTTACAATTATATAATTTAATTTTCTGATTCTTTTATATCTTAACATAATTTCCAATTATTTAGTCAATATTTTTGTCAAATTATGCAGAGGATTAATCAGACAAATAAATCAATCAATTATTTTTATATTATATTAAAAAAATTAGTAAATTAAATTGTCTACCATTCCAATTTAAAAATACAGAATATAGCGGCAGAGATAAGAATGGATGATTGGTGACGACAACTATATGAAGATTGAGAGAAAAGGTTTAGGATAGAATCAAATTGTCTTCTTTTATTTTTTTTAATCCGCATTTAATATAATTTTGATTTATTCTATTTAAAATTAAATATTTATATTAAAATTTACATATAATTAATTAATATATAACAGAAATATAAAAATTTTTCTTGAAATCCTTGCATATAAAGTTTAAATTTTATAAATTACATAGTTTCTTAATATTATTATCAGAGTCTCTCAAGTTAAAAGGTTGAGAGTTTAAATTTAAATCTCCCTATTCATTAATTAAATATTTTAATATAAAATATAGTGATTTCTCGACAATATATACATATGATATAATTAAAATAATAAATAAAGAAATATAAATATTTAATTTAAAATGATTGAATTTATTTTTATACAAAATTAAAATTATAATAGTCACAACTTCTTCCAAATAAAAATAATAATAATAATAAATCAAATAGTGATAGATGCAAAAGAAGATAGGGTTATCGACATAGTTTCTCCTCGGGACTACCAATTCCAATTTCTTCTAAGCATTTCTGTCGTCATCTCTGTGACCAATTTCCCACGAGAAAAGGTAAGCTCTAACTCTTCAAATTTATTGGGAGAATATTATAATTTTATGAAATTTTCATTCAATTATTTTGCTCATCTTTGATAAATTATTATAGTTCGTTGAAGGATTTCAAATTTAATTTAATATATTAAATGCTAATTTTTTAATAAAAATTGCAGTGTTATTAATAATAAGTATAATTTTAAGATTGAATTATTTTATAATTATTAATCATATGAGGAAATTATTTTATTTTATTTTTTAAATTTAAGAGATGATTTTATTGTAAATTTTATATATTATATATTTATTTAAATATGTAACTTACTTCATGTTTAATCTGAATTGTAAAATAAAAAAAAATTAATGATGTTAAAGATTAATCTTTAATTTTTTTAATATTATAAATATAATTATCTCAATATTTAAAAGGAGAATTTTCTTTCAGACAATATTAAGATATAAGAATGGAAATTTCATTTTCTTTCTGAGTACATAATTTTTCGTTGTTCAACTGTATCCATTTTCAGACTCTCACTTCGACCAATGCCGTGTTGGGTGAAGAGAAGTTGACAACGTGGTTCAGCTTCAGTTACGTGAACATCTTCTTCCACTCCATTTGGCGATAATTCTTTATATATACAACAATAATTAAAAAAAAAAAAACCTTTTTTTTTATTATCAAAACTTTTTATTTGTAAGAAAACATAAATTCATTAATAAAATCAAAAGTTTAAGCATTACAAATAATTATGAAAATACAATTCTTTATTTATTTTGGATAGCAAAATAATCTTTTTGAATTTTTTATGCCTCAACTGTTTTTACAACAATTTGATGCATACATGTATAAATGAGTTCAAACTATTATGCACGAAGAGGCTGCACTATCAGATTTTACTGGTCCTTTATTTATTTAGACTTTATTTATTTGGATGATAAAATAATCTCTCTGAATCTTTCATATTTGAATTGTTTTTGTAGGAACTTAATGCATACACAAATGAATTCAAGTCACTGTGAGTCAATAGAGGAATATGTGGTACTGCTAGACTCTATTGGTAAAAGATCCATATCTGCAAATTAAGATATAAAATTTCTAACAAAATAAAATCTGTTGACCCCACAAGCTCAAAGGAGCATAGATTTTGATGATACCAAAACTCAACTAGAATCAAACTAATATTGTTTTAAGTGTTATGCTTCTCAAAGAACAAAAAAAAAAAAAAAGACTCAAGGATTTCATGATGGATTCGTGCTTTTAAAGAAAGGATAACATTTTAAAATAACACAGGACAAATCAAAGGAGATAAAAAAAAAATGTTACCTTCTAAAGCTGTATTGAAGATCAAATTTGAAGGTCCATATAGTATAGAAGTTAGTTTTAACTTTTAGGATTGCTTGTGAAAAGAATTGAGGAGTAGAAGTCAATGATACTTATTTTCAATCCCTCAAAAGATTTTCTTTTGAATATCATTAATGGCCTAAAAGCATTTGATTATGATTTGGTATAAAATTTTAAAGTTTTGAAAGTTGTGTAGAAAAGTTTTCCTGGTATGCTAACTGGTTTGCTACTTGTTTTGGTATGCTAACTTGTTTGTTACATTTTCCAGTATGCTAACTGTCTCAACTCTGCACAACATCGCAGAAAAAGACAAAATAATAGTTATTTTCTTGAAATTCGAAATTATAACGTTCAAACGAGTTCTCAAACGGTCAAAAAACATTCCAAAGCTATAAATACACATATCCTTGGTCATTTGGCACAAAATGAAAGTCTCTCTACTGTTCAAAATTATAAAAGCTTTCATTCAAAGTGCTCAAAGTGTTTTTATTGCTCATCATTGGCTTATCTACACATCTCTTCTTTATAGATTTTGTTGTATTGAGTGAGAGCGAGTTTTAAACACTTTATTATCATTTATGAGAGGTCATTCAAGCACATATTGAAGCTTGATTGTGAAAAAGTGTTTGGGATAACACTTGGTAGAAGTGTGAAGCTACTTGTAAAAGTTTTGGTGAGAAGATTTGTAAAGGGCTTTTGTCTCTTGCCTTTAAAAGAGAAGAATAGTGAAGTGAAGACTCAAAGTGGGATCTTTGAGAGAGTGGATGTAGGCTAGTTGAGCCAAACCACTGTAAAATTTCAGTATTCAATTTTCTCAACCCTTACTCTTTACATTTATGCATTTTAACTTTCTGATTGATGTGTTTTTGCTGATATGAAAGTTGATACTGTTTATTGTTAACCTTGCTGCAAATTGAGAAAATTGGTTTACTGCTGAATCTGCTGACATCTGATTTAATCTGCTTATTGTTTGATTTGCTGTCAATTAATATATCTGGTGTATTGCTCTGTTTGCTGTGTTGTAAACTTATCCAAATTACTGAAATTTCTACTGAATGACAATATAATGTGTTAGATCAGTATACTGATTGCATATGACCTAAATTTGAATCAACTTATCAATAGAGCTGTATTATTCATATTTTATATTAAACAATTAAGTTGAACCAAGCTGTAATTTTTCAAAAGTTTTGAGCAAGAACCAAAAAATTATTTTTAAAGTCTAATTCACCCCCCTCTTGGATATATTTTGAGACATCAAAATCAATTATCATACTTTATTTATAATAACTAAAAACCAAACTCTTAGAATAGAATGTAAAAATTGATAGAAATAAATTCAAGATCTATTAAGAAGAACATAAATGAGAACAAATTCTCAATATCCGTTTTAGAACGGCACAAATTTGAGAGTTATTAAAAGAAAACAAAAAAATAAAAACACAAAAACAAGAAAAGAATGGAAGAAGAAAAGATCTAAAGGAAGGAGAGAGGGAGGGGTCGTCACCACTCACCAACAAGAAGCCCTCCCTCAGATTTGATTGTGAGTTGAGAGAGCTTTTGTAGAGAAAGAATTTTAGAGAGAAGATTCTAGTTTCTGCGGATAATTAAAACTTAATTTTAAATTAATTGAATTGATCATATATACTTTTTGCTAACATTTTGATATATATAAAGTAACTGGTCGCGATAAAAAGTAAATATGAAGTAACTGGCTTTCACTGTGGAGCAAACAAATATACAGAGGCAGATTAAGAAAAACCAAACAGAAAAACAGAAATCAGTTGAAGCATGAATATAAATGATGACATCATAGAGAAAAAGAAACAAGAAAAGTGCATGGTGGTGGCATATGGCCTGGATTGGAAAAATACGTGCCTGCAAATGCAGCTCCCAAGGGACATGTTTCAATTGCTTTCTGAAGTTAACAATTCAAAATTTATTTATTATCAAGATAATATTTATATTATTTTTTAGAGGAAACATCACTGGAAATTTCTTGGTTTTTGTATTTTCTCTTTATCCAGAGATTGCAGCAGCCATCTTCATCACCTTCTTCTGTTATAAATTCATGTGCTTATTCAGACTCTTTTGCATGAACTTATACTTCTTCTCTTCTTTAACATTAAAACTTTCTTCTTCTTCTTCTTCTTCTTCTTCACAACATATAAAGCTTTAGACATGGCTGCTTCTTTCTCTGTTCCTTCAATGGTACCCTTCTCAACTCTCTTCTCTTACCTTCTATGCTTCAATCATTTGGCAATTCTCTTTTGGAATTCATTTTGTTCGCTTTTACTTGCAACGCATTTCCTTTATGGAGAGCTCAATCCATTTTAATATGATTGTTTTCTTTTGTTTCTTCCACCTCTCTTTTCTTGTTCGAAAGAAACGGGTTGAGGTTATGAATTTATGACATCAATATCTTGGATTATTGGTTGCTTTGCTTTCTTACCAAAATAATTTAGTTAGTGTTTAATTATTAATTAACATTTAGGCTTAGTTAATGACATTCTTGCATCATGTTTATGTGGCATTTTGTAATTTTTATAAAAAGAGCCACTCAGATACTCTTTATCTCCAAACCACTTCAGCTAGGCCTGCGTGTTGGTTAGGATGATTGATTTTTCTTTAGTATAACGGAAAATTTTTAAAAGAAAGGGTTGGAGTAGTGCAGCTTAGTTTTTGGTATTATTTGTAAGTATTTTTTTCTTTGGAATTTATTTTTCTTTTAAATAATAAATAAATTATTTATATATAATTAAAGAAAATGTAAACCTAACAAACCTAAGCTTTAATAACACTTTTTTGATACCATTTTATAAATGATGTTAAAGTAATAAAAAATATCAAGGTAACATATAAAATAATAAATAAAATATACAACATCATTTATAATTTATAATAGTGTTATAAATTAATGTGAAAGTGCTGTTAAAAACTTTAAGTTATAAGATCTATACACATCAGTAGATGCTTACTAATTGTTATTAACAACATATTTTAAATAGTTAACAATATATAATGCTTATCGTTAAAGGCAGGAAATTTTTATTTAGACCTGATTTATCATGAATACTAAATATAAATTTGTGAAACTAATATATTTAATGAGTAGATCATACCACATATCTTGGATCTTGGACTCATGATGAAACAAATTTAAGCAAGAAAAATCCTTATTAAATCTAATTTTATTATAGTGAGAAAGTTAATTTTCATATAATTTTAAGATTTAAATTTTAACTTACAAAATAACAATAAATTCATTTTTTATTTGAACTTAATACCTCACAATTCTAGTTTTATTAACTTATTTTTAACATAAAAAAAATTATGGGCAACTAGCTAGTTGAATTTTGTTAGAGGATATTGGATATTTGTTGATTAGAATAAATCTTCATAAATTATTTGCTTCCATTAGATTCAAAGAGTTATCCCAGAAACTGAAAAGAGATCATTGTTGAAGGACAACAATTTTGCTATTAATTCTGCAGCCAAATGACAAAGTTGCCAAGTTGTAGTTTCCCACCCTACTTTTAGTTAATTGTTAGCTGAGGTAGAACATAGTATTTGTCCTCACGTCTCTGCGTCTGACTCTAATTGATCTGCCATTTAGGCTGTCCAACAGGGACTTCCCCATTTGCTCATACCATAAGTGATGAGGATGGATGTTACGATCCAACATCCAGGGAATAAAAGAAAACACCAAATTATTCGCTACATCTGGTGGGAATTTTTTTTATAAGTTTTTATTATGAATTTAAAATATAAAAATGTGAAATTTATAAATAAAGTAAAAAATATTATTATATATTTTACATTTTAAATTTATGGCTTAGACTCATTTGATGAAAGGATATTATTCATATCACCTACTTAAGTTCGAATTTTTCAAATCCTTCTACTAAAAAAATTGTGATGAATTGAAGTAACAATATTTTAATATATATTTATCGATTTTTTTATTTAACTGAAATTCACCTTATATAAGTGTGATATATAAATTAAGAAATTATTAAATATATTTTAATACTTTTTCATTCAAATGAATATGCATTCAACTGTTCATTAATTAAGAGATTTCTATGTGTATAATTAGTGTATGATGTTTAATTAGTAGATGGAAAATACCCAATAATCTCCCTATGAATCTAATGTAATTAAGTGTTTTTTTAATCATATATATGAGTGTGTGTTTGTATCCCGCATACTATCTTAAGTTTTAACTTTCATATACCTTAATTAAGTTCTTCACATATTTCAAGCAGATAATGGACGAAGAAGGAAGATTCGAGGCCGAGGTTGCAGAGGTTCAAGCATGGTGGAACTCAGAGAGGTTCAGGCTAACCAAGCGACCATACACAGCAAGAGACGTGGTGGCTTTACGAGGCAACCTCAAACAAAGCTATGGCTCGAACGAGATGGCAAAGAAGTTGTGGAGAACCCTTAAGACCCACCAAGCCAATGGCACTACTTCAAGAACATTTGGTGCACTTGACCCTGTCCAAGTGGCCATGATGGCCAAATACTTGGACACCATTTACGTTTCTGGTTGGCAGTGCTCGTCTACACACACCACAACCAACGAACCAGGTCCTGACCTCGCTGATTATCCTTATGATACTGTTCCTAACAAAGTAGAGCACCTGTTTTTCGCTCAACAGTACCATGATAGGAAGCAAAGAGAGGCGAGAATGAGCATGAGCCGCGAGGAGAGGGCTAGGACCCCTTATGTTGATTATCTGAAGCCAATTATAGCCGACGGGGATACTGGATTTGGTGGCACTACAGCAACTGTTAAGCTTTGCAAGCTTTTTGTGGAGCGTGGAGCTGCTGGCGTTCATATTGAGGACCAGTCCTCAGTGACCAAGAAATGTGGTCATATGGCAGGAAAAGTTCTTGTTGCAGTTAGTGAACACATTAACAGGCTTGTAGCAGCAAGGCTTCAATTTGATGTTATGGGGGTGGAGACTGTGTTGGTGGCTAGGACTGATGCAGTTGCAGCTAATTTGATCCAAACCAATGTGGATACTACAGATCATCAGTTCATTTTGGGTGCTACCAATCCAAATCTTCGAGGGAAAAGTTTGGCTACCCTTTTGGCAGATGCAATGGCGACTGGGAAAACAGGAGTTGAACTTCAAGCACTGGAGGATAATTGGCTCGCAATGGCACAGCTCAAGACTTTCTCTGAATGTGTAACGGATGCAATCAAGAACATGAATATTAGAGAAGATGAGAGGAGGAGGAGATTGAATGAATGGATGAATTATTCTAGCTATGATAAGTGCCTATCCTATGAGCAGGGCCGAGAGATTGCTGAAAGAATGGGGCTTAAGAATCTCTCCTGGGACTGGGACTTGCCAAGAACCAGGGAAGGGTTTTACAGGTTTAAAGGGTCTGTGATGGCTGCTGTTGTTCGCGGCTGGGCTTTTGCTCCTCATGCTGATATTATTTGGATGGAGACTTCAAGCCCAGATTTGGTTGAGTGCACCAAGTTCGCAGAAGGCGTGAAATCAATGCATCCAGAGATCATGTTAGCTTACAATCTTTCACCATCTTTCAATTGGGATGCGTCAGGAATGACAGATGAACAAATGAGGGATTTCATTCCCAGGATTGCTAGGTTGGGATTCTGTTGGCAGTTCATAACACTGGGAGGTTTCCATGCTGATGCACTGGTAACCGATACATTTGCCAAAGACTATGCCAGGAGGGGAATGCTGGCATATGTAGAGAGGATTCAGAGAGAGGAAAGGAGCAATGGAATTGATACTCTTGCACATCAGAAATGGTCTGGTGCAAATTTCTATGATAGGTACCTGAAAACTGTTCAGGGAGGCATCTCTTCCACTGCTGCCATGGGCAAAGGCAAGTGATCCATACATAATTAAAAAGAAAAAAATTTTGTAATTAACTTCAAAATTTGTTTATAATTGTCTTGTGATCAATTTGAAAAGTGATTTTGTAGGGGTGACTGAGGAGCAATTCAAAGAGACATGGACTAGACCAGTGACCATGGAAATCAGTGGTGCAGGAAACGAGGTGATTGCCAAGGCAAGGATGTAGCTGAAACAGTCTTAAATTTCAGATTTGGAACATTAACCAGTTTCTTACATCGTGGAGCTGGGAGTGAATAATTTATGGCAATAATTTCACGAGCAATTAGCCCATCCTGCAGGGCTTTCCATTTATCTTTTTTGGCAAAACCACTGGGTTATTGTTGCTTCTTGATTGAGTTCTCTAAAGCCTTTTCCCTTTTTCTTTTCTGTTTTGGTTAGAAATGGAACCTCTTTTTGTTTACTGTAATTTGGTTTATTTCATATGTTTCCAACACCTGAATATGCGTGTTTTCTTCGCTGTATTGCAAGTTTTATAAAATTTATTTTAATTATGGAACAACAACTAAGTTTTAATATCTAACTTTGTTATGATGAACTGTATGGATAATTATTTTTTAATTATTACAATTGAAAATAAAATGTGTTCAAAATAAACCAAATAAATGTGAATGAATATTATCAATGTCAATTTAAAAAAAAAAAAAAAATCTTAGAGGCCTTTCTTCATGGGTTTATAATGAGAGGATTGCATACTTAGTAAATGTAACATCTAGAATTATTTATTAGCAAAATCAGAAAACAGAGAGGCCAACCTGCAATATAGTTTCTTGCATTATTTGTTAATAATGTATCTAAAAAAAAAAAGGGAGAAATACCCAAATACTGTTTCCCTTGGCTACTTTCCTGTGTTGGTAATTTGCATAGAGAAGAGCAAAATTAGTTTCCCTTGTTGGTTACTTCTTCCAAGGTTTCAAAATAGAAAGCACAATGATAATGGCAATAATCAAAAGCAAAAGAATGGAAATCATCATGCATTTCCTGGATTTCTTTTGCAAGCTCTTTGCAGTTCTAAGAGCATCTGTACCACTTTGAACATGATCCACTGCATTTGTCACCTGTTTCCAAAAATATCACAACTATGGGTTAATTAATGTGATGATATTGCTAAAGTCCAACATTTTTGGAAAATTTATAATATACACCAGAAGCAATGAAAAATAATGCTCCTTATAGATTTTTTTTTTAATAAAATTTTATTAATAATTAGGAAAAACTTAACAATGAAGGTTCAAACTAAACCTAGGCCAACAATCCTCCTAAACACACCCAATTTAAGACCTAAAATGTTAAGTGAAAAAACTTGGTGCAACTCCAGAAACAATAATATTACATAAGGATTATTTAAATTATCATCTAAAATTATTCAAACAATATATGTGACATGATTAGTGATTAATCCATAAAAGAACATGATGGACAGGATTCATATTAAGAATTTTTTATGAGAAAATGGGAAGAAACAAAGGAATGCTAGTCAATATAATAAAACTCTAATAAAGGTAAGGACATCACTCATGAGTTAAATGTTGTATATTATACCAAGTTTATCACTTTATGATGAAACTAAAAAATTTAAATTAAAAAAAAAAACACTCTTACCATTAATCAATGAGACTGTCCTATAGAATTATTATGGGTTTTACATAGCTCTCTCACTCACTAGAAGGATGACACTTTATCAGAATAAAATAAGGATTAATTAAGAAAAATTTGTTGAGGTTTTTGCATTAAAATATGCATTGAAACTTATTATTTTAAAATTAAATATTCTAATTTTTATATTATTATCGATGGAAAGTATAAAAAGTGTTCTATCATATAAAAATTTTAACTGCAGTTAAATTGTAATATTTCAATGACAAAATATGGTCTAGCTTAGAATGTGAAAGAATAAAATGTGATGATGAATTTATAATTTTATAATCAAAGACTAAAGCACAAAGTTATTAATAAATATAAGGAATAATATTGTTAATTACAAAATAATAAAAAAATAAGATATATGCAATATAACAACACTCTAAAATATAAATATTATCCATCGAAAATAAGCATTCCTAATTAATTGATTTCAGTAACACCCTCACTGTAGCAATTCCTTACATTCTACTGTTCCGATGATCGGTGTCGGTCCGGACAGTTAGAACGTCCGGAAAAATAATTAGACTAGAGTGAGGAGTCATAAATAACTCAAATATTAATAAGAAAAATTTAGAAAAAATGTTAGAAATAAAATACAACTAAGTTAAATGAGCCGGTGCCCTAACGATGGGTAACCTAGTGGGAAGTTGCGGTTCTCGCAACTAGGAGCCCTAAACCCGGGGAAAAATTCATAAAATAATTTTTTGGACTCCAAAGAAGGGTCATTGAAGTTTCTATGACATTAGAATGCCAAGAAAATGTTTAGAAATTTTTTTCAATCGGTACAGACAATTTTAGTCTGTTAAGCCAAACGGAGGGCATTTTGGTCATTTCGCCTTCAGAGGTGATTTTTGACCGACTTGTCCAGTTAAGTAAATAATTATTATGATCTAAAATATGAATAAATATTGTTAAAAATTGAATTGAAAATGAGTAGAAAAGAAAAATAAAAGAAATTGGGAATTATGACATCACATGATGTCATTAGTGTGCCTCCACCCAATCACATGGTGACACATGGCTATAACTCACTTAAAATGAGTTAAATGGGCAGAAATGAAAGAAAGAAATTAGTTTTCCTTTTACTTTCTTCTTCCATCCGTAGCTCTCCTCACCCTTACCACCATTAAAGCTTAACCAAGCTTTATAACCCACCCAAATCTCACTTGAAACCCTAAGTCCACTTCTACAAAATTTGTCTCTACATCTTGAGCAAGTGTTTGGCAGCCAAGAAAATTAAAGAAAGTGAAGGAAAAATCTAAGTTGGGTCAAGAAAAAATTCTGCTCCATTCAAGGTTAGTGCCCTAAGCAATTTCTTTCTTTCTTTAATCTTGTAAGCATGCTAAATCAAATAGAAAATTGTGTGAAATTAAAAGAAAAACTTGAGTAAATGAAATCTCTAAATTTGGCAGCCATGAGAAAGTTTAAGGATTGTTGGTTTTTGATGAAATTAAGTGGCTTAATTATGTTATTGATGAGTATAGATGATGGATAAAGTGATTTGGTATGAGTTTGGTGTGTGTATGCCATGAATTGGAAATTGGAGTTAGGGTTTGAGCATGAAATTGAGACTTTGATCATGTAATGATTAAAGTGAGTTTTAATGGTCAATTAGTGACCATTTGGTTATTGGTAAACAAGAAATGAAGTGTGTTTAGTGATGGGATTTAGGTTTAGTGTGGCTGCCCTAGGTGACCTGCAGAATTGGACATGAGTCCAGTAGGTTTGGGCAGCCATAACTTGAATTGTAGAGGTTCAATTGGTGTTTGGCCAATTGGACATGAAACTAGACACATAATGGCACAACTTTGGTGAAGAAACCATGCCCAGAAAACCAAACCAAGTTGACCAAAAGTTTGCCCTAATCCGGGTGACCTGCAATCTGCCTGGGCAAAATGACCAAATGAACAGTGTTTGGTCATTTGGCCATAACTCAATATAGAAAGGTCCAATTGACCTGAAATTTTACCAGTAACAAGCTGAGATATAGAAAAACAACTTTCATGAAGAAATCTGACCCAAATTATGACCATAACCTAGTCAAATTGCCAATCAAACTTAAGTCACCAAATCTGGCAGAACCAAATTGCCCAGAAAATCTGGGTACAGGTCACTCCGACCAGTTATGGTAAAATGACCATAACTTGAGCTACAAAACTCCAAATGGAGTGATTCAAAAAGGGAATTAAAGAAGACACAATAAGGAACAACTTTGGTGAAGAAAGGTTAGCCCAGTTTCCACTCTAAAATTGTCCAATGGAACAGTAAACTTAGGTAGTAAAAACTGAAAATTTAGAAATGCATCTAGGGGACTTTAAATTGCAATTGGCAATTAATACTAGCAAATGTAAAACTCAAAATGTGGGATATTGGTGTAATTAGAATTAATATATCCATTAAGTATAAAAAAGTCAACATTTTGGTTGACTAGTAAGGTGAATAGTAATCAAAATGATTAGTAAATTAAGATGAAGACCTAGAACCAATTCTAAGCTTAAATGCTTAGAATTGTATGACAAATGTGGACTATGCATCCTAGTCAAAATTGTTAAAAAGAAATTAAGGCCATAAATTTGAAATCCATGAAATATTCATGGATTACTTGAAACATGAAAAATAAGTCACCTAATTGATGTGAATAGATAGTTAGGGCTTATATGCCCATCACAAATGGAATTCATAAAATATTAGTAACTCAACTTGAAATATAAAATTTGTAATTACATAAGTAGATTCTTGAAAGTATAAATGAGAAAGGAAAAATGTTTTGAATACAATGGTACATGTGAACCATTGTTTAGAATTGTGATCAATATGAATAACATAATGAATAAATAAATGAACCATATTAATGTATGAATGAGACATTAGTTCTCATTATTGTAGAGAGGAGAAGTATTTTGAGTACAATGGTATAAAATGATAATTGATGTGAATTGTGATCATATAAATGATCAAATGAATGTATAAATTATAATTGAAATTTATCATGAAATAATGAAGTCATAAAACACAATATATTAATATTTAATGATATTATGTGCCCTTGTATTGCCTAGACATGTGTGTCAGATTGGATAGTTTGGCATGCCAATAGGGTATTGTTTTAACAGTACTGCGAAAGGCTTTATGCCTGTATTTATGGCTTTATGCCCGTATTCATGGCTTTATGCCCGCATTCATGGCTTTATACCTGTATTCATGGCTTTTATGCCCGATTATATGTTATTATGGCTTTTTAGCCATACTGACTGCATACGTGGTTGACGTTCCGCGTCCCATGGTATGACGGCCCGAGGCACCGCGGTGTCCAGTGCCAACGACCCGTTATCGATTTAGTCGACTGTCATAGGTTACTTGGGCAGTGAAATTTATTAAAATAAGTTAAGAATATTAGTAATAAAAAAAATATTAGAAATTAAATAAATGAGTAAGATGACCTAAAATAAATTAGAATAGTTATTTATTAGAAAGAATCGAAATGAACTGGACCGATATCAAAATTTACTTATTATGAAACAATCTGAGACAACCTAGCAAGTATAGAGAAAATGCTAAAAGATTAGCAAAGAAAATTATAACATAAATAAATATTGCAAATGTGACTTATATAATAATATAAGCATAAATTTATTATTTTCAGATCATTTTTCTTTGTACATTATTACTGTACATTGGCAAAATAAATACTTTCAAAGAAGACTAAATTAGGATAAAACATATTAAATTTTAGAAACCGCATGTGAAGTATAAATAAATCTTAATTATTTGAATTATATTTTATTTCTATCTTTATCTGTATATTATTTCCTTGTTATATTATTGCACCACTAAGCAGCAATGCTTAGCGCGATGGAATTGTTTCCTTCGCACAGGTACTGAAGCTAGAACCCAATGAACGTTTGACTGGGAATTTTGGGAGTTTTGATCAGCAGAGTGTCAAAGTTTGTTACCTCCTCAGCAATGCATGTAGATAGGGCCCATATAGATCATATTTTATATTTTGTATAAAATGTTTAGATATTGTATTGTAATGTATATTATGAACAGGTAATTAATAGGAATGCGATGTAAATTAATTAATTAGCTTTTTCATATGTAATTAATTTATATATCATGTAAATTATGAAATTTTGTAATTATTTTGTAAATTATGTAAATTAAGGAAATTTGAAAATTTTGCTTATGCAATTTGAGAATGTTTACATATGAATTGAGTATGAATGGAAATGTATGGAAATGATTATGAAATTGAAATGTATGGATGAGATTTGAAATATGAGAAAATTATGAGAATGATTGATGAGATAATTATGATTAGCATGGATAAGATTTTATTTTAGAAATATTGTTGAATTTCAAACAGGTGAATATTGAAATACGCCAAACGATAATAAAATAGGGGAAACTCCACTGGTTTCTCTGTCGAAAAATAATTGATATTAAATTAAATGAATTCAAAATTATTTAGAAAAAAATAAAGTAAGATAAGTTAGGGTGCTCCGGCACCGAATGTAGCACGCCTTGCTCGGCTACACTGTAGTCGGGTGAGGGGTGTTACAATTTCAAACCCCAGTTTAATTGGATTTCTACTATAATCACACTTATCATCCAAATAGTAAGTTTTCTTGATGTATATACAAGAAACTCAAGCCTCTATAATCAGGTACGCTGTTTTCTCTAATCAATTATTCTCAATTTCAGTTTTAATTATTGACTTAATCATTGGAGGGTGTCGCAAGGGTTTTGCGATCCCCGGACAATTCTCACTGAAGCAGAAAAAGTGAGGAGTTGCCACTTTAATTTTGAAGAAAATTAAAGAAAATTATTTGTAAAAATAAAGTTTATAAAAACCACTTTTAAAACAAAGATTCTAGATTCGGGGTCCATGCACGGGTGGGGAAGACGTTAGACACCCCACCTCATCCCTCAAAGAGGGCAAGTAGATCTAATGATGTACTCTTTATAATTTAATATTGATAATTTTAGGGTTAGAATTATGATGTTGGTCCCTTATATTGATAAAAGGAACATTCGATATTTCACCATATTAGGTTACCAAAAAACACTAGTATATGGAATGACTCTACAGTGAATTGATGTTGTGTTTATTTAATTTGTTATGTATTTATCAAGTTCCTCCCTCCTCGAATTAGGACTCTAATTCCGAAGAGGTATTATTTGGTCCTTAAAGATTCATAATGAATGAGGAGGACTCTCGGTTTACACATTATGTGCCTCATTATTGGCATTCGAATAGCTAAGGGTGTAGTGTGTGCGTGATGGATATGCAGGAACCGATATGGGTATAGATTTTCATTCCTTTTAATTAGGACTCTAATTCAAAAGGGATGTGTTAATTAAAACCTGGATAATTCCTTTCATTAATGAGGACTCTCAATTAATGAAAGGAAGTCTCATCATAGGTATAATTACCGGTAAAACTTTTATCCATATCATTTCTTCTTAAACAATTTAATGTTTTAGAACAATGGTATTTGTTTGATTAAGCTGAACTGAAGGAAGAACTCTCCCTTAATAATATGAGGACCTTGAGAAGGACTCTCCATCGGGTTTCAATATAAGATTCAAGGTTCTTGGAAAGACTCTGTCGCGAATCGATCACTAGAATGTGTGATAAATTTTATCTATAATATTCTAAAAAAATGTCAGGATTGTCAAGGAAAGGACTCTTTCCAGACCTCCCCAATTTAATACCGAACAGTTCCATAAAATGTGAAACTATGGGAATTTCAGGAAAGGACTCTCTCTCGATCCCCCTAATTTAATACCGAATAATTTTTAAACCTATAAGAATTTTAAGAAAAGAATCTCTCCCGATCCCTCTATTTTACACTGAATAGTTTTATAAGATGTATAACTATGGGAACCTAAGAATAGGCTATCTCCTGATCCCTCTATTTAATACCGAATAATTTTTAAAAACTACAAGAATTTCAGGAAAGGACTCTCTCCCGATCCCTCTATTTTGAAAAGTGAGTTTTAAAAATCACGAATGTTAAGCCGAACTCTTTATTATTCGAACTTTCTTGGTTCCCGATCTCATAACTTATGTTTGGAGCTTGTCTCGGTTTTCGATCTCGTAACTTGTTCGAGCTCATCTCGGTTTCCCATCTCGTAACTTACTTGTTCGAGCTCATCTCGGTTTCTGATCTCATAATTTGTTATCCGAGCTTGTCTCAGTTTCCAATCCCGTAACTTATTATCTGAGCTTGGCTAGATTTCTGATCTCATGTTAATTGCCCAAACCTTTCTACACCTACCTGAACTACGTCTATTCATCCCAATTATTTTCCCCTTTAACCAGATCGGAACTCTTAATGTCATCACTTCCATCCGTACTCCTTACAGTACTTGCGAAATTCCAGTAACTTTTATATCACCTGAACTTTTATTCTTGTACTAAAAAAAATAAAAATAAAGATAAAGATAAAAATAAAATTCTTTGAGGTGACGCAGACGTCACAATAGAAAGCAAAATGTGATATTTGTGAGATAAGTTCAATTGATGCTATCCTATCCTGCAAGTTTGGCATGACATGGTATCTTAAAAGTTCTTACATCATGAACATAGGTTAGTTATATTTGGAGAATGATAGGTTAAAACGCTTACCTGTGGAGAACTGAAGTGATGGGAGAGCTAATACTGATGTCCCACAAATCTAGAACTGCTAAAGCTGGGGTGACAAAATGACTTGAGCTACTGGAGATGATGAAAACAAGGTCTTAACGACGAACTGAGATTGGACCTTTGAGATAGCACGCAAGTACTAAGTATATGGAATTGCTATATTAGTAGCTCTGGTGATAAGATCCTTTAGAAAATTTATTTCTAAAGTCTCTAGAAAACTTAAGAGCAGTCGAATGAAAGCAACAAGGCTATAGCAATATTTAAATTTAGAGTTTTCTCTCGATACAACAATCTCCTCACTTTTTCCGCTTCAATGAGAATCGTCCAGTGATCGCAAAACCCTTGCGATAGCTTGGCGACTCCGCTGGGGATGAAAGCAGCCGCTGCCGCTGCCCAAGCTCAGAGTCGGATTTTGGTGGAAGTGTCGAGCTCCCCTTTCTGACCTCAAGAGCAGCTAGCCTCAGAAGCAGAAGTCATTTTAGAGCCCTCACCTTGACCATCTAAAGCTCCTTCTCTTCTTTCGGTCTCTTCGGGCACAGAAGACAGCTCTTCTAGACTAGTTGTCCCAGCTGCTCTACCGCTTTCTTGAGGTGCTCAAGTCCTAATTCAGTCATTGGAGAGGAACCGCTCTGTTCGGGGAAATCCTGATTTGGCTAAGGTCTTGGGCACTTCAATCTATTTTCCAGAAGATCGAACTCGGCTGACCCAAGATAGCATCGACAATCTTCTGACTCAGACAATGAGTTTGGGCTTAGAGGTGGTTGCAAATCAGCAAGTGATCCCATCTCTTAAGGAGGGAGATCATAAAGGTGGTCCATGAAGCAGTGTAATACCCCTATATGCATAGCCTAGTATATTACACTATTCCGGTGACCGGTGTCGGTCCAGATAATTAAGGGGATTAGAACCACATTTAAGACATCTAGGAAAGCCCTGAACGAAAATAAATAGTGCTGACTAGAAGGTTAAGTATAAATAAGAAAAATAATACATAAAAAGTTAAAGGAGCTGGGGGTCACAGCGATGGGTGACCTTACCGGGAAGTAACTGCGAGGTCAGTCTTAACCCTAATTTTGAACGAGAAATTATGACACCACGGTCCTAAGGACTATTGTGAAGCTATTGGAAAAGAGAAATTACAGAAAAGAGTTGATAAGTAGGTCAAATAATTAGGTCAGGACTCCAAAAGAAATATCAAATTATTTATAAACTGGGTCAAACCGGTGATAAGCAATTTGGTTAATTCACCCCTAGAAGTGACTTTTTACCTAACTGTCCAATAAATTTGGAAAAATGAAAATTTTGGAATGTAGAATTAAATTAAAGAAATAAGGAAAAATAAAGGAAAAAGAAAAAGAATGAAAATTTTGAATTATTACCTCATCCTTGTGACATCATGCATGATGTCAAAAATAAATTTAATTTCCCTATTTTTTTTGGACTAAGTCAAAAGCTAAATAAAAACACATTAAAATTTAAAAGAAAACAAAAATTGGTCATCTTCCTTACCCATAGTTGCAGTCCATTCCCACTCCCATTTCTCTCTCTTTATGTTTTTGTCCTCCATTAAAGTTTGGTTTCAAACTTGGTTTCCATTCACTTAACCCTAATTTCCCCAGAATTTCCCTATAAACCTTGCTAGTTCAACTAGAAAAGAAGATTGAAGAAGAAGAAGAAAGGAGAAAATGAAGGAATTGGTGAATTGGAACCAAAGAATTGAGGTTAGTGATTTAAATTAAAATTTCTAGTTTAATGCTTTTGTTTCTAGTTAAATTAACTTGGAATTAACATAAATATAAACAAAATAATCATCGGGGAATAATAGTGGAATTCAGCCAGCATTTAGGGAAGTTAAAATTGGTTGAGTTAGATGCAGTTAAAGTGATATAGAAGTGTAATGAAGTATGTAGATTAAGATTATGCACTTTAATTTCATTAGTTGCATGAATTACACAATTAGAGTTCTTGAGTTCTTGAAATTAGAGGAAAAATTGAAGGAAATGGTCAATTGATGCAATTGACCCTAATTGAGGTTAAAAATGATCAATTGGGATCAATTGTGATGTGTTGAAATGAGTGGAAACAAAATACAATTCGGATTGATTAGGGGTCCCAATCTGGTAGTTTGACTTAGGTCCTTTTCAGGGACCAAAACTGAAATTCTGACAACCCAACTGGTGTGAAGCCAATTGAAAATGAAATTAGACACATAAAGACACAATTTTCATTCAAAAACTATGCCTAGAAAATGACATTAAGGTAGTGAATAATTAGGTCAAATCCGGGTAATGTGCACTACCACTGTACCAAAATGACCAAATGAACTACAACTTTCATGAAGAACAATAGCCCAAATTCTGCCCATAACCAAGTGAAATTGCCAACCAAATTTGGTATCTTAAAACTGCTAGACCTAAAAGTTACCCATAATTCTAGGTTAAAAATCAATCCGGCCAGCCTTAGAAAAATAACCATAACTTGGGCTACAAAACTCCAAATGGAGTAATTCAAAAAGGGAATTAAAGATAAGACAATAAGGAACAACTTTGATATAGGACACTTAGCCAAATTTCTACAGTAACTAGACCAAGAGAATAGTACAAAATAGGAGATCAAAACTGAAAAATTTGAAATTTTGCTTAGGAGACTTAGAAATTGAAATGGCAACCAAGACCAATAAATTTGACACTCAAAATGTGGTATGTGGGTGTAATTGGAATTCACATACCTATTAAGCATGAGAAAGTCAACATTTTGACTTGAATAGTACCATAAATAGTAACCCCAAAATGCAAATTTCAAAGAATGTTAATTTAAGCATATTAGGGCTAGAATTTAGTAGACATGAATTTATTTATTGGATTTATTATAAGTTATAATACTGAAACACTGTAAATTGTGTGTTCAGTTGAAAATGCTACTGAGAAAGGGAAGGAAACATTGAGTCAAGGCTGAGAGGCTACTCGTACGAGGTTTATGCACAACATAGAAACTTTCTGTAAATTTTCTTTTGCAAATTGTTTTGAATGAATTGTAATCATTAAATTGTGACTTTATTTGTACTGAAAAATTGGATTGAAAAGAAAAATGTGTTATTGACTCAAAATGTTGAGAAAATAAACTATATGTGAATTATTGACATATGAATGTTTAGAAAACTGTTTAAATAGTTTGAAACCATAGTGTGATGACCAAATATTTGAATGCCTCACTAGCCTGACTAGTGGGAGGAATTAATTTTGTATTCTCTCTCTGGCTGAAGTGTTGAGGTGTGTGCTAGTAGAGGAAGAAATTTGAATGGGTACCCATAGATTTGAACTAGCTAGCCTTGGTATTCCTCATGAGCCTTTGGCTATTGAGATGAAAAATATATTGATGGCATGATATGACTGTGTGATTTTATAAAAATTATTTTATGGCTTATGAAGTGAAAATTCCTTTAATTAAAATTTTAAATTGTGTTGTGCATCTGTTTATCAATTCTAGTACTATATTTGGACTAATCATGATTTAATATATGTATAAATTAGTATTTTGTTATGTAATTGTACTCAGTGATGGCTTTTCGTTGCTATCGCAGGTAGAGAGACTGGTAAAGCAGCCGAGTAGGCTGCTAAGGACTGAAAGTACTTCACTTTTGGATTTTTGTCGGGTATTGAATTATACCCTTTTGTACATATTTATTTTGATGTATATGACTGTATGTATGCTTTATAATTGGTCTTGAGCAGTTGTACAGTAAAGTATAATAGTATATTTTTGGAGTTATATTATAAATTAAACTTATGGATGTAAAGTAAATATTTTAAATGCAATGTGATGAGTTGATTTAATTGTTCTGAAATATTGTAAATTACGAAAATTTGAGTTGTGTTGGTATATTGGAGGTTGAGGATAGTAATTGAAATTCAATTTGGAAGTGCTTCTTACAGGTTAAAATTTTTAGTTTTTCTCAATTACAGACGGCACTTTGCCGAAATTTCTATAAAATTTGCGGAAAAATAAAAATGGTTAAAATTTTTACCTAACATTTAAACTCCAATTAAAAGTTTTTAATATCTATTAAAAGTGCTCGCCACCTTCAAAAAGAGATAAAATTGTTTTAAAATCCCTTGTAGTGTATTTAATGGATTATCGGTAAGCGAAGTTTGGTAATTCATTAAGTATACTACCGTACCATATTATGCCTTTCAGAGGGGTAAGGTGTGACATGCGGCAGCTGCAAATACTCAAATCTCGGCTGCCAATGATCGGATCACTGACTTAGAGGGCCAAGTGAGGTCTTATGAGGAAAGGACAACTCAGCTGGAGCGGGAACTTGAAGACACTTGGGCCTGCAGAGCTGTCGATCTGGCTCAATTTTCTAAAGAGATCAAGGCCAAGAGAAAGAAGCTCTGGTGAAAAAGGCCGGCGCTTATGTGAATGCCCACAGCGATCTCTTAGCAGAGCTGGTGAAGCGCTACTCTGAAGAAGACTTCACCTGGCAGGAGAAGCTTGCCTCTAGAGTTGAGGCCGAGAGTGAAGAGGAGTAAGAGAGAGAGAGGAGGGAGAAAACATTGAAAATGTACCTGAAGAGTAGGCCAGGGAAGACCCTCCTGCTGAATGACTTGTATATTTTTATTTCTTGAAATGAATTTTAAAGTTTTTGTGATCAATTCTTGATGAGATCGGAAAATATCAAACTAAGTATGGATGAGTACTGAATCAACTCCCAATTGATTGGATAAGATCAAACACAGAACCTAGGATCGGTTATCGATCATAAAACATAACTCCTTAAAGAGATCGGAGAATATTACTCGCGAATATGAGATTGAAAAGCCTTGTGATCGAAAATCGATTAAAACTTGGAAACATTAAAAAAATGATTTGAGAACGGGTCCTAGTTTGAATTTGTTAAGTTCGGGACCACTTATTTAGTGATCGGATAAAACATTAACTTGGTTAAATACTTGAACAATTCGAGCGAGATATCTGATTACAAAACTGCCCGAAATTTGGAATTTGAAATCAAAAACAAAATACAAAATCAGATGGTCCGAAGGTCCAAAGATTAATCCGAACAGGTAGACGGAGAGATCGGAAAACACTTGATTTGAGTGTACATGAGATCGAATAGACTTGAAATTTATTATTTATCTAGAGATAACTCAGATTATTACCAGTTCAGAGAAAATGACCTGAGGTCAGGTAACTGGTAAAGATCGGATAAAACACTAAGATGGGAGATCGACTCGAGAAAGTATTTGAAAGTGAATTACAACCTAAGTTGTATATTAATTAAGCAAGTTATGCATTTGATGATCAACCAAAATATGGTATCTACAGAGGGAATTATCCAAGACAACCCACTTGATGTTTTTTTCCCTTTTCTTATAGGTATAAACTCATAGAAAATAAAATTTCAAAAACAACATTAATATGCTATAAAAAAAAATCTTAATAGGCATTTTGAAATTCACCTAGAAAATGAAGTACAAGGGAATGCTCGATTTAGGTTTTTAACAAGGGCCAGGGCCTAGTCTATTGACCAATAATAAGGTTTTGTTAGCTTGGGTTGGCATGTTAATAAAAACTACAACAAAAATAGGTTTACAAATCTATTAATCTATTAAATGCGTCATATATTACACACATATATAATGAAAGAGCTAACACATGAAGCGAAGAAAGATAATCCAATTAATCCTCTAATAGCATAAAAATAGAAATAAAAAGCAGGATCCATATGGTTTACTTTGAAAATAAAATGAAAAAGAAAAATTAATATTTCTTCCATTTCAAGTTCTTTTTCAAAATAGAAAAAATATTTTTAACGTTATATAAATTCAAATTATATAAATACAAGAGTAATAATATAAAAAAAATAAATTTTGATATATTAAATAAAAAATTGCAATATATTTTTAGTTTCACAATAAACCCAATGTAGCTTAAAATTGGAATAAAGCATCTAATAGAGAAAAAAAAAATTAATTTATATTTTTTATCATAACAGGAGATTGAAAATTAAAAGTGGAACACTAATTTTTATCTTAATGGTATTAAATTAGTTATTTGAATTCTATTGAAATATAATTAAAAAAAGAAAAGAAAAATACACTTTAGCACCCGTATTAAAATTAAAAGACAAACACTAATTTTTAATTTACTGGTATTAAATCAGTTATTTGAATTCTATTGAAATATAATTAAAAAAAAGGGAAATGTAGACTTTAGTACTCCATACTTTGGCACTTTTAGCTTTGAGGACATGTACTTTATTTTGTTGTAATTGAAGATAGAAACTTTTTACCTTTTGCACTTTAAGGACAAAGGACTAACGACGTTAAATATCACTGTGTGGCATTGCTAACTTTATCATCATGTTTGACATAACATGCTAATGTGGCTCACGTATGATGCGATATTGACATGACACGTTGACGTTAGAAATTTTTATACCATTATTCATTTTGTCAACTAAGTGTAAAAAGATTGAAAATATATGTCCTGAATTATAAAATATAAAAAATTAAAAATAAAGTTTAAACCCTGAATGCTAAAAGCGTAAAAATTTAAAAGGTACATGAAAAATTAGGAAAGAGATATACAAATAGGAGAAAAGAAAAGGCATGAGAGTGAGAGAAAAAAAAAAGGGAGAGAGGCATGGGAGAGTCTCTCTCTATCTAATTTTTAATCTCTTAATTAACCGTACTGCAAGAGAAAACGGGAAAGTTAGACAAAAATGAATAGATAAAGGGAGAAAGGTAGAGAGAGATAGGGAGTAAGGCATAAAGAGAGAGATAATAAAAGATATCAAGAGAGATAGGGACATAGTTACTTTTTGATGCGCCTCTCCTCAACTCTCCTTCTTCCTCTTTCTCTCATTCTGTCTTCCTCTCTCACCATCTCTCTCTCCTTATATTTTTTTCATGCACTTTCAAAAGTTTTACACTTTCTAACATTTAAAGCTTAAACTTTATTATTATTATTATTTTCCATTCAGGATATGCACTTATACCTTTTTGTATTTAGATAACAAAATTAATAATGGTATTAAAAATGATTGACATGGCAATGACATCAGTATATCGTGTCAACACCATGCCAACATGCCATTTTAGCACCACATTAATATGCCATATTAGCATCATATCATACATAGCGCCACTTTAATATGCTATGTCAGCATCATTTAACACAATCAGCAAATTATCCTTAAAGTGTTAATAGCACTAACATTTCTATTTATAATTACAATAAAACAAAGTACATATATTTAACTCTAAAACAACTAAAGTATAGGGCACTAAAGTATACTTTTCTTTTTAAAAAAAATTAGGACACAACGAATGCCGTAATTAAAGTGACACACATGCTATCAGTGGACTAAAAAAAAAAGGGATTCTGCAAAACGTATTGGACATTTTGTATTTATCAAAAAATAATAGCTTTGAAGATTATTTAAAATGATTAATAAAATTTAATTTAATAGTATTAGACTCAGACTTACAAAATTTTAAGTTTAAATTTAAAATTACATTGGAATAATGCATAAATTAAAACATTGAGGGTCCACTCATAAGGTGATAGAACTATACTTTCAATTCAATACAAAAAGAACGTAATTTTCTATTTAAAACTTTCAATTGAAAAAAAAAAAAGTTAACATAATTCATATCATAAAAATAAAAGTCATTAATTTTTGAAATAACAAATATAATACTGTAGTGAAATTAGTTGCGGGTAATGATAATTACTCAATATCAATATTCAAATGAAAAAAAAAAAAACTAAAGAATAAATTTTATTGATGTACATATTTTTTTTAAAAGATAACTTGTATTGGTTTTTTTTATAAAAAAGTAGACTTACTGATTAATTTATCAATTCAATTTGTACAAAAATTTACAAATAAAAATAAATCAGATCAAAACAAGCTAATGATTGATTTGATTCACATTTTAATCAGTCTGACTAAACAGTTCAAGTTTTTTTTTTTTTTTATATAATTTTTTTTAGAGCAAACCTGGAAGCTAATAGATACTTGATTTTCAAGTTGAGTACTTGCACATCCGATTCAACATCTTCACTAAAAATAATAACTAATTCCTGTGCTTAAAGTTTGAACATAGCTTAAGACTTTAAATGACGACTTCCAGACATAAATTAAATGAGAAATATTCAAATAAAATCATTTTACCATACAATTTTAACCTGTAAACTCAAAATTGTATCGTACTGTTTAGAAAACATTATTAAAATTTGAAACCTGTAAGGATTACCAAATTTATAGAGAGAGAGAGAGAGAGAGAGAGAGAGAGAGAGTAATCCCCACATAGCAATCATTGACCTAGAAAATACATATGATAAATGCATATGATAGAGAACCGAGGGAAGTTCCTTATGATTAGTAGAGAAGAAAAAAGTCAATCTCAAATGTATAAATGTCATTAAAAACATGCATGAAGGACCGATTACAAGTTTAATAACAGTGGAAGGAGATAGGGTAACTTCCACATGAGAGTGAGTTTATATTAGGGCTTTGAGTTCATACCTCTTTGCCTTGTTATATATAAACTAATAAATCAGATTTAAGATGTCCTATAGTACATGTTGTTTGCAGATAATATTGTCTAAATGGAAGAAACTAATAAGTGACTTAATCAAAAGTTGCAGTTCTATAAGACTATTAAAAGTAAGAGTATTAGATCAACTACAAATAAGATGGAATATATAAATTCTAGCGTAGCTCTCTTAGAAGGAATGGATGGGAGGTTCATTGAATGGAGTTTTTATTTAAAAAATGCAACCAATTCAAATATTTTGGTTCAATTATCCAAGTGAATGGAGTAATAGAAAAGAATGTAACTCATAGGATCAAAACAAGATGGATGAAATGGATAAGTGTGACTAGTGTGTTATGCGATCATAAAATCCTTGATAAAGTAAAAGGTAAGTTCTATGGAATTATGGTTAAGGCAAGAATGCTGTATGGAAGTGAATGTTGGGCATCTAAGATACAACATATCTACAAAATGAGTGTGGTAGATATGTAGATATTGAGTTAGATGTCTGATATTATAATAATAGATAAGATTAAAAATAGCCATATTCGGGAAAGAGTGCATGTAGAAAATTAAGATGGAAATGTCCTATATATCAATTAAGATGGTTTTATCATGTCCTATGTAGAAAATTAAAAGCTCCATTATGGAAATGTGATAATCAATGGTGGAAGGAGTGAGAAGGGAAAATGAGAGATCTAAAATGATGTGGAGGAAAGTAGTATCAAAATATTTACAGTTTTTAAATATGAATGCGGAATTAATATCAAATAAAGTTGAATGACAAAAAAGGATATAATTGACACTAACTAGTTTGGAATTAAGATTTAATTGTCATTTTTGTAGTAAAAGGGAATCAAACTAATTCTAGTTACTAATTTTACAAGTAACAATGATATATTATTAGAAACTTTGCATCTTAAAGAAACATTAGGTTTGAAAGATCAAGGGAAGAAGAAAGTTAACGGCAAACCAGAACTATATGATCACCAGCTTAGATCACATTATGAAAATGACTAAAGCAAACAAAATCTTCAATTTCTGCCGAAAAGTATTCACTTTATGGGGGTGTGTGTGTATATATATATTTATATATATGTCAAGGTCTTTCACACAAAAATCAAGCTTAACAGCAAATTGGAACTATATGGATCACCAGCTTAGATCACATTATGAAAATGACCAAAGCAAACACAATGCTTCATTTCATGTCCAGGAAGTATTCACATTATCGGTATATATATATCAAGGTCTTTCACACAAAAATCATGCTTGCAACAAGCAGCCAAACATCACCAAGAAGCAGGAAGAAATGAATTATGAAAATAAAAAGAAAATAGAAAAAGAGAGACACGGATAGGACAAACAATTTCAATTGGTTATAGGTACAGATGGTCAAGCAACGAAAACAGCAGACTCAAGCACCCTTGCTATTCTTCCAAGGTTGGACGACACCAATGACTATAACAGCTACTATAAGCAAAAGAATTATAATGGCAATGCACATCCATTTTCGGGAATTCTTCTGAAGTTTCTTTGCATTTTGAAGAGCAGTTGTCCCTGACTGGACATGATTCACTGCATTTGCAACCTGAACAACATTTCCATTAACACACAACGCCTAGCAAAATGCAACCTTGCTACAGACCATGTAGGTACACATACACATACTTGAGCCAAAGGGGATATGAGTAGCAAAACAAACCTGACTTTCAATGTTATCTAAGATCTCTCCTTGGGCCTCGACAAGAACAGCCATATCAAGATAAATCTGACAAATGATACTCATTAGACTATAGAAATTTTAATTTGATAGTTAACGTCTAGGTCTAGCTGCAGGTGTACCTGGTGCAGGTCAAGAAGCTTTTTCTCAATTTCCTTTACAGCATCATGCCTCTCCTGGATTTCTTCCAGGGTATTTAGTACCTGCAGCCAATATTTAAGCATAGTTCAAAATTACAAACTCAGTAGATACGTCCAATTACAAATTCAGGAAGCCATGAGAAATGTGTATGCAGAGCCAGAGCTCCCAAGAGAGGACAGCTATTTAGCAAAAGATTTTCCCCCATATTTTCCATATCTTACTATAATATAACTGTAGATACTTGGAACATGTTCTACCATTCTCATACCAATGAAGTAGAACCTTAAGACAAAAAAAAAAAAAAAGTACCAATCCACTAGGGAAAAGAAATTCCATTAGCTCACTGAAAAGCATTATTAGTTCGCATTTGATGAACTCCATGCAAGATTTTAATCAAGATTCTCACAGGCGATCAACAAGTGAAACGTCTTCAATCAAGTGTCTTCACCCATGCTCCCAAAAAAATTATTTATAGGATGAATATAGGGTGAACAGAGAAGTTCTGTGATGCAGAATAAGACACAAGCTTTTTGATGTCAACTGTTAAGATCCCACGTTGGCTTGGGATAGGAGTAATGTGCCCCTTATATAGCTTTGGACATTCCTCCTCCCTTGAACTAGCTTTTGAGAGGGAGTTAGGCCCGGCCCATTTTCTTAAGATGATATCAGAGCCTCCCCAACCAATATTTGAGCTTCTCACGAGTATTTCACGCTGCAAGTGTTCGGTCCTGGGCGTGAGAGGGGTGTGTTAAGATCCAACATTGGTTTGGGATAGGGTTAATGTGCCCCTTATTTGGCTTTGAGCACTCCTTCCCCCTTGAGCTAGCTTTTAGGGGTGAATTAGGCCCAGCTCATTTTCTTAAGACCAACAAGAGATAATATATGGACTTCTCGCTTCTACAGGAATCCCAACCATGAGGACAGAGAAAACAGCCAACAATATATGAATTATAAACTCTTGCACTAGCTCTTACATGGGCATTGAGATTTACTTTAAAAATCACACTGTGAAGTAGTGAATTACCTCGTAAATAGCAAAATAATTTCTAACACTTTATTTCATCTGTTATGGAAAGTCAATCACTATATTATTTCTCTGTATATTCTGTATTCTGTATTTCTATTTAGGATTTCTTATTTAGGATTTCTTCCTAATTAGTAGAACACAATTATAGGAATCAATTATATATATATACCCATGTACAGATTAATTGAAATCAATGAGAATCATCTCTTTCTACATGGTATCAGAGCAGGTCATCAATCTAGGGTGACTATTTGTTTTCACTACCCAGCTCAGGAGAGACCTTGGCCGCCGACCGGCCGACCGTTTCAACCCTGATCAACATCGCCGACGTCTCCTCAATCCCCTCATTCCACCACTGTGTGCTGTTGCCTGACCCAGTATACTATTAAAGGACTTCTGAGGTTTGGCTCTCAGATCCTATTTCGGTATTTGCTTGATTTATGATTTTTGGTTATTTTGCTGCTATAAGCACTTTGGATTAGCGTTTCTGTTAGTTTTCTTTGTCTCAACAAATGGCAGACAATAAGAATGTTATTTCTGATGTGATTTCGGTGATGACTAAGATCACGGAACACAAACTTAATGGTTCGAATTACCTAGAGTGGAGTAAGACTGTTAGGGTCTATTTGCGTAGCATTGATAAGGATGATCACCTTACTAAAGATCCACCCACTGATGATACACGACAAACTTGGCTAAGGAAGGATGCTCGGTTGTTTTTGCAGCTTCGGAACTCGATTCATAGTGAGGTAATTAGTTTAATTAATCACTGTGAATTTGTTAAGGAATTGATGGATTACTTAGATTTTACGTATTACGTAAAGGGAATATCTCCCGTATTTATGATGTTTGTAAGGCATTCTACGGTGCTGAGAAAGAGGATAAGTCTCTCACGGCTTATTTTATGGATTTTAAACGGGTATATGAGGAACTTAATATATTGTTGCCTTTTAGTCCTGATGTGAAAGTTCAGTAGGCCCAACGGGAGCAACTGGCTGTTATGAGTTTTCTTGCAGGCCTTCCTTCAGAGTATGAGACTGCTAAATCTCAGATTCTCTCCAGTTCTGAGATTTCCTCTTTGCATGAAACGTTCACACGGGTCCTTCGTACAGAGAATACTCAATCTTCACAGCCTGCCAGTAGTGCTCTTATTAGCCGTAATCCAAATGGACAACAGGGTAATAGAAGAGGAAGTAGAGGAGGAATTACAGGTGTTATGGAAAGTCAATCACTATGTTATGGAAAGTCAATCACTATATTATTTCTCTGTATATTCTGTATTCTGTATTCCTATTTAGGATTTCTTATTTATGATTTTTTCCTAATTAGTAGAACACAATTATAGGAATCAATTGTATATATATACCCATGTACAGATTAATTGATATCAATGAGAATCATCTCTTTCTACATGGTATCAGAGCAGGTCATCAATCTAGGGTGACTATTTGTTCTCACTACCCAGCTCAGGAGAGACCTTAGCCGGCCGTTTCAACCCCATCATTCCACCACTGTGTGCTGTTACCTGATCCAGTATACCATTAAAGGGCTTCTGAGGTTTGGCTCTCAGATCCTATTTCGGTATTTGCTTGATTTGTTATTTTGGGTTATTTTGCTGCTATAAGCACTTTGGATTAGCGTTTCGGTTAGTTTTCTTTGTCTCAACAAATGGCAGACAATAAGAATGTTATTTCTGATATGATTCCGGTGATGACTAAGATCACGGAACACAAACTTAATGGTTCGAATTACAGGTGGAGTAAGACTGTTAGGGTCTATTTGCGTAGCATTGATAAGGATGATCACCTTACTAAAGATCCACCCACTGATGATACACGACAAACTTGGCTAAGGGAGGATGCTCGGTTGTTTTTGCAGCTTCGGAACTCGATTCATAGTGAGGTAATTAGTTTAATTAATCACTGTGAATTTGTTAAGGAATTGATGGATTACTTAGATTTTCTGTATTCTGGTAAAGGGAATATCTCCCGTATTTATGATGTTTGTAAGGCATTCTACGGTGCTGAGAAAGAGGATAAGTCTCTCACGGCTTATTTTATGGATTTTAAACGGGTATATGAGGAACTTAATGTATTGTTGCCTTTTAGTCCTGATGTAAAAGTTCAGCAGGCCCAACGGGAGCAACTAGCTGTTATGAGTTTTCTTGCAGGCCTTCCTTCAGAGTATGAGACTGCTAAATCTCAGATTCTCTCCAGTTCTGAGATTTCCTCTTTGCATGAAACGTTCACACGGGTCCTTCGTACAGAGAGTACTCAATCTTCACGACTGCCAAGAGTGCTCTTATTTGCCGTAATCCAAATGGACAACAGGTAATAGAAGAGGAAGTAGAGGAGGAATTACAGAATGAAGTAATCAGCGTAAGAGAGGCTAGTTCTAATCGGGACTCAAGAGGAGTCATTTGTTATTATTGCCATGAGCACAGCCATACAAAATATAATTGTCCAACCGGAGGAAAAATCAGCGATCACGGATGGCAAATATGGCGTGAGAGAATTCTCTGATATCTTCCTCAGAAAACTATTTTAGTATCTGCAGAGGATTTTGCACAATTTTCCCAGTATCAGGCATCTCTAAAGCCTACCAGTTCCCCTGTCACTGCGATCGCTGAGTCAGGTAAATCCACTACATGCCTTGTGTCTTCTTCATCCAAATGGGTTATTGATTACAGTGCGACGGATCACATGACGAGTAATTCTAGTCTTCTATCGCTTTTAGTCTAATCTCACTTCCTCTATTACTTTAGTGATGGTTCTACTTCTTGTGTCATGGGTTGCAGGCTGCGAACCCGACTTCGTCAATTTCTTTGTCTTACATTTTGTGTCTACCAAAATTCTCTTTTAATCTACTTTACATTAGTAAACTTACTCGTACCTTAAATTGTTCTGTTTCCTTTTTCTGACCGGTGTTTGTTTGAGGATCTTACGATGAAACAGTTATTGGTAGAGGACGCGAGTCAGGTGGTCTCTACATTCTGGAAAATCATGTACCGCGGTCGCTTGTTTGCTCCAGTACCTTAACACCTCTTGAAGCTCATTGTAGATTGGGTCATCCTTCTTTGTCTACCATGAAGAAGCGGTGTCCTCAATTTCAGTCTTTATCAGTACTAGAATGTGAGTCGTGTCAGTTTGCAAAACATCATCGTTTGCCTTCTGTGTCTAGAGTCAATAAACGGGCTTCATCCCTTTTTGAGTTAGTTCATTCTGATGTTTGGGGTCCTTGTTCTATTACATCTAAAACTGGATTTCGTTATTTTGTTACTTTTGTTGATGATTACTCTCGTGTTACCTGGTTATATTTAATGAAGAATCGTTCTGAGTTGTTTTCTATCTTTTGTGCCTTTTGTAATGAAATCAAAACTCAATTTAATATTTCTGTGCGCATATTAAGAAGTGATAATGCCAAAGAATATTTTTCAGCACAATTTCAGTCTTATATGACACAAAATGGCATTCTTCATCAGTCTTCCTGTGCGGATACCCCATCCCAAAATGGCGTGGCCGAAAGAAAAAATCGTCATCTTCTTGAGGTAACTCGTGCTCTTCTTTTTCAGATGAAAGTACCTAAACACTTTTGGGCTGATGCAGTTTCTACGGCATGTTTTTTGATCAATCGTATGCCATCTTCTGTCCTTAATGGGGATATTCCTTATACTACCTTGTTTCCTACAAAATCTTTATTCCCTATTGAACCTCGTATTTTTGGTTGTATTTGTTTTGTGCGTGATGTTCGTCCACAGGTTACTAAATTGGATCCAAAATCTCTCAAATGTGTCTTCCTTGGGTACTCCCGGCTCCAAAAAGGGTATCGTTGTTTCTCTCCTACTCTTAATCGTTATCTTGTTTCTGCAGATGTCACATTTTTTGAGTCCACTCCATTTTTTCCTCCATCATCTGTGTATGAGAGTCAGGGGGAGGAGGATGATCTCTTAATATATACTGTCCAACCAATGTCTAGTCCTCTCCCACAGCCTGTTCCTTCTGTCTCTAGACCTACTCGACCTCCCGTTGTTCATGTTTATTCCAGGAGATTGGAGATTCCTGACTCAGATCCTCCACCAGCTACTTCGTTGGGCGATCCTGTACCTCATACTGATCATAATTCTGATCTAGACTTACCCATTGCTCTTCGTAAAGGTAAACGTTCATGTACTTACCCTATCTCTTCTTTTGTTTCTTATAATCAATTGTCTTCTTGTTCTCGGTGTTTTATTACTTCTTTAGACTCTGTTCCTATCCCTAATCATTAATGAGGCCTTTGTCTCATCGGTGTGATGCTATGAAAGAGGAAATGGAGGCTTTAGATGCTAATGGTACATGGGAACTATTGCCTTTGCCCACCGTAAGAAAGCTATTGGATGCAAATGGGTATTTCTGATGAGTAAATCCTGATGGTTCGGTGGCTAGGTTAAAAGCATGCCTTGTAGCAAAAGGATATGCTCAGACATATGGGGTTGATTACTCTGATACTTTTTCTCCTGTAGCTAAACTTACTTCTATTCGCTTGTTTATCTCTTTAGCAGCTACATATGATTGGCCCCTGCATCAATTGGATATCAAGAATGCTTTCCTTCATGGTGATCTTCAGGAGGAGGTGTATATGGAGCAACCACACAGGTTTGTTGCTCAGGGGGAGTTGGATAAAGTTTGTAGGCTTCGGAAGTCTCTTTATGGCTTGAAACAAAGTCCTAGGGCATGGTTTGGGAGATTCAGTGAAGCAGTACAGGAATTTGGTATGCAAAAGAGTAAGTGTGATCACTCAGTATTTTATAGGCAATCTGAGGCTGGCATAATTCTCTTGGTAGTCTATGTGGATGACATTGTCATCACTGGGAGTGATTCTGCAGGTATTTCATCTCTTAAAACCTTCCTCCAAACTCAGTTTCAGACCAAAGACTTGGGATTGTTAAAGTATTTCTTGGGTATCGAAGTTATAAGAAGTAAGAAGGGTATTTTCTTGTCTCAAAGAAAATATGTCCTCGATCTATTGACAGAGACAGGAAAATTAGGTGCTAAGCCTTGTAGCGCACCAATGACTCCAACTTTACAACTGTTAGCAGGGGATAGTGAGTTGTTTGAAGATCCAGAGAATCTGAGAGATTGGTAGGAAAATTGAACTACCTTACAGTCACTCGTCCCGACATTGCTTATGCCGTTAGTGTGGTAAGTCGGTTTATGTCTTCCCAACCGTTGCTCATTGGGAAGCCTTGGAACAAATCTTGTGTTATCAAGGCGCTCCAGGAAGAGGTTTGCTATATGGCAATCATGGGCATTTGAATGTTGAATGTTTTTCAGATGCCGACTGGGCTGGATCTAAGGTTGACAGGAGGTCAACTACTGGATATTGCGTTTTTATTGGAGGAAATTTGGTGTCTTGGAGAAGCAAGAAGCGAGTGTAGTTTCTCGATCTAGTGCTGAATCCGAATCTGAGCCATGGCACAATCGGTATGTGAGGTAATGTGGATACTTCAATTACTAGATGAGACCGGTTTTAAGACCTCTGCACTGCGAAATTGTGGTGTGATAATCAGCTGCTCTTCATATTGCTTCTAATCCGTGTTTTATGAGCGGACCAAACATATTGAGATTGATTGTCACTTTATTCGTGAAAAGATTCAACAACGAGATCATCTCAACAGGACACATCAAAAGCGGAGAGCGATTAGGAGATATTTTCACAAAAGCTCTGAATGGAGCTAGGATTGACTACATTTGTAACAAGTTGGGCATGATTAACATCTATGCTCCAACTTGAGGGGGAGTGTTATGGAAAGTCAATCACTATGTTATGGAAAGTCAATCACTATATTATTTCTCTGTATATTCTGTATTCTGTATTCCTATTTAGGATTTCTTATTTATGATTTTTTCCTAATTAGTAGAACACAATTATAGGAATCAATTGTATATATATACCCATGTACAGATTAATTGATATCAATGAGAATCATCTCTTTCTACAACAGGCAACAGAAGTAATCAGCGTAATGGAGAGGCTAGTTCTAATCAGAACTCAAGAGGAGTCATTTGTTATTATTGCCATGAGCATGGCCATACAAAATATAATTGTCCGCAACTTCAAAGGAAAAATCAGCGATCACAGATGGCAAATATGGCAACAGAGAATTTATACAGTATCTTCCTCTGAGAAAACTATTTTGGTATCTGCAGAGGATTTTGCACAATTTTCCCAGTATCAGGCATCTCTAAAGCTTACTAGTTCACTGCGATCGCTGAGTCAGGTAAATCCACTAATGCCTTGTGTCTTATTCATCCAAATGGGTTATTGATTCTGGTGCGACAGATCACATGACAGGTAATTCTAGTCTTCTATCTGCTTTTCAGTCTAATCTCACTTCCTCTACTGTTACTTTAGCTAATGGTTCTACTTCTTGTATCATGGGTTCTGGAACGGCGAATCCGACTTCGTCAATTTCTTTGTCTTCTGTTTTGTGTCTACCAAAATTCTCTTTTAATCTACTTTCTGTTAGTAAACTTACTCGTACCTTAAATTATTTTGTTTCCTTTTTTCCTGACCAGTGTTTGTTTCAGGATCTTACGACGAAGCAGATTATTGGTAGAGGATGCGAGTCAGGTAGTCTCTACATTCTGGAAAATCATGTACCGCGGTCGCTTGTTTGCTCCAGTACCTTAACACCTCTTGAAGCTCATTGTAGATTGGGTCATCCTTCTTTGTCTACTATGAAGAAGTTGCGTCCTCAATTTCAGTTTTATCAGTACTAGAATGTGAGTCGTGTCAGTTTGCAAAACATCATCGTTTGCCTTCTATGTCTAGAGTCAATAAACGGGCTTCATTCCCTTTTGAGTTAGTTCATTCCGATATTTGGGGTCCTTGTTCTGTCACATCTAAAACTGAATTTCGTTATTTTATTACTTTGTTGATGATTACTCTCGTGTTACCTGGTTATATTTAATGAAGAATCGTTCTGAGTTATTTTCTATCTTTTGTGCCTTTTGTAATGAAATCAAAACTCAATTTAATATTTCTGTGCGCATATTAAGAAGTGACAATGCCAAAGAATACTTTTCAGCACAATTTCAGGCTTATATGACACAAAATGGCATTCTTCATCAGTCTTCCTGTGTGGATACCCCATCCCAAAATGGCGTGGCCGAAAGAAAAAATCGGCATCTTCTTGAGGTAACTCGTGCTCTTCTTTTTCAGATGAAAGTACCTAAACACTTTTGGGCGGATGCAGTTTCTACGGCATGTTTTTTTATCAATCGTATGCCATCTTCTGTTCTTAATTGAGATATTCCTTATACTGCTTTGTTTCCTACAAAATCTTTGTTCCCTATTGAACCCCGTATTTTTTATTATACCGATTTTGTGCGTGATGTTCGTCCACAGGTTACTAAATTGGATCCGAAATCTCTCAAATGTGTCTTCCTTGGGTACTCCAGGCTCCAAAAAGGGTACCGTTGTTTCTCTCCTACTCTTAATCGTTATCTTGTTTCTGCAGATGTCACATTTTTTGAGTCCACTCCATTTTTTCCTCCATCTGTGTATGAGAGTCGGGGGGAGGAGGATGATCTCTTAATATATACTGTCCAACCAATGTCTAGTCCTCTCCCACAGCCTGTTCCTTCTGTCTCTAGACCTACTCGACCTCCCGTTGTTCATGTTTATTCCAAGAGATTGGAGATTCCTGACTCAGATCCTCCACCAGCTACTTCGTTGGGAGATCCTGTACCTCATACTGATCATGATTCTGATATAGACTTACCCATTGCTCTTCGTAAAGGTAAACGTTCATGTACTTACCCTATCTCTTCTTTTGTTTCTTATAATCAATTGTCTTCTTGTTCTCGGTGTTTTGTTACTTTTTTAGACTCTGTTCCTATCCCTAATACTGTTGGTGAGGCACTGTATCATCCCGGCTGGTGTGATGCTATGAAAGAGGAATGGAGGCTTTAGATGCTAATGGTACATGGGAACTATTGCCTTTGCCCACTGGTAAGAAAGCTATTGGATGCAAATGGGTATTTACAGTAAAGGTAAATCCCGATGGTTCTGTGGCTAGGTTAAAAGCACGCCTTGTAGCAAAAGGATATGCTCAGACATATGGGGTTGATTACTCTGATACTTTTTCTCCTGTAGCTAAACTTACTTCTATTCGCTTATTTATCTCTTTAGCAGCTACATATGATTGGCCCCTGCATCAATTGGATATCAAGAATGCTTTCCTTCATGGTGATCTTCAGGAGGAGTTGTATATGGAGCAACCACCTGGGTTTGTTGCTCAGGGGGAGTTGGGTAAAGTTTATAGGCTTCGGAAGTCTCTTTATGGCTTGAAACAAAGTCCTAGGGCATGGTTTGGGAGATTCAGTGACGCAGTACAGGAATTTGGTATGCAAAAAAGTAAGTGTGATCACTCAGTATTTTATAGACAATCTGAGGCTGGTCTAATTCTCTTGGTAGTCTATGTGGATGACATTGTTATCACTGGGAGTGACTCTGCAGGTATTTCATCTCTTAAAACCTTCCTCCAAACTCAGTTTCAGATCAAAGACTTGAGATTGTTAAAGTATTTCTTGGGTATCGAAGTTATGAGAAGTAAGAAGAGTATTTTCTTGTCTCAAAGAAAATGTCCTCGATCTATTGACAGAGACAGGAAAATTAGGTGCTAAGCCTTGTAGCGCACCAATGACTCCAACTTTACAACTGTTAGCAGGAGATAGTGAGTTGTTTGAAGATCCAGAGAGATACAGGAGATTGGTAGGAAAATTGAACTACCTTACAGTCACTCGTCCTGAATTGCTTATACCGTTAGTGTGGTAAGTCAGTTTATGTCTTCCCCAACTGTTTCTCATTGGGAAGCCTTGGAACAAATCTTGTGTTATCTGAAGGGTGCTCCAGGAAGAGGTTTGCTATATGGTAATCATGGGCATTTGAATGTTGAATGTTTTTCAGATACCGACTGGGCTGGATCTAAGGTTGACAGGAGGTCAACTACTGGATATTGCGTTTTTATTGGAGGAAATTTGGTGTCTTGGAGAAGCAAGAAGTATAGTGTAGTTTCTCGATCTAGTGCTGAATCCGAATACAGAGCCATGGCACAATCAGTATGTGAGGTAATGTGGATACTTCAATTACTAGATGAGACAGGTTTTAAGACCTTCCTGCCTGTGAAATTGTGGTGTGATAATCAAGCTGCTCTTTATATTGCTTCTAATCCGATGTTTCATGAGCGGACCAAACATATTGAGATTGATTGTCACTTTATTCGTGAAAAGATTCAACAACAGATCATCTCAACAGGACACATCAAAACTGGAGAGTAGTTAGGAGATATTTTCACAAAAGCTCTGAATGGAGCTAGGATTGACTACATTTGTTGGGCATGATTAACATCTATGCTCCAACTTGAGGGGGAGTGTTATGGAAAGTCAATTACTATATTATTTCTCTGTATATTCTGTATTCTGTATTCCTATTTAGGATTTCTTATTTAGGATTTCTTCTTAATTAGTAGAACACAATTATAGGAATCAATTGTATATATATACCCATGTACAGATTAATTGAAATCAATGAGAATCATCTCTTTCTACATCATCAAACAAAAATAAGAAATGGATATCATTTTAGGAAAAAATAAAACTAATTTTGATAGCTGCAATACATAATACAACAATTAGTGCAAATAACTTCAGATTCCACAAATCCAATCCTTGCAGATTTTGTGTCAAATTTCTAATTAAAAAAATGGTCAGAATTTTCAATGTAAATTGGAGTAAGATAATGGATACCTGTCCTCGACCCATTTCTTGAATTGCCTTCTGAAAGATTTGCTCACTGTTTCCAGTTTCAATCAGGTGGTCAATTGTCTAGCAGTCATCAAATTTTACCAATTATGATGATATCCATATCCATTTAGAGCATATTATAGTTTCAAAATTCATGCTCACCTCTTCATCTGGTCTGGTTCCTGTAACTGCTCAGTTGTAGACAGCAAAATAAACAAAAGATTATTAATAAAACTGGATCCAATGATTTAGAAAGGACAATAGAAGTATGAAATCACTATTATGCTGTAATGTTTTCTTTATATATATATATATTTTAATTATTTGCAAGAGAAGTTTTCAAACCTGTAATGACCCTTCTCTCCACAACTTCACGATACTCATCTTGGATCTTTTGTCTTAAGGTCTGGAATAAAATACAAAAATTAGAAAGCATAGAAAATAAAAAACTTTTCATCACCTTAAACTTGTAGATATACCTGAAACTCTGTCATTAAATCCCTGAATCTTTTTATCAAGGCACTGTGACCCAAAACAATGAAATAATAGTTAAAATACACGTGCAGTTTATACATGTATGTTAGAAATGCATGAAAGTTGTTTAGAAAAAAAAAAAAAAAGGGAGCGTAGGAATTTAATATTTAAAGATCTTCTCAGGCAACATACTTTGTAACGTTCATCCTAGCTCGGTCAACTCCAGTTCCCTTTTCGCATCCAGGTTTCTGCCGATTGGCTAAATTCTGGAGATGAAGACACGAGAAAAAACAGCAAGAAAAATTTTAATGCCCTGAATATTCTAGTAGAAATGTTCGATGATCTAGTTAAAAAAAAAAAAAAAATTGAGGTATTACGTCTCTGTTTATTGCTTCTAGTTTGGCTTTGACAATACGTGCAGTCTTACCCACTTCATCAACATCTTTCTCCATACGCTTCTTGATAGCTGCACTAGTTTAGCAATATTCTTACGGTCCAACAAACACAAAAGCCAAACAGCATGCACAAGTATTAAGCATGGATATTTTAAGATGACAAAACTATAAGTTTAAACAACAACTATCAAGTCCTAACACCAAGTTTCAAGAAGTTCTAAAATTTTACTTAAATTTTTTCCCAGATACGAGACAAGCTCATACTTTACTTTCCGTTGTGTGACTCAAGCTACTCAACCATTGGTGAGTCAACAAGAAGATGGTCCACATATCATGCTCAGGAAAATGACAGATTCACACTTAACTTAGAATGGTGAGTTCAATGTTCACATGTTTCAGCAAGTAGAGTAGACCAAGATTGTACCTTTCATGGAAGATGCTTTTGTTACAGACTTCGACTCCTCATTAGCTTCCTGCCCAGAAGTAAACATTAAAAAGTTTTACAAGAAAAGGCATGAAATTTTATTTGTCCTCTTTTCTTCTCAAGTAGAACCTTAGCAAGGGAGACACTAGACCATGCACTGGTTGGATTAATGAAAAGTTTTGAGCATTTAGCAAAGTTTGCTTATATACTTCATCAATAAGGTAGAAGATGATAGATGCACAAATACATCATTGATCATAGTTTAACCGTGTTGAATTCATTACTTCTGAAACTTGAAGCAACGTAGGAGAAATAACTCAACTAAATGTTATGACTAAGGGCGTTGAAAATAAATAGAGGGTCTTTGGGGTTGAAATTGTAATAAAGGAATATTATGGAAAGTTAGTGGAGTTAGCTAGAAAATAGTTAAGAGAATAGCGGGAGCAGTTATTAGAGAGATCTAAAGCCGTATAAATAACAACTATTGTAACTAAAGAAACTATTGCGGCATATTATCAATGAAATCTTCATTCTTTTCTTCATAAATTCAATTCTTTCTCCCCTCCTCTCTTCTTCTATCTTCTTCCTTTCTCTATATCTTCTTTCTTCTTCCCTGAGATTTCTTCCTTCTCTTTCCTCTAATTCTTCTTCCTTCATCCCTGAAATTTCTTTCCTTCTTCCTCTTTATTTCCTTCTTCTTCTCGGCAGATCCTGTTTCTTCTTCTTTCTTTCTTGAAATTTTTGAATCAAATTTCTTTCTTCTTCTGTTAATTTATGGTTCGTTCTTCTGTTCTTTCTTTTATTTTTCTCCTTTAATTTCATTTCCTGCATTTCAAGAAACATGTTTCTTGAAATTCTTGAAAGTTTTTTTTTATCAAGAATCAATACAACAGATATCTTTTTGCTTCTTCCCTTTTCTCTAATTTTTCCTTTCAATTCTGTTTCTCTTTTCAACTAATCTCTCTCTCACATTATCTTTTAGAGTTTCATTTCCACTTCTTTGTGTCAAACCTCTGTTGCAGGTCTGTTTCAGTTGACATCTTGTAGAAATATCAAGAAAATATCTTATTCTTTCCTCTCAATTTCCCTCTTTTTTCTCCATTTTCCCTTCTATTTTTTTTTTGTTCTCCTGCACTTGGGATTTTTTTTTTCTTTTCCCTTCTTTCCGTCAGTTTTTCTCTTCAAGAATTGTTATGGGTATCCATGGAACTACAACTTTGGCAAGAAAAGATCTTGCTCGATGTGCTTGAAGGTCTCGAAAGAATACAAGAAAAGTTGCGGACCACATTTGAGAAGCTTGACTTCAGTAAATAGAAAATTGATGAAGATTACATTCTTGGAAATTCAGACAAGCCAAATGAAGACCAAGATGGCTCAAGTGAAGTTTCCCATAATAATGACAAGGGCACTACTAAGATGGTGTAGGATTTTCTTGCTAATATGTCTAGTCTAGGTGAGGACTTTGAGGAGGAGGATGATGGAAATGTAGAAGACATAAACCTTGGAACTGGAATTTCTTGGAATGGTGGCAGTAAAATGCGATTTCTTATTCAAAAAGGAGAGACAAGCGGTTTTGATGTTAAGAAGGAGAATAACCTTCTTGTTGATGCAACAATTTTTCATGGTGACGGAGAAGAGGAAGAGGTTGATATTATTGGTAATGGAGAGTAGATTATCCCAAAGTAATCAAATTCAATGGAAAATGAAGACATGGCTGATGGTGATGCTATTTTGCCATTGGCATCAAATGGTACCCCATGCAAGGAAATATTGGGTATTGGAATAGTGGATGAAACTTCCAATTTGAGTTGCGATTCACATAAAAATGCTGAAGAAATATCTAATTTGTCTTTCTCAAAGGAAAGGATTTTGGAATATGCATGTGATTCTCATTTTTTCTATGTCACTGTTATTCATATTGAAGTTGGGAGAGCAAGGTTTCGACAGGATATTGACAGGGTTCCTATAGTTTCCATTCCCAGAGATACTCTTACTCTTGGTATTCAGCAACTCATTAATAGGCACTATCAGGTGTTTGTGGAACAAATATTTGAAGAGAAAATTTCAGGGAACCATAAGGATGTTTTCCTTCCAGAGAACGTTTGATTAAAGGAGGAAACATGGAAATTTTTGAAGAAGAAAAGTATTGGGATCTTGGTGGTATTATATTTGAGCTGAGACCATGTAATCGTTCGCTCAAAGAGAATGAGTTTGAAATCAAGAGAAGACAAAGAAAGAAAATGTGTTCTTCGAGATACCACAATCATTTACTACTCAAAGAGAATGAGTTTGAAATAAGGAGAAGGCAGAGGAAGAAAATAAGGCCTTGCTGTAGTTGTTTGTTTGCCAAAGGATTCTCCAGTTTTAGCATGCAAGATATTAGTTTTGAACATCAAAATCCATTACAGGTCCAAGTAGTGTCATGTGGTCTATAATTGCAATATGTTTTTGCTGATTATTGTTCCTTTCTTCATTCTTGAGGACAAGAATGATTTCAAGAAGTGGGGAATGTTATGACTAAGGGTTTTGAAAATAAATAGAGGGTCTTTGGGGTTGAAATTGTAATAAAGGAACATTATGGAAAGTTAGTAGAGTTAGCTAGGAATTAGTTAGAGAATAGTGGGAACAGTTACTAGAGAGATCTAACACTGTATAAAAAACAGCTATTGTAACTAAAGAAACATTCCACAATATTATCAATGAAATCCTCATTATGTTCTTCATAAATTTTATTCTTTCTCTCCTCTTCTCTCTTCTTCTATTCCTTCTCCCCTTTCTCTCTCTATTTCCTCTCTAATTTCTGTTCTTTCTGTGATGGAGAATCTGGTTACATAACAACAAACTCGTCTTTTATGCAATTTGGACCACCACCTAAGAATTCCCCAGCCAGAAGGATATTCAATAGTCAAACCACAATCCACAAAAGGGTACATAATTCAAGGAGAACAAATATTTCCTTCTGATTATTGCTGATTCAATTAAAGTAAATACTTGAAATCCTAGGCCATAACTGTTATAAAAATATATTAAAAATGATCAATATACCAAATACACTTCAGCACATTTCCAAGAAAACATGATTAATTATCTCACTTTCCAAGAATTTTCTCACGAAAACCTAACCTCAGTCCTCATATAATACAGCTAATCACAAACTACATACATACCTTCAAGTTCTTGAGAAGTCCAGAGACCTTATCAACCTGTTTCTCGACGTCTTGTATCTGAAAAGTAAAGAACAAGGAAAACATTGAGAGGAAATGTAAAATGAAAACTATTGAAGAGCCACAAAAAAAATAAAGGCATCATGCAAAAGAACTATAGGAAAAGGCTTTAGATGAACATTTACTCTTTTGATCCTACAATTATAAAAGAAAATTTAAATGAAAAAGAATGTGGGTGGGGGGGGGGGGGGGGGGGGGGGGGGGGGGGGGGGTGGGGGGGGGGGATTGGTTTGAATACGCGCAATGCATATATAGAATAACAACTGGAATACAGAGAATACCTGCTTATTGAAAGCGTCCATTCCCATATCGGAGTTACTCCTTGGAAGCTGCATTCCCATTTCAATATCATTATTGCTGGGAGGTCTTTTGGCATCACCAACAAATGAATCCTGAAAATGGGAGACATTACCACAAAATAAGTTCCCACTTTAGAAGGAGGTTAAAGAACGATAAAACTGTAGTTAGGTCTAAGAACAATAAAATAGCCATAAGAAAAGAATTCTACGAAACTATAACGATCAAAATGGACATCTTATGTTAAAGAGGAAAGGAAAAGAATTTTTGAATTCTTTGAGAAATATATTCTATTAATTAATTAATAAGAAACTCCAAAGTATTCATTACTTGGTTATCAGAGGTTCTCCGGATACTAGAAGAGGCCCCAAAAAACAAAGGACACCACAGGATTCTAAAGAGTTTAGCAATCCTCCATTGAAACTAAAATCATCATTGGGCCATAAACTCATTCGAAACTTGTACTAGGAGAATCAAATTGAGAACTCTAGTTCAGTTAGTTACCCTTACTTTCCTTAGAAATCAAGCACAGCCATGAAAAATTCGACATCTTGCCATCTCTTGGGAGCTTGAAACACTCATGGGTATCCATTAAAAGTTCAAATTGAACTAAAGTCCCCCTAAAAAAGAAGCCAATTTCACAAGAAGCAAGAACTATGCCAGCTCCAAACACCACTAGACCAAAATTCAAGCAACAAATGAAGCATTAAACTCAAATTCAAGAATAGACAATTGGTTGAACTGCAAAATCAAGATCTAAAACTATCCACTAAAACAACAATCATCTTAATCAAAGACATTAGACGGGAAATTAAAAAGATAGATGCTTTACAAAGAAAAACAAAACCAGACATACCGTGAGCAAGTCGTTCATCTTGATTGAGAAATCCCAGAATGAGAAAGGTGTTGTATTGTTGAAAGAAAGGAAAGAGAAACCAAGATAAAAATAGAAATAATGGAATAGTAATGATTAAAAAAATAAAGTGTTGGTTGGCCTGCAAAGTTTGATCGCTATATACATGATCTGCGAGGAAGTGGGAGACCACCAAACAGCCAAAATCATAGACGTTACAAACAAAAACCTTATAATGTATGAGCTTTAGCTTAGCTAGTTTGTTTTGTTCAGGATATTTTGGGATCTTTACGTCCTTGTTGAACTCCATTTGGGAATTTTATTATTATTTTAACTGAGAAGATCCTATTCCCTATGACAAATTTGTACTCCCCATGCCGTTTGGGACATTGGAAGTTGAAACCTTGGATGGGACCAAAGAATGTTTTTCTTTTATTTCTATCATCAACTGAAATCTGAAAATAGGTAGTCCTTTTTGGTGTTTGACTTGTCTTCCTTCCAAATCCAGTAGTATAAGGTAGAAAGCCAACAAGATTTATGTCATATTCTTATCATATTTTAGCATTGATGATATATTTTTACACATACTATTATAATTTTATTAATAAATATATTAATTTTTTTATACCAAAAATGATACTAATATCACCAAACTAAAGTTCATTGGTAAGTATTAAATCTTTACTTTTTTTTTTAATTGCAATTGTCCTTGCATTAAAAGCCCAAATTGGACAAGGATTCGCAGACAAGACCAAAGGCCAATTTACATGGAAACCCCAACTTAAATGCAGGCCCACTAATAGAGGCTCCTTTCTCTACATGGTAAAACCCTAGCCCCATTCCTACACAGCTCAAGGAAAACTCTGCGCCACTCATTGAAAACCAAAGGACCAAAGAAACGTTGAAGATCAAGAAAGAAAAAGCTTCCTCAAAGCCATGCATAGCTAGAAAACCAACCAGAGTCAAGACGGAAGCTCGAAAAACTCCATAAATAACCCATCGCCTCTCGAGGGAAATATTGGCCTCTGGAACCATTAACTTGGGAAAGAAGAAAGACATAGGGCATGGCATTACAGTCTTCTCTATTCTTTAAATGCTAGCTCTTAACCTTGGAGACGCCTCCCATTAGATCTACTCCTAAAGCCGATATCTACACCCAAACACTCCAACCCATGAACCCATATAGCTTTAGATCTGCAAACCAAGAAACAAAAACCAAAATCTTATCTACACCCATCCTAAAGGATGGGGAGGAAAACAACCCACACTCTAGGCTGGAGAAATGTATCCCCTACCTGGAAGGGCAAGTATCCCATAAAAAATGAAGGCTTCAACTTGACCAAAGGGAAGTGGAACCTATGAAGCACAGAAACGGCACTGAGTCATGTTTCTCAGTGTCGGAAACGTTTCCGATGAGGAAACGAACTGACACGGCTGGGAAACGTTTCCGGGCCGTTTCCAAAAATATTGAAAATCGGAAACGCGTTTCTTTAAACAAAATTAAAAAAAAGGTTAAAATCGATTACTTCACAACATTCACCAACAGAAAAGGAAGAAAAAGAAAAAGAAAAAGAAAAAGAAAGAGAAAAAGAAAAAGAAAGAGAGTACCTTCAACGACAGTTGGCAGTGTCGCAGATTGCAGTTCGCAGTGCGGGTAAGAATCGCAACACCTTTCTCTTCTTTTCTCTCTGATCTGCCATATTCACTCTTTGATATACTCTCTCCATCATTATCAAAAGAAGAAGAAGAAGAAGAAGAAGAAGAAGAAGAAGCAGCAGCCGAAGGGAGAACATCGACATATAAGTGGCCTTTCCTATTTTCTTTTTCTTCCCGATTGTGAATGAGAGTAATTAGGTTTATATTGGGGTTTTATTAATTTATTATTATTTAATTTATAATTTTCCTTATTATTAATTTATTATTTTTCTTTTCTAATTTCTTTGTGAAATAATTTTATTAACCAACTTTTATTAATTAATTATAATTTTATTCCATTAATTAATCATAAATTTATCATATTTAATATCAATTTTTTTTTCTCTAAATATATATTCCATAATAAGATTTTTCTCAAACTAAATTTGAGGAGTTATCATAAATATTTTTTTTAAATAAAAAAAATAAAAAAAATTTTCCCAAATTCACTAAAAATTTTCAAGATTTGCCATATTTTTACAATCAACATTTTGAAGGAAATTAAGGATAAATGTAAATATATTTTTAAAGTTATTTTTATAATTATAAAATTTCAAGTTTAAATTCTAATTAATGATAAATAAAAAAAAATTCCAACATTCAAAATTTGTATTTTATATTAATATATTTTATATTTTTGTAATAATTTATATATAATGTGTTTAATATAATTTGTTTTAATGTATCGTTATATTATTTATTAAAATTTTTCATAATATAGTCAATTTATTCAACTCTATTATTTAATTCTTTAATCTTTTAATATATAATTTGCATTGTGCTTTAATCCTTAGTATATAATTTGTTTAAATAATTTGTAAATTATATAAAATTGCATTTTCTTTTTGTCATTTTGATAGGACAATATTTGAATGGATTCTTCGAACTCAAATTCTACCCAAGCAAATAGCACTAGTGCCACTTCTTCAAAAACTAGGGAGGAAGAATTTAATCCTTTTGTGGAGATATGTAACTAAACTAGAGAAAACTAGAGAAGAAGGGGGTAATTGTAAATGGATATGCAATTTTTATGGACAAGAAAAGCAAGGGACTTATACTAGAGTGAGGGCTCATTTATTGAAAATCACTGGAAAATGGATTGGTGTGTGTAAAAAAGTGATGAATGATAGTATTTCTGAAATGAGGAAACAAGAGGATGAGGCAACAAACAAAATTACCAATTCACAATCTAGGCGAGTTTCTTTGCCTATTAGTATAACTTATGTTCCTTCATTGAATATAACTGAACCAAGTATTTCAGCAGCTTTGAAGAAAATAAGAGTTAATGATTCTCCTCTTGATAGAGCTTTTGACTTGTAAACTAGAGCTCAATTAGATGCAGAGATTGCTAGAATGTTCTACATTGGGGGTCTACCTTTTAATTTTGCTAGAAATCTTTATTATGTGAGTTCTTATTCTTTTGCTGCTAATCATGTTTTGGGTGGTTATGTGCCGCCTGGTTATAACAAATTGAGAACCACATTACTTTAGCAAGAAAAAGCAAATGTAGAGAGGTTGCTTGAACCAATTAAAAGCACTTGGTTAGAAAAGGGTGTTAGTATTGTGAGTGATGGATGGAGTGATCCCCAGAGAAGGCCTTTGATTAATTTTATGGTTGTTTCTGAGTCTGGCCCCATGTTTATCAAATCTGTAGATTGTTCTGGTGAAGTGAAAGATAAGCAATTTATTACTAATTTACTAAAAGAAGCAATTGATGAGGTGAGTCATCAAAAAGTGGTACAAGTCATTACTGATAATACTTCAAATTGTAAAGGTGCTGGAGAAATCATTGAGGAAATGTTGCCACATATTTATTGGACTCCTTGTGTTGTGCACACTCTTAATCTTGCTTTGAAGAATATATGTGCAGCAAAAAATTTGGAAACTAATCAAGAAACTTTTGATGTGTATCACTGTATCACTGAAATCCATGGGGATGCTTTGCAAATCAAGAATTTTATAATGAATCATTCCATGAGGCTTGCAATTTATAATCAGTTTAGCCCTTTGAAATTGCTTTCAGTTGCTGACACTCGTTTTGCTTCTATTGTTGTGATGCTTAAAAGATTTAAACTTATTAAGCGTGCTTTAGAAGCAATGGTTATGAGTGATCAATGGGCACAATACCGAGAAGATGACCAAGGCAAAGCTAGATTTGTTCGTGATAAAGTGATAGATGAGGATTGGTGGGAAAAGGTTGATTACATCATTGCTTTTACTGGGCCCATTTATGACATGATCAGAGTTTGTGACACAGACAAACCATACCTTCATTTGGTTTATGAGTTGTGGGATTCTATGATTGAAAAGGTGAAGCAAGTTATTTTTTATCATGAAGGAAAGCAAGCGGATGGGTTTTCTCCTTTTTATTATGTGGTTCATCGAATTCTTGTTGATCGTTGGGCAAAGAGCAACACTCCCCTTCATTGTTTAGCCCATTCATTAAATCCAAGGTAAATTTCTAACTTACATACTCATTTTCTTGTTATAATTTTTTTTTATTATTTTCTGAATTTATTTTCTTATTTTTGAAGATTTTATAGTGAAAAATGACTTCAAGAGGGAGAAGGTAGAGTGCCTCCTCATATGGATGGAGAAGTATCAACTGAGAGAGTTAAATGCTTTAGGAAGATTTTTTCTAATGAAGATGAGCGAATTAGAGCAAATGATGAATTTGCAAATTTTTCTTTGAAAAGTGGACCTTTTGCTGATCCTGATTCTATTGGAAGTATGTATGTTACAGATCCTAGGAAATGGTGGGCATGTTTTGGTTCTAATGAACCTATACTTCAAAGGTTGGCTTTTAAAGTGCTTGGACAACCTACTTTCTCCTCTTGTTGTGAAAGAAATTGGAGTATTTATTCCTTCATTCATTCATGCAGAAGGAATAAATTAACTCCAAAACGTGCAGAGGACTTGGTTTTTATCCATAATAATCTTCGTCTTTTGTCGAGAAACTCCTCCCAATATTATGATGAGAAGAAAAAATTGTGGGATGTTGGTGGTGATCAATTTGGGAGCATGGAAGATGTGGGAGTTCTTGAATTTGCCAACCTTTCATTAGATGAACCAGAGTTAAAGTCTGTTTTGTTTGATGAAAATGAAACTACAAGCATGGAGAAGGAGAATGAGAAAAACAGTGAAGTTGAGGAAATGTCATAAATTTTATTATCTTTTCTTTTTTAACATTTGAATGTGTTGTAGTTAATATTTATTTCTTATAAGTATGAAACTTCTAAATATGTATTTTTATGGTTGAATTAAAATATTGATTTGAACTTTATTTATTATTGAACATCTTTCATGATATATATATATATATATATCATGAAAGGGGGATGAGCTAACAGGGAATAAGTAATAATCTAGATCTTGAACAATATATAAATAATTAAAGAAATAAACAAAATGCACAAAGAAAGGAAATCTTCAGAAATGAAAATTAAACTTGTAAATTAAAGATTAAATATATATATCCTATAGGCGGCAGAGCCAGTTCGTTAAGAATATATATACTTAACAAAAAGAAAATTAAATTTGTAAATTTAAATATGAATATACATGTATATATTCAATAGGCGGCAGAGCCAGTCCGTTATGAACATATATACGTATATTTATGCAGATCAGGCGGTTGAACCAACCATATGCATGCTAAAGAAATAAATTTGAAACTTTGTAAAAGAAATTGAAGAAAACTTACTTCAAAATCTTATAAATTTTGTAAGATTTGTACAAAGGTTTTGGAGATGTAATTCCGGGTAGGACTTACAAAGGTTGCTCAGCACATGAGCTTCCTAAGATCTACTACAAGGAGATTCTGAGGTTTGTAGGTTTGTAGGTGAGGTAGAGGTAGGGCTAGATGGGAAGTGAATCGACCTTCTTGCTCCTTCTGAACCTCGGTGAGAACTCTTCTGGGACTTGAGAAGCTTGGGGATGGAGAAGCTTGGAGAGGCTTTGGCTCCTTTGTAAAAGCTCTGAAGTTCCAAAGAAAGCTCTTCCTTTGCCTTGGATGAATGCCTTCTTAAATAGAAGGGTCCAGGGGCAGCTTTGTAATTTTGGAAAGTTTGAACAGTGTCTGCCACTTGATGCCTTCACGTGTGAACAGTGATTTTTGTCTCCTTCACATGCGAACAGTAAAAAGTAAACAGTACAAGATATGACAGGTGAACAGTGTCCTGTCTGGTTTTGAAATAAAGTAAAAGAAAATAATTATAAAAGGAAAAGTAAAAGTGCAAAATTTTTTAAAAAGTAAAAAGCAAGATAGATAATTTTGCCGCCATAAATTTCTTTTGCCGGTCTTAATTTTTTCTTTTCTTTTCTTTTCTTTTCTTTTCTTTTCTTTCTTTTTTTTTTTTTTTTTTTTATGGAGTGGAGCTGGGACCACTCTTTTTACAACAGATTTTGTATTTGTGAAGAGGTACCACAACCTTCTTCATCATCATCTCCCAAGTCTATGATGGGTTCTGAGTCAGAATTGGCTGCAGATGAATTGGTTCTGTTTTGCAATAATTGTTCCATTATTGCAAAATATTCTTCATCATTTTTAGCTCCTGCTAATCTTGCCATAGCATGTGATCTTTGGGCCAAAAACAATTGATTTGAAAAGTTTTGTATAGGAGTTGGTGGCAAAAGGTTTTTTCCCTTAAGCCAGGTTTTTACTCCTTGGTTTGTAATTGTTTCTGGGATATTAAATGAATCCCACCATTTTACCTTGAACCTTCTGATGATCGTATTCAATCCATCTTGGGGTCGAAATTCAAAAAACCAGATAAGAACCCAAGGTAAAAAGAATTTTGAAGAGAACAAGAGAAGAGGAGGAAACCTTTTCTCTTTGGGTGAGGGTTTGTAATGGGTTTTGAAAAGGTTTAAACTCTCTGATATTTCGGGTGTAAGAATTTCAGGTAGTGCACCAAAATACTTCCACCACTGAGCAAACCATGAAGGGGTTTTGGAAGGATCAAATGTTTTTTGGAAATAGAACAGCTATGAATGACTATTCTTGTGATTTTGTATGAGAAAGGTATTGTACCATGCCTGTTGGTAATCCCAGTAATTGAAATGTTGGCAATGGTCAATCTTGTTTTGGAATGATAATGGGAAAATTTTTGGTTTTGTAAGGTCTTGTCCCCAATCAGAAGGATTAAGGATGTTTTGAATGTGGCAGGTTGAATAAGCCGGATCAGCATGATTTTCTTTTAGATAAAAATGTTTGAATTTTGTTGAGCCAGTAAATTCAAGTATTGCCTGATAGTAGGCTTGGGTTTTGGAAAGATCCCAAGGTTTGTAATACCATCCTTTTGTAAAGGCTTTTGAAATTGCCATAGAGGCATCTTGGTGTAAGAACTCATCCTCTATGATCAAAACATTTTGAAAATGGGTTTTTGTAATCCATTCCGAAGACTTCTTTTTTAATTTTGTTTGAGACAAAACTATTTGAGAAGAATTTGGTTGGGAAACATTGGTTTGAAAATCTATTTGTAAAATCTCATGGGCTTGAGAAATGTTTTGAAAAGTTTGAGAAAGGGTTTTTTGAGAGGAAGACTCTCCTTTCTCCTGGGTTTTGGAAATAGGTTTTGTAGATTTACCTTTCTGGGCCTGATTGGCCTGAGTTATGTTTTGTAGAGCCTGAAGAACTTCAGGAGATTTGGATAGTGATTCTATCCATTTTTGAATCTGACTATCTGTTTCTGGAGCCTGAGATTCAATAAATTTGTTTGATCTTCTTCTTCTGCTTCGACCATATCTGCCCAAGTTTGAATAGGTTTTGCAGAAGAGATGATAGGTTTTGTAGGGTTTGGTTTTGTAGAGGCTGAGGCTTCAGCCTTGGTATTTTTCTTTCTGGGCATTGGCATGTCTTGAAGAAATTCTCTGGTTAGAAAGTCTGGGATGGAATTTGTATCTCCTTTTATAAATTCTATTTCGAAATAAAAAATACTTAAAATTGCTTGCCATCGTGCAAAAATTTGTTTTGATGCAAGATTTTGAACATCTTTTTGCAAAACTTCTTTGGCTGATTTGCAATCAATTCTAAGTAAAAATTTTTGATTTAATAAATCACTTTGAAATTTTTGTATGCACATGACAATTGCAAGAATTTTTTTTTGATGGTAGAGTATTTCTTTTGACAATCATTCCAATGTGCAGAATGGAATTGAACTATTTGTTCTTTTCCGTTTTGAACTTGTTTTAAAATTCCACCATAACCTAACTCTGAGGCATCTGTCTCGACTACCTTAGGGACTAATGGATCTGCCAAATGCAGACAAGGAATGGTTTGGACCTGTTTTTTGATATGACGGATCACTTCAGTGTGATGATCTGTCCATGGAACAGGGTTTTTCTTTAACCTATCATGCAAGGGTTTTGCTAGACGGTTAATATTTGGATAAAAATCTAAGACATAATTCAGGCTACCTAAGAATCTCTGTAGCTGGGTTTTATCCAAGATTTTGTCAGGAAATTTGTTTGAAAATTCTAGACTTCTCTCTATTGGAGTAATGGTTCCTTGGGATATGTAATGACCTAGAAACCTAACTCTGGTTTGGAAAAGAGAAATCTTTGATTTTGAAATGGCAAGGCCATTTCGTTTTATAACAGAGAAGAATGTTCTTAAGTGTTTGAAGTGTTGTTCAATTGACTCCGAGAACACAAGAACATCATCTATGTAGACTATGCAAAATTTTGAATATGGATTGAAGATTTCATTCATAATTCTCTGGAATTCTGATGGGGCATTTTTCAGGCCAAAAGACATGACTTTCCACTCATACTGTCCAAAAGGAACTGTGAATGCGGTTTTGTATCTATCTTTTGGATCAATTTGTATTTGCCAAAATCCTGATTTCATATCAAATTTGGAAAACACAAATGCAGAATGAAGTTTTTGTAAAAGATCTTTTTTGTTTGGAATTGGATACCTGATCCATTTTAAAGCTTTATTCAAAGGTTTGTAATTAATTACTAATCTAGGAGTGCCTCTTTCTATTTCTGAATTTTTGTTTACATAAAAAGCTGCACAACTCCAAGGAGATCTAGATTCTGTAATTAATCCTTTTTTCTTCAATCCAAAATTTCTGAACGACAGTGTTGTTCTAGCTCAGCATTCATTTGGATTGGTCTGGCTTTTGTAGGTATCTGTTTTTCATTGAAATCATTTTCATATGGTAGATCTACCATATGTTGTTTTCGATTCCAAAAGGCGTTTGGTAAATCAGAACAAATTTCTCTTTCAATTTGGGTTTTGAAATCCGAAATTTTCTTTTTTACCAAATCATTTTGTAATTGTTTTTCAATTCTTGTTAAAGAAACATCTTGCTGCAAATACAACAAGTGTTGCCTTTTTTCCTCTATTAAAACATTAATCTCATTATTATAAATGGAACAAGCTTTTATAATATTGAGATTTCTTGTTTTTGGTTTTGTAACGAAAGGGAAAACAAGAGTTTGTTTTGTAGTTTTGAAGGAGATACTATCATCGTTAACCTTATAGGGAGTTATCAAGTTAATGAAAGGAGTCCCTAAGATTACACTATGATGAATATCTTGAACAATTACGAATGAGGTTTTGAAAAGAAAATCACCATTAGCTATGGAGGCTTCTGTCTTATAGCTAATAGCCATTTTTGAATTATTTGCAGCTGAAAGTTTTTCTGTGGTTTTTTCATAAAATTTCTTTGGTACAATTCCTTCTTTAATACAGTTCAAATCTGCTCCTGTATCAAATAAGGCAATTGTCTTAATTTTGAAATCTTTTGAAAAAACAATGGTAATTTGTATCAAATATTTTCTGGAGGTGATCTGATTAAGGATGAAAAGAAAATCTTCTGGAGATTTTTGAGTTACCAAACTATTTTCTTTATTTTTCTCAGATTCTTCCTGGGGTTTTGAAAACAAAAGCTGGATTGCTTTTGAGTCCTGTGCCTTTTTCTCCTTAAGCTGTTTAAGTTCATTCTTAGTGATTTTTATTTCTCTTTGGAGGCATTGGAAGGGAGGGTTTTGTAGTTTTTTCTGTTCTTCAGGAGTTTCTTCATGCTTTGAAACATCTAAGACTAATTCTTAATTTTTTAAAAGCATGTGAACATTTTTTGTATTTTCTTCAGATTCAATTTTAGAATCTAAATTGGATTTTTTAGACTCCTGGTTGGAGTTTGAAGAGGAAGTTGAAGAATTAGTACTCAAATTTTGAATGACTAGTTCTTCTTTTTGTAATGATTTATGATTGTTAGTGGATTCAGAGATTTTGAATTCACTTTCTATTTGTAATTCTGGAATTGATTTTGGAAGAGGTTTGTTTTGTAATGTAAAGGTTTTTTGGGGTTTTTGTTCCTTAAAAACCTGTTGTTTTGAATTCCTTTTAAGAGGAGTTTTGTTAATAACAGGATTAACAGACAGTTTTTCTTCTGCTTGTTTAGCAGATAGTTTTTCCTCTGCTTTCTTTAGAAGATCTTTTAGAGCTGCAATGAACTCTGATCGATTATCTTCTGGCTCCTGTTGTTTAGGTTTTGTAATTGGAGAAGGTTTTGAAACTGGAACTGATTTTTTGAAAGTTTTTGGAGTTTTTGAAAACGGATATGAAATGTTATGCTCTTTAGCATACATCTCAAACCAATCAAAGAAAAGAATATGAACTCTGTGTTGGTGTACAAAGTCATAATATTTCTTTTGAATTTCTTCCCTTCGACCAGTGAAATTTTTGAAAAACCATATTTGCTTTTTATGATTTTTAGGAGAATAAAAATCATCATGCAAATATTGTCATCTACTTCAAATTCTTTTTCAAGCACATTAAGTTCATGGTTTACATTTTACGTAATGGTGAAAAGGTAGGAGAAGTGAGTTGACTCTGTTTGGGTTTCATCCTGAGCAGGACTCGTTTGTAAATTTGTATAAACTGGATGTGGAACATTTGTAGAGTAATTCACGTTTTGTAAAGTGGATCTAGGTATTTACAGTAGAAAACCTAGAAGAGCTAGGTAAGTCTGAGGTAGAATACCTAGGCTGTATATTTTGTATTTCAACTGGTTTTGTAATAGGCAAACTAATGACAGAGGGTATACGAGATACTCTTCCTATGTCAACAGTACTGGACGTTGAGGAATCATCTGAAAACCTAAGGCTTCTGTTAAAGCTAAGGCTGACTCTTCCATCGTCATACTGGGTTTGGCTCAACTAATTTTGAAGATTCTGGTTCCACTGCACCTTCTAAAATCCATTCTTCTGGTAGGGTTATGTCCTTCCATTAGATAGATCTAGGGATTACAGTATTGGATTTTGTAAGATCAGTTTGTAAAAGCAAAGTTTCTCCTCTTTTGCTTTGAAACTTATGTTTTGTTGCAAAAGCAGAAATCATAGCTTTGTAATGAATTTTGCAAATCAGTGCAAGAGGAATAGATCCTTCAAGCATTTTGTAATTGTGAGTTTTGATTTGTAAAACAAGAGATTTTGTAATGTTACTGTCGTTTAACGAAACAGTAAAATTTGGATAGCAATCAAAAGATATTGGTCCATTGCACAGGCTAGACTCGACTGAACTAAGCAAGGAGTCCTGGAAGTTTATGAACCTAGTATCTCTAAGGACTGCTAGGATTGAGGTATTCAACCCTTCTTTTGTAAGCGGTTTAATTCCAATTTGGACTAAACCTATATGGATGTATTTGTATTGTTTTTCACGGTGTTTTTGTAAGGATTTTTGAGACAGAAGAGAAATCGTCTCAAAGGGTTTTGTAATCTGAAGATCTCTCTCTTCAGTTTTGATTGTGAAATCAGTTTTGAAAAAATTGAGTTTTGTAGTCTGATAGATTTGATCCTTTTGTACTTTTGGAATTTCCCAATTATCTATACATTTTTCAAAATTTTCGATTATTATTTCTTCACTATTAACTATTTTTCTCGACTCGGAGGACGAGGTAGAAGAGTTTGAAGAAGAAAGCATCCTCTGAGAAAATTGGATTCATACTTAAAGAATTTTACTGAGTTGATCTTTTGAGTTAAGTGAGGTAACCGCACTGGAATCAACGCCTAAAACGCCCTCTCTGCTAAACACGGGACTTACAACCCAGGCCTATTTACACCTCTAAAGAAGCTGTCTTATCACCTTAAGATCATCTTACCAACCTCTCAAAATGTTTAAATGTGAATCCGAACCTTAAATAGAACCTTTTCCCCCCCAGGCTCTGATACCAAGGGGACCCAAAGATCGAAAGGAGGATGAGCTAACAGGGAAGAAGTAATAATCTAGATCTTGAACAATATATAAATAATTAAAGAAATAAACAAAATGCACAAAGAAAGGAAATCTTAAGAAATGAAAATTAAAGATTAAATATATATATATTCTATAGGCGGCAGAGCCAGTCCGTTAAGAATATATATACTTAACAAAGATAAAAATTAAATTTGTAATTTAAATATGAATATACATGTATATACTCAATAGGCGGCAGAGCCAGTCCGTTATGAATATATATACGTATATTTATGCAGATCAGGCGGTTGAACCGACCATATGCATGCTAAAGAAGGAAATTTGTAATTTTGTAAGAAAAGAATTGAAGAAAAACTTACTTCAAAACTTTATAAAATTTGTAAGATTTGTACAAAGGTTCTTCTTTTTGTAATGATTTATGATTGTCAGTGGATTCAGAGATTTTGAATTCACTTTCCATTTGTAATTCTGGAATTGGATTTGGAAGAGGTTTGTTTTGTAATGTAAAGGTTTTTTGGGGTTTTTGTTCCTTAAAAACCTGTTGTTTTGAATTCCTTTTAAGAGGAGTTTTGTTAATAACAGGATTAACAGACAGTTTTTCTTCTGCTTGTTTAGCAGATAGTTTTTCCTCTGCTTTCTTTAGAAGATCTTTTAGAGCTGCAATGAACTCTGATCGATTATCTTCTAGCTCCTGTTGTTTAGGTTTTGTAATTGGAGAAGGTTTTGAAATTGGAACTGATTTTTTTGAAAGTTTTTGGAGTTTTTGAAAACGGATATGAAATGTTATGCTCTTTAGCATACATCTCAAACCAATCAAAGAAAAGAATATGAACTCTGTGTTAGTGTACAAAGTCATAATATTTCTTTTGAATTTCTTCCCTTCGACCAGTGAAATTTTTGAAAAACCATATTTGCTTTTTATGATTTTTAGGAGAATAAAAATCATCATGCAAATATTGTCTGTCTACTTCAAATTCTTTTTCAAGCACATTAAGTTCATGGTTCATTTGAACCAGAAAAGCTAGCTTGTCCAGTCAAGGCCCATAATTATTATTATCCTTTCGGACCACGTTGGGCATCCCAGGCATCCACTCTCCAACCCCTCTCCCACCGTGTGAGTTGAGAGGCCCCGGGTAGGGGCCCACATGGGCCCCATCCGGGGGGCATTATACACCACCAAGGTCTCTTGAGTTGGATATTACTAACCCCTCCAAGATTCGAACTCAGGACCTGGGGTAGCTTACCGTGGCTCTGATACCATTTGAACCAGAAAAGCTAGCTTGTCCAGTCAAGGCCCATAATTATTATTATCCTTTCGGACCACGTTGGGCTGATACCAAGGAGACCCAAAAGATCGAAAGGGGGATGAGCTAACAGGGAAGAAGTAATAATCTAGATCTTGAACAATATATAAATAATTATAGAAATAAACAAAATGCACAAAGAAAGGAAATCTTCAGAAATGAAAATTAAACTTGTAAATTAAAGATTAAATATATATATCCTATAGGCGGCAGAGCCAGTCCGTTAAGAATATATATACTTAACAAAAAGAAAATTAAATTTGTAAATTTAAATATGAATATACATGTATATATTCAATAGGCGGCAGAGCCAGTCCGTTATGAACATATATACGTATATTTATGCAGATCAGGCGGTTGAACCGACCATATGCATGCTAAAGAAATAAATTTGAAACTTTGTAAAAGAAATTGAAGAAAACTTACTTCAAAATCTTATAAATTTTGTAAGATTTGTACAAAGGTTTTGGAGATGTAATTCCGGGTAGGACTTACAAAGGTTGCTCAGCACATGAGCTTCCTAAGATCTACTACAAGGAAGTTACAGGGTTTGTAGGTTTGTAGGTGAGGTAGAGGTAGGGCTAGATGGGAAGTGAATCGACCTTCTTGCTCCTTCTGAACCTCGGTGAGAACTCTTCTGGGACTTGAGAAGCTTGGGGATGGAGAAGCTTGGAGAGGCTTTGGCTCCTTTGTAAAAGCTCTGAAGTTCCAAAGAAAGCTCTTGGTTTGCCTTGGATGAATGCCTCCTTAAATAGAAGGGTCGAGCGACTTTGTAATTTTGGAAAGTTTGAGCGATTATACGCCACTTGATGTCTTCACGTGTGAGCAGTGATTCTTGTCTCCTTCACATGCGAATAGTAAAAGTGAAGCGATTACAAGATATGACAATTGAAACGATTGTCTGGTTTTGAAATAAAGTAAAAGAAAACAAAGTAAAATGATTACAAAAAGAAAAGTAAAAGTAAAAATGAAGAGAAAGCAAGATAGATAATTTTGCCGCCATAAATTTCTTTTGCCGATCTTTTCTTTTTCTTTTTCTTTTTTTTTTATTTATTTATTTTTTTTTTATCGGAGTGGAGCTTGGACCACTCGTGTTAGCCTTCCAACATGTTTTGTAGGTTATGCCATGTTTCCTCATCATCACTTGTTTCGTCATCGGACGAGACAGAAGATAGGTCGTAGTAGTTTTCATATTGAACCATGTAATTTTCATCTGGGTTTCAATGTGAAAGGGTTTTAGATTCGCAAATGTTCGTAATGAGCGAATATCAGAGAATATGTACTGTATGGACTAGTATATACTCGGATATCTATATTTTACTTGATTGTCAGCATCGTCTTTGCTCGCCATTTGTTGAGTTGGGCGAAATAATCTTCATGATTGCATGGCCAATCGGAAGATGATAGAGAGGAGGAAGTTTTGTATCGGTAGAAGTAATGGATTGCTTGTTGGAGCTCTCCATTTGCTAATATACGGAGGTGTTGAAATTATTTGTCAGTGGACTGGTTTCTGGAGTAATAATAGTCTTCTGACTTCTTGAAGGACTCTATTTCTCAAAAACCTTATCATTTCACAATCAGATTTTGTAACTCGAACTCCAGCTAACATACCCCATTTGAATAGTTCTTGGGCGTCTAGATCTGGGTACGGACATCGAGTGGTTTTGAAGTGGGAATCTTTGAAATCTAAAATTTGTGTTCACAATTTGGATAGCACAGTCATTTGGTTGTGACGGTCCTGAGTCTGATGAAAACGGGGTTTTGAGTAGTACTCCCATTCCCATGACCATCCATTTTGACCTTCTGATTGCTTTTTGTAAAGTTGAGACCTTTTTGGAAAACATCCAGCTGTTCTTTGATTCTGGACTGGATGATATTTTGTAGGATCTGCTCGCGGATCTCTTGAGAAGACCGTTGAGAACTTGTTGCTGAATTTCTTGAAAGACAACGGGTTTGGAAATGTGCTAAGGACCTATTGGCACCAAGTGAAGCAAAGAGGACTTCCTTTGTGGTGATAATTTTCACATTGACCGATGGGGCCAATGGTAATTTTACACTAGAATCCGGTGGGGATCCTAGGCCTTGATCCTTCGCATTTGAATTTTTACACTAGAATCCAGTGGGGATCCTAGGCCTTCAAATTCCTGTTTTTGTAATTCAAGGTGATGATTTTGGTTAGAAGTGAATGGATCTGATGGACTAATTCTGGATGTAATGGATTTGTATAAAATTTGGTTTTGTAAAAACTCAATGAATGATTGAGCTACCATGATATGATCCTCATGATATTTAATTCTACTAAGGAGGTCAGCCACATAATTATTAGCTTCTTCAAACTCAACACAAAGTGCATTGAGAGCTGAAACTCCCAATCGTTTGTTTTGTATTAGAGTCCAAAGATTATCTAATAAACATTGGTGCCTCTCTGAGGGAACATATGCAGTTCTGGCTACATTAATTCTGAATTTCTGAGCAGGAGTTTTGGATAGGACTATTGGTCCAAAATGAACTAAATCTCCATTGTTGGGTGATTACATCATCTGCAAAAACTCATGAGGTTAGTTTGTAATAGCGATAATCAAATTGATTTTTGAAAACAAGCTTGTTTAAAAAGAATTTTGTTTTTTGTAAATGCGGTCTTGTTTCCTGTTCCAAAACATTTATTTGATTATCAAAAATGGAATAAGCCTTTATGATATTCAAATTCTCTGTTTTGGGTTTTTCAACAAAAGGGAAAACAAGATTTTGATTTTTTGTTTTAAAAGAAATACTATCATAGTTGACTTTGTAGGGAGTAATCAAATTGATGAAAGGAGTCCCTAAAATGACACTATGACTAATATCTTTTATTAAAACAAATGAAGTTTGTAAAAGAAGATTTGAACTGGCTATTGAAGCCTCTGTTTTGTAATTAATTTTGATTTTGGAATTGTTTGCAGCTGAAAGATTTTCAGTAGTTTTTTCTTGGAATTTTTCTGGAACAATGCCGTCTTTAATATAATTTATATACACTTTGTATCAAATAAGGCAATTGTATCGATCCTGAAATCTTTTGAAAAAACTATCGAAATTCTTATCAAATATTTTCTGAAAGAAATCTCATTAAGAATGAAGAGAAAATCCTTTGTAGGTTTTTCAAGACTTTGAATTTCTAAAGTATTTTCTTCATCTTCTTTTTCGACTTCTTCATTGATTTGTTTTGAAAGTAATATTTGAAGTGTTTCTGAGTCCTGTGCCTGTTTTTCCTTAAGCTCGTTAAGTTCAATCTTAACAGCTGTTATTTCTTCCTAGAGGCTTTGGACTGAAACAGTTGGTTATTTTGAAGTCTTCTTTCTACCCAATATGGCCGTAAGGTCATATGTGTTTTTTGAAACAGAAGGCAGAATAGAAGGTTTTTGTATTGGTTGTTCTTCAAAGGTTTTTAAAAGTTTTCCTAAAAATTCCTGTTGTAGTTGAGAATCTTCAACCTGTGTAAGGATTTCTAAGAGTAACTTCTGGTCTTTTGAAAGAACATTGATTTTCAATTTTGGTTTTGTAAACAGTTCATTTTCAGAATCTGAACTGGATGATGAACTTGTGATTAATTCATCAATTTGTAATCCTTCTTCTGTGGGTTCAGAATTACTGGACTCACCTTCAGTTTCAATCAAAAGAGCAGTTATCTTATTAATAACTTCTTCTTCTAATTGCAACTCATGAAGTTTTTTATTTAATTTGCAAAAATTTGCAGTGTGGCCTTTGTTACCACATTTGTAACAAGTCCAATTTTTGAACTTTGTTTTGGATTGAGGACTAGGTTTGCTAGTCTTTTTTGAAGGTTTTTTGTAATAGGAATCTTTTTCTGGTTTTGAAGAGTTTTTGTATTTTTGGGATGATTTTTGTAAGGTTTTACACTACAACTTCCTCCTGATGGAGTAGGGTTTTGGTTCCTATTTCAAATTGTTTGCAGAAAGATCCTAACTCTTGTGAGTTTTCTAATGTCTCATTTCAAATGTTTTTGTAATTTCAAATCCTGACAGATTTTTAAACCTTCTTTTTTAGTGAGACTGACTAGTTCACCATAGGTTAATTTTTCATACGGGATTTGATTTCCAAATGCTTCCTTAATTTTATTCCTAACCTTTTCTCCTAAAAGGATCGGAAGTCCAGCAAGGAATTTTTCTTTCCAAAAGGGATGACTAGAATCTTCTCTAAGCATTACCCTAGTAAGGAAAGTGGTTTTGTAATACTGAAAATCACTCAGTTTTTTGCATCTAAGATTTGAAAGGAGTTCGGCATTTTTATCCTTAAGATGAGATGGGTCACCTACGAAGTGTAAGGAGATTGTCACTATCAAGGTGGCTACTGCATCAGGGATTGGTTGTCCTAACTCATCAAGAATTGGGACACCATCTTCTTGGGTTTGTATGGATTCTAGAATCTCATATTTTTGTAGGTTCGTGAGATGATAATCCCACCATCCTTTGAGCTGTCCTGAGAATCCTGCAATGAGGAGTTCAACAATAGCTCATGCAGGGTTCGATTTGGGTTTTGTAAGCATTTCTTTGCCATGGTCATTTGCTGGAGCAAATTCAAGATGTTGTATTCAGACATACCATCTATGTTCCATTCATAGACAGTAGAGGCATTGAATTTAGACTGGGTCAGGATTTCAGATCTATTTTCTATGCCTAAGTCTGGAGCTGTTATTGGAAGGGGTGTTGCTACCCGCGGCCAATAAAGTCTATTGATTTGTAAGGGTTTTGAAGACTGAATTTCTTCAGTTTGGATGGGCTGGTTTTCTTGGCTTTGGATATCTGAATCTGAATCTTCCTCAATTATATTGACACTCCTTTGGGAAGTTTGAGGTGTTTCAGGTGCTACTGGAGTAGAAGTCGAAGCTTCTAGCCTAGTTTTCATATCTCTCAAAGCCTGAATGAACTCAGAATTGTTGTTGTTTTGTAAATCTTTTTGACTGTTTTTGGAAACTTGGAATGGTTTGAAAATTGGGTTTTTCAATTTTGTATCCCATTCGTTTCAACTTGGGAAATCAGAAATGCTGGTTTTGTTCCATTTTTGTAATTGCTTACCAATGGTATGCAAATGGGCATTTGTAAAGTTATTCTCAGAAACAATGTTTTTATATTCACGTAATCACTTTCATTTGGAATTTTGTAAGGGGTCGCTTCTCGCTTGTTCCAAGTGGGAATTTTTACTATCCTAAGAGGAGGATGTTGGTGTATTTTTCTACCATCCAAATTTCCCATTCAGAACTTTGTTTCTAATAAGAATGTGATTATGACAGTTTTCTTTCTGTTTGCTTAGCAGACAATTTTTCTTCTGCTTGTTTAGCAGACAGTTTTTCTTCTGCTTTCTTTAGAAGATCTTTTAGAGCTGCAATGAACTCTGATCGATTATCTTCTGGCTCCTTTTGTTTAGGTTTTGTAATTGGAGAAGGTTTTGAAACTGGAACTGATTTTTTGAAAGTTTTTGGAATTTTTGAAAACGGATATGAAATGTTGTGCTCTTTAGCATACATCTCAAACCAATCAAAGAAAAGAATATGAACTCTGTGTTGGTGTACAAAGTCATAATATTTCTTTTGAATTTCTTCCCTTCGACCAGTGAAATTTTTGAAAAACCATACTTGCTTTTTATGATTTTTAGGAGAATAAAATTCATCATGCAAATATTGTCTGTCTACTTCAAATTCTTTTTCAAGCACATTAAGTTAATGGTTTACATTTTCTGTAATGGCTGAAAAGGTAGGAGAAGTAGGTTCTGACTCTGTTTGGGTTTCATCCTGAACAGACTCGTTTTGTAAATTTGTATAAACTGGGTGTGGAACATTTGTAGAGTAATTCACGTTTTGTAAAGTGGATCTAGGTATTTCTGGAGTAGAAAACCTAGAAGAGCTAGGTAAATCTGAGGTAGAATACCTAGGCTGTATATTTTGTATTTCAATTGGTTTTGTAATAGGCAAACTAATGACAGAAGGTATACGAGACACTCTTCCGATGTCAACAGTACTGGATGTTGAGGAATCATCTGAAAATCTAAGGCTTCTGTTAAAGCTAAGGCTGACTCTTCCATCGTCATACTGGGTTACTTGCCTAAGTTGAACGTTTGGCTCAACTAATTTTGAAGATTCTGGTTCCACTGCACCTTCTAAAATCCATTCTTCTGGTATGGTCTCCTTGGTATCAGAGCCTGGGGGGGAAAAGGTTCTATTTAAGGTTCGGATTCACATTTAAACATTTTGAGAGGTTGGTAAGATGATCTTAAGGTGATAAGACAGCTTCTTTAGAGGTGTAAATAGGCCTGGGTTGTAAGTCCCGTGTTTAGCCGAGAGGGCGTTTTAGGGCAGTGATTCCTGGTGCGGTTACCTCACTTAACTCAAAAGATCAACCTGGTAAAATTCTTTAAGTATGAATCCAATTTTCTGTAGGACAGTTTCTTCTTCAAACTCTTCTACCTCGTCCTCCGAGTCGAGAAAGATAGTTAGTAGTGAAGAAATAGTAATCGAAAATTTTGAAAAATATATAGATAATTGGAAAATTCCAAAAGTACAAAAGGATCAGATCTATCAGTCTACAAAACTCAATTTTTTCAAAACTGATTTCACAATCAAAACTGAAGAGAGGGATCTTCAGATTACAAAACCTTTTGAGACAATTTCTCTTCTGTCTCAAAAATCCTTACAAAAACACCGTGAAAAGCAATACAAATACATCCACATAGGTTTAGTCCAAGTTGGAATTAAACCACTTACAAAAGAGGGGTTGAACACCTCAATCCTAGCAGTTCTTAGAGATACTAGGTTCATAAACTTCCAAGACTCCTTGCTTAGTTCAGTCGAGTCTAGTTTATGCAGTGGACCAATATCTTTTGATTGCTATCCAAATTTTACTGTTTCCTTAAGTGACAGTAACATTACAAAATCTCTTGTTTTACAAATCAAAACTCACAATTACAAAATGCTTGAAGGATCTATTCCTCTTGCACTGATTTACAAAATTCATTACAAAGCTATGGTTTCTGCTTTTGCTACAAAACATAAGTTTCAAAGTAAAAGAGGAGAAACTTTGCTTTTACAAACTGATCTTACAAAATCCAACACTGTAATCCCTAGATCTATCCAGTGGAAGGACATAACCCTACCAGAAGAATGGATCTTAGAAGGTGCAGTAGAACCGGAATCTTCAAAAATAGTTGAGCCAAACGTTCAACTTAGGCAAGTAACCCAGTATGACGATGGAAGAGTCAGCCTTAGCTTTAACAGAAGCCTTAGGTTTTCAGATGATTCCTCAACATCCAGTACTGTTGACATAGGAAGAGTGTCTCGTATACCTTCTGTCATTAGTTTGCCTATTACAAAACCAATTGAAATACAAAATATACAGCCCAGGTATTCTATCTAAGACTTACCTAGCTCTTCTAGGTTTTCTACTTCAGAAATACCTAGATCCACTTTACAAAACGTAAATTACTCTACAAATGTTCCACATCCAGTTTATACAAATTTACAAAACGAGTCTGTTCAGGATGAAACCCAAACAGAGTCAGAACCTACTTCTCCTACCTTTTCAGCCATTACAGAAAATGTAAACCATGAACTAAATGTGCTTGAAAAAGAATTTGAAGTAGACAGACAATATTTGCATGATGATTTTTATTCTCCTAAAAATCATAAAAAGCAAATATGGTTTTTCAAAAATTTCACTGGTCGAAGGGAAGAAATTCAAAAGAAATATTATGACTTTGTACACCAACACAGAGTTCATATTCTTTTCTTTGATTGGTTTGAGATGTATGCTAAAGAGCATAACATTTCATTTCCGTTTTCCAAAACTCCAAAAACTTTCAAAAAATCAGTTCCAATTACAAAACCTTCTCCAGTTACAAAACCTTCTCAAATTACAAAACCTAAACAACAGGAGCCAGAAGATAATCAATCTGAGTTCATTGCAGCTCTAAAAGATCTTCTAAGGAAAGCAGAAGAAAAACTATCTGCTAAACAAACAGAAGAAAAACTGTCTGTTAACCCTGTTACTATTAAGAATTCAAAACAAAAGGTTTTAAAGGAACAAAACCCTCAAAAAACCTTTGAATTACAAAAGAAACCCCTTTCAAAATCAATCCTAATTGTCTCAGAATCACATCAAGTTAGAAACAAAGTTCCTGAATGGGAAATTTCAGATGGTAGAAAAATACAGTCTGAACATCCTCCTCTTAGGATAGTTAAAATTCCCCACTTGGAACAAACAGTAGAAGCAGCCCCTTACAAAATTCCAAATGAAAGTGATTCTGTGAACATAAAAAACATTGTTTTACAGAATAACTTTACAAATGCCCATTTGCATACCATTGGTAAGCAATTACAAAAAATGGAACAAAACCAACAGGCTACAGTTTCCCAAGTTGAAACAAAGCCGGATACAAAATTAAAAAACCCAATTTTCAAACCATTCCAAGTTTCAAAAAATAGTCAAAAAGATTTACAAAATAACAACAATTCTGAGTTCATTCAGGCTTTGAGAGACATGAAGACTAGGCTAGAAGCTTCGACTTCTACTCCAGTAGCACCTGAAACACCTCAAACTTCCGAAAGGAGTGTCAATATAATTGAGGAAGATTCAGATTCAGATGTCCAAAGCCAGGAAAACCAGCCCATCTAAACTGAAGAAATTCAGTCTTCAAAACCCTTACAAATCAATAGACTTTATTGGCCGCGGGTAACAACACCCCTTCCAATAACAGCTCCAGACTTAGGCATAGAAAATAAATCAAATCGACCAGTCTAAATTCAATGCCTCTAATGTCTATGAATGGAACATAGATGGTATGTCTGAATACAACATCTTGAATTTGCTCCAAAGAAATGACCATGGCGACAAATGCTTACAAAACCCAAACTGGAACCCAGCAGAGCTATTCTTTGAACTCCTCATTGCAGGATTCTCAGGACAGCTCAAAGGATGGTGGGATTATCATCTCACGAACCTACAAAAATCTGAGATTCTAGAATCCATACAAACCCAAGAAGACGGTGTCCCAATTCTTGATGAGTTAGGACAACCAATCCTAGATGCAGTAGCCACCTTGATAGTGACAATCTCCTTACACTTCGTAGGTGACCCATCTCATCTTAAGGATAAAAATGCCGAACTCCTTTCAAATCTTAGATGCAAAAAACTGAGTGATTTTCAGTATTACAAAACCACTTTCCTTACTAGGGTAATGCTTAGAGAAGATTCTAGTCACCCTTTGGAAAGAGAAATTCCTTGCTGGACTTCCAATCCTTTTAGGAGAAAAGGTTAGGAATAAAATTAAGGAAGCATTTGGAAATCAAATCCCGTATGATAAATTAACCTATGGTGAACTAGTCAGTCTCACTCAAAAAGAAGGTTTAAAAATCTGTCAGGATTTGAAATTACAAAAACATTTAAAATGGGAAATGAGAAAAACTCACCAAGAGTTAGGATCTTTCTGCAAACAATTTGAAATAGGAACCAAAAATCATACTCCAGACTGTGGAGGAAGTTGTAGCAGAAAACCTTACAAAAAATCATCCCAAAAATACAAAAACTCTACAAAACCAGAAAAGGATTCCTATTACAAAAACCCTTCAAAAAAGACTAGCAAACCTAGTCCTCAATCCAAAACAAAGTTCAAAAATTGGACTTGCTACAAATGTGGTAACAAAGGTCACACTGCAAATTTTTGGAAGTTAAACAAGAAACTTCATGAGTTGCAATTAGAAGAAGAAGTTATTAATAAAATAACTGCTCTTTTAATTGAAACCGAATGTGAGTCCAGTAAGTCTGAACCCACAGAAGAAGGATTACAAATTGATGAATTAATCACAAGTTCAGATTCTGAAACAGAAAATGAACTGTTTACAAAATCAAAATTGAAAATCAATGTTCTTTCAAAAGACCAGAAGTTACTCTTAGAAATCCTTACACAGGTTGAAGATTCTCAACTACAACAGGAATTTTTAGGAAAACTTTTAAAAACCTTTGAAGAACAACCAATACAAAAACCTTCTATTCTGCCCTCTGTTGCGAAAAACACATATGACCTTACGGCCATATTGGGTAGAAAGAAAACTTCAAAACAATCAACTGTTTCAGTCCAAAGCCTCCAGGAAGAAATAAAAGTTATTAAGGTTAAGCTTAATGAACTTAAAGAAAAACAGGCACAGGACTTAGAAACACTTCAAAAATTACTTTCAAAACAAATCAATGAAGAAATCGAAGAAGAAAATGAAGAACATACTTTAGAAATTCAAAGTCTTGAAAAACCTACAAAGGATTTTCTCTTCATTCTTAATGAGATTTCTTTCAGAAAATATTTGATTAGAATTTCGATAGTTTTTTCAAAAGATTTCAGGATCGATACAATTGCCTTATTTGATATAGGTGCAGATATAAATTGTATTAAAGACGGCATTGTTCCAGAAAAATTCCAAGAAAAAACTACTGAAAATCTTTCAGCTGCAAACAATTCCAAAATCAAAATCAAATACAAAACAGAGGCTTCAATAGCTAGTTCAAATCTTCTTCTACAAACTTCATTTGTTTTAATAAAAGATATCAGTCATAGTGTCATTTTAGGGACTCCTTTCATTAATTTGATTACTCCCTACAAAGTTAACTATGATAGTATTTCTTTTAAAACAAAAAATCAAAATCTTGTTTTTCCTTTTGTTGAAAAACCCAAAACAGAGAATTTGAATATCATAAAGGCTTATTCCATTTTTGATAATCAAACAAATGTTTTGGAACAGAAAACAAGACCGCATTTACAAAAAACACGATTCTTTTTAAACAAGCTTGTTTTCAAAAATCAATTTGATTACTGCTTATTACAAACTAACCCTCATGAGTTTTTGCAGATGACAGAATCACCCAACAATGGAGATTTAGTCCATTTTGGACCAATAATCCTCTCCAAAACTCCTGCCGTAAATTCGAATTAATGTAGCGAATCGCATATGTTCCCTCAGAGAGGCACCAATGTTTATTAGATAATCTTTGGACTCTAATACAAAACAAACGATTGGGAGTTTCAGCTCTCAATGCACTTTGTGTTGAGTTTGAAGAAGCTAATAATTATGTGGCTGACCTCCTTAGCAGAATTAAATATCATGAGGATCATATCATGGTAGCTCAATCATTCATTGAGTTTTTACAAAACCAAATTTTATACAAATCCATTACATCCAGAATTAGTCCATCAGATCCATCCACTTCTAACCAAAATCATCACATTGAATTACAAAAACAGGAATTTGAAGGCCTATGATCCCCACTGGATTCTAGTGTAAAAATTCAAAGGCGAAGGACTGAAAGCCTAGGATCCCCACTGGATTCTAGTGTAAAATTACCATTGGCCCCACTGGTCAATGTGAAAAATTATCACCACAGTGAAGTCCTCTTTGCTTCACTTGGTGCCAATAGGTCCTTAGCACATTTCCAAACCCGTTGTCTTTCGAAGAAATTCAGGCAACAAGTTCTCAACGGTCTTCCTCAAGAGATCCGCGAGCAGATCCTACAAAATATCATCCAGTCTAGAATCAAAGAACAGCTGGATGTTTTCCAAAAAGGTCTCAACTTTACAAAAAGCAATCAGCAAGGTCAAAATGGATGGTCATGGGAATGGGAGTACTACTCAAAACCCGTTTTCATCAGACTCAGGACCGTCACAACTGCGACCTGTGCTATCCAAATTGTGAACACAGCTTAGATTTCAGCATTCCCTGCTTCAAAACCACTCAGATGTCTGGTACTCGGTATCTAGACGCCCGAGAACTATTCAAATGGGGTATGTTAGCTGGAGTTCGAGTTACAAAATCTGATTGTGAAATGATAAGGTTTTTGGGAAATAGAGTCCTTCAAGAAGTTAGAAGACTATTATTACTCCAGAAACCAGTCAACTTACAAATAATTTCAACACCTCCAGAAGTATTAGCAAATGGAGAGCTCCAACAAGCAATCCATTACTTCTACCTGGATACAAAACTTCCTCCTCTCTATCATCTTCCAGATTGGCCATGCAATCATGAAGATTATTTCATCCAACTCAACAAATGGCGAGCAAAGACGATGCGTTGACAATCAAGTAAAATATAGATATCCAGAGTATATACTAGTCCATACAGGTACATATTCTCGGATATTCGTTCATTACGAACATTTGCCGAATCCAAAACCCTTTCACATTGAAACCCAGTATGAAAATTACATGGTTCAATATGAAAGCTACTACGACTTATCTTCTGTCTCGTCCGATGACGAAACAAGTGATGATGAGGAAACATGGCACAACCTACAAAATATGTTGGAAGGCTAACACGAGTGGTCCAAGCTCCACTCCATAAAAAAAAAAAAAGAAGAAGAAAAGAAAAGAAAAGAAAAGAAAAAGAAAAGAAAAAGAAAAATTTAAGACCGGCAAAAGAAATTTATGGCGGCAAAATTATCTATCTTGCTTTTTACTTTTTAAAATTTTGCACTTTTACTTTTCTTTTTGTAATCATTTTACTTTGTTTTCTTTTACTTTATTTCAAAACCAGACAGGACACTGTTCACCTGTCATATCTTGTACTGTTCACTTTTTACTGTTCACACGTGAAGGCATCAAGTGGCGCATAATCGCTCAAACTTTCCAAAATTACAAAGCTGCCCCTGGACCCTTCTATTTAAGGAGCCATTCATCCAAGGCAAAAAAAGAGCTTTCTTTGGAACTTCAGAGCTTTTACAAAGGAGCCAAAGCCTCTCCAAGCTTCTCCATCCCCAAGCTTCTCAAGTCCCAGAAGAGTTCTCACCGAGGTTCAGAAGGAGCAAGAAGGTCGATTCACTTCCCATCTAGCCCTACCTCTACCTCACCTACAAACCTACAAACCCTGTAACTTCCTTGTAGTAGATCTTAGGAAGCTCATGTGCTGAGCAACCTTTGTAAGTCCTACCCGGAATTACATCTCCAAAACCTTTGTACAAATCTTATAAAATTTATAAGATTTTGAAGTAAGTTTTCTTCAATTTCTTTTACAAAGTTTCAAATTTATTTCTTTAGCATGCATATGGTCGGTTCAACCGCCTGATCTGCATAAATATACGTATATATGTTCATAACGGACTGGCTCTGCCGCCTATTGAATATATACATGTATATTCATATTTAAATTTACAAATTTAATTTTCTTTTGTTAAGTATATATATTCTTAACTGATCTGCTCACTTTATAGGATATATATATTTAATCTTTAATTTACAAGTTTAATTTTCATTTCTGAAGATTTCCTTTCTTTGTGCATTTTGTTTATTTCTTTAATTATTTATATATTGTTCAAGATCTAGATTATTACTTCTTCCCTGTTAGCTCATCCCCCTTTCGATCCTTGGGTCTCCTTGGTATCAGAGCCTGGGGGGGAAAAGGTTCTATTTAAGGTTCGGATTCACATTTAAACATTTTGAGAGGTTAGTAAGATGATCTTAAGGTGATAAGACAGCTTCTTTAGAGGTGTAAATAGGCCTGGGTTGTAAGTCCCGTGTTTAGCTGAGAGGGCATTTTAGGGCAGTGATTCCTGGTGCGGTTACCTCACTTAACTCAAAAGATCAACCTGGTAAAATTCTTTAAGTATGAATCCAATTTTCTCAGAGGATGCTTTCTTCTTCAAACTCTTCTACCTCGTCCTCCGAGTCGAGAAAGATAGTTAATAGTGAAGAAATGATAATCGAAAATTTTGAAAAATGTATAGATAATTGGGAAATTCCAAAAGTACAAAAGGATCAGATCTATCAGACTACAAAACTCAATTTTTTCAAAACTGATTTCACAATCAAAACTGAAGAAAGAGGTCTTCAGATTACAAAACCCTTTGAGACGATTTCCCTTCTGTCTCAAAAATCTTTACAAAAACACCGTGAAAAACAATACAAATACATCCACATAGGTTTAGTCCAAATTGGAATTAAACCACTTACAAAAGAAGGGTTGAACACCTCAATCCTAGCAGTCCTTAGAGATACTAGGTTCATAAACTTCCAGGACTCCTTGCTTAGTTCAATGAGTCTAGCTTTGTGCAATGGACCAATATCTTTTGATTGCTATCCAAATTTTACTGTTTCCTTAAGTGACAGTAACATTACAAAATCTCTTGTTTTACAAATCAAAACTCACAATTACAAAGCTATGATTTCTGCTTTTGCAACAAAACATAAGTTTCAAAGCAAAAGAGGAGAAACTTTGCTTTTACAAACTGATCTTACAAAATCCAATACTGTAATCCCTAGATCTATCCAATGGAAGGACATAACCCTACCAGAAGAATGGATTTTAGAAGGTGCAGTGGAACCAGAATCTTCAAAATTAGTTGAGCCAAATGTTCAACTTAGGCAAGTAACCCAGTATGACGATGGAAGAGTCAGCCTTAGCTTTAACAGAAGCCTTAGGTTTTCAGATGATTCCTCAACAACCAGTACTGTTGACATAGGAAGAGTGTCTCGTATACCTTCTGTCATTAGTTTGCCTATTACAAAACCAATTGAAATACAAAATATTCAGCCTAGGTATTCTACCTCAGATTTACCTAGCTCTTCTAGGTTTTCTACTTCAGAAATACCTAGATCCACTTTACAAAATGTAAATTACTCTACAAATGTTCCACATCCAGTTTATACAAATTTACAAAACGAGTCTGTTCAGGATGAAACCCAAACAGAGTCAGAACCTACTTCTCTTACCTTTTCAGCCATTACAGAAAATGTAAACCATGAACTTAATGTGCTTGAAAAAGAATTTGAAGTAGACAGACAATATTTGCATGATGATTTTTATTCTCCTAAAAATCATAAAAAGCAAATATGGTTTTTCAAAAATTTCACTGGTCGAAGGGAAGAAATTCAAAAGAAATATTATGACTTTGTACACCAACACAAGGTTCATATTCTTTTCTTTGATTGGTTTGAGATGTATGCTAAAGAGCATAACATTTCATATCCATTTTCAAAAACTCCAAAAACTTTCAAAAAACCAGTTCCAATTTCAAAACCTTCTCAAATTACAAAACCTAAACAACAGGAGCCAGAAGATAATCAATCTGAGTTCATTGCAGCTCTAAAAGATCTTCTAAGGAAAGCAGAAGAAAAACTATCTGCTAAACAAAGTAAGAAAAAGCATCATTAACCTCAAGTATCGTTAAGAATTCAAAACAAAAGGTTTTAAAGGAACAAAACCCTCAAAAAAACCTTTGAATTACAAAAGAAACCCCTTTCAAAATCAATCCTAATTGTCTCAGAAATCACATCTTGTTAGAAACAAAGTTCCTGAATGGGAAATTTCAGATGGTAGAAAAATACAGTCTGAACATCCTCCTCTTAGGATAGTAAAAATTCCCCACTTGGAACAAACAGTAGAAGCAGCCCCTTACAAAATTCAAAAAGAAAGTGATTCTGTGAACATAAAAAACATTGTTTTACAGAATAACTTTACAAATGCCCATTTGCATACCATTGGTAAGCAATTACAAAAAATGGAACAAAATCAACAGGCTACAGTTTCCCAAGTTGAAACAAAGCCGGATACAAAATTGAAAAACCCAATTTTCAAACCATTCCAAGTTTCAAAAAATAGTCAAAAAGATTTACAAAATAACAACAATTCTGAGTTCATTCAGGCTTTGAGAGACATGAAGACTAGGCTAGAAGCTTCGACTTCTACTCCAGTAGCACCTGAAACACCTCAAACTTCCCAAAGGAGTGTCAATATAATTGAGGAAGATTCAGATTCAGATGTCCAAAGCCAGGAAAACCAGCCCATCCAAACTGAAGAAATTCAGTCTTCAAAACCCTTACAAATCAACAGACTTTATTGGCCGCGGGTAACAACACCCCTTCCAATAACAGCTCCAGACTTAGGCATAGAAAATAGATCTGAAATCCTAACCCAGTCTAAATTCAATGCCTCTACTGTCTATGAATGGAACATAGATGGTATGTCTGAATACAACATCTTGAATTTGCTCCAAAGAATGACCATGGCAAGAAATGCTTACAAAACCCAAACGAACCCAGACAGAGCTATTGCTGAACTCCTCATTGCAGGATTCTCAGGGCAGCTCAAAGGATGGTGGGATTATCATCTCACGAACCTACAAAAATCTGAGATTCTAGAATCCATACAAACTCAAGAAGATGGCGTGCCAATTCTTGATGAGTTAGGCCAACCAATCCCAGATGCAGTAGCCACCTTGATAGTGACAATCTCCTTACACTTCGTAGGTGACCCATCTCATCTTAAGGATAAAAATGCCGAACTCCTTTCAAACCTTAGATGCAAAAAGCGAGTGATTTTCAGATTACAAAACCACTTTCCTTACTAGGGTAATGCTTAGAGAAGATTCTAGTCACCTTTGGAAAGAAAAATTCCTTGGACTTCCGATCCTTTTAGGAGAAAAGGTTAGGAATAAAATTAAGGAAGCCTTTGGAAATCAAATCCGGTATGATAAATTAACCTATGGTGAACTAGTCTCTCACTCAAAAGAAGGTTTAAAAATCTGTCAGGATTTGAAATTACAAAAACATTTGAAATGGGAAATGAGAAAAACTCGTCAAGAGTTAGGATCTTTCTGCAAACAATTTGAAATAGGAACCAAAAACCCTACTCCAGACTGTGGTGGAAGTTGTAGCAGAAAACCTTACAAAAAATCATCCCAAAAATACAAAAACTCTTCAAAACCAGAAAAAGATTCCTATTACAAAAAACCTTCAAAAAAGACTAGCAAACCTAGTCCTCAATCCAAAACAAAGTTCAAAAATTGGACTTGTTACAAATGTGGTAACAAAGGCCACACTGCAAATTTTTGCAAATTAAACAAAAAACTTCATGAGTTGCAATTAGAAGAAGAAGTTATTAATAAGATAACTGCTCTTTTGATTGAAATCAAGGTGAGTCGATGAATTGCAACCCACGTAAGAAGGATTACAAATTGATGAATTAATTACAAGTTCATCATCCAGTTCAGATTCTGAAAATGAACTGTTTACAAAACCAGAATTGAAAATTAATGTTCTTTCAAAAGACCAGAAGTTACTCTTAGAAATCCTTACACAGGTTGAAGATTCTCAACTACAAAAGGAATTTTTAGGAAAACTTTTAAAAACCTTTGAAGAACAACCAATACAAAAACCTTCTATTCTGCCTTCTGTTTCAAAAAACACATATGACCTTACGGCCATATTGGGTAGAAAGAAGACTTCAAAACAACCAACTGTTTCAGTCCAAAGCCTCCAGGAAGAAATAACAGCTGTTAAGATTGAACTTAACGAGCTTAAGGAAAAACAGGCACAGGACTCAGAAACACTTCAAATATTACTTTCAAAACAAATCAATGAAGAAGTCGAAAAAGAAGATGAAGAAAATACTTTAGAAATTCAAAGTCTTGAAAAACCTACAAAGGATTTTCTCTTCAATCTTAATGAGATTTCTTTCAGAAAATATTTGATAAGAATTTCGATAGTTTTTTCAAAAGATTTCAGGATCGATACAATTGCCTTATTTGATACAGGTGCAGATATAAATTGTATTAAAGACGGCATTGTTCCAGAAAAATTCCAAGAAAAAACTACTGAAAATCTTTCAGCTGCAAACAATTCCAAAATCAAAATTAATTACAAAACAGAGGCTTCAATAGCCAGTTCAAATCTTCTTTTACAAACTTCATTTGTTTTAATAAAAGATATTAGTCATAGTGTCATTTTAGGGACTCCTTTCATCAATTTGATTACTCCCTACAAAGTCAACTATGATAGTATTTCTTTTAAAACAAAAAATCAAAATCTTGTTTTTCCTTTTGTTGAAAAACCCAAAACAGAGAATTTGAATATCATAAAGGCTTATTCCATTTTTGATAATCAAATAAATGTTTTGGAACAGGAAACAAGACCGCATTTACAAAAAACACGATTCTTTTTAAACAAGCTTGTTTTCAAAAATCAATTTGATTACTGCTTATTACAAACTAACCCTCATGAGTTTTTGCAGATGACAATCACCCAAAAATGGAGATTTAGTCCATTTTGGACCAATAATCCTCTCCAAAACTCCCGCCGTAAATTAATTAATGTAGCCGAATCGCATATGTTCCCTCAGAGAGGCACCAATGTTTATTAGATAATCTTTGGACTCTAATACAAAACAAACGATTGGGAGTTTCAGCTCTCAAAGCACTTTGTGTTGAGTTTGAAGAAGCTAATAATTATGTGGCTGACCTCCTTAGCAGAATTAAATATCATGAGGATCATATCATGGTAGCTCAATCATTCATTGAGTTTTTACAAAACCAAATTTTATACAAATCCATTACATACAGAATTAGTCCATCAGATCCATCCACTTCTAACCAAAATCATCACCTTGAATTACAAAAACAGGAATTTGAAGGCCTAGGATCCCCACCGATTCTAGTGTAAAAATTCAAAGAAAGGATCAAGGCCTAGGATCCCCACTGGATTCTAGTGTAAAATTACCATTGGCCCCCATGGTCAATGTGAAAATTATCACCACGGTGAAGTCCTCTTTGCTTCACTTGGTGCCATAGGTCCTTAGCACATTTCCAAACCCGTTGTCTTCGAAGAAATTCAGCAACAAGTTCTCAACGGTCTTCCTCAAGAGATCTGCGGCGGATCCTACAAAATATCATCCATCCGAATCAAAGAACGGTGGATGTTTTCCAAAAGGTCTCAACTTTACAAAAAGCAATCAAGAAGGTCAAAATGGATGGTCATGGGAATGGGAGTACTACTCAAAACCCGTTTTCATCGCACTCAGGACCGTCACAACTGCGACCTGTGTTATCCAAATTGTGAACACGGCTTAGATTTCGATTCCCACTTCAAAACCACTCAGATGTCTGGTACCCGGTATCTAGACGCCCGAGAACTATTCAAATGGGGTATGTTAGCTGGAGTTCGAGTTACAAAATCTGATTGTGAAATGATAAGGTTTTTGGGAAATAGAGTCCTTCAAGAAGTCAGAAGACTATTATTACTCCAGAAACCAGTCAACTTACAAATAATTTCAACACCTCCAGAAGTATTAGCAAATGGAGAGCTCCAACAAGCAATCCATTACTTCTACCTGGATACAAAACTTCCTCCTCTCTATCATCTTCCAGATTGGCCATGCAATCATGAAGATTATTTCGTCCAACTCAACAAATGGCGAGCAAAGACAGTAGTTGACAACTGGCAAAAATATAGATATCCAGAGTATATACTAGTCCATACAGGTACATATTCTCGGATATTCGTTCATTACGAACATTTGCCGAATCCAAAACCCTTTCACATTGAAACCCAGTATGAAAATTACATGGTTCAATATGAAAGCTACTACGACCTATCTTCTGTCTCGTCCGATGACGAAACAAGTGATGATGAGGAAACATGGCAAAACCTACAAAACATGTTGGAAGGCTAACACGAGTGGTCCAAGCTCCACTCCGATAAAAAAAAAAAAAAAAAGAAAAAGAAAAAGAAAAAGAAAAGACCGGCAAAAGAAATTTATGGCGGCAAAATTATCTATCTTGCTTTCTCTTCATTTTTACTTTTACTTTTCTTTTTGTAATCATTTTACTTTGTTTTCTTTTACTTTATTTCAAAACCAGACAGGACACTGTTCACCTGTCATATCTTGTACTGTTCACTTTTTACTATTCGCATGTGAAGGAGACAAGAATCACTGTTCACACGTGAAGACATCAAGTGGCAGACACTGTTCAAACTTTCCAAAATTACAAAGCTGCCCCTGGACCCTTCTATTTAAGGAGGCATTCATCCAAGGCAAACAAAGAGCTTTCTTTGGAACTTCAGAGCTTTTACAAAGGAGCCAAAGCCTCTCCAAGCTTCTCCATCCCCAAGCTTCTCAAGTCCCAGAAGAGTTCTCACCGAGGTTCAGAAGGAGCAAGAAGGTCGATTCACTTCCCATCTAGCCCTACCTCTACCTCACCTACAAACCTACAAACCCTGTAACTTCCTTGTAGTAGATCTTAGGAAGCTCATGTGCTGAGCAACCTTTGTAAGTCCTACCCGGAATTACATCTCCAAAACCTTTGTACAAATCTTACAAAATTTATAAGATTTTGAAGTAAGTTTTCTTCAATTTCTTTTACAAAATTTCAAATTTATTTCTTTAGCATGCATATGGTCGGTTCAACCGCCTGATCTGCATAAATATACGTATATATGTTCATAACGGACTGGCTCTGCCGCCTATTGAATATATACATGTATATTCATATTTAAATTTACAAATTTAATTTTCTTTTTGTTAAGTATATATATATTCTTAACGGACTGGCTCTGCTGCCTATAGGATATATATATTTAATCTTTAATTTACAAGTTTAATTTTCATTTCTGAAGATTTCCTTTCTTTGTGCATTTTGTTTATTTCTTTAATTATTTATATATTGTTCAAGATCTAGATTATTGCTTCTTCCCTGTTAGCTCATCCCCCTTTCGATCTTTGGGTCTCCTTGGTATCAGAGCCAAGGAGACCCAAAGATCGAAAGGGGGATGAGCTAACAGGGAAAAAGCAATAATCTAGATCTTGAACAATATATAAATAACTAAAGAAATAAACAAAATGCACAAAGAAAGGAAATCTTCAGAAATGAAAATTAAAGATTAAATATATATATATATATATATATATATTTTATAGGCGGCAGAGCCAGTCCGTTAAGAATATATATACTTAACAAAGATAAAAATTAAATTTGTAATTTAAATATGAATATACATGTATATACTCAATAGGCGGCAGAGCCAGTCCGTTATGAATATATATACGTATATTTATGCAGATCAGGCGGTTGAACCGACCATATGCATGCTAAAGAAATAAATTTGAAACTTTGTAAAAGAAATTGAAGAAAACTTACTTCAAAATCTTATAAATTTTGTAAGATTTGTACAAAGGTTTTGGAGATGTAATTTCGGGTAGGACTTACAAAGGTTGCTCAGCACATGAGCTTCCTAAGATCTACTACAAGGAAGTTACAGGGTTTGTAGGTTTGTAAGTGAGGTAGAGGTAGGGCTAGATGGGAAGTGAATCGACCTTCTTGCTCCTTCTGAACCTCGGCGAGAACTCTCTAGGACTTGAGAAGCTTGGGGATGGAGAAGCTTGGAGAGGCTTTGGCTCCTTTGTAAAAGCTCTGAAGTTCCAAAGAAAGCTCTTGGTTTGCCTTGGATGAATGCCTCCTTAAATAGAAGGGTCCAGGGGCAGCTTTGTAATTTTGGAAAGTTTGAACAGTGTCTGCCACTTGATGCCTTCACGTGTGAACAGTGATTCTTGTCTCCTTCACATGCGAACAGTAAAAAGTGAACGATAAGATATGACAGAACAAAGGTCCTGTCTGGTTTTGAAATAAAGTAAAAGAAAACAAAGTAAAATGATTACAAAAAGAAAAGTGCAAAATTTTAAAAAGTAAAAATGAAGAGAAAGTAAGATAGATAATTTTGCCGCCATAAATTTCTTTTGCCGGTCTTTTTTTTTTTTTTTTTTTTTTTTTTATGGAGTGGAGCTGGGACCACTCTTTTTACAACAGATTTTGTATTTGTGAAGAGGTACCACAACCTTCTTCATCATCATCTCCCAAGTCTATGATGGGTTCTGAGTCAGAATTGGCTGCAGATGAATTGGTTCTGTTTTGCAATAATTGTTCCATTATTGCAAAATATTCTTCATCATTTTTAGCTCCTGCTAATCTTGCCATAGCATGTGATCTTTGGGCCAAAAACAATTGATTTGAAAAGTTTTGTATAGGAGTTTGTGGTAAAAGGTTTTTTCCCTTAAGCCAGGTTTTTACTCCTTGGTTTGTAATTGTTTCTGGGATATTAAATGAATCCCACCATTTTACCTTGAACCTTCTGATGATTGTATTTAGTCCATCTTGGGGTCGAAATTCAAAGAACCAGATAAGAACCCAAGGTAAAAAGAATTTTGAAGAGAACAAGAGAAGAGGAGGAAACCTTTTCTCTTTGGGTGAGGGTTTGTAATGGGTTTTGAAAAGGTTTAAACTTTCTGATATTTCTGGTGTAAGAATTTCAGGTAGTGCACCAAAATACTTCCACCATTGAGCAAACCATGAAGGGGTTTTGGAAGGATCAAATGTTTTTTGGAAATAGAACAGCAATGAATGGCTATTCTTGTGATTTTGTATGAGAAAGGTATTGTACCATGCCTGTTGGTAATCCCAGTAATTGAAATGTTGGCAATGGTCAATCTTATTTTGGAATGATAATGGGAAAATTTTTGGTTTTGTAAGGTCTTGTCCCCAATCAGAAGGATTAAGGATGTTTTGAATGTGGCAGGTTGAATAAGTCGGATCAGCATGATTTTCTTTTAGATAAAAATGTTTAAATTTTGCTGAGCCAGTAAATTCAAGTATTGCCTGATAGTAGGCTTGGGTTTTGGAAAGATCCCAAGGTTTGTAATACCATCCTTTTGTAAAGGCTTTTGAAATTGCCATAGAGGCATCTTGGTGTAAGAACTCATCCTCTATGATCAAAACATTTTGAAAATGGGTTTTTGTAATCCATTCCGAAGACTTCTTTTTTAATTTTGTTTGAGACAAAACTATTTGAGAAGAATTTCGTTGGGAAACATTAGTTTGAAAATCTATTTGTAAAATCTCATGGGCTTGAGAAATGTTTTGAAAATTTTGAGAAAGGGTTTTTTGAGAGGAAGACTCTCCTTTCTCCTGGTTTTTGGAAATAGGTTTTGTAGATTTACCTTTCTGGGCCTGATTGGCCTGAGTTATGTTTTGTAGAGCCTGAAGAACTTCAGGAGATTTGGACAGTGATTCTATGCATTTTTGAATCTGGCTGCCTGTTTCTGGAGCCTGAGATTCAATAAATTTTGTTTGATCTTCTTCTTCTGCTTCGACCATTTCTGCCCAAGTTTGAATAGGTTTTGCAGAAGAGATGATAGGTTTTGTAGGGTTTGGTTTTGTAGAGGCTGAGGCTTCAGCCCTGGTATTTTTCTTTCTGGGCATTGGCCTGTCTTGAAGAAATTCTCTGGTTAGAAAGTCTGGGATGGAATTTGTATCTCCTTTTATAAATTCAATTTCAAAATCAAAAATACTTAAAATTGCTTGCCATCGTGCAAAAATTTGTTTTGATGCAAGATTTTGAACATCTTTTTGCAAAACTTCTTTGGCTGATTTGTAATCAATTCTAAGTAAAAATTTTTGATTTAATAAATCACTTTGAAATTTTTGTATGCACATGACAATTGCAAGAATCTCTTTTTTGATGGTAGAGTATTTCTTTTGACAATCATTCCAATGTGCAGAATGGAATTGAACTATTTGTTCTTTTCTGTTTTGAACTTGTTTTAAAATTCCACCATAACCTAACTCTGAGGCATCTATCTCGACTACCTTAGGGGCTAATGGATCTGCCAAATGCAGACAAGGAATGGTTTGGACCTGTTTTTTGATATGACGGATCATTTCAGTGTGATGATCTGTCTATGGAACAGGGTTTTTCTTTAACCTATCATGCAAGGGTTTTGCTAGACGGTTAATATTTGGACAAAAATCTAAGACATAATTCAAGCTACCTAAGAATCTCTGTAGCTGGGTTTTATCTAAGATTTTGTCAGGAAATTTGTTTGAAAATTCTAGACTTCTCTCTATTGGAGTAATGGTTCCTTGGGATATGTAATGACATAGAAACCTAACTCTGGTTTGGAAAAGAGAAATCTTTGATTTTGAAACGGCAAGGCCATTTCGTTTTGTAACAGAGAAGAATGTTCTTAAGTGTTTGAAGTGTTGTTCAATTGACTCCGAGAACACAAGAACATCATCTATGTAGACTATGCAAAATTTTGAATATGGATTGAAGATTTCATTCATAATTCTCTGGAATTCTGATGGGGCATTTTTCAGGCCAAAAGGCATGACTTTCCACTCATACTGTCCAAAAGGAACTGTGAATGCGGTTTTGTATCTATCTTTTGGATCAATTTGTATTTGCCAAAATCCTGATTTCATATCAAATTTGGAAAACACAAATGCAGAATGAAGTTTTTGTAAAAGATCTTTTTTGTTTGGAATTGGATACCTGATCCATTTCAAAGCTTTATTCAAAGGTTTGTAATTAATTACTAATCTAGGAGTGCCTCTTTCTATTTCTGAATTTTTGTTCACATAAAAAGCTGCACAACTCCAAGGAGATCTAGATTCTGTAATTAATCCTTTTTTCTTTAAATCTAAAATTTCTGAACGACAGTGTTGTTCTAGTTCAGCATTCATTTGGATTGGTCTGGCTTTTGTAGGTATCTGTTTTTCATTGAAATCATTTTCATACGGTAAATCTACCATATGTTGTTTTCGGTTCCAAAAGGCGTTCGGTAAATCAGAAAAAATTTCTCTTTCAATTTGGGTTTTGAAATCCGAAATTTTCTTTTTTACCAAATCATTTTGTAATTGTTTTTCAATTCTTGTTAAAGAAACATCTTGCTGTAAATACAACAAGTGTTGCCTTTTTCCCTTTATTAAAACATTAATCTCATTATTATAAATGGAACAAGCTTTTATAATATTGAGATTTCTTGTTTTTGGTTTTGTAACGAAAGGGAAAACAAGAGTTTGTTTTGTAGTTTTGAAGGAGATACTATCATCGTTAACCTTATAGGGAGTTATCAAGTTAATGAAAGGAGTCCCTAAGATTACACTATGATGAATATCTTGAACAATTACGAATGAGGTTTTGAAAAGAAAATCACCATTAGCTATGGAGGCTTCTGTCTTATAGCTAATAGCCATTTTTGAATTATTTGCAGCTGAAAGTTTTTCTGTGGTTTTTTCATAAAATTTCTTTGGAACAATTCCTTCTTTAATACAGTTCAAATCTGCTCCTGTATCAAATAAGGCAATTGTATTGATTTTGAAATCTTTTGAAAAAACAATGGTAATTTGTATCAAATATTTTCTGGAGGTGATCTGATTAAGGATGAAAAGAAAATCTTCTGGAGGTTTTTGAGTTTCCAAACTATTTTCTTTATTTTTCTCAGATTCTTCCTGGGGTTTTGAAAACAAAAGTTGGATTGCTTTTGAGTCCTGTGCCTTTTTTTCTTTAAGCTGTTTAAGCTCATTCTTGGTGATTTTTATTTCTCTTTGTAGGCATTGGACTGGAGGGTTTTGTAGTTTTTTCTGATCTTCAGGAGTTTCTTCATGCTTTAAAACATCTAAGACTAATTCTTATTTTTTTAAAAGCATGTGAACATTTTTTGCATTTTCTTCAGATTCAAATTTAGAATCTGAATTGGAAGAATTATTAACTAATCCATCTTTTTGTAAATTCGCGTTTTCTTCAGACTCCTGGTTGGAGTTTGAAGAGGAAGTTGAAAAATTAGTACTCAAATTTTGAATGACTAATTCTTCTTTTTGTAATGATTTATCAGTGGATTCAGAGATTTTGAATTCACTTTCAATTTGTAATTCTGGGATTGATTTTGAAAGGGGTTTCTTTTGTAATTCAAAGGTTTTTTGAGGGTTTTGTTCCTTTAAAACCTTTTGTTTTGAATTTTTAACAGTAGCAGGGTTAACAGACAGTTTTTCTTCTGTTTGTTTAGCAGATAGTTTTTCTTCTGCTTTCCTTAGAAGATCTTTTAGAGCTGCAATGAACTCTGATCGATTATCTTCTGGCTCCTGTTGTTTAGGTTTTGTAATTGGAGAAGGTTTTGAAACTGGAACTGATTTTTTGAAAGTTTTTGGAGTTTTTGAAAACGGATATGAAATGTTATGCTCTTTAGCATACATCTCAAACCAATCAAAGAAAAGAATATGAACTCTGTGTTGGTGTACAAAGTCATAATATTTCTTTTGAATTTCTTCCCTTCGACCAGTGAAATTTTTGAAAAACCATATTTGCTTTTTATGATTTTTAGGAGAATAAAAATCATCATGCAAATATTGTCTGTCTACTTCAAATTCTTTTTCAAGCACATTTAGTTCATGGTTTACATTTTCTGTAATGGCTGAAAAGGTAGGAGAAGTAGGTTCTGACTCTGTTTGGGTTTCATCCTGAACAGACTCGTTTTGTAAATTTGTATAAACTGGATGTGGAACATTTGTAGAGTAATTTACGTTTTGTAAAGTGGATCTAGGTATTTCTGAAGTAGAAAACCTAGAAGAGCTAGGTAAGTCTGAGGTAGAATACCTAGGCTGTATATTTTGTATTTCAATTGGTTTTGTAATAGGCAAACTAATGACAGAAGGTATACGAGACACTCTTCCTATGTCAACAGTACTGGATGTTGAGGAATCATCTGAAAACCTAAGGCTTCTGTTAAAGCTAAGGCTGACTCTTCCATCGTCATACTGGGTTACTTGCCTAAGTTGAACATTTGGCTCAACTAATTTTGAAGATTCTGGTTCCACTGCACCTTCTAAAATCCATTCTTCTGGTAGGGTTATGTCCTTCCATTGGATAGATCTAGGGATTACAGTATTGGATTTTGTAAGATCAGTTTGTAAAAGCAAAGTTTCTCCTCTTTTGCTTTGAAACTTATGTTTTGTTGCAAAAGCAGAAATCATAGCTTTGTAATGAATTTTGTAAATCAGTGCAAGAGGAATAGATCCTTCAAGCATTTTGTAATTGTGAGTTTTGATTTGTAAAACAAGGGATTTTGTAATGTTATTGTCGTTTAACGAAACAGTAAAATTTGGATAGCAATCAAAAGATATTGGTCCATTGCACAGGCTAGACTCGACTGAACTAAGCAAGGAGTCCTGGAAGTTTAGGAACCTAGTATCTCTAAGGACTGCTAGGATTGAGGTGTTCAACCCTTCTTTTGTAAGCGGTTTAATTCCAACTTGGACTAAACCTATATGGATGTATTTGTATTGTTTTTCACGGTGTTTTTGTAAGGATTTTTGAGACAGAAGAGAAATCGTCTCAAAGGGTTTTGTAATATGAAGATCTCTCTCTTCAGTTTTGATTGTGAAATCAGTTTTGAAAAAATTGAGTTTTGTAGTCTGATAGATTTGATCTTTTTGTACTTTTGGAATTTCCCAATTATCTATATATTTTTCAAAATTTTCGATTACTATTTCTTCACTATTAACTATCTTTCTCGACTCGGAGGACGAGGTAGAAGAGTTTGAAGAAGAAAGCATCTCTGAGAAAATTGGATTCATACTTAAAGAATTTTACCAGTTGATCTTTTGAGTTAAGTGAGGTAACCGCACCAGAATCATCGCCTAAAACGCCCTCTCGGCTAAACACGGGACTTACAACCCAGGCCTATTTACACCTCTAAAGAAGCTGTCTTATCACCTTAAGATCATCTTACCAACCTATCAAAATGTTTAAATGTGAATCCGAACCTTAAATAGAACCTTTTCCCCCCCAGGCTCTGATACCAAGGCTCTGATACCATTTGAACCAGAAAAGCTAGCTTGTCCAGTCAAGGCCCATAATTATTATTATCCTTTCGGACCACGTTGGGCATCCCAGGCATCCACTCTCCAACCCCTCTCCCACCGTGTGAGTTGAGAGGCCCCGGGTAGGGGCCCACATGGGCCCCATCCGGGGGGCATTATACACCACCAAGGTCTCTTGAGTTGGATATTACTAACCCCTCCAAGATTCGAACTCAGGACCTGGGGTAGCTTACCGTGGCTCTGATACCAAGGAGACCCAAAGATCGAAAGGGGGATGAGCTAACAGGGAAGAAGTAATAATCTAGATCTTGAACAATATATAAATAATTAAAGAAATAAACAAAATGCACAAAGAAAGGAAATCTTCAGAAATGAAAATTAAACTTGTAAATTAAAGATTAAATATATATATCCTATAGGCGGTAGAGCCAGTCCGTTAAGAATATATATACTTAACAAAAGAAAATTAAATTTGTAAATTTAAATATGAATATACATGTATGTATTCAATAGGCGGCAAAGCCAGTCCGTTATGAACATATATACGTATATTTATGCAGATCGAAATTGACCGACCATATGAATGCTAAAGAAATAAATTTGAAACTTTGTAAAAGAAATTGAAGAAAACTTACTTCAAAATCTTATAAATTTTGTAAGATTTGTACAAAGGTTTTGGAGATGTAATTCTGGGTAGGACTTACAAAGGTTGCTCAGCACATGAGCTTCCTAAGATCTACTACAAGGAAGTTACAGGGTTTGTAGGTTTGTAGGTGAGGTAGAGGTAGGGCTAGATGGGAAGTGAATCGACCTTCTTGCTCCTTCTGAACCTCGGTGAGAACTCTTCTGGGACTTGAGAAGCTTGGGGATGGAGAAGCTTAGAGAGGCTTTGGCTCCTTTGTAAAAGCTCTGAAGTTCCAAAGAAAGCTCTTCTGTTGCCTTGGATGAATGCCTCCTTAAATAGAAGGGTCCAGGGGCAGCTTTGTAATTTTGGAAAGTTTGAACAGTGTCTGCCACTTGATGCCTTCACGTGTGAACAGTAAAAAGTGAACAGTACAAGATATGACAGGTGAACAGTGTCCTGTCTGGTTTTGAAATAAAGTAAAAGAAAACAAAGTAAAATGATTACAAAAAGAAAAGTAAAAGTGCAAAATTTTAAAAAGTAAAAAGCAAGATAGATAATTTTGCCGCCATAAATTTCTTTTGCCGGTCTTAAATTTTTCTTTTTCTTTTCTTTTTCTTTTCTTTTCTTTTCTTTTCTTTTCTTTTTTTTTTTTTTTTTTTTTTTTTATGGAGTGGAGCTTGGACCACTCGTGTTAGCCTTCCAACATATTTTGTAGGTTGTGCCATGTTTCCTCATCATCACTTGTTTCGTCATCGGACGAGACAGAAGATAAGTCGTAGTAGCTTTCATATTGAACCATGTAATTTTCATACTGGGTTTCAATGTGAAAGGGTTTTGGATTCGGCAAATGTTCGTAATGAACGAATATCCGAGAATATGTACCTGTATGGACTAGTATATACTCTGGATATCTATATTTTTGCCAGTTGTCAACGACTGTCTTTGCTCGCCATTTGTTGAGTTGGACGAAATAATCTTCATGATTGCATGGCCAATCTGGAAGATGATAGAGAGGAGGAAGTTTTGTATCCAGGTAGAAGTAATGGATTGCTTGTTGGAGCTCTCCATTTGCTAATACTTCTGGAGGTGTTGAAATTATTTGTAAGTTGACTGGTTTCTGGAGTAATAATAGTCTTCTGACTTCTTGAAGGACTCTATTTCCCAAAAACCTTATCATTTCACAATCAGATTTTGTAACTCGAACTCCAGCTAACATACCCCATTTGAATAGTTCTCGGGCGTCTAGATACCGGGTACCAGACATCTGAGTGGTTTTGAAGCGGGGAATGCTGAAATCTAAGCTGTGTTCACAATTTGGATAGCACAGAGGTCGCAGGTTGTGACGGTCCTGAGTGCAGTGAAAACGGGGTTTTGAGTAGTACTCCCATTCCCATGACCATCCATTTTGACCTTGCTGATTGCTTTTTGTAAAGTTGAGACCTTTTTGGAAAACATCCAGCTGTTCTTTGATTCTGGACTGGATGATATTTTGTAGGATCTGCTCGCGGATCTCTTGAGGAAGACCGTTGAGAACTTGTTGCCTGAATTTCTTCGAAAGACAACGGGTTTGGAAATGTGCTAAGGACCTATTGGCACCAAGTGAAGCAAAGAGGACTTCACTGTGGTGATAATTTTTCACATTGACCAGTGGGGCCAATGGTAATTTTACACTAGAATCCAGTGGGGATCCTAGGCCTTTAGTCCTTCGCCTTTGAATTTTTACACTAGAATCCAGTGGGGATCCTAGGCCTTCAAATTCCTGTTTTTGTAATTCAAGGTGATGATTTTGGTTAGAAGTGGATGGATCTGATGGACTAATTCTGGATGTAATGGATTTGTATAAAATTTGGTTTTGTAAAAACTCAATGAATGATTGAGCTACCATGATATGATCCTCATGATATTTAATTCTGCTAAGGAGGTCAGCCACATAATTATTAGCTTCTTCAAACTCAACATAAAGTGCATTGAGAGCTGAAACTCCCAATCGTTTATTTTGTATTAGAGTCCAAAGATTATCTAATAAACATTGGTGCCTCTCTGAGGGAACATATGCAGTTCTGGCTACATTAATTTTGAATTTCTGAGCAGGAGTTTTGGAGAGGATTATTGGTCCAAAATGGACTAAATCTCCATTGTTGGGTGATTCTGTCATCTGCAAAAACTCATGAGGGTTAGTTTGTAATAAGCAGTAATCAAATTGATTTTTGAAAACAAGCTTGTTTAAAAAGAATCGTGTTTTTTGTAAATGCGGTCTTGTTTCCTGTTCCAAAACATTTATTTGATTATCAAAAATGGAATAAGCCTTTATGATATTCAAATTCTCTGTTTTGGGTTTTTCAACAAAAGGAAAAACAAGATTTTGATTTTTTGTTTTAAAAGAAATACTATCATAGTTAACTTTGTAGGGAGTAATCAAATTAATGAAAGGAGTCCCTAAAATGACACTATGACTGATATCTTTTATTAAAACAAATGAAGTTTGTAGAAGAAGATTTGAACTAGCTATTGAAGCCTCTGTTTTGTATTTGATTTTGATTTTGGAATTGTTTGCAGCTGAAAGATTTTTAGTAGTTTTTTCTTGGAATTTTTCTGGAACAATGCCGTCTTTAATACAATTTATATATGCACCTGTATCAAATAAGGCAATTGTATCGATCCTGAAATCTTTTGAAAAAACTATTGAAATTCTAATCAAATATTTTCTGAAAGAAATCTCATTAAGAATGAAGAGAAAATCCTTTGTAGGTTTTTCAAGACTTTGAATTTCTAAAGTATGTTCTTCATTTTCTTCTTCGATTTCTTCATTGATTTGTTTTAAAAGTAATTTTTGAAGTGTTTCTGAGTCCTGTGCCTGTTTTTCTTTAAGTTCATTAAGCTCAACCTTAACAACTTCTATTTCTTCCTGGAGGCTTTGGACTGAAACAGTTGATTGTTTTGAAGTTTTCTTTCTACCCAATATGGCCGTTTTTGCAACAGAGGGCAGAATAGAAGGTTTTTGTATTGGTTGTTCTTCAAAGGTTTTTAAAAGTTTTCCTAAAAATTCCTGTTGTAGTTGAGAATCTTCAACCTGTGTAAGGATTTCTAAGAGTAACTTCTGGTCTTTTGAAAGAACATTGATTTTCAATTTTGATTTTGTAAACAGTTCATTTTCTGTTTCAGAATCTGAACTTGTGATTAATTCATCAATTTGTAATCCTTCTTCTGTGGGTTCAGAGTTACTGGACTCACATTCGGTTTCAATTAAAAGAGCAGTTATTTTATTAATAACTTCTTCTTCTAATTGCAACTCATGAAGTTTCTTGTTTAACTTGCAAAAATTTGCAGTGTGACCTTTGTTACCACATTTGTAGCAAGTCCAATTTTTGAACTTTGTTTTGGATTGAGGACTAGGTTTGCTAGTCTTTTTTGAAGGTTTTTTGTAATAGGAATCCTTTTCTGGTTTTGTAGAGTTTTTGTATTTTTGGGATGATTTTTTGTAAGGTTTTCTGCTACAACTTCCTCCACAGTCTGGAGTAGGATTTTTGGTTCCTATTTCAAATTGTTTGCAGAAAGATCCTAACTCTTGGCGAGTTTTTCTCATTTCCCATTTTAAATGTTTTTGTAATTTCAAATCCTGACAGATTTTTAAACCTTCTTTTTGAGTGAGACTGACTAGTTCACCATAGGTTAATTTATCATACGGGATTTGATTTCCAAATGCTTCCTTAATTTTATTCCTAACCTTTTCTCCTAAAAGGATTGGAAGTCCAGCAAGGAATTTCTCTTTCCAAAAGGGCTGACTAGAATCTTCTCTAAGCATTACCCTAGTAAGGAAAGTGGTTTTGTAATACTGAAAATCACTCAGTTTTTTGCATCTAAGATTTGAAAGGAGTTCGGCATTTTTATCCTTAAGATGAGATGGGTCACCTACGAAGTGTAAGGAGATTGTCACTATCAAGGTGGCTACTGCATCTGGGATTGGTTGTCCTAACTCATCAAGAATTGGGACACCATCTTCTTGGGTTTGTATGGATTCTAGAATCTCAGATTTTTGTAGGTTCGTGAGATGATAATCCCACCATCCTTTGAGCTGTCCTGAGAATCCTGCAATGAGGAGTTCAGCAATAGCTGCATGCAGGGTTCAGTTTGGGTTTTGTAAGCATTTGTTGCCATGGTCATTTCTTTGGAGCAAATTCAAGATGTTGTATTCAGACATACCATCTATGTTCCATTCATAGACAGTAGAGGCATTGAATTTAGACTGGGTCAAGATTTCAGATCTATTTTCTATGCCTAAGTCTGGAGCTATTATTGGAAGGGGTGTTCCTACCCGCGGCCAATAAAGTCTATTGATTTGTAAGGGTTTTGAAGACTGAATTTCTTCAGTTTGGATGGGCTGGTTTTCTTGGCTTTGGATATCTGAATCTGAATCTTCCTCAATTATATTGACACTCCTTTGGGAAGTTTGAGGTGTTTCTGTGTTCTTTGGAGGAGAAGTCAAAGCTTCTAGCCTAGTTTGCATATCTCTCAAAGCCTGAATGAACTCAGAATTGTTGTTGTTTTGTAAATCTTTTTTACTGTTTTTGGAAACTTGGAATGGTTTGAAAATTGGGTTTTTCAATTTTGTATCAAACCGTTTCAACTTGGGAAACTGTAGCCTGTTGGTTTTGTTCCATTTTTTGTAATTGCTTACCAATGGTATGCAAATGGGCATTTGTAAAGTTATTCTGTAAAACAATGTTTTTTATATTCACATAATCACTTTCATTTGGAATTTTGTAAGGGGATATATATATATATATTTATTTATTTATAAATATACCCCTATATTTTTTATATTTATAAATATACCCTATATTTTTTTATATTTACACGTTTCCCCCACGTTTCTGTTTCCTATGTTTTTTTAAAATGCCGTTTCCTTGTTTCCCCGTGTCCGCTTTTCCGTTTCCGTGCTACATAGGCTGGAACAGAGATAAAGGAGAGAGAATTTTTCTCTTTAAACAAGTAGGGAGAGGCTAATAAGAATCCTATATAAATATAATCTTAATATTCAATATATGCGATGGATTATACGTATGTATTTTGGTTATAAGTAAAAATATAGAAGCAAAAGAAATAATTATTAGTTGATTTTTTTAAATGGGTGTATTTTAGCAACTGATTAGTATCGGAATCAAAATCTAATTAGCAACGGATTCAAATTTCATTAATAATCAAAGAAAATATCTACAATTTAATTTCATTACTAATTTATCAACAAACTTAAAATTTGTTGCTAAATTTGGCAACATATTCAAATTTATTGCTAATCGAAGAAAAATCTCCACAATTTAGCAACATCCGTTGCTAATTTACCAATGAAATCAAAATTCATTGCTAAATTTAGTAACATATTTTAAAATTCATTGCTAATCAAAGAAAAGTCTCTATAATTTAGCAATGAAATTTAAACTTCAATGCTACTTTATCAATACAATTTAAATCTATTGCTAAATTTAGCAATGAAGTCAAAATTCGTTGCTAATTGAAGAAAAGTCTCTACATTTTTGCAATGGAGTAAAATATCAACATAAAACAAATTCGTTCCTAATCCAAGGAAAGTTTCTACAATTCAGTAACAAAATTAGAAATTTGTTACTAATTTACCAATGAAATCAAAATATGTTGCTGCATTTAGTAACGGACTTTAAATTCATTGGTAATTAAAAAAAATCTCTATAATTTAGCAATAAAATTAAAAATTCATTACTAAATTTAGCAATTAAGTAAAAATTATATTAAAAATTAACTAAATAATTATAATTTCATTATACTGTAAAAAATTAAAAATTTAGCTATTAAAATTATTGACTATTTTAGAAAGATTATAATTGATAACTACATTTACCGGCCAAATACTAACCAAAAGCAAGGAGTCCACTAATTAGGTTGTAGGTAAATTTCACCTACCACCCACTTCTAGTCAGTAACATTATTGACCAAATTATTAATTAGTAATTGGTGGAGATATGGTCGGCATTATCATGAGTAAATCATAGGGTACGTAGAATTAACAACCATTTATTGACTATTATTATTGACTAAAAAAATGGTAGCTAATTTTTTTATATAATTTTTATTTTAAATAATATAATATTAAAATAAAATAATGAAAAATAATATCAACTACTTTAATTAGTCAATTTTTTTATTATTAAAGAAAATAAATTGTCGACTAAATAAATTGTGGCTAATTTTTTTTATAGAAATTTTCATTTAAAAATTATAATGTTAAAATAAAGCAATAAAAACAAAACCAAAATTATGATTAGTTGTTTTTTTTTAATTATTTAAGAAATGAAATTACTGACTAAATAAATGGCTGCTAATTTTTTATATAAATTCTTATTTTAAGTAACATAATATTAAAATAAAATATTATATAAATTCTTATTTTAAGTAACATAATATTAAAATAAAATACTGACCACATAATTTGCTGGGTATTATATATATATTTATAATTAATTACCGACCAATTTAATTTGAATGGTTGGCATTTTTTATTTGTATATTTTTTAAATTTTCAAATTTTAAATAATTTTATTATTGATTTAAAAGTTAAAAATTCATCGATAATAATAACAAAATTCAATAATAAAACTAATTATTGCATCCAAATAATAAATTAAATATAAAATTCATATCAATAAAATATAATATATTATAATCCAAAAGTCAGAGATAAAATATAAAACCATCAGTAAATGGACTAGATAGATTTACAGACATGTACTACTTAATAACACTTGCTAAGTCATTAACTTTACCTAATATAAAATCCATAATACCCATTTCATTTTCTTCATTGTCATCCTTCTCACATATATCTCCTTTACATAACCTCCTTTTCCCACAAAAGTTTTGATCCTAACCCCTGATTTTGTATCAATAGTTGTGATATCTTCTACCCTAACATCTTGGATGCCACCGAACATCTCACTCTCCCCAATGCAATTGCTGCACTGAATGGAGAAATGCAAATGAGCCTTCTGATTACAAGCTGTTTGGTAGGCATCCCAAACGCAATACAATACTGATTGGTAATTTGAAATGTCTCTACTATTTAGGAATGGATTAAAAAATTTATTGCAAATCCATTGTTAATCAGTAATGTAAAAAAAATCCATTGCGAGTTTCTATTGCTAATCTTGATATTTCTTGTAGTGTTAATGGATCGAATATTTTTTTTTTTTTGGGGCTTTAGTTAGATTTGGTTTTCTTCCAATTTCAAGTCAGTTTGATTAGTATTTCAAAATCAATGAAGAATTCGATTAATCAAAGTTTGGTTCATTTAACTAAATGCACACCTCCACGATGATGATAAATTACACTGATCATCCCTTAACTTATATTGTTATTTATTTTCAATCACTCAATTTCAATTTATTAAAATAAAATTCCTCAATTTTAATTTTATTTCAGAAAAAGTCCATCAAGCCTGTAAAAATAGATTCCAGATTCATTTTCATTTTTTTTAACTAACACTAAATTAATATTTAATCAAAATAAATCTATAAATTAATATTGATAAAGTATTATATATTAATAAAATATTATTTTAAAATTTAAAATTATTATTATAAATATATTATTCTTTTTCTGGGTTGTTATAAATTAAATTTTAATTAATAATAAATAACATATATAATTAATTATTTTGTTAATAAATTTAGTTAATATTTAAAAAAATTTATTGATAATAATTATCAATTAATTTAATCATAAAGGTAAGGGAGAGAAAAAAAAAAGAAAAAGAGAGCAAAAGTATAACTGTATTCTTTTTAACGTGAAAATATGCTATTGCAAGCCTGAACTTTTATGAAATAAAAAAATTAAAATTAAAAGATTTTATTTTAACAAATTGAAATTAAATGATTGAAATAAAATAACCACATAAGTTGAGAGACGATCTGTGCAATGTACCCAAAAAGAAAAAGGAGATATGGAAAAGAAAAAACTAATGAAATTTCTTATTTTTACTTTTTAAAAATTTTATTTTGTTTATTAGGTGTAGACACCTACCTTTTAACTCCCTACTATCTAGATGTAGTGTGAAATTCTATGATGAAAATACCAGTGGATTGTGAAGAATTCTGCAGCACTTTGGAGAGTTATAGAATGATTAGAAAATTGATAAAATAAATTAATTTGTCATTTTAGGAAAATTGCATTTTAGGAAATTAGTTGCATTATTTTTTTAAAATAAAAGTTTTTCAAGGGATAATACCAATTTTTTTTGTTAATTTAATTTTATTTTTTTAAAATTGTTTAGATAGGATAAAATAAAAAAAATAGATAAAAAAATAAAATATTTTTTTAGGTTGTTTTTTAGATAATTATCCTTATATTTCTTTTTAAATTAATTATTAGATATTTAGTTAGATTAGGATTAGCGCAGCCTTATCATCTTTTCTCTATAACCAAGGCTTGGGGATCAAAAAATCAATCTAAAAATTAAGAAAAATTAGGCTACATTCAACTCATAATTGGTGTGTAGGAGGTTTTCTCATATATAAGTTCTCTTCTTCCCCAATTGCACCTTCATATTCAACCTACACTCACACATTCTCATCTAGTTTCATATAGATTTTAGGCTAATTAATTTCATCTACACCAAATTAATTTAGCTTATTAGTTTCTACTATTCCTAAACCATTCTAAGGAGCCAAGGAGACCTTACAAATCCAAGAAGGTCCATCCCATAAAGATGTATGTTCCGATCAGGCAACTTCAACTCCATTGATGTATTTTCATCTACTTTGCTTTTTCTGTGTTTTAACTATGTAGATGATAGATTTAAGTCTTGAAAATAATTTTAATGATTTTTTTTTGTTTCGTTTGCAAATGAAATAGCCTTTTGAATCACTCAAAAAGCTATTTCTTAGGTTTAGTTATGACTTTCTTAGGTTTAGTTATGACTTTTTTAAGTTTAGGTCTGATTAAGAACAATTTTCTAAATACCCGATTTTGTCAAAATTGTTTCTAGGTCAAATCTTACTCTTTTTAAGTGTTTTTTTTTTCTGGTGTGCACCTTATGTGTCTAATTTATGGCCATATTTTTATTTTATACAATTCATTGTAGTTTAAAAGGAATAATTTTTACAAAAATTATTGCTCAAATCTGTCCAATTTTTTATGTTAGCAGTTTACTTTATTTTTGTGTGTTAAATTTTGCATAGATAAATTTGATTCTTTTTACCATATTTTAATTTGAAGTGTTAGCTATCATGTGGTTAAGTTTTAGAATTTTTTAGGCATAACTATTTTTAATGAATTTTATGAATTTGCTGTCTTGTTTTATGTTCTTTGCATCAGGTCTGACTTTGACATTTTTTCCTGGGTTATTTTAATGCACGAATTTGTGATCTCTTTTTTTCCATATTTTTTTTATTGTATTAGGAATCTTATGTGCTTTTTGCATTTTTTTATATTATTTTATTGTGTAAAAACTTATTTTGTTGAGTGCTCAATTCTGCCATTTTTAGCAGAATTAGAGTTTTAGTGTAAAAATAGGAATTTTTTTTTTAATTTCTTAATTAACGCTAACATGTTCTTTTATATTTTGTATGAGCTAGGAGACTTAAAAGAGTTAGAGATGAGGTAAAAAATTAGGGGTTTGGCTAAGAAACAATTTCCTAACTAAACTCAAATTATGAAAAAGCATAAATTCAAGTAGAGTTAGAAGTTTTATTTTATTTTAATTTTTTTAATTTATCTCTAGTGTTTATTTTTTAATTTATTGTGTTTTATCTTATTTAATTCTTTTTTCTATTATAATATATGTGAAAATAAATTTGTACATAATTAGTTAAATATGCACATAGAGTAAGGTGGTAAAAAGGGTAACAACACTAAATTTAGTAACTTGATATGATTAGAAATTGTGTTTGTGATATTCTACTTGCTTGTATAAAAAAGATGTTTGTGTCATGATTTAGCTTGCATAAATGTGTGTTAGGGAATTATTAAAAAAAAATAATAAGACAGGCTTTGGGAATTATTAGTAGAGGCTAGGCCTTATGTTAGGGTAAGTCTAGGTTAAGAGGGTACCTAATACCTTTCATTTCTTGTACCCACTAGCTCAAACCTAAGCCATTAAGTTCATAGTAAAAGACGGGTGTTGGACCTCTGCAAGAGGTAAGTTCACACCACATCCCCTCTTACAAATTTGTTCCAGTTATTAACCAGGTGGCGACTCTTTCCTCCGCTTTTGTGGCATTAATATCCAAGGATTGTAGTTGTGTTATGGGAAGACAATGCTAAACCATATTCGAAGGTCCCTCATAGGGCTCCGACTATAACTCAATGAAAAGTTTTTTTTTTTTAATTTTTAAGGTTTTTTTTATTCATTTAGCTTTGAATAAAATTCAAACTCGAAATCTCACAACTCTACAAACAACTCTAACATAGACCCAACTAGGAACCAATTCAAATTGTAAATTAGATTGATCAACGGTTTGTCAGCCTGGACTAGCCTTGAACCAAATACTAAGGGGTCCATTAGGGGCGTGCTAAGCCCCTAAACTAGAATCAAGGTTCAAACCATAGATTCCAATTCAATTCAAAAAGAAAAAAAAAATAACAATAGGAGACCATGCCACGTGGCATGTGCAAAGAGCACCAATTAGCATGATTCCTGATACTCACCTAACTGTTTAACAACATTTTTTTTCTTTTTTTATTATTTATATATTTTTTTTGTGAAATGTCAAATTTGCCTCTATAATAGTCAATTAACAACTTTTTCTTTGGGAATTTTGGGAAGATGAAAAATAATTTTCCCTATAAATACCCCAACCTTAACAAAATTTACATTTTCCTAGTTTTACAATTTCTCTCTATTCTCCAATTCTCTATTTAAATTTCCTCTCAACTATATTCCAAAAATAAATTCCATTTTTCAATTCCCTAATATTTTGTTTGCTATTATTATTTATTCCAATATTCATTATGCAACACCCCTCACTCGTCTACAGAATAGCCGAGCAAGGCGTGCTACACGGCGTGCCGGAACACCTAGTCTATGATTATTTCATTTCCTGAGCTCAATTTGATTTTAAGAAGTCTTTTATGTAATATTCATATCATGCTGATACTATTTTCATACTTTGATAAAATCAGTGTTTCAAGATTGGTAATAAAAATTTGGTAAGGTGCCGTCTGTATTTCGGACAGATTGTCCTTTCAAACCTATTGAAAACAGTTTAATATGATAATATTAAAATCTCAAATATTTCACAGTCTCTATTTCTCAGTAAAGTCAATAGACATTTACAGTTATTAAACAGTTCTATAATAATTCAAATATATCCAGAAAATCTCCATGTTATTCAATATATACAAAATATTACAAACTTTAGAGCTTTCATAACATTACCAAATACAAGGCCAAATTTCAAAAATACAATAAAAGTACAAAATACAAGATATTCTAAGTCCTACCATGTATGCAATACAGTGCAGATGACTCTGGACTCCTGTGCAGATCTGATGTCTCACCCGGTTGTAGGTCTGCTGGGCTCCCCAGTTGTGTCTCCAATGCCTACGCGTTACAAAAGCAATGCGCTAAGCAATTTTGCTTAGTGGTGCCAAATATAAAGAAATATATACTAAAATAAAGTAAATAAAGTGTTTACGAATTTTTGGTGGTGCTGTATGTCAGTAGACTGGATTTAGGTATTTGAATTTAATAGTACTTGAATTAACTGCCCATGTAGCCTATATACTGACCAGACCGAATAAAAGGATATACTGGCACTGGGTACCTAGTATCTCGGGCCGTCACACCATCGATCACAAAGTGTCTCCCGGTGTACAAATAGTGTGGCTAAAAGCCATATAGTCAATCTGGCGATAAGCCAAGAATAAATAGACAATATGTATAGTCATAGGCTACTAAAGTTACAGTGCGGCATAATAAGCCGTAAAAACACAGTATGGCATGAAGCCATTTACAGAAAAGCAGTCAGAATCCTATTGGCATGCCAACCTATCCAAACTAGTCAACTAGGTAAACTAGGGCACATTATAAATTAATTATTTAATTCTTCAATTTTTAGAGTTTACTAATTATTATGTAATTCATAAGTTAATGCATATGTTGACCTTTTTAGGTACTATGGATAAATTGTTTCTAGCCTCAATATGTCACATATTGTAATTCAATATTCTGCCAATATAGTGCAATTTACCATTTTTACAAGTTGGCATTCATTGCCAAATTGCTTCAAGCATCATTGTATGTAAATGTCAAATTCTCAATTTTTGGTATGCTAGATTGGTCTAGCTTAAAGTCCTATTTCTCTTGGTTTTTAGCTTCTGGTCAAAGAAGCAAAATTGTAGCTCTATGTCTTATTACACGCGGGGTAAAATTTCAGGTCATTCTGAGTTGTATAGACCAAGATATGGTCAATTTACTAAAGCTGGACAGATTGCACCTTTAGTACAAAATTTGGTCAATTTTAGGTCACTTTTAGTCCTGGCAGTTTTGGTACCCGAACTTGTACAAGCTATTTGACTTGGTTCTGGTCATTTTTGGGCTTTGGTGTCTTCATAAGAATTGTAGCTCTATGTCTAAGCTAACCATGGTAAAAATTTCAGGTTAATTGGATCTGTTTTGAGTGAGTTATGGTCATCCTAATGATTACTATTCATATGGTCAAAAATCTGGGTTGCAAGGTTGCTATTTCGGATTTGCTCATTTTTAATGTTAGTTTATAGGCAAAATTTTAGCAACATTTCTACATGAAAGTTGGCCTATTTGGTGTCTTGTTTCATCCCCCCCCCCCCCCCCCAATTAGCCTCATACTAATTGGGTTTACAGTTTGGCACTTATGACCTAATTTAGGTATTGCCATCAATACACAACCTGCACAAAACACATACACTTTCAATTTGATATTCCTTCTCCTCATTACTTCAATTTTCAATCAATCACACTTCCATATATATATATATATATATATATATATATATATATATATATATATATATATATATATATATATATATATTATACACAATTCCAACAACAATTTTGGGCAGAACATTCAAGTGCTCAATGCACATAATTCACCATTAAGTTCAACATTCACTTCCATCAAAATTCAACATATCTCAATGTCAATATTACACATACACTTCAACATAATCATACTTCAATATCACTTACACATGCTGCCCACAATTTAACACTAGCATATTTCATTAATAACTACATATTCACACACAAATTCATGGTTTAATAGGCTGCCAAACATGGCAGTTTGCCCAAAGCATTAAGGTTTCATTTCACACCCTTAATTCAAGCACTACATGCACATACTTCGATTTTAACTTACTAAATCCTCCATTTGAGTTAATCAACTATAATTTCCATCCATTAGGGGTAAGAAAAACTCAAATACAATACATAATCATGGTTGCCGAAAATGGACCATTTCATTTCTCAAGATTTTCTTCTTTTCTCTTCACGAAAATACTCACCTCAACCTAAACACAAGGTTTACTAATGCAAGGGAGAGGTTTTGGACACTTAGCACTTTTGGAGCTTATTAAAACTTGACCAAAATTCTTCCTTTTTGTTCCCTATAATCTGCCCAAGAGGTGTGGACCAACTTTAGTGAAGGAGCTTGAGAAAACTATGGCTTATTCATGGTGGATGTGAAGCTTTTGCTTGGGACATTAATGGTGGTTTGCGGAGGAGATGGAATTCAGCCAAAATGAGTTATGAGGAAGAAGAAGATGTTATGGGATTACACATGTCCAGTTAGGTGTTTAAAATACTCCCCTAGTGGTTCAACTAACTTAATATATATATAAATATAATTAAACTTTTAATTATCCTAAGTTTACCCCCCATTTCTTTCACCATTCTTATAATGTATCACAATTTAATTTTTCATGACATTTTCTAAGTGCAATATCATTTATTTTTAATGGATATTGAGGTCAAAAGGCAGCTCTTAGTGTCAAATGACCAAAATCCCCCACTTCAGGTTATATTCTCGATTTTTCGATAACACCAATTTTTGTCTGTTTCTCGATTTTTCATTTTTCTTTGTACTAATTTATTAATTTTTCTTTGATAATTCTAGTGTCAATTATATTTCAATAGACCTTTACTTACATCATGAAATTAAATTTCGAGGGTTCCCTGTGGTCCTAGGGTCGGCAACGGCCTTTCCGGTGCGGTCACCCATCGCTGCGGTGCTGGCTTGTTTAACTTAGTTTCATTTTCTCTCTTTCATTTTTCTTTGATTTTTCTTGTATTTTCTTTTTATTTATTTCATCATTATATGTCTGTTCACTATCACCGAAGTGTAGTTCTAGACATCCTGACTTGCCTGGACTGTTATTTGGCCACTGGAGCAACAGAACGTACAGAACACGTACAATGGGGATGTTACAACTCTTTCCCTCTAAATAAAAATTTCGTCCTCGAAATTTACCTGATGTGAAGAGCTGAGGGAACTGTTGTCTCATTGTCTCCTCGCTCTCCCATGTTGTCTCTTTCATGTTGTGGTGTCTCCATAAGATTTTCACTAGTGGAATTGTCTTGTTTCTGAGCTCTTTTACCTCTCGTGCCAAGATTTTAATTGGTTCTTCTTCATATGTCAGGTCAGGTTGTACCACAATTTCTTCTGCTAAGATGACATGTGAAGGATCTTATCTGTATCTTCTGAGCATCGAGGCATGGAACACATTATGTATCTTGTCCAGCTCAGGTGGTAAAGCTAATCTGTAGGCTACTGGTCCCACACGTTCCATAACTTCATATGGGCCAATGAACCTAGGGCTTAATTTTCCCTTTTTCCCGAATCTCAACACTTTCTTCCACGGTGATACTTTGAGAAATACTTCTCGCCAACTTCATACTCAATGTCCTTTCTCCTCAAGTCAGCATAAGATTTCTGTCGGTCTGAGGCAACTTTCAAATTGGCCTTTATCAGTTTCACCTTTTCCTCTGTCTGTTTTATGAGGTCTGGCCCCACTAGCTTATCTTCACCCAATTCAGTCCAACATATAGGTGTTTTGCATTTTCTCCCATACAATGCTTCATAGGGTGCCATTTGCATGCTAGCTTGATAGCTATTATTATATGCAAATTCTGCCAGTGGAAGGTATCTGTCCCAACTTCCCTCAAACTCAATAACACAACTTCTTAGCATATCCTCGAGGACCTATCACATATATTCAGTTATTATTATCATTATCAGTTTAATTTATTGTTTGCAATAACTGAATGAGTTTCAAAATTTACCTGGATTATTTTTTCTGACTGTCCATCCGTCTGAGGATGAAAAGCCATACTAAAATGGAGTTGTGTGCCCAAGGATTCTTGTAGTTTCTTCCAAAATCTAGATGTAAACCTTGGGTCTCTATCAGATATAATGGAAAGTGGAATTCCATGTAGTCTAACTATCTCACTGATATATAATTCTGCTAGCTTTTCCAGTGAGTAGTCAGTTTTGACTGGCAAAAAATGTGCTGATTTGGTCAACCTATCCACAATCACCCATACTGCATCATGCTTCTTTTGAGTGAGAGGTAGACCACTGATAAAGTCCATAGTGACTCGGTCCCATTTTCATTCAGGTATGTTTATGGGCTGTAACAAACCTCATGGAACTTGATGTTCTGCTTTGACTTGCTGACATGTCAAGCATCTAGTTACATAGTCAACTATGTCCTTCTTCATACCTAGCCACCAGTATCGGAGTTTCAGCTCATGATACATTTTTGTGCTTCCTGGGTGCATAGCATACACACTGTTATGTGCTTCTCTTAGAATATTAGTTTTCAATTCTTTATCATCTGGAACACACACTCTTTCTTTATAGTACAGGCACCCATTTTCTTTCTTTTTATATTCAGTTTCCTTCCCTTCAGTGATTTTGCCCATAACAGCCATTAATTTCTCATCTCTCTTCTGCCCATCTTGTATCTGTTGTAACAGATTCGGCTTCATTTGCAATTCAGCCAAAATAACCCCATTATGAGTTAAGGACAGTTGGGCATTCATAGATCTTAATGCTACAATAGATTTTCTGCTTAAAGTATCAATGAATACATTTGCCTTCCTAGGGTGATAGTCAATCACACAATCATAATCTTTTAGGAATTCAATCCATCGCCTCTATCTCAAATTAAGTTCCTTCTGGGTTGGCAGATACTTCAGACTCTTATGGTCTGTTTATATGTAGCATTTTTCTCCATACAAGTAATGCCTCCATATTTTCAATGCGAAGATAATTGCTGCTAACTTTAAATCATGAGTAGGGTAATTCTTTTCATGTGGCCTTAACTGCCTGGAAGCATATGCAACCACTTTCCCTTCTTGCATGAGTACACACCCTAACCCATTGTGTGAAGCATCACTATAGACTACAAAGTCTTTTTCAGACATTGGCTGTGTTAACACTGGTGCCTCTATCAACATAGCCTTCAGCCTCTCAAAACTGGCTTGACACTTGTCATTTCAGTCAAATTTCATATTCTTATGTAGTAATTTGGTCATTGGAGCAGCTATCAGGGAAAATCCCTTTACAAATCTTCTATAATAACCAGCTAACCCCAAGAAACTTCTGATCTCAGTTGTATTTCTGGGAGGCTTCCATTCCATCACCGCTTCAATCTTTTTAGGATCCACTCTAATCCCTTCAGCTGATACTACATGTCCAAGGAATGCAATCTCATTCAACCAGAACTCACACTTGGACAATTTAGCATACAGTTTCTTCTCTTTTAGAGTCTGCAGAACAATTCTCAAATGCTCATCATGTTTTGCTTTATCCTTGGAATACACTAGGATGTCATCAATGAAGACCACTACAAACCGATCTAAGTATGGATGGAAGATACAGTTCATAAGGTCCATGAATGCTGCTGGAGCGTTTGTTAACCCAAATGGCATCACTAGGAATTCATAATGCCCATACCGGGTTCTAAATGCAGTCTTAGGCACATCTGCATCCTTAACCCTTAGCTGATGATACCCTTATCTGAGATCAATCTTAGAAAATACACCGGCTCCCTTCAACTGATCAAACAAATCATCAATTCTAGGCAATAGATACCTATTCTTCATTGTTACTCTATTTAACTACCAGTAGTCAACACATAACCTCAGTGTCCCATCTTTTTTCTTTACAAAAAGTACCGGAGCTCCCCACGTTGACACACTGGGGCATATGAACCCCTTGTCTAGTAATTCTTGTAGCTAGATTTTCAACCCTTTCAATTCAGCAGGTGCCATCCTATATGGAGCAATTGAAATTGGAGCTGTACCCGGCATAATCTTAATAACAAATTCAACTTCCCTTTCTGGTGGCAAACTAGGCAATTCCTTAGGAAATACCTCAGCGAAATCCCTTACTGTGTGTATGTCAGATAAGTCAAGTTTACCCTGCCTAGTGTTAACCACGTGTGCCAGATAGGCTTCACACCCTTTTCTCAACCATCTCCTTGCAACTATAGCTGAGATGACATTGGATAAGAAATCTGTCCTTTCACCCACAACTGTTATTTCTTCGTTCTCAGTAGTTTTTAGAGAGATTCTCTTCAATTTACAATCTACTATTGCCTGATAATGGGATAACCAGTCCATTCCTAAAATCACATCAAACTCATGGAAAGGCAGTTCGATTAAGTCTGCTGAGAACTCTTTCTCTTGAATCTTCAATGGACAGCCCTTATACACATTGTTTACTACCACACTGTGGCTTAGCGGATTTGTGACCAGGATGTCTTGGTCACTTTTCTCTACTGGTATTCCCATTTCTATGGGCAGTTTGATAAAAATATATGAATGAGCAGATCCAGGATGCACTAATGCATGCACAAAAGCATTATAGAGGAGGAACATACCCTTAATGACATCTGGAGCATCCTGTGTAACACCTTAGGCAAATCCCACTTTGGCAAAATATAGGAGAGATGCTGGGTTTATAAGTTGACGGTTCGTAACCCCTAGTGACTCGTTTTAAAACCGTGAAGGCTTTGGCCTAGAGCGGACAATATTACTAGTGGGCCAGGCCATTACATTTGTGGTATCAGAGCCGCTCCGCGTGCAACCTTGAGCGATGGTGGGGCAAACCTCAGCGAGGACGCTGAGTCCCATAAGGGGGGTGGATTGTAACACCCTAGGCAAATCCCACATCGGCAAAACACGGGAGAGATGCTGGGTTTATAAGTTGACGGTTCGTAACCCCTAGTGACGTGTTTTAAAACCGTGAGGGCTTCGGCCTAGAGCGGACAATATCACTAGTGTGTAATGGCCTGGCCCACTAGTGATATTGTCCGCTCTGGGCCAAAGCCCTCACGGTTTTAAAACGCGTCACTAGGGGTTACGAACCGTTAACTTATGAACCCAGCATCTCTCCCGTGTTTTGCCGATGTAGGATTTGCCTATGGTGTTACAATCCACCCCCCTTATGGGACTCAGCGTCCTCGTTGAGGTATGCCCCACCATCGTTCAAGGTTGCACGTGGAACGACTCTGATACCACAAATGTAATAGCCCGGCCCACTAGTGATATTGTCCACTTTGGGCCGAAGCCCTCATAGTTTTAAAACGCGTCACTAGGGGTTATGAACCGTCAACTTATAAACCCAGCATCTCTCCCGTGTTTTGCCGATGTGAGATTTGCCTAGGGTGTTACATCCTGTTCCTCTTGTGCCTTATAGCATAGGCTCTGGCTGGTTTTCTACCTTCTGCTCTCTCCACAGATTCTGATACAGGTTTCTGTTAAGTACCGGCTGCCTCAGCCTTGCCCGGCTTTCTACCCCTCGGAGCTAGAGGGGCAGGCCTATCAGTTGATACCAGAGTGGATGTAGCAGTTCTGCGAGGACAATCTCGGACTAGGTGGTCTGTAGATCCACACCGTAAACAAGCATCTATCATCCTCCAACATTTGCCCTTATGCCATTTTTGGCAATGTGGGTAAGTAACAGATATTGTTGGGGCTGGTCCCCTGTACCTTGTCCCTGCAGAGCTAGCCATTGAAGGGGTGGACTGGCCTCTCCTTGGTGCAAACTGAGATTTAGGCCTCTGTGATTGACCCTGACTTGGTGCTCTACTGAAACTCTGAGTAGGTGAACCTCTGAATTTCTTTCTAGGGGTAGAAGATGTACTGGTCTGACCCTAACCTCTTTTCTGCTGTCTATCCCTTCTGTTCTGTTCATTCATTCTAACTTTTTCAACCTTTAGTGCAGCTTCCACTAACTTGGCAAGCTCTGTAATCCCTAAAGTTGTAATCATTACTTTAATGTTATCATTGAGTCCTTCCTCAAATCTCTTACACCTCTCTGTCTCATTAAGGACTATTTCCCGCCCATAGCGGCTTAGTCTGACAAATTCTCTTTGATATTTAGCCACTATCAACTGTCTCTGGCGTAGGGTAATAAACTCCCTTCTCTTCTCTTCCAGGTATACACTGCCCACATACTTCTTTTCTGAACTCAGTGAGAAAGAAATCCCAAGTTATCTATTCTGGTGGCACCTCACTAGTTACTGTATCCCACCATTGGTATGCATCATCTTGCAGTAGTGATACAGCAGCTTCCAAATTTTGCTCTGGAGTAAAATGAAGTTGTTTCAAGACTCTTCTAGTTCTGTCCAACTAGTTTTCAGCTGTGACAGAATCATCTTCCCTTTTACCCAGAAAATCAACTACTCCGAACTTCCTGAGTCTCTCCATATGAGATTTTTAATGTGGAGGTGGTGATGGTGGCATAACTCCTACCAACTATCTAAAGAACTCAACCATTTGCTGAAATGTGGCCGGTGCACCTGGTACTAATGGAGCAGGTTCCCTCCTGTCTCCTGGTTCAGTCATAGATGGAGCATGACTTTCCACTTCCTCATTGACCGTTCTCTATGATGTGGAGTCCATATTCTGATCAAAATAACAAATCAAAAGATCTGCATTAGAGTCATCTTAACACTTACAATGCAATGCATGAAATACAATCTATCTAGGTTCAGAAACGCCTAAACCGCACTCTGATACCACTAAATGTAACACCCCTCACTCGTCTACAAAATAGCAGAGCAAGGCGTGCTGGAACACCTAGTCTATAATTATTTCATTTCCTGAGCTCAATTTGATTTTAAGAAGTCTTTTATATAATATTCATATCATGCTGATACTATTTTCATACTTTGATAAAATCAGTGTTTCAAGATTAGTAATAAAAATTTGGCAAGGTACCGTCTGTATTTCGGACAAACTGTCCTTCCAAATCTATTGAAAACAGTTTAATATGATAATATCAAAATCTCAAATATTTCACAGTCTCTATTTCTCAGTAAAGTCAATAGACTTTTACAGTCATTAAACAGTTCCATAATACAGTCCATAATAATTCAAATATATCCAGAAAATCTCCATGTTATTTAATATGTACAAAATATTACAAACTTTAGAGCTTTCATAACATTACCAAATACAAGGCCGAATTTAAAAAATACAATAAAAGTACAAAATACAAGATATCCTAAGTCCTACCATGTATGCAATGCAGTGCAAATGACTCTGGACTCCTGTGCAGATCTGATGTCTCACCCGGTCGTAGGTCTGCTGGGCTCCCCAGCTGTGTCTCCAATACCTACGTGTTACAAAAGCAACGCACTAAGAAATTTTGCTTAGTGGTGCTAAATATAAAGAAATATACACTAAAATAAAGTAAATAAAGTGTTTACGAATTTTTGGTGGTGCTATATGTCAGTAGACTGGATTTAGGTATTTGAATTTAATAGTACTTGAATTAACTGCCCGTGTAGCCTATATACTGACCAGACTGGATAAATGGATATACTGGCACTGGGTACTTAGTACCTTAGGCCATCACACCATCGGTCACAAAGTGTCTCCCGGTGTGCAAATAGTGTGGCTAAAAGCCATATAATCAATCTGGCGATAAGCCAAGAATAAATACATAATATGTATAGCCATAGGCTATTAAAGTCACAGTGCGGCATAATAAGCCGTAAAAACACAGTATGGCATGAAGCCATTGATGGAACAGCTGTCAGAATCCTATTGGCATGCTAACCTATCCAAACTAGTCAACTAGGCAAACTAGGGCACATTATAAATTAATTGTTTAATTCTTCAATTTTTAGAGTTTACTAACTATTATGTAATTCATAAGTCAATGCATATGTTGACCTTTTTAGGTACTATAGATAAGTTGTTTCTAGCCTCAACATGTCACATATTGTAATTCAATATGCTGCCAATATAGTGCAATTTACCATTTTTATAAGTTGGCATTCATTGCCAAATTGCTTCAAGCATCATTGTATGTAAATGTCAAATTCTCAATTTTTGGTATGCTAGATTGGTCTAGCTTAAAGTCCTATTTCTCTTGGTTTTAGCTTCTAGTCAAAGAAACAAAATTGTAGCTCTATGTCTTATTGCATGCGGGGCAAAATTTCAGGTCATTCTGAGTTGTATAGACCAAGATATGGTCAATTTACTAAAGCTGAACAGATTGCACCTTTGGTGCAAAATTTGGTCAATTTTATATCACTTTTAGTTCTAGCAGTTTTGGTACCCGAACTTATGCAAGCTATTTGACTTGGTTCTGATCATTTCTGGGCTTTGGTGTCTTCATAAGAATTGTAGCTCTATGTCTAAGCTAACCATGTAAAAAGTTCAGGTCAATTGGACATGTTTTGAGTGAGTTATGGTCATCCTAATGATTACTGTTCATATGGTCAAAAATCTGGGTTGCAAGGTTGCTATTCCGGATTTTGTCATTTTTAAGGTCAGTTTTTAGGCAGAATTTTAGCAACATTTCTACACGAAAGTTGGCCTATTTGGTGTCTAGTTTCACCCCCCGTTGGCCTCATACCAATTGGGTTTACAGTTTGGCACTTATGACCTAATTTAGGCATTGCCATCAATACACAACCTGCACAAAACACATACACTTCCAATTTGATATTCCTTCTCCTCCTCATTACTTTAATATTCAATCAATGACACTTCCATATATGTATTGTACACAATTTTAGCAACAATTTTGGGTAGAACATGCAAGTGCTCAATGCACACAATTCACCATTAAGTTCAACATTCACTTCCACCAAAATTCAACATATCTCAATGTCAATATTACACATACACTTCAACATAATGATACTTCAATATCACTTACACATGCTACCCACAATTTAACACTAGCATATTTTATTAATAACTATATATTCACACACAAATTCATGGTTTAATAGGCTGTCAAACATGGTAGTTTGCCCAAAGCATTAAGGTTCCATTTCACACCCTTAATTCAAGCACTACATGCACATACTTAGATTTTAACTTACTACATCCTCCATTTGAGTTAATCAACCATAATTTCCATCCATTAGAGGTAAGCAAAACTCAAATACAACACATAATCATGGCTGCCGAAAATGGACCATTTCATTTCTCAAGATTTTCTTCATTTCTCTTCACGAAAATACTCACCTCAACCTAAACACAAGGTTTACTAAAGCAAGGGAGAGGTTTTGGACACTTACCACTTTTGGAGCTTGTTAAAACTTGACCAAATTTCTTCGTTTTTGTTCCCTATAATCTGCCCAAGAGGTGTGGACCAACTTTAGTGAAGGAGCTTGAGAAAACTATGGCTTATTCATGGTGGATGTGAAGCTTTTGCTTGGGACGTTAATGGTGGTTTTAGGAGGAGATGGAATTCAACCAAAATGAGTTATGAGGAAGAAGAAGATGTTATGGGATTACACATGTCCATTTAGGTGTTTAAAAGGTCCACTAACTTAATATATATATAAATATAATTAAACTTTTAATTATCCTAAGTTTACCCCCCATTTCTTTCACTATTCTTATAATGTATCACAATTTAATTTTTCATGACATTTTCTAAGTGCAATATCATTTATTTTTAATGGACATTGAGATCAAAATGCAGCTCTTGGTGTCAAATGATCAAAATGCCCCACTTCCGGTCATATTCCTGATTTTTCGGTAACACCAAATTTTGTCTGTTTCTCGAATTTTCGTTTTTCTTTGTACTAATTTATTAATTTTTCTTTGATAATTCTAGTGTCAATTATATTTCAATAGACCTTTGCTTGCGCCCCAAAATTAAATTCTGAGGGTTCCCCACGGTCCTAGGGTCGGCAACGGGCTTCCTGGTGCGGTCACCCATCGCTGCGGTGCCGGCTCATTTAACTTAGTTTCATTTTCTCTCTTTCATTTTTCTTTGATTTTTCTTGTATTCTTTTTTTATTTATTTCATCATTATATGTCTGTTCACTATCACCGAAGTGTAGTTCCAGACATCCTGACTTGCCTGGACTATTATTTGGCCACTGGAGCAACATAACGTACAGAACACGTACAATGGGGATGTTACACATTACTATTAAATTTTTATTTCAACTATTCTTATTTTTTCTCAAGAAAAATGTTGAGCTCTAAAAATTCAATATGCAGGTCGAGGACTAATAAGAGCAACAGGAGACTATATGAATAGTGGTTTGACATGGTCTTGAATCTTTAGAAGCACAAGTTTGTTTTGATGATGGGACAAAAGCCAAAAATCATTAACCAAAAATTAAAATCGATAGCACCGATGAGGACTTCAGAAGTCAAGGCACTGGCACTTCAAGGACTGGTAAATGATAGGGTTTATAATTTTGAAGGTAAGTAAAGTATGATGGTTTTAATCTCTCCAAATCCAAAGGATACATCGATAACTTAATTATCTAATAGTTAAGCTCAAGCCTATAACAGCTTAATTTGGGACCACCATCGGCGCTAAGGGGACGGGTAAGCAAGAAGCCTTCAGAACCCATAGTAAGCCTAAACATTGGCTTTTACAAATAATGGTGGGGCTCATTTCCATTATAAACACATTTAAATGCATAAAGTAATTTATTTATATCATAAAATATTTAATTACAAGCACAGTAAACCTTTATACATTTACTTACCATTAAGAGTTCCGTATACCTTTTACCACATAATAAGGCAATAGCTTTTGGAACTCATAACCTGAACATGTTGATTGTATCTTCAACACTAGTCCCTGAAGAGGTAGATAGAGAGCTTTACGGCTCAATAAGTATAAGCCTACTAAGGGAATAAAAATAAATAATAAAATAATTATATTCAAGCATATGCAATGCATCATACCCATAATGGTTTCACAACATAAACAATTCACATCAAAGTAATTCATATTACCAGTGGTTCCCTATCTATCATAGATATCCAATTTGACCAGCCCCTTAAAGGAGCTCCTTAGGATTTCCTTTTAACATGACACATAATGGATACTAGAGGCACATGAGTAATGAATTACCTGAGGTTGATCTTGCAACCCTTGATATCCAGATATCAAAGACATAGAATTACCTTACCTGACATCCCATTTCCTTTACTTTCATAAATGAGCTCTATGTATGCATGCCATTTCCTTTACTTTCTTTCCTTTCCTAAAGGGAACCAGTGAGTCGTCTATGAATTATCAACACAACACAATTAAATTATGCAACATATTTATGAACATGTTATATATTTATATAGATAATCCTAGGGATGCAAAAAAGCTAATGACATTCATCATGATGCATGGGTGCACATACATGCAAATAGGAAAACCTTTATTTAAAAGGATTTTAGTAGGTTCTACTCACCTAGAGTTATTGGACTTTTCTACTTTAGTTACTGCTAGATAGCCCTTAAATCCCTTATCTCTAGGCCCTCTATGCTTTATCTTCAAGTTCATAAGGTAAGGGTTATAGAGGATCTTAGTTTAGGACTTAAAAATAATTAGTTAGATTTGGGATTTCTCAGTTAGTGTAGGTTCGGTAGTTGAAGTCTTGAACTTCGATGGTCAAATATTGGCCATACACTTTTCATGTGACTATTCATAGGGATTGGCTGTCATGTTAGTAGTATGCCCTAGAGCATATCATTTAGTATGTATCTTGTATATGTTTTATTAATAAAAGACATTTTCACTTTTCCATTTACATAACATATTTATGTGTAATAGAAAAGGTCCATTGATATTTTGTTAGAAATTCTATTCTTAAGTTGTTAAGAATACGAGTGACAGTATTTCTAGCACAAAGTATCATAAATAGATTCACAATTGAGGATACTTCACACAGGACATGACTTATCCAGAAAGATTGTAATCATGTTTGTTCCCAAGGTATTTATATGAGATATAAATAAGATGGAATTGTGAGTCTCATGCCATATAACAAACATGATAGGCACTTATGCATTATAAGTAGGCCGAACCAGTGACACTTATGACAAGCACATGGAGTTTACTCTTGTCAATGCATTGTTATAAATCATATCAATGCATATAATCTTTAGACCTGAAATAACACAGTTATCTTGTATATAGGTGGTTTGAGTTTGATACTGCTTTCATACTTATACTGTGTATGGGTATATGGGCATGTGTTAGCTCCTACTAGTTATATATGGAGGTATGTGTTGATTACGATGGAATCTGTTACCCTAAGTAAATAGGGATAAAATTCTATGTTCATTTAATTGTTCTTGATGTTTCAAGTTCCTAGTCAGGACAGACAGATTTAATCAGAAAAGAGTTTCTGATAAGAAAATCTTTTTAATCAAGAATTAGAATTAAAAGAGAACATAATATTCATAGCAAATGGGGTTTGACATAAACCATGACTCTAGCTCGAAATGGGATTTTGTAACAGAGAGATTCTAGTGCATGGCAACATATGATTAAAGGTTCATTTAAGGTATTCCTTATTACTATTTGGATAGCCATGGCATGCTATGCTAGGTGTTAACCACGGTCTATGAGGTGCCTAAAATGATTTAGAGAAATCATTTATGGTAAGAAAAGTTTATGATGATATTAAGAGTTGATATCATATCTCATTGCTAATTAGTCATGAGCTTAGTGAGTCATACACATACACAAGTAATCACCAAGTTAAATGTGATTTAATTAATTAGTTAAAGAGTTTAATTGATTAATTAAATAGGTTTGGTTCGCAATTAGATTGCAAAATCCCTAGCATGGCTTGAAACTAAATCTAGGCTATTGGATGTATACTATAAATTAAATTTATATTTAAAGTGTTTAAATATGAATTTAATTATGAGAAATTAATTAATAGAGATTAATTAATTAATTTATATTTGATATAACTTGATTAAAAGAGGAGAAATAATTATTTTGGGTTGAGAACTCAAAATTACAACACAAGAGTAATTTAGTCATTCACAAGGTGACATGTGGCACCATGAGATGGTGACACATGGCATCATGGTTTGTCTTTTGTCTTCCTTTCATGCAAGATGATCAAAGTCAAGATTAAGTCTAGCTTTGACACTTGGCTTAATGTGGTTAGGTCAATTAAAATTAAGAAGCAATCAGGTGATGACATGTGGTAAAGGTTTTGAGTGATGACCTAATTATATAAAGTGATGTCATGAGAAAATAAAAGAATCAACCACTCTTCTTATTTTCTCTCATTGGTGCTGCCATTTCTATGCTTTTCTCCTATCTTCATATTCTCTAATCAATTTAAAGAGAATGATCCAAGTTTCTTTGAATTAAAATTACTAGAAATTGTTTCTAGTGTCCTATACACATCTACAACCTCTCTGAAGGCAAATCCCTAATTTCTAATTGGTTGGCAAGGCTTGAGAAGCTGGTTTAGGGGCTGCCCATTAGTGATCTTGGTGTGGATAAGCTGGAGGGACAACATTTGGGGTCTTAGGTGCTTCACAAAGGTACCAATCACATCTACAGTGCATCAAAAGGTTAGTGCACATATTCTTGTATCAATCTAGGGTTCTAATAAATTAATTTGCTAATTCTAAAATCTTAACTGGCAAATGTAGACCCTATTACATATTAAAAGGTGTTTTAATATGCAATTGAACATTGAAATCAATTAGGCAAATAATGAATATTGCATGATACATGAGACCCTGAAAGAAAATTTTTGAATTCAATGTTCTAATCTATCAATTTTCATGCTTCCACTCCTTCATGTCGAACATTGATGTTTCAGCAATTGAACCTAAGTTTTACCCAGATTCAAAGCATAGTGTAAAAATTAGGGTTTCAAACCTCTAATCCCAATAATAAGTTCTAAATTTCTTATTCTAGGTTTTTGTCACTATTTTAGTCTTAAAACAATTATAAACATTCATATTAACTCAAATCTCATAAATTTTCATACTAATTCCTTAAACATTCTTAAAATAACTTTGTACTATTTTCTTTACAAAATACTACCCTAAAACCATTAATCAAACTAAGAAGAAGGAGAATGAAGCTCATCTCTTTTCCAGTGGCTTCCAATCCATTTCTTCTTCACCTATTAGGAAGAGGAGAGAAAAACGTGTCTTTATCCCTTTTTAAGAGGTTTGGGTGATTCTCCTTCTTGTAGATGCAAGGGTAGTGTATTTTAGGGCTATGAGATAGAGGAGGCAAAAGGAGAAGAGAGAAAAGGGAAGAGAAGGGGAAAAAGTGAGGGAGAGGACTGGTGGGAGCTCTAACATTTTGATTTATATGTTTTTTCCTAAATCAATTTCGGCTATCATACTTAAGATTTGATGGCCGAACTTGCCTAAACGGGTTTAATTATAATTAAATCCCTATCCTTTTGTCTGCTTTCCAAATGCATTACTCCCTTTGGTCTTTATTCTTTTTTGGATTTCATGGGACATTTCCTTCTCTGAGTATGAATTCTTGCTACTTTAGGTGTGGGGTATTACAATCTCCCCCCTTAAGAATATTCATTCTCGAATGTTTAACCTGAAGGGGAAACTTGTTCTTAAGGGAGAAATTGCCCTAGCTTCATCACTTCCTAATGTGATTACTTGTTGCTCTAGTCCTTATGTTTTTGGGATGTAGAACCCTTTTTGGAATACCTTTTAGGGCTATTAAAGCTATAAGGGAGCCCTTTTCTTGCTTGGTACTAACCTACTTTTTCAAATCCAAAAGCCTATGAACCCTCATCTCATATTCTGTCATTCACAGTTTCTTCTTGTTTATAGTATAAGGGTACTTTCACCTTTTATGGAATTGAGGGCTATTAGCCAACTTCATTATACTATGGAGTTCTCGGGCTCCTTTTCATATATCGCAAAAGATCAGCTAAAAAGATTCCTTTCTAATGCCATAAGTCCCATACATCATCTCAGGAAAAATTTGTTAGTCTTCTATTCACCGCATCAACTTGTTTCAAGAGCTTTTAAAAGCAACCTAGTCATCAAACCTCACAGTTTCTTCCTTTATTGATCTCATCCTAGTAACTCCTTTCTCCTTAACTTCTCTTCTACCCTTAGGATCCTTATTAGCCTTTTTTTTTTGTCATTTTTATTGTTATTGATAACGTCTAACCTTGGGGCATTTTCTTTCAGCCTTGATTCTTATTGGAAGCTATGACATGGCTAGTTTACCTAATTATTTACTTCCTCCACTTCTTACTTTGAAATCTTATTTTCAGGTTTCCCTGAATTTGTTATTTAGTTACCAACTCTTGCCTTAAGCGATTAGCTCTTTCTTTATCTTCATAATCCACCTATACTTTCATTACTCTTTGGGGTCTTGTCCACATGAAAGATCTCTCAGGTAGACTTTGCCACTCATAATGAAAAAGGTTCTTCCTGTGTCTTATTCTCTTAACTCAGCCCATCAGATCTATTATTCTTCCCCTTTATGGAGTTCAGAAGAGTTATGAGGCCTTCTCACCCGCTTTTAGTTTATTCGTGGCATGGTTCTAACCATCTTCTTTGCTTTCTTTCTTTTCTTTGTTATCTCCTTCCATCTCATCTTTGTACTTTAACTAAGTCTCATCACCTCCTCCTTTTAATTAGAGTTCTGTTTGAGCATAAGTAATGTTGGTGGAGGTGTTATTTAGTGAGCCTGTAAAGCTTATAGTTGGCCATCTTATCTTTGATAAGGTGTCCACTACTGTAGTTTCACTGACACTAGATCATATTCCTATTGTTCCTTATAGAACTCCCAGAGCATATTGATACCCAATAAGGAACTTAATTAAATGTGACTCACTTTGGCTGGCACATCTAATGTGAGTGCCATTACCACTCTATTCCTTATCTTCCATGTGTCATAGCCTTTCCCTTTCCACAATGGACATTTCATCCATCCCTTCCTCGGTTTGCTACCTTGAGTCTCTTATACTTAACTTTTGCCACATTTGCTTCTTATAATGAGACTCTTTGCAACAATTTGATGCAGCTAGAGGCATCCCTTTCCCTTCTTCTATGCATCAACTTTTCGATTATCTCTTGACATATTATCTCTAGACACACAGATCACCTTATATTGATATCAGGAGGGTTGCTACCTCTTGTCACTTTAGTAAACTTTCTTATTAATCATCCTCCACACTATTGGTACACACCCTTGCCCAAGCAGTTTCTTACCTATCCTCCTTTTTCCTTTGAATCATGATCTTAGTTAGTAAGATCGCGTTCCACTTAGTGGCAGTCCTTCATAGGGCCTAGGTATTAAATTTACTTTAAGAGAGGAATTTCTTTCTTTAACCACATTATACTATGGTTGGATGACTAATGTTTATCCTATTAGTAGTATGCCCTAGAGCATATCATTTATTATGTATCTTGTACATATTTTATTAATAAAAAGGCAATTTCACTTTTCCGTTTACATAATATATTTATGTGAAATAGAAAAGGTCCATTGATATTTTGTTAGAAATCCTATTCTTAAGTTGTTAAGAATATGAGTGACAGTATTTCTAGCACAAAGTATCATAAATTGGTTCACAATCGAGGATACTTCACACAGGACATGACTTATCTAGAAAAATTGTATTCATGTTTGTTTCCAATGTATTTACATGAGATATAAATAAGATGGAATTGTGAGTCTCATGCCATATAACAAATATGATAGGCACTTATACATGATAAGTAGGCCGAAACAGTGACACTTATGACAAGCACGTGGAGTTTACTCTTGTCAATGCATTGTTATAAATCATATCAGTGCATATAATCTTTAGACCTAAGATAACATAGGTATCTTGTATATAGGTGGTTTGAGTTTGATACTGCTTTCATACTTGTACTATGTATGGGTATATGGGCATGTGTTAGCTCTTACTAGTTATATATGGAGGTAGGTGTTGATCAAGATGGAATCTGTTACCCTAAGTAAATAGGGATAAAATCTTATGTTCATTTAATTATTCTTGATATTTCAAGTTCCTAACCAGGACAGACAGATTTAATAAGAAAAGAGTTTTTGATGATAAAATCTTTTTAATCAAGAATTAGAGTTAAAAGAGAATATAATATTCATAGCAAATGGGGTTTGACATAAACCATGACTCCAGTTTGAATTGGGATTTTGTAACAGAGAGATTCTAGTGCATGGTAACATATGATTATAGGTTCATTTAAGGTATTCCTTATTCTTGATTGGGTGGCTATGCCATGCTATGCTAGGTGTTAACCTTGGTCTATGAGATGCCTAAAATGATTTAGAGAAATCATTTATGGTAAGAAAAAATTCTGATGATATTAAGAGTAGATATCATATCTTATTGCTAATCAGTGATGAGCCTAGTGAGTCACACACATACACAAGTAATCACCAAATTAAATGTGATTTAATTAATTAATTAAAGAGTTTAATTGATTAATTAAATTGGTTTAGTTTGCAATAAAATTACAAAGTCCTTAGCATAGCTTGAAATCAAATCTAGGTTGTTGGATGTATAGTATAAGTTAAATTTATATTTAAAGCATTTAAATATGAATTTAATTATGAGAAATTGATTAATAGAGATTAATTAATTAATATATATTTGATATAAATTGATTAGAAGAGGAGAAATAATTATTTTGGGTTGAGAGCTCAAAATTACAATATAAGGGTAATTTGATCATTTAACAGGGTGACATGTGGCACTATGAGATGGTGACATGTGGCATCATATAAGCTTGCCATTTGTCTTCCAATCATGCATACTGATCAAAGTTAAGATTAAACCTAGCTTTGACACTTGGCTTAATGTGATTAGGTCAATTAAAATTAAGGTGCAATCAGAAGATGACATATGGCAAGGGTTTGAAGTGATGAACTAATTATATAATGTGATGTTATAAAAGAATAAAATAACATTCTTATTTTTCTAAAGAGGTGTCGCCACCCTTGAAGCCTTTTTCCTCTCTTCTTCTTCTTCTCTCATCAATTCAAAGAGAATTGCCCATATTCTCTTGAATTAAAATTGCTAGAAATATTTTCCAGTGTCCTGTATACATCTACAGCCTCTCTAAAGGCAAATCCCTAATTTCTAATTGGTTAGCAAGGCTTGAGAAGCCGTTCAAGGGGTTTCCATTGGCGATGTTTGTGTGGAAAAACTAGAGGGACAACATTTGGGTTCCTAGGTGCTTCCCAAAGGTACCAAACACATCTACAGTGCATCAAAAGGTTAGTGCACATGTTCTTGAATTAATCTAGGGTTCTAATGAATTAATCTATTAATTTAAAAATCTTAAATGGCAAATATAGATCTTAATACATATTAAAAGGGTTTTAATATGCAATTGAACATTGAAATCAATTAGGTATATAATGAATCTTGCATGATGCATGAGACCCTAGAAGAAAATTTTTGAATTCAATGTTCTAATCTAATAATTTTCATGCTTCTGCTCCTTCAATTGGTATCAGAGCCACTATATTTGCTGTTTAGATTGTTTAATATATGATTTAATTGTGTGATTTGATCATAAGATGATTGATTCATTGCTAGTTGTAAAGAAGAGTGTGGCGGCATGCTTGGTTGTGCACCTTGGTGCGCATGGTTTGAGCACCACCATGGTGTGCATTGTATTGGACTTTTAATGTGCAATTGTTGTATGATCTAAGGCTCATCCTATGACTAATTAAAATGTTTAATTAGGAATTTTAATTACACAATTAAATTATGATTCAAATCTGAATTTTTAAATTTGTTTGAATGTGATTCAAATCTGAATTTTTAAATTTGTTTGAATGTGATTCAAATATAAATTTTTAAATTTGGTTGAATGAGATTCAAATCTGAATTTTTTAGTTGAATATGAGATATTCAATTTAATTTTAGTATGTATATTTTATTTAATTGTTAAGTGGTAATATGCATGATGGATGATCATGGACAATAAAAGACCAATGTGATTTGATTTATTTCTTTTATTTTTCTTTGGGTTGTAAATTAATTAATTTATTTTAATGGCATATATTATAAGTGTTGTAATCATTTTGGATTGTAATTTCATTTATTTGAGGACTTTAAAGTCCAAGTTCTTATAAATTCGCCTTGGTATGCCAAGGATTACAATGTAATGGATTGCAAGAAGATTAAGGAGGTCAAGAGCATTGGTGGGACTAGTGGGAGGAATTCAAGATCAAGTATTGATTTTGTAATATGAATGAATGAAATGCACCTAGGAATGTCCTGATTCAATTCTTGGTGGCTCAGAATTGAATCCCTTAGAAAGTCCATGATCATACCATATTTATTGTTTATCCATGTATGCATGAGATGTATGGGAATGTATGCAAGTATATAATATATGCAAGCTAATTGGATAATGTGCAAAGTGAGACCATAATAGTAATTAAGCCGACCACAAAATCTTCCAAACAAATGATTAAGTTGGAAATGGTATAATTAAGGGTAATTATATCATGGGCCCTCCATTGAGGCAATTATTTTAAGAAATTTTAAATACTTACATATAATACAATTAATTTAAGAGATTTTCTTAAGAATAATTATCAAGCAAGAGATGTTGTAAATATGTAAATGGTTTGGTGGCCAATAATGGATGTGCCTTAAAATTATTTGCATGTTTACTGGCTCAATGGGATCAACTTAACTAATGCAAGATAAGTCAATAATGGATATGCTTGAGATATTGAACATTATGGGCTATGTAAAGGATTGAACCTCACATGAGATGTGATGGGCAAGGAGTTGCTCACTTATAGTTTATTGTAATTCTAATAATGGATGTGCCTGAGGATGATCAATAAGACTATAAGAATTCAATCACCCACTAGAAATCCATCCAACTAGGATTTTCGTTTCCTACTTTGGAAGTGCATGATTCACTAAGTTAATGGGAGGACCAATTTGATTAAAAAACCATAATCATTTTGGTTAATTACATGATACACTTACTAATTAATCAAGTTATTTTCTGCAGTTAATTTTCTGATAATAATGAGCACACAATAACCACCACCATCCAATATCCTTGCGAGCATACTTGACCATAATAGGTTGACGGGACCTAATCTTTCTGATTGGCTAAGAAATTTAAAACTTGTCCTCAACTTAGAACATATTGGATATGTTCTAAGACTCAAAAGTTCTTGGTCCCTTAGCTCCAGAGGCCACTCAAGAGGAACATGATACTTTGGACAAGTGGAAGGAGCATGATACGAGAGCCAAGTATTACATGCTTGCTTCTATGAGTAATGAGTTAAAGAAGCAACATGAAAATATGCAGTTTGCAAGTGAGATCCTCTTTCACCTGCAAGAGTTGTATGGTGAGCACAGCAGGAATGCTAAGTATGAGATATCTAGACAGCTATTCCGCATGAGGATGTCTGAGGGACAGAATACTGGGGATCATGTCCACAAGATGATTCGACTAATTGAGCAGCTGGAACATCTTGACTTTCACATGGATTTCCAACTACAAATGGATTTGATCCTTCAGTCCCTTCCTGAGTCATTTGGGAATTTTGTGATAAATTTCCATATGACTAAGCAGGAATACAACTTGGCTGGTTTACTTAACATGCTAGTTATTGCCCAAAAGAATTTGCTGGGCAATAAAGGAAAAGAGGTAGCTTTGATTGCATCTTCCTCTACAAGAAAGTCCAACAAGAAGAAGGCTAATAAGAAAAAGAAACCTCAAGTTCCAGGACTTCCAAGAAGATAGCCAAATAGAAAGGGAAGACCAAAGTTGATGGAGGCAAGGGAAAGTGTTTCCACTGCTAGAAGGATGGGCACTGGAATAGGAACTGCCCAGAGTATAGCAAGTAGTAGCAACTTGCAGTAATGAGATATTAGACTCCAGGTTGGCAATGGCTCAACCGTTGAAGCTTTAGCCATAGTATCTAAATCTTTATACATGTGTGGACATGTTTTGTGTTTGAATAATGTGACACCCCTTACCCGTCTACAGTGTAGCCAAGCAAGTTATGCCACATAGTGTGCCGGAGTACCATATCTTATTTCATTACAATTTACTCTTTCTTAATTTATTTATTTATTCATTTATTAGTCACTAAGTGAAATTTATGTCATTTAATTTATTTATTGAAATTATGAATTAATTTAAGGTTTCGAAAATTTTACAGAAAATCTAGTAGAGTGCCGACTAAAAATGGAGAAAACCGTTCTTTGAAACCTGTGAAAAAAAAAACACTTTCCAATACGTTTCCAGTCATTCCCAAACTCCAATTGTATCACATCAATTTACAACAATTTCTAAACAATTCCTCCATTTGTCATTCATTCATTTCACATCATCATCATGCTCAAATCATAAATAAATTCTCACATGGTATTTATAATCACAAAGTTATAAATACTTACATTCATACAAAATTATATTACATTTGTTTCAAATACACATGATAAAATAATAGTTTAATTACAAAACTTACAAAAATCACAAAATACAAAATGGGACCTAGCGTCCTACCACTGCATTGTAGCCTGTGAGGTGACACAGACACTATGTAGAACTGTGAACGGCCTTACCCAGTCTGTGGTCTACTGGGCTCTCTGTCCAAATCTTCAGTACCTACGCGTTGCAAGAGCGACGCGCTAAGCATAAAGCTTAGCGGTGCCAATAATACAAGAAAATATAATATGCAAAATAAAAATAATAATTTCCTAGTTATTGTGTTCATAAGAAATGAATAATTACTAACTTATTGTTTAGTCGAAGGCTAATTACATTTTATGATATTAACTTCTTCATGTATTTTGTTAATTGTTTTCTTAATGATTTTAAGCTTCTTTATTTTATTGTAATCATTCTTGATCTTTATCTTGATTTTTAATTTCCTTATTTTCATTAATAATCAATTCAATTACAATTATACTTTTCCATGCCCAAGTAACCTATACAAATTGACCGGACTGGATAAACCAGTAAACTAGCACTGGATACCAGGTACCTCAGGCTGTCACACCATCGGTCACAATGTGTCTCCCGGTGTGCAAACAAAATGGATAATAAGCCATAAAAGCAATAAGGCATAAAGCCAAGTTTAACATCATAAATCAATATAGCCATAGGCTATCATCACAGAATGACATGGAGCCATATATCATATGCAGTACTGCTATCAGAACCTTATTGGCATGCCAACCTATCCAACCAAATCACATTAGGCCTACTAGGGCATATTACAAAGTCATTTTTTGAATATTTGTACTTTATATGTAAGGTTACTATTCATTTCATTAGTCAACTAAAATATTGACTTTTTCATAAATAATAGGTATATTGGTTCAAATATCACCAACATACCACATTTTGCATTCCAAAGTTGTTGGCATTGGTTGCCAATTCCATTTCAAAGCTTAGTGTTAGTTATTCACAATTTTCAGATTTTAAGCACTAAGTTTACTGTTTCATTAGTCATTTGTACAGTAGGAATTTGGCTAAATTGTCTTCATGAAAGTTGTTTCTTATTGTGTCTAGTTATATGTTTTTTTTTGAATCACTCCATTTGGAGTTTTGTAGCTCAAGTTATGGCCTAAACACCATAATTGGCCGGATTGCAAATTTTCCAGATTTTCTGGACAGAACCAAATCTATAGTGTTTTGTGCATTGACTGCAGGTCAGTTTTTGAACATGTTATGATCAAAATTTAGGTTTATTTTCTTCATGAAAGTTGTAGGTCTATGTCTCAGATTTCTTCTAGTAAAATTTCAGGTCAATTGGACATTTCTACACTGAGTTATGACCGAATGAATAAACACTGTTCATTTGGTCATTTTGCCCAGGTAGAATGCAAGTCACTCAGATTAGGGAAATTTTTAGGTCAACTTGGTTTGGTTTTCTGGGTTTGGTTTCTTCACTAAAGTTGTGCCATTATGTGTCTAGTTTCATGTCCAATTGGTTTTGCACCAATTGAACCTATACAACTCCATTTATAGCTACCCAAACCTGCTGGACTCATACTCAGTCCTATAGGTCACCAAGGGCAGCATGCCTAAACTCAACTCCAACATCCTTACTCACTTCAATTCCTACTCACACACATTCAAATGGTCACTAATTGACCATTACAATGTTAACATACCATTAAATGAGCAAACCCTAATGTTGTTCAAGTGTCCACATTTTCAAGGTTCATTCATGCATCACACTTGCATTTCACTTACTCTTACATGATCAAGCACTCATCTCATGCTATGGGCAGCTCCTAACCACTTTGTTTCAAGTAATTTCATCAAACCCTAACCACCCCTAAACTGCCAAAATTTTAGGGATGCACACACACAAATTTTTATTTTGTTTTCTTACACTTCCCATTTATTTCAAGGTATTAAACATGGCTTCAGTAAAAGAAATAAAAGATTGGACACTAACCTCTTTTGCTCACTCTTCCAAGTCCCCAAAACTTGCTTCTTTCTTCTTCTTTTTACTTCCTAGAGGATGTTTAAGTTACAAGATCAATTTTTTGTGAAGTAAGGTTATGATTTTAAGGTGAGATGAGGTGGGATTTGGGAGCTTACTCAAGCTTCCATAGAGGTTGGGTTGGGGTAAGGTTTATGGTTGGTCTGGTTTTGGGAAAGAAATATATTGCTTTTTGTTTATTTTTACCTCATTTTACCTCTTTTTAATTTGTTTTTAATAGCTTGTTCAATTGTGATTGGTGGGAGCACTTTTAATGACAACATATGATGTCAAAATTCCCTATTTCTTTCATTTTTCTTTCCTTTTCTTTTCTACTCATTTTCAATTTAATTTTTAGCAATATTTATTCATATTTTATGTCATAATAATTATTTACTTAACTGGACAAGTCGGTAAAAAATTATCTCTGAAGACGAAATGACCAAAATGCCCTCCGTTTGGCTTAATAGACTAAAATTGTCTGTACCAATTGAAAAATTTTTATAAGTATTTTCTTAGCATTCTAATTCCATAGAAACCTCAATGACTCTTCCCTGGAGTCCCAACAATTATTTTATAAATTTTCTACGGAGTTTAGGGCTTCTAGTTGCGAAGACCGCAACTTCCCACTAGGTTACCCATCACTAAGGCACCGGTTCGTTTGACTTAGTTGTATTTTTTTTCTAAAATTTTTTCTTAATTTTTCTTATTAATATTTGAGTTAATTATGGTTTCTCACTTTAGTTTAAATATTTTTCCAGACGTTCTAACTGTCCGGACCGGCACTGGTCACCGGAACGGTAGAATGTACAGAATAAATACAGTGAGGGTGTTACAAATAATATTTTGTATGTAGCTGTTGTTTTTAAGAACATCATTTCTATATCTAGTTTGACTAAAAATGGCTATGAATTTTAGTTCACAGATGATGTTTACAATATTTATTTTGGAAATAAATATGTTGGCTCAGGTTATATGCATGGTGGTCTTTATTATTTGGATAATAATGATAAACACAAAATGAATGCCAGCAATATAAAAGAATGCAATGTCATGGTGAAAATCAACTCAAGTTTAAAATATATTTGGCACTTAAGATTAGGTCATGTTACAGAAGATAGGATTGCAAAACTAGAGAAAATGAGAATTTTATCCTCATTGGGTTCTGAGCCTACTCCAACTTAAGAATCCTACCTTCACGGTAAAATGACTAGATCACCCTTTGTTGGACAAAGACTAAGAGCTGAAAATATTTTGGAGCTAATACATAGTGATGGATGTGGTCCATTTAAGGAAATGGCTAGAAGTGGTTTTGATTACTTTATTACCTTTACTGATGATAAATCAAGGTTGGGTTTTTGTATTTGATGAAATACAAACATGAATCCTTTGAAAAGTTCAAAGAATTTAAATCTAAAGTAGAAAATCAAATAGGAAAAAGTATTAAAACTCTTTGATCAGATCGTGGAGGTGAATACTTAAGTACTGAATTTGATGAATACTTGAAAGAACATGACATTGTTTCCTAGCTGACTCCTCCAGGAACGCCACAGCTGAATGGTGTATCTGAAAGGAGGAATCGTACCTTAGTAGATATGGTACGTAGTATGATGAGCTACACTGATATGCTAATCTCCTTTTGGGGATTTGCAATAGAATCAGCTTTACATATCCTGAATAGGATTCCATCAAAATCAATTTCTTCCACATTTTATGAGATATGGCATGGAAGAAAACCAAGTTTTAAGCATGTTAAGATTTGGGGTTGTCCAGCTTATATCAAAAAGATGAACAATGATAAATTGGAAATCAGATCAGAAAAGGGCCGATTTGTTGGATATCCAAAAGAGAGTTTTGGATATTATTTTTATTTGCCTACATCACAAAAGGTTATGGTAAGCAGAGATGCCACTTTTCTTGAACAACAGTTTATTTAAGAAGGAGGCAAAGGAAGGCAAATAGAAATAAAATTGGAGAATTCTGACCAACCACCAAATCAAATGGATATAGGTCCATCTAGTCAACCTTCACCTATTAATGAAACATCTACAGTAATTCCTCGCAGATCAACCAGGATATCTCACCCACTAGTGAGATATGGTTTCCTTCATGAAGATGAACAAGAGTTGTTTACTTATGAAGAAGTAGATCATGGAGATGATCCACTTACCTATGAAGAAGCTATATCAGATATAGACTCTTCAAAATGGATTGATGCTATGAAATCCGAAATTGATTCCATGTATAAGAATTAAGTTTAGGATCTTGTTGACCCACCTGAAGGTATTGTATCTATAGAGAATAAATGGGTTCTTAAGAAGAAAATTAATTTTCATGAAAAGGTAGAGACCTATAAAGCAAGGCTAGTAGTGAAAGGGTTTCGCCAAAGGCAAGGAATTGACTATGAGGAGACTTTCTCACCTGTTATCATGCTTAAATCAATTAGGATTCTATTAGTAATAGCTCTATGATTATGAGATTTGGCAGATGGATGTCAAAACAGCTTTTCTCAATGGATACATTAAAGAAAACATTTTCATGGAACAACCTAGGGGTTTTGAATCCCAAGATGGTTCCAAAGTATACAAGCTGAAGTGATCCATTTATGGGTTGAAACAAGCTTCGAGGTGTTAGAACATCTGTTTTGATAAAGCCATTAAGTCATTTGGTTTTATCAAAAATGAGGATGATCCATGTGTATATAAGAAGGTTAGTGATAGTGCTATCACTTTCCTTGTCTTATATGTGGATGACATTTTATTGATGGGTAATGACACAGGTATGTTCACAACTGTAAAGGTATGGTTGTCAAATACATTCTCCATGAAAGACTAAGGGGAGGCAACCTATATTCTTGGGATTCACATCTATAGAGATAGAGCGAAAAGAATAATTGGTTTATCCCAAATCTATACTTGGAAAAGGTGTTAAAGAGGTTTAACATGCTTGATTCCAAGAGAGGATTGTTACCAGTGAGACATGGTATCCACTTTTCTAAAGAGATGTCTCCAAAGACACCTGAAGAAAGAGATAAAATGGCCAGGATTCCATATGCTTCGGCAATTGGAAGTTTGATGTATGCAATGTTGTGTACTAGGCCGGATATCGCATATGCTGTTAGTTTAACTAGCAGGTTTCAATCCAATCCATGTTTGAAACACTGGATAGCTGTCAAGAATATCCTTAAGTACTTAAGAAGAAATAAGGATTTATTCTTGATATATGGAGGTGGTAACTTGCAATTAGATGGTTATATTGATTCTAATTTCCAATCAAATATCGATGATAGAAAGTCTACCTCTGGGTATGTGTTCATTTGTAATGGAAGTGCAGTCAGTTGGAAGAGTTCCAAACAGAGTGTGACTGCAGATTCCACTACCGAAGCTGAGTATATAGCTGCATCAGATGTTACAAAAGAAGATGTTTGGATAAAGAAGTTCGTGATAGAACTTACAGTAGTTCGTTCCATTGAGTCAGCAGTTCCACTCTACTGTGACAACAATGGAGCAGTCATACAGGCTAAGGAACCCCGGTTTCACAAGAAATCCAAACACATAGAAAGGTGCTACCACATTATTAGAGAGATAGTTGGGCGAGGTGATGTAGCCATGTAGAAAATAGCATCAGCTGAAAATCTAGCTGATCCATTCATTAAGCCTATGTCATAAGCTCAGTTAGACCGACATATTGAGAAGATGGGTCTAAGGTATTGTAATGAATGGCTCTAGTGCTAGTGGAAGATTGTTAGTAGTATGCCCTAAAGCATATCATTTAGTATGTATCTTGTACATATTTTATTAATAAAAGGTAATTTCACTTTTTCTGTTTACATGATATATTAATGTGTAATAGAAAAGGTCCATTGATATTTTGTTAGAAATTCTATTCTTAAGTTGTTAAGAATATGAGTGATAGTATTTTTAGCACAAAGTAACATAAATTGGTTCACAATCGAGGATACTTCACATAGGACATGACTTATCCAGAAAGATTGTATTCATGTTTGTTCCCAATGTATTTATATGAGATATAAATAAGATGGAATGGTGAGTCTCATGCCATATAACAAACATGATAGGCACTTATATATGATAAGGAGGCCAAACCAGTGACATTTATGACAAGCACATGGAGTTTACTCTTATCAATGCATTGTCATAAATCATATCAGTGCATATAATCTTTAGACCTGAGATAACACAGTTATCATGTATATAGGTGGTTTGAGTTTCATATTACTTTCATACTTATACTGTGTATGGGTATATGGGTATGTGTTGGCTCCTACTAGTTATATATGGAGGTAGGTGTTGATCAAGATGGAATCTGTTACCCTAAGTAAATAGGGATAAAATCCTATGCTTACTTAATTGTTCTTGATGTTTCAAGTTTCTGGCCAGGACAGATAGATTTAATCAGAAAAGAGTTTCTGATGAGAAAATCTTTTTAATCAAGAATTAGAATTAAAAGCGAACATAATATTCATAGCAAATGGGGTTTGACATAAACCATGATTGCAGCTCGAATTGGGATTTTGTAATAGAGAGATTCTAGTGCATGGTAACATATGATTAAAGGTTCATTTAAGGTATTCCTTATTACTGATTGGGTGGCCATGGCATGCTATGCTAGGTGTTAACCTTGGTCTATGAGATGCCTAAAATGATTTAGAGAAATCATTTATGGTAAGAAAATGTTCTGATGATATTAAGAGTTGATATCATATCTTATTGCCAATCAGTGATGAGCCTAGTGAGTCACACACATACATAAGTAATCACCAAATTAAATGTGATTTAATTAATTAATTAAAAAGTTTAATTAATTAATTAAATAGGTTTGGTTTGCAATAAGATTGCAAAGTCCCTAGCATGGCTTGAAACCAAATCTAGGTTATTAGATGTATGGTATAAGTTAAATTTATATTTAAAGTGTTTAAATATGAATTTAATTATGAAAAATTGATTAATAGAGATTAATTAATTAATTTATATTTGATATAAATTGATTAGAAGAGGAGAAATAATTATTTTGGGTTGAGAACTCAAAATTACAACACAAGGGTAATTTGGTCATTTCACAGTATGACATGTGGAACCATGAGATGGTGACACATGACACCATATAAGCTTGCCATTTGTCTTCCAATCATGCATAATTATCAAAGTCAAGATTAAACCTAGCTTTGACACTTAACTTAATGTGATTAGGTCAATTAAAATTAAGGTACAATCAGAAGATGACATGTGGCAAGGGTTTTAAGTAATGACCTAATTATATATTGTGATGTTATGAAAGAATAAAATAACATTCTAATTTTTCTAAAGAGGTGCCACCACCCTTGAAGCCTTCTTCCTCTCTTCTTCTTCTTCTCTCATCAATTCAAAGAGAATTGCCCATATTCTCTTGAATTAAAATTACTAGAAATTGTTTATACTGTCCTATATACATCTACAACCTCTTTAAAGGCAAATCCCTAATTTCTAATTAGTTGGCAAGGCTTGAGAAGCTGTTCAAGGGGCTGCCATTAGTGATTTTCATGTGGACAAACTAGAGGGACAACATTTGGGGTCCTAGGTGCTTCCCAAATGTACCAAACACATCTACAGTGCATCAAAAGGTTAGTGCACATGTTTTTGAATTAATCTAGGGTTCTAATGAATTAATCTGTTAATTCAAAAATCTTAAATGGAAAATGTAGATCCTAATACATATTAAAAGGGTTTTAATATGCAATTGAACATTGAAATCAATTAGGTATATAATGAATCTTACATGATGCATGAGACTCTAGAAGAAAATTTTTGAATTCAATGTTTTAATCTAATAATTTTCATGCTTCCGCTCCTTCATATCCTTGCCCTTAAACTTAGTGGATACCTTATTATCATTTCTTGGTTTTCTTTCTGTAGTCTTTTATTGCATTATATAGAATGTCTTGCCTAATGTGTTATTCATCTTTTCACCAAAAGCATTTCTACTTCAGGAGTAGAGGTTCCACCCCTTATGTATGTTTGGGTCCTTCATTTCTATCATGACTTCTTGCTCATTGTAGCATTTATGCTAGGAATTGATTAGAGTTGATTTTTTTCCTTTTTTGAACCATATCTTAATCTTTGTTATTAGATATTTACCTTCTCGAAGAATCTATCATTTTCACTTTTAGGACTGAGTATGAATGCATTTCTAATACAGACTCCTAATCTCTTAGGGCATAACATTTCTATCCTACCGCATATTAGTTCTTCAGAGGTCGAATCTAGATGTCAAATCCTTAATTAGTCATAGATATTCTTTTTTCTTGTTTTAACACCCTACTACTTTAGGAACATTATTTCATTCCCCTATTATGGAAGGAATTTCCTTGTTTCTTCTTTAATGTTTTTAAATTCTTGAGATCTCTATGCCTTATTTGTGAAATGATTTATCTTAGGTCACTAGCCCTTTTTCTTTATTACCCTATTTCCTTCCTTGGTTCCTATCCATAGCTATCACAGGAACAGGGAATCTCTTAAGCTCTAAGCCTCTTATCTCCATTGAACCTTTTGGTTTTCCTTTGGGATCTGATTGTTGCCATCGTTACAACACTATCTAAAGCCTTTGCGCTATTGCCTTTTTTCCCTTCATAATCCTTTTATTGGGCTTCCCTTTCATCCACCTTTTGCTAGCTCCTCTATCTCATTTGACATGACAGTTTAACATATCATTATATGCAATTATATCTTCTTAATCACTTCATTAGCATTTCATTCATGATATCCTAATTCTGATATTAAGCAAATGGATATCTTTTTCAATTTTCATCCCTTTTGCTCGAGAACAAGGATGAATCATCATAATGAATTCATATCCTATTGGTCTTTGAATTAATTTTTTTTTCTTTTATTAAATCCATCTAGATCTGAGTTTCCATTTTGTCCATTCGTCCAGTTCCTTTATCTTATTTAAGGCAGTGCCATTATTATTCAACTCATTGTCTTTACACTTTTCTTCTTTGTCTTGATGGCTTGGCAATAGCTACATATCATGTAGCTCTTGCCAAGTATCCATATTTTTAGCATTATCTAGAGTTTAGCATCTAACCATTTGACTCACATGTAGACTGGCACCTGGACTTCCTCCCTTCTTCGTATTTGGGGCTTTGGCTACCTTGTATATCTCTTTTGTATTCCTAGCTTTTGTTATCATCTTATTTACATTAAGAGGAGGCTCTATAGGAATCACTTTCTTCGCCATTACCTTATTCTAAGCTCAATTACATGGTATAAAAGCTCTCGATCCTTGCCTTTATAGGTTCTCGAGAATTACTCTCATTTTCTTATATTCTTTTGGCTATGCCATCTCTTCTTTTTGTGGCTTTAGTGTACATTAATGATCACATTCTAGTCCTATGCACTTCCTAATACCTTTATTTTTCACTCTTTAAAGTGACTTTTAATCTAAGCATAGGAAATTGGGAAAGATTTTTAAAGGAGGTACTCACCCTTTCTCTTTGCTTGCCCCAACCATCTTCGCCTTTTTCCTTTAAAGGGAGGAGGGGGTTTCTAAGAGGGATTTTCTTATGCACCTATACTTATCTTCCCTAACTTAGAGTCCTTGTACCCAGGTATGCTTTTCTAGGTCCCAAGGTTCTTTGCTTCTTATCTTTTTAACCATTTGACTTCGTTTAGTTAGGCCACTTACCACCCTCAAAGTGCCTCCAACCTTTACCCTTTCTCATTATCTTGCTATTTTTCCTATGAAGTCACCTTATATGTTATGAACATTGATCATAACTCTTTATTTTTCTTGAGGCATATAATCATGCTTTGCATGGCAATGACTTTTAAGAAGCTGTACCATCGTCCCCATTTTAGCAAAACACCTATTATGATATCTCCACTATCTGTGGTCCTTTATTAAGGATCGAATGGTCTCACTGGAGTGACAAAGTGTGACACCCCTCACCCGACTGCAGTGTAGCCAAGCAAGGCATATCACACTCAGTGCCGGAGCATCTTAACTTAACTTATTACATTTCTTATTATTCATAGTTATTGTATTAATTTGGGTCAATTTATTTACTGGAGAAACTAACGGAGTTTCCTCCTAATTTATTAATATTTGGATGAGTTTCCACCTGATTGAAAAACAATTTTATAAATATTTGCATTCTCATATTCTCAATCAAATCATCAATTTAATCTCATTCATATAAATACATATGAAATTCCAAATCATCTTCATACATACATAATTCAAATATGAAATTTAAAACTTTATTAATTTACACCATGTGCAAATTTAATATACAAATATATATTTCACAATAATTACATAAGTGTCTGATGTACATTACAAAATGGAAATCTAATTACAAATTACAAATTACAAATTACAAAATACAAAATTACTAATGAAGCCTAATGGTCCTACCCAAAACACTGCACGGATGAGGGACACTGGACACAATGCATATCTGACTCTCATCCAATCTGAAGTTTGTTGGGCTCTCGCTTTGTATCTCTAGTACCTACGCGTGGCAAAAAGTGACGCCCTAAGAAATACAGCTTAGTGATGCCAATAAAATATAAAAATAAACTAAAATAAATAAATACAAGAAATTATTTCTTGTTAATTTATCCAGACTGAAATTTTTGATAATTGCTTGTAATATCTTTAATTTTATGACTTTTATGTTCATTTCATGGTTACAAATTTTCATTGCCTAAGTAACCTATACCAATTGACTGGACTGGATAAATGGGTAAACTGGCATTGGGTACCAAGTACCTCGGGCCGTCACACCATCGGTCATAAAGTGTTTCTAGGTATGCAATAGAACGACTAACAAGCTATAGTAATCATTGGGCATAAAGCCAATTAAATCAAGAGTATCAAAATGGCCGAAAGCCATAACATCACTAAATGGCACTAAAAGCCATAAATCACGAAATGGCATAAAGTCATAGGCAGTATTGCAATCTGAATCCTATTGGCATGTCAACTTATCCAAACCAATCATACTAGGCATATTAGGGCCTATCACAAAGTTAATTGTTTAATTCTTTGCATTTAAGGTTTGATAGTTACTATTCACCCTACTATTCATGCATAAATGTTGACTTTTTCATACGTAATAGATATGTTAGTTCTAATTGCACCAAAATCCCACATTTTGGATTTTACACTTGTTGGCATTAATTGCCAATCTCAGTTCAAAGTTCATTGGAAGTTATTTCAAATTTTCAGATTTCATAGCTTATGTTTACTGTTCCATTGGACAAATCTACAGTAGGAATTTAGCTAAACTTTCTTCATCAAAGTTGTTCCTTATTGTGTTTACTTTAATTCTCTTTTTGAATTACTCCATTTGGATATTTATAGCTCAAGTTATAGCATTTTTACCATAACTGGCCGGATTAGTCCAATTCCAGAATTTTGGGCAGAATTTGGTTCTGTTAGTTTTTGTGATCTAATTTTGGTTAACAATTTCATTAGATTATGGTCAGAATTTAGGTTTTTATTCCCCATGAAAGTTGTTCTAAATTGTCTAAGCTTTCCATGGCCATAAAAATCAAGTCATTTGGACCTTTTCACACTGAGTTATGACCATTTGAACAAACACTATTCATATAGTCAATTTCCAAGTCCAGAATGCTGGTTACCCGGATTGGGGCAATTTTTAGGTCAATGTAAGTTGGTTTTCTGGGCAGGGTCCCCCCATAAAAAATGTGGCTTAAGGTCTTAAATTTCATCTCCAATTGGTCTTACACCAATTGGAGCAACATAGCTCAAGTTATAACCACATAAACGCACCGGACTCAGAGTCCAGAATCCCAACAACAAGGCAGCATACCAATTCCAATTTCAATGCCACTATTGCTTTCATTTTAAGGTCAAACTTTATCAAATGGTCACTAATTGACCATTAGAGCATCAATTCCATAAAATACTAGCAAAACGCTAATTTTATGCCTCAAACCCTAATCCCCAATTTCCCATTAACACCACACATGCAATTCAAAGTTCCTATACATATATTCTCATTCATGGCCACCACTACATACTTTAATTCCATTCAAATTCACCTAATCCAGCTATCATTCATGGCTGCCGAAAATTTGAGAGTGCCCTAACATCCATATTTCCTTGTAATTTCTGCAAATTCTTGTTAGTAGCATGTCCTAGAGCATATCATTTAATATGTATCTTGTATATATTTTATTAATAAAAAGCAATTTCATTTTTTCATTTACATAATATATTTATGTGTAATAGAAAAGGTCCATTGATATTTTGTTAGAAATTCTATTCTTAAGTTGTTAAGAATATGAGTGACAATATTTCTAACACAAAGTATCATAAATTGGTTCACAATAGAGGATACTTCACACAGGACATGACTTATCCAGAAAGATTGTAATCATGTTTGTTCCCAAGGTATTTATATGATATATAAATAAGATGGAATGGTGAGTCTCATGTCATATAACAAACATGATAGGCACTTATACATGATAAGTAGGCCAAACCAGTGACGCATATGACAAGCACGTGGAGTTTACTCTTGTCAATGCATTGTCATATATTATATTAGTGCATATAATCTTTAGATTTGAGATAACACAGTTATCTTGTATATAGGTGATTTATGTTTGATACTACTTTCATACTTGTACGATGTATGGGTCTATGGGCATGTGTTGGCTTCTACTAGTTATATATGGAGATAGGTGTTGATCAAGATGGAATCTGTTACCCTAAGTAAATAGGGATAAAATCCTATGTTCATTTATTTATTCTTGATGTTTCAAGTTCCTGGCCAAGAAAGACAGATTTAGTCAGAAAAAAGTTTCTGACAAGAAAATCTAATTAATTAAGAACTAGAATTAAAAGAGAACATAATGTTTATAGTAAATGGGGTTTGACATTAACCATGACTCCAGCTAGAATTGGGATTTTGTAACAGAGAGATTCTAGTGCATGGTAACATATGATTATAGGTTCATTAAGGTATTCCTTGTTACTGATTGGGTGGCCATGGCATTCTATGCTAGGTGTCAACCATGGTCTATGAGATGCCTAAAATGATTTAGAGAAATTATTTATGGTAAGAAAGAGTTCTGATGATATTAAAAGTTAATATCATATCTCATTGCCAATTAGTGATGAGCCTAGTGAGTCACACACATACACAAGTTAATCACCAAGTAAAATGTGATTTAATTTATTAATTAAAGAGTTTAATTGATTAATTAAATAGGTTTGGTTTGCAATGAGATTGCAAAGTCCCTAGCATGGCTTAAAACCAAATCTAGGTTATTGGATGTATAGTATAAGTTAAATTTATATTTAAAGTGTTTAAATATGAATTTAATTGTGAGAATTTAATTAATGGATATTAATTAATTGATTTATATTTGATATAAATTGATTAGAAGAAGAGAAATAATTATTTTGGGTTGAGAACTCAAAATTAAAATATAAGGGTAATTTGGTCATTTCACATAGTGACATGTGGCACCATGAGATGGTAACACATGGCATCATATAAGTTCGCCATTTGTCTTCCTATCATGCAAGGTGATCAAAGTGAAGATTAAGTCTAGCTTTGACACATGGCTTAATGTGATTAAGTCAATTAAAAAATAAGATGCACTGTAATGGTGACATGTGGTAAAGGGTTTAAGTGATTATTTGACCTAATTATAAAAGGGAAAGAAAGAAGAATTAAAACATAATTCTCTTTATTATTCTAAAGATGGCGGCACCTCTCTCCCTCTTCTTGCTTTTCTTCATCAATTCAAAGAGAATTACTCCATTCCTTTTGAATTAAAATTGCTAGGAATTATTTTTAGTGTCCTATACACACATATAACCTCTCTAAAAGCAGAACCCCAAATTATAATTGGTTGGCAAAGGCTTGTGAAGCAAATTGGAGGCTTTCCATTAGTGATCTTAGTGTGCACAAGCTAGAGGGACAACACTTGGGGTCCTAGGTGCTTCCTAAAGGTGCCAATTGCATCCATAGTGCATCAAAGAGGTTAGTGCCCAAACTCATCTTTCAAATTAGGATTTAATTAAATTAATTTGTTAATTCACAATCTTAAAAGGCAAATGAAGATCCTAGTACATATTAAAAGCGTTTTAATATGAAATTGAGCATTGAAATTAATTAGACACATAAGAGATGTGGCATGATGCATGAAACCCTAAAAGAAAATTTTTGAAATTCAATACTCTAATGAACTAATCACCATACTTCCTCTCCTTCAATTGGTATTAGAGCCAGGTTATATTTGCCATTAGGATTGATTATGAGATTTAATTGTGTGATTTGATCAGATTTTGATTGATTCAAGGCTGTTTGGATTCACCATGGTGGCGGTATGAAATTGAATCACACCCTAAGGGTGTGTTTCACCTATGCGCATGGTTTATGAGCTTATGATGCAATTCTTGTATATTTTAAGGCCCATAATTAGTCTCATACCTAATTAAATTGTTTAATTAGGAATTTTAATCACACAATTAATTTTTGAAAATTGTTTTCAAGGTATTAAATTTGAAAAGAGTTTCTAAATTTAAGTTTATTTGAATGAGATTCAAATATGAATTTTTTGGTTGAATATGTGATATTCAATTTAATTTTTTAGTATGTATATTTTATTTAATTGTTAAATTTTAATATGCATGATGGATGATCATGGACAATAAAAAGACCAATGTGATTGGATTTATTTCTTTTATTTTTCTTTGAATTGTAAAATAATTAATTTTATTTTAGTGGCATGTATTATAAGTGTTATAATAATTTGGGTTGTAATTTCATTTATTTGAGAACTTTAAAGTCCATATTCTTATAAATTCACCTTGGTATGCCAAGGATTACAATGTAATAGGATTGCAAGAAGATCAAGGAGGTCAAGAGCATTGGTGGGACCAGTGGGAGGAAATCAAGATCAAGTGTTGATTATGTACTCCTTCAGCAACTCTTGTAAAATGAATGAATGAAATGCACCTAGGAATGCCCTGATTCAATTCTTGGTGGCTCAGAATTGAATCCCTTAGAAAGTCCATGATCATACCATATTAATTGTTTATCCATGTATGCATGAGATGTATGGATGCAAGTATATGATATATGCATGCTAATTGGATAATGTGCAAAGTGAGACCATAATAGTAATTAAACCAATCACTAAATCATCCAAACAAATGATTAAGTTGGAAATGGTATAATTAAAGTAATTATATCATGGGCCCTCCATTGAGGCAATTATTTTAAGAAATTTTAAATACTTGCATGTGATGCATTTAATTTAAGAGATTTTCTTAAAGATAATTGTTAAGCATGAGATGTTGTAAATATGTAAATAGTTGATGGCCAATAATAGATGTGCCTGAGGACATTAAAATTATTTGCATGTTTATTGGCTTAATGGGATCAACTTAACTAATGCAAGATGAATCAATAATGGATGTGCCTGAGATTTTGAGCATTAGGGGCTAGATAAATGATTGAACCTCACATGAGATGTGATGGGCAAGGAGTTGCTCACTTATAGTTTATTATAATTCCAATAATGGATGTGCCTGAGGATGATCAATAAGACTATAAGAATTCAATCACCCACTAGAAATCCATCCAATTAGGATTTTCATTTCGTACTTTGGAAGTGTAGGATTCGCTAAGTTAGTAGAAGGACCAATTATTAAAAGAAAATAATCATTTTAGTTAATTACTTGATACATTTAATAATTAATCTAGTTATTTTCTACAATTAATTTTCTGATAAAAATGAGCACATAACAACCACTACCATCCAATATTCTTGCGAGCATACTTGATCACAATAGGTTGATGGGACCTAATCTTTCTGATTGGCTCAGAAATTTAAAACTTGTCCTGAACCTAGAATATATTGAATATGTACTAGACTCAAGTGTTCCTGATCCCTTACCTCCAGAGGCCACTCAAGCGGAACATGACACTTTGGACAAGTGGAAGGAGCATGATATGAGAGCCAAGTGTTACATGCTTGCTTCTATGAGTAATGAGTTACAGAAGCAGCATGAAAATATGCAAAGTGCAAGTGAGATCCTCCTTCACCTGCAAGAGTTGTATAGTGAGCATAGTAGGAATGCTAGGTATGAGATATCTAGACAACTATTCCGCATGAGGATGTCTCAGTGACAAAATGTAGGAGATCATGTCCATAAGATGATTCAGCTTATTGAGCAGCTAGAGCATATTGACTTTCACATGGATTTCCAACTACAGATAGATTTGATCCTTCAGTCCCTGCCTAAGTCATTTGGAAATTTTGTGAAAAATTTTCATATGACTAAGCGGGAATACACCTTGGCTGGTTTACTTAACATGCTGGTTATTGCCTAAAAGAATATGCTAGGCAATAAAAGAAAGGAGGTAGCTTTGATTGCATCTTCTTCTGCTGGAAAGTCCAACAAGAAGAAAGGCAATAAGAAAAAGAAACCTCAAGTTCTAGGACCTTCCAAGAAGATATCCAAACAGAAAATAAAGACCAAAGCTGAAAAAGGAAAGGGAAAGTGTTTTCACTGCCAAAAGGATAGGTACTGGAATAGGAACTGCCCAGAGTATAGCAAGTAGTAGTAGCTTGCAGTAACGACATATTAGATTTTGGATTGGCAATGGCTCAACTGTTGAAGCTTTAGCCATAGGATCTAAATCTTTTTACGTGTGTGGACATGTTTGGTGTTTGAATAATATTTTGTATGTACCTGATGCTTTTAAGAACATCATTTCTATATCTAGTTTGACTAGAAATGGTTATAAATTTCAGTTCACAAATTATGTTTGCAATATTTATTTTGGAAATAAATATATTGGCTCGGGTTATATGCATGATGGTCTTTATTATTTGGATAATAATGATAAACACAAATTGAATGCAAGCAATCTAAATGAATGTAATGCCATGATGAAAATCAACTCAAGTTCAAAGTATATTTGACACTTAAGATTAGGTCATGTTGCAGAAGATAGAATTGCAAAACTAGAGAAAATGGGGATTTTATCCTCATTGGGTTCTAAACCTACTCCAACTTGTGAATCCTGCCTTCAGGGCAAAATGACTAGATCACCCTTTGTTAGACAAGGAATAAGAGTTGAAAATATTTTAGAGCTAATACATAGTGATGTATGTGGTCCATTTAAGGAAATGGCTAGAGGTGGTTTTTATTACTTTATTACTTTACTGAAGATAAATCAAGGTTTGGGTATTTGTATTTGATGAAATACAAACTTGAATCCTTTAAAAGTTCAAAGAATTTAAATCTGAAGTAGAAAATCAAACAAGAAAAAGTATTAAAACTCTTTGATCAGATCGTGGAGGTGAATACTTAAGTACTGAATTTGATGAATACTTGAAAGAGCATGGCATTGTTTTCCAGTTGACTCCTCTAGGAATGCCATAGCTGAATGGTGTATCAGAAAGGAGAAATCGTACCCTATTAGATATGGTAAGTATTATGATGAGCTATACTAATATGCCAATCTCCTTTTGGGGATTTGCATTAGAATCAGCTTTGCATATTCTGAATAGGATTCTATCAAAATCAATTTCTTCCACACCTTATGAGAAATGGCATGGAAGAAAACCGAGTCTTAAGCATGTTAAGATTTAGGGTTATCCAGCTTATATCAAAAAGCTGGACACTGATAAATTGGAAACCAGATTAGAAAAAGGTCGATTTTTTGGATATCCAAAAGAAAGTTTTGGATATTATTTTTATTTGCCTAAATAAAAAAAGGTTGTAAGTAGAGATGCTAGATTTCTTAAACAATAGTTCATTGAAGAAGGTGGCAAAGGAAGGCAAATAGAGTTAGAATTGGAGAATTCTGACCAACTAACATATCAAATGGATATAGATCCATCTAGTCAACCTACACCTATTAATAAAACATCTACAGTAATTCCTCACAGATCAACCAGGATATCTCACCCACTAGTGAGATATGGTTTCCTTCATAAAGATGAACAAGAGTTGTTTACTCATGAAGAAGTAGATCATGGAGATGATCCACTTACCTATGAAGAAGCTATATCAAATATAGACTCTTCAAAATGGATTGAAGCTATGAAATCCAAAATTGATTCCATGTATAAGAACCAAGTTTGGGACCTTGTTGGTCCACCTGAAGGTATTGTACCTATAAGGAACAAATGGGTTTTCAAGAAGAAAATTGGTTCTGATGGAAAGATAGAGACCTATAGAGTAAGGCTAGTAGTGAAAGGGTTTCGCCAAAGGCAAGGAATCGACTATGAGGAGACTTTCTCGCCTGTTACCATGCTTAAATCAATTAGGATTCTATTAGCAATAGTTGCATACTGTGATTATGAGATTTGGCAGATGGATGTCAAAACAGCTTTTCTCAGTGGATAGATTGAAGAAAACATTTTCATGGAACAACCTAGGGGTTTTGAATCCTAAGATAGTTCCAAGGTGTACAAGCTAAAGCAATCCATTTATGGGTTAAAACAAGCTTCGAGGAGTTGGAACATCTATTTTGATGAAGCCATTAAGTCATTTGGTTTTATAAAAAATGTGGATGAACCATGTGTATATAAGAAGGTTAGTGATAGTGCTATCACTTTCCTTGTCTTATATGTGGATGACATTCTGTTAATAGGTAATGACATAGGTATGTTGACAACTGTAAAAGAATGGTTGTCAAATACATTCTCCATGAAAGACTTAGGGGAGGCAACCTATATTCTTGGAATTTGCATCTATAGAGATAGAGCAAAAAGAATAATTGGTTTATCCCAAAGTCTATACTTAGAAAAGGTGTTAAAGAGGTTTAACATGCTTGATTCCAAGAGAGGATTGTTACCAGTAAGACATGGTATCCACCTTTCTAAAGAGATGTCTCCAAAGACACTTGAAGAAAGAGATAAAATGACCAGGATTCCATATGCTTTGGCTATTGGAAGTTTTATATATGCAATGATGTGTATTAGGCCGGATATCGCATATGCTGTTGGTTTGACTAGCAAGTTTCAATCCAATCCAGGTTTGGAACACTAGATAGCTGTCAAGAATATCCTTAAGTACTTGAGAAGAACTAAGGATTTATTCTTGATTTATGGAGGTGGTGACTTGCAATTGGATGGTTATACTGATTCTGATTTCCAAATAGATATTGATGATAGAAAGTCTACCTCTGGGTTTTTGTTCATTTATAATGGAGGTTCAGTCAGTTGGAAGAGTTCCAAACAGAGTACGACTGCTGATTCCACTACAAAGGCCGAGTACATTACTACATAAGATGTTGCAAAAGAGGCTGTTTTGATAAGGAATCCCGGTCTCACCAGAAATCCAAACACATAGAAAGGCGCTACCATATTATCAGAGAGATAGTTGGGCAAGGCGATATAGCCATGCAGAAAATAACATCAGCTTAAAATCCAGCTGATCCATTCACAAAGCCTATGTTATAAGCTCAGTTAGACCGACAGCTTGAGAAGATGGGTCTAAGATATTGTAATGAATGGCTCTAGTGCTAGTGGGAGATTGTTAGTAATATGCCCTAGAGCATATCATTTAGTATGTAACTTGCACATATTTTATTAATAAAAGGCAATTTCACTTTTTCATTTACATAATATATTTATGTGCAATAAAAAAGGTCCATTGATATTTTGCTAGAAATTCTATTCTTAAGTTGTTAAGAATATGAGTGACAGTATTTCTAGCACAAAGTATCATAAATTGGTTCACAATCGAGGATACTTCACACAGGACATGACTTATCCAGAAAGATTGTAATCATGTTTGTTCCCAAAGTATTTATATGAGATATAAATAAGATGGAATGGTGAGTCTCATGCCATATAACAAACATGATAGACACTTATACATGATAAGTAGGCCGAACCAGTGACGCATATGACAAGCACATGGAGTTTACTTTTGTCAATGCATTGTCATATATCATATCAGTGCATATAATCTTTAGACCTGAGATAACACAGTTATCTTGTATATAGGTAGTTTGAGTTTGATACTGCTTTCATACTTGTACTGTGTATGGATATATGGGCATTTGTCAGCTCCTACTAGTTATATATGGAGGTAGGTGTTGATCAAGATGGAATCTGTTACCCTAAGTAAATAAGAATAAAATCCTATATTCATTTAATTGTTCTTGATGTTTCAAGTTCCTTGCCAGGATATATAGATTTAATCAGAAAAGAGTTTCTGATGAGAAAATCTTTTTAATCAAGAATTAGAATTAAAAGAGAACATAATATTAATAGCAAATGGGGTTTGACATAAACCATGACTCCAGCTCGAATTGGGATTTTGTAACAGAGAGATTCTAGTGCATGGTAACATATGATTAAAAGTTCATTTAAGGTATTTCTTGTTACTGATTGGGTGGCCATGGCACGCTATGCTAGGTGTCAACCATGTTCAATGAGATGCCTAAAATGATTTAGAGAAATTATTTATGGTAAGAAAGAGTTCTGATGATATTAAGAGTTAATATCATATTTTATTGCCAATTAGTGATGAGCTTAGTGAGTCACACACATACATAAGTTAATCACCAAGTAAAATATGATTTAATTGATTAATTAAAGAGTTTAATTGATTACTTAAATAAGTTTGGTTTGCAATGAGATTGCAAAGTCCTTAGCGTAGCTTGAAACAAAATATAGGTTATTGGATGTATAGTATAAGTTAAATTTATATTTAAAGGGTCTAAATATGAATTTAATTATGAGAAATTAATTAACAGAGATTAATTAATTGATTTATATTTGATATAAATTGATTAGAAGAGGAGAAATAATTATTTTAGGTTGAGTAACTCAAAATTAAAACATAAGGGTAATTTAGTCATTTCACATGGTGATATGTGGCACCATGAGATGGTGACATATGGCATCATATAAGTTTGCCATTTGTCTTTCTATCATGCAAGGTGATCAAAGTCAAGATTAAGTCTAGCTTTGACACTTGGTTTAATATGATTAAGTCAATAAAAAAATAAGATGCAATGTGATGGTGACATGTGACAAAGGGTTTAAGTGATTATTTTACATAATTATAAAAGGGAAAGAAAGAAGAATTAAAACATAATTCTCTCTATTATTCTAAAGGTGGCGGCACCTCTCTCCCTCTCCCTCCTCTTGCTTTTCTTCATCAATTCAAAGAGAATCACTCTATTCCCTTTGAATTAAAACTAATGTCCTATACACACATATAGCCTCTCTAAAAGTAAAACCCCAAATTATAATTAGTTGGCAAAGGCTTGAGAAGCAAATTGGGGGCTGTCCATTGGTGATTTTGGTGTGGATAAGCTAGAGGAACAACACTTGGGGTCCTAGGTGCTTCCTAAAGGTGCCAATTGCATCCATAGTGCATCAAAGAGGTTAGTGCCCAAACTCCTCTTTCAAATTAGGGTTTAATTGAATTAATTTGTTAATTCACAATCTAAAATGGAAAATGAAGATCCTAATACATATTAAAAGTATTTTAATATGCAATTGAGCATTGAACTTAATTAGGCACATAAGAGATGTGGCATGATGCATGAAACCCTAGAACAAAATTTTTGAAATTCAATGCTCTAATGAGCTAATCACCATGCTTCTGCTCCTTCAATTCTAACTTAATTCAAGGTCTTAATCAAGAATATAAAAAGAGAGGTAAGGGATTTGGCACTAACCTCTTTAGATGTTTTCCCCAAACTTGCAAAACCTCTCTTTTTATTCTTCTTTTCTATACTCATTTTTAATTAAATTTTCATCAATATTTATTCATATTTTATGTCATATAATTCACTTACTTAAATGGACAAGTTGATCAAAAATCATCTTTGAAGGTGAAATGACCAAAATGCCATTTGTTTTGCTTATTGAGCTAAAATTGTTTGTATCGATTGATTTAATTTTCCTTGTATTTTCTTAGTAATCTATTGTCATCTAGGCCTTAATAATTCTTCAATGGAGTCTCAAAAAATATTTCATAGGGTTTCCCATGGGTCTAGGGTCAGCAACTATCTTTATAGTCACTTCTAGTTAGGTTACCCATTGCTGGAGGCAAGGCTCATTTAACCTTAGTGCATTTTATTGCTTAAATTTTTTTTTTTTAATTTTTCTTATCATTATTTGGGTTATTTATCACTCCTCACTCCAGTTTAAATATAGTTCTAGATATTTTGGCTGTCCAGATGGATATAGTCACTAGAACAGTAGAATGTACTGACTATCTAAGATGAGAGCGTTACACAAAGTCACTTGCCTTATCTACCATATTCTATGACCTCTAGCTTACCACCTTATGAGTTATAAATCATGATTAGGAGTTTTCACCTCCCCAATAAGGGTATAATTGCACCTGATGCATGACCATGTTAGGCTGGTGGCTAGCTATACATATACACATCCTCTTGGGGGGTAAATGTTTTGCTCGAGTCTCTACCCCTTTATATAGTTCTTAGGAGGATGCTACCTTGCTAAACTTTAAGTGGCATCACCACTTGGGTGTAGTGTCCCAATTTAGGGACCATATGTTCCCACTAAATGATTGGATCACTTGCTCTAGCCACTACCTTCTAATACCTTTAACTTTTATTACAATGGTCATAACCCCTCATTAGGAGTTTCCAACTCCATTACTAGAGCACATCTAGATTGCAGTGGGAACTAACCATTTAACGCTTCACTTGGGTTCTATCAGAATACATGCATCTCCATACAACACTCTCATGTTAGTATTATAATCTATAGCTTACAACACTAACACCAAGAACATTGCTTAGCGATTGCAATACTTCCTATAATACCTTTTACTCAGTCTACAGTGTAGCCAAGCAAGGACTGCCACACTTGGTGCTGGAGCACCTTATATTATCTTACTTTATTCCTTTAATAATTTTAAACTTGTTATATTTTAAAATTCAATTATATTCAGAGAAACTAATGGAGTTTTCCCTATTCAATTACTGTTTGGCGTGTTTCACTATTCACCTATTTAAAAATTTTAACAATATTTTCCAATAATATTCTTATCCTTATTCATCATAACCAAATACTTTCAACTCATAATCTCAAATATCATTTCTCAACATCATCATTTCCATAATTTCAAATATCATCTCATAAATTTCAATTCATGTTTTCCATCACAATTTTCAAAAATTCCATCCATTTCGATTTATAACAGCTTACAACCCTCATTACAAATGACATAGCCAATTTATTAATTTACATCTCATATATATTAAATACAATTTCATAGTTTACATTACAATATAATAAATATTTATAATGTACAAAATACATTAATATGACCTATATGGGCCCTATTTACATGCATTGCTAAGGAGGTGACACCCTGGACACTTCTGCTGATCCAGACTCCAAAATCCTAGTCTAATGTCCACTAGGCTTTATCTTCAACACCTACGCGAGGAAACAATCCATCGCGCTAAGCATTTCTGCTTAGTGGTGCAATAATATAACAAAGAAATAATATGTACAAATAAAGATAAAAATAGAGCATAATTTGTGTAATCAAGAATTATTTTGATTTCATATGAAATTTTTAACATTAAATATCTTTTGTCATTTTTGTTATTCTTTGGAAGCGCTTATTTCATAATTTTACAATAATAATATACAATATACAAAATTAATAAAAATATTGAATTTATGTTTTTATTATTATGAAAGATGAATTTGTAGTAATTATTTAAGTTATACTTATTTTCCTAGCCTTTTCATTGCTTTATTTAACATTTTCTATGTATTTTAGATCATTTCATAAGAAATATATTTTTTTTGGAACCAACTAGTTCATTTTAGATATTTCTCACTCATTTATTTAATTTCTAATATTCTTAACTTATTTCACTGCTCAAGTAACCTATGACAGGCTGACTGGACTGGATACACTGGTCCTTGGCACTGGACACTGTGGTGCCTCAGGCTGTCATACCATGGGACATATAATGTCAATCACGTATGCAATCAATATGGCTAAGAAGTCATGGTAACATATAATCAGGCATGAAAGCCATGAACGGGAATAAAGCCTTAAGCAGTACTGCCAAATCAATCCCCTATTGGCATGCCAATCTATCTAATCTGACACACATGTCTAGGCAATACATGGGCACATTAATACCATTAAGTGTTCATATGTTTCATTATTTAATTACATGTTCCTTTTATATTTTATAACATTTTTTTTAATCCTATCCATGGTGGAAGCATAAGTTTTGAAATCACATTTCAACATAATTTATGCATTCATCATATCATTCATGTTGATTACAATTCACATCAATTGATTTCATGTATCATTTGTACTCAAAGCATTTTTCCTTTCTCTCATGATGGGAACAAGTGTCCCATTCACACATTCATGTGATTTATTTATTCATTACTCTAGTTATGTAAATTATCGTTCACAATTCAAGAGGTGTTTTGCATACTAAGTATTTATAATTCACATTATTTCCTCTCATGTTCCATTTATTATGCAAAGTATTATTATTCTATTTGCAAGGGAAACATAAGTCCTAATGATAGTTTCACCTCATTTATACATTTAACAACTCATTTATGTTAATTACAATTCATATTTCAAGTTGTATTACTAATGTATTATGAGTTCCATAATTGGATACTCAATTTCCCCTAGCAATTTAGTTGAGATGCAGACTTTTTTTGAGCCTACTTCCTTCATGGAAGTTGTTTCTCTATGTCTTATCTTTATTTTTCTTTTTGAATCATGTTATTTGCAGTTTTAGAACTCAAGTTATGGTCAGATTACCAAAACTGGTTCATTGCCTCTTTTTGATTCTAGAACTAGGCAAATTCTGGAGTCAAAATTTTTTTCGTCATTTGGGCTTGCTACAGTCATTTTTAGACCTAATGTCCTTCATATGAGTTGTTACCCTATGTCTCAGGGTCACTCAAGTTCAAGACTTACAAATTTTCAAGTTATGTAGAGTGAGTTATAGCTAATCAACTGACCTGGACCCATGGACCCTGTGCCTTCAGGATTTTAGGTTCAGGTCAGCATCTTTGATTCCCATTTTAGGGTCCTTACACTCAAAAATTAAGGAAAGTTCCTAAATCAAAGTTGGAGTCCTATTTCTTAAGTTTTCGGTATAATTTGGCTCATCCCAATTGGAGTTTTCTAGTGGGAGATAAGAGTGAAATACTGTTCTAAGGTCAAGTGGCCATTTAGTTCAATTTTAGGATTTCGATGGCTAATTTGTCCTAGCAATTTGTCTAAGTTGCATTAGGTTCTGGATTTTCGTCAAAACACCAAATTTTTAGTTTTAGGTCTTATAGAGATTTTAGCTTTGGTTTCACTATATTTGTAGTTTTTTGGACTAAGTTATGACATTTTTGCCAAAATTGGTCAGATAGGTCCAAGTCCAGAATTTCAGTTCAGTTTTGGTTCTGGTCAAAATTTTTGACCTAACTTTTTCTAGCAAATTAGTTGGGTTATAGTCAGAAATTGACTCTGTATTTTGCATAAAAAATGTGCTCCTATGTCTAGCCTTTCCAGTGGTTAAGAATCAGGTCATTCTGACATTTTTAGAGTAAGTTATGGCCATTTGAACAATTACTGTTTATATGGTTATTTTTTCCAGGTCCAGCATATGATTACTCAGATTCAAGCCAATTTTAGGTAATTTTGTGTTTAGTTTCTAGGTATGGTCTTTCCATGAAAAATGTGACATTATAACCTAAATTTCATCTCCAATTGGCCTTACACCAATTGAAGCAACATAGCTCTACTTATGGCCTTAAAACCGCACTGGACTCAAGGTCCAAAATCCTACACAGAAAATCAACACTCCCAATTTTCAATTCTACCCAACTACCAAAATTCAATCACATTCATGGCACTTCAAATAGTCAGTAAATGGTCTCAACAATGTCAATTTGGCATCAATTCACAAAACCCCCAAACTTTGGGTCAAAACCCTAACTTAAATTTCTCAACTCATACATAACACATGTATACCAACATGCTACTCATATCTTCTTATTAATCAACATTAGTAAACACAACTATGGTCATCAATTTATCAAAATCCCATTATTCCCATGACTGCCAAAATTTAGAGTTCCATTTACTCATGGTATTCTTTTTAATTTCAAGAAAATTTAACTTAGTTTAACATTCTAAACATACTTAGAGAAGAAAGGAAGCATAGATAGTGCACTAACCTTACTAGGAGATTTTTCCAAGCTTTAAACTTCACTTTTCCTTCAATTTCTTGGCTGCCAAACACTTCCTCAAGATGTAGAAGCAATTTTTAGTGAAGGCAAGTATCGGTTTTGGTGTGTAAATGGGGAGAAATTCAAGCTTGAAAGCTTAAAAAATGGTGGAGCACTCTTTCATGGGGTTCGGCCATGGTGGGTTCAAGAAGAAGATGATGAGCTTTTTTTAGCTAATTAACTTAATTTGTCTCTCTTATATATGGTTGTCTAATTTCCATTGGTTATAAATTTTAATTACATCATTCTTGTGTCATGTTTATGTCATTATTCATTTATATTTTTATTTCTTTCTCTCCTTTTCTTTTCCCTTTTCCATTACCCAAATTCATGTTTTTGATTTAGTTTAAATGTTTTGTTCTCACTCATTTTGCTTGACATTTAGGTTAAGATTCAACACCGAGGGTGAAATGACCAAAATGCCCTTCGTTGTGTTTATCAAGTTCTAATTGTCTGTACCGATTAGCATAAATTTTCTTGTATCTCCTTGACATTTTTATTGTCATTTAACTCTCATAAATTCCTCAATTAAGTCCTAATATTTATCTTACAAGGTTTCCCCATAAGTCTGGGGTTGGCAACTGGACCCATAGCTGATTCCCGATAAAGTCACCCATCACTAGAATCTCGGCTCCTTTAACCTACTTATACTTCATTTCTTTGATTTCTCCTAAATTTTTCTTAACCTTTATTTTGTTTCTTTATGGCTCCTCACTCTAGTTTAAATATATTCTAGACATTTTAGTTGTCTGATCAGACATTAATCATCGGAACAGTAGAATGTATGGAACTACCTAAAATGAGGATGTCAAACTTTCTCATAAACCTTGATATTTACTTCTAAATTTTCCTTAATAATTTAAGTGAAACATGGGCCGTGGTAGGGCATTATCACATTTTTCTGCCCTTTTTGTAGTTATGGCCTTATTTAAGGCAACCATGGTATTAATTATAGATTCGAGCCATAGTACATGGTTTCATAAAAATATATGATTTTCCTAATCTAAACCCAATCTAAATAAAACAGAAAAAGATTTGGCTCAACATGTTTTATTCAATACGGGTAAGAGAAGACCCGACTCGGTATTCTTAAAAAAATAGAGAAATTAGAAACAAGACTGGATAATATGAATCAACCCCTTATTCTTATGCCAAAGATCTTACATTTGTGAAGGAACTGGAGTTCATTTTCATTTTTTGAACCAAAGTTTGACCCTTAATAGCGAGAAGTAACCATCTCTATGGTCACTTAGTCTTGGTCCCATACCTAAGACTAAATGTCTTCTCCTACTTTGACATGGCATAACACATATAACTATTGTCCAGCTACTTTTTACTTCTTTATAAAAGACCAGTACAATGAACATATAGTCAGCATTATAATCATAGACATATATATAGAATTTACTGTGCTCGCTTTTTTCAAAGACCTTTTTCTGTTACATAAGTAGGCCATACTTCCACCTTTCCTATCATTTCTTTTATTTTCTTTCCTTTCACTTTATGTTTCTAGCAATTAAGTCTGAGCTCATAAACTTATTGCTTGCGAGCTCATAAACCTATTGCTTGATACCATTTTTGTAATAGCTCAATCCAGGACCACTACTGGCACTAAGGGGATGGGTAGGCAAGAAACCTCTAAAATCTATAGCAAGCCTAAATATTACTTTTAGAAACAATGGTGAGGCTCATTTCCATTATAAACACATTTAAATACATAAAATGATATATTTACATCATAAGACATTTAATTATAAGCACAATAAACCTTTATACATTTACTTATCATGAAGAGTTCCATATACCTTTGCATGTACCTTATGCTACATAATGAGGCAATAGTCTCTAGAACTCATAACTTGAACATGCTAACTGTATCTTCAACACTAGTCTTTGAAAGGGGAAGACAAATAGCTTTAGGGCTCAGTGAGCAGAAGCCTACTTAGGGAGAAAAAAGATATAATAAAACAATCATATTTAAGCATATGAAATGCATCACACCTATGATGGTTTCACAACACAAACAATTCATAACAAGATAATTCATATCACTAACCCAACCATCATAAATATCCAATGTGCTCAACCCATTAAAAGAGCTCCTCAGAATTTCCTCTTAACATAACACATAATCGATATCAGGGGCATAAGAGTCATCACTTACCTGAGGTGGATCCTGCAAACCCTGATATCTAGATGTCAAAGACATAGAATTGCCTTACCCAACATCCCCTTTCCTTTACTTTCATAAATGGGCTCATATGCATGCATACCATTTCCTTTACTTTCTTTCATTTTCTAATAGTAACTAGTGGGTCATCCATGAATTGTCAACACAACACAATTAAATTATGCAACATATTCGTGAACATATTATATACTTATATAGATAATCCAAGGGATGCAAAATAGCTAATAACATACATCATGATGCATGATTGCATATGTATGCAAATAGGAAAATATTTATTCACTTACTGCTAGATAACCCTTAAATCCTTGTCTCTAGGTCCTTTATTTTTTATCTTTAAGTCTACAAGGGAAGGGTTATAGAGGCTTTTAGTTTAGGTCCCAAACATAATTAGTTGGATTTGGGATTTCTGAGTCAGTGCAGGTTTGACGATTGAAGTCATGAGGTTTGGTGGCTAAACATTGGCCATGCACTATTCACATGACTATTCAGATAAATCGACCATAAAACATTAATGTTTTGGTAGCCGAACATGGGTTTTACTTAGAATCGAACCACAGTGTAAAAATCAAGGTTTCAACCTCTAATCCTAACAATAACTCCTAAACTTCTTATTCTAGATTCCTTTTACTATTTTAGTCTTAAAATAACTATAAACATTCATATCAACTTAAATCTCATAAATTTTCACACTAAATTCTAAAACATTCTTAAACTAATACCATTTCCTTTGCAAAATACTACCGTAAAACCATTAATCTAACTAAGAAGGAGAATGGAACTTACCTCTTTTGCTATGGCTTATAAAGGAGGAGTTCCTTCCATTTTTCTTCACCCATTAAAAAGAGGAGAGGAAAGGGTGTCTTTACCCTTTCTTGAGAGGTTTAGGTGATTCTCTTTTATGTAGAGGTGAGGGTAGTCTGTTTTAGGGCTAGAGGATAAAGGAGGCAGAGGGACAAGGGAGATAAGGGTAGAGAAGGGGAGAGAGTGAGGGAGAGGGGTGGTGGGAGCTCTAACACTTTAATTTGAGACCAATTTCAGTAGTCAAACTTATGTAGACAGGTTTAATTATAATTAAATCCCTTTCCTATTGTCCTCTTTCCAAAGATAACACTCCCATTGGTCTTTTTGCTCTTTAGGATTTCATGTATCATTTCCCTCTTTAAGTATGGATTTTATGTAACATCCTCACTATAAGCAGTTCTATACGTCCTACTATTTCGGTGACTAAGGTCTGTTTGGACAGCTAGAATGTATGGAACCACACTTAAACTAGAGTGAGAAGTCATAATTAAATTGAATAAAGATCAATTAAGGGTAAAGAAAAATAAAAGAAGTGAAGTAGAAGTCGGTTAAATGAGCATAAGCCCCGGTGATGGGCGACCTTACTGGGAAATGACAGTGAGTTTAGTGCAACTCTAAATTCATGCAAGACCCTTATTGAAGACTTAATTAAGGGAATTTCTATGGATTAATAAGTCAATAAAATAATAGAAAAAAAGCACAAAGCAAAGAAAGATAAGGAGTTATCGGATATTATGGAAAAGATGGACATAAACCCGATAAAAGCAAAATTTAGTCAATTAAATTTAAAGGTCCAATATTGACAAAAAATGAGAGTTATTAAATTAATGAAGTTATATTAATTTAATTAATTGAGATTATGTAAATTAAATATAATTATTATGAATTTCAAGATAATTACAATTTTGCCATGTCTATAATTACAAAATTGCCATTGGGATATTAAATTAATATAAATGGCCAATAATTGAAATGAAAATCTGCCTTCTTCATCTTTTTATTTCCCATCCATATGCTCTCTCTCTCATCTCTCTCTAATCCCTCTATTAACACACCTTTCCAAAGCTTAAAACCCTAACACCTAACCACAAACTCTATAGGAAATCCCTAGCCAACCCTAAATTGAAGCTTAAATCGAAGAAAGCTCATAAGAAACCAAAAGAATCTATAAGCTTGGAAGGGCAAGAATTTTGGCCAAGAAGTGGACACAAGGGGAGTGAAGGTGTTGATTGAATTGAAGGGTGATTGGAGCTTGATTGAAGCTAAAGAATAAGGTTAATGCTAATAATTCCCCTTAAATTTGAGGTTTTAATAATTTGAGCTAAGGTTTGGTATAATTAGGGATTTTCTTATTTATGCCTTAATTAATACAATTGAGTACATATTATAACCCTTGGAAGTGTTAATTATTGGAGTATTTTAAGGAGATACTAAATTTGTTGATGAAATGTTGAGTTATATGTTGAGATAGATTCTGGATAGCTTGAGTCCAGTGTATTTAATTGGCTATAAGTTGAGCTATATAAATCCAATTGTTATGAAATTTAAAACAAATTAAAGCTAAGACATATAGCTACAACTTTTATGTTTTGGAAAGCAAGAATTTTGGCCAAGAAGTGGACACAAGGGGAGTGAAGGTGTTGATTGAATTGAAGGGTGATTGGAGCTTGAATGAAGCTAAAGAATAAGGTTAATGCTAGTAATTCCCCTTAAATTTGAGGTTTTAATAATTTGAGCTAAGGTTTGGTATAATTAGGGATTTTCTTATTTAATCCTTAATTGATACAATTGAGTACATATTATAACCCTTGGAAGTGTTAATTATTGGAGTATTTTAAGGAGATACTAAATTTGTTGATGAAATGTTGAGTTATATGTTGAGATAGATTCTGGATAGCTTGAGTCCAGTGTATTTAATTGGCTATAAGTTGAGCTATATAAATCCAATTATTATGAAATTTAAAACAAATTAAAGCTAAGACATATAGCTACAACTTTTATGTTTTGGCCTAGGCCAAAATTTGAGGGCAAATGGGTCGAATTGCTAGGACAATTATTAAATACTGAAACTGGAATTTCCTGAGATTCCAAAAATTGCCATTTGACCTCCGTCTGATATTTAGGGTATAACTTTCAGCATATAACTCCAAATGAGATGATTCAAAATGATCTAAAAACCTAAGATATAGGCCTATGACTTTGTGTTTAGAGATCTGGCTCAAATTTTGGGTGTAAGATACCTGAATATTAATTGCAATATTGACCTAAAAACCTAGAACCCTAAAATCTGTAGGGTACTGCATTAGTGAGTAAGGGTTGATCAATTTGCCATAACTCACTCTACAAAATTGAAAATTGAGTGATTCTTGAACTTGTGTAACTCTAAGACATAGAGGAACAATTCATATGAAGAACATGGAGTCAAATTATGACTGTAACCTGCTCAAAATGGCTTGATAAACTAGTTTCAGAAACCTACCCTTTTCTGGATAGACCTGAAACCAGAATTAGTCACTGGACCAGTTTTGGTAAAATGATCATAACTTAAGCTAAAAAAATGCAAATTGAGAAATTTCAAAGCCAATTTAAATATAAGACTTAAATTTACAACTTTCATGAAGAAAGTATGGCCAAATTGATTCTACATCTTGACCAAATTTATGGGGGAAGTTAAAGTACCAATTCTAAAAATTCAATAAATAGTCCAAAATGACTTGAATTATAATTTGTATGTAACATTAATGGTTTGATGAACATGTATACTATGTGCATAAGTGATTGGGACTTATGTTCCTACTATGATCGGAATGATGCATGTGATGAGATAATAAGAACATTAATTGATTAAATTTGTTAAATTGCCCATGTATTCCAAGACATTTGCTTATGGGTTAGATAGATTGGCATGCCAAGAAGGGACGAGTTTAGCAGTACTGCCTATGGCTTTTAAGCTTGATTATATTGCATACGTGATAGACATTCATGTCCGATGGTATGATGGCTCGAGGCACCGAGTGTCCTATGCTAGTTATGATTATTCTACATATGTGATTATTTTGGCTCTTATGCCATTATATTGCATATCGGGTATACACTGTGTGGCCGATGGTATGACGGCCCGAGGTACCAAGTATCCAGTGCTAGTAAAACCCATATATCCAGTCTAGTCAGTTCTGTTATAGGTTGCTTGGGCATTGAAAAGAGTTAAGAAGGATTGAATATAAACAAATGAATGGAAAAGATCCCAAATGAATTGTTTCTAAAGATCAACAAAATGTGAAATAACTCATAATTAATTGAAATTGCATCTCTTTTATGTTACTACAAATATGAAATGTTTACTTTTGTTGTATATTCTACTTTCATTCTATTATTGCACCACTAAGTAGAAATGCTTAGCTCGATAGATTTTCCTGAAGTAGGTACTGGAGATAAAGCACAGTAGAGATTGGATAGGGACTATTGGGGATAGATCTGCAGTAGAGTCAATCATTGTCACCTCCACTCAATATTTTGGTAAAATGCAAGGGGCCCTCACATGCATGATTTTGTACTTGTAATTAGATACATGTTGTAAAATAACTTTTGGTTGTAAATAAATTTCGTACATTTATGGAAATAATTATGTATATTTGTAAATAAATCCAATGGATGTTTGAGGATATGAATGAGTATGAAATGATCATATGGATCATTATGAAAATATGATTGAAACTTTTGGTTGAGGATGAAATTTAAATTGTTTATTATGTTAAATTTTTTTTTTAAACAGGTAAATATTTTAACAGGCCAAATATTAATAAAATAGGGAAAACTCTAGCAGTTTCTCCACTTAAAAATAATCCAATTTAAATAAAGATAAACTCCAAAATGGATAATAAATAAAGAAAGTTAAGAAAAAGGTGCTCCGGTGCAGAATGTGGCATTCCTTACTCAGCTACACTATAGATCGGGTAAGGGGTGTTACATTTTGGCTACCCTAGGTGCATGTGGGATACTACAAGCCCTTCTTTTTTTCCCCTTTAGTTGTAGAAATATTAATTTATGATTTCCTTAATTTGTAACAATAGTAGTTATTTTTTATGTTTATAATTTTTTTTGGGTTATTTATAATTTAATGTGTCCAATTATATTTTGGCTCATTGTATTTTTTTTTAGATTAATAACATTCATTGTTAATTTTTTATTTGTATAAAATTTATTTTATTTTTGTGTTGTAATTTATTATTTTGTATTTGTATTATAGGCTTCCTATCATTTACAAATAAATTATTTATTTGTTAAGTTTTATTTAAGCCAATAATGTTTCAAATATTAACATTGTATTACATTTTAAAAAAAAAAAGGGCTTAATCGAAACTGGACCTAAACTGGGTCGAATCATTTTGAACTAGGGCCCAGTCGAAATCGTAACCGTCAAAAACTAAAATCAAAATTGCTTTAGAACGAGACCAGAATTGAATGGGAACTGATTTGAATTGAATTGGCCTTGTAACGACCCAAATCCATGACCATTATTGGTGCTAGAGAATAAGTAGACATAAGGTCACAGGAACCTGTAGCAAGCTTGACCTTTTTCTTTATACATGGCTTATATATATATATATATATATATATATATATATATATATATATATATATATATATATATATATATATGATGGTATGCTTGTTACTATAATTCTTTTATACACATTTCATTTCTTAAGTGAAATTCGTGTAAAACATGGTCTATTTGTATCATAACATTTATAACCACAATATCAACAAAATGGGCATAGCCCTCAAGCATTAGATTATTACCAAACTTCATATTTACAAATACAATACAAAAGTATTTCCAAACTAATATCGTAACACCCATTACTTTCCAATGTCAAAATTCCTTTCGTAGATAGGAAATTCTCGTAAGACTTAGAGTTTCACGAACAAAGGAAATAGTGGTAAGTTCCATATGTGTGCTATGATGTATTAAAGATGTGTTTAAGAATGTATATAATTTGTTTGTTGAGGTCAAGTTAAGAGTTTTAATAGTGTTTTGGGCAGAAGTAATTTCGACAGCTGAAAGTTGGACTTTCGATAACCGAAGTCCCTTTTTTACTATTAAAATGTCAATTTGGACAGAATGGACTTCAGCAGCCCAAAGTCCCCTCAATGATAGGGGTATAAATAGCCTATTTTAGTTCCAGTTTTAAGAAAAATTAGTTTTCTCTCTCTCTCTCTCTTAGTTACTGTTGCATGCAAAGGATTTGTGTTTGAAGTTTTCTTTGATAATTGGTGTTTTAAGAGCTTGAAAGCTTGGTTTTGTTTGAGGAAACTCAAAGAATTCAAGAGATTTTGAAGTTTCTCTACCATGTGCTTTTAAGGGAAAAAGATATTTTCTTCTTTCCAATTGACTTTTAGTATGTGCACATGGGTGAGAGAAAGCAATGTGAATTGCAAGTGGAATTTGAGTAGTTTTAACCTTTTGAGTTTAGGAGGGTTATTGCATGTATGAGGGTTTTAATGTTGATTTCAATGGTATGTTTTGCTATGAGTTTCTTAATAAGTCTAGGGAGTCTATAAGCATGCATTGGTTGGTTATTGAAGAAGATAATGTTAATTAAGTTCAATTAATGTTTTGTAACTTTGATGTTTTTGAATGAAGTTTGAGAAAGATTGATTCTTATTCCTTGATGGATGTATGTGGCATCCAAGGGTGTTTTCAAGTTTATGGATGTCTTAGATTTATTTTGTGAGGGTTAGATCATGTTTTGGAGCTTTGAGATGCATTTATTGTGTTTTGGGAGTGAGTTTGCTATAGATTTTTTACTTGAGAATTCTAGAAATTCCCAGATTTGGCTGCCAAAAACCATTATTTCAACAGCTGAAGTGGCTACATTTTCTCTGGAGATTTTCATGTTCGATTGCTAAAATCCAAGACTTTGATAGCCACAGTTGCTTTGACGCCCTTTAACCGTCTATAGTGTAGCCGAGCAAGGTGTGTCACGTTCGGCGCCGGAGCACCCTATCTTGTCTTGTCTTATACCGTATTAATTTAAATTCCATGTATTTGTATTATCCCATATGTTGAAAATTTTTTTTATTTTTTTTATCTCATCTTATTTTTGTGGAGATTCAGAGAGAGTCTCCTTTATTATATTAGCGTATGGCAGGTTCCATTACTTACCTATTAAAAACAATTTATATCCATTTCACATTTTCATCAGCCATATCATGTCATCATAGTTCTCATCACATCATTGTTCACAATCATTTCAAGTAAAATAAATACTTCATTTCATTCATATAAAATTCATATACAATAATTTACAATTTATTTACAATCTCAAAATGATTTACATCATTTACTTATTTACAATGATCAAAATGCAAAATCTAAATATACATGGGCCCTAACAAAATGGATTGCTGAGGTGACAACCACACAAGGGCAGATTTGATCCAAAATCTTATGTAGGCACTACTGCTGCTGCTGCTGCTGTTGGTCTCCTGTACTTACGTGCGGTAAAACCATCGCGATAAGCGAATTGCTTAGTGGTGTATAAATTAAAATAAAAATAACTAAGTAATTAAAAATAATAATTCTATGTATAATTTCATAAGGAAATGTAAATTCTATAAATTTTTAGTTATTTACATGTTTATTAACTTTGGGAGCAAATAAATTTATTAGGATCTTTTCTAGTCATTTATCTCATATTCAGTTTTATTAAATTCATATCAGTGATCTCTTTATATAATTATTTAATTTTAAAGCTTATCACTCATATTTGTGCCCAAGTAACCTATGAAAAACTATAGAGACTAGATACAAGCGAGTATACTAGTTAGACATCTGTATGTCTATCATGTATACATCGGTCATGTCAAGCACAAGGCTAACGGACAAGCATAAAGCCAGAAAGCATAATAAGCACAATGGCCAACGGGCAGGCATAAAGCTGTAGAACAACCATATGAGAAATATATTGTCTATTAATGATTATTCTTATGGGCAGTACTGCAATCTGTAGTCCCTAATTGATATACCAATTGATCTATGATATATACATAAGTCTAGGTATACTTTTGGCAAAGTAGTATTATTAAGTACTTGTGATGGGAAACATAAGTCCCACATACATATTCATGTCACTTTTATGTTTAGCAAATCATTTTGGTTAATTCCATATTATATGATAAGTCATTTTATGAACCTTTCTCAAGGTCCAGATTTGGTGTCCTAACTTCACCTAGCAAATTAGTTAAGATGTAGCCACTATTTAGCCACACTTCCTTCATGGAAGTTGTTCCTCTATGTTTTATCTTTGTTTTTCATTTTGAATCATGTCATTTGAAGTTTTAGAACTCAAGTTACGGTCAATTTTCCAAGACTGGTCCATTGACCCTTTATGGTTCCAAAACCAGGCAGATTTTGGAGTTCCAACTTTGTCCAACCATTTGGACATGTTACAATCATATTTAGGCCTAATGACCTTCATATGAGTTGTTCTCCTATATCTTATGGTCTCTCAGGTTCAAGAACCATAATTTTTTAGGTTATTTTGGGTGAGTTATAGCTAATTAATTGACCTGGACTCATGATCAGGTCAGTGTCTTTGATTCCCATTTTAGAGTTCTTACACTCAAAATTTGAAGAAAGTTCCTGAATCAAAGTTGGAGTCCTATTTCTTAGGTTTCCAGAACAGTTTGGCTCATTCCAATTAGAGTTTCCTAGTGGGAGATATGATTTAAATACTGTTCTGGGGTCAAGTGCTTATTTAGTTCAATTTTAGGATTTAGGATACTGAATTTTCCTAACAATTTGGCCAAGTTCCATTAAGTTCTGGGTTTTGATCAAAATACCAAAGTTGTGGTTCTAGGTCTTATAAAAATTTTGCCTTTGGTTTCGCTGCATTTTCAGTTTTTTGGACCAAGTTATGATATTTTTACCAAAGCTAGTCGGGTAGGCCTAAGTCTAGAATTTTAGGTCAATTAGGCTCTATGTTCTTCATAAAAAATATGCTCCTATGTCTAACCTTTCCAATGGTTCAAGAATCAGGTCATTCTAACCATCCTAGAGTAAGTTATGGCCATTTGAACATTTACTGTTTATATGGTCATTTTTCCAGATCCAGCATTTGGTTACCCAAATTCAAGCCAATTTTACGCCAAATTAGGTTTAGTTTCTGTCACACCTTACCCCTCTGTAAAGCATAATATGATCCTGTAGAATACCGAATGAACTATCGAACTTCACCTACCGATAACTCATTAAGTACCCTACAAGGGATTTTAAAATAATTTTCTTATTTTTGATAAGTGGTGAGCATTTCTAATAAGTATTTAAAACATGTAATTAAGTGAAAGGCTAGTTGGAAATTTTGGCCCATTTTATTTTTCCGCAAATTTTATAAAAATTTTGACAGAGTTCTGTCTGTATTTTGAGAAACCAGTTCTTCAAATACCTGTAAAAAGCACTTCTAAAAAATTTTCTCAACTACTACTTCAATTTCACAATCAAACTCAATCAGTTTCACAATCATTTCAATAAATTTCTCAAGTTCAAAATTCAATAATCCTCAGCATACTAACAACACATTTCATTTAAATTAAATAAAATAGTTGTACTCATATTTCATTAGAGACAAAACAATTTATATACATTCTTACAAAATTTACATTAAGAGAGTTTCAAACTACAATATATATTACAACTTTATACAAATTTTATACAAACTGCTCAAGACCCATTTTTACATGTCCATACATTTATGTGCAATATATACACATCAAAAGGAATATTTACAGTTAGGGTATAAATTATACCCGAAGACTTCAAGCTGAATGATCCTCAATCTTGTGACTCGATCTCTTTGCTCCTCTATTCTCTAAATCTGCGACAGCAATAAAAGCTATCGTTGAGTACTAGGACTCAGTAGTGCACAAAATACTAAAATAATCTTTATGCAGAATATAAATCACATTTATTCAAAAATTTGACTAAACATGAGCATTAAACACAAAACATGAATTATGAAATTTTAATGCAAACCAAGTTCATTTCGAAGAATCAAAACACATTTCATAAAATCCACAGTTAGATCATGCCATTCGAAACCAATAGAATCTCAATAGCTAGAGGCTAAAGAGAAATCACATCACAAGGCTAGTTAGCTCAAATATATGGATATCCATTCACATCCTCTTCTACTGGCACACCTCAACACTTCTCTAGAGAAGGAATCAAAATTCGAAACTAATTACCCCCACTAGCCGTGCTAGTGAGGTGTTCAAATATATGGTCATGACACTGTGGTTTCAAAACTTATCTTAACAATTTGCTAAACATTGTCATTTCAATATACATAATAACTTGCAACAATTTAAATCAAAACATCATAAGAATGCCATAATCCAATATTTCACATTATTCAAAACAGTATGCAAAAAATGATTACAAAAAGTATATATTGTGCACAAACCTCAAGCGAGTCGCCCCTTAGCCTCGACTCGGTTCCTCGGGTTCCTTCCCGATATTCTTTTCAACTGAAACACACAATTTTACAATGTTTCAGTACTAGAACTTAACATAAATCCAAAATAAATTTAGCCTCATTTTTACCTAGCTCTAACGTGCTAAACTCGACGTTCTTGAAATTTTGTGCTTTGGGTTACTATTCACTACACTATTCAAGTCAATTTGTTGACTTTCTAAGGCTTAATAGGTATGGGAATTTCAACTTCACCCACATACCACATTTTGGTCATTAAATTTGTTGGTTTTGGTCATTTTCTCAAAGCTTAAGTCCTTTTGTCAAAATTGTCAAATTTTCAGTTTTGGTGCTCCTAGTTATACTGTTCCATTGGTAATTTTACTGTTAGAATTTGGAAAAACTTCCTTCATAGAAAATGTTCCTTATTGTCTTAAGTTTATTCTTCTTTTTGAATCACCCCAATTGGAGTTTTGTAGCTCAAGTTATAAGCAAATTACTATTACTGTTCATGCTGCAGAATTTGGTTCTACAGATTTGTTGATCCAACTTCATTCAGCAATTTGATCAAGTTAGGTCCATAATTTGGTCTAATTTTCTGCATATGAAATGTTCTACTATGTCTTAGGTTTCCATCAGTTCAAGAATCGCCTAAATCAGAGTTTTCTAGAGAGAGTTATAGCCATTGAAACTTTACTGTTTATATGGCAATCTGCAGTTCTGCAGATTCAGGTCACCAACTTTGCTCAGTATTTTGATTGGGTTAATGGCATAATTTGGGTTGGTGTTCTTCATAAAAGTTTTAGATCTATATCTTATCTAATTACTGATAAAATTTCAGGTCATTTTGACCTTCCTAGCTCGAGTTATGACCAAATGAACAAACACTGTTCATTTGGTCAGTTTGTGCAGAGGCGGCCTGCGATTTTCCGACTTCGGCCACTTTGTTCACTAGGTTTTAGTCACTTTTTGGGCAGGCTTCCTAAACGAAAATTGTGTCATTTAGTGCCTATTTTCATCCCCAATTGGTCCCATATCCATTGGACTTGTAAAATTTCTTTTTTGGTCCCTCAAAGGATGTTTTGGTCATGCTGCCAGCACATGACCTTATCCAATCCGAATTGGCTTTTAATTCCAACACTTCTAACACACCTCATTTGGTCACAAATGACCATTTTTCACTTCACATTAGGCCAAATATATCATTTACCAATTTCTACAAATTTTTGCCTCAAAACCCTAAGTTTCAAACCCTAACCACACTAATTCATTGTAATTAACTAATTCAAAGCATATAAACACAATCTTTCAACTCATTCAAGCATTTTAACATGTTTTACTCACTCAAACTCATGCAAATCACTCTCCCCTCCCTGCTGGACGAATTTTAGTTTAGTCCCTCATACATATTTTTTTTTTTCATTTTAAGCATATTACAAGCTAATTCAAGCTAAAAATACAACAAGTAAACTAATCTTGCACCTTAAATTACTCACCTTTGTGTAGCAACTTCTAACTCCCATTTTCTCCAATTTTCTTTCTTTTTCTTGCTCCTCTATACTCTTCAAGATGCAAGGATGAGGTTTAGTGAAGAATTTTAGGGGAACTTATGGTTAATTTAGAGTGTATAAAGCTTGAGCTAAGAGCTCTAATGGAGGTTTGAGAGCGAGCTTTGGGAGAGGGAAAGTGGACGGTTGGTTTTGGGGGAGAAGATGAGAATAATTTCTTTTTTTTTTATGTATTTTTAAGTCTTATGGAAGATCAAAAATGTAAATAAATAAATAAATTAATTGTATTCTTTATGGCATCATGCATGAGGTCATGCATGATGTCATCACCTTTTGACTTTTCCTTTTTTCATTTTCTTTTTTTTTTTTATTTTTCTATTAGTTCTTTAATTTAATTTTCAATTACGAAATTTTCTTTTCTCCGATTTTATTTGTGATTAGGTCGAGTCGACTCTCGGTCAATTGACCAAATTGCCCCTCGCCAGTTCATCCCGGTTTGCAATTAATTTCATATTTCTTCCGACTCCCTGACCTAATTATTTGACTGGCTTAACAGTTATTTTTCATGATTTTCTCTTTTCCACTGTGTTTATAAGGGTCCTAAGGACTGCAGTGTCACTTTTTACGGTTCAAAATTTGAGTTTAAAATGACTTCGCAGTCATTCCCGAGAAAGTCACCCATCGCTGTGACTCTCGGCTCGTTTAACTTCTTCTGTTCTGTTTTTCTTATTTATACTTAACTAATTGAACATTACTAATTATTTGTGTTTATGGCTTATCTACTTGTCTTAAGTGTGGTTCTAATCCCCTTAATTGTCCAGATCGACACAGGTCACCGGAACAATGAAATCTACCAGGCTATGCAAACGGGGGTGTTACAGTTTCTAGGTAAGGTCTCTGCATGAAAAATGTGGCAAATTCTCCTAGGTTTCATCTCCAATTATCCTCACACCAATTAGAGCAACATAACTCTACTTATAGCCATGAAAGTACAATATACTCAAGGTCCAGAATTCCTGCACTCCCAATTTCTCAATTCCACCCAACTCCCATACTTCAATCACATTCATGGCACTTCAAATAGTCAACAATCAACCTCAACAACATTAATTTTAAGCCACAACATAAAATCCCCAATTTGGATCAAAACCCTAACTTTAATTTTCACAACTCATGCAAACTCCATACAAATTGATTTCTACCACATGCAAACTCATCAAGGACACTACTCAACAAGTTAATTCCATCAAAAAACATAAATTCCCAAGTTTTCTCATGGTTGCCAAAAATTCAATTCCTCACATACTCATCATTTTCTTCAATTGTCATGTCATACCAACTCATTTCAATATGCTTACAACATTTAAAGAAAGAAGAGAGTTTATATAGTGCACTAACCTCACTTGATGATCTTTCAAGGTTGCCCAATCCTCACTTTCTCCTCTTCTTTTTGTCATCAAACACCTTAGTAAGATGAAATATCAAGAATTTATGTAGATGACTATGGATTTTATGGTGAGAATGGTATGGAATTAGAGCTTTGGAGCAAAGAAAATGGTGGAAGGTAGGGTTTAATAGTGGTTCGGCCACTTAGATAGGAAGAAGAAGATGATGAGCTCTTTTAGGTTAATCAAGTTAATTTGTTTCCATTTATATGGTTGTCTAATTTTAATTGGTAAAATTTTTAGTGATGTCATTTTGACATCATGCTTATGTCATTATTCATTTATATTTTTATTTCTTTCTTTTTCCTTTTCTTTTCCCTTTTTCCATTACATATTTCATAATTCTAATTTATTTTTTAAGGTTTTATTTTCTCTTATTTTGATTGACATTTATGTCAAAATTCAGCACTGAGGGTGAAATGACCAAAATGTCCTTCGTTGTGTTATCGAGTTATATTTGTTTATACCGATTGACTAAATTTTATTGTATTTTTCTTAGCATGTCATTATCATATAAACCTCATAAATTCCTTCAATTACATCCCAAATAATTATTTCATAGGGTTCCCCATGAGTCTAGGGTTAGCAACTGTCTTCACAGTCGCTTCCCGATAGGGTTACCCATCACCGTGACCTCTGGCTCATTTAACCAAGCTGCACTTCACTTCTTTTATTTTTCCTTAGTTTTATTTGGTCTTTATTCAATCAATTAATGCCTCCTCACTCTAGTTTAATTGTATTTCCAAACATCCTGACTGTCCGAACAGACGTTAGTCATCAGAACAGTGGAATGTACAAACTACCTAAAGTGAGGGCGTTACGGTTGCCACTACCCAAATAGGGCGTTTTAGGTTCAGGACTTCAGCAACCAAAGTCCCATGCTTCGATAGCAGAAGTTGGTTCTACCAGCCCTATTTTCCTTTTTGTTCTAAATCTCCAAAACTTGTTTTATGATCTAAAAGGAGTTAGAATAAGATGTTTAGCATGTGTATAGAGTTTTGAGCTTTGAATAACTCGTTAGGGTCTGATGTTTATAGGATTAGACTTGAGGAATTCAGGAAGTTAAGGATCCAGGATAGTTACCATTTGGGTCAAATGGTTGATAGGCAACAAGAGGTGAGCAACACTAACCCTAATGAATGAAACTTATTTAATTGAAATCATTATCATCTATATGTAACTTTTCATTATTTATTAGGATGTATCTAGAATACAAAAAATGTTACATTAGTGCATAATTATTATTGATGTCGATGGATGTTAGATGACCCACTAGTTTCCCCCATGACACAGTTATGTTATATGTCTATGATCATGCATGATATGATATGATATGATGTGGTAAGACTAAACGAGGCTTAATAAGCTTCTAGCTTATTATGTATTTAAGCAAAAGTCCTGAGGAGCCTTTGTATGAGCCGAGCACATTGGATATGGGAAATCACTAGTGACAAGTCCATCTTATGTGAAATATTTGTGCTATGAAAACTCATGTGATTGATGCATTTCATATGTATAAAATGAATAATATGAATAATTTATGTTTGTCTAGTTTACTCATTGAGCTTTTTGAAGCTTCACCCATTTCCCTTAACCCTAGATGTAGAGTTGCAGGAATAGAGGTGTTTTCTGGGAGAGATAGCAATAGAAGAAGCTTTAGCAAGTTTTATGTGTGATATGTTTATAAAATGGAAATGTAAATTATAATCAATAAATACCATGCTTAGTTATAAATAAATGTACTATTTATTCTTTAAAGTTTAAGATATGTTTGTAAGTTCACCTTAACCTTTTAAGTACACTCTTTGAGAGTCTATAAATGTATGAAACAATTACACTTTAGTGTTTATGAATGAAATGAGAAGATTCAAATTCTGAACTATTTTAAATGAAAATGAAATATGTTTCAATGTAAATGCTAAAGTGTGATTGGTTATAAGTTGCTTAGGTTTTGATGTATATGGAATGAGCTTATGTTTAAGAAGTTTTAGGCTTATTATGGGTTATGGCAGCCTTAAGCTAACCCAATCCCTAGCGTTGCCTAGTTGGGTTGCTATTAATACATATAACAAAAAGAAGCTATACAAAAAGATTACAGTACAAAATACATAAAAAGTGCCATATTAAACCTTGTAGCTCACTTATGCAAATTTTGTTGACTGCATTTTCTACTCTTATCCTCAAAGGGGACAAATAGGATAAAAGGAGTGAGTTGGGGGCTTAGTGAGTAAAACCTTACCTGGAGAATAAAACATATATTCAAGCACATGCTAATGCAACATACATATTGATTTTTATAGTATAAACAAATCACAATAAGGTAGTTATGTTAACATTTCATAAGTGAGCTCATTTGCATACATGCTTTTACTTTCCTTTCGTTTACCATTCGGAACCAATAGGACATCCTTGAACTACTGGCACATCACAAGTAATAATGTAAGATCTTCATGATTTATGCATTAGAAATACTATTACATAATATAATTGTAACATCCACCATTTTTTGATGCCGAAGTTCCTATCATTACTGGGAAATTCCGATGAAACTTAGGGTTTCATGAATGGTGGATGAGAGGGTATGTGCCTTTGATGGCAAGTTTTAGGTTGTAAGTTAAAGTATAAAGTTTCTTCTTGAGCATTATGAACTTCAGCAGCCAAAAGTTTGGTTTTTGGCAATCGAAGGTCCCTTTACTATCGAGGCTTGGCTTAGGACAGCATGGACTTTGACAGCTAAAGCTAGACTTCTGGTAGCTAAAAGTCCTTCTCTAGTTTCTGGTATGAAAGGCCTAGCTGATGAAATTTCGAGGGAGAATCATGAAATTTTGTCTAACAGAAAAAAGGACCTCAAAGGGTCTTTTTTTTTTACTAAGAAAGAGTTAAAGTTGAGGCTTCAAAGGGAGAGTTGGTGATCAATGTCCAAGGGAATCAAGCCCCAAGTTAGGTTGATGTCACAACACCCTAGGAAACACACAGGAAGTTAAACTCTACTTGCTAAATTTAGGGGTAGGAATAATTGATCAGTTCTACAAGTGATAAGTATAAACTGCTTAATTTAATTTCAAATGCTTTTTAATTACTGTAATTACTACTTTAACCATAATCATGCACCATGAAATGCATTGATATTAGGGTGTAATGCACTAGGACCATACTTTGTTGCAACTGCATAAATGTTTATAATGTGGGGTAGATTATGAATGAACTATTAACTCCTAAATGGTATATGGAATCATGTTATGTTATGTTATGTTATGTATTGTTTGGATCGAAAAAGCTAAGCGAAGACCTTATGAGGCCCTTGGTACATGACACATCTCATGTTTAAAACAAGAAGTCTTGAGAAGCATCTATATGAGTTGGGTACATTGGCTAAAGTAAGAGGAAGTCCTGAGGAGCTTCTATATGAGCTGGCCACATTAGTTATAAGGGAGTCATTGGTGACATAACTGGAAAGTATGCAAATTGTAACACCCCTTACCTGGTCCATAGTGTTGCTAAGCAAGGAATGTCACATTCTGTGCCAGAGCATCTTATCTTATCTTGTCTTATTCATCATTAGCTTTAATGTCATTATGTTTTAATTCAATCATTTCAATTCATATCTCATCATTTTTTCATCTACTCATATAATTTTTCATAATCATTCATATAGAAATCTTCTCATTTCATTTATAGAGTTTAAGTACATAAGTTACATAACTTATACAATCTCAAAATTAATTACAAACTTTCCTATTTACAATGCTCAAAATGAATACATATATCTGAGATCCATGGGCCCTACTAAAATGAATAGTTAAGGTGATCACTTTCCTATTGCAGATTTGATCACTACTGGGCTCCGTCTTTAGTACCTACGTGGGGAAAACCATTGCACTAAGCATATTGCTTAGTGGTGCAATAATATAATAAAAATAAACTAAATAAATAGAAATACATGTTTCATATGTATGATACCATAACAGGAATGCATTTCATGATTTATGAGTGTTTTACAATTTATTGGTCTTTTCCATTTATTTGTTTGATATTCAGTTAAATTAACTCATTTCATTGCCCAAGCAACCTATAACAGACTGTTAAAACTGGATACACGGGATATACTAGTTAGACACCCTATGTGCCTATCATGTATACATCTATCAGGCATAAAGCCAGCAGGTAGGCATGTAGCCAGTAAAATCATGCAGGGTATAAAGCCAATGGGCAAGCATAAAAGCCAGAAGAATAATCATATTAGACATACATTATCTATCAATGATTACTCATGATGTAGGCTCAAAAGCCAAGGGCAGTACTGCATCTGTAGTCCCTAATTGACATGTCAATTGATCCAACTCATACATATAAGTCTAGGTATACCAGGGCAAATTTAATGTCCTTATGTGTTCATAAATTTGCATATCTTATCACTTGTGTTATTCATACTTCATAGCATTAGTACACTATTCATGGTGGGAACATAAGCCCAATGATATGTTCATGTAGTTCATGTGATCATTAAACCATTTACATTAAGTTATTTTCACATTTCAAGTCATTTGGGAAAGATTCAAGAATTTACAGAATTGGGGTTGTAATTTTCCTGAGCAATTTGGCCAAGATGCAAAATCTGTTTGGCCACACTTCCTTAATGGAAGTTGTTCCTTTATATATTAGCTTTATTTTCCTTTTTGGATGATTTAATTGCAAGTTTTGTAACTCTAGTTATGGCTAATTTACCAAATACTATTTCAGGATACTAACCCTAAACTTTTCATGTTACCAGAAATTCAATAAGTTTTTGTAACAAGATTCTGAGCACTTTAGGCTCAGAATTGGCTTTAGGTCCCCAAAACAAAGTTTTAGGCCTTTGTCTTAGGCTTCCAAATATTTTTGAATCACTTAATTTGAAGTTTTCTAGAAGAAGTTATGACTCATGAGGTTAGTCTGCTAGATTTCAAAATATTCAGCTTTGTTACTACTAAATTGTGCTAACAATTTCTCTAAGTTGCCTTAAGTTCTAAGTTGTGGTCAAAAGAGAAAAGTTTTAGTTCTATGTCTTAAGAGAATTTTGGCTTTGTAATTACTATATTTACAGTTTTTAAGCTTGAGTTATGTCATTTTTACCAAAAATGGTCAGGTACCCAAAATTTAGGGTTCCCAGGTCTGGTTCTGGTACAGGGTAGATCTACTGACCCAAATTTGTCTAGTAATTTGGTTAAGTTAAGTTCATAATTTGTCCTTAAGTTCCGCACATGAAATGTTCTCCTATATCTTAGATTTCCATGGGTTCAAGAATCAGGCCAATTGGAGTTTCCCAGAGTAAGTTATGATAATTTTACTATTACTGTTCACATGGCCAATTCTGCAGGGTTTAGAATTGCCACTTCTGGATTCAAGGCCACATTTGGTTAATCTATGGTCATTTTCTGTGCCAGCTTCCTTTATGTGAATTGTGGCATTATGTCTTAGGTTTCATCTCCAATTGGCCTCACACCAATTGAAGCTATGTAAGTCTACTTATGCTCATCCAAAACTATTGGACTCAGAGGTCCAGAATTCCAGCATTTGACCAACTTCTAAATTCATTAATTTCACTCAACAACTAACTTCATTTCATACTCAACATACATAATTGGTCAATATTTGGCCTTAAAAACATTAATTACACTTCATGGCATCAAAACCCTAATTCTCCCAAAATTTTCAAACCCTAATTTCTACATACTTCAAATTTCATGCAATCACTTGCCATTCAACATACGAATCATGTATAACACATTACCCAAGCTAGAATTCAAGTTTAATTTCAATTCAACACATCAAACCCTCTATCCATAGGTTTGCTGCAAATCACTTCCCTCATACATGCATCATTCCTCTCAATTCTCATGAAATTTTCCCATATTCAAACTTAAATTCAAGTAAATTACAAGAATTTAAGATGAAAGCGCACATACCTCCTTTGAGAGATTTTTCCCACTCCCAAAACTTCAATTTCTCTTCTTCTTTTTGCTACCAATTAGTCTAGCCAGATCAAGTGATAAGTTTTATTGAAGGTGGCTATGGGAAATATGTCACACCCCTCACCTGGCTATAGTGTAGCCGAGCCAGGCGTGCTACATTCGGTGCCGAAGCACCCTATCTTATCTTACTTTATTCCTTTAATCATTTTCAAGTGATTATCTTTTAATATCAATTATTTTTTGACGAAGAAACTAATAGAGTTTTCCCTATTTTATTAACGTTTGACGTGTTTCGCTATTCACCTATTTGAAAATTTCAATAATATTTTAAAATAAAAATCTCATCAATAATTCTCAAAATCATCTCAGATAATTCTCATAATCATCTCATCATTTCATGCATCATCTATATATTTCAATTCTCTCTTCAAACCCATGCAATCTCATTCATGCTCAAATTACATAATTTACAAAGTAATTACATAATTTCGTAATTTACATGATATATAAATTAATTACATTTTCATAATCTACATGACAATACTATAACTAAGCATTTTATACAACATACAAAAGATGATCTATATGGGCCCTATCCACATGCATTGCTGAGGAGGTGACAACCTTGAATACTTCAGACACTTCTGCATATTAGAACTCCAAAATCCCAGTCTAATATCCACTGGGTTTTGCCTTCAGTACCTGCGCAAGGAAACAAATCTATCGCGCTAAGCATTTCTGCTTAGTGGTGCAATAATATAATAAAGAAAATAATATACAAAATATAAATGGAAATAAAACATGGTTCAAATAATTTAGAGCTAATTATGCTTCAATAAGGTTTCTAACAATTAATATCTTTTTTTTTTTATCAATCCAGCTCATTTCAATTCTTTCTAGCATTTTATTAATCGTTTTCTTGATGATTTTGAGCCTCTTTTTATTATAATTATTCTTGTTCTTTATCTTGCTATTTAATTTTCTTACTTCCTTTAATAATCATTCAATTACATTTATACTTTTTCATGCCCAAGTAACCTGTACAAATTGATCGGACTGGATAAACGGATAAACTAGCACTGGGTACCAGGTACCTCGGGCCGTTACACCATCGGCCACAATGTGTCTCCCGGTGTACAAACAGAATGGCTAATAAGCCATAAAAGTAATAAAGCATAAAGCTAAGTATAACATCATAATTAGTATAGCCATAGGTTATCATATCACAGAATGACATGGAGCCATACATCATATGCAGTACTGCTATCAGAACCCTATTGGCATGCCAACCAATCCAAACCAATCACATTAGGCCTACTAGGGCATATTACAAAGTTATTTCTTGAATATTTATATTTAATATGTGAGGTTACTATTCATTTAGTCATTTAAGTCAAAATATTGACTTTCTCATATATAATAGTTACATCAGTTTTAAATACATAGATTTACCACATTTTGGTTCTCAAAAGTGTTGGCATTAGTTGCCAATCCATACTTCTAACTAATGGAAAATAAATAAAAAATTTTAGTTTTAGGTGCTAGAGTTCACTGTTCCATTAAGCCATTCTACAGTGAGAATTTGGCCAAGTGTTCTTAATCAAAGTTGTTTTTTATTGTGTCTAGTTACATTTCACTTTTTGAATCACCCCATTTGGAGTTTTCTAGCTCAAGATATGCTACTTTGAGCAAGGTTGGCAGGATTGGTATCTAACCAGAAATTCTGCGCAAAATACCATTCTGCCAAATTTGGTAGTTCAAATTTAGCCAATAATTTCATTTGGTTAAGTCAAGAATTAGAGTTTTTGTTAAACATAAAAGTTGTTCTAAATTGCCTCACCTTTCCATTGATATAAATTTCAGGCCAATTGGACCTTCCTACATTGAGTTTTGACCAAATGAATATTCATTTGGTCATTTTGCCCAGGCAAATTGTAAGTTACCTAGATTTGGTCAATTTTTAAGACATCCTAAGTTTAGTTTCTGGGCAGGTTTCCTTCATCAAAGTTGTTCCATTATGTGTCTAATGTCATGTGCAATTGGCCTTGCACCAATTGAACCTACACAACTTAAGTTATAGCTGCCCAAACATGCTGGACTCACATCCAGACCTGCAGGGCACATTGGACAGCATGCCTAACCTCCATTCCCTTGGCATCATTCACTCAATTTCCTACTAAAACATGACCAAATGGTCACTAATTGGCCATTGCATCTTCTTTTCATCAATACATAAACAAAATCTCAAATTTGTGCCCAAACCCTAACTCTACCATTTCAATTCTCCATATACATGCAATCAATGAATCAAAGCATCTAATTTATGTTCAATGGCAGCCATGTACAACTATAACTCAATCTAATCAATGAAACCCTAATGTATCCTAAGGCTGCCGAAATTGGTGGAATTTATTCATGCAAAACTTGTTTCAATTCTCTTAATTTCACCCTCATTTCATACTCCACATGATATATATATAAAGTTTTAAGGATGAATTAGCACTAACCTTGTTGTGTGTCAATCCAAGCTTGAGAAACTCCTTTATTTTCACTTCTTTTTGCTTACCAAGTCTTGCTCTAGTGGTGATGACAAGTTTTTGTGAAGGGAAGATAGGCTTTTGAGGTGATTTGGTAGGTGAGATAAAGCTTGGGTGAAGTTTTTAATAGTGGAAGAGAGAAATGAAATGGGTTACGGCTGGAAGAAGGAAGAAGAAATAGATTGTTTCTTCAATTTTTCTGCCCATTTTATGCTTTTATTTATGATTATAGATAGGTGTCACAATATGATTGGGTGTAACACCTCTATGTTCGGTGGTGCGTTCTACTATTCCGGTGACCAGTGTCTGTTCGGACAGCTAGAATGCCTAGAACTATATTTAAATATTGATGAGGAGACATAAAATAAAAAAAAAATAGAAGAAAAGGAAATACAAGAAAAATACAGGAAAAATAATAGCAGTAAAATGTAATCAAGTTAAACGAGCCAAGAACCCTAGCGATGGGTGACCACACTGGGAAGTTGCGGCGTGGACCGTTAACTAGCCCTAGACCGCGGGGAACCCTAGAAAATATTTTTAAGACATAATTAAAGACCTATTGAAGTATAAATATCATTAGAAGTATCAAAGAAAAATTAAATAATTAGTACAAAGAAAAATGAAAAATCGAGAAACAGACAAAACTCGGTGTTACCGAAAAATCGGGAATGCAACCCGAATAGGGGCATTGTGGTCATTTGACACCCTGAGTTATCTTTTGACCTAAATGTCCATTAAAAATAAATGATATTACACTTGAAAAATGTTATGAAAAATTAAATTGGTGGTACCTAATTTAAATGGCAAAAGATAGGAGTTAAATGTGGGAATATGAAAACTTTAGAATATTAAATACTTAATCTAAGTTAGTGGTCCACTAACTCCACTTAAGTGGACATGTAATCAGCATATTTTGGATAGAAACTCACCTTCTTCAACCTTGCCAAAGACCAGCCGAAACCAAAGAAGATAGGAAACCTACATGGCCGCACTTCATAAGCTTCATGCAAGCTTCAATCCTTCATCTCCAAGCCAATTTCCTTACACTTTCCTTCACTAAAGTTGTTCTACACAACTTGGGCAGTAGATAGGCAGCAAGAAAATCAAGTTTTGGTGAGGTTTTGAAGAGTTTCAAAAGTGTTAAGTATGTATTTTTAGTTATTGTTTCATTAAACCTTGAAGGGATGTTATGGGTAGTTGAATTGTAGAAGGATTTTTGAAGTTTGATGAGTTAACGGAGAGGTCCATTTTTGGCAGCCATGGAACTTCAATGAGAGCAGTTTATCCTTGCATGTAAATGGTAGATTAAAGTGTTGATGTAAGTATTTATGTGTGTAGGAATAAATTGGATAATGTATACTAGATGTATGTGATAGTACACTTGATTTTGGAAGCTTGGAAACTAATGGAAGGAAATGTACAATTTGGCAAACTTGAAGTGTAGACCAAAATATGTTATTTCATGGTTTGGTTTATGGTATATTGTTGAATTATGGTGCTTGTTATGGCAGCTTGTATATGTGTATAAAGATTTGAGTATGGACATGTAAATGAGCTATGTTATGTGGTTAAATTGTTTATAATTGGACTTAGAAAATTCTGGACTATAATGTGCATATTGAGTGTGGTTATAAACTGCCAAAATGGCCAAAAATGAGTTGCTAAATGTGTTTATGTTATGGTACAAACCAGAAATGGTATGAAGGAAGTGACTTGGTAAGTGTTGAATGTGTCCTTTGGTATGTGATGAAGAGTATGTTGCAATAGGGCAGTGTAGGTTTTGCCCTAGAACCTTAAGTTTGTGACTCCAATTGGTATGATACCAATTGGAAGTGAAACTAGGCACAAAAAGTGCCAACTTTCATGAAGGAAGCTTATCAAAATTCTGCTTGGAAGGTGACTTGAAAAATGACCAAATCCGGATTAGTGCTTTGAAAACTTGAAAATTGACCATTTGGGCAGCAGTTGATTTTTTGGCCATAACTCACTCAAAATAGGTCCAATTGACCTGAAATTTTTATCATGAATATTTTAGACATATATCTACAATTCTTATGAAGACACCAAAGCCCAAAAATGACCATAAGAAAGCCAAATAGCTTGCACAAGTTCAGGTCCAAAAACTGGCCGAACCAAAAGTGACCTAAAAATGACCTAAAGCTACCATTTTGGTACATTCTGTCCAGCATTGGTAAATTGACCATAACTTGGTCTACATGACTCAAAATGACCTGAAATTTTGCCCTACATGCAATAAGACATAGATCTACAAGTTTATAGTTTTGACCGAAACCCGAAAACCGAGGGAACTAGGTCATCCGGCTAGGTCAAATTAGTATACCGGAATCCGACAAATTGCAATAAAATGCAATATACATGAAAATAAATTGGGTAACATGTACCAACACTAAAAAGCTATTAAATATGACAAATTGGTAACATTAAAACCTAATTCACCTAGAGTGCATCGAGGGTCAACATTTTAGGTTGACTAAGAAAATAATAGAATTCAGTAAGTTAATTATTCAACCATATTGTTAGAGACAATCTAATTGAGTACTGAAACACTTCAAATTGTGTGTTTCAGTTAGCAAAGACTCAGGAAAAGGGAAGGAAACACTGAGTCAGGGCCAAGAGATAGTTATCAAAGGTTTGTGCACAACAGTTTTTTCTTTTGAATTTTTCAATTGAAATAAATTATGACTATTTGTATATTATTGTTTTAAATTGTGAGAAATTGTTTGAATGATATTTGATGGATACTTATTGATTGAAAAGCATTGTAAATGGTTTGAAACCACAGCTATCATGTATATTGATTGAATTCCTTATTAGCTTATCTAGTGGGATGAATTGAATTCCCTCTCTGGCTGAAGTGTTGAGGTATGTGCCTGTTGAGGACGAATAAAATGAGTACTCATATTATTGCTAGCTAGCTATGTTATTCCTCATTAGCCATCTGCTTTTGGGACGAATTGAATTCCTCAGTAGCCATCGGCTTTTGGGACAAATTGAACTTTGGAACATGATTAAGTTGTGTGGATGATTTATTAATATTTATTGTGATATTGTGAAATGGATTTTAATTTCTTCATGACATTCATTGTCTTTGAATTTAACTATGGTTTTAAGTATCCACTATTTATATGACTTATGATTTGTGATTTAAAGTTGTATTTGGTTAATATTGTGCACCACTGAGACAATGGCTTAGCGATAGCTTTTCATTACTGTCGCAGGTAGATAGACTGACAGGGTAGCAGACTAGGCTACTAGTATTACACTGAGAGATCATCGGGTATATTGAGTATACTATATTTTGCATTTTGTATTGTAATGTATGTTCACTGTATGTACATAGTGTTCTTGGTTTTGAGCAGTTGTAAATTAAAATTGTACATTAAAGTTGTAAAATAAATTGTAAATTATTTTGGTTTGTAAATATTGTGATATATTTCTTTTATCTCAGCCTTTGAAAACACTGAAAAATTATTGTGGATTTGAGTTGACAAATGTTGAGAACCGTATTGTGTTGATTGAATGTTGGAGTTTGAGATTGAGAAATATATTTGAAGTGCTTTTTACAGGTTTTTGAAGAACTGTTTTATTCAAAATACGGATGGCACTCCGCCAAAATTTTTACAGGAATTACTAATAATTCAAATGTGTTAGCTGTTTCACTTCAGTTCAAAAAATTTTTTAACACCTGTAAATAGTGCTCACCACTGTAAAAAGAAGTAAGAAAAGTTTTAAAATCCCTTATAGTGTATTTAATGGGTTATCAGTAGACGAAGTTGGTAATTCATTAGGTATGCTACGGGATCATTTTATGCCTTACGGAGGGGTAGGGTGTGACATTGGGTGGGGCTGTTTTAGTGACATAAGCATGAGGTCAAAATTGCAATTTTAATTTATTTTCTTTTCTTTTCTTTTCTACTCAATTTCAATTTAACTTTTAGCAATATTTATTCATATTTTATGTTATAATAATTATTTACTTCACTGGACAAGTTGATCAAAAATCATCTCCAAAGACGAAATGACCAAAATGCCCTCCATTTGGCTTACAGAGCCAAAACTGTCTGTACCGATCTAAAAATTTTTTTAAGCAGTTTCTTGGCATTCTAATGCCATCGAAAACTCAATGACTCTTCTTTGGAGTCCCAAAAATTATTTCATGAATTTTTCCCTCAGTTTAGGGCTTCTAGCTGCGAAGATCGTAACTTTCCCTTCCCATTAGGTTACCCATCGCTAGGGCACCGACTCGTTTAACTTGGTTATATTTTATTTCTAAAATTTTTCCTACATTTTTCTTGTTAATATTTGAGTTAATTATAGCTCCTCACTTTAGTCTAAATATTTTTCCAGACGTTCTAGCTGTCCGAACTGACACCGGTCACTAGAACAGTATAATGCACGGACTAGCTAAAGTGAGGGTGTTACAACTCTTTCCCTCTAACAAAAATTTCTTCCTCGAAATTTACCCGGTGCAAATAGTTGAGGAGCTGTTACTTCCTTATTTCTTCACCTTACCAGAGAAAATAGATCTGCATTAGTGTCACCTCAACTCATGTGAATGCAATGCATGTTATGTACTCTATCTCATTCTATCTATCGATGCCTAGGAACACCTAAACCGTGCTCTAATACCAATAAATGTCACACCCCTCACCCGGCTACAGTGTAGCTAACGAGGCATGCTACATTCGGTGCCGGAGCACCCTATCTTATCTTAATTTATTCCTTTAATCATTTTTAAGTGATTATCTTTTAATATCAATTATTTTTCGACGGAAAAACTAACAGAGTTTCCCCTATTTTATTAACGTTTGACGTGTTTCACTATTCACCTGTTTGAAAATTTTAATAATATTTTAAAATAAAAATCTCATCAATAATTCTCATAATCATCTCATCATTTCATGCATCATCTATATATTTTAATTCTCTCTTCAAAACCATGCAATCTCATTCATGCTCAAATTACATAATTTATAAAGTAATTACATAATTTCGTAATTTACATGATATATAAATTAATTACATTTTCATAATCTACATGACAATACTATAACTAAGCATTTTATACAACATACAAAAGATGATCTATATGGGCCCTATCCACATGCATTGCTGAGGAGGTGACAACTTTGAATACTTCAGACACTTTTGTAGATCAGAACTCCAAAATCCCAGTCTAATATCCACTGGGTTTTGCCTTCAGTTACTGCACGAGGAAACAAATCCATTGCGCTAAGCATTTCTGCTTAGTGGTGCAATAATATAACAAAGAAAATAATATATAAAATATAGATGGAAATAAAACATGGTTCAAATAATTTAGAGCTGATTATGCTTCAATAAGGTTTCTAACATTTAATATCTCTTTTTTTTTTTTTTATCAATCCAGTTCATTTCAATTCTTTCTATCATTTTATTAATCATTTTCTTTAGGATTTTGAGCGTCTTTTAATTGTAATCATTCTTGTTCTTTATTTTTCTATTTAATTTTCTTACTTCCTTTAATAATCAATTCAATTACATTTATACTTTTCCATGCCCAAGTAACCTATACAAATTGACCGGACTGGATAAACGGGTAAACTAGCACTAGGTACTAGGTACCTCGGGCCGTCACACCATTGGTCATAATGTGTCTCCCGGTGTGCAAACAGAATGGCTAATAAGCCATAAAAGCAATAAGGCATAAAGCCAAGTATAACATCATAATTAGTATAGCCATAGGCTATCATATCATAGAATGACATGGAGCCATACATCATACGTAGTACTGCTATCAGAACCCTATTTGCATGCCAACCTATCCAAATCAATCAAATTAGGCCTACTATGGCATATTACAAAGTTATTTCTTGAATATTTATGCTTAACATGTGAGGTTACTATTCATTTAGTCATTTAAGTCAAAACATTGACTTTCTCATATATAATAGTTACATAAGTTTTAATCACATAGATTTACCGCATTTTGGTTCCCAAAAGTGTTGGCATTAGTTGCCAATCCATACTTCTAACCAATGAAAAATAAATAAAAAATTTCAGTTTTGGGTGCTAGAGTTCACTGTTCTATTAGGCCATTCTACAGTGAGAATTTGGCCAAGTGTTCTTAATCAAAGTTGTTCTTTATTGTGTCTAGTTACATTTCACTTTTTGAATCACCCCATTTAGAGTTTTTTAGCTCAATGTATGCCACTTTGAGCAAGGCTGGCCGGATTGTTATCTACCCAAAAATTCTGGGCAGAATACCATTCTGCCAGATTTGGTAGTTCAACTTTGGCCAATAATTTCATTTGGTTAAGTCCAGAATTAGAGTTTGTGTTAAACATAAAAGTTGTTCTAAATTGCCTCAGCTTTCCATTGATTTGAATTTTAGGTCAATTGGACCTTCCTACACTGTTTATTCATTTGGTCATTTTTCCCAGGCAGATTGTAAGTTACTCGGATTTGGTCAATTTTTAGGGCATCCTAAGTTTAGTTTTTGGATAGGTTTCCTTCATCAAATTTGTGCCATTATATGTCTAATTTCATGTCCAATTGGCCTTGCACCAATTGAATCTATACAACTCAAGTTATAGCTGCCCAAACATGCTAGACTCACATCCGGACCTGCAGGGCACATTGGACAGCATGCCTAACTTCCATTCCCTTGGCACCATTCACTCAATTTCCTACTCAAACATGACCAAATGGTCACTAATTGGCATTACAAGTTCTTTTCATCAATACATAAACAAAATCTCAAATTTGTGCCCAAACCCTAACTCTACCATTTCAATTCTCCATATACATGCAATCAATAAATCAAAGCATCTAATTTATGTTCAATGGCAGCCATGTACAAATATAACTCAATATAATCAATGAAACCCTAATGTATCCTAAGGCTGCAGAAATTGGTGGAATTTATTCATGCAAAACTTGTTTCAATTCTCTTAATTTCACCTTCATTTCATACTCCACATGATATATATACAAAGTTTTATGGATGAATTAGCACTAACCTTGTTGTGTGTCAATCCAAGCTTGAGAAACTCCTTTATTTTCACTTCTTTTTGCTGCCCAAGTCTTACTCTAGTGGTGATGACAAGTTCTTGTGAAGGGAAGATGGGCTTTTGAGGTGATTTGGTAGGTGAGATAAAGCTTGGGTGAAGTTTTTAATGGTGGAAGAGAGAAATGAAATGGGTTACGGTTGGAAGAAGGAAGAAGAAACAGATTGTTCTTCAATTTTTCTGCCAATTTTATGTTTTTATTTATGTTTATAGATAGGTGTCACAATATAATTAGGTAGGGGTGCTTTAGTGACATAAGCATGAGGTCAAAATTACAATTTTAATTCATTTTCTTTTCTTTTATTTTCTACTCAATTTCAATTTAATTTTTAGTAATATTTATTCATATTTTATGTCATAATAATTATTTAATTAACTGGACAAGTCGATCAAAAATCATCTCCGAAGACGAAATGATCAAAATGCTCTCCGTTTGGCTTAAGGAGCCAAAACTGTCTGTACCGATCTAAAAATTTTTCTAAGTAGTTTCTTGGCATTCTAATGCTATCGAAACCTCAATGAGTCTTCTTTGGAGTCCCAAAAATTATTTCATGAATTTTCCCTTGAGTGTAGGGCTTCTGGCTACGAAGACTGCAACTTCCCACTAGGTTACCCATCGCTAGGGCACCGGCTCATTTAACTTGGTTGTATTTTATTTCTAAAATTTTTTCTACATTTTTCTTATTAATATTTGAGTTAATTATAGCTCATCACTTTAGTCTAAATATTTTTTCAGACATTCTAGCTCTCCGGACTGACACCGATCACCGGAACAGTAGAATGCACTGACTAGCTAAAGTGAGGGTGTTACAAAATATGGAGAGGAAGTCAAGAGATTGAAGCTTTGGAAGAGAAACATGTTAGTAGTATGCCCTAGAGCATATTATTTTGTATGTTTCTTGTACATATCTTATTAATAAAATGCAATTTCACTTTTCCGTTTATATAATATATTTATCTGTAATAGAAAAGCTCCATTGATATTTTGTTAGAAATTTTATTCTAAAGTTGTTAAAAATATGAGTGATAGTATTTCTAGCACAAACTATCATAAATTGCTTCACAATCGGGGATACTTCACAAAGGACATGACTTATCCAGAAAGATTGTAATCATGTTTACTTCCAAGGTATTTATATGAGACATAAATAAGGTGGAGTGGTGAGTCTCATGCCACATAAGAAACATGATAGACACTTATGCATGATAAGTAGGCCGAACCAGTGACGCTTATGATAAGCATATGGAGTTTACTCTTGTCAATGTATTGTCATATATCATATCAGTACATATAATCTTTAGACCTGAGATAACACAGTTATCTTGTATATAGGTGGTTTGAGTTTGATACTGCTTTCATACTTGTACTGTATATGGGTATATGGGCATGTGTTGGCTTCTACTAGTTATATATGGAGATAGGTGTTGTTCAAGATAGAGTCTGTTACTGTAAGTAAATAGGGATAAAATCCTATATTCATTTAATTGTTCTTGATGTTTCAAGTTCCTGGCCAGGACAGACAGATTTAGTCAGAAAAGAGTTTCTGACAAGAAAATCTAATTAATTAAGAATTGGAATTAAAAGAGAACATAATGTTCATAGCAAATGGGGTTTAACATTAACCATGGCTTTAGCTCGAATTGGGATTTTGTAACAGAGAGATTCTAGTGCATGGTAACATATGATTAAAGGTTCATTTAAGGTATTCCTTATTACTGATTGGGTAGCCATGACATACTATGCTAGGTGTCAACCATGGTCTATGAGATGCCTAAAATGATTTAGAGAAATCATTTACGGTAAGAAAGAGTTCTAATAATATTAAGAGTTAATATCGTTTCTCATTGTTAATAAGTAATGAGCCTAGTAAGTCACACATCTACACAAGCTAATCACCATTTAAAATATGATTTAATTGATTAATTAAAGAGTTTAATTAATTAATTAAAGAGGTTTGGTTTGTAATAAGATTACAAAGTCCCTAGCATGACTTGAAACCAAATCTAGGTTATTAGATATATAGTATAAATTAAATTTATATTTAATTTGATTAGATATGAATTTAATTATAGGAAATTAATTAATGGAGATTAATTAATTAATTTATATTTGATATAAATTGATTAAAAGAGGAGAAATTATAATTTTGGGTTGAGAACTCAAATTAAAAAGTAAGGGCAAATTGGTCTTTTCACATGGTGACATGTGGCACCATGAGATGGTGACACATGGCACCATATGATCTTGCTACTTATCTTTCTATAATGGAAGATCACATATCATGATTTCAATGGAGCTTGACACTTGGCTTCATAGGATTAAATCAAATAATAACAAGATGGGATCTTGTGATGACATGTGGCAAGGGAGTTAGAGTTTGACCTAAGTATATAAAGAAAAGTTATAAAGAAAAATCAGCCACTCCTCTCTTTTCTCTTATTTTGGATGGCAACATGGAGTTCTCTTCTCTTCTTTAATTTCTCAATTGATTCAAAAGGAAAAACTTAAATTTCCACTTGAATTAAATTATTAAAAAGTGTTATTAAAAAGTGTTTCTAACACCCAATACATTCATACAACCATCACAAAGCATAAACCTCATCTCGAAATTGGTTGACAAGGCTTGAGAAGCCAATCTAGGGGCTGCCATTGCAACTCTGGTGTGTACTTGTGGTGGACAAACTAGAGGGATAACATTTGGGGTCTTAAGTACATCCTAAGAGGCTTCAATTGTGCATCAAGAGGTTAGTACGTAAAAATCCCTCTTTTAGTTAGGGTTTAATTGAATTAAACGTTAATTCACAATCTTTAATGGCAAATGAAATTTTAATGCATGCTAAAATGTGTTTTGGTATGCAATTGGGTATTAGAAATTGATTAGGATCATAAGACACTTGGTATGGTGCTTGTAAACTTAGAAATAATTTTTGAAATTCAAGGTTCTAATGCCCTTTAATCCACGCTTCCACTCCTTCAATTGGTATCAAAGCCACTATATTTGCCATTAAGATTATTTATGAGGTTTAATTGTGTGATTGGATCAAATTTGGATTGATCTAAAGTTGTTTGGATCTCACCATGGTGGCGGCATGAATGTGAAGAACACCCTTAGGGAGTATTTGAATTATGCGCTTGGTTTATGGGCCAATCATGCAATTGTTGTATATCTTAAGGCCCATAATTAGGCCCATACCTAATTAAATTGTTTAATTAGAAATTTTAACCACAATTAATTTTTGAAAATTGTTTTCAAGGTATAAAATTTGGAAAATGTTTCTAAATTTAAATTTATTTGAATAAGATTCAAATATGAATTTTGGTTGAATATGTGATATTCAATTTAATTTTAGTATGTATATTTTATTTAATTGTTAAATTTCAATTTGCATGATGGATGATCATGGACAATAAAAGACCAATGTGATTGGATTTATTTCTTTTATTCTTCCTTGGGATGTAAAATAATTAATTTTATTTTAGTGGCATGTATTATAAATGTTGTAATAGATTGGGTTGTAATTTTATTTATTTGAGGACTTTAAAGTCCATATTCTTGTAAATTTGCCTTGGTATGCCAAGGAGTACAATGTAATTGGATTGCAAGAAGATTAAGGAGGTCAAGAGCATTGGTGGGATCAGTGGGAGGAAATCAAGATCAAGTGTTGATTATGTACTCCTTCAGCTTGTAAAATGAATGAATGAAATACACCTACGAATGCATTGATTCCATTCTTGGTGGCTCATAATTGAATCCCTTAGAAAGTCCATGATCATACCATATTATTTATTTATCCATGTATGCATGAGATGTATGAGAATGTATACAAGTATATGATATATGCATGCCAATTGGATAATGTGCAAACTAAGACCATAATAGTAATTAAGTTGACCACAAAATCTTCCAAACAAATGATTAAGTTGGAAATGGTATAATTAAGGTAATTATATCATGGCCCTCCATTGAGATAATTATTTTAAGAAATTTTAAATACTTGCATGTGATGCATTTATTTAAGAGATTTTCTTAAGAATAATTGTTAAGCATAAGATGTTGTAAATATGTAAATAATTGGTGGCCAATAATGGATGTGCCTGAGGACATTAAAATTATTTGCATGTTTACTGGCTCAATGGGATCAACTTAACTAATGCAAGATAAATCAATAATGGATGTGCCTGAGATTTTGAGCATAAGGGGCTAAATAAATGATTGAACCTCACATGAGATGTGATGGGCAAGGAGTTGCTCACTTATAGTTTATTGTGATTCCAATAATGGATGTGCCTGAGGATGATCAATAAAACTATAAGAATTCAATCACCCACTAGAAATCTATCCAACTAGGATTTCCGTTTCCTACTTTGGAAGTGTAGGATTTCCCAAGTTAGTAGGAGGACTAATTTGATTAAAAGACCATAATCATTTTGGTTAATTACTTGATACATTTACTAATTAATCTAGTTATTTTTTACCATTAATTTTCTGATAATAATGAGCACACAACAACCACCACCATCGAATATCCTTGTGAGCATACTTGATCACAATAGGTTGATGGGAACTAATCTTTCTGATTGACTCAGAAATTTAAAACTTGTCTTGAACCTAGAACATATTGGTTATGTTTTAGACTCAAAGATTCTTGGTCCCTTACCTTCAGAGGCCACTCAAGAGGAACTAGATACTTTGGACAAGTGGAAGGAGCATGATATGAGAGCCAAATGTTACATGCTTGCTTCTATGAGTAATGAGTTACAGAAGCAGCATGAAAATATGCAAAGTGCAAGTGAGATCCTTCTTCACCTGCAAGAGTTGTATGGTGAGCACAACAGGAATGCTTGGTATGAGATATCTAGACAACTATTCCGCATGAGGATGTTTGAGGGACAGAATGTAGGAGATCATGTCCACAAGATGATTCGGCTTATTGAGCAGCTGGAACATCTTGATTTTCACATGGATTTCCAACTACAGACAGATCTGATCCTTCAGTCCCTGCCTGAGTCATTTGGGAATTTTGTGACAAATTTCCATATGACAAAGCAAGAGTGCACTTTGGCTAGGTTGCTTAACATGCTAGTTATTGCCCAAAAGAATATGCCAGGCAATAAAGGAAAACAGGTAGCTTTGATTGCATCTTCTTCTTCTGTTGGAAAGTCAAAAAAAAAAAGAAGGGCAATAAGAATTAGAAAATTCAAATTCCTGGACCTTCTAAGAAGATAGCCAAACAGAACGGTAATATCAAAGCTGACAAAGGTAAGGGAAAGTGTTTCCACTGCTAGAAGGATGGGCATTGGAAAAGGAACTGCCCAAAGTATCTTGCTTCTCTGAAGGACAGGAAAGATAGACCTTCAGAATGTATGTTTGTGTCTTGTTATTTAGATTCTGATGATACTCATAGTTCATCTACAGCTTTGGTTTTTGATACTGGTGCTAGTTCTCATATTACTTTTGATATGCAGGAACTAGTAAGTAGTAGCAGCTTGCAGTTACGAGATATTAGACTCTGGGTTAGCAATGGCTCAACTGTTGAAGCTTTAGCTATAGAATCTAAATCTTTATACATGTATGGACATGTTTTGTATTTAAATAATGTTTTGTGTGTACCTGGTGCTTTTAAGAACATCATTTCTATATCTAGTTTGACTAGAAATGGCTATGAATTTCAGTTCACAAATGATGTTTGCCATATTTATTTTAGAAATAAATATGTTAGCTCAGGTTATATGCATGATGGACTTTATTATTTAGATAATAATGTTAAATGCAAATCTAATGCAAGCAATCTAAATGAATGTAATGCCATGATGAAAATCAACTCAAGTTCAAAATATATTTAGCACTTAAGATTAGGTCATGTTGCAAAAGATAGGATTGCAAAGCTAGAGAAAATGGGGATTTTATCCTCATTAGGTTCTGAACCCATTCCAACTTGTGAATCCTGCCTTCAAGGCAAAATGACTAGATCACCTTTTGTTAAACAAGGGTTAAGAGCTGAAAATATTTTGGAATTGATATATAGTGATGTATGTCATCCATTTAAGAAAATGGCTAGAGGTGATTTTCATTACTTTATTACCTTTACTGATGATAAATCAAGGGTTGGGTATTTATATTTGATGAAATACAAACTTGAATTCTTTGAAAAGTTGAAAGAATTTAAATGTGAAGTAGAAAATCAAACAGGAAAAAGTATTAAAAACTCTTTAATCAGATTGTGGATGTGGATACTTAAGTACTAAATTTGATGAATACTTGAAAGAACATGGCATTGTCTCCCAACTGACTCCTCCAAGAATGCCACAACTGAATGGTGTATCTAAAAGGAGAAATCGTACCCTATTATATATATAATGAGCTATCCTGATATGCCAATCTCCTTTTGGAGATTTACAATAGAATCAGCTTTGCATATTCTAAATAGGATTCCACCAAAATCAGTTTCTTCCACACCTTATGAGATATGGCATGGAAGAAAACCAAGTCTTATGCATGTTAAGATTTGGGGTTGTCCAGCTTATATTAAAAAGCTAAACACTAATTAATTGAAAACTAGATCAGAAAAAGGTCGATTTGTTGGATATCCAAAAGAAAGTTTTGGATATTATTTTTATTTGCCTACATCATAAAAGGGTGTGGTAAGCAGAAATGCCATATTTCTTGAACAACAGTTTATTTAAGAAGGTGGCAAAGGTAGGCAAATAGAGTTAGAATTGGAGAATTCTGACCAACCAACAGATCAAATGGATATAGATCCATTTAGCCAACCTACACCTATTGATGAAACATCTATAGTAATTCTTCACACATCGACTAGGATATCTCACCCACCAGTGAGATATGGTTTTGTTCATGAAGATGAACAAGAGTTGTTTACTCATGAAGAAATATATCATGGAGATAATCCTCTTACCTATGAAGAAGCTATATTAGATATAGATTCTTCAAAATGGATTGAAGCTATGAAATCCAAAATTAATTCCATGCATAAGAATCAAGTTTGGGACCTTATTGACCCACCTGAAGGTATTGTACCTATAGGAAATAAATGGGTTTTCAAGTAGAAAATTGGTTCTGATGAAAAGGTAGAGACCTGTAAGCAAGGCTAGTAGCGAAAGGGTTTTGCGAAAGGCAAGAAATTGACTATGAGGAGACTTTCTCGCATGTTGTCATGCTTAAATCAATTAGGATTCTATTAGCAATAACTGCATACTATGATTATGAGATTTGGTAGATTGATGTCAAAATAGCTTTTCTCAATGGATACATTGATGAAAACATTTTCATGGAACAACCTAGGGGTTTTGAATCCCAAGATAGTTCCAAGGTGTGCAAGCTAAAGTGATCCATTTATGAGTTCATCCATTTATGGGTTAAAACAAGCTTCGAGGAGTTAGAACATCCGTTTTAACGAAGCCATTAAGTCATTTGGTTTTATAAAAAATGTGGATGAACCATGTGTATATAAGAAGGTTAGTGATAGTGCTATCACTTTTCTTATCTTATATGTGGATGACATTCTGTTGATGGGTAATGACATAGGTATGCTAATAAGTATCAAGGTATGATTGTCAAATACATTCTCCATGAAAGACTTAGGGGAGGCAACCTATATTTTTGGAATTCACATCTATAGAGATAGAGGGAAAAGAATAATTGGTTTATCCCAAAGTCTATACCTGGGAAAGGTGTTAAAGAGGTTTAACATACTTGATTCCAAGAGAGGATTGTTACCAGTAAGACATGGTATCCACCTTTCCAAAGAGTTGTCTCCAAAGACACCAGAAGAAAGATATAAAATGGCCAGGATTCCATATGCTTCGGCTATTGGAAGTCTAATGTATGCAATGTTGTGTACTTGGCAGGATATCGCATATGCTGTTAGTTTGACTAGCAGATTTTAATCCAATCCAGGTTTGGAACACTGGATAGCTGTCAAGAATATCCTTAAGTACTTGAGAAGAACTAAGGATTTATTCTTGATTTATGGAGGTGGTGACTTGCAATTGGATGATTATACTGATTCTGATTTTCAATCAGATATCGATGATAGAAAGTCTAGCTCTAGGTTTGTGTTCATTTGTAATGGAGGTGCAGCCAGTTGGAAGAGTTCCAAACAGAGTACAACTGCTGGTTTCACTACAGAGACCAAGTATATTGCTGCATCAGATGCTGCAAAAGAGGCTATTTGGATAAAGAAGTTCGTGACAGAACTTGTAGTAGTTCCTTCCATTGAGTCAGCAGTTCCTCTCGATGGTGACAATAATAGAGCGATCATACAGGCCAAGGAACCCCGGTCTCACTAGAAATCCAAACACATAGAAAGACGTTACCACATTATCAGAGAGATAGTTAGGCGAGCCGATGTAGCCATGTAGAAAATAGCATCAGCTGAAAATCCAGCTGATCTATTCACAAAGCCTATGTCACAAACTCAATTAGATTGACATCTTGAGAATATGGGTCTAAGATATTGTAATGAATGGCTTTAGTACTAGTGGGAGATTATTAGTAGTATGCCCTAAAGCATATTATTTTGTATGTATCTTGTACATATCTTATTAATAAAAGGCAATTTCACTTTTTCGTTTACATAATATATTTATGTGTAATAGAAAAGGTCTATTGATATTTTGTTAGAAATTCTATTCTTAAGTTGTTAAGAATATGAGTGACAATATTTTTAGCACAAACTATCATAAATTGGTTCACAATCGAAGATACTTCACAAAGAACATGACTTATCAAGAAAGATTGTACTCATTTTTGTTTCCAAGGTATTTATATGAGATATGAAGAAGATGGAGCGGTGAGTCTCATGCCACATAACAAACATGATAGGCACTTATACATGATAAGTAGGCCGAACCAGTGACGCTTATGACAAGCACAAGGAGTTTACTCTTGTCAATGCATTGTCATATATCATATCAGTGCATATAATCTTTAGACCTAAGATAACATAGTTATCATGTATATAGGTGGTTAGAGTTTGATACTGCTTTCATACTTGTACTATATATGGGTATATGGGCATGTGTTGGCTCCTACTAGTTATATATGGAGATAGGTGTTGATCAAGATGGAATCGGTTACCGTAAGTAAATAGGGATAAAATCCTATGTTCATTTAATTGTTCTTAATGTTTCAAGTTCCTGGCCAGGACAGACAGATTTAATCAGAAAAGAGTTTCTGATAAGAAAATCTAAATAATCAAGTACTGGAATTAAAAGAGAACATAATATTCATAGCAAATAGGGTTTGACATTAACCATGACTCCAGCTCGAATTGGGATTTTGTAATGGAGAGATTCTAGTGCATGGTAACATATGATTAAAGGTTCATTTAAGGTATTCCTTATTACTGATTGGGTGGTCATGGCATACTATGCTAGGTGTCAACCATGGTCTATGAGATGCCTAAAATGATTTAGAGAAATCATTTACGATAAGAAAGAGTTCTAATGATATTAAGAGTTAATATCATTTCTCATTGCCAATAAGTAATGAGCCTAGTAAGTCACACATCTACACAAGCTAATCACCATTTAAAATGTGATTTAATTAATTAATTAAAGAGATTAATTAATTAATTAAAGATGTTTGATTTGCAATAAGATTGTAAAGTCCCTAGCATGACTTGAAATCAAATCTAGATTATTGAATGTATACTATAAATTAAATTTGTATTTAATTTAATTAAATATGAATTTAATTATGAGAAATTAATTAATAGAGATTAATTAATTAATTAATTAATTTATATTTAATATGTCACACCTTACCCCTCTGTAAGGCATAACATGATCCTGTAGAATACCTAATGAACTACCGAACTTCACCTACTGATAATTCATTAAGTACCCTACAAGGGATTTTAAAAAAATTTTCTTACTTTTGTTAAGTGGTGAGTATCTAATAGGTATTTAAAACATTTACTTAAAATTAAAACTAGTTAATATTTTTGGTCCATTTTATTTTTACGCAAATTTTATAAAAATTTTGACAGAGTTCTGTCTGTATTTTGAGAAACCAGTTCTTCAAATACCTGTAAAAAGCACTTCTAAAAATGTTTTCTCAACAACTACTTCAATTTCACAATCAAACTCAATTCATTTCAACAACTCCATAATCATTTCAATCAATTTCTCAAGTTCAAAATTCAATAATCCTCAAAATACTAGCAATATATTTCATTCAAATTAAATAAAATTATTCCACTCATATTTCATTAGTGACAAAATAATTTATATACATTCTTACAAAATTTACATCAAAAGAAATACAAATTAAACTTTATTACAAACTTCATACAAATTTTGTACAAGCTGCTCAAGACCCATTTACATGTCCATACTTTTATATGCAATACATACATCAAAAGAAATATTTACAATTAGGGTATAAATTATACCCGATAACTTTAAGCTGAATGATCTTTAATCCTTAGTAGCTCAGTCTGCTGCTCCTCTAGTCTCTCAGATTCGGCAATAGAATAGCTATCGCTGAGTACTAGGACTCAGTGGTGCACAACATACTTAAATAATCTTTATGCAAAATATAAATCACATTTATTAAAAAATTTGACTAAACATGAACATTAAACACAAAACATGAATTATGAGATTTTAATGCAAACCAAGTTCATTTCAAAGCATCAAAACACAGTTCATAAAACCCACAGTTAGATCATGCCATTCGAAACAAATAGAATCTCAATAGCTAGAGGCTAAAGAGAAATCACATCACAAGGCTACCTAGCTCAAATATATGGATATCCATTCACATCCTCTTCTATTGGCACACCTCAACACTTCTCCAGAGAAGGAATCAAAATTCGAAACTAATTACCCCCACTAGTCGTGCTAGTGAGGTGTTCAAATATATGGTCATGACACTGTGGTTTCAAAACTTAGCTTAACAATTTACTAAATATTGTCATTTTAAATATACACAACTAACTTTCAACAATTTCGATCAAAGCATCATAAATAATGTCTCAATTCACTTTTTCAAATAATTCAAAACAATATGCAGCAAATAATTTACAAAAATTACACGTTGTGCACAAACCTCAAGCGAGTCGCCTCTTGGCCTTGACTCGGTTCCTCGGGTTCTTTCCCGGTATTCTTTTCAACTGAAATACACAATTTTACAATGTTTCAGTACTAGAACTTAACATAAACCCAAAATAAATTTAGCTTCACTATTACCTAGCTCTAACGTGCTAAACTCGACGTTCTTGAAATTTTGTGTTTCGGGTTACTATTCACTATATTGTTCAAGTCAAATTGTTGACTTTCTAAGGCTTAATAGGCATGGGAATTCCAACTTCACCCACATACCACATTTTGGTCACTAATTTTGTTGGTTTTGGTTGTTTATTCAAATTCTAAGTCTTTTAAGCAAATTTGATAAATTTTCAGTTTTGGCGTCTAAGGTTGCACTGTTCCATTGGTCACTTTTCTGTTGGAATTTAGCAAACCTTCCTTCATAGAAAATGTTTCCTATTGTCTTAAGTTTATTCTGCTTTTTGAATCACTCCAATTTGAGTTTTGTAGCTCAAGTTATACTCAAATTGTGGTTACTGTTCATGCTGCAGAATTTGGTTCTGCAGATTTATTAATCCAACTTCGTTCAGCAATTTGATCAAGTTAAGTCCATAATTTGGTCTAATTTTCTTCATATGAAATGTTATACTATGTCCTAGATTTCCATCGGTTCAAGAATCACCTAAATCAGAGTTTTCTAGAGAGAGTTATAGCCATTGAAACTTTACTGTTCATATGGCAAATCTGCAGTTCTGCAGATTCAGTGACTCAACTTTGCTCAATAATTTGATTGGGTTAATGGCATAATTTGGGTTTGTATTCTTCATGAAAGTTTTAGGTCTATATCTCATCTAACCACTGGTAAACGTTCAGGTCATTTTGACCTGCCTAGCTTGAGTTATGACCAAATAAACGAACACTGTTCATTTGGTCAGTTTGTGCAGAGGCAGACTGTGATTTCTCAACTTTGGTCAATTTGTTCACTAGGTTTTAGTCACTTTTTAGACATGCTTCCTAAATGAAAATTGTGTCATTTAGTGCCTATTTTCATTCCCAATTGGTCTCATACCAATTGGACTTGTAAAATTCCATTTTTGGTCTCTCAAAGTTGACTTTTGGTCATGGTGCATACCCAATCTGAATTTGGCTTTGATTCAAACACTTCTAACACACTTAATTAGGTCATAAATGACCATTTCTCTCTTCACATTAGGTCAAAGACATCATTTACAAGTTTCTCACATTTTTTGTCCCTAAACCCTAATGTCCAAACCCTAATTCACACTAATTTTTGCATTTATTTGATTCTATGCCTTTAACCATAGTCATTCAACTAACTAAGGTTTATATACCCCTTTCAAACCATTCAATTCGTGCAAATCATCCTCATAACCAAGCTGGCTGAAAATCAGTTTAGTCCCTCAACCAATTTTTCTTTTCATTTAAAGTTTGTTTCTATGTTCTTGATGCTATACATACACTAATTGAACTAAAAACTTGAAGTTTGCATTACTAACCTTGTTAGGTGTCTTTGAACTTTCACTTCCTCTCAATTTTCTTCAATTCTTTGATGACCAATCTTCCTCTCAAGTGATTAAATCAAGTTTTTGTGAAGCAAGTATGGGAGGATTTGGGGGTTTAATGATAGTTTCAAAGCTTGAAGCAAGCTTTAAATGAGATTTGCAATGGTGAAGGAGAGAGAAGGATGGGAGGCAGCACTTTGAGGAAGATGAGGCTTTTAATTTTTTTTTCTTTTCTTTTCTTTTCTTTTGTCTTTTATCTCTTTAGGAAGACCAAAAATCCAAATAAGTAAATAAATTAATTTTATTCTTTATGGCATCATGCATGAGGTCATGCATGATGTCATCACCTTTTGACTTTTCCATTTTCTCTTTCTTTTTTTTTTCTATTTATTTTTCTATTAGTTCTTTAATTTAATTCTCGCTCCTGAAGTTTTCTTTTCTCTGATTTTATTTGACAATTAGGTCAGGAGTCAGCTCTCGGGGTCAATTGACCAAATTACCCCTCGCCAGTTCAACCCGGTTTGAAAATAATTCAATATTTCTTCTGGATCCCTGACATAATTATTTGACTGGCTTAACAATTCTTTTTTGTGATTTTCTCTTTTTCATTGTATTCGTAATGGTCCTAAGGACAGCAGCGTCACATTTTACGGTTCGAAATTTGAGTTTAAAATGGCTTCATAGTCATTCCCAAGACAGTCACCCATTGTTGTGACTCTCGACTCGTTTAACTTCTTATGTTCTGTTTTTCTTATTTATACTTAACTAATTGGCAATTACTAATTATTTGTGTTTATGGCTTCTCTGGTTGTCTTAAATATGGTTCTAATCCCCTTAATTGTCCGAACTGACAACGGTCACCGGAATAGTGAAATATACCAGGCTATACAAATAGGGGTGTTACAATTCTCCCCCCCTTAAATAAATTTCGTCTCTAAATTTTACCTGGTATTAATCTCTGAACAGCTATGGGTGCTGTCTCCTCATATCCTCCTCTCGTTCCTAAGTAGCCTCCTGGCCCGAATGATGGTTCCACAGCACTTTCACTAATGGTATTTGCTTGTTCCATAGCTGCTTCACCTCATAAGCTAGAATCACTATGGGTTCTTCCTCATATGTGAGGTGTGGATTCACTTCAATTTCTTCCACTAGTAGTACATGAGATGGGTCTGATCGATACCTCCTCAACATAGACACATGGAAGACATTATGTATCTTCTCCAATTCTGGAGGTAGTGCCAAACGATATGCCAAAGGACCCACTCTTTCTAGAACCTTATAAGGCCCAATGAAACGAGGACTCAGTTTCCCCTTTTTGCCGAATCTCATAATTCTCTTCCAAGGAGAAACCTTGAGGAAAACTTTCTCACCCACTGCATACTCAATATCCCTTCTCTTCAAATCAATGTAGGACTTCTGACGGTCTGATGCAGTCTTAAGTCGATCTCTGATCACCCTGATCTTCTCCTCAGTCTGCTGAACAATTTCGGGTCCAATCATATTTCTTTCACTCACGTCATCCCAACACAACGGGGTTCTATATTTTCTGCCATACAACGCTTCATATGGAGGCATCCCAATGCTTGATTGATAGCTGTTGTTGTAAGCAAACTCAATCAAAGGCAAGTGTATGTCCCAACTGCCCTCAAACTCAATCACACAAGCCCGCAGCATGTCCTCCAAGATCTGAATTACCCTCTCAGACTGGCCATCTATCTGTGGGTGGAATGCAGTACTGAAGTTCAATCTAGTTCCTAGGGCTCTCTGAAGACTACCCCAGAATCTAGAAGTGAACCTAGGATCTTTGTCTGATACGATGGATACTGGCACCCCATGTAGTCTCACAATCTCATCGATGTACAAACTGGCCAATTTTTCTAAACTGTAGTCCATCCGAACTGGTAGAAAATGAGCAGACTTGGTTAGTTTGTTAACAATGACCCATATTGCATCATGACTCTTCTGTGTCCTCGGAAGTCCCATTACAAAATCCATCGTTATTCTCTCCCATTTCCATTCTAGTACTGGTAGTGGATGTAACAACCCAGCGGGTACTTGATGCTCTGCCTTTTCTTGCTGACAAGTTAGGCATTTGGAAACAAATTCTGCGACATCTCTTTTCATACCCATCCACCAGTAATGCTCCTTTAGCCCTCTATACATTTTTGTGCCACCAGGGTGCATGGCAAAAGGAGACTCATGTGCTTCCTTCAAAATGATCTGCCTCAAATCAACATCATTAGGAACACATATTCTGCTCTGGTGTAGCAGTAGACCATTATCTCTTATTGAAAATTATGGTTTCTTGCCTTGTCGGACTTCTTCCAACAGCTTCTAATACTTCTGATCATTCTGAGCAGCCATTCTGATCTGATCAATCAACACTGGCTGTACATGCCATGCAACAGCTGTCTGCCCTTCATCATTAATCTCTAAGCTGGCATGCAATGATCGTAACTCGTACCAAAGACAAAGGAGTAACCCGTAGACTTGCCATGGTCTTGCGACTTAAGGCATCAGCCACAACATTAGCTTTCCCTAGCTGATAGTCTATCATACAATCATAGTCTTTTATCAACTCTAACCATCTCCTCTGTCTCAAATTCAACTCTTTCTGGGTGCCCAAATACTTCAAACTCTTATGATCTGTGTAGATGTAACATTTTTCCCCATACAAATAGTTCCTCCAGATCTTAAGAGCAAACACAATAGCTGCAAGCTCTAAATCATGTATTGGATAATTCCTCTCATGCGGTTTTAGCTGGCGTGATGCATAGGCAATGACATTTCGATCTTGCATCAATACACAGCCTAACCCATTGTGAGAAGTATCACTGTAAATATTGTATTCTTTACCCGGTGTAGGTAAAGTCAGGATTAGAGCTTCAGTTAAACATTTCTTCAATTCATCAAAACTCTGTTGGCATTTATCCGTCCACTAAAATTTTACATCATTTCGGAGTAGCTTAGTCAATGGAGATGCCAACATGGAAAATCCCTTTACAAATCTATAGTAGTATCCAGTTAAACCCAGAAAACTGCGAATCTCTGTGACATTTCTGGGTGGTCTCCAATTAAGGACAGCTTCAATCTTACTTGGATCTACCTTGATGCCCTCTTCTGATACTACATGCCCCAAGAAAGATATTTCTTTCAGCCAAAATTCACATTTCGACAATTTGGCATATAGCTGTTTCTCCCTCAAAGTTTGCAGTACAATGCGCAGATGTCTATCATGCTCTTCTGCATTCCTCGAATAGACCAATATATCATCTATAAATACCATAACAAACTGGTCGAGGTTTGGTCTGAAGATAGTGTTCATCAGATCCATAAAAGCAGCCAGAGTATTAGTTAACTCGAATGGCATGACTAGGAACTCATAATGGCCATAGCGGGTTCTGAAGGCAGTTTTAGGAATACTCTGCTCTTGTACTTTCAGCTGATAATAACCTAATCTCAGATCAATTTTGGAGAACACAGCTGCACCCCTTAACTGATCAAACAAGTTATCAATGCGGGGCAATGGGTATCTGTTCTTTATTGTCACCTTATTCAACTGTCGATAATCAATACACAAGCGAAGAGTGCCATCCTTCTTCTTTACAAACAACACCGGCGCTCCCCAAGGTGACACACTAGGGCGGATAAAGCCCTTGTCAAGCAATTCTTGCAACTGCACTTTCAACTCTTTCAATTCTGCAGGTGCCATTCTATATGGCGTTATGGAGATTGGGTCTACACCAGGCATAACATCAATCTCAAACTGCACCTCTCTTTCTGGAGGTAATCTTGCCAATTCATCAGAAAACACATCCGGAAAGTCACATACAGTAGGGATGTCCCTCAGTGCTGGACTCCCCACTTGGGTGTCTATCACATGTGCCAAGTATGCTTCACACCCCTTTCTAATCATCCTTCTGGCTAGTGTAGCCGAAATGATGTTTGATGGCAGTAAATGCCTCTCCCCATGTATTACCACATCACCGTACAAAGGGAGACCAAAAGTGACTGTCTTCAGTCTACAGTCAATCATCGCATAATGCCTGGCTAACCAATCAATGCCCAAGATGATATCATACTCTTTGAAGGGCATTTCAATCAAATCTGACAGGAAAACATGTCCTTGGATCACCAAAGGACTGTCTCTATAAATTCTGTTGACCCGGACCTCTTGTCCTAATGGACTAGTTACTAGCACTTCAAAACCCATTTGCACACATGGAACAGTAAGTGAACAGACTATGCTAGCACTAAGATATGAATGAGTTGAACCCGGATAAAATAATACAAATACTTCTTGATCAGAGATAGACAATGTACCAACTACCACATCGGAAGTCTCAGCCTCTTCTCGCTGTCTCATCGTGTAAACTCTAGCTGAAGCACTTCCTTGTGCTGATTGACCAACTATGCCCCGATCGCTCGGCAAAGGGCTCTACCTCTGCCTCTTCCTCTGCTAACTGACTGTTAACCTCTAGGAGCAGGACTCTGAATAGATCCCTCGGCAGTAATAGGAGCTGGACCATAACTCGGAGCACTAGTACAGTCTTTAGCTATATGGCCCTTGCCTCCATAGTTAAAGCAGGCTCCAGTGGCCCAATAACACTTCCCCCATGAATCTTGCCACAAGTCTAACAGGCGGCGTAATGTGAACCCTCGCCGATCACCGACTGCACCTAGGGGGTCTCTGTCCGGAAAATCTGCCCCTACTAAATCTTCTACCTCGACCCCTACTGGGTCCACTAAACTTCTTTTTCTTTCCAGAGGTACCACTAGAACTCGGCTCTACTAACTTTTCCCCCTTATCTTTTTCTAATTTCTCAGCTTTCTCTGATTCTTCTTTCATTGGGGTTGCTTTTGATTTTATTCTTTCCAACTCAAGTGCTTGAGACATGAGCTCTGAGAAGTTGCTGTGTCGGAATCCCAGAACTTGCATCCTTATGCTGGGCTTCAAACCCATCTCAAATCTCTTGCACCTTGCCTTGCTGGTAGTAAGGAGACTCCCAGCATAATGACTTAAGCGGGAGAACTCCCTCTCATACTCTGCCACCGATCGGTTTCCTTATTTCAAACTTAAAAATTCTTGCAGTTTCTGATCAACATATGCATCTGGGATGTATTTCTGTCCGAATTCTCTGATGAAGTCATCCCAGGTTAGCACTGGTGGTTCAGCCAAGCTGTGGGGGATGGTCTTCCACCAATCATATGCATCCCCTTGCAGTAACAACACAAAATACTCAAACTTTAGTTCATCTTGGCAATGCAGCTTCTTAAATACTCTGTCCATTCTTTCAAGCCATTCGTCTGCCTCTAAAGGGTCCACTGTACCATTAAATTCTGCAGCCCCATACTTCAGTAATTTGTCATACTGTCTGGCTGGAGGCAGTGGTTGTGCCATAGGTGTCTGGGGTGGAGCTTGAACAAGCATACCCCCAGCCATTTGCTGAAACATCGTAGCCATTTGCTGTGCAAACTGTGCAAGAAATTGCGGCATTTGTGGGGCTGGTGCTGCTGACTCACTTACATTCTGTAAAGCTGGGGCTTCCCCTTGTGCCTCAGCTTCAACAGACTGCTCAACTAAGCGATCTCTTTCTTCCATTTCAGGCTGAAGTTAGGGTATCTCCTGAACAAGTAACACATGGAGATTTCCCTCCGTTAGTTCATATTTATGGTGTAATGCACTGTATGTAACAAATATGGACATTGAGCAGTTGTACTTAACAAAGAAAGATACAAATTCATAAGTTAAAACATACTTCAAAAACTTGCTCTGATACCACTAAAACATGTCACACCTTACCCCTCTGTAAGGCATAACATGATCCCGTAGAATACCTAATGAACTACCGAACTTCACCTACCGATAATTCATTAAGTACCTGCAAGGGATTTTAAAACAATTTTCTTACTTTCGTTAAGTGGTGAGTATTTTCTAATAGGTATTTAAAACATTTACTTAAAATTAAAACTAGTTAATATTTTTAGTCCATTTTATTTTTATGCAAATTTTATAAAAATTTTGACGGAGTTCTGTCTGTATTTTGAGAAACCAGTTCTTCAAATACTTGTAAAAAGCACTTCTAAAAATATTTTCTCAACAACTACTTCAATTTCACAATCAAACTCAATTCATTTCAATAACTCCATAATCATTTCAATCAATTTCTCAAGTTCAAAATTCAATAATCCTCAAAATACTAGCAATATATTTCATTCAAATGAAATAAAATTGTTCCACTCATATTTCATTAGAGACAAAACAATTTATATACATCCTTACAAAATTTACATCAAAAGAAATACAAACTAAACTTTATTACAAACTTCATACAAATTTTGTGCAAGCTACTCAAGACCCATTTACATGTCCATAGTTTTATATGCAATACATACATCAAAAGAAATATTTACAATTAGGGTATAAATGATACCCGATAACTTCAAGCTGAATGATCTTTAATCCTTAGCAGCTCAGTCTGCTGCTCCTCTAGTCTCTGTATCTGCGACAGCAATAGAAGCTATCGCTGAGTACTAGGACTCAGTGGTGCACAACATACTAAAATAATCTTTATGCAAAATATAAATCACATTTATTCAAAAATTTGACTAAACATGAGCATTAAACACAAAACATGAATTATGAGATTTTAATGCAAACCAAGTTCATTTCAAAGCATCAAAACATATTTCATAAAATCCACAGTTAGATCATGCCATTCGAAACAAATAGAATCTCAATAGCCAGAAGCTAAAGAGAAATCACATCACAAGGCTAGCTAGCTTAAATATATGGATATCCATTCACATCCTCTTCTACTGGCACACCTCAACACTTCTCCAGAGAAGGAATCAAAATTCGAAACTAATTACCCCCACTAGTCGTGCTAGTGAGGTGTTCAAATATATGGTCATGACACTGTAGTTTCAAAACTTATCTTAACAATTTGCTAAACATTGTCATTTCAAATATACACAACTAACTTTCAACAATTTCGATCAAAGCATTATAAATAATGTCTCAATTCACTTTTTCAAATCATTCAAAACAATATGTAGCAAATAATTTAAAAAAATTACACGTTGTGCACAAACCTAAAGCGAGTCGCCTCTTGGCCTTCACTCGGTTCCTCGGGTTCTTTCCCGGTATTCTTATCAACTGAAACACACAATTTTACAATGTTTTAGTACTAGAACTTAACATAAACCCAAAATAAATTTAGCTTCACTATTACTTAGCTCTAACGTGCTAAACTCGACATTCTTGAAATTTTATGTTTTAAGTTACTATTCACTACACTGTTCAAGTCAAATTGTTGACTTTCTAAGGCTTAATAGGTATGGGAATTCCAACTTCACCCACATACCACATTTTGGTCACTAAATTTGTTAGTTTTGGTTGTTTATTCAAATTCTAAGTCTCTTAAGCAAATTTGATAAATTTTCAGTTTTGGTGTCTAAGATTGCATTGTTCTATTGGTCACTTTTTTGTTGAATTTGGCAGAACTTCCTTCATAGAAAATGTTCCCTTTTGTCTTGAGTTTATTCTCCTTTTTGAATCACTCCAATTGGAGTTTGTAGCTCAAGTTATACTCAAATTATGGTTATTGTTTATGCTGCAGATTTTGGTTCTGCAGATTTATTGATCCAACTTCGTTCAGCAATTTAATCAAGTTAAGTCCATAATTTGGTCTAATTTTCTTCATATGAAATATTCTACTATGTCTTAGGTTTCCATTGGTTCAAGAATCACCTAAATCGGAGTTTTCTAGAGAGAGTTATAGCCATTGAAACTTTACTGTTCATATGGCAAATCGGCAGTTCTGCAGATTCAGTGACTCAACTTTACTCAATAATTTGATTGGGTTAATGGCATAATTTGGGTTTCTGTTCTTCATAAAGGTTTTAGGTCTATATCTCATCTAACCACTGGTAACATTTCAAGTCATTTTGACCTGCCTAGCTCAAGTTATGACCAAATGAACAAACACTGTTCATTTGGTCAGTTTGTACAAAGGCAGACTGTGATTTCTCAACTTTGGTCAATTTTTTCATTAGGTTTTAGTCACTTTTTTGACATGCTTCTTAAACGAAAATTGTGTCATTTAGTGCCTATTTTCATTCCCAATTGGTCTCATACCAATTGGACATGTAAAATTCCATTTTTGGTCCCTCAAAGTTGACTTTTGGTCATGGTGCATACCCAATCCGAATTTGGCTTTGATTCAAACACTTCTAACACACTTAATTAGGTCACAAATGACCATTTCTCTCTTCAAATTGGGTCAAAGATATCATTTACAAGTTTCTCACATTTTTGGTCCCTAAACCCTAATGTCCAAACCCTAATTCACACTAATTTTTGCATTTACTTGATTCCATGCCTTTAACCATAGTCATTCAACTAACTAAGGTTTATATACCCCTTTCAAACCATTCCATTCATGCAAATCATCCTCATAACCAAGCTGGCCGAAAATCAGTTTAGTCCCTCAACCAATTTTTCTTTTCATTTTAAGTTTGTTTCTATGTTCTTGATGCTATACATACACTAATTAAACTAAAAACTAAAAGTTTGCATTACTAACCTCGTTAGGTGTCTTTGAACTTTCACTTTCTCTCAATTTTCTTCAATTCTTTAATGACCAATCTTCCTCTCAAGTGATTGAATCAAGTTTTTGTGAATCAAGTATGGGAGGATTTAGGGTTTAATGATGGTTTCAAAGCTTGAAGCAAGCTTTAAATGAGATTTGCAATGGTGAGGGAGAGAGAAGGATGGGAGGCGGCACTTTGAGGAAGATGAGGCTTTTAATTTTTTTTTCTTTTCTTTTCTTTTGTCTTTTATCTCTTTAGGAAGACCAAAAATCAAAATAAGTAAATAAATTAATTTTATTCTTTATGGCATCATGCATGAGGTCATGCATGATGTCATCACCTTTTGACTTTTCCATTTTCTCTTTCTTTTTTTTATTTATTTTTCTATTAGTTCTTTAATTTAATTCTCAATCCTAAAGTTTTCTTTTCTCCGATTTTATTTGACAGTTAGGTCAGGAGTCAGCTCTCGGGGTCAATTGACCAAATTGCCCCTCCCCGGTTCAACCCGATTTGAAAATAATTCAATATTTCTTCCGGATCCCTGACCTAATTATTTGACTGGCTTAACAGTTCTTTTTCGTGATTTTCTCTTTTCCATTGTGTTCGTAATAGTCCTAAGGACCGCAGCGTCACATTTTATGGTTCGAAATTTGAGTTTAAAACGGCTTCGCAGTCGTTCCCGAGACGGTCACCCATCGCTGTGACTCTCAATTCGTTTAACTTCTTATGTTTTATTTTTCTTATTTATACTTAACTAATTGGCAATTACTAATTATTTGTGTTTATAGCTTCTCTGGTTGTCTTAAATGTGGTTCTAATCCCCTTAATTGTCCGGACCAACAATGGGCACCGGAACAGTGAAATATACCAGGCTATACAAATAGGGGTGTTACATGATATAAATTGATTTAAAGAGGAGAAATTATAATTTTGGGTTAAGAACTCAAATTAAAAAGTAAGGGCAAATTGGTCTTTTCATATGGTGACATGTGGCACCATGAGATGGTGACATGTGGCATCATGAGATGGTGACACGTGGCACTATATGATCTTGCCACTTGTCTTCCTATGATGGAAGACCACATATCATGATTTAATTGGAGCTTGACACTTGGCTTCATAGGATTAAATCAAATAATAACAAGATGAGATCTTGTGATGACTTGTGGCAAGAGAGTTAGGGTTTGACCTAAGTATATAAAGAAAAGTTATAAAGAAAAATCAGCCACTCCTCTCTTTTCTCTTATGTTGGATAGCAACATAGAGTTCTCTTCTCCTCTTCAATTTCTCAATTGATTCAAAGGGAAAAACTTAAATTTCCTCTTTAATTAAATTATTAGAAAGTATTTCTAACGCCCAATACATTCATACAACCTTCACAAAGCATAAATTCCATCTCAAAATCGGTTGACAAGGCTTGAGAAGCCAATCTAGGGGCTGCCATTGCAACTTTGGTGTGTGCTTGTGGTGGACAAACTAGAGGGATAATATTTGGGGTCCTAAGTACATCCTTAGAGGCTTCAATTGTCCATTAAGAGGTTAGTACCTAAAAATCCCTTTTTTAGTTAGGGTTTAATTGAATTAAATGTTAATTCATAATCTTTAATGGAAAATGAAATTTTAATACATGCTAAAATGTGTTTTGGTATGCAATTAGGCATTGGAAATTGATTAGGATCATAAGACACTTGGTATGGTGCTTGTAACCTTAGAAATAATTTTTGAAATTCAATGTTCTAATGCCCTTTAATCCATGCTTCCACTACTTTAAAACAATGGTGGAAGGGAGATGGGGCAAGGGTGTCAGCCAAGGGAAAGCAAAAAGAAGAAGATGGCTTTTCATTTAAGTGTTTTTGTCTCTTACTTATATAATTATCTAACTTTTTTAAGTCAATTTTCAATTATTTTAATTCTAATCTTTTTTTTTTTTAAAAAAAGTCACTAAATCCCTTATATGTCCTCTTTTATTTTCCCACACCACTTTCATATTTTTTAATTAATTTCTAATATATTTTTTTAATCTCACACATTTAATTGTCACTAAGTCAAAAATCAACTCTGGGGGTGAGTTGACCAAAATGCCTTTCATTAAGTTATAGTCTATCTTTTTCATTAATACCAATATTTTCCATAACCTAATGGTTACTTGATTTTTATTCTGCTTATTTCCAATTATTTTTCATCTTATTTTTAGTCCTCAACTTGGCTTTGAATAGTATTGTTCATTGACTAAAAATGATACTATTCAAAGCTCAAAACATTCAGAGCGTTATAACTCTTCTCATCTAAATAAAAATTTCATCCTCGAAATTTATCTAATGCGAATAGCTGAGGAAACTTCTGTCTCATCGTCTCCTCACTTTCCCATGTCACCTTCTCAGTTTTATGATGTTTCCACAGTACTTTCACCAGTGGAATTCTCTTGTTCCTGATTTCCTTAACTTCCGTGTAACACCCTCCCTATAGCAACTCCATACATTATATTGTTATGGTGACCAGCAACTCCATACGTTCTACTGTTTTGGTGACCAGTGTCGGTCCGGATAGCTAGAATATCAAGAAAAATATTTAAAATAAATTGAGGAACCATAATTAACTCAAATATTAATAAGAAAAATTTAGAAAAAATTTTAAAAATAAAATACAACTAAGTTAAACAAGCCGGTGCCCTAGCGATGGGTAACCTAGTGAGAAGTTGCGGTTCTCGCAACTAGTAGCCCTAGACTCGAGAGAAAATTTATAAAATATTTTTTGGAACTCCAAAGAAGGGTCATTGAGGTTCCTATGGCATTAGAATGCCAAAAAAAATGCTTAGAAAAATTTTTTAATTGGTATAGACAATTTTGGTCTGTTAAGCCAAACAGAGGGCATTTTGGTCATTTCGCCTTCAGAGGTGATTTTTGGCTGACTTGTCCAATTAAGTAAATAGTTATTTTGACATCAAATGTAAATAAATATTGCTAAAAATTTAATTGAAAATGAGTAGAAAATAAAAAGAAAGAAAATGAAAGAAAATAGAAATTTAGACATCATTATGATGTCATTAAAACAATTTTAACCAATCACATGATGACACATAACTAGCACTCGCTTAAAATAAATAAATAGGCAGCAAATGAAAGAAAAAAAAAATCAGAATTTCCTTATCTTCTTCCCTTTTGCTGAACCATTGCCCATGGTTTCTTTCACCATTTTTCTTCATGAAAAGCTTCATCTTCCATAAATTCTTACCATATTTCCCATAAGCCCCAATACTAAAACTTGTTCTTGGACCTTGCTAGAGTGATTGGGAGCTAAGAAAGTTGAAGAAATTGAAGTTTGGTCAAGAAGGAAAATTGTTAAGTTAAGGTTAGTGCAATTTCTAGACCTCTTCCTTCTTTAATTCTTAGAATTAAGTTAACATGAGATGGAATTTCATGGAAAATGAATGAAACTATGCTTAAATGAAGAACCAAAATTTCTGCCAATAATGAGAGCTTAGTAGTTTTATTGAATTGAGTTGATTACACATGCCTACTAGTGTGTATTGAATTGTTTATATGCTTTGTATAATTGGATGGTGGTATTTGCATGAGATGTGAAGTGTGGAGGTTAGGTTTGGACACAAACTTGAGATTTTGTTCATGTAAGGATGAAAATAAGTTTTAATGATCAATTAGTGATCATTTGGTTGTGTGTGAAAAAGAAATGAAGTGAGTTGAGGCTTGGCATTTGTGTATGGGTGAGCTACCTTGGCTGACCTGCAAGACTGAGTATGAGTCCAGCAGGTTTGGGCAGCTATAAATGGAGTTGTAGAGGTTCAATTGGTGCAAGGCTAATTGAACATGAAACTAAACACATAATGGCACAACTTTGGTGAAGAAACTCTGCCCATAAAACCAAACCAAGTTGAACTAAAAATTGCCCTAATCTGGGTGACCTACATTCTGCTTGGGCAAAATGACCAAATGAACAGTGTCTATTCATTTGGTCATAACTCAGTGTAGAAAGGTCTAATTGACCTGAACTTTTACTAGCAGAAAGCTGATAGAGCTACAACTTTCATGAAGAAACTTAACCCAAATTTTGACCATAACATGTTCAAAAAGTGACCTGCAGTCACTGCACAAAACACTGTAGATTTGGTCAGTCTAGAAAATCTGGAAAGTTTGCAATCCCGCCAGTTATGGTGTTTAGGCCATAACTTGAGCTACAAAACTCCAAATTGAGTGATTAAAAAAAAAGAAATGTAACTAAACACAATAAGAAACAACTTTCATATTGACAACTTTGCCAAATTGCTACTGTAAAAATGACCAATGGAATAGTAAAAACAAGGCTTGAAATCTGAAAATTTTGAACAACTAGCACTAAGCTTAGAAATGGTATTGGCAACCAATACCAACATCTTTAGAATGCAAAATGTGGCATGTTGGGAGTATTAGAACCAATGTACCTATTGCCTATGTAAAAGTCAACATTTTAGTTGACTGATGAAATAAATTGTAACACCTAAACTTAAATTTCAAGAATTGTAAAGTTTAAAAGTGTAACATGCCTTAGTACACCTAGCAAGATTGGTTTGGATAGGTTGGCATGCCAATAGGGTTCAGTTAGCAGTACTGCACATGGCATTATCCCATTCTGTGATTTCATGGCTTTTAGCCATTCTGACATTGTGATGATACTTGGCCTTTTGCCCAATATTTATTACGGCTCATTAGCTGTTCTGTTGCACACTAGGAGATACATATGTGAACGATGGTGTGACGACCTGAGGCACTTGATACCCAGTGTCATTTTACCCGTTTATCCAGTCCAGTCATCCAATATAGGTTACTTGGGCAACCAAAAATGAAAGTGAATAAATTTAATGAAATTATGAATATAATGAGTACAAAATAAATAAGATTACCAATAATGATCGAAAAATTGTCTGCATAAGACATAAGAACATGCACTACATATTTATTTTTTGTTTCTTTTTTTATTTTATTATTTGCACCACTAAGCATTATTGCTTAGCGCGTTGCTTTTTGCCACGCGTAGGTTCTGGAGAGATTGACCGAGAGCCCAGTAGACCACAGACTGGGTGAGACTTTCTGCAGCTCTGCATAGTGTCCATGTCACCTCACCGACATCAGTGCATTGGTAGGACACTAGGTTTCATTTTGGATATTTTGTAATTAACTTTTATTTTCTCATATGAAATTGAGACTCATGTAATGCATTTTGTTATCAATGTAAATAGTGAAAATTATGTTTATGAATGAAAAAGTGAATATTTATTTATGATTTGTACATGAATATCCTATGAAATGAATGAATGAGAATTGGGAGTATATTTGAGAAATATTGAGATTTTATTGATGAAATGGAGTTTGGGATTGATTGAGAATTTTAGAAGTGTTTTTCTCAGGTTCCGAATAACTGTTTTCTCCATTTTTAGCCGGTGCTCTGTCGAATTTTCTATAAAATTTTCGAAACCTCAAATAAATTTATGATTTCAATAAATGACTTCATGGAATGATATTTCACGAATTATACTTCATAACTATGAAAGAAATAAATTAGGAAGGATAAAAATGATTGAAATAAAATAGGGTGTTCTGGTACACTGTGTGACATATCTTACTCGGCTATACTGTAGATGGATAAGAGGTATCACATTTAGTGGTATCAGAGCACGGTTTAGGCATTTCTGGGCCTAGATCAAGTCCATACCATGCATTGCATTTGTAAGAGTCGAGGTGACACTAATGTAGATCTGTTTGTCTTTGTTATTTTGAATAGGATATAGACCCCACATCTCAGAGGGCAGTTGAGGAGGAAGTGGAGAGTCATGCTCCACCTGCAGCAGTTGAGACTGGGGGTAGGGGAGAACTTGCTGTAGAGCATGCTCAGCCTCCACAGGCCATGTTCCAGTAAATGGCCGAATTCTTCAGACAAATGGCTAGGGTAATGCCACCACCACCACCACCACCTCCACAGCAGAAATCATACTTAGAAAGACTGAGAAAATTTGGAGCAGTGGATTTCTTTGGCAAGAGAGAAGATGATTCTATTGCAGTCAAAAATTGGTTGAACAGAACAAGAAGGGTTTTAAAACAAATCCACTGCACTCCAGAGTAAAATCTAGAAGCTGCTGTATCTCTGTTGCAAGATGATGCCTACCAATGGTGGGATACATTATCTAGTGAAATGCAACTAGAAGTAATAACTTAGGACTTCTTCCTCTCAGAGTTCAAGAAGAAATATGTGGTTAGTGTATACTTGGAAGAGAGAAGAAGAGATTTCATTAACCTGAGGCAGAGACAGCTGACAGTGGCAGAGTATGAAAAAGAATTTGTCATACTAAGTCGCTATGGAAGGGAGATAGTCCCTAATGAAGCCGAAAGGTGTAAGAGATTTGAAGAGGGATTAAATGACAACATAAGGATCACGATTAGTGCCTTGGGAATCACAAACTTCACCAAGTTAGTGGAAGCTGCTATAAAAGTTGAAAAGGTTAGAATAAGTGAGCAGACCAGAAGAGAGAGATAGCAGAAGAGGGGCCTGGGTCAGTCTAGCTCATCTCCTATACCTGGGAAGAAGTTCAAAGGTCCACCTGCATAGATTTCAGGTCAACCTCAAGGTCAGGGTCAGTCCCAGGGGCCCAGGCCACAGCTTACCCCTAGGAGAGGCCAGTCCACACCATCAGTGGGTAGCTCTCTAGGGACGGGGTTTAGAGGACCAGCCCTAGCATCTTCTGCATGTCCATATTGCCTGAAGTGGTATAAGGGGGTGTGTTGGAGAGTAATTGGTGCTTGCTTAAGGTGTGGGTCGATAGAGCATCAGTTGAGGGACTGTCCATGCAGAACTGCTGCTGCTGCTCCAACACAAGCAGACAGACCTACTCCTGCACCATAAAGAGGTAGGAAATCTAGCAAATCTGAGGTAGTGGGACCATCACAGAGGCCTGCATCTGAGCCAGTAGAGAGGCCTGAGGGTAGAGCACCTGCTAGAGCTTATGCCATAAGAGCTCAGGAGGAGCAAGATGCCCCGGACGTCATCAGGGGTACGTTCTCCCTCTACAATACATCTGTGCATGCATTGGTGGATCTAGGATCCACTCATTCATACATCTACATCAACCTACTTGTAGAAAGGGGGATACTAGTAGAGGAGAGTGACCAAGATATCCTGGTCACTAATCCATTGGGCCACAGTGTAATGGTGAACAAGGTGTACAAGGGTTGCCCGTTAAGGATTCAGGGGTATGAATTCTTGGCAGACCTGATTGAGTTGCCTTTCCATGAGTTTGACGTGATTTTGGGAATGGACTGGTTGTCACGTCATCAAGCAATGGTTGATTGTAAACTGAAGAGGATTTCTTTGAAAACACCTGAGGGTAATGAGATCACAGTTGTGGGGGAAAGGATAGATTTCTTGTTCAATATCATCTCAGCCACAGTTGCAAGAAAACTGATGAGAAAAGGCTGTGAAGCCTACCTAGCACATGTGGTGGATACTAGGCAGGCTAAGCCAGATTTGTGTGACATACCAATAGTAAGAGACTTCCCATATGTGTTCCCTAAAGAATTGCCTGGCTTGCCACTAGAAAAGAAAGTCAAATTTGCTATTAAGATACTGTCGGGTGCAACACCAATCTCTATTGCTCCTTATAGGATGGCACCCACAGAATTGAAAGAACTGAAAATCCAATTACAAGAGTTACTGGATAAGGGGTTCATATGCCCCAGTGTGTCACCATGAGGAGCTCCAGTACTGTTTGTAAAGAAGAAAGATGGGACTTTGAGGTTATGCATCGATTACCGACAGTTGAATAAAGTAACTGTGAAGAATAAGTATCTGTTGCCTAGAATTGATGATCTGTTTGATCAGTTGAAGGGAACAGGAGTATTTTCTAAAATTAATCTCAGATCAGGGTATCATCAGTTGAGGGTGAAGGATGCAGATGTGCCAAAGACTGCATTCAAGACCCGATATGGGCATTATGAGTTTCTAGTGATGCCCTTTGGCCTAACAAATGCACCAGCAGCATTCATGGACCTTATGAACCGTATCTTCCATCCATACCTAGATCGGTTTTTAGTGGTCTTTATTGATGATATTTTGGTGTATTCCAAGACCAGGGAAGAACATGATGAGCATTTAAGGATTCTTCTACAAAATCTGAGAGAAAAAAAGCTGTATGCTAAGTTGTCCAAGTGTGACTTCTGGATGAATGAAATTGCATTCCTTGGACACAAAGTGTCAGCTGATGGGATTAGGGTGGATCCTAAGAAAATAGAAGCAGTGATGAAATGGAAGCCTCCCAGGAATACAACTAAGGTCAGAAGTTTCTTGGGGCTAGCTGGGTATTACAGAAGATTTGTGAAGGGATTTTCCTTAATAGTTGCTCCAATAACCAAGATGTTACACAAGAATGTCAGATTTGACTGGAATGACAAGTGTCAGACCAGTTTTGAGAAGTTGAAGGCTATGTTGACAGAGGCACCAGTATTAACACAGCCAGTGTCGGGAAAGAACTTTATGGTCTACAGTGATGCCTCGCATAATGGGTTAGGGTGTGTATTGATGCAAGAGGGGAAGGTGGTCACTTATGCTTCCAGGCAGCTAAGGCCATATGAACAGAATTACCCTACCCATGATCTAGAGCTTGTAGCAATTATCTTCGCACTGAAGATATGGAGGCATTACTTGTATGGTGAAAAGTGCTACATTTACACAGACCACAAAAGCTTGAAATACTTGCCAACCCAGAAAGAGCTCAACCTTAGACAGAGGCGATGGATTGAGTTCCTGAAGGACTATGATTGTGTGATTGACTACCATTCTGGGAAGGTAAATGTAGTTGCTGATGCTTTGAGCAGAAAATCCATCACAGCTTTGAGCTCATTGAATGCCTGTCTATCCTTAGCTCGAGATGGATCTATTTTGGCTGAGTTGCAAGTGAGGCCAAACCTGATACAGCAGATTTTGGATGGGCAGAAAGTAGATGAGAAATTAATGAATACTATGAGTAAAATCTCAGAAGGGAAGGTAACTGACTATGTGGTGAAAGTAGATGGGTGTCTGTACTACAAAGGAAGAGTATGTGTACTAGATGATGGGGAATTGAAAGCCAATATCCTGAAAGAGGCACACACCAGTGTTTATGCTATGCACCCTGGGAGTAAAAAAACGTATCATGATTTGAAGCTTCATTATTGGTGGCCTAGTATGAAGAAGGACATAGCTGACTATGTGACTAAATGCTTGACATGTTAGTAAGTCAAGGCTGAGCATCAAGTTCCATCAGGTTTGCTATAGCCTATACGCATACCTGAATGGAAATGGGATCAGGTCACCATGGATTTTGTAAGTGGTCTACCTCTCATCCAGAAGAAGCATGATGCAGTATGGGTGATAGTAGATAGATTGACGAAGTCAGCACACTTTTTACTATTTAGGACTGACTACTCACTGGAGAAGTTAGTAGAATTATATATCAGTGAGACAGTTAGACTGCATGGAATTCCACTTTCCATCATATCTAATCGAGACCCAAGGTTTACATCGAGATTTTGGAAGAAGTTGCATGAATCCTTGGGTACACAACTCCACTTCAGCACAGCTTTCCATTCTCAGACGGATGGACAATCAAAAAGAGTAATCTAGGTAAACAATTGAAACCAATTAAACTAACACAAATATTGAACTGAAATGATAATAATAACATGAAATATATGTCAGGTTCTTGAGGATATGCTGAGGAGTTGTGTTATTGAGTTTGAGGGAAGTTGGGATAGATACCTCCCACTGGCAGAATTTGCATACAACAATAGCTACCAAACTAGTATCCAAATGGCCCCGTATGAAGCACTGTATGGGAGAAAAAGTAGAATTCCAGTGTGCTGGACTGAATTGGGTGAAGATAAATTGGTAGGGCCAGACCTGGTGAAATAGACTGAGAAAAAAGTAAAGCTAATCAAAGCCAATCTGAAGGTTACCTCAGACAGACAAAATCTTATGCCGACCTGAAGAGAAAAGAAATAGAATATGCGGTTGGCGATAAAGTGTTTCCCAAGGTGTCACCATGGAAGAAGGTACTGAGGTTTGGAAGAAAAGCTAAGTTAAGCCCTAGGTTCATTGGCTCATATGAAGTCATTGAACGTGTGGGTCCAATGGCCTACAGGCTAGCTTTACCACCAGAGCTGGACAAGATCCACAATGTGTTCCACGTATCTATGCTAAGAAGATACCGCTCAATCCTTCGCATGTCATCTCCATGGAAGAAATTGAAGTACAACCAGATTTGACATATGAAGAAGAACCCATACGAATTCTGGCTCGGGAAGTGAAAGAGTTGAGGAATAAGCAGATTCCACTGGTGAAAGTGCTTTGGAGGCACCACAACACTAAGGAGGCAACTTGGGAAAGTGAAGAGACGATGAGGCAACAGTTCCCTCAACTGTTTGTATCAGGTAAATTTCGAGGATGAAATTTAAATTAGAGGGGAAGAGTTGTAACACCCTCCCTGTAGCAACTCCGTACATTCTACTGTTTCGGTAACCAGTGTCAGTTCGGACAGCTAGAACATCCGGAAAAATATTTAAACTAAAGTGAAGAACCATAATTAACTCAAATATTAATAAGAAAAATTTAGAAAAAAATTTTAGAAATAAAGTATAACCAAGGTAAACGAGCTGGTGCCCTAGTGATGGGTAACCTAGTGAGAAGTTGTGGTTCTCGCAATTAGGAGCCCTAGACCCGGGGGAAAATTCATAAAATAATTTTTGGGACTCCAGAGAAGGGTAGGGTCATTGAGGTTCCTATGGCATTAGAATGCCAAGAAAATGCTTAGAAAATTTTTTCAATCGGTACAGATAATTTTGGTCTGTTAAGCCAAACGGAGGGCATTTTGGTCATTTCGTCTTCAGAGGTGATTTTTGGCCGACTTGTCCAATTAAGTAAATAATTATTTTGACATCAAATGTGAATAAATATTGCTAAAAATTTAATTAAAAATGAGTAGAAAATAAAAGGAAAGAAAATGAAAGAAAATGGAAATTTTGACATCGTTATGATGTCATTAAAACAATTTTAACCAATCACATGATCACACATGGCTAGCACTCACTTAAAATAAATAAATAGGCAGCAAATAAAAGAAAAAAAAAAATCAGAATTTCCTTATCTTCTTCCCTTTTTCCAAACCATTGCCCATGGTTTCTTCTACCATTTTTCTTCATGAAAAGCTTCATCTTCCATAAATTCTTACCATATTTCCCATAAGCCCCAACACTAAAACTTGTTCTTGGAACCTGCTAGAGTGATTGGGAGCTAAGAAAGTTGAAGAAATTGAAGTTTGGTCAAGAAGGAAAATTTTTAAGTTAAGGTTAGTGTAATTTCTAGACCTCTTCCTTTTTTAATTCTTAGAATTAAGTTAACATGAGATGGAATTTCATGAAAAATGAATGAAACTATGCTTAAATGAAGAACCAAAATTTTAGCCAGTAATGAGAGCTTAGTGGTTTTATTGAATTGAGTTTATTACACATGCCTACTAGTGTGTATTGAATTGTTTATATGCTTTGTATAATTGGATGGCGGTATTTGCATGAGATGTGAAGTGTGGAGGTTAGGGTTTGGATACAAACTTGAGATTTTGTTCATGTAAGGATGAAAATAAGTTTTAATGATCAATTAGAGATCATTTGGTTGTATGTGAACAAGAAATGAAGTGAGTTGAGGCTTGGCATTTGTGTATGGGTGAGCTGCCTTGGCTGACCTGCAAGACTGAGCATAAGTCTAGCAGGTTTGGGCAGCTATAAATGAAGCTGTAGAGGTTTAATTGGTGCAAGGCTAATTGGAAATGAAACTAGACACATAATGGCACAACTTTGGTGAAGAAATCCTGCCTAGAAAACCAAACTAAGTTGACCTAAAAATTGCCCTAATCCAGGTGACCTGCATTTTGCCTGGGCAAAATGACCAAATGAACAGTGTCTATTCATTTCGTCATAACTTAGTGTAGAAGGGTCCAATTGACATGAAATTTTACCAGAAGAAAGCTGGGATATAGATCTACAACTTTTATGAAGAAACCTAACCCAAATTTTGACCATAACATATTCAAAAAGTGACCTACAATCACTGCACAAAACACTATAGATTTGGTCAGTCCAGAAAATCTAGAAAGTTTGCAATCCGGCCAGTTATAGTATTTAGGCCATAACTTGAGTTAAAAAACTCCAAATGGAGTGATTCAAAAAAAGAAATGTAACTAGACACAATAAGGAACAACTTTCATGTTGGCAACTTTGCCAAATTCCTATTGTAAAAATGACCAATGGAATAGTAAACACAAGGCTTGAAATCTGAAAATTTTGAACAACTAGCACTAAGTTTAGAAATGGTATTGGCAACCAATACTAACAACTTTAGAATGAAAAATGTGGTATGTTGGGAGTATTAGAACCAATGTACCTATTGCCTATGCAAAAGTCAACATTTTAGTTGACTGATGAAATAAATAGTAATACCTAAACTTAAATTTCAAGAATTGTAAAGTTTAAAAGTGTAACATGCCCTAGTACACCTAGCAAGATTGGTTTGGATAGGTTGGTATGCCTGTCACACCCTACCCCTCCGTAAGGCATAACATGATCCCATAGTATACTTAATGAATTACCAACTTTATCTACTGATAACCCATTAAATACACTACAAGGGATTTTAAACCTTTCTTACTTTTTTTTATAGTGGTGAGCACTATTTACAGGTGTTAATTTTTTTTTTTAACTGAAGTGAAACCATATAACACATTTAAAGTATTAATAATTTCTGTAAAAATTTTGGCAGAGTGCCATCTATATTTTGAATAAAACAGTTCTTTAAAAACCTGTAAAAAGCACTTCCAATATTTTGTTCAATCCCCAAACTCCAATATCCAATCAACACAATAAGTTTCTCAACATTTGTCAACTCAAATCCACAATAATTTTCTAGTGTTTTCAAAAGCTGAGATAAAAGAAATATATCCCAATATTTACAAGCTAAAACAATTTACAAATTTAGTTTACAACTTTAATGTACAATTTTAATATACAATTTTAATTTACAACTTTAATTTACAACTGCTCAAAACTAAAAACAATATATACATATAGTGAACATACATTACAATACAAAATGCAAAATATGGTATACTCAATATACCTGATGAACTCTCAATGTAGCACTAGCAGCCTAATCTGTTGCCCTATTAGTCTGTCTACCTGCGACAGCAATGAAAAGCTATCGCTGAGTAAAATTTACTCAGTGGTGCACAATAATAATTTAAAATGCGGTATGTAAAACTTTTATTGACAATTTACAATCCAAACAATTCACAATTTTTCAAATCTCATATAACACAAATTTGATCAAACAATTAAATAACACAGTATTGTCAATCAATGACACAATTTGATCAAATAACTGAATAACACAGTTTTGCCAATCAATAACACAATTTGATCAAATAACTGAGTAACACAGTTTTGCCAATCAATAACACAATTTAGGCCATGGCACAAATTTTCCGAACATGCCATGTGTACATCACGACAAGACACACTCACCCCAATAATCGAAATCAATGAGAGAGGAAGCTAGCTAGATAATGAGAACTCATCCACACTCACCTCAGACTAGCAAGTCAAAGAGGGAGGAATATAATCACACTCACCCCATAAATGAAGGAGGAACATAGTAATTGTCATGCCAAGTGTGAATCAAAACAATTTCAAATCACAATATTTCATACAAACCATAAATCACATTTTATCTCAAAATTTCCATTTGCAAAGTAGGTAACACAATAATTTCCAAATAAAATTCTCAAGTCAAAACAATAAAAAATTATTCATAACTCAATTCTCCAAATAAATTTTCTAGTAAAAGCAGTGAATATAAAAAGTATTGTACACAAACACAATTTAAAACTATAATGTTCAATTAAATTTTTAAGTAGAAAATGAGAAATCAAAATTATTGTGCACAAACCTTTGATATATGCCTCTTGGCCCTAACTCAGTGTTCCTTATGCTTCTCAATATCCTTTTCAACTGAAACACACAATTTAAAGTGTTTCAGTACTCAATGAATTTGTTTTTAACAGTAAAATCCAATATTTAAATTTTCTGGGTACTATTCCCTTCAATTCATTTCATTAGTCAATCTATAATGTTGACCCTTGATGCACTCTAAGTGAGTCAATTCTAATGTCACCAATATGTCACATTTTATAGCCCTTTAGTGTTGGTATATGTTACTAATTTCATTTCCAAGTGTTTTGCATTTTATTGCAATTTACCGGATTTCGGTATACTAATTTAACCTAGCTGGATGACCTAGTTCCCTCAGTTTTTGGCTTCCGGTCCAAACTACAAACTTGTAGGTCTATCTCTTATTGCACACGTGGCAAAATTTCAGGTCATTCTGATTTGTGTAGACCAAGTTATGATCAATTTACCAATGCTAGACAGAATGCACCAAAATGGTAACTTTAGGTCATTTTTAGGTCACTTTTGGTTTGGCTAGTTTTGGTACCTGAACTTGTGTAAGCTGTTTGGCTTGGTTTTGGCCATTTCTGAGCTTTGGTGTCTTCATAAGAATTGTAGATATATGTCTAAACTATTCATGGTAAAAATTTCAAGTCATTTGAACCTGTTTTGAGTAAGTTATGGTCAAAACACTAACTACTGCCCAAATGGTCAATTTTCAGGCTTTCAAGTCACTAATCCGGATTTGGCCATTTTTCAAGTCACCTTCTAGGCAGAATTTAGGTAACATTTCTACATGGAAGTTGGCCTATTTGGTGTCTAGTTTCACCCCATAGCACTTATGGCCTAATTTAGGTACTGCCATCAATACATAACCTACACAAAACACTTACACTTCCAATTTGATATTCCTTCTCCTCCTCATTACTTCAATATTCAATCAATGGCACTTCCATATATATATTGTACACAATTCCAGCAAGCATATTGGGTATAAAACTCAAGTGCTCAATGCACACAATTCACCATTCAAGCTCAACATTCACTTCCACCAAAATTCAACATATCTCAATATCAATATTACACATACACTTCAATATACTCATACTTCAATATCACTTACACATGCTGTCCACAATTTAATACTATCATATTTTATTAATAAACTTCATATTCACACACAAATTCATGATATTATAGGCTGCCAAATATGGCAGTTTGCCAAAGTATCAAGGTCCTATTTCAAACCCTTAATTCAAGCACTAACATGCACATACTTGGACATTAACCTACTACAACTTTTATTTGAGTTAATCAACCTTAATTTCCATCCAATACATATAAGAATAAGTCACTATCCCTGAATTTCCATGTCTGCCAAAATTAAGTTCACCAATACTCATCATTTCCTCAAATTTTCTTAGCAATTCAACTTAACCAATGCTCAACACAAGGATTATTGAAGGAAAATGGAAAGATTAAGCACTAACTTCAACTTGAGCTTTACAAATCCTTGAAATTTCCTCTCCTTTTTGCTACCTATAGGTTGCCCATGGTGTAAGGATCATTTTTCATGAAGGAAGCTTCAAGAAATAATAGCTTGATCATGGAGAACTTGAGCTCATGCATGAAACGGCCATGGTGATTTTTGGGAGGATTTCATTTCGGCCATGGATGAAAGCTTGAAGAAAATGAGATGGTTTAGTGGAACAATCTGTCCCAATTACTTATATAGGTGGCTCAAGATGAGAATTAGTGGAGCACTTAGGAATAATTTAATGGTTATTTATCTAAAGTTTCCAATTTTTGCAATTTGGCCACCACACTTTCACTATTTACATAATGTATCTCCTTTTAATTTTTTATGACATTTTTAAAGTGTAATATCATTTATTTTTAATAGACATTTAGGTCAAAAGGCAACTCGGGATGTCAAATGACCACAATTCCCCTATTCGGGTTGCATTCCCGATTTTTCGGTAACACCGAGTTTTATCGTTTTCTTGATTTCTCGTTTTTCTTTGTACTAATTAATTAATTTTTCTTTGATATTTCTATTGACATTTATACTTCAATAAGTCTTTAATTATGTCTCGAAACTAAATTCCGAGGGTTCCCTGCAATCCTGGGGTCGGCTATTGCTTGTGCCTTAACTTCCCCGTGCGGTCACCCATCGCTGCGTTGCTGGCTCGTTTAACTTGGTTAGATTTCATTGTTATTATTTTTCCTTTATTTTTCTTGTATTTTCCTCTATTGTATTTCACTTCCTTATATCTCCACACTAATATTTAAATATAATTCCAAGCATCCTAGTCAGATGTCCACCATAACAAAGAGAACGCACTACTGAACATAGGGTTGTTACAATGCCAATAGGATTTAGTTAGCAGTACTGCACATGGCATTATGCCATTCTATGATTTCATGGCTTTTAGCCATTCTGACATTGTGATGATACTTGGTCTTGTGCCCAATATTTATTACAGCTCATTAGCTGTTCTGTTATACACCGGGAGATACATATGTGACCGATGGTGTGACAGCTCGAGGTACTTGATACCCAATGTCAGTTTACCCGTTTATCCAGTCCAGTCATTTAGTATAGGTTACTTGGGAAACCAAAAATAAAAGTGAATAAATTTAATAAAATTATGAATATAATGAGTACAAAATAAATAAGATTATCAATAATGATTGAAAAATTGTTTACATAAGACATCAGAACATGCACTGCATATTTATTTTCTGTTATTTCTTTTTATTTTATTATTTGCACCACTAAGCACTATTGCTTAACGCGTTACTTTTTACCACGCGTAGGTTCTGGAGAGACCGACCGAGAGCCCAGTAGACCACAGACTGGGTGAGACTTTCTGGAGCTCTGCATAGTGTCCGTGTCACCTCACTGACATTAGTGCATTGGTATTTTGTAATTAACTTTTATTTTCTCATATGAAATTGAGACTCATGTAATGTATTTTGTTATCAATGTAAATAGTGGAAATTATGTTTATAAATGAAAATGTGAATATTTATTTATGATTTGTACATGAATATCCTATGAAATGAATGAATGAGAATTGGGAGTATATTTGAGAAATATTGAGATTTTGTTGACGAAATGGAGTTTGGGATTGATTGAGAATTTTGGAAGTGTTTTTCTCAGGTTCCGAAGAACTGTTTTCTCCATTTTTAGCTGGTACTCTGCCGGATTTTCTATAAAATTTGCGAAACCTCAAATAAATTTATGATTTCAATAAATGACTTCAATGAATGATATTTCGCGAATTATACTTCATAACTATGAAAGAAATAAATTAGGAAGGATAAAAATGATTGAAATAAAATAGGATGTTCCGGTACACTGTGTGGCATTTCTTACTCAGCTATACTGTAGACGGGTAAGGGGTATCACATCTCGTGCTAAGATTCTCACTGGTTTCTCTTCATATGTCAAATCCGGCTGGACATCTATCTTCTCTGCCGATATAACATGTGAATAATCTGATCTGGACCTTCTCAACTTCGACATATAAAATATGTTGTGGATTTTGTTTAGCTCCAATGGTAAAGCTAACCTGTAGGCTACTAAACCTACACATTCAATGACCTCATATGGACCAATAAATCTAGGACTTAGCTTACCCTTCTTCCCAAATCTTAGCACTTTCTTCCATGGTGATACTTTCAGGAACACTTTGACTCCCACTTCATGCTCTATGCCTTTTCTTTTCAAATCTGCATATGATTTCTGCCTATTTGAGGGGGCTTTCAAATTCTCTCTGATGAGTTTTACTTTCTCCTCAATTTGTTTCATAAGATTTGGCCCCACAATCTTGTCCTCACCTAGTTCTATCCAACACAATGGGGTCTTGCATCTCCTCCCATATAACACTTCATATGGAGCCATCTTTATACTTGCTTGGTAATTGTTATTATATGCAAATTCCACCAAAGGAAGGTACTTTTCCCAACTTCCTTCAAAATCAATAATGCAACTCCGAAGCATATCCTCAAGCACCTATCATATAATTCATATCATCATTATCATTCTTTTAACAATAATAATAAAAATTCACCAAGTCTTTAATGGTTACCTGAATTACTTGTTCTGACTGTCTATCCGTTTGAGGATGAAAAGCACTGTAATGCAGTTAAGTACCTAATGCCTCCTGTAGCTTCTTTCAAAACCTCGAAGTAAGCCTTGGGTCTCGATCAGATATGATCGATGTCGGCACTCCATGTAGCTGAACTATCTCAGTTATGTATCTCTCTGTTGGATGCTCCAGTGAATAGTAGGCTCGAACTGATAGAAAGTGAGCTAACTTTGTCAGTCTATCAATAATCACCTAGATGGTATCATGCTTCTTCTATGTTAATGGGAATCTAGTGACAAAGTCCATGGTGATGCAATCCCATTTCCACTCTGGTATGGATATGGGTTGCAACAACCCCGATGGAACCTGATGCTCAGCTTTAACCTGCTGACATGTCAAACATCTAGCCATATAGTCACCGATATCTTTCTTCATACCAGGCCACCAATAATGTGTTTTCAAACCATGATACATCTTCGTTCTCCCTGGATGCATAGCATGAAAGCTACTATGTGCCTCTTCTAAGATGTTCTTCTTTATTTTTTCACCATTTGGTACACATATCTTCCCTTATAGAACAAGCACCCATATTCTCTCATCTCATATTAAGTCTCCTTCCCCTCTTTAATTTGGCCCATGATGGTTATCAACTTTTCATCTAGCTTCTGTGCGTCTTGTATTTGTTGTAGCAGATTTGGCTTCACTTGCGACTCAGCCAAAATAGCTCCATCTTGTGCTAAAGACAGGTGAGTATTCAGTGCTCTCAAGGCTGTTGTGGACTTCCTACTCAAGGCATCAGCTACCACATTTGCCTTCCTAGGGTGATAATCAATCACACAATCATAGTCCTTCACAAACTCAATCCCTCGCCTCTATCTCAGGTTGAGTTCCTTCTAGGTTGACAAGTACTTCAGACTCTTGTGATATGTGTAAATGCAACACTTTTCACCATATAGGTAATGCCTTCATATCTTCAAAGCAAACACTATCGCTGCTAACTCCAAATCATGGGTAGGATAGTTTTTCTCATGTGGCTTTAGCTGCCTAGATACATAGGCCACTACTTTCCCTTCTTGGATCAAGATACACCTGAGGCCATTATGGGAGGCATCATTGTAGATCACATAGTCTTTCCCAGATACTAGCTGTGTCAACATAGGTGCTTCTGTAATCATAGCCTTCAGTTTCTAAAAATTGGCTTGGCACTTATCATTCCAGTCGAACTTAACATTCTTGTGTAGTAACTTAGTCAATGGGGCTGCTATAAGGGAAAATCCCTTCACAAATCTCCTGTAGTACCTAGTTAACCCCAAGAAACTTTTGACTTTTGTTGTATTCTTAGGAGGCTTTTCAGTCCATTATAGCTTTAATCTTCTTTGGATCCACCGTAATCCCATCTACTGATACAATATGTCCAAGGAAAGAAATCTCATCTAGCCAGAAATCACACTTGGACAATTTTGCATTTAACTTCCTCTCCTTAAAGTCTGTAGAACAATCCTCAAATGCTCATCATGCTTCTCTTTGTCCCTAGAATACACCAATATGTCATTAATGAAGACAACTACAAACCGATCCAAATAAGGATGAAAGATACGGTTCATTAGGTCCATGAATACTGTTGGTGCACTTGTCAGCCTAAATGGCATCACTAGGAACTCATAATGCCCATACCGAGTCCTAAATGCAGTCTTAGCCACATCTGTCTCCTTTACCCTCAGCTGATGATATCTCGATCTAAGATCAATCTTGGAGAATACACCAGCTCCCTTCAACTGATCAAATAGATCATCTATCCATGGTAGACGGTATTTGTTCTTCACTGTCACCTTATTCAGTTGTCGATAATCTATACAAAGCCAGAGTGTACCATCTTTCTTTTTAAAAAATAGCACTAGTACTCCCCAGGGCGACACACTAGAGCATATAAAACCCTTATCTAATAACTCTTACAACTGAACGTTTAACTCTTTCAGCTCAGTAGGTGCCATCCTATATGGAGAAACAAAAATCAGTGTAGTACCCCGCATAACCTCAATGGCAAACTCTACCTCTCTCTTTGGTAACAAACCCAACAACTCTTCTGAAAACACGTTCGAGAAATCACATACTATGGGGATATCATGTAAACTCGAGTTAGTCTCCCTGGTATCAATCACATGTGCTAGGAAACCCTCACAACCCTTCCTTATCAATCTCCTAACTGTCATGGTTGATATGATACTAGAAAGACAACCCATCCCTTCACCCACAACTGTCATCTCATCACCATATGCTATCTGTAAAGTGATCCTCTTTAGCCGATAATCTTCCATCGCCTGATGATGTGATAACCAATCCATACCTAATATCATATCAAACTCATGAAATGGTGGCTCAATCAAGTCGGCTAGAAACTCATATCCCTGTATCATCAAGGGACAACCCTTATAGACCTTCTTCACTATCATACTATAGCCTAAAGGGTTAGTGACAAGTATGTCTTCTTCTAATCCCTCTATCTGTACCCTTTTATTAACAGGTGGTGCAATGCATATGTATGAATGTGTATAACCAGGGTCTATCAATGCATACACAGACATGTCATAAAGAGAAAATGTACCCTCGATGACAACTGCTGGATTTGGCTCCTCTTGAGCCTGCATGGCATATACACATGGTGCTACTCTAGTTTCAGGCCTCTCAGCTGTCTCTGAAGCACCCTTTTGTGAAGTACCAGCTACCTCTGGCCTAGTAGGTCTTTTACCCGTCTGGGCTACTGGGACAGACCTTTCAGTCTATGGTGGAGTAGTGGAAACATTCCTCCATGGACAATCCCATAATTGGTGGTCTGTAGCTCCACAATGGAAGCAACCTCCAGTCAATAATTGGCATTCTCCTCTATGACTCCTACCACAATATGTACAAGTTGGCACTGGGGCTGATCCCCTTACTTCTGTGCCTAGAGAACTGGCCGCAGACACCCCAGACTGGCCTCACCTCGAAGTAGACTGAAAGCTCTATCTCTGGCTCTGGCCCTGCGTCTGGCCTTGAGAACCCTTAGGCTTCTTGCTACCAGAAGCTGACATACTGGACTGTCCCTGTCTAGGTCCCCTCTTATGCTGCTTGTTTCTTCTGATCTATTCACTTTCCCAGACTCTCTTCACATTAAGAGCCGCCACCATTAGCAGGGAGAAATCAATAATATGATGTGCAGTAATTAGGAGTATAATGTTATCATTCAACCTATCCTCAAACCGTTGGCACCTATCAGCCTTTGTAGGCATATCTACTTGGCTGTACAAACTCTCTATCATACTCTGATACCGTCAGTTGCCTCTACCTCAGAGCTAAGAACTCCCTCCTTCTGGCTTTCAAGTACACTTGACCGATATACTTCTTCTTAAACTCAACCAGGAAGAAATCCCATGTGATCACTGCCGGCTGTACAACTCGGGACACTATGACCCACCATTGGTAGGCGTCTTCTTGTAGTAGGGAAAGAGGACACTCTAATTACTTCTCAAGTGTATAGTGTAGCTGCTGTAGTACTCTCTTAGTCCTCTCTAACAAGTGCTCTGCAGCTGCTGGATCATCCTCCTTCTTACCCTTAAAGTCAACGGCCCCATACATCCTCAATTCTATAATGGGGACCTTTACACTAGCTGTGCCTATGGCTGTGGTTGTGGATGTGGCTATGGGATGGCTCTGGTAACTTAACAGAGCATTTGAGTCATCTGTTATAAGAATGTATGCTGGGCCTTACCGACAGCACTCTGTGATGTCTCCTCTCTCCTGTCCCAATCCTGACTACGGACAGGAACATGACTCTCAACTTCCTCTTTCACATGTCTAAGAGGCCAATGTTCTGAAGGATTAGAAGCCATTTAACCTATAAAACAGATAAAAGAACAGATCTACATTAGCGTCACCTCGACTCTTAATTAAAGGCTCATGCATGTCATGCACACTATCTCTTTCTATCTACATAAACCTAGGAATGCCTAAACCTCTGCTATGATACCACTAAATGTAACACCCTTACCCGGTCTATAGTGTAGTTGAGCAAGGAATGTCACATTCTGTGCCAGACCATTTTATCTTATCTTGTCTTATTCACTATTAGCTTTAATGTCATTATATTTTAATTCAATCATTTCAATTCATATCTCATCATGCCTTCATCCACTCATATAATTTTTCATAATCATTCATGTAGAAATCATCTCATTTTATTTATAAAGTTCAAGTACATAAGTTACATAACTTATACAATCTCAAAATTAATTACAAACTTTCCTATTTACAATGCTTAAAATGAATACATATATTTGATATCCATGGGCCCTACCAAAATGAACAACTGAGGTGACCATTTACCTACTGCAGATCTAATCACTACTGGGCTCCATCTCCATTACCTACGCGTGGAAAACCAACGCGCTAAGCATATTGCTTAGTGGTGTAATAATACAATAAAAATAAACTAAATAAATAGAAATACATGTTACATATGTATGATACCATAACAGGAATGCATTTCATGATTTATGAGTGTTTTACAGTTTATTAGTCTTTTCCATTTATTTGTTTGATATTCAGTTAGATTAACTCATTTCATTGCCCAAGCAACCTATAACAGACTGTTAAAATTGGATACATGGGAGTATACTAGTTAGACACCCCATGTGCCTATCATGCATACATCTTTTAGGCATAAAGCCAGTAAGCAGGCATGGAGCCAATAAAATCATATAGGGCATAAAGCCAACGAGCAGGCATAAAAGCCAAAAGAATAATCATATCAGACATACATTGTCTATTAATGATTACTCATGAAGTAGGCTCTAAAGCCAAGGGCAATACTACATTTGTAGTCCCTAATTGACTTGTCAATCGATTCAACTCATACATATAAGTCTAGGCATACCGGGGCAAATTTAATGTCCTTATGTGTTCATAAATTTGCATATCTTATTACTTGTGTTATTCATGCTTCATAGCATTAGTGCACTATTCATGGTGGGAACATAAGTCCCAATGACATGTTCATGTAGTTCATGTAATCATTAAACCATTTATATTAAGTTATTTTTACATTTCAATTCATTTGGGAAAGATTCAAGAATTTCTGAAATTGGGGTTGTAATTTTCCTTAGCAATTTAACCAAGATGCAAAATCTGTTTGGCCACACTTCCTTCATAGAAGTTGTTCCTTTATGTCTTAACTTTATTTTTCTTTTTGAATTACTCAATTTCAAGTTTTGTAACTCTAGTTATGGCTAATTTACCAAATACTGTTTTAGGATACTAAACCTGAACTTTCCATGTTACCAGAAATTCAATAAGTTATTGCAACTAGATTCTGAGCACCTTAGGCTCAGAATTGGCTTTGGGTTTCTAAAACAAAGTTTTAGGCCTTTGTCTTAGGTTTCCAAATATTTTTGAATCACTTTATTTGGAGTTTCTTAGATGAATTTATGACCTATTAAGTATTTAGAGGTCATGAGGCTAGTCTACTGGATTTCAAAATTTCCAGCTTTGTTACTACTAATTTGTCCTAACAATTTCTCTAAGTTGCCTTAAGTTCTAGGTTTTGATCAAAAGAGAAAAGTTTTAGTTCTACGTCTTAGGAGAATTTTGGCATTGGAATTACTATATTTACAATTTTTTAGCTTGAGTTATGTCATTTTTACCAAAATTGGTCAGGTACCCAAAATTCAGGGTTTCCAGGTCTAGTTCTAGTACAGGGTAGATCTACTGACCCAAATTTGTTCAGTAATTTGGATGAGTTAAATTCATAATTTGGCCTTAAGTTCCTCATAACAAATGTTTTCCTATGTCTCATGTTTCCATGGGCTCAAGAATCAGGTTAATTGGAGTTTCCTAGAGTAAGTTATGATAATTTTACTATTACTGTTCACGCGGCCAATTTTGCAGGGTCCAGAATTGCCACTTCCATTCAAGGCCACATTTGGGTAATCTATGGTCATTTTCTGAGCTAGCTTCCTTCATGTGAATTGTGGCATTTTGTCTCAGGTTTCATCTCTAATTGGCCTCACACCAATTGGAGCTATGCAACTCTTCTTATGCTCATCCAAAAACTGCTGGACTCATGGGTCCAGAATTCTAGTATTTGACCAACTTCCAAATTTGTTAATTTCACTCAACAACCAGCTTCATTTCATACTTAACATACATAATTTGGTCAATGTTTGGCCTTAAAAACATTAATTACACTTCATGACATCAAAACCCTAATTCTACCAAAATTTCCAAATCGTAATTTCTACATACTTTAAATTTCATGCAATCACTTGCCATTCAACATACCAATCATGTATAACACTTTACCCAAGCTAGAATTTAAGTTTAATTTCAATTCAACACATCAAACCCTCCATCCATAGGCTGGCCGCAAATCACTCCCCTCATACATGCATCTTTCCCCTCAATTCTAATGAAATTTTCTCATATTCAAACTTAAATTCAAGTAAATTACAAGAATTTAAGATGAAAGTGCACATACCTTCCTTGAGAGATTTTTTCCACTCCCAAAACTTTAATTTCTCTTCTTCTTTTTGCTACCAATTACTCTAGCAAGATCAAGTGGCAAGTTTTATTGAAAGTGGCTATGAGAAATATGGAGAGGAAGTCAAGAGATTGAAGCTTTGGAAGAGAAACAATGGTGGAAGGGAGATAGGCAAAGTTATCGGCCAAGGGAAAGCAAAAAGAAGAAGATGGCTTTTCATTTAAGGGTTTTTGTCTCTTACTAATATAATTATCCAACTTTCTTAATTAAAATTTTAATTATTTTAATTCTAATATTTTTTTTCTTTTAAAAATTCACTAAATTCCTTATATGTCCTCTTTTATTTTCCCATACCACTTTCATATTTTTAAATTCATTTCCAATATTTTTTTTAATCTCACACATTTAATTGTCACTTAGGTCAAAAATCAACTCTGAGGCTGAATTGACCAAAATGCCTTTCATTGGGTTGTAGTCCATCTTTTCCATTAATATCGATATTTTCCATAACCAAATGGTTACTTGATTTTTATTCTGCTTATTTCTAATTATTTTTCATCTTATTTTTAGTTCTCAACTTGGCTTTGAATTGTACTATTCATTGACTAAAAATGGTACTCTTCAGAGCTCAAAAAATTCGAGGCGTTACGCAAATATTTGATGAATTGATGCATTCATGTGTTTGACACTCATGTGTATGTAATGAAAAGAATTATGTAATTGGTTTAAGTATTTTATGCTTATTGAGCCTCCCAGCTCACTTACCGTAACTAAAACAGGTTTTACAGGTAGCAGATGTATAAGAACATAGGAGGGCTTTGGCATGTTTTAAGGGTAATTGTTGAAAAAGTGTTAAATTCATCCAAGCCATGTAATTATGCAGTGTCTTATATATAAAAGTAAGTTCCAAGTATGTAATTATGTTATGTAATGGTATTGCATACAATGTTTTAGTGGATGTATGTTTTATGTTTATAGTGTGGGCATGTATAACTAGTGTATGATAGAATGTGGATGTGCTTGCTAGTAGGAATGTATAAGTTACATGTGTTAGTGAATTGTTTCCTTCAGACTAAAATGGAAGAGTAATATAAATATTTTATATAAGCATTCTAAGGTTATTTTGCATCCATTTTACCCTTTTATTTCGGAGTTTTATAGCATTTTAGTCTTTAATTTTGTTAAATTGTTAATTTTAGCATTTTATATTTGATTTAAAGAATTTCTATGTTTTTAAAAGGTTTTAAGGTGATTTGAATAAAAAAATGTGCAAATGAAAATGATTTATTATTATTTGAAGGCTTAGAGTGGTAAAGAAGTTGAAAAAATTTTACTTGAAGAAAGTTAGAAATCTTACATTGGGCAGTATTACTTCTCAAGCTCAGCAAGCAGAAAATTTAAGAGAAAAAACAATTTTCACACGAAGTAACATGAGGCATGTTACTTCGTTAGTTACAGTAAAGAGAAAAGTTAAGGGAGGCAATGATTTTCAGATGAAGTCACATGCCCTATTTTACTTCACTAATTTTTCCACAAGGGGCATGTTGAAATCCAACATTGGGTCGTGTTGCCTGATAGATTTTTATGCTAACTAGGATTATTTTTTATACCTCATCACTTTTGTACCTTTTGTCCTTATCTCTTTTTAGCCTATTTTAGGGCAAATTTTTAGAGACATATAAATAGATCATTTTCTCCTTTTAGCCAAGAGAAAGAACAAGCCATAAGAGAAAAAAAAATAAAAAAGAGAATAAGGAGAAAGGAATAGAAAAAAGACACGAGAAAGGGGAGAAGAGTAAATGCCATTTTCTGCTGGGATCTATTACAAGTGACGTCCAGCTATAGATTTTTTGAGATTTGGGGCTTTCTTCACATGAGTTTTTCTACTCTTATCCCCATTTCATATTTCTATTGCTTAGTTTGATAGTTTCCATTATAAATATCATTATGAGTGAGTAGATTTTCTAAGATTTCAAAGTTGGGTTATCATGTTTTGAATTAATTTGTGGATTTGGATGGGTTTTATTCAGATTTATGATATTTATGAGTTTTGAGTCATTCCTTATGTACTTTTTCTACTTGCCTAGTGTTGGATCCCATTGGGTATAGTTTTTAGTCTTTCATTGAAGGACTAAGACGTCGAAATCATTAATGGATAATCAAGGTTTTGAACTTAATTACCTAGTGTTAGAGATAAACTAGGGATTAAGAGTTGATTAAAAAGCTTAATGGGTTTTGGGTAAATCAAAAATCGTGTAAGAGTGGAGTTTGATTTTCTTAAAACACTCTTTGGTTTGCTTGAGAAAGAAATCAAAGGAGATTATAATTAGCAACCTTCAACCCATAGATTTTCTTAAAAATTGGATGAACCTAACTAAATCCCATTTGGTTTAAAGCATAAACCCTAACTCTGAAATCATTTTTATCATTAATTGACTTTTGTTCTTTCTTAACCATTGTTAATTTAGCTAAATTTTGCTTATTTTTTGACTTTATGTACATTGCCCATTACTTATTTTCTTTATTTTCTATTTAAATTGTTGCATTTAGTTTAGTTCATGTTTCATATTTATTTTCATTAGTCTAAATAATCGAAATAATCATAATTTAGTACTTAAACACAATTCCTCATAGGAATGATATTCTGCTTATTACTCTATTACTTAATACGGCTCATGCACTCGTGAAAAATATATATCAAGTTTTTGGTGCCATTATTGTGAAGGAGCGGAAGCATGTAAATTGTTAGATTAGAACATTGAATTCAAAAATTTTCTTCTAGGGTTTCATACATCATGCTACATCCATTATGTGCCTAATTGATTTCAATGTTCAATTGCATATTAAAACACTTTTAATATGTATTAGGATCTATGTTTGCCATTTAAAATTTTTGAATTAACAAATTAATTCAATTGAACCCTAGTTTGAAAGAAGAATATATGCACTAACCTTTTGATGCACTGTAGATGTGATTGGTACCTTTGAGAAGCACCTAGGACTCCGAGAGTTGTCCCTCTAGCTTGTCCACACCAAGATCACCAATGGGTAGCCCCTAAACTAGCTTCTCAAGCCTTGCCAACCAATTATAAATTAGGGATTTGCCTTTAGAGAGGTTGTAGATGTGTATAGGACACTAGAAATAATTTCTAGCAATTTTAATTCAAAGGAATTTGGGCAATTCTATTTGAATTGATGAGAGAAGATGAAGAGAGGAGAGAGAGCTATAGGTGGTGGCACACATGAAGAAAATAAGAAGAGTAATTGATAGGAAGACAAATGACAAACTATGATGCCATGTGTCACCATCTCATGGTGCCACATGCCACCCTGTGAAATGACCAAATTACCCTTATGTTGTAATTTTGAGTTCTCAACCCAAAATCATCATTTCTCCTCTTCTAATCAATTTATATCAAATATAAATTAATTAATTAATCTCCATTAATTAATTTCTCATAATTAAATTTATATTTAAACACTTTAAATACAATTTAACTTGTACTATACATCCAATAACTTAGATTTGGTTTCAAGCTATGCTAGGGACTTTGCAATCTTATTCTAAACCAAACCTATTTAATTAATCAATTAAACTCTTTAATTAATCAATTAAATCACATTTAACTTGGTGATTAACTTGTGTATATGTGTGACTTACTAGGTTCATCACTAATTGGCAATGGGATATGATATTAACTCTTAATATCATCAGAACTCTTTCTTACTGTAAATGATTTCTCTAAATCATTTTATGCATCTCATAGACCATGGTTGACACCTAGCATAGCATGCCATGGCCACCCAATCAGTAATAGGGAATACCTTTAAATGAACCTATAATCATATGTTATTATACACTATAATCTCTCTGTTACAAAATCTCAATTCGAGCTAGAGTCATGGTTTATGTCAAACCCCATTTGCTATGAATATTATGTTCTCTTTTAATTCTAGTTCTTGATTAATTAAATTTTCTTGTCAGAAACTCTTTTCTAACTAAATCTGTCTGTATTGGCCAGGAACTTGAAATATCAAGAACAATTAAATGAACATAGGATTTTATCCCTATTTACTTAGGGTAACAGATTCTATCTTGATCAACACCGACCTCCATATATAACTAGTAGGAGCCAACACATGCCTATATACCCATATACAGTACAAGTATGAAAGCAGTATCAAACTCAAACCACCTATATACAAGATAACTGTGTTATCTGAAGTCTAAAGATTATATGCACTGATATGATATATGACAATGCATTGACAAGAGTAAACTCCATGTGCTTATCATATGCGTCACTGGTTCGGCCTACTTATCATGCATAAGTGCCTATCATGTTTGTTATATGGCATAAGACTCACCATTCTATCTTATTTATATCTCATATAAATACCTTGGGAATAAACATGTTTACAATCTTTCTGGATAAGTCATGTCTTGTGTGAAGTATCCTAGATTGTGAATAAATTTATGATAATTTGTGCTAGAAATACTGTCACTTATATTCTTAACAACTTAAGAATAGAATTTCTAACAAAATATCAATGGACCTTTTCTATTACACATAAATACATTATGTAAATGGAAAAGTGAAATTACCTTTTTATTAATAAAATATGTACAAGATACATACTAAATGATATGCTGTAGGACGTACTACTAACATATTGGAGAATTGTTTGTTTAATATCAGATGAGCTGGTTGTTTGATTAATTTAGACACTTTCTTTTTAACCTTCTTTTATTATTACTTTATTTTGTATTTTTCTTTTTGAATTTTTTTAAGGTTCTTTTTGTGTTTTTCTTTTAAATTTTGTTCTTTTATATTTCTTCTTTTTGTGTTTTTCTTTTTAATTTTGTTCTTTTATATTTTTAATTTTGTTTCTATTTATCTATCTTTTGAGGTACATTGAAATGTTTCATTATCAAGTCTTCACAAGTTTTGTTCAACAACACTTAGAAACCTTTTATGCTACTTGGGGAAGATTCAATGACTTTATATAGAGATTTCCTCATCACAACCTTTCAAATTAGTCTTTAATTCTTTGTTTTTATGATGGTTTGGATGAAGTGACAAGAAATTAGGTAGATGATGGAGCTAGGGCAACTGGTGATCACATTCTTCAAAGAGGTCATGAGGAAGCCATGCACCTATTGAATGATATGGCAATTTTTAATTACCATTGGCATTAGGCTTGGAGTCACCAATACCCCCCACACCTTTACCAACCCAATATTTCACACCAATCATCTAAGCTTCAAGAAAAGCATGGAGTGAGATATGAAAATATAGTAGCTAAATTAGATGATTTTGAGAAACTAATGGAGAAAAATAAGCCATCAATCAATATGATGAGGAAACTTTATGAGGAGGAATTAAAGAAGCAAGGTGGGAACACTGAGATAAATTATGAAAAAGATTTATGGGAATTTGAACATGTAGAAGAAGTGGAGCTTAAATTAGAAAAAGAAAATTCCTTTGAAGATGAGTTAACAGTAGAGTTTCCACAAAAAAAAAAAAAAAAGAGTTAGAAGAGATATTAGTGAGTGAAGAAATTGATGAAGTGGAACTTAAAGTTCAAGAAAATAACTCCTTTCTAGTTAGAATGTCATTAAAAGAGTGTTTACTTGAAATTGAATCAAAAGAGAAGTTGGCAGATGAGGATATTGATAAAACCATAAAATTGAGCTTTGATGGTGTTTACACATACTCCACTAGAAGACCCTTTTCTCTCTTGGACACTTGCACTATCTTATGTCATTTATGAGCTGAAGAAGTCTTTATCCTAAGCATATGATTCCATACCATGTTATTCTAGCTAAATGCAAAATTTTTTCATATCTAGACAATCCTGAGGGCATTCAAAGTCAAGACCCACATGTCATGTTATATGACAATTACTATGGGCATAAATCACTCTTTGATAGCACTTCTAAAATGGGTCAAGCTAATGACCTAAAATTAGTACTTTTTGGGAGGCACGCTAAAACTTTCTTTTAGTAGTTTTTAGAATTTTTATCTTTATTTATATCCCATTTGACTCAAATTTTGACATGAATTTCTTTGTTACAGATCAATTGTGAATTTTTAGTCAATTGTGTTTATTGGATAGGGCAAATGCAATATAAGGAAGACTCTAGCCTTTTCTCCATTTGTTGTTTTTTAATTTTCAATATTTATTATTGATCTCTTCAAAGTTGTCGTTAGTGAGTCACATTCTACACTAATTGGTGTTTTCAAATTTATTGCAGCAATGAAGCATTGTTTTTGGCTATTTAATGCAGCTGAGTTGAAATTGTAGCGAGAGTATCTTGCACTTTTTTACTGTGAATAGTATGGAATTTACTACTAAATTCATTTTGTAGATGTTTTACTATTATGTGACCTGATTTGGTATGCTTAGCATTGATATTTATCATCTAAGCGAATTCAAATTGAAAAGCATATTTTCTGCACATTTTCTTCATGTGAATAGCTTGGTTTTCCACAGTATATTTGAAATTGGTTATTGGAATTCAATTTATGCTTGGTTCATTTTAGCTGTCATCTATATGTTAGTAGTATGCCATAGAGCATATCATTTAGTAAGTATCTTGTACATGTTTTATTAATAAAAGGCATTTTCACTTTTCCGTTTACATAATATATTTATGTATAATATAAAAGGTCCATTGATATTTTGTTAGAAATTCTATTCTTAAGTTGTTAAGAATATGAGTGATACTATTTTTTGCACAAAGTATCATAAATTGGTTCACAATCGAGGATACTTCACAATAAGGACATGACTTATCCAGAAAGATTGCATTCATGTTTGTTCCCAAGTTATTTATATGAGATGCAAATAAGATGGAATGGTGAGTCTCATGCCATATAACAAACATGATAGGCACTTATGCATGATAAGTAGGCTGAACCAGTGACATTTATGACAAGCACATGGAGTTTACTCTTGTCAATGCATTGTCATAAATCATATCAGTGCATATAATCTTTAGACCTGAGATAGCACAGTTATCTTGTATATATGTGATTTGAGTTTGATACTGCTTTCATGCTTGTACTGTTTATGGGATATGGGCATGTGTTGGCTCCTACTAGTTATATATGGAGGTAGGTTTTGATCAAGATGGAATTTGTTACCCTAAGTAAATAGCGATAAAATCCTATGTTCATTTAATTATTCTTGATATTTCAAGTTCCTGGCCAGGATAGATAGATTTAATCAGAAAAGAGTTTCTGATGAGAAAATCTTTTTAATCTAGAACTGAAATTAAAAGAGAACATAATATTCATAGCAAATGGAGTTTGACATAAACCATGACTCTAACTCGAATTGGGATTTTGTAACAGAAAGATTCTAGTGCATGGTAACATATGATTATAGGTTTATTTAAGGTAAATCTTGTTACTGATTGGGTAGCTATGGCATGCTATGCTAGGTGTTAACCATAGTTTATGAGCTGCCTAAAATAATTTAGAGAAATCATTTATGGTAAGAAAGAGTTCTGATGATATTAAGAGTTGATATCATATCTCATTGCCAATTAGTGATGAGCCTAGTGAGTCGCACACATACACAAGTAATCACCAAGTTAAATGTGATTTAATTAATTAATTAAAGAGTTTAATTGATTAATTAAATAGGTTTCATTTGCAATTAGATTGCAAAGTCTCTAGCATGGCTTGAAACTAAATCTAGGTTATTGAATACATAGTATAAGTTAAATTTATATTTAAAGTGTTTGAATATGAATTTAATAATGAGAAATTAATTAATAGAGATTAATTAATTAATTTGTATTTGATATAAATTGATTAGAAAAATAGAAATAATTATTTTGGGTTGAGAACTCAAAATTAAGACACAAGGGTATTTTGGTCATTTCACAGGGTGACATGTGGCACCATGAGATGGTGACACATGGCACTACACATAAGCTTGCCATTTGTCTTTTAATCATGTAAGATGATCAAAATCAAGATTAAACCTAAGTTTGACACTTGGCACAATGTGATTGGGTCAATTAAACTAAGAGCCAATCAGAAGGTGACATGTGGCAAGGGTTTTAAGTGGTGACCTAGCTATATAAGGGAAAGGATGAAAGAAAAAATTAGCAATATGCTATTCTCTCTTTGGTGCCGCCACCTTTGAGTCTCTCATCCTCTCTTCTTCTTCATCTCTCATCAATTCAAAGAGAGTTGCCAACATTCTCTTGAATTAAAATTGCTAGAAATCGTTTCTAGTGTCCTGTATGCATCTGTAATCTCTCAAAAGGCAAAACCTGAATTTCTAATTAATTGGAAAGGCTTGAGAAGCTGTTCAAGAGGCTACCATTAGTGATCTTAGTGTGGACAAGCTAGATGGATAACATCTGGTGTCCTAGGTGCATCCTAAAGATACCAAACACAACTATAGTGCATCAAAAAGTTAGTGCACTTGTTCTTGATTTAATCTAGGATTCTAATGAATTAATCTGCTAATTCTAAAATCTTAAATGGAAAATATAGATCCAAAAATATATTAAAAGTGTTTTAACATGCTTTTTATCATTGAAATCAAACAGATAAATAATGAATCTTGCATGATGCATAAGACCCTAGAAGAAAAATTTTGAATTCAATAATCTAAACTTATGTTTTTCATGCTTCCGCTCCTTCAATCGGTATCAGAGCCACTATATTTGCCATTTAGATTGTTTAATATATGATTTAATTGTGTGATTTGATCATGAGATGATTGGTTCATTACTAGTTGCAAAGAAAAGGTGGCAGCATGAATGGTTGCATCCATGGTGCTCACGGTGGTGGCACCACTATGGTGCTCAAGGTATGATGGATATTGAATGTTCAATTATTGTATGATCTAAAGTCCATTTTATGTCTAATTAAATTGTTTAATTAGAATTATAATCACACAATTAAATTTGTCTTAATATGATTCAAATCTGAATTTTTAAATTTGTATGAATGTGATTCAAATATGAATTTTTAAATTTCTTTGAATGTGATTCAAATCTGAATTCTTAAATTTGTTTGAATCATATTCAAATCTGAATTTTTAAGTTGAATATGAGATATTCAATTTAATTTAAGTATGTATGTTTTATTTAATTGTTAAATAGTGAGATGCATGATGGATGATCATAGACAATAAAAGACCAATGTGATTGGATTTATTTATTTTATGTTTCTTTGGGTTGTAAATTAATTGATTTATTTTAATTTATTTTGGAGGCATGTATTATAAGGTTATAATATTTTTTGGATTGTAATTTCATTTATTTGATTCTTGTAAATTCACCATGGTATGCCAAGGTTTATTATGTAATTGGATTATAAGAAGATCAAGGAGGTCAAGAGCATTGATGGGACCAGTGGGAGGAATTCAAGATTAAGAAATGATTATGTATTCCTTTAGCAACTGTTGTAATATGAATGAATGAAATGCACCTAGGAATGCCTTGATTCAATTCTTAGTGGCTCAGAGAATTGAATCACTTAGAAAGTCCATGATCATACCATATTTATTTATTAACCATGAATGCATGAGATGTATGTGAATATATGCAAGTATATGATATATGCATACTAATTGAATAATATGCAAAGTGAGACCATAATAGTAATTAGGATGACCACAAAATCTTCCAAACAAATAATTAAGTTAAAAATGGTAAAATTAAAGTAATTATAACATGGGCCCTCCATTGAGGCAATTATTTTAAGAAATTTTAAATACTTGCATATGATGCAATTAATTTAAGAGATTTTCTTAAGAATAATTGTTAAGCATGAGATGTTGTAAATATGTAAATGGTTTGGTGGCCAATATTGGATGTACTTGAGGACATTAAAATTATTTACATGTTTACTGGCTCAATGGGATCAACTTAACTCATGCAAGATAAGTTAATAATGGATGTACCTGAGATTTTGAGCATTAGGGGCTAGGTAAAGGATTGAACCTCACATGAGATGTGAAGGGCAAGGAGTTGCTCACTTATAGTTTATTGTAATTCCAATAATAGATGTACCTGAGGATGATCAATAAGATTATAAGAATTCAATCACCCACTAGAAATCCATTTAACTAAGATTTCCGTTTTCTACTTTGGAAGTGTAGGATTCGCTAAGTTAGAGGGAGGACCAATTTGATTAAAAGACTATAATCATGTGACACCCCTTGCCCGTCTACAATGTTGTCGAGTAAGATATGCCACACAGTGTACCGGAACACTATCTTTTATTTCAATTATTTTTATCCTTCCTTATTTATTTTTTTCATAGTTATAAAGTACAATTTGTGAAGTATAATTCATTTAAGTCATTTATTGAGATCATAAATTTATTTGAGGTTCCACAAATTTTATAGAAAATCCAGCAGAGTACTGGCTAAAAATGGAGAAAACAATTCTTCGGAACCTATGAAAAATACTTCCAATATGTTTTCAATCATTCCTAAACTCCATTTCATCAACAAAGTCATAATGCCCATACCGGGTCCTGAATGCAGTCTTTGGTACTTCTGCATCCTTCACCCTCAACTGATGATACCCTGATCTGAGATCAATTTTAGAAAATACTCCTGCTCCCTTTAACTGATCAAAAAGATCATCAATTCTAGGCAACAGATATTTGTTCTTCACTGTCACTTTATTCAACTGCCGATAATCAATGCATAACCTCAAAGTCCCATCCTTCGTCTTCACAAACAGCACTGGAGCTCCCCATGGTGACACACTAGGGCGTATGAAACCCTTATCCAGTAACTCCTGTAACTGAATTTTCAGTTCCTTCAATTCTATGGGTGCCATCCTATAAGGAGCAATAGAGATTGGTGCTATACCCGATAGTATCTCAATGGCAAATTCAACTTCCTTTTCTGATGGTAAGCTAGGCAATTCTTTAGATAACGCATCTGGGAAGTCTCTTACTATGGGTATGTCACATAGATCTGACTTAGCCTGCCTAGTATCCACCACATGTGCTAGGTAGGCTTCATAGCCTTTTCTCATCAGTTTTCTTACAACTATAGCTGAGATGACATTGGATAAGAAATCTATCCTTTCTCCCACAACTGTGATCTCATTACCCTCAGGAGTTTTCAATGAAATCCTCTTCAACTTACAATCAACCATTGCTTGATGACGTGACAACCAGTCCATTCCTAAAATCATGTCAAACTCATGGAAAGGTAACTCAATCAGGTCTGCCAAGAATTCATACCCCTGAATCCTTAACGGGGAACCCTTGTACACTTTGTGCACCACTACACTATGGCCCAATAGATTAGTGACCAGAATGTCTAGGTCACTCTCCCCTACTAATATCCCCCTTTCTACGGGTAGGTTGATGCAAATGTATGAATGAGTGGATCCTGGTTCTACCAATACATGCACAGATGTATTGTAGAGGGAGAACGTACCCCTGATGACGTCCGAGGGTTCTTGCTCCTCCTGAGCTCTTATAGCATAGGCTCTGGCAAGTGCTCTGCTCTTAGGCCTCTCTACTAGCTCAGATGCAGGTCTCTGTGATGGTCCCACTGCCTCAGATTTACCAGATTTCCTACCCCTTTAAGGTGCAAGAGCAGGTCTGTCTGCTTGTGTTGGAGTAGCTGTAGCAGTTCTACATGGACAGTTCCTCAACTGATGCTCTGTTGACCCATACCTTAAGCAAGCACCTGTCACTCTCCAACACTCCCCCTTATGCCACTTCAGGCAATGCAGACATGCAGAAGATGCTGGGGCTGATCCTTTGAACCCCATCCCTAGAGAGCTGCCCATTGATGGTGTGAACTGACCTCTCCTAGGGGTGAACTGTGGCCTGGGCCCCTGGGACTGACCCTGACGTTGTGGTTGACCTGAACTCTATACAGGTGCATCTTTGAACTTCTTCCCAGGTGTAGGAGATGAGCTAGACTGACCCAGGCCCCTCTTCTGCCGTCTCTCTCTTCTGGTCTGCTCACTTATTCTAACTTTTTTAACTTTTATTGCAGCTTCCACTAACTTGGTGAAGTCTGTGATTCCCAAGGCAGTAATCATGATCTTTATGTTGTCATTTAATCCCTTTTCAAATCTTTTGCACCTCTCGGCTTCATTAGGGACTATCTCCCTTCCATAAAGACTCAGTCTGACAAATTCTTTTTCATACTCTACCACTGTCAGTTGTCTCTGCCTCAGGTTAATGAACTCTCTTCTTCTCTCTTCTAGGTATACACTACCCACATACTTCTTCTTGAATTCGAAGAGGAAGAAGTCCCAAGTTATTAATTCTAGCTGCACTTGACTAGACACTATATCCCACCATTGGTAGGCATCATGTTATAGTAGGGATACAGCAGCTTTTAAGTTTTGCTCTAGAGTGCAGTGGAGTTGTTTTAAAACTCTCCCTGTTCTGTTCAACCAGTTTTCGACTGCAACAGAATCATCTTCTCTCTTGCCAAAGAAGTCCACTACTCTAAATTTTCTTAGTTTTTCTAGATGTAATTTCTACTGTGGAGGTGGTGGTGGTGGTGGCATTACCCCAGCTATTTGTCTGAAAAACTCAGCCATTTGCTAAAACATGGCCTGCGGAGGCTGTGCAGGCTCTTCTGGAGCTGGCTGAGCAGGTTCTCCCCTACCCCTAGTCTTAGCTGCTACAAGTGGAGCATGACTCTCTACTTCCTCCTCAACTGCCCTCTGAGATGTGGGGTCTATATTCGATTCAAAATAACAAAGACAAACATATTTGCATTAGTGTCACCTCGACTCTTACAAATGCAATGCATGGTATGGACTCGATCTGGACCCAGAAGTGCCTAAACCTTGCTCTGATACCACTAAATGTGACACCCCTTACTCGTCTGTAGTGTAGTCGAGTAAGATATGCCACACAGTGTACCGGAACACCATATTTTATTTCAATTATTTTTATCCTTCCTTATTTATTTTTTTCATAGTTATGAAGTATAATTTGTGAAGTATAATTCATTTAAGTCATTTATTGAGATCATAAATTTATTTGAGGTTCCGCAAATTTTATAGAAAATCTGGTAGAGTACCGGTTAAAAATGGGGAAAATAGTTCTTCGAAACTTGTGAAAAACACTTCCAATAAGTTTTCAACCATTCCCAAACTCCATTTCATCAACAAAGTCTCAATATTTTTCAACAACAATTCCATTTCTCATTCATTTATTCCTCATGATATTCATATACAAGTCATAAATAAATATTCAATTTTTCATTCATAAACATAATTCCCACTATTTACATTAATACCAAAATACATTACATAAGTCTCAATTATACATGAGAAAATAAAAGTTAATTACAAAATACCAAAATGAAACCTAGTGTCCTACCAATGCACTGAAGATGGTGAGGTGACATGGACACTATGAAGACCTGCAGATGGTCTCACCCAGTCTGTGGTCTACTGGGCTCTCTATCGGTCTCTCCAGAACCTACGCGTGGCAAAAAGCAACGCGCTAAGCAAAAATGCTTAGCGGTGCCAATAATAGAATAAAAAGAAATAACAGAAAATAAATATGCAGTGAATGTTCTGATGTCTTATGCAGACAATTTTTCGATAATTATTTGTAGTCTTATTTGTTTTGTACTTGTTATATTCATTATTTCATTAATTTTATCCACTTTCATTTTTTTGGTTGCCCAAGTAACCTATACTGGATGATTGGACTGGATAAATGGATAAACTGGCACTGGGTATCAAGTACCTCGGGCCGTCACACCATCGGTCACATATGTATCTCCCGGTGTGCAACAGAACAGCTAATAAGCTGTAATAACATTAGGCACAAGGCCAAGTATCAACACAATGTCAGAATGGCTAAAAGCCATGAAATCACAGAAAGGCATAATGTCATGTGCAGTACTGCTAACTGAACCCTATTGACATACCAACCTATCCAAACCAATCTTGCTAGGTGTACTAGTGCATGTTACACTTTTAAATTTCATAATTCTTGAAATTGAAGTTTAAGTATTACTATGCATTTTATTAGTCAACTAAAATGTTGACTTTTGCATAGACAATAGGTACATTGGTTTTAATATTCCCAATATACCACATTTTGCATTCTAAAGTTGTTAGTATTGGTTTCCAATACCATTTCTAAGCTTGGTGTTAGTTATTCAAAATTTTTAGATTTCAAGCATTATGTTTACTGCTCCATTGGTCATTTGTACAGTAGGAATTTGGCAAAGTTGTCTTCATAAAAGTTGTTCCTTATTGTGTCTAGTTACATTTATTTTTTTCAATCACTCCATTTGGAGTTTTGTAGCTTAAGTTATGGCCTAAAAACCATAACTGGCTGGATTACAAATTTCCAAAATTTTCTGGGCAGAACCAATTCTACAGGTTTTATACACTAATTGTAGGTCAGTTTTTGAACATGTTATGAACAAAATGTGGGTTTAGTTTCTTTATAAAAGTTGTAGGTCTATATCTCAGCTTTCTACTAGTAAAATTTCAGGTCAATTGGACCTTTCTACACTGAGTTATGACCAAATGAATAGACACTATTCATTTGGTCATTTTACCCAGGTAGAATGCAAGTCACCCGGATTAGGGAAATTTTTTTGTCAACTTAGTTTGGTTTTCTGGGCAGGGTTTCTTCACCAAAGTTGTGCCATTATGTGTCTAGTTTTATGTCCAATTAGCCTTGCACCAATTGAACCTCTACAACTCCATTTATAGCTGCTCAAACCTGCTAGACTCACACCTAGTCCTACAGGTCACCAAGGGTAGCACACCTCATTTCAACTCCAACACCCTTACTCACTTCAATTCCTTCTCACACACATTCAAATGGTCACTAATTGACTATTACAAGGTTAACATACCATTACATGAGAAAACCTTAAAGTTGTTCAAGTGTCCAGTTTTTCATGTTCATACATGCACTTGCATTTCACTTACTTAACTATGTTCAATCACTCATCCACTATCATAACCATTTTGCTATCAAGCAAAATCATCAAACCCTAACTAACCCTAGTTGCCAAAATTTGTAAAGTACACACACACACATGTTTGTTTTATTTTCTTATAATTCCTGCACAATTCATGCCACTAAACATGAATTAAATCAAAATAGTAAAAGTTTGGACACTAACCTTGTTGGAGCTAAATTTCAAGCCAACTAAACTTCTTTTTTTCTTCCTCTTTTGGCTATCTAGAGGTTGTTCAAGTTGCAAGATAAATTTTTTGTGAAGCTATGTAGTGGTTTTAAGGTGGGATGAGGTGAGGTTGGGAGCTTTGGTGGGCTTTCATGGTGGAATGGGTATGAGAAAAGGAAACGTCTGGTTTGGGGTGAGGAAGAGAAAATTGTGTTTTGTTAATTTTTTCCACATTTTACCTCTTTTTAAATGGTTTTTAATAGCTTGTTCAAATGTGATTGGTGGGAGCACTTTAAATGACCTCATGGTGATGTCATAATTGACATTTTTCTCATTTTCTTTTCTTTTCTTCTCTACTCATTTTCAATTTAATTTTTTAGCAATATTTATTCACATTTTATGTCATAATAATTATTTACTTAACTGGACAAGTCGGCCAAAAATCATCTTTGAAGACGAAATGACCAAAATTGTTTGTATCGATTGAAAAATTTTTCTAAGCCTTTTCCTGGCATTCTAATGCCATAAAACTCTCAATGACTCTTCTCTGGAGTCCCAAAAATTATTTTATGAATTTTTCCCTGGGTCTAGGGCTCTTAGTTGCGAGAACCACAACTTCCCACTCGGTTACCCATCGCTAGGGCACCGGCTCATTTAACTTAGTTGTATTTTATTTCTAAAATTTTTCCTAAATTTTTCTTATTAATATTTGAGTTAATTATGGTTCTTCACTTTAATTTAAATATTTTTCTAGATGTTCTAGCTGTTCAGACCGACATTAGTTACCGGAATAGTAGAATGTACGGAATTGCTACAGTGAGGGTGTTACAAATCATTTTGGTTAATTACATGATACATTTACTAATTAATCTGGTTATTTTCTGCAGTTAATTTTTTAATAATAATGAGCACACTACAACCACCACCATCCAATATCCTTACAAGCATACTTGATCGTAATAGGTTGACAAGACCTAATCTATCTGATTGGCTAAAAAATTTGAAACTTGTCCTGAACCTTAAACATATAGGATATTTTCTAGACTCAAATGTTCCTGGTCCCTTATCTCCAGAGGCCACTCAAGAGGAATATGAAACTTTGGACAAGTGGAAGGAGCATGATATGAAAGCCAAGTGTTACATGCTTGCTTCTATGAGTAATGAGTTACAGAAGCAGCATGAGAACATGCAGAGTGCGAGTGAGATTCTCCTTCACCTACAAGAGTTGTATGGTGAGCACAGTAGGAATGCTAGGTATGAGATATCTAGACAGCTATTTCGCATGAGGATGTTTGAGGGACAGAATGTTGGGGATCATGTCCACAAGATGATTTGGTTGATTGAGTAGCTAGAATATCTTGACTTTAACATGGATTTCCAACTGCAGACGGATTTGATCCTTCAGTCCCTTCCTGAGTCATTTGGGAATTTTGTAACAAATTTCCATATGACTAACCAGAAATGCACCTTGGCTGGTTTACTCAACATGCTAGTTATTGCCCAAAAGAATATGCAGGGCAATAAAGGAAAAGAGGTAGCTTTGATTGCATCTTCTTTTGCTGGAAAGTCCAACAAGAAGAAGGGCAATTAGAAAAAGAAACCTCAAGTTCCAGGATCTTCCAAGAAGATAGCTAAATAGAAAAACAAAGATCAAAGCTGACAAAGGCAAAGGAAAGTGTTTCCACTGCCAAAAGAAAGGGCACAGGAATAGGAACTACCCAGAGTATAACAAGTAGCAGTAGCTTGCAATAATGAGATATTAGACTCTAGGTTGGCAAAAGCTCAATTATTAAAGCTTTAGCCATAGGATCTAAATCTTTATAGAGGTGTGGACATGTTTTGTATTTAAATAAGATTTTGCATGTACCTGATGCCTTTTAAGAATATCATTTCTATATCTAGTTTGACTAGAGATGGTTATGAATTTCAGTTCATAAATGATGTTTACAATATTTATTTTGGAAATAAATATGTTGGTTTGGGTTATATGCATGATCGGCTTTATTATCTAGTTAATAATGTTAAATACAAATCTAATGCAAGCAATCTAAAAGAATGCAATGCCATGATGAAAATCAACTCAAGTTCAAAAATATATATTTTGCACTTAAGGTTAGGTCATGTTGCAAAAGATAGGATTGCAAAGCTGGGAAAAATGAGGATTTTATCCTCATAGGGTTCTGAACCTACTTCAACTTGTGAATCCTGCCTTCAGGGACTAGATCACCTTTTGTTAGACAAGGGCTAAGAGCTGCAAATATTTTGGAGCTAATACATAGTGATGTATGTGGTCCATTTAAAGAAATGGATAGAGATAGTTTTCATTACTTTATTACCTTTACTGATGATAAATCAAGGTTTGGGTATTTGTATTTGATGAAATACAAACATGAATCCTTTGAAAAGTTCAAAGAATTTAAATCTGAAGTAGAAAATCAAATAGGAAAAAGTATTAAAGCTCTTCGATCAGATCGTGGAGGTGAATATTTGAGTACTGAATTCAATGAATACTTGAAAGAGCATGGCATTGTTTCCCAGCTGACTCCTCAGAAACACCACAGCTGAATGTTGTATCTGAAAGGAGAAATCATACCCTATTAGATATGGTACGTAGTATGATGAGCTATATTGATATGCCAATCTCCTTTTGAGGATTTGCATTAAAATCATTTTTGCATGTTCTGAATCGGATTCCATCAAAATCAGTATCTTCCACACCTTATGAGATATGGCATAGAAGAAAACTAAGTCTTAAGCATGTTAAGATTTGGGATTTTCCAGCTTATATCAATAAAGCTGAACACTGATAAATTGGAAACCAGATCAGAAAAGGGTCGATTTATTGGATATCCAAAAGATAGTTTTGGATATTATTTTTATTTGCCAACATCACAAAAGCTTGTGATAAGTAGAGATGCCACATTTCTTGAATAATAGTTTGTTCAAGAAGGTGGCAAAGGAAGGAAAATAGAATTAGAATTAGAGAATTCTAACCAACTAACAGATTAGATGGATATAGATCCATCTAGTCAACCTACACCTATTCCTCGTAGATTAACCAGGATATCTTACCCACCAGTGAGATATGGTTTTCTTCATGAAGAAGAACAAGAGTTATCTACTCATGAAGAAGTAGATCATGGAGATAATCCACTTACCTATGAAGAAGCTATATCAGATATAGACTCTTCAAAATGGATTGATGCTATGAAATCCGAGATTGATTCCATGTATAAGAATTAAGTTTGGGATCTTGTTGACCCACCTGAAGGTATTGTACCTATAGGGAACAAATGGGTTTTCAAGAAGAAAATTGGTTCTGATGGAAAGATAGAGACCTATAAGGCAACCTACTCTGGGTATGTGTTCATTTGTAATGGAGGTGCAGTCAGTTGGAAGAGTTCCAAATAGAGTACGACTGCAGATTCCACTACCGAGGTTGAGTATATTACTACATCAGATGCTGCAGAAGAGGCTGTTTGGATATAAGGAGCCCCGGTCTCACCAGAAATCCAAACACATAGAAAGGTGCTACCACATTATTAGAGAAATAGTTGGGCAAGGCGATGTAGCCATGTAGAAAATAACATCAGCTGAAAATCCAACTGATCCATTTGCTAAGCCTTTGTCACAAGTTCAGTTAGACCGATATCTTGAGAAGATGGGTCTAAGGTATTGTAATGAAAGGCTTTAGTGCTAGTGGGAGATTGTTAGTAGTATGCCCTAGAGCATACCATTTAGTATGTATCTTGTACATGTTTTATTAATAAAAGACATTTTCACTTTTCCATTTACATAATATATTTATGTGTAATAGAAAAGGTCCATTGATATTTTGTTAGAAATTCTATTCTTAAGTTGTTAAGAATATGAATGACAGTATTTTTAGCACAATGTATCATAAATTGGTTCACAATCGAGGATACTTCACAATAAGGACATGTCTTATCCAGAAATATTGTACTCATGTTTGTTCCCAAGTTGCTTATATGAGATGCAAATAAGATGGAATGGCGAGTCTCATGCCATATAACAAACATGATAGGCACTTATGCAAGATAAGTAGGCCGAACCAGTGACATTTATGACAAGCACATAGAGTTTACTATTGTCAATGCATTATCATAAATCATATCAGTGCATATAATCTTTAGACCTGAGATAGCGCAGCTATCTTGTATATAGGTAGTTTGAGTTTGATACTGCTTTTATACTTGTACTATGTATGGGTATATGGGCATGTGTTGGCTCCTACTAGTTATATGTGGAGGTAGGTGTTGATCAAGATAGAATCTGTTACCCTAAGTAAATAGGGATAAAATCCTATGTTCATTTAATTGTTCTTGATGTTTCATGTTCCTGGCTAAGACAGATAGATTTAATTAGAAAAGAGTTTCTGATGATAAAATCTTTTTAATCAAGAACTGGAATTAAAAGAGAATATAATATTTATAGCAAATGGAGTTTGACATAAATCATGACTCCAGCTTGAATTGGGATTTTTGTAATAGAGAGATTCTAGTGCATGGTAACATATGATTATAGGTTAATTTAAGGTAAACCTTATTACTGATTTGGTGGCTATTGTATGCTATGCTAGGTGTTAACCATAGTCTACGGTAAGAAAGAGTTCTGATGATATTAAGAGTTGATATCATATCTTATTGTCAATTAGTGATGAGCCTAGTGAGTCACACACAAACACAAGTAATCACCAAGTTAAATGTGATTTAATTAATTAATTAAAGAGTTTAATTGATTAATTCAATAGGTTTAGTTTGCAATTAGATTGTAAAGTCCCTAGCATGGCTTGAAATCAAATCTAGGTTATTGGATGTATAATATAAGTTAAATTTATATTTAAAGTATTTGAATATGAATTTAATTATAAGAAATTAATTAATAGAGAATAATTAATTAATTTATATTTGATATAAATTGATTAGAAGAAGAGAAATAATTATTTTGGGTTGAGAACTCAAAACTAAGACACAAGGGTATTTTGGTCATTTCACAGGGTAACATATGGCACCATGAGATGGTGAAACATGGCACTACACATAAGCTTGCCATTTGTCTTTTAATTATGTAAGATGATCAAAATCAAGATTAAATCTAAGTTTGATGCTTGGCACAATGTGATTGGGTCAATTAAACTAAGAGTCAATCAGAAGGTAACATGTGGCAAAGGTTTTAAGTGGTGACCTAGCTATATAAGGGAAAGGATGAAAGAATAAATTAGCAATCTGCTATTCTCTCTTTGGTGCTACCACCTTTGAGTATCTCATCCTCTCTTCTTATTCATCTCTCATCAATTCAAAGAGAATTGCCAATATTCTCTTGAATTAAAATTGCTAGAAATCATTTCTAGTGTCCTGTATACATCTGTAATCTCTCAAAAGGCAAAACCTGAATTTCTAATTGATTAAAAAGGCTTCAGAAGCTGTTCAAGGGGCTGACATTGGTGATCTTGGTGTGGACAAGCTAGAAGGATAACATCTGATGTCCTAGGTGCATCCCAAAGTTACCAAACACAACTACAGTGCATCGAAAAGTTAGTGCACTTGTTCTTGATTTAATATAGGGTTCTAATAAATTAATTTGTTAATTCTAAATTCTTAAATAGCAAATGTAGATCCAAAAATATATTAAAAGTGTTTTAATATGCTGTTTATCATTGAAATCAAATAGATAAATAATGAATCTTGCATGATGCATGAGACCCTAGAAGAAAAATTTTGAATTCAATGATCTAAGCTTATGTTTTTCATGCTTTCGCTCCTTCACTATAGGCTGGTTAATTTTTGAATGCAAACAGAAAATGAGCATTTCTGCATTTTAGTAATGTGAATAGTGCTACTATTTTCATTTTTTGCAAAATTTTTGAAGAATGGTTTGAAAACTGAAATTGCAAAAATTGTGATTCTGCTGTATTTTAGTATTTTTGATGCTATTAGTGCTTTCTTTTGAAGTGTTTTAGGTGTTGTTTTGGTTCATGTTTAGTGCATATTAAGTGTGATTTGTGTTGAATTTGAAGGAAATTGAGAGTTTTTAGGTTTAGACAAGTTGGGTTGCAAATATGCTATGGTACTGTACCAATATGTTGCATTTTATGTTGTCAACTAATGGATTTTTGCAAGTTTTGTTTTGACAAAGTGCATTTTTGAACAATGATTTTTAGCTGAAGTGACATGCCTCATGTTGGTATGTATTTCACAAAGGTTTTATTTATTTAAATTGTAATGCACATTTTGTGTAGTGATTTTTAGATAGTTTAACATGCCCCATGTCTCTTTTCAACTTTATTCCATTTTATGCTACTTATCATCTAACATGAGGCATGTTAATTTACTTGAGAAGTCACATGCCCTATGTTACACTTACATACAACCCGCTTTCTTAAAAAAAAAAAAAAAATAATAATAATAATAATAATAATTTTCTCAAATCGATTTTTCTTTCCTTTATCTACAACATTACCCATTTCTTTTTCTCTCAACTTCTCGACACCCAAATACTTTTGCCTTCACTTTCTTGTTTGAATGGTAAAGACTTTTGCGCTTTTAAGTATATTTTGTCCAGTTCTATAGCTTTTATTCTACAATCAGGTCATGCCAACTTTTAGGTATACTCTCACCTACATAGGGCATGTTCCTTTTTAACATGCCATTTGTCATTTCATTTATACTTTAACATGTCCCATGTCACTTGACATGTATATCAACATTGAGCATGTTATGATACTTTGGGGATTTCTTTTCAACACATTTCACTTATACTTTGATGTTTATATTTTTTTTTAGCTATAATTTCTTTATTTGTTGCTTCTTAAGCATTTTGCATTCCTAATTGCACATATTTTGAGCTATTTGTTTATTCCATACTCACTTTTGCCATTTAATTTGAGCCAATAAGGACACTGTTGAATTTAAGTTTTGGGGTGGGCAAAATTTTTGTAAAATTTTTGACCTTTTTTGAGCATTTTCATTAATTCATTGCATTTCATTCATTTATTCTTAGCTGGTTTACACATATAAATATACATATACACACATACACTTGCATGTAGCTATCATATAGATTGCATATAGTTTTTATTTCATATTTTTTTATTTAATTTATGTATTCATTTTATTTTCATGCATAGCATAAAAATAAATTTTCTCCTTATCCTTCGAAGAGTGAGAGTTGCTTTGAAAAGTGATTAAGCTTGCCTTTAGAAGGGTTTGAAGGATTGAAAGTTCTGGATAGGTGTAAGGTTATGAAATTGTTGCCTTTGTTTATATCTTCTTAGCTAAGGGCCACCCAATCAATTGCATTGAGTTTGAGTATTTAGAGAAAGCTCTAGGGTAAGAAGTAGATAATTGTTATCTCACCAATCCTAGAATGAGCCTTCTAGATCTTTTGAGGTGAAATCCCAGCATGCACTTGAAAAAGAAATGATATGTGCATTCTTTGGATTTTTGAACCCACATTTAAGCCATAGCCAACCTTCACTTAAAAATATCCTTTCGAAACCAATTTGAGCATATATTTATATCCTTTATTTCCTTGGTGCCCATAATTTTACCTAGCTATAAACCTAAACACTACCTACCCTTCATGAGAATGATTGTTTAAGTGATTGATATATTATTAAATGAAAAAGAAAAAAATAAAGAGAAAGGAAAAAAAGGAAAAGATAATAATAATAATAATAATAATAATAAATTATTGAATGGGAGAAGTAACTAAAGTAAAAAAAATGCTAGCCATTGAGTGATAATATAAAAAGTGATTCAATACTCAAGTATACAAAGAAATGAGTTTGGGGGTGAATTAAAAAGCGATAAATAAAATTGAAATTCAATGTTATTTATGTACTCCCTTAAAGAGTTTCAAAGTTATGTGCTCATAATTGTTAAATTATTGTAAAGTTCTTCCTACAGTTTGATTAGAAAACAAAAGAAAAAAAAAAGAAAAGGAAGAAAGAGGAATTATGCATCTTGATCTTTTAATAATTTGATTGTTCTCAGGCTTTATTTCTCTTATTTCCTTTATTTGTTAGCCAACTCATTACCTCTTAGCCCTATTACAACCTTTAAAAGACCATTTGACCTTTTACTTGTGTGTGCTATATTAGTGGAGAATGGAATGGTAGGTTTGCCTATAAGATTGGAAAATGTTCATTCATTCATTCATTCATTTCCATCATTATAGAGGCACTTTAGTTTATGGTTGTTTTAGAGTCTATTTGGACATGAATTCTCTTTGTAATTGATTGGTTTGGGTTTTATGAGATGGATAATTAACCTAAGGCTAAGCAGTGATAACTTTGGTAAGAATTGCTTTTTTTGTACCTTGAAGGTGGGTATATAGTTTGTTGGTGGCTAGAGGTAAGCTTAAGAGCTTGGATGGGTGATATTCATTAATCTAAGGGAAGGTACACCAATTGCATATTTTGTCTTTAATTTATTTGAGAACAAGCAAAAATTTGAGTTTGAGAAAATTTGATATACATATTTTATATAGGCATTATATGGTCATTTTGCATCCATTTTTCCTTTTTATTTTAGAGTTTTATAGAATTTTAGTCTTTAATTTATTTAAATTGTTAATTTTAGTATTTTATATTTGATTTTTGAAATTTTTATGTTTTTAATAGGTTTTAAGGTGATTTGAAGAAAAAAATTGTAAATGGAAATGATTATTTGAAGGCTTAAAGTGTTGAAGAAATTGAAGAAATTTTGCTCGAAGAAAGTTAGAAATCTTCCTGAAATCCTACATTGGGCAGTTCAGAAGGCAAAAAGTTTAAGAGAAACAGCAATTTTTAGACAAAGTGATATGAGGCAAGTTACTTCGTCAGTCATAACAAAGAGAAAAGTTAAGGGAGGGAGCGATTTTTAGATGAAGTCACATGCCCCATATTACTTCATTAGTTTTTCCACATGAGGCATGTTGAAATCTAAGACTGGGTCTGTTGCCTTATATATTTTTACACTGACTAGGATTATTTTTTACACACCATTTTTGTACCTTTTCTCTTTATCCCTTTTTAGCCTATTTTAGGGTAGATTTTTGGAGACATATAAATAGATCATTTTCTCCTTTTAGCCACAAGAAAGAACAAGCCATAAGAGAAAAAAAATAAAAAAGAGAATAAGGAGGAAGGGAGAGAAAAAAGATCACGAGAAAGGGGAGAAGAGTAAATGCCATTTTCTACTGGGATCTGTTGCAAGTGATGTCTAGATACAGATTTTTGAGATTTGGGGCTTTCTTCACTTGGTTTTTTCTACTCTTATCTCTATTTCATGTTTCTTTTGCTTATGTTGATAATTTCCATTGTAAATATCATTATGAGTTAGTAGATATTCCAAGATTTCAGAGTTGGGATGTAATGTTTTGAATTAATTTGTGGATTTGGATGGATTTTATTAAGATTTATGGTATTTATGAGTTTTGATTCATTTCTTGTCTACTTTATTGACTTGCCTAGTGTTGGATCCCATTGGGTATAGCTTTTAATCTTTAATTAAAAGACTAAGAGGTGAAAATCATTGATAAATAATCAAGGTTTTGAACTTAATTACCTAGTGTTTTATTGGTTTATTAAAAAGCTTAATGTGTTTTGGCTAAATCAAACATCGCATGAAAGTGGGATTTGGTTTTCTTAAAAGACTTTTTGGTTTGCTTGAGAAAGAAATCAAAGGAGATTAGAATTGGCCACCTTCAAACCATGGATTTTCTTAAAACTTGGATGAACCTAACAAAGTTCCATTTCCCAACTCTAGAATCACTTTTATCATTAATTGTCTTTTATTCTTGCATACACATTATTAATTTAGTTAAACTTTCTTAGTTTGAGACTTTATTTATATTACCCATTGCTTATTTTCTTCATTTTTCATTTAAATTGCTGCATTTAGTTTAGTTGAGTTTCATATATATTTTCATTAGTCTAAATAATAGAAATAACCATAATTTAGTACTTAAACACAATTCCTTATGGGAACGATACTCTACTCATTACTTTATTACTTGATATGGCCCGTGCACGTATGAAAAATACATATCAAAGAGCACAATGAACCTTGAAAGCATAAGATTTAGTTGAATAAGAATAAGAAGGGAAAGTGGAGTCCCTTAAATGTAAATAGATGTAATTAGGGAAATGAAAAAGTTAAAAGAGTTAGACCAACCAGTCAAGTCTTCTACATAGTTAATTGGAAAATGTTGCATAATTGATTTAATGTTGAAAGAGGAAGTTGTGTCCTGTGACACCCCTCACCCGTCTATAGTGTAGCCGAGCGAGGAGTGCCACATTCGATGCCGAAGCACCCTATCTTGTGCTGTCCTGTTCATTATTAATTTTAAACTTATAGAAAACATGTGGTGAAATTTTTTTTTCTTCACAATTTAAGTTCTGTGGATACCCGAGCAGAACCTCCTTTGTTTAATTAATACTGGTGGATTCCACTAGTTACTTGTTAAAATAATTTCATATCTCTACATGTCATATCATATCATTTCTGCTCATACAATTTCAAGTTCATTCACTCATTCATATACAGAAATTCATAACTTTATTTACAACCCAAAATATATATAATTACAATTTTTATTTACATCACAAACTAGTAATCACATCATGATTATATACAATGAACCAAAATACTAGTCTATATGTAACACCCCTATATTCGATAGCGCGTTCTACTATTCCAGTGATCAATGTCTCTCCAGACAGCTAGGATGCCTGAAATTATACTTAAATGTTAGTGAGGAGATATGAAATAACGAAATACAATAGAGGAAAATACAAGAAAAATTAAGAAAAAATAAAAGAAAAAAATGAAACTAAGTTAAACGAGCCAGCACCGCAAAAATGGGTGGGGAAGTTACGGCGCAGGCAATAGCCGACCACAGGACTGTAGGGAACCCTCGGAATTAAGTTTCGAGACATAATTAAAGATTTATTGAAGTATAATTGATATTAGAAATTTCTAAGAAAAATTAATGAATTAGTACAAAGAAAAAAATGAAAAAAATCGAGAAACCGATAAAAATCGGTGTTACCGAAAAATCAGGAATACAACCCGAAGAGGGGCATTTTGGTCAATTAACACCTAGAGTTGAATTTTGAACTAAATGTCCTTAGAAAATAAATAGTGTTAAATTTTGAAAATGCTATGGAAAATTAGAAACCATACATGATGCATAATTAAGAAAAATTAAGGGGTAAAATTTTGGATAATTAAAATTTTACTTATCTTATTATTAAATTATGTTAGTGGAGAATTATGGACCATTTAAAAGCATTAGAAATCAAAAATCTTCCACTAATATTCTACACTTCATCATCTCCACTTAACCTTCACAATTGCCAAACCCAATTTCTCTCCCAAAACCACTATTGCCGTCCCACTTTTGAGCTCCATGCTTCCATAATCAAGCAACAATTTCTTGTAAGAGTTTTCATTAAAGATGGAGTACACATCTTGGGCAGCATTTTGAGAGTAAAAAGGAAAGGATTTGAAGAAGTTTTAGCAAGCTCCAATAAGAGGTAAGTGTCCATTTTCTTCCCTTGCTTAATTAAAGCTTGTGTTGAGGTTGTGGGTAGTATTTTGGGTGAAGAAATTTGAAGAAATGGTTGAGTTATGGGACTGTCCATTTTTGGCAGCCATGGAAGGTGAGTTGCTTGAGTTTTTCCTACATGTAATTGATGGAAATTAGTGTTAAATAAGTCAATTTGAATTGTTAGTAAATTAATCTCAATGTATATGTTATTGAGCATTTGATTTTAGGGTTTGAAAGGGGAATTTAATACCTTAGCAAACTGCCATTGTTGGCAACCCTTAAACTCATGAAATTGTGTATGATTTTATGAAATTATTGATGAATTATGATGGTGTTGAATTGGGGGCAGTAGGTGAAATTGATATGGAAGTGTATGTGTAAGTTAAGTGTTGATGTATATTGAACTTGGGTTGAATTAGATGTTGAACATTAATGGGTATTGTATGCCTTGAACTCTTGATGTATTCTGCCCAAATTTCTTTACTGTAATTGTGTTGAATATACATAGAAGTGTCATGAATAAATCTTGAAGTATTGGGAGGAGGAGAATTGCCAAATTGGGAGTGTAATTTCTCTTATGTAGGTTGTGATTGTTGGCAGTGTATAAATTAGGTTATAAGTGTAAAGGTGTGATTCCAATTGGTATGAGGCCAATTGGAGGTAAAACTAGACTCAATATAAACCAACTTTAATGTAGAAAGCTTGCCAAAAATCTGTCCAGAAAAGGACCTCAAACTTGACATAATCCAGAATTGGTAACTTGGCAAACTCAGAAATTGACCATTTAAATAGTAGCCATTCTTTTGGCCATAACTCACTCAAAACAGATCCAAATGACCTAAAATTTATATGGTTGGAAAGCTTAGACATAGGACTACAACTTTGGTGAAGACCACCAAGCCTAGAAATGCCAATTACCAAGTCAAAATGATCACCAAATTTAGCTTACAAAAACTGGCTGAATTAACTTTGACCTAAAAATGACCTAAACTTTGCAATATAAGTGCAACTTGATCAATAATAGTAAAATGATCATAACTTAGTCCATAGAACTCCAAATGACATGAAATCAGTCCCAAAATTTCAATAAGACATAGATCTACAATATTGGTAATTTGACCAAAACCCAAAAATCAAGGGAACTAGGTCAATTAACTTGATTAAATTGGCACACTAAATCTAGAATTAGCACATTTGACCATAAAATCTAGAAAATTCAAATAAGCATATCTCCCACCAGAAGTGTCCAGTTTAAATGAGCCATACCAATCTGGAAAGCTAAGAAAGAGACCTAAAACATTTTTTTAGACAACTTTCTCAAATTATAAATATATGAGGTCAAAATTTAAGGTCAAGCCATTGACCTAATTGAGGACTATGCCAATATAGGACCTTTGAGTCCAAGTTAATAATTTGTCTATAAAGAATTTTATAGGACTTGAAAAATGGTAAGCAAAATTTTTAGTTGTCCCTAAGACATAGGGCAACAATACTTATGAAGAATGTTAGACCTCAATATGATTACAAATAGTCCAAATAAATTAGTAAAATCAGAACCTAAAATGCCTAAAAAGGAAAATAAAATTTAGATTTGACCTAGTTATGATTAATTGACCATAACTTGAGCTATACAACTCCAAATGGAGTGATTCAAAAATGAAATTAAAGAAGACACAATGAGAAACAATTTAATGAAGAGAAATCTATTAAATTTACACTGTAGCTTGGTCCAATAGACAGTAAACATTGGCCATGAAATCTAGAAAATAGTAATAAAATGCAATAAGCTTTAAAATGAAATTGGTAACATATACCAACACTTAGAGACTATAAAATGTGACAAATTAGGAACATTAAAATTAATTCACCTAGTATGTATTAATGGTCAACATTATAGGTTGACTAATAAAATGAATTGAAGGGAATAATATCAAGAAAATCTAGATATTGGATTTTATTATTAAAAACAATTTAACTGAGTACTGAAACACTTTAAATTGTGTGTTTCAGTTGAAAAGGATATTGAAAAGCATAAAGAACGTTGAGTCAAGACCTAGAGGTGACTCAAATCAGGTCTGTGCATAATACTTTTTATATTCACTATTTTTACTAGAAAATTTATTTGGAGAAATGAGTTATGAATAATTTTTTATTGTTTTGGCTTTGGGAAATTTATTTGGAAATTATTGTGTTGCATACTTTGCAAATGGAAATTTTGAGATAAAATGTGATTTTTGGTTTGTATGAAATATTTAAATATTATGATTTGGAATTGTTTTGATTCACACTTGGCATGGCAATATTACTATGTTCTTCCTCCATTATGGGGTGAGTATGACTCTATTCCTCCCTCTTTGACTTGTCAGTCTGATGTGAGTATAGATGAGTACTCATTAGCTAGCTAGCCCCCTCCCTCATTGATTTTGATTAGTGGGGTGAGTTTGCCTTGTCGTGGTGTACAACACGGCATGTTCGAAAAATTTGTGTCATGACCTAAGTTGTGTTATTGATTGGCAACACTATGTTATTCAATTGTTTTATTAACTTTGAGTTATATGAGCTTTGAAAATTGTGACATGAAATTGTGAATCATTTGAATTGTGAATTGTCAATAAATGTTTTATATACTGCATTTTAAATTGTTATTATGCACCACTGAGTAAATTTTACTAAGTGATAGCTTTTTCATTGCTGTCACAGATAGACAGAGCAGCAGAGTAGGCTGTTTATGCTACATTTTGGGATTCTGCCGAGTATATTGAGTATACCACCTTTTTGTAATTTTTATTGTAATGTATGTGCACTGTATGTAGATATTGTATTTGGTCTTGAGCAGTTATAAACTAAAGTTGTAATATATTTCTATTATCTCAGTTTTTGAACTACTCAGTCATTTTGTGGTCTACTTTTGGAAATACTGAAAATTGATGTTGAATTGAGTTTGACAAATATTGAGAAAATTAATTTGAGTTGAGCCATATTGGAGTTTGGGATTGAACAAATATATTAGAAATGCTTTTTACAAGTTTCTGAAGAACTGTTTTGCTCCAAATACAGATGGCACTCTGCCGAAATTTTTACAAAAATTATTGATTTTTTAGATTTGTTATTTGGTTTCACTTCAGTTAAAAAAAATTTAACACCTATCAAAAGTACTTACCACTGTAAAAACAAAATAGAAAAAGCTTTAAAATCCCTTGTAGTGTATTTAACGGGTTATCAATAGACAAAGTTTGGTAATTCATTAGGTATACTACGGGATCATGTTATGCCTTATGGAAGGGTAAGGTGTGACACTATACATGGGCCCTATCAAAATACAAAAGAATGGTGAGATGAACTTTGGACTATATGCAGATTTGGTCAACTGCGTTCAGGATACTACTGTAGCAGCTGCTGCTGCGGCGACTGCTGATCTCCAGTACCTACACGATGAAAAAATTAACGTTCTAAGAAATTTGCTTAGTGGTGCATAATTTAAAAGAAATGTAAATTAAATAATTAAAATAATTATTTTATGCAAAGTTTCACAAATTTTAAGTTATTTATGAATTTTTTAGAAACAATTTAATTTAACAGTATCTTTTCTGGTCATTTCTTATATTTTTTGTCTCAATTAAATTATAACAATGCCCAAGTAATCTATAACATACTATAAGTGCTGGATACACAGGAGTATACGGGTTAGACAGCCATATGTCTATCCTGTATACAACTGTCATGTTAGGCACAAGGCCAGTGGGCAGGCTTTTTAAGTCTGGTATAAAATTAGGTACAATGGCCAATGGGTAGGCATAAAGCCTGTAGATCAATCATATCGGACATATGTTATCAGTCAATGATTATCCATGTAAGCAGTACTGCTATCTTTAGTCTCTAATTGGTATACCAATTGATCCATACAATATACATAAGCCTAGGTTTACTTTGGGCAATTAAGCATCATTAATATCTTATTAGACTTTTCATGTCATTTTGTAGTGGGAGAGTGTGTCCCACATATCCATTTCATGCAATTTAGCAAGTAGTGACTTATTAGGAATAAGTCAATAATTTATTCCTAGAACCTTTCTTTAGGTTCAATTCTAATATTTTAACTTTGTGTATCAATTTGAGTAATTTATGGCTATTGGTTGGACATAATTCCTTAATGGAAGTTATTCCTCTATGTCTTATCTTTATTTTCCTTTTTGAATCATGTCATTTGGATTTGTATAACTCAATTTATGGTCAAATAACCATAACTAGGTCAATTCTGAATCTTGGTTCCCTTACTAGGCAGTTTTGATATTATACTTTACCAATTTTATTTGAGTAGGTTGTTGCTATAGTTACATCTACTATTCTTCATAGGATATGTTTCCCTATGTATTATGGTCACTCAAAATTTTTGGTTGTAATTTTTCAAGTCTTGTAGAGTTACTTATATTCAAACTATTGGACTAGACTCAATTGTCATGTAGTGACAGGATTTCAATTAGGTTAGTAGCTTTAACCCAACAATTAAGCTTCTTACATTCATAAGTTGAGGAAGATGTCTAAAATAAAGTTGAAGGTCTGTTTCTTAGCTTTCCAGAATGATATGGCTCATTTTAATTGAAGATTTCTAGTGGGAGATATGCTTAAAATACTATTCTGGAGTTAATGGTCATTTATACCATTTCCAGATTTGGTATGCCAAATTAATCAAGTTAATTGACCTAGTTCCCTTAATTGTTGGATTTTTGTCAAAATACCATTATTGTAGGCCTATGTTTTATTGAAATTTTTGCACTAGTTTCATAGCATTTGGAGTTCTATGGACCAAGTTATGGCTTCTTTGCCAAAACTAGTCAAGTGGTCTTTATTTAGCAATTCTGGGCAGTTTCAATTCTGGACAGATTTGGTGTCCCTATTTAGGCAAGCAAATTGACTTGGTTAATGGCATTTCTGGGCTTTTGTGTCTTTACAAGAGTTGTAGCCCTATGTCCAAGCTTTCTAATCATTTAAATTTTAGGTCATTTGGAGGTGTCCACAATGGAGATATGACCAAATGAGTGAACACTGGTCATTTGGTCATTTCTGGATTTACTAAAAAGGCAATCCGGATTAGGGCAGGCTTTTGGTCACCTTTTAGGCAGATTTTGGACATGACTTCCTCATGAAATATGGACTATTTTAGGTCATTTTTCACCTCCAATTAGCCTCATACCAATTGGAGTCACACAAGGTCAACTGTAACTCAATTTACACACTGTTTTTAATAATTCCACAACCTGCATAAAAGAACACTCCCAATATTCATTTCTCCATCTCCCAACCTTCAAATATGCATTCATGGCACTTTTAATATCACCAATTCATCTCAATTCAATCAATTCCAGCAGTATACATAAGCCTATAATAGTCAATGCAAGACCTTAATTCAATTGGTCAAGTCAACAACAATATGCACATGAAAAAAATTGGCTAGCACATGAAATATCAACTATCAATGCCTAATTTACTTTCACATATCCATAAACACCATAATTCACCATTTAATTCATGAAATTACCTAATTCACCATTTAATTCATGAAATTACCTATCTCCTAAGCTCCTCAAGGTTGCCAAATTTAGGCAGTATCACTAGTCACTCATAATTGGTTCAAAGCCCTAATTTAGAGTGTCAAAATCAACAATATACATACAATAAAATTCTTATTCTCTTAGTCTTCTTAATCAACATTATAATTCACCAATTCTATGTATAAATTCATTAATAACCGTGCTTATCAAGGCTGCCAATTGAACAATTTCAAGCCTCAAACAAAATCCCCAAATTCATGGTTACAAACCCTAATTCATAATCAAACCTCAAACACCCACATACAAATTTATCCTAATTCATGTAATTACCTTAATTAACATTACTAATCACTATTTTCATGTAAAAACAAATCAATTCCCCAAATGTCCCATGGCTGCCAAATTAGGGAACCTAAAATTAGCCATTAATTTCTCAAATTTCTTTAGCATTTCAACTCAATTTAACTTTAATTCAACATATCACTAAGATAGGGGGAGAAATTATGCACTAACTTTAACTTGTGAGAAATCTAAGCTTGTAAAACTTCACAATTTATGCTTCCTTTTGATGCCTATAGCTTTCCCATGATGTGAGGATCACTTTTCATGAAGGGACTTGCAAGAAATTATGGCATGAAGATGGTGAAATGGAGCTTGCATGTGGGATGCCCATAGAGGAGAAATGGAGAGCTTCAATTCAGCTAGGGTGAGAAGGTTGAAGAAGATGAAGTGAGTTAGTGGAAAATTCTGTCCACTTATGACTACTTATACCCCCCACTAACTTAGTTTAATGATATAAAAATCTAGGGTTTTGAAAATTCTAATTAACCGCACTTAGGTTGCTTTAATTATTCTACATGTAATTTCATATTTTCATGGGGGTTTTTATGGGGTTTTCTAAATTTAATACCACTCATTTTTAATGGACTTTTTAGTTAAAAGTCAACTTTAGGTGTCAATGACTAAAATGCCCCTCTTCGGGTTAAGTACCACTTTTTCAGAAATACCGATCAAATTCTCGATCTGTCGGTCCCCTAAAATTTTTATTCACTTTTACCAATTAAATAAATTTTCCTTGAAATTTCTAATTTAATTTGCACCTCAGTCAAATTTTTAATTAAACCCCAAAAATTATTTTCTAGGGTTCCTCGCGGGTCTGGGAAACGGCTATTTTAACCTAATTTCATTTCGTGTCTTTTATTTTTCCTAAATTTTTCTTGCATTTTCTTATCATGTATTTCATCATTTTATGTTCCTCACTATCGTTTAAATGTAGTTCCCGACATTCTGACTGTCTGAATAGACATTAGCTGTCAGAACAGTAGAATGTACGGACTACCGATGGTGAGGGCATTACAATTCTTCCTCTCTAAATAAAATTTCATTCTCGAAATTTATCTAGTGTAAATAATCGAGAAACCGCTATCTCCTTGTCTTTTCGCTTTTTCATATTATAATACTTCACTTTCTCTTTAGTCTGTCTTACTCGACCTAGTTTTACAATCTTATCATCATCTTGATTTACTATCGAAAATACGTAGCTCTATACAATAGTCCCAAGTCAGTATTGTAATCTGTAGCTTACAGCAAAAACATTGAGAACATTGTATAGTTACCATGGTATATCCAAAAAAATCAATTTTTTTTTTCTATACTTATCCTTAATCAGTTCTGTACTCATCCTCTTTTATCTCATATATAGTCTTTTTTTTATTTCCTTCTATTATCTTTAATACGATCCTTTTTAGTTGGTAATCTACCATCATCTTATGGCCTAAAGGGTTAATGACAAATATGTCATCTTCTAAACCATCTATCAGTATCCTCTTTAACAGGAGGTACAATGCATATATTAGGAATGACAATAATTAGGGTCTATCAATACATATGTAATGGTATTATAAATAGAAAGTGTACCTCTGATAAAGTCTACCGGATATGGCTCCTCTCGAGCCATAACATACACTCGAGGTGCTACTCCAGCCTTGGGCCGTTCTATAGTCTCAGAAGCCCTCTGTGATGTACCAGCTGTCTCAGGTCTCACAAGTCTTCTATCCCCCAACACTGTCGAGGCAGACCTCTCAGTCGGTGGTAGAGCAGTGGGAGCACTCCTCTGTGGACAACCTCGTATGAAATGATCCGTAGATCCACATCTGAAATATCCCCTAGTCAGCAATCGACACTCACCTCTGTGTCTCTTACCACAATGGGTACATTCTAACACTGGAATTGATTCCCTTGTTACTGTACTCGGGGAACTAGCTATAGATACTCTAGACTGACCCCTCTGGCCTTGTGTCTGGTTCTGTGAACCCTTATGTTCCTTACTATTAGTAGCTGGTGTTAGTAGTATGCCCTAGAGCATATCATTTAGTATGTATCTTGTACATATTTTTATTAATAAAAGGCATTTCCACTTTTCTGTTTACATAATATATTTATGTGTAATAGAAAAGGTCCATTGATATTTTGTTAAAAATATTATTCTTAAGTTATTAAGAATATGAGTGATAATATTTCTAGCACAAAGTATCATAAATAGGTTCACAATCGAGGATACTTCATAATAAGGACATGACTTATCAAGAAAGATTGTATTCATGTTTGTTCCCAAGTTATTTACATGAGATATAAATAAGAAGGAATGGTGAGTCTCATGCCATATAACAAACATGATAGGCACTTATAAATGATAAGTAGGCCGAACCAGTGACACTTATGATAAGCACATGGACTTTACTCTTGTCAATGTTTTGTCATAAATCATATCAGTGCATATAATCTTTAGACCTGAGATAGTACAATTATCTTGTATATAGGTAGTTTGAGTTTGATACTGTTTTCATACTTGTACTATGTATGGGTATATGGGCATGTGTTGGCTCCTACTAGTTATATATAGAGGTAGGTGTTGATCAAGATGGAATCTGTTCCTCTAAGTAAATAGAGATAAAATCCTATGTTCATTTAATTGTTCTTGATGTTTCAAGTTCCTGGCCAGGACAGATAGATTTATACAGAAAAGAGTTTCTGATGAGAAAATCTTTTTAATCAAGAACTGAAATTAAAAGAGAGCATAATATTCATAGCAAATAGAGTTTGACATAAACCATGACTCCAGCTTGAGTTGGAATTTTGTAACAGAGAGATTCTACTGCATGGTAACATATGATTACAGGTTCATTTAAGGTAAACCTTATTACTAATTGGGTGGCCATGGCATGCTATGCTAGGTGTTAACCATGGTCTATGAGGTTCATAAAATGATTTAGAGAAATCATTTATGGTAAGAAAGAGTTCTGATGATATTAAGAGTTGATGTCATGTCTCAATGCCAATTGGTGATGGGCCTAGTAAGTCACACACATACACAAGTTATCAACTATTTAAATATGATTTAATTAATTAATTAAAGAGTTTAATTGATTAATTAAATAGGTTTGGTTTGCAATTAAATTGCAAAGTCCCTAGCATGACTTGAAACCAAATCTAGATTATTGGATGTGTAGTATAAATTAAATTTATATTTAAAGTGTTTAAATATGAATTGAATTAATGAGAAATTAATTAATAGAGATTAATTAATTAATTTATATTTGATATAAATTAATTAGAAGAAGAAAAATAATTATTTTGGGTTAAGAACTCAAAATTAAGACACATGGGCATTTTGGTCATTTCACAGTGTGACACGTGGCACCATGAGATGGTGACACATGGGATTACACATAAACTTGCCAAATATTTTTTTGATCATGTAAGATGATTAAAATCAAGATTAAATATAGGTTTGACACTTGGCACAATGTGATTGGGTCACTTAAACCTAGAGCTAATCAAAGGGTGACATGTGGCAAGGGTTTAATGTGTTAACCTAGCTATTTAAGTGTGGTTATGAAAAGAAAAAATAACCAGCAGCCACTCCTCTCCTTTGTCATGCCACTTTGAGGCTTTTCATCTATTCTTCTTCATCTCTCATCAATTCAAAGAGATTAGCCATCAATCTCTTGAATTAAGAACACTAGAAATTGTTTCTAATGTCCTGTTTACATCTCTAATCTCTTAAAAGGCAGAACTTGAATTTCTAATTAATAGAAAAAGCTTTAGAAGTTGTTCAAGGGCTGCCATAGGTGTTCTTGGTGTGGACAAGCTAGAGGGACAACATCTGGTGTCCTGAAGACGAATCTCAAGGGCGCAGACACGCTGCAGTGCATCAAGAGGTTAGTGTAATCGTTCTTGATTTAATCTAGGGTTTTAAAATTAATCTGATTAATTTTAAAATCTTAAATGGCAAATACAGATCCAAAAACATATTAAAAGAGTTTTAATATGTTGTTTATCATTGAAATCAAATAGATAAAAATAAATCTTGTATGATGCATGTAACTCTAGGTGAAAATTTTTGAATTCAATGGTATAAACTTGTGTTTTTCATGTGTAACACCCCTAAGTTCGGTAGTGCGTTCTGCTGTTCCGGTGATCAGTGCTGTCCGGACAGCTAGGATGCCTAGAACCACACTTTAATATGAGTGAGGAGACATAAAATAATGAAATACAAAAAAAGAAAATACAAGAAAAACAAAGGAAAAATCATAGCAAAGAAATGTAACAAAGTTAAGTGAGCCGGAAACCCTAACGACGGGTGACCGCACCGGGAAGCCACGGCGTGGACCGTTGACTAGCCCTGGACTGCGGGGAACCCTGAAAAACATTTTTAGGACTTAAATAGACCCTTATTGAAGAATAAATATCATTAGAAAGATCAAAGAAAAATTAAATAATTAGTACAAAGAAAAGTGAGAAATCGAAAAAAAGACAAAACCCGGTGTTACCGAAAAATCAGGAATGCCACCCGAACAGGGGCATTATGGTCATTTGACATCCCGAATTGTCTTTTGACCTAAATGTCCATTAAAAATAAATAATATTACACTTAGAAAATGAAATGAAAAATTAATTTGGTGGTACCTAAAGTAAATAGTGAGAATTAAAGGTTAAATATGGAATAAGTGGGAATTTAACATATTATATGATTTAAAATTGTGAGTGGACCATTAAAGGATTAATTAAACACATAGTGGGGCAGGTGTACTTCGATTACACCATCAGAAAATTTCATCTTCTCCATTGTACCAAAGTTGCCGTGAATGAAGGTGAGGGAAAACTCCATGGGCGTTTTGCATGAGCTCACTTAACCTCCCCATTTTCAACTCCAATCCCTTAAGTGGCTTCATGAAAGTTTGTCTACTCATCACAAGGAAGAGTTTGATACCAAATTTGAGAAGTTTAAGCAAGGTTTAACAAGCTCCAACCATAAGGTAAGTTAGTATTTTTGAAGATAGCTTTGTTAAGTTTTGTGTGCATGTTATGGGTGTTGGATTTGTGGAGAAAATTTTTGAGTTTGAAGAGTTATTGTTGTGTTCATTTTGGACAGCCATGGAGTCATGTATTTGATGAAATAATTGTGCATATAATTGATGAGAATTATGTTGATTGTGATGATTTAATAACCTAGTGAATTACTTCACATGTATATGGTGAATTTTGCACTTGGAATGGGATTTAATGAATTGTAGGACACTTTGATGTTGAAGGACAATTTCGGCAGCCTTGATACTCTTGGATAAGTGTATGTGTTCATGAAGTGTTGGCAGAATATTGACATAGAAGGATTGATGGATATGTATATGAACTTGTTGTGTAAAGAGTATGTAAAAGCTAGTAATGTTATGTGTATGTGTAATTGTGTTTGGACTTTGGGAATTAGAGTTATATTTGGTGTATTGAAGATAATTGTAATCTGCCCAAAGTGAGGATAATGTAAAGTGGGATGTGGTTTTGGTAATGTACCAAAACAGATTTGGTAGGGAAGTAAACATATTGCAAGGTAAATGTGTGTAATTGATGTGTGTTAAGCAAAGTAACCAAGGGCAGTGTACATTTTAGCCAATAAGTTTAAATGTGTAACCTCAATTGGTATGAGACCAATTGGAGGTGAAACTAGGCACAAAATGTGCCAACTTTCATTGAGAAAACATACCAAAATTCCGCTTGCAAATTGACCTAAGAAAATGACCAATTCGGATTAGGTGCAATTAGGACCTGAAAAATGACCAATTGAGCAGCAGTGAGTGTTTAGGCCATAACTCACTCAAAACAGATCCAATTGACCTGAAATTTTAACCATGAATGGTTAAGACCCATACCTACAAGTCTTATGAAGACACCAAAGCCCAGAAATGACCATAAGCAAGTCAAAAAGCTTGCACAAGTTCGGGTCCAAAAACTGGCCGAACCAAAGTTGACCAAATTGACCAAAAAAATGACCTAATTTGATGCCATTTGACTAGCAATAGTGTAATGACCATAACTTGGTCTACTTAACTCGGATTGACCTAAAATTTTGCACTGCGGTCCATAAGACATAGATATACAAGTTTTTAGTTTTGATCGAAACCCGAAAACCGAGGGAACTAGGCCGTCCGGCTAGGTCAAACCAGTATCCCAAAATCCGACAAATTGCAATAAAATGCAAGGAAACGCATCATACATAGAAACGAGTTTGGTAAAACGTACCAACCCTAAAATACTATCAAATATGACATATTAATAACGTTAAGACCTAATTTACCTAGAAAACATCGAGGGTCGGTATATTAGGTGATTAAGCAAATAAAGGTATTCAGTGAATTGCTTATCGAACATTATCGTCATAAACAATTTAATTTAGCACTGAAACACTTTAAATTATGTTTCTCAGTTAACAAGGACTCAGCAAAAGGGAAAGAAATACTGAGTCAAGACCAGGAGACAAAATATCAGAGGTTTGTGCACAACAACTATTTCTTTTGAATTATTTTCAATTGAAATAAATATTGACTATTTGTATATTATTGTTTTAAATTGTGGAAATGTATTTGAATGAATATTTATTGCTTGAAAGGCATTGTAAATGATTTGAAACTGTGAGAAATTGTTTGAATGACATTGATGGATACTTATTGATTTAAAAGCATTGGAAATGGTTTGAAACCACAGCTATCATGTATATTGATTGTATTCCTCATTAGCTTGTCTAGTGGGACGAATTGAATTCCCTCTCTGACTGAAGTGTTGAGGTGTGTGCCTGTTGAGGACGATTTGGATGAGTACTCATATTTTTGCTAGCTAGCCATGTTATTCCTCATTAGTCATCGACTTTTGGGACGAATTGAATACCTCATTAGCCATTGGCTTTTGGGACGAATTGAACTATGGATCATGATTAAGCTGTGTGTGATTTATTGATTTGCATTGTGAGATTGTGAAATGAATTTAAACTCTTATTGGCATATATTGTCTTTTGAATTCAACCATGATCTGGCTTATTGAAAATTATTGTGATAATGACAAATGGAGTTTAAATTCTTATTGACAATTACTGTCTTGAAATTGACTATGGTTTTTAAGTATCCACTATTTACATGATTTATGAATTGTGATTTAAATTGTATTTGGTTAATGTTGTGCACCACTGAGACATTGTCTCAGCGATAGCTTTATTCTTTGTCGCAGTAGAGACAGACATGGCGTGGACTAAATTTGCATATACATCCAATGAGGATTACAGTATAATGAGTATACCAATATTTTGCATTTTGTACTGTAATGTATTGCCACTGTATGTACATATTGTTTTTTTTTGGTTTTGAGCAGTTATAAATTCAAATTGTACCTTGAAGTTGTAAATTAATTATGAGTTATTTGACTTGTGAAAATTGTATTATATTTCCTTATCTCAGACTTTGAAAAATTTCTATGGAATTGAGTTGATAAATTGTTGTGTTGAGAAATGTATTGGAGTTGAGATTTGGAAAATTATTGAAGTGTCTTTTCTGAGTTTTACAAGAACTGCTTTATCCAAAATACAGATGGCACTCTGCCAAAATTTTCTGAAATTCCAAATAAATCAAATGAGTTAATTGTTTCACTTGATTCACAAAAGTTTTCAATACCTGTAAATAGTGCTCACCACTGTAAAATAAGTAAGAAAAGTTTTTAAAATCCCTTGTAGTGTATTTAATGGGTTATCAGTAGACGGAGTTGGCAATTCATTAGGTATACTACGGGATCATGTTATGCCTTACAGAGGGGTAGGGTGTGACATGTTTTAGTGGTATCAGAGCAAAGTTTTTAAATTCTGTTTTCACCTGTTATTTGAATATTCTTTCTTCATAGTACAACTGCTCAATATCATTGTTTGATACATACAGTACATTACATTATAAATATGCACTAACGGGAGGAAATCTCCTTGTGTTATTGTTCAGGAGATCTAAAATCCTCGCATTGAATATGGAAGAGGGTGATCATTGATCGATCGATCTATTGAGGTGAGGTGCAAGGGATGCCCTGTGCCTACAAAATGTCGGTGGTTCAAGAGCACCGGCCTGCGATCTGCGATTTCTGCTCGATTCGCTCGGTGAGATGGCTGCAATGTTCCAACAAATGGCTAGTAATGCGCCTACTCAAGTCCCAATACAGACACCAGTGGTACAACCACAGTCTCCTACTAGGCAATATGATAAATTGATGAAATATGGGGCTACAGAGTTCAAGGAGACAGTAGATCCTCTAGAGGCTGAACAATGGTTAGAAAGAATGGATAGGGTATTCAAGAAACTGCATTGCACAGAGGAGCTCAGATTTGAATACTCAGTCTCTTTGTTCTGAGGATGCTTATGATTGGTGGAAAACCATTCCCCACGATGCAGTAGAACTGCAGTCTTGACTGGAATGACTTTCTCAGGGAATTCAGACAGAAATATGTCCCTGATGCTTATGTAGACCAGAAGCTGCAAGAATTCCTAAGTCTGAAACAGGGGGGCAAATCAGTGGCTGAGTATGAAAGAGAATTTTCCCGCCTTAGCCATTATGCAGTGAGTCTACTCTCTACCAGCAGGGAAAGATGCCAGGTTTGAAACTGGCTTGAAGCCCAGTATCAGATTACAAGTGATCGGCTTCAAACACACTAACTTCTCTGAACTTATTTCTCAAGCTCTAGAGTTGGAAAGAATTGAGTTTGAGACTGCTTCTGAGAAGAAGAGGTCAGAGAAGACAGAGAAAGAGGGAAAATCAGTAGAACAGAGTTCCAGTGGTCCTACTGGAAAGAGGAAGAACCATGGGGGACATGGCAGAGGTGGCAAGAAATCTGGTAGGGGAAGATATTCAGGACAGAGACCTCCCCTATCTGGACAGCAGAGTACCAGAGGTTCCTATCCTCCCCGCCAATGTGAAACATGTGGAAGAAATCATGGTGGGATCTGCTACAAGGCTATTGGAGCCTGTTATAACTGTGGAGGCACAGGACACTTTGCCAAGGACTGCACCGATGTCGCGAGTTGGACCACCTCCTACTACTGCAGAAGGTCGATTCGAGCCACTGTCACCGAGCTCACAACCACCTAGCAGAGGTAGAGGCAGGGGTAGAGGTAGCCAAGCAGGCAGCCAAGGCACAGTAAAACAATCAGAGCAAGATAGTGCTCCAGTCAGAGTCTATGCTATGAGACAGAGAGAAGAGGCAGAGACATCTGATATTGTGGCTGGTACCTTCTCAACTTTTAACCAAAGTGTGTTTGTGTTATTTGATCCGGGCTCTACCCATTCTTATGTGAGTGCTAGCATCATTAATTGCATTGCTGTTCCATGTATACAAATGGACTTTGAGGTGCTAGTAACAAGTCCGTTAGGACAGGAGGTCAGGGTTAATAGAATGTATAGAGATTGTCCTTTGGTGATCCAAGGACACACTTTCCTGTCTGATTTCATTGAAATGCCCTTCAGAGATTATGATATCATCTTGGGCATGGATTGGTTAGCTAGACATCATGCCATGATTGACTGTAGGCTGAAGACAGTCACTTTTGGCCTTCCTCAGTATAGTGATGTGGTAATACATGGGGAGAGGCAGTTATTGCCATCAAACCTCATTTCGGCTGCACTAGCCAGAAAAATGATCAGAAAGGGGTGTGAAGCATACTTGGCACATGTGGTAGACACCCAAGTGGGGAGTCCAGCATTGAAGGACATCCCTACAGTACATGACTTTCCAGATGTGTTTCCTGATGAATTGCCAGGATTACCTCCGGAAAGAGAAGTGCAGTTTGAAATTAATGTTATGCCTGGTGTGGATCCAATCTCCATAACGCCATACAGAATGGCACCAGCAGAGTTGAAGGAGTTAAAGATACAGTTGCAAGAACTACTTGAAAAGGGCTTCATCCGCCCTAGTGTGTCACCTTGGGGAGCACCAGTGTTGTTTGTTAAGAAGAAGGATGGTACTCTCCGCTTATGCATTGACTACCGGCAGTTGAATAAGGTGACAATAAAGAACAGATATCCATTGCCTCGCATTGATGATCTGTTTGATCAATTGAAAGGTGCAGCTGTATTCTCCAAAATTGATTTGCGATCTGGTTACTATCAGTTGAAGGTGCAAGAGCAGAGTATTCCAAAAACTGCTTTCAGAACTCGGTATGGCCACTATGAGTTTCTAGTAATGCCATTCGGGTTAACAAATGCTCCAGCTGCTTTTATGGATCTGATGAACACTATCTTCAGACCATATCTTGATCAATTTGTGGTGGTGCTTATTGATGACATTTTGATATACTCGAGAAATGCAAAAGAGCATGACAGGCATCTGCGGATTGTACTGCAGACCTTAAGGGAGAAACAACTATACGCCAAATTGTCAAAATGTGAATTTTGGCTGAAAGAAATCTCCTTTTTGGGACATGTTGTGTCAGCTGAAGGGATCAAGGTAGATTCCAGCAAGGTAGAAGCTATCCTTAATTGGAAGCCGCCCAGGAACATCACAGAAGTTCGTAGTTTTCTGGGTTTAGCTGGATATTACCGACGGTTTGTTAAGGGGTTTTCTATGTTATCTTCTCCACTGACTAAGCTGCTTCGGAAAGATGTGAAATTTCAGTGGACAGATAAATGCCAGCAGAGTTTTGATGAGTTGAAGAGGTGTTTGACTGAAGCTCCAGTTCTCACTTTACCTACTCCGGGTAAAGAATACACAGTTTATAGTGATGCTTCTCACAATGGGTTAGGCTGTGTACTGATGCAAGATCAGAATGTCATTGCTTATGCATCACGCCAGCTGAAACCGCATGAGAGGAACTACCCAACACATGATCTGGAGTTAGCAGCTATTGTTTTTGCTCAAGATCGGAGACACTATTTGTATGGGGAGAAATGCTACATTTACACAGATCACAAGAGCTTGAAGTACTTAGGCACCTAGAAGGAATTGAATTTGAGGCAGAGGAGATGGTTAGAACTGATTAAAGACTATGATTGCTTAATAGACTATCAGCCAGGGAAAGCAAATGTGGTGGCTGACGCCTTAAGTCGCAAGACTATGGCAAGTCTCAGAGTTTCTCCTTTGTCCATGGTATATGAATTGAAAGCCTGACATGCGGTTTAGAGATTGATGATGAGGGACAGACAGTAGTTGCATGGCATGTACAGCCAGTGTTGATTGATCAGATCAGAATGGCTGCTCAGAGTGATGAAAAGTATCAGAAGTTACTGAAAGAAGTTCAACAGGGCAAGAAACCTGAATTCTCTGTGAGAGATGATGGTTTTGAAGGAACGGAAGCGTGAAAAACACAAGTTTATACCATTGAATTCAAAAATTTTCACCTAGGGTCACATGCATCATGCAAGATTTATTTTTATCTATTTGATTTCAATGATAAACAACATATTAAAACTCTTTTAATATGTTTTTGGATCTGTATTTGCCATTTAATATTTTAAAATTAATCAGATTAATTTTAGAACCCTAGATTAAATTAAGAACGATTACACTAACCTCTTGATGCAATCGCAAGTGTCTGCGCCTTTGAGATTCGTCTTCAGGACACCAGATGTTGTCCCTCTAGCTTGTCCACACCAAGAACACCTATGGCAGCCCTTGAATAGCTTCTAAAGCTTTTTCTATTAATTAGAAAATCAAGTTCTGCCTTTTAAGAGATTGAAGATGTAAACAGGACACTAGAAACAATTTCTAGTGTTCTTAATTCAAGAGATTGATGGCTAATCTCTTTGAATTGATAAGAGATGAAGAAGAAGAGATGAAAACCCTCAAAGTGGTGTGACAAAGGAGTGTGGCTGCTGGTTGTATTTTATTTTCTCATAACAACACTTAAATAGCTAGGTTAACACATTAAACCCTTGCCACATGTCACCCTTTGATTAGCTCTAGGTTTAAGTGACCCAATCACATTGTGCCAAGTGTCAAACCTATATTTAATCTTGATTTTAATCATCTTACATGATTAAAAAACATTTGGCAAGCTTATGTGTTATGCCATGTGTCACCATCTCATGGTGCCATGTGTCACACTGCAAAATGACCAAAATGCCCATGTGTCTTAATTTTGAGTTCTCAACCCAAAATAATTATTTTTCTTCTTCTAATTAATTTATATCAAATATAAATTAATTAATTAATCTCTATTAATTAATTTCTCATTAATTAAATTCATATTTAAACATTTTAAATATAAATTTAACTTATATTATACATCCAATAATCTAGATTTGGTTTCAAGTCATGCTAGGGACTTTGCAATCTAATTGCAAACCAAACATATTTAATTAATCAATTAAACTCTTTAATTAATTAATTAAATCATATTTAATTAGGTGATAACTTGTGTATGTGTGTGACTTACTAGGCTCATCACTAATTGGCAATGAGACATGATATCAACTCTTAATATCATCAGAACTCTTTCTTACCATAAATGATTTCTCTAAATCATTTTATGAACCTCATAGACCATGGTTAACACCTAGCATAGCATGCCATGGCCACCCAATTAGTAATAAGGTTTACCTTAAATGAACCTATAATCATATGTTACCATGCACTAGAATCTCTCTATTACAAAATCCCAACTCAAGCTGGAGTCATGGTTTATGTCAAACTCCATTTGCTATGAATATTATGTTCTCTTTTAATTCCAGTTCTTGATTAAAAGATTTTCTCATCAGAAACTCTTTTCTGAATAAATCTATCTGTCCTGGCCAGGAACTTGAAACATCAAGAACAATTAAATGAACATAGGATTTTATCTCTATTTACTTAGAGGAACAGATTCCATCTTGATCAACACCTACCTCCATATATAACTAGTAGGAGCCAACACATGCCCATATACCCATACACAGTATAAGTATGAAAGCAGTATCAAACTCAAACTACCTATATACAAGATAACTGTGCTATCTCAGGTCTAAAGATCATATGCACTGATATGATTTATGACAAAACATTGACAAGAGTAAACTCCATGTGCTTGTCATAAGTGTCACTGGTTCGGCCTACTTATCATGTATAAGTGCCTATCATGTTTGTTATATGGCATGAGACTCACCATTCCATCTTATTTATATCTCATATAAATAACTTGGTAACAAACATGAATACAATCTTTCTTGATAAGTCATGTCCTTATTATGAAGTATCCTCGATTGTGAACCTATTTATGATACTTTGTGCTAGAAATATTGTCACTCATATTCTTAACAACTTAAGAATAATATTTCTAACAAAATATCAATGGACCTTTTCTATTACACATAAATATATTATGTAAACGAAAAAGTGGAAATGCCTTTTTTTAATAAAATATGTACAAGATACATACTAAATGATATGCTCTAGGGCATACTACTAACAATCTCCCACTAGCACTAGAGCCATTCATTACAATACCTTAGACCCATCTTCTCAAGATGTCAATCTAACTGAGCTTGTGACAAAGGCTTAGTGAATGGATCAGCTGAATTTTTCAGCTGATGTTATTTTTCTGCATGACTATATCGCCTTGCCCAACTATATCTCTGATAATGTGATAGTGCCTTTCTATGTGTTTGGATTTTGGGTGAGACCTTAGTTCCTTAGCTTTGCATGATCGCTCCATTGTTGTCACGAGGTAATGGGCTGGCGACTCAATGGAAGGAACTACGTAAGTTACATCACGAACTTTTTATCCAAACGACTTCCTTTGCGAGATTCGATGCAAGAATATACTCAGCCTCTGTAGTGGAATCTGCAATCGTGCTCTGTTTGGAACTCTTCCAACTGACTGCACCTCCATTACAAATGAACACATATCCAGAGGTAGACTTTCTATCATCGATATCTGATTGGAAATCAGAATTAGTATAACCATCCAATTGCAAGTCTCCACCTCCATAAATCAAGAATAAATCCTTAGTTCTTCTCAAGTACTTAAGGATATTCTTGATGACTATCGATGTTCCAAACCTGGATTGGATTGATACCTGCTAGTCAAACTAACGGCATATGCGATATCCGGCCTAGTACACAACATTGCATACATTAAACTTCCAATAGCCGAAGCATATGGAATCATAGCCATCTTATCTCTTTCTTCAGGTGTCTTTGGAGACATGTCTTTAGAAAGATGGATACCATGTCTCACTGGTAACAATCCTCTCTTGGAATCAAGCATGTTAAACCTCTTTAACACCTTTTCCAAGTATAGACTTTGGGATAAACCAATTATTCTTTTCGCTCTATCTCTATAGATGCGAATCCCAAGAATATAGGTTGCCTCCCCTAAGTCTTTCATGGAGAATGTATTTGACAACCATACCTTTATAGTCGTCAACATACCTATGTCATTACCCATCAAAGTATGTCATCCACATATAAGACAAGGAAAGTGATAGCACCGTCACTAACCTTCTTATATACACATGGCTCATCCTCATTTTTTATAAAACCAAAGGATTTAATGGCTTCATCAAAACGGATGCTCCAACTCCTCGTAGCTTGTTTCAACCCATAAATGGATCGCTTTAGCTTGCATACCTTGGAACCATTTTGGAATTCAAATCCCCTAGGTTGTTCCATGAAAATGTTTTCCTCAATGTATCCATTGAGAAAAGCTGTTTTGACATCCATTTGCCAAATCTCATAATCATAGTATGCAGCTATTGCTAACAAAATCCTAATTGATTTAAGCATGGCAACAGGCGAGAAAGTCTCCTCATAGTCGATTCCTTGCCTTTGGCGAAACCCTTTCGCTGCTAGCCTTGCCTTATAGGTCTCTACCTTTCCATCAGAACCAATTTTCTTCTTGAAAACCCATTTGTTCCCTATAGGTATAATACCTTCAGGTGGGTTAACAAGATCCCAAACTTGATTCTTATACATGGAATCAATCTCGGATTTCATAGCATCAATCCATTTTGAAGAGTCTATATCTGATATAGCTTCTTCATAGGTAAGTGGATCATCTCCATGATCTACTTCTTCATGAGTAGACAACTCTTGTTCTTCTTCATGAAGAAAATCATATCTCATCAGTGGGTGAGATACCGGTTGTTCTACGAGGAACAAATTGTAGATGTTTCATCAACGGGTATTGGTTGACTAGATGGATCTATATCCATATGATCTGTTGGTTGGTCAGAATTCTCCAATTCTAACTCTATTTGCCTTCCTTTGCCTCCTTCTTGAACAAACTGTTGTTCAAGAAATGTGGCATCTCTACTTATCACAACCTTTTGTGAAGTAGGCAAATAAAAATAATATCCAAAACTATCTTTTGGATATCCAACAAATCGACCTTTTTCTGATCTGTTCTCCAATTTATCAGTGTTCAGCTTTTTGATATAAGCTGGACAACCCCAAATCTTAACATGCTTAAGACTTGGTTTTCTTCCATGCCATATCTCATAAGGTGTGGAAGAAACTGATTTTGATGGAATCCTATTCAGAATATACAAAGCTGATTCTAATGCAAATCTCCAAAAGAAGATTGGCATATCAGTATAGCTCATTATACTACGTACCATATCCAATAGGGTACGATTTCTCCTTTCAGATACACCATTCAGCTATGGCATTCCTAGAGGAGTCAGCTGAGAAACAATGCCATGCTCTCTCAAGTATTCATCAAATTCAGTACTCAAATATTCACCTCCACGATCTGAATGAAGAGCTTTAATACTCTTTCCTGTTTGATTTTCTACTTCAGATTTAAATTCTTTGAACTTTTCAAAAGATTCATGTTTGTATTTCATCAAATACAAATACCCAAACCTTGATTTATCATCAGTAAAGGTAATAAAATAATGAAAGCCCCCTCTAGCCATTTCTTTAAATGGACCACATACATCACTATGTATTAGCTCCAAAATATTTTCAGCTCTTAGCCCCTGTCCAACAAAGGGTGATCTAGTCGTTTTGCCCTGAAGGCAAGATTCACAAGTTGGAGTAGGCTCAGAGTCCAATAAGGATAGAATCCCCATTTTCTCCAATTTTGTAATCCTATCTTCTGCAACATGACATAACCTTAAGTGCCAAATATATTTTGAACTTGAGTTGGTTTTCACCACGGCATTGCATTCATTTAGATTGCTATACTCTGGCCAGTGGAAACACTTTCTTACTGGCAATGGAAACACTTTCCTATTGGCAATGGAAACACTTTCCTGTTGGCAGTGGAAACACTTTCCTTTGCCTTCATCAGCTTTAGTCTTCCTTTTCTGTTTAGCTATTTTCTTAGAAGGACCAGGAATCTGAGGTTTCTTTTTCTTATTGCCCTTCTTCTTGTTGGACTTTCCAGCAGAAGAAGATGCAACCAAAGCTACCTCTTTTCCTTTATTGCCTGGCATATTCTTTTGGGCAATAACCAGCATGTTGAGTAAACCAGCTAAGGTGCATTCCTGTTGAATCATATGGAAATTTGTCACAAAATTCCCAAAAGACTCAGGAAGGGACTGAAGGATCAAATCCGTCTGTAGTTGGAAATCCATGTTGAAGTCAAGATATTCCAACTGCTCAATCAGCCAAATCATCTTGTGGACATGATCCCCAACATTCTGTCCCTTAGACATCCTCATGCGAAACAGCTGCCTAGATATCTCATACCTAGCATTCCTACTGTGCTCACCATACAACTCTTGTAGGTGAAGGAGGATCTCACTTGCACTCTGCAAGTTTTCATGCTGCTTCTGTAACTCATTACTCATGGAAGCAAACATGTAACACTTAGCTCTCATATCATGCTCCTTCCACTTGTCCAAAGTTTCATGTTCCTCTTAAGTGGCCTCTGGAGGTAAGGGACCAGGAACATTTGAATCTAGAACATATCCCATATGTTCAAGGTTCAAGACAAGTTTCAAATTTCTTGGCCAATCAGACAGATTAGGTCCTGTCAACCTATTGCGATCAAGTATGCTTGCAAGGATATTGGATGGTGGTGGTTGTTCTGTGCTCATTATTATCAGAAAATTAATTGCAAAAATAACCAGATTAATTAGTAAATGTATCATGTAATTAACCAAATATGATTATGGTCTTTTAATCAAATTGGTCCTCCCACTAACTTAGCGAATCCTACACTTCCAAAATAGAAAACGGAAATCCTAGTTGGATGGATTTCTAGTGGGTGATTGAATTCTTATAATTCTATTGATCATCCTCAGGTACATCCATTATTGGAATTATAATAAACTATAAGTGAGCAACTCCTTGCCCATCACATCTCATGTGAGGTTCAATCCTTTACCTAGCCCCTAATGCTCAAAATCTCAGGTACATCCATTATTGACTTATCTTGCATTAGTTAAGTTGATCCCATTGAGCCAGTAATTATGCAAATAATTTTAATGTCCTCAGGTACATCCAATATTGGCCACTAAACCATTTACATATTTACAACATCTCATGCTTAACAATTATTCTTAAGAAAATCTCTTAAATTAATTGCATCTCATGCAACTATTTAAAATTTCTTAAAATAATTGCCCCAATGGAGGGCCTATGTTATAATTACTTTAATTATAGCATTTCCAACTTAATCATTTGTTTGGAAGATTTTATGGTCATTCTAATTACTATTAATTTGCACATTATCCATTTAGCATGCATATATCATATAATTGCATACATTCCCATATATCTCATGCATTCATGGATAAGCAGTAAATATGGTATGATCATGGACTTTCTAAGGGATTCAATTTTGAGCCACCAAGAATTGAATCAGGGCATTCCTAGGTGCATTTCATTCATTCATTCATTTTACAAGAGTTGCTGAAGGAGTATATAATCAACACTTGATCTTGAATTCCTCCCACTGGTCCCACCAATGCTCTTGACCTCCTTGAACTTCTTGCAATCCAATATTACATGGTAATCCTTGGCATACCAAGGCGAATTTACAAGAACTTAAATAAATGAAATTATAACCCAAAAATTATTACAAACTTAATAATACATGCCCAAAATAAATTAAAATAAATTAATTAATTTACAATACCAAAGAAACATAAAAGAAATAAATCCAATCACATTGGTCTTTTATAGTCCATGATCATCCATCATGCATATCACTATTTAACAATTAAATAAAACATGCATACTTAAATTAAATTGAATATCTCATATTCAACTTAAAAATCCAGGTTTGAATGTGATTCAAATCTGAATTTTTAAATTTGTTTGAATCATAACCCACAGGTCCGAGGATCGAAACCTGGCTCTGATACCAATTGAAGGAACAGAAGCGTGAAAAACACAAGTTTATACCATTGAATTCAAAAATTTTCACCTAGGGTTACATGCATCATGCAAGATTTATTTTTATCTATTTGATTTCAATGATAAACAACATATTAAAACTCTTTTAATATGTTTTTGGATCTGTATTTGCCATTTAATATTTTAAAATTAATCAGATTAATTTTAGAACCCTAGATTAAATTAAGAACGATTACACTAACCTCTTGATGCACTGCAGCGTGTCTGCGCCTTTGAGATTCGTCTTCAGGACACCAGATGTTGTCCCTCTAGCTTGTCCACACTAGGAACACCTATGGCAGCTTCTAAAGCTTTTTCTATTAATTAGAAAATCAAGTTCTGCCTTTTAAGAGATTAAAGATGTAAACAGGACACTAGAAACAATTTCTAGTGTTCTTAATTCAAGAGATTGATGGCTAATCTCTTTGAATTGATAAGAGATGAAGAAGAAGAGATGAAAACCCTCAAAGTGGTGTGACAAAGGAGTGTGGCTGCTGGTTGTATTTTATTTTCTCATAACAACACTTAAATAGCTAGGTTAACACATTAAACCCTTGCCACATGTCACCCTTTGATTAGCTCTAGGTTTAAGTGACCCAATCACATTGTGCCAAGTGTCAAACCTATATTTAATCTTGATTTTAATCATCTTACATGATTAAAAAACATTTGGCAAGCTTATGTGTTATGCCATGTGTCACCATCTCATGGTGCCATGTGTCACACTGCAAAATGACCAAAATGCCCCTGTGTCTTAATTTTGAGTTCTCAACCCAAAATAATTATTTTTCTTCTTCTAATTAATTTATATCAAATATAAATTAATTAATTAATCTCTATTAATTAATTTCTCATTAATTAAATTCATATTTAAACACTTTAAATATAAATTTAACTTATATTATACATCCAATAATCTAGATTTGGTTTCAAGTCATGCTAGGGACTTTGCAATCTAATTGCAAACCAAACATATTTAATTAATCAATTAAACTCTTTAATTAATTAATTAAATCATATTTAATTAGGTGATAACTTGTGTATGTGTGTGACTTACTAGGCTCATCACTAATTGGCAATGAGACATGATATCAACTCTTAATATCATCAGAACTCTTTCTTACCATAAATGATTTCTCTAAATCATTTTATGAACCTCATAGACCATGGTTAACACCTAGCATAGCATGCCATGGCCACCCAATTAGTAATAAGGTTTACCTTAAATGAACCTATAATCATATGTTACCATGCACTAGAATCTCTCTGCATAAAATCCCAACTCAAGCCGAGTCATGGATTATGTCATAGTCGATTTGCTATGAATATTTTGTTCTCTTTTAATTCCAGTTCTTGATTAAAAGATTTTCTCATCGAAACTCTTTCAATAAATCTATCTGTCTCCTGCCAGAACTTGAAACGTCAAGAACAATTAAATGAACATAGGATTTTATCTCTATTTACTTAGAGGAATAGATTCCATCTTGATCAACACCTACCTCCATATATAACTAGTAGGAGCCAACACATGCCCATATACCCATACACAGTACAAGTATGAAAGCAGTATCAAACTCAAACTACCTATATACAAGAGAACTGTGCTATCTCAGGTCTAAAGATTATATGCACTAATATGATTTATGACAAAACATTGACAAGAGTAAACTCCATATGCTTGTCATAAGTGTCACTGGTTCGGCCTACTTATCATTTATAAGTGCCTATCATTTTTGTTATATGGCATGAGACTCACCATTCCATCTTATTTATATCTCATATAAATAACTTGGTAACAAACATGAATACAATCTTTCTGGATAAGTCATGTCCTTATTATGAAGTATCCTCGATTGTGAACCTATTTATGATACTTTGTGCTAGAAATATTGTCACTCATATTCTTAACAACTTAAGAATAATATTTCTAACAAAATATCAATGGGCCTTTTCTATTACACATAAATATATTATGTAAACGAAAAAGTGGAAATGCCTTTTATTAATAAAATATGTACAAGATACATACTAAATGATATGCTCTAGGGCATACTACTAACAGGTTTATTGCTACATCAGGGTAGAATGTGCGCTCCTAGTGATGTGGAATTGAGACAAGTCATTATGAAGGAAGCACATGAGTCTCCATTTGCTATGCACCCTGGTGGAACGAAATGCCTAACTTGTAAGTTCTTGTAAATTCGCCTTGGTATGCCAAGGATTACCATGTAATATTGGATTGCAAGAAGTTCAAGGAGGTCAAGAGCATTGGTGGGACCAGTGGGAGGAATTCAAGATCAAGTGTTGATTATGTACTCCTTCAGCAACTCTTGTAAAATGAATGAATGAATGAAATGCACCTAGGAATGCCCTGATTCAATTCTTGGTGGCTCAGAATTGAATCCCTTAGAAAGTCCATGATCATACCATATTTATTGCTTATCCATGAATGCATGAGATGTATGGGAATGTATGCTATTATATGATATATGCATGCTAATTGGATAATGTGCAAAGTGAGACCTTAATAGTAATTAGAATGACCATAAAATCTTCCAAACAAATGATTAAGTTGGAAATGCTATAATTAAAGTAATTATAACATAGGCCCTCCATTAGGAGTCAGCTGAGAAACAATGCCATGCTCTCTCAAGTATTCATCAAATTCAGTACTCAAATATTCACCTCCACGATCTGAACGAAGAGCTTTAATACTCTTTCCTGTTTGATTTTCTACTTCAGATTTAAATTCCTTAAACTTTTCAAAGGATTCACATTTGTATTTCATCAAATACAAATACCCAAATCTTGATTTATCATCAGTAAAGGTAATAAAATAATGAAAGCCCCCTCTAGCCATTTCCTTAAATGGACCACATACATCACTATGTATTAGCTCCAAAATATTTTTAGCTCTTAGCCCTTGTCCAACAAAGGGTGATCTAGTCATTTTGCCTTGAAGGCAAGATTCACAAGTTGGAGTAGGCTCAGAGCCCAATAAGGATAAAATCCCCATTTTCTCCAGTTTTGCAATCCTATCTTCTGCAACATGACATAACCTTAAGTGCCAAATATATTTTGAACTTGAGTTGGTTTTCACCATGGCATTGCATTCTTTTATATCACTTGCATTCAATTTGTGTTTGTCATTATTATCCAAATAATAAAGACCATCATTCATATAACCCGAACCAACATATTTATTTCCAAAATAAATATTGCAAACATCATCTGTGAACTGAAATTCATAGCCATTTCTAGTCAAACTAGATATAGAAATGATGTTCTTAAAAGCATCAGGTACATATAAAATATTATCCAAACACAAAACATGTCCAAACATGTAAAAAGATTTAGATCCTATGGCTAAAGCTTCAACAGTTGAGCCATTGCCAATCTGGACTCTAATATCTTGAGAACGCAAGCTGCTACTGTTTGCTAGTTCCTGCATATCATTAGAAATGTGAGAACTGGCACCAGTATCTAAAACCAAGCTGTAGATGAACTATGAGTATCATCAGAATCTAAATAACAAGATATGGACATACCTTCCGAAGGTGTATCCTTCTTGTCCTTCAGAGAAGCAAGATACTCTGGGCAGTTCCATTTCATCCTTTTGGCAGTGAAAATACTTTCCTTTGCCTCCATCAGCTTTAGTCTTCCTTTTCTGTTTAGCTATTTTCTTGGAAGGATCAGGAATCTGAGGTTTCTTTTTCTTATTGCCCTTCTTCTTGTTGGACTTTCCAGCAGAAGAAGATGCAACCAAAGCTACCTCTTTTCCTTTATTGCCTGGCATATTCTTTTGGGCAATAACCAGCATGTTGAGTAAACCAGCTAAGGTGCATTCCTGTTTAGTCATATGGAAATTTGTCACAAATTTCCCAAAAGTCTCAGGAAGGGATTGAAGGATCAAATCCGTCTATAGTTGGAAATCCATGTTGAAGTCAAGATGTTCCAACTGCTCAATCAGCCGAATCATCTTGTGGACATGATCCCCAACATTCTGTCCCTCAGACATCCTCATACGGAATAGCTGTCTAGATATCTCATACCTAGCATTCCTGCTGTGCTCACCATACAACTCTTGTAGGTGAAGGAGGATCTCACTCGCACTTTGCATGTTCTCATGTTGCTTCTGTAACTCATTACTCATGGAAGCTAGCATGCAACACTTAGCTCTCATATCATACTCCTTCCACTTGTCCAAAGTTTCATGTTCCTCTTGTGTGGCCTCTGGAGGTAAGGGACCAGGAACATTTGAATCTAGAACATATCCTATATGTTCAAGGTTCAGGACAAGTTTCAAATTTCTTAGCCAATCGCATGATTAGGTCCTGTCAACCTATTGTGATCAAGTATGCTTGCAAGGATATTGGATGGTGGTGGTTGTTTTGTGCTCATTTTTATCGTAAAATTAATCGCAAAAATAACCAGATTAATTAGTAAATGTATCATGTAATTAACCAAAATGATTATGGTCTTTTAATCAAATTGGTCCTCCCACTAACTTAGCGAATCCTACACTTCCAAAGTAGAAAACGGAAATCCTAGTTGGATGGATTTCTAGTGGGTGATTGAATTCTTATAATTCTATTGATCATCCTCAGGTACATCCATTATTGGAATTATAATAAACTATAAGTGAGCAACTCCTTGCCCATCACATCTCTTGTGAGGTTCAATCCTTTGCCTAGCCCCTAATGCTCAAAATCTCATGTACATCCATTATTGACTTATCTTGCATTAGTTAAGTTGATCCCATTGAGCCAGTAATTATGCAAATAATTTTAATGTCCTCAGGTACATCCAATATTGGCCACTAAACCATTTACATATTTACAACATCTCATGCTTAACAATTATTCTTAAGAAAATCTCTTAAATTAATTGCATCTTATGCAACTATTTAAAATTTCATAAAATAATTGCCCCAATGGAGGGCCCATGTTATAATTACTTTAATTATAGCATTTCCAACTTAATCATTTGTTTGGAAGATTTTATGGTCATTCTAATTACTATTAAGGTCTCACTTTGCACATTATCCAATTAGCATGCATATATCATATAATAGCATACATTCCCATACATCTCATGCATTCATGGATAAGCAATAAATATGGTGTGATCATGGACTTTCTAAGGGATTCAATTCTGAGCTACCAAGAATTGAATCAGGGCATTCCTAGGTGCATTTCATTCATTCACTCATTTTACAAGAGTTGCTGAAGGAGTACATAATCAATACTTGATCTTGAATTCCTCCCACTAGTCCCACCAATGCTCTTGACCTCCTTGAACTTCTTGCAATCCAATATTACATGGTAATCCTTGGCATACCAAGGCGAATTTACAAGAACTTAAATAAATGAAATTACAACCCAAAAATTATTACAAACTTAATAATACATGCCCAAAATAAATTAAAATAAATTAATTAATTTACAATCCCAAAGAAACATAAAAGAAATAAATCCAGTCACATTGGTCTTTTATAGTCCATGATCATCCATCATGCATATCACTATTTAACAATTAAATAAAACATACATACTTAAATTAAATTGAATATCTCATATTCAACTTAAAAATCCAGATTTTAATATGATTCAAATAAATTTAAAAATTCAGATTTGTATCTCATTCAAACAAATTTAAAAATTCAAATTTGAATCACATTCAAACAACTTTAAAAATTCAGATTTGAATCACATTCAAACATTTTTTAAAAAATCAGATTTGAATCACATTCAAACATTTTTTTAAAAAAATCAGATCTGAATTTTATTCAATCAATTTTAAAAAATCAGATTTAAATATGATTCAAACAACTTTAAAAATTCAGATTTGAATCACATTTAAACAATTTTTAAAATTCTGATTTGAATCATAATTTAATTGTGTGATTAAAATTCTAATTAAACAATTTAATTAGACATAGGATGAGCTTTTAGATCATACAACAATTGTAAATTAAAAAGCAAACCTTGCACCACCTTGAAGAACCTTTGTTGCCGCCACCAATGGTGGCTTCACCATGTGTGCCGCCACACATCCATTGCAACCAGCAATGGATCAATCATCTCATGATCAAATCATAAAATTAAATCATATAATCAACAATCTAAATGGAAAATATAGTGGCTCTAATACCAATTGAAGGAACGAAAGCGTGAAAAACACAAGTTTATACCATTGAATTCAAAAATTTTCACCTAGGGTCACATGCATCATGCAAGATTTATTTTTATCTATTTGATTTCAATGATAAACAACATATTAAAACTCTTTTAATATGTTTTTGGATCTGTATTTGCCATTTAAGATTTTAAAATTAATCAAATTAATTTTAGAACCCTAGATTAAATCAAGAACGATTACACTAACCTCTTGATGCAATCGCAGTGTCTGCGCCTTTGAGATTCGTCTTCAGGACACCAGATGTTGTCCCTCTAGCTTGTCCACACCAAGAACACCTATGGCAGCCCTTGAACAGCTTCTAAAGCTTTTTCTATTAATTAGAAATTCAAGTTCTGCCTTTTAAGAGATTAGAGATGTAAACAGGACACTAGAAATAATTTCTAGTGTTCTTAATTCAAGAGATTGATGGCTAATCTCTTTGAATTGATGAGAGATGAAGAAGAATAGATGAAAAGCCTCAAAGTGGCATGATAAAGGAGAGGAGTGGCTGCTGGTTATTTTTCTTTTCATAACAACACTTAAATAGCTAGGTTAACATATTAAACCCTTGCCATATGTCACCCTTTGATTAGCTCTAGGTTTAAGTGACCCAATCACATTGTGCCAAGTGTCAAACCTATATTTAATCTTGATTTTAATCATCTTACATGATTAAAAAACATTTGGCGAGCTTATGTATAATCCCATATGTCACCATATCATGGTATCACGTGTCACACTGTGAAATAACCAAAATGCCCCTGTGTCTTAATTTTGAGTTCTTAACCCAAAATAATTATTTTTCTTCTTCTAATTAATTTATATCAAATATAAATTAATTAATTAATTAATCTCTATTAATTAATTTCTCATTAATTAAATTCATATTTAAACACTTTAAATATAAATTTAATTTATACTACACATCCAATAATCTAGATTTGGTTTCAAGTCATGCTAGGGACTTTGCAATTTAATTGTAAACCAAACATATTTAATTAATCAATTAAACTCTTTAATTAATTAATTAAATCATATTTAAATAGGTGATAACTTGTGTATGTGTGTGACTTACTAGGCTCATCACTAATTGACAATGAGACATGATATCAACTCTTAATATCATCAGAACTCTTTCTTACCATAAATGATTTCTCTAAATCATTTTATGACCCTCATAGACCATGGTTAACACCTAGCATAGCATGCCATGGCCACCCAATTAGTAAAAAGGTTTACCTTGAATGAACCTATAATCATATTGTTATTAGTATGCCCTAGAGCATATCATTTAATATGTATCTTGTACATATTTTTATTAATAAAAGACATTTCCACTTTTCCATTTACATAATATATTTAAGTGTAATAGAAAAGGTCCATTGATATTTTGTTAGAAATATTATTCTTAAGTTGTTAAGAATATGAGTGACAATATTTCTAGCACAAAGTATCATAAATAGGTTCACAATCGAGGATACTTCATAATAAGGACATGACTTATCCAGAAAGATTGTATTCATTTTTGTTATCAAGTTATTTATATGAGATATAAATAAGATGGAATGGTGAGTCTCATGCCATATGACAAACATGATAGGCACTTATAAATGATAAGTAGGTCGAACCAGTGACACTTATGACAAGAACATGGAGTTTACTCTTGTCAATGTTTTGTCATAAATCATATCAGTGCATATAATCTTTAGACCTGAGATAGCACAGTTATCTTGTATATAGGTAGTTTGAGTTTGATACTGCTTTCATACTTGTACTATGTATGGGTATATGGGCATGTGTTGGCTCCTACTAGTTATATATGGAGGTAGGTGTTGATCAAGCTGGAGTCATGGTTTATGTCAAACTCCATTTGCTATGAATATTATGTTCTCTTTTAATTCCAGTTCTTGATTAAAAAGATTTTCTGATCAGAAACTCTTTTCTGAATAAATCTATCTGTCCTGGCCAGGAACTTGAAACATCAAGAATAATTAAATGAACATAGGATTTTATCTCTATTTACTTAGAGGAACAGATTCCATCTTGATCAACACCTACCTCCATATATAACTAGTAGGAGCCAACACATACCCATATACCCATACATAGTACAAGTATGAAAGCAGTATCAAACTCAAACTACCTATATATAAGATAACTGTGCTATCTCAGGTCTAAATATTATATGCACTGATAAGATTTATGATAAAACATTGACAAGAGTAAACTCCATGTGCTTGTCATAAGTGTCACTGGTTCGGCCTACTTATCATTTATAAGTGCCTATCATGTTTGTCATATGGCATGAGACTCACCATTCCATCTTATTTATATCTCATATAAATAACTTGGTAACAAACATGAATACAATCTTTCTGGATAAGTCATGTCCTTATTATGAAGTATCCTCGATTGTGAACCTATTTATGATACTTTGTGCTAGAAATATTGTCACTCATATTCTTAACAACTTAAGAATAATATTTCTAACAAAATATCAATGGGCCTTTTCTATTACACATAAATATATTATGTAAACGAAAAAGTGAAAATGCCTTTTATTAATAAAAATATGTACAAGATACATACTAAATGATATGCTCTAAGGCATACTACTAACAATCTCCCACTAGCACTAGAGCCATTCATTACAATATCTTAGACCTATCTTCTCAAGATGTCAATCTAACTGAGTCTGTGACATAGGCTTAATGAATGGATCAGCTGAATTTTCAGCTAATGCTATTTTCTGCATGGCTATATCGCCTTGCCCAACTATATCTCTGATAATGTGGTAGTGCCTTTCTATGTGTTTGGATTTTGGGTGAGACCTTAGTTCCTTAGCCTGTATGACTGCTCCATTGTTGTCATAGTGTAGTGGAACTACTGACTCAATGGAAGGAACTACTGTAAGTTTTGTCACGAACTTCTTTATCCAAATGACTTCCTTTGCAAAGATCGATGCAAAGAATATACTCAGCCTCTGTAGTGGAATCTACAGTCGTGCTCTGTTTGGAACTCTTCCAACTGACTACACCTCCATTACAAATAAACACATATCCAGAGGTAGACTTTCTATCATCGATATCTGATTGGAAATTAGAATCAGTATAACCATCCAATTGCAAGTCTCCACCTCCATAAATCAAGAATAAATCCTTAGTTCTTCTCAAGTACTTAAGGATATTCTTGACAGCTATCCAGTGTTCCAAACCTGGATTGGATTGATACCTGCTAGTCATACTAACAGCATATGCGATATCTGGCCTAGTACACAACATTTCATACATTAAACTTCCAATAGCCGAAGCATATGGAATCCTGGCCATTTTATCTCTTTCTTCAGATGTCTTTGGAGACATCTCTTTAGAAAGGTGGATACCATGTTTCACTGGTAACAATCCTCTCTTGGAATCAAGCATGTTAAACCTCTTTAACACCTTTTCTAAGTATAGACTTTGAGATAAACCAATTATTCTTTTCGCTCTATCTCTATAGATGTGAATCCTAAGAATATAGGTTGCCTCCCCTAAGTCTTTCATGGAGAATGTATTTGACAATCATACCTTTATAGTTGTCAACATACCTGTGTCATTACCCATCAAGAGTATGTCACCCACATATAAGATAAGGAAAGTGATAGCACTATCACTAACCTTCTTATTTACACATGGTTCATCCTCATTTTTTATAAAACCAAAGGATTTAATGGCTTCATCAAAACGGATGTTCCAACTCCTCGAAGCTTGTTTCAACCCATAAATGGATCGCTTTAGCTTGCATACCTTGGAACCATCTTTGGATTCAAATCCCCTAGGTTGTTCCATGAAAATGTTTTCTTCAATGTATCCATTGAGAAAAGCTGTTTTGACATCCATTTGCCAAATCTCATAATCATAGTATGCAGCTATTGCTAATAAAATCCTAATTGATTTAAGCATGGCAAAAGGCGAAAAAGTCTCCTCATAGTCGATTCCTTGCCTTTGGCGAAACCCTTTCGCTACTAGCCTTGCCTTATAGGTCTCTACCTTTCCATCAGAACCAATTTTCTTCTTGAAAACCCATTTGTTCCCTATAGGTACAATACCTTCAGGTGGGTCAACAAGATCCCAAACTTGATTCTTATACATGGAATCAATCTCGGATTCATAGCATCAATCCATTTTGAAGAGTCTATATCTGATATAACTTCTTCATAGGTAAGTGGATCATCTCCATGATCTACTTCTTCATGAGTAGACAACTCTTATTCTTCTTCATGAAGAAAACCATATCTCACTGGTGGGTGAGATACCCTGGTTATTCTACGAGGAACAGCTATAGATGTTTCATAAACGGGTATAGGTTGACTAGATGGATCTATATCCATCTGATCTGTTGGTTGGTCAGAATTCTCTAATTCTAACTCTATTTGCCTTCCTTTGCCTCCTTCTTGAACAAACTGTTGTTCAAGAAATGTGGCATCTCTACTTATCACAACCTTTTGTGAAGTAGGCAAATAAAATTAATATCCAAAACTATCTTTTGGATATCCAACAAATCGACCTTTTTCTGATCTGGTCTCTAATTTATCAGTGTTCAGCTTTTTGATATAAGCTGGACAACCCCAAATCTTAACATGCTTAAGACTTGGTTTTCTTCCATGCCATATCTCATAAGGTGTGGAAGAAACTGATTTTGATGGAATCCTATTTAGAATATACAAAGCTGATTCTAATGCAAATTCCCAAAAGAAGATTGGCATATCAGTATAGTTCATCATACTACGTACCATATCCAATAGGGTACGATTTCTCCTTTCAGTTATTTCTTTTGAATTTTTCAATTGAAATAAATTATGATTATTTGTATGTTATTGTTTTAAATTGTGTTTGTGCACAATAGTTATTTCTTTTGAATTTTTCAATTGAAATAAATTATGATTATTTGTATGTTATTATTTTAAATTATGTTTGTGCACAATAATTTTGACTTCTCATTTTCTACTTAAAAATTTAATTGAACATTATAGTTTTAAATTATGTTCGTGCACAATACTTTTATATTCACTGCTATTACTAGCAAATTTATTTGGAGAAATGAGTTATGAATAATTTTTTATTGTTTTGGTTTTGGGATTATTATTTGGAAATTATTGTGTTGCTTACTTTGTAAATGAAAATTTTGAGATAAATTGTGTTTAGTGGTATCAGGGCAAAGTTGGGACGGCGATACGTAACACCTACGATTCCTAGAAACTCTCACGCGTGAACCCAGGAGCTTGCAGGAATGGCGATACGTAACGCTTGCAAGTGCTCTGATAAGTACACTATATTCCTCCCTCTTTGACTTATCAGTCTGAGGTGAGTGTGGATAAGTACTCATTATTTAGCTACCTTCCTCCCTCATTGATTTTGATTATTGGGGTGAGTGTGTCTTGTCGTGGTGTACAACACGGCATGTGTGGAAAAAATTGTGTCATGGCCCAAATTGTGTTATTGACTTGCAAAACTATATTATTCAATTATTTAATTAAATTGTGTTATCGATTGGCAACACTATATTCTTCAGTTATTTGATCAAATTGTGTTATTGTTTGGCAAAACTGTGTTACTCAGTTATTTGATCAAATTTGTGTTATGTGAACTTTGTAAATTGTGAAATGGAATTGTGAATCATTTGATTTGTGAATTGTCAATAAAATATTTATATATCGCATTTCAAATTGTTATTGTGCACCACTGAGTAAATTTTACTCAGCGATAGCTTTTCATTGCTGTCGCAGGTAAACAGACTGACAGGGCAGCAGACTAGGCTGCTAGTGCTTTAGTGAGAGATCATCGGGTATATTGAGTATACCATATTTTGCATTTTGTATTGTAATGTATGATCACAGTATGTATATAGTGTTCTTGGTTTTGAGCAGTTGTAAATTAAATTGTACATTGAAGTTGTAAAATAAATTGTAAATTATTTTGGGCTTGTAAAATTTGTACTATATTTCTTTTATCTCAGCCTTTGGAAATATTGAAAAATTATTATGATTTTGAGTTGAGAAACATATTATGTTGGTTAAATGTTGGAGTTTGAGATTGAGAAATATATTTGAAGTGCTTTTTACAGGTTTTTGAAGAACTGTTTTATTCAAAATACAAATTGCACTCCGTCAAAATTTTTTTACAAAAATTACTAATAATTCAAATGTGTTAGCTATTTCACTTCAGTTCAGAAAAGTTTTTAAGACCTGTAAATAGTGCTCACCACTGTAAAAAGAAGTAAGAAAAGTTTAAAATCCCTTGTAGTATATTTAATGGGTTATCAGTAGACGAAGTTGGTAATTCATTAGGTATACTACGGGATCATGTCATGCCTTACAGAGGGGTAGGGTGTGCCAATTTCGAAATTTAAATTTCTTACATTTCATTGGAAATTTAGACCATAAGTCATCTCTGAGGGTGAATTGACCAATTTGCCCCTCGCTGGTTTGATCCGGCTTACCAATAATTCTGTATTTCTTTCTAAACCCTGATCTAATTATTTAACCTACTTCTCAACTCTTTTCTGTGGTTTTCTCATTTCCACTAGCTTACACAATAATTCTTAGGACTGCAGTGTCACAATGCCCCGTATGAAATTAGGGTTACAATTGACCTCGCAGTTACTTCCTGGTACGGTCACCCATCGCTGTGACCCCCAGCTCATTTAACCTTTTATGTTCTATTTTTCTTATCTGTATTTTACCTTCTGGTAATCTCTATTAATTTTTTTTCAAGGCTTTTCTAGGTGACTCAAATATGGTTCTAATCCTCTTAATTGTCCGAACCGACACCAGTCACTAAAACAGTAAAATATAATGGACTATGCATGTAGGGGTGTTACCATTCTCCCCTCCCCCCCTCCCCCTTAATATAAATTTCGTCTTAAAATTTTACTTGGTATTATTCTTTGAATAGTTGTGGATGCTGCTTCCTCATATCCTCCTCTCGTTCTCAAGTAGCTTCCTGGCCTAAATGATAGTTCCACAGCACTTTCACTAATGGTATCTGCTTGTTCTTTAGCTACTTCACCTCATATGCCAGAATCTCAATAGGCTCTTCCTCATATTAGAGGTCTGGATTTACCTCAATCTCTTCAATTGATAGAACATGAGATGGGTTGAATTGATACCTCCTTAACATGGATACATGGAAGACATTTTGTATCCTTCTTAGCTCTGGAGGTAATGCCAATCGATATGCCAGAGGACCCACTCTTTCCAGAACTTCATACGGTCTAATGAAACGAGGACTTAGTTTCCCCTTTCTGCCAAATCTCATAATCCTCTTCCAAGGGGACACCTTGAGGAATACCTTATCACCCACTGTGTACTCAATGTTTCTCCTCTTCAAATCAATATAGGACTTTTACCGATTTGATGCAGCCTTGAGTTGATCTCTGATAAGCTTAATCTTCTCCTCTGTTTGCTAAATAATATCTAGGCCAATCAATCTTCTTTCCCCCAATTCACCCCAACACAAAGGAGTTCTGCACTTCCTGCCATATAAAGCTTCATATGGAGGCATCCCAATGCTTGATTGGTAGCTGTTGTTGTAAGCAAACGCAATCAAAGGCAAGTGTGTATCCCAAATACCTTCAAATTCAATCACACAAGCCCGTAACATATCCTCCAAGATCTGAATTACCCGCTCAGACTGGCCATCTGTCTGTGGGTGGAATGTCATACTGAAGTTCAATCTAGTTCCTAGGGCTTTCTGCAAACTACCCCAGAATCTAAAAGTGAACCTTGGATCTCTGTCTGACACAATTGACACTAGCACCCAATGTAGTCTCACAATCTCATTAATGTACAGTTTAGCTAATCTGTCCAGACTGTAATCCATCCTCACTGGTAGAAAGTGAGCAGACTTAGTCAATCTGTCCACTATGACCCACACTACATCATGATTCTTTTGGGTCCTTAGAAGTCCCATCACAAAATCAATAGTTATCCTTTCCCATTTCCACTTAGGCATTGGTAATGGATGTAGCAACCCAGCTGGCACTTGATGCTCTGCATTCACTTGCTGACAAGTTAGGCATTGGATACAAACTCTGCTATCTCTTTCTTCATCCCATTCCTCCAATAATGCTCTTTTAAGGTTCTATACATCTTGGTCCCACCAGGGTGCATAGCAAAAGGAGACTCATGTGCTTCCTTCACAATGAGTTGTCGCAATTCTACATCATTAGGAATGCACATTCTGCCCTAGTGTAGCAGTAGGCCATCATTATTTACTGTAAATCCAGGCTTCTTGCCATCCCGAGATTCATCCATCAATTTCTAATGCTTTCCATCATTTTGTACAACCATCTTTATCTGATCAATCAACACTGGCTGTATATGCCATGCAGTTACCATCTATCCCTCATCATCTATCTCCAAACTAGCTCATGTACCATGGACAAAGGAGAAACTTTCAAGCTAGCCATAGTCTTGCGACTTAAGGCATCAGCTACTACATTAGCTTTTTCTGGCTGGTAGTCTATCAGACAATCATAGTCTTTAATCAATTCTAGCCATCTTCTCTGCCTCAAATTTAGCTCTTTCTGTGTACCCAAATACTTCAAGCTCTTGTGATCTGTGTAGATATAACACTTTTCCCCGTACAAATAATGTCTCCAGATCTTCAGAGTAAATACAATGGCAGCAAGCTCCAAGTCATGTGTAGGGTAGTTTCTCTCATGTGGTTTTAGCTGGCGTGATGCATAAGCAATGACATTTCGATCTTGCATCAGTACACAGCCTAACCCATTATGAGAAGCATCACTATAAATAGTGTATTCTTTACTCGGTGTAGGTAAAGTAAGGACTGAAGCTTCAGTCAGACATCTTTTTAATTCATCAAAACTTTGCTGACATTTATTAGTCCACTGAAATTTTACATCTTTCCGAAGTAGCTTAGTCAGTGGAGATGCCAACATAGAAAATCCCTTTACAAACTAATGGTAGTATCCAGCTAAACCTAGAAAACTATGGACTTTAGTAACATTCCTGGGTGGCTTCCAATTAAGGATAGCTTCTACCTTGCCGAGATCTACCTTAATCCCTTCAACTGACACAATGTGCCCTAAGAAAGAAATCTCTTTCAGCCAAAATTCAAATTTCGACAATTTGGTATACAGTTGTTTCTCTCTTAAGGTCTGCAGTACAATCCTCAGGTGCCTATCATGCTCCTCTGCATTCCTCAAATATAACAAAATATCATCAATAAACACAACCACAAATTGGTTGAGGTATGGTCTAAAGGTAGTGTTCATTAGATCCATAAAAGCAGCTGGAGTATTAGTTAACCCGAATGGCATAACCAGAAATTCATCATTGCCATATCAAGTTCTAAAAGCAATTTTGAGGATACTCTGCTCTTGCACCCTCAACTAATAATAGCCCGATCTTAAGTCAATTTTGGAGAACACAGCTGCACCCTTTAATTCGTCAAACAGGTCATCTATGTAGGGCAATGGATATTTGTTCTTTATTGTCGCCTTATTCAACTGCCTGTAGTCAATACACAAATGGAGAGTGCCATCTTTTTTCTTAACAAACAACATTGGTGCTTCCTAAGGTGACACACTAGGGTGAATAAAGCCCTTGTCAAGCAATTCTTGCAACTACACCTTCAACTCCTTTAATTCAGCAGATGCCATTCTATAAGGTGTAATGGAGATTGGGTCCACACTAGGCATAACATCTATTTCAAATTGCACCTCCCTTTCCGAAGATAATCCTGGCAACTCATCATGAAACACATCCGAAAATCACATACTGTAGGGATGTCTTTTAATGCTGGACTCCCCACTTGGGTGTCTACCACATGTGCCAAATAAGCTTCACACCCCTTTCTGATCATTTTTCTAGCTAGTGCAGTTAAAATGATGTTTGATGACAATAACTGCCTCTCCCCATGTATTACCACATCACCATACTGAGGGAGATCAAAAGTGACTGTCTTCAGTCTACAATCAATCATTGCATGATGCCTGGCTAACCAATCTACGCCTAAGATGATATCATAATATCTAAAGGGCATTTTTATTAAGTCGGATAAAAAGGTGTGTCCTTGGATAACCAAAAGACAATCTTTATACATTTGGTTGACCCTAACCTCTTGTCCTAGCGGACTAGTTACTAGCATCTCAAAATCCATTTTTACACAAGGAACAACAAGATAACCAACGATGCTAGCACTAACATAAGAGTGGGTGGAACCTGGATCAAACAATACAAACACATCTTGATCAAAAGTTGAGAAGGTATCAGCCACAATATCAAATGTCTCAGCGTCTTCTCTCTGTCTCATCATGTAGACTCTGGCTAGAGCACTGCCTTGCTCTGACTGATTCACTATGCCCTGACTGCCTGAAGTACTACCCCTACCTCTGCCTCTGCCTCTGCTAGCTAGTTGTGAACCTCTAGTGGCAAAACTCTGAACAGATCCCTCGACTGTGGTAATGGGTGGCCCAGATCTGCGGTGACTGGTGCAATCCTTAGCGAAGTGTCCCATGCCCCCGCAGTTATAACAGGCTCTCATGGCCTTGTAGCATATTCCACCATGATTTCTACTGCATGTTTCACATGGACGGGGAGGGAAGGAACTTATGGTCGTCTGTTGACAAGATCAAGGGGGTCTCCGTCCCGAGAATCTTTCCCTACCAGACTTTTTACCACTATTTTGTTCCCTGAAGTTCTTTCTCTTTCCAGTATTGCCATTGGAACTCTGATCCACTAACTTCCCACTTTTCTCTTTTTCTGTCTTCTCTATTTTCTCTTTCTCTGGTGCCCCTTCTACTTTAATCCTTTCTAACTCAAGTGCTTGAGATATAAGTTCAGAGAAATTTTCATGCTGAAATCTAACTACTTGCATTCTCAAACTAGGCTTCAAGCTGGTCTCAAACCATTTGCATCTTTATCTGGTTGTAGAAAGTTGATTCCTTGCATAATGGCTTAAATGGGAGAACTCCTTTCCATACTCAGCCACTGTTCTGCCCCCCTGTTTCAGACTTAATAACTCTTGCAGCTTCATATCCATATAAGCATCTGGGACATATTTATGTCTGAACTCTCTGAGGAAGTCATCCCATGTCAGTACTGGGGGTTCCACCAGACTGTGGGGGATGGTTTTCCACTAATCACATGCATCCCCCTATAGAAGTGAAACTGAGTACTCAAATTTTAGCTCATCTGTGCAGTGCAGCTTCTTGAAAACTCTTTCCATTCTTTCTAACCACTGCTCTGCTTCTAACGGATCCACTATCCCCTTGAATTCAGTAGCCCCATATTTAATCAACTTATCATACTACTTGGCTGGAGGCTGTGATTGCACTACAGGTGCCTAAAGTGGGGCTTGGGTAGGCATGCTTCCTGCCATTTGTTAGAATAACACAGCCATCTGCTAGGCAAATTGAGCAGGAAATTGTGGCATTGGAGGAGCTAGAGTGGCGAACCCACTCACATTCTGAAGTGCTGGGGCTTTCCTTTGTGCCTCAGCCTCTACTGATTGTTCTACAGAATGATCCCCTTCTTCCATAGTCTATTAGAGGGTATTCTATCTCCTGTACAAATAACACAGAGAGATTTCCCTCCGTTAGTTCATATTTATAATGTAATACACTATATGTATCAAATAATGACATTGAGTAGTTGTACTTATCACAAAGAAAATGCAAATTCACAGGTCAAAGCATACTTTAAAAACTTGCTTTGATACCACTAAAATATGTCACACCTTACCCATTCGTAAGGCATAATATGATCCTGTAGTATACTTAATGAATTACCGAACTTCACTTACCGATAACCTATTAAATACACTACAAGGGATTTTCAACAAATTTTTATTCCCTTTTAAAGTGGTGAGCAATTTTGACAGGTATTAAAAACCTTTAATAGAAGTTAAAACATATATCAAATATTTAACCAATTTAAAGTTTTCAAAATTTTACAAAAATTTCGGCAAATTGCCGTCTATAATTGAGAAAAAACTAGTTCTTCAAAACCTGTGAAAACACTCCTAATAAATTTTCAATCTCAACTCCAACTCCAATATAGTTCAACACAACTCAAATCAATTTCACAATCTCAATCAACTAATTATTTGACAAGTACAAATAGAAACTTACATAATTCATTAAATAAGAATAACAGTTTTACAGTACAAAGATTTATACAGATCAAAAATAAATTTCTAAAATTATTTATACAACTGCTCATGTCAAAAGTATATTCATATAATTACATACACATTAAAAATAAATTTACAAGGGTTATAATTTATATACCCGATGAAGATCCAAAATACTGGTCATTTCAACTCACAAGCAGCCTACTCTGCTGCTTTATCTACGTCTTTACCTGCGACAGCAATAAGTAGTTATCGCTAAGCCAAAGACTTAGTGGTGCACAACATAAAGAAAAATGATAATTTAAACAATAAATAAATCACAATTAAATCAATTGATGTGTTGATTCATAAAATCATGCTCAATTTCAAAACGCAGAAAATTTTTGAAAGAAATCCAATTTCATTTCACAATTCACCAAATAATGATTTTAACAAATCACATAGCTTTATCATGACATCAATGTTCAATTCATCCCAATAGCCTAAGGCTAATAAGGAATACCGTAGCTAGCTAGCAAAATATATGAGTACTCATTCTATTCGTCCTTATTCTATTTGTCCTCAACTGGCGCACACCTCAACACTTCAGCCAGATAGAGAATTCAAAACCAATTCATCCCACTAGGCAAGGTAGTGAGGAATTCAATCACATAATCATGATTGTCGTGGTTCAAACTATTTTACAATTTCCAAGTATCAAAGCATTCATTAATTTTGCATATAAATGAATTTATCAACACTTAATCAAATTAAAATGTCAATTAAAATTCAACAAGCATTTAGTTATTGTGCACAAACCTTGTATGAGTCGCCTCTAGGCCTGGACTCACTTTTCCTTATCGTCCTTCCCAGTCTCTTTTTCAACTGAAACACATAATTTATAGTATTTCAGCATCATATCTCACAATTAATCTAACAATTAATGTCATACCTACTTATTTGTACTCCTAAATTTGCTTAAAATAGAATTCTTTGAATTATGCATTTTGGGGTTACTATTTATTACACTATTCAAGTCAAAATGTTAACTTTTTTCATGCTTAATAGGTATGTTAATCCTATATGCACTCACATCCCACATTTTGGGTATTAAATTTGTTGGTATTAGTTGCCATTTCAATTTCTAAGCTCCCTAAGAGAAATTGTAAATTTTCAGTTTTGGGTCACTGTTTCTACTATTCCATTGGTCTAGTTACAGTGGGAATTTGGCTAAGTGTCATTCATTAAAGTTATTCCTTATTATGTCTAGTTTATTTCCATTTTTGAATCACTCCATTTGGAGTTTTTTAGCTCAAGTTATGCCTATTTTTCTAAGGCTGGCCGGATTAGTAATAACCCAGAATTTCTGGGCAATTTTTGGTTCTGGCAGTTTTGAACAACCAAATTTGGGAGACAAATTGACTTAGTTATGGGCAAAATTTGGGTTTTTGTTCTTCATGAAAGTTGTAGTACTATGTCATATCTTTCTAATGGTTCAATAACAGGTCATTTGGAAGTCTCTACACCAAGTTATGGCCAAATGAATAAACACTGTTCATTTGGTCATTTCTGTACAATGGCAGTGTACCTAAACCGGGTTTGACCTAATTTTTCACTAACTTAAAGTCATTTTCAGGGCAGTGTTTCTATATAAAAATTGTGGTATTATGTGTCTACTTTCATCTCCAACTAGCCTCACACCAATTGGAGTAGCAGAATTGCAGTTTTGGTCCTCTAAATCGACCATGGTTAGGCTGTCCAGAATTGGACCCTTACCAATCCAAATTCAATTTCACTTCTCACCATTCCAACACACTCTAATTGGTCCCAATTGACCAAATTGAGTCTCAATTAAATCAAATTGCTTCAATTTCAAAAACCCCTAAAATTTTCCCTAATTTTCAATGGCCAAGAACCCTAATTTCTCTAAATTGCACAATTGATGAAACTAATGTGTATAATCACTCCTATACACTTATTTAAGCTCATCTATACCTTTAATTTCATCAAATCCATCAAACCCTAATTACTTATGTGTTGGCTGAATTTCTCTCTAGGTCCCTAACATGTTGTTTTTGTTTCATTTTCCTCAATTTCTAAGTTAATTCAAGTGTACATGCATGAATATAAAGAGAAATTTAATGATTTTAACTAACCTCTTTGTGTAGCTTTTCTAGCTCCTTAATTCCTCAAATTTTCCTTCTCCTTCCTCCTTCAATCTTCTTCTTAAGAGTCAATTTGAGGTTTTCTATAATTTTTATGAAGGATTTTGGATATTATTTTGGGTTTAGTGAAGCTTTAGAATGGGTGTGTTAATGGAGGTTTGAGAGAAAGTTGTGAGAGAGAAGAGAGGGGTGGAAGACGGCAAGAAGAAGAAATGAACTTTAATCAATTTTTTTTTCTTTTGTCTTATAAGGCTAAATTATCCCCAAAATTTCCAATAATAAAAATTAGAATTTTATTACATCTTGCTTATGTCACTTAATGAGGTCATAATTCATTTAAATGTTATTTCTTTTCTTTTCTTTTTCTTCCATAACCTCTTCAATTTAAATCTATATTTTGAAATTTTAATTTCTTACATTTTATTGGACATTTAGGCCATAGGTCACCCCTGAGAGTGAATTGACCAATTTGCCCCTCGCCGTTCTAATCCGGTTTAACAATAATTCTATATTTCTTTCTGAACCCTGATCTAATTATTTGACCTACTTCTCAACTCTTTTATATGGTTTTCTCATTTCCACTAGCTTCACAATAATTCTTAGGACTGTGGTGTCACAATGCCCCATACGAAATTAGGGTTATAATTGACCTCGCAGTTACTTCCCGGTACAGTCACCCATTGCTGTGATCCCCGGCTTATTTAACCTTTTATGTTCTATTTTTCTTATATGTATTTTACCTTCTGGTAATCACTATTAATTTTTATTCAGGGCTTTTCTATGTGGCTCAAATATGGTTCTAATCCTCTTAATTTTCCGGACCAACACCAGTCGCCAGAACAGTAAAATATACAGCACTATGCTTGCAGGGGTGTTACAGAAAGTCTAGTACTCATAGCCATATGCTACTGACTGTGTCTTCATAGCTTCTTTAGTTATCTCTGAAGGGTAAGACATAAGAAAAGGAGTGAGGTGGCTAGTCTTAATAAGTAGAGAAACTATAGGAAAATAAAATAATTTAAGAAAACAATGAAGTTTCAAGCATGTGATATACACAATAGAAATTAATTTCTACATCGCACGTAAATGACACACATAAGCAATTATGTCACTAATGATCCCCTTATATCTATACTTATCATATATATGGAATCAAGTGCATTGATTTAGGCTATGATCGGACTTCTCTTACTTTCATAACATAGGTGGATATTGGAGAAATAGAATTACCTCCCTTAGACATCCCATTATGTTACTATGCCAGGGGTGTTGATAGACTACTATCGACTATCTCATAACATATCATATGGGAATCAATTGGTCATCCACAAACATTCACGCACAATGTAATTCATAATGCAATACATGCACACTATTGAAACATACTAATATATTATTGCAATGCAACATATAATTAGAAGTGTTCTCATTATGCATGAATATGAATGCAATAAAAATAGTTTTAATTAAAAAGAGCTTTAGGTGTAGTTTCTACTCACCATATGTTGCTAAACTTTGCCACATCATTTACACTTAGAAGACTTTTGAATTGCTTGATTTTATGTCCTCTATGTTCTATTTTCATGCCTACAAGGGAAAGAATTTAGAGGTTCTTAGTTTAGGACTTAAATAGGCTAAATTGGAATTGAAATTTTTAGGCAAAGCATGTTCAGTGGCCAAAGATTAGACTTTTGATTGCTGAAGAGGTCATGCACTATTCACATGACTATTCATTTGTTTAAGCAGCCAAAGATCTATGTTCGGCAGAAAAACTTAAGAATTCCCAGAATTCAATTCTCAGATCCAAAATGAACTTCCCTAACCTCCAAATGCAACATTTAGCCCTAGGTTCATTCTAGGTTTATTTTATTTTTTTAGACGGTAAATTACTAAAATTACATCTATTTAACATAAATTTGAAGGTTGTACTTAATTTCCTTGAATTTATACTAAACCTAAAACTAATTCAATAATCCTAAAACTACCCTTAAACCTTAAAATAAACCAAAAGGAGAGGGAATAGGGTCCAAAGAGGTGATCCCCTTGGAAGCTTTGAGAGTGGGAGAGAGAGAAAGGTATTCACACACATTTTAAGAGCCTATGGTTGATTCTCTTTCATATGGAAGCTGAGTTAGGGAGCTGTAGGGCTAGTGGGGAGAGGAAATAGAGGGAGAGGGAAGAAATAGGGAGAGAATTTGAGAGGAAGAGGAAGAAACCTCTAGTACCTTAGGATATTTATATATGTTCTTAAGGAATTTTGTCAGTTGAGAATGTGAACTTGGCAGTCCAAGTTCTCTTTTATCAAGGATTTACCTCTTGATCCTTCTTTTTAGACTTCCTTTCTCCCAACTAAATCTTTAGGGCTTTTTCCATCCACTGAGATTTCAAAGAATATTTTATGTTCAATGGCATATACCAATCAACCTAGGTGAGGGGTATTACACAAATAAATATTCAATTTTACTAATGAAATAATATTGATATCATGATGCATGAACGTGCATGGAATAAAATAAATCAATTTAAATATTCTTTTAAAATAATTTAAGTTGGTTTTACTCATAGATTGGTCGATCCATTAATTGTTAGTTCGGTTAGGACTCATCGCATTGCCAGTTCAACTGACCTAAATAGACACATTGACATTTCTCCAAGCACTAATTGTACACCTATTTGAAGTTAAGATAGAAATATAACTCTAGGGATTTGCTGACAAATTCAATAAAGTATCTTCTATATATAGACCTATCCCCATGTAAAGCAAACTCAACACAATGGCCTTGGGCCTACAATAATATCACAATGCCTATTTGAGGCCTACAAAACCTTATTTTAAGTATATTTGTCCAATTTCTAGTTTCAGTACCTAGCTCCTCTATCGTCTAATTAAATACATTTAGGGTTTCAAAAATTCTAAAAATTTTCCTAGAAGTTCGTTTTAATGTTCTTAAGTCTTTACAATTTATTTTACTTAATTTCATTAAGTCGTGAATGTTTTATTTAATTTAATTAATGCCTTAGGCCAAAAGCACTAAATTTGAGTTCAGCTTACCAATGTCGATTCTGGTACCTAGAATGTGTTCTGAGTGTTTGAAAATAATAGGATAAAACATAATATTGGCTACCTTCTGGCATAGTCCACTGGGCACTTTAGATTGGCTAGAAACACAATCCCACTATTGGAAGGTGTCACACTTTATCCTTACATAAGGTATGATATGATTCCATAATATATCTAATGAATTACCAAACTTCACCTACCAATAACCCATTAAGTATATTACAAGGGATTTCAAACAAATTCAATTCATTTTAAAGTGTAAAGTAATAATAATTAATTATTAAAGAGCTTTTAAATGAAGTTTATATCATAACTGTAATTTCAATTATTTTAGAATTTCTAAAATTTTACATAAATTTTGGCAGAGTTCCGACTAAAAACTGAGAAAACGGTTCTTCAAAACCTGTTAAAAACACTTCCTATATATGTATTGTCCACAACTCTATTAAATCAACACATTCCAATCTCAACAATCTCAAGGAAGAGGGAAGCAATTCATTATTTATAAAATTCAAAAAGAAAATTAAATATTGCATTATAAGAATAAACAAGTTTATTTTACAAAAATTTATATTAACCAAAATAAAGTTACAACCTTTTATACAACTGCTCAAGTCCTTTACATATATACATACAAATACATTTATATCAAAATAAATATGCAAGGGTATACCTAAAATGTATAGCCAAAATTTGTCTTAATCTGATCAACGCTGCTCACTCTATAGCTCCTTCCTTTTCCTTACCTGCAATAGCTTGAAACAGCTATCTCTGAGCAAACACTCAGTGTTGCACAACTTAAAATTTAAAACATCAAGATAAGTCATAATTTATCAAAACTAAATCAATTATAATATCAAACACACATAAAATTTCACAATATTTCTAAAACAAGAGGATCAATTAATAAAAACATATTCTTATTTCAAACATCCATAAAACATAAATTTTTTTTTGAAAACCACACAGTTTAGAACATGACACAATTATCCAATTCATCCCAATAACCAACAGCTAATAGGGAATGCAAGGGCTAGCTAGCACATATATGAGTACTCATTCAATTCATCCTCAACTGACATACACCTCAACACTTCAGCCAAAGAGGGAATATAAATCCAACTCATCCCACTAGGCAAGCTAGTGAGAAATACAAAACACATAGTCATGTCAACTATAGTTTTAAACCATTTCAAAAATTTTCTATTCCTCAATTGCATTTGTTAACTCATATTCATATCCTATTCAAAACAATTATCCAAAATGGGTTAACAATACATAATTTCACAACTAAGATTTTTCAATATCATAAAAGTCATAAAACATTCACACAACTCATTGAAAATAAAATTCAATTTGAAAAGCAAAAAGGCAATAGTTGTTGTGCACAAACCTCTTTATTTTCTTCTTACTTAATTCAACTTCTCCTTGTCCTTTGATATTCTTTCTCCATTGAAAATACACAATGGAGATATCTTAATAATTAATTTAATTACCAATAATAGCTAATTAATTAAATGCCTAAGTTACTTAAGCAAATTTCAAAGAGTTTGGATTGTGGACAAATTTATGCCCTATCTTTTGAACCCAATTTCAACTTAGTTTTAGTCATAATTCAATAAGGTGTTCTTCATGAAAATTGTACCTCTATGTCTTAGTTTTATTTTCCAATTTGAATCACTCCATTTGGATTTTTGTAACTCTAGTTATAGTCAATTAATCAAGTATTGGTCCAGTGACCAATACTGTTCCAGAACCTGGCAGATTCTGGAACCTCATTTTGTCCAGTCAATTGAACCAGATACAATCATATTTTGGCCCAATGTTCTTCATATGAGTTGTTCCCCTATGTGTCCTAGTCACACAGGTTCAAAAATATAATTTTTTAAATTATGTATGGTGAGTTATCGCAATGTAACTTACCTTCATAAACCTTGTGCATCAGGATTTCAGGTTCAAGTCAGTGTCTTACATATCACATTTGAGGTCCTTATCCTTAGAATTAGGGTGAGGTTCTTAAATTAAAGTTGTAGCGCTATTTGTTAGGTTTCCAGAACAGTTTAGTTCATTACATTCGGAGATTTCTAATGGGAGATATGATATAATTACTGTTCTGGGGTCAAGTGACTATTTAGTTCAATTTCAGAATTTGTATTACTGACTTGTCCTAACAAAATGTCCAAGTTCCATTAAGTTTTGGATTTTGGTCAAAATAGAAATTGTTGTTCTAAGTCTTATAGAAGTTTTAGCTTTGGTTTCATTGCATTTTCAGCTTTGTGGACTAAGTTATGGTATTTTTGCCAAAACTAGTTGGATGGCCATTTGTCCAGGATTTCAAGTCATTTTTTATTCTGGTCAGATTTGTTGACCTAACTTGTTCTAGTAAATTGGTTTGGGTTAGAGTCAGAATTTGGGCTCATGATCTTCATGAAAAATGTGCTCCTATGTCTAACCTTTCCAATGGTTTAAGAATCAGGTCATTCTAACTTTCTTAGAGTGAGTTATGGCCATTTGAACATTTACTGTTCATTTGGTTATTTTTCTAAGTCCAGCATTAGGTCACTCGGATTCAAGTAATTTTTAGAACAACTTAGGGTTAGTTTTTGGGCAAAGCTTCTTCATGAAAAATGTGGCTTTAGGTCTTAAGTTTCATCTGCAATTGACCTCACACTAATTGGATACTGGACTCAGAGGTCTAGAAATCCAGCAATCCCACAACCCTCACTTTCTCCATTTTAATCATCAATTCTCAATTCATAACACACTAAATGACCATAATTAAGCATTATAAACACCAATTGGTCAACATTTCACCAAAACCCTAATTCTCTTCTTCATAATTTCATGCACACATGCAATTTACATTCAAATCACCACTCCATTCATGTTCACAACATCATTTAAGCAAGATTACATGTTCAATTAAATCGAAACACTTCAAAACCCTAATATTCCATGGCTGGCCGAATTTTTTATCCCTCCATAAATGTTTGATTTTTCAATTTTTTTCATGTAATTCAACTTAATTGCCCTTAATTCCATGCCAACATACTTAGGTTAGCTAGAGGGATGACTTACCTCAATTGAAGCTCTCCCAAACTTGAATTTCCCTCCCTCTTTCTTATCTTTCTTTCTTCAAATCTTCAAATCAAGGTTTAATTTGGTATTTTCTACTAATTTAGTGGGAGGTTTTATGGAGGGAAAGTGAAGAGTTAAGCTCAAGCATAGGTGAAAATGGAGAAATGTTGGAGAGAATTTAGAGAGAGAGAGTCGGCTGGTTTATTGTGGAAGAAGATGAATTTTTCTTTTTTTATTTAGTCTCTTTTTATGTTATAATTATGTCTAATTTATATAATTTAAAATTACAAATTTAATTGTGTCATGCTTGCATCATTATGATGTCATAAATCACTTTAAAAATTGAATTTTTCTTTTCTTTTTCTCTTCTTCCCCTATACCTCTTCACTTTTAATCTATTTTTCAATGTTTTAATTTTACACACTTTAATGGACATTTAGGTCAAAAGTCACATCCAGGAGTGAATTGACCAAAATGCCCCTTATTGGGTCTGATCAATTTTTCTAATAGTGCTTGGTTACTTTTGAATTCTGATTCACTTATTTGAGCTTGTTCTCTTTTCTTTTCTAAGGTTTTCTAGTTCCTAATAGTTTTGCAATTATCCCTAGGCTTGGGGTGTCATAGGGTTCCACATGAATTTAGGGTAGCAACTGAGCTCACAGCCACTTCCCGGGTCGATCACCCATTGCTGGGACCTCGGCTCATTTAACTAATTAGGCTTTGTTTTTCTTATTTTCATTTTACCTTCATGTGATTTCTATTAATTTTTATTTATGGCTTTTCTAGATGACTTCGATATGGTTCTAAACATCCTGACTCTCCAGACAGACACTAGTTATCGAAATAGTAGAATGTATAGACTACTTGGTATGGGGATGTTATAGAAGATACCTACATGGATGTCAAAACACTTTAGTCATAATGATACAATTGTTTCTCAGATATGGTAATCAAAAGAGATCAGAAATCTTGCTAATCAATCTAGGCCATCTAATGATCATCTTTTTCATTTAGTGTCCGATCAAAATAGGGTTGCTCCCAAATTGAAGCTCTTGCCAAAGGGAGTTCATCGATGGTCTTTGATTGTCCAGGTGGCAGCTGAATTGGTTAAAAAGTAGTTAAAAATGTTGCTGCCTTCTTTCTCATGTATCTCACTAAAAACTCCATAAAATCTAGCAAGGTTGGTCCCATATTCTGAAAGCTCTCCATTCCAGGAGTAAAACACCACCAGAATCACTCTGTTTTGAGGTCGAAAACACCAAGAATGGAGTTTGGAAGTTTTAGCGGCATTTTTTTCCTCTCCTCGAGTAAGTATCAATTTTCTCATCACTAACTATTATCGTCTAGCCTCTGGGAGTTGCCTGAAGCGGTTGCTGTGTGGCATCTTATGAACCTATGAGGGTGAAAATGAAGGGCCCAAGAATAGACATCCAGGGGCATAGGGATGAACAGAGTCCCACATCAAAAGTGGAGGCGAAGTTAGTGGTGCTTATAATTGGAGGGTCTCTAACATTGGGTAGCGCTTTTGGGTGAAAGCTCAAAGGACAAATCCGTGAGGTCTTTGGGCTAAAATGGATAATACTATCCAGTGGATTGAGCCTAACATGTTGCCTCCTAGAGTCCTCGCCGCCACTAGATTACCGGAGGAGTAAGGGAGAGGGGTTGAAGTGGTGAGGAGAAAGGGGAGTAATAGGGAAAGGGTTTGCCAACCTTTTTTCAAACTCTTTTTTTCCTTTTTTTTTTTTGTCATTAATAAAATAATATTATATAATAAAATAATGTTAACTTTAGAACTATCCTATCTAATCCCTTTAATAAATTAATAAATTAAACTTACAATAATAAAGGAATATAATAAAATCTTATATTAAAAATCTAATAAATCAACATAAAAATTTTATTATTGTACTAATAACTAATTTAAACTTACCATGACTTAAAATAACGAGGAAATTTCTTTATTTTAATTGATTAAAATTTATTAAATAACATATTCTTAATAAAATAATATTTAAAGTATTTAAAAAAATTAAATTTGAAAATTTAGGGCGTTGCAAGTTTAGTCTGGTTTTGGTTCAAACTAGTTAAAGAGAGTGAATTGCCAGTTCTTGACTAAAATTGACTCGAAACATGACCCTTACTCTAACACAATTGAGTAAAAGATTATACACAATTGAGTTAAAAGTTTATTGATTTACCTCAGTTTTTAAGTGTTAATATCACTTAATATATATTTTTTTTGTCTATTTGACTTCAAGAACCTAAACTTGAGACTTCACATTTCTAGAGATGACTATAATACTACTAAAATAAAGTTCATTAATAATATCATTTAATTTAAAAAAAATATATAAATAAGTCTTTTAAAGCAAAGCTCATTAATAATATTACTTAATTAAAAAAAATGTAAATAAGTATTTTAAAGCCTTACACTCAAATAAGTATATTGCATGACAATATAAAAAAACTTTAAATAAAATATATATTTTAGAAATTTGTGAATTTTTACATATATAGTTTAAATTTTGTTAGAAATGAAAATTCAAACTAATTTAAAAGATATACTTAAAAAATTGAAATGAGTAATCAAAATGATAAATTTAAATAAATATTTGAATTATATTTTATATTTGACATTATGATCGGTTATAATAGATGAAAATGCATTGTAAAATAACTATTTATTTCTTCAAATTTTATAATTGAAAAAATTGAATAGTAAAATGTAAGTAGTTCACCCTAAAAAACTGTATAATTTTGTTTTTCTCCCCTCTTTATTGTGTTTGATTTTGTCATAATTCAACTACATGGGCTATAATGAACATTAAGGTAGGAGTTTATATAAGGCCTCAAAGTCTATATCAAGCCTAATTATTCTAAGTCTAATAAATAAACTTAATAAGGAAGCTTAAATCTAAAAATTCAAATATATAAAATCCAATTATATCTAAGGAAACCTAATAGAGAGTTCCAACTCACTTTACTTGTATAATTGAAATCAACATATCAAATGGGGAGCTTAGCTCACCCTCAACTCATAAATCAAACATAACATGATCAAAAATATATGTATGCGTGTGCACAAACACATTTAGATAATTAGAAAAAGAGCCTAGCTTGGTCTTAATATCTATAAACAATAATACATCATCAAATATCCATTAGGGCAACCTATCTCAACATTAAAATCCATATATAATCCACACATATGTATCTAATAGGGGATCTTAGCTCAACCTTAACATCCAAACATTATCCTTGTCTCATAATCTAACATAAATATCTAATATAATATCATAAATACATAGTATACTAGATTAACATATTACTATTATCTATGTAAAGTATCTAAGAGTATTCATAAATATAATACAAACCAAACAAATATAATAAGCATCCTTAAAGAAGAATGAAGGGAAACCCCAATCAATGTTAGCTTTTCCTATCATTTATCCAAAAAAAAAAAAAAGGAAAAAGTTGAATAAGAATTAGCATTTGACTCATAGAGTTTGATATTGGATACGTACATAGCCTCTATAACTAGCCTAGCTCTAGTGCAATCCTAATATGGAATCTATAGCAACCACACTTTATCAAGTATTCAAAATTCTGCACAAAGGATTTGTTTAGAACCACAAACACAACCATAATCCAATACAACGTATGGGAGCTAAACCAAACACCAACTTTATCATTCCAAATGTGTCAACGAGTTAATATCAAGATGAACTTTCTTTTGGATATCCAAATGCAAGGGGCTAGTGAGTTTTCTCAAGCACAAACATATCTTGCCCAATTCATAATCATGTACCTAAGCAATGAGATCAACTCAAGCATGGCTTATTCAATCTATATCCATATATGTTGATGTATGCACATCTAAATAATTCTCATGTAACACCCCTATGTTCGGTAGTGCGTTCTATTGTTCTAATGACCAGTGTTGTTCGGACAGCTAGAATGCCTATAACTACACTTCGATATGAGTGAGGAGACATAAAATAATGAAATACAAGAAAAGAAAATAAAAGAAAAACAAAGGAAAAATAATAGCAAAGAAGTGTAACCAAGTTAAACGAGCCGAGAACCCTAGCGATGGGTGACCGCATCGGGAAGTCACGGCGTGGACCGTTGACCAGCCCTAGACTGCGGGGAACCCTAGCAAATATTTTTAGGACTTAAATAGACACCTATTGAAATACAAATACCATTAGAAATATTAAATAAAAATTAAATAATTAGTACAAAGAAAAGTGAGAAATCAAAAAATGGATAAAACTCGGTGTTACCGAAAAATCGGGAATGCAACCCGAACAGGAGCATTGTGATCATTTGACATCCCGAGTTATCTTTTGACCTAAATGTCCATTGAAAATACATGATATTATATTTGGAAAATATCATGAAAAATTAAATTAGGGGAACCTAATGTAAATAGCCAAAAGTGGAATATAATTTGAGTAATTAGCACTTAAACATATAATATAATTAAAAATGGGTGAGTGGAGCACTATGGGGATTAAATAAACACTAAGTGGGCAGGTTACTTCCACTCACACTTCATCTTCAATCTTTCAAAACCACCATTGTCGAAATGAAACCCATCCAAACCTCTATAGCCGAAACTTGAGAGAGCTTTATAACCTCCTCCATTCCACCTCCAACCACCAAAGTTTCTTCACTAATCTTGATCCCCACCTCACAAGGAAGAAGTAGATACTAAATTTAAGGGAGTTTGGTGCAGATTTAACAAGCCTCATGAAGAGGTAAGTTGGTGTTTTTTATTATTGTTTAATTAAAGTTTGTAAGGATGTTATGGGTGTTTGATTTTTGGAGAAATTTTTGAGATTTGATGTTTAAAGGGGGAAGTGTACTTTTGGCAGCCATGGAAACTCTTTGAAGATAGTTTATTTTTACTTGTAAATGGTGGATTAAAGGATGGATTAAATGTTTATGTGTGTAGGAAATCATTTGGGTGATGTATACTTAGTATATGTGAATGTGTATTGAAATTTGAATGCTTGGAAATTAAGGGAATGTAATGCATGAAATGGCAGCCTGGTTTGGTGAACCATAAGGATGTTATTTCATGTTTGGATTATAGAATATTAATGTTGAATTGTGTTGGTTATTATGGCAGTTTGGGTATGTGTGTGATGGTGTGAAGACATGTAAAAGTGTTATGGTTAGGTGATTGAATTGTTGTAAATTGGGTTTGAAAAATTCTGTACTAAATGGTACACATTGAATGTAATTGTAAGCTACCAAAATGACCTATAATATATTGTGAATTATGTTTAGGTTATGGTACAACCAGAATTGGCTTGAATGTTGAGTTTGGTAAGTGTTAAAAGTGATCCTTGATGTGTATGAAAGAAATGCAATAAGGCAGTTTGTGTTTTGAGCCTAGAACTTTAAGTGTGTGGCTCCAATTGGTATGAGACTAATTGAAGGTGAAACTAGGCACAAAATGTGCCAACTTTCATGAAGAAAGCTTGCCAAAATTCTACTTGCAAGGTAGCTTGAAAAATGACCAAATCCGGATTAAGTGCAAATAAGGCCTGAAAATTGACCATTTAGGCAGCAGTTAGTGTTTAGGCCATAACTCACTCAAAATCGGTCCAATTGACCTGAAATTTTCACATGAATAGTTAAGACCCATATTTACAAGTCTTATGAAGACACCAAAACCCAGAAATGACCATAAGCAAGTCAAACAGCTTGCACAAGTTCGGGTCCAAAAACTGGCCAAACCAAAATTGACCTAAAATGACCTTAAGTGACCAATTTTGATGCATTTTGACCAGCAATAGTAAAATGACCATAACCTGGTCTACATAACTCAGAATGACCTGAAATTTTACCCGCGTGCAATAAGACATAGATCTACAAGTTTGTACTTTTGATCGAAACTCGAAAACTGAGGGAACTAGGTCATCCGGCTAGGTCAAACTAGTATCTCGGAATCCAGCAAATTGCAATAAAATGCAATATACATGAAAATGAGTTTGGTAACATGTACCAACCCTAAAAGACTATCGAATGTGACATATATTAGGTTAATTAAGCAAATAATAGAATTCAGTGAATTAATTATTAAGCATTATCGTTAGAGACAGTTTAAATGAGTACTAAAATACTTCAAATTGTGTTTCTCAGTTAGCAAAGACTCAGGAAAAAGGAAGGAAACACTGAGTCAAGGCCAGGAGACAGTTATCAGAGGTTTGTGCACAACAGCTATTTCTTTTGAATTTTTCAATTGAAATGAATTATGACTATTTGCACATTATTATTTTAAATTGTGGTAATGTGTTTGAATGGATACTTATTGCTTGAAAAACATTGTAAATGGTTTGAAACTGTGAAAAATTGTTTGAATGATATTGATGGATACTTATTGATTGAAAAACATTGGAAATGGTTTGAAACCACAGCTATCATGTATATTGATTGTATTCCTCACTAGCTTGTCTAGTGGAACGAATTGAATTGCCTCTCTGGCTAAAGTGTTGAGGTGTGTGCCTGTTGAGGACGAATAGAATGAGTACTCATATTTTTGCTAGCTAGCTATGTTATTCCTCATTAGTCATCGACTTTTGGGACGAATTGAATACCTCATTAGCCATCGGCTTTTGGGACGAATTGAACTTTGGAACATGATTAAGTTGTGTGTGATTTATTGATATGTATTATGAAATTGTGAAATGGAGTTTAAATTGTTATTGACATTCACTGTCTTTTGAATTTAACTTTGTTTTGATTATTGAGATTTATTATGATATTGCGAAATAGAGTTTAAATTCCTCGTGACATTTATTGTCTTGAATTTAACTATGGTTTTAAGTATTCACTATTTATATGATTTATGATTCGTGATTTAAAGTTGTATTTGGTTAATGTTGTGCACCACTGAGACATTGTCTCAGCGATAGCTTTTCATTCTTTGTGGTAGACAGATAAAGCAGGCGTGAGACTAGGCTGCTAGTACATCCAGCGAGAGATTATCGGGCATAATGAGTATACCACATTTTGCATTTTGTACTGTAATGTATATTCACTGTATGTATATTTTTTTCTTGGTTTGAGCAGTTGTAAAATAAAATTATACCTTGAAATTGTAAAATAAATTATGAGTTATTTTGACTTTTAAAATTTGTACTGTATCTTTTTAATCTCAGTCTTTGAAAAATTATTGTGGAATTGAGTTGAGGAAAATATTGTGTTGTTTAGCTGTTGGAGTTGAGATTGAGAAATATATTGAAGTGTTTTTTTAAAGGTTTCCTAAAGAACTGTTTTATCCAAAATAAAGATGGCACTCTGCTAAAATTTTTACAGAAATTCCTAATAATTCAAATGTGTTAGTTCTATTACTTCAATCAAAAAGTTTTTAACAACTGTAAATAGTGCTCACTACTATAAAAAAAAAAAAAAAGAAGTAAGAAAAGTTTTAAAATCCCTTGTAGTGTATTTAATGGGTTATCAGTAGACGAAGTTGGTAATTCATTAAGTATACTATGGGATCATGTTATGCCTTACAGAGGGGTAGGGTGTGACATGTTTTAGTGGTATCAGAGCTAGTTTTTAAATTCTGTTTCCACTTGTTACTCGAATATTCTTTCTTCATAGTACAACTGCTCAATATTATTGTTTGATACATACAGTACATTACATTATAAATATGCACTAACGGGAGGAAATCTCCTTGTGTTATTTGTTCAGGAGGTTTAAGATCCTCGCATTGACTATGGAAGAGGGTGATCGTTCAGTCGATCAATCTATAGAGGCTGAGGTGCAAGGGGATGCCCCAGCCCTACACAATGTCAGTGGTTCAAGAAGACCAGCCCCTCTGATCAGCTTCCACTGCTCGATTCGCTCAGATGGCTTCCAACAAATGGCTGGTAATGTGCCTACTCAAGTCCCAATACAGACACCAGTGGTACAACCATAGTCTCCTGCTAGGCAGTATGACAAATTGATGAAATATGGGGCTACAGAGTTCAAGGGGACAGTAGATCCTCTAGAGGCTGAACAGTGGCTAGAGAGGATGGATAGGGTATTCAAGAAACTGCATTGCACGGAGGAACTCAAATTTGAATACTCAGTATCTTTACTACAGGGGGATGCTTATGACTGGTGGAAAACCATTCTCCATAGTCTGGTAGAACCTACAGTGCTAACATGGAATGACTTTCTCAGGGAATTCAGACAAAAATATGTTCCTGATGCTTATATAGACCAGAAGCTACAAGAGTTCCAAAGTTTGAAACAAGGGAGCATATCAGTGGCTAAGATGAAAGAGAATTTTCCCGCCTGAGCCATTATGCAGTAAGTTTACTTGCTACCAGTAGGGAGAGATGCAAGAGGTTTGAAACTGGCTTGAAGCCTAGTATCAGATTATAAGTGGTCGAATTCAAACACACTAACTTCTCTGAACTTGTTTCTCAAGCCCTAGAGTTGGAAAGAATTGAGTCTGAAGTTGCTCCTGAGAAAAAGAAATCAGAGAAGACAGAGAAAGAGGGAAAATCAGTAGAACAGAGTTCCAGTGGTCCTACTGGAAAGAGGAAGAACCATGGGGGACACAGCAGAGGTGGCAAGAAGTCTGGTAGGGGAAGATATTCGTGAATGAGCCTCCTCTATCTGGTCAGCAGAGTACCAGAGGTTCCTACCCTCCCCGCCAATGTGAAACTTGTGGAAGAAATCATGGTGGGATATGCTATAAGGCTATTGGAGCCTGTTATAACTGTGGAGGCACAAGACACTTTGCCAAGGACTGCACCAGTAGTCGTAGAGTTGGACCACCTCCTACTACTGCAGAAGGGTCAGTTCAGAGCCCTGTCACCAGAAGTTCACAACCACCTAGCAGAGGTAGAGGCAGGGGTAGAGGTAGCCCAGCAGGCAGCCAAGGCACAGTGAAACATTCAGAGCAAGACAAAGGCTCCATCGAATCTATGCAATGAGACAAAGGGAAGAGGCCGAGACATCTGATGTTGTGGCTGGTACCTTCTCAACTTTTAATCAGGATGTGTTTGTGTTATTTGATCCGGGTTCTACCCATTCTTATGTGAGTGCTAGCATCATTGATTGCATTGCTGTTCCATGTACAAAAATGGACTTTGAGGTGCTAGTAACAAGTCCGCTAGGACAGGAGGTCAGGGTTAATAGAATGTATAGAGATTGTCCTTTGGTGATCCAAGGACACACTTTTCTGTCTGATTTCATTGAAATGCCCTTCAGAGATTATGATATCATCTTGGGCATGGATTGGTTAGCCAGGCATCATGCCATGATTGACTGTAGGCTGAAGACAGTCACTTTTGGTCTACCTCGATCTGATGATGTGGTAATACATGGGAGAGGCAGCTATTGCCATCAAACATCATTTCGGCCGCACTAGCGTAAAAATGATCAGAAAGGTGTGTGAAGCATACTTGGCACATGTGGTAGACACCCAAGTGGGGAGTCCAGCATTGAAAGACATCCCTACAGTATGTGACTTTCCAGATGTATTTCCTGATGAATTGCCAGGATTACCTCCGGAAAGAGAAGTGCAGTTTGAAATTAATGTTATGCCTGGTGCGGAACCAATCTCCATAACACCATATAGAATGGCACCAGCAGAGTTAAAGGAGTTGAAGATACAGTTGCAAGAACTACTTGAAAAGGGCTTCATCCTCCCTAGTGTGTCACCTTGGGGAGCACCAGTGTTGTTTGTTAAGAAGAAGGATGGTACTCTCCGCTTATGTATAGATTATCGGCAGTTGAATAAGGTGACAATAAAGAACAGATATCCATTGCCTCGCATTGATGATCTGTTTGATCAGTTGAAGGGTGCAGCTGTATTCTCCAAAATTGATTTGCGATCTGGTTATTATTAATTGAAGGTGCAAGAACAGAGTACTCCAAAAACTGCTTTCAGAACTCGGTATGGCCACTATGAGTTTCTAGCAATACCATTCGGATTAACAAATGCTCCAGCTACTTTTATGGATCTAATGAACACTATCTTCAGACATATCTCGACCAATTTGTGGTGATGTTTATTGATGACATTTTGATATACTCGAGGAATGCAGAGGAGCATGATAGACATCTGTGGATTGTACTGCAGACTTTAAGGGAGAAACAGCTATACACCAAATTGTCGAAGTGTGAATTTTGGCTGAAAGAAATCTCTTTTTTGGGACATGTTGTGTCAGCTGAAGGGATCAAGGTAGATTCCAGCAAGGTAGAAGCTATCCTTAATTGGAAGCCGCCCAGGAACATCACAGAAATTCGCAGTTTTCTGGGTTTAGCTGGATATTATCGTCGGTTTGTGAAGGGGTTTTCTATGTTATCTTCTCCACTGACCAAACTGCTTCAAAAAGATGTAAAATTTTAGTGGACTGATAAATGTCAGCAGAGTTTTGATGAGTTGAAGAGGTGTTTGACTAAAGCTCCAGTTCTCACTTTACCTACTCCGGGTAAAGAATACACAGTTTATAGTGATGCTTCTCACAATGGGTTAGGCTGTGTACTGATGCAAGATCGGAATGTCATTGCTTATGCATCACGCCAGCTGAAACCGCATGAGAGGAACTACCCAACACATGATCTGGAGCTAGCAGCTATTGTTTTTGCTCAAGATCCGAGACACTATTTGTATGGGGAGAAATGCTACATTTACACAGATCACAAGAGCTTGAAGTACTTAGGCACCCAGAAGGAATTGAATTTGAGGCAGAGGAGATGGTTAGAACTGATTAAAGACTATGATTGCTTAATAGACTATCAGCCAGGGAAAGCAAATGTGGTGGCTGACGCCTTAAGTCGCAAGACTATGGCAAGTCTCAGAGTTTCTCCTTTGTCCATGGTATATGAATTGAAAGCACAGCATGCCAGTTTAGAGATTGATGATGAGGGACAGACAATAGTTGCATGGCATGTATAGCCAGTGTTGATTGATCAGATCAAAATGGCTGCTCAGAATGATGATAAATATCAGAAGCTACTGAAAGAAGTTCAGCAGGGCAAGAAACCTGAATTTTCTGTGAGAGATGATGGTTTATTTCTACATCAGGGCAGAATGTGCATTCCTAGTGATGTGGAATTAAGATAAATCATTATGAAGGAAGCACATGAGTCTCCTTTTGCTATGCATCCTGGTGGAGCTAAAATGTATAGAGGGCTGAAAGAGCATTACTGGTGGATGGGTATGAAGAGAGATATAGCTGAATTTGTTTCCAAATGCCTAACTTGCCAGCAAGTAAAGGCAGAACATCAAGTTCCAGCTGGTTTGTTACATCCTTTGTCAGTACCAGAGTGGAAATGGGAACGAATAACTATGGATTTTGTTACAGGACTCCCAAGGACACAGAATAGTCATGATGCAGTATGGGTTATAGTTGACAGACTGACCAAGTCTGCTCACTTTTTGCCAGTGCGGATGGACTATAGCCTGGAAAGATTGGCTAGATTTTACATATATGAGATTGTAAAACTGCATGGAGTGCCAGTATCAATTGTGTCTGACAGAGATCCTAGGTTCACTTTTAGATTCTGGGATAGTCTTCAGAGAGCCCTAGGAACTAGATTGAACTTCAGCACGGCATTCCACCCACAAACAGATGGCCAGTCTGAAAGAATTATTTAGATATTGGAGGATATACTACGGGCTTGTGTGATTGAGTTTGAAGGTAGTTGGGATACACACTTGCCTTTGATTGAGTTTGCTTATAACAACAGCTACCAATCAAGCATTAGAATGTCTCCATATGAAGCTTTGTAAGGCAGAAAGTGTAGAACTCCCTTATGTTGGGATGAAGTAGGTGAAAGGAAGATGATTAGGCCAGAAATTGTTCAGCAGACAGAGGAAAAGATCAGATTGATCAGAGATAGACTTAAGGCTGCATCAGACCGTCAGAAGTCCTATGTTGATCTGAAGAGAAGAGATATTGAATATGCAGTGGGTGATAAGGTATTCTTGAAAGTTTCTCCTTAGAAGAGAATTGTGAGATTTAGCAGAAAGGGGAAACTGAGTCCTCGTTTCATCAGACCATATGAGGTTCTGGAAAGAGTGGGTCCTTTGGCATATCGGTTGGCATTACCTCCAGAGTTAGCAAGGATGCACAATGTCTTCCATGTGTCCATGTTAAGGAGGTACAGATCTGACCCATCTCATGTACTATCAGTTGAAGAGATTGAAGTAAATCCAGACCTCTCATATGAGGAAGAACCCATAAAAATTATGGCTTATGAGGTGAAGCAGTTGAGGAATAAACAGATACACCTGGTTCAAGTGTTGTGGAACCATCATTCAGGTCAGGAAGCTACTTGGGAACGTGAAGAGGATGTGAGGAGACAGCACCCGCAGCTGTTCAGAGACTAATGCCAGGTAAAATTTCGAGACGAAATTTATTTAAGGCGGGGAGAATTGTAACACCCCTATGTTCGGTAGTGCGTTCTACTATTCCAATGACCAGTGTTGTCCGGACAGCTAGAATGCTTAGAACTACACTTCGATATGAGTGAGGAGACATAAAATAATGAAATACAAGAAAATAAAATACAAGAAAAACAAAGGAAAAATAATAGCAAAGAAGTGTAACCAAGTTAAGCGAGCTGAGAACCCCAGCGATGGGTGACCGCACCGGGAAGTCACGGCGTGGACCGTTGACTAGCTCTGGACCGCGGGGAACCCTAGAAAATATTTTTAGAACTTAAATAGACACCTATTGAAATACAAATACCATTAGAAATATTAAATGAAAATTAAATAATTAGTACAAAGAAAAGTGAGAAATCGAAAAACGGACAAAACCCGGTGTTACTGAAAAATCGGGAATGCAACCCGAACAGGGGCATTGTGATCATTTGACATCCCGAGTTGTCTTTTGACCTAAATGTCCATTGAAAATACATAATATTATATTTGGAAAATGTCATGAAAAATTAAATTAGGGGTACCTAATGTAAATAGCCAAAAGTGGAATATAATTTGAGTAATTAGCAATTAAACATATAATATAATTAAAAATGGGTGAGTGGAGCACTATGGGGATTAAATAAACACTAAGTGGGCAGGTTACTTCCACTCACACTTCATCTTCAACCTTTCAAAACCACCATTGCCGAAATGAAACCCATCCAAACCTCCATAGCCGAAACTTGAGCGAGCTTCATAACCTCCTCCATTCCACCTCCAACCACCAAAGTTTCTTCACTAATCTTGATCCCAACCTCACAAGGAAGAAGTAGATACTAAATTTAAGGGAGTTTGGTGCAGATTTAACAAGCCTCATCAAGAGGTAAGTTGGTGTTTTTTATTATTGTTTAATTAAAGTTTGTAAGGATGTTATGGGTGTTTGATTTATGGAGAAATTTTTGAGATTTGATGTTTAAAAGGGGAAGTGTACTTTTGGCAGCCATGGAAACTCTTTGAAGATAGTTTATTTTTACTTGTAAATGGTGGATTAAAGGATGGATTAAATGTTTATGTGTGTAGGAAATCATTTGGGTGATGTATACTTAGTATATGTGAATGTGTATTGAAATTTGAATGCTTGGAAATTAAGGGAATGTAATGCATGAAATGGCAGCCTACTTTGGTGAACCATAAGGATGTTATTTCATGTTTGGATTATAGAATATTAATGTTGAATTGTGTTGGTTATTATGGCAGTTTGGGTATGTGTGTGATGGTGTGAAATTGGACATGTAAAAGTGTTATGGTTAGGTGATTGAATTGTTGTAAATTGGGTTTGAAAAATTCTGTACTAAATGGTGCACATTGAATGTAATTGTAAGCTGCCAAAATGATCTATAATATGTTTTGAATTATGTTTAGGTTATGGTACAACCAGAATTGGCTTGAATGTTGAGTTTGGTAAGTGTTAAAAGTGATCCTTGATGTGCATGAAAGAAATGCAATAAGGCAGTTTGTGTTTTGGGCCTAGAACTTTAAGTGTGTGGCTCCAATTGGTATGAGACCAATTGGAGGTGAAACTAGGCACAAAATGTGCCAACTTTCATGAAGAAAGCTTGCCAAAATTCTACTTGCAAGGTAGCTTGAAAAATGACCAAATCAGGATTAAGTGCAAATAAGGCCTGAAAAATTGACTATTTGGGCAACAGTTAGTTTTTAGGCCATAACTCACTCAAAACAGGTCCAATTGACCTGAAATTTTGACCATGAATAGTTGAGACCCATATCTACAAGTCTTATGCAGACAGAAAAACCCAGAAATGACCATAAGCAAGTCAAACAGCTTGCACAAGTTCGGGTCCAAGAACTGGCCGAACCAAAATTGACCTAAAATGACCTTAAGTGACCAATTTTGATGCATTTTGACTAGCAATAGTAAAATGACCATAACTTGGTCTACATAACTTAGAATGGCCTGAAATTTTTCCCCGCATGCAATAAGACATAGATCTACAAGTTTGTAGTTTTGACCGAAACCCAAAAATCGAGGGAACTAGGTCGTCCGGCTAGGTCAAACTAGTATCCCGGAATCCAGCAAATTGCAATAAAACGCAATATACATGGAAATGAGTTTGGTAACATGTACCAACCCTAAAAGACTATCGAATGTGACATATTAGTAACACTAAAACCTAATTTACCTAAAACACATCGAGGGTAGATATATTAGGTTAATTAAGCAAATAATAGAATTCAGTGAATTAATTATTAAGCATTATCATTAGAGACAGTTTAAATGAGTACTGAAACACTTCAAATTGTGTTTCTCAGTTAGCAAAGACTCAGGAAAAGGGAAGGAAACACTGAGTCAAGGCCAGGAGACAGTTATCAGAGGTTTGTGCACAACAGCTATTTCTTTTGAATTTTTCAATTGAAATGAATTATGACTATTTGTACATTTTTATTTTAAATTGTGGTAATGTGTTTGAATGGATACTTATTGCTTGAAAAACATTGTAAATGGTTTGAAACTGTGAAAAATTGTTTGAATGATATTGATGGATACTTATTGATTGAAAAGCATTGGAAATGGTTTGAAACCACAGCTATCATGTATATTGATTGTATTCTTCACTAGCTTGTCTAGTGGGACAAATTGAATTCCCTCTCTGGCTGAAGTGTTGAGGTGTGTGCCTGTTGAGGACGAATAGAATGAGTACTCATATTTTTGCTAGCTAGCTATGTTATTCCTCATTAGTCATCGACTTTTGGGACGAATTGAATACCTCATTAGCCATCGGCTTTTGGGACGAATTGAACTTTGGAACATGATTAAGCTGTGTGTGATTTGTTGATATGTATTATGAAATTGTGAAATGGAGTTTAAATTGTTATTGACATTCACTGTCTTTTGAATTTAACTATGTTTTGATTATTGAGATTTATTATGATATTGAGAAATAGAGTTTAAATTCCTCGTGACATTTATTGTCTTGAATTTAACTATGGTTTTAAGTATCCACTATTTATATGATTTATGATTCGTGATTTAAAGTTGTATTTGTTTAATGTTGTGCACCACTAAGACATTGTCTCAGCGATAGCTTTTCATTGCTATCGCAGGTAGACAGACAGACAGGGCAGCAGACTAGGCTGCTAGTACATCCAGCGAGAGATTATCGGGTATAATGAGTATACCACATTTTGCATTTTGTACTGTAATGTATATTCACTATATGTATATTTTGTTCTTGGTTTGAGCAGTTGTAAAATAAAATTGTACCTTGAAGTTGTAAAATAAAGTATGAGTTATTTTGACTTTTAAAATTTGTACTGTATCTCTTTAATCTCAGTCTTTGAAAAATTATTGTGGAATTGAGTTGAGGAAAATATTGTGTTGTTTAACTGTTGGAGTTGAGATTGAGAAATATATTGAAGTGTTTTTTTACAGGTTTCTTGAAGAACTATTTTATCCAAAATACAGATGGCACTCTGCCAAAATTTTTACAGAAATTCCTAATAATTCAAATGTGTTAGTTCTATCACTTCAGTCAAAAAGTTTTTAACACCTGTAAATAGTGCTCACCACTGTAAAAAAAAAAAAAAAAAGAAGTAAGAAAAGTTTTAAAATCCTTTGTAGTGTATTTAATGGGTTATCAGTAGATGAAGTTGGTAATTCATTAGGTATACTACGGGATCATGTTATGCCTTACAGAGGGGTAGGGTGTGACATCTCAAGACATCATTAACAAACAATATCATTAAATAATGCAGCAGAGATTAAATGTCCTAAAGTATGTAATTATTATACATATATGACAAGATGCATGAGCATGACAAGATATATAATAAAGTTGATGCTAGGCATATGTTCAATTTTAACTCACAAACTGGCAACTATATAAGCTTATTGATATAAATGGGAGAACGAACAGGGTATGCTTAGATCACCTATATGCATATATCAAATAGTCATCAATGACATACAAAATCAAACCTAAAAAATGAAAAAAAAAATCCTAATATCATACCAAAAATCTAATTCCTTATACTAGGACCTAACTCTACATGTGGAAACACAATTTATATGTAATGCCACAAATTTACATATTGTATTTTTTATATTTTGGTAAGAAATTCAAATATTGAATATGGTATGTAAATTATATTAAATGAGGGGTTAAACTAAAAGTTTGAAAAAAGATATCTTTAGACTTTGTTGCAAAATTACTGAAGTTTAGGGGGGGGGGGAATTAAAATTTTTCAACTTAGCACATAATTGAGTTTAATTAGAATCATTAAGCATGATTTATTAACTTAATTAATCACTAATTAAACAAGTCAAAGAGAGGACCAATGGCAAGCCAACACATGTAAAGAAGAAAGAAAAATCAAGAGCATATAAAATAAAAATGGTCTTCTTCCTCTTCCCATACCAGTCGAACCACTTTCCTCTCTCTTCTTCCCCATTTTCTCTAATCCAAGCTCTAATAAAAACCCTAATTCATGAGATTAAAATGCTGTTTTGTGATAGAAATTGAAGAAATTGATGATCAAACCATGCAATCAAAGTGAAAGTGAAGTAAAAATTAAAAATTAGTGAACTGAAATTCAAAGGAAGAATATGAAATTTCAAGAGGGAGAAACAACTAGGTTGAACTCCAAAATTCAAGGTAAGAACACTAATCTCTTCTTAAATCTTTTACATATTGCATTTGAGTTGAGGCTTGATGGAAATTTTGGTGGAAATGATGAAGGAATGTGAGGTTATGGTGAAGTAAACTGGTGAGGCAGATTTATTAGGGTAAATAGCCAAGGCTATGAACTGAGTTGGGCTGGAGTTTTTGGTGAAAAATTGCTACACTTGGGATTCAATTTTCTGGAATTAAGTTGAGGTATGTGCTTGTCTAAGCTTGTAGTCAAAATTGCTACTTTTGAATCATAAGTTCTAGGCTGCTAAAATTGGTATATCTAGTGAGCAGTATGTGCTAATTTCACTGTAAGTAGAGTTGTAGAGCTCCAATTGAGATGTAATTTATACCAAAATTTTCTTAAGACATAGAACTACAATTTCTATACTTTGAGCCTGACCTAATTCTTAGGCTAAAGTGGTTGAAATTTTAGAGAAATTTGGAGTTGCAAAACTGGAATTCCTGAAATTCCAGCAATCAGCCCTATGACCTCTGTGTAATAAACAAAACATATCTTCCTCTGTACTTATCCAATTGAGGTCATACAAGATGCTTTAGAAACCTAAGATATAGGCCTAAAATTTTGCTTTAGAGACCTGGTACAAATCTTGGGTGTAAAGTACTTGAATATTGAGTGCAAGTTTGAGTTGGAAATCGGGAAACCTGGAATTCTTAGGACTCTATATCCATGAATAGTAGGTGGTAATTTAGCTATAACTCATGATTTAGGCCTTCAAATTAGGTGATTCTTGAACCATTGGAAACTTAAAATATGTAGGAACATATCTTATGAAGACTACTTTGATTGAATCTATCTTTAAGATGGCCAAATTAGCCTATGAATAGGAACTATGAATTCTGATTGTATCCAGACTTGGTCAGGTAGAAACTAAATAATAAGTAAAAAAATGAGCATAACTTGAGATCTAGACCTTGAAATGGGGTGATTCTATTTAAATAAAAGTCAAGACATAGATCTAAAAATACTATGAAGAAAGCATAAGCTAATTCTTGCATTTACTTGGTTTTATTTCTGATAGAAAACAGTTTATACATTTAGGAATTTGCAAGATTTTGCCATGTTCTTCACTAATGCAAGTTATACATGTATTTAGTATGCTAGGATGCAAAGGCTATGCAAATATCGAAATGACATGAGGATGTTAGCACACATATCTTGACAATTATTGGAACACCCTCATACTAAGTAGTCTTGTACATTCCACTGCTTCAGTGACTAATGTCTCTCCGGACAGCTAGAATGTCTATAATCATTTAACTCATATAGAGAAGCCATAAATAAAATTGATAAAGATCAAATGAGGTTGGATGAAAACAAGAGCAATGAAGCACAAATAGGTTAAATGAGCCTAGAGTACTAACGATGGGTAACCAAATCGAAAAGCGACTGCGAGCTCAGTTACTACTAAAAATTTGTGTGGGAACCCATGAAATCCTCAGTTAAGGGATAATGCGAAACTATTGGGAACTATAAAATCATTAAAATAAAAAGAGAATAAGCACAAATAAGTGAATCAGAACTTAAGTACTCATTGGGCATTATTAAAAGATGGACTACAACCCGATGAGGGGCATTTTGGTCAATTCACTCCTAGAGGTAACTTTTGACCTAATTTTCCATTAAATTGTGTGAGATTAAAATATTGAAAAATGAATTAAAATAGAGATGTGTATGGAAAAGAAGAGAAAAAGAAATGAAAAATTCTAATTTTAATTCCATTATGACATCACAATGACCTAAGGATGACACAATTAAAATTATATTTTTTCAAATTTTGAGGATAATTATGCATAAAAGGAGACAAAATAAATAATAATTAAAATCCTCTTCTTCTTCTAGTTAGGCCGGTCCTCCATTTCTCTCTCTCTCATTTCATTTTCCTCCATAGCTAAGGAAAATTGAGCTTGAAACCTTTCTATTACCCACAAATTCTTATACAAAAATTGCAGAGAATCTCTAATTTGCATATTGTTGGAAGGTTAGGAGCAAGGAGTTGGGAAGAAAGTGAAGAAATTGAAGAGTGGAAAAAGCTCAACTAGAGGTAAGTTTCTTTTCTAACTTAAATTAGTATATGCTCATGGAATTAAGGTTAAGTGAGTGGCAATAACATGAAAAATCAAAGAATCATGCATGAAGGGAAGACCATGAAATTTGGCCAACTTAAGGACTTTATGGTTTCATGTGTTTTTAATTGAATTGATGAGGAATTCTAGCTTTAAAGGATGTTGTATGTAAGATTGGTGTAGTGAGATTTCATGAGTTATATGAAATTAGAAGATGGAAGAATTAGGGTTTATGGGAATTAGGGTTTTTATAGTAGGTTACCAAATTGATGTTGTGATGGTAAATTAAGGTCATATGATGTGCCATGAATGTGTATTGATGTTGAATTGAGGAATAAAATTGATGGGTTGGTGGTGTGCTAATGAGTTAGAATCTAGACACTTGAGTCCAATAGATTTGAATGAGTATAATTTACGCTACATAGCTCCAATTGGTGTGAGGCCAATTGGAGATGAAACATAAGACATAGGGATAAAACTTTCATGAAGATACCTTACCCAGAAACTAACCATAGATTGCCCTAAAATTTGCTTGAATTTGGATTTCAATTCTGGACCTGACAAAAAATGACTAAATGAATAGTGTTTAGTAAATTAGGCATAACTCACACTAGGGAACTCTAAATGACCTGATTCTTGAAGCAATGGAAACTTGAGACATAGAAGAACAATTCTTATGAAGACCATAGAGCCAAATTATGATCCTAAGTTAATCAAATTTCTAGACAAAATTAGTCCAGCATTAGTGCCAAACTGAACCTGGAAAATGTGAAGGGTGTTAGGCATCTGACCAGTTTTGGCAAAGTTGCCATAACTTGGGCTACAAAACTGCAAATGTAGTGATTCCAAAGCCAAAATGCTCATAACACATAGAAATACAAGTTTTGTGTTTTGACCAGAACCCAAATCATAAGGCATCTTGGGGAAATTGTTAGGAGAATTCTAGACTTTCCAATATGGAATTCTTGCATTGGAATCATTTTAGCCATCTGACCCTAGGATAGTAATTAGATCATAAATTTCGCTAGAAAATCCCAAATGGGGTGAATCAAAATGATCTGGAAACCTAAGAATGAGGGCTACAACTTTTGTTTAGGAACCTTACTCAAATTCTGGATGTATAATCCTTATATGTTAAATGCAAAAGCTAACCTAAACTTGAAATCCTAAATGTATAAGGTTTATGAGTCCAAGTAGATTAAATTGCCATAACTCACCCTATACAACTTCAAATTTAGAAATTCTTGAACTTGTGCAACCATGAGACACAGGGGAACAACTCATATGAAGAAAACCAAGCCAAATTATAACTACAACTTGTCCAACTAGCTTGACAAAATTGAGTTCCAGAATCTGTCCTATTCTAGAATAGTATTAGACACTGGACTAGTACTTGGTTAATTGATCATAACTAAAGCAAAAAAACTCCAAATTGAGTTATTCAAAAAGGAAAATAAAACTAAGACAGAGGAATAAGTTTCACAAAGAACACTTCACCAAATTATGGTTAGAACTAGGTTGAAATTGGGTTCAAAAGTCAGAGCATAAAATTACCCAGAACCTAAACTCCTTGAATTTGCATAAGTAACTTAGGCATTCATTTGGTTAGTTATTGGAGATAATTAGGATAAGTATTGAGACATTCCATTGTGTATATCAGTGGAAAAAGAGCCTCCTAAAGAGGAGAAGAGTTAAACAAAGTAAGAGGAGTATAAAGAGGTTTGTACACAACTAAACCCTCCCTTTTGTTTTTAAATTGTAAATAGTTTGAATGGTAGTTTAATTTTGTAAAATGAGTTTATGATTTTAGAAAGGCAGATGTTAGCCATTTTGTACCATTGTAGTAGGGGGTGGGCTGGTTTTGAATGAAATTTGAAGTGTTTGAGAAATTGTGTGTTGCCGACCCTTTTTGGGTAATTATTTTGAATGAAATGTGATTGTGAATTGGTAAATATATTTTTTGATGAATGAAATTGTTTGAAATTATTTTAAAATCACAATTAGCATGACAGTCCCATTCAGAATTCCCCAGTAATAATGACTATTTGGGGTCTGATAATTGATTATGATTATGTCCTCCATTAATAATGGTTAATGGGTGAGACTATATGAGTACTCATTAGCTAGCTAGCCTTCCCTCATTAATAATGGTTAGTGAGGTTGATTTGCTTTGTCGTGGTGTACAACACGGCATTGATCGTGAAATTTTGTGTTATGGTCTAAACTGTGTGTACTTGGCAACACTTATGCTTTGTGGATTGTGAATTATGATTCTTAAATGAAATGTGCTTTTAATTAAATTATTGTTACTGATTTAGAATTATGGAATGTTTCTTTAGTTATGGAGATCCTGCTTTATTGTGTTTTGATATATTATGCTTGATAATGAGTTTTAAATTTTTAGTTGTGTATCACTGAGTGAATTACTTAGCGATGGCTGTTGCATGCTGTTGTAGATAAGGAAAAGGGCAAAGCAGCAGAGTGAGCTGCTAGTTATTGTGGTTGAAACCATTTTTGGATCTTCATTTTGATGTAATTTAGTCCATATGTATCTAAAAAACAAACGAGCAGTTGTACAAATGAATTTGTAATAATATTTTTTTATTGCTTTTGAGTTGTAGATTTGTAAATAAATATCCATTTTGATTTGTGTATGAGATAATCACTATTGCTTGGTGTTGGTTGAATGAAATGAGTTTGATTGAGTTTCAATTGAATATGCTATACTTTATAAATTGCTTTTCACCAGGTTTGAAAGAACCATTTAATTGTATTTTTAGCTGGCACCATACAAAATTTTTATAAAATTTTAAAAATGCTAAATTATTTCTAAATAATTTATGTGGCTTTTATTGAAATTAGAAACACCTTAATAACTATTTAAGCCCCACACTACATTTAAAAATAAAATGGAATTATTTAAAATCCCTTGTAGTATATTTTATGGGCCATCAGTAGGCGAAACTCGATAATTCATTAGGTATACTACGGGATCTTGTTATACCTTACAGAAGGGTAAGGTGTGACAATTATGGGAATAAAGAATATGGAATTAATGTTAATTAAGAAAGCTGAGCCCAAGTAAGCCTAGACAGTGAGTATAGGATTGGATAAGTGGGCATGCTACTGGTCAGAGCCACTTAGTAGTCAATACCGAGAATGAAAGCCAGTGATATACCGATTAGAGCCACTAAGTGGTCAATGCCAAGAATGAAAGCCAGTGATATCGGTTAGATCCACCGAGTGGTCAGTACCGAAAATGTAAGCCTGTATTTTGCCGACCCAACCCACCGAGTGGTCAGCACTGCTAGCCCCACTATCTAGTCTATATACCATCTATCATAGGTTATTATGGGCATGGAAGTAAAGCTCCCATTTGTTATCACAAAGGATTGTTGAGTTACTAAAGTGCATTTAACCTCATTAAATGGTATGATTAACAAGTATGAATTTATTGACCTATATTTATATCACGATGTTATATAATTGTGTTAAAATTTTTAAAAACTCTTGTATGAATATTATTAGCATATTTTGTGTTAATGTGCATAATGAAAAAATTATTTTGTTTTAAATTAAAAGTGCACCACTAAGCTATTTAGCTTAGCACGGTGATTATTTCCTCACGTAGGTAAAGTAGATAAAGTGTAGATTTTGGCTAACAGAAGATAGATTGGATCTGCAGAAAAGTCTAGAGTCACCTTACCTCGAACTTTGGGGTAGATGCATCATCATCATCCTTATTGTATATTTTTACTCATATGTGTGTGTACATTTATGTTGTAATAAATCTTATATAAACTTTATTTTAGAGATTGTAATCATCAGTATGTAAGTTTAATTTAGCCACATGAGTTAGTTAATAAAATTGTAAATTAAAGATATTTCTGGTGTATATGCAACTTGGGTGAAGAATTGATGTTGATGAAATTTAATGATTATTATGTGATGAAAATGATATGAAATTGAGGATTTAACAGGTTATGAATAATATTTTAATATGTGAATTGTTAAAATTTAGGGGAAACTCTTACAGTTTCTCCATTTAACAAAAATAGATAAACTATTGCAAATAAATTTGTAAGAATTGAAGGATAATAATTAATGGCACATAGATAGGTGCTCCATGCCCCGAATGTAACATCTCCTTCTCAATTTCACTGTAGATTGGGTAAGGGGGTGTTATATTGTATCACACATGAGCATCCATAAATGGTCTTAGGCTAGCAACATGCACCATAATGCTCATTCAGGGTCTATAAATTCAATTCAATTAACTCTAGTTCACGACTCTAGCCTAACTGCCTAAACATTTTTAATGTTCAAAAATATTTTATTTTCCTCAATTAATACCATTTAATGTTCCTAGCACTCAATAATGTTATCTTAATATACCAATTTAGTTTACTTAATTAGGTTCACTCGATTATAGATTGAAACTAACCTATTAAGCCAAATCACCAACTTTGAGTCTGAGCTTAGCTAATGTGAATTTTGCTACCTTGGTTCATTTCACATACCCAAAAACATAGGAAACAATTATAATATTGGGCGTCTTCTATAGTCAATTGTCAAACTTGCATGTTTAGGGAAATTGTGGTCTCGGATGCTAGTGGAATCTCACCAATATGAGGGGACCTATATGAAGCCCATGAAAAGCTAAGTAAGCACACATAATTATTTTCTTGAAAATCCATCTAAAGTGATCAAATAATTTACATCTAGCCATTCATGAGTCTTTAGACTTTTTTTGCAATGAAAATTCATCCTATTTGCCTTTAAACGAAGATGACATTGCCAAGTTTCCGATTATGGTCTTAAATCCTAGATTAGCTTGTCTATTTGGGCATAATCTTGCTTAAAGAATTCAGAGTCTATTTTTTTCCAACATTCAATTACTATAATATGGATAACAATGAAAAATATCATTAGTTAGGACTTATTGCTCAGAGGAAGACGAGCAAAATGTGACCAACGAGAAGTCTTGTCATGGTCGAAGAGAGAAAAATTAGTGTGTTAAAGTTTTTAGGTCCAACAAGTTACATTTTGGCTTCTTTATCATTCCTCCTTTGTCTGGCAATCATGATGTTTAGGGAAACTTACTGGAAGGTGCGCTTATTGTCGATCATGATTGGAAAGATTTGGTCGTCGTGTGGAAGGAGTAAAAAATAGAGAGACTTCAAAGGAAATGAGTTTGTGAAGAGAAAGAAAGGAGAAGGAGGCAGAGGGTGTTGGTAGAAGATGGAAAAAATTAAGGTTTTATCATAATTTCACATCATTAAACATAAAATCATGCTTTAATCCTTCCGCTCAAAAGTTCCTTACAAGGTAATCTAGAACTATTGCAAATTACAATTAGGTTCTTTTTCTTTTTTTTTTTCCCCCTCTAATTTCTTTTCCATTCTTTTTCCTCTCTCTTTCCATTGGGAAGTATGTAAATGTTACTTAAAACAATTTCATTATTTACATAAAAATATTTAAAAAGTAAAAACAACAAGTGTCAATCGAACTTAAAATAAATTTAAAAATAGTTAATTGTTTAAATTCTATAGTAATCCTAGATAAAATAGGAAAAAAACTAAATCCTAATTAAAACAGGAAACTAAAATAACTAATCCTAAGTAGAATAGAAAAACTAAATTAAATCCTAATTAAAATCATAAAACTGAAATAAATCCCAATTTAAATAGGAAACATTAAAAATAAAAAAAACCTATTGAATCTTGCCCAACCATGAAGTCAAAAATGGATTGGGATTGAAAAAACACGCTGCTAGAGGAAAAATCTATAAAATTTATTAAACAAATCTATAAAATTGAAAATATATAGAATATATGGGCTATTTGTAGAGATTTTATCTACTAAACATATTAGGAATATAAATCTACTTTCTAGGAAATTTAGACAAAGTAAAATACATAACGAATCCTAGATAAAATAGCAAAATATACATATGAATCCTAGATAAAATAGCAAAATAACTATGTAACATCCACCAAGTTTTTGTTGTCAGAATTCCTATTGTGCAAGAACCTAGGGTTTCAGGGATGAGTGGTGTTTGTGATAAGAGTCTTAGTAGTGTTTAAAGATTGGAAGGCTTGGAGTAATGGAGTTGAAATTTTAAGGATAAAATCCTTATTTTGGGCAAAATGACTTTTGGCAGTTGAAAGTCGTTTTTAGACAAGAGTATAAAAGCCTCAACAGATAAAATTTTTTAGAGAAGCTTCAAATTTTCATATGGACAGGTTTTCTTCTCCTCTCCTTTCTTTCTTCTCTTTTCCTTGTCTTGAAAATAGGATATTAACTTGGAATAATCCATTGTAATGGTTTTGCGTGTTGGAGAATAGAGACTAGTTAAGGTTAGGGAAAAGATAGAATCTAAGAAACCCTTCAAGTCTTCTCTCAAAGGGGAAAAGGATTTTTTTGAGTTTTAAGACATAAGTTTCTTCTTTTTGCTTAAATATACCCCTTACTTGCACTTAATTGGAAGAATTTAATTTTTAGGTTGCATGCATGTTGGGGAAAGTCATGAATCTTAGATATGAAATTATTTTAGTTTATTTTAAGGGATTATGGATGCATGTTCAAGTTTATTGATGAGAAGTTAAATTTGAGTTTTGGGCAAGTTAAATAACCCTTCTTTAATTTCCTATTTTGTTTTCTAGTAGAGTAATGAGTTTAAGGGTTTTTGAATCAAATGAAAGTTAAATTTTCTTAATTGAAATGAAGTTCAAAAAGAAATTAAGTAATGAATTTATAAATGCATATGACTTGTATATGTGGGGTGAGTCTACATGTAGGATAAGTAGGTTTGGATATATTGGTGCTTTTGAGTTACTATAGATTTCGTGTTTAGGAATCTGGAAATTCCATGTTATACTACAGAAAGTGGGTAATTTGGCTGCTGAAGTAGTTATTGTTTCATAGAGACATTTTACGATATGGACTTCAGTATCCAAATTAGCTTCTGCCACTAACTTTTCCCTTTTAGCTTCAAGGCTCCAAAACTTATTTTTAGGTACCTTAAGGACCTATAATTAATAGTATGAGGTATATATAGTGTGACGGAGTTCTGAATAGCTTACAGAGTCCGTCTTTTATAGGATTGGATTAGAGGGACCCAAAAAACCACAATTGAAAGTAATAGCTATAATACGATTTTTGGTGTTAATAGGCTATAAAAAGTGAATAACACTAACCATAATAAATGATAATGAATTTATTTCATTGTAATTGAATTTATGAGCATCCACATGCATCGCTTCATGTTATTATTAGTATATACATATCTAGAACATGAATATGTTGCATTATTGCATTACTATTTATTGATGCTCAATAGATGTTGGATGATCCACTGATTTCCCTTATGATATGGATATGACATTGATATGATATGATCATGCATGATATGATATGGTAAGAGAAGGTGAGGCTTAACCAGCCCCTGGCATACTGTTTATGATAGAGGAAGTCCTGAGCAGCTTCTGTATAAGTTGGGCATATTGGTACATGTTATGTGGTAAAAGGAAGTCCTAAGGAGCATCTTTATGAGCCAAGCACTTGGTTTTAGGAAATAATTGATGATAAGTCTATCTTATGTGATTTGTTTGTGATGTGTAAAATCACATGCCTTATGCATTCCATATGTATGAAATGAATGAAATTAATAATGATAAACTATTAGTTTACTCATTGAGCATTCCAAAGCTTACCTCTTCCCTTAACCCCAAGTGAAATATTGTAGGATTAGAGATATCAATACAAAGACTAGCAAGTTACAGTGGTCTAGCAAATTCTTAATGTATAACTTGAGGACTTTGTAGTGGACATGTAATCATAAATTGTTAGTTACTATGCTTGGCTTTAGTTTATCAAGAGTATGTAATATGTAAGAACAAAATAGTTTTTATGTTTGCTTTAAACTCTAAGCACTCTTTTATAATTATGTATAAATGTATGAACTATACACTAGCATTCATGGATGTTATAAGATGGCTCAAAATTTAGAGTCATTTTTAAATGAAATGTTTAATGCTATAGTTGGAATGCTAAAGTATAGTTGATAAAGAGTTACTTTGGGTTTTAGCTTGAATGAAAAAAAGTAATTTTTTAATATGTTTTAGGCTTACTATGAGTTCTGATAGCTCTAAGCGGACCCATTCCCTAGCACAAATGTAACACCCCTAATTTTTAAGTAATTATTTTATATGTAAATATAAATATTTTAGTCTAACCCTTGGTATTGTGGGCTTTGCTTAGGTACTTTCGGTTTGTGGTATTTCGACCGTTGCCCAGATCTACAATTTCGGGCTGAGCAGATAAGCTGCCAGAATCACTTCGGAACTGGGTCAAAGTTATAGGTTACCCCACCATTTTCAAATGCCCCAGACGCATTCCAAGCATCAGAACTGGCATAGGTAAACTCGAATTTTGAGTTTCTTCAATTTTATAGTGCTGGGTTTAGAATAAAATTCCATAAAATATTCGTGGTTAGCTAGAAAATTATAATTCCTTTTGCGTTAGCTCTATAATATTGCTAAGGACCGCGGGATAAAATTTTAAAATTTTTAGACCTAGCTAGAATGACTTTTGAAAATTATCCGTTTTAAGCCTTATAATTGAATTGTTAGATTATGTGAGATTTTCTTGAGTTGGAAGGCCCAGAAGGGGCCATATGTTGTTAAGATGATGTGTGGCTTTAAAAGTGTGATTTGAACTACTTTGTAGGTTGGGTAGGTCTTAGGTACAAGGGAGGCTCTGCTAGATTTCTGGCATAAATCAGGGTGTCCTTATTTCTTTAAAATTTTGATTTGGGTTAGCATTAATAAATTTATAACATAATTATTAAGGTGATCAAGGTCATCCACCCTTCTCTCCTCAGCCACCACAGTAGTTTCTGATCAATTAGTTGGTAGATATTTATTTTATTTATAATTTCAATATTATTATATTTCTGGCATGCTCATGCATTACTTATATTTATGTAGTTAAATATTAGGCATGCCTTGTTTTGCATTTATACATGATGTTATTACTTTGGTTATTGTGTTTTGATAATCTAGAGCTATGTGTGTGAGTTGGTGTGTATCTAGAATACATGGATATGGGTAGGATGGGTAGACACGGCTAGAGCCTAACTCGTTAGGACCCAATCCTTATTATGGATAAGTCGAGGTAGGCATAGCTTTGAGTTGATCTTGCTGGCCCATGCATATAGATTATTAAGCGAAAGTTCGGCTCGAGTTGATCTCACTGGTAGGTCTTGGATTAAGAAAGCTAAGTACAGGATCAGCTCCCTATATATGTATGCGTGAGTATGGACTTGACACAGGTGTGTAAGTGCTCCAGATTATCCTTGATGTGACTTAATAAGATTTGTTTGACTTGTATGAAAATGATGAATTTCATTTCCAAGGATGCATTAGAATTAGATAGTTATAGAAATTATATGTAAAATAAATATTTACTCTCTGAGTCAAACGCTCACTCCTGTTCACTATTTTTCCAGGTTACAAGAGAGCTTTTTCCTTGAGTTTAACTTGCTTTCATTCCTCGCAGGTCCCCTTGCTATTAATTTTATGTTTTGTACTGTTAAGTATAAATTCTAGTCCTCCACATGTGTAGAAACATATCATTTAGTTTGGGACTATAATATTTATCAATTTGGGATTGTAATCTATAAACTTTAGGTATGTGTAATTGTGTGTTTGGATACTTATGATGGATGAGGGAGTTGAGATCCCATTGATTTTATTTTGAATTATGAATGATTGATGGGTGAGCTGAGCTCCCCAAATGTATTTTTATTGAGAGTACAGGTCAGGTGAGTTAATAACTCTCCGTTGGATAGTCCCTTTTATGGCCAGACTCTGTCCGATTGATTTCTTGAAATTAGGCTCAATATGGGCTTACTGATGGGTTAGGGTTTAGTTGGGCTTACTACAGGCTTCGGAGGCCTTACACTGACCCAAGTCCTAGTGTCGATCCAACCTGTGGGATCGGGTCGTAACAATATTGGTATCAGAGCTTAGGCTCCAGATTCATGGGAAGGACATGTCTAAGGCTTAAGAAGAATCTGATTAGGGGTTCACAGGCGAAGTATAGGATCCTATTTTGTCTTCTTCTGTGACTCTTTATTTTTAGCTTCTGCGTTATACCTTGGGTAATATAAGAGTACTTCAGTTAGTGTCTTGATTTTTGTAGAGTATATAGGAATGTGAAATAGAGTTAGCAGACATGTTGAGGCCTACAATGAGGGTACGTACTCCTAAAAATGTTATGTTTTTGTCAGTATGGGTTTAAGTGGCGTGCCTATTTAGTGCAAGGCACGAGGACATAAAGGTGATTTTTAGAAATATAGCTGCCCTAAGTGGTAGTGAGAGTATCACTGCTGGCAGTCATCTGTGGATAGCCTAGTCATAGTAAGTTCATGCTATCAGTGGATTCAAGAGAGATAAGAGATCAAGTGATCTAGTATGTAGGGACATACCATAGTAACTATAAAATATTCTCGATATTTGTGCTATAAGCTGCAGATTACAGTATCGACATGGGATTATTATGTAGAGCTACGTGCTTACCCGTGGTGCACCATGATTAGGGTGTTTGTAAACAACATCTTTTTTGGTACAGTTATGTTAAGACAGAGTTTCATTTCTGCAGAGGAGTTAGGAAAACTCCTACTTAGGGTTTAAGACCCTAGAGATTGAACACTAAAAGTCACAGTTGGGTGATAACTAGAGTCAGTGACTCAGTTATCCTACTTTGAGTGCAGAGTTAGAGCATAAGAGGCATAAGACTAGAGGTTTTTAATATGATTGCAGTGTAATGGTGACATCTACTTGGTGGGATCATCTGGTCTCCGGTATGAGATCTTTGGCAGTGTTGGCATTACCGTGGAAGTATTGCCTATAGTTTAATGAAGATAGCACCTCCTTCGTGTGACATTGGAGCATAAGTATGACTCTACTTCCTAAAGGAGATTGGAGGTTATGAATAATATTCGTAGCCTGAGAAATGAAATTCTAGGAAGGTTGACAATATAAAAAAAGAGTAGACAAATTTATATAGTTGTGGTAATGGGGTTGAAGTAGTACCTCTCTTGCAATCAATTATACTGTAGAGTATGGTAATGTTTTCTAAGAAGAGACAGAAGAGTACCACTAGTATAACAATCTGTGGAATGATGTCCTAAATGGGACAGTAGTGTGATAGGAAATAGTGGCTTAGGTATCCCCTTAGGGAGAGTACAATTTTCTTTGTACGGATCATAAGAGATCAGATCATGATGGATGCAGAGCTTTGGAGTAGCAAGGGAAAAAAAAGGATCCTGTATATTTCCCCCTTGAGGTATTAGAGGGCAGTTTAGAGTTAAACAGAGGAAAGGATAATGACTACAAGTCAGCGAAAATAAGTTATAAAATATCAGTAGATAAAAGAAAATATAGAAATGAAAATTTGGATAGTTGGTTTTAGATGCAACAGGAGAGAAATTTGAATGATAGTGGAAGTACCAGTGTAACACCTTCCCTGTAGCAACTTCGTACATTCTACTGTTTCAGTGACTAGTGTCCGCCCGGATAGCTAAAACATCCGGAAAAATATTTAAACTAAAGTGAGGAACCATAATTAACTCAAATATTAACAAGAAAAATTTAGGAAAAATTTTAGAAATAAAATACAACCAAGTTAAATGAGCCGGTGCCCTAGCGATGGGTAACATAGTGGGAAGTTGCAGTTCTCGCAACTAGCAGCCCTAAACCCGAGGAAAAATTCATAAAATAATTTTTGGGACTCCAGAGAAGGGTCATTGAGGTTTCTATGACATTAGAATGCCAAGAAAATACTTAGAAAAATTTTTCAATCGGTACAGATGATTTTGGCACAATAAGCCAAACGAAGGGCATTTTGGTCATTTCGTCTTCAGATATGATTTTTGGCCGAATTGTCCAGTTAAGTAAATAATTATTATGACATAAAATATGAATAAATATTACTAAAAATTAAATTGAAAATGAGTAAAAAAGAAAAAGGAAAGAAAATGGAATAAATGGGAATTTTGACATCATTATGATGTCATTAAAACCCCAATGACTAATCACATTGTGACACATGTCCTTAACCCATTTAAAATGAATAAAATGGGCAGAAAATGAAAGAAAAAATAGATTTCTTCTTCTTTCCCATTTCCACCCTAACCTATCTCTCTCTTTCCCTCCATGGATGTTTTTCTTCTCACTAAATTCTCCTTGTAAATACACCATAAACCTTCTACTATCCTTCATTAAAACTTGATATTAAATCTTGAGCAAATGTTTGGCTGCCAAGAAAGCTAAAGAAAGTGAAGGAATTTTGAGTGGAAAAATTATGCTCACAAGGTTAGTGACCAATCTCTCTTCCTTTCTTTCAATATATGTTTAAGGACTTGATTGAGCTTAGAAATTGCAAGGAATTGGAAAGAAAACTATAAGTATGAATCCTTTAAAATTTTGGCAGCCTTAGAATATGTTAGGATTTCATTGATTAGATTAATTTATAGTGGTCCATGGCTGCCATTGAACATGAATTAGATGTCTCAATTCATTGATTGCATGTACAAGAAGAATTAAAGTTGATGGAGTTAGGGTTTGGGCAAAACCTAGGGTTTTGCTCATGTGTTGATGAATGAAAGTTTAAATGGTCAACTAGTAACCATTTAGCTATGTATGATGAGAAAATGAAGTGAGTTGAGGCTTGGCAATTGAGTGTGGGTGAGCTACCTTGGCTGACCTGCAGGACTGAGAATGAGTCCAGCAGGTTTGGGCAGCAATAACTGAAGTTGTAGAGGTTCAATCGGTGCAAGGCTAATTGGAAATGAAACTAGACACATAATGGCACAACTTTAGTACAGAAACCCTGCTCAAAAAACCAAACTAAGTTGACCTAAAAATTGCCCTAGTCTGGGTGACCTGCATTCTACCTTGGCAAAATGACTAAATGAACAGTGTTCATTTATTTGTTCATAACTCAGTGTACAAAGGTCCAATGGACCTGAAATTTTACCAGCAGAAAGCTGAGATATATACCAACAACTTTCATGCGGAAACCTAACCTAAATTTTGACCATAACATGTTTAAAAAGTGACCTGCACTCACTACACAAAACACTAAAGATTTGGTCAGTCCAGAAAATCTGGAAAGTTTGCAATCCGGCCAGTTATGGTGTTTAGGATATAACTTGAGCTACAAAACTCCAAATGGAGTGATTCAAAGAATGAAATGTAACTACACACAATGAGGAACAACTTTCATGAAGACAACTTTGCCAAATTCCTACTGTAAAAATAACTAATGGAATAGTAAACACAAGGCTTGAAATCTGAAAATTTTGAACAACTAACACTAAGTTTAGAAATTGTATTGGCAACCAATACCAACAACTTTAGAATGCAAAATGTGGTATGTTGGGATTATTAGAACCAATGTACCTATTGCCTATGCAAAAGTCAACATTTTAGTTGACTAATGAAATGAATAGTAATACCTAAACTTAAATTTCAAGAATTGTACAATTTAAAAGTGTAACATGCCCTAGTACACCTAGCAAGATTAGTTTGGATAGGTTGGCATGCCAATAGGGTTTAGTTAGTAGTACTGCACATGGCATTATTCCATTCTGTGATTTCATGGCTTTTAGCCATTCTGACATTATGTTGATACTTGGCCTTGTGCCTAATGTTATTATAGCTTATTAGCTGTTCTGTTGCACACCGGGAGATACATATGTGACCGATGGTGTGACGGCCTGATGTACTTGATACCCAGTGCCAGTTTACCCATTTATCCAGTCCAGTCATCCAGTATAGGTTACTTGGGCAACTAAAAATGAAAGCGGATAAATTTAATGAAATTATGAATATAACAAATACAAAATAAATAAGATTACCAATAATGATTGAAAAATTATCTGCATAAGATATCAGAATATGCACTACATATTTATTTTATGTTATTTCTTTTTATTTTATTATTGGCACCACTAAGCATTATTGCTTAGCGTGTTGCCTTTTGCCAAGCATAGGTTCTGGAGATATCGATCGAGAGCCCAGTAGACCACAGACTGGTGAGATCTTCTGCAGCTCTGCATAGTGTCCATGTCACCTCACCGTCATCAGTGCATTGGTCGGACACTAGGTTTTATTTTGGTATTTTGTAATTAACTTTTATTTTCTCATATGAAATTGAGACTCATGTAATATATTTTGTTATCAATGTAAATAGTAAAAATTATGCTTATGAATAAAAAAAGTGAATATTTATTTATGACTTGTACATGAATATCCTGTGAAATGAATGAATGAGAAATGGGAGTATCTTTGAGAAATATTGAGATTTTGTTGATGAAATAGAGTTTGGGATTGATTGAGAATTTTGGAAGTCTTTTTCTCAGGTTCCAAAGAATTGTTTTCTCCATTTTTAGCCGGTACTTTACCGGATTTTCTATAAAATTTGCAGAACCTGAAATAAATTTATGATTTCTATAAATGACTTCAATGAATGATATTTCATGAATTATACTTCATAATTATGAAAGAAATAAATTAAGAAGGATAAAAATGATTGAAATAAAATATGGTGATCCAGTACACTGTGTGACATATCTTACTAGGCTATACTGTAGACGGGTAAGGGGTGTCACCTTTAGTGGTATCAGAGCACGGTTTAGGCGTCTCTAGGCCTAGATTGAGTCCATACCATGCATTGCATTTGTAAGAGTCGAGGTGACACTAATGCAAATATGTTTTTCTTTGTTATTTTGATTAGGATATGGACCCCACATCTCAAAGGGCAGTTGAGGAGGAAGTGGAGAGTCATGCTCCACCTGCAACAGCTGAGACTGGGGGTAGGGGAGAACCTGCTCCACCAGCTCCAGCAGAGCTTGCTCAGCCTCTACAGGCCATGTTTCAGAAAATGGCCAAATTCTTCAGACAAATAGCTGGGGTAATGCCACCACCACCACCACTTCCACAGCAGAAATCACACCTGGAAAGATTGAGAAAATTTGGAGAAGTGAATTTCTTTGGCAAGAGAGAAGATGATTCTATTGCAGTTGAAAACTGGTTGAACAGAACAGGTAGAGTTTTAAAATAACTCCACTACACTCCAGAACAAAATCTAGAAGCTGCTGTATCTCTGTTGCAAGATGATGCCTACCAATAGTGGGATACAGTGTCTAGTGAAGTGCAGCCAGAAGTAATAACTTGGAACTTCTTCCTCTCATAATTCAAGAAGAAATATGTGGGTAATGTATACCTAGAAGAGAGAAGAAGAGAGTTCATTAACCTGAGGCAGAGACAGTTGACAGTGGTAGACTATGAAAAGGAATTTGTCAGATTGAGTGGCTACGGAAGGGAGATAGTCCCTAATGATGCCGAAAGGTGTAAGAGATTTGAAGAGGGATTAAATGACAACATAAAGATCATGATTACTATCTTGGGAATCACAGACTTCACCAAGTTAGTGGAAGCTGCTATAAAAGTTCAAAAGGTTAGAATAAGTGAGTAGACCAGAAGAGAGAGACAGTAGAAGAGAGGCTCGGGTCAGTCTAGCTCATCACCTACACCAGGAAAGAAATTCAAAGGTCCACCTACACAGAGTTCAGGTCAACCACAAGGTCATGGTCAATCACAAGGGCCCAGACCACAGTTCACCCCTAGGAGAGGTCAGTCCACACTATCAGTGGGCAGCTCTCCACGGACGAGGTTCAAGAGACCAGCCCCAGCATCTTCTGCATGTCCGCATTGCCTGAAATGCATAAGGGGGAGTGTTGGAGAGTGACTGGTGCCTGCTTAAGGTGTGGGTTGACAAAGCATCAATTAAGGAACTGTCCACGCTGAACTGCTACAACTGCTCCAACACAAGCAGACAAACCTGCTCCTGCACTACAAAGGGGTAGGAAATCTGAAAAATCTGAGGCAGTGAGACCATCACAGAGGCCTGCATCTGAGCCAGCAGAGAGGCCTAAGGGCAGAGCACCTGCCAGAGCTTATGCCATAAGAGCTTAGGAGGAGCAAGATGCCCCGAACGTCATCAGGGGTACGTTTTCCCTCTACAATACATCTATGTATGCATTGGTGGATCCAGGATCCACTCATTCATACATCTGCATCAACCTACCTATAGAAAGGGGGATATTAGTAGGGGAGAGTGACCAAGACATTCTGGTCACTAATCCATTGGGCCACAATGTAGTGGTGAACAAAGTATACAAGGGTTACCCATTAAGGATTCAGAGGTATGAATTCTTGGCAGACCTAATTGAGTTGCCTTTCCATGAGTTTGACATGATTTTAGGAATGGACTGGTTGTCATGTCATCAGGGCATGGTTGATTGTAAGTTGAAGAGTATATCATTGAAAACTTTTGACGGTAATGAGATTACAGTTGTGGGGGAAAGGATAGATTTCTTGTCCACTATCATCTCAGCCACAGTTGCAAGAAAATTGATGAGAAAAGGCTGTGAAGCCTACCTAGTACATGTGGTGGATACTAGGCAGGCTAAGCCAGATCTATGTGACATACCCACAGTAAGAGACTTCCCAGATGTGTTCCCTGAAGAATTGTCTGGCTTGCTACCAGAAAGGGAAGTTAAATTTGCTATTGAGATACTGCTGGGTACAGCACCAATCTCTATTGCTCCTTATAGGATAGCACCCACAGAATTGAAGGAATTGAAAATCCAGTTACAGGAGTTGCTGGATAAGGGGTTCATACATCCCAGTGTGTCACCATGGGGAGCTCCAGTGCTGTTTGTGAAGAAGAAGGATGCGACTTTGAGGTTATGCATTGATTACTGGCAATTGAATAAAGTGACAGTGAAGAATAAGTATCTGTTGCCCAGAATTGATGATCTGTTGATTGGTTGAAGGGAGCAGGAGTATTTTCCAAAATTGATCTCAAATCAGGGTATCATCAGTTGAGGGTGAAGGATGCAGATGTGCCAAAGACTGCATTCAGGACCCGGTACGAGCATTATGAGTTTCTGGTGATGCCCTTTAGCCTAACAAATGCACCAGCAGCATTCATGGACCTTATGAACCGTATCTTCCATCCATACCTAAATCGGTTCGTAATGGTCTTTATTGATGATATTTTGGTGTATTCCAAGACCAGTGAAGAACATGATAAGCATTTGAGGATTGTTTTGCAAACCCTGAGAGAAAAGAAGCTGTATGCTAAGTTATCCAAGTGTGACTTCTGGATGAATGAAATTGCATTCCTTGAACACATAGTGTCAGCTGATGGGATTAGGGTAGATCCCAAGAAAATAGAAGTAGTGATGGAATTGAAGCCTCCCAGAAATACAACTGAGGTCAGAAGTTTCTTGGGGCTAGCTGGGTATTACAGAAGATTTGTAAAGGGATTTTCATTAATAGCTACTCCAATGACCAAGTTGTTGCACAAGAATGTCAGATTTGATTGGAATGACAAGTGTCAGACCAGTTTTGAGAAGTTGAAGGCTATGTTGACAAAGGCACTAGTGTTAACACAGCCAGTGTCGAGAAAGGACTTTGTGATTTATAGTGATGCCTCGCATAATGGGTTAGGGTGTGTATTGATGCAAGAGGGGAAGGTGGTCGCCTATGCTTTCATGCAGCTAAGGTCATATGAACAGAATTACCCTACCCATGATCTAGAACTTAGAGCAATTATCTTCGCGCTGAAGATATGGAAGCACTACTTGTATGGTGAAAAGTGCTACATTTACACAAACCACAAAAGCCTAAAATACTTGCCAACCCAGAAGGGGCTCAACCTTAGATAGAAGCGATGGATTGAGTTCTTGAAGGACTATGATTGTGTGATTGATTACCATCCTGGGAAGGCAAATGTAGTTGCTGATGCTTTGAGCAGAAAATCCATCACAGCTTTGAGATCATTGAATGCCCATCTATCTTTGGCTTGAGATGGAGCTATTTTGGCTGAGTTGCAAGTGAAGCCAAACCTGCTACAGCAGATTTTAGATGGCAGAAGGTAGATGAGAAGCTAAAGGCTATTATGTGCAAAATCCTAGAAGGGAAAGAAACTGACTGTGCAGTGAAAATAGATGAGTGTCTGTGCTACAAAGGAAGAGTATGTGTACCAGATGATAGGGAATTGAAGGCCAGTATTCTAAAAGAGGCACACACCAGTGTTTATGCTATGCACCCAGGAAGTACAAAAATGTATCATGATCTAAAGCTTCATTACTGGTGGCCTGGTATAAAGAAGGACATAGCTGACTATGTGACTAAATGCTTGACATGTTAGCAAGTCAAGGCAGAACATCAAGTTCCATTGGGTTTGCTACAGCCTATACGCATACCTGAATGGAAAAGGGATCGGGTCATCATGGATTTTGTAAGTGGTCTACCTCTCACTCAGAAGAAGCATGATGCAGTATGGGTGATGGTAGATAGATTGACGAAGTCAGCACACTTTTTGCCAATTAGGACTGACTACTTACTGGAGAAGTTAGCAGAATTATATATCAGTGAGATAGTTAGACTGTATGAAATTCCAGTTTTCATCATATCTGATCGAGACCCAAGGTTTACATCGAGATTTTGGAAGAAGTTGCATGAATCCTTGGGTACACAACTCCACTTCAGCACAGCTTTCCATCCTCAGATGGATGGGCAATCAAAAAGAGTAATCCAAGTAAACAATTGAAACCAATTGAACTAATAATAATATTGAACTGAAATGATAATAATAACATGAAATATATGTGAGGTCCTTGAGGACATGCTAAGGAGTTGTATCATTAAGTTTAAGGGAAGTTGGGATAGATACCTCCCACTGGCAAAATTTGCATACAACAATAGCTACCAAGCTAGCATCCAAATGGCCCCGTCTAAAGCACTGTATGGGAGGAAATGTAGAACTCCAGTGTGCTAGACTGAATTGGGCGAAGACAAACTGATAGGGCTAGACCTGGCGAAAAAGACTGAGAAGAAGGTAAAGCTAATCGAAGCCAATCTAAAGGTTGCCTTAGACAAACAAAAATCCTATGTTGACCTGAAGAGAAAAGAAATAAAATATGCAGTTGGCGACAAAGTGTTCCTCAAGGTGTCACCATGGAAGAAGGTACTGAGGTTTGGAAGAAAAGGTAAGTTAAGCCTTAGGTTTATTGGCCCATATGAAGTCATTGAACGTGTGGGTCCAGTGGCCTACAGGCTAGCTTTAACACCAGAGCTGGACAAGATCCACAATGTGTTCCACGTGTCTATGCTAAGAAGATACTACTCAGATCCTTCATATGTCATCTCCATGGAAAAAATTGAAGTACAACCGGATTTGACATATGAAGAAGAACCCATACGGATCTTGGCTCGGGAAGTGAAAGAGTTGAGGAATAAGCAGATTCCACTGGTGAAAGTGCTTTGGAGGTACCAAAACACCGAGGAGGCAACTTGGGAAAGTGAAGAGATGATGAGGCAATAGTTCCCTCAACTGTTTGCATCAGGTTAATTTCGAGGACGAAATTTAAATTAGAGGGGAAGAGTTGTAACACCCTCCCTGTAGCAACTCCGTACATTCAACTGTTCCGGTGACCAGTGTCGGTCCAGACAGCTAGAACGCTCGAAAAAATATTTAAACTAAAGTGAGGAACCATAATTAACTCAAATATTAACAAGAAAAATTTAGGAAAAATTTTAGAAATAAAATACAACCAAGTTAAATGAGCGGGTGCCTTAGTGATGGGTAACCTAGTGGGAAGTTGCGGTTCTCGCAACTAGGAGCCCTAGACCCGAGGGAAAATCCATAAAATAATTTTTAGGGCTCTAGATAAGGGTCATTGAGGTTTCTATGATATTAGAATACCAAGAAAATGCTTAGAAAAATTTTTCAATTGGTACAGACGATTTTGGCACAATAAGCCAAACGGAGGGCATTTTGGTCATTTAATCTTCATAGATGATTTTTGGCGAACTTGTCCAGTTAAGTAAATAATTATTATGACATAAAATATGAATAAATATTACTAAAAATTAAATTGAAAATGAGTAAAAAAGAAAAATAAAAGAAAATGGAATAAATGGGAATTTCGACATCATTATGATGTCATTAAAATCCCAATGACCAATCACATTGTGACACATGTCCTTAACCCATTTAAAATGAATAAAATGGGCAGAAAATGAAAGAAAAAAACAGATTTCTTCTTCTTTCCCATTTCCAACCAAACCTATTTCTCTCTTTCCCTCGACGGATGCTTTTCTTCTCACTAAATTCTCCTTGTAAATACACCATAAACCTTCTACTATCCTTCATTAAAACTTGATATTACATCTAGAGCAAGTGTTTGGCTGCCAAGAAAGCCAAAGAAAGCGAAGGAATTTTGAGTGGAAAAATTATGCTCACAAGGTTAGTGACCAATCTCTCTTCTTTTCTTTCAATATATGTTTAAGGACTTGATTGAGCTTAGAAATTGCAAGGAATTGGAAAGAAAACTATATGTATGCACTCTTCAAAATTTTGGCAGCCTTAGAGTATGTTAGGATTTCATTGATTAGATTAATTTATAATGGTCCATGGCTGCCATTGAACATGAATTAGATGTCTCAATTCATTGATTGCATGTATAAGAAGAATTGAAGTTGATGGAGTTAGGGTTTGGGCAAAACCTAGGGTTTTGCTCATGTGTTAGTGAATGAAAGTTTAAATGGTCAACTAGTGACCATTTGGCTATGTATGATGAGAAAATGAAGTGAGTTGAGGCTTGGCAATTAAGTGTGGGTGAGCTGCCTTGGCTGACCTGCAGGACTGAGAATGAGTCCAGCAGGTTTGGGCAGCAATAACTAGAGTTGCAGAGGTTCAATTGGTGCAAGGCTAATTGGAAATGAAACTAGACACATAATGGCACAACTTTGGTATAGAAACCCTGTCCAAAAAACCAAACCAAATTGACCTAAAAATTGTCCTAATCCGGGTGACCTGCATTAAGCCTGGGCAAAATGACTAAACGAACAATATTCATTTATTTGGTCATAACTCAGTGTACAAAGGTCCAATGGACCTAAAATTTTACCAGCAGCAAGCTGAGATATATACCTACAACTTTTATGAAGAAACCTAACCTAAATTTTAACCATAACATGTTCAAAAAGTGACCTGCAGTCACTGTACAAAACACTGTAGATTTGGTCAGTCCAAAAAATCTGGAAAGTTTGCAATTCGACCAGTTATGGATTTTAGGCCATAACTTGAGCTACAAAACTTCAAATGGAGTGATTCTAAAAATGAAATGTAATTAGACACAATGAGGAACAACTTTCATGAAGATAACTTTGCCAAATTTCTACTGGAAAAATGACCAATTGCACAGTAAACACAAAGCTTGAAATCTGAAAATTTTGAACAATTAACACTAAGTTTAGAAATGGTATTGGCAACCAATATCAATAAATTTAGAATGCAAAATATGGTATGTTCGGAGTATTAGAATCAATGTACCTATTGCCTATACAAAAGTCAACATTTTAGTTGACTAATGAAATGAATAGTAATACCTAAACTTAAATTTCAAGAATTGTACAATTTAAAAGTGTAACATGCCCTAATACACCTAGCAGGATTGGTTTGGATAGGTTGGCATGCCAATAGGGTTTAGTTAGCAGTACTGCACATGGCATTATGCCATTCTGTGATTTCATGGCTTTTAGCCATTCTGACATTATGTTGATACTTGGCCTTGTATCTAATGTTTTTACAGCTTATTAGCTGTTCTATTGCACACCGAGAGATACATATGTGACCGATGGTGTGACGGCCTGAGGTACTTGATACCCAATGCCAGTTTACCCTTTTATCTAGTCTAGTCATCCAGTATAGGTTACTTGGGCAACTAAAAATGAAAGTGGATAAATTTAATTAAATTATGAATATAACAAATACAAAATAAATAAGATTACCAATAATGATTGAAAAATTATCTGCATAAGACATCAGAACATGCACTGCATATTTATTTTGTGTTTTTTTTGTATTTTATTATTGGCACCACTAAGCATTATTGCTTAGCGCGTTGCTTTTTGCCACGTGTACGCTCTGGATATACCGACCGAGAGCCCAGTAGACCACAGACTGAGTGAGATCTTCTGCAGCTCTGCATAGTGTCCGTGTCACCTCACCGTCATCAGTGCATTGGTAGGACACTAGGTTTTATTTTGATATTTTGTAATTAACTTTTATTTTCTCATATGAAATTGAGACTCATGTAATGTATTTTGTTATCAATGTAAATAGTGAAAATTATGTTTATGAATAAAAAAAGTGAATATTTATTTATGACTTGTACATGAATATCCTATGAAATGAATGAATGAGAAGTGGGAGTATATTTGAGAAATATTGAGATTTTGTTGATGAAATGGAGTTTGGGATTGATTGAGAATTTTGAAACTGTTTTTCTCAGGTTCCAAAGAACTGTTTTCTCCATTTTTAGCCGGTACTTTGCCGGATTTTCTATAAAATTTGCGGAACCTCAAATAAATTTATGATTTCAATAAATGACTTCAATGAATGATATTTCACGAATTATACTTCATAATTATGAAAGAAATAAATTAGGAAGGATAAAAATGATTGAAATAAAATAGGGTGTTCCGGTACACTGTGTGACATATCTTACTCGACTATACTGTAGACGGGTAAGGGGTGTCACAACCAGCCAGAGTGGTTAGAGCACCAATTTTGAGTAACATCTAGGTGTTGATAACTTGATAGAGACAGTGAAGGGATATAAGTCCCTGACATTATAGTCAGATCAAGAAAGAGAGTAGCACTAAAGAATAAAATAGTCAAGTTCTACTTTGGGTAAGATAAAAGAGATGAATTAAAGAGCAAACTGAATAGTCAAAAATAGGACAAGGTCAGGAAGATCAAAGTGTGATATAAGGTATATAAAGTGCCATCCTAAGCAAGGTAAATAGGATGAACTGAATGGCAATATTAGAAAACCTAGAATAAGGGTACATGAGTGAGGATAGCTGTCAAGATATAGAATCCAAAAGTGTAGGACTTAGAGCAGGTCATGGTTCGAGCAGTGTCAGGAGCCAAAACATAGGGTTCAAAGTTACAGGATATGGATCAAACTCTATCTATTCCTGTTTCCAAGATGGAGTAGGTAGCAATGGGATAAGTCCATTTAGACTTCTAACAGTATGAGGAAAGTTAGTTGAGGAATGCAACCAGAGCAAGTAAAAGTTATAGGATGTGCAATCGTGTCTTGAACTACCCTATCAGGCAAAGGTGTGAATTAAAAAGTAGTAAGTTAAATAAAAGTGAACCTAATGGTTCAAATAGGCAAGACGAACAAAAAGGATGGTGGAAAATGGCACATAGGCTGAGGACTTGAGTAGAGGTGGTGAGATAGCAATTATGGGGTCTATGATCAACGATTAGGTAAGCATTTTTAGTATGACCAATAGGGTAACTTTATAAGGAAACATAAATAAAAATGAGTGACCGAACGACAGAAGGAGATAGAGCAGAAAGAGATATGTATGAGTGACAGTCACAAGTCACTGAGAAGTACAAGGATAAGAGTTATGATAGTAAGCATGATTGGAATCCATTTTGGAAGAGTTTATTAGTGAGAGGTACCTTCTTGAATACACTAAAATATAGGGATGCAAAAGAGTTAAGGTAGGCATAAAAAGATAAAAATGGAGTACAAGTGGAGATAGAAAATCTTAAGATGATATATCAGGTAAATCAGTGGTACAATAGAAGGATTGCTGTAATTGATATCTTATATAGAGATGATGAAATTTCAAGGAGAAGACCAAGAGACATGAGTGATGTGTTGATGTCAGTAGGAGGAGATTTCTCCTTCTCTTCAAGGTTAGATCATACTTTTGGCTCTAGAAGTCTATATAAGCAAGGGAAATAATATTGTGATGACCTAGTATTTAAGAACCTGATAGGCCCCAGTCTGCACACATTCTTCTTAAAAAGAAAATGACAGTAAGCGTGTACCTAATGTTATGTATGAAAGGATGATCAAAGTAGTGACTAGAATTAAGTCGAGTTAGTCACCAAGGCTCACAACCCTTCTGAACTATAAGCTAGAGGAAGAGCTAGTTGTGAATAAGTTTTAGTGGATGAAATTGTTGCTGATGGGTAACTTTAAAGTTGAAGTTTGGAAAGCTGTGGGTAGTATATATGGTTATATTAAGGAGAATGAACACGTGAAATATCTTGACTAGAATTAAGGCATAACACACATTTCCCACAGCCATATTAGTTTAGATGGAACTTATAGTTTCTAGGGCTCCTATCTAACCAGGATCAGCAAGTTCCTACTAAGTGTGATAAGGAATGGTAATGTTCTAATGGCTAAGCTAGGAATGAGATACAAGAAGAATTTTCTAGGGTCAATTACAAGTGTTACATAATGTGAAAGATGTGCTGATAGGAGCCAATCGTAAGGTTAGAATTTCAGAAGTAATAGAACCAGTAATCAAGATAGGAATAAGAAATAAAAAGATGATTAGAGTTGATAATGGGATGGACATCCTTGAAGAAAAAGGTATAAAGGTGAGAGAGAATAAAGGTTAAAAAATAAGTACACTAGGCTGGAAAGATGTTAACAATAGCAAAATAGAAAAAGGAAGTGGATAAAATTCAAAAGACGGGAGAAAAGCTCGGTAGAGTTGGTTACAATGATGAGAATAAGAAGAATAAGTATGCTAGGGACACACTAAGGCATGTTTAAAATAAGTTATGGTGAGATGATAGATTCAAGGAATAGTAGAATCACGATTTAAGTGTTAATATGTTAGGAAGTACATCACATAATAAGAAGTTTTAGGAAGAAGTTAAGATATTTCCATTCTAGAGGAGGAGTGGGAAATGATAAAGTCGCATGAACTGGGTTGTCAGTGAATACAAACACTTTTATCATCTAAGAGAAGAGACCCAATTCACTTTACAATGTTGATAGATGGTGTAGGGTACATTTGGCACTTGGATAGAGCTCTATAGGACTAGATGCATAAGATGGACAGGAGTTGGTCTAAGGACCTTACTAATGACACAAGGTAGATTGGAAATTCAAAGTGTCATAAGAGTGAGAAGATGCACAGGTGTTGACCATTAAGGTCATGAGACAAGTAAAGATGTCGAATAAGATACCTATGATAGGTGCTACAGGAAAGCATTTCATAGGATACTATAGGATAAGGAACATAAGTCATGTCTGTAGGAAGCAAAGATTGTTGAAACAGAGGTATAAGGACTAAAGTCACTAAGAGATACATTAGGGCATAGAGAAGAAGAGGTAAGCACCAAAGCTGATGGAAGTTATGAGATATCAAGTCAAACATAGTGGAGGTATAGTAAGTACTGAAGATGTCAAAAAAAGATTAAGGAGTGGTTTGAGATATGAGTTTCGCTGTGAAATAATGATGATAGCTAGGATACTACAGCAGGCCAAAGAGCTATGCGGATCCTACGCGAAAGGATGTAGAGTTTGCAATAGGTAATTATGTATTCCTAAAGGTCTCTCCAGAGTCATGAGGTTTGGCAAGGAAGGCAAACTGCCACCTAGATACATAGGACCTTTTAAGGTCATTGATAGAGTTAACACAGTTGCTGATCAGTTGTAGTTACCACCAAGCCTTTCTCATGTCCACCCAGTGTTTCACATTTCCATGCTTAGGAAGTATATACCTAATGCTACCCATGTGTTACAACCCGATACAATGGAGTTAAAGGAGAACTTAACCTTCAAGGAGCAGCCAATAGCCATAGTGGACTTTCAGATGAGGCAGCTATGGTCAAAACAGATCCCTATGGTTAAGGTTTTATGGAGGAGCCAATCAGTAGAAGAGTGTATCTAGGAGTCAGAGCAGGACATGTGTAATAAGTACCTATACTTGTCCACTATGTAATCTTGTAATTCTTTATTCTGTCTTGCATAAAATTCGAGGACGAATTTTCTATAAGGGGAGGAGAATGTAACACTCTTAATTTTTAAATAATTATTTTATATATAAATATAAATATTTTAGTCTAACCCCTAGTGTTGTGGGCTTTGCTTAGGTACTATCGTTTCGTGGCAATTCCACCGTCGCCCGGATCTACAATTTCAAGCCGAGTAGATAAGCTACCGGAATCACTTTAGAACCGAGTCAAAGTTATTGGCTACCTCACCATTTTTAGACGCCTGGACGCATTCCAAGCATCAGAATTGGCATAGGTAAACCCGAACTCTGAGTTTCTTCAATTTTATAGTGCTAGGTTTAGAATAAAATTTCATAAAATATTCATGGGTAGCTAGAAAATTATAATTCCTTTTGCATTAGCTCTATAATATTGCTAAGGATTGTGGGACAAAATTTTAGAATTTTTAGAGCTAGCTAGAATGACTTTTACAAAATATCAGTTTTAAGCCTTATAATTGAATTGTTAGATTATGTGAGATTTGCTTGAGTTGGAGGACGCAGGAGGGGCCATATGTTGTTAAGATGATGTGTGGCTTTAGAAGTGTGATTTGAACTACTTTGCAAGTTGGGTAGGTCTTAGGTATAGGGGAGGCTCTGTCAGATTTTCAACATAAATTAGGGTGTCCTTATTTCTTTAAAATTTTAATTTGGGTTAGCATTAATAAATTTATAACATAATTATTTAGGTGATCTGTAACATCCTCACTTTAGCTAGTCCGTACAGTCTACTATTTCGGTGACCAATGTCAGTCCGGGCAGCTAGAATGTTTGAAATTATAAATAGACTAGAGTGAGGAGTTATAAAGAAACTAAATAATGCTCATAAACATCAAGAAAAAATTTTAGAAACCAAATATACTAAGGTTAAACGAGCCGAAACCTCAGGGATGAGTAACCGAAGGGGAAGTGACGGTGAAGGCCGTTAGCAACCCTAGACCTAGGGAAAAAATTATAAAATAATTATTGAGACTCCATAAAAGGATTATTGAGGTTCTTATGGCATTAGAATGCCAAGAAGATGCTTAGAAAAATTTTTTATTCAGTACAGACAATTTTGGCTCGTTAAGTTAAACGAAGGGCATTTTGGTCATTTCGTCTTCAGAGATGATTTTTTGCCAACTTGTCCAGTTAAATAAATAATTTATATAACATAAAATATGAATAAATGTTGTTAAAAATTTAATTGAAATTAAATAGATAAGAAATGGAGAGAAAATGAAAGAAAATGGACTTATGACATCATAATGATGTCATTAAGATTCTCCCAACCAATCCAATACTGACACATGGCATAAGCTTACTTAAAAGAAACAAATTGGGCTGAAAATGAAAAAAAAAAATTAATCAAAATTCTCTTTCTCTTCTTCTTCCTTGTTGTGACCTTCCCTCCATAGCCACCCATTTTCAAGCTTTTGAAAGCTTGATTTCACTAGCTTCTACCCCACTAAATCCTATACTCCCAACACAAAAAAGTGTTCTTGTATCTTAGAGAGTCTTTTGAGAGCAAAAAGAAAAAGAAAACAAGAACCCTAGCAAGTGGGAGACTTCACTCCATTAGAGGTTTGTGACCTAACCTTGGTTTTTACTTCAAATTCATGTTTATGGACTCTAAATGAGTGCAAATGACAAAGAAAATTGATGAAATACCATTGGTATGCTAACCCTAAATTTTGGCAGCCTTGGTTGGGGTATGATTGTGATGAGTTTTATGGAGCTAACATGCTAGTATGGCTGCCCTTAAATTGCATCTCTTAAGTGGAATGTTGAAATGCAATGATATTGCATGGTATGTGATGTTTGAGTTAGGGTTTTGGGATGGAAATTCAGACTTGGATCATGTGATGAAGAAATTAGGTTTTAATGGTCAATTAGTGACCATTTGGTTCTGTTTAAATCAAAAATGAAGTGAATTGTGTAGTGGGATTAGAGTTTGGTGTGGCTGCCCTTGGTGACCTGCAGTACTAGACATGAGTCCAGCAGGTTTGGATAGCAATAACTAGAATTGTAGAGGTTCAATTGATGTAAGGCCAATTGGACATGAAACTAGACACATAATGGCACAACTTTGGTGAAGAAACTATGCCCAGAAAACCAAACCAAGTTGACCAAAAGTTTGCCCTAATCTGGGTGACCTGCATTCTGCCTGGGCAAAATGACCAAATAAATAGTGTTTAGTCATTTAGCCATAACTCAGTGTAGAAAGGTCCAATTGACCTGAAATTTAACCAGCAACAAGCTGAGATATAGATCTACAACTTTCATGAAGAAACCTAACCCAAATTATGACTAGAACATATTCAAAACGTGAGTTGCAGTCACTGTTCCAAGTACTGTAGATTTGGTCAGTCCAGAAATTCTGGACAAAATTTTAATCCGGCCAGTTGTGGTTTTTGGGCCATAAATAGAGCTAAAAAACTCCAAATGGAGTGATTCGAAAAAGAAAATGCAACTAGACAAAATAAGGAACAACTTTCATGTTGATTATTTTGCCAAATTCCCACTACAAAAATGACTAATGGAACAGTAAAGACAAAGCATGAAAACTGAAAATTTTGTCCAATTAACATTAAGTTTAGAAATGGTATTGGCAATCAATACCAACAAATTTAAAATGCAAAGTGTGGTATGTTGGGAGTATTAGAACCAATGTACCTATTGTCTATGCAAAAGTCAATATTTTAGTTGACCACTGAAATGAATAGTAATACTTAAACTTAAATTTCAAGAATTGTAAAGTTTAAAAGTGTAATATGCCCTAGTACACCTAGCAAGATTGATTTGAATAGGTTGGCATGCCAATAGGGTTCTGTTAGCAGTACTGCATATGGCTTTGTGCCATTCTGTGTTTCATGGCTTTCCATGCCATTCTGTGAATAATAGCCTTTGGCTATGTTATTTGAGTTGTTACACTCGGGTTTTATCCCTGATAATTATTACAGCTTATTAGCTGTTCTGTTGCACACTGGGAGACACAATGTGACCAATGGTGTGATAGTCCGAGGTACTTAGCACCCAGTGTCAGTTTACCCGTTTATCCAGTCCAGTCGACTAGTATGGGATACTCGGGCAATGTTAATAAATCTTACCAAATTTAAATCGAATAATACTGCAAATAATATCAGAAATTAAGTCTACCCAAAAATGTAAACATACATTCTACCTGCTTATCTTTATTTTATTTTATTTCATTTTATTTTATTTTATTTTATATTGTCACCACTAAGAAGAATTGCTTAGCGCGTCGCTTTTGCCATGCGTAGGTACTAGAGACCTAGCTGGGGAGCCCAGCAGATATCAGACAGGATGAGCCTTTAGAGCTACATTCGGAGTCTAGAGTCACCTCACCTCTGCAGTGCATATGGTAGGACATTAGGATTTTGGGTAGCATTTTGTATTTTGTATTAGTTTTGGGATTGTAACTATAAACTCTTGAAATTATTTGATGATGTAAATATATGAAATTTCATATTATTGAAATTTTCTGTATATTATGTTGAGAAATATTTATGAATGTGTTTCAAATAATGAAGTGAAAAGAAAAAAATTCTAAAAATAATGTTGTCATTTGAGATTGAGATTTTAAGATTGATTTGAAATGTGTATAATGGAGTTTGGATTTGGAAATCATATTGGAAGTATTTTTAAACAGGTTCAGAAGAACTGTTTTTCCAATTTACAGCCGACACTCTGCTGGATTTTCTATAAAAATTTTGAAAAAATTCAGATTTATCAAAAATTATAAATAAATGAATTAAAAAGGGATAAATTGTAATTGAAACATGAATTGGTGCTCCGGCACACTGAGTGGCATATCTTGCTCGGCTACACTGTAGACGGTAAAGGGTGTCACATGATCAAGGTCATCCATCCTTCTCTCCTCAGCCACCGCAGCAGTTTCTGGTCAATCAGTGAGTAGATATTTATTTTATTTATAATTTCAATATTATTATATTTCTGGCATGCTCATGCATCACTTATACTTATATTTATATAGTTAAATACTAGGCATGCCTTGTTTTGCATTTATACATGATGATATTACTTTGGTTGTTGTGTTTTGATAATCTGGAGCTGTGTGTGTGAGTTGGTGTGTATATGGAGTATATGGATATGGGTAAGACAGGTAGACGTAGCTGGAGCCTGACTCATTGGGACCCAATACTTATTATGGATAAATCGGGGTAGGCATGACTTTGAGTTGATCTCGCTGGCCCCTGCATATGGATTATTAAGCGAAAGTCCAGCTCGAGTTGATCTCGCTGGCAGGTCTTGGATTAAGAGAGCTGGGTGGGGGGATTAACTCCCCATATGTGTACGCGTGAGTATGGACTTAACATGGGTGCATGAGTGCTCAAGATTATCCTTGATGTGACTTAATATGATTTGTTTGACTTGTATGAAAATGATGTGTTTCATTTCTAAGGATGCATTAGAATTAGATAGTTATAGAAATTGTATGTAAAATAAATATTTACTCTCTGAGTCGAATGCTCACTCCTATTCACTATTTTTCTAAGTTACAGGAGAGCTTTTTCCTTGAGTTTAACCTGCTTTCATTCCTCGCAGGTCCCCTTGCTATTAATTTTATGTTTTGTACTGTTAAGTATAAATTCTAGTCCTTCACATGTGTATAAACATATCATTTAGTTTGAGACTATGATATTTATCAATTTGGGATTGTAATCTATAAACTTTAAGTATGTGTAATTGTGTGGTTGAATACTTATGATGGATGAGTGAGCTGAGATCCCATTGATTTTATTTTGAATTATAGATGATTGATGGGTGAGATGAGCTCCCCAAATGTATTTTTATCGAGAGTATAGGTTGGGTGAGTTAATAACTCCCCATTGGGTAGTCCCTTTTATGACCAGATTCTGTCAGGTTGATTTCTTGAAATTGGGCTCAATATGGGCTTACTAATGGGTTAGGGTTTAGTTGGGCTTAGTACGAGCTTCGGGGGCCTTATGCTGACCCAAGTCCTAGTGTCGGTCTGGCCCGTGGGATCGGGTCGTGACAACAAAAATGGCTCCAAGCTAGGTCATTATAAACTAAATCATAACTAAAACAAAAAATTGAAATAACTAATCCTAAGTGGAATGGGAAAACTAAATTAAGTCCTGATTAAAATAAGAAAACTTAAATAAAATCCCAACTTAAATAGGAAACATTAAAAATAAAAAGTCCTACTGAATCTTGCCAAAATAGGATGTCAAATTGGATTTGGATTAATGAAACATGCTGCTGGTCTAGAGGACTAAATGTCCTAAACGTGTGATTTGGCTTTGAGTGGCTACCCTCATAGCTAATTTAGCATCGTCTTTCCATAGTACTATCATGATACTTGGATATTAATGCCGCTAAGGTAATGGAAGGAGTCTCCACTCGAATAACCGAGACAATTATTCAAATGCGGCATGGAGGATGACTTACTCCTTGCAAAGGTCCATTATTCTTCTTCATCATATGCCTAATGGACTAGGTTCAAGATAGTGGGTATAAAAGAGGGAAGGTGTTAGGCACCCTTTCTACTTAAACTCACCATATATTAAGTATATATAGGGCTAGCCTCACTTGTATTTCATAGAATCCATCTTTTTCTTCTATTACTAAATTCCTTATTCATACAATCAATGTAAAGTCCAAGTTACACACACAAATAATTCAAACATTCAACCATGTTTCATATGTATTGAAAATCCTAACAAGCGAGCATGTTCCTAACTTAATTTGATACAAAGTCAATTTACATGTTAAAAGACAAGTAAGACATACTCATATAAAGAACAAAACATAACAGAGTTATTCAATTTAGCATTCATGAATAAGAGATCCTAAGCATGCCATGGTTTCTAATCATGCATATTTAAGTCTTTTAATTATCAAGTTTCCTATATACCTTGTTACTAAGTCATATTCCATGCATAAGATTGATTAAAATATTCTATTAAAATATTCAAAAAGCAATTATAAAAATAATTAAACCTACACTGAAAAAAGGAAAAAGGAAAAAAGAATTAGAGTCCCAAATTAATTATAAAAGCTCTTTGCAAAATAAAATAAAATGAAAAATTATCCTATTACAAGGACTTTGGCCCATTAACCTTATGAAATAGGCATTAGAGTTCCATCTTGAGCTTCATTAGGCTTGAATCTTCCATTTAGTAATGAAAATGTTCCTCCAGGTCTCCATAAATAGGAGCTTAGGCATGCAATATAATGCCTTGATGGGCTTGGGTTTCTTAATTTAATTAAATATTTACATAACTTAAAAATAAAGTTAATTATTGATTATTAATATTAATGGCTAAGATCCAGAAATACAAAATAAGAATAAAATAAGATAAAGATAAATGCAAAATTAAAATGATAACGATAAGTGAGCTAGGTATCTAAATTACAAAATAGTTTCTCTAACAATTTTAGCAAAAAGGAGACCTAGGCCAACTTCACTATTTTAATCCATAGAGGCATGCAAATGGTCAGTTCGATTCTGAACCAAACCAAAAATTAAATTTCATATTTTTTGTAAATTGAACCAAATCATAATATTAAGGGAATTGAATCGAATCAAACCGAAATTTTTTTATTCAATTGGTTTTGGGTAAATCACAGCACCACACAAAGATTAGCGATCAAACAACTTCCAGAAAACGATGAAACTTGAAAAAAAAAGATCAGATCATATTATTCAATTTACAAGAAATTCGCATAGAACAAAGCACATATATCTCAAACTATAAATTGCAACATACATGAAATATATATCTCACTACAAGAAATTTCAACCTTAATAGAATGAAATAAAATGAAAATCAATTAGCATTATAAAAGAAATTGCAATACTATTTGCAAAAACAATTTCTCACAATCTGACTATAAATCACATCACAATCCAATAACAAAATGCATATATCTCACCTACACTATATGAGAAAGAAACCAAAAAAAAAAAAAATCTCTAGCAACAATAGTAGAGAGGGAACTTTTCAAGCTTCAGATCTGCTTTCACCTGCACTACACAAGGAGGAACCAAAAGAAATAAAAATCTCTAGCAACAACAATAGAGAGGGTCTTTTCCAGCCTTCAAATATGCTCTCACCTACACTATGTAAGAAGGAACCTTAATATATATATATATATATATATATATATATATATATATATATATATATATATATATATATATATATTATCTGCTCCAACACAAAAGAAAAAGATGAAATAAGAACCATTGAAAAAGAAAAATAGAAGAAGACAAAGAAGAAATAGGTTTGCTTAGAGGGAAAATCAGAGAAGAAAAAAAGGGAAGAATATCATAATGACTTAAGGACAAGGAAGAGACGGTCGACAAGAGGTAGAGGCAAAGCAAATGCGGAGGTAGAAGGAGGGTAGCTTATGGGTGGCTATACTGGTGGTTCAGTAGAAGAAAGAAATGGGGGAATCAATTAGCTAACTTTACGCATTTTTATAGGGAAAGGAAGAGGGATGGGAGGAAATGAGTTGGGGCTGGGTTATGGTAGGGCCTAGGTTAGATCAAGGAAGAGAGATGAGTCTCATTTAGTGGGTATTATATACTAAATCGGTCATTTTGATTTTTTCTTATTTTATTTATGTGATCATGAGAGCACTAAGTTTCAAAAAATTTCTTCAAAGGTTCATTCAAGCACTTGTTAGCAAGAGACATGAGATTGACAAACTTGGAATGCTCAAGGAGCTGAAATGAGTTATCCTAGTTCAAGTGTGCAAGGTTGGAATTGTCACACCCTACTCCTCGTAAGATGTAACATGTTTCTGTAGTACACCTAATGAATTACTGTACTTCACCTACCGGTAACCCATTAAATATACTACAAGGGATTTTAAAGTAATTTTCGTTCATTTTGGAATTGGTGGGTAAAATTTTTGTTCAAATTTTAAAAACCTTCATTTAGAGTCCAAACATAAATCAAATTTTTGGATATTTAAAATCTCTGCAATTTTTACAAAAATTTCGGCAGAGTACCATCTGTATTTTGAGAAAACAGTTCTTTAAAACCTGAAAATAGAAACACTCCCAATACATTTCTTAATCACAACTCCATTTGCAACCACCAAACTTCAAATCAACAGCAATAGCAACACTTCAATTCAAAATCTAAATTTCAAATCAAGAATTAATATCTCAAAACATTTCATAACTCATGCATTTTTGCATTTTAAATCATTAATTTACAATCATAAACTAATTTACAGATGCAAAATCTCTAAAATAATATTATTACAATTTATCTGTACAACTGCTCAAACTACAGAAATACATATACATACTATCATATTTACATCAAACTAAACTACCACGGTATAGATAAATACCCATACAAAAATTCTTCAATTGTGCTCTTCTCTAATTATAGCAGCTCGCTCTGCTACTATGTCCTTTTTTCTATCTGCGACAGCAAGTTAAAGCTATCGCTGAGTATATAAATACTTAGTGGTACACAATAAAGCATAAAATGCATAATAGAAAACAATTATGAACAAATCATCATTCAAAAACCTCATAATAGCATTTCATAATTTTTTTTTTCTCAAATCACATTTATAACAAATCATAATTTTCAAAGTTTAATACAGCACAACTTGATCAAACAATTTAATAAATATAGTGTTGCCAAACAATAACATAACTTAGGCCATGACACAAAATTTCCGAACATGCCGTGTGTACATCATGACAAGGCAAACACCCCCACTAATCGAAATCAATGAGGGAAGTGGCTAGCTAGCTAATGAGTACTCATCCACACTCATCCCTCATACTGGAAAGCCAGAGAGGGAGGAAACTAATCAAATATCATACTCACCCCACAAGTGGAGGAGGAACATATTAGTATTGTCATGCCAAGTATGAATTAAAAATAATTTAAATCAAATTATTCAAATATTTTATACAATTCACAAATCATATTGCATTCTAAACTTTTTATTTACAAAGTAGGCAATACACTATTTTTCAAATAAGATTTTCAAAGCCATAACTAAATTCAAAACCATATTGTTCAAACATTTCATACAAATCAATAAATAATTTTCATTCCAAATTTTCATTGTACAATAGGCGACACAACATTCTCGAAATTCATAATGAAAAAAAAAATTCACAATGTATAACAAATCAATTTCCATTATGAAAACTATAGTTTAAAAATTTTGTGCACAAACACAATCAATTATCAAAAATTAAATTTCCATTGACAAGTGGCAACACCATAGTTCTCAAAACCCATAATTAACACAATGCATACAAATCAAGTTTTCAGTGAAAAAATGATAATTTAAAGTTATTGTGCACAAACCTGGACTTAATCGCTTCTAGGCCTTCTGGGTCTTTTTTCAGCTGAAACACAAAATTTCTGGTGTTTCAGTATTTTATTTCACAGTAAATCCAATAAGTAATTCATAAATACTTAATTCTAGCCCAAATATGCTTAAACTAACATTCTTGGAAATTTTCATTTTAGAGTTACTATTCATGATACTATTCAAGTCAATTTGTTGACTTTCTAAGGCTTAATAGGTATGGGAACTTCAACTTCACCCACATACCACATTTTGGTTACTAAACTTATTGGTTTTGGTCATTTTTTCAAATTCTAAATCTTTTAGGCAAATTTGCAAATTTCAGTTTTTGTGTCCTAAGTTGCACTGTTCCATTGGTCACCTTACTATTAGAATTTGGCAAAACTTCCTCCATAGAAAATGTTCCCTATTGTCTTAAGTTTATTCTCCTTTTTGAATCACTCCAATTGGAGTTTTGTAGCTCAAGTTATAGGCATTTGAACCATGGCTGCCGGATTGGACTCAACCCAGAATTATGGGCAATTTTTTGGTTCTGGCAGTTTTGGGTCACTAAATTTGGGTGGCCAAACGACTTGGTTAATGGCATAATTTGGATTTGTGTTCTTCATGAAAGTTTTAGTACTATATCTCATATAACCACTGGTAAAATGTCAAGTCATTTTGACCTGCCTAGCTCAAGTTATGGCAAAATGAACAAACACTGTTTATTTGGTTAGTTTGTACAGGGACAGACTGAGATTTTCCGAATTGAGTCAATTTATTCACTAGGTTTTAGTCACTTTTTGGGCATGCTTCCTAAATGAAAATTGTGTCATTTAGTGTCTATTTTCATTCCCAATTGGTCTCATACCAATTGAACTTGTAAAATTTCATTTTTGGTCCTTCAAATTTGACTTGGTCATGCTGCCAGCAGCATGACCACATTGAGTCCGAATTTGATTTCAACTCCAACTATTCTAACACACTTCATTTGGTTACAAATGACCATTTCTCACTTCAAATTAGGTCCAAAACATCATTTACAAGTTTCTCACATTTTTTGTCTCTAAACCCTAAGTCCCAAAACCCTAACTTACTAAATTATTACATTTAACCACATTTAATGCTTTTAACTATAATTACTAACCTAATTGGGATTCATATACTCATTCAAATCCATCAAACCATGCAAAACACACTCCCCATCATGCTGGCCGAATTTTAGCTTAGTCCCTCAACAATTTGTTTCATTTCATTTTAAGTTTATTTACAAGTTAATCAAGCTATAAACATAACTAAATCAACTAACAAATCAAGTTTAGTTTACTAACCTTGTGTATAGAATTTTCTTCTTCCTTTCCTTCAAGTTTTCTTTTCTTTCTTTCCCTTAGATCTTGTTTTCTAGTTGCCCAAATAAGTTTTATCTATGGTAGACTATTTTTTTATGGTAGGATTTTTGTTTCTTCAAGCTCACAGTAGAGCTTGAATGGAGGTTTTGTGAGGGAGAGAAGAGAGAGGCGGCAACCTTGGGTAGAAGAAGACTTTGTTTTATTTTTCTTTTCTTTTCCTTTTTATGTATATTTATCTTATGGAAGACCATAAATTCCAATTAAATAAAATTTTAATTAAAATACTTATGGCATTATGCATGATGTCATGCATGATGTCATCTCCCTACACCTTTTTTTTTCTCTTTTCTTTTTTTTATTTATTTAATTTTCTATTAGTTCTTTAATTTAATTCCCGACTCTGAAATTTCCTTTTCTCTGATTTTATTTAACAGTTAGGTCAGGAGTCAGCTTTTGGGGTCAATTGACCAAATTGCCCCTCACCAGTTCAACCCGGTTTGCAAATAATTATTTGACTGGCTTAACAACCTTTTTCTGTGATTTTCTCTTTTCCACTGTGTTCATAATGGTTCTAAGGACCGCAGCGTCACATTTTACGGTTCGAAATTTGAGTTTAAAATGACTTCGCAGTCGTTCCCGAGAAGGTCACCCATCGTTGTGACTCCCGGCTCGTTTAACTTCTTATGTTCTGTTTTTCTTATTTATACTTAACTAATTGACAGTTACTAATTATTTGTGTTTATGGCTTATCTAGTTGTCTTAAGTATGGTTCTAATTCTCTTAATTATCAGGACCGACTCCGATCACCGGAATAGTGAAATATACCAAGCTATGCAAATAGGGGTGTTACAGGAATTCACAAGTTTAGCATGCTCAAAGAGCTTAAATGGGTCATTTTAGTGTAAGTGTGCATGGATGGAGTTGGTGGTGTTCATTGATAATAATTTCCCCAACAAATGCCAATGAAGAGCCAAAATATCTTCATTTTCTAAAGGGGGTAGAATATCTCATGCCTAGCCATGAGATTCTCACCCTCAGCCATGAGTTAGAGCCAAGAATATCTTTAGTTGAAAAAGAGGTAGAATATCTCACACTTGGCCATAAGAAGGTCATGTTTAGCCATGGGAAGAGGACAACAAGGCACATGGTCAGCCATGGGATTCATCTTGGGATGCATGGCTTCATGTGAGATGCATTTAGAAGTGTTTTTAGAGGCCATGAGGTGCATGGTCCACCATAGGAAGTCCCTTGGGCACATGGCTAGCCATGAGATACCCTAAAGAAGCACATGAGGTGCATGAGAGGGTGTGGGATGAGTGTTAAATGCACCCATTATAACACCCTGCTCCAACCACTAGAGGAATTGTCCACTTTGGCCCACCCCATTATGAGCCTCACTGTAATACCCTCATACTAAGTAGTCCTGTACATTCTACTGTTGTGGTGACTAATGTCTATCGGACCAGCTAGAATCTCTAGAACTATACTTAAATCATATAGAAAAGCCATAAACTACACTAATAGAGATCAAATGAGGTTGGATGAAAATAGAAGTAATGAAGCATAAGTAGGTTAAATGAGAATAGGTCCCGATGATGAGTAACCGACCCGGGAAGCGACTGCGAGTCCAGTTGCTACCCTAAATTCATATGGGACCCTATGGAGATCTTAATGAAGGAGTAAACTAGAAATTATTAGGAATTAGAAAATCAAAGAAGTGAGAAGGGAAGAAGTACAATTAAGAGAATCATAAACTAAGTTATTCATCGAGTATTATGGAAAAAGAAAGATTATAACGCGATGAGGAGCATTTTGGTCAATTCACTTCAAGAGTTGACTTTTGACATAAATTTCCCCTAAAGTGAGTGAAATTGAAATATTGAAATAGAATTAAAAATATGAAGTAGAGTATGGAAAAGAAGAAAAGAAAAATAAAGGAATTAGGAAATTAAAGTTTTTCAATTTTGACATCATAATTACATCATCATGACAAAATTAAAATCATAATTTTAATTATTTAAATTTTGAGATAATTATCTTTATTTTGAGATAACTATCTTTACTTAAATAAGACAAAAGAAATAATTAAAATAAAAAAAAATCCATTATCTTCTTCAAGTGGCCGGCTTTCCATTTTCCTCTTTTACTTCATTTTCCTCCATTGCTAAGAAAATTGAGCCTCGAAACCTTTCTTTTACCCACAAATTCTTATACAAAAACTGTAAAGAACCTCTAATTTGCATATTATTGGAAGATTGGAAGCAAGGAATTGGAAGGAAGTGGAAGGATTTTGAAGTTTAAAAGATCACCATTAGAGGTAAGCTTTCTTCCAAACCCAATTAATTGTATATTCTTTGAATCAAGGTTAATTTGTGTAGAAATAGCATTAAAATAAATGAAAGAAATCATGTTATATGGGGGAAGGGAATTTCAGCCAGTAATAAAGGATTAGGGTTTTGGAGTAAGTTGATGAAATTAAACTTGAATTTGAGCTTAGGTAATGATGTATGCTTGATTGGTGTGTTTGAATTGCATGAGTTGTATAAATTTATGATGAAGTGGAAATTAGGGTTTGGTGAAAATTAGGGTTTTGTGATAAACAGCTCAATGGATGTTTATAAGACCAAATTCTGTCATTTGGTTAATTTTGGTTGTGAATTGATATTGTTTTGGCTGAGGGAAATGATGAATTAGTAGGGTACTAGTGTGCTGAAATTCTGGACACTTAAGTCCAGCACACTTAAATACCCATAAATTGAGTTACACAACTCCAATTGGTGTTAAACTAGTTAGAAAAGAAATCTAAGACATAATGCTATAATTTTCATGAAGACACCCTGCCTAGAATATGAACATAAGTTACCTCAAATTTGGCTTGAATCTGGAATTGCAATTCAAGACCTGACCAAATAAATAATACTTAGTAAATTAGGCATAACTCACTGTAGAAAACTCCAAATTAGGTGATTCTTGAACCAATGGAAACTTGAGACATAGAAGAATAGTTATTATGCATACCATAGAGTAAATTATGGCAGTAACCTGATCAAATTACTAGACAAATTTAGTCTAGCAAATCTGCCTTAGTGTTAGACTGAACCTGGAAAATGTGAAGGTTAGGCATCCAACCAGTTTTAGAAAAATTGCCATAACTTGGGCTACAAAACTGCAAATGAAATGATTCTAAAGCCAAAATGCTCATAACATATAGAACTACAATTTTTGTGTTTTGACCAGAACCCAGATCCTAAAGCAACATAGGGAAATGGTTAGGAGAAATCAGGAATTCTCAACCTGAAATTCTTGCACTGGAACCATTTTTCCATTTAACCCCAGGACAGTAATTAGACCATAAAATCCACAAAAAAATTCCAATTGGGATGAGTCAAAATGATCTGAAAACCTAAGAATTAGGGCTACAACTTTGGTTTAGAAACCTTACTCAAATTTTGGGTGTAAGACACTTAAATATTAATTGTAAAACTGACCTGAAACCTGAAATCTTGGAGTTGCAGGATTCATGAGTCCAAGTTGGTTAATTAGCCATAAATTACCCTACATAACTTCAAATTTAATGATTCTTGAACCTGTGCAACCATGAGACACAGGAGAACAACTCATATGAAGAACACCAATCCAAATTATTACTATAACTTGTCCAATTAGCTTGACAATTTTGAGTTCCAGAATCTGCCCTGTTCTGGAACATTATTGGTCACTGGACCATTACTTGGTAAATTGACGATAATAAGAGCTACAAAACTCCAAATTGAGTAATTCTAAAAGGAAACTAAAAAAAACATAGAGAAACAACTTTCATTCAGATCATCTTCTCAAATTATAACTAGAACTAGGTTAAAATGGGGTTGTAAAGTCAGGGTACCAAACTGTCTAAGACCGGAATTTATTGAAATTGCATGGCCAACATAGGCAATTCATTAGACATTTATTGAATAACTTTTAGAGATAATTGGGATGAGTATTGAGACACTTCAATTGTGTGTTTCAGTAGAAAGGGAGACTGTGGGAGACAAGGAAAAGTAAATCAAGAGAAAGAGAATTCATTGAAGGTTTGTACACAACTAAACTCTTTAATTATTTTTAATCTTGTAAATGGTTTGAATGAGTTATGATTTTCCTTTGCATTTGAGAAATTGTGTGTTGCCAATCCCATATGAATTTTATGATGAATTGAACAAGATTGTTGAAATGCAAATGTGATTACTTGATTAGAAAATCTTTGAAATTTATTTTAAAATCATAGTTAGCATGGCAGTCCCTTCCCTCATTAATAATGGCTATTTGCGATTTCATAATTTGATTATAATTATGTCTCCTATTAATAATGGTTAGTGGGGTGAGACTATATAAGTACTCATTAGCTAGCTAGCCTTTCCCTCATTAATAATGGTTAGTGAGGTTGATTTGCTTTGTCGTGGTGTACAATACGACATTGATCATGAAATTTTGTGTCATAGTCTAAACTGTACGTTCTTTGCAACACCTATGCTTTGTGAATTATGAATTGTGACTTCTTTAATGAAATGTTATTTTAAATAAATGATTATTATTAATTTGGAACTATGGTAATGTTTCTTTAGTTATAGAAATTTTGATCTATTATGTTTCATAAATTATGCTTTGTAATGAGTTTTAAATTTTTAGTTATGTACCACTGAGTAAATTACTCAGCGATAGCTTCTTTATACTATCGCAGATAAAGAGAAAGGCAAAGCAGTAGAGTGAGCTACTTGTAACTGTGGTTGAAGCTATTTTTGAATCATTTTTGGGTATATTATTTATACCCTTATAAATTCATTTTGATATAAATTAGTCTATATGTATCTAACAGTACAAATGAAATTGTAATAATAATTTGTTATCTTTTGGTTGTAAATTTGAATAAGGACATTTATTTTGATTGTCTATGAGAAATGTATATTTCTTTGATTTTGGTTGAATGAAAGAAGATGAATTGAGTTTGATTGAGTTTCAAATTATGTATGATATATTTCTATAAATTGATTTTCACAGGTTTAGAAGAACTGCTTTTACCTAGTTTTAGCCATCATCACGTGGATTTTCTACAAAATTTTAAAAATGCTATATTATTTCTAAATAAATTTTATGATATATAACCAACCCAAAGACCCTTTAATAATTTTTTTTAATCCTCATTTTCATTTAAATATGAAATGGAATTGTTTTAAAATCACTTGTAGTATATTTAATGGGTTATCGGTAGGCGAAGTTTGGTAATTTATTAGGTATACTAAAAGATCATGTTATGCCTTACAGAGGGGTAAGGTGTGACATGTTTTAGTGGTATTAGAGTATGTTTTAATATAAGTTTTGAATTGTGATTTTGAAGTATTTTCTTGACTAGTATAACTGCTCAAATGTCATTAATTGATACATATAGTGCATTACATCATGAATATAGACTACCGGGGATAAATTTCCTTGTGTTGATTGTTCAGGAGATAGAATTCCTGTGAATTGAAATGGAAGAAGGGAATCATTCAATAGAACAGTCAGTTGTAGTTGAGGCTCAGGGAGAGGCCCCAGCTCCCTATAATACTGAAGGGCCAGCTGCACCCATCCCACCCATACAGTTTCCTACTTAGTTCGCTCAGCAGATGGCTGTATTATTCCAACAAATGGCTAGAAATGTACCAGTCCAAGCTCCAGTACAAACATCAATAGTGCAACCTCAACCCCCAGCATGGCAATATGACAAGTTGACTAAGTATGGGGCAACAGAGTTCAAGGGTACAGTAGACCCATTAGAAGTAGAACAATGGCTTGAGAGAATGGAGAGGGTATTCAAGAAACTACACTGCACAGATGATTTAAAGTTCGAATATTCAATTTCTTTGTTACAAGGGGATGCATATAAATGGTGGAAGACCATCCCCAACAGTCTGGTGGAGCCCAATATTCTCACCTGGGATGATTTGAATTCAGAGAATTCAAGCAAGTCCTAGACACATACATACGCACATGAAGCTTCAAGAAGTTTTTGGTTTTTTTGGGGGGGAACTATAGCGGAGTATGAGAGGGAATTTTCCTGCTTAAGCCACCATGCGGGGAACTTGCTTACAGCCAGCAGAGATCGATGCAAGCGGTTTAAAGCTGGATTGAGGCCCAATCTGAGGTTACAAGTAGTTGGGTTCCGGCATGAAAACTTCTCTGAACTGATATGCCAAGCCCTTGAGTTAGAGAGAATAGAATCAGAATGGGCATCTGAGAAGGGAACAAAAGAAAAAGAGAAGAGTGAGAAGACTTCTGGTCAAGCTTTTAGTAGTAGTTCGAGAAAGAAAAAATAATTTGCAAGATCTAGTTCTTGCAAATCTGGTAAAGGGAGATCCTTAGGACAAAGGCCACCTAGATCCAGCCAACAAAGAAACAGGCGTTCCTTTCCTGTCCCTACCTGTGAAACATGCGAAAAAGTACATAGAGGGGTATGCTTTAAGCCCATAGGAGTTTGCTATAATTGTGTGAGCTCACGTAGACCTACACCACCCACCACATGTCAATGCAAGGCTCCACCTCCAAAGGTTCTCAGACTATTAGTAGAGGTTGAGGCTGAGGTAGAGGTAGTAACTTGGGCAGCCAGGGCATAATAAACTAGCCAAAGCAGAGTGGTGCACCAGCCAGGGTGTACACCATGCGCTAGAGGGAGGAGGCTGAAACCTCATATGTAGTTGCTAATAATTTCTCCATCTTTGATAGATTATGTGCTATTTGATCCTGGCTCTACACATTCATATGCTAGTGCTAAGATTGTGTATTTTACTGCTATGCCTTGTTTGAAAATGGACTTTGATATGCTAGTGACTAGTCCATTAGGCCAGGAGGTTAGGGTGAATAGATTGTATAAGGATTGTCTATTGGTGATCCAAAGACATACATTCCTATCTGATTTGATTGAAATGCCCTTTTGGAATTATGATATAATATTGGGCATGGATTGGCTAGCCAGGCATCATGCTATAATTGACTGTAGACTGAAGACAATCACTTTTGGTCTCCCCCAGTATGGAGATGTGGTAATACACGGGGAGAGGCAATTATTGCCATCAAATCTCATTTTGGCTGCACTTGCTAGAAAAATGATTCGGAAGTGGTGTGAAGCTTACCTAGCCCATGTGATAGACACCTAAGTGGGGAGTCCAAGTCTGAAGGATATCCCTACAATATGTGACTTTCCAAACGTTTTTCCTGAAGAATTGCCAGGATTACCTTCGGAAAGAGAGGTGCAATTTGAAATTGAGGGTATGCCTAGTGTGGAGCTAATTTCCATCACTCCTTATAGGATGGCACCTGCTGAGTTAAAAGAGTTGAAGGTGCAGTTACAAGAATTACTTGATAAGGGTTTCATTCACCCTAGTGTATCACCTTGGGGAGCACCAGTGTTATTTGTCAAGAAGAATGATGGTACTCTCCGTCTGTGCATCGACTACAGATAGTTCAATAAGGTGACTATAAATAAAGGATATCCTCTGCCATGGATTGATTATTTGTTTGATCAGCTGAAAGATGTAGCTGTGTTCTCCAAAATTGACTTGAGATTAGGTTATTATCAGTTGAGGGTGCAAGAGCAGAGTATACCTAAAACTGCCTTTAGGACTCGGTATGGCCACTATGAGTTCTTAGTAATGCCATTCGGGTTAACTAATGCTCCAGCTGCTTTTATGAACCTGATGAACACTATCTTTAGGCCATATCTAGATCAATTTGTGGTGGTGTTCATTGATGACATTTTGGTGTACTCAAAGAATGCAAAGGAGCATGACAAGCACCTGAGGATAGTACTGTAAACTTTGAGGGAGAAATAGTTGTATGCCAAACTATCGAAATGTGAGTTTTGGCTGAAGGAAATTGCCTTTTTGGGGCACATTGTATCAGCAAAGGGTATCAAGGTGGATCACAGTAAGGTAAAAGCTATCCTTAACTAGAAGGTGCCTAAAAATGTTACTGAAGTTTGGAGTTTCCTTGGTTTAGCTGGGTACTATCACAGATTTGTAAAGGGATTCACCATGTTAGCATCTTCACTAACCAAGTTACTTTGAAAAGATGTGAAATTTCAGTGGACTAACAGATACCAGGAGAGTTTTGATGAGTTGAAGAAATGTTTAACTGAAGCTCCAATCCTGACTTTACCTACACCGGGTAAAGAGTACACCATATACAGTGATGCTTCTCACAATGGTTAAGGCTATGTGCTGATGCAAGATAGAAATATCATTGCTTATGCTTCACGCCAGCGTAAACCATATGAGAGGAATTATCCTAAACATGACTTGGAGCTACCAGCCATTGTATTTGCTCTGAAAATTTGGAGACACTACTTGTATAGGGAGAAGTGTTACATCTACACAGATCACAAGAGCTTGAAATATTTGGGCACATAGAAGGAGTTAAATTTGAGGCAGAGGAGGTGGTTAGAGCTGATAAAAGTTTATGATTTCCTGATAGATTACCAGCCTGAGAAAGCAAATGTGGTAGCAGATGCCTTAAGTTGCAAGACCTTGGCTAGTTTAAGAGTTTCACCCTTGTCCATGGTACATGACTTGAGAGCTTTACATGCAAATCTAGAGATAAATGATAATGGGCAGATGGTAGCTACTTAGCAAGTGAAGCTAGTGTTGATTGATCAAATTAAAATGACAACTCAAAATGATAATCAATATGTGAAGTTAGTAGAAGAGGCCCGGGATGGCAAGAAACCAAAATTTTCAGTGAATGATGAGCGCTTGTTGCTATACCAGGGTAGAATGTGCATTCCTGATGATGTTGAATTAAGGCAAATTATTTTGAAGGAAGCACATGACTCACCATTTGCTAAACACCCTGGTGGAACCAAAATGTACAGAACCATGAAAGGACATTATTGGTGGAGGGGCATGAAGAAAGATATTGCAGAATATGTCTCCAAATGCCTAACTTGTCAGTAAGTAAAGGCAAAACACCAAGTGCCAGCTGGTTTGCTATAGTCATTACCAATTCCCAAGTGGAAATGGGAACGGATTACTATAGATTTTGTGATGGGACTTCCACATACACAGAATGGTCATGATGCAACTTGGGTTATTGCTGATAGATTGACTAAGTCTGCACACTTTCTACCAATGAGAATGGACTACAGTCTAGATAAATTGGCTAAATTATACATTAATGAAGTGGTAAGATTGCATGGAGTGCCAGTGTCTATTGTGTCTGACTCAGATCTAAGGTTCACTTCTAGATTCTGAGGTAGCCTATAAAAAGCCCTAGGAACTAGATTGAACTTCAGTACCGCATTCCATCCACAGATAGAAGGCCAGTCTGAGAGAATCATTCAGATCTTGGAGAACATACTTCGGGCTTGCGTGATTGAGTTTGAAGGAAGTTGGGACACACACTTGCCTTTGATTAAATTTTCCTAAAACAAAAATTATCAGTCAAGCATTGGGATGGCTCCATATGAAGCTCTGTATGGTAGAAAGTATAAAACTCCCTTGTGTTGGGATGAAGTAGGCGAGAGGAAGTTAATTGGCCCTGAAATTGTACAGCGGACTAAGCAGAAGATTAAGATTATTCGAGACAGACTCAAGGCTACATCAGATAGACAGAAGTCCTACATAGATCTAAAGAGAAGGGATATTGAGTATTATGTGGGTGATAAAGTATTCCTTAAGGTTTTTCCTTGGAAGAAAATCGTGAGATTTAGCAGAAACATGAAACTGAGTCCTCACTTCATCGGGCCATATGAGGTTGTAGAAACAGTAGGTCCGCTAGCATACAAACTTGCATTGCCTCTAGAGTTGGAGAAGATTCACAATGTCTTCCACGTCTATATGTTAAGGAGGTATAGACAAGACCCCTCACACATCTTGCCAGTAGAGGAGATTGAGGTGAATCCAGACTTGACTTATGATGAAAAGCCCATAAGGATCTTGGCACATGAAGTGAAGCAGCTGAGAAATAAGCAGATACCACTGGTTAAAGTGCTGGTGAACCATCATTCAAGCCAGAAGGCTACATGGGAACGCAAGGAGGACATGAAGAGACAGCACCCACAGCTATTCCGAGACTAACACCAGGTAAAATTTCAGGATAAAATTTTTTTAAGGAGGGGAGAATTGTACCATCCTCATACTAAGTAGCCCTATACATTCTACTATTCTGATAACTAATATTTGTCTGGCCAGCTAGAATGTCTAGAACGATACTTAAATCACATAGAAAAGCCATAAACTAAACTAATAGAGATCAAATGAGGTTAGATGAAAATAGGAGTAATGAAGCATAAGTAGGTTAAATGAGACTAGGTCCCGATGATGAGTAATCGACCCGAGAAGCGACTGCGAGTCCTGTTGCTACCCTAAATTCGTGTGGGACCCTATGGAGATCTTAATGAAGGAGTAAATTAGAAATTATTAGGAGCTGAAAAATCAAAGAAATGAGAAGGAAAGAAGTACAATTAAGAGAATCATAAACTAAGTAATTCATCGGGTATTTTGGAAAAAGATGGATTACAATCCGATGAGGGGCATTTTGGTTAATTCACTTCAAAAGTTGACTTTTGACATAATTTCCCCTAAAGTGAATGAGATTGAAATATTGAAATAGAATTAAAAATATGAAGTAGGGTATGGAAAAGAAGAAAAGAAAAATAAAGGAATTAGGAAATTAAAGTTTTTCAATTTTAACATCATAATTACATCATCATGACAATTAAAATTTTAATTTTAATTATTTAAATTTTGAGATAACTATCTTTACTTAAATAAGACAAAAGAAATAATTAAAATAAAAAAAAAAATTCCATTATCTTCTTTAAATGGTTGGCTCTCCATTTACCTCTCTCACTTCATTTTCCTCCATTGCTAAGAAAATAAAGCTTTGAAACCTTTCTTTTACTTACAAATTCTTATACAAAAATTGTAGAGAACCTCTAATTTGCATATTATTGGAACATTGGGAGTAAGGAATTGGAAGGAAGTGGAAGGATTTTGAAGTTTAGAAGATCACCATTAGAGGTAAGCTTTCTTCCAAACCCAATTAATTGTATATTCTTTGAATTAAGGTTAATTTGTGTAGAAACAACATAAAAAAAAAATAGAGAAATCATGTTGTATGGGGGAAGAGAATTTTGGCCAGCAATAAAGGATTAGGGTTTTGGAGTAAGTTGATGAAATTAAACTTGAATTCAAGCTTAGGTAATGATGTATGCTTGATTGGTGTGTTTGAATTGCATGAGTTGTATAAATTTGTGATGAAGTGGAAATTAGGGTTTGGTGAAAATTAGGGTTTTGTGATATGTTGCTCAATCGATGTTTATAAGAGCAAATTTTGGTCATTTGGTGTATTTTGGTTGTGAATTGATATTGTTTTGGGTGAGGGACATGATGAATTAGTAGGGTGCTAGTGTGCTGGAATTCTGGACACTTGAGTCTAGCACACTTAAATGCTCATAAGTTGAGTTACACAAATCCAATTGGTGTGAAACCAATTAAAAAAGAAACCTAAGACATAATTCTAGAATTTTCGTGACGATAGCCTACTTAGAATATGAACATAAGTTACCTCAAATTTGGCTTGAATCTAGAATTGCAATTCTAGACCTGACCAAAAATGACTAAATGAACAGTACTTAGTAAATTAGGTATAACTCACTCTAGAAAACTCCAAATTAGGTGATTGTTGAACCAATGAAAACTTGAGACATAGGAGAATAGTTATTATGGAGAGCATAGAGCCAAATTATGACCCTAACCTGATCAAATTGCTAGACAAATTTAGTCTAGCAAATCTACCTTAGTGCTAAACTGAACTTGGAAAATGTGAAGGTTGGGCATCCAACCAGTTTTGGCAAAATTGTCATAACTTGGGCTAAAAAACTGAAAATGCAATGATTCCAAAGCCAAAATACTCATAACATATAGAACTACAATTTTGGTGTTTTGACCAGAACACAGATCCTAAAGCCACTTAGGGAAATGGTTAGGAGAAATCAGGAATTCTCAACCTGAAATTCCTGCACTGGAAACATTTTGCCATTTGACCCTAGGACAGTAATTAAACCATAACTTCCACTAGAAAATTGTAATTGGGATGAATCAAAATGATCTGAAAACCTAATAACTAGGGCTAAAACTTTGGTTTAGAAACCTTACTCAAATTTTATGTGTAAGACCCTTAGATATTAATTGTAACTGACCTGAAACCTGAAATCCTGGAGTTGCAGGATTCATGAGTCTAGGTTAGTTAATTAGCCATAAATTACCCTACACAACTTCAAATTTAATAATTCTTGAACCTGTTTAACCATGAGACATAGGAGAACAACTCATATGAAGAACACCAAGCCAAATTATGACTGTAACTTGTTCAATTAACTTGATAAAGTTGAGTTCTAGAATCTGCCCTGTTCTGGACCAGTACTGGTCACTAGACTAGTACTTGGTAAATTGACCATAAATAGAGATAAAAAAAACTCCAAATTGAGTGATTCTAAAAGGAAAATAAAACTAAGACATAGAGGAACAACTTTCATTAAGATCATCTTCCCAAATTATGACTAGAACTAGGTTAAAATGGGATTGTAAAGTCAGGGTTCCAAACTGTCCAGAACTGGAATTTATTGAAATTGCATAGCCAACATAGGAAATTCATTAGGCATTTATTGAATAACTTTTAGAGATAATTGGGATGAGTATTGAGACACTTCAATTGTGTGTTTCAGTAGAAAAGGAGACCGTGAGAGACAAGGAAAAGTAAATCAAGAGAAAAAGAATTCATTGAAGGTTTGTACACAACTAAACTCTTTAATTGTTTTTAATCTTGTAAATGGTTTGAATGAGTTATGATTTTCCTTTACATTCAAGAAATTGTGTGTTGTCAATCCCATATCGATTTTATGATGAATTGAATAAGATTGTTGAAATGTGAATGTGATTACTTGATTAGAAAATTTTTGAAATTTATTTTAAAACCACAGTTAGCATGACAATCCCTTTCGGAATTCCCCAGTAGTAAAGGCTATTTGCGATTTCATAATTTGATTATGATTATATCCCCTATTAATAACGGTTAGTGGGGTGAGACTGTATAAGTACTCATTAGCTAGCTAGCCCTTCCTTCATTAATAACGATTAGTGAAGTTGATTTGCTTTGTCGTAGTATACAATACGACATTGATCATGAAATTTTGTATCATGGTCTAAACTGTACGTTCTTGGCAATACTTATGCTTTGTGAATTATGAATTGTGACTTCTTTAATAAAATGTTATTTTAAATAAATGATTATTATTGATTTGGAACTATGGTAATGTTTCTTTAGTTATGGAAATTTTGATTTATTATGTTTGATAAATTATTCATTATAATGAGTTTTAAATTTTTAGTTGTATAGCACTGAGTAAATTACTCAGCGATAGCTGCTGTATGCTATCACAGATCAGGAGAAAGGCAAAGCAACAGAGTGAGCTGCTTGTAGTTGTGGTTGAAGCTATTTTTGAATCATTTTTGGGTATATTATTTATATCCTTGTAAATTCATTTTGATGTAAATTAGTCCATATGTATCTAAAAGACAAATGAGTTATTGTACATATGAAATTTTAATAATATTTTTTACCTTTTGGTTTTAAATTTGAACGAGGACATTTATTTTGATTTGTATATGAGAAATGTATATTTCTTTGATGTTGGTTGAATGAAAGAAGATGAATTTAGTTTGATTGAGTTTCAAATTGTGTATGATATATTTCTATAAATTGATTTTCACAGGTTTAGAATAACTGTTTTTACCTAGTTTTAGTCGTCACCGCATGGATTTTTCGTAAAATTTTAAAAATGCTATATTATTTATAAATAAATTTTATGACATATAACCAACCCAAAGACCCTTTAATAATTCTTTTATCCTCATTTTCATTTAAATATGAAATGGAATTGTTTTAAAATCCATTATAGTATATTTTATGGGTTATCGGTAGGCGAAGTTCGGTAATTCATTAGGTATATAACGGGATCATGTTATGCCTTATAGAGGGGTAAGGTGTGACACTCACAGTTTTATCCCATAGGTGGAATGGAGAACTTCCCAGGAGGTCACCCATCCTAGCATTTCTCTTAAGCGAGCATGCTTAACCCCGGAGTTCTTCTAACTCTCCAGGCCATTCCACTAAAAGGCGCCTCTAGTGATTAGTTTCCCCCATTTCAATGTATGATTCGATTCATTCATGTGCCCCGCAATCCACTACTCTAGGTAGCCTCACCATCCTAGAAGCCTGCTAGGAGTTTACTCTTTTATGCCCCTCGCCGGCCTCATCAGATTGCTTTTCCAGGTCCGGTCGTCATAAGCCCACAAGCTTCCACCTGGTTTGTCCTCGAACCACACATCTACTAGAGGGGGTTCGGCTCTGATACAATTTTTAATGTCCCGCTCCAACCACTAGAGGAATTGTCTGCTTTGGCCCAACCCATCTTGAACCTCACGGCTTTGTCCCATAGGTGGAATGGAGAACTTCCCAAGAGGTCACTCATCCTAGCATTTCTCTCAAGAGAGCACGCTTAGCCCTAGAGTTCTTCCAACTCTCTAAGCCATTCCACCAAAAGGCGCCTCTAGTGATTAGTTTCTCCCATTTCAACGTATGATTCGATTCATTCCTATGCCCCGCATTCCACTACTCTAGGTAGCCTGGCCATCCTAGAAGCCTACCAGGAGTTTACTCTCTTATGCCACTCTCTGCCCTCATCAGACTGCTTTCCCGAGTCCGGTCATCACACCCATGGCCATGAGAAGTGTTTAGGTGTACCACAAGCCATGGGAGGCTCACTATAGGCTATGAGACTTGCTATTTGGCTATTTTTAGTGCATTATGTATGCGACTTTTAATGTTCCTAAGGTTTTAGTTTATTTTAGCTTTGTGTTAAAAGATATATATATATATATATATATATATATATATATATATAAATAGCTTATTTTAGAGTTGTAAACATAACTTTGAGATATTAATCAATTGATTATTGAGAGAGTTTTCTACTCTATGGTTCTTCATTAAACTTCTCTTCTTGACAAGTCTAATTAACTTGCAAGAATTAATAGCTTGATATTCGTGGTTCTCTACCATAAGGTTGGTATTGGGTTAAGTGATTTCAAATAGAAAAATCTGATTGTGACGGTTCTGGGGAAATTCAAATATTTTGGGGATTCCTTGGCAAGTCCATTGGGGTTCTCATCATTTTGGTATCATAGCTTTAGGTCTCTAATCAAGTTGGTTATCTTTGTTTATTTGTTTGTTAATTTTGATTAGTTTGTGTTTGGATATCACTTTCTTCATGTTTGATTTTTGTCTTTGAATTCTTATGTTTGTGTTGCATTTTGATCTTCTTTCTCTACTCATTAGCTTTTATTTTTTCTTTTTAATTTTTCTTTGCTTGTTTTGCTTCAGTTTTGTTTGTTATTTGGTTAATTCGTGCGAGTCGTTTGAGCTTATTATTTGTTGATTTTCATTATTGGGTATTATCTCTATTGTTCGAAGTTTTTGAATCGTTACAATTGATTACATATTAGTGCACGAGGAAATGTTTCTTAGAACCATATTCTTTAGTTTGAGCAATTGTTGTGTTGAATTGATTGTTCTAGCAATTTTAGTGATATCTTAATTATTTTATTGGTAGTTTTGCATATTTAGTTTAAAAAAAAAAAGATAAAAAAACAAAAGAGGTGAATTGCTCCTAATATTTTGGGTTTATCTATATAACCCTATTTTTCTTTGAGAAATACTAGTAGATAAGTAAAAAAAAAAAAAAATGCTATGATTGAAAATTGCAAAAGTTGGAATACAATTTGAGTTGTTTGTTATTTGCTTGAGACATCGTTTGGTTGGCGATGTTGATTTGTTGGATACAATTTTGGGCTAATCATTGTATTGAGATTCTTCATTGTCATCTTATCTTAAATTTTAATCCTAATTGGTGTCTTTCATTTGTTAGCTCTAGTGTCACATTATATTGTTTTTGTGAACTCGCTTTGTCCATCTCTTTTTTGATATCTTTTGTGTTGAGCCTTGTGAACTAGTTATCTTATTTGAGGTTGATTAGTTCATTAAAAAGGTGAAAAAGAGTGGGAAAAGGCTAGAGTGGTGAGCACAAAAGAGGGTAAAAGCCTAAAATTTGTGTGAAACGCAAGGGGAGAGACATCTTTGAATGTAAACACATGAGGGAGTGTGAGATGATATTTTTATCACTAACATTTTCTTGCAGGTTTACAATTATGTTTCAAGGGAATAGTAAGGAAGGAAGGGTAGGAGAAGGTATGGAAGGGAGAGGTGTGATGAGATGTTGGCTAACTTAGTGAGAGAGAGAACTAATGAAGGAAGAGGAAATAGGAGAGTACATAGAAAAGAAGAAAGAAGAGTTGAGGATATGAGCAAGATGATGAAGACTATGACATTGAGGAAGGTAAAATGTCAATAATTAATGAGAGGGAAAGATGGAGTTAAAAGGAAAAGGAATCAAAGAAGAGATCAAATTGATAGAGTGGATGAGAAATTTGTTGCTAAGGCAAAGAAGGATGATTGGAATGGAAGGGATAAATGGGAAGTTGAAGAGCTAAAAGGGGACAATGTTTTTCATACTAGATGCCTTATACAAGAAAAGGCTTGCAGTGTGATAATAGATAGAGTAAGTAGATGCAATATTGTAAGCATTTTATTGGTTAAGACATTAGAATTACCTACTTTGAAGCACCCAATACCATACAAGTTATTATCGTTTAATGAGTGTGGAGAATTTAGAGTTACAAAACAAGTGTTATTTTCATTTTCTATTTGGAGTTATAAGGATGAGGTTCTTTGTGATGTTATTCCTATACAAACTTCTCATTTGTGGCTTGGTCATACTTAGCAATTAGATAGGAGAGTCATCTATGATAAATATAAAAATAGGTATTCTTTTAAGTGGGATGGTAAAAAGGTTACTTTGGCACCATTATCTCCAGTGCAAATATATGAGGATTAAATGAGAATTAAAAGAGCAATTGAAAAGCAAAGTGAAAATATAGAAAAAAAAATGAAAGAGTGGTCAAACATGAGTGTAAAAGGAAAAATACAAAAAGAAAGGAAAAAAATGATATTGAAGAAAAGAAAATGAGTGAATTTGAAAAAGGAGAGTATTCGAGGCAAAAGGAGAGCCAACAGAGAAAAAGTGAAAACAAAAATGTTGAAATTGAGATAAATGAGAAAAAAAAAAGCAAGAGGAAAATATTGAAAAAAAAAAGAACATGAAAGTCAAGAGATAATAGATGAAAGTGAAGTTTCTGAAATTGAGAGAATTGAAAAGAGTAAAGAAAAACTAGTCAAAGAGCTTGAAAGAAAGAAAATGAGAGACAATAGGAAAGAAGTAAGGAGAAAGTAGAAAGAGATCTTTATGTGAAAAATTTTAAGCTTGACATTTCTTTGTCTAATGTTGTTGCTTCTATTTTATAGGAATGTTAAGGTATTTTTCCAAGTGAGGAGTCAAGTAATTTAAATCTACCAATTTTGGTAATTTGACTATAACTTGAGTTTTAAAACTCCAAGTTATAGTCAAATTACCACACTTCCTTCATGGAAGTTGACCCTTTATTGTTCCAAAACTAGGCAGATTCTAGAGTTAAACTTTGTCTAGTCATTTGGGCATGCTACAGTCATTTTTAAGCCTAATGTCCTTCATATGAGTTGTTACCCTATGTCTTAGGGTCACTCATGTTCAAGAATCACAATTTTTCAAGTTATGTAGGGTGAGTTATAGCTAATTAATTGACCTAGACTCATAACCAAGTGCCTTCAGGATTTCAGGTTCAGGTCAGTGTCTTTGGGTTCCTACACTCACAATTTAAAGAAAGTTCCTAAATCAAAGTTGGATTCATGTTTCTTAGGTTTCCAAAACAGTTTAGCTCATTCCAATTGGAGTTTCCTAGTGGGAGATCTAAATACTATTTAGGGGTCAAGTGGCAATGTAGTTCAATTTCAGAATTTAAGATACTGATTTCTCCTAACAATTTGGCTAAGTTCCATTAGGTTTTGGGCTTTGGTCAAAACAAAAAAATTGTAGTTCTATGTCTTATAGAGATTTTGGCTTTAGTTTCACTGCATTTTCAGTTTTTTTGACCGAGTTATGACAATTTTTGCCAAAACTGGTCGAGTAGGTCCAAGTCCAGAATTTCAGGTCAATTTTGGTTCTAGTCAGAATTGTTGACCTAAATTATTCTAGCAAATTGGTCAGGTTAGAGTCAAAAATGGGCTTTTTTTTCCTCATAAAAAATGTGCTCCTATGTCTAACCTTTCCAGTGGTTCAAGAATCATGTCATTCTGACTTTTCTAGAGTGAGTTATGGCCATTTGAACATTTACTGTTCATATGGTCATTTTTCCAGGTCCAGCATATGGTTAACTGGATTCAAGCCAATTTTAGGTAATATTAGGTTCAGTTTTTTAGTAGGGTCTCTTCATGAAAAATGTAGCAAATTGTCCTAAGTTTCATCTCCAATTGGTCTCACACCAATTAGAGCAATGTGGCTCTACTTATGGGCACATAATCCTGCTGGACTCATATGTCCAGAATCCTGCACAGAAATTCTACACTTCCAAAATACATTCCACCCAGCTACCAAACTTCAATCACATTCATTGCACTTCTAATAGTCAATAAATAGTCTCAACAAAGTCAATTAGGCATCAATTCACAAAACCCTAAATTTTGGGTCAAAACCTAACTTCCAAATTCTCACTCATGCAAACTCATACCATACAACTTATAATACATGTATAATTATCAATCACCATTGCTAAACCAATTTAATTCAACCAAAATCATCCAATTCCAACATTTCCCCATAGCTGTCGAAAATTCATCCTTTCATGTACTCATTATTTTCTCAAATTTTCATGCAATATCAACTTATGTGAACTCAATTTCAAAGATTTAGGAAGGAGGAAAGTAAGGATAGGCACTAACCTCAACTTGAGCCAAATTGACCTTGCCTAAACTTTAAATTCTCTCACTTTCTTGGCTGCCAATAGCTTTCCCAAGGTGTAGGAGCAAATTTTAGTAAAGGCAAGTATAGGTTTTATGGTGTAGAGCATGGGAAAATCAAGCTTGTTGTGAAGAAAAAATGGTGGAAGCTCTCTTCCATGGGGTTCAGCCAAGAGGGAAGTGAGGAAGAAGATGAGATTTTCTTAGTCAAATTTATCTTATATTCAATATTTATCCATTTTAGTTTATGTGTTAAATTTTAATTAGTGCAAATTTTTTTAATTAGGTCATCTTTGCATTATGCTTATGTCATAAAGATTTATTTAAATTTCATTTCTTTTATTTTCTTTCCTTATTTTCTCTACTCATTTTCATTACACAAATTCAAGATTTTAATTCATTTTTAATGTTTTATTCTCACTCTTTTTTATTAATATTTAGGTCAAGATTCAACACTGAGGGTGAAATGACCAAAATGTCCTTCGTTGTGTTCATCGAGTTATAACTGTCTTTACCGATCAGCATAAATTTTTCTTGTATTTTTTTGACATTTTATTGTCATCTAAGCCTCATAAATCCTTCAATTAAGTCCCAACATTTATCTTACAGGGTTTCCCCATGAGTTTGGGATTGACAACTATCTTCACAGTCGCTTCCCATTAGGGTTACCCATCGCCGGGACCTCGGCTCCTTTAACCTATTTGCACTTTATTTTTTTTTATCTTTCCTTAGTTTTACTTGGTCTTTATTAAATCAATTTATGTCTCCTCACTCTAGTTTAAGTGTAGTTCAGACATTCTGGCTGTCCGAATAGACGTTAGTTATCGAAACAGTAGAATGTACGAACTACTTAAAGTGAGGGTATTACAGATTTACCACCTATTGGAAGATACATATAAATAGCTTATTTTAGAGCTATAAACACAACTTTGAGTTATTAATCAATTGATTATTGAGAGAGCTTTCCCCTCTTATTTCTTCATTGAAATTCTCTTCTTACCAAGTCTAATTAACTTGCAAGAATTAATACCTTGATAGTCATGGTTCTCTACCACAAGGTTGGTTTTGGGTTTAGTGATTTCAAATAGAAGAATCTAATTGTGAGGGCTTTGGGGAATTGATTCAAATATTTGGGGGTTCCTTGGCAAGTCCATTGGGGTTCTCATCATTTATGATGTGATCATGAGAGCACCAAGTTTCAAAGAATTTCTTCAAAGGTTCATTCAAGCACTTGTTGGTAAGAGACATGAGATTGACAAACTTGGCATGCTTAAGGAGCTTAAATGGGTCATCTTAGTTCAAGTGTACAAGGTTGAAATTCATAAGTTTGGCATGCTCAAGGAGCTTAAATGGGTCATTTTAGTATAAGTGTGCATAGATAGAGTTGGTGGTGTTCAATAATAATAATTTTTCCAAAAAATGAAAATAAAGAGCTAAAATATCTTCATTTTTAAAAAGGGGCAAAATATCTCATGCCTAGCCATGAGATTCTCACCCTCAGCCATAAGTTAGAGCCAAGAACATCTTTATTTGCAAAAGGAGCAAAATATCTCACACTAGACCATGAGAAGCTCACATTTAGCCATAGGAAGAGGTCTAGAAGGCGTATGGCTAGCCATGGGATTCATCTTGGGTGCATGGCTTCTTGTGAGATGCAATTTTAGAGGCCATAAGACGCATGGCCAGCCATGGAATTCATCTTGGGTTGCATGGCTTCTTGTGAGATGCATTTGGAAGTGTTTTTGGAAACCATGAGGCGCATGACCAGCCATGAGATCCCTTATGCACATGGCCAGCCAAGAGGCACTCTAAAGAAGAACATGAGGTGCATGAGATGGTATGGGATGAGTGTTCGATGAACCCATGGCCATGAGAGGTGTTTAGGCGCACCATAAGCCATGGGAGGCTCACCATGGGCCATGAGACTTGCTGTTTGGTTATTTTAGCTGAAAGTTCGAATTAATTGAATCGAACTAATTCAGTTTGATTTTTTTATTTAAATCGAATAATAACAGGCTTTTATATATATATATATATATATATATATATATATATATATATATATATATAGACACACACACTTATTTTATTAGTTTTCTTAATTACAAGCTAATATTTAAATTATATATAATGATAATGCATAAAAATTATAATCATAAAATGAGAACATTCCTCTATATTTTGCTCCTTAGGATTAAAATTACAAAATTAACTCAATTTGTTGAACTATTATTTTTAAAGGGCATTTAGTTTAACTAGTGAGAGTAGCTATTAATAGTTGAATCTCAACAGCTCGAGTGTTTAGTAAACTTTTTTTTATTAATTTTTAATAATTTGAAATATATATATATATATATATATATATATATATATATAGACACACTAATTTTATTAGTTTTCTTAATTACAAGCTAATATTTAAATTATATATAATGATAATGTATAAAAATTATAATCATAAAATGAGAACATTCCTATATATTTTGCTCCTTAGGATTAAAATTACAAAATTAACTCAATTTGTTGAACTATTATTTTTAAAGGGCATTTAGTTTAATTAGTGAGAGTAGCTATTAATCGTTGAATCTCAACAGCTCGAGTGTTTAGTAAACTTTTTTTTTATTAATTTTTAATAGTTTGAAATCTAAAAACAATTGATTAGAAAAAACCTCTATTTTAGAGTTTTTTTTTTCCCATAATTGATAATTGTTAGAAAATTAAATTTATTTTATAAAATAATACTGTCATTCAATTAATAAATACATCTCTAATTAAAAGATATTGATGTTAAAATATTATATAAAATCTGTTTACATTGGTCTTGAATTGTTTCGATATGTCTTAACATTTTTAAATAGAAGTATTCATCACAATTATTATATTCTTTTGAGAACTCATATTTATTCGATAAAATTAATCAATAATAATTTGAAATCAATAGAACCGTTGTCATAAAAAGTATAAAAATAAAAGCTATAAAGAGGGAGAACACAAGCCTATGAAGAATTTACCCCATAAAGGATTTAAAAAATAAAATAAATTTTTTATTAAAAAAATGATAAATTTGATATTAAAGGATAGACGTGAATTTATTGAAAACAAATAAAAAAAAAAAAAGCAAGAGTTATGGCTGATTAACAGCAACAACCCACCCCACATTAAATTTAATATTAGAAAGTTTATTGAAAGAGAAAAATAGAAAGAGGGTGAGGAAGAAAGAGAGGCTGAGTTCTTTAAAAATATTTTAACACATTGTGAATAGATTATATACTTTGCGCGTGTTTAGTGAAAAGGTAAAAAATTAAGTGTTAAATGTTATTTTATAAGTTTTAAATTTTAAAGAGAGTAATTGTTAATGTAGCTCACTAAAGTTAACATTTAACCTTTCAAAAAATATAAATATTAATAAAAGTGAAAAATTAATATATTTTCTTTTAAGTATCTAAACAGTATTAATGACGATAAAAAATTATAAAGACAATAATTATTCTTTGTTAACCTTATATCAAATATTCCTTAATAAAAAAAATTATTAAATATACCACTAACACTCATAATTAAAATAAAATTTTAATAGTTATGAAAATCTAAGAAAAAAAACTTATGGTTTATTAATTAATATTTTTAGTAACTTATTTTTATTTAATTTTTATAAAACTAAATTATAATAGGCTATATAAAAGTATAAATTATATCCTCAATTAATATTTAATATATAAACGAATAACAGCTAATAGTAACTTTACTAAATGCATCAGTTCAAAAAAACTTTCCTACATACTTGCCATTCACAAGCAATTTGCTATTGATGATGGTTATGAGCCGCCGATTATCCCTGACAGCTAAAGGTTTGTATTCTAATCCAACGAGCTGGAACTTGTAAACGTCATCTCTCCAGCCCAATGTCTTCCTCGTTGGACTCACTTGGTGGAACGTCCGGTGACCTTTTCTTGAGAGGGATGCTTGCCTACAAGGCCCACTATAGAATTTTCCATCATCTGCCACGCCCTCGTTGCCCAATTCAACCGCATCATCTATTCTACTCTCCCATCCACAAAACAATCATGGATAAATTATTATTTAATTTTTGAATTATAAAGTAATTAACGACTTAATTCTCGTATTTCAAAAAAAAAATACCTTTTAATTACTCACTTTTTGATAAATTTAAGTTTTAATGCCTTCTATCCAGATTTTGATGTGAAAAAAAAAACAAAAACAAAATACATATGTAAATATCAAACATTGAAATTTACGTCACTAATCTCTAATATAATCATATGAATTTATGAACTATATTAAGATATATCACAGTGCACTTTCTTTTTTTTTTTTTTTTGGAAAAATATAATTGCTCCAACAAATCTTTGAAAATGAGAGACTTTTCTTAGAACTAAGACCAAAATGCTTTCTTCTCGTTGTGCTTCAATTTATTTATTTTTTTCTTTTTTTAATTCAAGAAACCAACTTGCAGAAAAACTAATCTATTGGCCTTTAATAGAAGGTTTTGCGTGGTTCATGTTAACTGCCATGCAGTTAACGTTTTTCTCTTATAAATTTTATATTTGTTTTATTTATTATTTATTTTTTTATTACATAAGTAAATAAATTGACAGGTCTATATTGACTCACATGGATAACTTGTACCATATTTCCTTCTTCTCTCGCTTACATGTGATAAGTCAACTCTTATTTCAAAAATCTACAAATTTCATACTTTATAAATAGACAATGTAATCATTGCAAAATTCAAGCACTCGATTGCCATATACCTATTAAGGTAATATAATATCTCGACTGATGAAGGTTAAAGTAAATGCATATTGTAGTGTCTTAGATCATTTATCACATTTATATCTCTCATAATCTCTTTTTTATAATTTTTAATTCATAATTATGTCTATCCTGAATAAATCAACGAACACAACTTAATGTGATAATATTATAATGATCTTTTTCATCTCATGATTCTGTTTACCTTAATTTAGTTTGCTTTTTTTAGTAATGTTCCACCAAATCGAACAATTCATGATACTTTGGTAACAATATAAGATAGCAAGCACCAAATGAAGTCTCAAGTAATTGATCGGAGTCATAAGAGTACAAGGCAAAGATTACTTATAACTTTTAAGGCTTCACACAATACCAAGTAAATATTAAACTTGTATTGCCATAACTAGAAATTTATCGCATACGCAGTATCATTCATGTACCACACTATTATCTCCTATCTTGTGAAATATATGTCCATAATTTTAATACTATGCAGATGATAGTTCAGACATTCCCAATGCCTAACTTTGAGCAAACGTATCTACTCTAGTTTACGTACGTCAGAACTCACATCCAGCATTTAAGACATATACTATTATTTAATCACAAATGATCAAATATTTTTTAGTAGATGACAATAATATTATAAATTTTTGGGCTCTCTTTATTATCACTCTGAATAATAATAAATTTATAAACTCTTAGATAATGAAGGCAATTCCCTGTGTGAAAACGCTAATCTTTTATCCATTTAACATACTTCTTAAAATCTTAATATATGTTCTAAACACATAATATAATTAACAGAAAATAATTTAGGCACAAATAAAATTGATATTAATTATTCAATAATATCATTTACATGTACATGTTTGGGATATATATATATAAAATGCAAAGTACATTAACTCCTATGCAAACCCAATAAATTAACATGCTTAGTGTAAACTTCCTTTGCAATAGATTTTGTGAATCGATCTACTATCATATCATGCATAGATATGTACTTCAGGTTTACCTTTTTCTTTGCAACTATGTCTCTAATAAAATTATATCTTATTTTAATATGCTTTGTATTTGCATGGTACTTGGAATCCTTAGTGCAGGCTATTGTAGCTTGACTATCACAATTAATCATCACTAGTTCTACAGCACTGTCAGACACTCTCAAATGTATTAGGAATTGCTTTAGCCATACAGCTTTTTGCACAACTGCTAAAAAAGCCACAAATTTAGATTCTACAATTGATAAGGCAATGCAGGATTGTTTCCTACTAGTCCAAGATACGGTGCCAGTATTTAGTGAGAAAACATATCTTTAGGTAGATTTCCTTTCATCCAAATCACCTTTGGCATTAGTATAACCCTTTAGTTGCATATTTTTTCCTTGATAACATAGTGAATACTCGACTATGCCTTTCAAATATCTCAGTATCCTTGTAACATCCTCACTTTAGCTAGTCCGTATAGTCTAATGTGCCGATGATCAGTGTCGGTCCGGATAGCTAGAACGTCCGGAAAAATATTTAAACTAAAGTGAGGAATCATAATTAACTCAAATATTAATAAGAAAAATTTAGAAAAAATTTTAGAAATAAAATACAACCAAGTTGAATGAGCCGGTGCCCTAGCGATGGGTAACCCAGTGGGAAGTTGCGGTTCTCGCAACTAGGAGCCCTAAACCTGAGAGAAAATTCATAAAATAATTTTTGGGACTCCAGAGAAGGGTCATTGAGGTTCTTATGGCATTAGAATGCCAAGAAAATACTTAGAAAAATTTTTCAATCGATACAGACAATTTTGGCCCGTTAAGTCAAACGGAGGGCATTTTGGTCATTTCGTCTTCAGAAATGATTTTTGGCCGACTTGTCTAGTTAAGAAAATAATTATTATGATCTAAAATATGAATAAATATTGCTAAAAATTAAATTGAAAATGAGTAGAGAAGAGAAGAAAGGAAAATGAAAGAAAATGCTAATTATGACATCATATGATGTCATTTAAATTTCTTCCACCAATCACAATTTGTTAAACTCATTAAAAGAGATAAAAGAGACCAAAAATTGAAAAACCAATCTGCATCTTCAACCTTTGGGCAGCCAAAAACGTTGAGATAGAGAGAGAGAAGAGGTTCCACCATTTTCAAGCTTAAAAGCTTGAATTTCGTCTCCATTTGTTCACCAAAATTGCCAAGTCCCTTCACAAAAATTTGATCTTTCACCTAGAAAAAGCTATTGGCAGCCAAAGAAGAAGAGATTAGGGAGGTTTAATCAAGGTTAAGGGAAGCTCAAAAAGGTTAGTGCACTAAACAATTTCTTTTCTTTCTTTAATCTTGTAAGCATGCTAAATCAAGTAGAAATTGTGTGAAATTAAAAGAAAAACTTAAGTAAATGAAATCTCTAAATTTGGCAGCCATGAGAAAGTTTAAGGATTGTTGGTTTTTGATGAAATTAAGTGGCTTAATTATATTATTGATGAGTATAGATGATGGATAAAGTGATTTGGTATGAGTTTGGTGTGTGTATGCCATGAATTGAAAATTGGAGTTAGGGTTTGAGCATGAAATTGAGACTTTGATCATGTGATGATGAAAATAGGTTTTAATGGTCAATTAGTGACCATTTAGTTCTGTTTAAATAAAAAATGAAGTGTGTTGAGTAGTGGAATTTGGGTTTGGTGTGGCTACCCACGGTGACCTGCAGAATTGGACATGAGTCTAGCAGGTTTGGGCAGTAATAACTTGAATTATAGAGGTCCAATTGGTGCAAGGCCAATTGGACATGAAACTAGACACATAAAGGCAAAAATTTGGTGCAGAAACCATTCCCATAAAACCATACCAAGTAGACCAAAAGCTTTCCCTAATTCAGGTGACCTGCAGTCTGTTTCTGCAGAATGACCAAATGAATAGTGTTTGTTCATTTGGCCATAACTCAATGTAGAAAGGTCCAATTGACCTGAAATTTTACCAGCAACAAGCTGAGATATAGACCAACAACTTTCATGAAGAAATCTAACCCAAATTATGACCAGAACCTATCCATCAATTGAGTTACAATCACTATTCATTGCACTGTAGATATGGTCAATCCATAAAAATTTCAATCCGGCCAGTTGTGGTTTTTGGACCATAACTTAAGATACAAAACTCCAAATGGAGTGAATCAAAAAAGGAAATTCAACTAGACAAAATAAGGAACAACTTTCATGTTGGTTATTTTGCCAAATTCCCACTGTAAAAATGACTAATGGAACAGTAAAAATGAAGCATGAAAACTAAAAATTCTGCTCAATTAGTATTAAGCTTAGAAATGGTATTGGCAACCAATACCAACAAATTTTGAATACAAAATGTGGTATGTTGGGAGTATTAAAACCAATGTACCTATTGTCTATGCAAAAGTCAACATTTTAGTTGACTGATGAAATAAATAGTAACATTCAAACTTGAAATTGAAAAATTATGAAACTTAAAAGTGAAAAATGCCCTAGTAGGCCTAATGTGATTGGTTTGGATAGGTTGGCATGCCAATAGGGTTTTGATAGCAGTACTGCGTATGATGTATGGCTTCATTGCCATTCTGTGATGTGATAGCCTATGGCTATACTGATTATGATGTTTTACATGGCTTTATACCTTATTGCTTTTATGGCTTATTAGCCATTCTGTTTGCACACCAGGAGACACATTGTGACTGATGGTGTGACGGCCAGAGGTACCTAGTACCCAATGCTAGTTTACCCGTTTATTCAGTCCGGTTAACTTGTATAGGTTACTTGGGCATGGAAAAGTATAATTGTAATTGAACTGATTATTAAAGAAAATATGAAAATTAAATATCAAGAATGATTACAATAAAATACAAAGAAGCTCAAAATCATTAAGAAAATGATTAACAAAATGCATGAAGGAGTTAATATCATAAAATGTAATTAGCCCTTGACTAAACAATAAGTTAGTAATTATTCATTTCTTATTAACACAATAACTAGGAAATTATTATTTTTATTTGCATATTATATTTTTTTGTATTATTGGCACCACTAAGCTTTATGCTTAGCGCGTCACTTTTGCAACGCGTAGGTACTGAAGATTTGGACAAAGGGCCCAGTAGACCACAGATTGGATAAGGCCGCTCACAGTTCTGCATAGTGTCCGTGTCACCTCCTCAGCAATGCATGTAGATAGGGCCCATATAGATCATATTTTATATTTTGTATAAAATGCTTAGATATTGTATTGTAATGTATATTATGAACAGGTAATTAATAGGAATGCGATGTAAATTAATAAATTAGCTTTTTCAGATGTAATTAATTTATATATCATGTAAATTATGAAATTTTATAATTATTTTGTAAGTTATGTAAATTAAGAAAATTTGAAAATTTTGCTTATGTAATTTGAGAATGTTTACATATGAATTGAGTATGAATGGAAATGTATGGAAATGGTTATGAAATTGAAATGTATCGATGAGATTTGAAATATAAGAAAATTATGAGAATGATTGATGAGATAGTTATGATTAGCATGGATAAGATTTTATTTTGAAAATATTGTTGAATTTCAAACAGGTGAATATTGAAATACGCCAAACAATAATAAAATAGGGGAAACTCCACTGGTTTGTCCATTGAAAAATAATTGATATTAAATTAAATGAATTCAAAATTATTAAAAAAAATAAAGTAAGATAAGTTAGGGTGCTCAAGCACCGATTGTAGCACGCCTTGCTTGGCTACATTGTAGTCGGGTGTGGGGTATTTACAATCCTCTTAACTACTTTCCAATGTTGTTGTCTAGGGTTATATTGATATCTACTACTAGCCTAACAGCATAACAAATATTAGGTCTATTACACATCATAGTATACATAAGACTACTAACTGCATTAGCATAAGGAACTCTACTCATTTGTTCATTTTCTTGTGGAGTCTTGAGGCATATTCTATGGCTCAAAGCTTCACTTTTAGAAATAGGAGTGTCAATAGGTTTGTAATCTTGCATATTAAATCATTTAAGAACTTTTTTAATACATGGCTATTGTGAAAGAGATAAAAGTTTATTCAAATGATTTCTTCAAATCTTAACTCGAAGAATATATGTTGCTTCATCCATGTCTTTCATCTCAAACTTAGATGATAACCACTCATTTATTTCTTTAACATACTTCACCCATGTGAGATGATAACCACTCATTTATTTCTTTAACATACTCAATTTCACTGCTAGTTATAAGTATGTCATCTACATACAGTGATAAGATCACAAACTTATCTTTGGACCTCTTTATCCAGACATAATGATCTTTGTCAATCATAGTGAAATTATATGACATAATTGCATTATGAAATCAAATTTAACATTGTCTATAAGACTATTTAAGGCCACAATAGACCTCATAAGTCTACATGTTTTATGTTCTTTACCTTTCTTAATGAAACCTATAGGTTGTTCCATATAGATTTCTTCTTCTAATTCACCATTAAGAAAAGCAGCCTTAATATCCATTTGATGTAATTCAAGATCCAAGCTACTCACAATAGACAAGATCAACTTGATACAGGTAAATCTCACAATAGGTGAAAAGGTTTTCTCATAATCAATTCCCTCCTTTTGTGTATACCCTTGGCTCCAATGCAAGCTTTGTGTCTTTTAATAATTCCATCAGCCTTGCACTTGGTTTTGAGAAACCATTTATTCCCTATGTCTTTCATCCCATTAGTAAATCAACTAATTCCCACACTTGGTTCTATTTCATAGACTCTAGTCCTTCTTCCATTGCCTTAATCTATTTAACCTTAACAAGGCATGTGAGAGCCTCATTCACATTTCTTAGCTCCTCTTCATCTTGTGAAGTAACTATAAATGCTTCCCTTTCAATCTCAAAATGATGTTGGGGAACATGTGGATGACTTGATCATTATGTTTCAGTTTGATTAATTGACTTATCAATGTTAGAGTTACTCCTGCTAGAATCAATAACATCGGATGGATTCATTACAAGTGGTATTTTAGTGATAATAAGAACCAATTTCTCAACAGGTGAAATACTCCCACTCAAAAAAAAAAAAAATCCATTTTAGGTTGTACAAGGAAAGCATTCTAGTTCATAAGTTCATATAGAGATAGATCTTGACCCATCTCCCCTTGTCTAGGATAATCATTCTCCAAGAATGTGACATCACGTGATTTAAACTCAGTTACTATACCACTAACGTGTTCACCAATAAAAGCATATCCTTTTGAATGTTCAGAGTATCTAATAAAAATACACTACCTTCCCCTTGGACCTAAATTTCCATATTTATAAGAAAGATCATGAAAAAAAATAGCACACCCCCAAGGTTTTAGAACACTTTTCTGTTAGTGCATAACTCATATGGAGTAGTAGTAACCAACTTTGAAGGTATGTGGTTAAGAACAAATGTGCTAGTAAGTAATGCATCACCTTAATAGGTTATAAGCAAATTTGCTTGTGCTATCATTGACCTCACCATTTTTAGCAAGGCTTTATTTCTTCTTTCAACAACACTATTTTGTTGCAGAGTATAAGGAATAGTCAACTGTCTTTGCATTCCTATTTCACCACAAAGTCATTTAAACTCCTCAAATATATATTCATGACCTCGGTCATTTCTTAAAACCTTTTTTTTTTTATCAAATTGATTCTCAACCAAATTCATATATTTAATGAAACAACTTAAAGATTTAGATTTGTGAGAGATTAGATAGACATAATAAAATCTAGAAAAAAAAATCATCAATAAATGAGATGAAATAAATAGCGCGATGCCTTGCTTTCACATTCATCAGACGACAGATGTCAAAATGCACTAATTGTAATGGAAATTCAGCTCTTATGCCTCTACCATGTAGTTTCCATGCTATTTTTCTAACCAGGCAATACTCATAAGTAGACAGTTTTACTTTGTCTATATTACCGAGTGAGCCCTCTTTGTCTATTTTATTCATATGTTGTTGGCCAATATGATCAATCCTAGCATGCCATACAGTTATATCATCAAGAGAAGATGTAAATAGTTAAAAAAATATATTATTATTAGACTTTGTTCAACATCCAATATAATGAAACCATTAAGTACATAGCCCATACCATATTTGACTTATTCAAGAAATAAATCCACACCATCTTTATTGAATAACAAATTGAAACCTAATTTAACTAATGTAATAACATACACAAGATTCAGGTGATAAGCTAGACCATAAAGCACATCATGTAGGTATAGGGTTCAATCGCCTTGCAAATCTAGTTTCCATGTTCCAATCCCTTTAACATTCATTTGGGAATTACTATCTACATATATCCACTTAGCTCCATGTGGGAACCTTCAAATGCTCTATTGCTTTTAAGTCTACAGTCCACAAAGAAATAGATTTAGTTATAAAATTAGAGCTAGAAACACAAACACTCGTATGTGTAAAAACGTCACATACTTTTCTAGATGGTCCAGTGCATTCACAAGCAAAATGGCCCTCATTGCCACAGTTGAATCACTTCACTTTAAGAATGTTCTTATTCTTCTTCTTCTTCTTCTTCTTAAAAGGAGCCTTGCCCTTTCCATGTTGAATGAACTTGGGTTTCTTTGAGGCTTGACCCTTCCCTTTCTATTGCTGACTTATGCTTGTGTCCTTATCCTACTTAGGAATTGGAGCCAACCATGTACACACTTGTACCATCTTTTTACATCTTGAGGCACTATTCCTCGAGCTCAAGATGTCACATAAAAGCTTCCATAGTCTAGATATTGACGTTGTGAGTCAAGTGCATCTCCATCTTAGACTTATTGCTCATCTAGCTAGTATCATGCAACTTATTTATCATATTTGACATTTGAGATGCTTGCCGCCCATAGTGTGATCAGGCACTTATTATAGGTTTCCCTCTTTACATTCTCATAAAATCATTCCAATATGCCTGGCCCATTATAGGAGCTCCTTAAGACTTTCTCTTTATCATAATATCATTTTATGATACTAGAGACATAAAATAGCTTTACTTAACATTCTTATATCATTGCACAGCAAGGAGCTCATTCATTCATTCATTCATTCATAATATTATTGACATGACATTTCTTTGCATCATAGCTATGATATCTCATTTGGGAACTAATGGGTCATCCATAAGCTACCAACACATATTAACAATTATGCATAACTTTATGACGTGTAAACATATACATATGATTTTCCTATCATGCAAATATCTAACAAAATACTTCATGATGCATAAACGCACATTTATTTCAAATTAATCAACCCTTTATAAAAAAATATTTGGTATTTTGCAAAACTGAACTCTTAACTTCACTTACTCTTATTCCCAAAATATCTTCTTTAAGAATGACCCTCTTGGTGTCTCACCTTCAAGTCTATAAGATACAATAAGGTTCTCATTAATATATAATAATATAACTGAAAAAAAGACAAGGCATTACATACTGTGTCACACCCTACCCCTCTGTAAGGCATGACATGATCTCATAGTATACCTAATGAATTACCAAACTTCATCTACTGATAATCCATTAAATACACTACAAGGGATTTTAAACATTTTCTTACTTCTTTTTACAGTGGTGAGCACTATTGACAGGTGTTAAAAATTTTCTTTTACTAAAGTGAAACCAAATAATAATTTTGAGTATCAATAATTTCTGTAAAAATTTTAGCATAGTGCCATCTGTATTTTGAATAAAACAGTTCTTCAAGAACCTGTAAAAAAAGCACTTCCAATATATTTCTCAATCCCAAACTTCAATAACAATTCAACACAATAATTTTCTCAACATTATCAACTCAGTTCAACAATCAATTTTCCAGTGTTCCCAAAAGATGAGATAAAAGAAATATGTCACAATATTTTTACAAGCCAAAATAATTTACAATTTTAGTTTACAATTGCTCAAGACTAAGTACAATATATACATATAGTGCACATACATTACAACAAAAACTACACAATATGGTATACTCGATATACCCGGCGAAATCTCAAAATGTGGTACAAGCAGCCTACTCTGCTGCTCTGTCCGTCTATCTACCTGTGGCAGCAACGAAAAAGCTATCACTGAGTAAAATTTACTCAGTGGTGCACAATAACAATTTAAAATACGGTATGTAAAACTTTTATTGACAATTTACAATCTAAACAATTCACAATTTTTCAAAGCTCATATAACACAAATTTGATCAAACAATTGAATAACATAGTGTTGCCAATCAATAACACAACTTAGGTTATGACAAAAATTTTCCGAACATGCTGTGTTATACACCACAACAAGGCATACTCACCTCACTAATCAAAATCAATGAGAGAGGTAGCTAGCTAGATAATGAGTACTTATCCATACTCACCTCAGACTAACAAGTCAAAGAGGGAGGAATATAGTCATACTCACCCCATAAATGGAGGAGGAACATAGTAATATTGTCATGCCAAGTGTGAATCAAAACAATTCCAAATCACAATATTTAAATATTTCATATAAACCACAAATCACATTTTATCTCAAAATTTCGATTTGCAAAGTAGGCAACACAATAATTTCCAAATAATATTCCCAAAGCCAAAACAATAAAAAATTATTCATAACTCATTTGTCCAAATAAATTTTCTGGTAAAAGCAGTGAATATAAAAAGTATTGTGCACAGACCTCTGATAAATGCCTCTTGGCCCTGACTCAATGTTCCTTATGCTTCTCAATATTCTTTTCAACTGAAATACACAATTTAAAGTGTTTCACTACTCAATAAATTTGTTTTTAACAATAAAATCCAATATTTAAATTTTCTTGGCACTATTTCCTTCAATTTATTTCATTAGTCAACCTATCATGTTGACCCTTGATGCACTCTAAATGAGTCAATTCTAATGTTACCAATATGTTACATTTTATAACCCTTTAGTGTTGGTATATGTTACCAATTTCATTTCCAAGTGTATTGCATTTTATTGCAATTACCGGATTTCGGTGTACTATTTTGACTTAGCCGAACGACCTAGTTCCCTCGGTTTTCGAGTTTTAGTCCAAACTAAAAACTTGTAGGTCTATGTCTTATTGCACGCGGGGAAAAATTTCAGGTCATTCTGAGTTGTATAGACCAAGATATGGTCAATTTACTAAAGCTTGATAGAATGCACTAAAATGGTAAACTTAGGTCATTTTTAGGTTATTTTCATTTCGGCCAGTTTTGGTACCCGAACTTGTGCAAGCTATTTGGCTTAGTTCTGGCCATTTTTGGGCTTTGGTGTCTTCATAAGAATTGTAGATCTATGTCTAAACTATTCATGATAAAAATTTCAGGTCATTTGGATCTGTTTGAGTAAGTTATGGTCAAAACACTAACTGCTGCTCAAATGGTCAATTTTCAGGCTTTCAAGTCACTAATCCGGATTTGGTCATTTTTCAAGTCACCTTCTAGGCAGAATTTAGGTAAGCTTCCTTCATGAAAGTTGGCACATTTTGTGCCTAGTTTCACCTCCAATACCAATTGGAGTCACACACTTAAGGTTCTAAGCTAAAACATACACTGCCTTACTACCCATTCTTCATCACTTACCAATTACACATTCAATACTTACCAAGTTTACCTTTCATACCAATTCTGATTTGATACCATAACATTAACACACTTTACATCACATTTTTGTTATTTTGGGCAGCTTGTAACCACTCTCAACATACATATTATAACTCAGAATTTTTAAAGTCCAATTACAACAATTTAACCACATGAACATACCACATTTACATGTCTAAATCCAAACAATTATACACATACACATGCTGCCACCATAAGCACCATAATTCAATAAACCATTCCATGAAACTACCCATTTCTAACCACACTTAAAAGTTGCCGAATTACACATCTTCTTCAAATAGCTTCCAAGCTTCCAAAACCAAGTGCACTATCACACATACACTTAGTATACATTATCTAAATTATTTCTATACACATAAACACCTATACCAACATCTTAAACAACCATTTACAAGTGAAAACAAACAACAAATAGTAAGTTTCCATGGCTACCGAAATGGTGTACCACCATTACTCCATCAAACTTTAAAATTTCTTCCACAAAACAACTCCCTACAACATCCACTCAAAGTTTAATGAAGCAAGATTGAAAAATACACATTTACCTCTTTTAGACTTCTTCAAAACTCTACCAAAACTTTACTTTCTTGCTCCCAAAATGTTGCCCAAGCTGTATAGAACAACTTTAGTGAAGAGACCTAGAAGAACTAATGGCTTGATAATGGTGGATTATCCTTTGCATGGTGGACGGCCATGGAAGACTTAGAGAAGAAAGCTTGGTTTCGGCAATGAAGAGAGTATGAGGAAGAAGATAGCTGTTTAATGGAGGTGGCTTTCCAAAGCTTGGATATGTGTCACTTATCTCATGTTAGTGGAGCACTAAGTGATTAAAAAATATAATCAAATGTTAAACTTTCATTTATCCAACATTACACCTATAATTTTCCTTATTTATATTATGGACCACCATTTTAATTTTCATGGTATTTTCAAAGTTTAATATCATTTATTTTTAATGTACATTTAGGTCAAAAGGCAACTCAGGGTATCAATTGACCACAATGCCCATATTTGGGTTGCTTTTCGGCTTTTTTGGTAACACCGATTTTTGCCGGTTTCTCGATTTTTCATTTTTTCTTTGTACTAATTATTTAATTTTTCTTTGACATTTCTAATATCATTTATTTTTCAATAGATGTTTATTTAAGTCCCAAAAATATTTTCTAGGGTTCCCCGCGGTCTAAGGCTAGTTAACGGCCCACGCCACAACTTCCCGGTATGGTCACCCATCGGTACGGTTTTGTCCATTTAGCTTAGTTCCATTTTCTCTCTTTTATTTTTCTTGTATTTTCCTCTATTGTATTTCAATACCTTATATCTCCACACTAATATTTAAATATAATTCCTGGCATCCTAGCTGTCCGGACAGGCACTGATCACCAGAACAGTAGAACGCACTACCGAACATAGGAGTGTTACATACTGGCCACATGGAAGTTATGCAGCTTCTATTTATATAACTATATATGCTACTATGCATGTAACTTTGGCTGCAGAAAGTCCACTTTAGCCACCAAAGCTAGAATGCACAACATGTGATTCTTAACTTATGTTTGCCCCATTTTGCATCCATAACACCAACCCAAGTTCTATCTATCTCCTTAAGTTATACATTACTGTAGTTATAAATAGCTTGATTAAATTTCATTTGTCTTAAATTTAGGGATTTCCCATTAAAATTACCCTAAAACTTAACTCAGGTTCATTTTAACCAAAAATCTCCTTTAACCTCTCTACACTTCACAAAACAATAAGAAGATGGAAGAAAGTGTAGAGAACATAAACACTTACAAAAAATTCTTGAGGGTTTTCTTGAACAAGAATCTTCCTCCTAGCTTTTCCTTGAATCATAAATGAAGAATGGGAAAGGAGAAAAGATTCTAGTACTTGTTAAAGTTATTAGAGAGTCTAAGATTGTTAAAATAATTTAGGGTGAGGGATTTGAGAGAAAGGGATAGAAAAGAGGAGGAAGGGGTATTATAGGTGCCTTTGGTTGGGTATAAGGGAAGTAGAAGGGGAAATGGAGACAAAATGGGTTTTCCCACTTATACATTTAGAAAGGAACTTTGATAGTGTTGCCAAACTCTCTTTTACTTTTATTACTAACTTGTTTCTCTCCCCCTAGCTTTTGACAGGTGTTCCACTCCAGACACAAATTTCGGTTTATGCATGTAAAGCATCTAAAGTAGTAGGTAATATTAGGAATAAGAACCGGCTTATGCAATTTTTAATGGGTTTTAATGAGAATTATGAGCAGGTTAAGAATCAAATCTTCTAATGGATCCACTCTTGAATGTTAAAAAGCCATACTCCATGGCTCTTATGCAAAATGTGGTAATTAAATTAAGTGAAACCACTGGTGTAATGTTGGCCAAATCTCAAAATTATAGGAAAGATTTCAAGGATAGTGGATTTACTAACAATTCTAAGTATTCTTTTAAGAAAAAAGACTAAGAAGGATGAAAGGTTTTATACCTATTATAACATAGGATGTCATTTGAAAGAGGCTTGTTTTAGATTGATTATATACCCATATTTGTATAAAGAACTTAAACATAAGAGGGGCAACCACCAAGTTAATGTTGTTTCTCATGTTGTTGACACTCCACTGGGGTAATTTTTCCAGTATGTTTCAATAGGAGATGATGAAGTTCATGAAAGGGAAAGCACATCACAATAAGGCTGAGTGCAAACACTAAAGATTTTATAAGCAATGTTTATGATCTTTATTCAGTTAGTGTGAAAACTAGGAATAAAGGTATTCGAATTATTGACACAGGGGCTACAAACCACATGTGTGCTAATCCTTTTTTTTTTTTTAATAAGACCACACCACTTTATAAACCAAAACTATTACATTTACCATATGGCACTTTCTAAAATGTTACACTGATAGTGCCATTACCTTGAATCCAAGACTTATTTTAACATTGTATTACGTGTACCTAATTTCAAATGTAATTTGCTCTTTGTCAATACACTTGCCAAAGCATCCAACATACTAGTTACTTTTTCCCATGACAAATGTGTAATGATGGATATGTGGAGAGATGAAGTCAATGCTGTTGGAAAGGCTAAAGCTAGACTATATTCTTAGATATAAATTCCTTTTCTGTCAATAGTAAAGTTTGCTCAATTGCTTGTAATAAACCTTTAGAAAATTTTGTTGTACTATGGCACTCAAGATTAGGTCATGTTTCATTTTCCAAATTGCGACATATTCTTGTAATTAAGCTAGACAAAGTGCCAAACTATATTTGTATGCTTGTCCTCTATCAAAATAATAAAGGCTTCCTTTTCCTATTAGTACCATATCTACCGTTGAAGTATTTGAACTTGTTCATATAAACTTGTAGGGACCTTATAGAATACCTTCTATCACTGTGCAAACTTTATGGTTACTATTATGGATAATTATAGCTAACACATTTGGACTTATATGATTTCTACTAAAACCCAAGTACCATTTGTTTTGAAACATTTCATTCTTATGGCTCAAACTCAATTTCATAAAATGATCAAGAAAGTGAACCGATAATGGAACTAAGTTCATCAATTCAGCATGTGTTGAGTTCTTTAACTCTAAAGGCATTATCCACCAAAAATTAGGTGTTTATAGCCCATAACAAAATGGTATTGTTAAGAGGAAGCATAAATATCTATTAAAGTAGCCAAATCTATCATGTTTCAAGCTCATTTCCCTATTAAATTTTTTGTCAGAATCTATACTTGCTGCAGTTCATATAATAAATAGATTAGCTATAAAAGTTTTTGCATTAGAAGTCTCCTTTAGATTTATATGATAAAGAACCAAATTATTCATATTTTAAGGTAATAGGTTGTTTTTGCTATGCTACCAATGTAATGCCTCATAATAGTAAATTTGAACCCAAAGCCATTTCTTCTGTTCTTTTAGGGTATATGCCCCATAGCATAAAGCTTACAAATTATATGATTTATAACATTATAAGTGCTTCATTTTTAGAGATGTAATTTTTCATGAATCTATGTTTCCTTTTTTTAAAATTTTCAATTTTGATATTTCTTTTATTCCACTTCCTTTTTCTCTTGATCATGATATTTCTGCAAATTCTCCATCATCGCATACACAGCTCCATCTCCTTCATCACATATTTTATCTCCTCTCCCTCATTTAATTCATTCTCTAATTTCTGCATTTGGTGACAATATTCTATAGCATTCTTCCCCATTGTTCCACTTAGAAAAAGTACAAGATAAAGATCCAGACCTGCTTGGTTACAAGATTTTGTTGTTATAGTCCAGCAACAACCTAACCATAACAATTACAACAATAATAATGACTTCATCATGCTTACAAATATAACAGATATGTTTTGCTCACCTTCTATTCATTTCCATCCTTCTTACCTAACCTTTATAGCTAATGTGTCTAAGATTTAAGAGCCTAGATCCCATAATCATACTGAACATGACAAGAATTTTATCATTACTATGCAAAATGAGTTAAATGCCTTGGAAGCTAATCAAACTTAGCAGCTAACAGCTCTACCTCTTAGAAATAAGCCTATAGGTTGTAAGTGGGTGTATAAAGTGAAGCATATACCTGATGGGATAGTTGATAGATTCAAAGTAAGGCTTGTTGCTAAAGGGTTTAATAAGTTACGGGGACTAGATTACATCGATAGCTTTTTGCCATTTGCAAAATTGGTCACCGTCAGAATTTTTATACCTATTGTAATTGTCAAAGGTTGGCCCCTATGTCAATTGGACATGAACAATGCTTTCTTGCATGGCTTTATTGATGAAGAATTGTATATGGTTCCACTTGTAGGTTATACTAAAGCACTGCCAGGGCAAGTATGTAAACTTTAAAAATCTTTGTATGAGTTGAAGCAAGTAAGGAGGCAATGGAATAAGGAATTTATTGCTAAATTAAAAGATTTTGGCTTTTATCAGTCCTCTCATGATCATTGCCTATTTGTTAAAGCTACTAGTCCAACTTTTATTGCACTTTTGGTTTATGTAGATGATGTGTTGCTTACTAGAATGTCAGAGAAATTACTTATTGAAGTCAAACAATTCCTTCACCAACATTTTACAATTAAATATTTGGGCTATGCTAAATTCTTTTTTGGTATTGAAATTACTAAGGGTGAATAAGGGATATTCTTTGAATCAAAGTACATTCTAGATATTATGAAAGATGCCGGATTACAAGAAGTAAAACCAATCACTTGTCCAATGGTTAAAGGTTGCAAATTAATTCTTGATATGGGATATCCTTTGCTTAATCCTAAAATGCATCGCAGACTTGTAAAGAGGCTATTGTATTTGAGTTTAACAAGGTCTGATATTACATATTTTGTGCAGCAATTAAGTCAATATATGTAGCTATCATGCCAATCTCGTCTTGATGTTTTTTTACATGTTTTGAAATATATTAAAGTTTGTCCTTCAAAAGGCATTTTCTTCCCGAAGTCCTATTCATTACAGCTATCTCTTATTATGATGCAGATTGGGCTACACTAAAAAGTCTATATCTTGTTATTGCTTTTTCTTAGGCTCTTCATTTGTGTCATGGAAATCCAAAAAGTAATCCATTATGTTCTGTTCATCTATAGAAGCAGAATATAAAAGTATGGCTACCACAGTGTGTGAATTACAATGGATCACTTACATTCTTTAAGAGTTCTAGCTCCCTGTTTCTTTTCCCATCTCACTCTGATGTGAAAATCAAGTTCAATCCATATAGCAGCAAATCCAGTGTTCCATGAGCACACTAAGCACCTAGACATTGATTGCTAAATAGTGAGAAATCAACTAGCAACTAGCTTCATCTCCACTGTTCATGCAGTCACAAAACACCAATTTGCAGACTTGTTCACCAAACCCTTAAGCACTAACTCTTTCCTTTTTATATTGTCCAAGAAGGGGTTGGTTGATTTCTCCCTAACTCCATCTTAAGGAATGATGAAAGTATATCTATATTCTAGAGATAAAATATTTTTTTGTACGTTTTTTAGAGTTTGTTACTAGTGTATTTTTTCATAGGCTAAGCTATTAGATGTAACACCCCTATTTCCATAGCCTGGTGCATTTTACTGTTCCAGTGACCGGTGTCGGTCCGGACAATTAAGAGGATTAGAATCATATCTAAGACACCTAGATAAGCCCTAAACGTAAATAATTAGTAATTGCCAGATAATTAACTATAAATAAGAAAAACAGAACATAAAAAGTTAAATGAGCTAGGAGTTACAACGATGGGTGACCTTCCCGGGAAGTAACTGTGAGGTCAGCCTTAACTCAAATTTCGAATCCGAAAATGTGACGCTGTGGTCTTTAGGACTATTGTGAACACAGTGAAAAAGAGAAAATCATAGAAAAGAATTGATAAGCAGGTCAAATAATTAGGTCTAAGATCCGGAAGAAATATTGAATAACTTGCAAACAAGATTGAACCAGCAAGGGGCAATTTGATCAATTCACCCTTAGAGTTGACTCCTAACCTAAATGTTCAATAAAATCAGAGAAAAGAAATTTTCAAAATTGGGAATTAAATTAAAGAAATAAGGAAAAATAATTGAAAAAGAAAAAGAAAACATTATTTACATCATGGTTACATCGCTATTGTGACATCATAAATGACATTTTGATTTTTCCCTACATAATTGACTAAGTCAATTCTTATTCAAATAAAACATAAATATATAAAACAATTAAAATGAAAATCATTTCCTTTCTTCTTCAAGGAATTCGGCCGCCCCCCTCCTCCTTCTTCTCTATAGCTTCACCTCCATGAAAGCTTGACTTCAAGCTTTAAAATCCTTACTTAACTTTACTTTGCCCCAAATTATTCTATTAAACCTTGTTAACTCCACTTGAGAAAGTGATTGAAGAAGGAAAGAAAGGGAGAAATTGAAGGAAGGGAATAATTGAAAATTTTAGTGGAGGTAAGCATTTTTACTTGGAAATTAAAGTTTATTTGTTGTGTTTATGACTCAATTAACTTAGATTTTCACTTAAAAACAAAAGAAACTTTTTATGGGGAATCAAAGAAGAATTTCGGCCAGCCTTAGGTAGGGTTTAAAGTGTATGAAATTGGTACAATTAAATGGTTGTTTAAGGTGAATTAGGTGTATAGACATTAGATGTACACTTTGATTGCATTGAATTACACAAATATGTAATTAGGGTTTTTAGCTTTTTGAAAAATTGGAGAAAAAGTTGAGAATTAGTCATTTGATGCAATTGACCTTAATTGAGTTGATAAATGGTCAATTGGGACCATTTGTGGTGTGTTTGAATTGCTAGAACCAAGTTTCAATTCGGATTGGTTAGGGTCAATATGCTGACAGCTTGACCTAGGTCTCTTTCAAGGACCAAAATTGAAAATTTACCAACCCAATTGGTATGAGGTCAATTGGAAATCAAACTAGACACAAAATGGACCATTTTTCATTGAGGAATCATGCCCAAAAAATGACCAGAACATAGTGAACAATTAGGTTAAACTCGGGTGTAATGTACTGCCACTGTACAAAAATGACCAAATGAATAGTAGTCAATTAAATGACCATAACTTGGTCTAGGAAGGTCCAAATGACCTGAATCTTATACCGATGGAAAGCTGATACATAGGCCTACAACTTTCATGAAGAAAACAAACCCAAATTTTGACCATAACCTATCCGAAAAGTCACCTGCAGTGAGCATACCAAAACTGCTATTATCTAGAAAATGCCCAAAATTCTAGGTAACACCAAATCCGGCTAGCACAATTCAAATAGTCATATCTTGGGCTACAAAACTCCAAATGGAGTGATTCAAAAATAGAATTAAAGTTAAGACAATAAGGAACAACTTCTATGAAGAAAATGTTGCCAAATTCTAACAGCAACATGACCAATGGAACAGTACAAAATAGGACACTAAATTTGGAAAAATTGAAATTGTGCCTAGGAAACCTAAAAATCTAGGGAGCAACTAAAACCAACAAAATTGGTAACCACAATGTGGTATGTGGGTGAAATTGAAATCCCTATACCTATTAAGCATAAGAAAGTCAATAAATTGACTTGAATAGTATGATGAATATTAACCCCGAAAGGCAAAATTTTAAGAACGTTAATTTAAGCATATTATGACTCGAAATAAGTAATTGTGAAATTCTTTAGTGGATTTATTATAAATTGTGATACTGAAATACTGTAAAACTATCTGTTTCAGTTGAAAAGAATACCGGGAAAGAACTTGAGGCATCGAGTGAAGGCCAAGAAGCGACTCGCATAAGATTTGTGCACAACATAAAATTTGTCTTTAAGTTTCTTTTGCAAATGCATAAAATAAATTGTGATTTATTTTGATTGCAACTTTGTGATTGAAATGAACAAATTGTGTTGACCTAAATTATTGTAAAGTTTAATTGTATGTGTTTGATTTGGCAATAAATGTTTAGTAAATTGCTAAGACAGTTTTAAAACCATAGTATCATGACCATATATTTGAATGCCTCACTAGCATGACTAGTGGGAGGAATTAGTTTTGAATTTTGATTCCCTCTCTGGCTGAAGTGTTGAGGTGTGTGCCAGTAGAGGAAGAAATTGAATGGGTACCCACAGATTGAGCTAGCTAGCCTTGAGATTCCTCATGAGCCTTCGGCTATTGAGATGAACATTGTTCTGATGGCATGATATAACTGTGTGTTTTTATGAAATCTGTTTTGAGATTTCCGAAATATAACTGTTTGAACTAAAAGTTTACAAATTATGTTTTATATTTGTTTTTCATTTTTAGTACCACATTTGAATAAATGTGATTTGAATTATGCATAAAATGTTATTTTAGTATGTTGTGTACCACTGAGTCTTATTACTCGGTGATAGCTTTTTATTACTGTCGCAGGTAAAGAGACTGGTAGAGCAGCTGAGTGAGCTGCTAAGGACTGCTGTGCTACTTTTGGATATTTTGTTGGGTATCAATTTTATACCCTAATTGTAATGTTTAGTTTAATGTATGTAACTATATGTACATGTTTAAATTGGTCTTGAGCAGTTTGTATAGATTTTGTAATAATATTATTTTGGATTTTCTGTTATAAAAATTGACTGATGTATGTAAATTAGTTTTTCCTTAATGACTGTGTATTGTGAAAATATTTAAATTGAGAATTACTTTGAATTATGGAGTTTGAGAGAAATTGTGATGATTTGAGTTGAAATGGTGGTTCTGATTTGATGAAGTGTATATTTGGAAGTGTTTTCCACAGGTGAAAATTTTTCGATTTTCTCAAATACTGCTGGCACTCTGCCGAAATTTTTTTAAAATTTGCAAAAATTGAAAATAGACAAAAATTGTCCATGACTTTCAAACCTTAATTAAATGTTTTAAATTCCTACCAAAAATGCTCACCACTTCCAAAAAGTAAGAAAATTATTTTAAAATCCCTTGTAGTATATTTAATGGGTTATCAGTAGGCGAAGTACAGTAATTCATTAGGTATAGTACGGGATCATGTTATACTTTACAGAGTGGTAAGGTGCGACATGTTTTAGTGGTATCAGAGCAAATTTTTTGAAGTATGTTTTGACTTGTGAATTTATGTCTTTTCTTTGATAAGTACAACTGCTCAATATCCTTATTTGTTACATACAGTACATTACATCATAAATATGAACTAATGGAGAGAAATCTCCTTGTGTTATTTGTTGAGGAGATATGCTAACTCTAAACTGAAATGGAAGAAGGGGATCGCTCAGTTAAGCAGTCAGTAGAGGCTGAGGCCTAAGGAGAAGGCCCAGCTCTCCAAAATGCTAGTGGTTCAGTGGCATCAGCCCCACAAATACCACAGTTTCCGACACAGTTTGCCCAGCAAATGGCTACAATGTTTCAACAGATGGCTAAGGGTATGCCTGCTCAAGCTCCAGTTCAGACTCCTGTGGTGCGACCTCAGGCTCTAGCCAGGCAATATGATAAGCTATTGAAATATGGGGCTACAAAATTTAAAGGTATAGTAGACCCACTAGAGGTAGAGCAGTGGCTGGAGAGAATGGACCGAGTATTCAAGAAACTGCACTGCCCAGATGAACTGAAATTTAAATATTCCATGTCATTACTTCAAGGGGATGCATATGATTGGTGGAAGACCATCCCCCATAGCTTGGCAGAACCCCCAGTATTGACCTGGAATGACTTCATCAGAGATTTCAGACATAAATATGTTCCAAATGCATATGTGGATCAGAAATTGCAAGAATTTTTTAGTCTGAAACAAGGCAATAGATTAGTGGCAGAGTATGAGAGGTAGTTCTCCCGCTTAAACCACTATGCTGGGAGTCTCCTACCTACCAGTAGAGAAAGGTGCAAGAGGTTTGAAACCGGCCTGAAGCCTAGTCTAAGAGTACAAGTGGTCGGCTTTAAATACAGCAACTTCTCTGAACTCATGTCTCAAGCACTGAAAGTAGAAAGAATTGAATTAGAAGCGACACTAGTGAAAGAGAAATATAAGAAGATTGAGAAATCAGAGAAAGAAAAAGGTGAAAAATCAGTTGAGCAAAGTTCCAGCAGCAATACTGGAAAAAGAAAGAAATTTAAGGGATCAGGCAGAGGTGGAAAGTCTAGTAGAGGTAGATTTTCTAGGCAGAGACCACCTTGGTCTGGTCAGCAGTCGACTAGGGGTTCATATCCTCCCTGCTCCTATGAGACATGTGGCAAGACTCATAGGAGAGAATGCTATTAGGCTACAGGAGCTTGCTTTAACTGTGGAGGCACGGGCCATCTCGCTAAGGACTGCATCAGTGCCCGTAGATTTGGGCCAGCTCCCACCACTGCGAGGATCCATTCGAGTTACGCTGCAGGTTCTGGCAGGTTAGCAGAGGAAGAGGCAGAGGTAGAGGCAATGCTTCTGGCAGTTAGGGTACCATTAACCAGTCAGCACAAGGGAGTGCTTCGGCCAGAGTTTACACGATGAGATAACGGGAAGAGGCTAAGACTTCTGATATTGTAGTCGGTACTTTCTCTACCTCTGATCAGGATGTCTTTGTCTTGTTTGATCCGGGCTCTACAAACTCATATGTTAGTGCTAGCATAGTCAATTCTCTTGATGTCCCTTGCGTTAAAATGAGTTTTGAGGTACTAGTAACTAGTCCGTTAGGACAAGAGGTTCGGGTCAACAGAATCAATAGAGATTGTCCTTTGGTGATCCAAGGACATGTTTTTCTGTCAGATTTGATTGAAATGCCCTTCAGAGATTATGATATCATCTTGAGCATGGATTGGTTAGCCAGGCATCATGCAATGATTGACTGTAGATTGAAGACAGTCACTTTTGATCTCCCTATGTATGGTGATGTGGTAATACACGGGGAGAGGCAGTTATTGCCATCAAACATCATTTCGGCTGCACTAGCTAGGAATATGATCAGAAAGGGGTGTGAAGCATACTTGGCACATGTGATAGACACCCAAGTGGGGAGTCTAACACTGAGGGACATCCCTACCGTATGTGACTTTCCAAATGTGTTCCTTGATGAGTTGCCAGGACTACCTCCAAAAAGAGAGGTGCAGTTTGAGATTGATGTTATGCCTGGTGTGGACCCAATCTCCATAACATCGTTCAGAATGGCACCAGCAGAACTAAAAGAATTGAAGGTGCAGTTGCAAGAGCTGCTTGACAAGGGCTTTATCCGCCCTAGTGTGTCTCCTTGGGGAGCACCAATGTTGTTTGTTAAGAAGAAAGATGGCACTCTCTGCTTATGTATTGACTACCGGCAGTTGAATAAAGTGACAATAAAGAATAGATATCCATTGCCCCGCATTAATGACTTGTTTGATCAGTTGAGGGGTGCAGCTATATTCTCCAAAATTGACCTGAGGTCTGGTTATTATTAGCAAAACGTACAAGAGCAGGGTATCCCTAAAACTGCCTTTAGAACCCACTATGGCCATTATGAGTTCTTGGTCAATCCATTTGGGTTAACCAATGCTCCTGCTGCTTTTATAGATCTGATGAACACTATCTTCAGACCATACCTCAATCAGTTTGTGGTGGTATTCATTGATGATATATTGGTTTATTCGAGGAGTGCAGAAGAGCATGATAGACATCTATGAATTGTACTGCAGACTTTGAGGGAGAAACAACTATACGCCAAATTGTCGAAGTGTGAATTTTGGCTGAAGGAAATATCCTTCTTGGGGCATATAGTATCGGCAGAGGGCATCAAGGTAGATCCAAGTAAGCTGTCCTTAATTGGAAGCCACCTAGAAATATCATAGAAATTCACAATTTTCTGGGTTTAGCTGGATACTACCACCAATTTGTAAAGGGGTTCTCCATGTTGGCATCTCCATTGACTAAGCTACTTTGAAAAGATGTGAAATTTCAGTGGACGGATAAATGCCAATAGAGTTTTGATGAGTTGAAGAAATGTTTGACTAAAGCCCCAGTCCTTACTTTACCAACCCCGGGTAAAGAATATATAGTTTACAGTGATGCTTCTCACAATGGGTTAGGCTGTGTCTTGATGCAAGATCGGAATGTCATTGCATATGCATCATGCCAGCTGAAACCGCATGAGAGGAATTATCCGACACATGACTTGGAGCTAGCTGCTATTGTGTTCGCTCTTAAGATCTGGAGACACTATTTGTATGGGGAGAAGTGCTACATCTACACATATCATAATAGTTTAAAGTATCTGGGCACTCAGAAAAAGCTAAATTTGAGACAGAAGAGATGGTTAGAGTTGACAAAAGACTATGATTGTCTGATAGACTATCAGCTAGGAAAAGTTAATGTTGTTGCTGATGCCTTAAGTTGCAAGACTATGGCAAGTCTACTGGTTTCTCCTTTGTCTATAGTACATGAGTTGAGAGTATTGCATGCCAGCTTAGAGATTAATGATGAGAGGCAGACAACAGTTGCATAGCATGTACAGCCAGTGTTAATTGATCAGATCAGAATGGCTGCACAGAATGATCAGAAGTATCAAAAGCTGTTAGAAGAAGTCAGACAGGGCAAGAAACCTGAGTTCTTAGTGAGAGATGACGGCCTATTGCTACACCAGGGCAGAATGTGTATTCATAATGACGTTGACTTGAGACAGATCATTTTGAAGGAAGCACATGAGTCTCCTTTTGCTATGCACCCTAGTGGCACAAAAATGTATAGAGGGCTGAAAGAGCACTACTGGTGGATGGGTATGAAAAGAGATGTACCAGAATTTATTTCCAAATGCCTAACTTGTCAGTAAGTGAAAATAGAACATCAAGTACCAGCTGGTTTGTTACATCCACTACCAGTACCAGAATGGAAATAGGAGAGAATTACTATGAATTTTATGATGGGACTTCTGAGGACACAGAAGAGTCATGATGCAGTATGGGTTATAGTTGACAGACTGACCAAGTCTGCTCATTTTTTGCTTATCCGAATGGACTATAGTTTAGAAAGATTGGCCAAGTTGTACATTGATGAGATAGTAAGACTGCATGGAGTGCTAATATCCATCGTATCAGACAGAGATCCTAGGTTCACTTTTAGATTCTGGGGTAATCTTCAGAGAGCCCTAGGAACTAGATTGAACTTCAGCACAGCATTCCACCCATAGACAGATGGCCAGTCTGAGAGAGTAATTGAGATTTTGGAGGACATGCTACGAGCTTGTGTGATTGAGTTTGAGGGCAGTTGGGACACACACTTGCCTTTGATTGAGTTTGCTTATAACAACAGCTACCAATCAAGCATTGGGATGCCTCCATATGAAGCTTTGTATGGCAGGAAGTGTAGAACTCCCCTGTGTTTGAATGAAGTGGGTGAAAAAAAGATGATTGGGCCCAAAATTGTTCAGTAGACTGAGGAAAAAATCAGATTGGTTAGAGATTGACTCCAAGCTGCATCAGACTGTCAGAATTCCTATATTGATCTGAAGAGAAGAGATATTGAGTATACAGTGGGTGAGAAAGTATTCCTCAAGGTTTCTCCTTGGAAGAAAATTATGAGATTTGGTAGGAAGGGGAAACTGAGTCCTCGTTTCATCGAGCCATATGAGGTTCTGGAGAGAGTGGGTCCTTTGGCATACCGTTTGGCACTACCTCCAGAGTTGGAGAAGATACATAATGTTTTCCATGTGTCCATGTTGAGGAGGTATCGATCAGACCCATCTCATGTACTACTAGTGGAGGAAATCGAAGTGAATCCAGACCTCACATATGAGGAAGAACCCATAGAGATTCTGGCTTATGAGGCAAAGCAGCTACGGAACAAGCAGATACCATTGGTAAAGGTGCTGTGGAACCATCATTCAGGCTAGGAGGCTACTTAGGAACGAGAAGAGGACATGAGGAGACAGCAACCACAGCTGTTCAGAAACTGATACCAGGTAAAATTTCGAGACGAAATTTATTTTAAGGGGGGGAGAATTATAACACCCTTACTTGCATAGCCTGGTATATTTTACTGTTCCGGTGACCGGTGTCGGTCCGGAAAATTAAGAGGATTGGAATCATGTCTAAGATACCTAGATAAGCTCTGAACGCAAATAATTAGTAATTGCCAGATAATTAACTATAAATAAGAAAAACAGAACATAAAAAGTTAAATGAGCCGGGAGTCACAGCGATGGGTGACCTTCCCAGGAAGTGACTGCGAAGTCAGCCTTAAATCAAATTTCAAACCGGAAAATGTGATGTTGTGGTCCTTAGGACTATTACAAACACAGTGGAAAAGAGAAAATCACAGAAAAGAATTGTTAAGCAGGTCAAATAATTAAGTCTGGGATCCGGAAGAAATATTGAATAACTTGCAAACCAGATTGAACCAACGATGGGCAATTTGGTCAATTCACCCCTAGAGCTGACACCTGACCTAACTGTTCAATAAAATCAGAGAAAAGAAAATTTCAAAATCGGGAGTTAAATTAAAGAAATAAGGAAAAATAATTGAAAAAGAAAAAGAAAAGAAAACTTTATTTACATCATGCTTACATCACTATTGTGACATCATAAATGACATTTTGATTTTTTTCCTACATAATTGACCAAGTCAATTCTTATTCAAATAAAACATAAATACATAAACAATTAAAATGAAAATCATTTCCTTTCTTCTTCAAGGAATTCGGCCGCCGCCCCTCTCCTTCTTCTTCTCCATAGCTTCACCTCCATGAAAGCTTGAGTTCAAGCTTTAAAATCCTTACTTAACTTTACTTTGCCCCAAATTATTCTATTAAACCTTGTTAACCTCACTTAAGAAAGTGATTGAAAAAGGAAAGAAAGGGAGAAATTGAAGGAAGGGAAGAATTGAAATTTTTAGTGGAGGTAAGCACTTGGAAATTAAAGTTTATTTGTTGTGTTTATGACTCAATTAACTTAGATTTTCATTTAAAAACAAAAGAAAATTTTTATGGGGGATCAAAGAAGAATTTTGGCCAACCTTAGGTAGGGTTTGAAGCGTATGAAATTGGTACAATTAAATGGTTGCTTAAGGTGAATTAGGTGTATAGACATTAGATGTACACTTTGATTGCATTGAATTTCACATGTATAATTAGGGTTTTTAGCATTTTGAAAAATTAGAGAAAAAGTTGAGAATTGGTCATTTGATGAAATTGACCTTAATTGAGTTGAGAAATGGTCAATTGGGACCATTTGTGGTGTGTCTGAATTGCTAGAACCAAGTTTCAATTCTGATTGGTTAGGGTCAGTATGCTGATAGCTTGACCTAGGTCCCTTTCAAGGACCAAAACTAAAAATTTACTAACCCAATTGGTATGAAGTCAATTGGGAATGAAACTAGACACAAAATGGACCATTTTTTATTGAGGAATCATGCCCAGAAAATGACCAGAACATATTGAACAGTTAGGTCAAACTCGGGTGTAATGCACTGCCACTGTACAAAAATGACCAAATGAACAGTAGTCAATTAAATGACCATAACTTGGCCTAGGAAGGTCCAAATGACCTGAATCTTATACCGATGGAAAGCTGAGACATAGCCCTACAACTTTCATGAAGAAAAAAAACCTAAATTTTGACCATAACCTATCTGAAAAGTTACTTGCAATCAGCACACCAAAACTGCTAGTATCTAGAAAATGCCCAGAATTCTGGGTAACACCAAATCTGGCCAACCCTATTCAAATAGTCATATCTTGGGCTACAAAACTCCAAATGGAGTGATTCAAAGAGGGAATTAAAGTTAAGACAATAAGAAACAACTTCTATGAAGAAAACTTTGTCAAATTCTAACAACAACATGACCAATAGAACAGTACAAAACAAGACACCAAATTTAGAAAATTTGAAATTGTGCCTAGGAAACCTAAAAATCTAGGGAGCAACTAAAACCAACAAAATTGGTAACCACAATGTGGTATGTGGGTGAAATTGAAATCCCTATACCTATTAAGCATAAAAAAGTCAACAAATTGACTTGAATAGTATCGTGAATAGTAACCCCGAAAGGCAAAATTTTAAAAACGTTAATTTAAGCATATTAGGACTCGAAATAAGTTATTGTGAAATTCTTTAGTGGATTTATTATAAATTGTGATACTGAAACACTGTAAAATTATGTGTTTCAGTTGAAAAGAATACCGAAAAAGAACCCGAGGTATCGAGTCAAGGCCAAGAGGCGACTCTCATAAGGTTTGTGCACAATATAAAATTTGTCTTTAAATTTCTTTTGCAATTGTAAAAAATGAATTGTGATTTATTTTGATTGCAACTTTGTGATTGAAATGAACAAATTGTGTTGACTTAAATTGTTATAAAGTTTAATTGTATGTGTTTGATTCAGTAATAAATATTTAGTAAATTGCTAAGACAGTTTTGAAACCACAATGTCATAACTATATATTTGAATGCCTCACTTGCATGACTAGTGGAAGGAATTAGTTTTGAATTTTGATTCCCTCTCCGGCTGAAGTGTTGAGGTGTGTGCCAGTAGAGGAAGAAATTGAATGGGTACCCACAGATTGAGCTAGCTAGCCTTGAGATTCCTCATAAGCCTTCGGCTATTAAGATGAACATTGTTTTGATGGCATGATATAATTGTGTGTTTTTATGAAATCTGTTTTGAGATTTCTGAAATATAACTGTTTGAGCTAAAAGTTTATAAATTATTTTTTATATTTGTTTTTCATTTTCAGTACCATATTTGAATAAATGTGATTTGAATTATGCATAAAATATTATTTTAGTATGTTATGTACCACTGAGTCTTAGTACTCAGTGATAGCTTTTTATTGCTGTCGCAGGTAAAGAGACTAATAGAGCAGTTGAGTGAGCTGCTAAAGACTGTTGTGCTACTTTTGGATATTTTGTCAGGTATAAATTTTATACCCTAATTGTAATGTTTAGTTTGATGTATGTAACTGTATGTACATGTGTAAATTGGTCTTGAGCAGTTTGTAGAGATTTTGTAATAATATTATTTTAGATTTTCTGTTGTAAAAATTGACTGATGTATGTAAATTAGTTTTTCCTTAATGACTGTGTATTGTGAAAATATTTAAATTGAGAATTACTTTGAATTATGGAGTTTGAGAGAAATTGTGATAATTTGAGTTGAAATAGTGGTTCTGATTTGATGAAGTGTATATTTGGAAGTGTTTTCCACAAGTGAAAATTTTTCGGTTTTCTCAAATACTGCAGGCACTCTGCCAAAATTTTTCTAAAATTTGCGAAAAATGAAAATAGATAAAAATTGTACATAACTTTCAAACCTTAATTAAATGTTTTAAATTCCTACCAAAAATGTTCACCACTTTCAAAAAGTAAGAAAATTATTTTAAAATCCCTTGTAGTATATTTAATGGGTTATCAGTAGGCGAAGTACGGTAATTCATTAGATATACTATGAGATCTTGTTATGCCTTACAGAGGGGTAATGTGCGACATTAGAATATGACTGATTAGGATTGACTACTCAGCAAATAAATATATGATATAGCACATCTTAAAAGTCCAAATTATTTCCTTGAAGAGTTTGGATCCTTCGAGATCCAGATTTCATCATTTAAGATAATCAAACGAGGTTTTTGGACAAGACAAGAGGTGTTCGGATAAGAGACAAGGTGTTCGTACAAGATACGAGGTGATGAAACAAGAGACAAGGTATTCGAACAATATATAAGTAGTTCGGATAAGAAAGGATTATCTTAGAAATCGGACACAAGTTATTAAGGTGTGTATATTTTCCCTAAAAATGTCACTTAATAGTATGTTGCGATTCCGCAATATATGGAAGAAAATAGCTGGATATTAGTCGACAATATCCCAATTATGGTGGAAAGGTGTTATTCTTTGCCTTATAAATAGGACTCATGACAATAACCAAGGTACACAATCTATTTCTTTTATTATTTTTAGTACTTGCTTTCTTCCTTAAACATTTACTGATTTGAGTGGCAGAGTGGCCTCACTCAGGCCACCAACCTCACATCTCCTCTTGTTCCAAACCTAAAAATCACAGGCAACATCAATAAGTTTCTTTTCTTTTAAGTAGATGTATAAACATTCTTTTCATTATTTATCAGAGATATATGAATAGCTTCTTATTCCTTTTTTTTTTTTTTTTTTTTGCCTTTTTCTGTTTCCAAGCATGTTCGATAATGAGACTTGACCAGTTGGGCTGAGAAGAGGAACCAATTGTTGACAAATTACATGAGAAACACAACATTTTCTCATGTTTTGGCTAATAGAAAGCAAAATTAGTCAAAAAGAGTCTTGATTTACATCTTCCTAACTCCATAACAAATTTGCCTACCTATTTAAAAGTTGGAAATAAAATACTAACGTAAGAACTAAGAAAGAAATTATACCAAGCAAAATCATTCAGTCACTTCTTGAAGCTATTTGGTCTTCCCAAGAATTAATCATTGCCCTGATATCAACCAACTCTCTGTTTAGAGTCCTCTCATGCATTGAATATACGCAATGACGAAATTTGGAAGAAGCCATAGGCACTGTCTTTTGCTGCTATTTTTCTCTACTATAACATTCAAAACATCGCCAATAATTTTCTCTTTGGCTTCGATCTTTTTTTCTTAAATATAGTTTTACAGTTTATAGAGAGAGAGGACGAATTCAAATTCCCTTGTACCATCATGAGATAACATAACCTTGTTTGAATGTGAATAGGGTGCATTTCTCGACAGTAACATTTTAAAGGTTCTCCATCACTTGTAGGTTTACAGGAATTTAATGGCAAGTGAATGAATTCCCTTCAAAATAATATATCTTTTATATGAGATAATGAATGTATTGATTCTTGTTTGAAAGATCAATGTTGTTATAGAGAAATAATTTATGGCTTTTCATCCGCATTAATTTAAAATTTTAATTTCAATAGATCATCTTCACTTGATATCAAGATTATACTGAATTCTAGGCGGTGATTATTATACTTATAATTATTACATTTGTTTACAATCGTAGAGATTTAATTTAAATAGAAATTGAGTTCTTAATTTTAACTAAATCAAATTCAATCAAAATCAATTATAAAGTGAACAAATTTAAAACTCAACAATTTCTTTGTATAATTGATTTCAATTAACATTTAAACTTGAGAATTTATAATTTTAGAAACAACTTCAATGCTACCAAACATATTGGTACTCAACCTTTTATTATTAATTGAATAGTTAGTTAAGACTATACAAATATAATAAGTCATAATTTTTTTTTAAAGCTGGAGTTAAATAGCTAGTTTTATTTCTAGATTGGACCCAATATAGTCCAATCAAAGCCCAACTTCAAATTGATTGGGTTTGAAATTTGTCTTTTTTTTATATGTTCTAGCTTGACTCAATTTTGTTTGATAGAAAATTATACATATAATGTTTATCTATTATTTACAAAAAAATTTTTATTTAGACTCGATTTTATTGTGAACACAAGATATAATCTGCATGATTGAATTCACATGTAAAGTAGGTGTGATTCATATATTTATGTCTTAAATTCATATAATAAATTAAGTATAGATTGTGTTGATTCTGATAAATGAATTAAGCTTAACATGAAATAAGCGGTGAAAATCTCATTACATTAAAAGGATGGTTAGCATAACTTATAAATTGAGCTTATATAATAATAATAATAACAATAATAATAATAATAAGCCGGAGAAATTAACTTTTCATTGTTTATAAGTACTATGCTTATAAACTAGTGTAATAAAATATTTTACTAGAGTGTTCTTATTTAATTTTTAAACTTTAATCATATATCTCACTTAATATCTTTTTTAGTCATTTTAATAATAAATATTTATTAAACACATTAACCGTTTATCAGTCACTTATAAATATTTTAACCAAATACATAACTATTTAAAATTTTAAATACTCATAAGTTAAATTAATTTATAAACACCATATATTTATAAGTTAAACCAAACAACCTCTAAATCAAGTCAAGAAAATCATGAGTCTAATATAATTAAATATTAGTGTTGCCTAACACACATTTATTTAAACACTCGAGTGATGAATGTAGACCGTATCTTGCACTTCTTTACTTGAATATTATATACGTATCCACTATATATTTAAGTATATTTCAAGATACACAAGATTTGTTTCCATGACTTTTTATCCTTTTTTTAGTTCTTATTCTTCAGGTTGTTAGAGAGGCCGGCAAAGATTAAGATCCTTATGCTATGTCTCCAAGCAAGTTAATTTTATATACACTGAAATTAATATTCCTTGTTCGGCAAGAGTGTGTTCAATTCAACTGGATTTATAATTGAGAACATAGAATGAAGATTAATTATTTCATTTTCTTAATAAAATCATATTAGATCCAATGTATTGAATGAAAAAAAATTATGACATGTTGAGGTTTCATCGTGCAGTGTGGAAGGTGAGAAATTCTGAATGGAATAAAAAAATTATGAATTTAAAAATAATTAATTAATATTCAAATTATTGTGTCAATCTAAGAAGGGGTGATAATTTTTAATCAGATTAGACCAATAAATATGTACTAGATCCATAATACAGAGCATATTGTTTGAATTTGCTCATCCCATTTAAATTTTTCTTTTATTTTTTGGCAATCAAACAAAGCTTTTTTATATATATTTTTATAAGAAGGTATTGAAGTTGAATAAGGAAAGGAAGGAGGTAGGAAATAAAAAAACAGAGAGAGAATAAAGAGGCATCTTGGTATTATGTCAAAAAATTGAATAAAGAGATTAATTCGTTGATGAAATGAAATTATTGTATAATTTTTAAAATAGAGAAATTAATAATTAAAAAATTGACAATTTTAAAAAAATAAATAATAGTTTTCCCTTTCAAATGTTTTTTAGTAAACCAATAAATGCCTAAATCAAATTATAATTTAAAATAATTTATTCAAATCTAAAATAAAAAAAATAATATTAGAGATGATTGAATTTCTCTCAACTCAATCTATTATTTTTTTTTATAGATATGAAAAAAGTATTTTATTAATTAGAAATAGAGTTAAAATATGAATACAATTAATATATTATATTTTTGTATAAATAAAATTAACTAATTACAGAAAAAATAATATAAAAAATTTTAAAAATCTGATAATGCTAACGGGACATATAGATTAGCCAATAGATAAATTGTGCGCTTCACTATTTAACTCTATAATTTTTTTATGAGTCTTATCATGTGATCTCTAAATTTAAATCTCTTATCAAAGAAATGATTTGCACTTTGTAGATTACTATTCTCCAAAAACAAAGTATCTCAACAACATAAATAAATAAAATCTCCATTAAAAGAGAGAAAAAAAAAACCTCAAAAACTCAATATCTATTAATAATATAGACATAAGAATTTATTTACTTAAAATTTATCATAATGATCGAAATGACATGGGGAAATATGTCGAAATTTATTCTAAATGGACATTCATTTAGAAATTATTGAAATAAAAACAATAAAAAGAAAAGAAGAAAATTATCACATGTGAAAATGTTTACCAATAATTAAAAAAAAAAAATAGAAAATGAGACAAATGCAATCCACTTATACCTTTTCGTACGCTCGTAATAATTTAGGGTGAATCAATTCATGCAGAAGCAGCCATGGGCCAGAATTGGCGATTTTGATTTAAAGTTTAATTAGGATATCCAAATTCATCGCCGAACCACAAAAATTTTTCTAGTTTTAATCATGATTTGATTGTAATTTTGATTAAATTTAATAGTTAAATTTTTTTAAAAAAAATTAATTTTAACCTATTTCAAATTAGATTGATTTAATTTTAATTTTAAATTAGAAAATGACCTCTCATTTAAATTTATACAAGAAAATTTTATTTTGAGTTACACCTAATCGAACTGAATTTTGAGTAAATCAAAATTCTAATATCAAACTAAAATTGAGAAAAGACCAAACCTAACCAAAATAAAAAATATTTAGTCTATTATTAGTGATAGCCAAATTAATAAAAAAAATATAATATATATTTTAGTTTTTAATTAATTAATTAATTATTAATAAAAAAATTTAAATATTTTTTATTTATAGAAATAATAAATATGATTTATTATTAATAAAAAAATAATTTTAGACATATTTTTCAGATCTATTATTATTGATAAATTTTAAATAGATAAATTCTCAAATTTATTTTTATTGATAAATCTTAAGAGTATATAATACCATTTTAATGGGGTTTTATTGTTTTCGTCTCTTTGTTATTTTGTTTTTTTTGGAAGAGTGTTCTATGAGATACATATCCTTTTTACAGTAGGACATTTAAATTTAAAAGAGGTATAAAAAAATTATAGAATTAAATAAAGCACAACACTTACTTATTGGCTATCTGCATCCTTAGTCAATATTATCATATTTTTTTAAATATTTAATTTTATTTATATAAAAATATAATATATTGATTTATAGTTAACTTTTGACATCTAAATTTCAAAGAGTGGATCACGTAACCCAATTATTGGTGATTTTACTTTTAATGGTGTATTTTGGAGACGATGAGAAAATTTTATAAAAATTTTATTAAGGAATTAGGGAGGGTGGATATTAGGGTAGGGTTGCCAAACATAGGCACCTTTCCAAGGGCATTATTGAAATGGTTGGCGTGATTCCCGGGCACTAGCGAAGAAGCATCATAATTGATAGAACCTGCTGGTGATTGAGTTTCCAAATCATCATGGCCCACTACTCCTGCTATAAATAAAATCTTCTTCATTCGTAATCATGTGCTCCAAATATTGGATACTATTTTGGGAAGCTTTTAAATTTTCTAATTACTTAAGTTTAACCCAAAACAATCTAAGTTATGCCCCCTAATATCCCGTGACAATCTAAATTATGCCCGTGATGTGTGAATCATTTGGTTATGCCCAGTGCCAAATACCCACATAACAGAAATAAAATTTGATTATTTTAATAATGATGAGTTGAATTTAATTTAATTTAATTTTTATTAATAATTTAAAATTTTTTTATTAATTTAATTATCTTTAATTTAATAATCAAACTAATTGAAATAAATGAATTTATATTAATCATTTTTTATTATTTTTCTAGTTTTATTAATAATATTTAATTTATTCAAAAGGAATATAAATATGAGAGTTATTAAAAAAATAAATAAAAATACTAACAAAAAAGAAAGATGAGAAATTTTCACTGGTGAAAATACTTACAGTAGCCATCAAAAAAATATCAAAAAGAGAAAAAGAAGCGATAAAGAAAAAGCATCGTATTTGTAATTTGACAATTTGTTCGCTGCTTTAACAGTTGATTTATTAAATTTTATAATTAATTATTAATTATAAATACTAAATATGCATAACTACTAGCTATTTTATGTAAACAGTTTATAAAATAACAAATTTATCTTTAGTTTGAAACTAAGACATTTAAAAAAAAATGAACGGTTGATGTGAGCTCTCTTTTATTTATCATTTTTAATGTTTTTATATGATTATCAAATATTTTTTGTTAATAGTAAATTTAATTTATATTAAATAGTTAATTCAAAATAAAAAATCATCCACAAGCTTTTAATAATAATAATAATAATAATAATAATAATAATAATAATAATAATCATCATCATCATCATTTTTGAAGAAAATTATGCTTTTAACATTCATAATTACTCCACTGATACTCTTATAATTACTTTCATAATATAAGAAGTTAATTGTTAAAATCCCAACACCCTATAAAAACTTTTAATATATAGAAAATATAAATTATCATGACTCAATTTTAATGGGTTGGACCGGAACTGACACTTGGATGAACTTAAAACTCCTGAAATCTGTAGTAAGTCTTATTGTTTACTAACCCATAATTAGACCGAAACCCAAGACCCAATATACAAGATATAATGTTATTATTATAAACTATAAGAATGCAATTTAGGGAATCTAATTCAACCCAATATATAACACAATAATCTAGGGAGCCCAGTTCGATCCTAATATCCAAAATGTTAATGCATTATCAATATCTATTAATATAAAATTGATTAGTGTCACAACAAAGTTCTAAGATTAAAACAGTTAAATAAATAATAAAATAAATAAATTATCAAAATAAAAACTACTAACTAAACAAAAACACAAATTATAGAGAAAAATGCAAGTTATACTCTAAAACAAGGTGCTTCTCCTGCAAACTGAAGAAAAAATATTAAACATAGATGAACATTCGATTCAGAGAGTTTAGATATTGATTATAATTATAATTTCTATAACTTTCTATTTCTAATGTAGTTCTATAAGTGAGAATACACTAAATAAACAAATTAATCAATCCTCGCATGAAAGGATAAGTTGGAGCTATACACAGGCCTTATACATATTGGGAGTCGACCCCATACTATGGCTCTCTTAAAGTCCAACATATTCTCTTATTTCATATTGTGAGAGTCAGTGAAATATAACATTCGTACCTACCTCATAGGTGGCAAGAGTCAACGAAAATATAGAACACGTACATACCTTGCCCATTTATATCCACATCTATGGGAGTTAGTGAATTTCTCAAGTTGTTCTTATGCCATATTTCCACATCCATAATGTATATATATAAGCTCCAACTTATCCTTAAGTCAGCACAATATAGAAAATTATAATACAACATATAGGAGATGCTCCTGATATAATAACTAATTACAAATGCATAAATGAATGCATGAGCTTGCCAGTAAATATAAAATTTAAATAATATTGAAATTATAAAAATAATCAATATCTAACTCACTGAGCTAATGATTGACTGTAGCTAGATCAACTGGAAGGAAAAAGACGGTTGGCCCTAATCACCTATACTGATATACTAACCTTTATCAATTGACTGACAAAATAAATAAATTAAACTAAAAATGCAAGAATTTAATTCTAGGGTTTCATTGAAATTTTTATGGAATCTCCTCCATAACTAAACCTAAATCCCTACAAGAAAACTCAACCAAGCCCATATATTCACATTGGGCATTCGAGGCCTACAAGAAACTTAATTGAGGTCCAATTGTCTGAACTCTAGCTCAAGTTTCTAACTTGTTTATAGTTCAAAAATTATTTACAATGCTTCAAAATTATGAAAATATTAATGGAGTTCATCTACATCATCATTGTATTAATTAATTCATTTTCCATAATTCCATTCAGCTAGGAATATTTTACAAAATAATCAGCTAGCCTAGAACTAGGTAAAAATCACACAACTTAAGTTCGGGTTTACTTTCACCAAAATTGCTGCTTGGAACATGTTTGAAATGCCTAAAAATGCTACAATTGATTGTACACATAAACACTTTCTGAAATAGGCCACTGGGCGTTCGAATTAGACCAAAAACTTATTCTCAAGTCCCGGTGAGCTATCATTGATCTGAATATACCTTCACAAAGCCCAAAATACATCAAAAATTATAGTGAAGATAGTTCTTGGAAATGGCATTCAAGAAAGCTAAGAAATCTCACTAATCAATCTAAGTCGTCCAATGATCGCCTTTTTTAAACAGTGCCTAATCGGAGTAGGGTTAGTTTCATCTCAAAAGTTTCAGCGGGCTGAGTTCATCAGTGATCTTGGATCGCCAATCTAATGATTGGATTGCTTGGAATTGGCCTCAAAAGCTACTACCTACCCATTTCTGTCTCTTATTTATTTTGCGTGAATCGGGCGGCCATCAGATTTGCTGATGGTTGAAACTTCTTCCCTTAAACGAGAGTCGCCAATTTGGACAGGTGGTGTGTTTAGAATGATTGGAAAATGGCCTTGAAGATTGTGCACATCTCTGTCTCTGTCTCTCATCGTTTTGCTATCTGTCATCATCGTTCGTGGCTTTTAAAAGATTGTCGGAGGTGGTTAAGGCTACCTAGGGCTTTGGCCAAGGTGGGGGTGAGGGTTGGCCGAAGGAAAAAAGAAAGAAAGAGGACTGGAGATGAGGGTGTCAGTGAGAGAAAATGTTGAGGGAGGGAGGGCTGTTGGGTGTTTTGATTTTTAATTTTTTTTAAATTTCCACTTTTAGTCCTTAAACTTCTTATTTTCTTTTAATTAGGTCCCTAATACTCCTTTAATTTAGTCCAAACCACTATACCACATTTAAATTAAATTTATTAATAATAATAATAATAATAATAATAATAATAATAATAATAATAATAATAATAATAATAATAATATAAAAGTCTTATCATTATAACATTAATAAATCTACATAAAATGTATCATTTAATTTTATAATATAACCCAAACAATTCAATATTCGAATAAAACGCTTGAAATAATATTTAATAAAATGTTAATTAGAATTTATTAGTTATAGTTACATTAAACATAATAACAATAATACAAACTTGATATTAAAATCAATAATATTTATATAAGTTTTAATACACCAAAATTCAATAATCGAAATCAAAATTTAAAATTTTAAAATAATCCCATAGAAATATATTTAAATAAATTAATAATATTAAAATTAAAAATGTTTTGTATTTTAAAAATTTAGATTGTTACTTAAAAATACATATTCTCAATACGAATATATTTAATTTTAAGTATTAGTTATATAATATACTAAAAATTAAAGTAGACATTTACAAGGAGTTATCATTGAATATTTAAAAAAAAAAAGTAATTAGGGAAAAAGGAAAAACTTCTAGAGAGAGAGGCCTGTCTTTTCTCTGAAAACCTCATTTTTTCCTACATTTTTTTCTATTTTTTCTCTTTTCTTTCCCCCTTTGATCTTCTCTTTAGGTGGCCACTAATGAGTTTTTTTTCACCACTTATAGCCCTCACCTTTTTTTTCTATTGGTTTTTTGTTTTTCTTTTTAATAACTTTCGTATCTATATCTGTTTATAACAGATTTTAGGCATCTTCTCAAATCTATCATTATTGATAAATTTTAAATGAATAAATCCTTAGATCTATCCTTGTTGGTAGATCTTGAATTTTTATGGTATTTTCTCTCCTCTAATGGAATTTTTTTATTTTTTTATTATTGAGATATTTTGCTTTACAGAGAAGAGTACTTATGAAGTGCAAATCTTTCATTCAATATGATTTTTAAATTTTGAGGTTATCTGATTGGCTTGAAAAAAAGATCATGGAGTTGAAAAGTAGAGTGCACTATTCGCCCTATTGGCTAAACTACATGCTCTGTCAACACTATCGGATCTTCCAAGTTCTCTATAGTATTTTTTGTATTAGTAGTTATTTTCATTATGCAAAAATATAATATGTTAATTTGCACTTCTCTTTAATACTTTGTTTCTAATTAATGAAATATTTTCCCTATTTCTATAAAAAAAATTATTATATATATATATATTTAACTTTTATTTTTTTAATTTTAAAAATTTTAAAATAAGAATTTAATTTTTTTAATATTCTTTATTAATCACAAAGAACAATGGTTAAAGTTTTCAGATTAATCAATATAATTTAGCTATTTTATCTAATTCAATGTGAGGTTGAATACAACTACTTCCAAGTGCTTTAGAAGGAATAGTAATGGATTACGACTTTTTTTTTTTTTTTTTTGTTAAGACAACAACAGGTTAGAGGGCCAAGGGGATATTCCCACATCACACTTAGATGATTAAATTAGTAAGAGGTAAAGGACATATGACAATAAAAAGGTTTCAAGAGTGTTTTACCCTGAGTAGTAAATGCCTATATATACAATGAGATCTAATAATGTGTGAACACATGAAGGTCTATGTTAAGTGGGGTTGTCTCATTTAATTAGATAATTGCTTTTGGTCAGGGTATTTCATGTCGCGGAATAAAATAAATTAGATAATTGCTTTTGGTCAGGGTATTTCATGTCACGGAATAAAATAATTCTGACATACTTGAAACGGTAATGATGGATAGGCTATTGATGTAGGAATGTCAGGGTACACAAGCGGATGATTCAGCCAACCTATTAACAATATGGAGATAACTTAATATATGAATTAGATGAGTGCTTGAGTTGTCTCATGTCGCATATGCTCTTCGTATGGGTATGATCAAGTCATGTATCTTGATCACTTGAGGCAATGACAATCGTATAGGTGGATCAAGTGCCTCAAGGATTGTTCCAAGAGATTATAGTCAGCCTCTAATGTAGGGTACTTATGGCACGACTGCTATAATTAAGAGACCACTTGAAAATTATATCAGGGATCTTTTCTGCAAATTAATTAAGCGCTTATAGTAGGTATTATTTGATTAAATGCTTACAGGGTATTAGTATTTTGAAATTATATACCATACCCTTTTTAAGTATCCAAGCAGTATAGAGAAATACGAGTTCTTTGAGGACACGTGACATGAATTTAAGTAGTCGGAAAGTTTATACTGTATTACTACTTTTAAGTGGTGTCGAAGTGGTATGTTTGATACAACTCCCTTTATTTGAGGACATGTGACATTCATCTAAGTAGTCAAATAATTTATATTGTATCAATATTTAATTAATTTTTTAACAATTCATTTGTTGATCTCAAATACTCAACTCATAAATCAATAACTCATCAATTCGGTATCTTCGTGAGATCAAAGTTTAGACCAAACTTAATAACAATGGGTCATGTTGACCTTCTCTGTCAAGTCAGCCAAAAACAGAACCTAAAACAATTGTCCATACCGTCATCCCGCATACATGCATTCTTCTTCTAAAAGCTTTACCCTTCACCTTCAATTTACTCAACAACACAAAAGTCCATTAAAAAGAGTTGATTAAAAATATTTGTAATTTTATCATAAAAAACTTTTGATTTTAACCTCTATAAGCTTTTATAAATTTTCTTATTAATACTAATTCTGTCCTATTTCTATTTCTTATTTTGAGCCAAAGTATATGAAAAAAAAAAATACATAAATTCCTAATTTTTAAACAAAAATTCTAATTTGAAATTTTTTTAATCTCTTATAATTTTAATGCATGTTTTTGGGCAATAAATATTAATTGGATTAACGCATGTGTATTTCACATGTCATGCTTTAATTAAGAGAAAATAGGATTCCAATGATTAATTTCAACATTGTAAAAATCTAATAATTCAATAGTTTGGATAAACCACATTCACATGTTATCTTTGAACTTAGAGTATATAATAATATGGTACCTAAAATTCAATTTATAAATATAAAAGTTTCTGACTTTAATTTAATTAATAGAAAACTAATCCTTATACCCCCTAATAGCAGCTTTGATCAATGATGCTTCCATGAACAGTAGCAGAAGCAACAAAATTGAGGCCTTTCTGTGCTTCCTCTCCAGCCACACCGACCCTTGCTTCCATATTTTATTTCTTCTCTCTATATTTGCTTTTTTCCACTCAAAGTTCTTTATATCTCTGTGGTTAAGGTATGTGTTAAGGTGTTTTAGCTTGAGATTAGTGTTGTATAGGCCTAATGATTTTGGCTGTGAAATTGTGAAAGATTAATCAATTTCATTTTTGATTCTGACTTTACTGAATCAACTTAAGTTTTGATTTTAGTTTTATTGAATTTGTGGTTTCAAGTGGTTTGTAGAATTTTGGGTTACAACGGTTTGATTTTTGACTATGGGTTTGATGATTGATTCTAGGTTTATTTGATTTTGTGATTTCAATGAGTATGTTGAATCGTAATCGGGAAAACAATGGGAAGAATCATAGATAAGGAATAAATGAGAGTAAAATCATGAGCTGATTAGAGAGAGAGAGAGTGAGAGAGAGAGAGAATAGAGTGATAAAAAGAGAGAGAAGAGAGTGAAAATAGATTGGAAAAAGAGAATTTGTAAAAAGATAAAAGCAAATAATTTTTTTCTTTGCCAAATGTCATATTAAGAGTACAAATATATTTTTTACAAGTGACACATCAGCAATATAAACCAGTAAACTTTCCATAGCAGGCAAAAGCAGGCTTTTATAGGCACCAAATTTAGTTTTTTTTTTTAATATACAAATTGAGTTCAGAAGTTTTATATCATAAATTAAAATTTAAATATTATATTGTTATAAACTCCTAATATCTTATAAATTCTTAATTTTAAGGAAAACAAGTGAAATTTACTCCAAAAATTTTAATTAATAGCAATAATGTTGGAAGGCTAAATTAGGATTTTAATATTTATTAAAAATTTTAATTTTATTCATGGCTCAATAATACTAGAATCTTCTCCAAAACAAATATACTAAATGAAAAAAAAAAATCTAATCAAAAGTAACTCAATTATATATATATATATATATATATATTTAATATGTTATAAATTTTTAACTTTAAAGAAAGAATATTAGTGACGAATAATCATTAACTAAATATTGAAATTGACAATTTGAATTTTTAATCCGATTAAAGCGTAACAACTACTTTATTTATTATAAATTTATAGTTATTTTTCAAAAAAAAATAATGATATTGATAAAAATACAGTTTTAATCAAATTTAGATTTTATTTTTTATATGAACAAATTTTCATTTATTTTATTTTCATTAAAAGAAAAATAAAATATTTTTTATATTCTGAAATTTCAGCTATAATAAATAAAAAAGTAATTTTTATTAAAAACTTAATAAAATTATTAGAATATCATTTAAATTTTGCATAATTATGTAAACAGAATAAAACTAACACTAATTTTACGATATTTATTTCATGGGAATTTCAACTTGTTTCAAAAATTGTTTTTAACCCATAATAAAAACTGATTTAAATAAGCTAATGTGACATGGTTTTGTCTGTTGATTGATATATAATACCCTTATAGAGAAATTTTGATTAATCATTGTAAATATTATTTTTAATTAATTTTTGTTTACAGTTTATAGTTTAATTAAGTTAAAAGCAATTTTTGCTTTTTTGTTCTAATTGAAGTTTGCCCACTTTATTTAAGAATTGGTGACAAAATAGTGAAAAATGGAGAAAGCCTCAAAGAGGCAAAATATCTCACCACTAGCTGTGAGACATATTGTGGCTCCCTGTGTGACTGTGGAATGCACATGGCCAACTGTGGGATTTACTCCAAGCATATCACCTACTGTGAGATGCTCTTTGAAGGTCTTTCTTCACCCAATAGGTTGGTGACAACTCACAAGAGATAGTGGAAGAGTCCAAGATAGAGATTAGTTGATGATTTCTTCAATTGGCAAGAAAGGAAGAAAAAAATGTTTTTCACTCTTTGAAACACTCAAAAACCCACATTTTTTGTTGAATGGAAAGGGCCTTGAAAAGGGGATTCTAGGAGCTTGAAAGAGGAAGACATTAACCTACATCTTATAGAGTTTTATTTTCTTTTCTCTCCTTTAATTTCTTTACTTTGGGAGAAATCCATTTTTGTTTAATGATGTTGAGTTTTGATTTGTTGAGTTTTATTATTGTTTTTGACATTTTGAGTGGCTAAATATTTTAGCTAGGAATTTGATGTAGCTTGACTTAATATTAATCTCAAGATTCTAATTTTTTCTAGTTTGCTATTAGTTGTTATTTTTGTCTTTAATGCTTTCAGGTATTTTGGTCAAATACTTGAGTGATTTTTAGATTTATAATCTATGGTTAGAAAACAAAGTTATAAATTTGATTTAATAACAAATATATATCATAGGTTTCAACTAAGGGTGAAAACTAAGGTTGGGTGTATGGAGTTTGTTACAATAGTCTTTGTCTTAATACTCTAATTAATAGAATAACTCTCTAATGAGAAATAAGGGTTAATTCATTAATTAAAAGGTCTGATAATGCAAGAAGGGATTGTTAAATTTTTTGATTTTTAACCTTTGCAAGAGTAGTTAAAATTAATTATGAGACAAAAGTTTATTGAGATTAAGTATTGGGGTCAAGTGAAATAAATATCCCTAGTAATTTTTTAATTTGGTTTTAACCCTAAAGTTTTTATTGCTCTTATTAGTTAATTTTCATTTGTAGTTAATTTCATTTTTACCTAATTTTAATGTCTTACATTTAATCCATTTTATCTAGATATGAGCTAAATTATATAGATATTAGTAAAATTAATACAAATTTTGGTAATTAAAGATAATTCTTGTAGAAATGATATCTTATCCATTCTATATTAGTTGTGCGATTCTGTATACTTACGGATGCATATCGTTGATCTCTTTCAATCAATTGATATACCATGATATTGACCATTGACTTTGGTTTTAACTATCGACTAAAAATAATAAACATTTAAAATCAAGCTAAATTTTTAAAAATTAAAGAATTGACTATATAATAACAATAAGGAAATCGAAAATTTTAAATTTTTTTATTATTATGACTAAATTTAATTTTTTAAAAAATGAATAATAAAAAATTTAGGAGCTAAAAGTATTATATTTAATAAAACGGATATTTCAAATCTTACATAGACAAAATGAAGATATTATTAATAAATAAGAGTATATATTGTTTACTTCAATAGATACAACTTGTATATAATGAAATTGTTTTTTTTTTAATTTAAAAATTTACTTTAATTTTCTTATTTTATATTATTACGCTTGTTTTGAAAGAAATTTTCTATTAATTTTAATGTTTATTAATTAATTAACATGAAAATTTTTTTAAAATTAAAAATAAAAAAATTAATTCACAAATACAGACAATGCGTATACATAACATGTAATGCATGTTAAAAAATATTAATTATTAAAAAGTTACTTTAAATATATTAATTAAAAATTAGTTTTAATATATTTTAATCATAAAATTAAAAAAAAAATATATATTTTCAAACTATTATTCAATCGTACTTACTTTGGAATTGGATTCATAACAAATAAATTCTGAATAGTTGCAAGGGTTAGCATGTCGAAGGATAAGACGTCTTGATAATTAATGAAATGTAATTATTTCTCCAATCTAAACGTAATTAGGGGACACATTACACTGGATAAATGGATAATAATGTCTCCTTTGATTGATATATTTATAAATAATACCCGACAGTCCACATATCCTCATCTTTCTTTGCACTTCAATAATCCCCTTGCGTTGTCCTCAGGTCGATGGCAATATCTATTTTGTTTTTAGCAATATTTCTGAGTCTTTAATTCCATTTTCGTATATATATATATATATATGGTAATTTTATTTTTATTTATTTTGTATACATTTAATTTTTCACTATTAGATTAAATTTTATAAATAGATTCAATATTTTATGTTCATATTTATCATATTTATCTTTTATCTCAACAAAATTTTTGGCAAGCATAATAAATTAGACCTTTTTTTTTTTTATGAAATATTATCGTCTGATTATCTCAACAGCATACGATAACAGAATACGATAATATGTACTTACACTTCAGACTAATTAGATATAATTGGAATAAAATTAATATATCTCCTCTAGAAGAGGAAAAAAAAAACGATTATATAATAAATTATTTAGTTTGTATAAATGGCTAGCAATATATTTTTTTATTATTTTTAATATTATTAATTAGTTTTGACATTTGAATTTGAAATGAAATAACTTTATAGACGATTTTATTATCATGGACTTAAAATTTATTGATTATTTTTCTTTCATTTTGCAAGGAATAAAATTATATTGGCAAAATTTAAATTTTGATGTTAAGCCTTAAAATGATTTCATCTTACCATTTAGCTAAGATTGACCCGTCACATATGCTATAATTAAGAGAGAAAAGAAGGACTAATATTATTGATGCCCAGTTGATTTGATTTTGTGGTGATATATAATTAGACTTGTGATCTAACCCTTCCAAAATTCATATCACATCAAACTAGTGGTTGTTACCTTTTTTGATTGATTGGTCGCCTAACTCGAAGTGCGTAATCCATTTAAGGCTAATAGTTCAAAGAATTTTGTCTTTTTAATTGCATTAATACATTATGGTTAACCTATCAATTGAACTTGTATTATTGCTCTCTAAGCCAACAATAAGACTTAGTGACTTTTGTTTTGATTTTAGCACACATGTATTTTCATCAATAGTCTTGCCCTTTCCTACATATAAATTTTGTTAATACCACATCATGTATGATAATGACACAAAAATTTTGCATGCAATGTAATTCTATAAAGTTAGATCATATACGCGTGCATGAATTGGATGGTTTAATGTTATTTTATATGGCATTAATTTTTGATGTGTCGTTATTAATCAGAATTGTGACCTAACTCAAAAGTTTGGTGTTGTGACTCGATTGGAATAAATAAATATTGTATTGTCTTCCCTTTATGATAAATTTGTGAGATATTAAGGAAATACACTGGGTTAGGGTTTAAGAGTTTTGAATGATTTTTTTTTTTTTTTATCATAGTGAAAATTTTTCTCTCGTCTTGCTTATGAACATAGACCTTATGGTCAAATTACGTAAATCTTATTTTATTCTTCTTTCTTTTTTATACTATGTGATTGTGCAATTGTGTGTGTACTTTAAATTTGCGTGACTACTATAACAAATTAGTATCAAAGCTTTATGCGTGCAATCTAGAGTTTACAGATAGTATCACCTGTAATGAAGTATGAGGTAGAGATGTTTAATGGTGTATTGAGTTTCAATCTGTAAAAGATTAAAATTAAATCTTTCTTGATCCTATAAAGTTTATAGAAGGCAATCGATGATAACTTTACAGATGGTATAAAAGAGGCAGACAAGGCTGATTTGAAGGAGAGAGCCTTGAGTACAATTTTCATGAGCATTACTAATAATGTTTTATGTAAGATTACTAATGAAAATTCAGTGTCTACAGCATGAAAAAAATTAAAAGAGCTATATACCGCCAATTGTCTTTATTTAAAGAAAAGGCTATACAATATGAGAATGAGCAAAAGTACACCCATTAAAGAACATTTGGATTAATTTAAGTCATTCATTATGGGCCTGAAGAATATTGATATTGATATTAATAGTGAGGATCATGCTCTTATTGTGTTATGTTTGTTACCACCCTCCTATGAGACTTTTTATGATAATAGTTGTATGGAAAAGACATAATTTCACTAGATGATGTTACTAATTCTCTAAAATCAGGAGTTGCAAAAGATTTTTCTGGATAATAGAGAAAGGTCTAAGGAGAATGTTTAGTGAGTAGGGAAAGAGCACAGTCAAAGGAAGGTTCTTTTAGCAATAAGAAACCTAAGGCCAAATCTAAGTCAAGAATGAAACAGGCTAACTATTTTGAGTGCGGGGAGAAAGGTCATTATGAAAGAGAATATCCCAAGTTGAGAAATAAAGAGGGAAAACAACCAATAAGTTTTGTGAATGTGGTTGATAGGTTTAGTGATTCTGATGGCAATGACAATGCTAGGGAAATTTTATCTATGAGTTTAGATCATGGATAGAATTGCTGGATTCTTGTTAATGGTGCTACTTACCACATGTGTCCATATAGAAGTCTGTTTATCACTTACAAACGAATGAATGGCAAGGTGTTTCTAGGTAATGATTGTGCATTACCTGTGGATGGAATAGGTAACATCAGATTGAGGATGTTTGATGGCATTTTCAAAATTATGGAGTATTAGCATGTTCCGAGACTGAAGAGGAACTTGATTTTTGATGTAGTCACATCATGTGGGCATTTAGAAAGCATATTCATTGAATTTTATTCATGTTTAGTTACTTTCATATTTATTTTCAAGTATTTTTAATTTCTTTTAATTTCTGTTTTAATTTGGTTTGATCCCATGATTTTTGGCCTTTATTAGGTGTGCATCGATGGCTTAGGATGGTATAGAGGCAATTATAAAAGTGTCGGAGATTTAAAAATAAAGTTTGGAGGCCATTGAGATTACACTATCCGTGTAATTAATTACATAGCCCGTGTTCCTGGGTACATAAGATTACATGGCCTGTGGAAAAATAATGCGGCCCATGTAACCTTCTAGGTAGAAAATTCTTCAAAAATTTAAGGCCCAACAAACTACATGGGGCAAGGCCGTGCAAATAAAGGAATTACAACTCGACTTTTCTCAATCTCTAGTGTTCTTAGAGGTTTATTAAGGCTTTTAAGACTCTAAAACAATAGTTTTCCTTGCAAATATAAATACAAGAAGTTAGAATTTCATCAGGGATCAACCTTTTTACTTTCAAGAGAGCATATTACCTTTAAGATAGGTGAGAGGAGAGAGAGATTTGCAAGATTTTCAGAGGAAGTTTTAGCTGAAGTTTCAAAAGTCGAATATTGTGATTCTCTAACTGTGTTCTTTCATTCAATTTTCTTCTCATGTCTTTTCTTTATTATTTCATAAACTTGATTATAAAACTCACCATGTGTGAGTAGTTTCCTTTATTCTAGGGTTAGGGATGTAGTGTTTTCATTTCAGTTATGGATTTGATTTGATTCTATTTTAATAAATTAGGTTTTTTTTTTTTTTTTTTTTTTTTTTTTTTTTTTTCATACAATCTCTTGTGTTCTCATGCATGCTTTATGTTGAGCTCCACTTAATATTGATTTTAGATATTAATTAAAGGATTAAGAGGTGAAAATTAATATTTGAATAATATGATTTTCAACTTAGGATTCTTGATCTAAAGATAAGCTAGAATTTTAGATGAAATTAATAACTAATCAAAGGATATAATGAGTTTTAATTAATTTAGTTGCCCCAAAAGTAAGGTTTGAGTTAATTAAAATACAACTTGAGTACCTTGAGAGAGGGCTTAAGATAATTTAGGATTAATTTTCTTTAAAGTAATAATTTTCTATTTATTGAATGAATTGGATTAGGTCTATAATTGATTGACGTATGAACTCTTAGCTCTAGAATGTTTTAATTAATTGATATTCAAGTTTAGTTAATTACTTTAGACTTTATTTCATTTAATTTAGATTTAATTATTATTTCTCTATAATTCTATCACCTAGATAATTGTACTTGTTATTTAGTTCAGTACATAACATGGTCCTCATGGGAACGATACTCACTTATCACCTTATTACTTATTAATAGCATGCACTTGCAAGATTTTGCATAATAAGTTTTTAGTGCCTCTACCAGGGATCATGCTTTGATATTGAACAATAGGCAATTTAATTAATTTAGGCATTTTATTTTGTTTTCTTTTAATTCTTATACCACACTTGGCTCGTTTGATCACTTTTTTGGAGTTATTGTCTAGTTTATGCCCAGAGCTAAACAAGAGGAGGAATTGCTTCAATTAGATCTAAAAATTGAGAGAACTTTAAAAGCAACAAAAGGTTGAATCTTCGAAAATGGCAGAGCAGAACACTAAGCCTCTAAGAGACTATGGAGCACTTAGTATTCAAGGATTTCAATCAAGTGTGACATGACCTACAGTGGTTGCTGACAACTTCGAGTTGAAACCAAAATGGCTTCAGATGATTTAGCAAACCTAGTTTGGGGGTTCTCCATTAGAAGATTCACATTTCCACCTCTAGTATTTCCTTGTTCCATGTGATATATTCAACATGAATGGGGTTTTTGAAGATGCTATTTGCATGAAAGCATTTCCCTTTCTTAGAGACAAAGTAAGGAAGCAGTTACCATCTTAGACCACTTATTCATTCACCACATGGGATGATCTATCACAAGCTTTCTTAGCTAGATGTTTTTCACCTAGGAAGATAGCTAAAACTCCTCAATGAACCTAATAGATTTCAGTAAAGGGACAATGAGTCTCTTTATGATGCATGAGAAAGTTACAAAGATCTGCAGAGTGAGTGCCCACACCATGGCATCTAAATTAGCTGCTCATTTAGAAGTTCTATAATGGATTGTTACCATCAACAAGGAGCACTATTGATCTAGCAGTTAGTGGAAATTTACTAGAAAAGACAGCAATTAAGGTCTGCAATCTTCTTGAGCAGGTTGCCTACCACAACTTTAAGTGGGCCAATAAAAGAGGAGACACAAGAAAATTAGTTGGAGTACTTGAACTAGATGCATTGAGCATGATCAACACTCAATTTGATTAGCTGATAAAGATGTTAGATATATAGAGTGCTAATGCCATTAGAGCTAGTAACTTAGTTTATGATCAATGTGGGGGACGACATCATAGTTTAAAATTTAGCTATCACAATGATCCTTCTTCAGAGCAATTGAACTATGTAAACAATAATGGGAATTTCAACTAGAGATGGGCAGAAACCTTTACTCAAATACTTATAATCCTAGATGGAAGAACCACCTAAACTTCTTAGGGTCTAACCTGTAGAATTAGCCCATCAACCAATGATAAGGCTATAAACCACTGCCACCAGGGTTTCAACAAAGAAATCCTAATTCACCTCTATTGTTACCTTCTTTTCATCCTCAATCTCAACCTCAAGAGTAGAAATCATCCATGGAAGCTATGATGGAGAACTTTTTAATGGCATAACAATAACAAAATGAGATGATTAAGCAGCTCTCCTCCAGAGTGAATCAACTAGCACTCACAATAAAATGCTTGAGAATCAGATTGCTCAGTAAGTTAGCTCCCCAAGCAAAGCCCTTGGTAAACTACCTAGCCAACCAGAGATGAATCCAAAAGAGCATTGTTGTCACACCTTACCCCTCTGCAAGGCATAACATGATCCCGTAGAATATCTAATGAACTACCGAACTTCACCTACCGATAACTCATTAAGTACCCTACAAGGGATTTTAAAACAATTTTCTTACTTTTGATAAGTGGTGAGCATTTTCTAATAAGTACTTAAAACATTTAGTTAAAATTAAAACTAGTTAATATTTTTGGCCCATTTTATTTTTACTCAAATTTTATAAAAATTTTGATAGAGTTCCCTCTGTATTTTGAGAAAACAGTTCTTCAAATACCTGTAAAAAGCACTTCTAAAAATTTGTCTCAACAACTGCTTCAATTTCATACTCAATCTCAATCAATTTCTCAACACATTTATCAACTTTCAAATTTCAAATCCACTATCCAATGATCATCAAAATACTAGCAATCCATTTCATTCAAATTAAATAAAATAGTTCCATTCATATTTCATTAGAAACAAAACACATCATTACAAAATTTACATTAAGAGAATTTCAAACTACAATATATATTACAACTTTATACAAATTTTATACAAACTGCTTAAGACCCATTTTTACATGTCCATACATTTGTGTGCAATATATACATCAAAAGAAATATTTACAGTCAGGGTATAAATTATATCCGATAACTTCTAGCGTGTAGCTCCTGTCTCGACTCAATAATCTGCTGCTCCTCTAGTCTCTATATCTGCGACAGCATACAAAGCTATCGCTGAGTGGTGAACTTAGTGGTGCACAAACTAATAATTTAAAACTTAATACAATTTATGCTTGACAATTCATAACAAATAGAATTTTAAAATTTCTAAATTCTTCAAAATCCATGACCTTCAGAAATCAACATTTTTATTCATGCAAATTATTCATTCGAATAACATTTTGATCAAATAGTAACTATTTATTTACATTTCTTTTAAATTCCGAGACAATGAAAAATTTTTTGAATCATTGACAAATTTATCAAATCATGCATAATTTAAAGGGCGTTGCCAATAATACACACAGTCGAACCCATGACCCAAAATTCGAATAGATGCCGTGTTGTACACCACGACATTTCACATTCTCCTAATAATCGAGGCTAAAAGGGAGAAACAAAGACTAGCTAGTATATATGAGTACTCATTCACATCATTCCCCAACTAGCAAGCCAGAGAGGAAGAAACTCGCCCCATCAAGTAGAGGAGTTATCTCACTAGACAAGCTAATGAGAATTCACAACATATTTTGTCATGTCAACTGTGGTTTCAAATCATATTCAAAATAATTTCTATTTGCAAAGTATTTACAAATCAACATATTTAATCATCATAAATTCATGCTCAAGGTTGGCAATACATCAAACTTAAAATTTACAATCCTCAAAACAATGCAATAAATCCTTAAATGCAATAGAAAATTTATATTCAAATTATACAATTTCATTCAATAAGTTAAAATTCTCAACACAACAAAATCATAAATCATACAATAAATTTATTTCAAATCAATTTGGAATTGAAAAATAACAAAAGAGTTAGTTGTGCACAAACCTCAAGCAAGTCGCCTCTTGGCCTTGACTCGGTTCCTCGGGTTCTTTCCCGGTATTCTTTCCAACTGAAACACACAATTTTATAGTGTTTCAATACTAGAACTTAAAATAAATCTAAAATAAATTTAGCTCCACTTTTACCTAGCTCTAACGCGCTTAACTCGACGTTCTTGAAATTTTGTGTTTCGGGTTACTATTCACTACACTATTCAAGTCAAATAGTTGACTTTCTAAGGCTTAATAGGTATGGAAACTCCAACATCACCCACATACCACATTTTGGTCACGAAACTTGTTGGTTTTGGTCATTTTTTCAAAACTTAGGTCTTTTAGGCAAAATTACAAATTTTCAGTTTTGGTGTCCCTAATTGTACTGTTTCATTGGTCAGTTTACTATTGGAATTTGGCAAAACTTTCTTCATAAAAAATGTTCCCTATTGTCTCAAGTTTATTCTCCTTTTTGAATCACCCCAATTGGAGTTTTTTAGCTCAAGTTATAAGCAAATTACGTTTACTGTTCATGCTGTAGAATTTGGTTCTGCAGATTTGTTGATCCAAATTCATTCAGTAATTTGATTAAGTTAAGTTCATAATTTGGTCTAATTTTCTTCATATGAAATGTTCTACCATGTGTTAGGTTTCCATCGGTTCAAGAATCACCTAAATCAGAGTTTTCTAGAGAGAGTTATAGCCATTGAAACTTTACTGTTCAAATGGAAAATCTGCAGTCTACAGATTCAGTGACCCAATTTGCTCAGTAATTTGATTGGGTTAATGGCATAATTTGGGTTGGTGTTCTTCATTAAAGTTTTAGTTCTATATCTCATCTAACAACTGGTAAAATTTCAGGTCATTTTGACCTGTCTAGCTCGAGTTATGACCAAATGAACAAATACTGTTCATTTAGTCAGGTTATGCAGGGCAGCCTGCGATTTCTCAACTTCGGTCACTTTGTTCACTAGGTTTTAGTCACTTTTTGGGCAAACTTCCTGAATTAAAATTGTATCATTTAGTGCCTATTTTCATCTCCAATTGATCTCATATCCATTGGACTTGTAAAATTTCATTTTTGGTCCCTAAAAGGAAATTTTGGTCATGCTGCCAGCACATGACCTTATCCAATCCGAATTGGCTTTTAATTCCAACACTTCTAACACACCTCATTTGGTCACAAATGATCATTTTTCACTTCACATTAGGTCAAATATATCATTTACCAATTTCTCCAAAATTTTTGCCTCAAAACCCTAGGTTTTAAACCCTAACCACACTAATGCATTGTAATTAACTAATTCAAAGCATATAAACAAAATCTTTCAACTCATTCAAGCATTTTAACATGTTTAACTCAATCAAACTCATGCAAATCACTCTCCCCTCCCTGCTGGACGAATTTCAGTTTAGTCCCTCACACATATTTTTTTTTTTTTAATTTTAAGTTTATTTACAAGTAATTCAAAGCTAAAAACACAACAATTAATCTCAAACTTTCAATTTGATGTGCTTACCTCAACTTTGATATCCAATCTTCAATTTTTCTCCTCTTTTCTTCTTTCTTTCTTGTTAAATTTCTTTCTCAAGGGAAGGGAATAAGGTTTTATGGAGTGATTATGGAAGAAGTTGGGATTTGGTAAGGGTTTTAAAGCTTGAAGACAAGCTTTAATGGAGGTTTAACTATGGAGATATGAGGGAGAGGGAAAGTGACGTTTTGAAGAAGAAGACTTTGTTTTTTTTTTTTTTTCTTTCTTTATGTCTTTTGTCTTATGGAAGACCCAAAAATCCATTTAATCAAATTATTAATTATGGGATTTATGGCATCATGCATGATGTCATGCATGATGTCATTTCCCTACACCTTTTTCATTTTTTTTATTAGTTCTTTAATTTAATTTTCAATTCCAAAATTTTCTTTTCTCCGATTTTATTTGACAGTTAGGTCTGGAGTCAGCTCTCGAGGTCAATTGACCAAATTGCCCCTCGCCGGTTCATCCCAATTTGCAATTAATTTCATATTTCTTCTGGCTCTCTGACCTAATTATTTGACTGGCTTAACAGTTATTTTTCATGATTTTCTCTTTTCCACTGTGTTTATAAGGGTCCTAAGGACCGCGGTGTCACATTTTACGGTTCGAAATTTGAGTTTAAATCGACTTCGCAGTCATTTTCGAGAAGGTCACCCATCGTTGTGACTCTCGGCTCATTTAACTTCTTATGTTATGTTTTTCTTATTTATACTTAACTAATTGACAATTGCTAATTATTTGTGTTTATGGCTTATTTAGTTATCTTAGATGTGGTTCTAATCCCCTTAATTATCCAGATCGACACCGGTCACCGGAACAGTTAAATATACCAGGCTATGCGAATGGGAGTGTTACAATTGTAATGCTATTACATTGAGAAGTGGAAGGCTAGTAGAGAATCAACTGGGTAATAGTGTGCGAGAAAGAGGGGGAGCGCATGAAGTTGAAAAGGTTCCATAGTGGAAGAGGAGAAAATGCCTAAACATAAAGGTGTTAAGGAGAAAGAAGCCAAATACATACCTCCCAAGCCATATGTCCCACAAAAGGCATTAAATAGGAAGCTTGATGCTTACTTTGGGAAGTTCTTGGAGATGCTCAAAAAGCTCTATATCAACATCCCATTCATGAAGTCTCTTTTCCATATGTCATCCTATGCAAAGTCCTTAAAAGAGATCCTATACAACAAAAGGAGGCTTAAAGAGTATGAAACTGTAGCATTGACTGAGGAGTGTAGTGAAATTATTCAAAACAAGCTTCCTTCAAAGCTTAAAGATCCGGATAGTTTCTCAATTCCTTATTCTATTGGTAAATTAAATATGATAGGGATCATTATGATCTTGGTGCTAATGTGAGCTTAATGCCCTTATCAGTATGTAAGAAGATAAAATTAGGAGAGCTCAAACCAACCACCATTTCTCTATAGTTAGCGAATAGATCAATAAAGTAGCATATGCAAATTTTGGAGAATATTCTGCTTAAGGTTGGTAAGTTCTTCATCCTAGTTGATTTTTTGGTACTTGATATGGAGGAAGATGCAAGAATCCTAGTCATATTAGGAAGACCATTCCTGATTACTGCTAGTGCTAATATTGATGTAAAAAATGCGAGGTTGACATTAAAGGTGGGATAAGAGGAGATAGAATTCAATTTATTTGATGGCTCTAAATAACCAACTACTGTAAATTCTTGTTTTAGAGTTGGATGTGATAGAAGATAATAAAGAAATTGCAGCTGGTGCAAAATGTTTAGAAGTGAGTCAAGTCATTATTCACTCTCAAAGTAGAAAACATGATAAACTAGTGCAAAACTCAGCCTTATCACCTCCCTCTAATAAGAATAAAGCCCTAAAGGTGAATCTTATATCTCCCCAACTCATGTGCATGGGATCCAGCTTATCCAAGGTCTCCAAAGTTGCTCTTCAAGGTGTGGTTGGAGTTTTAGATAAAATAATTTCATAGTTAATGGAAGGAAGATAAAGTACAAATACATTAAAGCACTTGTCAAGTGTGGAGTTTACTTCTCCAAATTCAAGCCATCATGATAAGTAAAAGTGGTTAAGCTAATGACCTTAAATTAGTGCTTCTTGGGAGGCAACCTAAATTTTACTTTTAATTTTTACATTTATTTCTTTCTTTTATTTTATCACCCTCCACACTTGTTTTAATGATTGTTCGCTTTACAGGTTCAAGAAGCATTTAAAAGGAGTAAGGGAAAACAAGCATACAAATCATTGAGAGAAGGTACGCTTCAAAGGGGAGTATTTTATATCTATTAACTTTTTCTTATTTATTATATTTATGATTTTGCTCTTAAACTGATTGTGCTATCTTGATGACACTGTGGACAATGTCAAATTTGAGTTTAGGCGTGCATTAAAATTTGCATTTTAGGTAGAAAATTTTTGAATTTTTGCATTGTAGAAGTAAAATTAATAAAATTTTTGCATTTTTTTTATTCTTTTGATACGATGAGAATTTTTTTGAATAAATAAAATTGCATTTGAGAAGTTTTATCTGTTGATTGCTTAGCAAAGTATAAAGGGAAGAATGTTTATAATGGAATTGACGTTTAGCTTTGTCTAGATTATTTTTCCTAGACATGTGTGCATCATTTCATTACAATGAAATTATAAGTTCTTAAAGCAAGTATATGTGCATGAATGTGATTTTCTAATTGTTTCACCAGTCCTAGAATAGGTCTTTTAAACTTATGCCGATGAAATCCTAACATACACTTAATAAAGAGATGATTTAGGCATACTTTGAATTTAGCTTCCCTTGATTAAAATACATCCCTTACAGCCTATTTAAGCCTATGTAACTTGGTTAACCCATATTATTTACCTAACTTTAGCCCAAACACTTAATTTACCCTTATGAGAGAGGTTGTTTATTAAAGTGAGAAGTACACTAGATAAAAAGAAAAAGAAACAAAGAGAGAGAGAGAGAGAGAGAGAGAGAGAGAGAGAGAGGAAAAGAAAATGGATGAAGAAATAAAATAGAAGTTATAGTGTACAAAAATAAATTATAAAGAATTAATCCACCCAAGTGTTCAAAGAATGAGTTTGGGGTGAAACCAAAGAGAGACAAGTGTAATAAATCAAAGAGTATAAATAAGTCTCTATTCAATTATTAAGAAGTATACTACCACTAGAGTCAATTTGTAAATTTCTTCTCTCCATAAATTAAAAAAAAAAAAGAAAAGGAAAAATTTTGGTGTGTCTTATTTTTTTATAGATTAATAGCTCTCATACTTTGATTAACTTTGATCCTTTTCTTTGATTACCGCATTATTATCCTTTAACCTTATTACAACCTTATGAAAGGACCTTTTGATCTTTTAAAAGTGTGTCCTTCATTGGTGTTGATAGGGATAGGAGGTCTACCTCTGGGACTTGGGAAATTAAATTCAATACATTCATAAAGAGGCATTAGAAATTGCTAAATGTTCATGTGCTTATTTAAGTAAGGTAATTTCCTGTAACTGATGTGTGTATGTATGGTTTGGGTTATTGATTTGCATTTTGCTAGGTATTACTACATATAATGGATATTTGACTTCTTAACATTTTGATAAGTTATTGACATATTAATCTTGTTAAGGTTGTCTTTAAAAGGTCCAGAACTTCATTTCATGTTATACTTAAAAGGAAAATACCTCTCATAGACATTTAGATTTCTCTTTGCTTGAGGCCAAGCAAAGGTTCAAGTTTAGGGATATTTGATGTGGTTATATCATGTAGGCATTTAGGAAGCATATTCATTGCATTTTGTTCATGTTTAGTTACTTTCATATTTATTTTCATGTGTTTTTAATTTCTTTTTTTAATTTGGTCTAATTCCATGATTTTCGGCCTTTATTAAGTGTGCATCAATGGCTCAGGATAGTATAGAGGTTGGAGAAGTGTCAGTGCCTTAAAAATAAAGTTTGGAGGCATTTAAGATTACACGGTCTATGTAATTAATTACACGGCTAGTGTTCCTAGGTATACAAGATTACACAACCAGTGTAAAAAGGGTATGTAAGATTACATGACTCGTGTTTTTCGGTATATAAGATTATAATCACTGTAATTAATTACATAGCCTGTGTTGTTAGTAGTATGCCCTAGAATATATCATTTAGCATGTATCTTGTACATGTTTTTATTAATAAAAGGCATTTCCACTTTTCCGTTTACATAAGATATTTATGTGTAATAGAAAAGGTCTATTGATATTTTGTTAGAAATTCTATTCTTAAGTTGTTAAGAATATGAGTGACAGTATTTCTAGTACAAAGTATCATAAATAGGTTCACAATCGAGGATACTTCATAATAAGGACATGACTTATCTAGAAAGATTGTATTCATGTTTGTTCCCAAGTTATTTATATGAGATATAAATAAGATGGAATGGTGAGTCTCATGCCATATGACAAACATGATAGGCACTTATAAATGATAAGTAGGCAGAACCAGTGACACTTATGACAAGCACATGGAGTTTACTCTTGTCAATGTTTTGTCATAAATCATATTAGTGCATATAATCTTTAGACCTGAGATAGCAAAGTTATCTTGTATATAGTTTGAGTTTGATACTGCTTTCATACTTGTACTATGTATGGGTATATGGGCATGTGTTGGCTCCTACTAGTTATATATGGAGGTAGGTGTTGACCAAGATGGAATCTGTTCCTCTAAGTAAATAGAGATGAAATCCTACGTTTATTTAATTGTTTTTGATGTTTCAAGTTCCTGGCCAGGACAGATAGATTTAATCAGAAAAGAGTTTCTGATGAGAAAATCTTTTTAATCAAGAATTGGAATTAAAAGAGAACATAATATTCATAGCAAATGGAGTTTGACATAAACCATGGCTCCAGCTTGGGTTGGGATTTTGTAACAGAGAGATTCTAGTGCATGGTAACATATGATTATAGGTTCATTTAAGGTAAACCTTATTACTAATTAGGTGGCCATGGCATGCTATGCTAGGTGTTAACCATGGTCTATGAGGTGCATGAAATGATTTAGAGAAATCATTTATGGTAAGAAAAAGTTCTGATGATATTAAGAGTTGATATCATGTCTCATTGCCAATTAGTGATGAGCCTAGTAAGTCACACACATACACAAGTTATCACCTAATTAAATATGATTTAATTAATTAATTAAAGAGTTTAATTGATTAATTAAATAGGTTTGGTTTGCAATTAGATTGCAAAGTCCCTAGCATGACTTGAAACCAAATCTAGGTTATTGGATGTACAGAATAAGTTAAATTTATATTTAAAGTGTTTAAATATGATTTTAATTAATGAGAAATTAATTAATAAAGATTAATTAATTGATTTATATTTGATAGAAATTGATTAGAAGAAGAGAAATAATTATTTTGGGTTGAGAACTCAAAATTAAGTCACAGGTGCATTTTGGTCATTTCACAGGGTGACATGTGGCACCATGACACATGGCATTACACATAAACTTTCCAAATGTCTTTTAATCATGTAAGATGATTAAAATTAAGATTAAATATAGGTTTGACACTTGGCACAATGTGGTTGAGTCAATTAAACTAAGAACCAATCAGAGGGTGACATGTGGCAAGGGTTTAGTGTGTTGACCTAGCTATTTGAGTGTTGTTATGAAACGAAAAAAAAAACCAGCAGGTACTCCTCCTTTGTCACGCCATTTTGAGGCTCTCCATCTATTCTTCTTCATCTCTCATCAATTCAAAGAGATTAGCCATCAATCTTTTGAATTAAAAAAACTAGAAATTTTTTCTAGTGTCTTGTTTACATCTTTAATCTCTTAAAAGGCAGAACTTGATTTTCTAATTAATAGAAAAAGCTTTAGAAGCTATTCAAGGGCTGCCATAGGTGTTCTTAGTATGGACAAGCTAGAGGGACAATATTTGGTGTCCTGAAGACGAATCTCAAAGGCGCAAATACACTGCAGTGCATCAAGAGGTTAGTGTGTTTGTTCTTGATTTAATCTAGGGTTCTAAAATTAATCTAATTAATTTTAAAATCTTAAATGGCAAATACAGATCCAAAAACATATTAAAAGAGTTTTAATATGTTGTTTATCATTGAAATCAAATAAATAAAAATAAATCTTGCATGATGCATGTGACCCTAGGTGAAAATTTTTGAATTCAATGGTATAAACTTGTGTTTTTCACGCTTTCACTCCTTCATGTGTAACCTTCTAGGGAAAAAATTCTTAAAAAATCATGGTCTAGTGAACTGCATGGGGTAGGGGCCATGAAAACTAAAGGAATTACACAGCCTGTGCAATTCTCAGAGATAGAGAATCCAACTTGACTTTTCTCAATCCCTTGCCATTCATTGAGTTTTTCTAAAGCTTTTAGGGCTCTAAAACAAGGGTTTGTCACCATATATAAATCCAAGAAGTTAAAGTTTCGCTAATGATTAACCTTTTTACTTTCTAGATAGCATATTAACTTTGAGAAAAGGCAAGAGAAGAGAGAGATCTGCAAGATTTTCAAAGGAAATTCTAGTTGAAGTTTCAAAAGTCTAGGGTTGCGATTCTCCACAAGGGTTCTTTCATTCTATTTTCTTCTCATGTCTTTTCTTTATTATTTTATAAACTTGATTGTACAAACTCACTATGAGTAAGTAGTTTCCTTTATTTTAGGGTTAGGGATACATGGGTTTGATTTAATTCTATTTTAATAAATTAGGTGTTTTGTTCTTTGATTTAATCTCTTGTGTTCTTAATGCATGCTTTGTGTTGAGCTCTACTTAGTATTGATTTTAGATATTAATTATAGGAAAGAGAGGTGAAAATTAATATTGGAATAATATGATTTTGAACTTAGAGTTCTTGATTTAGAGAAAGGCTGAAATTTTATATGGAATTAGTAATTAATCAAGGACATAATAGGTTTTAATTAATTTAATCATCATAAATGTAAGGTTTGAGTTGATTATAATACAACTTAAGTACCTTGAGAGAGGACTTAAGATAACTTAAGATTAATTTTTTATCACTGTAATAATTTTCCATTTATTGAATGAATTGGATTAGGTCTATAATTGATTGAAGTATGAACCCCTAGCTCTAAAAAATTTTAATTAATTGATATTCAAGTTTAGTTAATTACTTTGGATTTTATTTAGATTTAATTACTATTTATCTATAATTCAATCATTTAGATAATTATAATTGTTGATTAGTTCAATACTCAAAATGGTCCTCGTGGGAATGATACTCACTCATTACTTTATTACTTGTTAACAATCTGTGCACTTATGGAATTTTGCACAATAATTTCTTTTGGGACACTTGACTCTTTTTGATACAAATACCATACAGAGAATGAAGTTCTCAAAGAGTGCAGAGGCTCTATGGAAATCATGAAGGGTAGTTTGGTTTTAGGATTATATATTCTTCAGGATAGTATAGTTTTAGGGCAGTTTGTGTAGAAAGTCTATACACATTATAATCTAGCAAATATGATGACTAAGGGAGTCCTAGTTAGCAAGTTGAGGCATTGCCTATACTTGGTTGGTATTTATAATGCTTAGTAGTGCCCTTGCAAGGGCATATGGCAAGACAAAGTACTGAGGTGATTTTGGTGATGATTGAGGGAGTTTAAGCCAAAGGGAAGAATTGTTATTTTTATGTGGCATGAATTTTGGATATGTCTTTATGGACCATAACTGTGACCCGACTCGAAATTTTTTTTATTATGACCCAATTGGAATAAAAAGTGAGGTCTGTGGGGTAAGTGGAGAGCATGTGCCATTAACCTTGTTAGGGGTGCAAGGGGCAATGCTCCCCATTGTATGAATCAATATAAATATTGTATTTTCTACCCTTTGCAGTAGATTTATGAGATATTCAAGAAACATACTAGGGTTAGCATTTAAGAGTTCTAAGTGATTGTATCTTGCATTTTTTTTTTCATCATAATGAAACTTTTTTTCGTCTTACCCATAGACATAGACCTTATGGTTGAACTATGTAAATCTTGTATTATTCTTCTTCTCTTTTCTATACTATGTGATTATGCGTGTGTGTGTGTGATTGCAATAACATTTAAGTTAATGATTCTAATCTTGGAAAAAATAAATATATTTGTTGTTGAATCAAAGGTGAAGAACACCACTTAGAGGTCCTATAATCTCATCAAATCAACATAAAAAGAATGACTAAAGTTTGGTTATCAATCAGCACAGGAATTAACCTCGTGATACATATATTGAATTCAACATACCACTCACTAATCAACAGATGATGAAAGTAATTCAAAATAGAACCATTATTGCTCAAATCCCATTAAAAATAAGGGTGCAAATAGCCAAATTATCCTAGTTAATAATAATAGCTTGAAAATTAAGGTCATAAGAAAGTAATAAACCTTGACCCCTATAGCTTAGATCTACATATGTTAAAAAAAATAAAATTGCAAACAAATCCATCTAATCATTAACATATAAAATCACGTAATATTTTGATTGAAGTTGCTCTGGACTCGCCCTAAAAAACACTATCATTAGTATATACCTTGATCCAGTTTGCAAAAGAGAGTACTCCACCCAACCATAATTTTATATTGAAACTGTGACATGTAACACTCTCATATTAAGTAGTTTGTATATTCTACTGTTTCGGAGACTAGTGTCTGTCTGAATGGCTAGAATGTCTGGGACTATACTTAATTCACATAGAAGAGCTATAAATAAAATTGACAAAGAGTAAATGAAGTTGGATTAAAACAAGAATAATGAAGTACAATTAGGTTAAATGAGCCTAGGTCCTAAGGATGGGTGACCGAATCGGAAAGCGACTGGGAGCTCAGTTGCTATCCTAAATTCATGTGGGATCCTATGACATTCTTAGTTAAGGGATAATTACGAAACCATTGGGAAGTAGAAAATTTTAGAAATAAAAAGAGAACGAGTATAAATAAGTGAATCAGAACTTAAGGACTTATCGGGTATCATTAAAAAGATGGATTATAATCAATGAGGGACATTTTGGTCAATTGACTCCTAGAGGTGACTTTTGACCTAAATGTCCATTAAATTGTATGAGACTAAAATATTGAAAAGGAATAAAAAATATAAGAATGATGTATGGAACAGTAAATGAAAGAAATAGAACGTTCAAAATTTAATTACATTTATGACATCATAATGACATTAACATGACACAATTAAAATTTTAATTTTGATTTTTTAAATTTGTAGATAATTATCTACATAAAAGAACAAAAATTAGATAAAAATAAAATAAAAAAAATTCTATCTTCTTCCTTAGAGTGGCTGGCTCCACTTCTCTCTCCACCTCTCTCAAATTTCATCCATTGTTACACACCTTGAGCTCCTAAAACCCTAATTTTACACCATAAAATCCATAGCCACTTTAACAAAAACTTGATAGTTAAGCTTGAGTTGAAGATTGGGAGCAAAATAAATCAAAGAGATTGAAGGAAATAAAAGATTAGAAAATCATCAAGTGAGGTAAGTTGATTTCTAAGCTTTCTTCTTATATATTCATTGAACTTAAGTTCAAATAAGTAGAATTAACTTGAGATAGCATGAAAATCATGCATGAATAGGGAAGGATGGGATCTGGCCAGCCATAAGGAAGAAAGATTTTGATGTGTTTTAGTTGAATTAAACATGAAATTGAGCTTATATAAAGTGGTATTCATGAATTGGGTGTTAAGCTTGCATGACTTTGCATGAATTAGTAAGATAGAAAATTTAGGGTTTATGGAATTTAGGGCTTTTGTATTATGTTATGCCATTGATGGTTATAAGGCCTAATTATGGTCAGTTGGCATGTTTTGATTGAGAATTGATGTGAATTGATCAAAGGAAAGAAGAGATTGGTGGTGTGTTGAATTGTAGGAATTATGGACCTTAGAGTCTAGTAGTTTTGAATGAGTATAATTTAAGATACATACCTCTAATTGGCATGAAGCCAATTGGAGATGAAATTGAAGACATAAGGCTAGAATTTTCATGAAGAGACTTTGTCCAAAAGCTAACCATAAGTTGCCCTAAATTTAGCTTGAATTCGGATTACAATTCTGGACCTGACAAAAAATGACTAAATAAATAGTGTTTAGTAATTTAGGCATAACTCACTCTAGAAAACTCCAATTTAGGTGATTATTAAACCAATGGAAACCTGAAACATAGTAGAACACTTCTTATGAAGTTCATGAACCCAAATAATGACCTATTGCTAGGCCAGGTTAGTCCCTCAAATCTGCCCTAATGCTGGACTAACCAGGAAATTTTGGACAATTATCTATCCGACCAGTTTCGGCAAAATTGCCCTAACTTGGGCCAAAAAAATGAAAATTAGGTGATTCTAAGCCAAATTTTCATAAGACATAGAACTAAAAATTTCATGTTTTGACCAGAACCCAGATCCTAAAATAACTTAGGGAAATGGTTAAGAGAATTCAAGACTTCCCAATTTGGAATTTCTGCACTGGAATCATTTTATCCATTTGACCCTAGGACAATAATTAGACCATAACTTTCACTAGAAAATTCCAAATGGGATGAACCAAAATGATATGAAAACCTAAGAATTTGGGCTACAACTTTGGTTTAGAAACCTTACTCAAATTTTGGGTGTAAGACCCTTAAATATTAATTGCAAAGATGACCTAAAACCTAGAATTATGGAGTTGTAGGATTCATGAGTCTAGGTTGGTTAAATTGCCATAACTCACCCAATACAGCTTCAAATTTAGTGATTCTTGAACCTGTATAACCATGAGACACAGGAGAACAACTCATATGAAGAACACCAAGCCAAATTATGACTATAACTAGTCCAATTAGCTTGATAAAGTTGAGTTCCAGAATTTACCCTAATCTAGAACAGTATTGGTCACTGGACCAGTACTTGGTAAATTGACCATAACTGAAGCTACAAAACTCCAAATTGAGTGATTCAAATTGAAAAGTAAAATTAAGACATAGAGGAACAACTTTCATTAAGATCATTTATTAAATGAGGAATGGAAGTAGGTTGAATTTGGGTTGTAAACTCAAGATTCAAACTGTCCAAAACCCAAATTCCTTGAGTTTGCATAAGTAACTTAGGAATTCATTTGATTAGTTATTAGAGATAATTGGGACAAGTGTTGAGACATTTCCACTGTGTATTTTCAATGGAAAAGGAGCCTCATAAAGAGGGAAAAAGTTGAACTAAGTAAAAGGAGTATAAAGAGGTTTATGCACAACTACCCTTTTTCCTTCTTTTTTTCCAACTTATAATTGACTTGAAGAAGTTGTATGAATGAGTTGTGAATGTATTGCATTGAGAACTATGACTTGTGAAAATCATGTGTTTAAGAAAATTTTGTCTTACCAACCCTTGTATGATAATTTATGATGAATGAATTAGTAACTATTTGATTTTGGAAATGTGATTATTTGTATGGAAATTCTTTAGAGATTTTTTGAAACCACAGTTAGCATGGCAATTATAATTGTGTCCCCCATTTATAATGATCAATGGGGTGAGATTGATTATGTTGTCCCCCATTTATAATAATTAATGGGGTGAGATTGATTATGTCCTTCTTTGGCTTGCCAGCTGAGGTGAGATTGGATGAGTACTCATATAGCTAGCTAGCCCTTGTGTCCTCCTTTAGCCTCGGTTATTGGGGTGAGTTTGCTTTGTTGTGGTGTACAACACAACATTGATCGGAAGTTTTGTGTCATGTTTCTAACTGTGAGAATTATTGGCAACACCCCTAAATTGTGAATATTTTGGATAAAATGTGATTGAAATGAATGATTTACAATTATTAAAATTGTGATTTTGGTTTCATGGATTGTGGTGAATTTACAAATATTTCAAAATTCATTGTCATGCTTTGTTAAATATGTCTTATATAGTATTTTAAAAATTATAGTTGTGCACCACTAAGTATATTGCTTAGCGATAGCTTATTTATGTTGTCGCAGGTAAGAAGATAGACAAAGCGCCAGAGTGAGCTACTTGTAGTAGTGATTAGAGCTTTATTTGGACTATTCTCGGGTATGTCAATTATACCCTTTGTAATTTTTTTTTAATGTAAATTAATATGTATGTATGTAAAGATAACTAAGGAGTTGTACAAATGAAAGTGTAATGATATTTTATTGCTTTTGAACTGTAAATTAAATATGGACTTTTACTTTGATTTGTATATAAACTGAGCATATTTTCATAGAACTTGTGAAATAGAATGAAATGTTTGAGTTGGATTGAATCCAATTGTGTATAATAAATTTTATAAATTGATTTTAACAGGTTTAGAAGAATTGTTTTCTTGAATTTTAGGCGTTAACATGCCAAAATTTTTTGTGAAATTCTAAAAATGCCAAATTAATTCAAAATAAAAATTTATGGTATAAACCTGATTTCAAGGCATTTCAATAATTAATTATCATCACTCCAAACTTTGAAATGAATTGAACTTCTTTTAAAATCTCTTGTAATATATTTGATAGATTATCAGGAGACAAAGTTTGATAATTTATTGGATATTCTATGGGGTTATGTCATGCCTTACAGAGGGGTAAGGTATGACATGACACCCCATAATCAAAACCTCTTTCCATAGCTTAGATAAAATAAAAACAACTATATTAGAATAAGGATTATCCTGCTCAAAAATAGAAAAGTTAACCCATTTTCAAATCCAACACAAAGTAACACAAAAAATTGAAAGAAAAATGCACCTAAAAAAGCTTTAAGATGCAAAGTTAGCAATTTTAAAATTTATAACTCTAGGTTTCATGCAAGATGCCTATGTTAGTAGTATGCCCTAGAGCATATCATTTTGTATGTATCTTATACATATTTTATTAATGAAAGGCAATTACACTTTTCTGTTTACATAATCTATTTATTTGTAATTGAAAAGGTCCATTGATATTTTGTTAGAAATTCTATTCTTAAGTTGTTAAGAATATGAGTGACAGTATTTCTAGTATAAATTATCATAAATTGGTTCACAATCGAGGATATTTCACAAATGACATAACTTATCCAAAAAGATTGTAATCATGTTTGTTCCCAAAGTATTAAAATGAGATATTAATAAGTTGGAGTGGTGAGTCTCATGCCACATAACAAACATGATAGGCGCTTATATATGATAAGTAGGCCAAACCAGTGACACTTATAACAAGCACATAGAGTTTACTCTTGTCAATGCATTGTCATATATCATATCAGTGCATATAATCTTTAGACTTGAGATAACACAATTATCTTGTATATAGGTGGTTTGAGTTTGATACTGCTTTCATACTCATACTATGTGTGGGTATATGGGCATGTGTTGGCTCCTACTAATTATATATGGAGATAAGTGTTGATCAAGATGTGATCCGTTACCCTAAGTAAATAGGGAGAAAATCCTATGTTCATTTAATTGTTCTTGATGATTCAAGTTCCTAGCCAAGATAGATAGACTTAGTCGGAAAAGAGTTTTTGACAAGAAAGTTTGATTAATCAAGAATTAGAATTAAAAGAGAACATAATATTCATAGCATATAGAGTTTGACATTAACCATGACTCTAACTAGAATTGAGATTTTGTAACGGAAAGATTTTTGTGCATGGTGACATATGATTAAAGGTTCATTTAAGGAATTCCTTATTACTGATTGAGTGGCCATGGCATGCTATGCTAAATGTCAACCATGGTCTATGAGATACCTAAAATAATTTAGAGAAATCATTTACGGTAAAAAATAGTTCTAATGATATTAAGAGTTAATATCATTTCTCATTGTTAATTAGTAATGAGCCTAGTAAGTCACACATCTACACAAGTAATTCACCAAGTGTATTATGATTTAATTGATTAATTAAAGAGATTAATTAATTAATTAATTAGTTTTGATTTGCAATAAGATTACAATGTTCCTAGCATGACTTGAAACCAAACTAGGTTGTTGGATGTATAATATAAATTATATTTATATTTAAAGAGTTTAAATATAAATAAAATGGAGAAATTAATTAATGGATATTAATTAATTAATTAATTTATATTTGTCATAAATTAATTTAAAGGAGAAATTACAATTTTGGATTGAGAACTCAAAATTACAAACAAGGGCAAAATGGTCTTTTCACATGGTGACACGATGCACCATTAGATGGTGACATGTGGCACCTATGTGAGTATGCCGTTTATCTTCCCATGATGGAAGACTACCTTTTAGTAATTTAATTAAAACTTGACACTTGGCTTGATAAGATTAAGTCAAAGAAAAGCAAGATTAAATCTTATGGTGACATGTGACACTTCATTAAGTCTTTTTGTCATCTGTATATAAATGAGAAAGAAGAAAAAAAATATTATCTTCTTCTCTTGGTATGTTGGACGGCAAGAATGGCATTCTCCCTCTTCTCATTTTCTTTTCATTAATTCAAAAAGAAAGTCTTGATTACCTTTGAATTAATTTTACTAGAAAGAGTTTCTAGTGCACCCACATCCATATACCTTCATCAAAGTATAAACCCTAAGCATTAGTGGTTGGTAATCTTCAAAAGGAGGATTTGGGAAATCTTTGGTGAGTCTTGGTGAAGCTCTTGGTAGACAAGCTAGAGGGGCAACTCTTGGAGCCCTAGGAACACCCAAAGGGAGTAAGAAGTATTGATTCTACTCCTTAGAGGTTAGTTGAATTCAATTCTTCTTTTAGCTAGGGTTAAATGAATTAAAGGTTAATTCTCAATCTTAAATGGCAAATGAACTCCTAATATGTGCCAAAAGGGTGTTTTGGTAGGCTAGAGGGCATTAGAAGTCACATAGGTTTCATAACTTATTTGAATGTTACATGTAACCCTAGAAGAAATTTTAAAATTCAATGTTATAATGCCCTTAAATCCATGCTTCCATGCCTTCAATTGGTATCAGAGCCACTATATTTGCCATTAGGATTGATTTTGAGGCTTAATTGTGTGATTGGATGAAGTTTGGGTTGATTTGAAGTTAGTTCGGTTAAAAAACCCTAAGAAAATGTTATTCTGCCTTAAGAAACATGGCTTGGACCGTGTTCTGGGTTTTTACACGGCCCAGGGTGTGTTTTCAAAGCACACGGTCGTGTTAACATGCGCCCAGGGGTGTGTCAATGAACGACACAACTCGTGTCCCATCTCACGCCTCAGCCCGTGTCGAGCAGTGTTTACACAGCCCAACCCATGTTTTGGCGTGCCTCAGGCCGTGTAATGGTTACACGGGCTGTGTTTTTTCTTAGGGGCGTGTTTGGCTTAGTTTTTTGATTTTTTATGCAATTGTTGTATAATTTTGGACCCAGAATTAAGCCTAAACCTAATTAAATGGTTTAATTAGGATTTCCAATCACATAAATAATTTTGAAAATTGTTTTCATAAAATTAAATTTGGAAAAAGTTTTCTAAATTTAAAGATTATTTGAATAAGATTCAAATTTAATTCTAATTGAATATGTGATATACAATTTAATTTTAACATGTATATTTTATTTAATTGTTAAATTTTAATATGCATGATGGATGATCATGAAAAATAAAAGACCAATGTGATTGGATTTATTTCTTTTATTTTTCTTTGGGATGTAAAATGATTAATTTTATTTTAATGGCATGTATCATAAATGTTGTGATAATTTAGGATATAATTTCATTTATTTAAGGACTTTAAAGTCCAAATTCTTGTATATTCACCTTGGTATGCTAAGGGTTATAATGTAATTGGATAGCAAGAAGAACAAAGAGGTCAAGAGCATTGGTGGGACCAGTGGGAGGAGATCAAGATCAAGATGTTGATTATGTACTCCTTCAGCAGTTCTTGCAAAATGAATAAATGAAATACACCTAAAAATGCCCTAATTCCATTATTGGTGGCTCAGAATTGAATCCCTTATAAAGTTTATGATCATAACATATTATTTGTTTATCCATTTATGCATGAGATATGTATGAATGTATGCAAATATGTGATATATGTCTGCCAATTGGATAATGTACAAAGTGAGATCATAATAGTAATTAAGCCGACCACAAAATCTTCCAAACAAATGATTAAGTTGGTAATGGTATAATTATGGTAATTATATCATGGCCTTTCATTGAGGCAATTATTTTAAGAAATTTTAAACATTTGCATTGTTAGTTATGAAAAACATGGGAATGATGCATTTGTTTAAGGGACTTTCTTAAGAATAATTATTAAGCATAAGATGTTGTAAGTATGTGAATGCTTGATGGTCAATAATGGAAGTGCCTAAGGTCATTGAAGTTATTTGCATGCTTACTAGCTCAATAAGATCAACTTAATTACTGCAAGATAGACCAATAATGGATGTGCCTGAGGTTTTGAGCATTAGGGGTCAAATAAATGATTGAATCTCACATAAGATGTGATGGGCAAGGAGTTGCTCACTTATAGTTTATTGTGATTCCAATAATGGATGTACCTAAGGGTGATCAATAAGATTATAAGAATTCAATCATCCATTAGAAATCCATCCAACTAGGATTTTCATTTCCTACTTTGGAAGTGTAGGATTCGCCAAGTTAGTGGGAGGACCAATTTGATTAAAAGACTATAATCATTTTGGTTAATTACTTGATACATTTACTAATTAATCTTATTATTTTCTACAGTTCATATTCTGATAAAAATGAGCACACAACAACCACCACCATCCAATATCCTTGCGGCCATACTTGATCATAATAGGTTAACAGGACCTAATCTTTCTGATTGGCTTAGAAATTTTAAACTTGTCCCAAATTTATAGTATATTGGATATGTCCTAGATTTAAAAATTCATGGTCCTTTGCCTCCAAGGGCCACTCCAAAGGAATTAGAGACTTTGGATAAGTGGAAGGAGCATGATATGAGAGCCAGATGTTATATGCTTGCTTCTATGACTAATGAGTTATAGAAGCAGCATGAAAACATGAAGAGTGCAAATGAGATCCTTCTTCACCTACAAGAGTTATATGGTGAACATAGTAGGCATGTTAGGTATGAGATATCTAGACAGCTATTTCGAATGAGGATGTCAAAGGGACAAAATGTAGGAGATCATGTCCACAAAATGATTCAGCTTATAGAGTAGCTGGAACATCTTGATTTTCACATGGATTTCCAACTGCAGACGGATTTGATCCTTCAGTCCCTACCAGAGTCATTTGGGAATTTTGTGACAAATTTTCATATGACTAAGTAAGAATGCACTTTGGCTAGCTTGCTTAATATACTGGTTATTGCCCAAAAGAATATGTCGGGTAATAAAGGAAAAAAGGTGGCTTTGGTTGCATCTTCTTCTTCTGTTGAAAAGTCTAAGAAAAAGAAGGGCAATAAGAAAAAGAAACCTCAAGTTCTGGACCTTCGAAGAAAATAGCCAAATAGAAAGGCAAGACCAAAGCTAACAATGGAAAAAGAAAGTGTTTCCACTGCTAGAAGGATGGGCACTGGAAAAGGAATTGCCTAGAGTATCTTGCATATCTGAAGGACAAGAAAGATAAACCTTCAGAAGGTATGTCTATATCTTTTTATTTAGATTCTGATGATGCTCATAGTTCATCTACAGCTTGGGTTTTAGATACTGGTGCGAGTTCTCACATTTCTTTTGATATGCAGGAACTGGCAAGCAGTAGCAGCTTACAAGCACGAGACGTTAGACTCCAGATTTGCAATGGCTCAACTGTTAAAGCTTTAGCCATAGGATCTAAATCTTTGTACATGTATGGATATGTTGTGTATTTAAATAACATTTTGTATGTATCTGATGCTTTTAAGAACATCATTTCTGTATCTAGTTTGACTAGAAATGGTTATGAATTTCAGTTCACAAATGATGTTTGTAATATTTATTTTGGAAATGAATATGTTGGCTCGGGTTATATGCATGATGGACTTTATTATTTGGATAATAATGATAAATACAAATTGAATGCAAGCAATCTAAATGAATGTAATGCCATAATGAAAATCAACTCTAGTACAAAACATCTTTGGCACTTGAGATTATGTCACATTACAGAAGATAGGATTACAAAGCTGGAGAAAATGGGGATTTTATCTTCATTGGGTTCTAAACCTACTCCAACTTGTGAATCTTGCCTTCAAGGCAAAATGACTAGATCACCTTTTGTCGGACAAGGGTTAAAAGCTGAAAATATTTTGGAACTAATACATAGTGATGTATGTGATCCATTTAACGAAATGACTAGAGACGGTTTTCATTACTTTATTACCTTTACTTATGACAAATCAAGGTTTGAGTATTTGTATTTTATGTAATACAAACATGAATTTTTTAAAAAGTTTAAAGAATTTAAATTTGAAGTAGAAAATCAAACGGGAAAAAGTATTAATACTCTTCGATCAGATAGTGGAGGTGAATACTTAAGTACCGAAATTGATGAATACTTGAAAGAGCATGGCATTATTTCCCAGCTGACTCCTCCAGGAAAGCAACAATTGAATGGTGTGTCTGAAATGAGAAATCGTACCCTATTAGATATGGCACGTAGCATGATGAGCTACACTAACATGCCAATCTCCTTTTGGGGATTTGCATTAGAATCAACGTTGCACATTCTGAATAGAATTCTATCAAAATCAGTTTCTTCCATACCTTATGAGATATGACATGGAAGAAAACCAAGTCTTTAGCATGTTAAGATTTGGGGTTGTCCAGCTTACATTAAAAAGCTAAAGACTGATAAATTAGAAACCAAACCAGAAAAGGGTCAATTTGTTGGATATCCCAAAGAAAGTTTTGGATATTATTTTTATTTACCTACATCACAAAAGGTTATGGTAAGCAGAGATGTCATATTTCTTGAACAACAGTTTATTCAAGAAGGTAGCAAAGGAAGGCAAATAGAGTTAGAATTAGAGGATTCTGACTAACCAACAAATCAAATGGATATAGATCCATCTAGTCAACCTGTGCCTATTGATGAAACATTTATAATAATTCCTCGTTGATCAATCAGAATATCTCACCCACCAGAGAGATATGGTTTTCTTCATAAAGATGAAAAAGAGTTGTTTGCTCATGAAGAAATAGATCATGGAGATGATCCTTTAACCTATGAAGAAGCTATATCAGATATAGATTCTTCTAAATATATTGAAGCTATGAAATCCAAAATGGATTCCATGTATAAGAACCAACTTTGGAATCTTGTTGACCCACCTGAAGGTATTGTACCTACAGGGAATAAATGGATTTTCAAGAGAAAATTGGTTTTGATGAAAAGGTAGAGACCTGTAAAGCAAGGCTGGTTGTTAAAGGGTTTAGCTAAAGGCATGGAATCAACAATGAGGAGACTTTCTCGCCTGTTGCCATACTTAAATCCATAAGGATTTTATTAGCAATAGCTGTATACTATGATTATGAAATTTGGCAGATGGATGTCAAAATGGCTTTTCTCAATGGAAACATTGAGGGAAATATTTTTATGGAACAACCTAAGGGTTTTGAATCCCAAGATCATTCCAAAGTATGCAAGCTAAAATAATATATTTATGGGTTAAAACAAGCTTCGAGGAATTGGAACATCCGTTTTGATGCATCCATTAAATTATTTGGTTTTGTAAAAAATGTGAATGAACCATGTGTTTATAAGAAGGTTAGTGGGAGTGCTGTCACTTTCCTTATCTTATATGTAGATGACATATTATTAATAGGCAATGACATAGGTATGTTAACAACTGTCAAGGTATGGTTGTCAAATACATTGTAACCCCCCTTACCCATCTACAGTGTAGCTGAGCAAGATATGCCACACAGTGTACCGGAACACCATATTTTATCTTAATTATTTTTATCATTCCTTAATTTATTTCTTCATGGTTATGAAGTACAATTTGTGAAATTTGACTCATTTAAGTCATTTATTGAAATTATAAATTCATTTGAGGTTTTGAAAATTTTATAAAAAATCCGACAGAGTACCAGTTAAAAATGGGTAAAATAGTTCTTCGAAACCTGTGAAAAACACTTCCAATAGTCATTCTATTCCACAACTCTCAATTATCACATCAATTTTCAATAATTTCTCAATAATTCTTCCATTTATCATTCATTCATTTAACATCATAATCATGTACATTTCATTTATAAACACATATTTACAAATACTGACATTCATACCAAATTATATTACATAAGTTCCAATTTATACATGAGAAAATAAAAGTTTGATTACAAACAGTACAAATAGTATAAAATACCAAAATGGGACCTAGTGTCCTACTAATGCACTGTAGCCTGTGAGGTGATATGGATACTATGCAGAACTGTGAACGGCCTCACCCAGTCTGTGGTCTACTGGGCTCTCTGTCCAAATCTTTAGTACCTACGCATTGCAAAAGTGACGCGCTAAGCATAAAGCTTAGTAGTGCCAATAATACAAGAAAATATAATATACAAATAAAAGTAAAAATTTCCTAGTTATTGTGTTTATAAGAAATAAATAATTACTAACTTATTATTTAGTCGAAGGCTAATTACATTTTACTATATTAACTCCTTCTTGCATTTTATTAATCGTTTTCTTGATGATTTTGAGCTTCTTTTTATTGTAATCATTCTTGTTCTTTATTTTGATATTTAATTTCCTTACCTTCTTTAATAATCAATTTAATTACATCTATACTTTTCCATGCCCAAGTAACCTATACAAATTGACCGGACTGGATAAACAGGTAAACTAGCACTGGGTACCAGGTACCTTGGGCCATCACATTATCAGTCACAATGTATCTTCCGGTGTGCAGACAGAATAGCTAATAAGCCATAAAAGCAATAAGGCATAAAGCTAAGTATAACATCATAATCAGTATAGTCATAGGTTATAATATCACAGAATGGCATGGAGCCATACATCAAATGCAGTACTGTTATCAGAACCTTATTGGCATGCCAACCTATCCAAACCAATTACATTAGGCCTACTAGGGCATATTACAAAGTTATTTCTTGAATATTTGTACTTAACATGTAAGGTTACTATTCATTTGGTCATTTAAGTCAAAATATTTACTTTCTCATATATAATAGTTATATGAGTTTTAATCACATAAATTTACCACATTTTGGTTCTCAAAAGTATTGGCATTAATTGCCAATCTATACATTTAACCAAAGGAGAATAAATCAAAAATTTCAGTTTTAAGTGCTAGAGTTCACTATTCTATTAGGCCATTCTACAGTGAGAATTTGGCCAAATGTTCTCCATAAAAGTTGTTCCTTATTATGTCTAGTTACATTTCTTTTTTTGAATCACTCCATTTGGAGTTTTGTAGCTCAAGTTATTGCCTAAACACCATAACTGGCCGGATTGTAATTTTTCCAGAATTTCTGGGCAGAATCAATTTTGCAGTTTTTGTACATTGACTGCAGGTTAGTTTTTGGACATGTTATGGTCAAAATTTGGATTTATTTTCCTCATAAAAGTTGTAGGACTATATCTCATCTTTCTATTGGTAAAAATTCAGGTCAATTGGACCTTTCTACACTGAGTTATGACCAAATGAATGAACATTATTCATTTGGTCATTTTCCAGGGATTGCATATTGGTCACCCGGATTAGGTCAATTTTTAGAGCCACTTAGGTTGGTTTTCTAGGCAGGGTTCCTTCACCAAAATTGTGGAATTATGTATCTAGTTTTACCTCCAATTGGCCTTACACCAATTGGAGCTACACAAGTTCAGTTAAGGCTCTCCAAACACACTGGACTCTAAGAGTCCAGACTGCAGCGCATAAGGCAGCCTACCCTTTCTAACATCCAATGACTCAATTCACTTCATAGTAAGTTTAAAACTTACCAAATGGTCACTAATTGACCATTAAAATATTCCTACACCATTATAGGAGCAAAACCTCAATTTGGTCAAAACCCTAAATTCTCAGTTTCTCTATTCTTTCATTAACTTACAATTTAAGGTGCTACGTGTTAATTTCATATCAAAGGACAACTTATATACTCGTTTAATCTAAAGAAATCATCAAAACTCTCATAAGTCCATGGCTGCCAAAAATGTTGAAAATTCATTATTCAACTTTTGTTTAATTTCGCTTAATTTTCATACTTAATTCCTACTCCACATATGATATACATAAAATTTCTAGAAGGAATTGGCACTAACCCTTTTTGAGCAGAATTTTTCCAAACTTAAACTTCACTTTCTCTTCAATTCTTAGCATTCAAACACTTCTACAAGGTGTGGGTGTAATTTTTAGTAAAGGGACCTAAGGGTTTTGGGGTAAGAATAGAGAGAAATTCAAGCTAGAAGGAAAGAAGAAATGGAGGACTTTCATGGCCATGGTGGTGCGGCTGGTTTTGATGGAAGAAGATGGCAGATGAGTTTTAGTTATTTTCTTCATCTTATCCTCTTTTAAGTGGTGTTTAATAACTTGTTGAAATTTGATTGGTTAGGAACATTTTAATTGCATCATGCTTGCTCAAGCATGATGTAATTATTATGTTTTCTTTCATTTTTCTTTTTCTTTTCTTTCTACTCAATTTTAATTTAAATTTTAGCAATATTTATTCATATTTTAGATCATAATAATTATTTACTTAATTGGACAAGTCGGTGAAAAATCATCTCCGAAGGCGAAATGACCAAAATGCCCTTCATTTGGCTTATTGATCCAAAATCGTCTGTACCGATCGAAAATTTTTTCTAAGCCTTTTCTTGGCATTCTAATACCATAGAAACCTCAATGACTCTTCTCTGGAGTCCCGAAAATTATTTCCTGAATTTTCTCCTGGGTTTAGGGCTTCTAACTGTAAGGACCGCAAGTTCCCATTGGGTTACCCATCGCTAGGGCACTGGCTCATTTAACTTGGTTGTATTTTATTTCTAAAATTTTTTCTAAATTTTTCTTATTATTATTTGAGTTATTTATTATTCCTCACTTTAGTCTAAATATTTTTCTAGACGTTCTAGCTGTCTGGATCGACACCGGTCACTGGAACAGTAGAATGTACGGAATTGCTACAGTTAGGGTATTACATACATTCTCCATGAAAGACTTAGGGGAAGCAACCTATAAACCTGAAATTTGCATCTATAGAGATAGAGTGAAAAGAATAATTGGTTTGTTCCAAAGTCTATACTTGGAAAAGGTGTTAAAAAGGTTTAACATGCTTGATTCAAAGAGAGGATTGTTACTAGTAAGACATGGTATTCATATTTCTAAGGAGATGTGTCCGAGGACACCTGAAAAAAGAGACAAAATCGCTAGGATTCCATATGCTTCTTCTATTAAAAGTTTAATGTATGCAATGTTGTGTACTAGGCTGAATATCACATATGCTGTTAGTTTGACTAGCAGGTTTCAATCCAATCCAGGTTTGGAACACTGGATAGTTATCAATAATATCCTTAAAACTTGAGAAGAGCTAAGGATTTATTCTTGATCTATGGAGGTGGCAACCTATAATTGGATGGTTATACTAATTCTGATTTTTAATCTGATATTGATGATAGAAAGTCTATCTCTGGCTTTGTGTTCATTTGTAATGGAGGTGTAGTTAGTTGGAAGAGTTCCAAACAGAGTACAACTACTAACTCCATTATAGAGGCCGAGTATATTGCCTCATCAAATGCTGTAAAAGAGGCTGTTTGGATAAAGAAGTTTGTGACAGAACTTGCAGTAATTCCTTCCATTGAGTCAGCAGTTCCTCTCTATTGTGATAGCAATGGAACGATCATTCAGGCTAAGGAACCCCGGTCTCATCAGAAATCCAAACACATAGAAAGGCGCTACAATATTATCAGAGAGATAGTTAGGTGAGGCGATGTAGCCATGCAGGAAATAGCATCAGTAGAAAATCTAGCTGATCCATTCACGAAAGCTATGTCACAAGCTCAGTTAGACCGATATCTTGAGAAGATGGGTCTAAGATACTGTAATGAATGGCTCTGGTGCTAGTAGGAGATTGTTAGTAGTATGCCCAAGAGCATATCATTTTGTATATATTTTGTTCATATTTTATTAATAAAAGGCAATTACACTTTTTTGTTTATATAATCTATTTATGTGTAATAGAAAAGGTCCATTGATATTTTGCTAGAAATTCTATTCTTAAGTTGTTAAGAATATGAGTGACAGTATTTCTAGTACAAATTATCATAAATGGGTTCATAATCGAGGATACTTCATAAAGGACATGACTTATCCAGAAAGATTGTAATTATGTTTGTTCCCAAAGTATTAAAATGAGATATTAATAAGTTGGAGTGATGAGTCTCATGCCATATAACAAACATGATAGGCACTTATAAATGATAAGTAGGCCGAACCATTGACACTTATGACAAGCACGTGGAGTTTACTCTTGTTAATGCATTGTCATATATCATATCAGTGCATATAATCTTTAGACCTGAGATAACATAGTTATCTTATATATAGGTGGTTTGAGTTTGATACTGCTTTCATACTCATACTGTGTATGGGTATATGGGCATGTGTTGGCTCCTACTAATTGTTCTTGATGATTCAAGTTCCTGGCCAGGACAAATAAACTTAGTCAGAAAAGAGTTTCTCACAAGAAAGTCTGTTTAATCAAGAATTAGAATTAAAAGAGAATATAACATTCATAGCATATAGAGTTTGACATTAACCATGACTCCAGCTAGAATTGGGATTTTATAACGGAAAGATTTTTATGCATAGTGACATATTATTAAAGGTTCATTTAAGGAATTCTTTATTACTGATTGAGTGACCATGGAATACTATGCTAGGTGTCAACCATGGTCTATGAGATACCTAAAATAATTTAGAGAAATTATTTACTATAAGAAATAGTTCTAATGATATTAAGAGTTAATATCATTTCTCATTGTCAATTAGTAATGAGCCTAGTAAATCATACATCTACACAAGCAATTCACCAAGTGTATTATGATTTAATTGATTAATTAAAGAGATTAATTAATTAATTAAATAGATTTGGTTTGCAATAAGATTGTAAAGTCTCTAGCATGACTTGAAACCAAATTTAGATTGTTGGATGTATAATATAAATTATATTTATATTTAAAGAGTTTAAATATAAATAAAATGGAGAAATTAATTAAAGGAGATTAATTAATTAATTAATTTATATTTGATATAAATTAATTTAAGGGAGAAATTATAATTTTGGGTTGAGAACTCAAAATTACAAACAAGGGCAAAATGCTCTTTTTACATGGTGACACGATACACCATGAGATAGTGACATGTGGCACTTATGTGACTGTGCCATTTGTCTTCCCATGATGGAAGACTACCTTTTAGTGATTTAATTAAAACTTGACGCTTGGCTTGATAAGATTAAGTCAAAGAAAAGCAAGATTAAATCTTATAGTGATATGTGGCACTTCATTAAGTCTTTTTGTCTTATGTATATAAATGACAAAGAAGAAGAAAAATATTATCTTCTTCCTCTTGGTATGTTAGATGGCAAGAATGTCATTCTCCCTCTTCTCATTTTCTTTTCATTAATTCAAAAGGAAAGTCTTGATTACCTTTGTATTAATTTTATTAGAAAGAGTTTCTACTGCACCCACATCCATATACTTTCACCAAAGTATAAACCCTAAGCATTAGTGGTTGGTAATCTGCAAAAGGAGGATTTGGGCAATCTTTGGTGAGTCTTGGTGAAGCTTTTGGTGGACAAGTTAGAGGAGCAACTCTTGGAGCCCTAGGAACACCCAAAGGGAGTAAGAAGTATTGATTCTGCTCCTTAGAGGTTAGTTGAATTCAATTCTTCTTTTAGCTAGGGTTTAAATGAATTAAAGGTTAATTCTCAATCTTAAATGGCAAATAAACTCCTAGTATATGCCAAAAGTGTGTTTTGGTAGGCTAGACGACATTAGAAGTCACATAGGTTTCATAACTTATTTGAATGTTGCATGTAACCCTAGAAGAAATTTTAAAATTTAATGCTCTAATGCCCTTAAATTCATGCTTCCATGCTTTCAGCATAAACACTTTATACTATTGTAAAAACACATAGTATTGGTAATAATCAATTGCTAACAGGCCTAATTAGCCATTAGGAAACAAAATCCCTAAATTCTAACAAGTTAGGGTTTGGGGAAATTCTTACCCCTATAGCACAGAAACACAATTCTACCACCTAATTTGGGGAGTGAAGCAGCCAAGTATTGGCTCTCTAGCTTGTCCACACAAGCTCTTGATCAAAGCAAGCTTTAATCAACCAAGAACCTTCCCTTACTCCTCCTTTAGGTTTGGCCAGGATGGAAGAATCAAGGGAGTGTCCTTCTTTTAGGTTTGATTGAAGGAAGTAGTGAGAAACACTTTCTCAAGGTTTTATTCAAGATTAACAACACTTATTTCTCTTGAATTTCAAGCAAGGAAGATGAAAGAACTTGAACTTAGTGACAGAGGAGGTGGATGGCGCAAGGAGGAAGAAGATGATAATCCAATTTCTTTTCTTTCTCCTTTTATCTTTAAGTTATTTTTCTTTCATTAAAATTAAGATGACAAGTGTCAACCTTTGATTTAAAGACCAAATGAGTTTTCTAACTCTAATAGGTCCATTTGTCATGCCTTTAATTTTAATTAAGAAAATTAAACTTAATTAATTAGTATTCTAAATACTAATTAACCAATTAACCACTAATTAAATAGCATTTTACCTCCCATTGTTAACCAAGTCAAATGGTTAAAATTGTCAAATTTTGACCTAGTCAGACTAGTCAAAATTTATTTTTAATTCTTTAAGTTTATATTTAAACACTTTAAATATTAACTTGAATATTTCTATAGATAAATTTAGTTTCAATTCATGCTAGGGACTTTGTAATCTAATTACAAACTAAATTTATTAATTAAATTAATTAATTAAACTAATTAATTAATTAATTAAATTAATTATGCTTTGATCATCCTGGCCGGCACTCGGTATGCTCTTTTTATAGATCTGTCTATATGACTACTTTTAGCTTTTTCCTCTGGCATAGAAGGACTTGATCCGTATTGCTTGTTACTAGTATTCCACTCGCTTTGTTCTTACGTGTGTGACTTACTAGGTTCATTACTAATTGGCAATAAGAATAATATTAACTCCTTAATATTATTGAAACCATTCCAAACTTAAAATGAAATTCCCTTTTCATTTAAGTTTTTATAAATCATGGTTGACATCTAGCACAATGTACTATGACTACCCAATTAGTTCTGAACTAATTTCCCAATTCATGAACCTTGATCATACATACCATGCACTAAAATCTCTCCGTTACAAAGTCTCAATTTTAGTTAGAGTCATGGTTTATGTCAAACTCTTTTGATTAGAATCATATGTCCTCTTTTAATTCTAATTCTTGATTAATAAGACTTTCCTATTAGAAACTCTTTTCTGACTAAGTCTATCTGTCCTGTCCAGGAACTTGAATTCATCAAGAACAATTAAATAGACATAGGATTTTATCCCTATTTACTTAGGGTAACGGATCCCATTTTTACTAATACCTATCTCCATATATAACTAGTTAGAGCCAACACATGCCCATATACTCATACATAGTACAAGCATGAAAACAGTATCAAACCCAAACCACCTATATACAAGATTGCTGTGTTATCTCAAGTCGAGGGATTATATGCACTATTATGATCTAGATGACTTTGTATTAACAAGAGTAAACTCCATGTACAAGTTATTTTATGTCACTAGTTCGGCCTACTTATCTTATAAGTTCCCACCATGTTTGTCTTATGGCATGAGACTCATCATTCCATCCCATTAGTATCTCATACTAATCCATGGACATAAACATAAGTGACAATCAATCCGGGTAAATCATGCCTAATGAGGTATCCTTGTTTGTGAGCTAAATTTATAATATTTTATACTAAAATGTTCTGTCACTCATATTCTTAACAACTTAAAAATAGAACATCTAATAAGTTATTAAAGGACTTTTTCAATTAACTTCAAACCATTCAAATTTAAAAGAAAAGAAAAATTGCCATTAATTGGGAATATATGTTTATAAGATACAATATAATGATATGCTCTAGGACATATTACTAATAATCTCCCCTTTATACTAGAGCCATTCATTATAAAATCTAAGATCCATCTTCTCAATATGTCAGTCCAACTGATTTTGTGTCATAGCCTCGGTGAAGGGATCAGCCGAATTATCAATTGGTGCCATTTTCTACATGGCTACATTGTTTCTCCCAACTATTTCTATGATAAGGGGTAGAACCTTTCTATGTGTTTGGATTTTTGGTGAGACCGAGATTCCTTTACTTGGATCACAACACCATTGTTATCACAATATAATGGAATTGGTGACTCAATTGAAGGAACCACTCCAAGTTCTGTTATGAACTTCTTAATCCAAATAGCTTCCTTTGTAGCATCTGATGTAGCAATATACTCGGCCTCTGTAGTGGAGTCAACAGTTGTAGTATGCTTGGAACTCTTCCAGCTAACTGCACCTCTATTACTTATGAATACAAAACTAAAGATAGACTTTCTATCATCAACATCTGATTGGAAATCAGAATCTACAAAACCATCTAGTTGGAGATCACCTCCTCCATATATCAAGAATAAATCCTTAGTTCTTCTCAAGTACTTAAGGATATTCTTGACAGCTATGGAATGTTCCAAACCTGAATTGGATTGAAACCTGCTAGTCAAACTAACAGCGTAAGAGATATTTGGCCTAGTACACAACATTGTATACATTAAACTTCTAATTGTAGAAACATATGGAATCTTGGCCATTTTCTCTCTTTCCCTAGGTGTCTTAGAAGACATCTTTTTGGAAAAAGTGGATGCCATGCCTTATTAGTAATAATCCTCTCTTGGAATCAAGCATGTTAAACCTCTTTAACACCTTTTGCAAGTATAAACTTTGGGATAAACCTATCATTCTTTTTTATCTATCTCTATAGATTTGAATTCCCAAAATAGAGGTTTCTTTCCCTAAGTCTTTCATGGAGAAAGTATTGGGCAATAAGAGTTTTATAGTAGTAAGTATACTGATATTATTACCTATTAATAAGATATTATCGACATATAAGACAAGAAAAGTGATTGCACTCCCACTAACCTTTTTGTGAGCACATGGCTCATCCTTATTTTTGATAAAAAGAAAAGATTTAATGGCTTTATCAAAATGAATGTTTTAGCTCTTCGAAGCTTATTTCAAACCATAAATGGATCATTTTAGATTGCATACTTTGGAATGGTCTTGGGATTCAAAACTCCTAGGTTGTTCCATGAATATGTTTTCCTCACTATACCCATTAATGAAAGTAGTTTTAACATCCATCTATCAAATCTCATAGTCATAGTACGCTGCTATAGCTAATGAAATCGTAATGGATTTAAGCATGGGTACAGGTGAGAAGGTCTCTTCATAGTGGATCTCCTGCCTTTAGCGAAACCCTTTCACAAATAGCCTTGCTTTGTAGGTCTCTACCTTTCTATTAGATCCAATTTTCTTATTGAAACCCATTTATTCCCTATAGGTACAATACCTTCAGGTAGGTCAACAAGATCCCAAACTTGGTTCTTATACATGGAATCCATTTCAGATTTCATTGCTTCAATCCATTTTAAAGAGTCTATATCTGATATATCTTTTTCATAGGTCATTAGTTCATCACCATGATCCATTTCCTCATAAACAAATAACTCTTGTTCATTCTCATGAAAAAATCCATATCTCTCTAGTGGATTAGATATTCCAATTAATCTTTGAAGTTATGTTGTGGATATATCCTCAATAGGTGTAGGCTGATTGGATGGATCTATATCCATTTGTTCAGTTTGTTCATTGGAATTCTCTAATTTCAGTTATATCTGCCTTCCTTTGCCACCTTTTTGAATAAACTCTTTTTCAAGAAACATAGGATCTCTACTTATCACAACTCTTTGTGATAAAGGAGGATAGAAATAATATCCAAAACTATCTTTTAGATACCCAACAAACTGTCCCTTCTCTGATTTAGATTCCACTTTATTAGTCTTTAGCTTTTTAATGTAAACTAAACAAACCCAGATCTTAACATGCTTAAGACTTGGTTGTCTTCCATGCCATATCTCATATGGGATAGAAGAGACTAATTTAGAACGGACTCTGTTAAGAATATATGAAGCTGTCTTCAGTGCAAATCCCCATAAAGGAGATTGGTAGATTAGTGTAGCTCATCATACTACGTACTATATCCAATAGGGTACGGTTTCTCCTTTTAGATATATCATTTAATTGTGGCATTCCTGGAGGAGTTAATTAAGAAACAATACCTTGTTCTTTTAAGAACTCATTAAATTCAATACTCAAGTATTCGCCTCTTCGATATGATCTTAGAATTTTAATACTATTTCCTGTTTGTTTCTCTACTTCAGATTTGAATTCTTTGAACTTTTCAAAGGATTCATGTTTGTATTTCATCAAATACAAAAATTCATACCTAGATTTATCATTAGTAAAGGAAATGAAGTAGTGATAACTGCCTCTTTTCATTTCCTTAAATGGGCCACATACATTACTATTTACTAGTTCCAAAATATCTTCAGCTCTTAACCTTTGTCCAATAAAGGGAGATCTAGTCATTTTTCCTTGAAGGCAGGATTCACAAGTTAGAGTAGGTTCAGAATCCAATGAGGACAAAATCCACATTTTCTCTAATTTTGTATCCTATCTTCTGCAATATGACCTAATCTTAAGTGCCATAGATGTTTTGGACTTGATTTGGTTTCAATGATGGCATTAAACTCAATTAAATTGCTTGGAGCTATTTTGTAATTATTATCCAAATAATATAGACCATCTTGTAAATTATTCATGCCAACAATTTTATTTTCAAAATAAATATTACAAATATCATCTATGAATCAAAATTCATATCCATTACTAGTCAAACAAGATATAGAAATGATGTTCTTTAAAGTATTAGGTACATACAACACACGATCTAAATATAAAACATGTCCATTTAGATATAGGAATTTAGACCCTATGGCTAAGGCTGTAACTGTTGCTCCATTGCCAAGTCTGAGTCTAACATCCTATGAGTCCAACCACTCACTGCTTCCTAGTCCCTGCATATCAAAGCATATGTGAGAACTTGCACCAGTATCTAAAACCCAAGCTATAGATGAACTGTGAATATTATCTGAATATAAATAACAAAAAATGGACATACCTTTAAAAGGTTTCTCCTTCTTGTCTTTTAGAGTTGCTAAATATTCAAGGCAGCTTCTCTTTTAGTGCCCTTCTTTTTCACAATGGAAACACTTTCCCTTGTTTTGAAATAGATTTAAATTTCTTCTTCTTGGACTGGTTCTTGGCAATCTTGCCAGATGGACCAAGGACAGAAGGTTTCTTTTTCTTATTGCCTTTCTTCTTTTTGGACTTTCTAGAAGAAAAAAAAAGCAACCAAAGCTACTTCGTTTCCCTTATTACCTGCTATATTCTTTTGGCCAATGACCAGTAAGTTATGTAGATCGGCTAGAGTGCATTCCTATTTAGTCATATGGAAGTTTGTAATGAAAGATCCAAATGACTCTAGTAAGTATTGTAGGATCAAATCCATCTGAAGCTGGAAGTCCATGGTAAAATCAAGAGCTTTCAACTGTTATATCAATCTAATCATCTTATGAACATGGGCTCCCACTTCCTATCCCTCAGTCATCCTCATCCAAAATAATTGCTTAGATATCTCATATCTTGCATTTTAGCTATGTTTACCATACAACTCTTATAGGTGATCGAGGATCTCAGATGCACTGTGCATTTTTTCATGCTGCTTCTGTAACTCATTGGTCATAGAAGTCAGCATATAGCACTTAGCCCGCATGTCATGCTCTTTCCATCTATCCAAGGTGTCACTTTCTTCCTCTGTGGCCCCTTCAGGTAAAGGACCAAAAACCTTTGAATCTATAACATATCCTATACACTCCAAATTTAGGACAATCCTCAGATTTCTTAACCAATGCGAGAAGTTTGTACCAATTAGCCTATCATGGTCAAGAATGTCTGCTAATACATTGGGGGGTTGTGGTTGTGTGCTTATTTTATCAGATTATACTGCAGAAAATAACAAGATTCAAATTAGTATATTGTATCAAGTATATTTACCAAAATGATTATGATCTTTTAATCAAATTGGTCCTCCCACTAATTTGGCAAATCCTACACTTCCAAAGTAGGAAATGAAAATCCCAGTTTGGGTGGATTTCTAGTGGGTGATTGAGTTCTTATAAACTATTAATCATCCTCAAGTACATCTATTCTTAGAATCATAACAATTCATAAGTGAGTAACTCTTTACTTATCACATCTCATGTGAGGTTTAATCAATTTATTTGGCCCCTAGTGCTCAAAACCTTAGGTACATCCATCCTTGGTTTATCTTGCATTAGTTAAGTTGAGCCCACTAAGTTAGCAAGTATGTAAATTTGAACCCTAATGACCTTAGGTACTTCCATTTTATGCCACCAATGTATTTATATACTCACAACATCTCATGCTTAACAATTTATTTCTTAAATCAAATATGTGATTTCTATGTAACCATAGCCAACAATGTAAGTGTTTAAAACTTCTTAAATAATTGTCTTAGTGGAGGGCCATGATCCAATTTTCAAAATTACAATGTTACCAACTTAATCATTTATTGAAATATTTCCTTGGCTGACGTAATTACTATTCAGTCTCCCTTTGCACATTAACCATTTACATGCATATCTCATACACATCATGAATATAATATCACATGCATACATTTATACAATGGTAATGTAAAAAGCATGATCATAGACTATTCTATGGGAATTCAACCCAAGCCACAAGGATTGAATTTAAGGGCATCCTAGGTTAATATTCATCTAGTGGTAGCTTGCTTTGACAATCTTTAACTCTTGAAGCTTGTACTCCCACTGATCACTATCAATGTGTTGGACTCTTTTTCTTCTTATAAAATCCACCAAGCCAATTACAATAATTATCCTTGGCATACTAAGGTGAAAATTATAATAGAATGAGCATGCAAGCTTAAATAAATAAATTACAACCTAAGGCTATCACAATAACTTTATGATATAAACCTTGTAACAATTAAAATTAATTATTACAATCCCATAGAAATAAATAAGAACTTAATCACATTGGTCTTCTAAAGTCCATGATCATCCTTCATGCCAATATGCACATTTAACACTTGAACATGCCATTTAATTCTAAATATCTCATATTCAAAATTAAATTGACCAAGCATGAATCGCATTCACAATCATGTTATACTTATGTTGGGACTTTCATTAAACATTTTAATTACTATGAAAAGCCATAAAATATGATCAAGCATCATGATCACACCATAGGCCGAATGGTCTCACCATTTTGGACATAATGGTGCTTCACTAAAAAGCCATGATTTTTCTTGTATATCCATGGTTCCAAATTGCATCTCATACATGTCAAACACCATAAAACAAGTAAATACACAAAGGCAAAATTGTTTGCACAAATTCAAAATTTGGCCGAATAAGATGCCACCATAGTCTCACCATGGCTAAACCACTTCTAGCAATTTTTCTTTGCATTTTACTTGCTTTCAATTGCATCTCATGCAATAGTTTAGTGTCCCACATATCATACTATTAGTAGTATGCCTTAGAGCATATCATTGTATTATATCATGTAAATAATTATTGCCATTTAATGGCAATTATTCTTTTCATTTATTTTCAAATGGTTTGAATTTAAATTGAAAAGTTCCTTTAATATCATGTTATATGTTCTATTCTTAAGTTGTTAAAAATATGAGTAATAGAATATTCTAGTATAAGTATTATAAATTCGATTCACAGTCTAGGATACTTCATTAGGCATGACTTATCTAAAAATATTGTCACTTATGTTTATTTCCATGGATTAGTATGAGATACTAATGGGATGAAATGGTGTGTCTCATACCATATAACAAACATGGTGGGTACTTATAAGATAAATAATTTGAACCAGTGACACAAGAAGACTTGTACATGGAGTTTACTCTTATCAATACAAAGTCATCTAGATCATAATAGTGCATATAATCCCTTAACCTGAAATAACACAATTATCTTGTATATAGGTGGTTTGAGTTTGATACTGCTTTCATACTTGTGCTATGTATGGGTATATAGGCATGTGCTGGCTCCGACTAATTATATATAGAGATAAGTGTTAGTCAAGATGGGATCTGTTACCTTAAGTAAATAGAGATAAAATCATATGTTCATTTAATTGTTCTTGATAATTTAAGTTCCTAGCCAGGACAGATAGACTTAATCAGAAAAGAGTTTCTGACAGGAAAGTCTTATTAATCGAGAATTGGAATTAAAAGAGAACATATGACTCAAAGCGATTGGAGTTTGACATAAACCATGACTCCAGTGTGAATTGGGATTTTGTAATGGAGAGATTTTAGTACATGGTATGTATGATCAAAGGTTCATTAATTGGAGAACTAATTCATAATTAATTAGACAGTCATAGTACATTATGCTGGATGTCAACTATGACTTTTGAGAACTTGAATGAAAAGGAAATTTCACTTTGAGTTTGGAACGATTCCAATAATATTAAGTACTTAATATTATTCTTATTGCCAATTATAAATGAACCTAGTAAGTCACACAAGTAAGAGCAATTTGATCAAAGCAAAATTAATTTAATTAATTAATAAAATAGTTTAATTGATTAATCGAACTGACTAATCTAGTTAGTAATTAGATTGTAAAGTCCGTAGTATGACTTGAAACTAAATTAATCATTAAAAGTATTCAAGTTAATATTTAAAATGTTTAAATATAAACTTGAAAATTAACATAAGGAAGAAAATGAATTTTGACTTATCAAAGTTTGACTTCTCAAAGTTTAACCATGTTGATTTGGTCAAACATAGGAGAAAATTAATTAATTAATGTTTATTAATTAATTAATTGGCATGATTAATTTTAATTAATCATATCTTAATTCCTCAATTAAGATTAAGCTTAGACGAGTGGACCAATGAGATTGGGACAGTAATTTTACTTAGCCAATTAAAGGTAAACACTTACTAGCTTAATTAATTATAAAGTTAAGATATTAATGGAAGAGATAAGAAGAGAATTACTTCTCTTTTCTTCCATTCTAGCTGGCCACTCTCTCCATCTCTTCTCTTAGTTTCATCTTCATCTTTAAGACAAGAATTCAAGAACACAAAGTATTATTGCTCTTGAATTTCAATTAAGAAAGTGTTTCTCATCACTACCATAAGAGAAAAACTCAAACAACATACTCTTCCTCCCTTCCAATTACTGGCAGAACCATAAGGAAGCTAAGGAAGAAGTTTTGAGATAATCAAGAAGCTTTGATCAAAGGGCTTGTATGGACAAGCTAGAGGGCTAATAATTGGTGGCCTTGCTCCCTAGATTAGGTGTTTAGAATATGATTCTGCGCTTATTGGATAAAAATTCTTTAAAACCCTAACTTTTTAAAATTTAGGGAAATTATTTCTTAATGGCAATTAGGCTTGATTAGCATTTGAAACATGACTTAGTGCGACTAAATAATGTGTTTTTCAGTAGCTTAATATGGTTACATGATGCATGAAACCCTAGGTTATGAAAAATTTTAAATTGCTAATGTTCTCACCTATTGGTGAATTATTCTTAAAATTAGTGAATAATTCTTTTAATTTGTATTAGAGCCACCCTAATTTGCCATCAGGAACATTAATTCATGTTATGGGCAATTTAGGATATTTATATATTGCATGGGATGCAATTGGATGCAATTAAAAATCAAAATAAAATTGTGGAAATTGAAATAGCCATGGTGCAACCATGCCCAATTTTGGTTTGGCCAAAATTTGACTTTTTGCAAATAATTTTATCTTTTTGAGTTAGCTTGTTTAATGGTCTTGGACTTGTGTGAGATGATGTTTAAAATCATTAGATACCAAGAAAAATAATAAATTTTGAGTGAAGCACCATTATGCCAAAGTGGAAGGTCCATTAGCTAATGATGTAATCAAGGTGTTTTCTCAACTTATATGACTTTTCTTAGTGATTAAAGTATTTAATCTAAGTCCCAATTGAATATAACATGATTATGAATGTGATTCATAAGTGACTAGATTTAATTTTGAATATGTGATATTTAGAATTTAATGTATATTCATGAGATGAATGTTGGCATGAAGGGTGATCATAGACTCTACGAGACCAATGTGATTGTGTTCCTATTAATTTCTATGGATTTGTATTAATTATTTTAAATTTTACATGGGCTGTATCATAAGTTGTTGTGATAGGTTGTAATTTATTTATTTGAGCTTGTATGCTTAATTTCATTGTATTTTCACCTTGGTATGCCAAGGATAAATGTTGTAATTGGCTTGATGCATTTACAAGAAGAAATGGAGCTTAAAATATTGATAGAGATCAGTGGGAGCACAACCCTTCAAGAGTTGAAAAAATGTGAACAAGTTATAAATTGTGACACCCCTTACCCGACTATAGTGTAGCCGAGCAAGTTATGCCACTCAGTGTGCCGAGCACTCTATTTTATCTTAATTCATTTTTATTCTTCCTTTTGAATATAACTTGTGAAATATAATTTATTTTAGCCATTTATCGAAATTATAATTTATTTGAGGTTCCGAGAATTTTATAGAAAATCCGGCAGAATACCGGCTAAAAATGGAGAAAACCGTTCTTCGAAACCTGTGAAAAACACTTCCTATGATCATATTCAATCATCTCATCACTCTCAAACTTCAATACCAAAATCACAACATTTTTCACCATTCATTTCTCAATCACTCATCTCATGTGATAATCATGTACAAGTCACAGTTATGTATTCACTTTTCCTTTCACAAACACAATTTTCTTAACAATTCCTCTATTTGTCATTCATTCATTTCACATCATCATTAGACTCAAATCATAAATAAATTCTCACATGTGATTTATAATCACAAATTACAAGTACTTACATTAATACAAAATTATATTACATTTGTTTCAAATACACATGATAAAATAAGAGTTTAATTACAAAATTTACAAAAAATCTCAAAATACAAAATGGGACCTAGTGTCCTACCAATGCACTGCAGACGGTGAGGTGACACAGACACTATGCAGAATTGTGAACGGCCTTGCTCAATCTGTGGTCTACTGAGCCCTCTGTCCAAATCTTCAGTACCTACGCGTTGCAAAAGCGACGCGCTAAGCATAAAGCTTAGTGGTGCCAATAATATAAGAAAATATAATATGCAAATAAAAATCATAATTTCTTAGCCATTGTGTTCATAAGAACTGAATAATTACCAACTTAATGTTTAGTCGAGGGCTAATTACGTTTTATGATATTAACTTCTTCATGCATTTTGTTAATTATTTTCTTCATGATCTTGAGTTTCTTTGTATTCTATCATAATCATTCCTGATATTTAATTTTCGTATTTTCTTTAACAATCAGTTCAATTACAGTTATACTTTTCTATGCCCAAGTAACCTATACTGAACGACTGGACTAGATAACGGGTTGTTGGCGCTGGACACCGCGGTGCCTCGGGCCGTCATACCATGGGACGCAGAACGTCAACCACGTATGCAGTCAGTATGGCTAAAAAGCCATGATATCACATGATCGGGCATAAAAGCCATGAATACTGGCATAAAAGCCATGAATACGGGCATAAAGCCATGAATACAGGCATAAAGCCTTCGCGATCGCTAAAACAATACCCTATTGGCATGCCAACCTATCCAAACCAATCACATTAGGCCTACTAGGGCATTTTGCACTTTTAAGTTTCACAATTTTTGAATTTCAAGTCTTGGTGTCACTATTCACTTCATTGGTCAACAAAAAGTTGACTTTTGCATAGAAAATAGTTGCATTGGTTTTAACACTTCCAATATACCACATTTTGCATTTAAAACTTGTTGGAATTAAGCATTAATACCATTTCTAAGCTTAAACCAAGAGAAGTAAAATTTTCAATTTTTGTAACTCAACTTTACTATTCCATTGGGCACTGTTGCAGTAAGAATTTGAGGAAATGGTAAACATGAAAGTTGTTTCTTATTTTGTCTAGTTGAATTTCCTTTTTTGAATCACTCCATTTGCAGTTTTGTAGCTCAAGTTATGGCCAAAATAAATTTACTGTTCACGTGCACTGTTCATGCTGAGATTTTTGGTGTGGCAGATTTTTGGTCCAATTTTGTTCAGTAATTTGATCAAGTTAAGTTCATAATTTGGTCTAAATTTCTTCATATGAAATGTTCTACCATACCTTAGGTTTCCATCGGTTCAAGAATCGCCTAGATCCGAGTTTTCTAGAGAGAGTTATAGCCATCCAAACATTACTGCTCAAATGAAAATCTGCAGAGTTGTAGGTTTGATAACTTAACTTTGCTCAATAATTTGAATGAGTTAGTGGCATAATTTGAGGTAGGTTTCTTCATGAAAGTTGTTTTTTTATATCTTATCTTGTTTCTGTAAAAATTTCAGGTCAATTGACCATATCTACAGTGAGTTATGGCCAAATGAACAGTTACTGTTCATTTGGTCATTTCTGCAGGTGCTGTTGCAGGGTATCCGGATTGGGGCCAACTTTTGGTCCTCTTGCTTTGGTCTTTTGGGCATGGTTTCTTCAGAAAAAATGTGCCATTATAAGCCTAGTTTCATGTCCAATTGGTCAAACACCAATTGGACCAACACAGACAAGGATATGGCAGTCCAAGTGGACTGAAATTTCAGTCACTCTGCTGCTATCCTTAGGCAGCCTACACATTCACTTGGCTATGCTATATTTCAGTCCAAATTGTGGTTAACTTACCTAAAATGGTCACTAATTGACTATTAAAATGTTCTCTAACAATTCCCTAAGCCAAGTCAAACTTTCATTCTTAAAACCCTAGCTCAAATTCAAGGGTTACACCAATTACCTTAGTTAGCATACCAATTCATTATACTTGTGTATATGTACCTTAAACATCATTTCTAATCTACTCTAAGTCCAACAAAACACTCATTTCTATTCCTTCAATAGGGCTGCTGAAATTCATGGCATTCATACACATAATTGTTATTCATTTTAGTTACAATTCCTTACTTATTTCAAGTCCCTTAACATAGAAATAAAGAAATATTTGTAAAAGTAAGCACTAACCTCACTTTAACCACTTCTTGCACTTGTAGAAACTTTGGAATTTCCTCACTTTTTGATAATCAAAATATTCCTCTTGATGTGGGGATAAATTTTAGTAAAGGGGCTTAGGGATTTTGGTGGATAGATAAAGAGATATTACAAGCTTAAAGCTTGAAAATTTGATGAAGAAAAATGGCCATGGAGATTCGGTGAAGAAGGTGAAGGTGAGCAGATTGCTTTTTCATATTTTGACTTCTTTTCTCTTATTTAATGTCTTATAAATGCATTTGTTAAGTTTTGATTGGCTAAGGGGTTTTAATTACATCAAGCTTATGTCATAAATGCCTTTTTATTTGATTTTTCTTTCTTCTTTCTTTAACTCATTTCTAATTAAATTTTTACCAATATTTATTCATATTTTAGATCATAATAATTATTTACTTAACTGGACAAGTCGGCCAAAAATCACCTCTGAAGGCGAAATGACCAAAATGCCCTCTGTTTGGCTTAACGAGTCAAAATTGTCTGTACCGATTGAAAAATTTTTCTAAATATTTTCTTGGCATTCTAATGCCATAGGAACCTTAATGACCATTCTATGGAGTCCCAAAAATTATTTTATAATTTTTTTCCCGGGTCTAGGGCTCCTCGTTGCGAGAACCGCAACTTCCCTCTGGTTACCCATCGCTTGGGCACCGGCTCATTTAACTTGGTTGTATTTTATTTCTAAAATTTTTGCTAAATTTTTCTTATTAATATTTGAGTTAATTATGGTTCCTAACTTTAGTTTAAATATTTTTCCAGACGTTCTAGCTGTCCGGACCGACACCGGTCACCGGAACAGTAGAATGTACGGAGTTGCTACTGGGAGGGTGTTACATAAATAGATGGTTGTGATCTAGGATGCCCTGAATTCAATCCTTGTGGCTAGGATTGAATTCCCAGAGAATAGTCCATGATCATGCCTTTACATTACCATTGTATGTATGTATGATATGTATGATCATGATGTATATAAGATACACATGAAAATGGTTAATATGTAAAGTGAGACTGAATAGTAATTAGGTCGATCAAGGAAATCTTCAAACAAAATGATTAAGTTAGTAATTGTGTAATTTAGGAAATTGTATTGTGGCCCTCCACTAAGGCAATTATTTAAGAAATTTTTAAACATTTGCATTGTTGGCTATGGTTACATTAGAATGATGCATTTTGTTTAAGAGATTTTTTTGAAATAATTGTTAAGCATGAGATATTGTGAGTGTGTAAATACTTTGGTGGCCAAGAATGGATGTACCTAAGGTCATTAAAGTTTAAATTTGCATGTTTGTTGACCTAGTGAGCTTAACTAATGCAAGCGGAACCAAGAATGGATGTATTTATGGTTTTGAGTATTAGGAGCCAAATATATGATTGAATCTCACATGTGATGTGAAGAATAAAGAGTTACTTACTTATAAATTGTTATAATTCCAAGAATAGATGTACTTGAGGATGAATGATAGTTTATAAGAATTCAATCATCCACTAGAAATCCATCCTAACTAGAATTTTCATTTCCTACATTGGAAGTGTAAAATTCACTAAATTATTAGGACGAGCAATTTAATTAAAAGACCATAATTATTTTAGTAAATTACATGATGTAATATACTAATTTGAATCTCATTATTTTCTATAGTTTAAATTTAATAAAATAAGCACTCAACCATAACCATCCATTGTCCTAACAGGCATACTTGACCATAATAGACTTGCTGGTTCAAACTTTTCTGATTGGTTAAGAAATCTAAAGCTTGTTCTGAATTTAGAACGTATTGGATATATTCTAGATTCAAGGGTTCCTAGTCCCTTACCGACAGAAACTTCACAGGAAGAATAAGAAACTTTAGATAGATAGAAAGAGCATGATTTGAGGGCTAGATGCTATATGTTGGCTTCCATGATAAATGAATTGCAGAAGCAGTATGAGAAAATGCAAAGTGCATCAGACATCCTCACTCACTTACAAGAGTTGTATGATGAGCACAACAGGCATGCAAGATATGAGATATCTAAACAGCTGTTTAGAATGAGGATTACTGAGGGATAGAATGTGGGAGACCATGTCCATAAGATGATCCATCTTATTGAACAGCTGGAGAATCTTGATTTTTCCATGGACTTCCAATTATAAACAGATTTGATACTTCAGTCCTTACTTGAGTCATTTGGATCTTTTATTACTAATTTCCATATAACTAAATAGAAATGCACTTTAGCTGGGTTGTTGAACCTACTGGTAATAGCCTAAAAGAACATGCCAAGTCATAAAGGAAAGGAGGTTGCTTTAGTTGCCTCATCTTCTTCTGTTGGAAAGTCCAAGAAGAAGAAAGGTAACAAAAAAAGAAACCAAAGGAAAATGTTTTCATTGTAAAAAAAAAGGGCATTTAAAGAGAAACTGCCCTTAGTATTTAGAGTCTATGAAGAACAAGAAGGATGAACCTTTGGAAGGTACGTCTATTTCTTGTTATTTAGATTCTAATAATACTCATATTTCATCTATAGCTTAGGTTTTAGGTACTGGAGCAAGTTCTCACATATGTTTTGATACGCAGGAACTAGCAAGCAATGAATGCTTGGAGGCACAAGATGTTAGACTTCGCATTGGTAATGGAGCAACAGTTGCAGCCTTAGCCATAGGGTCTAAATCTTTATATCTAAAAGGACATATTTTGTATTTAGATCATGCATTGTATGGACCTGATGCTTTTGAAAACATCATTTTTGTATCTAGTTTGACTAGAAATGGATATGAATTTCAGTTCATAGATGATGTATACAATATTTATTTTGGAAATAAAATTATTAGCATGGGTAATTTACATGATGATCTTTATTATTTGGATAAGAATAATTAATACAAAACCAGTGCAAGCAATCAAATTGAATTTAATGCCATTACTGAAACCAAATCAGGTCTAAAACATCTTTGGCATTTAAGATTAGGTCATGTTGCAGAAGAAAGGATTGCAAAATTAGAGAAAATGGGGATTTTATTTTCATTGGGTTCTGAACCTATTCCAATATGTGAATCCTGCCTTCAAGGCAAAATGACCAGATCTCCCTTTATTGGACAAGGACTAAGAGCTGAAGATAATTTACAACTAGTATATAGTGATGCATGAGGTCCATTTAAAGAAATGGCAAGAGGAGGTTATTATTACTTCATTACCTTTATCAATGATAAATCTAGGTATGGGTATTTGTAAATAATGAAATATATTCAGAATCCTTTGAAAAGTTCAAAGAATTTAAATCTAAAGTAAAAAAACAAATAGGAAAAAGTATTAAAACTCTGAGATCAGATCGAGAAGGAGAATACTTAAGCACTGAGTTTGATGAGTTCTTAAAGGAACACGACATTATTTCTCAATTGACTCCTCTAGGAATGCCACAATTAAATAGTGTATCTGAAAGGAGAAATTGTACCCTATTAGATATGGTACAAAGCATGATGAGTTACACAGATATTCCAATCTCTTTTTGAAGATTTGCACTTGAGATAGCTTTATATCTTCGTAATAGAGTTCCTTCCAAATTAGTCTCTTCTACCCCATATGAGATATGGCATGGAAGACAACTAAGTTTTAAGCATGTTAAGATTTTGAGTTGTTTAGCTCATATTAAAAAGCTGAAGACTAAGAAATTAAAAACTAGATCTGAAAGAGGATGGTTTGTTAGGCATATTGCTGCATTGGATGCTACAAAGGAAGTTGTTTGGATAAAAAAGTTCATAATAGAACTTGGAGTGGTTCCATCAATTGTATCATTAATTCCACTACATTATGATAATAATGGTGAAGTCATACAAGCAAAGGAACCTCGATCTCACTAGAAATCTAAATACATAGAAAGGCTGTATCATATTATCAGAGAAATAGTTGGAAAAAAGGCGATGTAACTATGCAGAAAATAGCTTTGACTGATAATTCGACTAATCCTTTCACCAAAGCCATGACACAAAACCAGCTAGATCAACATCTTGAGAAGATGGGTCTTAGATTTTGAAATGAATGGCTTTAGTACAAGTGGGAGATTGTTAGTAGTATGCTCTAGAGCATATCATTGTATTGTATCATGTAAATAATTATTCCCATGTAATGGCAATTATTCTTTTCATTTATTTTCAAATGGTTTGAATTTAAATTGAAAAGTTCCTTTAATAACTTGTTAGATATTCTATTCTTAAGTTGTTAAGAATATGAGTGACAAAACATTCTAGTACAAGTATTATAAATTCAGTTCATAATCTAGGATACTTCATTGGGCATGACTTATCCAGAAAGACTATCACTTATGTTTGTTTCCATGGATTAGTATGACATACTAATGGGATGGAATGGTGAGTCTCATGCCATATAACAAAAATGTTAAACACTTATAAGATAAGTAGGCTGAACTAGTGACACAAGATAACTTGTCCATAGAGTATACTCTTATCAATACAAAGTCATCTAGACTATAATAATGCATATAATCCCTTGACCTGAGATAGCATAGTTATCTTGTATATAGGTGGCTTGAGTTTGATACTAATTTCATACTTGTACTATGTATGGGTACATGGGCATGTGTTGGCTCTAACTAGTTATATATAGAGATAAGTGTTAGTCAAGATGGGATCCATTACCCTAAGTAAATAGAGATAAAATCCTATGTTCATTTAATTGTTCTTGATAATTTAAGTTTCTGGCCAAGACAGATAGACTTTGTCAAAAAAGAGTTTCTGATAAGAAAGTCTTATTAATCAAGAATTGGAATTAAAAGAGAACATATGATTCAAAGTAATTGGAGTTTGACATAAATCATGACTCCAGCTTGAATTGGGATTTTGTAACAGAGAGATTTTAGTGCATGGTATGTATGATTAATGGTTCATGAATTAGAGAACTAATTCATAACGAATTAGGTAGTCATAGCACATATGCTAGATGTCAACTATGACTTATGAGAACTTGAATGAAAAGGAAATTTCACTTTGAGTTTTGAATGGTTCCAATAATATTAAGCAGTTAATATTATTCTCATTGCCAATTAGAAATGAACCTTGTAAGTCACACAAATAAGAGTAATTTGATCAAAGCAAAATTAATTCAATTAATTAATTCAATGGTGATTAATTAAATTAAGTAATTTAGTTTATAATTAGATTCCAAAGTCCCTAGCATGACCTGAAACTAAATTAATCATTGGAAGTATTCAAGTTAACATTTAAAGTATTTAATTATAAACTTGAAAATTATCCTAACGAAGAAAATGAATTTTGGCTTGTCAAAGTTTGACCATGTTAATTTGGTCAAACATAGGAGAAAATTAATTAATTAATGGTTGATTAATTAATTAATTAGCATGATTAATTTTAATTAATCATAACTTAATTTCTCAATTAAGACTAAGCTTAGACAAGTGGACCAATGAGTTTGGAACAACAATTTTAATTAGCCAATTCAAGGTAAACACTTGTTAGCTTAATTAATTATAAAGTTGAGATATTAATGGAAGAGATAAGAAGAGAATTACTTCTCTTCTCTTCCATTCTAGCCGGCCACTCTCTCAATCTCTTTTCTTAGTTTCATCTTCTTCCTTGAGACAAGAATTCAAGAACACCAAGTATTGTTGCTCTTGAATTGCAATTGAGAAAGTATTTCTCATTACTTCCATAAGAGAAAAACTCAAACAACATACTCTTCCTCCTTTCCAATTGCTGGCCGAACCATAAGGAAGCTAAGGAAGAAATTATGAGCTGATCAAGAGGCTTTGATCAAAAGGCTTGTGTGGACAAGCTAGAGGGCTAACAATTGATAGCCTTGCTCTTCGGATTAGGTGTTTAGAATTTGATTTTGTGCCTATTGGTTAAGAATTCTCCAAAAAACTAATTTTTTATAATTTGGAAAAATTATTTTCTAATGGCAATTAGGCTTGATTAGCATTTGAAACATGATTTAGTGTGAGTAAATCATGTATTTTTCAGTAGCTTAATGTGGTTACATAATGCATAAAACCCTAGGTTATAAAAAATTTTAATTTCTTAATGTTTTGCTCCTATTGATGAATTATTCTTGAAATTGGTGCAGAATTCTTTCACATATAACATGTTTAAATGTTCCTAATGGCAAATTAGGGTGGCTCTGATACTACTTGAAAGAAAAATGCACCTAAATAAGCTTTAAGGTGTAAAGTTAGCAATTTTTAAATTTATAACCCTGGATTTCATGCAAACACTTTACGCTATTACAAAAACACATAGTTTTGGTCATAATCAATTGCTAGCAAGCCTAATTAGCCATTAGGAAACAAAATCCCCAAATTATAATAAGTTAGGATTTGAGAAATTCTTACCCCTAAGGTGCAAAATCACAATTCTACCACCTAATCCGAGGAGTGAAGCCATCAAGTGTTGGCTCTCTAGCTTGTCCACACAAGCTCTTGATCAAAGCAAGCTTCAATTAACCAAGAAACTTCCCTTACTCCTCCTTTAGGTTTGACCAAGATGGAAGAATCAAGGGAGTGTGTTTCTTTTGGGTTTGATTGAAAGGAAGTAGTGAGAAACACTTTCTCAAGGTTTTATTCAAGATTAACAGCACTTGTTTCTCTTGAATTTTAACCAAGGAAGATGAAAGAACTTGAACTTAGAGAGAGAGGAGGTAGACGACACAGGGAGGATGAAGATGATAATCCAATTTCTTTTCTTTCTCCTTATCTTTAAGTTAATTTTCTTTAATTAAAATTAAGATGATAAGTGTCAACCTTTGATTTAAAGACCAAATGTGTTTTCTAACTCCAATTGGTCTATTTGTCATGCCTTTAATTTTAATTAAGAAAATTAAACTTAGTTAATTAGTATTCTAAATGCTAATTAATTAATTAACCATTGATTAAATGATATTTTACCTCCTATTTTTGACCAAGTCAAATGGTCAAAACTATTATATTTTGACTTAGTCAAACTAGTCAAAATTTATTTTCTTCCTTGAATTTAATTCTTCAAGTTTATATTTAAACACTTTAAATATTAACTTGAATATTTTCATAGGCAAATTTAGTTTCAAGTCATACTAGGGACTTTGTAATCTAATTATAAACTAAATTTCTTAATTCAATTAATTAATTAAACCATTTAATTAATTAATGAAATTAATTATGCTTTGATCTAGTTGCTCTTATGTGTGTGACTTACTAAGTTTATTAATAATTAACAATGAGAATAATATTAACTCCTCAATATTATTGGAACCATTCCAAACATAAAATGAAATTCTCTTTTCAATTAAGTTCTCATAAATCATGGTTGACATCTAGCATAATGTATCATGAATACCCAATTAGTTTTGAATTAATTCCCCAATTCATGAACCTTAATCATACATACTACGCACTAAAATCTGTCCGTTACAAAATCCTAATTCCATCTAGAGTCATGGTTCATGTCAAACTCTTTTGCTTAGAATCATATGTCCTCTTTCAATTCTAATTCTTGATTAATAAGACTTTCCTGTTAGAAACTCTTTTCTAGCTAAGTCTATCTATCCTAGCCAGAAACTATAACTCATTAAGAACAATTAAATGGATGTAGGATTTTATCCCTATTTACTTAGGGTAACGGATTCAATTTTTACTAACTCCTATCTGCATATATAACTAGTTGGGGCCAACATATGCCCATATGCTCATATATAGTATAAGCATGAAAGCAATATCGAATTCAAACTACCTATATATAAGATAACTGTGTTACCTCGGGTCAAGGGATTATATATACTATTATGATCTAGATAACTTTGTATTGACAAGAGAAAACTCAATGTACAAGTCATCTTATGTCACTAACTCAACCTACATATCTTATAAGTGTCCACCATGTTTGCCTTACGGCATGAGACTCACCATTCCATCCCATTAGTATCTCATACTAATCCATGGACATAAACATAAGTGACAATCAGTTCCGATAAATCATGCCCAATGAGTTATCCTTGATTGTAAACCGAATTTATAATATCTTGTACTAGAATGTTCTGTCACTTATATTCTTAACAACCAAAGAAAAGAACATCTAATAAGATATTAAAGGAGTTTTTCAATTATATTCAAACCATTCAAATTTAAAAGAAAAGAACAATTGCCATTAATTAGGAATAAATGCTTACAAGATACAATATAATGATATGCTTTAGGGCATATTACTTATAAAAATAAGAGCCAATCAAAGAAAGCCCACTCATAAGCATTTTGAAAATTCTAACACAACTAGTCTCTCACAGAATCGGAGAACAACTTAGTCCAAAAGGAGAAATGCACCAAAATTAACCATACAAATTGAGCAAAAGGGCAATCCCACAAACAATTGGCCAAATCTTCCTCCACACAAGTTGTAACTAGTCCCATACTACAAATAGCCTTATGAGAATTAGTAAGTAGCTTTCCATGGGCGACTAGCTAAAGAAATGATCTAATTTGTTCATGACTTTTTCGAGACCATATCAAAATCCACACAAAATTCAAATAATTAACCATATATATGGAAAAATAAACTCATAAGCCAACCAAAAAGAGATATAACTATGTTTAGATAAAGACTAGGAGATCACTATTGAGAATAACGGTTTTGTATTTTCTCATATATTGCTTAAAGAAAGAGTACATATTTATAATACAAGTTAAAATGCTAATTAGGAAGTTACAACAACTATATTGGGAATATACAAATTCCTAGATAAAATAAACATCACTTAATAAGGAAAATATGCACAAGCTAGAATAGGAAGGCAATCTTGACCAAGCAATGGGAGATATGGTCGAGTAGTGGGAGATATCCCTTAACACCACTCCTAAAGCTAAAGATGGCATGGGAAGAAATTAAGGCTTATCTATATAATGTTTGAATAATCTTAGACCAAAAGGCTTTGTAAGAATATCAGTAATTTGCTCCTTAAAAGAGATGAATCAAACTTAAATGTTTTACTTTTAAAGTTATTCATGAACAAAATGGTGGTCTAACTCAATGTGCTTTGTGCAGGCATGAAAAATGGGTTGCAGCACAAGTAAATAGCCTCGATGTTATCACACCAAAGAGTAGTGAAAGTGGTGGGCAAGAAACCAAGTTCATTAAGTAGGGACTGGACTACACCTACATGATTTCAGCTACAACATTGGCAAAGGATATATACTCTATTTCAATGGAGGAGCGAGTAATAGGCTATTTCTTAGATGTCCAAGAGATTATATTATTACCAAGATATACTGTGTAACCATTAGTAGAATGGTGATCATCACGATAACCATCCCAATCACTATCAGAAAAGCATTACAGAGTAAGGGAGGAGCTGGATGTGAACATAAGACCATAGTCCTTATTATATGTTATAGATCATAATAAGCACTTGGCTATTTTCCATTGCTCAATCTGAAGGAATGGAAGCATGAAAATTGTTCATTAGAGCATTGAATTTCAAAAATTTTCTTCTAGGGTTACATGCATCATACCACATCTTTTATGTGCCTAATTAATTTCAATGCTCAATTGCATATTAAAAAACTTTTAATATGTATTAGAATCTATGTTTACCATTCAAGATTGTGAATTAACAAAATAATTCATTTAAACCCTAGTTTAAAAGAGGAGATAGAGCACTAACGTCTTTGATGCACCATGGATGTGATTGGCACCTTTAGGAAGCACCTAGGACCCCAAGTGTTGTCCCTCTAGCTTGTCCACACCAAGATCACCAATGGGCAACCCCCAATTTGCTTCTAAAGCCTTTGCCAACCAATTATAAATTGGGTTCTTACCTTTAGAGAGGTTGTATATGTATATAAAACACTAGAAACAATTTCTAGCAATTTTAATTCAAAGGGAATGGAGTGATTCTCTTTGAATTGATAAGAAAAGATGAAGAGAGGAGAGGGAGAAATAAGTGCCACCACACATAGAGAGAATGGAGAGAGTGGCTTATTTTTTCTTATAACATCTCTTTATATAATTAGGTCAAGTAATCACTTAAACCCTATGCCACATGTCACCACCATATTGCATCTTATTTTTAATTGAATTAATCACATTAAGCCAAGTGTCAAAGCTAGACTTAATCTTGACTTTGATCACCTTGCATGCTAGGAAGACAATGGCAAACTTGTATGATGCCATGTGTCACCATGTGAAATGACCAAATTACCATTATGTTGTAATTTTGAGTTCTCAATCCAAAATCATTATTTCTCCTCTTCTAATCAATTTATATCAAATATAAATCAATTAATTAATCTCCATTAATTAATTTCTCATAATTAAATTCATATCTAAATACTTTAAATATAAATTTAACTTATGCTAAACATCCAATAACCTAGATTTGGTTTCAAGTCATGCTAGGGACTTTGCGATCTTATTGCAAATCAAACCTAATTAATTAATTAATTAAACTCTTTAATTAATCAATTAAATCACATTTTACTTGGTGATTATCTTGTGTATGTGTGTGACTTACTAGGCTCATCACTAATTAGCAATGAGATATGATATTAACTCTTAATATCATCATAACTCATTCTTACCATAAATGATTTCTCTAAATCATTTTAGGCATCTCATAGACCATGGTTGACACCTAGCATAGGGTGCCATGGCCACCCAATTAGTAACAAGGAATACCTTAAATGAACCTTTAATCATATGTTATCATGCACTAGAATCTCTCTGTTACAAAATCTCAATTCTAGCTGGAGTCATGGTTTATTTTAAACCGCATTTGCTATGAATATTATGTTCTCTTCTAATTCCAATTCTTGATTAATTAGATTTTCTTGTTAGAAACTCTTTTCTGACTAAATCTGTCTGTCCTGGCCAGGAACTTGAGATATCAATAATAATTAAATGAACATAGGACTTTATCCCTATTTACTTAGAGTAACAGATTCCATCTTGATCAACATCTACCTCTATATATAACTAGTAGGAGCCAACACATGCCCATATACCCATACACAGTACAAGTATGAAAGCAGTATCAAACTCAAACCACCCATATACAAGATAATTGTGTTATCTCAGGTCTAAAGATTATATGCACTGATATGATATATGACAATGCATTGATAAGAATAAACTCCATGTGATTGTCATATGCGTCACTGGTTCGGCCTATTTATCTTATATAAGTGCCTATCATATTTGTTTTATGGCATGAGACTCACCATTCTGTCTTATTTATATCTCATATAAACACTTTGGGAACAAACATGATTACAATCTTTCTGGATAAGTCATGTCCTGTGTGAAGTATCCTCGATTGTGAACCAATTTATGATACCCTGTGCTAGAAATACTGTCACTCATATTCTTAACAACTTAAGCATAGAATTTTTAACAAAATATCAATGGGCCTTTTCTATTACACATAAATACATTATGTAAACAGAAAAGTGAAATTGCCTTTTATTAATAAAATATGTACAAGATACATACTAAATAATATGCTCTAGGGCATACTATTAACAATTTCCCACTAGTACTAGGGCCATTCATTACAATATTTTAGACCTATCTTCTCAAGATGTCGGTTTTACTGAGCTTGTGACATAGGCTTAGTGAATGGATCAGCTGGATTTTCAGTTGATGCTATTTTTTGCATGGCTACATCGCCTTGCCCAATCATTTCTCTGATAATGTGGTAGCCCCTTTCTATGTGTTTGGATTTCTGGTGAGACTGAGGTTCCTTATGTCCAAACAGCCTCTTTTGCAGCATCTAATGCAGTAATATACTCGGCCTCTATAGTGGAATCAGCAGTCGTATTCTGTTTGGAACTCTTCCAACTGACTGCACCTCCATTACAAATGAACACAAACCCAGAGGTAAAATTTCTATCATCGATATCTGATTGGAAATCAGAATCAGTATAACCATTCAATTGCAAGTCACCACCTCCATAAATCAAGAATAAATCCTTAATTCTTCTCAAGTACTTAAGGATATTCTTGACAGCTATCTAGTGTTCCAAACCTAAATTGGATTGAATCCTACAAGTCAAACTAATAGCATATGCAATATTTTGCCTAGTACATATCATTGCATACATCAAACATTCAATAGCCAAAGCATATAGAATCCTAACCATTTATCTCTTTCTTCAGGTATCTTTGGAGACATCTCTTTAGAAAGGTGGATACTATGTCTCACTGGTAACAATCCTCTCTTGGAATCAAGCATGTTAAACCTCTTTAACACCTTTTCCAAGTATAGACTTTGGGATAAACCAATTATTCTTTTTTGCTCTATCTCTATAGATGCGAATTCCAAGAATATAGGTTGCCTCCCTTAAGTCTTTCATGGAGAATGTATTTGACAACCATACCTTGACAGTTGTCAGCATACCTATGTCATTACCTATCAACAGAATGTCATCCACATATAAGACAAGGAAAGTGATAGCACTATCACTAACCATCTTATATACACATGGTTCATCCACATTTTTTATAAAACCAAATGACTTAATGGCTTTATCAAAACAAATGTTCCAACTCCTCGTAGCTTATTTTAACCCATAAATGGATCACTTTAGCTTGCATACCATGAAACCATCTCGGGATTCAAAACCCCTAGGTTGTTCCATAAAAATGTTTTCTTCAATGATCCATTAAGAAAAGCTGTTTTGATATCCATCTACCAAATCTCATAATCATAGTATGTAGCTATTGCTAATAAAATCCTAATTGATTTAAGCATGACAGCAGGCGAGAAAGTCTCCTCATAGTTAATTCCTTGCCTTTGGCGAATCCCTTTTGCTACTAGCCTTGCTTTATAGGTCTCTACCTTTCCATCAGAATCAATTTTTTCCTAAAAACTCATTTATTCGCTATAGGTACAATACCTTCAGGTCGGTCAACATGATCCCAAACTTAATTCTTATACATGGAATCAATTTTGGATTTTATAGCTTCAATCCATTTTGAACAGTCTATATCTGATACAGCTTCTTCATAGGTAAGTGGATCATCTTCATGATCTACTTCTTCATGAGTAAACAACTCTTGTTCATCTTCATGAAGAAAACCATATCTCACTGGTGGATGAGATATCCTGGTTGATCTGTGAGGAATTACTATAGATGTTTCATCAATAGGTGTAAGTTGACTAGATGGATCTATATCCATTTGATCTGCTGGTTGATCAGAATTCTCCAATTCTAACTCTATTTGCTTTCCTTTGCTTCCTTCTTGAATAAACTGTTGTTCAAAAAATGTGGCATCTCTACTTACCATAACCTTTTGTGATGTAGGCAAATAAAAATAATATCCAAAACTCTCTTTTGGATATCCAACAAATCAACCTTTTTCTGATCTGATTTCCAATTTATTAGCGTTCAGCTTTTTGATATAAGCTGGACAACCCCAAATCTTAACATGCTTAAGACTTGGTTTTCTTCCATGCCATATCTCATAAGGTGTGGAAGAAACTAATTTTGATGGAATCCTATTCAGAATATGCAAAGCTGATTCTAATGCAAATGCCTAAAAGGAGACTGGCATATTAGTATAGCTCATCATACTACATACCATATCTAATAGAGTATGATTTCTTCTTTCAGATACACTATTCAGCTGTGGCGTTCCTGGAGGAGTCAGTTGGAAAACAATGCCATGTTCTTTCAAGTATTCATCAAATTCAGTACTTAAGTATTTACCTCCACGATCTGATCAAAGAGCTTTAATACTTTTTCCTATTTGATTTTTTACTTTAGATTTAAATTCTTTGAACTTTTCAAAGGATTCATGTTTGTATTTCATCAAATACAAATACCCAAACCTTGATTTATCATCATTAAAGGTAATAAAGTAATGAAAACCGCCTCTAGCCATTTCTTTAAATGGACCACATACATCACTATGTATTAGCTCCAAAATATTTTTTAGCTCTTAGTCCTTGTGCAACAAAGGGTGATCTAGTCATTTTGCCCTGAAGGCAGGATTCACAAGTTGGAGTAGGTTCAGAACCCAATGAGGATAAAATCTTTCTCCAATTTTGCAATTCTATCTTCTGTAACATGACCTAACCTTAAGTGCCAAATATATTTTGAACTTGAGTAGATTTTCAGCATGGCATTGCATTCATTTAGATCACTTGCATTCAATTTGTGTTTATTATTATTATCCAAATAATAAAGACCATCATGCATATAACCCGAGCCAACATATTTATTTTTAAAATAAATATTGCAAACATCATCTGTGAATTGAAATTCATAGCCATTTCTAGTCAAACTAGATATAGAAATGATGTTCTTAAAAGCATCAAGTGCATATAAAATATTATTCAAACACAAAATATGTCAAGACATATAAAAAATTTAGATCCTATGACTAAAGCTTCAACAGTTGAGCCATCACCAATTCAGAGTCTAACATCTGGATAAAGCAAGCTGCTACTATTTGTTAGTTCCTGCATATCATAAGAAATGTGTGAGCTGGCACCAATATCTAAAACCCAAGCTGTAGATAAACTATGAGCATCATCAGCATCTAAATAACAAGATACAAACATACCTTCTGAAGGTGTATCCTTCTTGTCCTTCAAAGAAGCAAGATACTCTAAGCAGTTCCTTTTCCAGTGCCCATCCTTCTAGCAATGGAAACACTTTCCTTTGCCTCCATCAGCTTTGGTCTTCCCTTTCTATTTGGCTATCTTCTTGGCAGGTCCTGGAACTTGAGGTTTCTTCTTCTTATTGCCCTTCTTTTTGTTGGACTTTCCAGTAGAAGAAGATACAATCAAAGCTACCTCTTTTTCTTTATTGCTCGGTATATTCTTTTTGGCAATAACAAGCATGTTAAGTAAACCAGCCAAGGTGTATTCCTGCTTAGTCATATGAAAATTTATCACAAAATTCCTAATTGACTCTGGTAGGGATTGAAGGATCAAATCTGTCTGAAGTTTGAAATCTGTTTTAAAATCAAGATGTTCCAGCTGCTCAATAAGCTGAATCATCTTGTGGATATGATCTCCTACATTCTATCCTTTAGACATCCTCATGCGAAATAGCTGTCTAGATATCTCATACCCAGCATTCCTGCTATGCTCACCATACAACTCTTACAGGTGAAGAAGGATCTCACTTGCACTCTGCATGTTCTCATGCTGCTTCTGTAACTCATTACTCATAAGCAAGCATGTAAAATTTGGCTCTCATATCATGCTCCTTCCACTTGTCCAAAGTATTATGTTCCTCTTGAGTGGCCTCTAGAGGTAAGGGACAAGGAACCTTTAAGTCTAGAACATATCTAATGCGTTTTAAATTTCTTAGATAATAAGAAAGATTAGGTCCCATTAACCTATCGTGATCAAGTATGCTCGCAAGGATATTGGATGGTGGTGGTTGTTGTGTGCTCATTATTATCAGAAAATTAACTACAGAAAATAACTAGATTAATTAGTAAATGTATCAAGTAATTAACCAAAATGATTATGGTCTTTTAATCAAATTGGTCCTCCCACTAACTTGGCAAATCCAACACTTCCAAATTAGGAAACGAAAATCCTAATTGGATTGATTTCTGATGGGTGATTGAATTCTTATAGTCTTATTGATCATCTTCAGGCACATCCATTATTGGAATTACAATAAACTATAAGTGAGCAACTCCTTGCCCATCACATCTCATGTGAGGTTGAATCATTTATCTAACCCTTAATGCTCAAAATCTCAGGTACATCCATTATTGATTTATCTTGCATTAGTTAAGTTGATCCCGTTAAGCCAGTAAACATGCAAATAATTTTAATGTCCTCAGGCACATCCATTATTGGCCATCAACTTATTTACATATTTACAATATCTTATGCTTAACAATTATTCTTAAGAAAATCTCCTAAATTAAATGCATCACATGCAAGTATTTAAAATTTCTTAAAATAATTGCCTCAATGGAGGGCCCATGATATAATTACTTTAATTATACTATTTCCAACTTAATCTTTAGTTTGGAAGATTTAGTGGTCGGCTTAATTACTATTATGGTCTCACTTTGCACATTATCTAATTAGCATGCATATATCATATACTTGAATACATTCTCATACATCTTATGCATACATGGATAAACATATAATAGGGTATGATCATAGAATTTCTAAGGGATTCAATTATGAGACACCAAGAATTGAATCAGGGCATTCCTAGGTGCATTTCATTCATTCATTTTACAAGAGTTGCTGAAGGAATATATAATCAACACTTGATCTTGAATTCCTCCCACTGGTCCCACTAATGCTCTTGACCTCCTTGATCTTCTTGCAATCTAATTACATTATAATCCTTGGCATACCAAGGCGAATTTACAAGATCATGAACTTTAAAGTTCTCAAATAAATGAAATTATAACCCAAATTATTACAACACTTATAATACATGCCACCAAAAATAAAATTAATTATTTTACAACCCAAAGAAAAATAAAAGAATAAATCTAATCACATTGGTCTTTTATTGTCCATGATCATCCATCATGCATATTACCATTTAACAATTAAATAAAATATACATACTAAAATAAAATTGAATATCTCATATTCAACTAAAAAATTCAGATTTGAATCTGATTGAAACAAATTTAAAAATTCAGATTTGAATCTCATTCAAACAATTGAATTAAAATTTAATTGTGTGATTAAAATTCTTAATTAAAAAATTTAATCAAGTGTGGCCTTAATTCATATACAACAATTGTATAAAGAATCACCAAGTAACCATGCGCACCATTTGGGGTAACCCAAACCATGTGGACCATTGGTGCACAAAGCATGCCGCCACATATATCATTCCAACTAGCAATATTTCAATCAAAATTTGGTTAAATCACACAATTAAATCTCATATTAAACAATCTAAATGGAAAATATAGTGGCTCTGATACCAATTGAAGGAGCGGAAATATGAAAATTGTTCATTAGAGCATTGAATTTCAAAACTTTTCTTCTAGGGTTACATGCATCATACCACATCTTTTATGTGCCTAATTAATTTCAATGCTCAATTGCATATTAAAAAACTTTTAATATGTATTAGGATCTATGTTTATCATTCAAGATTGTGAATTAACAAATTAATTCATTTAAACCCTAGTTTAAAAGAGGAGATAGAGCACTAACCACTTTGATGCACTATAGATGTGATTGGCACCTTTAGGAAGCACCTAGGACCCCAAGTGTTGTCCCTCTAACTTGTCCACACCAAGTTCACCAATGGGCAGCCCTCAATTTGCTTCTAAAGCCTTTGCCAACCAATTATAAATTGGGTTCTTACCTTTAGAGATGTTGTATGTATGTATAGAACACTAGAAACAATTTCTAGCAATTTTAATTCAAAGGGAATGGAGTGATTCTCTTTGAATTGATGAGAAAAGATGAAGAGAGGAGAGGGAGAAATAGGTGCCACCACACATAAAGAGAATGGAGAGAGTGGCTTATTTTTTCTTATAACATCTCCTTAGATAATTTGGTCAAGTAATCACTTAAACCCTATGCCACATGTCACCACCATATTGCATCTTATTTTTAATTGACTAAATCACATTAAGCCAAGTGTCAAAGCTAGACTTAATCTTGACTTTGATCACCTTGCATGCTAGGAAGACAAAAGGCAAACTTATATGATGCCATGTGTCACCATCTCATGGTGCTACATGTCACCATGTGAAATAACCAAATTACCCTTATGTTGTAATTTTGAGTTCTCAACCCAAAATCATTATTTCTCCTCTTCTAATCAATTTATATCAAATATAAATCAATTAATTAATCTCCATTAATTAATTTCTCATTAAATTCATATTTAAACACTTTAAATATAAATTTAACTTATGCTATACATTCAATAACCTAGATTTGGTTTCAAGTCATGTTAGTGACTTTGCAATCTTATTACAAATCAAACCTATTTAATTAATTAATTAAACTCTTTATCCCTATTTACTTAGGGTAACAGATTCCATCTTGATTAACACCTACCTACATATATAACTAGTAGGAGCCAACACATGCCCATATACCCATACATAGTACAAGTATGAAAGCAGTATCAAACTCAAACCACCAATATACAAGATAACTGTGTTATCTCAGGTCTAAAGATTATATGCACTGATATGATATATGACAATGCATTGACAAGAGTAAACTCCATGTGCTTGTCATATGCGTCACTGGTTTGGCCTACTTATTATGTATAAGTGCCTATCATGTTTGTTATATGGCATGAGACTCACCATTGCATCTTATTTATATCTCATATAAATACCGTGGGAATAAATATGATTACAATCTTTCTGGATAAGTCATGTCCTGTGCGAAGTATCCTCGATTGTGAACCAATTTATGATACTTTGTGCTAGAAATACTGTCACACATATTCTTAATAACTTAAGAATAGAATTTCTAACAAAATATTAATAGATCTTTTCTATTATACATAAATACATTATGTAAACAGAAAAGTGAAATTGCCTTTTATTAATAAAATATGTATAAGATACATACTAAATTATATGCTATAGGGCATACTACTAACACAATCATATATGCATCCATGAATTAGGAGAGTTTGTTTGCTGAGAAAGCAATATCCAAATGAGTTAGAGTTTCATATTGGAGGACACCAATAACTTGCTTATATTGTTTGCCAATGTCATGTACTTCACCTAGATTTTTAGACAAAGGAGGATTATTGGCCATGGAAGTGTGACAAGGTTTAAAGTGTGCCATATTAGTTTGTACTAAAAGATCTAATACCATTTGGCAAGTGTGTAGCCTCAACACCCAAAAAAATGAAGAGGTCCATGATCTCAATCTGGAAAGGAAATCATAAGCTAAAAAATCAGTTTAATTGCTAGCATCTGAACAAACCACCAAAATGTCATCAACATAAATTGAAATAAATAATTTGTGAGTACTTTTATAAAGAATGAACAATAAGGTTTCAGCTTTGCTTAGTCTAAAGCTGAATTGGCATAGAAAGTTTGAGCCTATGAAACCATGCTCGAGGGGCTTATTTTAACCCATAGAGTGAATTATACAATCAGCAAACATAGTCCGGATGAGTTAGATTAACAAAGTTTTATAGTTGTTCCATGTAAAGATGATTGATTTTTTTTTTTTTTAGCTAAATGGGTTTGTCTTTTAAATAATGTGGTGGGGCATAAAGTCATATGGTGAATGCGGGTGGGTAGGTCAGAAGGTGGCTTATTGTATTATGAGATATCAACTAATAAGTTTAAGGCTGATGGTGAATTTTTAGTGATATGTGGTGATCTAGTAACTATATATAGGGATAGTGGGCTGAGTATGTGAAGATTTTCTAAAGAATTGGGCAGTATGTGTCAGTAGTGATGTAGTGGGCGAATGTGAGTGGGGGTGGGGAATGGGGAAGAGAATTAGCTTACCTTGAGATACCTAGGAATAAGTAAGCAAATGGATCTTCTGATTGATAGTGAGCCACAGATTGGAGGGAAAAGAGGTCGTAATTGAAGCATGATATTGTTGATGATAAGGGAGCCATTTTTCCTAAAATTTGGCATGTTTAATTAAATAAATTTAACTATAAGGTAAGCATTTATGGCACTATGTGTAGAATTCGAACCTAAATAAACACAAGCTTTGGTGTGAAAATTAAATTTATGAGCATTATAAGGTCAAAGAAGAGGATAGGTTGCACAATTGAAAGGTTTGGGTGCTAAAAAATTTGGATTTTGTGTGGAATAAAAGTGAAAATGGGGATTGCTTTTTTAAAACTTAAGGGGGCATATAATTGATAAGTATGACACCTATTTTAAAGGCAAAATTGCAAAATTTTAATTAGAGTTATGCATGAGCAAGTAAGGTGATTCTAGTATCCACAACTTGCCTAATTTTTCTTTTGGCGGCACCATTTTGTTCATGTGTATTGGGACATGCAATGCAATGATGAATGCCAATGTATTGAAGATATATATTCAATTTCTGATATTTGCCACCCTGGTCAGAATTAAAGGCCTTTATTTTAGTATTGAAATGTGTTTCAACCATTTGTTGGAAAGTAAGGAACATGGACTAAACATCACTTTTTTTCTTAAGAAAATAAATCCATGTAAACTGAGTAAAGTCATCAATAATAAATAAAACATATCTATGACCTAAACTAGAAAGCATAGGAGTCAGTCCCCAAACATTAGAGTGTATAATTTTAAAAGGAGTCGTGCTTTTATGCTCAATAGATGCCAATGGTATTTTTGCTAATTTTCCTTGATAATATGAGAGCATGGTTCAAGTTTAGAACTAAAACAGGGTAAATTTGCATCTTTAAGAGTACAAGAAATAGTATGAGGATGAGGATGACTAAGGAAAACATGCCAATAGATCATGGTAGGAATATTGAGGACATTGATTGGGCAGCCGAAGGTGAGAGCGTATAGATGCCATGCCCACTTGGACCCCGTACAAGAACCTTCTTTGTTGCTTGATCCTTAATAAAAATGTGAGTAGGCCAAAATTTAAAAAACAAAAAAAAGGAATTGTTAGTAAGGAACTTTTGAACTTATAGGATATTTTTAACAACTTTAGGAACAAATAAAACATTCATCATTTGTAAGGAACTAGTAGAGGAAGAAAGAAAAGCATTATTGATTTAAGTTATAGGCCAACCTTATCCATTACCAACATGGAGTTTATCTAGACCTTGATATTCATTGGTAGTATTAAGAGTAGTAATATAAGGAGTAGCATGGAAGTTGGTCATAGTATCAAACAACCATTGAATTTGTTGCTCGCTATATGAATAATTTGTTGATGGAGAAGTAAGTGATGGACTACGATTGTACTTTAGACGAGATGGCACATACCTTTGATAATAGGAAACAACAGAATGATTATGCCATCCACAGATTTAGCAAGGACCTCTTAGTCATCTTGGAGAGTAGCTAGATTGTGGTCTTGAAGAGCCACCATATTATTGAGGCCAAAACTTAGTGGTAGAAGGAGTTGGTAGTAGTGCCTTTGTGGAGGATGGTTTGAGAACCAAGTTTGCCATGGGTGAATCATGGGAGCTTTGGAGAAGAATCTCGTGTGCAATAAGCTAACCATGTAATTCTTGAAACTGAACATGTTTCGGATGAAGATTAAGAGTAGCAATAATACCATGATACTTACTTCAAATATTTCTATAGATTATAGCGTTAAACTCAATAGGATATAAGGGGCGACCAATTACCCCGAATTATTCAGCCAGTGCCTTAGTGCATTGGAGATATTAAGAGATGGTCAAGTCATTTTTTTTTAGTCTTAGAGTTGAATATGAATCTATAATTGACAGTTTTAGGAGATAGACCCAAAAGCATTAGCCAACGATTTCTAAACTTCATAACAAGAAAAGGGACTGATAATATAAGGATAGATTTCTTCAATAAGAGAGGACAAAATCCAAGAGTAAAGCATTCACTCTTTTTTAAACTAGGCTTTGTATTTAGGATTAGGAAGCGGTTCAGATTGAGGAAGAGATGAAAAGAGTTTTAGAAGGTTACGAGATAGTACCATCAATTAATGAATTTCATGAAAGTTTTAATAATTAGAAAAAGGTATAAATTCTATTTTCTAGGCTAAATAATTTGTCGGAGTTAATTTAATGGAAAAGGTATTAGTAGAAAAGATTGGTTTAGAAGGCATGGGAGAGAAGGGAATGATTTAGGAAGAAGTAGAAGATGTACTCATGGTGAAAAAAAAAAAAAGGTAAAAGACATAAGGAATTGCCAAAGAAAGAAAATTTTGAAGTAGCTTTGATACCATGTTAAGATTAATGGTTTTTGTATTTTCTCACATATTGCCTGAAGAATGTGTACAATATATATAGTACAAGTTGAAAAGTTATCAGGAAGTGACAACAACTAGATTAGGAATATACAATAGTTATAGATAAAATAAACATCATATAATAAGGAAGATATCCACAAGCTATAATAGAATGGAAATCTTGATCAAGTAATGGGAGATATGGCTAAGTAGTAAGAGAGAGAAGAAAGATAATAGCTTATCAACATGAGGAATGACTAATTTTGCTAAAAGAAAGTCTAATAGATGAGAAAAAGTCAACACCTAATTATCTTGTCAAAATCTAACAAAAGATCCATTTTTTACTACCTAAGATAACATATTGAAAAGCCATCTTCATATTTAGTGCTATATTCACCATGTGCATCTTACAAAAGGCCTAGACAACCATACGATTTTGGATAAAAATAGTCTCCCAATAAATTGAAGGCAAGGAAGCATGGAATTTAGGGCATTAGAACCTTGAATTTCAAAATTTAATCTAGGGTTACATGCACCATACTTGATGAGTTATGTGCCTAATCAATTTTTAATGCCCAAAAGCATACCAAAACACATTTTAGGATGCACTAAACATTCATTTGCTATTAAGAATTGAACTTTAGGAATTTAATTCATTAAACCCTAACTAAAAGAGGGATTTTGAGTACTAACCTCCGAGGCACACAATCAATGAATCTCTCTTCTTTAGGATGCTTTTAGGACTCCAATTGTAGTCCCTCTAGCTTGTCCACTACAAGCACACCAACTTGTAACAATGGCAGCCCCTAGAAGTCCCTTTAGCTATTGCCAATCACTTGGAATTAGAGGGGTTTGCTTTGGTGACGGTTAATGAATGTTTGGTGAGCTAGAAATACTTTCTAATAATTTTAATTCAAAGGAAATCAACAATTTCCTTTTGAATTGATGAAAAGAAAATGAAGAGGAGAGGAGTGCAATGTTGCCATCCAAATGGGAGAAGAAAAGAAGATAATTTTTCTTTCTTCCTTTTCCCTTATATATAAAAGTCAAAGTTCATTTACTCCCTTGCCACATGTCACCACAAGATCCAATCTTACTTTTGTTTGACTTAATCTCATCAAGCCAAGTGTCAAACTCCAATTAAATCACTAAAAGGTGGTCTTCCATCATGGGAAGACAAATGGCAAGCTTGTATGTTGCCATGTGTCACCATCTCATGGTGCCATATGTCACCATGTGAAATGACCAATTTACCCTTACTTTTTAATTTGAGTTGTCAACCCAAAATTATAATTTCTCCTCTTCAAATTAATTTATATCAAATATAAATTAATTGATTAATTAATTTCTCACAATTAAATTCATATTTAAATAATTTAAATATAAATTTAATTTATGCTATACATCCAATAACCTATATTTGGTTTCAAGTCATGCTAGGGACTTTGTAATCTTATTGCAAACCAAACCTAATTAATTAATTAATTAAACTCTTTAATTAATCAATTAAATCACATTTTACTTGGTGATTAACTTGTGCAGATATGTGACTTACTAGGCTTATTACTTATTGGCAATGAGAAATGATATTATCTCTTAATATCATTAGAACTTTTTCTTATTGCAAATGATTTTTCTAAATCATTTCAGGCATCTCATAGACCATGGTTGACACCCAGTATAGCATGCCATGGCCACCCAATCAGTAATAAGGAATACCTTAAATGAATCTTTAATCATATGTTACCATGCACTAGAATCTCTCCGTTACAAAACCCCAATTCTAGCTGGAGTCATGGTTAATGTCAAACTCCATTCGCTATGAATATTATGTTCTCTTTTAATTCCAATTCTTGATTAATTAGATTTTCTTGTCAGAAACTCTTTTCTGACTAAATTTATCTGTCTTGGCTAGGAACTTAAATCATCAAGAATAATTAAATGAACATAGGATTTTATCCCTATTTACTTAGGGTAACGGATTCTATCTTGATCAACACCTACCTCCATATATAACTAGTAGGAGCCAACACATGCCCATATACTCATACACAGTATGAGTATGAAAGTAGTATCAAACTCAAACCACCTATATGCAAGATAACTATGTTATCTCAGGTCTAAAGATTATATGCACTAATATGATACATGACAATACATTGACAAGAGTAAACTCCATGTGCTTGTCATAAGTGTCACTGGTTCAGCCTACTTATCGTGTATAAGTGTCTATCATATTTTTTATGTGGCATAAGACTCACCACTCTAACTTATTTATATCTCATATTAATACTTTGGAAACAAACACAATTACAATCTTTCTGGATAAGTCATGTCCTTTGTGAAGTATCCTCGATTGTGAACCAATTTATGATACTTTGTGCTAGAAATACTGTCACTCATATTCTTAACAACTTAAGAATAGAATTTCTAACAAAATGTCAATGGATCTTTTCAATTACACATAAATGGATTATGTAATGCCTTTTATTAATAAAATATGTACAAGATAAATACAAAATGATATTCTCTACGGCATACTACTAACATAAATAAGAGAATACTTTTAACTTTTAAGTAAAAGATCTCAAGATAAAATTTCATGCTAGCTATGCAATCTCTAGAAAGACAAATTTGGGAAACCAAGCCATTTGCATGGCATAGACTAGGATAGTATTTAGAACCATCTCGCTAAAGTTACATGACCAACAAAAGGAACAACTTTACCTTCCAATTACTTTATTACTTAGATACCTTCTAAAGACTCTAAATTTTTCCAGAATATTATAGAAATAAGTAGGCGGGAATTATTTTTTAGAGTTTGTTAGATAGCAGTAGAGGTGTCACTGTATCATTGGATGGAACTGTGTATATAAACAACAGTGATAGCAATGCAATTCATTCTGTTCATTTCTATTTTTTGTATTCACTCTTTACAAGTCTCTCATTGTATTAGAGCATGAGAAATCTGTGTAGATAAAGCGGTTATTTTTTTCTCTAATCTCCAGATTAATTACTTTGCCTGATTCATATCTAAGATCTAGTATACACTATTTTCTTAACATCTTCTATGTTTCTTGATTTCATTTTTCATTTGTGTAATCTAAACAATGGTAGCAATTGGAATTATGAGAGAAGCTAGGGTAGATGATGCATTATCTCTCTAAAATTCTAACAATCCTAGTATGATCTTGGTAAGTGCTCAAATCAATGGCATGAATTATCTCACTTGGAGTCATGTGATGTTAATAATGTTGCAAGCTAAAGATAAGCTTGGCTTTATTGTTGGTGAGACTAAGAAACCTATAATGGATTCACCGAATTATGTAAGATGTTAGTGTGTTTACTGTATGGTGATTTCATATATCATTAATGCTATTTCTAAAGAGTTGGTAGAAGCATTTTTGTATGCAACATCTTCAAAACAACTATGGGAAGAGCTACAGTAGAGGTTTGGCAAAAGCAATGGGCCGCTGCTATACCATACATGGAGGGAACTTAGTTCTTTTGCATAGAACAACATGTTACTTATGGTATATTTTACAAAATTAAAGAAATTGTGGGATGAGTATGCTTGCTTAAAACCCTTTCCTATCTGTACTTATGGAAATTACACATGTGGTGTTTAAAAAGTAGTAGCTGATTTAGATAATAATGACAAACTTATGCAATTTTTGATGGGACTAGGGGATAATTAGGATCATGTGCATAATCGTATATTACTTAATGATCCATTGCCAACCATGAACAAAGCTTACTTAATGGCTTTGCATGTTAAGAAACATAAACATGGTTATAACTTAAAACTAAAATTGTAGACCAAGTCACAATGGTTGTTAAGGAAAATAATGCTAAAAAGGGCACTAGAAGTGAAAGTGGAAAAGAGAAGTACAAAACAAATGACTCGACCAAGAAAGAAAACTGTTACTGTGGATATTGCAACAAATCAGGCCATGTGTAGGACACGTGCTTTAAACTGCATGGGTATCACTAATGGTTCAAAGAACTCAAAAAAAAAAAAAAAAAAAAAAAAACCTAGGCATATAAATGGTTTAAACTCATGAAACTCCACTTGAGGATGGTAATGATCAACCATCAAATGTTGATAGCTGGAATACAATCATTAAAATGATGATATAGCAACAAGTTGTAAAATATTTGAAGGGAAAATCTGTTGTAGAGGCAAATTGTGTTGATTTTTTGGGTTTTGCAGGTAATGGTTCATTAAGTCATTTTGCAAACAAAAAGCAAGACACATGGACACTTGATAAAGGAGCAACTTCACATATAACTAGCAATCTTAACCTCTTTTCTGAAAGAAAATAACACCAAGGGTTCAAATTTAGCAATTTTAAAATTTTAAACCCTAATGTTTCATGCAACATGCTAATTCTTTATGCTAATGCAAAAACACATATTTTAGGTTACAACACTTGTAACTCAATTGTTAAAAAGCCTATTTACCATTGGAAAAATTAAACCTTAAAATTATTAAGATAAAATTAAGGACTTTTCCTGTATAAGAGTAGAATCACATTTAAAACCCAATCCAGGAAGTTAAGATTGCTAAGAGTCAGTCCTCTAGTCCATCCACACGAACAAAATGACCAAAGCACCAATTTTTAACCAAAAACTCTTTTATTCTTCCTCTTGTAGCACCCTCACTGTAGCCATTCTGTACATTCTACTGTTCCGATGACCGGTGTCAGTCCGGACAGTAAGAATGTCTGGAACTATATCTAGACTAGAGTGAGGAGTCATAAATAACTCAAATAATAGTAAGAAAAATCTAAGAAAAATTTTAAAAATAAAATACAACCAAGTTAAATGAGCCGGTGCCCTAGCGATGGGTAACCTAACAGGAAATTGCTATTTTCATAGCTAGAAGCCCTAAACCAAGGAAAAAAATTCATGAAATAATTTTTGGGACTCTAGAGAAGAGTCATTGAGGTTTCGATGGCATTAAAATGCCAAGAAAATGCTAAGAAAAATTTTACAGACAATTTTAGCTCAATAAGCCAAACAGAGGGCATTTTGGTCATTTCGTCTTCAGAGATGATATTTGACCAACTTGTCCAGTGCAATAAATAATTATTATGACATAAAATATAAATAAATATTACTAAAAATTAAATTAAAAATGAGTAGAAAAGAAAATTAATTAAAATTAGAATTTTGACATCACTATGATGTCATTAAAATACCCTCCATCAATCAAATTTTAACAAACATTTTAAAAGAAGATAAATACACATAAAATGAGATAAAATTAAAATAAAATTATGCTCATCTTCAACCTTCAATTTTCGGTAGCTTCTCTTTCCCTCACTACCTCTATTAAAGCTTTCTCTTTCTCTTGCTAAAACCTCACACTTTACATCATAAAACCTCATCCTCACTTCACTAAAATTTATCCTCACACCCTAAATCACCTTTAGGCAGCCATTAGAGGGAGAAATCTTGAATATTAACAAGCTCAGGTGGGAGCTTTAATAAGGTTAGTGTCCAATATCTTTCTCTCTCTTTAAATTCATGACTAGAAAGTTGATTTAATTTGAAATTTATAAGAACTTCAAATGAAAACCTTTGATGTACACACTTTATATTTTCGGCAGCCATAGATAGGCTAGGGCTTTGATGAATTCTTCAATTAAAGTGATATATTGGTTACCCTTAACATGAGTTCTATGATTAACACAACAATTGGGGCTTAATGGATGAATTGGAAACCTTGGTCAAATTAGGGTTAGGGCTTTGGACCAACAATTGGAGGTTGGTGAAACTGAGCACAAACTGATGTTTAATTGGTCAATTAATGACCATTTGGTGTAGTTTGAGCAAGAATTTGTGTGAATTGCGACATTAACTAATGTAAAGAATTAGGCTGCCTTAAGTGTGCATTTTGGACCCTTTGAGTCCAGTGTGCTCTTAGGGTTATAACTTAAGCTAGGTAACTCCAATTGGTGTAAGGGCAATTGAAGGTTAAACTAGACACAAAATGCAACAACTTTGAAGAAGAAACCTATTCTAGAAAACCAAACAAAATGGCCTTAAAAATTGACCTAATCTGGGTAACACACATTCTGCCCTGAGTAAAATGACCAAATAAATAGTGTTCATTCATTTGGTCATAACTCAGTGTAGAAAGGTCCTATTGACCTAAAATTTATATCAATGAAAAGCTTAGACAATTTACAACAACTTTCATGTAGAATACAAACTCTAATTCTGGACTTAACCAAAGGAAATTGTTAGCCAAAGTTGAACTACCAAACCTGGCAGAATGTAATTCTGCCCAGAAATTCTGGGCAAATATCAATCCGGCTAGCCTTATTCAAATTGGAATATCTTGAGCTAGAAAACTCCAAATGGAGTGATTCAAAAAGGAAATTAAAGGAGACACATAAAGGAACAACTTTCATGAAGAGAATTTTATCAAATCCCTACTGTACAAATGACCAATGGAATAGTAAACTTATTGCTTGAAATCTAAAAATTTTAAAATAACCAACACTAAGCTTTATAATGGTATTGGCAACCAATGCCAACAATTTTAGAATACAAAATGTGGTATGTTGGTGATATTAGAACCAATATACCTATTGTCTATGAAAAAGTCAACATTTTAGTTGACTAATAGAATGAATAGTAACAATTAAATTTCAATTTCAAAGAATTACATAATTAAAAATGTTAAATGCCCTAGTAGGCCTAGTGTGATTGGTTTGGATAGGTTGGCATGCCAATAGAGTTCTGTTAGCAGTACTGCATGTGGCATTTTGCCATTCTGTGATTCATGGCTTAAATGGCCATTCTGTGATTTTATGGCTTTTAGCCATTCTAATACTATTGTGATACTTGGCCTTGTGCCTAATATTTATTACAGTTTATTAGTTGTTCTGCTGCACACCGGGAGACATATTGTGATCGATGGTGTGACGGCCTGAGGTACTTGGTACCCAGTGCTAGTTTACCCGTTATCCAGTCCAGTCAATTGGTATAGGTTACTTGGGCAACCAAAAATAAATATTGATAAATTTTAATCAATTATTGATATAAAAAGTACAAAATAAATAATACTATAAATAATTACCAAAAATTTGTTCGTATGAGAAATCAACATATACACTGCATGTTTAATTTATTTTAGTTCTTTTTATTTTATTATTGGCACCACTAGGCAGTATTGCTTAGTACGTTGCTTTTACCACGCGTAGATTCTAGAGAGATTGATAGAGAGCCTAGCAGACCACAGACTGGGTGAGGCCACAAATCTGCATAGAGTCAGAGTCACCTTTCAGGCTACAGTGCATTGGTAGGACATTGGGTCCCATTTTGTATTTTGTAATTTTTATAAACTTTGTAACTAAATTTTTATTTTATTATGTATATTTAAAACTTCTATAATTTAATTTTGTATTAATGTGATTATCTGTAAATATGTGTTCATAGATAAAATTTGAGTATTTATTCATAATTTGAGCATGATGATGATGTGAAATGAATGAATGACAAATGGAGGAATTATTGAGAAATTGTTGAAAATTAATGTGACAATTAGAGTTGTGATTTGAACAATTATTGGAAGTGTTTTCCACAGGTTCCGAAAAACTATTTTCTTTATTTTTAGCCGGCACTCTGCCAGATTTTCTATAAAATTTTTAGAACCGCAAATTAATTTATAATTTCAATAAATGATCTAAATAAGATCAATTTCATAAATTTCACTTAATAACTATAAATAAATAAATTAAGAACGGATAAATATCAATGGGATAAGTTATTGTTTCGGTATACTATATATCATATCTTGCTCGGCTACATTGTAGACGGGTAAGGGGTGTCACAACTCTCCTTGTCTTGACCAAGCTTGCACAAGGATGAAGTTTAAGGTTTTTCTTGGTTTTAAGCTTACGGAAGTATAGAGAAATAATTTCTCTACCTAAAATTCAAGAGTGACAACTTCAAATATCTCTTAAATTAATTATAAGGACGGAGATGAGAGAATTTGGCTTGAGAGAAAAATGAAAGATGGAAAAGATTAACTCTCTTAATTATCTTCCAATCTCTGTGTGGCATAATAGTATAATTTCTTTATTTCTAATTATTTAGTTTATTTTTATATGATTCTTGCACCACTAAGCATTATGCTTAGCGCGTCGCTATTTACCACGCATAGGTACTGGAGATCAGGAGAGAGAGCCCAGTAGACCTTAGACTGAGAGTTGAGATTTTAGATCTGCATAGGGTCCTTAGTGTCACCTCATTAGCAGTGCATTTTGGTAGGGTTCATCATGCCATATATGTAATTATTTTGTACATTGTAATTATTTATAAGTTTGGAATTTAAATTATGAACTGTATAAAATTATTTTGTACATTATGAAATTTATGAAATTTGTAAGTTTATGTATGAAATGAATGATAAATTAAACTTGTATGGGAATGATGATGAATGAAATTATGAGTTTGAGATATTGAGATAATTATGGAGAATATTGAATTAAATATGAAATTATTTTTACATAGGTGGAAAATCGTCAAAATGTTAATAATTTAAGGAAAACTCCATCAGTTTCTTCGATTAAATAAGTAAACTTAAATTATTAAAAATTAAATTTAATTAGCAAGAAATGTAATGAGATGAGATAAGGTGCTCTGGCACAAAGTGTGACATGCCTTACTCGGCTACACTGTATACTAGGTAAAGGATGTTTCATAATCCCACTTCATTAACTTAATAAATCTCATTTTTGGTCAATATTGAATCTTTAAATTTAATTGATTAAATTTTGCTCTTATTGGGTTTATATTCATCTTTTCCGTAATACCCAATAAGTCCCTAACTCCGCTTTTCACTTTGATTTTTACTCTGCTTATTTGAACTTATTTCCTTTCATTTATTTGACTTATGAATTTATAATAATACTTTAATTAATCATTAATTAAGAGTCTTATAAGATCCTACATGAATTAGAGTAGGAACCAGACCCATGTCACTTCCCAGTGGAGTTACCCATCACCAGGACTTATGCCCATTTAACTGATTTATACTCTACTTCTTTTATTTTTCCTTTAACTTTACTTGATCTTTATTAATTTAATTTATGACTCCTTACTTAAACTTAAGAGTAGTTCCAGACATTCCAGTCGTCTAGACAGATGTTAGTCACTGGAATAGTAGAATGTATGGAGCTACCTACAGCTGGGTGTTATACCTAAATTGTTATGGAAAACACTAATTAACCATTTATTAATTTTCTCTCATGACTTCTCAAGTCATTGTAACAAAATTAAAATCTCTTACCTTATAAATTAATTAATCAAGTTTATATTTAAACACTTTAAATCCATTGATGAATTTAGTTTTAAGTAATGCTAGAGACTCTACAGCCTAATTACAAACTAAAAACATTAATTTAATTAATTAATTAAAACATTTAATTAATTAATTAAATTAATTATGCTTTGATCATGTTATTCTTATTGTGTGTGACTTTCTAGGTTCATTACTAATTGGCAATGAGAATAATATTAACTCTTTAATATTATTGAGACTATTCCATACTTAGAGCAAACTTACCTTATCACTCTTAGTTCTTATAAATTATGGTTGATACCTAGCATAGTGTACCATAACTATCCAACTAATGATGAATTAATTTATACTTAACTCATGAACCTTAATCATAAATACCCTGCACTAAAATCTTTCCATTACATAATCCCGATTCTAGCTAGGGTCATGGTTTATGTCAAACCCTAATTGCTTAGAATCATATGTCTTTATCTTAATTCCAATTGTTAATTAAGAAGACTTTTCAATTAGAAACACTTTTTCAAATAAGTCTATCGGTCATGGCTAGGAACTTTATTTATCAAGAATAATTAAGGTAAACATAGGATTTTATCCCTATTTATTTAGGGTAATGAATTCTATTTTCACTAAACACCTATCTCCATATATAACTAGTTAGACTCAACATACGCCCATATACTCATACCTAGTATAAGTATGTAAATGGTATCAAACTGAAATCACCTATATATAAGATAACCGTGTCATCTCAGGTTAAGAGATTATATGCATTATTATGAACTAGATGATAATGTATTAACAAGAGTAAACTCCATGTACACATTATTTTAATGTTCTCCTATGTCTTAGATTTCCCTGGGTTCAAGAATCAGGTCAATTGGAGTTTCCTAGAGTGTGTTATGCTCAAATTACTGAGCACTATTCAAATGGTCATTCCATCCAGGTCCAGAATGCCACATCCGAATTCAAGACAATTTTAGGGCAAGCTATGGTCAGTTTATGGGCAACCTTCCTTCATGAAATCTCTAACATTATGTCTTAGGTTTTATCTCCAAAAAGCCTCACACCAATTAGAGCTATGTAGCTCTACTTATGTCCACATAAACACATTGGACTCAAGGGTCTAGAATCCCTACAAAGAAGTTACACTTTCAATTTCACAATTCAACTCCACAACCAACTTCAAAACTCAGCCAATTTTCATCAAATGGTCAATATTTTACCTCAACAACATCAATTAAACATTCCAACACAAAACCCCCAAATTTCCCCTTAAAACCCTAGCTTCCAATTCATAATTCATGCGACACAACATGCCTTTCATATTTCTCATTTCACCAAAGCTATAATCAAATATTTAATTCATCAAAGCATATCAAATCCTCACTTCCACAAGGTTGGCCAAGTTTCATGTCATTCAAAACATCCATCAATTCCATCATTTTTCATTTAATTCCATTGTATTTTATCATAGTTTCAATACTAGAAGAAGAAAGAACAAGGGATTTAGCACTAACCTCACTTGTCCAATTCTTCAAGTTTCTAATCTTCAAGATTTCTTCTTGCTTTTACTTCAAATCACTTCTAAAAGATCAATTAGCAAGTTTTTATATTGGTGGATATGGAAAATATGGAAGGAATTCAAGAAAAATTGGAGCTTTGGAAAGCAACAATGGAGGAAGGCAAAGGGAAGAATGGGACGACACATGTGTGGAAGAAAGAGAAGAAGAGAGCTTTTTTTTTTTATTTTAGGATTTTGTCTCTTACTTATATACTTATCAACTTTTAAAATTTTATTTTTTATTTGGTCATGCTTATGTCATAATTTTAATTAAGTTTTTTTTTATTTCTTTTAATTTTTTCTTTTATTTACACATTTCTATTTAAATTTTCATCAAAATTTCTTTATGTTTTATTACATTAATTTCACTTAATTCAATTGAAATTTTGGTCAAAAATTAACTCTATGGGTGAATTGATCAAAATGCCCTTCATTGGGTTACAGTCCATCTTTTTCATTAATATCGATATTTTCCATAACTCAATGGTTACTTGATTTTTATTCTACTTATTTCCAATTATTTTTCATCTTATTTTTAGTCCTCAAACTGGCTTTAAATAGTACTATTCACTGACTGAAAATGGTACTTATTCAAAGCTCAAGAAATTCGGGGTGTTATACAAAGTGTCATGTTCCTCTTGTGAAACCCCTTCATGTAAGGGACTAAGAACTTTTGAGTCCAGAACATATCCAATATGCTATAAATTCAAGAAAATCTTGAGATTTCTCAACCAATCTGAGAAGTTAGGCCCAGTTAGCCTATTGTTATTAAGTATGCCAGCCAGAACATTGCAGGGTTTTGATGTCATTTTATCAAAATTAACTGTGGAAAATAACAAGATTCTAATTAGTATATTATACCAATTAATTAACCAAAATGATCATGGTCTTTTAATCAAATTGGTCCTCCTACTAATTTAATGAATCCTACACTTCCAAAGTAAGAAATAGAAGTCCTAGTTGGAATAAATTTCTAGTGGGTGATTGAATTCTTATAAATTGTTAATCATCCTCAAGTACATCGATTGTTAGATTCATATAACATTTAATGAGTGAGTAACACTTTACTCTTTACATCTCATGTGAGGTTCAATCAATTATTTAGCTCCTAATGCTCAAAACCTCAAGTACACCCATTCTTGATTTATCTTGTATTAGTTAAGTTAAGCCCACTAATTCAGTAAGCATGCAAATTTGAACCTTAATAATCATAGGTACATCCATTCTTGATCACTAAAGTATTTACATACTCACAACATCTCATGTTTCAACTATAACTTTAAGAAGATCTCTTAAACCAAATGCATCATTCCTATGTTGCTATAGCCAACAATGTAAATATTTAAAACTTCTTAAATAATTGCCTTAGTGGAGAGCCATGATGTAATTTCCAAAATTACATCATTACTAACTTAATTATTTGATTGAAAGATTTCTTGGCCAAGTTAGTTACTATTCGCTCTCACTTTGCACATTAACCGTTTTTCATGCATATCTCATAAAAATTCATGAACATATATATCTCATAAATACATTCATCAATAGTAATATAAAAAGCATGATCATAAACTATTCAATGGGAATCCAATCCTAGCCACAAGGATTTAGATTTTAGGACATCCTAAGTTAACATTCATCTAATAAAAATAAGCTCGACAATCTTCAACTCTTGAAATCTTGTACTCCCACTAATCTCCATTAATGATATGAACTCTTTTCTTCTTGTAGTTTCCACCAAAACCAATAACATTAAGGAAAAAACAAAAAAAAATAAATAAAATTAAGCATACAAGCCCAAATAATTGAATTTATAACCTAGGAATAATTATAACAACTTTATAATACATAACCTTTGTAAACTATAAAAATAATTATTACATTTTCGTAAAATAAAAAATAAATAAACCAATCACATAGGCCAATCAAAGTCCATGATCATCCTTCATACATTTGTATATTCAACTCTTAAAAAAAAATATTATCCTCTTTGAATCTTATCTAAAAAAACATGTTATTTTGGTTGGGATTATAATTAAACACTTTAACCATAAAGAAAATTGGGAAAAATTAAAAAAATTTGAATAAATGGGATTTTCCTGTAGAACACGACCTGTGCGTGTTTGATAACACGAGTTGTGTTATACAACACGCCCCATGTTATTGGACATGCTGGGGGCGTGTTTTTCTCTAGAAATTCCAATTTCAACTGAAGGTTACATGGCCCATGTTCTAGAACATGCACAAGCCGTGTAACAGTTTTGGAACTCAAAATTTTTTAATTTTAACATTCAAAAATGAATTTTCTTAATTCCAAAACAATATATCACATGAAATAAAGCTCCTAATAGCAAAATAGGGTGGCTCTAATACCAATTGAAAGAAAAATAGCACCAAGGGTGCAAACTTAGCAATTTTAAAATTTTAAACCCTAATATTTCATGCAACATGCTAATTCTTTATGCTATAGCAAAAACACATATTTTAGGTTATAACACTTGTAACTCAATTGCTAAAAAGCCTATTTGCCATTAGGAAACTTAAACCTTAAAATTATTAAGATAAAATTAAGGACTTTACCCGTAGAGGAGCATAATCACATTCAAAACCCAATCAAGGAAGCTAAGATCACCAAGATTCGATCCTCTAGTCTGTCCACACGAGCAAGATAACCAAAGCACCAATTTTCAACTAAAAACTCATTTGTGCTTCCTCTCTTTGTCTTGACCAAGCTTGCATAAGGATGAAGTTTAAGGTTTTTCTTGGTTTTTAAGCTTGTGGAAGTATAGAGAAACAATTTCTCTACCTAAAATTCAAGAATGACAACTTCAAATATCTCTTAAATTAATCACAAGGAAGGAGATGAGAGAATTTGGCTTAAGAGAAAAATGAAAGATGGGAAAGAGTAACTCTCTTAATTATCTTCCAATCTCTAACAATTAGAGATATTAATTTCTTAAAGTCAATTAGTAGTTGACCACTAATCATTACTAACTTTGCAAGTGTCTACATCTAATTCACAAATTATATGTGTTTTCTAATTTTGATTTGGCCACTTGTTAAGTTAGTATAAATTAGGGAATTAAAACAACATACCATTTTAGGGATTTCCATATCCCTATATTGTTATGGAGAACACTAATTAACCATTAATTAATTTTCTCTCATGACTTCTCAAGCCATTTTAACAAAATTAAAATCTCTTATCTTATAAAATAATTAATCAAGTTTATATTTAAATGCTTTAAATCCATTGATAAATTTAGTTTAAAGTCATGCTAGAGACTTTGCAATCTAATTGTAAACTAAAAAAATTAATTAAATTAATTAATTAAACCATTTAATTAATTAATCAAATTACTTATGCTTTGATCATGTTATTCTTATCGTGTATGACTTTTTAGGTTCGTTACTAATTGGCAATGAGAATAATATTAACTCTTTAGGATTATTGGAACTATTATGTACTTAGAGTGAAATTCCTTTATCACTCTTAGTTCTCATAAATCATGGTTGACACCTAGTATAATATACCATAACTACCTAATTAGTGATGAATTAATTCATACTTAACTCATGAACCTTGATCATAAATACCATGAACTAAAAATTTTCCATTGCATAATCCCAATTCTAGCTAGAGTCATGGTTTATGTCAAACCCTAATTGCTTAGAATCATGTGTCCTTATCTTAATTCTAATTCTTCATTAACATGACTTTTCAATCAGAGACACTTTTCTGAATAAGTCTATTTGTCATGGCTAAGAACTTTATTTATCAAGAACAATTAAGATAGATATAGGATTTTATCCCTATTTACTTAGGGTAATGGATTCCATTTTGACTAAACACCTATCTCTATATATAACTAATCAAAACCAACACACATCCATATACTCATACCTAGTATAAGTATATAAATGATATCAAACTCAAACCACCTATATACAAGATAACCGTGTCATTTCAGGTCAAGAGATTATATGCACTATTATGGTCTAGATGATAATGTATTGACAAGAGTAAACTCCATGTACACATCATCTTAATGTCACTGGTTCGATTTACTTATTTTATAAGTGCCCACTATGTTTGTTTTATGGCATGAGACTCACCATTCCATCTTATTAATATTTTATGAGCAGAAGCATGAAAAATATAAGTTTAGATCATTGAATTCAAAAATTTTTCTTTTAGGGTCTCATGCATCATGCAAGATTCATTTTTATCTATTTGATTTCAATGATAAACAGCATATTAAAACACTTTTAACATATTTTTGGATCTACATTTTCCATTTAAGATTTTAGAATTAACAAATTAATTCATTAGAACCCTAGATTAGATCAAGAACAAGTGCACTAACCTTTTGATGCACTGCAGTTGTGTTTGACACCTTTGGGATGCGCCTAGGGCACTAGATGTTGTCCCTCTAGCTTGTCCACACCAAGATCACCAATGGCAGCCCCTTGAACAGCTTCTAAAGCCTTTCCAATCGATTAGAAAATCAGATTTTGCCTTTAGAGGTGTTATAGATGCATACAGGACACTAGAAACGATTTCTAGTATTTTTAATTCAAGAGAATGTTGGCAATTCACTTTGAATTAATGAGAGATGAAGAAGAAGAGAGGAAGAGCACTCCAAGGGTGGTGGCACCTATGAAGAACAGCAGCTTATTATTTTACTCTTTCATAACAACACATTATATAGCTAGGTCACCACTTAAAACCTTGCCACATGTCACCTTCTGATAGGCTCTTAGTTTAATTGACCCAATCATATTGTGCCAAGTGTCAAACTTAGATTTAATCTTGACTTTGATCATCTTACATGATTAAAAGACAATTGGCAAGCTTATGTGTAGTGCCATGTGTCACCATCTCATGGTGCCACATGTCACCCTGTGAAATGACCAAAATACCCCTGTGTCTTAATTTTGAGTTCTCAACCCAAAATAATTATTTCTCTTCTTCTAATTAATTTATATCAAATATAAAATAATTAATTTCTCATAATTAAATTTATATTTAAACACTTTAAATATAAATTTAACTTATACTATAAATCCAATAACTTAGATTTAGTTTCAAGCCATGCTAGAGACTTTGCAATCTAATTGCAAACTAAACCTATTTAATTAATCAATTAAACTCTTTAATTAATTAATTAAATCATATTTAACTTGGTGATTACTTGTGTATGTGTGTGACTCAATACGCTCATCACTAATTGGCAATGAGATATGATATTAACTCTTAATATCATCAGAACTCTTTCTTACCATAAATGATTTCTCTAAATCATTTTATGCACCTCATAGACCATGGTTAACACCTAGCATAGCATGCCATGGCCACCCAATTAGTAATAAAGAAAACCTTAAATGAACCTTTAATCATATGTTACCATGCACTTGAATCTCTCTATTACAAAATCCCAATTTGAGCTGGAGTCATGGTTTGTGTCAAACCCCATTTGCTATGGATATTATGTTCTCTTTTAATTCCAGTTCTTGATTAAAAAGATTTTTCTCATCAGAAACTCTTTTCTGATTATATCTATCTGTCCTGGCCAGGAACTTGAAACATCAAGCACAATTAAATGAACATAGGATTTTATCCCTATTTACTTAGGATAACAGATTCCATCTTGATCAACACCTACCTCCACATATAACTAGTAGGAGTCAACACATGCCCATATACCCATACACAGTATAAGTATGAAAGCAGTATAAAACTCAAACCACCTATATACAAGATAACTGTGCTATCTCAGGTCTAAAGATTATATGCACTAAAATGATTTATGACAATACATTGACAAGAGTAAACTTCATGTGCTTAAATGTCACTGGTTCGACCTACTTATCATCTATAAGTACCTATGATGTTTGTTATATGGCATGAGACTCACCATTCCATCCTATTTACATCTCATATAAATAACTTGAGAATAAACATGATTATAATTTTTCTGGATAAGTCATGCCCTTATTGTGAACTATCCTTGATTGTGAACCAATTAATGATACTTTGTGCTAGAAATACTGTCACTCATATTCTTAACAACTTAATAATAGAATTTCTAACAAAATATCAATGGACCTTTTCTATTACACATAAGTATATTATGCAAATGAAAAAGTGAAAATGCCTTTTGCTAATAAAACATTTACAAGATACATACTAAATGATATGCTTTAGGGTATACTACTAACAAATATCTCATACTAATACATGAAAACAAATAGAGTTAACAATCTATATGGATAAATCATACCCAATGAGGTATGTAACACCCCTTACCCGATCTATAGTGTAGCCGAGCAAGGCATGCCATATTCTATGCTGGAGCACCTTCTCTTATCTTGGTTTATTCATTATTAGTTTCAAACCCACTATTAATTAAATCATAATATTTAAATAGAGAAACTACTAGAGTTTTTCCTGTTTTATTAACATTGGACCTGTTACAATCAATCAGCTGTTTAAAATAATTGCTTATCAATTTTCAATTTCCATCATCATTCTATGTCACAATCACATTTTCATCATTCACTCTCCTTATCCCATACATGAAATTTTTCTATTTCATTGATTTATAAGATATACATACTTGATTTCATAGATGTACAAATTATTATTACATAATTTAGAATTTACATTACAAATGCTATATTTAATTACAATGTACAATGACAAAATACTATGGCTCTATGGACCCTACCAAAAGTGCTAAGATGAGGTGACACAACACTGTTGTAGATCATATCTCCAAATCCTAGTTCGGTGTCTATTGGGCTTTATCCCCAATACCTACACGAGGAAAATCCATTGCGCTAAGCATATTGCTTAGTGGTGCAATAATGAAATGAAAATAAACTAAATAAATAAAAGTAAATATTTCATGTATGTAGTGTCATAAAAGAAATGCATTTTCATTAATTATGAGTCATTGCACATTTTTGTTGATCTTTAGGAGCAATTTAGTTCATTGGGATCTTTTCCATTCATTTGTTTAGCATCCAATCTTCTTAATTCTTTCTAGTTCCAAGTAACCTATAACAGACTGTTAAGACTAGATATGCGGGAGTATACTAGTTAGATACCCTATGTTCCTATCAGGTATACATCTATTAGGCATAAAGCCAGCGGGTAGGCCTAAAGCTAGTAAAACTGTCAGGCATAGTTGCCAATATGTCAGGCATAAAGCCAGATGTCACACCCTACCCCTCTGTAAGGCATAACATGATCCCGTAGTATACCTAATGAATTACCAACTCCGTCTACTGATAATCCATTAAATACACTACAAGGGATTTTAAAAACTTTTCTTACTTCTTTTACAGTGGTGAGCACTATTTACAGTTGTGAAAGACTTTGGTGAACTGAAGTGAAACAACTAACTCATTTGATTTATTTGGAATATCTGTAAAAATTTTGGCAAGGTGCCATTTGTATTTTGGACAAAACAGTTCTTCAGAAAACCTTTAAAAAGCACTTCAATATATTTTCAAATCTCAACTCCAACATTTTTATCAACACAACACATTTCTCAAGTCAAATCCACAGTGATTTTCAAAGACTAAGATACAAAGATATAACACAATTTTTACAAGCCAAATAACTCATATTTATTTTACAACTTTACTGTACAACTTAAATTTACAACAAAACCAAGAACAAAATATACATACAGTGAATATACATTAAATGCCACATGTGGTATACTCACTATACCCAAAATCTCTCATTGGCGATACTAGCTCTCTACTGACAATAAAAGCTATCAGAGACAATGTCTCGATGGTGCACAACATTAACCAAATACAAATTTTAAATCACAATTCATAAATCATATCAATAGTGGATACTTAAAACCATAGTTAAATTCAAGACAATAAATGTCAACAAGAATTTAAACTCCATTTGTTAATATCACAATAATTTTCAATAAGTCAGATCATGGTTGAATTCAATATATGTCAATAAGAGTTTAAATCAATTTCACAATCTCACAATACATAATAACACAATTCGATCAAATAACTGAAGAATACAGTGTTGCCAATCTATAACACAATTTAGGCCATGACACAATTTTTCCATATATGCCGTGTTGTACACCACGACAAGACATGCTCACCCCAATAATCGAAATCAATGAGGGAGGAAGCTAGCTATATAATGAGAACTCATCCATACTCACCTCAGACTGGGAAGTCAAAGAGGGAGGAACATAATCATACTCACCCCAGACTAATAAGTCAAAGAGGGAGGAATAATCACACTCACCCCATTAATGGAGGAGGAACATATTATCAGTGTCATGCCAATTGTGAGTCAAAACAATTCCAAACAATTTATTCAAATGATCCGTAAGAATCCAATAAATTTCCAAAGTTATAATTTCATTCACAAAATGGCAACACCACTTCAATTTCTACAAAAACCATTTACAGTGCTTTTCAATCAATAAGTATCCATCAAATACCATTCAAACAATTTTTCACAGTTTCAAACCATTCACAATGTTTTTCAATCAATAAGTGTCCATCAAACACATTTCCACAATTTAAAACAATAATATACAAATAGTCAATTTTTATTTCAATTGAAAAATTCAAGAGAAATAGTTGTTGTGCACAAACCTCTGATATTTGTCTCCTGGTCTTGACTCGATATTTCTTTCCCTTTTCTTTGAGTCCTTGTTAGCGAGAAACACAATTTGAAGTGTTTCAGTGCTAAATTAAACTGTCTCTATCGATGGTGTTTGGTAAATAATGCACTGAACTCAATTATTCACTTAATCACCTAATATACCGACCCTCGATGCGTTTTAGGTAAATTAGGTTTTAGTGTCATTAATATGTCACAGTCGATAGGGTTTTAGGTTTGGTACGTTTTACCAAAGTCATTTCCTTGTTTAGTGCATTTTAATGCGACTTGCTGGATTTCGGGATACTGGTTTGACCTAACCGGACGATCTAGTTCCCTCGGTTTTCGGGCTTCGGTCAAAACTACAAACTTGTAGATCTATGTCTTATTGCACGCGGGGCAAAATTTTAGGTCAATCCGAGTTAAGTAGACCAAGTTATGGTCATTACACTATTGCTGGTCAAATGGTATCAATTTGGGTCAATTTTTGGTCAATTTGGTCAACTCTGGTTCGGCCAGTTTTTGGACCCGAACTTGTGCAAGCTTTTTGACTTGCTTATGGTCATTTCTGGGCTTTGGTATCTTCATAAGACTTGTAGGTATGGGTCTTAACTATTCATGGTTAAAATTTCAGGTCAATTGGACCTGTTTTGAGTGAGTTATGGCCTAAACACTCACTGCTGCCCAAATGGTCAGTTTTAGGTCTCAAGTGTACCTAATCCGAATTGGTCATTTTTCACATCACCTTGCAAGCAGAATTTTGGTATGTTCTCTCAATGAAAGTTGGCACATTTTGTGCCTAGTTTCACCTCCAATTGGTCTCATACCAATTGAGGTTACACATTTAAAGTTATAGGTCTATTTGCACACTGTCCTCTATGTGTCTTTCAAACCCCAATTCAAACACACATTTAACTTGCTCTACCTTAAATCCCCATACCCAATTCTGATGTTATACCATTCCATATTCATTTATCACTTCTTACTATGGTCAATTTGGACAGAATACAAACATTCTCAATACATCAATTACAACCCTAAACCACAAAGTCCAAATTTAGCAATATATGTACATAATTACACCTAATCATTACATATAATTTCCACTACTAATTTACATACACATTCATCAATTCTTCTATGTCAACATTCTGCCAATACTTCCATCAATACATACAATTATTCAAGGGTCCCCAAGCTGCGAAAACCTTCTTCAACATCAAAGTGCCCTACAATTTACCAATTCCCATCCAAGTGCATAAATCACCATATATATGTGAAATAATCCTCTAGGATATTAAATCACCATGATCAACATTATTTCTCATCAATTATATGCATAAATATCTCATCAAAAACGTGACTCCATGGCTGTCCAAAATGAAAACAACAATAACTCTTCAAACTCAAAATTTTCCTTCACAAAACCAACACCCATAACATGCACACAAAACTTAACAAAGCTATCTTCAAAATTATGGACTTACCTTATGCTTGGAGCTTGTTAAACCTTGCTTAAACTTCTCAAATTTAGTATCAAACTCTTCCTTGTGATGAGTAGACAAAGTTTCATGAAGGAACCCAAGTGAATGGAGTTGAAATGGAGGGATGGATCAAGCTTGCATGAAAATGTCCATGGAGTTTCCTCTCCCTTCATTCACGGCAACTTTGGTACAATGGAGAAGATGAAGTTTCTGCCTTGGATAATGGATGTACACCTGCCCCACTATGTCTTTAGTTTATTCCTTTAGTGGCCCACTCACATTATTTAACCATATTATAAGTTTAATGTGTTATTTACACCATTTCCACTCCATTTTTGGCTATTTATTTTAGGTACCACTAAACAAATTTTTCATTTCATTTTCTAAGTGTAATATTATTTATTTTTAATGGAAATTTAGGTCAAAAGACAATTCGGGATGTCAAATGACCATAATGGTGGCATTCCCAATTTTTCATTTTGTCTGTTTTTCGATTTCTCACTTTTCTTTGTACTAATTATTTAATTTTTCTTTGATCTTTCTAATGATATTTATTCTTCAATAAGGGTCTATTTAAGTCTTAAAAATGTTTTCCAGGGTTCCCCGCAGTCCAGGGCTAGTCAACGGTCCACACCGTGACTTCCCGGTGCGGTCACCCATCGCTAGGTTTCCCGGCTCACTTATTCGGTTACATTTCTTTGCTATGATTTTTCCTTTGTTTTTCTTGTATTTTCTTTTTTTTTTTTTCATTATTTATGTCTCCTCTCTCATAACAAGGTGTGGTTCTAGGCATCCTAGTCACCGAACTTAGGGGTGTTACACCAGAAGAAAAATTATATCAAACATACAATGTCTATCAATGGTCATCTATGAAGTAGGTTTGAAAGCCATGGGCAATACTGCATCTGCGGTCCCTAATTGGCATGCCAATCCGTCCAACCCATACACTGATGCCTAGGTATACATGGGTAATTTAGTATCATTATGTATTCATAAATCTCATTATTTCAACACGTGTTATTCATGCTTCATAGCATTTTCATTCCATTCATAATGGGAACGTAAGTTCCAATCACATTTTCTTACATTTTATGTGTGCATTAAACCATTTGTATTAAGCATCAATCACAATTCAAATCATTTTGTGAAGGTTTAATGAATTCCAGAATTGATGCTTTAACTTTCCTTAGCAATTTGGCCAAGATGTAGAATCAGTTTGGCCTCACAATCTTCATAAAAGTTGTTCCTCTATGTTTTAACTTTAATTCCCTTTTAAATCATTTAATTTGAAGTTTTGGAGCTCTAGTTATGGCCAAATTACTAAGTACTATTCCAGGGTACTAAATCCTGCTCTTTCCTTGTTTTCTAGAATTTTACCAAAATTTTCAACTAATATCTGAGCACCTTAGACTCAGAATTGGCTCTAGGTCCCTAAAACAAAGTTTTAGACTTTTGTCTTAGGTTTCCGAATCTTTTTGAATCACTAAAATTAGAGTTTTTTAGAAAAAGTTATGGCCTGATAACCATTCAGAGGTCATAAGGCAAAATGCTTCAAGTGCAAGAATTACAGATTTGGCATTCCTGATTTACCCTAACAATTCCCCAATTTTACTGTAAGAACTGGGTTTTGGTCCAAAGAGAAAAGTTTTAGTTCTATGTCTTTTGAGTATTTTGGCTTTGGAATTACTACATTTTTAATTTTGTAACTTAAGTTATAGTATTTTTTTCAAAACTAATCAGATGACCAATTACTCACATTTTCCAAGTTCAATCCAAAATTCAAGGCAGGTTTCTGGACCAAATTTGTCTAGCAATTTCATTGAATTAGGTTCATAATTTGGCTTCATGGTCTCCAGGTGAAATGTTCTCCTATGTCTCAGAATTCCATAGGTTCAAGAATCAAGCAAATTGGAGTTTTCTAGAGTGAGTTATGCTTAATTTACTAAATATTGTTTATATGGTCATTTTGCCCAGGTCTAGAATTAACATTCTGGATTCAAGGCTTAATTAGGGTAACTTATGGTCATTTTCTGGGCAGGCTCTCTTGATGAAAATTATAGTATTATGTCTTAAGTTTCATCTCCAATTGCTTTCACACTAATTGGAGTTATGTAGCTCAACTTATAGGCATGCAAGCTTGCTGGACTCATGTTGTCCAGATTCACAGCCTAATGCACATTGTCAATCACATTTATTCTTTCACCAACCTACCATCATTCCTCATTCAATACACATCCATTGGTCATTGTAAGACCTTATACACATTAATTATACTTCATAGCACAAAAACCCTAATTCTCCCAAAACCCTAACTTCATATCTTCCACATCTAAGCAAGTTCCAATCATGCAAAGCATCTATACACTTCAATCTATACTAGTAGGCATATTTAATTCCATCAAAACATCACAACCCTCATACTCCTATAGCTGGCTGAATTTCATACCCTACCATTCATGCATATTTTTCTTCAATTCTCATACAATTTTCTCATAATTATACTTAAATTCAAGGATTATACATGAATTTGAGATGGGAGTGCATAGACCTCACTTAACCAAATTTTCTAGCTTGCCAAAACTTCAATTTCTTTGGTTCCTTTTGCTACCAATTTTTAAATTGAGGTCAAATAGCAAATTTTTATTTTAGGGGCTATAAAAAATATGGTAGAAATATAAGGAAAATAGAGCTTGAAATGAAGAACAATGATGAAAGATGGTGGGAGGGAGGTTCGGCCAACAATAGAAGGGAAGAAGAAGATGAGTTTTGTTGATAAGAATGAATTAATTCCTTTTGTCTTATATATATTTGTCTCATTTTAAATAATTTTAATTTTAATTTTAATTATAATTAATATGGTCATAAAACTCACTTAATTCCTTATGTATCCCTCTTAAATTTTCCATACAACTTTCATATTTTTAATTTATTTTCAATATTTTAATCTCACACATTTTAATTGACATTTAGGTCAAAAGTCAACTCTGGGAATGAATTGACCAAAATGCCTTTCATCAGGTTATAGTCTATCTTTTTTGGTAATACCGATTAAGTCTATAACCCAATAGTCACTTCGATTTTTATTCTGCTTATTTCAATTTATTTTCATTTCATTTTTAGTCCTCAAAATGGCTTTGAATAGTACTATTCACTGAATGAAAATGGTATTATTCAGAGCTCAGAAGTTCTAGACATTACAAGCCATCCTTGACTGTGAATCAAAATTTATAACACTTGTACTAGATTATTTCATTACTCATATTCTTCACATCTTAAGAATAGAACATCTAACAAGCTGTTAAAGGATATTTTTAATTAAATTTAAAAAATTTAAATTAAAAGAAAAGATATATGCCATTAAAAAGGAGTTAATATTTATCAGATATAAATTGTTAATTATGCTCTAGGGCATACTACTAACATTTTCTCAATCTCTAAACCTTGGCAAATTCTTACTTGTGTACTTACCTAATTGTACAATTAAGGAGGTTCATCATTATGGTATTATTAAATTACATGCAAATATAATACTCAATAATATCTTACACATTCCTTCATTTCATTATAAACTACATTAGTGAGTAAGTTAGTTTCTACCACCAACATTTCAGTCTATTTTAATCCTGACTTTTGTCTTGCAGGACCGATTGACTAAAGAAATGATCATAGTTAGGAAAGTGGATGGAGGATTATACAGGACGAACCCAACTTATTTCAGAACCACTTTATACAGTCTCAATCATACGTGTACTAATTGATACACTTGTATTATATAGGTATTTTAAGGTACATTATACTGCATTTTATGAGCATTTTGTTAGTTAATTGCATAATTTCTTGTTATTTTCATTGCATTTTAGGATTTTGAATTACTCTAGCTTTCTTAATTTCTGTGTTTTATCAGGTGATTTCATGCAATCCCAAGGTCTAGAGCATAATTAGACAAATTGGGAAGTAAAAAAGGACAAGTCTTGCACTGAGGAGAAAAGCATAGGCCATGCACTGGGTACACTACCCCATGTAACAGACTGCCAAGAGTATGCCAAGGGAGAGCATTTACACAGGCTGTGCAAAGGGACCCATGCAATGGTTCCTAGCATATGTAACCTCCCACCACCCCAATTTATGAAAGGTTCAAAAGCTCTAGAGAGTTACACAGTCTGCCTCATGTAATGATACACGAGCCAGTAAATTACCCCAGCTCAGACTCTAATTCGACTCCAACTTTGGTATGCTCAACTCGGAAAGACTTCTGAGGCCTCTAAGATTTTGATTTGAGGGTTTTTATGCTAGATATAAATAAAAGAAGTCAAGAACAAGCAAGGGATCACATCTTCCACATTCTACCTTAGATTTTCCACAATTTGGAGAGATTTGCACCAAGATTCTTCGGAGACATTTACAATCGAAGTTTTAAAAGTCCAAAGCTACAAAATCTTCAATCTGGGTTTCTTTGTTCCATTTCTTCTATTGTTAGTTTATTTTTATGTTGATTATTAAACTCACCATGTGTAAGTAGTTTTCTTAATACTAAGATTAGGGATGTAGCACTTTCAATTTTGTTATAGATTCACATTGATTTTATTTAATAAAATTAGAGATTTATTCTTTGATTCAATTTCTTGTGATCTTAATGCATGAGCTCCACTTAGTTATGATTTAGATATTAATTGAAGGATTAAAAGGTGAAGATTAATATAGGAAAATCAAGATATTGAACTTAGGGTTTTTGACTTAGAGATAGGCTAAGATTTTACGTGGAGTTCATAATTAATCAAAGAGCTTAGAGGATCTTAATTGAAATTAATCACTATAAAAATAGAGTTCATGTTAATTAAGATACATCTTGAGTGCCTTAAGAAAGGACTTAAGATAGTTTAGGATTAATTTCCTTCAAAATAATGACTATCCAATTTATTGAATAAATGATATTAGATCTGTAATAGGTTAAAGTGTGAAATCATACTTCTAGATTTGATTTTATTAATTAATTACTTTAGTTAAATTGTTTAGCTTTCCTCTATTTTATTAGTTTAGAATAACTTAGTATAGATTTCCATCATTATAATTGGTAGTCTAGATAGTTATAATTGTTGTTTAGTTTAGTTCTCATCAAGTTCCTCATGGGAACGATCTTCACTCAGTACTATATTACTTGTTAATGATCTGTCCACTTGTGGGATTTTGCATAAGAAGTATTTGGAATCATTGCAGGGGAACTTTTGTTGATATTAGACGATAGGCAATTTAGCTAATTTAGACGTTTTGTTTTATTTAATTTTTATTAGTTTTTCTTTTCCTTATTTTTTATTTTAGACTTTCTGTTTAGCTTATGACCAAGACTAAACTTGAAGATATACTCAAATTGGATCCAGATATAGATAAAACTCTAAAAGCCATAAAGAGGGGGAAGAAGCAATTGGAAGTTGAAACTTCAACCGTGGTAGATAACAGGCTAAAATCCTCAAGCAACGATGAAGCCCCAACTATTCAAGGATTCCAACCGAGTATTAGCAGACCTGCAATAGATGTAAATAGCTTCGAACTTAAACTGCCATGGCTCCAGATGATTCAACAGTAACAATTTGGAGGGTCACCAATGGAAGATGCACATTATCACCTCTAATGTTTCCTTGCTCTATGCAACACATTCAAGATGAATGGTATTTCTAAGGATGCTATTAGACTCAAAGCATTCCCATTCTCTCTTAAAGACAAAACAAGAAAAAGGTTGTTATCTCAATCAGCAGAATCATTCACCAAGCGGGTAAATTCTCACAAACCTTTTTAGCAAGATACTTCTCACTTGCAAAGACTGCTAAATTGAGAACTGAGCTTAACACATTCAAGCAAAAGGAAAGTGAATTACTCTACTATGCATGGGAAAGTTAAAAAATCTTCAGAAGGAGTGCCCACATCATGGCATTCAAAACTGGCTCCTAATTCAAAACTTCTACAATGGTTTATTACCATCAATAAGGAGCATAGTAGATTTAGTAGTTGGTGGAGATTTGATGGAGAAGACAAACACAGAAGCTCTTGAACTTCTAAAGAGAGTTGCATATCACAATTATGAATGGTTAAATAAAAGAGGGGACACAAGGAGAACAACTAGAGTATTAGAACCAGATGCTCTTAGCATGATTAATGCTCAATTTGATCAACTTTCAAAGAGGATTGACAGAATGTAAGCTAATGCAATTAGAACCAACAATCATTCCTGTGAGCACTATGGAGAGGACATTTGAGTTCAAAATGCAGCAACTATAGTAAGCCATCCATAGAATAGATGAACTATGTGAACAATAGTGGAAACTTCAATAAAAGGCAGTCAACAATCCTTATTCTAACACCTACAACTCTTGATGGAAGAACCACTCAAATTTCTCATGGTTAAACTCACAGAACTAATAAAAATAGCCAATCAATAGATAGCAAAGTTACAAGCTAGCACTACCAGGTTTTTAAAACAAAGGTCAAAACATGACTCAACCACCACCACCTCCTCAACCTCAATAGCCTAAACCAAAGTTAACTGTGGAATCCATGGTGGAGAGTGATCATAGATGCGAAGGCCTTTCTTATCAACTATCGGAGTGATCATAGATGTCAAAAATAGGTAGTTCATCTCAAAGTGAGAGAAGAGAAAGTGGAGTTCAACTTGTTTCATGCCATGAAACAAAAGCAAGACATGGACAAGTGTCCAAGGATTAATATAATTGATAAGCTAGTTGAAGAGAAATTCAACAAGAAATAACCAAAAGATCCTTTAGAAGCTTGTATTATGCATAGCGGTACTATAAAAGATGAAAATAAGGAAATTACAATAATTGCATAATCACTAGAAGCTAGCCCACCACTACCATTAGCTCAAGAACTTCAATTAGAGGAGTTGAAGCAAACTCTAACCATGTCAATATCTAATGACAAGGCAACATAATAGGTAGAACTCAAAACCCTTTCTTCCACTCTCAGGTATGTATTTCTTGGCTCAAACTCTACTTTTTCTATAATAATTAGTGCTAGTCTAACCGAGCAAGAAGAAGAAAAACTGTTAAGGGATTAAGAACCCATGAGAAGAGCATTGGGTATAAAATAAAGGACCTAAAAGGAATTAGCCCTTCCATTTGTATGCATAGGATACCTATAAAGAGAATATTAAATCCACTATAGATCATCAAAGGAGACTTGGAAGTAAAGAGAGAAATCTTACAACTATTAGATGCAGGAGTAATCTACCCTATTTCTGATAGTAAATGGATTAGTCCAAATCATGTAGTCAATAAAAAGGGTGGGGTGACTATAATAAAAAATGATAATAATGAGCTAATCCCTACTAGAATTGTCACCGATTGGCAAATGTACATTGACTATAGGAAATTGAATAGTACCACCTGAAAAGACCATTTCCCTCTTTCGTTCATTAATCAGATGCTTGAGAGACTAACCAGGCATTCAAATTTTTGTTACCTAGATAGGTACTCAAGATTTTTTCAAATTATAATTCACCCAGAAGACCAAGAAAAGACCACTTTTACCTACCCTTATGGAACTTTTGCATATAAAAGAATGCCTTTTGGTATATATAATGCTCCCGCTACTTTTCAAAGATGCATGATGGATATTTTCTCTGACTTTATTGAAAATATAATTGAGCTATTTATGGATGATCTCTTTGTCTATGGCACCACTTTTGATGATTATTTGACTAATCTTTCCAAAGTGTTACAAAGATGTGAGGAATCAAACTTAGTATTTAATTGAGAGAAATGTCACTTCATGGTTAGAGAAGGCATAGTTTTTGGTCATCTAGTCTCAGAAAGAGGCATAGAGGTAAACGAGTGATGAAGACAAATTATATAGACATTTAGGGTTAATATTCATTGCATTTTGTTAGCATTTAGTCTCTTTTTATGTTTATTTTAATGTGTTTTTAGTAATATTTTCGAAAGCTTGTTAATCTAATCCAATTCTTTGATTTTTATATTTTATCAGGTATTTTTATATAGTTTTTAAGCCAAGGACGAGTTTGAAAGAGATCCGGAGGTCAAAAAGTGAAGAATGGAAGGCTAAAAGAATTATACGAGCTGTGTAACCTACCCCGCATAACCTCTTAAACCCTGTGCAACCTTCTGGACAAAAGAAGACTAAAAATTCAAGCTACAAAAAATTACATGAGGTACCCCATTTAATATTACATAGCCCATGTACTGTCCCTAGACAGCAATTCAAACTTGACTTTTCTTCCTTCTAACTCGACTCAGATGGACTTTTAATCTTTAAGACTCTGAAACAAGGGTTTTTATACCAGATATAAATATAATAAGGATTTGAGGGAGAGGAACCTTTTACATAAAAGAGAATGAATTTACATTTAAGATTGCACAATAACTTCAAGAAAGGCGAAGCAGAAACAAGATCTGCAAGATTGCTGGAAGGGGTTTTCAGCTAAAGTTAAAAGTCCAAGGCCGCAATTCTCCATATGGGTTCTTTAATTTTATTTCTTCTCATTTCTTTTCTTTATTTTATACACTTGATTGTAAAGCTCACCATGTGTGAGTAGTTTTTTAATTCTAGGGTTAGGAATGTAGCACTCTCAATATTTAATATATTGGGTATTTTGTTCTTTAATTTAATTTCTTATGATCTTAATATATGCTATGTGTCGATACACACTTAGTATTAATTTTAGATATTAATTGAATGACTACAAGGTAAATATTAATATTGGAAAATCAAGATTTTGAACTTAGGGTTCTTGATCAAAAGATAAGCTGAAATTTTATGCGGATCTAATAATTAATCAAAGAACATAATGGGTTTTAATTAATTTAATCACTACAAAAGTAGAGTTTGGGTTAATTGAAATACAAGTTGAATGCCTTGAGAGAGGACTTAAGATAACTCAGGATTAATTTCCTTCAAAATAATAATCTCCCACTTATTGAATGAATCAGATTGAATCTACAATTGATTGAAGTATGAACCCCTAACTCTGAAATGTTCTCATCCATTCGTATTTTATTTTAGTTAATTATTTTAGATTTTATTTCTTTTAATTTAGATTTAATTACTATTTCTCTACAACTTGATTTTTTAGATAATTAAAATCACTATAGTTTGGTACTTAACACAGCCCTTGTGGTAACAATATTATACTCATTATTTTATTACTTGTTAATGATATGTGCACTTGCAGGACTTTGCACAATAACAAGGCAAAGATTGAAATCATAGAAAAGATGCTACCTCCAATAATAGTCAAAGGGGTGCGAAGCTTTTTGGGACATGCAAGATTTTACTGTAGATTCATCTAAGACTTTTCTAAAATAGCTAAGCCATTAATAAACTTATTAAATTAAGATGTACCCTTTGATTTTGATGAAAGTTGCCTTGCATCTTTTTGCAGGATAAAGAAAGCATTAACTTCTACACCAATAATGCAACCTCCAGACTGGGAGCTATAATTTGAGATCATGTGAGATGCAAGTGACTATGCAGTGGGAATAGTTCTTGAGCAAAGAAAAGATAAGAAAGTCCATGCTTTCTCCTATGCCGTCAAGATGCTTGACGAAGCACAAATCAACTACGCAAGTACAAAAAAAGTGTTTCTAGCTATTATATTTGTAATTACAAATTTAGATTCTACCTAGTTGGATCAAAAGTCATTGTATATGTAGACCAGGTAGCTCTTTGATATCTCTTGAACAAGAAAGAGGTAAAGCCAAGGCTACTATGGTGGATGCTTCTCCTACATAAATTTAACTTGGAAATTAATGACAACAAGGGAGTCAAGAATGTAGTAGCTGATCATCTCTCTAGGCTAAACCAAGAAGAAAGAAGGGACAAAACTGAAGATACACCAATAGATGACTCCCTTCCAGATAAGCACCTTTTATCCATAACTCAACCCCCATGGTATGTAGACATAATCAATTATCCTGTATGGAGAGTGCTACCACCAAATATGTCCTACCAATAGAGAAAGAAGTTTTTATTTAACATGGAGTACTACACTTGGGAAGAGCCTCTATTATTTTATAAGAGATGTAATAATGGCCTCATCGAAAGATGCATTCCAAAGAAGGAAGTTGAAAGCATACTCTAACACTATCATTCATCACCTTGTGGAGGACATTTCTGCACAATAAAAATGACAGCTAAGATAATATAAGTAGGCTTTTATTGGCCATCCTTGTTTAAAGATATAGGAAACTTTATGCTTACATGCAATCAATGTTAAAAGACTAGAAATAGATCAAGAAGGAACGAGATGCCCCTTTATGAAATACTTAAAGTAGAGCTTTTTGATGTATGGGGGATAAACTTCATGGGTCTATTCCCATCTTCACTTGGGAACAAGTTTATCCTAGTTAGTGTGGATTATATATCCAAATAGGTGGAAGCAATAGCCTCACTAACCAATGATGCTAGAGTGGTCATCAAATTCTTGAAAAAGTTCATCTTTACTAGGTATGGGACACCAAGAGCCCTAATCAGTGATGGGGAAAGTCACTTTTGCAATAGCCAATTTGAAGCACTGCTCAAGAAATATGAAGTGACTCACAAAATTGCAAAACCATATCACCCATAAAAAAGCAGGCAAATGGAGATTTTAAATAGGGAACTAAAGAGAATATTTGAGAAAATAGTGATATTAGTTCTTGAAACTTGATAATGCATTGTGGGCCTACTGTACAGCCTTCAAAATACCTATTGGAACTACCCCTTCTGCTTAGTCTTTGGGAAATCATGCCACCTTCCTATTGAACTTGAACACAAAGCTTATTAGAAAATAAAAACACTAAATTTTAACTTGAAAAGTGTTGAAGAAAAGAGGCTTCTACAACTCAATGAATTGAAAGAAATTAGGCAAAATGCCTATAAAAATGCATGGATTTATAAAAAAAGGACAAAGAACTGGCATGACAAGCACATCACAAAAAGAGAGATCAAAGAAGGAGACTTTGTCTTGCTATTCAACTCTAGATTGAAGTTATTCCATGGAAAGTTAAGATCTAGATGGTCCAAAACTTTCAAAGTCCTACAGGTTTTCCCTCATGGAGCAATAGAGGTATAGAGTGAGACATCAGGAGCATTCAAAGTCAATGGCCAATGCGTAAAGCCATACTTCTCTATAGAACTATTGAGAAAGGAGCTACACTCTCCTTTGCTGATCGAACTAACCCTTAATGAACCAAGAGTACTATTAAGCTAAAGACTATAAATAATTGCTTTTTAAGAGGCCCAAGTTTTAAAGTTTTAATTCTTTTCTTATTTTACAATTCTTATCTTTTACTGCACACCCCTAACCAAACTCTAACGTTGAACTATTTCAGGTGAAGAGAAGAGAACGCACTTCTCTCTCTCCTAAAATTCTCTCAAATCCCTTTCCCTCGCAAAACCCTCTTCCAAACCCAAACTTTAAGAAATCAATTTTCGCTCCAATGGCTTCAGTGCAAAGAGCAACCCATCGACCCTCATCCTCCCGTGCTAGAGATGATTCTTCCTCCCCTCCATTACACCCAAGAACTTGATAAATCCATAAGGAGGAGTGAGAACAACCACCACAACAACCCCTAGAACCACCACCAAGAGTACCACTATGCTAGGACTTTGAATTGGCTTGACCATTCAAAGATGCCAACCACAAGGCCCTCTCCCTCCAACTCTCAACTTACCCTAACAAAGTATCTTGATAGTAATCTTTTGGAACAATTGAGGTTAAAGGCACAAGTGGATGCATATTTGCACAATATACAATGGGAGTGCTTTGCTACTCTTCAGTTCCCCACATATAGGGACCTTACATTAGAGTATTTTGGGAGTTTCCAAGCAAACCTATGGGCCAAAGACAGAGTTTATAAGGGACCAATTCAATTCTAACTTTTAGGAGTTGATCAAGCATTGAATATAGATGAGTTCAATGTCATCTTTGATTTTGATAGTGATGGCCTCCAAGAAATTCCTGTTAACAGGGAAGTGTACAATAACATTACGTTTTGGCGAACCATAGCACCTAATGCACTAAAGCACCATGCCAACCACTCCAAATCTATAGGGCTCATAAGCACAGTAATATGATATCTTCATTGCCTCATAATGCACACTATCATAAGGTGAGGAGACAGTTTGGGCATGGTAAATGCCAATGAGTTATTCTTCCTATGGTGCATGGTACATGGGCATAGATGCAACACAAGGTATGTTCTTTGCCAGCACTTTAGGAGGATTTCATACTAGACCACAGGGCATATAGTGAATGGCAGACTCACTACTACCATAACTATGTATTTTGGCTTCATACTTGCACATGTATGATTACATCCTATCACAAGAATGACCAGGATAGATGCAACCATATGCATTTCCATGGGACTTTATAGGAGAGTAGGAGATTCGTGCCCCATTATTGATGAACATGGAAATGTGATACATAGAGCACAGCCTCAGGAGCGAAGAAAGTCATAAAGAACCCAACTACAGGCTATAGAGGAGTAGCAGCCTGAGGATCAGTAGTAGCATGAGTAACTAAACCCAGCACTCCAGGCCTCACCAGCTTAAGTCTCACCTTTCACACCACCTCCCACTAATCCTGTCCTTGCATACTTATAGAGGATGGAGCATACCTTCACCCAGTGCTTTCGAGACTTAGAGGATAACCTGCAAGAAGCACACAACAAGCTTGATGTGCTCCTAGAGAAACAGGAAAAGAATAGACCCTCCTCACCTTTAGAGACATTTTAGACTAGGGTGACTAGATTAGGACACATTTTGGATTTTGTACAAATATAGGCCTAGCACAAGTCTATTTTATTAAACATTACTACATTTCCTCGGATATATATATGCTTTGCTTATTCTATCTATTATGCCTTACCAATTTTATATAGCTTGCATAATATTTTATATTGCCATTAAGGACAATGTCAAGTGTGAGTTTGGGGGTGTGTGTGCAATTTCTTGCAATTTTTTGCATTTTAGTTGATTTTGGCATTTGCATTTGCATTAGCTTTTCATGCCTTTATTATACCTGTGTAAAAGAAATTCCAAAAATTTTTCAAAAAGTTTTCAAACTTTCTTTAGAAATATGACTAAAACTTTAATTATTAAATAATTATTTTCTCATAGGTTAGTGGATTGAATGTATCGAATAGGCTAAAGGTTTTAATGACTTGTTTGTGAAAAATTTATCTTCTAAATGGAGTAAGACTAATTAAACTAATTCATAATTATTAGTTTATCACATTGAATTTGCAAAGCTAGGAGAAAATTCTTGGAATATGAACATGCTTAGGTATGCCTCACCAACCCTAGAACATATTTTTTAAATCTATCAAGGTGAAATCCTAGTATGCATTTGAGAAAGAAATGATTTACACATTTTTTGTTATTAACCTCATTAAAAGCCTTAGCCACCCTTAATCTAAATTATCCTTGCAGCAAATTTGAGCCTGTATTTTACCCTTATATATTCTTTGCTAATCTGCAATACTAACCTAACCATTAGCCCAAACACCTATCCTAACCCTATGAGAAGAGTCAAAATGCAAAGTAAAAAGCACATTAGGTATGAAGAAAAAAAAGTAAAGGAGTGAATGTAGATTTGGCACAAGCATGCTATAAAAAAAATGAGAGAGAGAAGAGAAAAAAAAATGCACTTCTAAGCTAGTAAAAAGAATGAGTTTGGGGGTAGGCATCGAAATGGGACAAAAGGCATAAACAAGAGTCAGTTCAAATGCAAAAGTTCCTATTAAAATACCAAAAGGAAGCATACTTGGCATTAAGCTTCAAAATTATAAAAGGCTCCTATTCTCCATGTGTAAAGAAGAAAGTTAAAATTTAGTGTGCATTGATCTTTTGCATATGTTTCTTCTCATATTTTGTATTCCTTAAGTTCTTTCTTATTGGTAGCCACATTTATCATCTTCTAACCCCATTACAACCTTATAAACGACCTTTTGATCTTTTGAAAAGTGTATGCCACATTAGTAGAGATAGAAAATTGAGATATACCCATGGGGTTGGGGATATACTCCTTCATCTTATATACAATCATTCATGATAGAGGCATTTGAAATTAGTGATTATTTCTTGAATCTATCTTAGTGAGACAATTTCTTTGTGACTTATTAATAGTCTTATAATTGGAATGATTGGTAGACACTTCATGAGGAGATGGATTTTCTAACAAGCACTTATTAATTCTTTTATGCCTTAAAGGAAGGGAATTGGAATGTGGTTTTTAAGAGTTCAATTGCATGTAAAATTGAGTTTTTGGTTGTAATTCTACAAAAACAAACAACCTAAATGTGTTTTTAAACTTTAATTTATATGAGGATAAGCAAATGTTTGAGATTGAGGGTATTTTATATACTTGCATTTTATAGGTATTTTAAGGTACATTTTATTGCATTTTTCATGAGTATTTTTTTAGTTAAATGTATAATTTCTTGTTAGTTTCATTGCATTTTAGGATTTTGATTTATTCTGGCTTAATTTCTTGATTCTGTGTTTTATCAGGTGATTTCATGCAGTCCCAAGGTCTAGAGCACAATTGGACAAGTTGAGAAGTCAAAAAGGACAAGTCATGCACTAAGGAGAAAAGCACAGGCCATGCACTAGGTACATCTGTCTCATATAACAGACTGCCAAAAGTATGCTAAGGAAGAGCATTTACATGGGCTGTGCAAAGGGACCCGTGCAATGATCCTTGGCCCATGTAATCTTCTACCACCCCAATTTGTGAAAGCTTCAAAAGCTCTAAAGAGTTACATGGCCTTCCCCATGTAATGATACACAAGCTATGTAAATTACCCTAGCTTAGACTCCAATTTGACTCCAACTCTATTTCACTCAATTCAAAAAGACTTCTAAGGCCTCTAGAATTCTGAATTAAGGGTTTTTATGCCATATATAAATACAAGAAGTTAGGAACAAGCGAGGCATCACATCTTTTACATTCTACCTTAGATTTTCCACAATTTGGAGAGATTTGCACTAAGATTCTTAGGAGAGATTTACAGTTGACGTTCCAAAAGTCTAAAGCTGTAGATCTTCTAGCTACATTTCTTTGTTCCATTTTTTTACATGTTTTGTCATTTTTATTTTATTTTTATGTTGATTGTTATACTCACCATGAGTTAGTAGTTTCCTCAATTCTAGGATTAGAGATGCAGCACTTTCAATTCTATTATAGATTCATATTGATTTTATTTAATAAATTTGGAGACTTATTCTTTGATTCAATTTCTTGTGATCTTAATGCATGCTATGTGTAAAGCTATACTTAGTTATGATTTTAGATATTAATTAAAGGACTAAAAGGTGAAGATTAATATTAGAAAATCAATATATTGAACTCAGGATTTTTGACCTAAAGATAGGCTGAGATTCTATATAGAGTTCATAATTAATTAAAGAGCTTAGATGGTTTTAATTGATATTAATTGCAAGGTTCAGGTTAATTAAGATACATCTGAAGTGTCTTGAGAGATGACTTAAGATAGTTTAGGATTAATTTACTTGAAAGTAACAACTATCCAATTTATTAAATAAATGATATTAGACCTGTAATAGGTTAAAGTGTGAACCCTTAATTTTGGAATTACTTTTATTAAATGATTACTTTAGTTAAATTGTTTAGCTTTCCTCTATTTCATTAGCTTAGAATAGCTTAGTATAGATTTCCATCATTATTATTGGTAGTTTAAATAGTTATAATTGCTATCAAATTTAGTACTCACAAAGTTTCTCGTGGGAACGATACTCACTCACTACTATATTACTTGTTAACAATCCGTGCACTTGCATGATGTTGCACAACACTAATGGGACCTATTATACCTATTATACTTTTGATAAAGAGTTAAATAGAGGGAAATATTCTTGTTTTCTTATATGGCATTATCGATGGGGTCATGTTTCATATGAAGTCCTTAAGCACATATCACAAGTAGATCATAAGCACATTATTCCTATTTCTGATGTTTGTCATATTTCAAAACAGCAAAGTCTTCCATTCCTTATCAACATTACCCATTCTTCATTTCCTTTTCAACTTTTACATGACCTTTAGGGGCCATTTCAAGTTCATTCTATAATGGGGGCAAACTACATGTTAACCATCGTAGATGATTATTCTCAAACTACTTAGACATATCTTCTTCATGATAAAACCCAAACTCACCGTACTTCAAATGTGTTTTTTAATTTTGTCCATACCACATACAACACCACCATAAGGAGTCATAATGGTGCTAAATTCCTAAATTTCATTTATCAATAGTTATTCTAGTCCAGAGGGATAACTTACAAGAAATCTTGTCCATACTTACCCGAGCAAAATGGGATGGTGGAGCGTAAACACAAATATCTCCTACACATTGCTTGAGCTCTAATGTATTTGTTTCAATTGTTGAAAATGTTTTGGGGGAGTCCTTACTAATAGCAACACATTTCCACATCACAAAGTTCCATATGGCAGTGACATTAACCCACCTCTACCTATTATTGTTCTTGATAACACTCGTACCAATGTTTTGACTACATCACCTTATGACAAATTAACTTCACAACCCTCAACCACACAAATTTCCTTGCCACTTATGCATTCAGAAACTCAATGAATGTGATAACCTCTGATTGGTTTTAGGTTTAATTGACCCAATCACATTGTGCCAAGTGTCAAACCTATATTTAATCTTAATTTTAATCATCTTACATGATTAAAAGACATTTGGCAAGCTTATGTGCAATGCCGTGTGTCACCATCTCAAGGTGCCACATGTCACCCTGTGAAATGACCAAAATGCCCCTGTGTCTTAATTTTAAGTTCTCAACCCAAAATAATTATTTCTCTTCTTCTAATCTATTTATATCAAATATAAATTAATTAATTAATCTTTATTAATTAATTTGTCATTAATTAAATTTATATTTAAACACTTTAAATATAAATTTAACTTATATTATACATCCAATAATCTAGATTTGGCTTCAAGTCATGCTATGGACTTTACAATTAAATTGTAAACCAAAGCTATTTAATTAATCAATTAAACTCTTTAATTAATTAATTAAATCATATTTAATTAGGTGATAACTTGTGTATGTGTGTGACTTACTAGGCTCATCACTAATTGGCAATGAGATATGATATCAACTCTTAATATCATCAGAACTCTTTCTTACCATAAATGATTTCTCTAAATCATTTTATGCACCTCATAGACTATGGTTAACACCTAGCATAGCATGCCATGGCCACCCAATTAGTAATAAGGTTTACCTTAAATGAACCTATAATCATATGTTACTATGCACTAGAATCTCTCCGTTACAAAATCCCAACTCAAGTTGGAGTCATGGTTTATGTCAAACTCCATTTGCTATGAATATTATATTCACTTTTAATTCCAGTTCTTGATTAAAAAGATTTTCTCATCAGAAACTCTTTTCTGATTAAATCTATCTGTCCTGGCTAGGAATTTGAAACATCAAGAACAATTAAATGAGCATAGGATTTTATCTCTATTTACTTAGAGGAGCAGATTCCATCTTGATCAACACCTACCTCTATATATAACTAGTATGAGCCAACATATGCCCATATACCCATACATAGTACAAGTATGAAAGCAGTATCAAACTCAAACCACCTATATACAAGATAACTGTGCTATCTCAGGTCTAAAGATTATATGCACTTATATGATTTATGACAAAACATTGACAGGAGTAAACTCCATGTGCTTGTCATAAGTGTTACTGGTTCGGCCTACTTATCATTTATAAGTGCCTATCATATTTGTTATATGGCATGAGACTCACCATTCCATCTTATTTATATCTCATATAAATAACTTGGGAACAAACATGAATACAATCTTTCTGGATAAGTCATGTCCTTATTATGAAGTATCCTCGATTGTGAACCTATTTATGATACTTTGTGCTAGAAATACTGTCACTCATATTCTTAATAACTTAAGAATAGAATTTCTAATAAAATGTCAATGGACCTTTTCTATTACACATAAATATATTATGTAAACAGAAAAGTGGAAATGCCTTTTACTAATAATAACATGTACAAGATACATATTAAATGATATGCTCTAGGGCATACTACTAACAATCTCCCACTAGCACTAGAGCCATTCATTACAATAACTTAGACCCATCTTCTCAAGATGTCAGTCAACTGTGCTTGTGACAAAGGCTTAGTGATTGGATCAGCTGGATTTTTAGCTGATGCTATTTTCTACATGGCTATATCGCCTTGCCCAACTATTTCTCTAACAATGTGGTAGCACCTTTCTATATGTTTGGATTTCTGGTGAGACCTGGGTTCCATAGCCTGTATGACCGCTCCATTGTTGTCACAGTGTAGTGGAACTGCTGACTCAATGGAAGGAACTACTATAAGTTCTATCACGAACTTCTTTATCCAAACAGCTTCCTTTTCAGCATCTGATGCAACAATATACTCAACCTCTATAGTGGAATCTACAGTCGTACTCTGTTTGGAACTCTTCCAACTGACTGCACCTCCATTACAAATGAACACATATCCAAAGGTAGACTTTCTATCATCGATATCTGATTGGAAATCAGAATCAGTATTATCATCCAATTGTAAGTCTCCACCTCCATAGATCAAGAATACATCCTTAGTTCTTCACAAGTACTTAAGGATATTCTTGACAGCTATCCAGTGTTCTAAACCTGGATTGGATTGACACCTGCTAGTCAAACTAACAGCATATGCGATATCCGGCCTAATACACAACATTGCATACATCAAACTTCCAATAGCCGAAGCATATGGAATCCTGGCCATTTTATCTCTTTCTTCAGGTGTCTTTGGAGATATCTCTTTAGAAAGATGGATACCATGTCTCACTGGTAACAATCCTCTCTTGGAATCAAGCATGTTAAACCTCTTTAACACCTTTTCCAAGTATAGAGTTTGGGATAAACCAATTATTCTTTTCGCTCTATCTCTATAGATGCGAATTCCAAGAATATAGGTTGCCTCCCCTAAGTCTTTCATGGAGAATGAATTTGACAACCATACCTTTACATTTATTAATATACCTGTGTCATTACCCATCAATAGTATATCATCCACATATAAGATAAGGAAAGTGATAGCACTGTCACTAACCTTCTTATATACACATGGCTCATCCTCATTTTTGATAAAACCAAAGGATTTAATAGCGTCATCAAAATGGATGTTCCAACTCCTCAAAGCTTGCTTCAACCTATAAATGGATTGCTTTAGCTTGCATACCTTGGAACCATCTTGGGATTCAAAACCCCTAGGTTGTTCCATGAAAATGTTTTCTTCAATGTATCCATTGAGAAAAGCTGTTTTGACATCCATCTGCCAAATCTCATAATCATAGTATGCAGCTATTGCTAATAGAATCCTAATTGATTTAAGCATGGAAACAGGTGAGAAAGTCTCCTCATAGTCGATTCCTTGCCTTTGGCGAAACCCTTTCGCTACTAGCCTTGCCTTATAGGTCTCTACCTTTCCATCAGAACCAATTTTCTTCTTGAAAACCCATTTGTTCCCTATTGGTACAATACCTTTAGGTGGGTCAACAAGATCCCAAACTTGATTCTTATACATGGAATCAATTTCATATTTCATAGCATCATTCCATTTTGAAGAGTCTATATCTGATATAGCTTCTTCATAGGTAAGTGGATCATCTCCATGATCTACTTCTTCATGAGTAGACAACTCTTGTTCTTCTTCATGAAGGAAACTATATCTCACTGGTGGGTGAGATACCCTAGTTTTTCTTCGAGGAACAGCTGTAGATGTTTCATCAACGGGTGTAGGTTGACTAGATAAATCTATATCCATCTGATCTGTTGGTTGATCAGAATTCTCTAATTCCAACTCTATTTGCCTTCCTTTGCCTCCTTCTTGAACAAATTGTTGTTTAAGAAATGTGGCATCTTTACTCACCACAACCTTTTGTGATGTAGGCAAATAAAAATAATATCCAAAACTATCTTTTCGATATCCAACAAATCGATCCTTTTCTGATCTGGTTTCCAGTTTATCAGTGTTCAGCTTTTTGATATAAGCTGGACAACCCCAAATCTTAACATGCTTAAGACTTGGTTTTCTTCCATGCCATATCTCATAAGGTGTGGAAGAAACTGATTTTGATGGAATCCTATTCGAAATATACAAAGCTGATTCTAATGCAAATCCCCAAAAGGAGATTGGCATATCAGTATAGCTCATCATACTACATACCATATCCAATAGGGTACGATTTTTCCTTTCAGATACACCATTTAGCTGTGGCGTTCCTGGAGGAGTTAGCTAGGAAACAATGCCATGCACTTTCAAGTATTCATCAAATTCAGTACTCAAATATTCACTTCCACGATCTGATTGAAGAGCTTTAATACTCTTTCCTGTTTGATTTTCTACTTCAGATTTAAATTCTTTGAACTTTTCAAAAGATTCATGTTTGTATTTCATCAAATACAAATACCCAAACCTTGATTTATCATCATTAAAGGTAATAAAGTAATGAAAACCGCCTCTAGCCATTTCTTTAAATAGACCACATATACATCACTATGTATTAGCTCCAAAATATTTTCAGCCCTTAGCCCTTGTCCAACAAAGGGTGATCTAGTCATTTTGTCCTGAAGGCAAGATTCACAAGTTGGAGTAGGCTTAGAGCCCAATAAGGATAGAATCCCCATTTTCTCCAATTTTGCAATCCTATCTTCTGCAACATGACATAACCTTAAGTGCCAAATATATTTTGAACTTGAGTTGGTTTTCACCATGGCATTGCATTCCTTTAGATTGCTATACTCTGGGTAGTTCCTTTTCCAATGCCCATCCTTCTGGCAGTGGAAACACTTTTCTTTGCCTCCATTAGCTTTAGTCTTCCCTTTCTATTTAGCTATTTTCTTAGAAGGACCAGGAATCTGAGGTTTCTTTTTCTTATTACCCTTCTTCTTGTTGGACTTTCCAATAAAAGAAGATGCAATCAAAGCTACCTCTTTTCCTTTATTGCCCGGCATATTCTTTTGGGTAATAACCAGCATGTTAAGTATCAAACTCAGATCTAAAGATTATGTGAAAGCAGTATCAAACTCAAACCACCTATGTATAAGATAACTGTGCTATCTCAGGTCTAAAGATTATATGCACTGATATGATATATGACAAAACATTGACAAGAGTAAACTCCATGTCCTTGTTATAAGTGTCACTAGTTTGGCCTACTTATCATTTATAAGTGCCTATCATGTTTGTTATATGGCATGAGACTCACCATTCCATCTTATTTATATCTCATATAAATAACTTGGGAACAAACATGAATACAATCTTTCTGGATAAGTCATGTTTTTATTATGAAGTATCCTCAATTGTGAACCTATTTAGGATACTTTGTGCTAGAAATACTGTCACTCATATTCTTAACAACTTAAGAATAGAATTTCTAATAAAATATCTATGGACCTTTTCTATTACACATAAATATATTATGTAAACGGAAAAGTAGAAATGTCTTTTATTAATAAAAACATAAACAAGATACATACTAAATGATATGCTCTAAGGCATACTACTAACATAACGTTGATTTGGTTTTTATAATTAATAAAGGTAATTCTTCCCTTTTTTATTTTTACTCCTAATTTCTTACAATTTATTGCTAATGTGTCCTTTGTTCCTAAGTCCACCTCATCTCACCATGCTAAAAATAAGTCGAATTGGATTTCCACTATGGATAAAAAGCTTATTACACTAGAAGCAAACAAGACCTAGGTACTTACTGAATTACCTCCCAATAAGAAAATTGCGTAAAGTACAATATGGATGAGATTATTGAAAGATATAAAGCTCGATTGGTAGCCAAGGGCTATAATCAACTTCTAGTATTGAATACACAGCTTCATTTTTTGCAGTGGCAAAAACAATCATAGTTCGTGTTTTTTTAGCTATGACTGCTGCTCATAATTGGCCCATCCACCATTTAAATATCAATAATGCTTATCTTCATTGATATATTGATGAGTAACTCTATATGAAAGCTCCAAAGGGATATACACATGCTAAACCAGGGCAAGTTTATCATTTGCTTAAATGCCTTTATGGGTTGAAGCAGGTAGGTCACCAATAGAATAAAGAGCTTAAGTCAAAATTGTTACAGTATGGCTTCATTCAATCCTCTAATGATAACTGCTTTTTAACTAAAGGTTCCTCTAAGTATATCCTTACTTTATCAGTTTATGTAGAAAATGTACTTATCTCAGGAGGCCATGAATGGATTTAATACATGTCAAACAATTTCTTCACAAAGCCTTCACCATCAAAGACATATGATATGCTTAGCAGTTTTGGGGTGTTGAGCTATCTCGCTCTCCTTCTAGCCTATTTTTAAACTAGGGAATGCATATGCTGGATATATTGAAAGGTGCTAACCTTTTATAAGCCAAAGATGCTGATTACCTTGAAACTTTATAATGAGACTAGTTCTTTACTGTCTGAACCTGAAAAGCATCGCTACCTAGTGGGTCGACTGCTCTATGTTAACCTTACACGTCCTAATGTTACATATGTTGTACAAAGGTTAAGTCAATTTCTTTAAGCCCTTAGGCAACCACACTAGAAAGATTTCTAGTTCTTGATTAAAAGATTTCCTCATCAGAAACTCGTTTCTTATTAAATCTATCTATCCTGGCCAGGAACTTGAAACATCAAGAATAATTACATGAACATAGGATTTTATCCCAAGATAACTCAAACCACCTATATACAAGATAACTGTGCTATCTCAAGTCTAAAAAATATATGCACTGATATGATTTATGACAATATATTGACAAGAGTAAACTCCATGTATTTGTCATAAATGTCACTGGTTCGGCCTACTTATCATGTATAAGTGCCTATCATGTTTGTTATATGGCATGAGACTCACCATTCCATCTTATTTACATCTCATATAAATAACTAGGGAATAAACATGATTACAATCTTTCTGGATAAGTCATGTCCTTATTGTGAAGTATCCTCGATTGTGAACCTATTTATAATACTTTATACTAGAAATACTGTCATTCATATTCTTAACAACTTAAAAATAGAATTTCTAACAAAATGTCAATGGACCTTTTCTATTACACATAAATATATTATATAAACGAAAAAGTGAAAATGCCTTTTAATAATAAAAGATGTACAAGATACATACTAAATAATATGCTCTAGGGCATATTACTAACAATCTCCCACTAGCACTAGAGCCATTCATTACAATATCTTAGACCCATCTTCTCAAGATGTCGGTCTAACTGAGCTTGAGACAAAGGCTTAGTGAATGAATCAGCTGGATTTTTAGCTGATGCTATTTTCTACATGGCTACATCACCTTGCCCAACAATTTCTCTAATAATGTGATAGTGCCTTTCTGTGTGTTTGGATTTTTAGTGAGATCGGGGTTCCTTATATCCAAACAGCTTCTTTTGTAGCATCTGATGTAGTAATATAATCGGCCTCTATAATGGAACCAGCAGTTGTACTCTGTTTGGAACTCTTCCAACTAACTACACTTCCTTTATAAATGAACACAAACCTAGAGGTAGACTTTCTATCATTGATATCTGATTAGAAATCAGAATCAGTATAACTATCCAATTGCAAGTAACCACCTTCATATATCAAGAATAAATCCTTAGTTCTTCTCAAGTACTTAAGGATATTCTTGATAACTATCCAATGTTCCAAACCTGGATTGGATTGACACCTGCTAATTAAACTAACAGCATATGCAATATTCGGCCTAGTACACAACATTGCATACATCAAACTTCCAATAGCCGAAGCATATGGAATCCTGGCCATTTTATCTCTTTCTTCAAGTGTCTTTGGAGACATCTCTTTAGAAAGGTGGATACCATGTCTCACTGGTAACTATCCTATCTTGAAATCAAGCATGTTAAACCTCTTTAATACCTTTTCCAACTATAGACTTTGGGATAAACCAATTATTCTTTTCGCTTTATCTCTATAGATGTGAATCCCAAGAATATAGGTTGCCTCCCCTAAGTCTTTCATGGAGAATGTATTTGACAACCATACCTTTATAGTTGTCAACATACCTGTGTCAATACATATTAATAGAATATTATCCACAAATAAGACAAGGAAAGTGATATCACTATCACTACCTTCTTATATACACATGGCTCATCCTCATTTTTGATAAAACCAAATGACTTAATGGCTTCATCAAAACAAATGTTTCAACCCCTCGAAGGTTGTTTTAACCCATAAATGGATCGCTTTAGCTTGTGCACTTTGGAACCATATTGGGATTCAAAACTCCTAGGTTGTTCCATGAAAATGTTTTCTTTAATGTATCCATTGAGAAAAGTTGTTTCTACATCCATCTGCCAAATCTCATAATCATAGTATGCAGTTATTGCTAATAGAATCCTAATTGGTTTAAGCATGGCAACAGGCGAGAAAATCTCCTCATAGTCAATTCCTTGCCTTTGGCGAAACCCTTTCGCTACTAGCCTTGCCTTATAGGTCTTTACCTTTCCATCAGAACTAATTTTCTTCGTGAAAACCCATTTGTTCACTATAGGTATAATACCTTCAGGTGGGCCAACAAAATCCCAAACTTGATTCTTATACATGGAATCAATCTCGAATTTCATTCGAATTTCATAGCATCAATCCATTTTGAAGAGTCTATATCTGATATAGTTTCTTCATAGGCAAGTGGATCATCTCCTTCATCTACTTCTTCATGAGTAGACAACTCTTGTTCTTCTTCATGAAGGAAACCATATCTCACTGGTGGGTGAGATACCCTAGTTGTTCTATGAGAAACAGCTGTAGATGTTTCATTAATAGGTGTAGGTTGACTAGATGGATCTATATCCATCTGATCTGTTGGTTGGTTAGAATTCTCCAATTCTAACTCTATTTGTCTTCCTTTGCCTCCTTTTTGAACAAACTGTTGTTCAAGAAATGTGGCATCTCTACTTACCAAAACCTTTTGTGATGTAGGCAAATAAAAATAATATCCAAACCTATCTTTTGGATATCCAACAAATCGACCCTTTTCTGATCTGGTTTCCAATTTATCAGTGTTCAGCTTTTTGATATAAGCTGAACAACCCCAAATCTTAACATGCTTAAGACTTGGTTTTCTTCCATGCCATATCTCATAAGGTGTGGAAGATACTGATTTTGATGGAATCCTATTCAGAATATACAAAGCTAATTCAAATGCAAATCCCCAAAAGGAGATTATCATATCAGTATAGCTCATCATACTACGTACCATATTCAATAGGGTACGATTTCTCCTTTCAAATACACCATTTAACTGTGGTGTTCCTGGAGGAGTCAGCTGGGAAACAATGCCATGCTCTCTCAAGTATTCATCAAATTCAGTACTCAAGTATTCACCTCCACGATCTGATCGAAGAGCTTTAATACTCTTTCCTGTTTGATTTTTTACTTCAAATTTAAATTCTTTGAACTTTTTAAAGGATTCAAGTTTGTATTTCATCAAATACAAATACCCAAACCTTGGTTTATCATCAGTAAGGGTAATAAAGTAATGAAAAACACCTCTAGCCATTTCTTTAAATAGACCACATACATCACTATGTATTAGCTCCAAAATATTTTCAGCTCTTAGCCCTTGTCCTATAAAGGGTGATCTAGTCATTTTGCCCTGTAGGCAAGATTCACAAGTTGGAGTTGACTCAGAGCCCAATGAGGATAAAATCCCCATTTTCTCTAGTTTTGTAATCCTATCTTCTGCAACATGACCTAACCCTAAGTGCCCAATATATTTTAAACTTGAGTTGATTTTCATCATGGCATTGCATTCTTTTAGATTGCTTTCATTAGATTTGTATTTAACATTATTATCTAGATAATAAAGTCCATCATGCATATAACCCGAACCAACATATTTATTTCCAAAATAAATATTGCAAACATAATTTATGAACTGAAGTTCATAACCATCTCTAGTCAAACTAGATATAGAAATGATGTTCTTAAAAGGCATCAGGTACATGCATAACCTTATTTAAATACAAAACATGTCCACACATGTATTAAGATCTAGATCCTATAGCTAAGGCTTCAACAGTTGAACCAATGCCAATTCAGAGTCTAATATCTCATTGCTGCAAGCTGCTACTACTTGCTATACTCTTGGCAGTTCCTATTCCAGTGCCCATCCTGCTAGCAGTGGAAACACTTTCCTTTGCCTTTGTCAGCTTTGATCTTTGTTTTTCTGTTTGGCTATCTTCTTGGAAGATCCTAGAACTTGAGGTTTCTTTTTCTAATTGCCCTTTTTCTTGTTAGACTTTTCAGCAGAAGAAGATGTAATCAAAGCTACCTCTTCTCTTTTATTGCCCTGCATATTCTTTTGGGCAATAACTAGAATGTTGAGTAAACTAGCCAAGGTGCATTCTTGTTTAGTCATATGAAAATTTATCACAAAATTACCAAATGACTCAAGAAGGGACTGAAAGATCAAATCCGTCTGCAGTTAGAAATCCATGTTAAAGTCAAGATGTTCCAGCTGCTCAATCAGCCGAATCATCTTGTGGACATGATCCCCCACATTTTGTCCCTCAGACATCCTCATGAGAAATAGCTATCTAGATATCTCATACCTAGCATTCCTGCTATGCTCACCATATAACTCTTATAGGTGAAGGAGGATCTCACTCGTACTCTACATGTTCTCATGCTACTTCTGTAAATCATTACTCATGGAAGCAAGCATGTAACATTTAGCTCTCATATCATGCTCCTTCCACTTGTCCAAAGTTTTATGTTCCTCTTGAGTAGCATCTGGAGGTAAGGGACCAGTAACATTTGAGTCTAGAACATATCCTATATGTTAAAGGTTCAGACAAGTTTCAAATTCTTGTCAACTTATTGCGATCAAGTATGCTTGCAAGGATATTTGATTGTGGTGGTTGTTGTGTGTTCATTATTATTAGAAAATTAACTGCAGAAAATAACTAGATTAATTAGTAAATGTATCATGTATTTAACCAAAATGATTATGGTCTTTTAATCAAATTGGTCCTCCCACTAACTTAGCAAATCCTACACTTCCAAAGTAGAAAATGGAAATCCTAGTTGAATGGATTTCTAGTAGGTGATTGAATTCTTATAATTCTATTGATCATCCTCAGGTACATCCATTATTGGAATTACAATAAACTATAAGTGAGCAACCCCTTGCCCATCACATCTCATGTGAGGTTCAATCCTTTACCTAGCCCCTAATGCTCAAAATCTCAGGTACATCCATTATTAACTTATCTTGCATTAGTTAAGTTGATCCCATTGAGCCAGTAATTATGCAAATAATTTTAATGTCCTCAGGTAAATCCAATATTGGCTACCAAACCATTTACATATTTACAACATCTCATGCTTAACAATTATTCTTAAGAAAATCTCTTAAATTAATTGCATCATATGCAAGTATTTAAAATTTCTTAAAATAATTGCCTCAATGGAGGGCCCATGTTATAATTATTTTAATTATAACATATCCAATTTAATCATTTGTTTGGAAGATTTTGTGGTCGCCCTAATTACTATTAAGGTCTGACTTTGCACATTATCTAATTAGCATGCATATATCATATACTTGCATACATTCCCATACATATCATGCATTCATGGATAATAAATAAATATAGTATGATCATGGACTTTCTAAGGGATTCAATTCTGAGCCACCAAGAATTGAATCAGGGCATTCCTAGGTGCATTTCACTCATTCATATTACAAGAGTTGCTAAAGGAGTACATAATCAACACTTGATCTTGAATTCCTCCCACTGGTCCCACCAATACTCTTGACCTCCTTGATCTTCTTGCAATCTAATTACATAGTAATCATTGGCATACCAAGGTGAATTTACAAGAACTAAATAAATGAAATTACAACCCAAAAATTATTACAACCTTAATAATACATGCCCAAAAATTAATTAAAATAAATTAATTTAAATTACAACTCAAAGAAACATAAAAGAAATAAATCCAATCACATTGGTCTTTTATAGTCCATGATCATCCATCATGCATATCACTATTTAACAACTAAATAAAACATACATACTTAAATTAAATTGAATATCTCATATTCAACTTAAAAATTCAGATTTGAATATGATTCAAACAAATTTAAAATTTCACATTTGAATCACATTCAAACAAATTTAAAAATTCAGATTTGAATCACATTCAAACAAATTCAAAAATTCATATTTGAATCACATTTAAACAAGTTTAAAGATTTAGATTTGAATCACATTCAAACAACTTTTAACTCTTAAAATTCAGATTTGAATCACATTCAAACAACTTTAAAAATTTAGATTTAAATCACATTCAAACAATTTTAAAAATTCATATTTGAATTACATTCAAACAATTTTAAAAATTCATATTTGAATCACATTCAAACAATTTTTAAAATTCAGATTTGAATCAAAATTTAATTGCGTGATTAAAACTATAATTAAACAATTTAATTAGACATAAAATGGACATAATTATGAGCATTAGATCATACAAAAATTGGACAAATATTGCCCAAAACCATGCGCACCATAAGGGATGAACAAACCTTGCGCACACAATGGTGTTCATCACCAAGTCGCCACCTTTCTTTGCAACCAGCAATGGATCTATCATCTCATAATCGTACCACACAATTAAATCATATAATCAACAATTTAAATGTCAAATATAGTGGCTCTGATACAAATTGAAGGAGCAGAAGCATGAAAAATACAAGTTTATATCATTGAATTCAAAATTTTTTCACCTAGGGTCACATGCATCATGTAAGATTCATTTTTATCTATTTGATTTCAATGATAAATAGCATATTAAAACTTTTTTAATATGTTTTTGGATCTACATTTGCCATTTAAGATTTTAGAATTAATCAGATTAATTTTAAGAACCCTAGATTAGATTAAGAACAAGTGCACTAACCTCTTAATGCACTGCAATGTGTTTGGCACCTTTGGGATGCGTCTTTAGGACACCAGATGTTATCCCTCTAGTTTGTCCACACCAAGATCACCTATGGCAGCCCTTGAACAGCTTCTAAAGCTTTTTCTATGAATTAGAAAATCAAGTTTTGCCTTTTGAGAGAGTACAGATGTAAACAGAACACTAGAAATAATTTCTAGTATTTTTAATTCAAGAGATTGATGGCTAATCTCTTTGAATTGATGAGAGATGAAGAAGAAGAGAAGAGAGATGTTCTTGGGATGGCTGCACCAAAGAAGAACAGCAGCCCATACATTTTACTCTTTCATAACAACACTTATATAGCTAAGTCATCACTTAAAACCCTTGCCACATGTTACCTTCTGATTGGCTCTAGGTTTAATTGACCCAATCACATTGTGCCAAGTGTCAAACCTATATTTAATCTTGATTTTAATCATCTTACATGATTAAAAGACATATGACAAGCTTATGTGTAGTGCCATGTCTCACCATCTCATGGTGCCATAAGTCACCCCGTGAAATGACCAAAATGCCCCTGTGTCTTAATTTTGAGTTCTCAACCTAAAATAATTATTTCTCTTCTTCTAATCAATTTATATCAAATATAAATTAATTAATTAATCTCTATTAATTAATTTTTTAATTAATTAAATTAATATTTATACACTTTAAATATAAATTTAACTTATACTATACATCCAATAACCTAGATTTGGTTTCAAGCCATGCTAGGGACTTTGTAATCTAATTGCAAACCAAACCTATTTAATTAATCAATTAAACTCTTTAATTAATTAATTAATTAAATTATATTTAATTTGGTGATTACTTGTGTATGTGTGTGACTTACTAGGCTCATCACTAATTGGCAATGAGACATGATATCAACTCTTAATATCATCAGAACTCTTTTTTACCATAAATGATTTCTCTAAATCATTTTATGCACCTCATAGACCATGGTTAACACCTAGCATAGCATGCCATAGCCACCCAATCAGTAATAAGGTTTACCTTAAATGAACCTATAATCATATGTTACCATGCACTAGAACCTCTCTGTTACAAAATCCCAACTCAAGCTGGAGTCATGGTTTATGTCAAACCCCATTTGCTATGAATATTATGTTCTCTTTTAATTCTAGTTCTTGATTAAAAGATTTTCTCATCAGAAACTATGTTCTGATTAAATCTATCTGCCTGGCCAGGAACTTGAAACATCAAGAATAATTAAGTGAACATAGGATTTTATCCCTATTTACTTAAAGTAATAGATTCCATCTTGATCAACACCTACCTCCATATATAACTAGTAGGAGCCAACAAATGCTCATATACCCATACACAGTACAAGTATGAAAGCAGTATCAAACTCAAACCACCTATATACAAGATAACTGTGCTGTCTCAGGTCTAAAGATCATATGCACTGATATGATTTATGACAATACATTGACAAGAGTAAACTCCATGTGCTTGTCATAAATGTCACTGGTTCGACCTACTTATCATGTATAAGTGCCTATCATGTTTGTTATATGGCAAAAGACTCACCATTCCATCTTATTTATATCTCAAATAAATAACTTGAGAACAAACATGAATACAATCTTTCTAGATAAGTTATGTCCTTATTGTGAAGTATCCTCGATTGTGAACCTATTTATGATACTTTGTGCTAGAAATACTATCACTCATATTCTTAACAACTTAAGAATATAATTTCTAACAAAATATCAATGGACTTTTTCTATTACACATAAATATATTATGTAAATGAAAAAGTGAAAATGCCTTTTATTAATAAAAATATGTACAAGATACATAATAATATGCTCTAGGGCATACTATTAACAAAAGGTTGATCCTTATCCCACAATTTTGAGCTCCATGGTTGGGCTTTTAACACTGTCATAAGTTAACTTACTTCGCATCTTTACTTTTCTATTTACTACCTTTTCCATTCCACAACTTAATTTTAATTATTTTATCCCTCAGTCTTATCTTCTTCCTTGACTCGAATGTCGAGTCAAAATTTAGTACCTCTTAACATCTCTAATAAATTCACTATGCTTCGTTATTACTCATTTTTTATCCTCTAACCATTCTAGTCAGCACTCTCTCACTGATATTCATAACATTTCTTTATTATATTTGCACCAACTATTCAAATTTTCACTTCCACATCTCTTTTATCTATCGATATTCTATAGTTTTTTTTTTTATTTTTTTATTTTCACTCTCCTATTCTCAATAGAACATCATTTTAGAAGTTTTGAGTATCATCCATCACATCCTGTCTCATTAAGGGGAACAAAATTTTTCTTTGTGCTTTGCTGTTATACTATTATAATACTATTTTTTTTTTCTAGACTTTAGGTGAAGAATGCATAACAATACCAAAATAATTATAACCCCATATCCGAGACCGGATGACCTTGCCCTATCAATGTTATCTTAATTTATGACTATACTATAATTAGAAATCTTATAGCAATTCTCAATGTATCATAGCTCGTACTAGATAACTGGGTCAGTGACTCTAGCTATCTTATAACAATAACCTTTCGATATTCTAACTTTAGAGTTTTAAACCCCTAAGTAGGATTTTCAAACTCATTTCCAACAATAAAATTCTATCCTGGCATAATTGTACCAAAACAGATGCCGTTGGCAACTATTCTCATCTTGGTATACTATCGAGTAGTACGTAGCTTTACACAATAATCTCAAGTCAGTACTATAATCTACAGCTTACAGTACAAACAATAAGAACATTGCATAGTTACTACGATACCTTCTCAATAGATCAAACTTTCCTATATCTTATCCTTCTCAAATTCACTAATTTTCGAAACTTATTTTGATTACAATATCCATTGATAATTACTAACAATAACATCTTTGCCCTCATCTAGAGCACTTATATTACTGTAACTTACTTTTAGGTCCTCGTGCCTTATATTAAGTAGACTCACTAATTAGCTTATAAATTATTGTATGCTAGCAAATACTTTTCACTGACTAACTCTTCCAAAACTAATTTCACTTATTATCATAGTTTTTATCCTAAAGAACTATTCACTAATGCATCAAAATTTATTCTCATGTAAAGGAATAGCAGCAGAACATATAATTCTAACACTAACATACAAATAAGTAGTGCTGGGATCAAATAATAACTATTTGTTTCTTCCAAAATAAAGAACTTACCAGCAGCTACATCTGAAGTTTCTGCTCTTTCTCGCTGGCACATAGTGGATGCTCTGACTAATGTGCTACTATGTTTGGGTTGATTCGCTTTGCTACGATTGTGAGGAATACCAACTTTATTTTTATCTCGACCCTGACCAACTATTTGTGAACTTCGGAGAGCAAATAGATGTGCTCTAGTACAATCTCTAGCGAAGTGTCCGCGTTCACCATAATTGTAGCAGGCTCCAGAGGCTTTATGACAAATACCCCCATGTAGTTTGCCACAAGAGTTACAGATACGAGAAGGATAGGAACTTCTAATTGTTCGATGACTGGACCTTGGTGGCTTCTGTTCTGATGATCCGCCCCTGTCATGCTTAGGAGCTCGAGGTCCCTCAAAATCTTTTCTCTTTTCCAAATTACTTCTCAAACTCTGACCCATAGGTTTCTCACTCTTCTCTATTTCATGTTGCCCTTGTGGGGGTTGGGTTTGTGCTTGGACTTGGGCTGATAGATTATCAGCCATTTGTTGAAAGAAAGTGGCCAATTGCTAGGCCATTTGTGCAGTAATTTGTACAGGTGGGGCTGGTACAGTTGGGCCTTCGACACTCTGAGGTGCTAGGGCCTCACTTTGTACTTCCACTGTCACAGACTATTCTCTTACTCATCTTTCTCTTCCATATCTTTTCACAGGATTTTTTATTTCTTGTACAACCAATACACGGAGATTTCTCCCTGTCAGTTCATATTTATGATGCAAATGCACTATATGTATCAAACATTTGAGCAGTTGTACTTGCCAAAAAATTATTTTTAAATTTACAGTTTAAAATTTACTTAAAAACCTGCTCTGATACCACTAAACATGTTACACCTTACCCCTTCGTAAGGCATAACATGCTCTCATAGTATACCTAATGAATTACTGTACTTCGCCTACCGGTAAACCATTAAATATACTACAAGGGATTTTAAAATAATTTTCAATCATTTTTTATAGTGGTGGGAATGTGGAATATTTATTAAAAAGCCTTAAATTAAAATTTTGGTCATAGATCAAATCCTCGATTAAAATCTAGTGTCACAAAAATTCTTTAAAATTTCAATAGAGTGTCGGCTGTATTTTGAGAAAATAATTCTTCAAAACCTGCAAAAAAAAGCACTCCCAATATTTTTACTCAACCACAACTCCAATACAAATCATTTTCATCTCCCAATTCAACATAATCAACTCAATTCAATTTTTAAGCCATACTTTTCATAAGGAAAACCATACATGGATTTCAAAGATTAGGAAGAAATTTGAATATCATACTCATTAGGGTAAGCCTTAAATTAATATTACAACAATATACAAGTAAATAAAATCTCAAATTAATATTACAATAATTTGCATTTAATTACATACCAAAATAATATTACAAGAGTTCTTGTACAACTGCTCAAATAAATTACATACATATAATTACATGCATACATCAAAATCTAACGTACAAGGGTATAACTATGATATACTCGAAGCTAATCCCAATGAGTCTTCAAGGAATCTTACTCAGCTGCTCTATAGTCTTTTCACCTGTGACAGCATACAAAGTTATCACTGAGTGGTGAACTCAGTGGTGCACAACTATAAATTAAAGTATATATAAAAAATATATATACAGTGACAATTCAAAACAAAAATTGGAAATATTGATTTCTTCAAAAATCATAAAATCAAGTCAATATTTCCAATGGTACAAATCAAATAATTAAGTGACCTTAGTCAATAATTAAAATTTTTCCAATCGTAATTAATCATTTGAAAAAATTCCATCAACTATGAAAATAGTTATTACAAAACAAATAGTCTCTTTTAAATCAATTTTACTCAAATAACAGTTTAAAATCACCATTTCTCACTTTCCAAAACCATTCTTTATCTCACTAACTCTGCCGGACTAATCTGTAAGGGCCATCTTCAAAGCGATTCTAACTCCCTATGGTTGGGGAGGTCGAATCGTGATTCTAACTCCCTATGGTCGGGGAGGTCGAATCATCGTGCACATTACAACACCACAACAATGTAACTTCCGAAAGGGCCATGAGAAACTTAGATCTAACCTCTAATAAGAGGAGAATCTAAGCATGTACACGTACCATGGTAATCAAAACAAAGCTAACTCCAGTGTCTCCTCAACAAACGAGAGACGGGTAATAACCTAGTCAAGCATCTATAGTGAGATATAAAATACATCATGAATCTCTTTGTCCTTTTTGTGAGCATAAATCATAATACAATTCAATTCAAGTCAATTCCAATATCCAATAATTTTTTTTTATACCCATCACAATTCAAAACATATTTAATTTATTTTCCATGTTAAGTATAAACCATTTTTCAAATCAATTTTTCCTCGTAAACCATGTAAATGTATTTCAATCAAAATTTTTCCGAAGCCAGTTTCATTCAATTCATAACAAAATAAAATCATAATTAATTTCATTTTCCAAAACTAAACCCATTCATACCATAACACATTTCAATAATCATTGAAATAAATTCAATAATTGGTAAACATAATACATAAAGAAACTAAAATCATTTAATCAAATAAAATATGCAAAACATGAACAATTTAAAACTAGTTGTGCACAAACCTCTTTTGTTGACTCAATTTACTCAAATTTTCATTTCTCTTTCGATGATCTCTTTCCAACTGAAACACATAAATTTACAGTGTTCAGTATCCATTTCTAATAATTAAATTCTAATAATTTCTTTGCAGACTTATCCTACTCATTACGATTTATAAATTCGGGTCCTTTGCATTTTTGTATATAGTGGCACTATTCATGGCACTATTCAAGTCAAAATATTGACTTTTTCCTTCTAAATAGGTTTATTAACTCTAATTGCACCCACATACCATATTTTGGGTGTCAAATTTGTTGGTATTTATTGCTAATTGAATTTCCAAACTACCTAAGTAAAATTCCAAAAATTCAGTTTTGGGTCACAAGTTTCTACTGTTCCATTGGTATGTCTATAGTGGAATTTTAGCTAAATGTCCTACATCAAAGTTATTTCTTAATGTGTCTTCTTTAATTCCCTTTTTGAATCACTCCATTTGGAGTTTTGTAACTCAAGTTATGCCTATTTTTCTAAGACTAGATGGATTGGTCCAAACCCAGATTCTGGGTACCAAATTTAGTTCTGGTGGTTTTGAGCAACCAACTTTGGTTTACAATTTGACTTGGTTATGGGCAGAATTTGGGTCATGAAAGTTGTAGTACTATGTCATAGATTTCTAATGGTTCAAAAATCAGGTCATTTGGACCTACCTAAACCAAGTTATGGCTTCATTTGGACATTTTTATACAGTGGCAACGTGCCTTACCCAGATTTGAACTAATTTTACACCACTTTGTCTTCAGCTTTAGGGCAAGGTTTCTTCACTAAAATTGTTGCATTATGTCTTAATTTTCATCTCCAATTAGCCTCACACCAATTAGAGCAATAAATTTCCAGTTATACCTATTTGAATGGGTAAAGGTCAAGCTGTCCAGAATTAAATATCACACATTCACAATCCCATTTCAATTTTAACCAGTCAAACACATTCTAAATTACACCAATTAACCATTTTAAACCACACTTAGTTCAAAGTACATCAATTTACCAAATTCTCAAATTTTCCCCCCAAAACCCTAAGGGTCAAGAATCCTAATTCACTAATTGTTACAATTGATAAAATTGAAGTATACTAATAAACTATTCTTACTCATCTAAGCATAAATACACCTTTAATTAGATTAGAACACTTCAATTCCCATCAACCCTAAGCTGGTTGAAATTTACCACTTGAGTTTAATGAAAATTTTTCATAATTTCTTAAGTTATTCTACTAAATTAAACTATGATCCCATCAATGAATCAATATGTACAGAAAGAGAGAACTTAAAACTAACTTACCTCAATTTGAGAATTTTCCAACTTCTTTTCTTCTTCAATTTCTTCTTTCCTTTTTGCTCCCAATCTTCTTTTCAAGACTCAAAACCAAGTTTTAATTAAGGGGACTAGAAAATTTATGGTGGAAATTAGGAATTACAAGCTTTGAAAATGGGTGTTAATGGAGGAAAGAGAGAGGTGAGGTGAGAGAGTGATATTCGGCCAACATGAGGAAGAAGGGTCTTTTTAATTTTTTTTTTCATTTCTCAATATTTATGTTTATATCATAGAATGATTTAATTAATTAAAAATGAGATTTGTTTTATGGTGTCATTGTTACCTCAGCTTGATGATGTCATAATTCTATTTTTAGTTTCTTTTCTTTTTCCTTTCTTTTTTTTTTTCCCATAGTTCTTTAATTTAAATCTATACATCAAAATTTTCATTTCTTAGATTTTATTAGACAGTTAGGTCATGAGTTACTTCTAGGGGTGAATTGACCAATTTGCCCCTCGCCAATCTGATCCGGTTTGCTAATAATTCACTATATCTTCCAGAACCCTAACCTAATTATTTGATCTGGTTCTCTACCTTTTTCTATGATTTTCACATTTTCCCTAGCTTCGTAATTTTTTCTAAGACTGCGGCATCACAATGCCCTATACGAAATTAGGGTTATAATTGACCTCGCAATCACTTCCCGGTACGATCACCCATCGCTGTGACCCCCGGCTCCTTTAACTTTTTATGCTCTATTTTTTTTATTTGTATTTAACCTTCAGTAGTCACTATTAATTTTTATTCAGAGCTTTTCTAAATGACTTAAATATGATTCTAATCCTCTTAATTGTTCTGACCGACACCGGTCACCGGAACAGTGATTTGCACAGAACCATGCATGTAGGGGTGTTACATTTCTACCTTGATGGGGATGTTTTCTAGGATGCCAATCGAGTACTTGACAGATCGATCAGGCAATTGCAGTGAAATTGTTGTGGGTTTGAGCTCTCCTACATCTAGCTTTTGACATATTGATAGAGGCATCAGACTCACACTTACACCTAGATCACAGATTGCCTAGTCTATTTTCATGTTGCTAATAAGATAAAGTATGGAGAAGCTTCTTGGATCCTTGAGCTTTGGTGGCAGTTTGTTTTGCAATATGGCACTACATTTCTCTATAAGAGGAACAGTCTCATAGTCTTCCAACCTTCTTTTCTTTGAAAGAATTTCTTTAAGGAACTTAGTGTAGGATGGCATCTGTGAAAGTGCTTCTGTGAAGGGAATATTAATGTAGAGTTTCTATAAAACTTCTAAAAACTTTCTAAGCTGCTTATCCAATTTAGCCTTCTGGAATCTCTGGGGAAAAGGTAGAGGAGGTTGATATGACTCTGATAACTTCTTCTTCTTCTTCTTTGTTTCCTCTTCCTGTTCCTTTTTAGCTTCTTCCTCCTTATCCTCTGTTTAGTTATCAAATTCATCAGAGATTTTCTTAGTTGATTTTTCCTCTGATGGTTGTTTTTCTAATGTCCTGCCGCTCCTCAAGGTAACTGCCTTACAGTGCTCTTTGGGGTTCATCTCTAGTTGACCTGGTAATTTACCAGTAGCCTTACTTAAAGAACTTGCCTATTGAGCAATTTGGTTTTCAAGCATCTTATTGTGGGTAGCTAGTTGGTCCATTCTGGAAGCTAACTGTTTTATCATTTCATTCTGCTATTGTTGGGCTGCTAAGAAGCCTTCCATCATGGATTTCATAGTTAACTTTGGTTCAGGCTATTCAGGTTGAGGAGGTGGTGGAGGTTGTGCAAGGTTTTATCCTCTATTTTGAAAACCTGGGGGTGCTAGTGGTCTGTACACTTGCTACTTGTTCATGGGTTGATTCTGTGAGTTGGACCATGAGAAATTAGGATGGTTTCTCCATCCAAGGTTGTAAATGTTTTAGTATGGATTATTGAGCTGCCTCTAGTTGAAGTTTCCTCCATTATTCACATAGTTTAGCTATTCTATAGAGGGTTCATTAAAGTTGTTACATTCTAAAGTCATATACCCTCCTCCACAGCTGTCATAATGCTGGTTGCTCATCCCTATAGCGTTGGCGTGCATTCTGTCAAGCCTTTTGGTGACCTGGTAAAATTGAGCATTTATCATGCTTAGGGCATCTACTTCTAGGATCCCTATTGGTCTTGTTGTATCTCCCCTTTCATTTGACCACTCATAGTTTTGATAAGCAACCCTTTTCAAAAGTTCAAGAGCATGTGCTACCGTTTTCTCCATCAAGTCTCCTTCCGCAACTAAATTTACTGTGCTCCTTGTAGAGGGCAATAACCCATTATAGAAATTCTAAACTAGGAGCTAATCTTCTATGCCATAGTGTGGACATTCTCTCTATAAGTCTTTATATCTCTCCCACGCATTATAGAGTGATTCACCTTCCTTTTACCTAAAGGTATTGAGTTCAACCCTCAACTTTGCAGTCTTTATAGGTTGGAAATACCTTGCTAGAAAAGCTTGTGAGAGGTCTTCCCAAGTGGTGAATGTAACACCCCTCGCTCGTCTACAGTATAGCCGAGCAAGGCATGCTACACGGCACGCTGGAGCACCTAGTCTGTGATCATCTCATTTCCTGAACTCAATTTGATTTTAAGAAGTCTTTTATGTAAAATTCATATCATGCTGATTCTATTTTCATACTTTAATAAAATTAGTGTTTCAAAAATGGTAATAAAAATCTGGCATGTGCCGTCTGCATTTCAGACACAATATCCTTCTAAACCTGTTAAAAATAGTTCAATATGATAATCTCAACTATCCAACTAATTTTTCAGTCTCACAATTTCATAATTTCAAAATACAGTCCATCATATTTTACATTCATCAAAACACTATCCATAGGAGTTTAATATATACAAATTATTACAAACTTTAAAGTTTTATGATATCTATACATATTATATAATAAAATGTCAAAATACAACTGATAGTCATTACATAAGATCCTAAGTCCTACCATGTATGCAGTGTAGTGCAGATGACTCTGGACTCCTGTGCAGATCTAATGTCTCACCCGGTCGTAGGTCTGCTAGGCTCCCCAGCTGTATCTCCAATACCTATGCATTACAAAAGCAACGCGCTAAGCAATTTTGCTTAGTGGTGCCGAATATAATGAAATATACACTAAAATAAAGTAAATGAATTGTTTATGAATCTATGACATCAATATTCTTTACAGTTGTTGATTCTACTTTTATTTGCTAACCTTTCATTTTTGCTAATTTTGGTGGTGCTGTATGTAAATAAACTGAATATAGCTATTTGAATTTAATAATGCTTAAATTAACAGCCCGTGTAGCCTATACACTGATCAGACTGGATAAACGGATATACTGGCACTGGTTACCTAGTACCTTAGGCCGTCACACCATCGGTCACAAAGTGTCTCCCGGTGTGCAAACAGTGTGGCTAAAAAGCCATATAGTCAATCTGGCGATAAGCCAAGTATAATAACACAACACGTATAACTGTAGGCTATTAAAGTCACAGTGCGGCATAATATGTCATAAAAACACAGTATGGCATAATGCCATTTACAGAACAGCTATTAGAATCCTATTGGTATGCTAAACTATCCAAACTAGTCAACTAGGCAAACTAGGGCGCATTACAAATTAATTGTTTAATTCCTCATTTTTTTTGAGTTTGCTAATTATCATGTAATTCACAGGTCAATGTAAATGTTGACCTTTTTAGGTAGTATGGATAAGTTGATTCTAGCATCAACATGTCATAATTTTTAATTCAGTATGCTGCCAATATAGTGTAATTTACCATTTTTACAAGTTGGCATTCATTGCCAAACGACTTCAAGCATCATTGTATGTAAATGTCAAATTTTCAGTTTTAGTGTACTAGATTGGTCTAGCTTAATGTCCTATCTCTCTTGGTTTTTAGCTTTTGGTCAAAGAAGAAAAATTGTAGCTCTATGTCTTATTGACTTTTGACTCAAATTTCAGCTCATTTTGAGTTGTATAGACCAAGATATAGTCAATTTACTAAAGTTGGACAGATTGCACTTTTAGTGCAAAATTTGGTCAATTTTAGGTCACATTTAGTTCTGACAGTTTTGGTACCCAAAATTGTGCAAGCTATTTGACTTGGTTCTGGCCATTTTTGGGCTTTGGTGTCTTCATAAGAATTGTATCTCTATTTCTAAGCTATCCATGGTAAAAATTTCAGGTCATTTGGACCTGTTTTGAGTGAGTTATGGTCATCTTAATGACTACTGTTCATATAGTTAAAAATCTGGGCCTGCACTTACCAATTCCAGATTTGGTCATTTTTAAGGTTAGTTTCTAGGCAGAATTTTGGCATCATTTCTCCATGAAAGTTAGCCTATTTAGTGTCTAGTTTCACCCCCCATTGGCCTCATACCAATTGGGTTCACAATTTTACACTTATAACCTAATTTAGGTACTATCAAAACACACAACCTGCATTTGAAAATTACACTTCCAATTTTGACAATCCTCCTCCTCCCAATACTTCAATATTCAATCATGGCACTTCTATGTATATTGTACACAATTCCAGCAAGCATTTTGGGTAGAACACTCAAGTGCTTAATGCGCACAATACACTATTAAAGTTCAACATTTACTTCCACTGAAATTCAACATACCTCAACACCAATATTGCACATGCAGTTCCATGGCAACTACACATGCTGCCCATAATTTAACACCATCACATCTCATCAATAAATTACATAAACTCACATAAAATTTCATAATATTATAGGCTACCAAACATGGCAGTTTACCAAAGTATCAAAGTCCTATTTTCAAACCCTTAATTCAAGCACTCACATGCACATACTTGGACATTAACCTACTACAACATCCATTTGAGTTAACCGACCTTAATTCCCATCCATTAGAGGTAAGAAAAAATCAAACACAACAAACTTTCATGGCTGCCGAAAATGGACAAGTTCATATCTCAATATTTTCTTCATTTCTCTTCACCAAATTACTCACCTCAACCTAAACACAAGGTTTACTAAAGCAAGGGAGAGTATTTGGACACTTACCACTTGAGAACTTCCCTAAAACTTCAATAAATCTTCTTTTTCTTGTTCCCAATATATTCTTCAAGGTGAGTAAGCAAGCTTTAATGAAGGATCCATGTGGAAATGATGGCTTGATGATGGAGAGAGAGGGCTTCATGCATGGGCGGCAATGGAGCTTTCATGGAGGATTCATTTCGGCAAGTGAGAGTGAGGTTGAAGATGAAGTTGTTAGTGGGAAAGAAAATCTGTCCTTAAGTGGTTTATATGGTCCCATATTTTAATGTTAGTGAAGCACTAAGATATCTTTATTGTTTAATTATTCCAAGTTTCCTAATTTGTACATTTATCTCAATTCTTTCACTATTTATATAATGTATCTCATTTTAATTTTTCATGATATTTTCAAAGAATGATATCATTTATTTTTAATGGATATTGAGGTCAAAAGGCAACTCTAAGTATCAAATGACCAAAATGCCCCACTTCGGGTTATATTCCTGATTTTTGGGTAACACCAATTTTTGTCTGTTTCTCAATTTTTCATTTTTTTTTGTACTAATTTATTAATTTTTTTTAATATTTCTAGTGTCAATTACATTCCAATAAACCTTTAATTATGTCTTAAATTTTAATTCCGAGGGTTCCCCACAGTCCTGGGGTCGGCAATTGCCTTTGCTGTAACTTCCTGGTGCGGTTACCCATCGCTACGCTGCCGACTCGTTTAACTTAGTTTCATTTCCTCTCTTTTATTTTTCTTTAATTTTTCTTGTATTTTCTTTTTATTTATTTCATCATTATATGTCTGTTCACTATCACCGAAGTATAGTTCCAGACATCCTGACTTGCCCAGACTGACATTAGGTCACCGGACCAACAGAACGTGCAGAACACGTACAGGGAGGATGTTACAACTCTTCCCCTATAAATAAAAATTTCATCCTTGAAATTTACCTGATGTGAAGAGCTGAGGGAACTGTTGCCTCATTGTCTCCTCGCTCTCCCATGTTGCCTCTTTCGTGTTGTGGTGCCTCCATAGGATTTTCACTAGTGGAATTGTCTTGTTTCTGAGCTCTTTTACCTCTTGTGCCAAGATTTTAATCGGTTCTTCTTCATATGTCAGATCAAGTTGTATAAAAATTTCTTCTGCTGAGATGACATGTGAAGGATCTGATCTATATCTTCTGAGCATCGAGACATGGAACACATTATGTATCTTGTCCAGCTCAGGTGGTAAGGCTAATCTGTAGGCTACTGGTCCCACATGTTTAATAACTTCATATGGGCCAATAAACCTAGGGCTTAATTTTCCCTTTTTCTCGAATCTCAACACTTTCTTGCACGGTGATACTTTGAGAATTACCTTCTTGCCAACTTCATATTCAATGTCCTTTCTTTTCAAGTCAGCATAAGATTTCTATCGGTCCAAGGCAACTTTCAAATTGGCCTTTATTAGTTTCACCTTTTCTTCTGTCTGTTTTACCAGGTCTGGTCCCACTAGCTTATCTTCACCCAATTCAGTCCAACATACAGGTGTTCTATATTTTCTCCCATACAGTGCTTCATAGGGTGCCATTTGTATGCTAGCTTGATAGCTATTGTTGTATGCAAATTCTGCCATCTGTCCCAGCTTCCTTCAAACTCAATAACACAACTTCTTAGCATATCCTCGAGGACCTATCACATATGTTCGATTATTATTATCATTATCAGTTCAATTTATTGTTTGCAATAACTCAATGAGTTTCAAAATTTACCTGGATTATTCTTTCTGACTGTCCATCCGTCTGAGGATGAAAAGCCATACTAAAGTGGAGTTGTGTGCCCAAGGATTCTTGTAATTTCTTCCAAAATCTAGATGTAAACCTCGGGTCTCTATCAGATATAATGGAAAGTGAAATTCCATGTAGTCTAACTATCTCACTGATATATAATTCTGCTAGCTTTTCCAGTGAGTAGTCAGTCCTAATTGGCAGAAAATGTGCTGATTTGGTCAACCTATCCACAATCACCCATGCTGCATCATGCTTCTTTTGAGTGAGAGGCAGACCACTGACAAAGTCCATAGTGATTCGGTCCCATTTCCATTCAGGTATGTTTATGGGCTGTAGCAAACCTGATGGAACTTAATGTTCTGCTTTGACTTGCTGACATGTCAAGCATCTAGTTACATAGTCAGTTATGTCCTTCTTCATACTCGACCACCAATATTGAAGTTTCAGGTCATGGTACAGTTTTGTGCTTCTTGGGTGCATAGCATACACACTGTTATGTGCTTCTCTCAGAATACTGGTTTTCAACTCTTTATCATCTGGTACACATACTCTTTCTTTATAGTACAGGCACCCATTTTCTTTTACTTCATATTGAGTTTCGTTTCCCTCAATGATTTTGCCCATAGTCATTAATTTCTCATCTATCTTCTGCCCATCTTGTATCTATTGTAACAGATTCAGCTTCGCTTGTAACTCAGCCAAAATAACTCCGTCATGAGTTAAGGACAGTTGGGCATTCAAAGATCTTAATGCTACAATAGATTTTCTGCTTAAGGCATCAGCGACTACGTTTGCCTTCCTAGGGTGGTAGTCAATCACACAATCATAATCTTTCAGGAATTCAATCCATCACCTCTATCTCAAATTAAGTTCCTTCTGGTTTGGCAGATACTTCAGACTCTTATGGTCTGTGTATATGTAGCATTTTTCTCCATATAAGTAATGCCTCCATATCTTCAATGCGAAGATAATTGTTGCTAACTCCAAATCATGAGTACGGTAATTCTTTTCATGTGGCCTTAACTGCCTGAAAGCATATGCGACCACTTTCCCTTCTTCCATAAGTACACACCCTAACCCATTAATGTGAGTCATCACTATAGACTACGAAGTCTTTTCCCATCACTGGCTATGTTAACACTGGTGCCTTGTCAACATAGCTTTCAGCCTCTCAAAACTGGCTTGACATTTGTCATTCTAGTCAAATTTCATATTCTTGTGTAGAAATTTAGTCATTGGAGCAGCTATCAGGGAAAATCCCTTTACAAATCTTCTATAATATCCAGCTAACCCCAAGAAACTTCTGATCTCAGTTGTATTCCTAGGAGGCTTCCATTCCATCACTACTTCAATCTTCTTGGGATCCACTCTAATCCCTTCAGCTGATACTACATGCCCAAGGAATGCAATCTCATTCAACCAGAACTCACACTTGGATAATTTAGCATGCAGTTTCTTCTCTTTTAGAGTCTGCAGAACAATTCTCAAATGCTCATCATGTTTGCTTTATCCTTGGAATACACCAGGATGTCATCAATGAAGGCCACTACGAACCAATCTAAGTATGGATGGAAGATATAGTTTATAAGGTCCATGAATGCTACTGGAGCATTTATTAACCCAAATGGCATCACCAAGAATTCATAATGCCCATACCGGGTTCTAAATGCAGTCTTAGGCACATCTGCATCCCTAACCCTTAGCTGATGATACCTAGATCTAAGATCAATCTTAGAAAACACATCGGCTCCCTTCAACTGATCAAACATATTATCAATTCTAGGCAACAAATATTTGTTCTTCACTGTTACTTTGTTTAACTGTCGGTAGTCAACACATAACCTCAATGTCCCATCTTTCTTCTTTATAAACAGTACCAGAGCTCTCCACGGTGACTCACTGGGCCGCATGAACCCCTTGTCTAGTAATTCTTGTAGCTAGATTTTTAATTCTTTCAATTCAGCAGGTGCCATCCTATACTGAGCAATTGAAATTGGAGCTGTACCCGGCATAATCTCAAAAGCAAATTCAACTTCCCTTTCTGGTGGCAAACTAGGCAATTCCTCAGGAAATACCTCAAAGAAATCCCTTACTGTGAGTATGTCAGACAAGTCAAATTTACCCTGCCTAGTGTTAACCACGTGTGCCAGATAGGCTTCACACCCTTTTCTCAACCATCTCCTTGCAACTGTAGCTAAGATGACATTGGACAAGAAATCTGTCCTTTCACCCACAACTATTATTTCTTCATTCTCAGCAGTTTTCAGAGAGATTCTCTGTAACATCCTCACTTTAGCTAGTCCGCACAATCTACTATTCCGGTGACTAATGTCGGTCCGGACAGCTAGAATGTTTGAAATTATAATTAGACTAGAGTGGGGAGTTGTAAAGAAACCAAATAATGCTCACAAAAATCAAGAAAAATTTTTAGGAATGAAATGCACTAAGGTTAAATGAGCCGAAACCCCAGTGATAGGTAACCCGAAGGGGAAGTAACGGTGAAGGCCGTTAATAACCCTAGACCCTGGAAAAACTTCATGAAATAATTTTTGGGACCTCAGGGAAGGATTATTGGGATTCTAATGACAATAAATGTAAAATGTTAAGAAAACACAAGGAAAATTTAATCAATCGGTACCCATAATTTTGGCTCATTAAGCCAAACGAAGGGCATTTTGGTCATTTCGTCTTCAGAGATGATTTTTGACCAACTTGTCCATTTATGTAAATAAATTATATGACATAAAATATGAACAAATATTGATGAAAATTATTTAAAAATGAATAGGAAAAGAAAGAAAAGAAAATGGAAGTAAATTAGCTTTATTACATAAGCATTATGTAAGCATGAGGTAATAAAAATTTTTGGCCAGTCAAAAATCAATAAATACATTCATAATACATAAAAAAGAGGAAAAAGAAAGTCAAAATCTAGAAACAACTATCTGCTCTCCCTGTTTCCTTCTTTGCCGCACCATAGTTCCACCATGGTCAAGCTTACCAAAGCTTGATTTCTTTGGTTTTTACCCAACTAAAGCCTAAGTTCCCAACACAAAAACTTGCTCTTTCATCTTGGTGAATCTTTTGGGAGCAAAAAAAAGTGTAAAAGAAGAACTCTTGCAAGATTGAAATTCACTCCATTAGAGGTTAGTGACTAAACTTGATTTTTATCTTTCAATTCATGTTGAAGGAGTGGTATTTAGATGCAAATTTACAAAAAAATTTAGTAAACATCATGTGTATGTCTTGCTTAAAATTCTAGCAGCCTTGAACTTGGTTGAGTTTTGAAGATTTCTTAGAATTAAAGTGATATTGTGGCTGCCCTTAACACTAATATATTGATTAGGAAGGTGAAGTGCAAGTAATGCAACAATCTAGAATGGTGGAGCTAGGGTTTGGACCCAAATTGAGACTTTGTTCATTTATTTGGTGAAAGAGAGTTTTAATGGTCAATTACTGACCATTGGGATATGTGTGAATAAGAAATGAAGTGGTTTGTTTAGTGGGAATTGAAGTTAGTGTGGCTGCCCTTGGTGACCTGCAGGACTAGGCATGAGTCCAGCAGGTTTGAGCAGCAATAACTGGAGTCGTAGAGGTACAATTGGTGCAAGACCAATTGGACATGAAACTAGACACATAATAACATAACTTTTGTGAAGAAACCATGCCCAGAAAACCAAACCAACATGACTTAAAGATTGCCTTGATCCGGGTGACCTGCATTTTGCCTGGGCAAAATGACTAAATGAATAGTATTTATTCATTTAGTCATAACTCAGAGTAGAAAGGTCCAATTAACCTAAAATTTTACCAAAACATAGCTGAGACATATATCTATAACTTTCATGAAGAAACACAACTCAAATTTTGACCATAACATGTTCAAAAGGTGACCTGCTTTCACTACACAAAATACTATAGATTTAGTCAGTCCAGAAAATCTGGGAAGTTGGCAATCCGGCCAGTTATGGTATTTAGGCCATAACTTGAGCCAAAAAACTCCAAATAGAGTGATTCAAAAAAATAAATGTAACTAGACACAAAAAGGAATAACTTTCATGTTGAAACTTTGCCAAATTCCCACTGCAAAAATGACTAATGAAATAGTAAACACAAAGCTTGAAATCTGAAAATTTTGAACAATTAACATTCAGCTTAGAAATGGTATTGGCAACCAATACCAACAATTTTAGAATGCAAAATGTGGTATGTTGGGAATATTATAACCAATGTGCCTATTATCCATGCAAAAGTCAACATTTTTGTTGACTAATGAAATGAATAGTAACACCTAAACTTGAATTTCAAGAATTGTATAATTTAAGAGTGTAACATGCCCTAGTACACCTAGTAAGATTGGTTTGGATAGGTTGGCATGCCAATAGGGTTCTGTTAGCAGCACTGCATATGGCTTCATGCCATTCTATGTTTTATGGCCTCCCGTGCCATTCTGTGATATAATAGCCTTTGGCTATGTTGGTTGAGTTGTTATACTTGGGTTTTATGCCTGATAATTATTACAGCTTATTAGCTGTTCTATTGCACACCGGGAGACACAATGTGACCGATGGTGTGATGGTCCAAGGTACTTAGTACCCAGTACCAGTTTACCCATTTATCCAGTCCAGTCGACTAGTATGGGTTACTCGGGCAATGATAATAAATCTTACCAAATTTAATCGAATAATACTGCAATAAATGTCAAAAATTAAGTCTACCTAAAATGTAAATATACATTCTGCATATTTCTTTTCTTTTAATTATTTTGTTTTATATTGTCACCACTAAGTAGAATTGCTTAGCTTGTCACTTTTGCCATACCCTGGTATTGCAGACATAGCTAGGAAGCCCAGCAAACCTCAAACCAGGTGAACTTTCAGAGCTGCATGCAGAGTCCAGAGTCACCTCTCATTTGCAGTGCATTTGGTAAGACATTAGGCCACTTTTGGTATTTTGTATTTTATAAACCTTTGTAAGGCATATTATAAACTCATGTAGTTATACTTTTGATGTAATTATCTATGAACTATGTTTAGTAATAAATGTGAGTATTTCTTATTGAATTGAACATGATATGAATGAATTGAATTTTTGAAATATTGATGCCATTTGAGAAATTGTGGAAAGATGTTGGTGGTTGAGTGAGATTGAAATTATGATTATATTAGAAGTATTTTTAATAAATTTAGAAGAACTGTTTTTCTAATTTACAGCCAGAAATCTACCAAATTTTCTATAAAATTTGCAAAAAACTCATATTAATCAAAATTATAAATAAATGAATTAAAAAGGCTAAATTGTAATAAAAAAATATGATTTGGTGCTCCGACACACTGTGTGGCATATCTTGCTTGGCTACACTGTAGACGGGTAAGGGGTGCCATATTTTAGTGGTATCAGAGCATCGGTTTAGGCATTTATGGGCCTAGATAGAGTGCATACCATTGCATTGCATTGCATTTATAAGTATTGAGGTGACACTAATGCAGATCTATTTGTTTTGTTATTTTGATCAGGATATGGATCCTGCTTCTCAAAGAGCAGTTAATGAAGAGGTGGAGAGTCGTACTCCACCAAGGGCTAAATCTGGGGGCAGAGGAGAATCTGCTCCACCAGCAGCTGAGGCACCTACCCAACCTTAGTTTGCATTATTTCAACAAACGATCGAGTTTTACCGGCAAATGATGGGGGCAATTCCACCACCACAACCACAGCCACAACCTCCACCAGCACCACAGAAGTCCCATCTGGAGAAACTGCGAAAACATGGGGCAGCGGATTTCTTTGGGAAGGAGGAGGATGATCCCATGACAGCGGAAGACTAGTTGGATAGTACAATCAGAATACTGAAACATCTTCATTGCACCCCCGAGCAGAACCTGGAGGGTACTATGTCCCTACTTCAGGATGATGCATACAAGTGGTGGGACACAATAACCAGCGAGGTGCAACCGGATCAAATCACTTGGGATTACTTCCTACAGAGTTCAGGAAGAAGTATGTCAGCAAAGTGTATTTAGAAGAGAGAAGAAGAGAATTTATCAGTCTGAGACAGAGGCAACTATCAATGGCAGAGTGTGAGCGAGAATTCGTCAGATTAAGTCGGTATGGGAGGGAGATAGTCCCTACAGAGGCAGAAAGGTGCAGAAGGTTCGAAGAAGGGCTCAATGAAAATATCAAGTTTATGATAACAGCATTGGAGATTACGGATTTTGCCAAATTAGTATATGCTACATCGAAAGTAGAAAAAGTCTGAATAAATGAGCAAAATAGAAGGGAAAAACAGCAGAAGATGGGTCCAGGTCAATCGAGTTTAATCTCCAGTCCCAGTAAGAAGAGTAAGGGTCCTCCTGCTCAAGGTTCAGGACAACTACAAGGCCAGGGTCTATCCCAAGGGCCCAGACCACAGTTCACACCTAGGAGAGGCCAGTCCACACCATCAATGGGCAGCTCTCCAATGACGGTATTCAGGGGACCAGCCCTAGCATCTTCTACCTGTCCATACTGCCAGAAGTAGCATAAGGGGGACTGTTGGTGAGTGACTGGTGCATGCTTACAGTGTGGATCAACAGAACATCAGAACAAAAATTGTCTGAAGAGGACTACTACAGTTGCCCCAACATAAGCTGATAGGCCTGCCCCTGCACCTCAAAGGGGTAGGAAGCCTGATAAATCTGAGGCAGCTGGTCCATCACTGAGGCCTGCATCTGAGTCAGCTGAGAGGCCAGAGGCCAGAGTACCTGCCAGAGCCTATGCCATTAGAGCTCAGGAGGAGCAAGATGGCCCCAGATGTCATTAGGGGTACGTTCTTCCTCTACAACACATCTGTGCATGCATTGGTGGATCCAGGATCCACTCATTCATACATCTACATCAAACTATCCGTAGAGAGGGGAGTTTCAGTAGAGGAGAGTGATCAAGACATTCTGGTCACAAATCCACTAGGCCACAATGTGGTAGTGAATAAGGTGTATAAAGGTTGCCTGTTGAGGATTCAGGGGTATGAATTCTCGGTAGACCTAATTGAATTGCCCTTCTACGAGTTTGACATGACTTTGGGAATGGACTGGTTGTCACGTCATCAGGCAATAGTTGATTGCAAATTGAAGAGGATTTCTTTGAAAACTTCTGAGGGCAATGAGATTACTGTTGTGGGTGAAAGGACAGATTTCCTATCCAATGTTATCTCAGCCATAGTTGTAAGAAGATTAATGAGAAAAGGCTGTGAAGCTTACCTAGCACACATGGTTGATACTAAGTAGGCTAAGCCAAATTTGTGTGATATACCCACAGTAAGAGATTCCCAGATGTATTTCCTGAAGAATTGCCTAGTTTACCACTAGAAAGGGAAGTCAAGTTTGCTATTGAGGTAATGCCGGGTACAGCACCAATTTCTATTGCTCCTTATAGGATGGCACCCACTGAATTGAGAGAGTTGAAAGTTCAATTACAAGAGTTGCTTGATAAGGGGTTCATACGCCCCAGTGTGTCACCATGGGGAGCTCCGGTGTTGTTTGTGAAGAAGAAGGATGGAACCTTGAGATTGTGTATTGATTACCAGCAGTTGAACAAAGTAACCGTGAAGAATAAATATCTGTTGCCCAAAATTGATGATTTATTTGATCACTTAAAGGGAGCCGGTGTATTTTCAAAAATTTATCTCAGATCAGGGTATCATCAGTTAAGGGTAAAGGATGCAGATGTATTAAAAACTGCATTCAGAACCCGGTATGGGCATTATGAATTTCTAGTGATGCCATTTGGGTTAACAAATGCACCAGCAGCATTTATGGACCTTATGAACCGTATCTTTTATCCATATTTAGATTGGTTTGTAGTGGTCTTTATTGATAATATTCTGGTGTATTCCAAGACCAAGGAAGAACATGATGAACATTTGAGGATTGTTCTGCAAACCCTACGAGAAAAGAAGCTGTATGCTAAGTTGTCCAAGTGTGACTTCTGGATGAGTGAAATCTCCTTCCTTGGACACATAGTATCGGCTGAGGGGATTAGAGTGGATCCCAAAAAGATAGAAGCAGTGATGGAATGGAAGCCTCCTAGATATACAACAGAGGTCAGAAGTTTCTTGGGGCTAGCTGGGTATTACAGAAGATTTATGAAAGGGTTCTCTCTCATAACTGCTCCAATGACCAAGTTGTTGCACAAGAATGTGAAATTTAGCTGGAACGATAAGTGCCAAGCCAGTTTCGAGAGGCTGAAGGCTACGTTGACAGAAGCACCAGTGTTAACACAGCCAGTCGGGAAAAGACTTTGTGGTCTACAATGATGCCTCGCATAATGGGCTAGGGTGTGTATTTATGCAAGAGGAGAAAGTGGTTGCCTATGTTTCCAGGCAGTTAAGGCCACATGAACAAAACTACCTTACTCATTACTTGGAGTTAGCAGCAATTATCTTCGCACTGAAGATATGGAGGCATTATTTATATGGTGAAAAATGCTACATCTATACAGACCATAAGAGTTTAAAATATTTGCCAACCCAGAAGGAGCTCAATCTTAGACAGAGGCGATGGATTGAGTGTTAGTAGTATGCCCTAGAGCATATCATTTAGTATGTATCTTGTATATATTTTATTAATAAAAGGCATTTCCACTTTTCCGTTTACATAATATATTTATGTGTAATAGAAAAGGTCCATTGATATTTTGTTAGAAATATTATTCTTAAGTTGTTAAGAATATGAGTGACAATATTTCTAGCACAAAGTATCATAAATAGGTTCACAATCGAGGATACTTCATAATAAGGACATGACTTATCCAGAAAGATTGTATTCATGTTTGTTCCCAAGTTATTTATATGAGATATAAATAAGATGGAATGGTGAGTCTCATGCCATATAACAAATATGATAGGCACTTATAAATGATAAGTAGGTCAACTAAGTGACACTTATGACAAGCACATGGAGTTTACTCTTGTCAATGTTTTGTCATAAATCATATCGATGCATATAATCTTTAGACCTGAGATAGCACAGCTTATCTTGTATATAGGTAGTTTGAGTTTGATATCGCTTTCATACTTGTACTATGTATGGGTATATGGGCATGTGTTGGCTCGCTAGTTATATATGGAGGTAGGTGTTGATCAAGAAGGAATCTGTTCCTCTAAGTAAATAGAGATAAAATCCTATGTTCATTTAATTGTTCTTGATGTTTCAAGTTCCTGCCAGACAGATAGATTTATTCGTAAAAGAGTTTCGATGAGAAAATCTTTTAATCAAGAACTGGAATTAAAAGAGAACATAATATTCATAGCAAATGGAGTTTGACATAAACCATGACTACAGCTTGAGTTGGGATTTTGTAACAGAGAGATTCTAGTGCATGGTAACATATGATTATAGGTTCATTTAAGGTAAATCTTATTACTAATTGGGTGGCCATGGCATGCTATGCTAGGTGTTAACCATGGTCTATGAGGTTCATAAAATGATTTAGAGAAATCATTTATGGTAAGAAAGAGTTCTGATGATATTAAGAGTTGATATCATGTCTCATTGCCAATTAGTGATGAGCCTAGTAAGTCACACACATACACAAGTTATCACCTAATTAAATATGATTTAATTAATTAATTAAAGAGTTTAATTGATTAATTAAATAGATTTGGTTTGCAATAAAATTGCAAAGTCCCTAGCATGACTTGAAACCAAATCTAGATTATTGGATGTGTAGTATAAATTAAATTTGTATTTAAAGTGTTTAAATATGAATTTAATTAATGAGAAATTAATTAATAGAGATTAATTAATTAATTTATATTTGATATAAATTAATTAGAAGAAGAAAATAATTATTTTGGGTTAAGAACTCAAAATTAAGACACAGGGCATTTTGGTCATTTTGCAGTGTGACACGTGGCACCATGAGATGGTGACACATGGCATAACACATAAGCTTGCCAAATATTTTTAATCATGTAAGATGATTAAAATCAAGATTAAATATAGGTTTGACACTTGGCACAATGTGATTGGGTCACTTAAACCTAGAGCTAATCAAAAGGTGACATGTGGCTAGGGTTTAATGTGTTAACCTAGCTATTTAAGTGGGGTTATGAAAAGAAAACACAACCAGCAGCCTCTCCTCTCATATGTCACGCCACTTTGAGCCTCTCCAGCTATTTCTCTTAATCTCTCATCAATTCAAAGAGATTAGCCATCAATCTCTTGAATTAAGAACACTAGAAATTGTTTCTAGTGTCCTGTTTACATCTTTAATCTTTTAAAAGGCAGAACTTGAATTTCTAATTAATAGAAAAGGCTTTAGAAGCTGTTCAAGGGCTGCCATAGGTGTTCTTGGTGTGGACAAGCTAGAGGGACAACATCCGTGTCCTCAAGACGATCTCAAAGCGCAGACACTGCAAAGACATCAAGAGGTTAGTGTAATCGTTCTTGATTTAATCTAGGTTCTAAAATTAATCTGATTAATTTTAAAATCTTAAATGGCAAATACAGATCCAAAACATATTAAAAGATTTTTATTTTGTTGTTTATAATTGTAATGAAATAGATAAATATAACTCTTGAATGGTGCATGTGACCCTAGGTGAAAATTTTTGAATTCAATGGTATAATCTTGTGTTTTTCACGCCTGCCTTCAATTGGTATCAGAGCCACTATATTTGCCATTTAGATTGTTGATTATATAATTTAATTGTGTGTTTGATCATGAGATCAAGAGATTCATTGCTGGTTGGATCATGAGATGTGGCGTCACACATGGAGAAGCCACCATTGGTGGCGGCAACAATGGTTCCATGGGTGATTCAAGGTTTGGCTTTTAATTCTGCAATTGTTGTATGATCTAAGGCCTATTCTTTGACTAATTAAAGTGTTTAATTAGTTGTTTTAATCACACAATTAAATTATGATTCAAATCAGAATTTTAAAAATGTTTGAATGTGATTCAAATCTGAATTTTAAAAGTTGTTTGAATGAGATTCAAATCTGAATTTTTAAAGTTGTTTGAATCATATTTAAATCTGATTTTTAAAATTGATTCAATAAAATTAGATCTGATTTTTAAAAATATTTGAATGTGATTCAAATCTGATTTTTTAAAAATGTTTGAATGTGATTCAAATCTGAATTTTTGAAGTTGTTTGAATGTGATTCAAATCTGAATTTTTAAATTTGTTTGAATGAGATTCAAATCTGAATTTTTAAATTTATTTGAATCATATTCAAATCTGGAATTTTAAGTTGAATATGCGATATTCAATTTAATTTAAGTATGTATGTTTTATTTAATTGTTAAATAGTGATATGCATGATGGATGATCATGGACTATAAAAGACCAATGTGATTGGATTTATTTCTTTTATGTTTCTTTGGGATTGTAAATTAATTAATTTATTTTAATTTATTTTGGGCATGTATTATTAAGTTTGTAATATTTTTGGGTTGTAATTTCATTTATTTAAGTTCTTGTAAATTCGCCTTGGTATGCCAAGGATTACTATGTAATATTGGATTGCAAGAAGTTCAAGGAGGTCAAGAGCATTGGTGGGACCAGTGGGAGGAATTCAATATCAAGTGTTGATTATGTACTCCTTCAGCAACTCTTGTAAAATGAATGAATGAAATGCACCTAGGAATGCCCAGATTCAATTCTTGGTGGCTCAATTGAATCCCTTAGAAAGTCCATGATCATACCATATTTATCGCTTATCCATGAATGCATGAGATGTATGGGAATGTATGCAATTATATGATATATGCATGCTAAATGGATAATGTGCAAAGTGAGACCTTAATAGTAATTAGGATGGCTATAAAATCTTCCAAACAAATGATTAAGTTGGAAATGCTATAATTAAAGTAATTATAACATAAGCCCTCCATTGGGGCAATTATTTTAAGAAATTTTAAATAGTTGCATGATATGCAATTAATTTAAGAGATTTTCTTAAGAATAATAGTTAAGCATGAGATCTTGTAAATATGTAAATGGTTTGGTGGCCAATATTGGATGTACTGAGGACATTAAAATTATTTGCATAATTATCGCTCAATGGGATCAACTTAACTAATGCAAGATAAGTCAATATTGGATGTACCGAGATTTTGAGCATTAGGGGCTAGTAACAGGATTGAACCTCACATGAGTTGTGATGGGCATGGAGTTGCTCACTTATAGTTTATTGTATTTCCAATAATGGTTGTACCTGAGGATTATCAATATAATTATAAGAATTCATTCACCCACTAGAAATCCATCCAACTAGGATTTCGCTTTCTACTTTGGAAGTGTAGGATTCGCTAAGTTAGTGGGAGGACCAATTTGATTAAAAGACCATAATCATTTTGGTTAATTACATGATACATTTACTAATTAATCTGTTATTTTCTGCAGCTAATTTTCTCGATAAAAATGAGCACAAAACAACCACCACCATCCAATATCCTTGCAAGCATACTTGATCACAACAGTTGACAGGACCTAATCATGCGATTGGCTAAGAAATTTGAAACTTGTCTGAACCTTGAACATATAGGATATGTTCTATATTCAAATGTTCCTGGTCCCTTACCTCCAGAGGCCACACAAGAGGAACATGATACTTTGGACAAGTGGAAGGAGCATGATATGAGAGCTAAGTGTTACATGCTTGCTTCCATGAGTAATGAGTTACAGAAGCAACATGAGAACATGCAGAGTGCTAGTGAGATCCTCCTTCACCTACAAGAGTTGTATGGTGAGCACAAGAGAATGCTAGGTATGAGATATCTAAACAGCTTATTCCGTATGAGGATGTCCGAGGGATGTAATGTTGGGATCATGTCCACAAGATGATTCGTGATTGAGCAGTTGGAACATCTTGACTTCAACATGGATTTCCAACTACAAACGGATTTGATCCTTCAGTCCCTTCCTGAGTCTTTTGGGAATTTTGTGACAAATTTCCATATGACTAAATAGGAATGCACCTTAGCTAGTTTACTCAACATGCTAGTTATTGCCCAAAAGAATATGCTGGGCAATAAAGGAAAAGAGGTAGCTTTGGTTGCATCTTCTTCCGCTGGAAAGTCCAACAAGAAGAAGGTCAATAAGAAAAAGAAACTTCACATTCCTGGTCCTTCCAAGAAAATAGCTAAACAGAAACGGAAGACCAAAGCTGACAAAGGCAAAGGAAAGTGTTTCCACTGCCAACAGGAAAGTGTTTCCATTGCTAACAGGAAAGTGTTTCCATTGCCAGTAAGAAAGTGTTACCACTGGCCAGAGTATAGCAATCTAAATGAATGCAATGCCATGGTGAAAACCAACTCAAGTTCAAAATATATTTGGCACTTAAGGTTATGTCATGTTGCAGAAGATAGGATTGCAAAATTGGAGAAAATGGGGATTCTATCCTCATTGGGCTCTGAGCCTACTCCAACTTGTGAATCTTGCCTTCAAGGCAAAATGACTAGATCACCCTTTGTTGGACTCGGTCTTAGAGCTGTAAATATTTTGGAACTAATACATTGTGATGTATGTGGTCCGTTTAAAGAAATGTCTTGAGGGGGCTTTCATTTTTTTATTTCGTTTACTGATGATAAATCAATGTTTGGGTATTTGTATTTGATGAAATACAAACATGAATCCTTTGAAAAGTTCAAAGAATTTAAATCAAGTAGAAAATCAAACAGAAAAATATTAAAGCTCTTCGATCAAATCGTGGAGGTGAATATTTGAGTAATCGAATTTGATGAATACTTGAGAGAGCATGGCATTGTTTCTCACCGACTCTCCAGAACGCCACAAATGAATGGTGTATCTCGAAGGAGAAATCGTACTTATTGGATATGGTACGAGTATGATGAGCTATACCGATATGCCAATCTCCTTTGGGATTTGCATTAGAATCACTTTATATATTCGAATAGGATTCCATCAAAATCGCTTTCTTCCACACCTTATGAGATATGGCATGGAAGAAAACCAAGTCTTAAGCATGTTAAGATTTGGGGTTGTCCAAACTTATATCAAAAAGTCAACACCGATAAATTGGAGACCAGATCGTAAAAGGTCGATTTGTTGGATATCCAAAAGATAGTTTTGGATATTATTTTTATTTGCCTACTTCACAAAAGGTTGTGATAAGTAGAGATGCCACATTTCTTGAACAAATTTGTTCAAGAAGGAGGCAAAGGAAGGCAAATAGAGTTAGAATTGGACAATTCGACCAACCAATGCATCGATGGATATAGATCCATCTAGTCAACCTATACCCATTGATGAAACATCTACAATGCTCCTCGTAGAACAACTGTGTATCTCACCCACCCGTGAGATATGGTTTTCTTCATGAAGAAGAACAAGAGTTGTCTACTCATGAAGAAGTAGATCATGGAGATGATCCACTTACCTATGAAGAAGCTATATCAGATATAGACTCTTCAAAATGGATTGATGCTATGAAATCCGAGATTGATTCCATGTATAAGAATCAAGTTTGGGATCTTGTTGACCCACCTGAAGGTATTGTACCTATAGGGAACAAATGGGTTTTCAAGAAGAAAATTGGTTCTGATGGAAAGGTAGAGACCTATAAGGCAAGGCTAGTAGCGAAAGGGTTTCGCCAAAGGCATGGAATAGACTATGAGGAGACTTTCTACTTTGTTGCCATGCTTAAATCAATTAGGATTTTATTAGCAATAGTGCATACTATGATTATGAGATTTGGCAGATGGATGTCAAAACAGCCTTTCTCAATGGATACATTGAAGAAAACATTTTCATGGAACAACCTAAGGGATTTGAATCCCAAGATGGTTCCAAGGTATGCAAGCTAAAGCGATCCATTTATGGGTTGAAACAAGCTTCGAGGAGTTGGAACATCCGTTTTGATGAAGCCATTAAATCTTTTGGTTTTATCAAAAATGAGGATGAGCCATGTGTATATAAGAAGGTTAGTGACAAGTGCTATCACTTTCCTTGTCTTATATGTGGATGACATACGTTGATGGGTAATGATACAGTATGTTGACGACTATAAAGGTATGGTTGTCAAATACATTCTCCATGAAAGACTTAGGGGAGGCAACCTATATTCTTGGGATTCGCATCTATAGAGATAGAGCGAAAAGAATAATTGGTTTATCCCAAAGTCTATACTTGGAAAAGGTGTTAAAGAGGTTTAACATGCTTGATTCCAAGAGAGGATTGTTACCAAGTGAGACATGGTATCCACCTTTCTAAAGAGATGTCTCCAAAGACACTCAAGAAAGAGATAAGATGGCCAGATTCCATATGCTTCGGCTATTGGAAGTTTAATGTATGCAATGTTGTGTACTAGGCCTGATATCGCATATGTCGTTAGTTTGACTAGCGGTATCAATCCAATCCAGTTTGGAACATCGGATAGTCACAAGAATATTCTTAAGTACTTAAGAAGAACTAAGGATTTATTCTTGATTTATGGAGGTGGAGACTTGCAATTGGATGGTTATATTGATTCGATTTCCAATCGATATCGATGATAGAAAGTCTACCTGGATATGTGTTCATTTGTAATGGAGGTGCGATCTTGGAAGAGTTCCAAACAGAGCACGATTGCAGATTCCACTACGTAGGTCGAGTATATTGTCGCATCGATGTCAAAGGAAGTCGCTTGGATAAAGAAGTTCGTTCAGAACTTACAAGAGTTCCTTCCATTGAGTCGCCAGCCCACTACACCGTGACAATAATGGAGCAACATACAAAGCTAAGGAACTAAGGTCTCACCAAAATCCAAACACATAGAAAGGCACTACCACATTATCAGACATATAGTTGGGCAAAGGCGATATAGCCATGCAGAAAAATAACATCAGCTGAAAAATTCAGCTGATCCATTCACTAAGCCTTTGTCACAAGCTCGCTAGACTGACATCTTGAGAAGATGGGTCTAAGGTATTGTAATGAATGACTCTAGTGCTAGTGGGAGATTGTTAGTAGTATGCCCTAGAGCATATCATTTAGTATGTATCTTGTATATATTTTATTAATAAAAGGCATTTCCACTTTTCCGTTTACATAATATATTTATGTGTAATAGAAAAGGTCCATTGATATTTTGTTAGAAATATTATTCTTAAGTTGTTAAGAATATGAGTGACAATATTTCTAGCACAAAGTATCATAAATAGGTTCACAATCGAGGATACTTCATAATAAGGACATGACTTAACCAGAAAGATTGTATTCATGTTTGTTCCCAAGTTATTTATATGAGATATAAATAAGATGGAATGGTGAGTCTCATGCCATATAACAAACATGATAGGCACTTATACATTATAAGTAGGTCGAACCGGTGACACTTATGACAAGCACATGGAGTTTACTCTTGTCAATGTTTTGTCATAAATCATATCGAGGCATATAATCTTTAGACCCGAGATAGCACAGTTATCTTGTATATAGGTAGTTTGAGTTTGATATCGCTTTCATACTTGTACTATGTATGGGTATATGGGCATGTGTTGGCTCTGCTAGTTATATATGGAGGTAGGTGTTGATCAAGAAGGAATCTGTTCCTCTAAGTAAATAGAGATAAAATCCTATGTTCATTTAATTGTTCTTGATGTTTCAAGTTCCTGGCCAGGACAGATAGATTTATTCAGAAAAGAGTTTCTGATGAGAAAATCTTTTAATCAAGAACTGGAATTAAAAGAGAACATAATATTCATAGCAAATGGAGTTTGACATAAACCATGACTCCAGCTTGAGTTGGGATTTTGTAACAGAGAGATTCTAGTGCATGGTAACATATGATTATAGGTTCATTTAAGGTAAATCTTATTACTAATTGGGTGGCCATGGCATGCTATGCTAGGTGTTAACCATGGTTTATGAGGTTCATAAAATGATTTAGAGAAATCATTTATGGTAAGAAAGAGTTCTGATGATATTAAGAGTTGATATCATGTCTCATTGCCAATTAGTGATGAGCCTAGTAAGTCACACACATACACAAGTTATCACCTAATTAAATATGATTTAATTAATTAATTAAAGAGTTTAATTGATTAATTAAATAGATTTGGTTTGCAATAAAATTGCAAAGTCCGTAGCATGACTTGAAACCAAATCTAGATTATTGGATGTGTAGTATAAATTAAATTTGTATTTAAAGTGTTTAAATATGAATTTAATTGATGAGAAATTAATTAATAGAGATTAATTAATTAATTTATATTTGATATAAATTAATTAGAAGAAGAAAATAATTATTTTGGGTTAAGAACTCAAAATTAAGACACAGGGGCATTTTGGTCATTTTGCAGTGTGACACGTGGCACCATGAGATGGTGACACATGGCATAACACATAAGCTTGCCAAATATTTTTAATCATGTAAGATGATTAAAATCAAGATTAAATATAGGTTTGACACTTGGCACAATGTGATTGGGTCACTTAAACCTAGAGCTAATCAAAAGGTGACATGTGGCTAGGGTTTAATGTGTTAACCTAGCTATTTAAGTGGGGTTATGAAAAGAAAACACAACCAGCAGCCTCTCCTCTCATATGTCACGCCACTTTGAGCCTCTCCAGCTCTTTCTCTTCATCTCTCATCAATTCAAAGAGATTAGCCATCAATCTCTTGAATTAAGAACACTAGAAATTGTTTCTAGTGTCCTGTTTACATCTCTAATCTCTTAAAAGGCAGAACTTGAATTTCTAATTAATAGAAAAGGCTTTAGAAGCTGTTCAAGGGCTGCCATAGGTGTTCTTGGTGTGGACAAGCTAGAGGGACAACATCCGTGTCCTCAAGACGAATCTCAAAGGCGCAGACACGCCAAAGACATCAAGAGGTTAGTGTAATCATTCTTGATTTAATCTAGGGTTCTAAAATTAATCTGATTAATTTTAAAATCTTAAATGGCAAATACAGATCCAAAAACATATTAAAAGAGTTTTAATATGTTGTTTATCATTGAAATTAAATAGATAAAAATAAATCTTGCATGGTGCATGTGACCCTAGGTGAAAATTTTTGAATTCAATGGTATAATCTTGTGTTTTTCACGCTTCCGTTCCTTCATTGAGTTCCTAAAGGACTATAATTGTGTGATAGATTACCATCTTGGGAAGGCAAATGTAGTTGCTGATGCCTTGAGCAGAAAATCCATCACAGCTTTAAGATCACTAAATGCCCGTCTGTCCTTAGCTCAAGATGGAGCTATTTTGGCTGAGTTACAAGTGAGGCCATACCTGCTATAGCAGATACAAGATGGGCAGAAGGCATATGAAAAATTAATGGCTATTGTGGGTAAAATTCCAGAGGGAAAGGAAACTGATTATGAGGTGAAAGTAGATGAGTGTCTGCACTACAGAGGAAGAGTGTGTGCACCAGATGATGGGGAACTGAAGACTAGTATTCTAAAACAAGCGCACACTAGTGTTTATGCTATGCTTCCGAGAAGCACATAAATGTATAATGATTTGAAGCCTCATTATTGGTGGCCTGGTATGAAGAAAGATATAGCTGACTATGTGACTAAGTGTTTGACATGTCAGCAAGTTAAAGCAAAACATCAAGTTCCATCAGGATTGCTACAGCCTGTAAGCATACCTGAATGGAAATGGGACCGGGTCACTATGGATTTTGTTAGTGGTTTACCTCTCACCCAGAAAAAGCATGATGCAGTATGGGTGATAGTGGATAGATTGACGAAGTCAGCATATTTTTTGCCAGTTAAGACTGACTACTCACTAGAGAAGCTAGTAAAATTGTATATCATTGAGATTGCTAGACTGCATGGAATCCCACTTTCCATCATATCTGATCGAAACCCAAGGTTTATATCGAGATTCTGGAAAAAGTTGCAAGAAGCCTTGGGCACACAACTCTGCTTTAGCACGGTTTTTGATCCTCAGATGGATGGACATTCGGAATGAGTAATCCAAATCCTGGAGGATATGCTGAGGAGTTGTGTCATTGAGTTTGAGGGGAGTTGGGATAAATACCTCCCACTGGCAGAATTTGCATATAATAATAGCTACTAAACTAGCATTCAAACGGCCCCATATGAAGCACTGTGTGTGAGGAAGCGTAGAACCCCAGTATATTGGACTAAATTGGGCGAAGATAAGCTGGTAGGACCAGACCTGGTGAAACATACTGAGGAGAAAGTGAAAATAATCAAAGCTAACTTGAAGGTTGCCTTAGATAGACAAGAATCTTATGCCGACTTAAAGAGAAAAGAGATAGAGTATGCAGTTAGCAACAAAGTGTTTCTCAAAGTCTCACCATGGAAGAAAGTGCTAAAGTTTGGAAAAAGGGTAAGTTAAGCCCTAGGTTCATTGGCCCATACAAAGTCATTGAACGTGTGGGACCAGTGGCCTATCGGCTGGCTTTACCACCAGAATTGGATAAGATCCATAATGTATTCCATGTGTCTATGCTAAGAAGATACCGCTCAGACCCTTCACATGTCATGTCCATGGAAGAGATTGAAATCCAATCGGACTTAACATATGCAGAAGAACCTATACGGATACTAGCTCGGGAAGTGAAGGAACTGAGAAATAAACAAATTCCACTAGTGAAAGTACTTTGGAGGCACCATAATACCGAGGAAGCAACTTGGGAAAGTGAAGAAATGATGAGGCAACAGTTCCCTCAACTGTTTGCATCAGGTAAATTTCGAGGATGAAATTTTTATTAGAGGTAAAGAGTTGTAACATCCTCACTTTAGCTAGTCCGTACAGTCTACTGTTCCGATGACCAATGTCTGTCTGGGCAGCTAGAATGTTTGAAATTATAATTAGACTAGAGTGGGGAGTTATAAAGAAACCAAATAATGCTTATAAAAATCAAGGAAAATTTTTAGGAATGAAATGCACTAAGGTTAAACGAGCCGAAAACCCAGTGATGAGTAACCCGAAGGGGAAGTGACGGTGAAGGCCGTTAACAACCCTAGACCCGGGGAAAACTTCATAAAATAATTTTTGGGCCCTTAGGGAAGGATTATTGGGGTTCCAATGACAATAAAATGTTAAGAAAACACAAGGAAAATTTAATCAATCGGTACCCATAATTTTGGCTCGTTAAGCCAAACGGAGGGCATTTTGGTCATTTCGTCTTCAGAGATGATTTTTGACCAACTTATCCATTTATGTAAATAAATTATATAGCATAAAATATGAATAAATATTGATGAAAAATTATTTAAAAATGAATAGGAAAAGAAAGAAAAGAAAATGGAAGTAAATTAGCTTTATTACATAAGCATTATGTAAGCATGAGGTAATAAAAATTTTTGGCCAATCAAAAATCAATAAATACATTCATAATACATAAAAAAGAGGAAAAAGAAATTCAAAATCTAGAAACAACTATCTGCTCTCCCTCTTTCCTTCTTTGCCGCACCATAGGTCCACCATGGTCAAGCTTACCAAAGCTTGATTTCTTTGGTTTTTACCCAACTAAAGCCTAAGTTCCCAACACAAAAACTTGCTCTTTCATCTTGGTGAATCTTTTGGGAGCAAAAAGAAGTATAAAAGAATAACTCTTGCAAGATTGAAATTCACTCCATTAGAGGTTAGTGACTAAACTTGATTTTTATCTTTCAATTCATATTGAAGGAGTGGTATTTGATGCAAATTTACAAAAAAAATTAGTAAACATCATGTGTATGTCTTGCTTAAAATTCCAATAGCCTTGAACTTGGTTGAGTTTTGAAGATTTCTTAGAATTAAAATGATATTGTGGCTGCCCTTAACACTAATATATTGATTAGGAAAGTGAAGTGCAAGTAATGCAACAATCTAGAATGGTGGAGCTAGGGTTTGGACCCAAATTGAGACTTTGTTCATGTATTTGGTGAAAGAGAGTTTTAATGGTCAATTACTGACCATTGGGCTGTGTGTGAATAAGAAATGAAGTGGTTTGTTTAGTGGGAATTGAAGTTAGTGTGGCTGCCCTTGGTAACCTGCAAGACTAGGCATGAGGCCAGTAGGTTTGAGCAGCAATAACTGGAGTTGTAGAGGTTCAATTGGTGCAACACCAATTGGAAATGAAACTAGACACATAATGGCACAACTTTGGTGAAGAAAGTATGCCCAGAAAACCAAACTAAGATGACCTAAGATTGCCCTAATCCGGGTGACCTGCATTCTGCCTGGGCAAAATGACTAAATGAATAGTATTTATTCATTTAGTCATAACTCAGAGTAGAAAGGTCCAATTAACCTAAAATTTTACCAAAACATAGCTGAGACATATATCTATAACTTTCATGAAGAAACACAACTCAAATTTTGACCATAACATGTTCAAAAGGTGACCTGCTTTCACTACACAAAATACTATAGATTTAGTCAGTCCAGAAAATCTGGGAAGTTGGCAATCCGGCCAGTTATGGTATTTAGGCCATAACTTGAGCCAAAAAACTCCAAATAGAGTGATTCAAAAAAATAAATGTAACTAGACACAAAAAGGAATAACTTTCATGTTGACAACTTTGCCAAATTCCCACTGCAAAAATGACTAATGAAACAGTAAACACAAAGCTTGAAATCTGAAAATTTTGAACAATTAACATTCAGCTTAGAAATGGTATTGGCAACCAATACCAACAATTTTAGAATGCAAAATGTGGTATGTTGGGAATATTATAACCAATGTGCCTATTATCCATGCAAAAGTCAACATTTTTGTTGACTAATGAAATGAATAGTAACACCTAAACTTGAATTTCAAGAATTGTATAATTAATAGTGTAACATGCCCTAGTACACCTAGTAAGATTGGTTTGGATAGGTTGGCATGCCAATAGGGTTCTGTTAGCAGCACTGCATATGGCTTCATGCCATTCTATGTTTTATGGCCTCCCGTGCCATTCTGTGATATAATAGCCTTTGGCTATGTTGGTTGAGTTATTATACTTTGGTTTTATCCCTGATAATTATTACAGCTTATTAGTTGTTCTGTTGCACACCGGGAGACACAATGTGACCAATGGTGTGATGGTCCGAGGTACTTAGTACCTAGTACCAGTTTACCCATTTATCCAGTCCAGTCGACTAGTATGGGTTACTCGGGCAATGATAATAAATCTTATAAAATTTAATCGAATGCTGCAATAAATGTCAAAAATTAACTCTACCTAAAATATAAATATACATTCTACATATTTCTTTTCTTTTAGTTATTTTATTTTATATTGTCACCACTAAGCAAAATTGCTTATCGCGTCGCTTTTGCCATGCGCAGGTGCTGGAGACATAGCTGGGGAGCTCAGCAGACCTAAGACCGGATGAACTTTCAAAGCTGCATACAGAGTCTAGAGTCACCTCTCATTTGTAGTGCATTTGGTAGGACATTAGACCACTTTTGGTATTTTGGTATTTTGGTATTTTGTATTTTGTATTTTGTAAACCTTTGTAAGTTATATTATAAACTCATGTAATTATGCTTTTGATGTAATTATCTATGAACTATGTTCAGTAATAAATGTGAGTATTTCTTATTGAATTGAGCATGATATGAATGAATTGAATTTTTGAAATATTGATGTCATTTGAGAAATTGTGGAAAGATGTTGGTGGTTGACTGAGATTGAAATTATGACTATATTGGAAGTGTTTTTAACAGATTCAGAAGAACTATTTTTCCAATTTACAGTCGGCACTCTGCCGAATTTTCTATAAAATTTGTGAAAAACTCAGATTCATCAAAATTGTAAATAAATGAATTAAAAAGGCTAAATTGTAATATAAAAAAATATGATTTGGTGCTCCGGCACACTGTGTGGCATATCTTGCTTGGCTACACTATAGACGGGTAAGGGGTGTCACATTCTCTTCAATTTACAATCTACTATTGCCTGATGATGGGATAACTAGTCCATTCCCAAAATCATGTCAAACTCATGGAAAGGCAATTTGATTAAGTCTGCTGAGAACTCTTTCCCTTGAATCTTCAATGGACAGCCCTTATATACCTTGTTTACTACCACACTGTGGCCTAGCGAATTTGTGACCAGGATGTCTTGGTCACTTTCCTCTACTGGTATTCCCTTTTCTACGGGCAGCTTGATACAAATATATGAATGAGTAGATCCAGGATCCACTAATGCATGCACAAAAGTATTATAGAGGAGGAACATACCCTTGATGACATCTGGAGTATCCTGTTCCTCCTATGCCCTTATAGTATAGGCTCTGGCTGGTTTTCTACCTTCTGCTCTCCCCACAGATTCTGAGACAGGTTTCTGTGAAGTATCGGCTGCCTCAGCCTTACCTGGCTTTCTACCCCTTGGAGCTGGAGGGGCAGGCCTATCAGTTGATACTGGAGTAGATGTAGCAGTTCTGCGCGGAAAATCTCGGATTAGGTGGTCTGTAGACCCACACCGTAAACAAGCACCTATCATCCTCCAACATTCACTCTTATGCCATTTTTGGCAATGTGGGCAAGCAACAGATACTATTGGGGCTAGTCCCCTGAACCCTATCCCTGGAGAGCTAGCCACTGAAGGTGTGGACTGGCCTCTTCTCGGTGCAAACTAAGATTTGGGCCTCTGTGACTAACACTGACTTAGCGCTCTACTGAAACTCTGAGTAGGCGAACCTCTGAATTTCTTACTAGGGGCAGAAGATGTACTGGTCTGACCCTGACCTCTTTTCTATTATTTGTCCCTTCTGTTTTGCTTATTCATTCTAACTTTTTCAACCTTCAGTGCGGCTTCCACTAACTTGGTAAACTCTGTAATCCCCAAGGCTGTAATCATTACTTTAATGTTATCATTGAGTCCTTCCTCAAATCTCTTGCATCTTTCGGCCTCATTAGGGACTATTTCCCGCCCATAGCGGCTCAGTCTGACAAATTTTCTTTCATATTTAGCCACTATCAGCTATCTCTAACGTAGGGTAATAAATTCTCTTCTTTTCTCTTCCAGGCATACACTTCTCACATACTTCTTTCTGAACTCATTGAGAAAGAAATCCCAAGTTATTTGTTCTGGTGGCACCTCACTAGTTACTGTATCCCACCATTAGTATGCATCATCTTGCAGTAATTATACAGCAGCTTTCAAATTCTGCTCTGGAGTACAATGAAGTTGTTTCAAGACTCTTCCAGTTCTATCCAACCAGTTTTCAACTGTGACAGAATCATCTTCCCTTTTGCCCAGAAAATCCACTGCTCTAAACTTTCTAAGTTTCTCCATATGATATTTTTGATGTAGAGGTGGTGGTGGTGGCATAACTCCTACCGTCTGTCTAAAGAACTCAGCCATTTGCTGAAATGTGGCTGGTGCATCTGGTACTGGTGGAGCAGATTCCCTCCTGTCTCCTGGTTCAGTCATAGATGGAGCATGACTCTCCACCTCTTCATCGACCGCTCTCTACGATGTGGAGTCCATATTCTGATCAAAATAACAAAACAATCAAAAGATCTGCATTAGAGTCATCTTAACACTTACAATGCAATGCATGATATGCAATCTATCTAGGTCCAGAAATGCCTAAATCGTGCTTTGATACCACTAAATGTAACACCCCTCACCCGTCTACAATATAGCCGAGCAAGGCGTGCTACACAGCGTCCCGGAGCACCTAGTCTGTGATCATCTCATTTCCTAAACTCAATTTGATTTTAAGAAGTCTTTTATGTAAAATTCATATCATGCTGATTCTATTTTCATACTTTAATAAATCGATGTTTCAAAAATGGTAATAAAAATCCGGCATGTGCCGTCTGTATTTCAAACAAAATTTCCTTCTAAACCTATTAAAAACAGTTCAATATGATAATCTCAACCATCCAACTAATTTTTCAGTCTCACAATTTCATAATTTCAAAATACAGTCCATCATATTTTACATTCATCAAAACACTATCCATAGGAGTTTAATATATACAAATTATTACAAACTTTAAAGTTTTATGATATCTATACATATTACATAACAAAATGTCAAAATACAACTGATAGTCATTACACAAGATCCTAAGTCCTACCATATATGCAGTGTAGTGCAGATGATTCTGAACTCCTGTGTAGATCTGATGTCTCACCCGGTCGTAGGTCTGCTGGGCCCCCCAGCTGTGTCTCCAATAACTTCGCGTTACAAAAGCAACGCGCTAAGCAATTTTGCTTAGTGGTGCCAAATATAAAGAAATATACACTAAAATAAAGTAAATGAATTGTTTATGAATTTATGACATCAATATTCTTTAAAGTTGTTGATTCTACTTGTATTTTCTAACATTTCATTTTTGCTAATTTTGGCGGTGCTGTATGTCAATAAACTGAATTTAGCTATTTAAATTTAATAATGCTTAAATTAACTGCCCGTGTAGCCTATACACTGACCAGACTGGATAAATGGATATACTGGCACTACGTACTTAGTATCTCGGGCCGTCACACCAATGGTCAAAGTGTCTTCCGGTGTGCAAACAGTGTGGCTAAAAAGCCATATAGTCAATCTGGCGATAAGCCAAGTATAATAACACAATATGTATAGCCGTAGGCTATTAAAGTCACAGTGCGACATAATATGCCATAAAAACACAGTATGGCATAAAGCCATTTACAGAACAGCTGTTAGAATCCTATTAGCATGCCAAACTATCCAAACTAGTCAACTAGACAAACTATAGCACATTACAAATTAATTGTTTAATTCCTCATTTTTTTGAGTTTGCTAGTTATCATGTAATTCACAAGTCAATGTAAATGTTGACCTTTTTAGGTAATATGGATAAGTTGATTCTAGCATCAATATGTCACAATTTTTAATTCAATATACTGCCAATATAGTGCAATTTACCATTTTTACAAGTTGGCATTCATTGCCAAACTACTTTAAGCATCATTGTTTGTAAATGTCAAATTTTCAGTTTTAGTGTGCTAGATTGATTTAGCTTAATGTCCTATCTCTCTTGGTTTTTAACTTCTAGTCAAAGAAGAAAAATTGTAGCTCTATGTCTTATTGACTTTTGACTCAAATTTCAGGTCATTCTGAGTTGTATAGACCAAGATATGGTCAATTTACTAAAGTTGGACAGATTGCACCTTTAGTGCAAAATTTGGTCAATTTTAGGTCACATTTAGTTCTGTCAGTTTTGGTACCCGAACTTGTGCAAGCTATTTGACTTGGTTCTGTCCATTTCTGGGCTTTGGTGTCTTCATAAGAATAGCTTTATTTCTAAGCTATCCATGGTAAATATTTCAGGTCATTTGGACCTGTTTTGAGTGAGTTATGGTCATCTTAATGACTATTGTTCATATGGTCATAAATCTAGGCCTGCACTTACCAATTCCAGATTTGGTCATTTTTAAGGTCAGTTTCTAAGCAGAATTTTGGCAACATTTCTGCATGAAAGTTGGCCTATTTGGTGTCTAGTTTTACCCCCCCATTGGCCTCATACCAATTGGGTTCACAGTTTTGCACTTATAACCTAATTTAGGTACTGCCAACACACACAACCTGCATTTGAAAATTAAACTTTCAATTTTAACAATCCTCCTCCTCCTAATACTTCAATATTCAATCATGGCACTTCTATGTATATTGTACACAATTCCAGCAAGCATTTTGGGCAGAACACTCAAGTGCTCAATGCACACAATACACCATTAAAGTTCAACATTTACTTCCACTGAAATTCAACATACCTCAACACCAATATTGCACATACACTTCCATAGCAACTACACATGCTGCTCACAATTTAACACCATCACATCTAATCAATAAATTATATAAACTCACATACAATTTCATAATATTATAGGCTGTCAAACATGGTAGTTTACCAAAGTATCAAAGTCCCATTTTCAAACCCTTAATTCAAGCACTAACATGCACATACTTGGACATTAACCTACTACAACATCCATTTGAATTAACTGAACTTAATTCTCATCCATTAGAGGTAATAAAAACTCAAACACAACAAACTTTCATGGCTGCCGAAAATGGACAAGTTCATATCTCAATATTTTCTTCATTTCTCTTCACCAAATTACTCACCTCAACCTAAACACAAGGTTTACTAAAGCAAGGGAGAGGATTTGGACACTTACCACTTGAGAACTTCCCTAGAACTTCACCAAATCTTCTTTTTCTTGTTCCCAATATCTTCCCCAAGGTGAGTAGGCAAGCTTTAATGAAGGATACAAGTGGAAATGATGGCTTGATGATAGAGAGAGATGGGCGACAATGGAGCTTTCATGGAGGATTCATTTCAGCAAGTGAGAGTGAGGTTAAAGATGAAGTTGTTAGTGGGAAAGAAAATCTGTCCTTAATTGGTTTATATGGTCCCATATTTTAATTTTAGTGGAGCACTAAGATATCTTTATTGTTTAATTATTCCAAGTTTCCTAATTTGCACATTTATCTCAATTCTTTCACTATTTACATAATGTATCTCATTTTAATTTTTCATGACATTTTCAAAGTATAATATAATTTATTTTTAATGGATATTGAGGTCAAAAGGCAACTCTAAGTGTCAAATGACCAAAATGCCCCACTTCGAGTTGTATTCTCGATTTTTCGGTAACACCTATTTTTGTCTGTTTCTTGATTTTTTTTTTCTTTGTACTAATTTATGAATTTTTCTTTGACATTTCTAGTGTCAATTACATTTTAATAAACCTTTAATTATTTCTCAAAATTTAATTCCGAGGGTTCCCTGTAGTCCTAGGGTCGACAATTGCTTTTGCCGTAACTTCTCGGTGCGGTTACCCATCGCTACGGTGCCGGCTCATTTAACTTAGTTTCATTTCCTCTCTTTTATCTTTCTTTAATTTTTCTTGTATTTTTTTTTATTTCATCATTATATGTCTGTTCACTATCACCGAAGTGTAGTCCCAGACATCCTGATTTGCCCGGACTGACATTAGATCACCGGAGCAACAGAATGTATAGAACACGTACAGGGAGGATGTTACAGTGAATGTTCCAGCTGGTTGAGAAAGTAGCCACTTCCTTGCTCTATCTTGAAGGGAGAATAGGAATGCTCTGAGTCTTATAGCTTGGTCAGAGACTCCATTCATCTTGAATGTGTCACATAAGGGAAGAAAGCACTGGAGGTGATAGTGTGGATCTTCTGTAGGTGAACCTCTAAACTGGGTCTATTGAATCATCTAGAGCCATACCAGTTTGAGTTCAAAATTATTGGGCTCCACTATGGGTCTTGTAACGCTGGGCTGGAATCCTTGGATAGATGGGGCTCCATAGTCCCTCAAGGGTCTTAGCTGGTTGGTATTGTTGGCCATGACTGGAGTTTCTAAAATTTCTTGATCTTGTTCTTGGTGTCTCCTTTCTCTCTTGATGGTTCTTAGAGTCCCATCTATCTTGGGATCCAAGTCCAAAATCTCTTCCTCCGGTTTTGTTCTGGTCATGTACCAAACCAAATACCTGAGAGAAAGTAAAAGAATAAAAATGAATTAAATAAACTTAAATAGTAAATGTAAATGCCTAAATTAGCTAAATTGCCTATCGCCTAATATTACTAGAAATAAACTCCCTAGCAACGGCCCCAAAAACTTGTTTGCTAATTTTCGCAAGTGCACGGATCACTAACAAGTAATAAAGTAGTAAGTAGAGTATCGTCCTCCAAGGAATTTAATTAGCAAGTACTAAGTTGCACAGCAATTATGACTATTTAGGCTACCGAATATAATGGAAGATTGAATATAATTTATCTTGAGTGCTAAAAACTAAGAGAACAGTGAACTTAAAATGAAACAGTCTATTAAAACAATTCCAGAATTAAGATTTCACACTTTAATCTTATTATGGATTCAATCTTGTCTATTCATTAGATTGAGGATTGTTGCTTTGATGGAAATTAATCCTAAGGTCCTCTCTCAAGGCACCTAAGGTGTGTTTCAATTAGAGCTAAACCCTACTTTCGTTGGTGTTTAGTATTAATTAAAACCCTTTAAGATATGTGATTAATTATGAAATTTCACGAAGGATTTTAGCCTATCTCTAGGTCAGATCTCTTAGGTTTAATACTCTCATTTTCCAATACTAACCTTCACCTTTCAGTTCTTCAATTAGTATCATATATTATGTCTAAGTGGGTATCGGCACATAGCATACATTAAGAACATAGAATATTAAATCAAAGAACAAAACTCAAATCCAATAGATAAAACTCAATATTTATCCATAATAATGATTACAAGCATTACTCTCCTAATTCCAGAATAAAGAAACTACTCACTCATGGTGAGTTTATCAAACATAACAAAAGTGAAATAAAAGAACATAAAAGTAGCCTAAAGAAATAGAACAAAAGAACCAAAGAGAATCTGCAGCTTTGAACTTGTAGAACTTCAGCTGAGGGCTCCTCTTTAATGCTAATGTACTGTTCTTCAAGACAGCTTGAAGAGAATGTTGAAGATGTATGCGGTGATCTGATTTAGAATTCTTTCTCTATTTTTTGCTGCTTCTAGTTATATTCAGTGTCCTAGGGTTAGGATTTTAGAGTCCCAAAGGCTGAAGTCTGTTTTGAGTATAAAAACTAGAGCTGGAATCAAATCAGGAAACTAGCTGTCGATTAATACATGGCCCAGGGCCATGTAACTTACTGGAACTTGAAAGCTGCATCTCATATTTGGACAGAAGATTACATGGGTCTTGATTAGTTACATGGGTCTAATTACACGGCACGTGTTCTACTGTTCTTCTAGGAATTCTTCAAGCTTTGCCACACTGAATCTTACACGGGTCTCCACATGTTACAAGGGTTCTGTTACATGGCCCGAGTACTATGCTTCCTCTTTGACTTTTTTGGTTTTCTCCTGGCAGCAAGTTACACGGGTCTGTGGTATGTTTACACGACCCGTATAAAGCATATCAGCAATAATGCTCTTCTTCTTGAGTTTTTCCAAGCTTTCTTCTTCACTCCTATATTTTGGAACTCCATCAAAACACTTGAAAATATGCAAAAAAACATAGAATTCAGTGCAGAGTAATGAAATTTACAAAAGTTAATGAATTTGATGATTATACATGAAATTACCTATCTAAATGCTATGAAATGCTGTACAAATATGCTTAAAAAATATCTATATAATACAAGTGTATCATAAGGTTGCAATATATATATCTAAAAATCTTGTTCTTCATGAACACACAAAGCATTTGGACATAGACTGTCACATAGTGCGACAATAGGTTCTCAAAGGCTTCATCAAAACCAATCATCTTTCTGCTAAGCATCAGTTAGCTGATCTTTTTACAAAGCCATTGACTTCAAACCTCTTTCATTTTTTCCTTTCCAAGATGGGATTGGTTACATGGTTTGTTGTGTGGACCTCATGGCACATCTAGTTCAGGATCTTCAGTTAGGTTTGTCTTGCTTCAAAAGTCCTCCGCTTGGCATGCTTCCCTTGCTTCAAGGTGATGTGGCTGGTGTAGTCACGCCTAGAGTGATGGCTTGTTGATGTTTTCTTCCCTTTCCTTTCTTTTAAAAAAAAATCCAATATGAATTCATTGTCTGTTTTATTTTTCGTTTAACTTTTAGGGTTGGAGGAAAATTCTTTTCGTTAAGATGGTATGGTTAAGATTTTCGGTATCTTGCTTAGCATTTATGCACTATGGTATTGGAAGCTCTATCCTTTTGCTTAGTTCGTGACTTTCCTTTATATATTTCGTTTGGCTTTTTGTTTTTTTAGGTCTGACTTGCCCTTTCTATGCTCCTTTGGAATTACTTTTTTTTTTAATTGAAATTTATAAAATAAAAGTTGGAGGATTAAGAAATGATTTAGAGAAAAAAAAAAAAAAAAAGGATGGTCATTAAATCAGCATGGTTTTAGATTTATGTCTCAAATATAAATAATTTTTCCTAAGAGATTAAATAATCAGGGACTAGATTGAATAACTCGATCAAGAGCTATTATCATGTATTAGAAGTTGAACTATAAAAAATTAGGAAGTGAGATTTTAATAAATTACTCAATCTAAAAGTTTAATTTTGTAGGAGAGAACTCTAAGAATAAATTTACATTTCTAACATACTCTCACATGAAAATGTTCACTAGATTTAAAGTGTGAATAAGTACAGACCCATTTTATCTTGTATTGAAATATTTAATTAATAAATTAGAGTTGTCAAGATTGAAATTCTGAACCTTTTAATCTCAAAGATTTAATACTATATGAAGAAATTACTAAATTTTAAAAACTCCTAGATGAATACCCTAAAAATAGTTTTTATCTCTAATATGAGAAAGAAAAGAAGAAGATAAAAAGAGTCAACTTAGCTAGAAACTAGAACGGAATTAAGAAATGTGAAAAGGAAGGGATTATATAAGAAGCTGAATGTCCATTAACAAGTGTGAGTGATGTTCTGTGTAGCATATAGACTGCCTTTAATGCTTAAGCACATGGAGGGGTCTTTTGTCTGCAGCCCTTTCTGAATAATTTAAATGAATGGCCTCCAAGAGGTTGGAGATGAATTAATATTTAAACCTATCAATCTAACTTTGAGGGTAAAAGGAACTTACATCCTTTATGATTCGGTTGTGATTCTCATTCCCACTTGAATAATTTTCATTTTATGTAATTTTTTTTCTTTGAAATTGAGCTACATGCCCATTTATTATTTTATTATTTTAATTTTTCCTCATTAAGGTGGGGTCAATAAATAAAATATGAAAAAAAAAGAGTTGGTATTGTTTGATAGATGTTAGTATATTAGGAGCAATTCCATTTTTAAAAAACAACATTCATTGTCTCAAATCTTACATGAAATGGATTGATGGTAAAGATTAAACAATACAAAGAACCATTCGGCTAATTAAAAAAAATTAGCTAAGGACTATAATTTTTTATTTTGGCAAAATATAAAATCTTGAATTTAAATTTCAATTATAATGAAATCAATTCACAAACAGAATTTTCATATTTTTACCATTTTTTTTATATTTCGTGTTTAATAACTTGCAAATTAAGCATTTTTTTATGTATCAAATATATAATTGTTTGGATTTCTAGTGTATAATATACTAAACAAAATTATGAATTTAGAGTAGTTGAGAGTCAAAACTTATAGAATTTTAAATATTAATTTGGAATATTTGATAAACATGGTCTTTTTTTTTTCATACTACATAGATATCTTAGTATAATAAATCAAGACTAATTATATTCACAGTATAATAAATCAAGACTAATTATATTCACGATGAGTCAACCCACTAAAAGGTGAAGCACTCCCAATAAATATCATATCTATTTATGAAAATTAAATACTGAACATTACTTAAAGTATAAGAATGTCAAAATACTCAAACTAAATATTTATTGATTTAATATTTTTAAATTATAATTATATCGCTTAAAATTAAATTTTTAATTATTAATTTTTAACTCTTCAACTATTAATTATTAACTGCAAATATTTTGACCTTGATTAGTGAGTATTAACAATTCATCTGTATTAACAATTCATCTGTAGCTACAGAGTTAAAAAGTCTTAATTTTAATATTGAAAATAAAACATAAAAATATAATTTTTCAATCTTATAATATTTGAGTGGAGTAAAAAAAATTGTACTTAAATAATGTAAAAAAAAAAACTATATGTCTCCTTCTGCCAGTTTATTGAAATCCTAAAAAAAAATTAAAATAATCTTTAGTGTCAATTTATTTTATAAAAAATAATTTATATATGAAAAAAATATCTTTTGTAGAAATTATTTTTTTATTAAAGTTATATTAAAAAAGATATTTAAATTTTATTTTATAAAAAATAATTTATATATATATAATATTTTTTTATAAAATTTATTTTTTATTATTTAATTATAATATTAAATTAACATTATATGTTTATATCATATCTAAATATTTTAAAATTTTAATAAGATTAAAATTCAAAAAATAATTTTTTATAAAGATAAATTTATTTTTTTAAAAAAATAATTTAATTATTTTTTAATAAAAAAATATTTTCAATTAACTTTTTATTTGATTTTTTTTAAACACTAGAAAAATATGAAAATATTTTATACAACACAAACGGAACCTTAGAGCAGTAGTTAATTAACGTCTCCATCAAGGCATTGAAGGTACAAAATTTGTCAAACTCTATTTTACGGTTTGCATGCGTATATCCACTTCTTTGCCGACGCGAAAGCCACCACCACTAAATTCCACCTGGAAACTTAATTATCACGCGGCTCAGAGAGGTGCCCTAAGCACCCTGCAGCTGCCTAGTAATTATTTGCCAAATAAATATTCAATTCATGATATCGTTTTTGCTGGTCATTTGTCTGTTTCTTTTGGTCAAGCGTCTATTTTATTGCGCAGAAGATTAAACTTCTAGCGGCATTCATAGATTTTGCAGAACTTGCAAGTGGCCTATTGAGAAATTTATAGTGCAAAAATATGATCTGTGATTCTATATATATATATATATATATATATATATATATATATATATATATATATATATATATATTATTTGAATTTAATATATATATATATATATATTATTTGAATTTAATTTATTATAAATTTAAAATATAATAAATATAATAAAATCTAAATAAATAGATGAAATACATATATTTTTATACTTAGGATCAAGGACAAAAGCAACATTTAAATATAGAGGATTAACGTCAGAAACGAGGTGGTGTCTTATATTTAAACTGAGGAACTATCGATAGGCATAACATTTAAAATTATGCCTCTTTTAATGTATTTCACACAAAATTTAAGTCCTTTTAAAATTTAATTTTTATTATCTAAAAATTTTTGAAAAAAAAAAACTATAAGCCATTAATAATTTTTATTTTAGTTAGACCAATAAAAAATTAATATTTTAAGTTTTTAAAATATAATCTCGTTAATTTTTTTATTTAATTAGGTTACATTTTAAACTTTTCTTATAATTTTTTTAAGAAGTCGAATATGAAAACATATTAAAGATATATTCATACTCCTTCAGTCTGTAAAAGTCTGGATTAACTTTTCTCATAAATCTAGTTAGCTATGCACTAATCAACTTCACTTCAGTCTACATACCTGCAAGAAATTACATACGGAGACGAGCACTCTGACTATGTGTATCTGAATTTCCATCACCATTCCCATTGAAGTTCAATTAATGCCAGTGGATTTATTATTACTATTATTATTATTATTATTATTATTATTATTATTATTATTATTATTATTATTATTATTATCCATAAGCAGTGGCATCAAATGTCGTCTGCCAAAGAGATTTTATTCCTAAAGTGCCCCAGTAATTGCATAAGCTTGGCTAGTTTCAGGCAACTATTGACCTTGGTTTTTGTATGGTTAATAATGTGTTCCTTCTTCTGAAATATATTATTTTATTTTTAAAGCTACCATGCAATGGAAAATGATATTGTTCACATGATTTGCCAAACGTTGTCTTATTCTCTTCTTTCGAGAATATATACACAAAAGCAGATTAAAGATCTGTTCTAGCTTTAGATTACAGATGAAGAGATTAAGATTGTTGTATTTCACATCATACATACGCATATATTTATATAGGATTTTCCCTTATAAATTCAGCCTGATAATTTTCTGCTGCAATGGATGAGAGAGATAGAGAGAGAGAGAGAGAAATCCTAATTAATAAGAGATTAACCAAGATAGTTCACTAACATGGACAAAGGAACCAAACACAGTCCTCTCTTCTTCAATTCTGTGCAGTCTTTATTCCCAGTACTACTGCAACTCATTTCACATCGTTCATCATCTGTCTCCACTACTCCCCCATAATGCTCTAAACCACCTTCTTTACCCTGAAAACAAGCAATAAAATAAAATAAAATCATCACAAGAATCTATTAATCAAATCTTTTTTATATTTTCTGACCAATTTGGGTTATTAGTTAAATTGGTACACTAGAACAATGAGAAAAGAATTATCAAAAGACATGAAATTTACCAGGGAACTATTAAAATGATCATTTGACTTCCTGGGATTCAAATCAGTCGGTAGGAAATCACTAACCTGATGATATAAATAAAGGGGAAAAAAAAAGTTCATCATCATCAGTCTTGGAATTTGATAGAATATAAGAAGGGGAAAGGAGAAAAGTGTGTAAATGGGTTTAAGGAATTTTTCAAACCTTGGGACTGTTAACAGGAGAACTAGCAGTGTCCTCCAGGGAATCATCATGATGAGAAAATTTTCTGGCTCTTGTTTTCTTGAAAGATAACTTGCTAGGGATATTCGGGGAGCCAGCGATGGAAGAGCAGGAGGCAAGAACATGGTTATAATTATGTTGCTGAGGTGACGATTTCCATACAGGAAAAGAAGCAGCATCAGAAACCATAGAAGAGCTACCAAAACCAGAACGGAAACTGTCCTCCTGATCTCTGTGGTTAGAGAAATCTTCAAAATAAGCTGTCCAACCACTACTCTCCTCCTGATCAGCTGCTGCTTTATTCATGGATGAATGGTTACTCATAGAGCCGTCCATCAAAATCTACAAGGACAAGATATAGGAAAACTTATACAACTAAATATAGCTGTAGGTTAGCGATGTTTCGGCAGGAACTAGATGCCTTTCTGAAGAAGGGATTTATAGCAGAGAGAGAGAGAGCGATGATGATGAATGATGATGATGATGATTAAATAATGGAAGAAAAGGGTAGGCATAACGTAGAATCTTGGTTTGCTAGGTGGGTCCACAGGAGTTGAGGAAGTTAAATTAGCAGTTGCTACATGAAACCAGGAATGAGAGAGAGAGAGAGAGAGAGAGAGAGAGAGAGAGAGAGAGAGAGAGAGAACGTGCAACGAATGAAAAAAAAAATGGCAGAAATAAGGGTACGGTTGACCTTTGGGGTTCAAATGGGTATTATGGCACACACAAACATCGGTGGCCATTTTCTTTGTCAGGACTTCCTTTCAACCAAAACACAGTTAATGTCTTAACGAGTCCATTAAAAGGAAATTAAACCCAAGAATATTATTATTACACCCATGCCTTATTAAAATAAGTAAATTTTTCTGTATATTTTATATTTTAAATTTATAATAAATGAGTATAAATTTTTATTTTTATTTTTTATATATTTTAAAAAATATAATTAATATAATTAAAATAATAAATTTTAAATTATTTCAAAATATTTCTATGATTAAAGTTAAATAATTCATATTATTAAACTATTTTTTAAATTAAAAGATTTTACTTTTTAAGTATATATTAAATAGGATATATTAATAAATAAATAAATTACTATTTTTAAATAAAAAGTGACTTATGATTTAGGATAGATAGAAAAAGAAATTAAGGTTATGAAAAATATTTTTTTATATTTTTCTGGTGTTTAGACACTAGAAAATGAATAAATAGAAAATAATTTCCTAATAAAAAAATTAAATAATTTTTGAGAAAAATGACTTCAATAATCTTCTTAAAATATGAAAATATTTATATGTGTATGATATAAAACTTATTATTTATATTACATTATAATTAAATAATAAAAATATTTTTATATAAAATATTTTTTAAAAATTATTTTTTATACATAAATTATTTTTTATAAAACAAAGAAATTAACTCAATCATCATTAAGAGATGGGAGGAGTATATATTTATAGTTTAGCAAGCAAGAGTGATGACTTATATTTCCTAAACTTGTTCAATACATTGGGTCAATGCCAATTCTTGAAGTTTGCTCTTGGGATTGTCCAGCCCAAATTGGCCTTTGTAGAATGGGCTTTTTCTCAAGCAGATGTTTGAGAACAATATGTGCTATATGCGCTAAATAATATGCCTCATTAGTCATTACACAATCACATTTTTGTTGCTGCATTTTATGACATTTTTTGTTCTATGCACTTGTTTGGAAGAAGTCAATCATACATACATACATACATATATAAAATTAACAGGTTTTTAAGTAAATTTTTTAATTAACAGTTAAAAAATAGCCAAAAATTAAAAATGCATATAAAATTTTAGAAAATACCCTTTATTAACAATTTTTCTTCAAATTTTTTAAATTATTCTCAAGAAAATAAAAAAATATTTGAAAAATGTATTTTTAAATAAGTTTTTCATAAAACTTTATTTGTTAATGAGAGGTATTTTTAAAATTTTACATAGATTTTAAATCTTTGTTTAATGAAAAATTAAATGAAAGGACTGAATGGACCAATAAATCAAATATTATGTAGTAATTATTTTAATTTTAAATAATAAAAATTTAAAAATAATTACAGCATAATTTTAGACACCCTAACAAATTTGTAACCAGATTTTGATATGGTTTTGCTAGAAATAAATTAAATCATTATAGATTACATTATTAGAGAATATGTGTATTTGGAAATACGTTTGTATCTATAATTTTCTGTGAACAATCAAGAACGGAAGTGAAAAGGTAGGTTCACAAATCTCAATATCCACAGTATTCAAATTCTATATGAATTCTATCTGATATTAAATGGAGTTATCAGAATATATATATATATATATATATATATGACTGAGAGTTGTGGCCTCTTTTTTAGTGGGCTTATGGACAGCCTGACCCATTACAGGCTTACCCAATCACATGACCCAATCCATTTAGATATTTTCAATTTTTAAACTTATTATTTGATATCATTATTTAATCTGTCAATGAGTCTAACAATTTATTATTGCTAATCTATATCCAGATACAAATAAATAATCCAACAATCTCTCATTTAGATAGCAGTAATCAATTTTTTAAACTAAAGGAACATATTATTAAAATAAAAACAATATCCAATAACAAGTAAGCAATTTAACCTATAAAAATCCAGTTAATGAAATGGCAAACAAAATAACATTGAATCCGATAGAGAAAACAATATTATATATATGTGCCAATAGAATATCAAAAAATAAAAACTGAATTTAATTGGAATATGTGACAAGATATGTCCAAAACAATGGTCTAAGCATCCCATACAAATGCTAACCCAAATGTAACATAAAACAGACTCCCACTAAACCAAAGCATCTTCAAAAGTTTTTACTACACCCATATGCGCAACATGCTTCTGAAAAAACACTAATGGGCAAAGCTTTGGTTAACAAATCCGCAATTATTCCATCCGTAGTAATATGTTCAATTTGAGTCTGTGATTCACGAATCTTCTCTCGAACAAACAGAAATTTGACATCAAAATGTTTAGTTCGACTAGAATTGTTGTGATTTTAAGAGAAGTAAATAGCAGGAGCATTGTCGCAATAAATGGTCAAGGGCCTTGAGATGCTGTCAATAACAAGCATACTAGAAATCAATTTCTTTAACCAAATAGCTTGAAAAGTGGCCTTATAACAAGCAACATACTCTGCTTCCATAGTGGAGGGAGCGGTAAGTGTTTATTTGACACTTTTCCAAGAAACAGCTTCTCCAAACATCATGAAGATATAACCAGAAGTAGATTTTCTATCATCTACACAGCCTGCAAAGTCAGAATCAGAGTACCCAATGACTTCCAGATTGTCAAATCTTTTGTAAGTCAACATATAATTCTTAGTACCCTTCAAATATCTCATAACTTTCTTTGCAGCTTTCCAGTGGCTCCATCCAGGATTACTCAAGTATCTACTAAGGGCACTAATAGCAAATGTTATATCAGGACGAGTGCATACTTGAGCATACATCAAGCTCCCAACTGCAGAACTATTTGGAATCTTTTCCATTTCAGTCCTTTCTTTGTCATCCTGAGGACACTGAGCTTTAGAGAGTTTCTCACTTGAAAGAATAGGTGCAATAGAAGATGAGCAAGTGTGCATATTAAATCTCTTAAGAACTCTATCAATATAAGTTCTTTGAGATAAACCCAATAGGCCTCAAGACTTATCACTGTGAATCTGAATACCCAGAACATATGTAGCCTTACTAAGATCTTTCGTGTCAAAATGACTAGAAAGCATGTATTTTGTCTCGTTTAAGAGATTGATGCTATTACTGACAAGAAGAATGTCATCAACATACAACACTAGAATAATGAAATGGCTCCCACTCATCTTCTGAAAGATGCATTGATCTGAAGCATTCTCCTCAAAACCAAGAGAAGCCAAAACTTGATCAAACTTTAGATACCATTGTCTAGAAGCCTGTTTCAACCTGTAAATGGATCTTTTCAACTTGCACACTAAGTGTTCTTTACTAGCTTCTATGAAACCATTTGGTTGAACCATATACACATCTTCATAAAAGTTTCCATTTAAGAAAGCTGTTTTAACATCTATCTGGTGGAGTTCTAAGTCATAATGAGTAACTAAAGCTATAACCACATGAAAGGCGTCTTTAATGGACACTGGGGAAAAAGTTTCTGTATTATCTATACATTCTCTCTGATTATAACCTTTTACTACTAGTCTGGCCTTATACCTTTCTATTTCTCTCTAGAAATGTGACCCAAACTTCTATGCCATAACATTGAAGAGTTCTTTTTAACTCTTTGACGTTTGTGCCCAATAACAACATTGATAGGAACATCAACAGATTGAAAAGGAACTGAATTTAAATCCAGCATGTATAAACCATTGCATAAAATAGCGGAACCAACAATATCAGATTTAAAATAAATAATAATTTTTTTTATTACCCTGAAGAAACACATAACCACACTTATCTAAAATAGGTGTTGGAATTAAATTTCTCCTTGAAGAAGGAACATAAACAGTATCATTTAATTCCAACACATGTCTAGAAGATAAATTCAAAGAAACAATCCCTATGAGTTCTACTATTGCAACTCCATTTACTCCTAAAATAGTCTTTTCCTTTTCACTTGGCTTTCTCACGTTTTTGAACCCCTTCCTTCTCATGCTTCTTCTTAAGCTTAAAACAGTCCTCTAACTTATGGCCAAGCTTCTTGCAATAGTTGCACTTGCCTTTGAAGGGCTTCTTCTTAACTGTTAAATTATGATCATGCTTACCACCATTCTTGTTCTCAAATTTAGCTTTAGGCTTCTTGTCCTTTTGAAATTTCTCATTAGTCTTGCTACTAGACCCTTTAAAAACATGATTAACAGAAGGAGTATTCCCTTTCCTCATAGATTCCTCTTCTTGGTACACAATGGCTATCAACTGATCAACTGTCCACTCCCCTTGTTAGGAGTTGTAAGAAGTCTTGAAAATTTTGAATTAGGGTGGAAGACATTCAAGAATGTGCCATACCAGAAAACTTTCTCCCAAATCAAGATCAAAAGACTTGAGCTTGTTTAAATAACTTGTAAGTGTCATGATGTGTTCTCGTACACCATTGGCACCATCATATTGGGTGTGCTCTAGCAAAGAAAGATAATGACTCTTCTGAGTCTTGTCATACTTTTTAAACTTTTCAACAATAGTCTGCAAAAATTCCTTACCAGTTTCCTTATCAGGAATACCTTGTCTTATGGACTTATCTATATTATACTTCATCACCATTAAGTAAACCCTATTAGAATTTTGCCACTTTTCATGATAAGTCTTTTCAGCAACAATGAATTCATTAGTAAGTTCAGTAGGTGCATCAACCCTTAAGGCTAAATCCAGTTGGGCTATTGCTAGGTACATGCTTAGAGACTTTTTCCAATCATCAAAATTGGAGCCATTCAGAGTTTTCACGGCAGATAATTGTATAGAAACAGTAGCTAGAATGGAACAACAGAGGAAACGTGAATTATGTATATAACATAATCACAAAACTAAAGTTTCCTTTCAGATCTAGCTAAGAAAGCAATTATGTACAAAACTATTATTTATTATAATCCCGCCTAAGGGTCCCGGATTACAATAAAATCAAGAAAACTCATTGAACTCATCAATATATATATATATATGTAAATCAACATCTTTAACACTTTTATACCGATAGTGTATTAAAAAATATTAAAGACAATCAAAAAATAGCATTACAATCAACAATAACATATTGTATCAATAGTGTTATACCGATGGGCATATCCACTATTAATATAATCAAAATAACTCCTGAAATCCATGGAATAAATTTTAACCAAATTAACAGAACAATTTTATGACTAGTCCCACGATAGGTGAGCTCATAATCACAAAATTGTTTACCATAATCAGAATTTTCATGGACACCATGTTATGAACATAGTAACTATTAATAAACACATAATACTATCATAATTAATAAACACATAACCAAACAGAATTGTAAATATTTTATGCTCTTGACTTTTTATTAAATTAATTACATATGACAGTATGCATGTTTCATATGGGTTACGAAATTCAATCATATTCAATCATAAATCACTATACGAATATATTATGTGCTATTTCGAAAACTAACATTTAACCATGTGAATTTTGAAATTCAATATGTATATATATATTGTATATATATATATATATATAGTTTGGCGACCATTGCATTGAACATAATTAAATCATTATAGATTACATGATTAGAGAATATGTGTACCTGAAAATACGTTTGTATCCATGATTTTTTGTAAACAATTAAGAACGGAAGTGAAAGAGTAGGTTCATAACTCCCAATATCCACAGTATTCAAATTCTATCCGATATTAAATGGGGTTATCAGAATATATATATATATATATATATATATATATAGGACTAAGAGTTGGGGCCTCTTCCTTAGTGGGCTTATGGATAGCCTAACCCATTATAGGCTTGCTCAATCACATGACCCAATCCATTTAGATATTTTCAATTATTAAACTTATTATTTGATATCATTATTTAATCTATCAATGAGCCTAACAATTGATTATTGTTAATCCACATTCAGATACTAATAAATAATCGAACAGGTTTATGTTATTTGATGTGATAGTTTTTGAATGTAGGATAAGTAATATGGTTGCAGTGTTATTAAATCCAATCGGATATTGACTCGATAAAGGTATCAGTGAATAAGTCAGCGATTTAATCAATAAATTATTAAAATTAATTAAATATATATAAATTAATTATAAATTAATTAAATATAACATTTACCAATATAAATAAATAAATATGATCAATTAAATTTTAATTAGTTAAAATAAAACTTTAACATTTATTAAGTTATATTTAATAAATTTTAATAGCATTTTTAAATTTTATATAGAAGTATTTAAGCAATATAATATATAAAACTTTTAAAAAATTTATAATTCTCTTTTTAATATTTCATAAATATTATATATATATATATATATATATATATATATATATATATATATATAAAGAAAAACACATAACTATAACTATCAAGTTAACTCAATTGATTTTGATTTTAAAAACTTTTTGTGAAGTTTTGAGTTCAATTCTCTGTACCAACACTCTAAAAAAATATCTATTGAATAATTGAATTAGCCAAATCAATTAGGTCACACCAATTCACTGGTTCAACTGGTGAGTTATGCTGGATAATTTTCTTGTCTGATTCAATTATAAAATCCAGACCAATTTGAAGATCGATTTACCAATTAACTAGTTCAACTAACTAGTTCAGACCAGATTTAATAACTATGTATATTTGATAAAAATGAGAGCTTGCCAAACTAAGTGCACTGCAAATATATTCAATCCTTGCTAACCTGATTTGGTTCAATAGTTAAATGCATATCACTCAAGTTTGAATCCTCCTCCCCCAATCTCCCTACCAAAAAAAGTCTAATCCCCTTCATAAACTTTTGTTTTAGGAAGCTTTCATAATTTGATTAGATTGATTTATATCAAAAGCATGCAAGATCAGTCTGCTTTTACATGCCATTTTCTGCACCTTTGGTCAGAAAATTAAAGTTATAGTTGGCAATTTACCCATGTCATCTAGCTACACATGAACCACTAGTTCCTAAGAAACAAAATGAGGGGAAAAAATTAATTATATGTTCAGTTGGATTGAATAAGCATTTTACACCTATTCATATTCTTAATCTGATGCTACATTTTTTTAATTAAATAATTAAGTTGATGTTCATATCTTAATTTTATTAAAAATTATATTTTTATTAATTATGACTTTATACTGGAAGAATAAATTAAAATTAAATTATAATAGATTTTCTTTTTGGATCTGCCCAATATAGTTAGGAATGTATAAATAATTTCTTAATTTTTAATCATATAAAATTTTAAGAATAATTTTTTATAATCATGTAAAGATTGAAGATGAGTCCCTTACTATGTGTTTATAGCAACCAGTAGCCATTTATATAGCACTGTCTTTGAACATAGTGTAAAATATGCCATAACCTGAGTTTTGATAATTACTGATGTTTCATAGTGTTGACTTAGTAACAAAAGAAGAAAAATCATGAATCTATGAAAGTGATTGATTGTAATGGAGGCTATTATAATTTATTATTCATTCCCAAAGAATAATAATAAAAAAAGTCAAACTTCTGATATTATTTCTGCATATTTTCAACAAATTTCACCTCAGCATTTTCATCTATATGGCAAAGTCTTAGCTAAATCTTATCAAATATAAATGCATGTGCATTTTTATCACATAGGCCCTAATTCAAATCCCCTATTATTGATAGCCTTCTTCATTTTGTTAAGACATTGTAATTTAATTAATGATTGAGATATAAATAGCTAGGGTAAATTTGCAAAGTCAATATATATATATATATATATATATATATATATATATATATATATATATATATATATAAGAATTTAATTTAGTTATTTTTTATTTGATTAATTTTTGTATTTAAAGATATAATTGTTAGAATTTAATTATTTTAACTTTAAAAAATTGACTAAAAAAAATGAAATCATGTGAAAGTGAAAAAATGATAAAATTTTTCAAAAAAATTTAAAAAGTTTTAAATACCTCTAACTAAATTATACTTATTTATTTATAAGAATTAAAAAAGAAAAAGTAAACTTTTTTTTTCAAATAATAGAATTTATTATTGAAAATATTATAAAAAATTATTTTAAATATAATAATTTAAAATTATTTGAATGAAATTGTATTAAATAAATTGAATTAAATTCTTATATGATAATTATTCCGAGCGGGTGATATAAACAAAGTAATTTTTTATTGAATTTCTCGTAAATAAGTCTAAATAAACACTACTTTTCTGTTTTTAGTCAATAGTCAACTAAATTTAAAAACTTTTCAAAAAAGGAAAAAAAAAAGTGATTACATGGTGGATCGCATTTCAATTTTGTGCATTTAGTTGGTGCGATGATTGCATGTAAATTGCTTTCTCCGTTCGCCCAAATATCAGCAGTTCCATTTGCCACCTTTGTCTGCCACTAATCTTCATTCGGAAGAAAATTCACGGAATTTAGGCTTCATTTATTCTATGAATTTTTCATGAAAAACTATTTTTTTTAGAAATATTATTCTTTGTTTGGTTATAATGTTAGATTAATAATATTTATTTATTTATGTGTGTATAAATATTTTACATTGTAATAAAATTATCAAAGTCTAAAAAATGAAAACAACTTTTAATTTTGAAAAGAGAAAGTTATTTTCCTTAAAAATAATTTAATTTTCCCTTTTACTAATTAAATATTTGCCGTTAACCTATTTTCCTAAGTGTCCTAAACTTTAGAAGATGTAAAAATATTTTCCAAGAAAGTATTTTTTAGGAAATAAATGAAGCCTATATATAAATATAGTCTAACTTATTTTATATGTGGATTATACTTATGTATTTATATCTTAAATTAATAATAGACTGAGTCTAAATAAAAGTTTCTTTATTCATACAATCAAATTTTATTTTGGATAGTTTAAACACAATGAAAGGGGCTTGCAAATTTTAGAAAACAAAGCCTTATAATAACTTTAACAATCAAACAATATCTGTGAAATGGCAAGGAGAAACAAGAATGCTAGATGTGTGACACCTATCCTTAACCTGTAGAGATAGATGCGACTTGGGAAACTGATGGAGTTTCTCCCAAAACCTGACTAATTGAACAAAGTAAACCTATTAAAAACACATGAATATAACCAATAAATGTTTGGTGCAATGGTAAGGCTCACTGCGCTCCTAAGGGGAAAACTCAGGTTTGATCATTAAAGAAAGTATTGTTGGGAGGGGTAGCCATAAATTCTGAAGGGATTAGTCTTATGTCAACTTTAAAATGAACATAGTGGGATACCTTGGTAAATCGAAGAAAACACATGAATATATATAGAATGTGGCTCATTGCCAACCAAGCATATCTAAAACCTGTTTACACATTATCCTCTCCATGAGAATCAAAAGGATAATTAGGATTATAATCCAAGCTCTAGGGCCTATTCGGCAACAGCTTTTAAGGTAGCATTTAATGTTTCGATCAGAGTCAAAATACTACTTCTCTTATTTATACTGTTCAGTGATATAGTATTTCTACTAGTATTTAGAGATTGAGGAAGTGGTTCATGAAAAGCTACCCTCCTAACTTTTAGAGATTGAAGGAGCATTTTGACTAGGATCCACAATATTTTATTATTATTTTTATATTTAACAGCTAATCCAACAACTATTTTTACCAAAAACTTCTATTTTAACAGCTATATAAATAACTAACTACTAACAGCTAATATCTAATAACTAAAAGTTAGTAAAACAGTTGACAGTTACTAAAATAGCTAATAGCTATTAAAATAGTTAATATTTCCAAACAGGGCCCTAGTAATTAAATTTTACACCCATCTATATATATGACATCCAAAAAGAATTACAAAATCATAAGCGAGAATATGTTGGCCCGAGCTCCACTAAATTCTAAAAGCGAAGAAGTGGAAGAAAAGACAATAGCCTACTGAAACTTTGCTAGAACTAGTAAAGCAAAAAGTATCTAAAATGTAAAACCAAAAAAGTAGGTATTAACTCAATGAGTGAATAAATAACTAACAAGTGGAAACAAATAACAGCTGGGTACAAAGTACCACATAATACAAAAGTAAAATTTATTGGAGAATTAAATAAATATCATCCACGTAAAACACAATTTAAAATTCAAATCATTTGTTATAATTCATAAAAATATCATTTTAATATTTAATCATTCTCATCCCTTATGCATTCAAACATGTATAATGTTGATCTCCTCACATCTTGGGTGCTAATGATTTCTGCAACCTAATAGCAAATATCCTCGTATCCCATTCAATGGGAGTAACATTCTTGCATCCCATTAAGTGGGAGCAAATATCCTTGCATCCAAATATAATGAGAGTAATTAATTGATCATACGCATGTGCAAAGCTATCCCCCAAAAAGGCAAAGCACCTGATATATGCCTCAAAGGTTTAATGCATTCCAAACATTATTCCAAAGACAATATAGACAATTAAAAAAAAAAAGACACAATGACCCATTGTCGATCCCCAATACATAAAAGAGTGCATTCATTTCATTTGCTCAGTTGTGCTAAAATCAAATCTCATTTCCATAAATAAATCACAACATACTATTACCTATTCCATTTTCTATAAAAACACATGCGCGCGCGTGCGCACATATATACACTATTTTTCCATATATTTCATTTTAAGATTTCCCTTTTTTTTTCTTATTCCTTTAAAAATTTATAGCTACAAATTTGGCTTTCCCCCAAATCCTCCCTTGTATAATCCAAATCACAATTTTTGTTATAGCATATTTGTATTTTCACATTTATACCATCTCAATTCCTTTATTCTTCAAAGAAAGAAACAAACACTAAAAATTGCTCAACCACATCATTTTTTTTTTCAAAAGAACAAAAAGGACCTAAAAGAACTATTCAAGCAATTATTAAAAAAAAAGTCACAATATGGAGTAACAAAACAAGAAAAAAAAAAAATTCAAACTTAATAATCATTACATAAAGAACCGTAGAGCAATTGAGATGCCTACTATTCATTAGCAAGTTAAATTCAGTGTTGTGTGTGATGGAGGCTTTGGAAATGCTCAACAACAATTGGAAAATGTAAGAGAAGGCTTGAAAACTTTTATCAAAGTTGAAGGAATTACTGGCAATAATTAAGAGACAATCACTATCCCTCTTTTTTTGTTCATTTGTGTAGCTACTAAGAGAAGAAATGAGTGGTTGTATTCTAATTTGGTGAGAAGCAGCCATTAGAGGTGAAAAAAAGGCTAGGATGAATGGTTGGAGGTACCAAGATAGAAAATAACAATGGCTATTCTCTCTCTTCCTTCAATTGTGACACATCAATTAGTCTTGAAGAGGGAAAAATAGTGAGTGGAGCTTGTCATAAGGAGGGGTTATTATTAAAAGGCCGATGAAGAAGTAATTTGTTTAGAGAAAGGAAGGAATTTTGAATGTTACTCTAATTGTTTTTTTTTTCTTGAGTGAAGAAACCCCAATGCCCTATTATTTATGGCCCCTTTTTTCTTTTTTTTTTTTTTTCCTAAAATACCCTCCATTTTACTTAAAAACCCAAGCATGAAAATTCTCCATATCATAAGAAATTTCGTCTACGAATTTATGCCTACTATCCATATTATAGTCATTGTTATAGTTTATCCCTAACTTCTACTTCCTTTATTAATACCATGGAAAACTTCACACATGTTACAACTAACCTCTCAAATTAGGGTTTCTTAATTGAAGTTTCTCTACATCATGCAAGTTAAAAGAGGATGTAGGTCAAAATGATATTATAATAAAGAAGATACATGCGTACCAATATAGGCTATAGGTGTGGGACCCTTGAGCCTGGTTTAGCATCATCTTCCCATAACACTATCACGATGTTAGGATATTAATGCCACAAAGGCAGATGAAATGAGTCGCCACCTGGGTAATAATCGGGATAAATTCTTAAGAAGGGATATAGGTGACAACTTACCCCTTGCAGAGATCTATTACCTTTCTTTTACCATGACCCAAATGGCCTAAGTTTGGGATAGTGGCTGCGAGAGAGAGAAGGTGTTAGGCACCATTTCTGCCTGGACTTATCTTAGAATAAGAGCCAACCTCTACTATTTATTCCTAAAGATTTTCTTACTATTTCTTTTATTAAATTCCCTAATTAGATATTTATGCAAGTTTAAGGCTGCACGCACATTTAAATTCAACCACTCAAAATAACAAGTACATGCGCATAGAAAATCCTATCATGTGATGTTTCTAAGTTAAAAGAATTATCTTATTTACCATCTTACATAACATGTATATTTTACTAAGTTAATTACATGCCAATTCATTTTTCAAGTTATACATAGCATATAAAAGAAAAAGTCATCGGCATTTTCAATCTAAAGTGCATACATAAGAGGAAGAGGATGGCCCTAATCATGTCAATGTTCTAGGCTATAAACTTATGCCCATTAATTACCATGTTCACCTATATGCATCTTTATTAAGTTTAATTATATGTCCAAGGTCCATTTGAAAACATAAAAAATAATCAAAATAAAATTAAGTCCAAGGTCCATTTGAAAACATTAAAAATAATCAAAATAAAATTAAGTCCAAGGTCCATTTGACAACATTAAAAACAATCAAAATAAAATGAGGTGAAATAGCTATGGAACAAGCAGATACTGCTGGTGAAAATACTATGGAACCATCATTTAGGCCAAGAAACTACTTGGGAACGAGAGGAGGATATGAGGAGATAGCACCCATAGCTGTTTAGAGACTGATACCAGGTAAAATTTTGAGACGAAATTTATTTTAAGGGGGAGAGAATTGTAACACCCCTATTTGTATAGCCTAGTATATTTCACTATTCCGGTAACCGGTGTCGGTTCAGATAATTAAGGGGATTAGAACCACACTTAAGACAACTAGATAAGCCCTGAACACAATATAATTAGTAATTATTAATTAGTTAAATATAAATAAGAAAAACTTAACACAAGAAGTTAAATGAGCCGAGATTCACAGCGATGGATAACCTTCTCGGGCAGGATTGCGAAGTCTATTTAAACTTAAATTTCGAATCGTAAAATGTGATGCTGCGTGGAAAAGAGAAAATCACGAAAACGAATTGTTAAACTGGTCAAATAATTAGGTCAGGGATCCAAAAGAAATATTGAATTATTTGCAAATCGGGTTGAACCGGCGAGGGGCAATTTGGTCAATTAACCTCAAGAGCTGACTCCTAACCTAAATGTCAAATAAAATCAAAGAAAAGAAAATTTCAGAATCGGAAATTAAATTAAAGAACTAATAAAAAAATAAATAGCAAAAAAAAAAGAAAAAGGAAAAGTAAAGAGTGATGATATCATTCATGACATCATGCATGATGCAATAAACATAATAATAATAAAAAAAATTAAATTTGGATTAATTTGTGGTCTTCCATAAAGGATTAATTTTTAAAAGAAAGAAAAAAAAAGTCATCTTCTACAAATGCCGTTCCATCTCTTCTCTCTCAACTCTCTCACTTTTCTTATCTTCCTCCATTGAAGCTTATTAAAAAGCTTCTTAAACCCAAAAATTGAGCCATAAAATTTATAGATTTCTTGGTTAAAACTTTTAGTTGAGTCTTGTTAAGAAGATTGAAGAGAGAAAAATTGAAGAAAACATGAAGAATCAAGGAGTTAGGAAGCTCCATTTGAGGTAAGCTCCCTTGCTTAACTTTGGTTTAGTTATAAGTATAGAAGTAAGATTTAAATGGTAGAATTACATGAAAATATGAAAAGAAGCATGCCTATCTAGAATCCTATGAATTTTGGCCAGCAGTAGATTAATATTGTAATGGGTGTTTTGATGCAAATAATGAAGTGGTTAAGTGTAAATGAATGTATGAGTATTAAATATGCATTTAGAATTCAACAAATGTAACAAATTGGTGAATTAGGGTTGGACCTAGGGTTTTGGAAGCCAAAAATTGGAGAATTGGTTAAATGGTGTGTTTGACTTAGTTTGAGCTGAAAAATGGCCATTTGTGACCAATTGGGATATGTTGGAAGTGTTAGAATTGAATGGAAATTCGGATTGCTTAGGGCCATTATGAAGGCAGCAGGACCAAGGTCCCTTTCAGGGACAAAAACTAAAAATTTACTAACCCAATTGATGTGAGACCAATTGGAAATGAAACTAGACACAAAATGACACATTTTTCATTCTAGAATCATGCCCAAAAAGTGACATAGCATAGTGAAAAATTTGGCCAAATCCGAATGTGAGTATCTGCCCTGTACAAAAATGACAAAATGAATAGTGTTTATTCATTTGGCCATAACTTGGGCTAGGTGTAACACCCTCACTGTAGCAATTATGTACATTCTACTGTTTCGGTGACTGGTGTCGGTCCGGACAGCTAGAACGTCTGGAAAAATAATTAGACTAGAGTGAGGAGTCATAAATAACACAAATATTAATAAGAAAAATTTAGGAAAAATTTTAGAAATAAAATACAACCAAGTTAAATGAGCTGGTGCCCTAGCGATGGGTAACCCAGTGGGAAGTTGTGGTTCTCGCAACTAGGAGCCCTAGACCCGGGAGAAAATTCATAAAATAATTTTTGAGACTCCAGAGAAGAGTCATTGAGGTTTCTATGACATTATAATGCCAAGAAAAGGTTTAGAAAAAATTTTCATTCGGTACAGACAATTTTAGTCTGTTAAGCCAAACGAAGGGCATTTTGGTCATTTCGTCTTTAGAGATGATTTTTGACCGACTTGTACAGTTAAGTAAATAATTATTATGATCTAAAATATGAATAAATATTGCTAAAAATTGAATTGGAAATGAGTAGAAAAGAAAAGGAAAGAAAAATGAAAGAAATTAGAAATTATGACATCATATGATGTCATTAAACACTCTCCACCCAATCACAAATTGACAAGCCTCTTAAAAGGGATAAAAACTAAATAAAAAAAGTGACAAAATGAAAAACCAATCTGCACTTGTCTTCCCCAATCACCCATAACAAAGGAAAAAAGAGAGAAAGAGAAGAAAGAAACCACCATTAAAGCTCCACCAAGCTTGAATTCACCCACCATTTCACCTTAAAAACCCTAGATCACTTCAATAAAAATTGATCCCACACCTTGAGGAAGATAGTAGCAGCCAAGAAGTGAAAGGAAATTGAAGTTTAGGCAATGGCAAGTTGGACACAAGTGAGGTTAGTGCCATATCTCTCCATTTTTTTTCTTTAAACTTGAAGTTAGGTATATGGATTTAGTTAGAAATTCATGAAATTAAAAGAACATATCCATGTATGGACCAATTAAAATTTTTGGGAGCCTTAGTGATGGAAGTGTTGATGAGTTTTAAATGAATTTAAGTTGTATATGGGTTGTCTTGAATATGAGTATGAGACCTAAACATCATTAAGTATGTTGAATTGATGTATGTGCATGAATGGATATTTGAAAATTTGGGTTTTGAGCTATATTAGGGTTTGGCCATATTGATGGTAAATGGAAGTTCTAATGGTCAATTAGTGACCATTTGATGAATTTTGACCTTAAATTGGAGACCATTGTGGTATTGGAATTGAAATGGTATGCTGCCTTGAGTGGCCCTGCAGGTCTGGATGTGATTCCAGCATGTTTGGGCAGCTATAAATGGAGTTGTATAGGTTCAATTGGTACAAGACCAATTGGACATGAAACTAGACACATAATAGCACAACTTTGGTGAAGAAACCATGCCTAGAAGACCAAACCAAGTGGACCAAAAGTTTGCCCTAATCCGGGTGACCTGCAGTCTACCTGGGCAAAATGATCAAATGAACAGTGTTTGGTCATTTGGCCATAACTCAATGTAGAAAGGTCCAATTGACCTAAACTTTTACCAGAAACAAGCTGAGATATAGACCAACAACTTTCATGAAGAACACAAATCCAAATTCTGATCATAACCTAGTCAAATTGCCAACCAAACTTAGGTCACCAAATCTGGCAGAACCTAATTGCCCAGAAAATCTAGGTACAGGTCACTCCGGCCAGTTATGGTAAAATGACCATAACTTGAGGTACAAAACTGGAGTGATTCAAAAAAAGAAATTCAACTAGACAAAATAGGAACAACTTTCATGTTGATCATTTTGCCAAATTCCCACTGCAAAAATGACCAATGAAAACTGAAAATTCAGCCCAATTAACATTAAGCTTGGAAATGGTATTGGCAACCAATACCAACAAATTTTGAACGCAAAATGTGATATCTTGGAGAACTTAGGTTCAATAAATTTATTATGTATTAAAAAGTCAACAATTTGAGTGAATAGTAATGTGAATAGTAATAAAAAGACACAAAGTATAATAACTAAATTGGTAGAGGAAATTAAGGTATGAAATTTGGAATCCATGAAACATTCATGGATTACTTGGAATAGGAATAGTAATTCACCTAAATGGCTTAATGAACATTTAAGTTATGTGAGTATATAGTTAAGATTTATTTTCATTACTAGTAGGTCTAATAAAACATAAGTAATACCACTTGAATATGAAATGACATTAACCTAGATGGATTGTTGAGTATAAATGGGATGAGGTTTACATTAGGATTTATGTTTCCATTACAAATAAGATAATAACACCTTGTATGAGTTATGAATTCATATAAATATTGTAATAAATAAATGAATCACAAAAATATGAATGAAATATTAGTTCTCTTTATAAGAGAAAGGAAGAATGTTTTGAGTACAATGGTATATGAACACCATTGTTGTGAATTGTGATCAATATGAATGATTTAAGGAATGTATGAATATTATGATGAATGTATAAATTATGAAATTTATCATGAAATAATAAAGTCATAAAACACAATATATTAATATTTAATGGTATTATGTGCCCTTGTATTGCCTAGACATGTGCGTTAGATTGGATAGTTTGGCATGCCAATAGGGTATTGTTTTAGCAGTACTGCAAAAGGCTTTATGCCTGTATTCATGGCTTTATGCCCGTATTCATGGCTTTATGCCCGCATTCATGGCTTTATGCCTGTATTCATGGCTTTTATGCCCGATTATGTGTTATTATGGCTTTTTAGCCATACTGACTGCATACGTGGTTGACGTTTCGCGTCCCATGGTATGACGGCAAGCACCGCAGTGTCCAGTGCCAACGACCCGTTATCCAGTTTAGTCAGCCTGTCATAATTACTTGGGCAGTGAAATTTATTGAGATAAGTTAAGAATATTAGCAATTAAAAATATTAGAAATTAAATAAAATAAATAAGTAAGATGACCTAAAATAAATGAGAATAGTTATTTATTAGAAAGAATCGAAATGAACTGGACAGATATTAAAATTTACTTATTATGAGATAATCTGAGACAACCTAGCAAGTATAGAGAAAATGCTAAAAGATTAGTAAAGAAAATTATAACATAAATAAATATTGCAAATGTGACTTATATAATAATATAAGTATAAATTTATTATTTTCAGATCATTTTTCTTTGTACATTATTACTGTACATTGACGAAATAAACACTTTCAAAAAAGACTAAATTAGGATAAAACATATTAAATTTTAGAAACTGCATGTGAAGTATAAATAAATCTTAATTATTTGAATTATGTTTTATTTCTATCTTTATTTGTATATTATTTTCTTGTTATATTATTGCACCACTAAGCAGCAATGCTTAGTGCGATGGAATTGTTTCCTTCGCGCAGGTGCTGAAGCTAGAATCCAATGGACGTTTGACTGAGAATTTTGGGAGTTTTGATCTGCAGAAGTATCTAAAGTATTCAAGGTTGTCACCTCCTTAGCAATGCATGTAGATAGGGCCCATATAGATCATATTTTATATTTTGTATAAAATGCTTAGATATTGTATTGTAATGTATATTATGAACAGGTAATTAATAGGAATGCGATGTAAATTAATTAATTAGCTTTTTCATATGTAATTAATTTATATATCATGTAAATTATGAAATTTTGTAATTATTTTGTAAATTATGTAAATTAAGGAAATTTGAAAATGTTGCTTATGTAATTTGAGAATGTTTACATATGAATTGAGTATGAATGGAAATGTATGGAAATGATTATGAAATTGAAATGTATGGATAAGATTTGAAATATGAGAAAATTGTGAGAATGATTGATGAGATAATTATGATTAGCATGGATGATATTTTTATTTTAAAATATTATTGAATTTCAAACAGGTGAATATTGAAATACGCTAAACGATAATAAAATATGGGAAACTCCACTGGTTTCTCCATCAAAAAAATAATTGATATTAAATTAAATGAATTCAAAATTATTAAAAAAAATAAAGTAAGATAAGTTAGGGTGCTCCGACACCGATTGTAGCACGCCTTGCTCGGCTACATTGTAGTTGGGTGAGGGGTGTTACATTTATTGGTATCAGAGCACGGTTTAGGCATTCCTAGGCATAGATAGATAGAATAAGATTGTGTGCATAACATGCATTGTATTCATATGAGTTGAGGTGACACTAATGCAGATCTATTTTCTTGGTTATTTTAGGTTAAGGTATGGACTTAGAATCACAGAGGGCAGTAGAAGAAGAAGTAGTAAGCCGTATTCCGACTAGGAGTGATATTGGAAATCGGAGAGATCCTGATCCACTAGTGCAAGAGGTGCCTGTACAACCCAACATGCCTTGTTTAAGCAGATGACTGGATTCTTTCGACAGATGACTGGGCTTATTCCACCATTGTCTCAGCAGAAATCACCTCTAGAAAAAATTAAGAAGTATGGAGCTGTAGATTTCAATGGTAAAAAGGAAGACGATTCTTCAGCAGCTGAGTATTGGTTAGAAAGGACTGAAAGAGTCCTGCAGCAGCTGCATTGCACACCAGAATAGAGTTTGGAGTGTGCAGTTTCATTGTTACAAGAAGCTGCATATCGATGGTGGGATGTCGTAACCAAGGTAGTGCCACCAGCCGACGTAACTTGGGAATTCTTTCTGATAGAGTTCAGAAAAAAATATATTAGCTATGTTCATGAAGAGGAGTGGTGATTAGCAAAAAAGGAAATTTGGACAGTCTAGTAATAAGAGGCCGAGAGAACAGTTAAGTCAGACATTTGATCAAAGTAGGAGATCCAGACTCAGGCCTATACCTAGAAGAGATCAACCAGAAACACTGGTAGTGAGTGCGCCAAGACTAGCAAGAAAATGTGGCCATTGTAACAAGTGGCATAAAGGTGAATGTCGGGGATTGACTGGAGCCTGTTATAGATGTGGGCTCGTAGACCATCGTCTGAAAGATTGTCCTAAGAGGAATTTACCACGGACACAGACAGAGGTCGTGGAAGGACCAAGTACAATAGTAACACCACTTCCAAATGTCACCCAAGCCGGAGAGGAGCAAGAAGCCCCAGATGTGAATTTGAGGTAAAGTATTTCCTTTATGATATGCCTAAGTGTATAATGATAGATTCGAAAAGACTAAATAGTACCATATATATAAAAGAAGTAGACAGAGGGAGCAATAAAAAGGTAAAAGAACTATCTCAAAACCCAATACACCCAATAAATTTCGAGGACGAAATTTAAATTAGAGGGAAAGAATTGTAACACCCTCACTGTAGCAATTACGTATATTCTACTGTTCCGGTGACCGGTGTCGGTTCGGATAGCTAGAACCTGAAAAAATAATTAGACTAGAGTGAGGAGTCATAAATAACTCAAATATTAATAAGAAAAATTTAGGAAAAATTTTAGAAATAAAATACAACCAAGTTAAATGAGCCGGTGCCCTAGGGATGGGTAACCCAGTGGGAAGTTGCGGTTCTCGCAACTAGAAGCCCTAGACCCAGGAGAAAATTCATAAAATAATTTTTGAGACTCCAGAGAAGAGTCATTGAGGTTTCTATGACATTAGAATGCCAAGAAAAGGTTTAGAAAAATTTTTCAATCGGTACAGACAATTTTAGTCTGTTAAGCCAAACGGAGGGCATTTTGGTCATTTCATCTTCAGAGATGATTTTTGACTGACTTGTCCAGTTAAGTAAATAATTATTATGATCTAAAATATGAATAAATATTTCTAAAAATTGAATTGGAAATGAGTAGAAAAGAAAAGGAAAGAAAAATGAAAGAAATTAGGAATTATGACATCATATGATGTCATTAAACACTCTCCACCCAATCACAAATTGACAAGCCTCTTAAAAGGGATAAAAACTAAATAAAAAAAGTGACAAAATGATAAACCAATTTGCACTTGTCTTCCCCAATCACCCGTAACAAAGGAAAAAAGAGAGAAAGAGAAGAAAGAAACCACCATTAAAGCTCTACCAAGCTTGAATTCACCCACCATTTCACCTTAAAAACCCTAGATCACTTCAATAAAAATTAATCCCACACCTTGAGGAAGATAGTGGCAGCCAAGAAGTGAAAGGAAATTGAAGTTTAGGCAAGGGCAAGTTGGACACAAGTGAGGTTAGTGCCATATCTCTCCATTTTTTTTCTTTAAATTTGAAGTTAGGTATATGGATTTAGTTAGAAATTCATGAAATTAAAAGAACATATCCATGTATGGACCAATTAAAATTTTTGGCAGCCTTAGTGATGGAAGTGTTGATGAGTTTTGAATGAATTTAAGTTATATATGGGTGGTCTTGAACATGAGTATGAGACTTAAACATCATTAAGTATGTTGAATTGATGTATGTGCATGAATGGATATTTGAAAATTTGGGTTTTGAGCTATATTAGGGTTTGGCCATATTGATGGTAAATGGAAGTTCTAATGGTCAATTAGTGACCATTTGATGAATTTTGACCTTAAATTGGAGACCATTGTGGTATTGGAATTGAAATGGTATGCTGCCTTGAGTGGCCGTGCAGGTTTGGATGTGAGTCCAGCATGTTTGGGTAGCTATAAATGGAGTTGTATAGGTTCAATTGGTACAAGACCAATTGGACATGAAACTAGATACATAATAGCACAACTTTGGTGAAGAAACCATGCCTAGAAAACCAAACCAAGTGGACCAAAAGTTTGCCCTAATCCGGGTGACCTACAGTCTGACTAAATAAATAATATTTGGTCAGTTGGCCATAACTCAATGTAGAAAGGTCCAATTGACCTGAAATTTTACCAGCAACAAGCTGAGATATAGACCAACAACTTTCATGAAGAACACAAATCCAAATTCTGATCATAACCTAGTCAAATTGCCAACTAAACTTAGGTCACCAAATCTGGCAGAACCAAATTGCGCAGAAAATCTAGGTACAGGTCACTCCGGCCAGTTATGGTAAAATGACCATAACTTAAGCTACAAAACTCCAAATAGAGTGATTCAAAAAGCAAAATTCAACTAGAAAAAATAAGCAACAACTTTCATGTTGATCATTTTGCCAAATTCCCACTGTAAAAATGACCAATGGAATAGTAAAAACAAAGCATAAAAACTGAAAATTCTGCCCAATTAACATTAAGCTTGGAAATGGTATTGGCAACCAATACCAACAAATTTTGAATGCAAAATGTGGTATCTTGGAGAACTTAGGTTCAATAAATTTATTATGTATTAAAAAGTCAACAATTTAAGTGAATAGTAATGTGAGTAGTAATACAAAGACACAAAGTATAATAACTAAATTGGTAGAGGAAATTAAGGTTTGAAATTTGGAATCCATGAAACATTCATGGATTACTTGGAATAGGAATAATAATTCACCTAAATGGCTTAATGAACATTTAAGTTATGTGAGTATATAGTTAAGATTTATTTCCATTACTAGTAGGTTTAATAAAACATAAGTAATACCACTTGAATATGAAATGACATTAACCTAGATGGATTGTTGAGTATAAATGGGATGAGGTTTACATTAGGATTTATGTTTCCATTACAAATAAGATAATAACACCTTGTATGAGTTATGAATTGATATAAATATTGTAATGAATAAATGAATCACGAAAATATGAATGAAACATTAGTTCTCTTTATAAGAGAAAGGAAGAATATTTTGAGTACAATGGTATATGAACACCATTGTTGTGAATTGTGATCAATATGAATGATGTAAGGAATGTATGAATATTATAATGAATGTATAAATTATGAAATTTATCATGAAATAATAAAGTCATAAAACACAATATATTAATATTTAATGATATTATGTGCCCTTATATTGTCTAGACATGTGTGTCAGATTGGATAGTTTGGCATGCCAATAGGGTATTGTTTTAGCAGTACTGCAAAAGGCTTTATACCTGTATTCATAGCTTTATGCCCGTATTCATGGCTTTATGCCCGCATTCATGGCTTTATGCCTGTATTCATGGCTTTTATGCCCGATTATGTGTTATCATGGCTTTTTAGCCATACTGACTGCATACGTGGTTGACGTTCCCCGTCCCATGGTATGACGGCCCGAGGCACCGCAGTGTCCAGTGCCAACGACCCGTTATCCAGTTTAGTCAGCCTGTCATAGGTTACTTGGGCAGTGAAATTTATTGAGATAAGTTAAGAATATTAGCAATTAAAAATATTAGAAATTAAATAAAATAAATGAGTAAGATGACCTAAAATAAATGAGAATAGTTATTTATTAGAAAGAATCGAAATGAACTGGATAGATATTAAAATTTACTTATTATGAGATAATCTGAGACAACCTAACAAGTATAGAGAAAATGCTAAAAGATTAGCAAAGAAAATTATAACATAAATAAATATTGCAAATGTGACTTATATAATAATATAAGCATAAATTTATTATTTTCAGATTATTTTTCTTTGTACATTATTACTGTACATTGGTGAAATAAACACTTTCAAAGAAGACTAAATTAGGATAAAACATATTAAATTTTAGAAACCGCATGTGAAGTATAAGTAAATCTTAATTATTTGAATTATGTTTTATTTCTATCTTTATTTGTATATTATTTCCTTGTTATATTATTGCACCACTAAGTAGCAATGCTTAGCGCGATGGAATTGTTTCCTTCGCGCAGGTACTGAAGCTAGAATCCAGTGGACGTTTAATTGGGAATTTTGGGAGTTTTGATCTGTAGAAGTATCTGAAGTATTCAAGGTTGTCACCTCCTCAGTAATGCATGTAGATAGGGCCCATGTAGATCATATTTTATATTTTGTATAAAATGCTTAGATATTGTATTGTAATGTATATTATGAACAGGTAATTAATAGGAATGCAATGTAAATTAATTAATTAGCTTTTTCATATGTAATTAATTTATATATCATATAAATTATGAAATTTTGTAATTATTTTGTAAATTATGTAAATTAATGAAATTTGAAAATGTTGCTTATGTAATTTGAGAATGTTTACATATGAATTGAGTATGAATAGAAATGTATGAAAATGATTATGAAATTGAAATGTATGGATGAGGTTTGAAATATGAGAAAATTGTGAGAATGATTGATGAGATAATTATGATTAGCATGGATGACATTTTTATTTTAAAATATTGTTGAATTTCAAACAGGTGAATATTGAAATACGCCAAACGATAATAAAATAGGGGAAACTCCACTGGTTTCTCCATCAAAAAAATAATTGATATTAAATTAAATGAATTCAAAATTATTAAAAAGAAATAAAGTAAGATAAGTTAGGGTGCTCCGTCACCGATTGTAGCACGCCTTGCTCGGCTACACTGTAGTCGGGTAAGGGGTGTTACACTAGGCAGGTCTAAATGACCTGAAAGTTTACCAGTAGAAAGCTAAGATGTAGACCTAAAACTTTCATGAAGAACATAAATCCAAATTATGCCCTTAACTAAGTCATTTAGCCACCCAAAGTTGGTGACCTAAAACTGCCAGAACCCAGAAATTTGCCTAGAAATCTGGGTAAGTCCAATACGGCAGCCATGATTCAAATGGTTATAATTTGAGCTATAAAACTCCAAATGGAGTGATTCAAAAAGGAGAATAAAGTTAAGACAAAAAGGAACAATTTCTATGAAGAAAACTTAGCCAAATTCTAACAGTAAAATAACCAATGGAACAGTGCAATATAAGACACAAAAACTGAAAATTTACAAATTTGCCTAAAAGACTTAAAATTTGAGTAAACAACCAAAACCAACAAGTTAGGTAACTAAAATGTGATATGTGGGTGAAACTAGAATTCCCATACATATTAAGCCATAGAAAGTCAACAAATTGACTTGAATAGTATAGTGAATAGTAACCCAAAAACATAAATTTTAAAGAACGCCAAGTTTAGCATATAAAGCTAGGTAAAAGTAAATTTAAATTTATTTTTGGATTTATGATAAGTTATAATACTAAAACACTATGAAATTGTGTGTTTCAGTGGAAAAGAATACCAAGGAAGAACTCGAGGTGTCAAGTCAAGGCCAAGAGGCGACTTGTATAAGGTTTGCGCACAACATAGAATTTTTGTAAATTTTCTTCTGCACATTGTTTTGAATGAATTGAGATATGAAATTGTGACACAATTGAATTGAAAAGTTTATTATGCTTTTGATTTAAATTGTTGAAAGATTAATTATTTGTGTTTGAAATGGCAATAAATGTTTAGTAAATTGTTAAGATAGTTTTGAAACCACAGTGTCATGACCATATATTTGAATACTTCACTAGCATGACTAGTGGGGGAAATCAGTTTCGAATTTTGATTCCTTCTTTGGCTGAAGTGTTGAGGTGTGTGCTACTAGAAGAAGAAAAAGAATGGGTTCCCATATATTTGAGCTAGCTAGCCTTGTGTTGTGACTTCTCCTTAGCCTCTGGCTATTGAGATGATATTTGTTTCGAATGGCATGATATAACTGTGTGTTTTTATGAAATTTGTTTTGAGACTTTCGAAATGAAATTGTTTGGATTAAATGCATATAAATCATGTTTTGTATTTATTTCTCATATTCAGTTTAATTTTTGAATAAGTATGATTTAAATTCTACATAAATGTTAGTTTAGTATGTTGTGCACCACTGAGTCCTAGTACTCAGTGATGGTTGTTATTGCTGTCGCAGATATAGAGGCTAGAGGAGCAGCAGAGTAAGCTGCTGAGGATTGAGTAGCTACCTACTCTGAAGTTCATCGGGTATATTTTATATCCTGATTGTAAAAATTATTTTGATGTATGTAATGTATGTAAATGTAGAAATTGGTCATGAGCAGTTGTATAAAACTTGTAATAAATTTTAGTTTGGAATTTTCTTAATGTAAATTTTTGTAATGATGTATATAAATTGCTTTATCTTTAATTACACATGAATGGTAGTATTTTTTATGATGTTGAATTTTGGAATTTGAGAAATGATGTTGAAATTGGTTGGGATGGATGTTGAATTGATGAAGTTATTGAGATAAATCTTTGGAAGTGCTTTTTTACAGGTATTTGAAGAACTATTTTCTCAAAATACAGACGGCACTTTGTCAAAATTTTTATAAAATTTGCTGAAAAATAAAATGGAACAAAAATTTTAACTAGTTTTCAAACTCTAATTAAATGTTTTAATACCTATTAGAAAATGCTCACCACTTATAAAAGTAAGAAAATTATTTTAAAATCCCTTGTAGGGTACTTAATGAGTTATCGGTAGGTGAAGTTCAGTAGTTCATTAGGTATTCTACGGGATCATGTTATGCCTTACAGAGGGGTAAGGTGTGACAATTGGCCTCACACCAAATGGGGTGGCAGAATTACATTTTTGGTCCCCTAAGTGGACCAAGTTCAGGCTGTCCAGTAATGACCCCTCATCCATCCGAATTTGACTTTACTTCTGACCATACAAACACATCCTAATTTGTCTCAATTGACCATTTTGAGTCTCATTTAGGTCAAAGTACATCAATTTACTAACTTCTCAAAATTTTCCCCCAATTTCTCATGGTTCAAGAACTCTAATTTATCAATTTGTTCAATTCATGAAATTAAAGTGTCCCTTGCATATCTACATACTCAATTGAGTTCACATACTCATTCAATTCTAATATTTTTCATCAAATCCAATATCTCCCTAGGCTGGCCGAATTTTGCTTCTCAAGATTCAACCATAATTTTATCTATTTTTCATGCTAACTCATGTTAATCACACTTAATTTTAAGAAAACTAAAGTAATTAAGCTTAAACATAAACTTACCTTATTTAAGCAAATTTTCCTCCTCTCCAATCTTCTTTCTTTCTTTTTCTTTTTGTTCATATGCACTCTTCCAAGGTCTAAGGATAAACTTTAATGTTGAATGTTTGGGAATTTATGAGGGAAAACTAATGAAATGGAAGCTTTACCACCTTAACAATGGAGGAAAGAAAAGAGAGAGAGAAAGAAATGAAGAGAGAGGGACGACTACTTTATGGGAAGAAGAAGATGAATTTTCCTTTTTAATTTTTATTCTTATTAATGTGTAATTATCCTTTAATTTCCATAATTTAAAATTACAATTTTATGAGATCATGCTTACCTCATTTGAGTGATGTCATAAAGCATTTTATTTTTGAATTTCTTTTCTTTTTCCATCCTTCATTAATTTAATTCTATTTTTCAAAATTTTTATTTCTCAGATTTTATTGGACAGTTAGGTCGTGAGTCACCTCTAGGGGTGAATTGACCAATTTGCCCCTCGTCGGTCTGATCCGATTTACCAATAATACTGTTTTTCTTCTAGAACCCTAACCTAATTATTTGATCTGGTTCTCAACCTTTTTCTGTGATTTTCACATTTCCTCTAGCTTCACAATTTTTCCTAGGAATGCGGTGTCATAATGCCCCGTATGAATTTAGGGTTTTGATTGATCTCACAGTCACTTTCCGATGCAGTCACCTATCACTGTGACCCTCGGCTCATTTAACCTTTTATGTTCTATTTTTTTGATCTGTATTTAACCTTCTGATAATCACTACTAATTTTCATTCAGGACTTTTCTCAGTGACTTAAATATGATTCTAATCCTCTTAATTATCCAGACCGGTCACCAGAGCAGTGATTTGCTCAAGACTATGCCTGTAGGGGTGTTACAATTGTCACACCTTACCCCTCTGTAAGGCATAACATGTTCTCGTAGAATACCTAATGAACTACCGAACTTCACCTATCGATAACTCATTAAATACCCTACAAGGGATTTTAAAACAATTTTCTTACTTTTGACAAGTGGTGAGCATTTTCTAATAAATATTAAAACATTTAATTAAAGCTAAAAACTAGTTAAAATTTTTGGCCCATTTTATTTTTTTCACAAATTTTATAAAAATTTCGACAGAGTGCCATCTGTATTTGGAGAAAACAGTTCTTCAAATACCTGTAAAAAGCACTTCCAATAATTTTTCTCAACAACTTCTTCAATTTCACAATAATCTCAATCAATTTCTCATATTTCAAAGTTCAACAATCCTCATTTCTCAATTTCCAAAAATTCCAATAATCATAAAAATATTATCAATCAATTTCATTCACTCATATTTCATTAAAGATAGAAAATCTATATACATCATACTAAAAATTTACATTAGGAAAATCCAAACCAAAATTTATTACAAACTTTATACAAACTTTGTATAAGCTGCTCAAGACCCATTTTCACATGTCCATACATTTACGTGCAATACATACATCAAAATAAATATTTATAGTCAGGGTATAAATTATACCCGATAACTTCAAGCAGGTAGGTCCTCAAATCCTCAGTAGCTCAGTCTGCTGCTCCTCTAGTCTCTAAATCTACGACAGCAATAACAGCTATCGCTGAGTACTAGGACTCAGTGGTGCACAACATACTAAAATAATTTTTATGCAGAATTTTAATCACTTTTATTCAAAAATTGGACCGAACATGAGAATTAAATACAAAACATGAAATATGAGATTTTAATCCAAACAAGTTCATTTCGAAGTGCTAAAACACATTTAATAAAACCTACAGTTATATCATGCCATTCGAAACAAATATAATCTCAATAGTCAGAGGCTAAAGAGAAGTCACATCACAAGGCTAGCTAGCTCAAATATATGGATATCCATTCAATTTCTTCTTCTACTGGCACAGACCTCAACACTTCAGCCAGAGAAGGAATCAAAATTCAAAACTGATTACCCCCACTAGTCATACTAGTGAGGTGTTCAAATATATGGTCATGACACTGTGGTTTCAAAACTTATCTTAACAATTTACTAAACATTGCCATTTCAAAATACACAAATAACTTTCAACAATTTAAATCAAAAGCATCATAAATATTTCATCATAGTAATGTCACAGTTCAATATTTCAAATTATTCAAAACAATATGCAAAAGATAATTTAGAAAAATTATACGTATACGTTGTGCACAAACCTTAAGCGAGTCGCCTCTTAGCCTTAACTCGATTCCTCGGGTTCTTTCCCGGTGTTCTTTTCCACTGAAACACATAGTTTCACAGTGTTTCAGTATCATAACTTAGCATAAATCCAAAAATAAATTTAAATTCACTTTTACCTAGCTCTAATGTGCTAAACTTGATGTTCTTTAAATTTTGTATTTTGGGGTTACTATTCATTACACTATTCAAGTCAATTTGTTGACTTTCTAAGGCTTAATAGGTATGGGAATTCCAACTTCACCCACATACCACATTTTGGTCACTAAATTTGTTGGTTTTGGTTGTTTACTCAAATTCTAATTCTTTTAGGCAAATTTGCAAATTTTCAGTTTTGGTGTCTTAAGTTGCACTGTTTCATTGGTCATTTTTCTGTTAGAATTTGGTAAAACTTTCTTCATAGAAAATGTTCCCTATTGTCTTAACATTGTTCTCCTTTTTGAATCACTCCAATTTGAGTTTTGTAGCTCAAGTTATAGCCATTTGAATTATGGCTGCCGGATTAGACTTAACCCAGATTTCTGGGCAAATTCTGGTTTTGGCAGTTTTAGGTCACCAACTTTGGGTGGCCAAACTTGGATAAGGGCATAATTTGGGTTTTTTTCTTCATGAAAGTTTTAGGTCTATATCTAAACTATCCACTGGTAACATTTTAGGTCATTTAGACCTGCCTAGCTCAAGTTATGGCCAAATGAACAAGCACTGTTCATTTGATCAGTTTGTACAGGGCAGACTGAGAATTTCCGAATTTGGTCAATTTGTTCACTAGGTTTTGGTCACTTTTTGGGCATGATTCCTAAATGAAAATTGTGTCATTTTGTGTCTAGTTTCATTCCCAATTGGTCTCATACCAATTGGACTTGTAAATTTTCATTTTTGGTCCCTCAAAGGGACCTTAGTCCTGCTACCTGCAGCATGACCACATTCAATCCAAATTTGAACTCAATTCCAACACTTCCAATACACTTCATTTGGTCACAAATGACTATTTCTCACCTCAAACTAGGTCAAACACATCATTTCACAAATTCTTACATTTTTGCCTCCTAAACCCTAAGTGTCCAAAACCCTAATTTTCATGTTTGCTCCATTCACGAAATTTAAACTGTATAAACCTCAACTACACCTTCAATCAAGTTTGCCTACCTTTTTAATTGTGTCAAAATCCATCAATTTCAAGTTATCTCTAAGCTGGCCGAATTTCACTATATTCCTCAATATGTTGTTTTTATTTTATTTTCATCAATACTAGTTCACTTCAAGTGCAAGTTCATGAATATAAGGAGAATTGAGGGGATTCTTGACTAACCTTTAAGGAACTATTCCCAAAGCTTTAATTCTTCCACTTTCTTCTTTCTTTCTATTCACAAGATGCTTGCCAAGTTCCAAGAACAAAATTTACGTAAGGGAGTTAGGGCATGTATAGAATAAAATCAAGCTTTTAAAAGCTTGAAATGGTTGTTAATGGTGGAAAGAGATGGAAGAGAGAGATGGGAGTGATGGGGTGGCAACATGGATGAGGAAGAAGAACTTTTTGTTTTTTTTTTTTTTCTTTTCTTTTATGATTTTTTATCCTCTTGGAAGACCATAAAATTAAATTAATTAAATTTATTAATTACATATTTATTGCATCATGCATGATGTCATGCATGATGTCATCACCCTTCACTTTTCCTTTTTCTTTTTTTTTTTATTTTTTCATTATTTCTTTAATTTAATTCTCGACTCTGAAATTTTTTTTTCTCCGATTTTATTTGACAGTTAGGTCAGGAGTCAGCTCTCGGGGTCAATTGACCAAATTGCCCTTCGTCGGTTCAACCCGGTTTGTAAATAATTCAATATTTCTTTCGGATCCTTGACCTAATTATTTGACCTACTTAACAATTCTTTTTCATGATTTTCTCTTTTCCACTATGTTTGTAATAGTCTTAAGGACCGCGACGTCACATTTTATGATTCGAAATTCGAGTTTAAATCGACTTCGCAATCCTTCCCGAGAAGGTCACCCATCGTTGTGACTCTCGACTTATTTAACTTCTTATGTTCTATTTTTCTTATTTATACTTAACTAATTGACAATTACTAATTATTTGTGTTTATGGTTTATCTAGTTGTCTTAAGTGTGGTTCTAATTCCCTTAATTGTCTGGACTGACTCCGGTCACCGGAATAGTGAAATATACCAGGCTATACAAATAGGGGTGTTACAATTCTCCCCCCCTTAAAATAAATTTCGTCTCGAAATTTTTACCTGGTATCAATTTCTGAATAGCTGTGGGTGCTGTCTCCTCATGTCCTCCTCTCGTTCCCAAGTAGCCTCCTGGCCCGAATGATAGTTCTATGGCACTTTTACCAACGGTGTCTGCTTATTCCGTAGCTGCTTCACCTCATAAGCCAGAATCTCTATGGGTTCTTCTTCATATGTGAGGTCTGGATTCACTTCAATTTCCTCTACTGGTAGTACATGAGATGGGTCTAATCGATACCTCCTCAACATAGACACACAGAAGACATTATGTATCTTCTCCAACTCTGGAGGTAGCGCCAAACGATATGCCAAAGGACCCACTCTTTCCATAACCTCATATAGCCCAATGAAACGAGGACTCAGTTTCCCCTTTCTGCCAAATCTCATAATTCTCTTCGAAGGAGAAACCTTAAGGAATACTTTCTCACCTACTGCATACTCAATATCTCTTCTCTTTAGATCAATGTAGGACTTTTGACGGTCTGATGCAGTCTTAAGTCGATCTCTGATCACCTTGATCTTCTCCTCAGTTTGCTGAATAATTTCGGGCCCAATCATCTTCCTTTCACCTACCTCATCCCAACATAACGGGGTTCTACATTTTCTGCCATACAAAGCTTCATATGGAGGCATCCCAATGCTTGATTGGTAGCTGTTGTTGTAAGCAAACTCAATCAAAGGCAAGTGTATGTCCCAACTGCCGTCAAACTCAATCACACAAGCCCGTAGCATGTCCTCCAAGATCTGAATTACCCTCTCAGATTAGCCATCTGTCTATGGGTGGAATGCCGTATTGAAGTTCAATCTAGTTCCTAGGGCTCTCTGAAGACTACCCCAGAATCTAGAAGTGAACCTAGGATCTCTGTCTGATATAATGGATACAGGCATTCCATGCAGTCTCACTATCTCATCAATGTACAACTTGGCCAATCTTTCTAAACTGTAGTCCATCCAAACTGGCAAAAAATGAGCAGACTTGGTTAGTCTGTCAACAATGACCCAAACTGCATCATGATTCTTCTGTGTCCTCGGAAGTCCCATCACAAAATCCATCGTTATTCTCTCCCATTTCCATTCTAGTACTGGTAATGGATGTAACAACCCAGTGGGCACTTGATGCTCTGCCTTCACTTGTTGACAAGTTAGGCATTTGGAAAAAAACTCTGCCACATCTCTTTTCATACCCATCCACCAGTAATGCTCCTTTAGCCCTCTATACATTTTTGTACCACCAGGGTGCATGGCAAAAGGAGACTCATATGCTTCTTTCAAAATGATTTGCCTCAAATTGACATCATTATGAACACATATTCTGCCTTGGTGTAGTAGTAGACCATCATCTCTGATTGAGAATTCTGGTTTCTTGCCCTACCGGACTTCTTCCAATAGCTTCTGATACTTCTCATTATTCTGAACAGCCATTATGATCTGATCACTCAATACTGGCTGTACATGCCATGCAACTGCTGTCTGCCCCTCATTATTAATCTCTAAGCTAGCATGTAATGATTTCAACTCATGTACCATAGACAAAGGAGTAGCTCATAGATTTGTCATAGTCTTACGACTTAAGGCGTTAGCCACAACATTAGCTTTCCCTGGTTGGTAGTCTATCAGACAACCATAGTCTTTTATCAACTCTAACCATCTTCTCTGTCTTAAATTCAACTCTTTCTGGGTGCCCAAATACTTCAAACTCTTATGATCTGTGTAGATGTAACATTTCTCCCCATACAAATAATGCCTCCAGATCTTAAGAGCAAACACAATAACTGCAAGCTCCAAATCATATGTTGGATAATTCCTCTCATGCGGTTTTAGCTAGCGTGATGCATAGGCAATGACATTTCGATCTTGCATCAGTATACAGCCTAACCCATTGTGAGAAGCATCACTATAAACTGTGTATTCTTTACCTAGAGTAGGTAAATTCAGGACTGGAGCTTTAGTCAAACATTTCTTCAATTCATCAAAACTCTGTTGGCATTTATCCGTCCACTGAAATTTCACATCTTTTCTAAGCAACTTGGTCAATGGAGATGCCAACATGGAGAATCCCTTCACAAATCAACGGTAGTATCCAATTAAACCTAGAAAACTACGAATCTCTGTGATATTTCTGGGTGGCCTCCAATTAAGGACAGCTTCAATCTTACTTGGATCTACCTTGATACCCTCTTCTGATACTACATGCCCCAAGAAAGATATTTCCTTCAGTCAAAATTTATACTTCGACAATTTGGCATATACCTGTTTCTCCCATAGAGTCTGTAGTATAATCTGCAGATGTCTATCATGCTCTTCTGCACTCCTCAGATATACCAATATATCATCTATGAATACCACAACAAACTGGTCGAGGTATGGTCTGAAGATAGTGTTCATCAGATCCATAAAAGTAGCCGGAGCATTAGTTAACCCGAATGGCATGACTAAGAACTCATAATGGCCATAGCGGGTTCTAAAAGCAGTTTTAGAAATGCTCTGCTCTTGTACTTTCAGCTGATAATAACCTGATCTCAGGTCAATTTTGGAGAACACAGCTGCACCCCTTAATTGATCAAACAAATCATCAATACGGGGCAATGGGTATCTGTTCTTTATTGTCACCTTATTCAACTGTCGATAGTCAATGCATAACCGGAGAGTGCCATCTTTCTTCTTAACAAACAACACTGGCGCTCCCTAAGGTGACACACTGGGGCGGATAAAGCCCTTGTCAAGCAATTCTTGCAACTGTACTTTCAACTCTTTCAATTCTGCTGGTGCCATTCTATATGGCGTTATGGAGATTAGGTCCACACCAGGCATAACATCAATCTCAAACTGCACCTCTCTTTCTGGAGGTAATCTTGGCAATTCATCAAGAAACACATCCGGAAAGTCACATACCGTAGGGATGTCCCTCAGTGCTGGACTCCCCACTTGGGTGTCTATTACATGTGCCAAGTTTGCTTCACACCCTTTTCTGATGATCCTTCTGACTAGTGCAGCCGAAATGATGTTTAATAGCAGTAAATGCCTCTCCCCGTGTATTACCACATCACCATACAGAAGGAGACCAAAAGTGACTGTCTTCAGTCTACAGTCAATCATGGTGTGATGCCTGGCTAACCAATCCATGCCCAAGATAATATCATACTCTCTGAAGGGCATTTCAATCAAATCTGATAGAAAAAAATGTCCTTGGATCACCAAAGAACAGTCCCAATAAATTCTGTTGACCCGGACCTCTTGTCCTAGCACTTCAAAACCCATTTGGACACATGGAACAGCAAGTGAACTGACTATGCTAGCACTAACATATGACTGGGTTGAACCCAAATCAAACAACACAAATACTTCTTGATCAAAGATAGAAAGTATACCGGCTACAACATCAGAAGTCTCAGCCTCTTCTCGTTGTCTCATCGTGTAAACTTTGGCTGAAGCACTTCCTTGTGCTGACCGACCAACAGTGCCCTGACTGCCTGAAGCAATGCCTCTACCTCTGCCTCTTCCTCTGCCAACTGATTGTGAACTTCTGGGAGCAAGACTCTGAATAGATCCTTCTGCAGTCGTAGGAGCTGGACCGTATTTTGGAGCACTAGTGCAGTCTTTAGCAAGATGGCCCTTGCCTCCACAGTTAAAGCAGGCTTTAGTGGCCCAATAGCATTCCCCCCCCACGAATCTTGCCACAAGTCTCACAGGGGCAGGTAGGATATGAACCCCTGTTGGACTGCTGACCAGACCTAGGGGGTCTCTATCCAGAGAATCAGCCCCTTCCAAATCTTCCACCTCGACCTCTGCTAGGTCCACTAAATTTCTTTCTCTTCCCAGAAGTACCACTAGAACTTGGCTCTACTGACTTTTCTCCCTTGTCTTTCTCTGATTTCTCAACTTTTTCTGATTTCTCTTTTACAGGTGTTGCTTCTGATTCAATCCTTTCTAGCTCAAGTGCTTGAGAGATGAGTTCTGAGAAGTTGCTGTGTCTGAATCCCACAACTTGCATTCTCAAACTGTGCTTCAAACTAGTCTCAAATCTCTTGCACCGTTCCTTGTTGGTAGAAAGGAGACTCCCAGCATAATGGCTTAAGTGGGAGAACTCCCTCTCATATTCTGCCACTGATTTACTCCCTTGCTTTAGACTCAAAAATTCTTGCAACTTTTGATCCACATATGCGTCTGAGACGTATTTTTGTTTGAATTCTCTGATGAAGTCATCCTAGGTCAATACTGGTGGTTCAGCTAAGCTGTGGGGGATGGTCTTCCACCAATCATACACATCCCCTTACAGTAAAGACACAGAGTATTTAAACTTCAATTCATCTTGGCAGTGCAGCTTCTTAAATACTCTATCCATCCTTTCAAGCCATTGCTCTGCCTCTAAAGGGTCCACTGTACCCTTAAATCTGCAGCTCCATACTTCAATAAGTTATCATACTGTCTGGCTGGAGGCAGTGGTTGTACCACAGGTATCTGGGATAAAGCTTGAACAGGCATACCCCCAGCCATTTGTTGAAACATCGCAGCCATCTGCTGTACAAACTGTGTAGGAAACTGCGGCATTTGTGGGGCTAGTGCTACTGATCCACTGACGTTTTGTAAAGCTGGGGCTTCCCTTTGTGCCTCAACTTCAATAGATTACTCAACTGAGCGATCCCCCTCTTCCATTTCAGTCTGAAGTTAGGGTATCTCTTGAACAAATAATACAAGGAGATTTCCTCCGTTAGTTCATATTTATGATGTAATGTACTGTATGTAACAAATATGATGGACATTGAGCATTTATACTTATCAAAGAAAGACACAAATTTATAAGTTAAAACATACTTCAAAAAATTTGCTCTGATACCACTAAAACATGTCACACCTTACCCCTCTGTAAGGCATAACATGATCCCGTAGAATACCTAATGAACTACCAAACTTTACGTACCGATAACTCATTAAGTACCCTATAAGGGATTTTAAAACAATTTTCTTACTTTTGACAAGTAGTGAGCATTTTCTAATAGGTATTAAAACATTTAATTAAAGTTAAAAATTAGTTAAAATTTTTGGCCCATTTTATTTTTTCGCAAATTTTATAAAAATTTCGGTAGAGTGCCATCTGTATTTGGAGAAAACAGATCTTCAAATACCTATAAAAAACACTTTCAATAATTTTTCCCAACAACATCTTCAAATTCACAATCATCTCAATCAATTTCTCATATTTCAAAGTTCAACAATCCTCATTTCTCAATTTCCAAAAATTCCAATAATCATAAAAATATTATCAATCAATTTCATTCACTCATATTTCATCAAAGATAGACAATCTATATACATCATACTAAAAATTTACATTAGGAAAATCCAAACTAAAATTTATTACAAACTTTATACAAACTTTGTACAAGCTGTTCAAGACCCATTTTCACATGTCCATACATTTACGTGCAATACATACATCAAAATAAATATTTACAGTCGGGATATAAATTATACCCGATAACTTAAAGCAGGTAGGTCCTCAATTCCTCAGCAGCTCAGTCTGCTGCTCCTCTAGTCTCTAAATCTGCGAAAGCAATAACAGCTATCGCTGAGTACTAGGACTCAGTGGTGCACAACATACTAAAATAATCTTTATGCAGAATTCAAATCACATTTATTAAAAAATTTGACCGAACATGAGAATTAAATACAAAACATGAAATATGAGATTTTAATCCAAACAAGTTCATTTCGAAGTGCCAAAATACATTTAATAAAACCCACAGTTATATCATGCCATTCGAAACAAATATAATCTCAATAGTCAGAGGCTAAAGAGAAGTCACATCACAAGGCTAGCTAGCTCAAATATATGGATATCCATTCAATTTCTTCTTCTACTGGCACACACCTCAGCACTTCAGCCAGAGAAGGAATCAAAATTCGAAACTGATTACCCCCACTAGTCATGCTAGTGAGGTGTTCAAATATATGGTCATGACACTGTAGTTTCAAAACTTATCTTAACAATTTCAAACATACACAAATAACTTTCAACAATTTAAATCAAAAGCATCATAAATACTTCATCATAGTAATGTCACAGTTCAGTCTTTCAAATTATTCAAAACAATATGCAGAAGATAATTTACAAAAATTATACGTTGTGCACAAACCTTAAGCGAGTCGCCTCTTGGCCTTCACTCGATTCCTCGGGTTCTTTCCCGGTGTTCTTTTCCACTGAAACACACAGTTTCACAGTGTTTTAGTATTATAACTTAGCATAAATCCAAAAATAAATTTAAATTCACTTTTACCTAGCTCTAATGTGCTAAACTTGACGTTCTTTAAATTTTGTGTTTTGGGGTTACTATTCACTACACTATTCAAGTCAATTTATTGACTTTCTAAGGCTTAATAGGTATGGGAATTCTAACTTCACCCACATACCACATTTTGGTCACTAAATTTGTTGGTTTTGGTTGTTTACTCAAATTCTAAGTCTTTTAGGCAAATTTGCAAATTTTCAGTTTTGGTGTCTTAAGTTGCACTATTTTATTGGTCATTTTTCTGTTAGAATTTGGTAAAACTATCTTCACAGAAAATATTCCCTATTGTCTTAAATTTATCCTCCTTTTTGAATCACTCCAATTTGAGTTTTGTAGCTCAAGTTATAGCTATTTGAATCATTGCTGCCGGATTAGACTTAACCTAGATTTCTGGGCAAATTCTGGTTCTGGCAGTTTTAGGTCACCAAATTTGAGTGGCCAAATGACTTGGATAAGGACATAATTTGGGTTTTTGTTCTTCATGAAAGTTTTAGATATATATCTCAACTGTCCACTGGTAAAATTTCAGGTCATTTAGACCTACCTAGCTCAAGTAATGGCCAAATGAACAAACACTGTTCATTTGGTCAGCTTGTACAGGGCAGACTGAGAATTTCCAGATTTGGTCAATTTGTTCACTAGGTTTTGGTCACTTTTTGGCATGATTCTTAAATGAAAATTGTGTCATTTTGTGTCTATTTTCATTCCCAATTGGTCTCATACCAATTGGACTTGTAAATTTTCATTTTTGGTCCCTCAAAGGGACCTTAGTCCTGCTGCCTGCAGCATGACCACATTCAATCTGAATTTGAACTCAATTCCAACACTTCCAATACACTTCATTTGGTCACAAATGACCATTTCTCACCTCAAACTAGGTCAAACACATCATTTCACAAATTCTCACATTTTTGCCTCCTAAACCCTAAGTATCCAAAACCCAAATTTCATGTTTGCTGCATTCGTGCAATTTAAACTATATAAACCTCAACTACACCTTCAATCAAGCTTGCCTACCTTTTTAAATGTGTCGAAATCCATCAATTTCAAGTTATCTCTAAGCTGGCCGAATTTAACTATATTGCTCAATATGTTGTTTTTATTTTATTTTCATCAATACTAGTTCACTTTAAGTGCAAGTTCATGAATATAAGGAGAATTGAGGGGATTCTTGACTAACCTTTAAGGAAGTATTCCCAAAGCTTCAATTCTTACACTTTCTTCTTTCTTTCTATTCACAAGATGCTTGCTAAGTTCCAAGAACAAAATTTACTTAAGGGAGTTAGGGCATGTATAGAATAAAATCAAGCTTTTAAAAGCTTGAAATGGTTGCTAATGGTGGAAAGAGATGGAAGAGAGAGATGGGAGTGATGGGGCGGCAACATGGATGAGGAAGAAGAACTTTTTGTTTTTTTTTTCTTTTCTTTTATGAATTTTTATCCTCTTGGAAGACATAAAATTAAATTAATTAAATTTATTAATTATATATTTATTGCATCATGCATGATGTCATCACCCTTCACTTTTCCTTTTTCCTTTTTTTTTTATTTTTCCATTAGTTGTTTAATTTAATTCCCGACTCCAAAATTTTCTTTTCTCCAATTTTATTTGACAGTTAGGTCAGGAGTCAGCTATCGGGGTCAATTTACCAAATTGCCCTTCGCCGGTTCAACCTGGTTTGCAAATAATTTAATATTTCTTCTGGATCCCTGACCTAATTATTTGACCTGCTTAACAATTCTTTTTCGTGATTTTCTCTTTTCCACTGTGTTTGTAATAGTCTTAAGGACCGCAGCGTCACATTTTATGGTTCAAAATTCGAGTTTAAATCGACTTCGCAATCCTTCCCGAGAAGGTCACCCATCGCTGTGACTTTCGGCTCGTTTAACTTCTTATGTTCTGTTTTTCTTATTTATACTTAACTAATTGACAATTACTAATTATTTGTGTTTATGACTTATCTAGTTGTCTTAAGTGTGGTTCTAATCCCCTTAATTGTCTGGACCGACTCTGATCACCGGAATAGTAAAATATACCAAGCTATACAAATAGGGGTGTTACAACAATTCTCCCCCCCTTAAAAGAAATTTTGACCTCGAAATTTTGCCCACTGTCAGTCCTTAATCATCCATACGTATTGTTTTCCCATGTCTCTCTCATCTTTCCATATAACCTCATAGTCTAAATGATGGGTCCGTAGCACTTTAGCTAATAATATTTACATATCGATTGCTTACCTCATGTGCCAAGTTCCTTATGAGCTTTTTGTCATAAGTTAAATTTGAATTCCTTTTTATTCTAAAGGTAAGCAAATCTGCGTGCTAATGGATACACTTTTTCTAGGACCTCGTGTGATCCTAGGTAATGAGAACTTAGTTCTCCTTTTCTTATTGAATCTTATGATCTCCATATTGTCCACATTATATTCATATCTATTTATTTTAAATTTACATAAAGCTCTTGACCATTTGATGCAACCTTCAATTTATCTTGGAATATATTAGTCTTTTCTTACTGTTGTCCTAACAATTATTTTTCGTTGTAATTCCCTTTTAAAATGACCTTGTTGGTCATATATGAAATGCTTATCTCCATATTGGCCATAGGTCTATAACCATTACTTTACCATCTCCATTTATGACCCAGGCCTATGTGTCATATTGCACTGTCTTGTTTGTCTTTTGTTTAACATATTTCGATGTTTACACTTTTATACCGTAATAAATATTTTTCCTTAATATCATTCCTCATTTTTACTTTCTATTTACTTCTCTTTCCATTCCATAACTTAACTTAACTTTAATTAATTCCTTTCTCATTTTTATCTTCTTCCTTGACTTGATAGTCGAGTCAAAGTTTAGCACCTCTTATCATCCCTAATAAATCCATTATACTTCAAAATTACTTTGACTTATTTCTTTGACCATCCTAGTCAGCACTCTAACTAATATTCATAATATTTCTTTGTTACATTTGAACTAACTATTCAAATTTGCATTTCCACTTTTCTTTTATCTCTTGATATTCGATAACTTATTTTTCTCTCTGATTTGCAATCAATACTTCCTCTTGTGTTGAACTATAATCTTTCAATATTCTAACTTTAGAGTTTTAAATCCCTAAGTAGGAATTTCAAACTCATTTCCAATAATAAAATTCTGTCCTGGCAAAACTTTACCCAAATAGATGCTGTTTGCAACCATCCTTATCTTAGTGCACTATCGGATAGTACGTAGCTCTACACAATAATCTCAAGTTAGTACTATAATCTGCAGCTTACAGTACAAACATTAAAAGCATTGCATAGTTACTACGATACATCCCAATAGACCAAACTTTCCTATATCTTATTTTTCTTGAATCTACTAATATCTTAGACTTATTCTAATTACAATATCCATTAACAATTACTAATAATAACATCTTTGCCCTCATCTAGATCAATTATATTACTGTAACTTGCTTTTAGGTCCTCTTGCCTTACATTAAATAGACTCACTAATTAGCTTCATAAATTATTATGTGCTAACAAACTCTTTTAAAACTGATTTCAATTACACTTATTATCGTAGTCCTTATCTTAAAGGACTAATCACTAATGCATCAAAATTTATTCCCATGCAAAGGAATAACAACAAAACATATAATTCTAACACTAACATACAAACAAGTTGTAACACCCCTATTTGCATAGCCTGGTATATTTCACTATTCCGGTGACCGAAGTCGGTCCGGACAATTAAGGGAATTAGAACCATACTTAAGACAACTAGAGAAGCCATAAACACAAATAATTAGTAATTGTCAATTAGTTAAGTATAATTAAGAAAAACAGAACATAAGAAGTTAAACGAGCCGAGAGTCACGGCGATGGGTGACCTTCTCCGGAAGGACTGCGAAGTCATTTTAAACTCGAATTTCGAATCATAAAATGTGACGCTGCGGTCCTTAAAACCATTACAAACACAGTGGAGAAGAGAAAATCACGAAAAAGAATGGTTAAGCCAGTCAAATAATTAGGTCAGGAAGCCGAAAGAAATATTGAATTATTTGCAAATCGGGTTGAACCGATGAGGGGCAATTTGGTCAATTGACCCTGAGGGCTGACTCCTGACCTAACTGTCAAATAAAATCAGAGAAAAGAAAATTTCAGAATCGAGAATTAAATTAAAGAACTAATAGAAAAAAAAAGAGAATGAAAAAGTGAAGAGAGGTGACATCATGCATGACATCATGATGAAGCCATAAATCCTATAATTAATTAAATTGATTTTTTTGATCTTCCATAAGACAAAATACATAAAAGAAAAGAAAAGAAAAAAAAAATTCATTTGGTTTTCTTCCTCATCCATGTGCCCCCCTCACTCTCTCTCTCCCTCTCCATTGTTAAACCTCCATTAAAGCTTGTACTCAAGCTCAAATTCCCTCACTTAACCTTAAGATTTTCCATAAACAATTCATCAAAACTTATTACCTCAATCTAAGAAGAGGATTGAAAGAGCAAAGAAAAAGAAAAAGGAAGAGAATTGAAGAATTGGACATCAAAGATTGAGGTTAGTGATTTAAGTTGCAAAATTAGTTTATTAGTTGTGTTTATAGCTTGATTAACTTAGAAATAAACATAAAATGAAATGAAATAAATTGTTGGGGGACCAAGCTAAATTTCAGCCAGCATGTCTATGAGGGTATTATTGCATGGTTTGATTGATTTGAATGGGTATATGAACCTTAATTAGTTGAGTGATTATAGTTAAAGACTTTGAATTAGCTAAATGCAACAATTTAGTGTGGTTAGAGTTTGGACACTTAGGGTTTAGAGACAAAAATGTGAAAAATTGGTAAATGATGTCTTGGACCTAGTTTGAAGGGAGAAATGGTCAATTATGACCAAATGGAATGTGTTAGAAGTGTTTGAACCAAAACCAAATTCGGATTCAATGTGGTCATGCTGCTGGTAGCATGACCAAGGTCCCTTTGAGGGACCAAAAATGAAAATTTACAAGGCCAATTGGTATGAGACTAATTGGGAATGAAAATAGACACTAAATGACACAATTTTCATTTAGGAAGCATGCCTAAAAAGTGACCAAAACCTAGTGAACAAATTGACTAAACTTGGAAAATCTTAGTCTGCCCTGTACAAACTGACCAAATGAATAGTATTTGTTCATTTGGCCATAACTTGAGCTAGGCAGGTCTAAATGACCTAAAATTTGACCAGGGGATAGTTGAGATATAGACCTAAAACTTTCATGATGAACACAAATCCAAATTATACCATTAACCAAGTCATTTGGCCAGCCAAATTTGGTGACCTAAAACTGCCAGAACCAAAAATTGCCCATAAAATCTAGGTTGAGTCAAATTCGGCAGCCATGGTTCAAATGGCTATAACTTGAGCTAAAAAACTCCAATTGGAGTGATTCAAAGAGGAGAATAAACATAAGACAATAGGGAACATTTTCTATGAAGAAAATTTTTCCAAATTTCAACAGTAAAATGACCAATGGAACAGTGCAACCTTAGACACCAAAACTGAAAATTTATCAAATTTGCCTAAAAGACTAAAAATTTGAGTAAAAAACCAAAACCAACAAATTTAGTGACCAGAATGTGGCATGTGGGTGAAGTTGGAATTTTCATACCTATTAAGCCTTATAAAGTCAACAATTTGACTTGAATAGTATAGTGAATAGTAACCCCAAAACACAAAATTTAAAGAACGCCAAGTTTAGCACATTAGAGCTAGGTAAAAGTAAAGTTAAATTTATTTTTGGATTTATGCAAAGTTATGGTACTGAAACACTGTGAAATTGTGTGTTTCAGTTGAAAAGAACACCGGGAAAGAACCTAAAGAATCGAGTCAAGGCCAAGAGGTGACTCGCTTGAGGTTTGTCCACAACGTATAATTTCTGCAAATAATTTTCTGCATATTGTTTTGATTAATTTGAAATAGTGAATTGTGACATTATTTATGATGCTTTGATTTAAATTGTTGAAAGTTAATTGTGCCTATTTGAAATGACAATGTTTAGCAAATTGCTAAGATAAGTTTTGAAACCACAGTGTCATGACCATATATTTGAACACTTCACTAGCATGACTAGTGGGGGTAATCAGTTTCGAATTTTGATTCCTTTTCTAGATGAAGTGTTGAGGTATGTGCCAGTAGAAGAGGAATTTGAATGGATATCCATATATTTAAGCTAGCTAGCGTTGTGATGTGACTTCTCCTTAGCCTCTGGCTATTGAGATTATATTTATTTCGAATGGCATGATATAACTGTAGGTTTTATGAAATGTGATTTGATACTTCAAAATGAAATTGTTTGTGATTAAAATCTCATAATTCATGTTTTGTATTTAATTCTCATGTTTAGTTTAATTTTTGAATAAATGTGATTTAAATTCTAAATAAAGAATATTTTAGTATATTGTGCACCACTGAGTCCTAGTACTCAGCGATAGCTATTATTGCTGTCGCAGATATAGAGACTAGAGGAGTAGCAGATTGAGTTGCTGAGGACAGGGGAGCTACCTGCTTGAAGTTATCGGGTATATTTTATACCCTAACTATAAAAATTTATTTTGATATATGTAATGTATGTAAATGTATGGACATGTAAATTGGTCTTGAGCAGCTTGTACAAAATTTGTATAAAGTTTGTATAAAGTTGTAATAAATTGTAGTTTGGATTTTCTTAATATAAATTTCTAGTATGACGTATATATAAATTGTTTATCTTTAATGAAAGATGAATGAATGAAATTGATTGATAGTATTTTGTTGATTACTGATTTTTGGAAATTAAGAAGAGGCTAAGACTTCTGATGTGGTAGCCGGTACATTCTTTATCTCTGATCAAGATGTACTTGTGTTGTTTGATCCGGGTTCAACTCACTCATATATTAGTGCTAGCATAGTCAGTTCACTTGTTGTTCCATGTGTCCAAATTGGTTTTCAAGTGCTAGTAACTAGTCCGTTAGGACAAGAGGTCCGGGTCAACAGAATCTATAGAGACTATCCTTTGGTGATCCAAGGACATGTTTTTTTATCAGATTTGATTAAAATGCCCTTCGGAGAGTATGATATTATCTTGGGCATAGATTGGTTAGCCAGGCATCATGCCATGATTGACTGTAGACTGAAGACAGTCACTTTTGGTCTCCCTTTATATGGTGATGTGGTAATACATGGGGAGAGGCATTTATTGCCATCAAACGTCATCTCGGCTGCACTAGCTAGAAGGATGATCAGAAAGGGGTGTGAAGCATACTTGGCACATGTGATAGACACCCAAGTGGGGAGTCCAACACTGAGGGACATCCCTACGGTATGTGACTTTCCGGATGTGTTTCCTGATGAATTACCAGGATTACCTCTAGAAAGAGAGGTGTAGTTTGAGATTGATGTTATGCCTGGTGTGGACCCAATGTCTATAACGCCATATAGAATGGCACCTGCAGAATTGAAAGAGTTAAAAGTACAATTGCAAGAACTGCTTGACAAGGGCTTTATCCGCTCTAGTGTGTCACCTTGGAGAGCGCTAGTGATGTTTGTAAAGAAGAAGGATGGCACTCTCTGGTTATGCATTGACTACCAGCAGTTGAATAAGGTGACAATAAAGAATAGATATCCATTGCCCCGTATTAATGACTTATTTGATCAGTTGAGGGGTGCAGTTGGGTTTTCCAAAATTGACCTGAGTTCAGGTTATTATCAGCTAAAAGTAGAAGAGCATAGCATTTCTAAAAATGCCTTCAGAACTCGCAATGGCCATTATTAGTTCTTGGTTATGCCATTCGGGTTGACTAATGCTCCGGCTGCTTTTATGGATCTGATGAACACTATCTTCAGACCATACCTCAACCAGTTTGTTGTGGTATTTATTGATGATATATTGGTCTATTCGAGGAATGCAGAAGAGCATGATAGACATCTGCGGATTGTACTGTAGACTTTGAGAGTGAAACAACTATATGCCAAATTATAGAAATGTGAATTTTGGCTGAAGGAAATATCATTCTTGGGGCATGTAGTATCAGAAGAGGGCATCAAGGTAGATCCAATTAAGATTGAAGCTGTCCTTAATTGGAGGCCACCCAGAAATATCACAGAGATTCGCAGTTTTCTGGGTTTAGCTGGATACTACCGTAGATTTGTGAGGGATTCTCCATGTTGGCATCTCCATTGACCAAGCTGCTTAGAAAAGATGTGAAATTTCAGTGGACGAATAAATGCCAACAGAGTTTTGATGAATTGAAGAAATGTTTGACTGAAGCTCCAGTCCTGACTTTACCTACTCCGGGCAAAGAATATACAGTTTATAGTGATGTTTCTCACAATGGGTTAGGCTGTGTACTGATGCAAGATCGAAATGTCATTACCTATGCATCACGCCAGCTAAAACCGCATGAGAGGAATTATCTGACACATGACTTGGAGCTTGCAGCTATTGTGTTTGCTCTTAAGATCTGGAGACACTATTTGTATGGGGAAAAGTGTTACATCTACACAGATCATAAGAGTTTGAAGTATTTGGGCACCCAGAAAGAGTTGAATTTGAGACAGAGGAGATGGTTAGAGTTGATAAAAGACTATGATTATCTGATAAACTATCAGCTAGGGAAAGCTAATGTTGTGGCTGACGCCTTAAGTCGCAAGACTATGGCAAGTCTACGGGTTACTCCTTTGTCTATGGTACATGAGTTAAGATCATTACATGCCAGCTTAGAGATTAATGATGAGGGGCATACAACAGTTGCATGGCATGTAGAGCCAGTGTTGATTGATCAGATCAGAATGGCTGCTTAAAATGATTAGAAGTATCAGAAGCTATTGGAAAAAGTTAGACAGGGTAAGAAACTAGAATTCTCAATAAGAGATGATGGTCTATTGCTACACCAGGGCAGAATGTGTGTTCCTAATGATGTTGATTTGAGGCAGATCATTTTGAAGGAAGCACATGAGTCTCCTTTTGCCATGCACCCTGATGGCACAAAAATGTATAGAGGGCTAAAGGGGCATTACTGGTGGATGGGTATGAAAAGAGATGTGGCAGAGTTTTTTTTCCAAATGCCTAACTTGTCAGCAAGTAAAGGCAGAGCATCAAGTGCCCACTGGGTTGTTACATCCACTACCAGTACCAGAGTGGAAATGGGAGAGAATAACAATGGATTTTGTGATGGGACTTCTGAGGTCACAGAAGAGTCATGATGCAGTATGGGTCATTATTGATAGACTGACCAAGTCTTCTCATTTTCTGCCAGTTCGGATGGACTACAGTTTAGAAAGATTGGCCAAGTTGTACATCGATGAGATTGTGAGACTACATGGAGTGCCAGTATCCATTGTATCAGATAGAGATCCTAGGTTCACTTCTAGATTCTGGGGTAGTCTTTAGAGAGCCCTAGGAACTAGATTTAACTTCTGTACTGCATTTCACCCACAGACAGATGGCTAGTCTAAGAGGGTAATTCAGATCTTGGAGGATATGCTACAGGCTTGTGTGATTGAGTTTGAGGGCAGTTGGGATACACACTTTCCTTTGATTGAGTTTGCTTACAACAACAGCTACCAATCAAGCATTGGGATGCCTCCATATGAAGCTTTGTATGGTAGAAAATGTAGAACCCTGTTATATTGAGATGACGTGGGTGAAAGAAAGAGGATTGGACTCGAAATTGTTCAGCAAACTGAGGAGAAAATCAGGGTGATCAGAGATTGACTTAAGACTGCATTAGACCGTCAAAAGTCCTACATTGATTTGAAAAGAAGGGATATTGAGTATGCAGTGGGTAAGAAAGTTTTCCTCAAAGTTTCTCCTTGGAAGAGAATTATGAGATTCGGCAGAAAGGGGAAACTGAGTCCTCGTTTCATTGGGCCATATGAGGTTCTGGAAAGAGTGGGTCCTTTGACATATCGTTTGGCACTACCTCCAGAGCTGGAGAAGATACATAATGTCTTCCATGTGTCTATGTTGAGGAGGTATTGATCAGACCCATCTCATGTACTACCAATAGAAGAAATTGAAGTGAATTTAGACCTCACATATGAAGAAGAACCCATAGAGATTCTGGCTTATGAGGTGAAGCAGCTACGAAACAAGCAAATACTGTTAGTGAAAGTGCTGTGGAACCACTATTCGGGCTAGGAGGCTACTTGGGAACAAGAGGAGGACATGAGGAGACAGCATCCACAGCTGTTCAGAGATTGATACCAGGTAAAATTTCGAGATGAAATTTATTTTAAGGGGGGGGGGGGGGGGGAGGGAGAGAGAGAATTGTAACACCCCTATTTCCATAGCCTAGTATATTTCGCTATTCCAATGACTGGAGTCGGTCCGGATAATTAAGGAGATTAGAACCATACTTAAGACAACTAGAAAAGCTATAAATACAAATAATTAGTAATTGTCAATTAGTTAAGTATAAATAAGAAAAATAGAACATAAGAAGTTAAACGAGCCGAGAGTCACAGCGATGGGTAACCTCCTCGGGAAGGACTGCAAAGTCATTTTAAACTCAACTTTTGAACCGTAAAATGTGATGTTGGAGTCCTTAAGAGCATTACAAACAAAGTGGAAAAGAGAAAATCACAAAAAATAATTGTTAAGCCAGTCAAATAATTAAGTTAGGGAGCCGGAAGAAATATTGAATTATTTGCAAACCGGGTTGAACCGGCGAGGGGCAATTTGGTTAATTGACCTAGAGGGCTGACTCCTGACCTAACTGTCAAATAAAATAGAAGAAAAGAAAATTTTGGAATCGAGAATTAAATTAAAGAACTAATAAAAAAAAAGAGAAAATGAAAAGTGAATAGAGGTGACATCATGCATGACATCATGCATGATGCCATAAATCCTATAATTAATTAAATTGATTTTTTTGGTCTTCCATAAGACAAAATACATAAAAGAAAAGAAAAGAAAAAAAAAATTCATTTAGTCTTTTTCCTCATCCATGTGCCGCCCTCACTCTCTCTCTCCCTCTCCATTGTTAAACCTCCATTGAAGCTTGTACTCAAGCTCAAATTCCCTCACTTAACCTTAAGATTTTCCATAAACACTTCATCAAAACTTGTTACCTCAACCTAGGAAGAGGATTGAAAGAGCAAAGAAAAAGAAGAAGGAAGAGAATTGAAGAATTGGACATCAAAGATTGAGGTTAGTGATTTAAGTTGCAAAATTAGTTTATTAGTTATGTTTATAGCTTGATTAACTTAGAAATAAACTTAAAATGAAATGAAATAAATAGTTGAGGGACCAAGCTGAATTTCAGCCAGCATGTGTATGAGGGTATTATTGCATGGTTTGATTGATTTGAATGGGTATATGAACCTCAATTAGTTGAGTGATTATAGTTAAAGACTTTGAATTAGCTAAATGCAACAATTTAGTGTGGTTAGGGTTTGGACACTTAGGGCTTAAAGACAAAAATGTGAAAAATTGGTAAATGATGTCTTGGACCTAGTTTGAAGGGAGAAATGGTCAATTGTGACCAAATGGAATGTGTTAGAAGTGTTTGAACCAAAACCAAATTCGGATTCAATATGGTCATACTGCTGGCAGCATGACTAAGGTCCCTTTGAGGGACCAAAAATAAAAATTTACAAGTCCAATTGGTATGAGACCAATTGGGAATGAAAATAGACATGACATAATTTTCATTTAGGAAGCATGGCCAAAAAGTGACAAAAACCTAGTGAAGAAATTGACCAAACTTGGAAAATCTCTGTCTGCCCTATACAAACTGACCAAATGAATAGTATTTGTTCATTTGGCCATAACTTAAGCTAGGCAGGTTGAAATGATCTAAAATTTGACCAGTGGACAGTTGGGATATAGACCTAAAACTTTCATGAAGAACACAAACCCAAATTATGCCATTAACCAAGTCATTTGGCCACCTAAAGTTGGTGACCTAAGACTGCTAGAACCAAAAATTGCCCAGAAAATCTGGGTTGAGTCCAATCTGGTAGCCATGGTTCAAATGGCTATAACTTGAGCTACAAAACTCCAATTGGAGTGATTCAAAGAGGAGAATAAACTTAAGACAATAGGGAACATTTTCTATGAAGAAAGTTTTGTCAAATTTTAACAGTAAAATGACCAATGGAATAGTGCAACCTTAGACACCAAAACTGAAAATTTATCAAATTTGCCTAAAACACTTAGAATTTGAGTAAACAACCAAAACCAACAAATTTAGGGACCAAAATGTGGTATTTGGGTGAAGTTAGAATTCCCATACCTATTAAGCCTTAGAAAGTCAAAAATTTGACTTGAATAGTATAGTGAATAGTAACCCCGAAACACAAAATTTAAAGAACACCAAGTTTAGCACATTAGAGCTAGGTAAAAGTGAAGTTAAATTTATTTTTGGATTTATGCTAAGTTATGGTACTGAAACACTATGAAATTGTGTGTTTCAGTTGAAAAGAATACCGGGAAAGAACCTGAAGAATCGAGTCAAGGCCAAGAGGCGACTCACTTGAGGTTTATGCACAACGTATAATTTCTGCAAATTATTTTCTGCCTATTGTTTTGACTAATTTGAAATAGTGAATTGTGACATTATTTATGATGCTTTGATTTAAATTGTTGAAAGTTAATTGTGTCTATTTGAAATGACAATGTTTAGCAAATTGTTAAGATAAGTTTTGAAACCACAGTGTCATGACCATATATTTGAACACCTCACTAGCATGACTAGTGGGGGTAATCAATTTTGAATTTTGATTCCTTCTCTGGATGAAGTGTTGAGGTGTGTGCCAGTAGAAGAGGAATTTGAATGGATATCCATATATTTGAGCTAGCTAGCATTGTGATGTGACTTCTCCTTAGCCTCTGGCTATTGAGATTATATTTATTTCGAATGGCATGATATAACTGTGGGTTTTATGAAATGTGATTTGATACTTCAAAATGAAATTGTTTGGGATAAAAATAATTCATGTTTTGTATTTAATTCTTATGTTCAGTTCAATTTTTAAATAAATGTGATTTAAATTCTGCATAAAGAATATTTTAGTATGTTGTGCACCATTGAGTCCTAGTACTCAGCAATAGCTGTTATTGCTGTAGAAAATATATAGACTAGAGGAGCAGCAGATTGAGCTGCTGAGGATAGGGGAGCTACCTGCTTGAAGTTATCGGGTATATTTTATACCCTAACTGTAAAAATTTATTTTGATATATGTAATGTATGTAAATGTATGGACATGTAAATTGGTCTTGAGCAGCTTGTACAAAGTTTATATAAAGTTTGTATAAAGTTGTAATAAATTTTAGTTTGGATTTTCTTAATATAAATTTCTAGCATGACGTATATATAAATTGTTTATCTTTAATGAAAGATGAATGAATGAAATTGATTGATAGTATTTTGCTGATTACTGATTTTTGGAAATTAAGAAATGAGGATTGTTGAATTTTGAAACTTGAGAAATTGGCTGAGATTGATTGTGAATTGAAGAAGTTGTTGAGAAAAATTATTGGAAGTGCCCTTTTTTCAAGTATTTGAAGAACTATTTTCTCAAAATACAGACGAAACTCTGTCAAAATTTTTATAAAATTTGCGGAAAAATAAAATGGGCCAAAAATTTCAACTAGCTTTCAACTTAAATTAACTGTATGATACCAACTAGAAAATGCTCACCACTTAACAAAAGTAAGAAAATTATTTTAAAATCCCTTGTAGGGTATTTAATGAGTTATCGGTAGATAAAGTTCGGTAGTTCATTATGTAACATCCCCATTGCATGTGTTCTGTACGTTCTGTTGCTCCTGTGGTCAAATAACAGTCCAGGCAAGTCAGGATGTCTGGAACTACACTTCGGTGATGGTGAACAGACATATAATGATGAAATAAATAAAAAGAAAATACAAGAAAAATCAAACAAAAATGAAAGAGAGAAAATGAAGCTAAGTTAAGCAGCGCCCCATGAGAATGGGTGACCTTTGGGAAGGCCATTGCCGACCCCAGGACCGCGGGGAACCCTCTGAATCTAATTTTGAGACATAAATAAAGGTTTATTGAAATGTAATTGACACTAGAAATATCAAAGAAAAATTAGTAAATTAGTACAAAGAAAAATGAAAAATCAAGAAACAGGCAAAAATTGGTGTTACTGAAAAATCGGGAATATAACCTGAAGTGGGGTATTTTGGTCATTTGACACCTAGTGTTGCCTTTTGACCTCAATGTCCATTAAGAATAAATGATATTGCACTTAGGAAATGTCATGAAAAAAAATTAAAATGGGATACAATATGTAAATAGTAAAAGATTGGTGCTAAATGAGCAAATAAGGAAACTTTAACTAATTAAATATTAAAATGAGCTTAGTGCTCCACTAACTTGAATATTGGGACACTAAAATATGCTTTGGGACAGCAGATTGCACTCATTATCATCTTCATCTTCAACCTTTAAAGTTTTGGACGAATTGAACTTCCATGGAAGTCCACCATGGCCAAACTCCCTCCATCACCATGCACCATTGATCAAGCCCTCCTTTCTACTTAGTTCCTTCATTAAAGCATGCCTACTCACCTTGGGGAAGATATTGGCAACAAGAAAAACAAGATTTGGTGAAGTTTGAAGGAAGCTCACAAGTGGTAAGTGTCCAAAACCTCTCCCTAGCTTTAGTAAACCTTGTGTTTAGGTTGAGGTGAGTATTTTGGTGAAGAGAAATGAAAGAAATAGTGAGAAATGGACTTGTCCATTTTTGGCAGCCATGAACCTTTGTTGAGCTTGAGTTATTTTTACTTCTAATGAATGGAAATGAAGGTTAATTAATTCAAATGAAATTTTTAGTAAGTTTGTATCTAAGTATGTGCATGTAGTGTTTGAATTAAAGGTGTGAAATGGAACTTTGATGCCTTGAGCAAACTGCCATGTTTGGCAGCCCCTAATAGCATGAATTTGTGTGTGAACATGTAGTTATTAATGATATATGCTAATGTTAAATTGTGGGCAGCAAGTGTAAGTCACATTGAAGTATGATTATGTTGAAGTGTATGTGTAATATTGATATTGAGATATGTTGAATTTTGGTGGAAGTGTGTGCTGAACTTACTGGTGAATTGTGTGCATTGAGCACTTGAATATTTTGCCCAAAAGTGTTGCTGGAATTGTGTACAATATATATATATGGAAGTGTTATTGATTGAATATTGAAGAAATGAGGAGGAGAAGGAATATCAAATTGGAAGTGTATGTGCTTTGTGCAGGTTATGTGTGAAGGCAGTACATAAATTAGGCCATAAGTGCCAAACTATAAACCCAATTGGTATGAGGCCAATAGGGGGTGAAACTAGACACCAAATAGGCCAACTTTCATGTAGAAATGTTGCCAAAATTCTACCTAGAAACTGACCCTTAAAAATGACAAAATCCGGATTAGCAACCTTGCAACCCAGATTTTTGACCATATGAACAGTAGCCCTTTGGATGACCATAACTCACTCAAAACAGGTCCAATTGACCTGACATTTTTACCATGGTTAGTTTAGACATGGATCTACAATTATTATGAAGACATCAAAGCCCAGAAATGGCCAGAACCAAGTCAAATGGCTTACAAAAATTCGGGTACAAAAACTGCCGAACCAAAACTGACCTAAAATTGACCAAATTTTGCACTACAGGTGCAATCTGTCCAGCTTTAGTAAATTGACCATATCTTGGTCTATACAACTCAGAATGACCTGAAATTTTGCCCTGCGTGCAATAAGATACAGAGCTACAATTTTGCTTGTTTGACCAAAAGCTAAAAACCAAGGAAAATAGGACTTTAAGCTAGACCAATTTAGCACACAAAAATTGAGAATTTGACATTTTGCATACAATGATGCTTGAAGCATTTTGGCAATGAATGCCAACTTGTAAAAATGGTAAATTGCACTATATTGGTAGCATATTGAGATATAAATTGTGACATATTGATGCTAGAAACAACTTATCCATATTACCTAAAAAGGTCAACATATGCATTGACTTGTGAATTATATAATAGTTAGTAAACTCCAAAAATTGAAGAATTAAACAATTAATTAATAATGTGCCCTAGTTTGCCTAATTGACTAGTATGGATAGGTTGGCATGCCAATAGGATTCTGATAGCTGTTGTCTAAATGGCTTGATGCCTTACTGTGTTTTTACGGCTTATTATGCCGCACTGTGACTTTAATAGCCTATTGCTATACATATTGTATATTTATTTTTGGCTTATCGCCATTGACTATATGGCTTTTTAGCCACGCTATTTGCACACCGGGAGACACTTTGTGACCGATGGTGTGACGGCCCGAGGTACTAGGTACCCAGTGCCAGTATATTCATTTATCCAGTCTAGTCAGTATATAGGCTACACGGGCAGTAATTCAAGTACTATTAAATTCAAATACCTAAATCCAGTCTATTGACATACAGCACCACCAAAAATTCGTAAACACTTTATTTAGTTTATTTTAGTATATATTTCTTTATATTTGGCACCACTAAGCAAAATTGCTTAGCGCGTTGCTTTTGTACTTTTGTACTTTTGTACTTTTGTACCACAGGAGTCCAGAGTCATCTGCACTGCATTGCATACTGTCGCAATGGGATTTTGTGGTCGCCTGGACGATCACTCACCGAAGTGGGAAAAAGTGAGGAGTCGCCACCTTAGTTTTGAGGGAAACTAAAGAAAACCATTTGAGAAGTTAAATTAAAAATGAAACCACTTCAAAACAGAGATTCTAAGTTCGGGGTCCGTAAACGGGTGGGGAAGGTGTTAGGCACCCCACCTCGTCCCTTAATAAGGGTAAGTAGATTTAATTCTGCGTCCTTTATAAATTAGTTAGGAGGGCTTAGGCGGCAATGTTAATCCTTTTGGTAGAAGGAATATTTGATTTTTTTCACTAAATTTGGATCACTCAGATACATAAGTAAATGAGACAACCTTAGTGAATGGGTGTGAGAATCGGATAAGAACTCTCCTCCAATCTCTTTTAAGTTATTTATTAAAATTTTGAGGGGAGACCGGATAAGAACTCTCCTCCGACCTCTATTTAATAGTTATTGATTAAAATTTTGAGGGGAGACCGGATAAGAACCCTCCTCCGATCTCCTTTAGAGTTATTTATTAATGTTCCGAATTGAGACCGGATAAGAACTCTCCTCCGATCCCTATTTAATGTTTATTAGAATTTTGAGTTGAGACCGGATAAGAACTCTCCTCCGATCTCTATTTAATAGTTATTAAAATTTTGGATTGAGACCGGATAAGAACTCTCCTCCGATCTCTTTTAAATTAGAATTTTGAGTTGAGACCGGATAAGAACTCTCCTCCGATCTCTTTTAAATTAGAAAGGAGCCTGAAAGGGATTTTTCCGATCTCCCGAATTTTGGTGTCCTAAGAACCTAAGGATAAGGATCCTTAAATTTAAAGAAGTTGGGGATAAGATTTCTCGATACCTTTTGGCTAGATGGGGAAAACTAGACTTGATTTACCAACCTTCCATGTATTCATTTTACCAATATCTATTAACATCCGATCTATTCTGTTATGTTTACTTTGGTTCTATTTTGCTTTATGACATCTTGCCGAATTGCTGTTTACGTCAGCCTAATAGTTTGGCTATCTTCCTGACGTGTTATTCATGTTCTCTCTTTTAAAGAGACCCTAAGTTGCGATTACCTCGTTTACCCAACCATTTACATACTACATAGGAGTTAGAAAACTTGCTTTCGGAAATGACGGAGATCAATAAAATGAGCGATCACTAAAAGATGATTTGAGAGTGACTTTCTTTGGGATTGCTTGTGCGAAATGATCTTGAAGAAAATCGCGGATGTAAGAAGAACAAGGAAAATCACGGAAATAAGCGTAGACACTTAATAAAGCAGTAGCATGAACTCTTACAACAACATTTTTCTTGGGTTCTCTCGTACAAAATAATCTTGAAGAAAGTTGCGGATGTATGAAGAACAAAGGAAGTGCAGAAAATAAGCGTAAGCAATGATATGAACTCTTACAGTGAGGCCGGGTCTACTAAAATAGTTCTGGGGTGGCAAGCGAGGATGAGACGATGGTGATTAGCTTTGAGGTGGTGTTCTTCGTGAACTGGAGGGTACTTAGCTAAAGAAATGAGTGATATGAAGTTGATCTTGGCGGTGAAAGCAGAGATGATAAAAGGCAGAGAAAGTGAGTATGACCGGATAATGAACAAGCTGGAAATATAGAGTTCAGTATTCAAAATCTCTTCAAGAAAACACTTGAGAAAACTAGTTTCCAAAGTCTTTTTAATCAACACTTCTAAATAGCGAGTAACAAACTAAATGAACTTTGAGTTCCTCTTGCTATAATATGACCTCTCGTCTATTTTTCCGTCCGTCCCTTGAGCAGTTTTATGCGGTATTTATAGGAATCGGGTGCTCTTCGTGAAGTCGGGATTTATTTGAGGAGATGGAGGGTCGAGATCTCGAAGGACATGATCGGAGGTTCGGGAATTAAAGAGAATCAAAATGAATGGTTGAGATCACTCTTCATAATATTTGTCCTTTTCTTCTTTCCATCAGCGGTCCCAAATTTCCTTGTCAGAACGATCAGGGCTAAGAGTGAAAAACATTTGGTATTGTCGTCTTCTCTCTTGATCTAAGGGTTCGGGTTTGTCCTTACAAGTGGGATCAACGGTGGAGATTGGGATGTCTGGGTGTCATGACATACCACGGCACTGTCGGCATTGCGGGCGATTCTTAGGCGTGCGGTGGAGATCTCGTGCACGCTTTAACTACCTCGGCTCACGATTACGGCGGTTATTGGGATTTGTCTTATTCTTTTTGTCTTAGATCCCTCCCCTAGCTCCTATTCCGATCTCTCATGCGATCTCCTATCTCCGATCTCTATTATCCCTTAATCGATGCGGATTCGGTCCAAGCATTAATTACATCTCGATTCTCGGCGTCAAGCCGTTTTCCTTCGACATTAAATGCCCATTTCCCCTATATATACCCACATCGGCGGAGACATTTTCTTCATCGACTTTCCTCTCTTCTTTTCTTACTTTCCTGTTCTCATTTGCTCGGTGGAAGTTACGGCTATAAGCGTGGCTTTGATCTTTCAGATGAACTTCTTTACTTACCAGTGAAAATTTACGATCCGGTGATCGAATGACCTTTCTTGATGATGGTGAGAGGACTGGATTTGAGCGATCTGTATTGCTGTCTTTTGTTGTACGGATCTCGCGTCGCTCCAGTGATTTCATTCGGCTTCGCATCGCATTGGGTGTTCAACGGCGTCTTTCCTCCACATTGGGTGTTCGACGGTAGTCGGTTTGAGTGGTAACATCGGTGGCGATGTCTCTCATCTTCATGGGAGTCATAGTCACCCCATCTGATTTGCACATCTATCAGATGCCAACAGTAGGTCTCTGGTCAAACACATCTTTTGATTCGACCACAAGACTAGGCTTTGACATAGGCCTTTTAGATAGGATGTTCCACGGTCTCTAGAGATCGCCCAAATGATGTAATCCTGAAATGTAATCAGATCTCTAGAGATTGCCCAAATGATGTAGTTAGACCTTTATTGTAGTCAGATCCTAGAGATCGCCCAAATGATGTATTTTATTTTCAATGCAATCCGATCTCTAGAGATCACGAAATGATGTGATCAATGTTAGTGTAATCCGATCCCTAGAGATCGCCCAAATGATGTAATCGAACTTTTGAAAATAAAGACTTTATTTTGTCGGTTATCATCTTATTATTTTTGCATTGATTATTTTCCGATCTCTAATGTGGTTATCCGATCTGGTTCTTTACACGAATGACACTTAGCGATCCTTTATTCAAAATATTTAGCTCATTATGCCGATCTCTAATTAACCGATCTCTGAACATTCGGATATTTGAGAGAAGTGTCGAGCAGTGTCGAGTTCCACCAATCGATCTGTTGCCTAGAACCTCATGAGCATTAAATGCTCGGACTAGTATAAATAGGGGTGGGAGGGTTAGCCGGTTGTTCTCTCATTCCATTTTCAATCCTCTGCTCACAACTTGAAGTTCTCTCATTTTCTCAAGTTCTTAAAGCGATCGGACTCGGTAAGGGCTTTGATCCTCTTTTAATTTAAATTCTTTGTTTCTTTTGAAAATGAATGGTGCAGAAGGTCGGAGGCGGCGAGCCCTCCTTCGATTCAGTTCGTGGTCATCGTCGAAGAAGAAGCGATCGGGCCAAGCGTTCAACAAGAACCTCCCGGGGCCTCGCTCCAACTCGGGGCGGGTCATACCATCGAGGCTCGCACCTTCTTCAAGGAGAAGACCCTTCCTATAGGCGAGCTTCCGTCGGTTCTTGAGAATCCGATCTGCAATCGTTTGTTCAAGAATACAATATTTGTCTGATTCATATGGTGATCAAGTGCCATGGCGATCTTCGTGTCGATCACTCTTTTGAAGAGAATGACATGGTCATGGTGTCACGAGGAGCGATTAAAGGCGATCTGAGGTTCCCTCTGGCGATTTCTATAAGGAGGTCCTAAAACTTCACAGAGCATCCATTGTTCAAATCCACCCCAACTCGTGGCGGATCTTGGTAGCTTTCAGAGGTCTATGCGAGCTAAGGGAATCGGACCTACGGCTAAGGTGTTCGCCAGAAGCCTGCAGACTAACTCGCCGAAAGGATGGCGAACCTTTGGTTCTTTCGGTGAAGCCTCATTGCGGACTCTTTTCCGATCTGCCCTCATCCCTTAAGAATTGGAAGAACCAGGTTCTTCATTACGAGGAGTAAAGATCAGCTGCTTTGAGGACTTTCCTCGTATTTGGTGGTACGAGGGCCTGCTTCGAAGCACATTACCACGAGTCAAGAGGAAAGCTTAATAGTGATGGAGTGAAAAGTCGGGCCGCCACTCTAAAATATTCTGTCCAAATCACGGTGGCTGCGAGCGCACCATTGGACCATGCAGCGATCACGGCCAAGATCGCGAACTTAGCTCTCGACCTCGGCATTGGTATTTTCTATATCTCGGTTCGGGACCTTAGCGATCTCACTAACCTCTTTTACGTGCGGTATGGCGGGTGGTGAAGGTTCTAGGAAGCGGAAGAAAGAAGAGAGATCTCGGAAGATAAAAGAGATGAAGCGTTGAGCGACTTCAAACACCGATCCACGAACACAGGGAGATACAAAGAGACCCGCCTCAACCTTGGTCCGCCACCACCAAAGCTATCGAGATCTCCTCCTAGATCGGAAGAAGCGGCCCCGCCTCTCTCGATTATTCCAAGCACGGAAGGAGCCTTCTCAATCTTAGGAGGACCTCTTCTCGTGGCGCTCGAATCTTGATCATTGCTTGAAGAATAACCGGTGTTAGGGAGAACTCGATTTTGCCAAAGTCACAGGATCTACCATCTTCTTTCAAGAGGATCGGGACAGGCTATCCGGAATGGTCTCGATGATATCTTGACTCGAACCATGAGCTTGAATGTGGAGTGTGCAGTGAACCGGACCATGGTTGAGAAAGATTCAACGTCTGGGTAAGGAGGTCGGGAAGAAAAATCGAGAATTGGCTTCCCTCAGTCCCAACTCTCATCGCTCGGGATTATATATCTCAAGTCGAGGGACGGGCGAAGTACCATGAAGACCGGTGGCGAGAAGTCTCGTGACTGGTGAAGAGAGCGGGCTCTCGAGAGAAGTCCGGGCACTTGAGGCCAGCGAAGCGCTCAGTCGCTCAACTTATAGAGGAGCTTAACGCGAAGGATAAGGAGCTTACAAAGAAAGGCAAAGAGCTTAAGGAAAAGATGAAGAGATGGTGTCGGGAATGGCGGAGCCTATGTGAATGCTCATAAGGATCTCTTGGCGAACTCCAAAGCGCTACCACGAAGAGGACTTCTCTGGATGGATGACACGGCTCCAGAGGCGGCGGCGAAGATAGTGAGGAGGAAGCGAAGGTGAGGAGAGAGGAGAGTGATCCAAATGTAGATCGGTGGGGTGATCCCCGGTAGAATAACTTGTCTGATTATGACATGAAATGGAATGCCTCTTTGTTCAATGAATGATTGTGATCGGAAAATTTTAAACCATTGTTTATGCGAGTATTTGATTGTATGAGCACGACAAAACAAAAACTAAATGTGATTATTAATCTAAGTATGAGAGATCGGAAAGCACTTTAAGCATGAGATCGGTAGGGAAGAAATCTTTGAGCGGAACTTGATTGAAAATTTAACTCGAACACTTAAGATCGGAATCCTCATTAAATCGAACTAAAACTTTAGCTCTTAAACCTTCGGAAAGGAGGTCGGCAATAAAGCTGGTAGGAAAAGATCTAGTGCGATTCATTTTATTTATCAACGAGAGATCGAGAATATACTTGGCAGTCAGGAAATTCGACAACGGGTTTGAGAGGTCGGTAAATGATTTGAGAGATCGGCAAGGCTTTAATGAATATGAGGACTTAGCATTGATTCAATCCTTTGTGAGGAGAGATCGGAAATGTGACCGCCTATCAAAGAGGATCGGAAAGCGTGATTATTTGTTCAAAGAAGAATTTTTATTGATTCTAGGGTCGGCCAAAATATGGTGTCGGCATTTGCCCCTCTTTACATAATTTCTATTAAAGGAAAATTTTCCGTATAGGAATTATGTAAAGATTCGACTCATATTTTGGGCGATTAGGTGTTTGAAGTTAAGGAACTAAAGCACACCTAAGTTAATGACCTAGAAATAGGCAAAGAAGTTAGACCCAAATTAACTTGGATCAAAGAATCGGGAATAAAAATTAAAATCAACTTAGATCAAGGATCGGAGGTTGATGATGAAAGCGTAAATTGCATGAAATTAAAATCAACTTAGATCAAGGAACCGGAGGTTGATAACGAAATGTAAATTGCATGAAATTAAAATCAACTTAGATCAAGGAACGGAGGTTGATAATAGAAATGTAAATTGCATGAAATTTAAAATCAACTTAGATCAAGGAACCAGAGGTTGATAGCGAAATGTAAATTGCATGAAATTAAAATCAACTTAGATCAAGGAACGGAGGTTGATAGCGAAATGTAAATTGCATGAAATTAAAATCAACTTAGATCAAGGAACGAGAGGTTGATAGCGAAATGTAAATTGCATGAAATTAAAATCAACTTAGATCAAGGAACGGAGGTTGATAGCGAAATGTAAATTGCATGAAATTAAAATCAACTTAGATCAAGGAACCGGAGGTTGATGGTGGAAATGTAAATTGCATGAAATTAAAATCAACTTAGATCAAGGAACCGGAGGTTGATGGTGGAAATGTAAATTGCAGGAAATTAAAATCAACTTAGATCAAGGAACGGAGGTTGATAACGAAATGTAAATTGCATGAAATTAAAATCAACTTAGATCAAGGAACCGGAGGTTGATGGTGGAAATGTGAATTGCAAGAAATTAAAATCAACTTAGATCAAGGAACCGAGAGGTTGATAACGAAATGTAAATTGCATGAAATTAAAATCAACTTAGATCAAGGAACCAGAGGTTGATGGTGGAAATGTGAATTGCAAGAAATTAAAATCAACTTAGATCAAGGAACCAGAGGTTGATAACAGAAATGTAAATTACATGAAATTAAAATCAACTTAGATCAAGGAACCAGAGGTTGATGGTTGAAATGTGAATTGTAAGAAATTAAAATCAACTTAGATCAAGGAACCAGAGGTTGATAACAGAAATGTAAATTGCATGAAATTAAAATCAACTTAGATCAAGGAACCAGAGGTTGATGGTGGAAATGTAAATTGCATGAAATTAAAATCAACTTAGATCAAGGAACCAGAGGTTGATAACAGAAATGTAAATTGCATGAAATTAAAATCAACTTAGATCAAGGAACCAGAGGTTGATGGTGGAAATGTGAATTGCAAGAAATTAAAATCAACTTACAAGGCAAGTCTAACCCTGACGCATGAAGTTCTTTCCCTGACGAAGTGTACTTAACAAGATACCGAAGGCCGATGATTAACGGAAAAGAAGTTGCAAGACTTGACCTATAACCCCATTTTCTTCAAATGCCCCTCTTCTGTTCCCGATTTTCTTCTTATTCTATGGAAAGCGCCCTCGCGGGTTTTCACTTTCTTTCCGTCCATTTAACCAGAAGCGCCCTTTCGGGTTTTCACCTCTAGTTTTTTTTTTTTTTTTTTTTTTTTTTTGAACGGCCATTCCCTGCAAATCTCATAATAAAGTACGTGAGGTTATCAATTTTTGAATTCAAATCTTATGGCAAAAATTTAACTAATTAATAGCACATTAAACAAGGATAGTATTAAAAGGTGAGTAAATAGGAAAACAAAAGCAGAAGGAATAAAGTATGACTTTATTATGGCTTCAAGAGAAACATGGATAGACTTTGAAAGGGAAGGTACAAGGATAGATTTCACATAATCCTTATAGTTGGTTTTGAAGTCTTTTAACTGCCATTATTTCAGGTTCTCTGAAGCCTCCTGTTGTAACGGTCTCCATCCTTGGTTTAATACCCCCTTCCTTATTTTTCCGTTTTGTTTATTGGGTTGCCCTTTGGGGTTTTCACCCCAAGTTTTTTTTTTTTTTTTTTTTTTTTTTCGGGTTTCATCCTTCACTCGTTTATGCATAATACCTCTTGTGATTGTCGGCATTCCACGAGTCTCTGAAACTCTTCGCCGTCCATTTGGGTCAAGATCAAGGCTCCTCAGGAAAATGCCCTTTTATCCACATAGGGTCCCTCATATGTTGGTGACCATTTGCCCCGTGGATCGTTTTGGTTCGTGACACTTTCTTGAGAACTAAGTCCCGGTTTGGAATCGCGTGGCGACGCGTTTATCAAATGCCTAGCCATTCTCCTCGATATAATTGCCCATGACATGCATTGCTAACCTTTTCTCATCAAGCAAGTTTAAGCCAGTCAACCTTGGTGAATCCATTACGACTCATCAATTCTGACTCCTTGAGATTCTTAGGAAGGATTTCAACTTCAATGGGCATCGCCTCCATACCATAGACCCGAGTATGGAGTTGCCCGGTTGAAGTCCTCACGGAAGTCGGTATGCGTGAAGAGCGTAAAGAGCATATCATGCCAATCCCTATATGTGACCGTCATTTCCGGATTATCCTCTTTAAATTTTTGTTTGCGGCTTCCCTTTGCTCCATTCATGCAGGGGCGATGCGGGGAGGAATTGAGATACCGGATTTTGTATTGATCACACAATTCCTGAATCTTCGGACCATTCAAGTTCTTGGCATTATCAGTGACAATTTCATTCGGGAGACCATGCCGGCAGATGATGTTGCTTTTGAAGAATTTAAGGAACGTGTTCTGCGTGATGTGAGCATACGACGTTGCTTCGACCCATTTGGAGAAATAGTCGATGGCCACCAGGATGAATCTGTGCCCATTGGATGCCTTAGGATTGATGGGACCAATCACATCGATGCCCCACATTGCGAAAGGCCAAGGTGAGACGAGGTTGAATAACTTGTGAGGTGGCACATTTATTGGATCCGCATAAATCTGACACTTATGGCACTTTCGGAAGTACTCGATGCAATCCTTTTCCATTGTGGTCCAAAAATACCCACGTCGCATGATTTGCTTAGCCATCATGTGTCCATTGGCATGGGTCGCACAATTTCCCTCATGTGTCTCAAAGAGGATTCTCTTTGCTTCTTTTGCATCTACACATCTCGATAATTCAGTTGGAGCTCCTCTTGTATAGGGTTTCTCCTTTGAGGAAGTATCCCAATGCTAATCTCGAATCATCTTCTTTTCATTTTGCTTGCCCCAAAGGAATTCTGCAGTTTCTGATGAGCCGAGGATGTCATGATACCAGGGCTTTCCATCGGGCTCTTCTTCACTCATAAAGCAATAAGCTGGCTCATCCCTTGCTTTGACCCTTAATGCTTGAGTTATGCGCCCTTCTTCCATTTGAGCCATAACGGCTAGAGTAGCTAAAGCATCGACAAATTGATTCTTGTCCTGCTAAGATGAGTGAAAGAGATTTCCTCGAATTCCTTGATCGGCTCGATGAAGTACTTACGATATGGGATCAACTTGGGATCCTTAGTTTGCCATTCTCCCTTGACTTGATAAATTATCGGTAGGAGTCTCCGTACACCTCCAACTTTACGATTTTCATTTTGATAGCGACTTGTAGACCCATCACACAAGCTTCATACTCTGCGACATTGTTGATGCAGTCAAACCTCAACTTGCGGCTATCGGGAAGTGCTTTCCGTCGGGGATACGATCTGACTCAGATTCCGTTTCGGATAAATTGTTGCTCCATCAAAATACATTTCCCATACATCGGCGGGCCCCTCTTCTTGATCTACTTCATTAATATGCTCGTCGAGAACTCAAAATCGAGCTTCATAATCACGGATAGGATTTTCCGCTAGGAAGTCGGCGATCACGCTACCTTTCACCGCTTTTGGGTCATGTAGACTATGTCATATTGGGAGAGTATAACTGCCACTTGGCTATCCTTCACAGCACGAATGGGCTTTCAAATACATACTTGATAGGATCCATCACGGAGATGAGCCATGTCTTGTGATTCAACATGTAGTGCTTGAGGCGATTTCTTTGTCGAGGCTAACAGCGACAAGTCTTTTCTAAGGAAGAATACCTTGACTCACAATCGTTGAATTTCTTGCTTAGGTAATAAATGGCCCTCTCTCTTGGCGGTATCATCATGTTGTCCCAAAACACATCCCATTGGAATTCTTTGAGCGCCATATGCAGTATCAAAGGCACACTGCCACAGGTGGAACCAATGCGGTGGATTTGTGAATCTTGCTTGATTTTCTCAAAAGCCTCTTGACAAACTGAATCCCATTGAGTAGAGTTGTTTTTCGAATGTCTGAAAATAGGCTCGGCTTTGGCGATGAGATTAGAAATAAACCTCGAAATGTAGTTGACTTTCCCGAAAAGCTGCGCACCTCCCTTTACATTTTTGGGGATGGCATTTCTTGAATAGCTCGAACCTTATGCGGATCTACTTCTATCCCTTTCTAACTTACTATGAATCCCAACAACTTTCCCGATTTAGCTCGAATATGCATTTAGCGGGGTTGACTTCAAGTGGTACTTCTGAGCCTTTCGAATACCCTCCTCATCACACGAGCGTGGCTCTCTTCTCCCTGGATTTAATGATCATATCATCCACGTACACCTCCACTTCTTTATGCATCATGTCATGGAATAATGTGACCATTGCTTGTATTTGGTAAGTAGCTCCTGCATTTTTCAATCCGAAGGGCATGACCCGATAGCAGAATACTCCCCATTGAGTGATGAAAGCAGTTTTATCCTTGTCTTCTTCGTCCATTGGGATCTGATTGTACCCTGATGCCCCATCAATGCACGAACACCTACCCAATCCCATGACATTGTCAACTAACACATCAATGTGGGGAGAGGAAATCGTCTTTCAAGCTAGCTTTATTAAGGTCCACTGTAGTCAACGCACACTCGACTCTCCGTCTTTCTTCATTCTGGAGCAGCGTTAGCCACCCATTGGGGATATTTGACCACGTCCAAGAATCCGGCGTCATACTGTTTCTTGACTTCATCCCGAACCTTGAGCAGTGTGTCGGGATTCATTCTCCTTAGTTTACGCTTTCAGGAATTGTTCACAGGATTAAGGGAATTTTGTGCGTTACTATCGAGGTCCAAACCCACCATATCCTCATAGCTCCAGGAAAACACGTCGAGGAATTCCTTAAGCAGACAGATCATATCTCCCAATTCCTCACTCTCCACTACCTTAAGTTCCCTTTTTACTTCCTCTGTGCCTAAGTTTATTGTGCGCGTTTAGTTTTCACAAGGCATGAGGAGGGTTCATCTTTTCATCGTCTTCTTACATAAGGTCTTCCTCAGAATCACTTGAAGTAATGGCGATTATGGGGATTTCAAAATTAACGGAGGATTTTACGAGTCTATTGGATTATTAGGTTTTAATTGATGAATGGTCCTGAATTAATAAAGAATAGAACATGTTATAAGGATGGAATTTAAAAAGGAAAGAAAGAGAGTGTTGGATTTAAAAATGCGCGATCAATTCATTAACAATATTAATGCCATAAGAAAAGGTCCATTCTGATTATTACACTTGTCACCATGGACAAAGTGATCAAGTGTAGATAACCGGAGGTACTTTACTCGAGATTGAGTGCGGGGATATCCTCAGTTGTCGGTTGTTCGGCTCACGCCCCTCAACCCTTTGGCGAGACTAGGGCCTCATACAAGGAGTCGGTTGGATGACATCGATGGATGGATCATCGGGTGATTCTTACGTATTTGCGGATGTTGAATGGCCAGGTTTGGTGAAGATCTCAGTGATCCTCGGGACTACTTTCATCTTTCCCATCTTACGGTCAAACCTCGATCCCGAAGTATTTTCCTCATCGAGAATCGCCCATCCACGAGGCATCCTCCTCATATCCCAAACCACTCGGCCCACCTTACGAATAGCCGGTATGGGTTCCACGATCCCTTGTAATGTGGCGCCTAGGCCTTTACCCTCTTCATACCCGTTCTTTGTGACACTTTGGCTACCATAGCCATAGCCCCCTCCTTCCGGTATCTTGCGGCTCAAGGGCACGGAAAGAACTCTCCAACGATTCCTCGGCCGCTTCCACATAGGGAAGTGATTGCGGCTTAGTGACGGTATGGCCTCTTCGCCCCTCACGGTGATGATTTTGCCGTCCTTAATGTATTTGATCTTACGGTGCAAAGTCGAAGGAGCGACGTTCGCGAGAATGGATCCACGGCCTTCCCAACGGCATAGTGTAAAGCGGCTCAATGTTCATGACACAGGCGTGGCGTTGAAAGTACATGCACCGACTTGGATTGGCAAGTCAATGTCTCCCGACACCTCTCTCACGATGCCGTCAAGGCTCTTACCACCATAGCACTCGGCGTATATATGATTGGTCGGCCGTGGCTGGCTAAGGTTGCGCTAAGCGATACATTAAGGGCGATCCGTTATCGATGAGAACTTTGGCCACTATACAACCCTTGCATTTCACGATTACATGCGAGCTTTATTGTGCCCTAAGCTGCGAGTCTACCTCCTCTTGAGAAAAGGCTACAAAGCTGGATGCTGGATTTGTTCTACTATCTTCTCAAATTGCCCGGAGTAATGTCGGGGTTCACAAAACTTGATCGAGGATTCTTTGTAAGGCTTGTCGGTGCACTTAGAGCTCGGGATCGGTGATACTTGATGAAATCAGGCGGGTGTTTTCTCAAGCGCTCCACCACATCATACTCGCTCTGTTTCATTATTTGGAGCAGTTCTTCATCTTCCTTGTGCTCAATAGGCTCTGCTTCCCTGCTTTCTCAACCTCCTCTTAGTGTTTGGATGACTCTCCCATTTTACTTTCCCTTTTCTCTTCTCTCTTTCTTCGTTCAGTAACACCTCCCACTTGAGTTATAAACTCGACTTCTTGCTCAGTGGAGAGGATTTTGTTGCAATAACGGGCCGAAGCTGGTTTGGGGAGTAATGTTGCTAGCGAGTCGGCATAAGTCATTACGAAGTGCTCGTGAGGAGCGAAACATGGTTTTGGTGGTGCGGAGGTGAGGCAAGACTAGGAGCGGATGTCTTGCTTGACGCTCCCTGAGTGAAAACTTGGACGTTATAGGGCCAAGGGACAGCGGGAGGAGTGGTGCTGGGGAGCTGTGGTGGTGTTTGTATTACTGTTAGCGGCGGTGAGGCTACCGGGGGTGAGAAGGTGATTAGGTTTGGAGGTAGAGCGTTACGGCTGTATCGGTGGTGTTCACTCCTTTTCCGTCTTGACCTTATGCGGCATCTCGGAACCACGAGAGACAATAAGTTCGGACTTCTTGCACAGACCCCTCACAATCTCGCGACTCATGGTGTTTGCCCCTCCATGGTAAGGACACCTCGTACTCTCTTCGAATCCCGCTGCCTGAGGGCAAAGGTAGCCTTCCCTCGTTGCTACAGTAAAAATCTCCTCAAAGTATGGAACCAGCTCATCCACTTCTGGTGTTGATCCCTCTCCCTCAGACTCTATCATATTTACACCACTGCCCGCAGTGTGGTTAGGCGATGGGTTTGAGGTAACATTGGGGAGGAACCATTTCCCTCGATCTTCAACCACCCGTTTGGATTAAAGCGTGCACTCTTCCTCTGAGTGCCCGCGATTATCGATTGAGTGCCCTTGTGCTCCTCCATGATACTCACAGCAGGCGGTGGCATCATACCACACAGGATATGGCGGTGGATTGGGTCTAAGGGTGGTACAATTTGGTTTATCACTGATAAGGTATCGGTATATTTCAGCGAGAGGAAGGGAAGAGGTGGATCGGGGTTCCTTGGAGGTCTCGGGTTGTTTGTGGTGGTCTTGGTTGAGTGGAGGAGGAGGTGGTCTTGGTTGGAAATTTGTAGGTGGGGCGTATTGTGGGCGTGGTTGTGGATAATTAGGGAAAGAAGGTGGAATGTTTGCGATGGTGCAGCCATGAGAGGAGGATATGGCCGGTAGTTATTTTGGGGAAATTGGGGGTAATTATTCTGTCGAGTGATGGAATGCACATCACTCTCCTTTTTCTTGCCAAAATTGGCAGTCTTCTTCACAGGGTTCTCAGCCAACTCCTGTAGTCTTCCTATTCTCAGATTAGCTTCAATTCTCTCACGGCTTGGATGATATCGAGAAGGCTGTTGGAAGTATTTCCAATCATCGAGGTTGAAGTAGGAGCCTTCAATGTTTTGATGAATAGGGAGCGAGTTCATTGTCGATCACAGGAGGATATACTTACTGACCTTCTCCCTCCATCGTTGGGCATCTTGCTTGAAACCTTCCGGTCTTTACTGTACCGAGTTACAGAGGTCCCTCCTTGTGGGTCTTGCATCACAATTGAATTTATCTTTGCTTTAGAAAGGTATCGGCTAAATCCTTCCGAGTGCGACTTGCTCTGTCAATTGTATGCACCATCTCGGAGCTGCTCGGAGAGGCTCGTGAAAGAAGTGAATGAGAAGTCTATCGTCTTCTGTTAAAGCGGACATTTTGGCAATGTAGGTTGCCAAGTGGATCTGAGGATCTGAGTTTCCGGTGTACTTGTGAAATCAGGAACCTTGAATTTGGGTGGTACCACCACATCGGCACCAATCTCGGTGATGACACATCATTGAACCATACATGTTCAGCCCTTCTATTGCTCTCGGTCTTTCTTCTAGAGCCGATAGTTTCTCATTTTCTCTTGCCCTATGTTCTCCTTCCACCGTATGATCGCTCCTCCAAGCTGGGATTTGAGGGTGGAGTAAAGCTGGAGGATCGGGATTGAAGGGTGAGGCTCGGCATTTGAGATAGCCGGGTAATAGGAAAAAGGTAGGTCATTATTTATGGTCACCGGATTGTGATGGCCAGTCGGTCAGGGATTGATGGTGGAAAGTGAAGGAGGTTGAGCGTAGTGAGAATCAGCGTTGTAGGAGGTGGGGAGGTAATGGTAGGTTAGGGTCGAAGTGGGCCTATTTTGGGACATCTCCTCATCATCTTCATAAGTTACGAAACACAGTCTTTTAGTTCGGACACTTGCCCTGTAGGTTACGTACTTGTTCTGGTCTTCCATTAGTTTTCTTGTTCGAGATCTTGTTAAGTACACTCATTTGAGGTTGAGCAGTGTGCTTGAGTCGGACTTGCGTTGTTAGAAGCAATATTGATTTCTGTGAGGAGTAAAAAGAAAATTTTAAATAAACTTGAATTTTGCAAAGAAACTAAAAGTCTGATGCGGGCCGAAGGATCTGATGGCATTTGAGAGCGAGGTTGAAATCTGTAAAAGGATAATCGCCTCGGCTTTATCATGGCATCGTTCGATAGTCGTAGTGAATGGCGGGATTGAATGCGCATTTATGATACTGTCCATATGGCGCATTTCAATTTTCACATAACCCTAGCGAGGAAGTTCCTCAGAGTCATACTATTCATTCACAAATTTTGCTAAACAATGGTCCAAAAATCACTTCATTAAGCGAGTAATTTGTACATCGTATCTTTTACATTGGCCTAGGCTCTGGAAGGTTCTTTATAATAAGATGGCATTTTCTGAGATACTCATATAACCTTTCTTCTTGCCTGGCGGGGTCGAATGCTTTTAGGGCATACTCGGATTCCGGTAATAGTTCCTGTTTTCCCTGTGCTATTGTTCTCTCCAGCTGGTCAATATTCTCTTTCAGTCCTTGATAGAGAGCGACTTATTTTCTTTCTCTTTCCTTTCTTTAGCACACTCTTTCAAGATATCGTTGATGAGTAGTGCTTGTTCTTTCAATTCAAGCTTCTTCTTCTTGTTTTCTTGCTTATACTCTTGATGAGTATCTCTTGGTATTTCATCTTTTCCTGAAACTTGCTATTACGCACTTTATTTCTTTTACCTCAGTTTGGAGAGAGTCTCTTTCCTTTTCCCACTGCACCTCTTGCTCCTCGAACCCCATCCTTTCGGCCCTTACCTCTTCCTTAAGTCTTCTTACTCTTCTTTTAAGTTACAGCTGTTGGTCCTTCAGGTGTTTGATATGTTCCGGTAGTTGTGAGTTCTCAGTATTAGCCTCTCGTAGTGAGTCATCCGGATGGCCATTCGTTTCTTCTAATAGGACATCTCGGAGGCGGGTTCCGTCTTAATTTCCACGATTGAATGTTCTCGGTCCTGTCGGCTCTCCATTTAAGATAATCGCGAGGTGCTTGGGCCTTAGCGATCTCTCCATCAGTGGCGTTTTCCCAAGATTTGCGAACCTTTTTTAACCCTTCTTCTCCTTTGAGCTCGTGGTAGAAGCAACCTTGGTGGTATTCTTCAATGTTGATCACAGACTGTGTTGAGCCGAACTGCCTCATTACCAATGCCGGAGTGTAACTTGTGTATCCGGTTACTCCGATCGAGGACACGTGAATACCGCCTGTACCGATCAAAACGGGTTGGCTTGACGTCCACAGCTTCCTCCAACAGTAATCATGGCTATTGAAACTCAAAATCCGTTCCCACCATTGTTTTTCATTCTTCGGGCTGATCACTAACCGGATCATCTTCTCAATGGGAGGCTGGTCAAGGTACCAAGTCAATCCTGTTGTCTCCACAGGACACATGTGGTGATAATCGGTATAACGATTGAGAACAACACTTAAGGGATCCTGCGCCTGTTATGCTGCGATGGTAAGGGTTAATAAAGTCTCGCAAGGATTGCGGTATTGGATTATTCTGATGCCTTTCCACCATCGAGAATACTTCCACCGCGTTGCAAGTTATGATTCCCAATGGTCAGAGCAGAATCGGGCCGTAGATTCCCAAGCGAGAGCTCTTGGCCGGTCCCACTTTGTTTCTCTTGGAGGTATTGATCTAAACATTTCTGGAGATATGTCCAATACCAACCATGTGTTTTTCCCTTGGCAGTTTCTTTGGACTTTACTTCCTCTGAGGGAGAACCCAACATATGAGCCAACCGTTTCCAGGTTTGCCTATGCTCGAGGTGTAAGTAGATCCGGTTCTGCAATGAGTATGGGATCTGACAATGCACGATATTCTTCCATAGTGGGGACCGTATCAATGTCATTGAAAGAGAATACCCCATATTTAGGATTCGGGCGACAACATGGCTTTTAATGCGGGATTTGGACCTTGACTTGCATTAAGGTTGCAATCTTCCGTACTTCTCTTCAAAGCGTACCTTGGCACGATCGGAAGGCGACCTCCATCCAGTTAGACGGACCCTCTAGGCTGTTCATTTTGACCTCTATTTTATTGGATCTAGCGAAGGTAGCGAGCGGCAAGTGCCTCGGAAGCATCATTTTGCGAAGTGCAGGACAATGGTGATTTGGACCAAAGTTTAGCATTACAGACCTTTTACGCGTGACTCGAGGATGCCATGATAAAAATGATGCCTATCCTTTTACGGACTCTTGGTTTGGTAATGCTGTGAGAAAATTCGTTAGTAAGACAAATTAGGGTAATTTTGAATCATCTTTGTTGTGAGTGACACGTACACATTTATCAAAGTAGGAAAATGTGTAGGTGTTCTAGTAAATTCAAGATTACCCTCAAAAAATGAACAAAGGAAATTAAAGCGAGAATAGGGTAAGAGAAAGTATGCCCCTTTTGTCCTATAGTAAGGAGACTCCTAACAACGGTTGAGCGCTACCTACCTGGATAGTTCTATCTTATGAGGTAGTTTACTACGGCCTTCAACTATTGTGATAGTTTAGCTCAGGAACTAATTTTCTAAAAGCCACAGGTTCCCAAATTGCCCCTACTGTAAACAGTAGAGCCCCATTCTACCCCCATGATGTTATCGGGAAAATTCCACAAGTATCACAGTGGATAGAGCGAGTTTCAATTTGAGCAGAAGCCTTCACGGATACTAACGGGGTAAAACCCACGGGTACCGCTACATGACTCCCTCCTACTTTCCTAAAAGGGTAAGAAAGCCCGGGTTAGGACCATAGTGTGTGAGGACATTGTGTGAGTGTTCAGTGTGTGAAGGGACACCTTTACCTCTTCCCAATTCAGGGGGATTTTATTTTTCCATTTTTTTCCTTTTTTTCCTTTTTGAAATGAAGAAACCTTTGTAAGAGATAGAACAGGCAAAACAAAATAGTTAGCGATAATAATAATTAACATATAAGACATCGTGAGTGAGCCCATCTAACTATAATTTGATCGGACAAAATTAAATCTACTTTGGACCACTAGGCAGGGATATAGTGTCCCCGGTAGTCGCCAAGGTATCGCAATGGGATTTTGCGATCGCTGGGCGATCACTCACGAAGTGGGAAAAAGTGAGAGTCGCCACCTTAGTTTTGAGGAAACTAAAGAAAACCATTTGAGAAGTTAAATTAAAAATGAAACCACTTCAAAGCAGAGATTCTAAGTTAGGGTCCGTAAGCGGGTGGGGAAGGTGTTAGGCACCCCACCTGCGTCCCTTAATAAGGGTACGTAGATTTAATTCTGCGTCCTTTATAAATTAGTTAGGATGGCTTATGCGGCAATGTTAATCCTTTTGGTTGAATGAATATTTGATTTTTCACTAAATTTGGATCACCCACATACATAAGTAAATGAGACAACCTTAGTGAATGGGTGTGAGAATCGGATAAGAACTCTCCTACAATCTCTTTAAAGTTATTTATTAAAATTTTGAGGAGACCGGATAAGAACTCTCCTCAGATCTCTATTTAATAGTTATTTATTAAAATTTTGAGGGAGAGGATAAGAACCCTCCTCAGATCTCCTTTAGAGTTATTTATTAATGTTCGAATTGAGACCAGGATAAGAACTCTCCTCAGATCCTATTTAATGTTTATTAGAATTTTGAGTTGAGGCAGGATAAGAACTCTCCTCCGATCTCTATTTAATAGTTATTAAAATTTTGGATTGAGACCAGGATAAGAACTCTCCTCAGATCTCTTTTAAATTAGAATTTTGAGTTGAGACCGGATAAGAACTCTCCTCAGATCTCTTTTAAATTAGAAAGGAGCACAGAAAGGGATTTTTAGATCTCCGAATTTTGGTGTCCTAAGAACCTAAGGATAAGGATCCTTAAATTTAAAGAGGTTGGGGATAAGATTTCTCGATACCTTTTGGCTAGATGGGGAAAACTAGACTTGATTTACCGACCTTCCATGTATTCATTTTACCAATATCTATTAACATCCGATCTATTACATTATGTTTACTTTGGTTCTATTTTGCTTTATGACATCTTGCGAATTCTTTGTTTCGTCGGCCTAATAGTTTGGCTATCTTCTGGCGTGTTATTCATGTTCTCTCTTTTAAAAGAGACCCTAAGTTGCGATTACCTCGTTTACCCAACCATTTACATACTACTAGGAGTTAGAAAACTTGCTTTGAAATGACGGAGATCAATAAAATGAAGTGATCACTAAAAGATGATTTGAGAGTGACTTTCTTTGGGATTGCTTGTGCAGAAATGATCTTGAAGAAAATCGCGGATGTAAGAAGAACAAGGAAAATGCGGGAAATAAGCGTAGACACTTAATAAAGCAGTAGCATGAACTCTTACAACAACATTTTCTTGGGTTCTCTTGTACAAAATAATCTTGAAGAAAGTTGCGGATGTATGAAGAACAAAGGAAGTGCGAGAAAATAAGCGTAAGCAATGATATGAACTCTTACAGTGAGGAGCCGGGTCTACTAAAATAGTTCTGGGGTGGCAAGCGAGGATGAGACGATGGTGATTAGCTTTGAGGGTGGTGTTCTTCGTGAACTGGAGGGTACTTAGCTAAAGAAATGAGTGATATGAAGTTGATCTTGGCGGTGAAAGCAGAGATGATAAAAGGCAGAAAGTGAGAGTATGACGGATAATGAACAAGCTGGAAATATAGAGTTCGATATTCAAAATCTCTTCAAGAAAACACTTGAGAAAACTAGTTTCCAAAGTCTTTTAATCAACACTTCTAAATAGCGAGTAACAAACTAAATGAACTTTGAGTTCCTCTTGCTATAATAATGACCTCTCGTCTATTTTTCCGTCAGTCCCTTGAGCAGTTTTTATGCGGTATTTATAGGAATCGGGTGCTCTTCGTGAAAGTCGGGATTTATTTGAGGAGATGGAGGTCGAGATCTCGAAGGACATGATCGGAGGTTCGGGAATTAAAGAGAATCAAAATGAATGGTTGAGATCACTCTTCATAATATTTGTCCTTTTCTTCTTTCCATCAGCGGTCCCAAATTTCCTTGTCGGAACGATCCAGGGCTAAGAGTGAAAGGCCATTGGTATTGTCGTCTTCTCTCTTGATCTAAGGGTTCGGGTTTGTCCTTACAAGTGGGATCAACGGTGGAGATTGGGATGTCTGGGTGTCATGACATACCACAGCACTGTCGGCATTGCGAGGCGATTCTTAGGCGTGCGGTGGAGATCTAAATGCCACGCTTTAACTACCTCGGCTCACGATTCGGCGGCGGTTATTGGGATTTGTCTTATTCTTTTTGTCTTAGATCCCTCCCTAGCTCCTATTCCGATCTCTCATGCTGATCTCCTATCTCTCGATCTCTATTATCCCTTAATCGATGCGGATTCGGTCCAAGCATTAATTACATCTCGATTCTCGGCGTCAACCGTTTTCCTTCGACATTAAATGCCCATTTCCCCTATATATACCCACAGCGGAGACATTTTCTTCATCGACTTTCCTCTCTTCTTTTCTTACTTTCCACTGTTCTAGTTGCTCGGTGGAAGTTACGGCTATAAGCGTGGCTTTGATCTTTTCAGATGAACTTCTTTACTTACCGTGAAAATTCACGATCCGGTGATCGAATGACCTTTCTTGATGATGGTGAGAGGACTGGATTTGGCCGATCTGTATTGCGGACTTTGGTTGTACCGATCTCGAGTCGCTCAAGCGAGTTCATTCGGCTTCTCATCGCATTGGGTGTTAAACGGCGTCTTTCCTCCACATTGGGTGTTCCAACGGGTCGGTTTCAGTGGTAACATCGGTGGCGATGTCTCTCATCTTCATGGGAGTCATAGTCACCCCATCTGATGCACATCTATCCGATGCCAACAGTAGGTCTCTGGTCAAACACATCTTTTGATTGACCACAAGACTAGGCTTTGACATAGGCCTTTTAGATAGGATGTTCCACCGGTCTCTGAGAATCGCCCAAATGATGTAATCACGAAATGTAATCGGATCTCTAGAGATTGCCCAAATGATGTAGTTAGACCTTTATTGTAGTCAGATCCTAGAGATCGCCCAAATGATGTATTTTATTTTCAATGCAATCCGATCTCTAGAGATCATAGAAATGATGTGATCAATGTTAGTGTAATTCGATCCTAGAGATCGCCCAAATGATGTAATCCGAACTTTTGAAAATAAAGACTTTATTTTGTCGGTTATCATCTTATTATTTTGCATTGATTATTTTTCGATCTCTAATGTGGTTATCCGATCTGGTTCTTTACGAATGACATAGCGATCCTTTATTCAAAATATTTAGCTCATTATGCCGATCTCTAATTAAACGATCTCTGAACATTCAGATAATTGAGAGAAGTGTCGAGCAGTGTCGAGTTCCACCAATCGATCTGTTGCCTAGAACCTCATGAGCATTAAAGGCTCGGAATAGTATAATTAGGGGTGGGAGGGTTAGCAAGTTGTTCTATCATTCGATTTTAATTACTATGCTCTCAACTTAGATGTTATCTCATTTTATCAAGTTCTTAGCGCGATCGGACTCGGTAAGGGCTTTGATCCTCTTTTAATTTAAATTCTTTGTTTCTTTTGAAAATGAGCGGTGCAGAAGGTCGAGAGGCGGTGAGCCCTCCTTGATTCGATTCGTGGTCATCGTCTGAAGAAGAAGCGATCGGGCCAAGCGTTCAACAAGAACCTCCCGGGGCCTCGCTCCAACTCGAGGCGGGTCATACCATCGAGACTCGCACCTTCTTCAAGGAGAGAGACCCTTCCTATAGGCGAGCTTTCGTCGGTTCTTGAAATCCGATCTGCAATCGTTTGTTCAAGAATACAATATTTGTCTGATTCATATGGTGATCAAGTGCCATGGCGATCTTCGTGTCGATCACTCTTTTGAAGAGAATGACATGGTCATGGTGTCGAGGAAACGATTAAAGGCGATGCGAGGTTCCCTCTAGCCGATTTCTATAAGGAGGTCCTAAAACTTCACGAGCATCCATTGTTCAAATCCACCCCAACTCGTGGCGGATCTTGGTAGCTTTCAGAGGTCTATGCCGAGCTAAGGGAATCGGACCTACGGCTAAGGTGTTCGCCAGAAATGCCACGGACTAACTTCGTAGAAAGGATGGCGAACACTGGTTCTTTCAGTGAAGCCTCATTGCGGACTCTTTTCCGATCTGCCTCATCCCTTAAGAATTGGAAGAAGCCAGGTTCTTCATTACGAGGAGTAAAGATCCAGCTGCTTTGAGGACTTTCCTCGTATTTGGTGGTACCGGGGCCCACAGCCGAAGCACATTACCACGAGTCAAGAGGAAAGCTTAATAGTGATGGAGATGAAAAGTCGGGCCGCCACTCTAAAATATTCTGTCCAAATGCGGTGGCTGCGAGCGCACCATTGGACCATGCAAGCGATCACCCGTGAGATCGCGAACTTAGCTCTCGACCTCGGCATTGGTATTTTCTATATCTCGATTCTCGGGACCTTAGCGATCTCACTAACCTCTTTTACATGCGGTATGGCGGGTGGTGAAGGTTCTAGGAAGCGAAAGAAAGAAAGAGATCTCTGGAAGATAAAAGAGATGAAGCGTTGAGCGACTTCAAACACCGATCACGAACACAGGGAGATACAAAGAGACCCGCCTCAACCTTGGTCGCCCGACCACTGTCGAGATCTCCTCCTAGATCGGAAGAGCAACCCCGCCTCTCTTAGTTATTCCAAGCACGGAAGGAGCCTTCTCAATCTTAGGAGGACCTCTTCTCGTGGCGCTCGAATCTTGATCATTGCTTGAAGAATAACAGGGTGTTAGGGAGAACTCGATTTTGCCAAAGTCACAGGATCTACCATCTTCTTTCAAGAGGATCGGGACAGGCTATCCGGAATGGTCTCGATGATATCTTGACTCGAACCATGAGCTTGAATGTGGAGTGTCAGTGAACGGACCATGGTTGAGAAAAGATTCAACGTCTGGGTAAGGAGGTCGGGAAGAAAAATCGGAATTGGCTTCCCTCCGATCCCAACTCTCATCCGCTCGGGATTATATATCTCAAGTCGAGGGCAGGCGAAGTACCATGAAGACCGGTGGCGAGAAGTCTCGTGACTGGTGAAAGAGAGCGGGCTCTCGGAGAAGTCCGGGCACTTGAGGCCATGAAGCGCTCAGTCGCTCAACTTATAGAGGAGCTTAGCGAAGGATAAGGAGCTTACAGAGAAGGCAAAGAGCTTAAGGAAAAGATGAAGAGATGGTGTCGGGAATAGCGGAGCCTATGTGAATGCTCATAAGGATCTCTTGGCCGAACTCCAAAGCGCTACCACTGAAGAGGACTTCTCTGGATGGATGACACGGCTCCAGGGGCGGCGGCGAAGATAGTGAGGAGGAAGCGAAGGTGAGGAGAGAGGGAGAGTGATCCAAATGTAGATCAAGTGGGGTGATCCCCAGTAGAATAACTTGTCTGATTATGACATGAAATGGAATGCCTCTTTGTTCAATGAATGATTGTGATCGGAAAATTTTAAACCATTGTTTATGCGAGTATTTGATTGTATGAGCACAAAAAACAAAAACTAAATGTGATTATTAATCTAAGTATGAGAGATCGGAAAGCACTTTAAGCATGAGATCGGTAGGAAGAAATCTTTGAGCGGAACTTGATTGAAAATTTAACTCGAACACTTAAGATCGGAATCCTCATTAAATCGAACTAAAACTTTAGCTCTTAAACCTTCGGAAAGGAGGTCGGCAATAAAACTGGTAGGAAAAGATCTAGTGCCAGTTCATTTTATTTATCAACAGAGATCAGGAATATACTTGACAGGTCCGGAAGTTCGACAACGGGTTTGAGAGGTCGGTAAATGATTTGAGAGATCGGCAAGGCTTTAATGAATATGAGGACTTAGCATTGATTCAATCCTTTGTGAGGAGAGATCGGAAATGTGACCGCCTATCAAAGAGGGATTGGAAACGTGATTAGCTGTTCAAAGAAGAATTTTTATTGATTCTAGGGGTCGGCCAAAATATGGTGTCGACACATACATAGTAGGACTTAGGATATCTTGTATTTTGTACTTTTGTTGTATATTTGAAATTCAGCCCTGTATTTTGTAATGTTATGAAAGCTCTAAAGTTTGTAATATTTCTTACATATTAAATGACATGGAGATTTTCTATATATATTTAAATTATTATGTACTGTATTATGGAACTGGAACTGTTTAATGACTGTAAAAGTCTATTGACTTTACTGAGAAATAGAGACTGTGAAATATTTGAGATTTTGATATCATCATATTAAACTATTTTCAACAGGTTTGGAAGGACAGTTTGTCCTAAATATAGACGGCACCTTGCCAAAATTTTATTACCAATCTTGAAACACTGATTTTATCAAAGTATGACAATAGTATTAGCATGATATGAATATTACATAAAAGACTTTTTAAAATCAAATTGAGTTCAAGAAATGAAATAATCACAGACTAGGTGTTCCGGCACGCCGTGTAGCACGCCTTACTCGGCTATACTGTAGACGGGTGAGGGGTGTTACATTTAGTGGTATCAGAGTACGGTTTAGGCGTTTCTGGACCTAGATAGATTGCACATCATGCATTGCATTGTAAGTGTTAAGATGACTCTAATGCAGATCTTTTGATTTGTTTTGTTATTTTGATCAGAATATGGACTCCACATCGTAGAGAGCGGTCGATGAGGAAGTGGAAAGTCATGCTCCATCTATGACTGAACTAGGAGACAGGAGGGAACCTGCTCCACCAGTACCAAATGCACCAGCCACATTTCAGCAAATGGCTGAGTTCTTTAGACAGATGGCAGGAGTTATGCCACCACCACCACCACCACATCAAAAATCAAATATGGAGAGACTCGGGAAGTTTGGAGCGATGGACTTTACGGGCAAAAGAGAAGATGATTACATCACGATTGAAAACTAGTTGGGACAGAATCGAAGAGTATTGAAACAACTTCATTGTACTCGAGCGAATTTGGAAGGCTCTTTGTATCACTACTGCAGGATGATGCATACTAGTGGTGGGATACAGTAACTAGTGAGGTGCCACCAGAACAGATAACTTGGGATTTCTTTCTCATTGAGTTCAGAAAGAAGTATGTGGGCAGTGTATACTTGGAAGAAAAGAGAAGGGAGTTTATTACCCTGCGCTAGAGACAGCTGACAGTGGCTGAATATGAAAGAGAATTTATCAGACTAAGCCACTATGGGCGGGAAATAGTCCCTAATGAGGTAGAGAGATGCAAGAGATTTGAGGAAGGACTCAATGATAACATTAAAGTAATGATTACAGTCTTGGGGATTACAGAGTTTGCCAAGTTGGTGGAAGCTGCACTAAAGGTTGAAAAAGTTAGACTGAATGAGCATAACAGAAGGGGCAGACAACAGAAAAGAGGTCAAGGTTAGATCGGTATATCTTCTGCCCCTAGTAAGAAATTCAGAGGTTCGCTTACTCAGAGTTTTAGTAGAGCACCAAGTCAGGGTCAGTCACAGAGGCCCAAATCTCAGTTTGCACCAAGGAGAGGCCAGTCCACCCCTTCAATGGCTAGCTCTCCAGGAACAGGGTATAAGGGACCAGCCCCAATAGTATCTGTTGCTTGCCCACATTGCCAAAAATGGCATAAGGGTGAATGTTGGAGGATGATAGGTGCTTGTTTACGGTGTGGATCTAAAGACCACCTAGCCCGAGATTGTCCATGCAGAACTGTTACATCCACTCCGGTATCAACTGATAGGCCTGCCCCTCCAGCTCCAAGGGGTAGAAGGCCGGGTAAGGCTGAGGTAGCCGGTACTTCACAGAAACCTATGTCGAGTGCATGGAAGCGGAAGCGAAAACCAGCCAAAGCCTATGCTATAAGGGCACGGGAAGAACAGGATGCTCGGATGTTATCAAAGTGCGGTCCTCCTTTATAATACTTACATGCATGCATTAGTGGATCTGGATCTACTCATTCATATATTTGTATCAAATTTGCGTAGAAAAGGGAATACCAGTGGAGGAAAGTGACCAAGACATCCTGGTCACAAATCTGCTAGGCCACAGTGTGGTAGTAAACAAGGAGTATAAGGGCTGTCCATTGAAGATTCAAGGGAAAGAGTTCTCAGTAGACTTAATCGAATTGCCTTTCCATAAGTTTGATGTGATTTTGGGAATGGACTGGTTATCCCATCATCAGGCAATAGTAGATTGTAAATTGAAGAGAATCTCTCTGAAAACTGCTAAGAACGAAGAAATAATAGTAGTGGGTGAAAGGACAGATTTCTTGTTCAATATCATCTCATTCTGATTGCAAGGAGATGGGTGAGAAAAGGGTGTGAAGTCTATCGGCTGCGTGGTTGACACTAAGCGGGGTAAACTTGACTTGTCCGACATACCCACGATGAGGATTTCTCGAGGTATTTCCTGAGGAATTGCCTAGTTTGCCACCAGAAAGGGAAGTTGAATTTGCTATTGAGAATATGCCGGGTACAGCTCTAATTTCAATTGCTCCGTATAGGATGGCACCTGCTGAATTGAAAGAGTTAAAAATCCAGCTGTAAGAATTACTAGACAAGGGGTTCATATGCCCCAGTGTGTCACCTTGGGGAGCTCCGATACTATTTGTAAAGAAGAAAGATGGGACACTGAGGTTATGTCGACTCTGGCAATTAAGCAGTATGATGAGAACAAGTATCCATTGCCTAGAATTGATGACCTGTTTGATCAGTTGAAGGGAGCCGGTGTGTTTTCTAAGATTGATCTCAGATCAAGGTATCATTAGCTAAGGGTTAAGGATGCAGATGTGCCTAAGACTGCATTTAGAACCTGGTATGGGCATTATGAATTCCTGGTGATGCCATTTGGGATAACAAATGCTCCAGCAGCATTCATGGACCTTATGAACCGTATCTTCCATCCATGCTTAGATCAATTAGTAGTGGTCTTCATTAATGACATCCTGATGTATTCCAAGGATAAAGCAGAACATGATGAGCATTTGAGAATTGTTCTGCAGACTCTAAAAGAGAAGAAATGGTATGCTAAATTGTGCAAGTGTGAGTTCTAGTTAAATGAGATTGCATTCCTTGGACATGTAGTATCAGCTGAAGGGATTAGAGTGGATCCCAAGAAGATTGAAGCAGTGATGGAATGGAAGCCTCCCAGAAATACAACTGAGATCAGAAGTTTCTTGGGGTTAGCTGGATATTATAGAAGATTTGTAAAGGATTTTCACGATAGCTGCTCCAATGACCAAATTACTACACAAGAATATGAAATTTATTTGGAATGACAAGTGTCAAGCCGCTTTGAGAGGTCAAGGCTATGTTGATAGAGGCACCGGTGTTAACACAATGTATGCGGAAAAGACTTTGTAGTCTATAGTGATGCCTCACACAATGGGTTAGGGTGTGTACTCATGCAAGAAGGGAAAGTGGTCGCATATGCTTCCAGTGATTAAGGCCACATGAAAAGAATTACCCTACTCATGATTTAGAGTTAGCAGCAATTATCTTCGCATTGAAGATATGGAGGCATTACTTGTATGGAGAAAAATGCTACATATACACAGACCATAAGAGTCTGAAGTATCTGCCAACCCAGAAGGAACTTAATTTGAGACAGAGGCGATGGATTGAATTCCTGAAAGATTATGATTGTGTGATTGACTACCACCCTGGAAAGGCAAATGTAGTTGCTGATGCTTTAAGCAGAAAATCTATTGTAGCATTAAGATCTCTGAATGCCCAACTATCCTAAACTCATGATGGAGTTATTTTGGCTGAGTTGCAAATGAAGCCGAATCTATTACAACAGATACAGGATGGGCAGAAGACAGATGGGAAATTAATGGCTATTATGGGCAAAATCACTGAGGGGAAGGAAACTGAATATGAAGTGAAAGAAAATGGGTGCTTGTACTATAAAGAAAGAGTGTGTGTTCCAGATGATAAAGAGTTGAAAACCAGTATTCTGAAAGAAGAACATAACAGTGTGTATGCTATGCACCCAGGAAGCACAAAAATGTTCCATGACCTAAAACTCCGATACCGGTGGCCAGGTATGAAGAAGGACATAGTTGACTATGTAACTAGATGCTTGACATGTCAGCAAGTCAAAGCAGAACATCAAGTTCCATTAGGTTTGTTACAGCCCATAAACATACCTGAATGGAAATGGGACCGAGTCACTATGGACTTTGTCAGTGGTCTACCTCTCACTCAGAAGAAGCATGATGCAGTATGGGTGATTGTGGATAGGTTAACCAAATCAGCACATTTTTGCGATTAGAAGCGACTACTCCTTTGGAAAAGCTAGCGAGTGTACATCAGTGAGATAGTTAGACTACATGGAATTCCACTTTCCATTATATCTGATAGAGACTCGAGGTTTACATCTAGATTTTGGAAGAAATTACAAGAATCCTTGGGCACACAACTCCATTTTAGTACGGCTTTTCATCCTCAGATGGATGGACAGTCGAAAAGAATAATCCAGGTAAATTTTGAAACTCATTGAGTTATTGTAAACAATAATTGAACTGATAATGATAATAATAACCGAATATATGTGATAGGTCCTTGAGGATATGCTGAGAAGTTGTGTTATTGAGTTTGAGGAAAGTTGGGACAGATACCTTCCACTGGCAGAATTTGCATATAATAATAGCTATCAAGCTAGCATACAAATGGCACCCTATGAAGCACTGTATGGGAGAAAATGCAGAACACCTGTATGTTGGACTGAATTGGGTGAAGTTAAGCTAGTGGGGCCAGACTTGATAAAACAGACAGAGGAAAAGGTGAAACTGATAAAGGCCAATTTGAAAGTTGCCTCAGACCGACAGAAATCTTATGCTGACTTAAAAAGAAAGGATATTGAATATGAAGTTGGCGAGAAAGTATTTCTCAGAGTATCACCATGGAAGAAAGTGTTGAGATTTGGGAAAAAGGGAAAATTAAGCCCTAGGTTTATTGGCCCATATGAATTTATTGAACGTGTGGGACCAGTAGCCTACAGATTAGCCTTACCACCGAAATTTGGACAAGATACATAATGTGTTCCATGTCTCGATGCTCAGAAGATACAGATCAGATCCTTCACATGTCATCTCAGCAGAAGAAATTGTAATACAACCTGACCTGACATATGAAGAAGAACCAATTAAAATCTTGGCACGAGAGGTAAAAGAGCTCAGAAAAAAGACAATTCCACTCGTGAAAATCCTATGGAGACACCACAACACGGAAGAGGCAACATGGGAGAGCGAGGAGACAATGAGACAACAGTTCCCTCAGCTCTTCACATCAAGTAAATTTCGAGGACGAAATTTTTATTTAGAGGGGAAGAGTTGTAACATCCCCATTGCACGTGTTCTGTACGTTCTGTAGCTCCTGTGGTCAAATAACAGTCCAGGCAAGTCAGGATGTCTGGAACTACACTTCGGTGATGGTGAATAGACATATAATGATGAAATAAATAAAAAAAAATACAAGAAAAATCAAACAAAAATGAAAGAGAGAAAATGATGCTAAGTTAAATGAGCTAGGCCCATGATGGGTGACCTTTGGGAAGGCCATTGCAGACCAGGACATGGGAACCCTCTGAATCTAATTTTGAGACATAAATAAAGGTTTATTGAAATGTAATTGACACTAGAAATATCAAAGAAAAATTAGTAAATTAGTACAAAGAAAAATGAAAAATCGAGAAACAGACAAAAATTGGTGTTACCGAAAAATTGGGAATATAACTTGAAGTGGGGTATTTTGATCATTTGACACCTAGTGTTGCCTTTTGACCTCAATGTCCATTAAGAATAAATGATATTGCACTTAGGAAATGTCATGATAAAAATTAAAATGGGATACAATATGTAAATAGTAAAAGAATGGTGCTAAATGAGCAAATAAGGAAACTTTAACTAATTAAATATTAAAATGAGCTTAGTGCTCCACTAACTTGAATATTGGGACACTAAAATATGCTTTGGGACAGCAGATTGCACTCATTATCATCTTCATCTTCAACCTTTAAAGTTTTGGACGAATTGAACTTCCATGGAAGTCCACCATGGCCAAACTCCCTCCATCACCATGCACCATTGATCAAGCCCACCTTTCTACTTAGTTCCTTCATTAAAGCTTGCCTACTCACCTTGGGGAAGATATTGGCAACAAGAAAAATAAGATTTGGTGAAGTTTGAAGGAAGCTCACAAGTGGTAAGTGTCCAAAACCTCTCCCTTGCTTTAGTAAACCTTGTGTTTAGGTTGAGGTGAGTATTTTGGTGAAGAGAAATGAAAGAAATAGTGAGAAATGGACTTGTCCATTTTTGGCAGCCATGAACCTTTGTTGAGCTTGAGTTATTTTTACTTCTAATGAATGGAAATGAAGGTTAATTAATTCAAATAAAAGTTGTAGTAAGTTTGTATCTAAGTATGTGCATGTAGTGTTTGAATTAAGGGTGTGAAATGGAACTTTGATGCCTTGAGCAAACTGCCATGTTTGGCAGCCCCTAATAGCATGAATTTATGTGTGAACATGTGGTTATTAATGATATATGCTAATGTTAAATTGTGGGCAGCAAGTGTAAGTTACATTGAAGTATAATTATGTTGAAGTGTATGTGTAATATTGATATTGAGATATGTTGAATTTTGGTGGAAGTGAGTGTTGAACTTAATGGTGAATTGTGCGCATTGAGCACTTGAATATTCTGCCCAAAAGTGTTGCTGGAATTGTGTACAATATATATATGGAAGTGTTATTGATTGAATATTGAAGAAATGAGGAGGAGAAGGAATATCAAATTAGAAGTGTATGTGCTTTGTGCAGGTTGTGTGTGGAGGCAGTACATAAATTAGGCCATAAGTGCCAAACTATAAACCCAATTGGTATGAGGCCAATAGGGGCTGAAACTAGACACCAAATAGGCCAACTTTCATGTAGAAATATTGCCAAAATTCTGCCTAGAAACTGACCTTAAAAATGACCAAATCCGGATTAGCAACCTTGCAACCCAGATTTTTGACGTATGAACAGTAGTCTTTTGGATGACCATAACTCACTCAAAACAGGTCCAATTGACCTGAAATTTTTACCATGGTTAGTTTAGACATATATCTACATTTCTTATGAAGACTCCAAAGCCCAGAAATGGCCAGAACCAAGTCAAATGGCTTGCAAAAATTCGGGTACAAAAACTGCCGAACCAAAACTGACCTAAAATTGACCAAATTTTGCACTAAAGGTGCAATCTGTCCAGCTTTAGTAAATTGACCATATCTTGGTCTATAAAACTCAGAATGACCTGAAATTTTGCCCCGCGTGCAATAAGACATAGAGCTACAATTTTTCTTCTTTGACCAGAAGCTAAAAACCAAGGGAAATAGGACTTTAAGCTAGACCAATCTAGCACACAAAAATTGCGAATTTGACATTTTGCATACAATGATGCTTGAAGCATTTTGGCAATGAATGCCAACTTGTAAAAATGGTATTTGCACTATATTGGCAGCATATTGAGATATAAATTGTGACATATTGATGCTAGAAACAACTTATCCATATTACCTAAAAAGGTTAACATATGCATTGACTTGTGAATTATATAATAGTTAGTAAACTCCAAAAATTGAAGAATTAAACAATTAATTAATAATGTGCCCTAGTTTGCCTAGTTGACTAGTATGGATAGGTTGGCATGCCAATAGGATTTTGACAGCTGTTCTGTAAATGGCTTTATGCCATACTGTGTTTTTATGGCTTATTATGCATGATTTGTGACTTTAATAGCCTACGGCTATACATATTGTGTATTTATTTTTGGCCTGTCGCCAGATTGACTATATGGCTTTTTAGCTACGCTATTTGCACACCGGGAGACACTTTGTGACCGATGGTGTGACGGCCCGAGGTACTAGGTACCCAGTGCCAATATGTCCGTTTATCCAATCTGATCAGTATATAGGCTACACGGGCAGTAATTCAAGTACTATTAAATTCAAATACCTAAATCCATTCTACTAACATACAGCACCACCAAAAATTCGTAAATACTTTATTTACTTTATTTTAGTGTATATTTCTTTATATTTGGCACCACTAAACAAAATTGCTTAGCGCGTTGTGTTTGTAACGCGTAGGTATTGGAGACACAGTTGGGGAGCCCAGCAGACCTACGACCGGGTGAGACATCAGATCTGCACAGGAGTCCAGAGTCATCTGCACTGCATTGCATACATAGTAGGACTTAGGATATCTTGTATTTTGTACTTTTGTTGTATATTTGAAATTCAGCCCTGTATTTTGTAATGTTATGAAAGCTCTAAAGTTTGTAATATTTTGTACATATTAAATGACATGGAGATTTTCTATATATATTTAAATTATTATGGACTGTATTAAGGAACTGTTTAATGACTGTAAAAGTCTATTGACTTTACTGAGAAATAGAGACTGTGAAATATTTGAGATTTTGATATCATCATATTAAACGGTTTTCAACAGGTTTGGAAGGACAATTTGTCCTAAATATAGATGGCACCTTGCCAAATTTTTATTACCAATCTTGAAATACTGATTTTATCAAAGTATGACAATAGTATCAGCATGATATGAATATTACATAAAAGACTTCTTAAAATCAAATTGAGTTCAAGAAATGAAATAATCACAGACTAGGTGTTCCGGCACGCCGTGTAGCACGCCTTGCTCGGCTATACTGTAGACGGGTGAGGGGTGTTACACATTAGGTATTCTACGGGATCATGTTATACCTTACAGAGAGGTAAGGTGTGACACAAGTAGTGCTGGGATCAAATACTAACTAATTGTTTCTTCCAAAAATTAAGAACTTATCAGCCACCACATTCGAAGTTTCTGCTCTTTCCCCTTGGTGCCTGGAGTACACCCTGGCTGGTTCACTACTCTGTTTAGGTTGATTCACTGTTCTTGGATTACGAGGAGTACCAACGCTATTTCTATCTCGACCTCTACTGGCTGTCTGTGAACTTCAGAGAGTAGATAGAGGTGTTCTAGTACAATTTCTAGCAAAGTGTCCAAGTTTTTCACAATTGTAGCAGGCTCCAGTGGCTTTACAGCAAATGTCCCCATGTAGTTTGCCACAAGAGTTGCAGATGCAAGGAGGATAGGAACTTCTGGTTGTTCGATGATTGGACCTTGGTGGCCTTTGTTTTGATGATTCGCCTCTATCATATCCCTGAGCTCGAGGTTCCTCAAATTCTTTTCTCTTCCCCAAATTACTATTCAAGCTCTGACCCATAGGTTTCTCCCTCTTCTCTATTTCATGTTGCCCTTGTGGGGGTTGGGTCTGTACTTGGGCTTAAGCTGACAGACTATCAGCCATTTATTGAAAGAAAGTGGCCATTTGCTGGGCCATTTGTGCAGTAATTTGTATCGGTGGAACTGGTACAGTCAGGCCTTCGACACTTTGAGGAGTTGAGGCCTCCCCTTATGCCTCAACTATAACTGATTGTTCTACTATTTTATCTCCCTCTTCCATTTCTATTCACAAAATCTTCTTTTCTTGAGACAACCTACACAAGGAGATTTCTCTTCATTAGTTCATATTAATGATGTAAATGTAATATATATATCAAACATTTGAGCAGTTGTATTTACCGACAAAATATTTCAAATTCACAGTTCAAAATTTACTTTAAAACCATTGCTCTGATACCACTAAACATATCACACCCTACTCCTTTGTAAGGCATAACATGATCCCGTACTACACCTAATGAATTACCATACTTCGCCTACCGGTAACCCATTAAATATACTATAAGGGATTTTAAAATAATTTCCGATCATTTTTATAGTGGTGGAACATTGAATATTTATTAAAAAGCCTTTATTTGAAATTTTGGTCATGGATCAAATCCTTGATTAAAATCTGATGTTACAATTTTTTTTTAAAATTTCGGTAGAGTGCCGGCTATATTTTTAGAAAACAATTCTTCAAAACTAGAAAAGAAATATACTCCCAATATTTTTACTCGACCACAACTCCAATAAAATTCATTTCTCCACACAATTCAATCCCAATGATGAATAAATCATTTGCAGCAATCAACTCAGCACATTTTTAAACCAACACTGAAACATCTCATTTCAGTCTCTCAATGTTAAATGTAAAAGAAATAATTGATCATTCACAAAATACAAAAATTTAAATATTCACATTAATTACAAAACTCAGAAATAAATTTGAATATTACAATAATTTGCATTTTAATTACATACCCAAAATAATATTACAAAAGTTCTTATACAACTGCTCAAACAATTTATATACATATAATTATATGCATACTTCAAAATCTAATGTACAAGGGTATACCTCTAATATACCTGAAGCTAATCCCAATGAGTCTTCAAGGCGCAGCTACCGAAAATCTCACTCTGCTCTATCTTTACTTTCACCTGCGACAGCATACAAAGCTATCACTGAGTGGTGAACTCAGTGGTGCACAACTATAATTTAAAATGTAATACAATATACATTGATAAAATTATAGCAAATAATTTGGAAATCTTGAAATTCATCAAAATTCCAAAAATCAAAATATTCATTGTCAATAATATAAATCATTTATTTAAACAACCTTGATCGATAAATTCAATTTATCAAATCATAACTGAACCTTTAAAGTAATTTCAATAATTTATGGAAATATATATTAATTTCAATCAAATTAAGTATACTCAAATCTCCTTTAAAATCACAATTCCTTACTATTTAAAAACCCATTCTTTATCTCACTAACTATGCAAGACTAATTCGTAAGGGCGATCTTCATAACAATTCTAACTCCCTATGGTCGGGGAGGTCAAATTGGGATTCTAACTCCCTATGGTCGGGGAGGTCGAATCATCGTGCACAGTACACACCACAATAATGCAACTTCCGAAAGGGCCAATGAAAAACTTAGATCTAACCTCTAATAAAAGGAGAATCTAAGCCTGTGCACGTACCATGGTAATAAAAATAAAGCTATCTCCATTGTCTCCTCAACAAATAACGGAGAAGGGTAATAACCTAGTAAAGCGTCTATAGTAAGATATAAAACAATATCATGAATTTCTTTATCCTTTTTGTAAGCATAAATCACAATACAATTCAATTCAAAGTCAATCCCAATATTCAATAATTTTTATGCTCATCACAATTCAAAACATAAATTTGTATTTTTCCATGCAATTCCCATTTCAATCACAACTTCATCCATATTAAAATAAAATCATAACTTAATCAATTTCCTCACAACTAAACTCATTTATACCATAACACATTTTAATAATAATTGAAATAAATTCAATAATTGGTAAACATAATACATAAAGAAACTAAAGTCATTTAATCAAGTAAAATATGCAAAACATTGACAATTTAAAACTAGTTGTGCACAAACCTCTTTGTTGACTAATTTACTCCACCTTTCGTTTCTCATTCGAAGATGCCTTTTTAACTGAAACACATAAATTTAAAGTGCTTCAATATCCATTTCTAATACTTAAATTCCAACAATTTCTTTGCAGACTTATCCTACCTATTACGGTTTGTAATTTCGGTTCTTTTACATTTTTGTGTATAGTGGCACTATTCAAGTCAAAATGTTGACTTTTTCATACTTAATAAATTTATTAGTTCTAATTGCACCCATATACCACATTTTGGGTGTCAATTTTGTTGGCATTGATTGCCAATTCAATTTCTAAGTCTCTTAAGAGAAATTATATTTTTTCAGTTTTGGTCCCCTGTTTTCTACTGTTCCATTAGTCTGGTTACTATAAGAATTTGGCTAAGTTTCCTTCATCAAAGTTGTTCTTTATTGTCTTAGCTTTAATTCCCTTTTTGAATCACTCCATTTGGAGTTTTTTAGCCTAAGTTATGCCTATTTTTCTAAGGCTGGCCGAATTGGTCCAAACCCAGAATTCTGGTCACTTTCTTAGTTCTAACAGTTTTGGTGACCCAAATTTGGGTGACAATTCAACTTGGTTATGGGTAGAATTTGGGTTTGTGTTCTCCATAAAAGTTGTAGTGCTATGTCATATCTTTCTAATACCATAAAAATCAGGTTATTTGGACCTTTCTAGGCCAAGTTATGGCCAAATGAACAAACACTGTTCATTTGGTCATTTTTGTACAGTGGCAGTGTACATTATCCAGATTTGACGTAATTGTTTACTAATTTAGAGTCACTTTCTGGACATGATTTTTACATGAAAAATATGTCATTATGTATCTATTTTGATCCCCAATTGGCCTCACACCAATTGGGGTGATAGAATTATATTTTTGGTCCCCTAAGTGGAGAAAGGTTAGGCTGTCTAGTAGTGACCCCTCACCCGTCTGAATTTGACTTTACTTCTAACCATTCAAACACATCCTAATTTATCTCAATTGACCATTTTGCGTCTCATTTAGGTCAAAGTACATCAATTTACCAATTTCTCAAAATTTTTCCTGAATTTCTCATGGTTCAAGAACCCTAATTTATCAATTTGTTCAATTCATGAAATTAAATTGTCCTTTGCATATCTACATACTCAATTGAGTTCACATACTCATTTAATTCCAATATTTTTCATCAAATCCAATATCTCCCTAGGCTGGCTGAATTTTTCTTCTCAAGATTCAACCATAATTTTATCCATTTTTCATGCTAACTCATGTTAATCACACTTAATTTCAAGAAAACTAAAGTAATTAAGCTTAAACATAAACTTACCTTATTTAAGCAAATTTTCCCCCTTTCCAATCTTCTTTCTTTCTTTTTCTTTTTATTCCTAAGCACTCTTCTAAGGTCTAGGGATAAACTTTAATGTTGGAATTTTGGGAATTTATGAGGGAAAACTAATGAAATGGAAGCTTTACCACCTTAACAATGGTGGAAAGAAAAGGGAGAGAGAAAGAAATGAAGAGAGAGGGACGGCTACTTTATGGGAAGAAGAAGAAGAATTTTTCCTTTTTAATTTTTATTCTTAGTAATGTGTAATTATCCTTTAATTTCCATAATTTAAAATTACAATTTTATGAGATCATGCTTACCTCATTTGAGTGATGTCATAAAACATTTTATTTTTGAATTTCTTTTCTTTTTCCATCCTTCATTAATTTAATTCTATATTTCAAAATTTTCATTTCTCAGATTTTATTGGACAGTTAGGTCATGAGTCACCTCTAGGGGTGAATTGACCAATTTGCCCCTCGTCGGTCTAATCCATTTTACCAATAATACTGTATTTCTTCCAGAACCCTGACCTAATTATTTGATATGGTTCTCAAGCTTTTTCTGTGATTTTCACATTTTCTCTAGCTTCACAATTTTTCTTAGGACTGCGGTGTCACAATGCCCCATACGAATTTAGGGTTTTGACTGATCTCGCAGTCACTTTCTGGTGCGGTCACCCATCGCTGTGACCCCCAGCTCATTTAACCTTTTATATTCTATTTTTCTGATATGTATTTTGTAACATCCCCATTGCACGTGTTCTGTATGTTCAATTGCTCTAGTAGTCAAATAACAGTCCAGGCAAGTCAGTATGTCTGGAACTACACTTCGGTGATAGTGAACAGACATATAATGATGAAATAAATAAAAAGAAAATACAAGAAAAATCGAACAAAAACGAAAGAGAGAAAATGATGCTAAGTTAAACGAGCCGGCACCACAGCGATGGGTGACCGCACCGGGAAGGCCATTGCCGACCCCAGGACCGCGGGGAACCCTCTGAATATAATTTTGAGACATAAATAAAGATTTATTGAAATGTAATTGACACTAGAAATATCAAAGAAAAATTAATAAATTAGTACAAAGAAAAATGAAAAATCGAGAAACAGACAAAAATTGGTGTTACCGAAAAATCAGGAATATAAACCGAAGTGGGGTATTTTGGTCATTTGACACATAGTGTTGCCTTTTGACCTCAATCTCCATTAAAAATAAATGATATTACACTTAGAAAATGTCATGAAAAAATTAAATTGTGATACATTATAAGAATAGTGATAAAAATGGGGGATAAAATCCAATTTATGAAACTTTGAATAATTAACATTAAAATCCAAGTTAGTGCTCCACTAACTTGGATATTGGGACCCTTATCACAGCCTTGGGACAGCAGATAGCACTCACCATCATCTTCTTCATCAGCCCATTTTACTTTGCTGTAATGAATTCCACCATGGAAATCACCATGGCCACCCCACATGCAATCTCCATGGGTGCATGATCAAGCCATCCTTTCCACTTCTTTCCTTCATTAAAGCTTGCCTACTTACCTTGGGGAAGATATTGGCAATAAGAAAAACTAGATTTGGTGAAGTTTTGATAAGCATCAAAAGTTGTAAGTGTCCAAAATCCCTCCCTTGCTTTGGTAAAGCTTGTGTTTAGGTTGAGGTGAGTGTTTTGGTGAAGAGAAATAAAAGAAATAGTGAGAAATGGACTTGTCCATTTTTGGCAGCCATGAACCCTTGTTGAGCTTGAGTTATTTTTACTTCTAATGAATGAAAATGAAGGTTGATTGATTCAAATGAAAGTTAGAGTAAGTTTGTGCATAAATATGTACATGTAGTATTTAGATTTAAGGTGTGAAATGGAACGTTGAAGCCTTGAGCAAACTGCCATATTTGGTAGCCCCTAATAGCATGAATTTGTGTGTGAATATATGGTTATTAATGATATATGTTAATGTCAATTTGTGGGCAGCAAGTGTAAATGATATTGAAGTATGAATATGTTGAAGTATATGTGTAATATTAACATTGAAGTACGTTGAATTTGGGTGGATGTAAATATTGAAGTTTAATGGTGTATTGTGTGCCATGTGGACTTGAGTATTCTGCCCAGAATTTTTGCTGGAATTGTGCACAATATATGTATAGAAGTGTTGTTGATTGAATATTGTAGTAATGAGGAGGAGGAGGAACATTAAATTGGAAGTGTATGAGCTTTGTGCAGGTTGTGTATTGAAGGCAGCACTTAAATGAGGCCATAAGTGCCAAACTATGAAACCAATTGGTATGAGGCCAATATGGGGTGAAACTAGACACCAAATAGGCCAACTTTCATGTAGAAAGGTTGCCAAAATTCTGCCTAGAAACTGACCTTAAAAAGTGACCAAATCCGGATTAGTGCATTTGAGGCCTGAAAACTGACCATTTGGCCAGCAGTTAGTGTTTAGGCCATAACTCACTCAAAACAGGTCCAATTGACCTGAAATTTTGACCATGAATAGTTAAGACCTATATCTACAAGTCTTATGAAGACACCAAATCCCAGAAATGACCAGAACCAAGTCAAATGGCTTGCACAAGTTCGGGCACAAAAACTGCCGAACCAAAAGTGACCTAAAAATTGACCAAATTGTGCACCAAAAGTGCAATCTGTCCAGCTTTAGCAAATTGACCATATCTTGGTCTACACAACTCGAAATGACCTGAAATTTTGCCCCGCGTACAATAAGACATAGAGCTACAATTTTTCTTCTTTGACTCGAAGCTAAAAACCAAGGTAAATAGGACTTTAACCTAGACCAATCTAGCACACAAAAATAGAGAATGTGACATTTTGCATACAATGATGCTTGAAGCATTTTGGCAATGAATGCCAACTTGTAAAAATGGTAAATTGCACTATATTTGCAGCATATTGAGATTTAAATTGTGACATATTGATGCTAGAAACAACTTATCCATATTACCTAAAAAGGTCAACACATGCATTGACTTGTGAATTATATAATAGTTAGTAAACTCCAAAGATTGAAGAAGTAAACAATTAATTTATAATGTGCCCTAGTTTGCCTAGTTGACTAGTATGGATAGGTTGGCATGCCAATAGGATTCTGACTGCTGTTCTGTAAATGGCTTTATGCCATAATGTGTTTTTACAGCCTATTATGCCGCACTGTGACTTTAATAGCCTACGTCTATACATATTGTGTATTTATTTTTGGCTTATCGCCAGATTGACTATATGGCTTTTTAGCCACTCTATTTGCACACCGAGAGACACTTTGTGACCGATGGTGTGACAGCCCAAGGTACTAGGTACCCAGTGCCAGTATATCCGTTTATCCAGTCTGGTCAGTATATAGGCTACATGGGCAGTAATTCAAGTACTATTAAATTCAAATACCTAAATCCAATCTACTGACATACAGCACCACCAAAAATTTGTAAACATTTTATTTACCTTATTTTAGTGTATATTTCTTTACATTTGGCACCACTAAGCAAAATTGCTTAGCGCGTTGCTTTTGTAACACGTAGGTATTGGAGACACAGCTGGGGAGCCCAGCAGACCTACTATCGGGTGAGACATCAGATCTGCACAGGAGTCCAGAGTCATCTGCACTGCATTGCATATATGGTAGGACTTAGGATATCTTGTATTTTGTACTTTTGTTGTATATTTGAAATTTGGCCTTGTATTTTGTAATATTATGAAAGCTTTAAAGTTTGTAATATTTTGTACATAGTAAATAATATGGAGATTTTCTGTATATATTTAAATTATTATGGACTGTATTATGGAACTGTTTAATGACTGTAAAAGTCTATTGACTTTACTAAGAAATAGGGACTGTGAAATATTTGAGATTTTGATATCATAATATTAAACTGTTTTCAACAAGTTTGGAAGGACAGTTAGTCCTAAATATAAACGGAACCTTGCCAAATTTTTATTACCAGTCTTGAAACACTAATTTTAACAAAGTATGACAATAATATCAACATGATATGAATATTTCATAAATGACTTCTTAAAATCAAATTGAGTTCAAGAAATGAGATAATCACAGACTAGGTGTTCCGGCACGCCGTGTAGCATGCCTCGCTCGGCTATACTGTAGACGGGTGAGGGGTGTTACATTTAGTGGTATCAGAGCACGGTTTAGGCGTTTCTGGACCTAGATAGATTGCACATCATGCATTGCATTGTAAGTGTTAAGATGACTCTAATGCAGATCTTTTGATTTGTTTTGTTATTTTGATCAGAATATGGACTCCACATCGCAGAGAGCGGTCGATGAGGAATTGGAAAGTCATGCTCCATCTATGACTGAACCAGGAGACAGGAGGGAACCTATTCCCCCAGTACCAAATGCATCAGCCACATTTTAGCAAATGGCTGAGTTCTTTAGACAGATGGCAGGAGTTATGCCACCACCACCACCTCCACATCAAAAATCTCATATGGAGAGACTCAGGAAGTTTGGAGCAGTGGACTTTCTAGGCAAAAGAGAAGATGATTCTCACACAAATTAAAACCGGTTGGACAGAATCGAAGAGTATTGAAACAACTTCATTGTACTCGAGCAGAATTTGGAAGGCTGTGTATCACTACTGCAGGATGATGCATACCAGTGGTGGGATACAGTAACTAGTGAGGTGCCACCAGAACAGATAACTTGGGATTTTTTCTCACTGAGTTCAGAAAGAAGTATGTGGGCAGTGTATACTTGGAAGAGTAGAGAAGGGAGTTTATTACAGACGCCGAGACAAATGTGATGGCTGAATATGAAAGAGAATTTGTCGACCGAGCCGCTATGGGCGGAAATAGTCCCTAATGAGGCGAGAGATGCAAGAGATTTGAGGAAGGACTCAATGATAACATTAAAGTAATGATTACAGCCTTGGGGATTACTGAGTTTGCCAAGTTAGTGGAAGCTGCCGAAGGTTGAAAAAGTTAGAATGAATGAGCGAGTAAGGTATGGACATGAGAAAAGAGGTCGTGGTCGACCGTGCATCTTCTGCCCCTAGTAAGAAATTCAGAGGTTCGCCTACTCAGAGTTTTAGTAGAGCACCAAGTCAGGGTCAGTCACAGAGGCCCAAATCTCAGTTTGTACCAAGGAGAGGCCAGTCCACCCCTTCAGTGGCTAGCTCTCCAGGGACAAGGTACAGGAGACCAGCCCCAACGGTATCTATTGCTTGCCCACATTGCCAAAAATGGCATAAGGGTGAGTGTTGGAGGATGACAGGTGCTTGTTTACAGTGTGGATCTACATACCACCTAGTCTGAGATTGTCCACGCAAAACTGCTACATCCACTCTGGTATCAACTGATAGGCCTGCCCCTCCAGATCCAAGGGGTAGAAGGCCGGGTAAGGCTGAGGCAGCCGGTACTTCACGTAAAACCCGTGTCGAGTGTGGAGAGAGCGAAGCGTAAAACCAGCCAATGCCTATGCTATAAGGGCACAGGAGGAACAGGATGCTCCAGATGTTATCAAGGGTACGTTCCTCCTTTATAATACTTCTGTGCATGCATTAGTAGATCCTGGATCTACTCATTCATATATTTGTATCAAGTTGCCCGTAGAAAAGGGAATACCAGTAGAGGAAAGTGACCAAGACATCCTGGTCACAAATCCATTAGGCCACAGTGTGGAAGTAAATAAGGTGTATAAGGGCTGTCCATTGAAGATTCAAGGGAAAGAGTTCTTAGCAGACTTAATTGAACTGCCTTTCCATGAGTTTGATGTGATTTTGGGAATGGACTAGTTATCCCATCATCAGGCAATAGTAGATTGTAAATTGAAGAGAATCTCTCTGAAAACTGCTGAGAACGAAGAAATAATAGTTGTGGGTGAAAGGACAGATTTCTTGTCCAATGTCATTCAGCTACAGTTGCAAGGAGATGGTTGAGAAAAGGGTGTGAAGCCTATCTGGCACACGTGGTTGACACTAGGCAGGGTAAACTTAACTTATCTGACATACCCACAGTAAGGGATTTCTCTGAGGTGTTTCAAGAGGAATTGCCTAGTTTGCCACCAGAAAGGGAAGTTGAATTTGCTATTGAGATTATGCCGGGTACAGCTCCAATTTCAATTGCTCCATATAGGATGGCACCTGCTGAATTGAAAGAGTTAAAAATCCAGCTACAATACATATGCCCCAGTGTGTCACCGTGGGGAGCTCCGGTACTGTTTGTAAAGAAGAAAGATGGGACACTGAGGTTATGTGTTGACTACCGGCAGTTAAACAGAGTAACAGTGAAGAACAAGTATCCGTTGCCTAGAATTGGTGATCTGTTTGATCAGTTGAAGGGAGCCGGTGTGTTTTCTAAGATTGATCTCAGATCAGGGTATCATCAACTAAGGGTTAAGGATGCAGATGTGCCTAAGATTGCATTTAGAACCCGGTATGGGAATTATGAATTCCTGGTGATGCCATTTGGGTTAACAAACGCTCCAGCAGCATTCATGGACCTTATGAACCGTATCTTCCATCCATACTTAGATCGGTTCGTAGTGGTCTTCATTGATGACATCCTGGTGTATTCCAAGGATAAAGCAGAACATGATGAGCATTTGAGAATTGTTCTGCAAACTCTAAAAGAGAAGAAATTGTATGCTAAATTGTCCAAGTGTGAGTTCTGGTTGAATGAGATTGCCTTCCTTGGACATGTAGTATCAGTTGAAGGGATTAGAGTGGATCCCAAGAAGATTGAAGCAGTGATGGAATGGAAGCCTCCCAGAAATACAACTGAGATCAGAAGTTTCTTGGGGTTAGCTGGATATTGTAGAAGATTTGTAAAGGGATTTTCCCTGATAGCTGCTCCAATGACCAAATTACTGCACAAGAATATGAAATTTGACTGGAATGACAAGTGTCAAGCCAGTTTTGAGAGGCTGAAGGCTATGTTGACAGAGGCACCAGTGTTAACACAGCCAATGTCTGGAAAAGACTTTGTAGTCTACAGTGATGCCTCACATAATGGGTTAGGGTACGTACTGATGTAAGAAGGGAAAGTGGTCGCATATGCTTCCAGGCAATTAAGGCCACATAAAAAGAATTACCCTACTCATGATTTAGAATTAGCAGCAATTATCTTCGCATTGAAGATATGGAGGCATTACCTGTATGGAGAAAAATGCTACATATACACAGACCATAAGAGTCTGAAGTATCTGCCAACCCAGAAGGAACTTAATTTGAGACAGAGGCGATGGATTGAATTCCTGAAAGGTTATGATTGTGTGATTGACTACCACCCTGGGAAGGCAAATGTAGTCGCTGATGCTTTAAGCAGAAAATCTATTGTAGCATTAAGATCTCTGAATGCCCAACTATCCTTAACTCATGATGGAGTTATTTTGGCTGAGTTGCTAGTGAAGCCGAATATGTTACAACAGATACAGGATGGGCAGAAGACAGATGAGAAATTAATGGCTGTTATGGGCAAAATCACTGAGGGGAAGGAAACTGAATATGAAGTGAAAGAAAATGGGTGCCTGTACTATAAAGAAAGAGTGTGTGTTCCAGATGATAAAGAGTTGAAAACCAGTATTCTGAAAGAAGCACATAACAGTGTGTATGCTATGCACCCAGGAAGCACAAAAATGTACCATGACCTGAAACTCCGATACTGGTGGCCAGCTATGAAGAAGGACATAGTTGACTATGTAACTAGATGCTTGACATGTCAGCAAGTCAAAGCAGAACATCAAGTTCCATCAGGTTTGTTACAGCCCATAAACATACCTGAATGGAAGTGGGACCGAGTCACTATGGACTTTGTCAGTGGTCTACCTCTCACTCAGAAGAAGCATGATGCAGTATGGATGATTGTGGATAGGTTAACCAAATCAGCACATTTTCTCGCGATTAGAATCGACTACTCACTGGAAAAGCTAGCAGAATTGTACATCAGTGAGATAGTTAGACTACATGGAATTCCACTTTCCATTATATCTGATAGAGACCCGAGGTTTACATCTAGATTTTGGAAGAAATTACAAGAATCCTTGGGCACACAACTCCATTTTAGTATGGCTTTTCATCCTTAGACGGATGGACAGTCATAAAGAATAATCTAGGTAAATTTTGAAACTCACTGAGTTATTGCAAACAATAAACTGATAATAATGATAGTAATAACTAAATATGTGTGATAGGTCCTCGAGGATATGCTGAGAAGTTGTGTTATTGAGTTTGAGGGAAGTTGGGAGAGATACCTTCCACTGGCAGAACTTGCATATAATAATAGCTATCAAGCTAGCATACAAATGGCACCCTATGAAGCACTGTATGGGAGAAAATGCAGAACACCTGTATGTTGGACTGAATTGGGTGAAGATAAGCTAGTGGGGCTAGACCTGATAAAACAGACAGAGGAAAAAGTGAAACTGATAAAGGCCAATTTGAAAGTTGCCTCAGACCGACAGAAATCTTATGCTGACTTGAGGAGAAAAGACATTGAGTATGAAGTTGGCGAAAAGGTATTTCTCAAATTATCACCGTGGAAGAAAGTGTTGAGATTTAGGAAAGATGGAAAATTAAGCCCTAGGTTTATTGGCCCATATGAAGTTATTGAACGTGTGGGACCAGTAGCCTACCGATTAGCCTTACCACCTGAGCTGGACAAGATACATAATGTGTTCCATGTCTCGATGCTCAGAAGATACAGATCAGATCCTTCACATGTCATCTCAGTAGAAGAAATTATGGTACAACCTGACCTGACATATGAAGAAGAACCAATTAAAATCTTGGCACGAGAGGTAAAAGAGCTCAGAAATAAGACAATTCCACTAGTGAAAATCCTATGGAGACACCACAACACGGAAGAGGCAACATGGGAGAGCGAGGAGACAATGAGACAACAGTTCCCTCAGCTCTTCACATTAGGTAAATTTCGAGGATGAAATTTTTATTTAGAGGGGAAGAGTTGTAACATCCCCATTGCACGTGTTCTGTACGTTCAATTGCTCCAGTAGTCAAATAACAGTCCAGGCAAGTCAGTATGTCTGGAACTACACTTCGGTGATAGTGAATAGACATATAATGATGAAATAAATAAAAAGAAAATACAAGAAAAATCAAACAAAAATGAAAGAGAGAAAATGATGCTAAGTTAAACGAGCCGACACCACATGATGGTGACATGCAGGAAGGCCATTGCCGACCCCAGGACCGCGGGAAACCCTCTGAATATAATTTTGAGACATAAATAAAGATTTATTGAAATGTAATTGACACTAGAAATATCAAAGAAAAATTAATAAATTAGTACAAAGAAAAATGAAAAATCGAGAAACAGACAAAAATCGGTGTTACCGAAAAATCAGGAATATAAACTGAAGTGGGGTATTTTGGTCATTTGACACATAGTGTTGCCTTTTGACCTCAATCTCCATTAAAAATAAATGATATTACACTTAGAAAATGTCATGAAAAAATTAAATTGTGATACATTATAAGAATAGTGAAAGAAGTGGGGGATAAAATCCAATTTATGAAACTTTGAATAATTAACATTAAAATCCAAGTTAGTGCTCCATTAACTTGGATATTGGGACCCTTATCACAGCCTTGGGACAGCAGATAGCACTCACCATCATCTTCTTCATCAGCCCATTTTACTTTGCCGTAATGAATTCCACCATGGAAATCACCATGGCCACCCCACATGCAATCTCCATGGGTGCATGATCAAGCCATCCTTTCCACTTCTTTCCTTCATTAAAGCTTGCCTACTTACCTTGGGGAAGATATTGGCAACAAGAAAAACCAGATTTGGTGAAGTTTTGATAAGCATCAAAAGTTGTAAGTGTCCAAAATCCCTCCCTTGCTTTGGTAAAGCTTGTGTTTAGGTTGAGGTGAGTGTTTTGGTGAAGAGAAATAAAAGAAATAGTGAGAAATGGACTTGTCCATTTTTGGCAGCCATGAACCCTTGTTGAGCTTGACTTATTTTTACTTGTAATGAATGAAAATGGAGGTTGATTGATTCAAATGAAAGTTAGAGTAAGTTTGTGCATAAATATGTACATGTAGTGTTTAGATTTAAGGTGTGAAATGGAACCTTGAAGCCTTGAGCAAACTGCCATGTTTGGCAGCCCCTAATAGCATGAATTTGTGTGTGGATATATGGTTATTAATGATATATGTTAATGTCAATTTGTGGGCAGCAAGTGTAAATGATATTGAAGTATGAATATGTTGAAGTATATGTGTAATATTAACATTGAAGTACGTTGAATTTGGGTGGATGTAAATATTGAAGTTTAATGGTGTATTGTGTGCCATGTGGACTTGAGTATTCTGCCCAGAATTTTTGCTGGAATTGTGCACAATATATGTATAGAAGTGTTGTTGATTGAATATTGTAGTAATGAGGAGGAGGAGGAACATTAAATTGGAAGTGTATGAGCTTTGTGCAGGTTGTGTATTGAAGGCAGCACTTAAATGAGGCCATAAGTGCCAAACTATGAAACCAATTGGTATGAGGCCAATATGGGGTGAAACTAGACACCAAATAGGCCAACTTTCATGTAGAAAGGTTGCCAAAATTCTGCCTAGAAACTGACCTTAAAAAGTGACCAAATCCGGATTAGTGCATTTGAGGCCTGAAAACTGACCATTTGGGCAGCAGTTAGTATTTAGGCCATAACTCACTCAAAACAGGTCCAATTGACCTGAAATTTTGACCATGAATAGTTAAGACCTATATCTACAAGTCTTATGAAGACACAAAATCCCAGAAATTACCAGAACCAAGTCAAATGGCTTGCACAAGTTTGGGCACAAAAACTGCCGAACCAAAAGTGACCTAAAAATTGACCAAATTGTGCACCAAAAGTGCAATCTGTCCAGCTTTAGCAAATTGACCATATCTTGGTCTACACAACTCGGAATGACCTGAAATTTTACCCCGCGTGCAATAAGACATAGAGCTACAATTTTTCTTCTTTGACCCGAAGCTAAAAACCAAGGTAAATAGGACTTTAACCTAGACCAATCTAGCACACAAAAATAGAGAATGTGACATTTTGCATACAATGATGCTTGAAGCATTTTGGCAATGAATGCCAACTTGTAAAAATGGTAAATTGCACTATATTTGCAGCATATTGAGATTTAAATTGTGACATATTGATGCTAGAAACAACTTATCCATATTACCTAAAAAGGTCAACACATGCATTGACTTGTGAATTATATAATAGTTAGTAAACTCCAAAGATTGAAGAAGTAAACAATTAATTTATAATGTGCCCTAGTTTCCCTAGTTGACTAGTATGGATAGGTTGGCATGCCAATAGGATTACGACAATTACGTAAATGGCTTTATGCCATACTATGTTTTCTGACCTATTATGCCATATCAGTGACTTTAATAGCCTACGGCTATACATATTGTGTATTTATTTTTGGCTTATCGCCATATTGACTATATGGCTTTTTAGCCACGCTATTTGCACACCGGGAGACACTTTGTGACCGATGGTATGACGGCCCGAGGTACTAGGTACCCAGTGCCAGTATATCCGTTTATCCAGTCTGGTCAGTATATAGGCTACACGGGCAGTAATTCAAGTACTATTAAATTCAAATACCTAAATCCAATCTACTGACATACAGCACCACCAAAAATTTGTAAACATTTTATTTACCTTATTTTAGTGTATATTTCTTTACATTTGGCACCACTAAGCAAAATTGCTTAGCGCGTTGCTTTTGTAACGCGTAGGTATTGGAGACACAGCTAGGGAGCCCAGCAAACCTACTACCGGGTGAGACATCAGTGCCGCAGGAGTCGAGTCATCACCTTTGCATTGCATACATGGTAGGACTTAGGATATCTTGTATTTTGTACTTTTGTTGTATATTTGAAATTTGGCCTTGTATTTTGTAATATTATGAAAGCTTTAAAGTTTGTAATATTTTGTACATAGTAAATAATATGGAGATTTTCTGTATATATTTAAATTATTATGGACTGTATTATGGAACCATTTAATGACTGTAAAAGTCTATTGACTTTACTGAGAAATAGGGACTGTGAAATATTTGAGATTTTGATATCATAATTTTAAATTGTTTTCAACAGGTTTGGAAGGACAGTTAGTCCTAAATATAAACGGCACCTTGCCAAATTTTTATTACCAGTCTTGAAACACTGATTTTAACAAAGTATGACAATAATATCAACATGATATGAATATTTCATAAATGATTTCTTAAAATCAAATTGAGTTCAAGAAATGAGATAATCACAGACTAGGTGTTCCGGCACGCAGTGTAGCATGCCTCGCTCGGCTATACTGTAGACGGGTGAGGGGTGTAACATATTTAACCTTCTGATAATCACTACTAATTTTCATTCAGGGCTTTTCTAAGTGATTTAAATATGATTGTAATCCTCTTAATTGTTCGGACCGATACCGGTCACCGAAACAGTGATTTGCACAGGACTATGCCTGTAGGGGTGTTATATATATTATAGGTATACCCTTTGTAATTTATTTTGATGTAATTTATAGCTATATGTATGTTATACAAACATTGAGCAGTTGCATAAAAAGCTCTGTAATAAACATTTTTAGATTTTAATTAGTATAATATTATTTTGGGACTATAATTAAATGTAAATTATTGTAATATTATTTTCTTGAGTTGATCGTTTGGAAAATTTATAATATTAATATTATTACTTCAATGGTTGTAAATTTTTAAATTTCCTTTTGAGACTTGCAAATAATGAATTATTTTCTGCATGTTGAGATTTATTAAGAATGGAACAAATAAGTTGAGTTGATTGAGTTTAAAGTGGACATGATATATTTTTGTAAACTGTTTTTCGATAGGTATTGAAGAACTGTTTCATATAATTTCAGCCGTCACCACGTGGATTTTCCGCAAAATTTTAAAAATGCCTAATTATTCCTAAATGAATTTCATGACACATAACAGAATTGAAAACACTTAGTTTAAATTTTTGTCACCACGCCAGACTTAAAAATGAAATTGTTCTGCCAAAAATCCCTTATAGTATATTTGATAAATCATTGATAGGCGAAGTATGGTAATTTATTAGGTATACTACGGGATCATATTACATCTTACGGAGGGGTAGGGTGTGACATGTTTTAGTGGTATCAGAGCAAGGTTTTAGAATGAGTTTTGAATTGTGAATTTAAATTAAATTTTGATTAGTAAAATTGCTCAAATGTTTGACACATATGGAAGAGGGGGATAAGATAGCAAAACAGTCTGTTGCAACTGAAGTACAAGATGAAGCCCCAACTCCTCAAAGTGTTGGAAGTTCGGTGGCACTAGTTCCACCTATACAAATTACCGCACAAATGGCCTAGTAGATGGCTACGTTTTTTCAACAAATGGCTGATAATCTGTTAGCCCAAGCCCAAACCCAAACCCAACCCACCCAAAGACAACGTGAAAAAGGGAAAAGTGGGAAACCTGATGGTCAAAAATCGAGTAGTAACTTGGGGAAGAGGAAAGATTTTGAGGGACCCCGAGCTTATAAGTATGACAAAGGCGGATCTTCAGGGCAAAAGCTATCGAGAATCAATCGGCAAATAACTAGAAGTTCCTACCCTACTTGTATCTGTGATGCTTTTGGTAAGCTACATGGGGGTATTTGCTATAAGGCTACTGGAGCCTGTTACAATTGTGGTGAACTTGGAAGTTTTGCTAGAGATTGTACTAGAGCATATCGATCTATGTCACATATTACACCAAGGGGATTAGTCCAAGGTTCCGCTCTCAGAAGTTCACAGACAGTCAATAAGGGCAGAGATAGAGATAGAGTCGGTATTACTAGCAATCATAACATAGTGAATCAACTTGAACATAGTAGTGCACCAGCCAGGATGTACACCATGCCCCAAGGGGAAGAAGCAGAGACTTCAGACGTAGTTACTGGTATGTTCTTAAATTTTTGAAAGGAATGATTATGTATTAATTGATTCCGGCTCTACTCATTTGCATGCTAGTACTAAAATTTTATGTTCTACTATTATTCCCTTGCATGGAAAAAAATTTTGATTTATTAGTGATGAGTCCTTTAGGATAAGAGCTACAACCATAAGTGTGATTGGAATTAGTTTTGGAAAAGTTTGCTAGTGAGGGACATCTCCTAGAATACGATAAATTATAAAGTAAATTAGTGAGCCTAATTAATGCAAGGCAAGAGGACCTTAAAGTAATTTATAGTAATATAGCTTAGCTAGATGAGGGCAGAGGTATTACTGCTGATAGATATCAATGGATTTGAGAAGAATAAAATATAAGAAAGTTTGATCTATTGGGATGTATTATAGTAACTATGTAATATTCTCAGATTATAGTACTGACTTGAGATTTATTATGTAGAGCTACGTACTATCCAATAGTACACAAAAATAAGAATAGTTACAAATGGCTTTCGCTCTGGTACAGATATGCCAGAATAGAGTTCTATTACTAAAACTGAGTTTGAAAATCCTAATTCGGGAGTTAAAACTCTATAATTAGAATATCAAAAGATCATGGTTGCAAGGTAGCGAAAGTCAACGACTTAATTACCCTAGCACGAGTTACAGTACATCAGGAATTGCTATGAAACTAGAGATTTCAGTAAAATTTAAAGATAATACCTATAGGGCTAATTCATCCAGTCTCTGATATGGGGTTTATAGTTGTTTTGGTATTGCACACCAGGTGTGATTTTGTTCCCCTGAAAGAGACAGAATTCTATGGATGATAATCATAATTTATAAATTGATTGCGAAACGATGTTCTAACTGGGACAGTAATGTGATAGGAAATAGCTGGTCAGGTATTTCTCAGGAAGAGCACAATTTTATTGTGTAGATCATAAGGATTAGATTATGATTAGTGTAAAACTTTTGAATAGCATGGGAAAAAGGAGAGTTCTGTAGACTCCCTTCTTAAGGTTAAAAGATTATTTATGGTTCAATAAAAGAGAAGATAATGATTGCAAAACAGTGAAAAATAAACTATAGGATATTTATAGATAAAAGAAAATATAGAAGTGAAATTTTGAATAGTTAGTTTAAACATGATAGAGAAATATCACGAATATTAGAAGTATTGACCAAAATGGTCAGAGGACCAATTTAGAGTAACATTAAAGTGTAAAGGATTTATTAGAAATAATAAAGAGTATTAGCTCTTGACCCCACAGTCGAGTCAAGAAAGAGAATAAAACTAAAGAATAATATAACCAAGTTGAATTGTAAAGGGAGACAAGGGACTGAATTTGTAAGTAGTAATTTAAATAAAAGTGAACAAGATGGTGAAAAAGGGCACATCGGCCTAGGTTATAAATAAAAATGGAAGGTAACGGTTATAGACCTATGACCAATAATGAGATAAGCATTTCTCATATGATCGATGGGATTACTTTATAAGAAAACATGAATCAAAATATTAAATAAAACAATAGTAAGAGAATATTAGAATTATATAAACAAATTAAAAGTTTCATTAGATTGTTAGAAGTCTTACATAGACTTAAAAAAAAGAGATATTAGAATAAAGATAATGAGATTATGGAGAAAGTGGAAAAACTAAGTCCTCACTTCATAGAACCATATGGGGTTTTAGGAAGAGTGGGTCCATTAGCATACAAATTTGCTAACCTCTAGAATTGAAATAAATTCAAACTTAACTTATGATGGGGAGCTCATAAAGATCTTAGCACATGAGGTAAAGCAGTTGAGAAATAAATGTATACTTTTGGTTAAAGTGCTATGGAACCATTATCCAAGCTAGGAAGCCGCATAGAAATATGAGAAGAACATAAGAAGACAACGCCCACAATTATTTAGAGACTGACATTAGACAATTTTGAGGATGAAATTTCTTTTAAGGAGGAGAGAATTGTAACACCCCCATACTGAGTAGCCTATGCATTCTACTGTTTCGGTGACTAGTATTTGTCCGGACAGTCAGGATGTCTAGAACAATATCTATATCACCTAGAAAAGCCATAAATAAAAAATTAATAGAAATTGTATGAAGGTAAAATGGAAATAAGAAAAAAAATGTAATCAGTTAAATGAGCTGAGGTCCCCGCGATGGGTGACCGAAACGGAAAGTGACTGTGAGCTCAGTTACTATTCTAATTTCGTGTGGGAACCTGTGACACCTCAGGCCTAGGGATAATTGTGAAGCTAATGATAATGTGGAAACCACATAAAAGAATAGAGAACCAGTTAAAAAAATTGAATCAGAGTTTAGGAAGTAACTCAGTGTTACTAGAAAAATTGATCAGACCGATAAGGGGCAATTTGGTCAATTCACCCTCAGAGGTGACTCTTGGCCTAAATATCCATTAAAATGTAGGAAATTAAAATTATGAAAAATAGATTTAAATTGAAGGGGTGAATGGGAGAAAAGAAAATAAAAGAAAAGAAATTCAAAAATTAAAAGCTTTATGACATCATGCATGACACAATAAAATTATAATTTAATTAATTAATTTTTGGGGATAATTATCATATTATATAAGACAAAATATGTAATAAAAATCAAAATAAAAATCCCATTCTCTTCTTTCTCATAAAATTATGCATGTATAGGGGAAACATAGAATTCCGTCAGCCATGGTTAGGGTAGGGTTTAATGGTGTTTATTTGAATTGAACATGAATTTGAGACTATATGGAGTAGTAGACATGATTAAGTTGTTAAAATTGTATAAGTTGCATGAATTTTGAAATTGGGAGAGTTAGGGTTGTAACACCCCTATTTGCATAGCCTAGTAAATTTTACTGTTCCGGTGACCAGTGTCGGTCCGGATAATTAAGGAGATTAGAACCACACTTAAGATAACTAGATAAGCCCTAAACACAAATAATTAGTAATTTTCAAATGGTTAAGTATAAATAAGAAAAATAAAATATAAGAAGTTAAATGAGCCGAGAGTCATAGCGATGGGTGACATTCTCGGGAAGGATTGTGAAGTTGATTTAAACTCAAATTTTGAACCGTAAAATGTGACACTGCGGTCCTTAGGACTAGTACGAACACGGTGGAAAAGAGAAAATCATGAAAAAGAATTGTTAAGTCAGTCAAATAATTAGGTCAGGGATCCGGAAGAAATATTGAATTATTTTCAAATCGGGTCTAACCGACGAGGGGTAATTTGGTCAATTGACCCCGAGAGCTGACTCCTGACATAACTATCAAATAAAATTAGAGAAAAGAAAATTTCAAAATCGGGAATTAAATTAAAGAACTAATAGAAAAATAAATAAAAAAAAAAGAAAAAGGAAAAGTAAAGAGTGATGACATCATGCTTGACCTCATGCATGATGCAATAATTATTATAATTAAAATTTATTTAATTTAAATTTGTGGTCTTCCTAAACACATAAAAAAAGAAAAGAAAAGAAAAAAAAAATCAAAAGTCTTCATCTTCCTCAAGTTGCCGTTCACCATTCTCTCTCCCTCTCCTTCTCCCTCACCAAAACACCATGGAAGCTTGCACTCAAGCTTTTGAACCCACCAATTAAACCCTAAATTTCCTAAATTTCTCCATTAGAACTTGATAACCTAACTTGAGAAGAAGCTTGAACAAGAAAGAAAGAAGAAAAGAAGAAGGGAATTGAAGATTTAAAATCAAAGTTTGAGGTTAGTGAGCAAACTTCCATTTCTTAGTTTAATTTCTATGTTTTTAGTTCAAGTAGCTTAGATTTTAACTTAAAATTAAAAGAAAATAATTGTTGGAGGACTAGAGGAAAAATTCGGCCAGCTAGGGTTTGTGATGATAATATGTGAATTTGATTGAATAAATAGTGTAGGCAAGCTTGTATGAGTATAGAAGTAATGCTAGTATTCTTGAAATTAGTTAAATGCAACAAATAGGTGAATTAGGGTTTGGCACCTAGGGTTTTAGGAGGAAAAATGTGAGAAATTGTTAAATGATATGTTTGACCTAGTTTAAGCTGAGAAATGGTCATTTGTGACCAATTGGAGTATGTTAGAAGTGTTGGAACCAAATGCAAATTCGGATTGCTTAGGGTCATGCCCCAGGCAGCAGAACCAAGGTCCCTTTTAGGGACCAAAACTAAAAATTTACAAGTCCAATTGGTGTGAGGCCAATTGGGAATGAAACTAGACACAAAATGACACATTTTTCATTTAGGAATCATGCCCAAAAAGTGACCAAAACCTAGTGAACAAATTGACCAAATCCGGACTTAGGCAATCTGACCTGTACAAAAATGACCAAATGAATTTGTTCATTTGGCCATAACTTGGGCTAGGCAGGTCTAAATGACCTGAAATTTTACCAGTGGAAAGCTGAGATATAGACATATAACCTTCATGAAGAACAAAAACCCAAATTATGCCCTTAACTAAGACATTTGGCCACCCAAATTTGGTGACCTAAAACTGCCAGAATCAGTTTGGTGCCCAGAAATCTAGGTTAAGTTTAATCCAGCAGCCATGATTCAAATGGCTATAACTTGAGCTACAAAAAAATGGAGTGATTCAAAAAGGAGAATAAAGTTAAGATAATAAGGAACAATTTCTATGAAGAAAACTTAACCAAATTCTAACAGAAAAATGAACAATGAAATAGTGCAACATAAGACACCAAAACTGAAAATTTGCAATTTTGCTTAAAAGACCTAAGTTTTGAGAAAACAACCAAAACCAACAAAATTGGTGATCAAAATGTGGTATGTGAGGATAGTTAGAGTTCCCATATCTATTAAGCCTTAGAAAGTCAACAAATTGACTTGAATAGTATCATGAATAGTAACCCCAAAACACAAATTTTAAAGAACGTCAAGTTTAACTTATTAAAGCTAGGTATGAGTGAATTTGAATTTATTTTTGGATTAATGATGAGTTATGATACTAAAACACTGTGAAACTGTGTGTTTCAGTGGAAAAAAACACCGGGAAAGAACCCGAGGGATCGAGTCAAGGCCAAGAAGCGACTCGCTTAAGGTTTGTGCACAACATCAATACGCTTTAAAATTCATTTACAAAGTGCATGAATTGTGTATTATGCTTTTTCCTTGAATTGTTGAAAGTTTATTTGTGTATGTTTGAAATGAAAATAAGTGTTTAGTAAATTGTTAAGATAAGTTTTGAAACCACAGTGTCATGACCATATATTTGAACACCTCACTAGCATGACTAGTGGGGAAAATCAATTTCGAATTTTGATTCCTTCTCTGGCTAAAGTGTTGAGGTGTGTGCCAGTAGAAGAAGAAAAAGAATGGGTTTCCATATATTTGAGCTAGCTAGCCTTGTGATGTGACTTCTCCTTAGCCTCTAGCTATTGAGATTATATTTGTTTCGAATGGCATGATATAACTGTGTGTTTTTATGAAATGTGTTTTGAGACTTTTGAAATTAAATTATTTGGATTAAAATTTTATAAGTCATGTTTTGAATGTATTGCTCATGTTCAATTTAAATTTTGAATAAATGTGATTTAAATTCCACTTAAAGTTTATTTTAGTATGTTGTGTACCACTGAGTCCTAGTACTCAGCGATAGCTATTATTGTTGTCGCAGATATAGAGACTAGAGGAGCAACAGAGTGAGCTACTGAAGATTGTAGAGCGACCTACCTTGAAGTTATATCGGGTATATTTTATGCCCTGATTGTAAAAATTATTTTGATGTATGTAAATGTATCTAACTGTATGGACATGTAAAATTGGTTATGAGCAGTTGTATAAAGTTGTTTGGAGTTGTATAAAACTTGTAATAAATTTTAGTTTGTATTTTTCCTAATGTAAATTTTTAGTATGATGTATATAAATTATTTTATATTTAATTACATGTGAATGGAAGTATTTTATTTTAATTTGAATGAAAGTAATTAGTAATATTTTGAATGATATTTGAATTGGAAATTGTGGATTTGAATTTTTGGAAATTTATAAATGATGTTGAAATTGATTGGGATGGTTGTGAAATTGAAGAAGTTGTTGAGACAAATTATTGGAAGTGCTTTTTACAGGAATTTGAAGAACTGTTTTCTCAAAATACAAACGGCACTCTGCTGAAATTTCTATAAAATTTGCGGAAAAATAAAATGGGACAAAAATTTTACTAGTTTTAAAACTTTGAATAAATAATTTTAATACCTATTAGAAAATGCTCACCACTTATAAAAGTAAGAAAATTGTTTTAAAATCCCTTGTAGGGTACTTAATGAGCTATCGGTAGGTGAAGTTCGGTAGTTCATTAGGTATTCTACGGGATCATGTTATACCTTACAGAAGGGTAAGGTATGACAAGGGTTTTGATGAAATGTTGATGATATTGGTGTTGTTATGTTTAATTGTGGTCATTTGGTGTATATTGAGTTGAGAATTGATGAATGGAATTGAGAAAACTTATGGTAATTGAGTTGTTGATTTCTGGACCTTTGAATCCAGTTTGCTTTTAAGGTTATAAGTAGAGCTAGGCAACTCCAATTGGTGTGATCCCAATTAAAGATGAAATTTAGGATCTAAAGCTACATTTTTTATGAAGAAACTTTGTCCAAAAAGTGACCACAAGTTGGTCTAAAATTTGATTGAATCCGGATTAGGTACTCTGATTCTGGGCAGAATTAATTAAATGAACAGTATATGTTCAAATGGTCATAACTTTGTGTAGAGAGATCCAAATGATCTGATGTTTGAACCATTGGAAAGGTTAGAAATAGAGCACATTTTTCATTAAGAACTTAGAACCCATTTTGGCGTCTAACCAAATCAAATTGCTAACTAAATCTAGGTCACCAAATCTGCTAGAACCAAAATTTGCCCAGAAAATCTGGAAATGACCAATTCAGCCAGTTATGGTAAAAATGCCATAACTTGAGCTACAAAACTTCAAATGAAGTGATTCAAAAAGGAAATTAAACTAGACATATTAAGGAACAACTTTGATGAAGAAAGTTTAGCCAAATTTCCAATGTAGAAAGGTCCAATGGAACAGTAAACCCAAGTGACCAAATCTGCATTTTTGGAATTTCTTCCAATGAGCTTTGAATTTCAATTGGCAACCAATGCCAACAAAATTGTGACACAAAATGTGGTATGACCATGAGTTTAAAATTGGTATACCTATTATTCAACATTTTACCTAACTAGTGAAATGAATAGTAACACCATAACATTAAACACAAAGAACTCAACTTAGGAGACCTTATAAGTAAATTTAAGATAAAGAATTCAATTGTTGGAATTATTATTAGGAATGATTTGGATAGGTATTGAAACACTTTAATTTTATATTTCAGTGAGAAAAGAGCCTTCCAAGAAAGGATGTAGAGGAGATTGAATTAAAGCAAGCAAGAGAGGTTTGTGCAGAACTAGTTCTCAATTAATAATTGTTTTACATATTCCAAATGATTAAATGATTTTATTTTCTTCATATATTATGTTTATCAAATATTGATTTTATCTCAACAATTATCGAATATTGTTATGGTGTGAATGAAATTGGTTTTGGGAAATTGTGATTGAAATGGGTTTTGAATGGAAAATGGAAAATATTGCTTATTGAGATTGGCATGGAAATGATTTGTATTGTGACTGTACACTCACAAAAAGGGCAATGAATTTTCTGATGTTATTTTATATCTCACTTTAATGCTCGACATGGTTATTACCCATCTCTCATTTGTTGAGGAGACACTTGTGTTAGTTTTGTTTTGAATACCATGGTATGTGCACATTGATGATTTGATCTTCCTCATATAAGAGGTTAGATAGCCCTTTTGGAATTTAATTTGTTATGGTGTGATGGATAGAATGTGCACGATTCGATCTCCCCTACCATAGGAAGTGAGAATAACTTTGAAGATGGCCCTTATGGATTAGTCTTGCATTAAGTTAGTGAGGATAAGAATGGATTTGATAGTGAGCAATTGTACTTTCAAAATGATATCTTCGGTTTATATTTTTTATACATTCCCTTTTTTGTGAAATTTAATATCTATTTCCATGATTTGATGTGAATATTTTTAAATGTACAATTTTGATTTGGTAAATTTTAATTATTGATCAATGTCATTCAAATAAATGATTTGCATTATTGAAGCCATTGACTTTGATTTTATGAATTATGAAGAAATTGAATATTCTAGTCTCTTTGTTATGATTTTGTCAAAGTATAGTGTATTACATTTTAAATTATTAGTTGTGCACCACTGAGTATCCATACTCAGCGATAGCTTTTTATGCTGTCTTAGATAGGAAAAAGAAGAGGACCACAACATAAGCTACTTGGAGCAGCAATATAGAATTGTAGTTGATTTAATTGCGGGTATATTATAGGTATACCCTTTGTAATTTATTTGATGTAATTTATAGCTATATTTATGTTGTACAAATGTTGAGCGATTGTATAAAAAGCTCTGTAAAAATATTTTTAGATTTTAATTAGTATAATATTATTTTGAGACTGTAATTAAATGTAAATTATTGTAATATTATTTTCTTGAGTTAATCGTTTGGAAAATTTATAATATTAATATTATTGCTTTAATGGTTGTAAATTTCCTTTTGAGACTTGCAAATAATGAATTATTTTCTGCATGTTGAGATTTATTGAGAATGGAACAAATAAGTTGAGTTGATTGAGTTTAAAGTGGACATATATATTTTTGTAAATGCTTTTCGACAAGTATTAAAGAACTGTTTCATATAATTTCAGCCGTCACCACACGGATTTTTCATAAAATTTTAAAAATGCCTAATTATTCCTAAATGAATTTCATGACACATAATGGAATTGAAAACACTTAGTTTAAATTTTTGTCACCACGCCAAACTTAAAAATGAAATTGTTCTGCCAAAAATCTCTTGCAGTATATTTAATAGATTATCGGTAGACGAAGTACGGTAATTTATTAGGTATGCTACGGGATCATGTTACATCTTACAGAGGAGTAGGGTGTGACAACCCGTCTACAGTGTAGTCGAGCAAGGCATGCTACATTTGGTGCTGGAGCAACCTATATTGTCTTGTCGTGTACGATATTAATTTAACTATATTATCTTATACGTAGAAAATTTTTTTTATCACATCTTTTTTTTATGGAGACTCAGATAGAGTCTCCTCTATTTTATTAGTTTTTGGCGGGTGTATACTATTTACCTGTTAAAAAAATTTCATATCTATCTCATGTTTCTATATGTCATATCATAACATTTCTACTCATACAGTTTCAAAAAAAATATAAGTTTCATTCATTCATTCATATAAAATTCATATATAATAATTTATAATTTATTTACAACTCAAAATGACTTACATCGTTTACTTATATACAATAACCAAAATGCAAAATATAAATATACATGAGCCCAACCAAAATGGACTGCTGAGGTGACAACCTACACTGTAGCAGATCTGGCCAAATCCTGTCTAGGTACTACTGCTACTGCTGCTGATGCTGTTGCAGCTCTCTAGTACCTATGTGATGGGAAAACCAACGAGCTAAGCATAACGCTTAGTAGTACATAAAATAAAGAAAAAATAACTAAATAATTAAAATAATTATTCTAGGTGTAATTTCATAAATTTCTAAGTCATTTACATATTTATTGAAATCTTAGGAGCAAGTAAGTTATTAAGATCTTATTTGTTCATTTATGTCATTTTCAATCTTATTGCTCATATCTACGGTCTCTTCATGTAATTATTTAAATTTAAGACTTATTACTCATATCTGTGCCTAAGTAACCTACAACAAACTATAAAGACTTGATAATATACTAGTTAAACATTCGTATGTCTAACATGTATACATCTGTCGACACAAGGACTGCGGGTAGGCATAAAGCCAGAAATAAAATTAGGCACAATAGCTAACGGGCAAGCAAGTCAGTAGAATAACCATCTTAGACATATATTGTCTGTTAATGATTATTCCTGTGAGCAGTACTACAATCTGTAATTCCTAATTGGTATACCAATCGATCTATGCTATATATATAAGTCTAGGTATACTTTGGGAAAATTAATATTACTAAGTGTTTATAGTTTCATATTATATGCTAGTTGTATTTAATAACATTTTCTTGTTACTTATAATGGGAAACATAATTTTCACATGCATATTCATGTCACTTTAATGTTTAACAATTCATTTTGATTAACTTCATATCATATAATAAGTCATTTTATGAACCTTTCTCAAGGTCTAGATTTGATGTCTTAAGTTCACCTAACAAATTGGTCAAGATGTGGCCACTGTTTTGCAACACTTCCTTCATGGAAGTTGTTCCTCTATGTCTTGTCTTTGTTTTCCTTTTTGATTCATGTCATTTGAAGTTTTAGAACTCAAGTTATAGTCAAATCACCATAACTGATTCCTTAACTCACTTTAGTTTCAGAACTAGGTAGATTCTAGAGTCAATATTTCCCTAATTATTTGGACATGTCACAGCCACTTTTAAGCCTAATGTGCTTCATAGAATTTGTTACCCTATGTCTCATGATCACTTAGAATTTTGAATTACAAATTTTCAAATTTTTTAGAATTAGTTATAGCCAATTAATTAGCCTGGACTCAGGTACCCCATGTCTATAGAATTCTAGGTTCAGGTTAGTAAATTTGACTCCCATTTTAGGGTTCTTACACTCTAAATTTGAGGCAAGTTTCTAAATCAAAGTTGGAGCCCTATCTCTTAGGTTTACAGAACGGTTTTGCTCATCCCATTTGGGATTTCCTAGTGAAAATTATAATATAAACACTATTCTAGGGTCAAGTGGTGGTTGAGGCAAATTCTAGGATTTGGTATACTAAATTTTTCTAACAATTTGACTTAGTTCCCTTGGGTTCTATGTAACACCCCTATTTGTATAGCCTAGCATATTTCACTGTTCCGGTGATCGGTGTCGGTCCGGACAATTAAAGGGATTAGGGCCACACTTAAGACAACTTGAGAAGCCATAAACACAAATAATTAGTAATGTTCAATTAGTTAAGTATAAATAAGAAAAGACAGAACATAAGAAGTTAAACGAACCGAGAGTCACAGCGATGGGTGACCTCCTCGGGAACGACTGCGAAGTCGTTTTAAACTCAAATTTCGAATCGTAAAAAGTGACGCCGCAGTCCTTAGGACCCTTATGGACACAGTGGAAAAGAGAAAATCACGAAAAAGAACTGTTAAGCCAGTCAAATAATTAGGTCAGGGAGCCGGAAGAAATATTGGATTATTTACAAACCGGGATGAACCGGCGAGGGGCGATTTGGTCAATTGACCCCGAGAGTTGACTCCTGACCTAACTGTCAAATAAAATTTGAAAAAAGAAAGTTTCGGAATCGAGAATTGAACTAAAGAACTAATAGAAAAATAAAAGAAAAAGAAAAAGAAATAAAACATGACTTATAACATCATCTAAATGACATCATACATGATGTCAAAAATATAATTTATTTTATTAAAGTTGACTAAGTCAAAATTTAAGATAATTAGAGTTAAAAACAAATAAAAAAGGAATTGCAAGGTTGTCTTCCTTACTTGGCCGAAATCCGCTCTCTCTTTCCTCTCACTTATTTCATCTTCCACCATGGATAAGTCTCACCAAGCTTTTGAAAACCCTAAATTAAACATGCTTTCCCTAAAATTCTCCATATAAATTTCATTCTTGCATCTTGAAGAGTATAGAGAAAGCATAAGAAAGCAAGAAGAAGAAGAAAGAAGAAGAACAAAAAGTGAAGATCAAAGGTTTCACCTAAGGTTGGTATTCTAACCTTCAAATTCTATTTTAAGTGCATGCTTGTGACTTAAATGAGCTTAGAATCCATTAAATGAAATGAAAATATGGGGGAAGAACCTATACTAAAATTTCGGCCAGCCATGGATGTAGGGAAGTTTGATGTATTTTGAATAAATTAAAGGTGTTAGTAAGTTTGTAGGAGTATGGTAGTAGGATAGGGATGCATAAATGTAGTTAAATACAATAATTTAGTAAATTAGGGTTGAATGCTAGGGTTTGTGAACCAAATTTTGGAGAAATGCTTAAATGATAACTTTGGTCTATTATGAGATGAAAAATGGTCAATAGTGACCAAAAGAGATATGTAGGAATTGTTGGAATGAAAACCAAATTCGTAGGTCAATTGGTCATGCTGCTGGCAGCATGACCAAACCTACTTTGAAGGACCAAAACTCAAATTTTACAAGTCTAATTGATATGCCACCAATTGGGGATGAAAATAGACATAAAAGGGCACAATTTTCATTAAAGAACCATGCCCAAAAACTGACCAAAACTTAGTGAAACAATTGACCAAAGTGAAATGAGAGCAGGCTGCCACTGCACCAAACTGACCAAATGAACAGTATCATAACTCGAGTTAGACAGGTCAAATTGACCTGAAATTTGGCCAGGGGTTAGAGGAGATATAGATATAAAACTTTCATGAAGAACATCACCCCAAATTATGCCATTAACCCATTCAAATTATTGAGCAAAGTTAAGTTACCAAATCTGCAACTCTGCAGATTTTCATTTGAGCAGTAATGTTTGGATGGCTATAACTCTCTCTAGAAAACTCGGATTCAGGCTATTCTTGAACCGATGGAAACCTAAGACATAGTAGAACCTTTTATCTGAAGAAAGTTAGACCAAATTATGAACTTAACTTGATCAAATTACTGACCAAAGTTGGATCAAAATCTGCCAGAACCCAAGATACCCGGTATGAGCGATTATGCGTGAGCGAGTAAACTTATTTTGGCCATAACTTGAGCTACAAAACTCCGATTGAGGTGATCCAAAAATGAGAATACACTTAAGACAATAAGGAACATTTTCTATGCAGGAAGTTTTGTCAAATTCCAACAGTAGATCGACTAATGGAACAGTTCAACTTCAGAGCACCAAAACCGAAAATTGGCAATTTTGCCAAAATGACCTAAGCTTTGAGAAAATGACCAAAACCAACAAGTTTAATGACCAAAATGTGGTATGTGGGTGAAGTTGGAGTTCCCATACCTATTAATCCTTAAAAAGTCAACAATTTGACTTGAATAGTGTAGTGAATAGTAACCCGAAACACAAAAACTTTGAGAACGTAGAATTTAACGCAATAGAGCTAGTTAAAGTGAAGTTAAATTTATTTTTGGACTTATGTTAAGTTATAGTACTGAAACATATGAAATTGTGTGTTTCAGCTGAAAAAGACTTGGAAGCTCGGAGAGACTGAGTCAAGGCCTAGAGGCGACTCCAGTCAGGTTTGTGTACAATAAATTTATGTAATTGTTTTCCAATTGAAAATTTGAGTTGCTATACTTTATGAAATCGCTGTGTTATTTATGAATTGTGTTGCCACTTTGTGAATACAAAAATGACTTTGAAAATTGTTTGGGATCTCTCATAAATTGTTGAAAATAATTGTTTTAAATTGATTTTGGATTCACACTTAGCATGACAGTATCACATTTCCTCCTTCATTTATGGGGTTGAGATCGTTTATTTTCCTCCCTCTCTGGTTTGCTAGTTGAGGTTGTAGATCGGATGAGTACTCATTAGCTAGCTAGCCACCTCCCTCATTGATTTTCATTAATGGGGTTGAGATTGCTTTGTCGTGGTGTACAACGCGGCATTGATCGGAAATTTTGTGTCATGGCTTAAGTTGTGTATGACTTTGGCAACACTGTGTTTATGAAATTGTTTGACTAAACTGTGTTTAATAGATTATTTGACAAAATGGTGTTATTATGAACTTTGATCATTATTGAAATGTGATTGAGAAACATTTGAATTGTGTTTGGCAATGAATGATTTATTTATTGCATTTTAAATTTTTATTGTGCACCACTGAGTATTTTTATACTCGTGATGGCTTATTTTTTGTCATGAGATAAGAGCAAGGAAAAAGCAGCAGAGTGAGCTGCGATTAAATCGAGGATTACATTGATCTTTTGTACGGGTATTATTTTATGCCCTTGTAGATAAATTTTGATGTAAATAAGGAAATGTTGTATGTATCAATATAAAGTCGAGCAATTGTAAATAAATTGTAATAATATTATTTTGGATTTTCTTCTGTAAATTTAATATTTGTACATATGAATTTCCTGCTTTATGTTTTGTGAATGGAATCATTAAATATTCTGAGTTGACAAATTTGATTTGGATTGTGGAACTGTTTTGAAATGAATTGATTTGAGTTGAATTGTGAATTATTGGAGGTTGGGAGTTGTGAAACATTTTTGGGAGTGTTTTTCTCAGGTATTTGAAGAACTGGTTTCTCAAAATACAGAGGGAACTCTGTCAAAATTTTTATAAAAATTGCGGCAAAAGTAAAATGGACAAAAATTATTACTAGTATTAAACTTGAATAAATGATTTTAAATTCTTATCAAAATGCTCACCACTTCCAAAATGTAAGAAAATTGTTTTAAAATCCCTTGTAGGGTACTTAATGAGTTATCGGTAGGTGAAGTTCAGTAGTTTATTAAGTATTCTATGGGATCATGTTATGCCTTACAGAGGGGTAAGGTGTGACATTCTAGGTTCTGGTCAAAACACAAATATTGTAGATCTATGTCTTATAAAAATTTTGGCACTTATTTCATTGCATTTGCAATTTGTTAGACCAAGTTATGGCCTTTTTGCCTAAAGTAGTCGGGTAGACCTAAGTTCAGAATTTCTGGGCTGTTTGGTTCTGGACAGTTTTGTTAACCTAACTTTTGTTAACAATTTGACTTGGTTAGAGGCAGATCTGGGTTATTTGATCTTTATATACAAAAAATGTGCTCCTATGTCTAACCTTTCCAATGGTATAAAAATTAGGTCATTCTGACCTTTCTAAAGGAAGTTATGGCAAATGAATTGTTCATTTGGTCATTTTTCTGGGTTTAGGGTATGGTCAGCCGGATTCAAGCAGGATTTAGGACAATTTGTGGACAGAATTTGGGCATAGTTTCTTCATGAAAAATGGAGCATTTTGGCTATAGTTTCATCTTTAATCGGCCTCATACCAATTGGAGCAACAAAAATCTAGTTATAGGTAAAAAACAACACTAGACTCAAATAGTCCCACAACCTGCATAAAAAGTATACTCCCAATCCAATTTCTTCTAATCTCCCAAACTACAATTTGGCATAGCACTTCTATTGATCAACAATTCATCTCAACAAGGCCAATTGCAAGCCATAACATAAAAGTCCCAATTTTTTAGCAAAACCCTAACCTCAAATTCCATAATTCACTTCTATTGATCAACAATTCATCTCAACAAGGCCAATTGCAAGCCATAACATAAAAGTCCCAATTTTTTAGCAAAACCCTAACCTCAAATTCCATAATTCATGCACTTCAATCCATTCAACTTTCTAATACACTTATAATCATCAATCATCATTATTAAGCAAGTTTATATTCAAGAATTCATCAAACCCTTATGGACACCAAGGTTGCCGAAATTGAGGGTGTTCAATTACTTAACAATTTCATTCAATTTCATGAATTTCCACCCTAATTTGGCATGCTTACTACACCTATAAGTGAAAGGAAGGGTTATAGTGCACTAACCTCTTATAACTCAAGTCCAAGCCAACCAAAACCTCAAGTTCTTGTCTTCTTTTCACTTTCAAACTCTTCTCCAAGATTAAATAATAAGGTTTAACGCTAGTGGTTAGGGATTTGGTGGTAATAATCTCAAGAAAATTGAGCTAAAAACAAAGTTAACAATGGTGGAATGGGTTGTAAGAGGAGTTCGGCCAAAGTAAATTGAAGAAGAAGATGAAGCTTCCAAATGAGAAGAAGGAATTAAAGAGATTTTTCTTATGTTTATATGTATGTCCAAATTTAATTGGCTTTTAATTTTTAATGATGTCATCACCACATCATGCTTACCTCATAATAAATTTCCTTTTTCTTTTCTTTCTTTTCTCATTTCCACAAATAATTTCATGATTTTAATTTATTTTATATATTTTAATCTCACTCATTTTAATTTTTATTTAGGCCAAAATTTAACACTGAAAGTGAAATGACCAAAATGCCCTTCATTATGTTTATTGAATTATATTCGTCTGTACCGATTAACTAAATTTTCTTAAATTTTCTTTGACATTTTTAATGTCATTTAGACCTCATAGAGCCTTCAATTTAGTCCCAAAAATTTATTTCACAGGGTTCCTTATGGGTCTGGGGTCGGCAACTGTCTTCGCAATCGCTTCCCGGCATGGTCACCCATCGCCGTGACTCCGGCTCGTTTAACTCATTCACAATTTATTTCTTTTATTTCTCCTTAATTTTTCTTGGTCTTTATTTAATCATCTCATGACTCCTTACTCTAGTTCGAGTGTAGTTCTAGACATCCTAACTATCCGAACAGACGTTAGTCACCAGAACAGTAGAATGTACGGACTACCTTAAGTGAGGGCATTACAATTCTTTCACTCTAAATAAAAATTTCATCCTAAAAAATTACTCAGTGTAAATAGTCGAGGAACTGCTATCTCCTAGTTTCTCCACTTTTTCGTGTTATAATACTTCACTTTCTCCTTAGTCTGTCTTACTAAATTTAGCTCTACAATCTTATCTTAATTAGTTTTGCACCTATTTTCTTTCATCTCATATACAAAGTGTATCAATACATATGCCAAAGTATTATAAAAATAAAATATACCTCTGCTAACATCTGCAGGACCTGGCTCCTTCCGATCTATAGCATATACTCGAGGTGGCACTCGGGCCTCAAGCCGCTCAATCGTCTCAGAAGCTAGTCTCTGTGAGGTACCCATCACCTTTGGCATTGTGGGTCGTCTACCCCTCTGGGCTATGGGGGCGGATTTCTCTGTCCGTGGTAGAGCAGTGGGAGCACTCCTCTGTGGGCAATCTCATAAGAAATGATCTGTACACCCACATTTAAAGCATCCTCCAGTCAAGAATCGGCACTCTCCTCTATGCCTCCTCCCATAGTGGTGTACACTTTGTGTCACACCCTACTCCTCTATAAGATGTAACATGATCTCGTAGCACACCTAACGAATTACCATACTTCGCCTACCGGTAACCCATTAAATATGCTACAAGGGATTTTAAAATAATTTTCTTACTTTTTGAAAGTAGTGAGCCTTTATAGCAGGTATTAAAAACATATATTTAAAGTTTAAAGACTAATCAAAATTTTTGTCTATTTTTATTTTTACGCAAATTTTAGAAAATTTTCGGCAGAGTGCCGTCTATATTTGGGAAAGACAGTTCTTTAAACACCTGTAAAAACACTTCCAATAATTCATTTCATCAAAATCAACCACTTCCACAACACAAATCAACATCATTTCTCCCAACGCCATAATTCAAAACAATTCTCAATTCAATTGTCTTCAAAAATAATATTAAATGACTACATTCATATTCCACTAAAGAAAAATTAATTTACATTCATTGCAAAACTAAAAAATAAGTTTGAACATTACAATAATTTGCATTTCATTACATACCAAAATAATGTTACAAGAGTTTTTGTACAATTTCTTAAATAATTTACACACATATATTTACATGCATAATCAAAATCTAATATATAAGGGTATACCTATAATATACCCGAGGCTACTCACAAGCAGTCTTCAAGGTGCAGCTGCAGGAATCTCACTTAACTGTTCTATCTCTACTATCATTTGTGACAGCATACAAAGCTATCGCTGAGTGGTGAACTCAGTGGTGTACAACTATAATTTAAAATGTAATACAATATACATTGACAATAATTATACCAAAAATTTTGGAATCTCGAAACTTAACCAATTTCCAAATGTCAAAATTTTCATTGCCAATAATAATAGTCACTTGTTAAAATAACCTTGATCAAAATTTCAATTTGCCAAAACATAACTAAATAATAAAAATAATTCCTGCAATTATGGAAATAAACAATTATTTTAACAAAATCATTTGTACACAATCTCATTTATAATCATAATTTCTTATCAATCAAAATCCATTCTTTATCTCACTAACTATGCAAGACTAATCCGAAAGGGCCATATTCGGGGTGATTCTAACTCCCTTTGGTCGAGGAGGTCGAATCGGGATTTTAACTCCCTATGGTTGGGGAGTTTGAATTATCGCACACAGTACACAACACAATAATGAAACTTCCGACGGGACCATAACAATTACTTAGATCTAACCTCTAATAAGTGGAGGATCTAATCCTGTGCACATACCATGGTATTCAAAACAAAACAAAGTTAACTCCATTGTCTCATTAACAAATGATATAGAGACGGGTAATAACCTAGTTAAGCATCTATAGCGAGATATAAAATCATATCATGCATTTCTGTCCTTTTTGTGAACATAAATCACAACATAATATTAATTCAAGATCAATTCTAATATTCCATAATTTTTTTATGCTCATCACAATCCAAAAAAAAATTTTATATTTTATTCATGCAAATTGCCTGTCACAATTCAAAACATAATTCCAACAAAATGTTCCAAACATAATTTATCCAGTCCAAAATAATATTCAATAATTGTTAAAATAATATTTCACAAAACTAAACTCATGCTTGCTATACCAATTTCAATAATCATTGAAATAAATCCCATAATCGATAAACATAGTGCATAAGGAAAAACAAAATCATTTAATTATGTAAAATATTCAAAACAAATTCAATTACAAACTAGTTGTGCGTAAACCTTTTTTGTCAACTCAATTTACTCAAACTTTCATTTCTCCTTCGAAGATCCCTTTCCAACTGAAATACATAAATTTAAAGTATTTCAGTATCCATTTTTAATACTTAAATTCTAATAATTAATTCATATATACTTAATTCTAGCCCCAATATGCTTAGACTAACGTTCTTGGAAATTTTCATTTCGGAGTTACTATTCATGACACTATTCAAGTCAATTTATTGACTTTCTTATGCTTAATAAGTTAATTAGTTCTAATTGTACGCATATACCACAGTTTGGGTGTCAATTTTGTTGGCATTTATTGCCAATTCAATTTCTAAGTCTCCTAAGAGAAATTACAAATTTTCAGTTTTAGTCCCCTATTTTCTACTGTTCCATTGGTCTGGTTGTTGTAAGAATTTGACTAAGTGTTCTTCATCAAAGTTGTTCCTCATTGTCTAAGCTTTAATTTCCTTTTTGAATCACTCCATTTGGAGTTTTGTAACCTAAGTTATGGCCATTTGAACATGGCTGGTCAGATTTGGTATTACCTAGAATTCTGGGCATTTTCTGGATATTGGAAATTTTTGTGTGTTGACTGCAGGTGAGTTTTTGGATAGGTTATGGTCAAAATTTAGGTTTGTTTTCTTCATGAAAGTTTTAGGATATGTCTCAACTTTCTATCGGTATAAAATTCAGGTCATTTGGACCTTCCTAGACCAAGTTATGGTCATTTACATAACTACTGTTCATTTGGTCATTTTTGTACAGGTCAGTGTGCCCTAATCCGGATTTGGCCTAATTGTTCACTAAGTTATGGCCATTTTCTGGGCATGATTCCAAAATGAAAAATGGTCTATTTTGTGCCTAGTTTCATTCCCAATTGACCTCACATCAATTGGGTTAGTAAATTTTTAGTTTTGGTCCTTGAAAGAGACTTAGGTCAAGCTGTCTGCATATTGACCTTAACCAATCCGAATTGAAACTTGGTTCTAACAATTCACACACACCACAAATGGTTACAATTGACCATTTCTCAACTCAAATAAGGTCATTTACATCCATTGACAATTTTCTACAATTTTTCTCCCAAACCTTAAGTCAAGAACCCTAATTTTGGCTTATGTTTCAATTAATGCACTTAAAGTAGATATTCAACTTCTGCATATTCAATCAAGCCTAATTACATGTTTAATGCACATAACCATCATCAAAACCCTAAGGGACTATGGTTGGCCGAAATTCATAAGTTCCCTAACAAGCATGATTTTTCACTTTTCCAAGCAATCCTCACTTATTCAACCTCAATTCTATAGTTGTAACCCAATTGAAGCTAAGAAAAACACTTACCTTAAGTGAGCAGAATTTGTGTCCTCAATTCTTCACTTTTTTTTTTTATCTTTCTTGTTCCCAAACTCTCTATCCAAGCCAAATAGCAAGACTTTACTTTGGTGAGTATGGAGTTTATGAAGAAAGAATGGAGTTTATGAAGCTTAAGGTGACCATTAATGGATGAATTGAAAAGAGAAAGAGAGAGAAGGGACTGGTGAGCCGGCTGAAATGTTTAGGGAAGAAGGAAATGATTTTCTTTTATAATTTTGTCTTCTTATTGGTAGATAATTATCCCATAATTAATTAATTAACTTTTAAAAGTTTAATTATGTCATGCATGAGGTTATAATTCAATTATATTTTGAAATTTTCATCTTTTAATTTTTTTTAATTCTATTTATTTGACTTTTAATTTGTGTGTATTTATCCACAATTCCCATAATTAAAAATTATAGTTATTGTGTCATGCTTATGTCACTTGTGATGATGTCATAAATCCTTATTTTCTCTTCTTTTCTTTTCTTTTTTCCTTTCTTTTTCCTCACTTCTTTAATTTAATTCTATATTTCAAAATTTTCATTTCTCAAATTTTATTGGACAGTTAGGTCGTGAGTCACCTCTAGGGGTGAATTGACCAATTTGCCCCTCGCCGGTCTGATCCGGTTTGCAAATTATTCGATATTTCTTCTGGATCTCTGACCTAATTATTTGACCTTCTTAAAAATTATTTTCTGTGATTTTCTCTTTTCCACTGTGTTCACAATAGTCCTAAGGATCGCGGCATCACATTTTCCGATTCAGAATTCAAGTTAAGACTGACCTTGCAGTCACTTCACGGGAAGGTCACCCATCGCTGTGACTCCCAGCTCATTTAACTTTTTATGCTTTGTTTTCTTCTTTATACTTAACTATTTGGCAATTACTAATTATTTGCATTCAAGGCTTAACTAGATGTCTTAGACGCGGTTCTAATTTTCTTAATTGTCCGGACCGACACCGGTCACTGGAACAGTGAAATAAACTAGGCTATGCAAACAGGGGTGTTATAATTCTCCTCCCCTTAAAATAAATTTCGTCTCAAAATTTTATCTGGTATTAGTCTTTGAATAGCTATGGGTGTTGTCTCCTCATGTCCTCTTCACGCTTCCAAGTAGCTTCTTGACCTGAATGATGGTTCCACAACACTTTAACCAATACTATTTACTCATCGATTGCTCACCTTGAGTGCCAAATTTCTTATGAGCTTCTGTCATAAGTTAGATTCAAATTCATTTCAATTTTAGAGGTAAGCAAATATGTGTGCTAGAAGATCCACTTTTTCTAGGAGCTCGTATGATCTTATGGGTGAGAACTTAGTTTTACTCTTTTCTTATCAAATCTCTTAATCATTTAATGCAACTTTCAGTTTAGTTTGGAATATTTTAGTCTTTTCTTGCTATTGTTTTAGCAATTATTTTCCATTGTAGTCTTTTTTTTTTTTTTTTAAATGACCTTATTGGTCACACATGAACTGTTTATCTCTTTATTGGCCATAGGTCCATAACCATTATCTTACCATCTCCATTTATGACCAAGGCCTATGTGCCATTTTGCACTATCTTGTTTGCTTTTGTTTAACTTATTTCTTTCTTGATAAAATAGTTCGGAATATTGTTACGCGTCTTAAGTAGGTTGTTTGCCCTGGTGGCAATTCCTCATCTAGTGTTTTTCTTATTTCTTACTGTTCTTTTTGTTTCTTTTTTTATTCCACAACTTAACTTTAATTATTTTATTCCTCAATTTCATCTTCTTCCTTAACTTGACTGTCGAGTCGTGATTTAGCACCTCTTATCATCCCTAATAAATCTGCTATACTTCAATATTACTTTGATTTGATCCTCTGACCATGCTAGTTAATAATCTTGATAATATTCGTAATATTTCTTTATTATATCTAAACTAATTATTCAACTTTTTACTTCCATAACTCTTTTATCTATCAATATTCTATAGCTTATTTTGCACTGATGTGTAGTCATTACTTCCTTTTGTACTGAACTATAACCTTTCGATATTCTAACTTTAGAGTTTTAAATCTCGGGTTAGGATTTTCAAACTCCCTTCCAATAATAAAATTCTGTTCCGGCAGAATTTTACCAAAATAGATGCATTTGCAATAATCCTCATCTTAGTGCACTATCGAGTAGTACGTAGCTCTACACAATAATCTCAAGTCAGTACTGTAATCTACAGCTTACAGCATAAACATCAAGAATATTACATGGTTACTACGATACATCCTAATAAATCAAACTTCCCTATATCTTATTTCTTCCAAATCCACTAATATCTTAAACTTATTTTGATTATGGTACCCACTGACATATATCAGCAATAATACCCTTACTCGCATCTGAGGTAGCTATATTACTATAACTTACTTTTAGGTCCTCTTGCTTTACCTAATTAGGCTTACTAATTAACTTTATAATTTAGCGTAGTCTAGGAGATGTTTCTCACTAGAAACTTTTCCAAAATTAATTCCAATCACGCTTATTATCGTAATTATTATCCTAAAAGGCTAATCACTAACACATAAAAATTTATCTCCATGCACGGGAATAGCAGTAGAACATATAATTTTAGCATTAACATATAAATAAGTAGAGCCGGAATCAAATAGTACATAATTATTCCTTTCAAAAGTTAAGAATGTACCGGCAACTACATCTAAAGTCTCTGCTTCTTCCCCTCGATACATGGCATTCTATCTTTCTAGTGTATTCCTCTACTCGGTTTGGTCCATTGTGCTAGGATTACCCAAAGTGCTGTCTATACTTCTGCCTCTGCCCCTAGTGACTATTAATGAACCTCTAAAATCAGAACCTTGGACTGATTCCTCTGGTGTAGTATGTGGCATAAATCAACATGCGCTAGTACAATCTCAGGCGTAATGCCCGATTCCACCACAATTGAAGCAGGCTCCAGTAACCTTATAGCAAATACCCCTGCGTAACTTGCCACATACCTCACAGACACGAATAGGGTAGAAACTTTGAATTCTTTGCCGACGGGTTCTCGATTGCTTCCACCCTGAAGATCCGCCTCTGTTATATCTATAAGTTTGAGTTCGTCAAATTCTTTTCTTTTCCCCAATTGCCTATTCGAGTTCTGACCCATAGATTTCTCACTCTTTTCTATTTCATACTGTCCTTGTGGGGGTTGAGTATGTACTTGGGCTTGAGCTTGGGTTTGATCTTGGGATGACAAACTATTAACCATTTGTTGGAAGAAGGTGGCCATTTGTTGTGCCACTTTTGCGGTGATTTGTACCGATAGAATTGGTATAGTCGAGCCTTCAACACTCCGAGGAGTTGAGGTCTCCCCTTGTGCCTCAACCGTATCTGATTGTTCTACTGATTTATTGCCCTCTTCCATTTCTATTCAGAAAATTTTCTTTTCTCGGGATAACCTACACAAGGAGGTTTCTCTCTATTAATTCATATTTATGATGCAATTCTACCATATGTATCAAATATTTGAGCAGTTGTATGTACAGACGAAATATTTCAATTCACAGTTCAAAATTTACTTTAAAACCATTGCTCTGATACCACTAAAACATGTTACACCCTACTCCTCTGTAAGATGTAATATGATCCTGCAGTATACCTAACGAATTACCGTACTTCGCCTACCAGTAACTCATTAAATATACTACAAGGGATTTTAAAACATTTTTCTTACTTTTTGAATGTAGTGAGCTTTTATAGCAGGTATTAAAAACATATACTTAAAGTTTAAAGACTAATCAAAATTTTTATCCATTTTTATTTTAACACAAATTTTGAAAATTTTTTGGCAGAGTGCCGTCTATATTTGGAAAAAACAGTTCTTTAAATACCTGTAAAAAAACTTCCAATAATTCATTTCATCAAAATCAACCACTTCCACAACACAAATCAGTATCATTTCTCCCAACTCCATAATTCAAAACAATTCTCAATTCAATTGTCTTCAAAAATAATATTAAATGACTTCATTCATATTCCACTAAGGAAAAATTAATTTACATTCATTACAAAACTCAAAAATATGTTTGAACATTACAATAATTTTTATTTCATTACATACCAAAATAATGTTATAAGAGTTTTTGTACAACTACTCAAATAATTTACACATATATTTACATGCATAATCAAAATCTAATAGACAAGGGTATACCTATAATATACCCGTGGCTAGTCACAAGCAGTCTTCAAGGTGCAGTTGCAAGAATCTTACTCAACTGCTCTATCTCTATTCTCACCTGCGACAGCATACAAAGCTATCGCTAAGTTGTAAAGATCGGGCTCCAACCACTAGAGGAATTGTCCCCTTTGGCCATAAGTCTCACAATTTTGTCCCATAGGTGAAATGGAGAACTTCCCAGGAGGTTACCCATCCTAGGATTTCTCCCAAGTGAGCACGCTTAACCCTAGAGTTCATCCAACTCTCCAGGCCATTCCACCAAAAGGCGCTTCTAGTGATTAGTTCTCCTATTTTATATATCATTACTTTTTGAACCCAAGACCATCTCTATGCTTTGCTGATGTGAGATTTGCTTAAGGGACCTTTCTCCCCCCCTTTCGGGACTCAGCTTCTTCGCTGAGGTTTTCCCCACCATCGCCCAAGAGGACACGCGAGCAGCTCTGATACCAATTGTAACGATCGGGCTCCAACCACTAGAGGAATTGTTCGTTTTGTCCATAAGCCTTACGGTTTTGTCCCATAGGTGGAATGGAGAACTTTCCAGGAGGTCACCCATCCTAGGATTTCTCTCAAGTGAGCACGCTTAACCCTGGAGTTCTTTCAACTCTCCAGGCCATTCTACCAAAAGGCACCTCTAGTGATTAGTTCTCTCATTTTATATATCATTGCTTTTTGAACCTAAGATCATCTCCGTGCTTTGCCGATGTGGGATTTGCCTAAGAGATTTTTGCTACTAAAACATGTCACACCTTATCTCTCTGTAAGGCATAACATGATCCTATAGAATACCTAATGAACTACCGAACTTCACCTACCGATAACTTATTAAGTACCCTACAAGGGATTTTAAAACCATTTTCTTACTTCTTGGAAGTGGTGAGCATTTTAGTAGGAATTAAAACATTTAATCGAAGTTTCAAAACTAGTAAAAATTTTTATCTATTTTTATTTGTCCGCAAATTTTGGAAAAATTTTGGTAGAGTGCCGTCTATATTTTGAGAAAATAGTTCTTTAAAAACCTACAAAAACACTTCCAATACTTGTTTCCACAACTCCTAACCACCAAATTTACTCAATTCAACATAACTCGAATCAATTCCACAATTCAATCAAAGTTTGTCATATCAAAATATTTCATAATTTCATTCACATTGCATTTAAAATTTAATTTACATATATATATATAGATCTTAATTTACAAAAGAAAATCCAAATAACAATATTACAATTTATTGTACAACTGCTCAACTTTACATTAATACATATGACGTTAAACTATTTACATCAAATTAAACTACAAGGGTATAAATAAATACCCTTACAAAAAGATCAATGAAGTCCCAATAATCAATAGCTCACTCTATTGCTTTTTCCTTGTCTTTATCTACGATAGCAAAGAAAGCTATCGCTGAGTAAAAAAATACTCAGTGGTGCACAATAAAATATAAAATGAGTAATAAAAAACATTTATGAACAATTCATAATTCAAAAATCTCACAATCATATTTCACAATTTTTCAAATCACATTTATAGCAAATCAAAATTTTTAAAGCTTAATATAACACAAATTTGATCAAACAATTTAATAATCATAGTGTTGCCAAACAATAACACAACTTAGGCCACACACAAAATTTCTAAACATGGCATGTTGTACACCTCGACAAGGCAAACTCACCCCACTAATCGAAATTAATGAGGGAGGTGGCTAGCTAGCTAATGAGTACTCATCCAAACTCACCTCATGACTGGAAAGCCAAAGAGGGAGGAATATAATCAAACTCACCCCATAAATGGAGGAGCAACATAGTGATATTGCCATGCCAAGTGTGAATAAAAATAATTTAAATTAAGTTATTCAAACATTTCATACAATTCACAAATCATATTTCATTCCAAACTTTTCATTTACAAAGTAGGCAACACACTATTTTTCAAATAATATTTTCAAAGCCATAATAATCAAAATTATTCACAACATTTATTTCAAGAATTGTCAAGTAGAAACAAAGAATTTTAAGTTTGTTGTGCACAAACCTGATGTGAGTCGCCTCTAGGCCTTAACTCAGTTTGCCCTATCCTTTTCCAAGTCTTTTTTAGCTGAAACACGAAATTTATAGTTTTTCAGTATCTTATCTCACAATAATTTCAATAATTAATTTATATATGTTCAATTCTAGCTCCAATATGCTTAAACTTACATTCTTGAAAATTTTCTTATTGAGGTTACTATTCATGATACTATTCAAGTCAAAATATTGACTTTCTTATGCTTAATAGGTATGGGAAATCCAATTATACCCACATACCACATTTTAGTTACCTAACTTGTTAGTTTTGGTCATTTTCTCAAAACTTAAGTCTTTTAGGCAAACTTTCAAATTTTCAGTTTTGGTGACTTATTTTGCACTATTCCATTGGTCGTGTTTCTATTAGAATTTGGCTAAGTTTTCTTCATAGAAGTTGTTCTTTATTGTCTTAAATTTATTTTCCTTTTTGAATCACTCCATTTGGAGTTTTGTAGCTCAAGCTATAGCCATTTGAACATGGCTGGCCGAACTGGTCTAACCCAGATTTCTGGGCAAATTTCTGGGTTCTGGCAGTTTTAGGTAACCAATTTTGGGTGTCTAAATGACTTAGTTAAAGGCATAATTTGGGTTTGTGTTCTTCATAAAAGTTGTAGGGCTATGTCTCATCTGTCTACTAGTAAAATTTCAAGTCATTTGGACCTACCTAGCCCAAGATATGGTCAAATGAATAAATATTATTCATTTGGTCATTTTTGTACAGGTCAGAACACCCATTTTCGGATTTGGCCAATTTGTTCACTATGCTATGGTCACTTTTCGGGCATGATTCCTAAATGAAAAATGTGTCATTTTGTGTCTAGTTTCATCCCCAATTAGCCTCACACCAATTGGGTTAGTAAAGTTTCAGTTTTAGTCTTTGAAAGGGACCTTGGTCATGCTGCCTGTAGAATGACCATATCCAATCCAAATTCAAACTTAATTCCAACACTTCCTACAATTCATAATTGGTCATACATGACCATTTTTCAGTTCAAAAAAGGTCAAACACACCATTTGACCAATTCTCAAAATTTTGTCTCCTAAACCCTATGTCCAAAACCCTAACTTTCATGTTTAGCTCATTTGTTGAATTCTAAATACATATTTAGTATTTATACACTCATTCACACTTAACTAATTCATAATTTGTATCAAAATTATCCATGCTCAAACCTAAACCCTAGCTGCTAAATTTCACATTTGGTCCTCCAACAAATATTTTCTTTTGATTTTAAGTTAAACTCTAAGTTACTTGAACTAGAACATAAACATTTAACTACAATTTCCAAATTTAGATGACTAACCTCAACTTTGATGTTCAATCTTCAATTTTTTTTTTCTTTTTTTCTTCTTTCTTTCTTGATGAATCTTCTTCTCAAGTTAGTCTAACAAGTTCTTATGGTTTATTTTGGGGTCAAAGTGGGTTGAAGTAGTTGGAAGCAAGCTTAGTTTTAAGCTTTCATGGAGTTTTCATAGTGGTGAGGAAGAAAAGAGGGCGGTACATTTGGGTGAGGAAGAAGGAAATATGATTTTCTTTTCTTTTTTATGTATTTTTAAGTCTTTAAAAATGTTTTTGACTTAGTTAATTTAGGTAGGAAATTTAAAATGAATTTTGACATTATGATGATGTCATAAGGGTGATGTAAGATGATGTAATAAACTTTTTCCTTTTTCTTTTGCATTTATTTTTCCATTAGTTCTTTAATTTAATTCTCAATTCTGAAATTTTATTTTCTCTGATTTTATTGGACAGTTAGGTCAGGTGTCAGCTCTAGGGGTGAATTGACCAAATTGCCCCTCGCCGATTCAATCTGGTTTGTAAGTTATTTGATATTTCTTCTGGATTTCTGACCTAATTATTTGACCTGCTTCTATTCTTTTTCGTGATTTTCTCTATTCCACTCTGTTCGCAATAGTTCTAAGAACCGCAGTGTCACATTTTACAGTTCGAAATTTGAGTTTAAATCAACCTCGCAATCGTTCTCAAGAAGGTCACCCATCGCTATGACTCCGGCTCATTTAACTTTTTATTCTTTGTTTTTCTTCTTTATACTTAACTATTTGGCAATTACTAATTATTTGCATTTAGGGCTTAACTAGGTGTCTTAGACGTGGTTCTAATCCTCTTAATTATCCGAACCGACACCGGTCACCGGAATAGTAAAATATACCAGGCTATGCCAATAGGGGTATTACATGAGTGGTGAACTCAGTGGTGCACAACTATAATTTAAAATGTAATACAATATACATTGACAATAATTATACCAAAAATTTTGGAATCTCGAAACTTAACCAATTTCCAAATGTCAAAATTTTCATTGCTAATAATAATAGTCACTTGTTAAAATAATCTTGATCAAAATTTCAATTTGTCAAAACACAACTGAACAATAAAAATAATTCTTGCAACTATGGAAATAAGCAATTAATTTAACAAAATCATTTGTGCACAATCCCATTTAAAATCACAATTTCTTATCAATCAAAACCCATTCTTTATCTCACTAACTATGCAAGACTAATCCGAAAGGGCTATCTTCGGGGTGATTCTAACTCCCTATGGTCGGGGAGGTTGAATTGAGATTCTAACTCCCTATGGTCGGGGAGGTCGAATCATCGTGCACAATACACAACACAATAATGAAACTTCCGACAGGACCATAACAATTACTTAGATCTAACCTCTAATAAGAGGAGGATCTAAGCCTTTGCACATACCATGGTATTCAAAACAAAACAAAGCTAACTCCATTGTCTCATCAACAAATGATATAGAGATGGGTAATAACCTAGTCAAGCATCTATAGTGAGATAAAAAAACCATATTATCACACCCTACTCCTTTATAAGATGTAACATGATCCCGTAGTATACCTAATGAATTACCATACTTCTCCTACCGATAATCCATTAAATATACTACAAGGGATTTTAAAATAATTTTCGGGAAATTTAAGTCATAGATTAAAATCTGGTGTTATAATTTTTTTTTTTTTTAAAATTTAGGCAAAGTGCTGGCTGTATTTTAAGAAAACAGTTCTTCAATCCTGCAAAAGAAAATGCTCCCAATATGTTTTCTCAAATACAACTCCAATAAACTTTATTTCAATTCACAATTCAATTCTCAATAAACAATCAATTCATTTTCAAACCAATCTCATCATGAAGAAATATTTCATTGATTAAAAGACTCAAAATTTATATTACAAAACTATTCAAGTAAATGAAATCTCAAATTTATATTTACAATAATTTACATTTAATTACATACCAAAATGTTTTACAAGAGTTTTTATACAACTGCTCAAATAATTTACATACATATTATTACATGCATACATCAAAACCTATGTACATGGGTATACCTATAATATACACAGGTGATCAAAGTGTCTTCAAAGAAACTTACTCACTGCTCTATGCTCTTTTTACCTGCGACAGCATACAAAGCTATCGCTGAGTGGTGAACTCAGTGGTGCACAACTATAATTTAAAACATAGTACAATATACATTAACAAAATTTATAGTAAATAATTTGGAAATCTGAATACTCATCAAATTTCAAAACTCAAAATATTCATTGCCAATAATGTGAATCATTTGTATAAAATGACTTCGATCATGAAATTCAATTTATCAAATCAAAACTAACCATTTAGGTAATTCCAACAAAATCAATTATACATAAATCATAATTGAAATCACAATTCCTTACCATTCAAAAGCCATTCTGTATCTCAAAAACCATGCTGTATCTCAAAAATCAATCTTTATCTCAAAAATCATTCTTTATCTCAAAAATCATTCTTTATCTCACTAACTATGCAAGACTAATCCGAAAGGGCCATATTCGATGTGATTCTAACTCCCTATGGTCGGGGAGGTTGAATCAGATTCTAACTCCCTATGGTCGGGGAGGTCGAATCATCGTGCACAGTACCATCACAATAATGAATCTTCCGCAAGGGCCATAACGATAAAAAAACTTAGATCTAACCTCAAATCAGAGGAAAATCTAAGCCTGTGCACATACCATGGTAATCAAAACACAACTAACTCCATTGTCTTCTCAACAAATGAGAGAGACGGGTAATAACCTAGTCAAGCATCTATAGTGAGATATAAAACAATATCACAATCCTTTCAGTGAGCATAAATCACAATACAATTCGATTCAAAGTCAATTCCAATATCCAGTAATTTTTATGCTCATCACAATTCAAATAATAAATTTGCATTTTCCATGAAAATTACCATCACAATTCAAAACATGTTCTATCACAATTTTCCAAAACATAATTTATTCAATCCATAACAATGCTTAATACTTGTGGAAATACCATTTCACAATGCTAAATTCATACATACTATAACAATTTTTAATAATCATTGAATTAAATCCAGTGCTTGTTAAACATAATACATGAGAAAAATATGTCATTTAATCATATGAAATATTCAAACAAAATTAGTTAAAAACTAGTTGTGCATAAACCTCTGATAACTGTCTCTTGGCTCTGACTCAGTGTTTCCTTCCCCTTCCCTGAGTCTTTGCTAACTGAGAAACACAATTTGAAGTGTTTCAGTAATTAATTAAACTGTCTCTAACGATAATGTTTGATAAATAATTCACTGAATGCTATTATTTGCTTAATCAACCTAATATGTCGACCCTCGATGCATTCTAGGTAAATTAGGTTTTAATGTTACTAACATGTCATATTCGATAGTTTTTTAGGGTTGGTACATTTTACCAAGTTTATTTCCGTGTATACTGCATTTTCTTGTAATTTGCTGGATTCCGGGATACTAGTTTGACCTAGCCAGACGACCTAGTTCCCTCGGTTTTTGAGTTTCAGTCAAAACTACGAACTTTTAGATCTATGTCTTATGGAACGCAGGGCAAAATTTCAGGTCATTCTAAGTTATATAGACCAAGTTATGGTCATTTTACTATTGCTGGTCAAATTGCACCAAAATTGGTCATTTTAGGTCACTTTAGGTCATTTTAGGTTCGGCCAGTTTTTAGACCCGAACTTGTGCAAGCTGTTTGACTTGCTTATGGTCATTTCTGGGCTTTGGTGTCTTCATAAGACTTGTAGGTATGGGTCTTAACTATTCATGGTTAAAATTTCAGGTCAATTGGTCCTGTTTTGAGTGAGTTATGGCTAAATACTAACTGCTGCCCAAATGGTAAATTTTCAGGCCTTATTTGCACTTAATCCAGATTTGGTCATTTTTCAAGCTACCTTACAAGCAGAATTTTGGTAAGCTTTCTTCATGAAAGTTGGCACATTTTGTGCCTAGTTTCACCTCCAATTGGTCTCATACCAATTGGAGCCACACACTTAAAGTTATAGGCCTAAAACTCAAACTGCCTTATTGCATTTCTTGCATACACATCAAGCATCACTTTTAATACTCACCAAACTTAACATTCAAACCAATTCTGGTTGTACCACAACCTAAACATAATTCACAACACATTATAAGTCATTTTGGCAGCTTATAATTACATTCAACATACACCAACAAGTGCAGAATTTTTCAATCCAATTTACAATAATTCAATAACCCTTTTATGCTCATTTACATGTCCCACTTCACACCACCTTACACACACTCAAACTGCCATAACAATCAACACATTTTAACATCATTATTCCATAAACCAAGCATGAATTCGAGCATTCTTCAAGAGCTAACAAACTGCCACAATGGTACACTTACATTCCATTACTTTCCAAGCTTTAAATCTCATTTTACATTTACATATACTAAGTATACATCACCCAAACAATTTCCTATATAATATACATTTAATGAATCATTTAATTCACCATTTACAAGCACAAATAAACTGCCTTCAAGGTGCTTCCATGGCTGCCAAAAGTACACACTCCCATTCAACATCAAACCTCAAAAATTTCTTCATAAATCAAACACCCATAACATTCCTACTAACTTTAATGAAGTAATAACCCAAAAATACAAACTTACCACTTTGGAAATTCTTCAAAATCTCTCCAAAACTTGGTCTTCTTGCTGCCTATCTACTGCCCATGGTGTGAGGATTAACTTTAATGAAGGAAGGTGCAAAGAAGGAAGCTTAAATCAAGCTTGCATGAAGCTTTCAAATGGACGTCAATGGTGGATTTTCTTGGGAGAAATTTGGCTGGTTCTTGGAGAAGTGAGGAAGAAGATGATCTACTGTCCAAATGAAGTGGTAGTGGTCCACTTTCATGAATTAGTGGAGCACTATGTCAAAATAAATTATTAGTTTAATCTAAAATTTCATTTTCCCACATTAAGCTTCCCATTTTTGCTATTTACATTAGGTACCCCTAAATTAATTTTTCATTATATTTTCCAAGTGTAATATTATTTATTTTTAATGGAAATTTAGGTCAAAAGACAACTCGGGATGTCAAATGACCACAATGCCCCTGTTCGGGTTGCATTCCTGATTTTTCGGTAACACCGGGTTTTGTCCGTTTTTCGATTTCCCACTTTTCTTTGTACTAATTATTTAATTTTTATTTAATATTTCTAATGATATTTATACTTCAATAGGGGTCTATTTAATTCCTAAAAATATTTTCCAGGGTTCCCCGCGGTCCAGGGCTAGTCAACGATCCACGCCGTGACTTCCCGATGCGGTCACCCATCGCTAGGGTTTTCGGCTCGCTTAACTTGGTTACATTTCTTTGCTATTATTTTTCCTTTGTTTTTCTTGTATTTTCTTTTCTTGTATTTCATTATTTTATGCCTCCTCACTCATATCGAAGTATAGTTCTAGGCATCCTAGCTGTCCGGGCAACACTGGTCACCGGAACAGTAGAACGCATTACCGAACATAGGGGTGTTACACATATCATGCATATATTTGTCCTTTTTCTCAGCATAAATCACAACACAATATTAATTCAAGATCAAATCTAATATTCCACAATTTTTTTATGCTCATCACAATCCAAAACAAAATTTTGTATTTTATTCATGCAAATTGCCCGTCATAATTCAAAACATAATTCCAATGAAATTTTCCAAACATAATTTATCCAGTCCAAAACAATATTCAATAATTATTAAAATAATATTTCACAAAACTAAACTCATGCTTGCTATACCAATTTCAATAATCATTGAAATAAATCTCATAATTGATAAACGTAGTGCATAAGGAAAAACAAAATCATTTAATTATGTAAAATATTCAAAACAAATTTAATTAAAAACTAGTTGTGCACAAACCTCTTTTGTCTACTCAATTTACTCAAACTTTCGTTTCTCCTTTGAAGATCCCTTTCCAATTGAAACACATAAATTTAAAGTGCTTCAGTATCCATTTCTAATTCTTAAATTCTAATAATTAATTCATATATACTTAATTCTAGCCCCAATATGCTTAAACTAATGTTCTTGGAAATTTTCATTTCGAGGTTACTATTTACGATACTATTCAAGTCAATTTGTTGACTTTCTTATGCTTAATAAGTTTATTAGTTCTAATTGTACCCATATACCACATTTTGGGTGCCAATTTTGTTGGCATTAATTGCCAATTCAATTTCTAAGTCTCCTAAGAAAAATTACAATTTTTCAGTTTTGGTCCATTGTATTCTACTATTCCATTGGTCTGGTTATTGTGAGAATTTGGTTAAGTGTCCTTCATCAAAATTGTTCCTTATTATCTTAGCTTTAATTCCTTTTTTTAATCACTCCATTTGGAGCTTTATAGCCTAAATTATGGCCATTTGAACATGGCTGGCCAGATTTAGTGTTACCCAGAATTCTGGGCATTTTTTGGATATTGACAATTTTTGTGTGTTAACTACAGGTGAGTTTTTGGATAAGTTATGATCAAAATTTGTGTTTCTTTTCTTCATGAAAGTTGTAGGGATATGTCTAAGCTTTCTATCGGTATAAAATTCAGGTCATTTGGACCTTCCTAGGCCAAGTTATGGTTATTTACTTAACTACTGTTCATTTAGTCATTCTTGTACAGGTCAGTGTACCCAAATCCGGATTTGGCCTAATTGTTCACTAAGTTATGGTCATTTTTTGGGCATGATTCCTAAATGAAAAATGATTCATTTTGTGTTTAGTTTCATTCTCAATTGACCTCATATCAATTGGGTTGGTAAATTTTTAGTTTTTGTCCCTGAAAGGGACCTAGGTCAAGTTGTCTGCATATTGACCTTAACCAATCTGAATTGAAACTTGGTTTTAACAATTCACACACACCACAAATAGTCACAATTGACTATTTCCCAACTCAAATAAGGTTATTTACATCCATTGACGATTTTCTATAATTTTTCTCCTAAATCCTAAGTCAAGAACCCTAATTTTGGCGTATGTTTCAATTGATGCACTTAAAGTAGATATTCAACTTCTACACATTCAATCAAGCCTAATTATATGTTTAATGCACATAACCATCATCAAAACCCTAAGGGACTATGGCTGGCTGAAATTCATAAGTTCCCTAACAAGCATGATTTTTCACTTTTCCAAGCAATCCTCACTTATTCAACCTCAATTCAATAGTTATAACCCAATTGAAGCTAAGAAAAACACTTACCTTAAGTGAGCAGAATTTGTGTCCTCAATTCTTCTCTTTTTTTTTTTTTTTTTTTATCTTTCTTGTTCCCAAACTCTCTATCCAAGCCAAATAGCAAGACTTTACTTTGGTGAGTATGTAATTTATGAAGAAAGAATGGAGTTTAAGAAGCTTAAGGTGGCCATTAATGGAGGAATTGAAAAGAGAAAGAGAGAGAAGGGAACGGTGAGCCAGCTGAAATGTTTAGGGAAGAAAGAAATGATTTTCCTTTTTGATTTTGTCTTCTTTTTGGTAGATAATTATCCCATAATTAATTAATTAATTAATTAACTTTTAAAAGTTTAATTATGTTAAGCATGAGGTCATAATTCAATTATATTTTGAAATTTTCATCATTTAATTTTTTTTTAATTCTATTTATTTGACTTTTAATTTGTATGTATTTATCCACAATTCCCATAATTAAAAATTATAGTTATTGTGTAATGCTTATGTCACTTGTGATGATGACATAAATCCTTATTTTCTTTTCTTTTCTTTTTTCCTTTCTTTTTCCTCACTTCTTTAATTTAATTCTGTATTTCAAAATTTTCATTTCTCAAATTTTATTGGACAGTTAGGTCGTGAGTCACCTATAGGGGTGAATTGACCAATTTGTCCCTCGCTGGTTTGATTCGATTTGCAAGTTATTCGATATTTCTTTTGGATTCCTGACCTAATTATTTAACCTTCTTAAAAATTCTTTTCTATGATTTTCTCTTTTCCATTGTGTTCGCAATAGTCCTAAGGACCACGATATCACATTTTTCAGTTCAGAATTCGAGTTAAGACTAACCTCGCAGTCACTTCCCAGGAAGGTCACCCATCGCTATGACTCCCGACTTATTTAACTTTTTATGCTTTGTTTTTCTTCTTTATACTTAACTATTTGGCAATTACTAATTATTTGCGTTCAGGGCTTAACTAGATGTCTTAGACATGGTTCTAATTCTCTTAATTGTCCAGACCGACACCGTTCACCGGAATAGTGAAATATACTAGGCTATGCAAACAGGGATGTTACACTCTAGCACTAGGGCTGATCCCCTTGTTGCTTTGCTAGGAGAACTGGCCATAAATACTCCAGGCTGGCCTTTCTGGCCCTTGGACTTCTTGCTAGCAGAAGTAGGCATGCTAGACTGCCACAGTCTAGATCCTCTCTTATGCTGCCTATCTCTTCGAGTTTGCTCATTGTTTCGTACTCTCTCTATATTAAGAGCTGTAGCCACTAACTGTGAGAAGTTTATATAGCCATGTGTCGTCACCAGAAGTCTAATATTATCGTTTAGTCCATTCTCGAACCTACGGCACTGGTCTGCCTCTGTAGGCATTATCTCCCGAGCATATCTACCTAGCCTCACAAATTCTCTCTCATACTTAGAGACCGTAAGCTATCTCTCTCTCAATGTCAAAAACTCTCTCTTTCTAGCCTCTAAATCTTCTTGAACTCAGCCAAGAAGAAGTCCCAGGTAAACGCTGATGCCTATACTGCTCTGGACACCATATCCCACCACTTGTAGGCTTCCTCCTATAGTAACGACAGAGTGCACTCTAGCTACTGCTCTGGTGTGCAGTATAATTGCTTCAACACTCTTTCAGTCTGCTCTAGCCAATGTTCAGCAGTGGTTGGGTCATCCTCCTTTTTACCCATAAAGTCGATGGCCCCATATTTTCTCAACTTCTCTAGTGGGGATTTCTATATTGGCAATGGCTCTGGTAACTTGGCAAAACATATGAGTCATCTGCTCCAAAAATGCCTGTTGCGCTCTATCCGCAATACCACGAGATGACTCCTCTCTCTTGTCTTGCCCCTGACTGTGAACAGGTGCATGACTACCAATCTCCTCCTCCTCAGGTCTGTAGGACCCCTACTCAGAAGGATCAGACTCTATCAATTTTATAAAACAAACAAAGAATCGATCTGCATTAGTGTCACCTCGACTCCTATATAAAAGCTCATGCATGTTATGCACACTATATGTAACGGTTAGGCTCTAACCACTAGAGGAATTTTTTGCTTTGGCCAGAAGCCTCACAGTTTTATCTCATAGGTGGAATGGAGAACTTCCCAGGAGGTTACTCATCCTAGGATTTCTCGCAAGCGAGCATGCTTAACCCTAGAGTTCTTCTAACTTTCTAGGCCATTCTACCAAAAGGCTCCTCTAGTGATTAGTTCCCCTATTTTATATATCATTACCTTGTCCTCCCATTCCAATGTGGGACATGTTTCCTTGTCTTTCAAAGGAGCTTTATGCCATATGCAGCGTAAGTCGGGCTCCTCAACCCCTTAAGCTTCGAGCATCCTCGCTCTCACACCGTACTGAGGGAATGTCTGGCTCTGATATCAATTGTAACCGTCAGGCGCCAACTACTAGAGGAATTGTCTGCTTTGTCCATAAGCCTCACGGTTTTGTCCCATAGGTGGAATGGAGAACTTCCCAGGAGGTCACCCATCCTAGGATTTCTCTCAAGTGAGCACGCTTAACCCTGGAGTTCTTCCAACTCTCTAGGCCATTCCACCAAAAGGCGCCTCTAGTGATTAGTTCCCCCATTTTATATATCATTATCTTGTCCTCCCATTCTGATGTGGGACGTATTTCATTGTCTTTTAAAGGAGCTTTATGCCACGTCCAGCCTAAGCTGGGCTTAATGAGCAATAAATGTAATACCCCTCACCCGTCTACAGTGTAGCCGAGCAAGGCGGATGACATTCGGTGCCAGAACACCCTGTATTGTCTTGTCGTGTATAATATTAATTTAATTACATTATCTTACATGTAAATTTTTTTCATCCCATTTCATTTTTGTGGAGACCTAGACAGAGTCTCTCCTGTTTTATTAGTGCATGGCGAGTTTCCATATTTTCCTGTTAAAATCAACTATATCCATTTCATCACATTATTTCACATATCAATTATTCATGTACTATATCATACCATTACTCATAAAATTTTCAAGAAAATAAACTTTCATTTCATTCACATAACATTACATACAATAATGTTCAATTATATACAATACAAAATTTAAATTGCTTGTCTTAAAATAATTTACAACATTTACTTATGTATAATGATCCAAATGCAAAATCTAAACTTGCATGAGCCATACTAAAACGGACTGGTGAGGTAACACTGACACTGTAGCAGGTCTGATCAAAGTCCTGTCTAAGCTCTACTGTGGCTGCTGGTGGTCTCTTGTACCTACGCGATGGAGAAACTAACGCGCTAAGCATGATGCTTAGTGGTGCATAAATTAAAAAATAAGAAACTAAATAATTGAAATATTTATTCTATGTATAACTTGGTGGAGAAATATAGATTTCATGAGTTTATAGTCTTTTTCATGTTTATAAAACCTTGGAAATAATTAAGTTATTCAGGATCCTTTTTGTTCATTTATTCCATGTTCAGTCTTATTATTCATATATGTAATATCTTTTTGTAATTATTTAAATTTAAGACTTATTACTCATACCTGTGCCCAAGTAACCTATAACAAATTATAAAGACTAGATACACGGGAGTATACTAGTTAAATATTCGTATGTCTAACATGTATACATCTATCATGTCAGGCACAAGGCCAGCCGATAGGCATAAAGTCGGAAATAAAATCAGGCACAATGACCAATGGGCAGGCATAAAGCCAGTAGAATAACCATCTTAGACATATATTATCTATCAATGATTATTCCTATGGGCAGTACTACAATCTGTAGTCCCTAATTGTTATACCAATCGATCCATGCTATACAAATAAGACTAGGTATACTTTAGGCAAATTAATGTTATTAAGTATTTATAGTTTCATATTATGTTCTAGTTGTATTTAATAACATTTTCATATTACTTATGATGGGAAACATAAGACCCACATGCATATTCATGTCACTTTTATGTTTAACAATTCATTTTGATTAACTTCATATCATATAAAAAGTCATTTTATGAACCTTTCTCAAGGTCCAGATTTGATGTCTTAAGTTCACCTAAAAAGTTGGTCAAGGTGTGGCCACTGTTTGGCCACACTTCCCTCATGGAAGTTGTTCCTATATGTCTTCTCTATGTTTTCCTTTTTGATTCATGTTATTTAAAGTTTTAGAACTCAAGTTATGGTCAAATAACCACAACTGGTTCATGGTCTCTTTCTGGGTCCAAATTCAGGCAGATTCTAGAGTCCATCTTTCCCTAATTATTTGGACATGTCATAGTCACCTTTAGACCTAATGCTCTTCATAAAAGTTGTTACCTTATGTCTTATGATCACTTAGAATTTTGAATTATAATTTTTCAAGTTTTTTAGAATTAATTATGGCAAATTAACTAGCCTGGACTTAGGTACCCTATGTCTACAAGATTCTAGGTTCTGGTCAGTGGCTTTGACTTCCATTTTAAGGTTCTTAAACTCAAATTTTGAGAAAGTTTCTAAATAAAAGTTGAAGCCTTATCTCTTAGATTTCCATAACAGTTTGGCTCATCCCATTTGGGATTTCCTAATGAAAGTTATGATATAAATTCTATTCTGGGGTCAGGTGATAGTTGAGACAAATTCCTGGATTTGGTATACTAAGTTGTTCTAATAATTTGACTTAGTTCCCTTGGGTTTTGGGTTCTAGTCAAAACATCAATATTGTATATCTATATCTTATAAAACGTTTGGCACTAGTTTCATTTCTTTTTCGATTTTATAGACCAAGTTATGGTATTTTTTCCAAAATTGGTTGGATAAGCCTATGTCCAATAAATTCTGGGCAGATTGGTTCTGGATAGTTTTGTTGTTCTAAATTGTGCTAACATTTTGACTTGGTTAGAGGCAGATCAGGGTTTTATGTTTTTTATGAAAAATGTGCTCCTATGTTTACCCTTTCCAATGGTTCAAGAATCCGGTCATTCTGACCTTCCTAATGTGAGTTATGGCCATTTGAACATTTACTGTTCATTTGGTCATTTTTCCAGGTCCAGATTAGGGTTACCCAGATTCAAGATAATTTTTGGTCAGGTTAGGGATAGTTTTTGGGCATGATTTCTTCATGAAAAATGTGGCAAATTGTCCTAGGTTTTATTTTCAATTGGCTTCACACCAATTGGAGCATCAAAATTCAACTTATGGTTTAAAAACCACACTAGACTTAAGGTTTAATTTCCTGCACAGAAAAATGAGCATTCCCAATTTCAAATCCTCCTAACACCCAAACCTAATTTCACATTCATAGCACTTCTAACAGTCAACAATTCATCTCAACATCATCAATTTCAAGCCATACACAAAATTCCCAAATTTTCGTCAAAACCCTAACTTCAAATTTCTAATTCATGGCATACACATACCAAACTCATACTAATCACTTTATCCATCATCTATGCTCATCAATAACATAAATACACCACTTAATTTCATCAAAAACCAACAATTCTCAAACTTTCTCATGGCTTCCAAAAATGGAGAGTTGCCATAACATGCACATATTTGTTCAATTTCCAAATTTCCTAGCATAATTCATGTTACTAACATAGAATTCTAAAGAAAGAGAGAAGATATGGGCACTAGCCTTTGTGAGCAAAATTTTCCCAAGCTTAAAACTTCACTTTCTCTTTAATTCTTGGTAGCCAAACACTTCTCCAAGGTGTGGGTTCAAGTTTTAGTGAAGATAACTAGGGATTTTGGTGTGAGATGAGGGAGAATTTCAAGGTAAAAAGCTTGAAAATTCATGGGAGATTTTTGCTCATGGTGGTTCGGCTGATGAGGAAGGAGATGGGCTAATTTTTTTTTCAAATTTTTGACTTCTTTTCCCTTTTAATTGATATTTAAGTGTGTTTGTTAAATTGTGATTGGCTAGCACCTTTTTATTGCATCATGCTTATATAAGCATGATGTTATAATTAGGGATTTATTTCATTTTCTTTTTCCTTCTTTTCTACTCATTTTTAATTAAGTTTTTAGTAATATTTATTCATATTTTGGGACATAAACTTCACTTACTTAATTAGAAAAGTTGGTCAAAAATCATCTCTAAAGGTGAAATGACCAAAATGCCCTTCGTTTAGCTTAATGAGCTAAAATTGTCTGTATCGATTGATTTAATTCTTCTTGTGTTTTCTTAGAAATTTATTGTCATCAAACCCTCAATAACTCTTTACTGGAGTCTCAGGAATTATTTCACTGAGTTTCCCGCGGGTTTAAGATTGCTAGCTATCTTCACAGCAGCTTCCCGTTAGGGTCACCCATCGCTATTACCTCGGCTCATTTAACCGAGTTGCACTTTGCTTATTTTATTTTTCCTTGATTTTTCTTAGTCTTTATTCAGTCAATTTATGGCTCCTTACTCTAGAGTGTAGTTCTAGACATCATAGCTATCCAAACAGACATTAGTCGTCAGAATAGTAGAATGTATAGACTACCGAAAGTGAGGACGTTACAATTCTTCCCCTTTAATAAAAATTTCGTCCTCGAAATTTACCCAGTGTAAATAGTCGAGGAACTACTATCTCCTTAGTCTGTCTTGCTAGTTCTAGTTTTACGATCTCATTCTCAACTAGTTCTACACCTATCTTGTCTCATCTCATTTACAAGGTCTATTAATACATATACTAAAGTATTTAAGAAAAAATTTACCTCTGCTAACATTTACTGGATCTGGCTCTTACCGAACCATAGCATATACTCGAGATGCCACTAGGGCCTCGGGTCACTCAATAGTCTCAAAAACTGGTCTCTGTGAGGTACCCGTCACCTCTGGCCTCGTGGGTCATCTACCCCTCTGAGCTAGGGGGCGGATCTCTCAGTCGATGGTGGGCTAGTAGGAACACTCCGATGGGGACAATCCCGTAGAAAGTGATCAGTAGCTTGGCATCGGAAGCATCCCCCAGTCAACAGTCGACACTCTCCTCGGTGCCTTCTCTCACAGTGAGTACATAATGATATGGAGGCTAATCCTCTTATTGCTGTGTTTGGAGAACTGCCCACTGATGCTATAGACTAGCCCAGTCCAGGACCCCTCTTACGCTGCCTATCCCTCTGAGTTTGTTCATCATTTCATACTCTCTCTACATTGAGAGCTGTAGCTACTAACTTGGAGGAGTCTGTATACCCATGTACCGTTACTATAAGTCTGATATTATCGTTCAGTCCATCCTCAAACCTACGACACCGATCTACCTTTGTAGGCATTTTCTCTTGGGCATATCTACCTAACCTTACAAACTCCCTCTCACACTCAGAGACCGTGAGCTGCCTCTGCCTTAAGATCAGAAACTCTTTCCTTGTAGCCTCTAGGTACACATGACTAATATACTTCTTTCTGAACTCAGTCAAAAAGAAATTTCAAGTAAATGTTGTTTGCTGCACTGCTCTAGACACCGTATCCCACCACTGGTAGGCTTCCTCCTGTGGTAATGACAGAATGCACTCTAGTTGCTGCTATGGTGTACAATGTAGCTGCTTTAACACTCTCTCAGTCCACTCTAGCCAATGCTTAGTAGTGGCTAGGTCATCCTCCTTTTTACCCATAAAATTAACGTCCCATATTTTCTCAACTTCTCTAGTGGGGACCGTTGTGTAGGCTGTGGCTGTGTGGTAGCTCTGGTAAACTAACGGAGCATCTGAGTCATCTACTTCAAAAATGCGTGCTGCGCTCTACCTGCAGCACCATGTGATAACTCCTCTCTCCTGTCTTGTCCCTGACTGCGGACAGGTGCATGGCTACCAATCTCCTCCTCCTCAGGTTTATAGGACCCTTCCTTTGAAAGATCATACTCCATCAATTCTATAAAACAAACAAAGAACAGATCTGCATTAGTGTCACCTCGACTCCTAAATAAGGGCTTATGCATATTATACACACTATATCTTTCTACCTATCTAGGTCTAGGACTGCCTAAACCTTTGCTCTGATACTAATAAATATAACACCCCTTATCCGTCTACAGTGTAACCGAGCAAGGCGTGCTACATTCGGTACCGGAGCACCTTGTACTGTCTTGTCGTGTACAATATTAATTTAATTATAGTATCTTATGTGTAAATTTTTTTTTATCTCATTTCATTTTTATGGAGACCTAGACAGAGTCTCCCCTATTTTATTAGTACATGGCGGGTTTCCTTATTTGCCTGTTAAAATCAATTATATCCATTTCATCACATCATTTCTCATATCAATTATTCATGTACTATATCATACCATTACTCATAAAATTTTCAAGAAAATAAACTTTCATTCATTCACATAACATTACATACAATAATGTTCAATTATGTACAATCCAAAATTTAAATTACATGTCTCAAAATAATTTACAACATTTACTTATGTACAATGATCCAAATGCAAAATCTAAATTTACATGAGCCCTACCAAAATGGACTGCTGAGGTGACACTAACACTGTAATAGGTCTGATCAAAGTCCTATCTAAGCTCTACTGTGGCTGCTGATGCTCTCCTGTACCTACGCGATGGGAAAACCAACACGCTAAGCATAACTCTTAGTGGTGCATAAATAGAAATAAAAGTAACTAAATAATTGAAATATTTATTCCACGTATAACTTGGTAGAGAAATATAGATTTCATGAGTTTATAGTCTTTTTCATGTTTATAAAACTTTGGAAATAATTAAGTTAATCGGGATCCTTTTTGTTCATTTATTCCATGTTCAGTCTTATTATTCATATCTGTAATCTCTTCTTGTAATTATTTAAATTTAAGACTTATTACTCATGCCTGTGCCCAAGCAACCTATAACAAACTATAAAGACTGGATACACAGGAGTATACTAGTTAAACATCCATATGTCTAACATGTATACATTTGTTATGTCAGGCATAAGGCCAGCGGGCAGGCATAAAGCTAGAAATAAAATCAGGCATAATGGCCAATGGGTAGGCATAAAGACAGTAGAACAACCATCTTAGACATATATTGTGCATCAATGATTATTCCTATGGACAGTACTACAATCTGTAGTCCCTAATTGGTATACCAATCGATCCATGCTATATAAATAAATCTAGGTATACTTTGGGTAAATTAATGTTATTAAGTATTTATAGTTTCATATTATGTGCTAGTTGTATTTAATAACTTTTTTATGTTACTTATGATGGGAAACATAAGACCCACATGCATATTCATGTCACTTTTATGTTTAACAATTCATTTTGATTAACTTCATATCATACAACAAGTCATTTTATAAACCTTTCTCGAGATCCAGATTTGATTCTTAAGTTCACCTAACAAATTGGTCAAGCTTTGGCCACTATTTGGCCACACTTCTGATGCATGCATTTTATATCATAATTTAGGTATAATTTTTGCACATAATTTACCCTTGGTCAAAGCTATTACTATAAATATTAGCATATATTTAGTCAATTTTTCCTTTTTATACTTCTTAGTTTAATTTTTGGAATTTATTTGTTTTGTAGGTTAAATTTAGAGAATTTTAGTGTATTTTGATCAGAGCAGCCATTTGGAAGAAATTGGAGTTGAATTGCAAAATTTTGAAGTTGAATTAAAGAGACCAAAAGTTGCACAACCTGTGACACAGCTTGTGTTACAGGTTGTGTCGATTGTCAGATATAAAGTTTTTCTCGAGCAGTAGGTTTTACAACCTGCAACATAAGGTGCGACACAACCGATTTAGCTTGTGTCGTTTCAATGAAAATGGCTGACCCTCTGATTTAATACATCACTTTCTCCAGAATCTTCTGCCTTTTTACCCATTCTAGGGCAGACCATTGAACCATATAAAAGCTCCTTTATCTCTTTCTTTCCAAAAGGAGGAAAAGAGGGAGATTTTGCAAGAGAGAGGGAGAGAAGAAGAGAAGCATGTGAATCATTTTGCAGCAGCAGCAGAAGACATTTTCTGCAACTCTCCAATAGCAGATTCTTCATCATTTTACTGGGTTTTTCTGTTCCTTATCTTAGATTTTCATTATTTCTTCATTTCTATACTTGGGTTTGTCTTGAAACTATGATTTGTGAGTGGATCTTTGAGATTCTAGAGATGGGTTTGTAAATATTGCTTTGTATTGTGGTTTTTGAACTGATTTAGTTATTTAAATGAGATTTGCTACATTTTGATTTATTGCTTGTGAGCTTGTTGCCTTGCTTAATGAATGGGCCCTCATTAAGTTAAGTTTTAATCCTTGACAAATGGACTGAAAAGTGTATGTTTGGGATAGATAATCTTACAATAAACTTAGTTTTCTTGGTGTTAGAGATAAGCTAAGAGGATTAAGGGGACTTTCAAAAATCAATTAGAGCTTTAATTTTGAAAACCCTATCTCTAGAATCACTTTAATTTTTATTGAATTTAGATTTAAGTCCTCCCAATTTTATAATTAGCAATTTCAATTTAAATTTTGGTAATCTAGTCTAATTAATTTAGTTAATTGTTTGATTTGGTTTAAATTCCTCAAATACCAATTTTAATTTTAAATTTAATTTTTAATATCTTTAAATTTTACCATCCTAATTAGCTTATCATTTTATTTTTAATTTAATCATAATTCCCTATGGGAATGATATTATTTTTAAAACTATACTACTGTGACCAGTGCACTTGCGAAAGTTATTTCATAGCTAGCACATCAAGTTTTTGGCGCCGTTGCCGAGGAATTGTTTGTTTTTAAGTTGGATTTTAATTGTTTTAAGCTAATTATAATTTTTATTTTCTTTTATTTTCATTGTTGTTCCTTGTGTTTTTCAGGTATTTTTCTTGTTTATGAGACGATCGAAAAGCACAAGTAATACTGAATTGTTGTTCAACACTGAAATTGGAAATTTCTGTTGAGCCAACAAAAAGGATTACAAAAAAAGAAAGGAAGCAGAAAAAGAAGAACAACAAAGATTTGACCAAGAGGAGAAAATTGAAAATATGGAGAATCAAAATAGAGCTATTGGTGGAGATAATGGAGGAAATGAGCAAAATAGGCAGAATGAAGTTGTTAATCAAAATGATCCTCAGAGAAGATCCATGTTAGATTATGCTTTTCCTAGATGTTGAGATGTGAGAGATAATAGACCTATCATTGGAGCTAATCAATTTGAGTTAAAGACTGGTCTCATTCAAATGGTTCAGAATTCACAATTTGGAGGTAGTCCACTTGAAAATCCTCATTCTCATTTGAAGAAATTTTTGATGATATGTGGCACACAAAGATAGCCTGGAGTTTTAGATGAAGTAATTCGGCTCACCTTATTTCCATTCTCTCTTCGGGATTCAACATTAGAGTGGTATGACTCACTTCCACAAGCTACTATAGCTACTTGGGAGCAGCTATCTCAAGCTTTTCTATCTCATTTTTTCCCACTTGGGAAGACCACTCATTTGAGGAATTTGATGGTAGCTTTTATGCCAAGGGATGATGAAACTATGTATGAATCTTGGATGAGATTTAAAAAGCTTGAAAGGCAGTGTCCTCATCATGAAATACCCAAATGGATGATTTTTCAGAATTTCTACACCAGAGTTACTCCAGCCATAAGAAACAAAATTGATTCACAAGCAGGAGGAGATTTCATGAGAATGACAAGTGAAGAATGTTATGATCTATTAGAGAATACTGCTCATAATACCCATTTGTGGGGAAATCCTAGAGCACTTGAGCCAAAGAAGGCTGGGATTTATGAACTTGACTCAGTTAGCTACATGAATGCAAGATTTGATCAGTTGACTCAGCTTCTTAGTGATTTTTGCACAAAGGCAACAACCTCAACTCCTACAACTATGCAACAAGTTGCCTACATAGATGGAACCCAAAGTTGTGGAGTTGATTACTCTTCTTACGGTGATGATTATTTGCAAGAACAAGCTGCTTATGCAGGAGGTTATCAATAGAAACCTATGGGAAATTCTTACTCTAATGTGAACAACTCAACATGGAGGCCACAAGCAACTTTTGCTCAATAAGTTGAAAGCTCAAATTATGCTCATATCCAGCAGTATATGCAACAGAATAGGCCTCAGTTTTAGCCTCAGTTTTAGCCCATAAGGCAGCCAGAACCTAGATATCAAGCAAGAGCACAACAATCCCTTCCACCTCATGAACTGAAGCCAACCTTGGAAAGCATGATGGAGAAATTTTTGTCTGAACAAAGCAAGATGAATAGCAAATTGGAGGAAGAAATGCAACTTATGAGACAAACCATAGATCAATTACAAGCCCACAACCGTATGTTGGAGACCCAATTGGCTCAACAAGCAAGCTCATTAGGAAGCAAATCCTATGGCAAACTACTTAGCCAACCACAAAACCCTCATGAACAATGTAAGGTTGTGACCTTGAGAAGTGGTAAGAAAGTTGGTCAAGAGAGTGAAAACAAGAGAGAAGAAAAAGAGAGCACAAAAGTTGAAAATTCAGTTGAGAGTAAGAAAAATGAAAAAGAAGAAGAAAGCAAAAGTGAGCAAGATGAAGGAGAGAAACCATACATCCCACCTGAGCCTTACAAGCCCACCCTTTCGTACCCTCAAAGATTCATCAAGCATAAGTTAGACAAACAATTTGGCAAATTTCTTGAAGTACTAAAGAAGTTGTATGTCAATGTGCCATTCACTGAGGCACTATCCCAAATGCCAAGTTATGCCAAGTTTTTGAAGGAGATTCTTACCAACAAGAGAAGGCTAGAAGATTATGATACCATCAACTTGGGAGAGTAACGCAGTGCTATAATGTAGAAGAAGTTACCTCCCAAACTCAAAGATCCGGGTGTGTTTTCCATTCCTTTTCATACAGGTGATAATTGTGTGGCAAATGCCTTATGCAACCTTAGAGCTAGCGTTAGCCTAATGCCTCTTTCAATGTATGAGAACTTGAATATGGGAGAGTTGAAGCCAACAAACATGTATCTTTCATTGGCTTACCATTCAATTAAGTATCCAGAAGGCATTCTAGAAAATGCGCATATCAAGGTTGGAAAATTCTACATTCCGATGGACTTTGTCATTTTAGATATGGAAGAAGACACAAAAATTCCTATCTTATTGGGAAAACCCTTTTTGGCAACAACTGGTGCATTAATTGATGTAAAGGGTGAGAAATTGACACTTAGAGTGGGAGATGATCAAATGATATTTAACATCAATCCAGCCGTGAAAAGGAAACATGAAGAAGTTGAGTCTTGTTTGCGGGTAGACATCATTAATGAGATTGTTCAAGAGCATTTCAGAAAAAACTATCCCCAAGACCCTCTTAAAAATTGCTTAATCCATGGTGGGAACATTGATGATGACAATCACAACATAGTTGCTTTTGCACAACACTTGGAGAGCTTTCCACCACATCCTGAGGCCATAAATTTTCAGCTTGAAGAAGTGCAAACTTTGGAGATTAAATCACCATCATTAAAGGTAGAGGATGCCCCAAAGGTAGATCTTAAACCTCTTCCTTCCAACCTCAAGTATGCTTTTCTTGGACCTAATGGAACATATCCTGTTATTATTAATGCATCTTTGACTGATATTGAGATTGACAAATTGTTGAGAGTTTTGAGAGAATATAGGAGAGTTTTGGGTTATACAATTGATGATATAAAGGGAATTAGTCTAACAGTCTATGTGCATAAGATTTTCCTAGAGAAAAATAGTAGACCTTCTATTGAACACCAAAGAAGATTGAATCTTACAATGAAGGATGTTGTGAAAAAGGAAATCCTGAAATTACAAGCTGCTGGACACAAAAGATTTTTGCAACTTGATGAGTTAGAAGAATTGAGACTTGATGCTTATGAAAATGCTAGAATCTATAAAGAGAGAACAAAAAAATGGCATGATAAGCATATCAAGAAAAAATACTTTAAAGAAGGAGATTTGGTGCTCTTATTCAATTCAAGGTTGAAATTTTTTTCAGGAAAATTAAAATTAAGGTGGTCAGGTCCATTTAAAGTTGTGAAAGTTTTCCCTCATGGTGCTGTGGAAATTTTTGATGAAAAATCTGGTAATTTCAAGGTAAATGAGCAAAGGTTGAGGCATTATTTAGTTGGTGAGCCAATTGAGAAGATAGCAACCTGCTATCTCTCTCATTCTCTATAAAATTTTGATTGATTAAGGTCATGCTAAATACCTAAACTTAGCATTTCTGGGCATAACCCACAAATTTTCACTGATTCTTTATTTCTTTCATATATTTGTTTTAAGTTTTTCTATACTCTTTATTCAGAGTTTGACATTGTTCTAATTTTCTTATGCAGATGGGATACAATTCATTGCAAGCAAATGAGCATTAGTCATTTTGTTTTTGTTCTAGTTTTAAATTTCAGCTTTAAATTTTAGTTTTAAATTTGTTCACTTATACTTTTCATCTTTCTATTGTTGATTATTTGCTAGAGGATTTTGCAGGACTCATTGCCCTTTTTGTTAATTTTTAGAGGAAGTTTTTTTCCAAACTTTGTCATCTTGGTTTAAAAAGAAAATTATTTGAATGTGGATGTGTGATTTGGTGCTTTGAAAAAATTTTTTTTTATGAGTATTTGATGAACATAGCAGGTTGAGCATTTAGAATTCATGTTATGAATGTCTAATCACTTGAAAACTAATTTGTTTCAATTTGTGATACCCCTTACCCGTCTACAGTGTAGCCGAGTAAGATATGCCAAGCAGTGTATCGGAACACCCTATTTTAATTCAATCATTTTTTTAATTAATTAATTTTTTTTTTCATAGTTATGAAGTAAAATTTATGAAATATAATTCATTTAAGTCATTTATTGAAATTATAATTTATTTGAGGTTCCAAAAATTTTATAGAAAATCCGGCAGAGTACTGGCTAAAAATGGAGAAAACAGTTCTTCGGAACCTGTGAAAAACACTTTCAAAATTTTCAACCAATCCCAAACTCCATTTCATCATCAAAATCTCAATATTTTTCAACAACATTTCCATTTCTCAATCATTCATTTCTCATGGTATTCATATACAAGCAATAAATAAATACTCAATTTTCCATTCATAAACATAATTTCCACTATTTACATTAATATCAAAATACATTGCATAAATCTCAATTACACATAAGAAAATAAAAGTTAGTTACAAAATACCAAAATAAAACCTAGTGTCCTACCAATGCATTGAAGATGGTGAGGTGACACGGACACTATGCAGAGCTGCAGGAGGTTTCACCGAGTCTGTGGTCTACTAGGCTCTCGGTCAGTATCTCCAGAACCTACGCGTGGCAAAAGCAACGCGCTAAGCAATAATGCTTAGTGGTGCCAATAATAAAATAAAAAGAAATAATAGAAAATAAATATGCAGTGAATGTATTGATGTCTCATTTCAAACAAATTTTCGATGAGTATTTGTAGTCTTACTTATTTTATACTTGTTATATTCATTATTTCATTAAATTTATCCAGTTTCATTTTTTGGTTGCCCAAGTAACCTATACTGGATGACTGGACTGGATAAACGGGTAAACTAGCACTGGGTATCAAGTACCTCGGGCCGTCACACTATCGGTCACATATGTGTCTCCCGGTGTGCAACAGAATAGCTAATAAGCTATAATAATATTAGGCACAAGGCCAAGTCTCAACACAATGTCAGAATGGCTAAAAGCCAAGAAATCATAGAATGGCATAATGCCATGTGCAGTACTGCTAACTGAACCCTATTGGCATGCCAAGCTATCCAAACCAATCTTGTTAGGTATACTAGGGCATTTCACACTTTTAAGTTTCACAATTTTTGGAATTTAAGTTTTAGTGTTATTATTCCATTCATTGGTTAACAAAATGTTAACTTTTGCAAAGGCAATTGGTGCATTGGTTTTAATATTACCAACATACCACATTTTGCATTCAAAATTTGTTGGTATTGGTTGCCAATACCATTTCTAAGCTAAATGTTAGTTGGGCAGAATTTTCACTTTTTATGCCTTGTCTTTACTGTTCAATTGGTCAATGTTGCAGTGGGAATTTGGCAAACTGATCAACATGAAAGTTGTTCCTTATTTTGTCTAGTTGCATTTCTGTTTTTGAATCACTCCATTTGGAGTTTTCTAGCTCAAGTTATGGTCCAAAAACCACAACTGGCCGGATTGAAATTTTTCTGGACTAACCATATCTATAGTGCAGTGAATAGTGACTATAACTCACTTGTTGGATAGGTTATGGTCATAATTTGGGTTAGGTTTCTTCATGAAAGTTATTGGTCTATATCTCAGCTTATTGCTGGTAAAATTTGAGGTCAATTGGACCATTCTACGCTGAGTTATGGCCAAATGACCAAATACTGTTCATTTGGTCATTTTGCAGAAATAGACTGCAGGTCACCCAGATTAGGGTAAGCTTTTGATCCACTTGGTTTGGTTTTATGGGCATGGTTTCTTCACCAAAGTTGTGCCATTATGTGTCTAGTTTCATGTCCAATTGGCCTTGCACCAACTGAACCTGTAAAATTCAAGGTATGGCTGCCCAAACCAGCTGGACTCATGTCTAATACTACAGGTCACCATGGGCAGCCACACCAACTGCAATTCCCACTAATCAAACCACCTCATTTCTTGTTTACACATAACCAAATGGTCACTAATTGACCATTAAAACTCACTTTCATCATTACAAGATCAAAGTCTCCATTTCATGTTCAAACCCTAACTCCAATTTCCAATTCATGGCATACACACACCAAACTCATACCAAATCACTTTATCCATCATCTATACTCATCAATAACATAATTCAGCCACTTAATTTCATCAAAAACCAACAATCCTTAAACTTTCTCAAGGCTGAAAAATTTAGAGATTTCATTTACTCAAGTTTTTCTTTTAATTTCACACAATTTCTACTTGATTTAGCATGCTTACAAGATTAAAGAAAGAAAAGAAATTGTTTAGTGCAATAACCTTTTTGAGCTTCACTTAACCTTGATTAAACCTCCCTAGTCTCTTCTTCTTTGGTTGCCAATAGCTTTTTCTAGGTGAAAGATCAAATTTTTGTGAAGGGACTTGGCAATTTTGGTGAACAAATGGAGAGGAAATTCAAGCTTTTAAGCTTGAAAATGGTGGAACCTCTTCTCTCTCTCTCTCTCTCAACGTTTTTGGCTGCCCAAAGGTTGAAGATGCAGATTGGTTTTTTTTCAATTTTTGGTCTCTTTTATCTCTTTTAATGAGTTTAACAAATTGTGATTGGTGGATGAAATTTAAATGACATCATATGATGTCATAATTAGCATTTTCTTTTATTTTCTTTTCTTCTCTTCTCTACTCATTTCCAATTTAATTTTTAGCAACATTTATTCATATTTTAGATCATAATAATTATTTTTTTAACTGGACAAGTCGGCCAAAAATCATTTCTGAAGACAAAATGACCAAAATGCCCTCCATTTGGCTTAATGGGCCAAAATTGTCTGTATCGATTGAAAAAATTTTCTAAGCATTTCCTTGGCATTTTAATGCCATAAAAACCTCAATGGCCATTCTTTGGAGTCCCAAAAATTATTTTATAATTTTTCCCCCGGGTCTAGGGCTCCTAGTTGCGAGAACCGCAACTTCCCACTGGTTTACCCATTGCTAGGGCACCGGCTCATTTAACATGGTTGTATTTTATTTCTAAAATTCTTCCTAAATTTTTTTTATTAATATTTGAGTTAATTATGGTTCCTCACTTTAGTTTAAATATTTTTCCAGACGTTCTAGCTGTCCAAACCGACACCGGTCACCGAAACAGTAGAATGTGCAAAATTGTTATAAGGAGGGTGTTACAACTCTTCCCCTCTAATTTAAATTTCATCCTTGAAATTTACCTGATGCAAACAGTTGAGGGAACTATTACCTCATCGTCTCTTCACTTTCTCAAGTTGCCTCCTCGGTGTTGTGGTGCCTCCAAAGCACTTTCACCAGTGGAATCTGCTTATTCGTCAACTCTTTCACTTCCCGAGCCAGGATCCATATGGGTTCTTCCTCATATGTTAAATCCGGTTGTACTTCAATTTCTTCCATGGAGATGACATATGAATGATCTGAGCGGTATCTTCTTAGGAGATGACATGTGAAGGATCTGAGCAGTATCTTTTTAGCATAGATACGTGGAAAACATTATGGATCTTGTCTAGTTCTGGTGGTAAAGCTAGCCTGTAGGCCACTAGACCCACACGTTCAATGACTTCATATGGGCTAATGAACTTAGGGCTTAACTTACCTTTTCTTCCAAACCTTAGTACCTTCTTCCACGGTGACACCTTAAGGAACACTTTGTCGCCAACTGCATACTCTATTTCTTTTCTCTTTAAGTCAGCATAGGATTTTTATCTGTCTAAGGTAACCTTCAGATTGGCTTTAATTAGCTTTACCTTCTCCTCAGTCTGTTTCATCAGGTCTGGCCCTACCAGTTTATCTTCGCCCAATTTAGTCCAGCACACTGGAGTTCTACATTTTCTCCCATACAGTGCTTCATACAGGGCCATTTGGATGCTAGCTTGATAGCTATTGTTGTATGCAAATTTTGCCAGTGGGAGGTATCTATCCCAACTTCCCTCAAATTCAATGACACAACTCCTCATCATATCTTCAAGGACCTGGATTACTCTTTCTGATTGTCCATCCGTCTGAGGATGGAAAGCTGTGCTGAAATGGAGTTGTGTACCCAAGAATTCATGCAATTTCTTCCAAAATCTCGATGTAAACCTTGGGTCGCGATCAGATATGATGGAAAGTGGAATTCCATGCAGTCTAACTATCTCACTGATATATAATTGTGCTAACTTTTTCAGTGAGTAGTCAGTCCTAACTGGCAGAAAGTGTGCTGACTTCATCAATCTATCTACTATCACCCATACTATATCATGCTTCTTCTGGGTGAGAGGTAGACCACTTACAAAATCCATAGTGACCCAATCCCATTTCCATTCAGGTATACGTATAGGCTGTAGGAATCCCGATGGAACTTGATGTTCTACCTTGACTTGCTAACATGTCAAGCATTTAGTCACATAGTCTGCTATGTCCTTCTTCATACCAAGCCACCAATACTGAAGCTTCAGATCATGATACATTTTTTGTACTTCCTGGGTGCATAGCATAAACACTGGTATGTGCCTCTTTCAGGATATTGGCTTTCAATTCCCCATCATCTGGTACACATAATCTTCCTTTGTAGTATAGACACCCATCTGCTTTCACCTCATAATTAGCTGCTTTCCCCTCTAAGATTTTACTCACAGTAGTCATTAATTTCTCATCTACCTTCTGCCCATCTAAAATCTGCTGTAGCAGGTTTGGCCTCACTTGCAACTCAACCAAAATAGCTCCATCTCAAGCCAAGGATAGATGGGGCATTCAATGATCTCAAAGCTGTGATGGATTTTCTACTCAAAGCATCTGCAGCTACATTTGCCTTCCCAGGATGGTAGTTAATCACACAATCATAGTCCTTCAGGAACTCAATCCATCGCCTCTGTCTAAGGCTGAGCTCCTTCTGGGTTAGCAAGTATTTCAGACTCTTGTGGTTTGTGTAAATGTAGCAATTTTCACCATACAAGTAGTGCCTCCATATCTTTAGTGCGAAGATAATTGCTGCAAGTTCTAAATCATGGGTAGGGTAATTCTGTTCATGTGGCCTTAGCTGCCTGGAAGCATAAGCGACCACCTTCCCCTCTTATATTAATACACACCCTAACCCATTATGAGAGGCATCACTGTAGACCACAAAGTCCTTTCCCGACATTGGCTGTGTTAATACTGGTGCCTCTGTCAACATAGCCTTCAACTTCTCAAAACTAGCCTGACACTTGTCATTCCAGTCAAATCTGACATTCTTGTGTAACAACTTGGTCATTGGAGCAGCTATTAACGAAAATTCCTTCACAAATCTTCTGTAATACCTAGCTAGCCCCAAGAAACTTCTGACCTCAGTTGTATTCTTGGGAGGCTTCCATTCCATCACTGCTTCTATCTTCTTCGGATCCACTCTAATCCCATCAGCTGACACTATGTGTCCAAGGAATGCAATCTCATTCAACCAGAAGTCACACTTGGACAACTTAGCATACAGCTTCTTTTCTCTCAGTGTTTGCAGAACAATCCTCAAATGCTCATCATGTTCTTCCCTGGTCTTGGAATATACCAAAATATCATCAATAAAGACCACTACGAACTAATCTAGGTATGGATGGAAGATATGGTTCATAAGGTCCATGAATGCTGCTGGTGCATTTGTTAGGCCAAAGGGCATCACTAGAAACTCATAATGCCCATACCGGGTCCTGAATGTAGTCTTTGGCACATCTGCATCCTTCACCCTCAGCTGATGATACCCTGATTTGAGATCAATTTTAGAAAATACTCTTGCTCCCTTCAACTGATCAAACAGATCATCAATTCTAGGCAATAGATATTTGTTCTTCACAGTCACTTTATTCAACTGCCGGTAATCGATGCATAACCTCAAAGTCCCATCTTTCTTCTTTACAAACAGCACTGGAGCTGACACACTGGGGCGTATGAACCCCTTGTCCAGTAACTCCTGTAACTGGATTTTCAGTTCCTTCAATTCTGTGGGAGCCATCCTATAAGGAGCAATAGAGATTGGTGTTGTACCCGGCAGTATCTCAATAGCAAATTCAACTTCTCTTTCCGGTGGCAAACCAGACAATTCTTTAGGGAACACATCTGGGAAGTCTTATACTGTGGGTATGTCACACAGATCTGGCTTAGCCTGCCTAGTATCCACCACATGTGCTAAGTAGGCTTCACAGCCTTTTCTCATCAGTTTTCTTGCAACTGTGGCTGAAATGACATTGGACAAAGAATCTATCCTTTCCCCCACAACTGTGATCTCATTACCCTCAGGAGCTTTCAAAGAAATCCTCTTCAGTTTACAATCAACCATTGCCTGATGACGTGACAACCAATCCATTTCCAAAACCACGTCAAACTCATGGAAAGGCAACTCAATCAGGTCTGCCAAGAATTCATACCCTTGAATCCTTAACGGGCAACCCTTGTATACTTTGTTCACACTGCACTGTGGCCCAATGGATTAGTGACCAGAATGTCTTGGTCACTCTCCCGTACTAATATCCCCCTTTCTACAGGTAAGTTGATGCAGATGTCTGAATGAGTGGATCCTGGATCCACCAATGTATGCACATATGTATTGTAGAGGGAGAATGTACCCCTAATAACATCCGGGGCATCTTGCTCCTCCTGAGCTCTCATGGCATAAGCTTTGGCAGGTGGTCTGCCCTCAGGCCTCTCTGCTGGCTCAGATGAAGGCCTCTGTGATGGTCCCACTGCCTCAGATTTACCAGATTTCCTACCCCTTTGTGGTGCACGAGCAGGTCTGTCTGCTTGTGTTAGAGCAGTTATAGTAGTTCTATGTGGACAGTTCCTCAACTGATGCTCTGTCGACCCACACCTTAAGCAGGTACCAGTCACTCTCCAACACTCCCCCTTATGCCACTTCAGGCAATGTGGACATGCAAAAGATGCTGGGGCTGGTCCCCTGAACCCCGTCCCTAGAGAGCTGCCCACTGATGGTCTGGACTAACCTCTCCTAGGGGTGAACTGTGGCCTGGGCCCTTGGGTCTGACCTTGACTTTGTGGTTGACCTGAACTCAGTATAGGTAGGCCTTTGAACTTCTTTCCTGGTGCAGGAGATGAGCTAGACTGACCCGAACCCCTCTTTTGCTGTCTCTCTCTTTCGGTCTGCTCACTTATTCTTACTTTTTCAACTTTTATTGCAGCTTCCACTAACTTGGTGAAGTCTGTGATTCCCAAGGTAGTGATCATGATCTTTATATTATCATTTAATCCCTCTTCAAATCTCTTACACCTTTTGGCTTCATTAGGGACTATCTCCCTTCCGTAGCGGCTCAGTCTGACAAATTTCTTTTCATACTCTGCCACTGTCAGCTGTCTCCGTCTCAAATTAATGAACTCTCTTCTTCTCTCTTCCAGGTATACACTACCCACATATTTCTTCTTGAATTCTGAGAGGAAGAAGTCCCAAGTTATTACTTCTGGCTGTACTTCACTGGACGCCGTATCCCACCATTCATATGCATCATCTTGCAACAGAGATACAACAGCTTCTAAGTTTTGCTCTGGAGTACAGTGGAGTTGTTTTAAAACCCTTCCTGTTTTGTTCAACCAATTTTTGGCTGCAACAGAATCATCTTCTTTCTTGCCAAAGAAATCTACTGCTCCAAATTTTCTCAATCTTTTCAAGTGTGATTTCTGCTGTGGAGGTGGTGGTGGTGGTGGCATTACCCCATCCATTTGTCTGAAGAATTCGGCCATTTGCTGGAACATGGCCTGTGGAGGCTGAGCAGCTCGCTTGAGTCAAGTGAGCAGGTTCTCCCCTACTCCCAGTCTCAGCTGCTGCAGGTGGAGCATGACTCTCCACTTCCTCCTCAACTGCCCTCTGAGATGTAGGGTCCATATCCTATTTAACAAAAACAAACAGATCTGCATTAGTGTCACCTTAACTCTTACAAATGCAATGCATGGTATGGACTCAATCTAGGCCCAGAAACGCCTAAACCGTGCTCTGATACCACTAAATGTGACACCCCTTACCCATCTATAGTGCAGCCGAGTAAGATATGCTACGCAGTGTATTGGAATACCCTATTTTAATTCAATCATTTTTTTTAATTTATTGATTTATTTGTTTATTTTCATAGTTATGAAGTAAAATTTATGAAATATAATTCATTTAAGTCATTTATTGAAATTATAATTTATTTGAGGTTCCGAAAATTTTATAGAAAATCCGGCAGAGTATCAGCTAAAAATGGAGAAAACAGTTCTTCGGAACCTGTGAAAAATGAAGGAACAGAAGCGTGAAAAAAACAAGTTTATACCATTGAATTCAAAAATTTTCACCTAGGGTCACATGCATCATGCAAGATTTATTTTTATCTATTTGATTTCAATGATAAACAATATATTAAAACTCTTTTAATATGTTTTTGGATCTGTATTTGCCATTTAAGATTTTAAAATTAATCAGATTAATTTTAGAACCCTAGATTAAATCAAGAACGATTACACTAACCTCTTGATGCACTGCAGTGTGTCTGCGCCTTTGAGATTTGTCTTCAGGACACCAGATGTTGTCCCTCTAGTTTGTCCACACCAAGAACACCTATGGCAGCCCTTGAACAGCTTCTAAAGCTTTTCTATTAATTAGAAATTCAAGTTCTGCCTTTTAAGAGATTAGAGATGTAAACAGGACACTAGAAACAATTTCTAGTGTTCTTAATTCAAGAGATTGATGGCTAATCTCTTTAAATTGATGAGAGATGAAGAAGAATAGATAAAGAGCCTCAAAATGGTGTGACAAAGGAGAGGAGTGGCTGCTGGTTGTTTTTCTTTTTCATAACAACACTTATATAGCTAGGTTAACACATTAAACCCTTGCCACATGTCACCCTTTGATTAGCTCTAGGTTTAAGTGACCCAATCACATTGTGCCAAGTGTCAAACCTGTATTTAATCTTGATTTTAATCATCTTACATGATTAAAAAACATTTGGCAAGCTTATGTGTAATCCTATGTGTCACCATCTCATGGTGCCACGTGTCACACTGTGAAATGACCAAATTGCCCCTGTGTCTTAATTTTGAGTTCTTAACCCAAAATAATTATTTTTTTTTCTTATAATTTATATCAAATATAAATTAATTAATTAATCTCTATTAATTAATTTCTCATTAATTAAATTCATATTTAAACACTTTAAATATAATTTTAACTTATACTATACATCCAATAATCTAGATTTGGTTTCAAGTCATGCTAGGGACTTTGCAATTTAATTGCAAACCAAACCTATTTAATTAATCAATTAAACTCTTTAATTAATTAATTAAATCATATTTAAATAGGTGATAACTTGTGTATGTGTGTGACTTGCTAGGCTCATCACTAATTGGCAATGAGACATGATATCAACTCTTAATATCATCAGAACTCTTTCTTACCATAAATGATTTCTCTAAATCATTTTATGAACCTCACAGACCATGGTTAACACCTAGCATAGCATGCCATGGCCACCCAATTAGTAATAAGGTTTACCTTAAATAAACCTATAATCATATGTTACCATGCACTAGAATCTCTCTGTTACAAAATCCCAACTCAAGCTGGAGTCATGGTTTATGTCAAACTCCATTTGCTATGAATATTATGTTCTCTTTTAATTTCAGTTATTGATTAAAAAGATTTTCTCATCAGAAACTCTTTTCTGAATAAATCTATCTATCCTGGCCAGGAACTTGAAACATCAAGAACAATTAAATGAACATAGGATTTTATCTCTATTTACTTAGAGGAACAGATTCCATCTTGATCAACACCTACCTCCATATATAACTAGTAGGAGCCAACAGATGCCCATATACCCATACACAGTACAAGTATGAAAGTAGTATCAAACTCAAACTACCTATATACAAGATAACTGTGCTATCTCAGGTCTAAAGATTATATGCACTGATATGATTTATGACAAAACATTGACAAGAGTAAACTCCATGTGCTTATCATAAGTGTCACTGGTTTGGCTTACTTATCATTTATAAGTGCCTATCATGTTTGTTATATGGCATGAGACTCATTATTCCTTCTTATTTATATCTCATATAAATAACTTAGGAACAAATATGAATACAATCTTTCTGGATAAGTCATGTCCTTATTATGAAGTATCCTCTATTGTGAACCTATTTATGATACTTTGTGCTAGAAATATTGTCACTCATTCTTAACAACTTAAGAATAATATTTCTAACAAAATATCAATGGACCTTTTCTATTACACATAAATATATTATGTAAAAGGAAAAGTGGAAATGCCTTTTATTAATAAAAATATGTACAAGATACATACTAAATGATATGCTCTAGGGCATACTACTAACAAAAAACACTTCCAAAATTTTCAACCAATCCCAAACTCCATTTCATCATCAAAATCTCAATATTTTTCAACAACATTTCCATTTCTCAATCATTCATTTCTCATGGTATTCATATACAAGCAATAAATAAATACTCAATTTTTCATTCATAAACACAATTTCTACTATTTACATTAACATCAAAATACATTGCATAAATCTCAATTACACATGAGAAAATAAAAGTTAGTTACAAAATACCAAAATGAAACCGAGTGTTCTACCAATGCACTAAAGATGGTGAGGTGACACGGACTCTATGCAGAGCTGCAGGAGGTTTCACCCAGTATTTGGTCTACTAGGCTTTCGGTCAGTATCTCTAGAACCTATGTGTGGCAAAAGCAACACGCTAAGTAGTAATGCTTAGTGGTGCCAATAATAAAATAAAAAGAAATAATAGAAAATAAATATGCAGTGAATGTATTGATGTCTCATTTCAAACAAATTTTCGATGAGTATTTGTAGTCTTATTTTATACTTGTTATATTCATTATTTCATTAAATTTATCCACTTTCATTTTTTGGTTGCCCAAGTAACCTATACTGGATGACTAGACTGGATAAACGGGTAAACTGGCACTGGGTATCAAGTACCTCGGGCCGTCACAGCATCGGTCACATATGTGTCTCCTTGTGCAAATGTAATGACTAATAGGCTGTAATAACATTAGGCACAAGGCCAAGTCTCAACACAATGTCGAAATGGCTAAAAGCCATGAAATCACAGAATGGCATAATGCCATGTGCAGTACTGCTAACTGAACCCTATTGGCATGTCAAGCTATCCAATCCAATCTTGTTAGGTATACTAGGGCATTTCACACTTTTAAGTTTCACAATTATTGGAATTTAAGTTTTAGTGTTACCATTCCATTCATTGGTCAACAAAAATGTTGACTTTTGCATAGGCAATAGGTACATTGGTTTTAATATCATCAACATACCACATTTTGCATTCAAAATTTGTTGGTATTGGTTGCCAATACCATTTCTAAACTTAATGTTAGTTGGGCAGAATTTTCACTTTTTATGCCTTGTTTTACTATTCTATTGTCAATTTTACAGTGGGAATTTGGCAAACTAATCAACATGAAAGTTGTTCTTTATTTTGTCTAGTTGCATTTCCTTTTTGAATCACTCCATTTGGAGTTTTGTAGCTCAAGTTATGGTCCAAAAACCACAACTGGCCAGATAGAAATTTTTCTGGACCGACCATATCTACAATGCAGTGAACAGTGACTGCAACTTACTTTTTGGATAGGTTCTGGTCATAATTGGGGTTAGGTTTCTTCATGAAAGTTGTTTTTCTATATCTCAGCTTATTTTTGGTAAAATTTCAGGTCAATTGGACCATTCTACAATGAGTTATGGCCAAATGACCAAACATCATTCATTTGGTCATTCTGCAGAAACAGACTGCAGGTCACCCGGATTAGGGCAAGCTTTTGGTCCACTTGGTTTGGTGTTATGGGCATGGTTTCTTCACCAAAGTTGTGCCATTATGTGTCTGGTTTCATGTCCAATTGGCCTTGCACCAATTGAACCTGTAAAATTCAAGTTATGGCTGCCCAAACCTGCTGGACTCATGTCCACCTCAGAGGTCACCATGGGCGACCACAAGAATCGCAATTCCCACTAATCAAACCACCTCATTTCTTGTTTACACATAACCAAATGGTAACTAATTGACCATTAAAACTCACTTTCATCATTACATGATCAAAGTCTCCATTTCATGCTCAAACCCTAACTCCAATTTCCAATTCATGGCATACACACACCAAACTCATACCAAATCACTTTATCCATCATCTATACTCATTAATAACATAATTCAGCCACTTAATTTCATCAAAAACCAACAATCCTTAAACTTTCTCATGGCTGAAAAATTTAGAGATTTCATTTACTCAAGTTTTTCTTTTAATTTCACATAATTTCTACTTGATTTAGCATGCTTACAAGATTAAAGAAAGAAAAGAAATTGTTTAGTGCACTAACCTTTTTGAGCTTCACTTAACCTTGATTAAACCTCCCTAATCTCTTCTTCTTTTGCTTCCAATAGCTTTTTCTAGGTGAAAGATCAAATTTTTGTGAAGGGACTTGGCAATTTTGGTGAACAAATGGAGAGGAAATTCAAGCTTTTAAGCTTGAAAATGGTGGAACCTCTTCTCTCTCTCTCTCTCAATGTTTTTGGCTGCCCAAAGGTTGAAGATGCAGATTGGTTTTTTTCAATTTTTGGTCTCTTTTATCTCTTTTAATGAGTTTAACAAATTGTGATTGGTGGAGGAAATTTAAATGACATCATATGATGTCATAATTAGCATTTTCTTTCATTTTCTTTTCTTCTCTTCTCTACTCATTTCCAATTTAATTTTTAGAAATATTTATTCATATTTTAGATCATAATAATTATTTGCTTAACTGGACAAGTCGGCCAAAAATCATCTCTGAAGACGAAATGACCAAAATGCCCTCCGTTTGGCTTAACGGGCCAAAATTATCTGTACCGATTGAAAAAATTTTCTAAGCATTTTCTTGGCATTCTAATGCTATAAGAACCTCAATGACCCTTCTCTGGAGTTTGAAAAATTATTTTATAATTTTTCCCCCAGGTTTAGGGCTCCTAATTGCGAGAACCGCAACTTCCCACTGGTTTACCTATTGCTAGGGCACCGGCTCATTTAACTTGGTTGTATTTTATTTCTAAAATTTTTCCTAAATTTTTCTTATTAATATTTGAGTTAATTATGGTTCCTCACTTTAGTTTAAATATTTTTCCAAACGTTCTAGCTGTCCAGACTGACACTGGTCACCGAAACAGTAGAATGTACGGAATTGCTATAGGGAGGGTGTTACACAATTTTTCAGGTATTGTGTAATTTTGTCAAATTTGGGCAGCAGATTTCACAACCTGCAGCACAATCAATTTTGGTTGTGTCGTAGCTTGTGTTCATTGAGCACAATTTGGGCAGAAGATTTCACAACTTCCGGCACAATCAATTTTGGTTGTGTCGTAGCTTGTGTTCACTGGGCACAATTTGGACAAAGAATTTCACAACTTCCGGCACAACCTCCATCCCTATGTTCTAACTTGTGTCGTCTGTTTGGTTTTGCAGGTTGACAACCCAATTCACCAGAATGGGCCTGTGACCAACCCATGCCCAAAAAGCCCACTAACCCATTTGATTTGTTTAAAAAAAAAAAATACTACTAACTAACTAAACCAAACCCATTCCCAAAAGCACCACCATCTCCACCAGATAACAAGGGCGAAGGAGTTATCATTCATGACTGACCCGCTTTTAGTTTCAGTTTACATATTTCATGTCTTTATCTTAGTTGCTTAATTAATTAGTATTTTTGGTAACTTATTTAGTTAATATTTTGCTTGTGTTACTTTTCTTTTATTTGAAATATTTGATTATTCAGTATTTTTTTTAGTTGCCCATAAGTATATTTTTCTTTTGAATCTTTAGTGCTTTGCTCACTTGCTTTTGATATGCTACTTCAGAATTTCACTTGATGAGTGGATATCTCATGGTTATATATTTTTTTGAAGCTTAACCTCTCTATTTCAACTTTTCGAGTTTAATTGCTTTAATAGATTCCATTTCACTGTTTCTTTTGCAATGAGTGCAGCAACTATCCCAATTTTATTTAATTAAATTGGCTGCACCTTCAATGAGGTAACAATTCTTATCTCAGCTTGTATCATTTTCATCACAAGTTGTGCTACCACTTATGAAACAAGGCACCCCTTATCTACTTTAGGCTTACATATCCATTCTTTATGCACATATTAGCCACCTATTTAAAATTAGAATTAGTATTTAAGGAATTTAAACTAAATCAAACAATTAATTAAATTAATTAGACTAGATTACCAAAATTTAAATTGAAATTGCTAATTATGAGATTGGGAGGAATTAAATCTAAATTCAATAAAAATTAAAGTGATTTTAGAGATAAGATTTTTAATATTGTTTGCATGTGATTTATCCCTAATTTAGCCAAACACATGAGAATTGCAATTTTGAGGGAAATCAATTCTTAGTTCTTTGAAACCTTTTTCAAGCATTTCAAAGTTGGTATTCATCAAATCAAACCTTGTTTTCACGGTATTTCAAATATAACAAAAACCCAATTAAAGCTCTAATTGATTTTGGAAAGTCCCCTTAATCCTCTTAGCTTATCTCTAACACTAAGAAAACTAAGTTTATTGTAAGATTATCTGTCACACCCTGCTCCCCGTAAGATGTAACATTATCCCGTAGTACACCTAATGAATTACCGTACTTAACCTACCGATAATCCATTAGATATACTACAAGGAATTTTAAAACAATTTTTGTGAAATTTAAATCATCAATTAAAATCTGGTGTTCTAAAAATTTTTTAAAATTTCAGCTGAGTGCCGGCTGTATTTTAAGAAAACAGTTCTTCAAACCTGAAAAGGAAAACACTTCCAATATGTTTTCTCAAATACAACTCCAATAACTTCATTTCAACTCGCAATTCAAATCTCAGTAATCAAATCAATTCATTTTCAAACCAATCTCATCATAAAGAACATTTCATTGATTACAAGACTCAAAATTAATATTACAAAACCATTCAAGTAAATAAAATCTCAAATTTACATTTACAATAATTTACATTTAATTAAATACCAAAATGTTTTATAAGAGTTTTTATACAACTGTTCAAATAATTTACATACATATTATTACATGCATACATCAAAACCTATGTACATGGGTATACCTGTGATATACCTGGAGTTGATCTGAATGTGTCTTCAAATAAGCTTACTCAATTGCTCTATGCTCTTTTCACCTGTGATAGCATGCAAAGCTATCGCTGAGTGGTGAACTCAGTGGTGCACAACTATAATTTAAAACATAGTACAATATACCTTAACAAAAATTACAGCAAATAATTTAAAAATCTGGATATTCATCAAATTCCAAAACTCAAAATATTCATTGCCAATAATATACATCCTTTGTATAAAATGACTTTGACCATGAATTTCAATTTATCAAATCACAACTAAATATTTAAGGTAATTCCAACAATTTATGGAAATAAAGATTAATTCCAATAAAATCAATTATACATAAATCCCATTTGAAATCGAAATTCTTTACTATTCAAAAACTATTCTTTATCTCAAAAACTATTCTTTATCTCAAAAGCCATTCTTTATATCAAAAGCCATTCTTTATCTCAAAAACCATTCTTTATCTCACTAACTATGCAAGACTAATCCGAAAGGGCCATCTTCGGGGTGATTCTAACTCCCTAGGGTTGGGGAGGTCGAATCAGATTCTAACTCCCTACGGTCGGGGAGGTCGAATCATCGTGCACAGTACACATCACAATAATGAATCTTCTGAAAGGTCCATAACATAAAACTTAGATCTAACCTCTAATAAAAGGAGAATCTAAGCCTGTGCACGTACCATGGTAATCAAAACACAACTAACTCCATTGTCTTCTCAATAAATGAGAGAGACGGGTAATAACCTAGTCAAGCATCTATAGTGAGATATAAAACAATATTACAATCCTTTTAGTGAGTATAAATCACAGTATAATTCGATTCAAAGTCAATTCCAATATCCAATAATTTTTTATGCTCATCACAATTCAAGTCATAAATTTGCATTTTTCCATGCAAATTGCCCATCACAATTCAAAACATGTTCTATCACAATTTTCCAAAACATAATTTATTCAATTCGCAACAATGCTTAACACTTGTGGAAATACCATTTCACAAAGCTAAATTCATACATACTATAACAATTTCAATAATCATTGAATTAAATCCAATGCTTGTTAAACATAATACATAAGAAAAATATGTCATTTAATCATATGAAATATTCAGAATAAAATCAGTTAAAAACTAGTTGTGCACAAACCTGATTTGAGTCGCTCCTAGGCCTTAACTCAATGTTCCCTATGCTTCTCAATATCCTTTTCAACTGAAACACACAAACACAATTTAAAATGTTTTAGTACTTTATGAATTTGTTTCTAATAATAAAATCCAATATTTAAATTTTCTTGGTACTATTCCCTTCAATTCATTTGACTAGTCAACCTATATTATTGACCCTTGATGCACTCTAAGTGAGTCAATTCCAATGTTACCAATATGTCACATTTTATAGACCTTTAGTGTTGGTATATGTTACCAAATTCACCTTCAAGTGTATTGCATTTTATTATAATTTATCAGATTTCGGTATACTATTTTGACCTAGCCGGACAACCTAGTTCCCTCAGTTTTCGGTTTCGATCCAAACTACAAACTTGTAGGTCTATGTCTTATTGCACGCGGGGCAAAATTTCAGGTCATTTTGAGTTGTGTAAACCAAGATATGGTCAATTTACCAATGCTGGACAACATGCACTAAAATGGTAAGCTTAGGACATTTTTAGGTCACTTTTGGTTCGGCCAGTTTTGGTACCCAAACTTGTGCAAGCTCTTTGGCTTGGTTCTGGCCATTTCTGGGCTTTGATGTCTTCATAAGAATTGTAGATCTATGTCTAAAATATTCATGGTAAAACTTTCAGGTCATTTGGACCTGTTTTGAGTAAGTTATGGACAAAATACTAACTGCTGCCCTAATGGTCAATTTTCAGGCTTTCAAGTCACTAATCCGGATTTGGTCATTTTTCAAGTCACCTTCTAGGCAGAATTTAGGTAAGCTTCCTTCATGAAAGTTGGCATATTTTGTGCCTAGTTTCACCTCCAATTGGTCTCATATCAATTAGAGTCACACACTTAAGGTTCTAAGCTAAAACATACATTGCCTACTACACATTCTTCATCACTTACCAATTACACATTCTATACTTACCAAACTAACTCTTTCATGCCAATTCTGGTTTGTACCATACCATTAACACACTTAACAATACATTTTGGTCATTTTGGACAGCTTGTAATCATTCTCAACATACACATTATAGCTCAGAATTTTCCAAAGACCATTTACACAATTTAACCACATGAACATACCTCATTTACATGTCTAAATCCAAACAATTATACACATACACATGCTGCCACAATAAGCATCATGATTCAACAAACCATTTCATGAAACTACACATTTCTAACCATACTTTAAAGTTGTCGAATTACCTCATTGAACACATCTCCTTCAAATTGCTTTCAAGCTTCCAAAACCAATTGCACCATTACACATACACTTAGTATACATTACCCAAATTATTTCTATACACATAAACACTTATACTAACATCTTAAACTACCATTAACAAGTAAAAACAAGTTACAATTAGTGAGTTTCCATGGCTACCCAAAATGAAGCAACAACATAAATCTCCAATAATTGTTTCAAACCATAATTTAAATTTCTCAATTTCAATCAATTCAATTCCTATTACTTCCCATACATATACCCATATCAAACATCATCTTTAAACTCATCTACATCATTTAAGCACATCAAAATCCCATTAATTTCTCGGCTGCCAAAATAAAGGGCTTACCAAATATACATTAATTTATTCAATTTCTTCATAAATCAACTCACCCGAAGCTCAAAATAAGATCTAATGAAAAAAAAAAAGGGGAAATTAAGCACTAACCTTTTTTGAGCTTGACTAAAACCTCACCAAACTTCCTTATTTTTGCTCCCAATATTCTGCCCAAGATGTGTACATCACTTTTAATGAAGACACTTATAGGAATCATGACTTGATCATGGAGGAGAGGAAGCTTGCATGTGGGATGGCCATGGAGGACAATGGGAGAGCTCGAATTCGACAAGGTTTTAAAATGGGAAGAAGATGAAGTTTTAATGTAGATTTTATGGTCCTTATGTGGCTTATATGAAGGAACAGAAGAGTGAAAAATATAAGTTTATACCATTGAATTCAAAAATTTTCACCTAGGGTCACATGCATCATGCAAGATTTATTTTTATCTATTTGATTTCAATGATAAACAACATATTAAAACTCTTTTAATATGTTTTTGGATCTGTATTTGCCATTTAAGATTTTAAAATTAATCAGATTAATTTTAGAACCCTAGATTAAATCAAGAACGATTATACTAACCTCTTGATGCAATCGCAGTGTCTGCGCCTTTGAGATTCGTCTTCAGGACACCAGATGTTGTCCCTCTAGCTTGTCCACACCAAGAACACCTATGGCAGCCCTTGAACAGCTTCTAAAGCCTTTTCTATTAATTAGAAATTCAAGTTCTACCTTTTAAGAGATTAGAAATGTAAATAGGACACTAGAAACAATTTCTAGTGTTCTTAATTCAAGAGATTGATGGCTAATCTCTTTGAATTGATGAGAGATGAAGAAGAATAGAGGGAGGGCTGCAAAATGGCGTGACCAAGGAGTGTGGCTGCTGGTTGTGTTTTATTTTCTCATAACAACACTTAAATAGCTAGGTTAACACATTAAACCCTTGCCACATGTCACCCTTTGATTAGCTCTAGGTTTAAGTGACCCAATCATATTGTGCCAAGTGTCAAACCTATATTTAATCTTGATTTTAATCATCTTACATGATTAAAAAACATTTGGCAAGCTTATGTGTAATCCCATGTGTCACCATCTCGTGGTGCCACGTGTCACAATGCAAAATGACCAAAATGCCCCTGTGTCTTAATTTTGAGTTCTCAACCCAAAATAATTATTTTTCTTCTTCTAATTAATTTATATCAAATATAAATTAATTAATTAATCTCTATTAATTACTTTCTCATTAATTAAATTCATATTTAAACACTTTAAATATAAATTTAATTTATACTACACATCCAATAATCTAGATTTGGTAGTCATGCTAGGGACTTTGCAATTTAATTGCAAATCAAACCTATTTAATTAATCAATTAAACTCTTTAATTAATTAATTAAATCATATTTAAATAGGTGATAACTTGTGTATGTGTGTGACTTACTAGGCTCATCACTAATTGGCAATGAGACATGATATCAACTCTTAATATCATCAGAACTCTTTCTTACCATAAATGATTTCTCTAAATCATTTTATGAACCTCATAGACCATGGTTAACACCTAGCATAGCATGCCATGGCCACCCAATTAGTAATAAGGTTTACCTTAAATGAACCTATAATCATATATTACCATGCACTAGAATCTCTCTGTTACAAAATCCCAACTCAAGCTGGAGTCATGGTTTATGTCAAACTCCATGTGCTATGAATATTATGTTCTCTTTTAATTCCAGTTCTTGATTAAAAAGATTTTCTCATCAGAAACTCTTTTCTGAATAAATCTATCTGTCTTGGCCAGGAACTTGAAACATCAATAACAATTAAATGAACATAGGATTTTATCTATATTTACTTAGAGGAACAAATTCCATCTTGATCAACACCTACCTCCATATATAACTAGTAGGAGCCAACACATGCCCATATACCCATACACAGTACAAGTATGAAAGCAGTATCAAACTCAAACTACCTATATACAAGATAACTGTGCTATCTCGTGTCTAAAGATTATATGCATCGATATGATTTATGACAAAACATTGACAAGAGTAAACTCCATATGCTTGTCATAAGTGTCACCGTTCGTCCTATTTATCATTTATAAGTGCCTATCATGTTTGTTATATGGCATGAGACTCACCATTCCATCTTATTTATATCTCATATAAATAACTTGGGAACAAACATGAATACAATCTTTCTGGATAAGTCATGTCCTTATTATGAAGTATCCTCGATTGTGAACCTATTTATGATACTTTATACTAGAAATATTGTCACTCATATTCTTAACAACTTAAGAATAATATTTCTAACAAAATATCAATGGACCTTTTCTATTACACATAAATATATTATGTAAACGGAAAAGTGGAAATGCCTTTTATTAATAAAAATATATACAAGATACATACTAAATGATATGCTCTAGGGCATACTACTAACAATCTCCCACTAGCACTAGAGCCATTCATTACAATACCTTAGACCCATCTTCTCAAGATGTCGATCTAACTGAACTTGTGACAAAAGCTTAGTGAATGGATCAGCAGGATTTTTCAGCTGATGTTATTTTTCTGCATTGCTATATTGCCTTGCCCAACTATATCTCTGATAATATGGTAGTGCCTTTCTATGTGTTTGGATTTTGGTGAGACCTTAATTCCTTAGCCTGTATGACTGCTCCATTATTGTCACAGTGTAGTGGAACTGCTGACTCAATGGAAGGAACTACTGTAAGTTCTATCATGAACTTCTTTATCCAAACAACTTCCTTTGCAGCATCTGATGCAGCAATATACTCAGCCTCTGTAGTGGAATCTGTAGTCGTGCTCTGTTTGGAACTCTTCCAACTGACTGCACCCCCATTACAAATGAACACATATCCAGAGGTAGACTTTCTATCATCGATAGCTGATTGGAAATCAGAATCAGTATAACCATCCAATTGCAAGTCTCCACCTCCATAAATCAAGAATAAATCCTTAGTTCTTCTCACGTACTTAAGGATATTCTTGACAGCTATCCAGTGTTCCAAACCTGGATTGGATTGATACCTGCTAGTCAAACTAATAGTATATGCGATATCCGGCCTAGTACACAACATTGCATACATTAAACTTCCAATAGCCAAAGCATATGGAATCCTGGACATCTTATCTCTTTCTTCAGGTGTCTTTGGAGATATCTCTTTAGAAAGATGGATACCATGTCTCATTGGTAACAATCCTCTCTTGGAATCAAGCATGTTAAACCTCTTTAACACCTTTTCCAAGTATAGACTTTGGGATAAACCAATTATTCTTTTCGCTCTATCTCTATAGATGCGAATTCCAAGAATATAGGTTGCCTCCCCTAAGTCTTTCATGGAGAATGTATTTGACAACCATACCTTTATAGTTGTCAACATACATGTGTCATTACCCATCAACAGTATGTCATCCACATATAAGACAAGGAAAGTGATAGCACTGTCACTAACCTTCTTATATACACATGGCTCATCCTCATTTTTGATAAAACCAAAGGATTTAATGGCTTCATCAAAACGGATGTTCCAACTCCTCGAAGCTTGTTTCAACCCATAAATGGATCGCTTTAGCTTGCATACCTTAGAACCATCTTGGGATTCAAATCCCCTAGGTTGTTCCATGAAAATGTTTTCTTCAATGTATCCATTGAGAAAAGTTGTTTTGACATCCATCTGCCAAATCTCATAATCATAGTACGCAGCTATTGCTAATAAAATCCTAATTTATTTAAGCATGGCAACAGGCGAGAAAGTCTCCTCATAGTCGATTCCTTGCCTTTGGCGAAACCCTTTCGCTACTAGCCTTGCCTTATAGGTCTCTACCTTTCCATCAGAACCAATTTTCTTCTTGAAAACCCATTTGTTCCCTATAGGTATAATACCTTCAGGTGGGTTAACAAGATCCCAAACTTGATTCTTATACATGGAATCAATCTCGGATTTCATAGCATCAATCCATTTTGAAGAGTCTATATCTGATATAGCTTCTTCATAGGTAAGTGGATCATCTCCATGATCTACTTCTTCATGAGTAAACAACTCTTGTTCTTCTTCATGAAGAAAACCATATCTCACTGGTGGGTGAGATACCCTGGTTATTCTACGAGGAACAGCTGTAGATGTTTCATCAACGGGTATTAGTTGACTAGATGGATCTATATCTATCTGATCTGTTGGTTGGTCAGAATTCTCCAATTCTAACTCTATTTGCCTTCCTTTGCCTCCTTCTTGAACAAACTGTTGTTTAAGAAATGTGGCATCTCTACTTATCACAACCTTTTGTAAAGTAGGCAAATAAAAATAATATCCAAAACTATCTTTTGGATATCCCACAAATCGACCTTTTTTCGATCTGGTCTCCAATTTATCAGTGTTCAGCTTTTTGATATAAGCTGGACAACCCCAAATCTTAACATGCTTAAGACTTGGTTTTCTTCCATGCCATATCTCATAAGGTGTGGATGAAACTGATTTTGATGGAATCCTATTCAGAATATACGAAGCTGATTCTAATGCAAATCCCCAAAAGGAGATTGGCATATCAGTATAACTCATCATACTACGTACCATATCCAATAGGGTACGATTTCTCCTTTCAGATACACCATTCAACTGTGGCGTTCCTGGAGGAGTCAGCTGAGAAACAATGCCATGCTCTCTTAAGTATTCATCAAATTCAGTACTCAAATATTCACCTCCACGATCTGATCGAAGAGCTTTAATACTCTTTCCTGTTTGATTTTCTACTTCAGATTTAAATTCTTTGAACTTTTCAAAAGATTCATGTTTGTATTTCATCAAATACAAATACCCAAACCTTGATTTTTCATCGGTAATGGTAATAAAATAATGAAAACCCCCTCTAGCCATTTCTTTAAATGGACCACATACATCACTATGTATTAGCTCCAAAATATTTTCAGCTCTTAGCCCTTGTCCAACAGAGGGAGATCTAGCCATTTTGCCCTGAAGGCAAGATTCACAAGTTGGAGTAGGCTCAGAGCCCAATGAGGATAGAATCCCCATTTTCTCCAATTTTGCAATCCTATCTTCTGCAACATAACCTAATCTTAAGTGCCAAATATATTTTGAATTTTGAGTTGATTTTCATCATGGCATTACATTCTTTTAGATTGCTATACTCTGGACAGTGGAAACACTTTCCTGCTGGCAGTGGAAACACTTTCCTACTGGTAGTGGAAACACTTTCCTTTACCTTTGTCAACTTTGATCTTTATTTTTTCTGTTTGGCTATCTTCTTGGAAGGACCAGGAATCTGAGGTTTCTTTTTCTTATTGCTCTTCTTCTTGTTGGACTTTCTAGCAGAAGAAGATGCAATCAAAACTACCTCTTTTCCTTTATTGCCCGGCATATTCTTTTGGGCAATAACCAGCATGTTGAGTAAACCAGCTAAGGTGCATTCCTGTTTAGTCATATGGAAATTTGTCACAAAATTCCCAAAAGACTCGTGAAGGGATCAAGGATCAAATCCGTCTGTAGTTGGAAATCCATGTTGAAGTCAAGATGTTCCAACTGCTCAATCAGCCGAATCATCTTGTGGACATGATCCCCAACATTCTGTCCCTCAGACATCCTCATACGGAATAGCTGTCTAGATATCTCATACCTAGCATTCCTGCTGTGCTCACCATACAACTCTTGTAGGTGAAGGAGGATCTCACTCGCACTCTGCATGTTCTCATGTTGCTTGTGTAACTCATTACTCATGGAAGCAAGCATGTAACACTTAGCTCTCATATCATGCTCCTTCCACTTGTCCAAAGTATCATGTTCCTCTTGTATGGCCTCTGGAGGTAAGGGACCAGGAACATTTGAATCTAGAACATATCCTATATGTTCAAGGTTCAGGAGAAGCTTCAAATTTCTTAGCCAATCAGACAGATTTGGTCCTGTCAACCTATTGTGATCAAGTATGCTTGCAAGGATATTGGATGGTGGTGGTTGTTTTGTGCTCATTTTTATCAGAAAATTAACTGCAGAAAATAACCAGATTAATTAGTAAATGTATCATGTAATTAACCAAAATGATTATGGTCTTTTAATCAAATTGGTCCTCCCACTAACTTAGCGAATCCTACACTTCCAAAGTAGAAAACGAAAATCCTAGTTGGATAGATTTCTAGTGGGTGATTGAATTCTTATAATTCTATTGATCATCCTCAGGTACATCCATTATTGGAATTACAATAAACTATAAGTGAGCAACTCCTTGCCCATCACATCTCATGTGAGGTTCAATCCTTTACCTAGCCCCTAATGCTCAAAATCTCAGGTACATCCATTATTAACTTATCTTGCATTAGTTAAGTTGATCCCATTGAGCCAGTAATTATGCAAATAATTTTAATGTCCTCAGGTACATCCAATATTGGCCACTAAACCATTTACATATTTACAACATTTCATGCTTAACAATTATTCTTAAGAAAATCTCTTAAATTAATTGCATCTCATACAACTATTTAAAATTTCTTAAAATAATTGCCCCAATGGAGGGCCTATGTTATAATTACTTTAATTATAGCATTTCCAACTTAATCATTTGTTTGGAAGATTTTATGGTCATTCTAATTACTATTAAGGTCTCACTTTGCACATTATCCATTTAGCATGCATATATCATATAATTGCATACATTCCCATACATCTCATGCATTCATGGATAAGCGAAATATGGTATGATCATGGACTTTCTAAGGGATTCAATTCTGAGCCACCAAGAATTGAATCAGGGCATTCCTAGGTGCATTTCATTCATTCATTTTACAAGAGTTGCTGAAAGAGTACATAATCAACACTTGATCTCGAATTCCTCCCACTGGTCCCACCAATGCTCTTGACCTCCTTGAACTTCTTGCAATCCAATATTACATAGTAATCCTTGGCATACCAAGGCGAATTTACAAGAACTTAAATAAATGAAATTACAACCCAAAAATTATTACAAACTTAATAATACATGCCCAAAATAAATTAAAATAAATTAATTAATTTACAATCCCAAAGAAACATAAAAGAAATAAATCCAATCACATTGGTCTTTTATAGTCCATGATCATCCATCATGCATATCACTATTTAACAATTAAATAAAACATACATACTTAAATTAAATTGAATATCTCATATTCAACTTAAAAATCCAGATTTGAATATGATTCAAATAAATTTAAAAATTCAGATTTGAATCACATTCAAACAACTTTAAAAATTCAGATTTGAATCACATTCAAACATTTTTTAAAAAATCAGATTTGAATCACATTCAAACATTTTTTTAAAAAATCATATCTGAATTTTATTCAATCAATTTTAAAAAATCAGATTTAAATATGATTCAAACAACTTTAAAAATTCAGATTTGATTCACATTCAAACAACTTTTAAAATTCAGATTTGAATCACATTCAAACAATTTTTAAAATTCTGATTTGAATCATAATTTAATTGTGTGATTAAAAATTCTAATTAAACATTTTAATTAGTCATATGATGAACCTTTCATCATGCAATAATTGCAGAATTTAATAACAACCATGCGCACCATGTTAGAGTTCATCAAGCATGCCGCCACACCTCTTGATCCAACCAGCAATGGATCAATCATCTCATGATCAAATCACACAATTAAATCATATAATAAACAATCTAAATGGCAAATATAGTGGCTCTGATACCAATTGAAGGAACAGAAGCGTGAAAAACATAAGTTTATACCATTGAATTCAAAAATTTTCACCTAGGGTCACATGCATCATGCAAGATTTATTTTTATCTATTTGATTTCAATGATAAACAATATATTAAAACTCTTTTAATATGTTTTTGGATCTGTATTTGCCATTTAAGATTTTAAAATTAATCAGATTAATTTTAGAACCCTAGATTAAATCAAGAACGATTACACTAACCTCTTGATGCAATCGCAGCGTGTTCGCTCCTTTGAGATTCGTCTTCAGACACCGGATGTTGTTCCTCTAGCTTGTCCACACCAAGAACACCTATGGAAGCCCTTGAACAGCTTCTAAAGCCTTTTCTATTAATTAGAAATTCAAGTTCTGCCTTTTAAGAGATTAGAGATGTAAACAGGACACTAGAAACAATTTCTAGTGTTCTTAATTCAAGAGATTGATGGCTAATCTCTTTGAATTGATGAGAGATGAAGAAGAATAGAGGGAGGGCTGCAAAATGGTGTGACCAAGGAGTGTGGCTGCTGGTTGTGTTTTATTTTCTCATAATAACACTTAAATAGCTAGGTTAACACATTAAACCCTTGCCACATGTCACCCTTTGATTAGCTCTAGGTTTAAGTGACCCAATCACATTGTGCCAAGTGTCAAACATATATTTAATCTTGATTTTAATCATCTTACATGATTAAAAAACATTTGGCAAGCTTATGTGTAATCCCATGTGTCACCATCTCATGGTGCCACGTGTCACACTACAAAATGACCAAAATGCCCCTGTGTCTTAATTTTGAGTTCTCAACCCAAAATAATTATTTTTCTTCTTCTAATTAATTTATATCAAATATAAATTAATTAATTAATCTCTATTAATTAATTTCTCATTAATTAAATTCATATTTAAACACTTTAAATATAAATTTAATTTATACTAAACATCCAATAATCTAGATTTGGTTTCAAGTCATGCTAGGGACTTTGTAATTTAATTGCAAACCAAACCTATTTAATTAATCAATTAAACTCTTTAATTAATTAATTAAATCATATTTAAATAGGTGATAACTTGTGTATGTGTGTGACTTGCTAGGCTCATCACTAATTGGCAATGAGACATGATATCAACTCTTAATATCATCAGAACTCTTTCTTACCATAAATAATTTCTCTAAACCATTTTATGAACCTCATAGACCATGGTTAACACCTAGCATAGCATGCCATGGCCACCCAATTAGTAATAAGGTTTACCTTAAATGAACCTATAATCATATGTTACGATCCACTAGAATCTCTCTGTTACAAAATCCCAACTCAAGCTGGAGTCATGGTTTATGTCAAACTCCATTTGCTATGAATATTATGTTCTCTTTTAATTCCAGTTCTTGATTAAAAATATTTTCTCATCAGAAACTCTTTTCTGAATAAATCTATCTGTCCTGGCCAGGAACTTGAAACATCAAGAACAATAAAATGAACATAGGATTTTATCTCTATTTACTTAGAGGAACAAATTCCATCTTGATCAACACCTACCTCCATATATAACTAGTAGGAGCCAACACATGCCCATATACCCATACACAGTACAAGTATGAAAGCAGTATCAAACTCAAACTACCTATATACAAGATAACTGTGCTATCTCAGGTCTAAAGATTATATGCACTGATATGATTTATGACAAAACATTGACAAGAGTAAACTCCATGTGCTTGTCATAAGTGTCACTAGTTCGGCCTACTTATCCTTTATAAGTGGCTATCATGTTTGTTATATGGCATGAGACTCACCATTCCATCTTATTTATATCTCATATAAATAACTTGGGAACAAACATGAATACAATCTTTCTGGATAAGTCATGTCCTTATTATGAAGTATCCTCGATTGTGAACCTATTTATGATACTTTGTGCTAGAAATATTGTCACTCATATTCTTAATAACTTAAGAATAATATTTCTAATAAAATATCAATGGACCTTTTCTATTACACATAAATATATTATGTAAACGAAAAAGTGGAAATGCCTTTTATTAATAAAAATATATACAAGATACATACTAAATGATATGCTCTAGGGCATACTACTAACATTATATAGTCCACTTAATGCTCCACTAACCTTATTGAATTAATTAAATAATTCAAATTCTCCATAATTGCACTAATGCCCTCTTTTTCCTTAAATTAAATTTTATACTTGATTTCATTTTCGTTAAATTTTTACAACTTAATACTGCTTATTTTTAATGGAAATTTAGGTCAAAAGTCCATTCTAGGTGTCAAATGACCAAAATGCCCCTCTTGGGTCAAATTCGGACTTTTTCGGTGCTACCAATTTACTCCTTGTACTGCCGATTCCTTAAATTTTCATTTTTATTTATATTGACTTACTAAATTTTTTTTGACATTTTCAATGTCAATTACACCTCAGTAGACCTTTAATTATGTCCCGAAAATATTTTCCCGGGTTTCCCGCGGTCCAGGGCTAGTCAACGGTCATTGCCGTAACCTCCCAGTGCGGTCACCCATCGCTACGGGTTCGACTCGTTTAACTTAATCACATTTCATTGCTATTATTTTTTCTTTATTTTTTTTTATTTTTCTCTATTGTATTTCATCATTTCATGTTTCCTTACTAACCTTTGATTATAATTCCAGGCATCCTAACTGTCCGGACAGACATTGGTCACTGGAACAATAGAATGCACTACCAAACATAGGGGTGTTACATTATCTATCCCAAACATTTACTTTTCAGTCCATCTGTCAATGATTAAAACTTAACTTAATGAGGGCCCATTCATCAAGCAAGGCAACAAGCTCACAAGCAATAAATTAAAATGCAGCAAATCTCATTTAAATGACTAAATCAGTTCAAAAATCACAATACAAAGTAATATTTACAAACCCATCTCTAGAATCTCAAAGATCTACTCCCAAATCATGGTTTCAAGATAAACCCAAGTATAGAAATGAAGAAATAATGAAAATCTAAGCTAAGGAATAGAAAAACCCAGTAAAATGATGAAGGATCTGCTGCTGGAGTGTTGCAGAAAATGTCTTCTGCTGCTGCTGCAAAACGGTCTCACGTGCTCCTCTTCCTCTCTCTCTCTCTTGCAAAATCTCCCTCTTTTTCTCCTTTTTTTTTTAAAGAAAGAGATAAAGGAGCTTTTATATGGTTCAGAGGTCTGCCCTAGAATGGGTAAAAAGGCAGAAGATTCTAGAGAAAGTGATATATTAAATCAGAGGAATGAAGTGCCACGTCAGCCATTTTTAGTAAAACGACACAAGCTGAATCGGTTGTGTCGTGCCTTGTGTCGCAGGTTGTGAAACCGTCTACCCGAGAAAAACTGCATATCTGACAATCGACACAACCTATGACACAAGCTGTGTCGCAGGTTGTATCACTTTTGGCCTCTTTAACTCAACTTCAAAATTTTGCAATTCAACTCTAATTTCTTCCAAATGGCTGCTCTGATCAAAATACACCAAAATTCTCCAAATTTAACCTACAAAACAAATAAATTCCAAAAATTAAACTAAGAAGTGTAAAAATGTAAAATTGACTAAATATATGCTAATATCTATAGTAATAGCTATGAACAAGGATAAATTATGTGAAAAAATTATTTCTAAATGATGATATAAAATGCATGCATCAAATTCCCCCATACTCAAACTCTTGCTTGTCCCCAAGCAAAATTTCATTAAAACTTATTTGGAAGGGAATAGAATCAGTCTTTAAAAACACAAAAATTATTAATCCAAACCACCAACTTACCTCTAGCCACCAACATTCCAAATTCCCACCAGCAAAGCACAAAGAATGAAGCAATCACTCTCAACAATTATAGAATAGCTAAGAATTAACCAAGCAATCCAAGCAACAAATACTAACCAGCTACGAGAGTCAATTGTGCCTAAACAAACCTAAATGAAATAGATAGTCAATGTGTCTCAAATAGATGGTGAGTAATGTATGGAGGATTATATTGTCAAACTCATATGCAAGCATAAAAGATCTAACTCCACTAATGTAACAAGCCTTTTTCAAAGGATTATTAGGCCTTTTAAGGGTTTTAATGGGGTCAAATAAGGTAAAATTGTGGTTAGCAAAGAAAGGGACTAAGAAAAACAAAATATGAGAATAATATTAATCATGAAACTCAAAGTGCATCCAATATTCTTTTTTTTATTAATTTATTACTTTTTTTCCATTTTTTTTAATAATTTTTTTTAGTTGCTCATAAGTATATTTTTCTTTTGAATCTTTAGTGCTTTGCTCACTTGCTTTTGATATGCTACTTTGGAATTTCACTTGATGAGTGGGTATTCATGGTTATCTTTTTTGAAGCTTAACCTCTCTATTTCAACTTTTTGAGTTTAATTGCTTTAATGGATTCCATTCCACTATTTCTTTTGCAATGAGTGCAGTAGTTGTCCAAATTTTATTTAATTAAATTGGCTGCACCTTCAATGAGGCAACAATTCTTATTTCAGTTTGTGTCATTTTTAGCACAAGTTATGCTACCACTTATGAAACAGGGTACTCTTTAATCACTTTAGGCTTACATATCCATTCTTTATGCACATATTAGCCACCCATTTTCTGTATATATAGCCAAATTATCCCATTCCTTGCAATCTTTTAACATTGAGGACAATGTCCATTCTGAGTATGGGGGAGAGGGTAAATTTTTTGCAAAAATTATTTTTTCTTTTCATTTGCATATAGTGACATACTCATTCATTAATTCATACTTGTACATATTCACATATATACACTGCATATAACTTCATATACTGAGTTATGCAATTATACATTTATACATTCATGCATTTCATTTATTCATTTAAAATTTTTGGATTTTTAAACCAGTTTTTGAATTCTAGAAGTTGCTTATTCAAGCAATCTAACTTGCCTTTAGATGGTTAGTGGAATGAAAGTTTCCAGTTGGGTACAAAGTCTTAAGCATTATTCTTTCTCTTACTTAATAGCTGAAAATTAATATATTCATCCAGGTATGTAGATTCTGATTAGTTATTTTGAGTTTTTGAGTGTTTGAATAAGCCTTTAAGGAAGAAAATGATCATTGTCGTCTCACCATTCCTAGAACAAGCATCTTAGATCTTTCAAAGCGAAATTTTTAACTTGCATTTGATAAGAATATGATTTAGGCATTCCTTCATATTTTAAACCTCATATTTAGCCTTAACCTACCTTAATTTCATTTCAACCTTGCAAACCCACTTGAACCTTAATTCCCTAAGTTCTTTGGAACCCAAATCATTTACCTAGCCATAAAACCTAAATACTACCACCTATTTATGAGAATAATATTTTAGCAATTAAGTGCACACAAAAAAAAAACTTGGAGGATTGAAACATCTTGAAAAATGCTAGAGTAATTGTAAAAAGTTAAAAAAAAAGGGGTCACTAAAATATCCCAAAGGTAATTTTGGGTGTGACATGAAATAGGGACAAGTACAAAATAAAAAAATAAAAAAAGGTATAAAAAGTAGTCCCTTTATATAATTATTGTGATAGCACTTGAGATTCATTATGAATTTCTTTCCTCTTGAATTAAAAAAAAATATTAAAAAAATGGAAATAAAAAAAAAGAATATTGGATGCACTTTAAGTTTCATGATTAATATTATTCTCATATTTTATTTTCCTTATTCCCTTTCTTTATTAACTACAATTTTACCTTATTTGACCGTATTATAACCCTTAAAAGACCTAATGATCCTTTGAAAAATGCTTGTTACATTAGTGGAGTTAGATCTTTTATGCTTGCATATGAGTTTAGCAATATAATCCTCCATACATTACTCACTATCTATTTGAGACACATTGACTATCTATTTCATTTAGGTTTGTTTAGGCACAATTGACTCTTGTAGCTGGTTAGTATTTGTTGCTTGGGTTGCTTGGTTAATTCTTAGCTATTCTGTAATTGTTAAGAGTGATTGCTTCATTCTTTGTGCTTTGCTGGTGGGAATTTGGAATGTTGGTGGCTAGAGGTAAGTTGGTGGTTTGGATTAGTGATTTTTGTGTTTTTAAAGACTGATTCTATTCTCTTCCAAATGAGTTTTAATGAAATTTTGCTTGGGGACAAGCAAGAGTTTGAGTATGGGGGAATTTGATGCATGCATTTTATATCATCATTTAGGTATAATTTTTTGCACATAATTTACCCTTGTTCATAGCTATTACTATAGATATTAGCATATATTTAGTCAATTTTGCATTTTTACACTTCTTAGTTTAATTTTTAGAATTTATTTATTTTGTAGGTTAAATTTGGAGAATTTAAGTGCATTTTGATCAGAGCAGCCATTTGGAAGAAATTAGAGTTGAATTGCAAAATTTTGAAGTTGAGTTAAAGAGGCTGAAAGTGACACAACCTGCAACACAGCTTGTGTCAATTGTTAGATATGCAGTTTTTTTCGGGCAGAAGGTTTCACAACCTGCGACACAAGGCGTGACACAATCGATTCAGCTTGTGTCGTTTTACTGAAAATGGCTGACGTGGCACTTTCATTCCTCTAATTTAATACATCACTTTCTCTAGAATCTTCTACCTTTTTACCCATTCTAGGGCAGACCTATGAACCATATAAAAGCTCCTTTATCTCTTTCTTTCTAAAAAAAGGAGAAAAAGAGGGAGATTTTGCAAGAGAGAGAGAGAGAGGAAGAGGAGCACGTGAGACCATTTACAGCAGCAGCAGAAGATGTTTTCTGCAACACTCCAGCAGTAGATCCTTCATCATTTTACTGGGTTTTTCTATTCCTTAGCTTAGATTTTCATTATTTCTTCATTTATAGACTTGGGTTTATCTTGAAACTATGATTTGTGAGTAGATCTTTGATATTCTAGATATGGGTTTGTAAATATTGCTTTGTATTGTGGTTTTTGAACTAATTTATTCATTTAAATGAGATTTGCTGCATTTTGATTTATTACTTGTAAGCTTGTTGCCTTGCTTGATGAATGGGCTCTCATTAAGTTAAGTTTTAATCCTTGACAGATGGACTGAAAAGTGAATGTTTGGAATAGATAATCTTGCAATAAACTTAGTTTTCTTAGTGTTAAAGGTAAGCTAAGAGGATTAAGGGGACTTTCCAAAATCAATTAGAGCTTTAATTGGGTTTTTATTAGGTTTGAAATACCGCGAAAACAGGGTTTGATTTGATAAATACCAACTTTGAAATGCTTGAAAAAGGTTTCAAAGAACTAAGAATTGATTTCCCTCAAAATTGCAATTCTCATGTGTTTGGCTAAATTAGGGATAAACCACATGCAAACAATATTGAAAACCCTATCTCTAGAATCACTTTAATTTTTATTGAATTTAGATTTAATTCCTCCCAATCACATAATTAGCAATTTCAATTTAAATTTTGGTAATCTAGTCTAATTAATTTAGTTAATTATTTGATTTAGTTTAAATTCCTCAAATACCAATTTTAATTTTAAATTTTATTTTTAATATTTTTAAATTTTACCATTCTAATTTGCTTATCATTTTATTTCCAATTTAAGCATAATTTCCTGTGGGAACGATATTATTTTTTAAAACTATAAAATAGCTTCCGCAAGTGCACGGGTCACAGTAGTATAGTTTTAAAAAATAATTTCATTCCCATAGGGTATCATCATTTGATTCATGTCATTTAAAGTTTTAGAACTCAAGTTATGGTCAAATAACCACAACTGGTTCATAGTCTCTTTCTGGGTCCAGATTCAGGTAGATTCTAGAGTCCATCTTTCCCTAATTATTTGGACATATCATAGTCACCTTTAGACCTAATGTTCTTCATAGAAGTTGTTACCCTATGTCTTATGATCACTCAGAATTTTAAATTATAATTTTCAAGTTTTGTAGAATTAATTATGGCAAATTAACTGGCCTAGACTCAGGTACCCTGTGTTTACAGGATTCCAGGTTCAGGTAAGTGGATTTGACTCCCATTTTAGGGTTCTTAAACTCAAATTTTTAGAAACGTTTCTAAATCAAAGTTGAAGCCTTATCTCTTAGGTTTCCAGAACAATTTGGCTCATCCCACTTGGGATTTCCTAGTGAAATTTATGATATAAATTCTTTTCTAGGGTCAGGTGGTAGTTGAGGCAAATTCCAAGATTTGGTATACTAAGTTGTTCTAATAATTTGACTTAGTTCCCTTGGGTTTTGGGTTCTGGTCAAAACATTAATATTTTAGAACTATGTCTTATAAAACTTTTGGCACTAGTCTCATTGCTTTTGCAATTTTTTAGACCAACTTATGGCATTTTTACCAAAACTGGTCGGGTAAGCCTATGTTCAACAAATTCTGGGCAGATTGGTTATGGACAGTTTTGTTGATCTAATTTGTGCTAACAATTTGACTTGGTTAGAGGCAGATCTGGGTTCTATGTTCTCCATGAAAAATGTGCTCCTATGTTTACCCTTTCTAATGGTTCAAGAAGCAGGTCATTCTGACCTTCCTAGTGTGAGTTATGGCCATTTGAACATTTACTGTTCATTTGGTCATTTTTCCAGGGCTAGATTAGATTAGGGTTAACCAGATTCAAGCCAATTTTAGGCTAGGTTAAGGACAGTTTTTGGGTATGGTTTCTTCATAAAAAATGTGGCAAATTGTCCTAGGTTTCATCTCCAATTAGCCTCACAACAATTGGAGTAACACAATTCAACTTATGGCTTAAAAACCACACTGGACTTAAGGTTCAATTTCCTGCATAGAAAAATTAGCACTCCCAATTTCAAATCCTCCAAACACCCAAACTTCATTTAACATTCATAGAACTCCTAATAGTCAAAAATTCATCTCAACATCATCAATTTCAAGCCATACACAAAATTTCCAAATTTTCACCAAAACCCTAACTTCAAATTTCCAATTCATGGCATACACATACCAAACTCATACTAATCACTTTATCCATGATCTATACTCATGAATAACATAAATAAACCACTTAATTTCATCAAAAACCAACAATTCTCAAACTTTCTCATGGCTGCCAAAAATGGAGAGTTGCCCTAACATGCACATATTTGTGCAATTTCCAAATTTCCTAGCATAATTCATGTTACTAACATAGAATTCTAAAGAAAGAGAGAAGATATGGGCACTAACCTTTGTGAGCAGAATTTTCCCAAGCTTAAACTTCACTTTCTCTTCAATTCTTGGTAGCCAAACACTTCTCCAAGGTGTAGGTTCAAGTTTTAGTGAAGATAACTAGGGATTTTGGTGTGAGATAAGGGAGAATTTCAACGTAGAATGCTTGAAAATTCATGGGAGATTTTTGCTCATGGTGGTTTGTCTGATGAGGAAGGAGATGGGAAGATTGTTTTTTTCAAATTTTTTACTTCTTTTCCCTTTTAATTGATATTTAAGTGTGTTTGTTAAATTGTGATTGGCTAGCACCTTTTTATTGCATCATGCTTATATAAGCATGATGTCATAATTAGGGATTTATTTTATTTTCTTTTTTCCTTCTTTTCCACACATTTTTAATTAAGTTTTTAGCAATATTTATTCATATTTTTGGACATAAACTTCACTTAATTAATTGGACAAGTTGGTCAAAAATCATCTCTGAGGGTGAAATGACCAAAATGCCCTTCATTTAGTTTAATGAGCTAGAAATTGTCTGTACCGATTCATTTAATTCTTGTTGTGTTTTCTTAATAATTTATTGTCATCAAACCCTCAATAACTCTTTACTGGAGTCCCAGGAATAATTTCACATAGTTTCCCTAGGGTTTAAGATTGCTAGCTATCTTCACAGCAGCTTCCCGTTAGGGTCACCCTTCGCTGTGATCCCGACTTGTTTAACTGAGTTGTACTTTGCTTATTTTATTTTTCCTTGACTTTTTTTAATCTTTATTCAGTCAATTTATGCCTCCTCACTCTAGTTTGAGTGTAGTTCCAGACATCCTAGTTGTTCAAACAGACATTAGTCATCGGAACAGTAGAATGTACGGACTACCTAAAGTGAGGACGTTACACTATATCTTTATATCTACCTATGCCTATGAACGCCTAAACCTTTGCTCTGATACCAATAAATGTAACACCCCTCACCCGTCTATAGTGTAGCTAAGCAAGGAGTGCTACATTTTGTGTCGGAGCAACCTATCCTGTCTTATCGTGTACAATATTAATTTAATTATATTATCTTACATGTAAAATTTTTTTTTTATCACATCTTATTTTTCTAGAGACCCAATAGAGTCTCCTCTTTTTTTTTGTGTTTAGCGGGAGTAGACTATTTACTTGGTAAAACAATTTCATATCTATCTTATGTTTCTATATGTCATATCATAACATTTTTGCTCACACAATTTCAAAAAATATAAGTTTCATTCATTCATTCATATAAAATTCGTATACAATAATTTACAATTTATTTACAACTCAAAACGATTTACATCGTTTACTTATATACAATAACCAAAATGCAAAATATAAATATACATGAGCCCTACCGAAATGGATTGCTAAGGTGACAACCTACACTGTAGCAGATCTGGCCAAATCTTATCTAGGCAATACTGTTGTTGATGCTGCTGCTACTCTCCAGTATCTATGCGATAGGAAAACCAACGCGCTAAGAATAATGCTTAGTGGTGTATAAAACAAAGGAAAAATAACTAAATAATTAAAATAATTATTCTAGGTTTAATTTCATAAATTTCTAAGTCATTAACATATTTTATGAAATCTTAGGAGCAACTAAGTTATTATGATCTTCTTTTTTCATTTATATCATTTTCAATCTTATTGCTCATATCTATGGTCTCTTGATGTAATTATTTAAATTTAAGACTTATTACTCATATCTGTGTCCAAGTAACCTATAACAAACTATAAAGATTTGATACATGGGAGTATACTAGTTAAGCATCTGTCTAACATGTATAAATCTGTCATGTCAGGTACAAGGCCAGCGAGCAGGCATAAAGCCAGAAATAAAATCAGACACAATGGCCAACGGGCAGGTATAAAGCCAGTATAATAACCATCTTAGACATATATTGTCTATTAATGATTATTCTTGTAGACAGTACTGCAATCTGTAGTCCCTAATTGGTATACCAATCGATCCATGCTATATATATAAGTCTAAGTATACTTTGGGCAAATTAATATTATTAAGTATTTATAAATTCATATTATGTGCTAGCTGTATTTAATAATATTATTAATAATATTTAATAATATTATTAAGTCCCATATGCATATTTATGTCACTTTTATATTTAACAATTCATTTTGATTAACTTCGTATCATATAACAAGTCATTTTATGAACCTTTCTCAAGGTCCAGATTTGATGTCTTAAGTTCGCCTAACAAATTGGTCAAGATGTGGCCATTGTTTGGCCACACTTCCTTCATGGAAGTTGTTCCTCTATGTCTTGATGTTGTTTTTCTTTTTGATTCATGTTATTTGAAATTTTAGAACTTAAGTTATGGTCAAATTACCATAACTGATTCCTTAACTCACTCTAGTTTTAGAACCAGGCAAATTCTGGAATCAATTTTTCCCTAATTATTTGGTCATGTTACAACCACTTTTAGGCCTAATATTCTTCATAGAAGTTGTTACCCTATGTCTCATGATCACTTAGAATTTTGAATTATAATTTTTCAAGTTTTGTAGAATTAGTTGTAGCCAATTAACCAGCCTGGACTCAGGTACCCTATGTCTACAGGATTCTAAGTTTAGGTCAGTTGATTTGACTCCCATTTTAGGGTTCTTACACTCTAAATTTGAGGCAAGTTTCTAAATCAAAGTTGGAAGCCTATCTCTTAGGTTTCCAGAACAGTTTGGCCCATCCCATTTGGGATTTCCTAGTGAATGTTATAGTATAAGCACTATTCTGGGGTCAACTGGTGGTTGAGGCAAATTCCAGGATTTGGTGTACTAAATTGTTCTAACAATTTAACTTAGTTCTCTTGGGTTCTGGGTTCTTGTCAAAACCCAAATATTGTATATCTTTGTCTTATAAAAATTTTGGCACTTGTTTCATTGCATTTGCAATTGTTTAGACCAAGTTATGGCCTTTTTTCCTAAACTTGTCGAGTAGACCTAAGTTCAGAATTTCAGGGCAGTTTGGTTCTGGACAGTTTTGTTGACCAAATTTATGCTAACAACTTGACTTGGTTAGAGGCAGATCTGTGTTCTGTGATCTGTATGAAAAATGTGCTCCTATGTCTAACCTTTCCAATGGTATAAAAATCAGGTCATTCTGAATTTTCTAAAGGAAGTTATGGCCAATGTTCATTTGGTCATTTTTCTGCGTTTAGGGTATGGTCAGCTGGATTCAAGCAAGGTTTAGGTTAATTTGTGAACAGAATTTGCGCATGATTTCTTCATGAAAAATGGAGCATTTTGGCCATATTTTCATCTTCAATGGGCTTCATACCAATTGGAACAACAAAAATCTAGTTATAGGTCAAAAATAACACTAGACTCAAAGAGTCCCACAACCTGCAAGAAAAGTACAATCCCAATTCAATTTCTTCTAATCTCTCAAACTACAATTTGGCATACATGGCAGTTTTATTTATCAACAATTCCTCTCAACAAGGGCAATTGCAAGCCATAACATAAAAGTCCCAATTTTTAAGCAAAACCCTAATCTCAAATTTCATAGTTCATGCACTTCAATCCATACAACTTTCTAATACACTTATAATAATCAATCATCATCATTAAGCGAGTTTATATTCAAGAATTCATCAAACCCTTATGGACACCAAGGCTGCCAAAATTCAGGCTATTCAATTACTTAACAATTTCTTTCAATTTAATAAATTTCGACCCTAATTTGGCATGCTTACTACACCTATAAGTGAAAGGAAGGGTTATAGTGCACTAACCTCTTGTAGCTCAAGTCCAAGCCAACCAAAACTTCGAGTTCTTGTCTTCTTTTCACTTTTAAACTCTTCACCAACATGAAATAATAAGGTTTAATACTAGTGGTTAGGGATTTGGTGGTAACAATCTCAAGAAAAATTGAGCTAAAAACAAAGTTAACAATGGTGGACTGGGTTGTAAGAGGAGTTTAGCCAAAGTAAATTGAAGAAGAAGATGAAGCTTCCAAATGATAAGAAGGAATTAAAGAGATTTGTTTTATTTTTTATATGTATGTCTAAATATAATTGGCTTTAATTTTTAATGATGTCATCACCACATCATGTTTACCTCATAATTAATTTCCTTTTTCTTTTCTTTCTTTTCCTTTCTTCTTTCTTTTCTCATTTCCACAAATAATTTCATAATTTTAATTTATTTTATGTATTTTAATCTCTCTCATTTTAATTAACATTTAGGTCAAAATTCAAGACTAAAGGTGAAATGACCAACATGCCCTTCCTTATGTTTATCGAATTATATTCGTCTGTACCAATTAACTAAATTTTCTTAAATTTTCTTTGACATTTTTAATGTCACTTATACCTCACAGAGCCTTCAATTTAGTCCTGCAAATTTATTTCACAGGGTTCCTCATGGGTCTTGGGTCAGCAACTGTCTTTGCAATTGCTTCCCGGTACGGTCACCCATCGCCGTGACTCCGGCTCGTTTAACTCATTTACAATTCATTTCTTTTATTTTTCCTTAATTTTTCTTAGTCTTTATTTAATCATCTCATGACTCCTCACTCTAGTTCGAGTGTAGTTTCAGACATTCTGGCTATCCGAACAGACATTAGTCATCGGAATAATAGAATGTATGGACTACCTAAAATGAGGGCGTTACAATTCTTTCCCTCTAAATAAAATTTCGTTCTTAAAATTTATTCGGTGTAAATAGTCGAGGAACTGCTATCTCCTTGTTTCTCCACTTTTTCATGTTATAATACTTCACTTTCTCTATAACGGTCGGGCTTTAACTACTAGAGGAATTGTCCACTTTAGCCATAAGTCCCACAGTTTTGTCCCATAGAAGGAATGAAGAACTTCCCAAGAGGTCACCCATCCTAGGATTTCTCTCAAGCGAGCATGCTTAACTCTAGAGTTCTTCCAACTCTCCAGGCCATTCTACCAAAAGGAGCCTCTAGTGATTAGTATCCCAATTTTATATATCATTACTTTTTTGAAACCAAGGCCATCTCCATGCTTTATCGATGTGGGATTTGCCTAAGGGACCTTTCTCCTCCCCTTTCGGGACTTAGCATCCTCGTTGAGGTTTGCCCCACCATCGCCCTAGAGGACACTCGAGCGGCTCTGATACCAATTGTAACAGTTGGGCTCCAACCACTAGAAGAATTGTCCGCTTTAGCCATAAGCCTTACGGTTTTGTCCTATAGATGGAATGGAGAATTTTTTAGGAGGTAAGGTCCCTTAGGCAAATCCCACATCGGCAAAGCACGGAGATGATCTTGGGTTCAAAAAGTAATGACATATAAAATGGGAGAACTAATCACTAGAGGAGCCTTTTGGTAGAATGGCCTAGAGAGTTGGAAAAACTCCAGGTTGAGAGAAATCCTAGGATGGGTGACCTCCTGAGAAGTTCTCCATTCCACCTATGGGATAAAACCGTGAGGCTTATGGCAAAAGCGGACAATTCCTCTAGTGGTTGGAGCCCGATCGTTACATTCTCCTTAGCTTGTTTTACTAAATCTAGCTCTACAATCTTATCTTAATTAGTTTTGCAGCTATCTCCTTTCATCTCATATACAGGGTCTATCAATACATATGCTAACGTATTATAAAAATAAAATACACCTCTGTTAACATCTGCTAGATCTGGCTCCTCCCGAGCCATAGCATATATTCGAGGTGCCACTCGGGCCTCAAGCCGCTTAATTGTCTCAGAAGTTAGTCTCTATGAGGTACCCATCACCTCTAGTCTTGTGGGTTGTCTACCCCTCTAGGCTATGGGGGTAGGTCTCTCTGTCTGTGGCAGAGCAGTGGGAGCACTCCTTTGTGGGAAATCTCGTAAGAAATGATCTGTACACCTACATCTAAAGCACCCTCCAATCAATAATCAGTAATCTCCTCTGTGCCTCCTCTCATAGTGGGTACACTTTGGCACTGTGGTTGATCCCCTTATTATTATGCCAGGAGAACTGGCCATAGATACTCCAGACTGGCTTTTCTGGCCCTTGGACTTCTTACTATCAGAAGTCGGCATGCTAGACTGCCCCGGTCCAGATCCTCTCTTATGCTACTTATATCTCCGAGTTTGCTCATCATTTTGTACTCTCTCTATATTAAGAGCTGTAGCCACTAACTGTGAGAAGTCTGTATACCCATATGCCGTCACTAGAAGTCTAATATTATCATTTAGTCCATCCTCAAACCTATGGCACCAGTCTGCCTCTGTAGGCATTATCTCCCGGGCATATCTACCTAGCCTTATAAATTCTCTCTCGTACTCAGAGGCCGTAAGCTGTCTCTATCTCAATGTCAGAAGCTCTCTCTTTTTAGCCTCTAAATACATGTGACTAATATACTTTTTCTTGAACTCAGCCAAGAAGAAGTCCCAGGTAAGCGCTGTCGGCTGCACCACTCTGGACACTGTATCCCACCACTGGTAGGCTTCCTCCTGTAGTAATGACAGAGTGCACTCTAGCTGCTACTCTGGTGTGCAGTGTAACTGCTTTAACACTCTCTCAGTCTGCTCTAGCCAATGCTCAGCAGTGGCTGGGTCATCCTCCTTTTTACACATAAAGTTGATGGCCCTATATTTTCTCATCTTCTCTGTATGGACCATTGTATAGGCTGTGGCTGTGGCTATGGCGGTGGCTGTGGAATGGCTCCGGTAACTTGGCAAAGCATCTGAGTCATCTGCTCAAAAAATGCCTGCTGCGCTCTACCCGCAGCACCACGAGATGACTCCTCTCTCCTGTCTCGCCCCTGACTGCGAACAGGTGCATGACTACTAATCTCCTCCTCCTCAGGTCTATAAGACCCTTCCTCAGAAGGATCAGACTCTATCGATCCTATAAAACAAACAAAAAATATATCTGCATTAGTGTTACCTCCACTCCTATATAAAAGCTCATGAATTTTATGCACACTATATCTTTGTATCTACCAATGCCTAGGAATGCCTAAACCTTTGCTCTGATACCAATAAATGTAAGACCCCTCACCCATCTATGGTGTAGCCAAGCAAGGTGTGCTACATTCGGTGCCAGAGTAACCTATCCGATCTTGTCGTGTACGATATTAATTTAATTATATTATCTTTTGTGCAAAAAAATTTTTTTTATCACATCTTATTTTTATGGACACCCAAATAGAGTCTCCTCTGTTTTATTAGTGTTTGGCGGGTGTAGACTATTTACCTGTTAAAATAATTTCATATCTATCTTGTAACATCCTCACTTTAGCTAATCCGTACGTTTTACTATTCTGGTGCCAATGTCGGTCCCGACAGCTAGAATATTTGGAATCATAATTAGACTATATTGAGGAGTTATAAATAAACCAAATAATGATAAGAAAAATTAAGGAAAATTTTTAGAAATGAAATGCACAAAGGTTAAATGAGCCGTAGTCTCAGCGATGAGTGACCCTAACGGGAAGTGACGGCGAAGGACATTAGTAACCCTAGACCGGGGGAAAACTCCATGAAATAATTTTTAGGATATTAGGAAAGGATTATTGAGGTTTCAATGATAATAAAATGCTAAGAAAACACAAGAAAAATTAAATCAATCAGTACACACAATTTTAGCTCGTTAAGCCAAATAAAGGGCATTTTGGTCATTTAGTCTTTAGAAATGATTTTAAACCAACTTGTCCAATTAAGTAAATAAATTATATGACATAAAATATGAATTAATATTGATGGAAAATTAATTAGAAGTGAGTAGAAATAAAAGAAAAAGAAAAATAAATAAAATGCCTAATTATGACATCATAATGATGTCATTTAAAACCCTTCCACCACTCACCATTTAGCAAGTCTTCTTAAAACAAATAAAAGAGATAAGAATTAAGAAAAAAGAAATCAGAATTGTCTTTCTTCTTCAGCTGGCCGAACCAGTTCCATGGTGTTCCACTATTGCCATCTTAACAAAGCTCCAATTCCCACCTTAAATCACCATAAAACCCTACCTTGTCTTCACTAAATTTGATCTTTATACCTTTTGTAAACTTGAGGCAGAAAAAAGGAAAGGAAACAAAGAGGTTTTGCAAGTGTGAGAAACTCTTCAACTAAGGTTAGTGTCTAATTTCTTCCCTCTCTCACTCAATTCATGTTTAAGGACATGAGATAAGTTAAAATTGTGAGAAAAATAGAATAAAATTTATGTGTATGCATCCCTACAATTTTGGCAGCTTAGGGATGGTTAGGATTTGATGAATTTCCTTGAAACAAAGTGGTATGTGAGCTACCTTTGATATGAGTTGAGTAATTGAACATTTAAGTGCAAGTTTAATGCATGAATGGAACTTGAAAACTTGGAGACTTGAGCAAAATTAGGGTTTGCTCATGTAATGATATATGAACATTGTAATGGTAAATTAGTAACCATTTGGCTATATTTGATGAGGAATTGGAGTGATTTATGTCTATGGAAAAGGTTAGGTATGCTGACCTAGGTGACCTGCAAGGGTGGGTGTGTGTCCAGCAAATTGGGGTAGCTGTAACTTGAAAGGTGTAGTACAATTGGTGCAAGACGAATTGGACATGAAACTAGATACATAATGGCACAACTTTGGTGAAGAAACCCTACCCAAAAAACCAACCCAAGTTAACCTAAAAACTACCCTAATCCGAGTAACCAACATGCTATCCTTGAAAAATGATCAAATGAACAGTGTTTGTTCAAATGGTCATAACTCAGTGTAGAAAAGTAGAATTGACCTAAAATTTATATTAATGAAAAGCTTAGACAATTTAGAACAACTTTCATGAAGAACAACAAACCAAATTCTAACCATAACCCATCCAAATTGCTAACCAAAGTCAGGGTATCAAAACTGCCAGAACCATTTCTGCCCAGAAAATCTGGGTAGATGCCAATCCGGCCAGTCTTAAAGAAATTAGCATAACTTGAGCTAGAAAACTCTAAATGGAGTAATTCAAAAAGGGAATTAAAGAAGATACATAAAGGAACAACTTTGATTAAGAACACTTGGCAAAATTCTCATTGTAGAATTGTCTAATGGAACAGTGAACTCTAGCACCCAAAATTGAAAATTTTGGTTTACTTCCTATTGGTTTTAAGTATTGATTGGCAACCAATGCCAACACTTTTGTGAACCAAAATGTCATTAATTCTTGTGGTTAGAACTCATGTCACTATTATATATGAGAAAGTCAATATTTTGACTCGAATAATAAAATGAATAGTAACCTTACATGTTAAACACAAATATTCAATTAAGAGCTTTGTAATATGCCCTAGTAGACCTAGTAAGATTGGTTTGGATAGGTTGGCATGCCAATAGGGTTCTGATAGCAGTACTACATATGGCATCATGCCATTCTGTGATTTATGGCTTATGTGGCCATTTCGTGATTTTATGGCTTTTAGCCATTCTGACATTACTTTGATACTTGGCCTCATGCCTAATATTTATTATAGCTTATTAATTGTTTTGTTGCAGACCGGGAGACACAATGTGACCGATGGTGTGATGGCCTGAGGCACTCAGTACCTAGTGCCAGTTTACCCATTTATCCAGTCTAGTCGACTAGTATAGGTTACTTGGGCAATCAAAATAAAATCTTACCAAATTTTAATCAAATGATTAATGTAAAAATTATCAGGCTACTGCAAATAATTACCAGAAACTCAGTCTGCATAAAATGTCAGCATACACTGTGCATGTTTATTTCATTTTAGTTATTTTTGTTTTATTATTGACACCACTAAGCAGTATTGCTTAGCGCATTGCTTTTGCCATGTGTAGGTACAGGAGATACGGAGCGTGAGCCCAGTATACCCCAGACTGGGTGAGAGTCAGATTTACCAATGTCTTGTGTCACCTTTCATCTGCAGTGTATTTTGGTAGGGCGCTAGGATTCTCTTTTGTATTTTTATAGATTGTATTTTGTATTTAGGTCTTTATGTTATCATGTAAATTATAATCACTTGTATCATTTTGCATTGTAAATTAATGAAATTAAGTATTGCCTTCATAAACTTGAGTTCAAATTGAATTATATATGATATGGATTGAATGAATGAAAATTGTTGAGAAATGTCAAGATGATAGTGATTATTTGGAGTTGAGAATGATTGGAAAAGTATTTGTAAGTGCTTTTCACAAATTTCGAAGAACTGTTTCTCCATTTTTAGCCGGCACTCTGTCGGATTTTCTGAAAAATCTTCGGAACCTCAAATTTTTTTAAAATTTCAATAAATGAAGTAGATGATAGTAATTTCATAAGTTTCACTTAATGATCCATAAATAAATAAATTTTAAATTGATAAATATCAATGAGTTAAGATCTGGTGTTCCGGCATACTATGTGGTATATCTTACTCGGCTACACTGTAGATGGGTAAGGGGTGTCATATTTAGTGGTATCAGAGCATCGGTTTAGGCCTTTATGGGCCTAGATAGAGTGCATACCATTGCATTGCATTTGTTAGTGTTGAGGTGACACTGATGCAGATCTGTTTGTTTTCTTATTTTAATTAGGATATGGATCTTGCTTCTCAAAGAGCAGTTGATGAAGAGGTGGAAAGTCATGCTCCACCAAGGGCTGAATCAGGAGGCAGGGAAGAACCTACTCCACTAGCAGCTAAGGCACCTGCCCAACCTCAGTTTGCGTTATTCCAACAAATAACTGAATTTTATTGACAAATGATGGGGACAATTCCACCATCACAACCATAGCCACAACCTCCGCCACCACCACAGAAGTCCCATTTGGAAAAGCTACGAAAATATGGGGCTGTAGATTTCTTTAGGAAGAAGGAGAATGACCCCATGACAGCTGAAAATTGGCTTGATAGAACTGGAAAACTGTTGAAATAGCTTCATTGCACCCCCGAGCAGAACCTCGAGGGTGTTGTGTCCCTACTTCAAGATGATGCATACTAGTGGTGGGACACAGTATCCAATGAGGTGCAGCCAAATCAGATCACCTAGGATTTCTTCCTCACAGAGTTCAGGAAGAAGTATGTCAGTAAAGTGTACCTAGAAGAGAGAAGAAGAGAATTTATCAGTATGAGACACAGGCAGTTATCAGTGACAGAATATGAGCGTGAATTTGTTAGACTAAACCGGTATGGGAGGGAGATAGTCCCTACAGAGGCTGAGATGCAGAAGGTTTGAGGAAGGGCTAAATGACAATATTAAGGTCATGATAACAGCATTGGAGATTATGGATTTCGCCAAATTAGTCGATGCTGCATTAAAAGTAAAAAGGGTCAGAATAAATGAGCAAAATAGAAGCGAAAGACATTAGAAGAGGGGTCCAGGTCAGTCCAATTCATTCTCTACTCCCAGTTAGAAGTTTAGGGTTCCTCCTGCTCAGAGTTCAGGTCAGCCTCAATGTCAGGGTCAGTCCCAGGGGCCCATACCATAATTAACACCTAGGAGAGGCCAGTCCACCCCATCTATGGGCAGCTCTTCAAGGACCGTATTCAGAGGACCAGCCCCAGCATCTTCTGCCTATCCATACTGCCAGAAGTGGCATAAGGGGGAGTGTTGGAGAGTGACTGGTGCTTGCTTATGGTGTAGGTCTATAGAACATCAGATCAAAAATTATCCAAAGAGGACTGCTACAGTTGCCCCAGCACAAGCAGACAGGCCTGCCCCTGCACCTCAAAGGGGTAGAAGGCCCGATAAATCTGAGGTAGCTGGTCCATCATAAAGGCCTACATCTAAATTAGCCGAAAGGCCAGAGTACTTGCCAGAGCTTATGCCATGAGAGCCAGGAGGAGCAAGACGCCCCAGATGTCATCAGGGGTACGTTCTTCCTCTACACTTTGCCTGTGCATGCATTGGTGGATCCAGGATCTACCCATTCATATATCTGCATCAAACTACCTGTAGAGAGAACAGTCTCAGTAGAGGAGAGTGACCAAGCCATTCTAGTCACCAATCCATTAGGTCATAGTGTGGCAGTGAATAAGGTGTATAAAGGTTGCCCATTAAGGATTCAGGGGTATAAATTCTCAACAGACCTAATTGGATTGCCTTTCCACGAGTTTGACATCATTTTGGGAATGGATTAGTTATCACATCATCAGGCAATAGTTGATAGTAAACTAAAGAGGATTTCTCTAAAAACTCCTGAAGCTAATGAGATTATAGTTGTGGGGGAATGGATAGATTTCTTGTGCAATGTCATCTCAGCCACAATTGCAAGAAAATTGATGAGAAAGGGCTGTGAAGCCTACCTAGAACCCGTGGTTGATACTAGGCAGGCTAAGCCAAACCTGTGTGATATACCCACAGTAAGAGACTTTCCAGATGTGTTTCCTGAAGAATTGCCTCGTTTACCACCAGAAAGGGAAGTCGAATTTGCTATTTAGGTAATGCCGGGTACAGCACCAATTTCTATTGCTCCTTATAGGATGGCACCCACTGAATTGAAGGAGCTGAAAATCCAATTGCAGGAGTTACTGGATAAGGGGTTCATACGCCCCAGTGTGTCACCATGGGGAGCTCCAGTGCTGTTTGTGAAGAAGAAGGATGGGACCTTAAGATTGTGCATTGATTACCGGCAGTTGAACAAAGTAACTGTGAAGAATAAATATCCATTGCCCAGAATTGACGATCTATTTGATCAGTTGAAGGGAGCCGGTATATTTTCAAAAATTGATCTCAGATCAGGATATCATTAGCTGAGGGTAAAGGATGCAGATGTGCCGAAGGCTGCATTCAGGACCCGGTATGGGCATTATGAGTTTCTGGTGATGCCGTTTGGATTAACAAATGCACCAGCAGCATTCATGGACCTTATGAACCGTATCTTTCATCCATATCTAGATAGGTTCGTAGTGGTCTTCATTGACAACATTTTGCTGTATTCCAAGACCAGGGAAGAACATGATAAACATTTGAGGATTGTTCTGAAAACCCTGCGAGAAAAGAAGCCATATGCTAAGTTGTCCAAGTGTGACTTCTGGATGAGTGAGATCTCCTTCCTTGGACACATAGTATCAGCTGAGGGGATTAGAGTGAATCCTAAGAAGATAAAAGCAGTGATGGAATGAAAACCTCCCAGAAATACAACTAAGGTTAGAAGTTTCTTGGGGCTAGCTGGGTATAACAGAAGATTTGTGAATGGGTTCTCTCTCATAGCTGCTCCAATGACCAAGTTGTTACACAAGAATGTGAAATTTGGCTAGAACGATAAGTGTCAAACTAGTTTTGAGAGGCTGAAGGCTATGTTGATAGAGGCACTAGTGTTAACACAGCCGTTGTCGGGAAAGGACTTCATGATCTACAGTGATGCCTCACATAATGGGTTAGGGTGTGTTCTGATGTAAGAGGGGAAAGTGATCGCCTATGCTTCCAGGCAGTTAAGGCCATATGAACAAAACTACCCTACTCATGATTTGGAGCTAGCAACAATTATATGGAGGCATTATTTGTATGGTGAAAAGTGCTACATCTATAAAGACCATAAAAGTCTAAAATACTTGCCAACCCAGAAGGAGCTCAACCTTAGACAGAGCCAATGGATTGAGTTCCTAAAGGACTATGATTGTGTGATAGACTACTATCCTGGGAAGGCAAATGTAGTTGCTGATGCCTTGAGCAGAAAGTCTATCACAGCTTTAAGATCACTAAATGCCCATTTGTCCCTAGCTCAAGATGGAGCTATTTCGACTGAGTTACAAGCGAAGCCAAACTTGCTACAGCAGATATAAGATGGGCAGAAGGCAGATGAAAAATTAATGGCTATTGTGGGAAAAATCTCAGAGGAGAAAAAAACTGATTATGAGGTGAAAGTAGATGGGTGTCTGTACTACAAAGCAAGAGTGTGTGTACTAGATGATGGGGAATTGAAGATAAGTATTTTGAAAGAAGCACACACCAGTGTTTATGCTATGCACCCGGGAAGCACAAAAATGTATAATGATATGAAGCCTCATTATTGGTGGCCTGGTATGAAGAAGGATACAGCTTACTATGTTACTAGGTGCATGACATGTCTGCAAGTTAAAGCAGAACATCAAGTTCCATCAGGATTGCTACAGCCTATAAGCATACCTGAATGGAAATGGGATTGGATCACTATGGATTTTTTCAGTGGTCTACCTTTCACCCAGAAGAAGCATGATGCAATATGGGTGATAGCGGATAGATTAATGAAGTCAGCACATTTTCTGCCAGTTAGGACTGACTACTCACTGGAGAAGCTAGCAGAATTTTATATCAATGAGATAGTTAGACTGCTTGGAATCCCACTTTCTATCATATCTGATCGAAACCCAAAGTTTACATCGAGATTTTGGAAGAAGTTGCAAGAAGCCTTGGGCACACAACTCCACTTTAGCATGGCTTTTCATCTTTAGACAGATGGACAGTAAGAACGAGTAATTCAGGTCCTTAAGGATATGCTGAAGAGTTGTGTCATTGAGTTTAAGGGGAGTTGGGATAGATACCTCCCACTGGCAGAATTCGCATATAACAATAGCTACTAAGCTAGCATTCAAATGGCCCCGTGTGAAGCACTGTATGGGAGGAAGTGTAGAACCCTAATGTGTTGGAATGAATTGGGCAAATATAAGCTGGTAGGACCAGACCTGATGAAACAAACTAAGGAAAAAGTAAAGTTAATCAAAGCTAATTTGAAGATTGCCTTAGATAGACAGAAATCTTATGCCGACTTGAAGAGAAAAGAGATAGAGTATGCAATTGGCGATAAAGTGTTTCTCAAAGTCTCACCATGGAAGAAGATACTGAGGTTTGGAAGAAAGGGTAAGTTAAGCCCTAGGTTCATTGGCTCATATGAAGTTATTGAACATGTGGGACCAGTGGCCTATTGGCTACCTTTATCGCTAGAGCTGGATAAGATTCACAATGTGTTTCATGTGTCTATGCTAAGAAGATACCGCTCAAACCCTTTTCACATGTCATCTCCATGGAAGAGATTGAAATTCAACTAGACTTGACATATGCAGAAGAACCCATATGGATCCTACCTCGAGAAGTGAAGGAACTGAGAAATAAACAAATTCTACTGGTGAAAGCATTTTGGAGGCACTATAATACCGAGGAGGAAACTTGGGAAAGTGAAAACACAATGAGGCAGTAGTTCCCACAACTATTTACAATAGGTAAATTTCGAGGATGAAATTTTTATTAGAGGGGAAGAGCTGTAACAACCTCACTTTAGCTAATCCGTACGTTCTACTGTTCCGGTAACCAATGTCAGTTCGGGCTACTAGAATATTTGGAATCATAATTAGACTAGAGTGAGGAGTTATAAATAAACCAAATAATGATAAGAAAAATTAAGGAAAATTTTTAGAAATGAAATGCACTAAGGTTAAATGAGCCATAGTCTCAGCGATGAGTGACCCTAGCGGGAAGTGACGGCGAAGGCCGTTACTAACCCTAGACCCAGGGAAAACTCCATGAAATAATTTTTGGGATTTAGGGAAGGATTATTGGGGTTTCAATGATAATAAAATGCTAAGAGAACACAAGGAAAATTAAATCAATCAGTACACACAATTTTAGCTCGTTCAGCCAAACGGAGGGCATTTTGGTCATTTCGTCTTCAGAGATGATTTTTGACCAACTTGTCCAATTAAGTAAATAAATTATATAACATAAAATATGAATTAATATTGATGGAAAATTAATAAGAAGTGAGTAGAAATGAAAGAAAAAGAAAAATGAATAAAATGCTAATTATGACATCATAATGATGTCATTTAAAACCCTCCCACCAATCACCATTTAGCAAGTCTTCTTAAAACAAATAAAAGAGATAAGAATTAAGAGAAAAAAAATTAGAATTGCCTTTCTTCTTCAGCTGGCCGAACTAGCTCCATGGTGTTCCACCATTGCCATCTCAACAAAGCTCTAATTCCCACCTTAAATCACCATAAAACCCTACCTTGTCTTCACTAAATTTGATCTTTATACCTTTTGTAAACTTGATGCATTAAAAAGGAAAGGAAACAAAGAGGTTTTGCAAATGTGAGAAACTCTTCAACTAAGGTTAGTGTCCAATTTCTTCCCTCTCTCACTTCATTCATGTTTAAGGACATGAGATAAGTTAAAATTGTAAGAAAAATAGAATAAAATTTATGTGTATGCATCCCTACAATTTCGGCAGCTTAGGGATGGTTAGGATTTGATGAATTTCCTTGAAACAAAGTGGTATGTGAGCTACCCTTGACATGAGTTGAGTAATTGAACATTTAAGTGCAAGTTTAATGCATGAATGGAACTTGAAAACTTGGAGACTTGAGCAAAATTAGGGTTTGCTCATGTAATGGTATATGAACATTGTAATGGTCAATTAGTGACCATTTGGCTACATTTGATGGGGAATTGGAGTGATTTATGTCAATGGAAATGAGGTTAACTATGCTGCCCTAGGTGACCTGCAGGGCTGGGTTTGTGTTCAGCAAGTTGGGGCAGTTGTAACTTGAAAGGTGTAGGTACAATTAGTGCAAGGCTAATTGGACACGAAACTAGACACATAATGGCACAACTTTGGTGAAGAAACCTTGCCCAGAAAACCATCCCAAGTTGACCTAAAAACTACTCTAATCCGGGTGACCAACATGCTGTCCCTGGAAAATGACCAAATGAACAGTGTTTGTTCAAATGGTCATAACTCATAGTAGAAAAGTCCAATTGACCTGAAATTTATATCAATGAAAAGCTTAGACAATTTAGAACAACTTTTATGAAGAACACTAAACCAAATTCTGACCATAACCCATCTGATTTGCTAACCAAAGTCAGTGTATCAAAATTAACAGAACCATTTCTGCCCAGAAATTCTGGATAGATGCCAATCCGATCAGTCTTAAAGAAATTAGCATAACTTGAGTTAGAAAATTCCACATAGAGTGATTCAAAAAGAGAATTAAAGAAGACATATAAAGGAACAACTTTTATTAAGAACACTTGGCAAAACTCTAATGGTAATAGTGGAGAGTTGAATTTAAGGTGGAGCTCTTAATGCAAAATCAAGATGGTTGATGACATGAAGATTTTTTGAAGAATGAAGCAAGTTACACCCAAGATGAAGATTGAAGAATTGATGATTTAAAGGGTTCAAGCTCAAGTATGGAGATTTGCTGATTTGATGACACCCAAGAATTTAAGGTGTGCAATGGTTGATGGATTTTGAGTCAAGGTGGAGATTGTTAGAATTATAACTCAAAATCCTAATGAGATTTGGAGAGAGATCTTTTCCTAATTTGAGTGGGAGATGTAACACCTCTATTTGCATAGCCTGGTAAATTATACTGTTTTGGTGACCGGTGTCGGTCCGGATAATTAAGAGAACTAGAACTATGTTTAAGACATATAGAAAAGCCCTAATTGAAAATAAATAGTGATTACCAGATGAAAAAGTAAAAATAAGAAAAACAAAGCATAAAAAGTTAAAGGAGCCGAGGATCATAGCGATGGGTAACCTTACCGGGAAGTGACTGCGAAGTCAGTCCTAACCCAAATTTTGAACAGGAAAATGTGATGCCACAGTCCTAAGAACTATTGCAAACACAGTGAAAAAGTGAAAATCATAGAAAATAATTTTTAAGCAGGTCAAATAATTAGGCTAGGGATCCGGAAGAAATATTTAATAACTTGCAAACCGGATCAGACAGACGAGGGGCAATTTGGTCAATTCACCCCTAGAGGTGATTCCCGACCTAACTGTCCAATAAAATTAGAGAAATAAAAATTTTGGAAATGAGAATTAAATTAAAGAACTAATGAAAAAGAAAAAAGAAAGGAAAAGAAAAGAAAAGAAATTAAGAATTCTGATATCATCCTGGTGAGGTAAGCATCATAATTAATTTTTTTTTTATTTACTAATTTGACCAAGTCAAATTTTGAGCTAAATATACACAAATAATAATTTAAAAAAAAAAAGCTATTTGGTCTTCTTCTTCCTCTTGATGCCGCCACCTTCTCTCTCTACACTCTCATTTTTTTTTTTCTTTGTCTTCCTCCATTAAAGCTCATTTTGAGCTTTAAAAACCTTAAATTCCTCCATAACTAACCTAGCTCTTTTGGTTAAACCTTATAATTGAGACTTGAAAAGAAGATTTAGAGAAGAGAAAGTGGGAAAAAAATTGAAGAAATTGAAGATTGAAGAAGCTTCCTTCAAGGTTAGCAAATAAACACTTAAATTCTCTTTAAGATTATGGTTATATGCATGATTTAGTTTATAAATTGTGAGAAAATTTAATAAAATCAAACATGGAAGGATGATTAGGGATTTTTGGCCAACCATAAGTGGGGTTGGAATTAAATGAACTTGGTGCAATTGAATGGCTCTTTAGGTTGAATTATGTATGTAGACTATGGAGATATACTTTGATTTTATTAGATTTTAAACTTATATAATTAGGGTTCTTGAACATTTTGAAAATTGGGAAAAATTTGGGGAATTAGTCAATTGAGTGAGTTGAGAAATGGTGAATTGTGACCATTTGTGATGTGCGTGAATTGTTAAAACCAAATTGTAATTCGGATTGGTTAGTGTACAGATTCTGACAGCTTGACCTAGGTCTCTTTCAGGGACTAAAAATAAAAATTTACCAACCCAATTAGTGTGAAGCCAATTGGGAATGAAATTAGACACATAATGACACATTTTTCATTTAGGAACCATGCCCAGAAAATGGCATTAACATAGTGAACAATTAGGTTAAATCAGGATAGTGTGCATTACCACTGTACAAAAATGACCAAATAAACAGTATTTGTTTATTTTGGCATAACTTGGGTTATATAGGTCCAAATGACCTTATTTTTGTGGCATTGGAAAGGTATGACATAGCAGTACAACTTTCATGAAGAACACCAACCCAAATTCTATCCCTAACCCAATCATTTTGCCACCCAAAGTTAGTGGTCTAAAACTGCCAGAACCAAATTAGGTGCCCAGAAATCTAGGTTAGACCAATCCGGCCAGCCATGATCAAATGGCCATAACTTAGGCTACAAAACTCCAAATGGAGTGATTTAAAAAGCAAATTAAGGAACAAGTTTTATGAAGAACACTTTGCCAAATTCCTATAGCAACATGACCAATGAAACAGTACAAAACAGGACATCAAATCTGAAAATTTTGAAATTGTACCTAAGAGAACTAAAATTTGAAGAAACAATCAAAACCAAAAAATTTGGCACCCAAAATGTGGTATGTGGGTATAATTGGATTTCCTATACCTATTAAGCATAAGAAAGTCAATATATTGACATGAATAGTAACCCCAAAATGAAAATTTCTAAGAACATTAGTTTAAGCATATTGGGGCTAGAATTGAGTATATATAAATAAATTATTGGATTTGTTATGAGATAAGATACTGAAACACTTTAAATTGCGTGTTTTAACAGAAAAAGACCTAGAAAAGGATAGGGCAAACTGAGTCAAGGCCTAGAGGCAACTCACATCATGTTTGTACACAATAACTTTTCACTTTCTATTTGCTATTAGAAAATTTATTTGAATACATTTTGGAGCAATTTATGCTAAACAATGCCTTGAGAAATGTTGTGTTGCCTACTTTGTAAATGGAAATTTGAAATAAAAATTGATTAATGTTTTGCATGAAATGTTGAATAATATGATTTTGAAATTGTTTTTTATTCACACCTGGCATGACAGTCCCTTACTACGTTCCTCCTCCACTTGTGGGGTTGAGTTTGATATTTTATCATTTTCCTCCCTCTCTGGCTTGCCAGTCTGAGGTGAGTTTGGATGAGTACTCATTAGCTAGCTAGCCACCTCCCTCATTGATTTCAATTAGTGGGGTGAGTTTGCCTTGTCGTGGTGTACAACACGGTATGTTTGGAAATTTTGTGTTATGACCTAAGTTGTGTTACTGATTGGCAACACTGTATTTATTAAATTGTTTGATCAAATTTGTATTATATTAAGCTTTGAAAATTGTGATTTGTTATAAATGTGATTTGAAAATTTGTGAAATGCGATTGTGAGATTTTTGAATTATGAATCGTTCAAAAATGTTTTATATTATGCATTTTACTTTTTATTGTGCACCAGTGAGTATTTTTATACTCAGCGATAGCTTCTTTTGCTATCGTAGATAGAGGCAAAGAAAAAGTAGCAGAGTGAGCTGCTGACTATGGGGATTACCCAGAGACTTTTATACAGTTATTTGATTATACCCTTGTAATTTCTCGATGTAAATAACTTTGTAGTCATATGTACTCTTGTAACTGAGCAATTGTACAGTTAATATGTAATCATATTATCTTTTGGATTTTTATGTCTGCGAACTAAATTGTGAATATAATAAAATATTTTAAATGCATGGTGTATAGCTTATTTTGGAAAATTTGGGATGATAATCCTATTTTGAATTGTGGAGATGGATGTGAATTATATTGATTTGTGTTGATTGAGTGATTTAGTGGTTGAGATTTGATAAAATGCTATTATTGGAAGTGTTTTTTTTTATAGGTAAATTTTTGGTTTTTCTCAATTACTGCCGGCACTCTGCCGAAATTTTTCTAGAATTTGCGAAAAAATAAAATTGATAAAAAAAAATTTTACATAGCTTTTCAACTTCAATTAAATATTTTTAATTCCTACTAAAAATACTCACCACTTTCAAAAAGTAAGAAAATGATTTTAAAATCCCTTGTAGTGTACTTAATGGGTTATCAATAGGTGAAGTTCAGTAGTTCATTAGGTATACTACGGGATTATGTTATACCTTACAGAAGGGTGGGGTGTGACAGGAGAAATATTGTAACACCCCTATACTAAGCAGACCATACATTCCACTGTTCCGGTAATTAATGTCTGCCCGGATAGTCAGAATATCTAGAACTATATTGGTGACACCTAGAAAAGCTATAAATAAAAATTAATAGAAATTATATGAATGTGAAATGGAAATAAATAAAACAAAGTATAATGGGTTAAATGAGCCAAGGTCACAGCGAAGGGTAACCGTACAAGGAAGTGACTGCGAGCTCAGTTGCTACCCAAATTTCGTGTGGGACACTGTGACACCCAAGGCCTAGGAATAATTACAAAGCTAGGGAAAATGTGAAAATCCCAGAAAAGAATTAAGAACAAGCTCAAATAATTGAATCAGGATTCATGAAGCATTCTAGTGTTATTGGAAAAACAGATCAGACTGGTAAGGGGCAAAATGGTCAATTCACCCTTAGAAGTGACTTTTGGCCTAATTGTCTATTAAAATGTAGGAAATTAAAATTATGAAAAATAGATTCAAAGTGAAGAAGTGAATGGAAAGAAAAACAATTTAAAATTATAAAAAAAAAGTAAAAGATTATGACATCATCCTTATATAAGCATGAGGCAATAAAGAATTTTAATTAATTTAACTAATTTAGGATAAATAAAAAGAGATAAATGAAATTAAAATGAAATAAAAAATATTGTCTTCTTCTTCACCTCCAAGCCGCCCCATTTCTTTCTCATCTCTCTCACCATTTTCTCTCAATAATCCACCATGAAAACTCACTTTAATGCTTTCTAAACCTAAAATTCAGCCATAAATTTTGTAGTTTTCTTGGTTAAAAATTGTTCTTGAGTTTTGATTTAGAGATTAGAGCAAGAAAAAGAAGAGGAAATTGAGAAATTGAAGCCTTGGAAAATCTCACAAAGAGGTTAGTGAAGAATTCTTCTATTGCTCTCTTTAAAGGTATAATTAGACATTTAACTTGAGTAGAATTTGTTGAAAATGAAACAAAATGACAAGTTAGGGAACCCATAGAGAATTCGGCCAAGTTGAGAATGTTGGGGTTTATGGTGTTTTAGTGGAATTAAAAGTGTAAGTATGCTTGAATAAGTGTGTAGATATAAATTATACACTTTGATTTCATGAATTGAAGCAATTGGTGAATTAGGGTTCTTGACAATTGGAAATTTAGGAAAAATTTGGGGATTTGGTGAATTGATGTCAATTGACATAATTGGTGCTTAAATTGTTCAATTGGTGTGTTTAGAAGTGTGATTGAATGATTGAAACTAAAATTGAATTGTGAATGTGTAATTAGGTTGAATCCGGATTAGGTTGAATTAGGTTGAATCCGGATTAGGTTGAATTAGGTTGAATCCAGATTAGGTTGAATGTGTAATTAGGTTGAAAACCACTAAAACTGACCACAAGTTGGTGTAAAAATAGGTTGAATCTGGATTAGGTACCCTGCCACTGTACAGAATTGACCATATGAATAGTACTTATTCAATTGGTCATAACTTGGTGTAGAAAGGCCCAAATGACCTGATTTTTATACCATTGGAAAGCTTAGACATAGTTAAAAAAAATTTATGAAGAGCACAAACCCAAAATCTGACCATAACTTAGTCAAATTGGCAATCAAACTTAGGTCACCAAAACTGCCAGAACTCTACATTGCCCAGAATTCTGGAATCTGACTAATCCGGCCAACCTTAGTAAAATGGCATAACTTCAGCTACAAAACTCTAAATGGAGTGATTCAAAAAGGGAATTAAAGCTAAGACATTAAGGAACAACTTTGACGAAGAAACATTGGATAAATTTCCACTGTAGATAGGTCCAATTGAATAGTAAACTCAAGTGACCAAAACTGAAATTTTGGAATTTCTCCTAGGGAGTTTTGAATTTCAATTGGCAATCAATGCCAACACAATTGTAACCCAAAATATAGTATGTGGGAGAAATTAGAACTAGAATACCCCTTAAGTAGGAAAAAGTCAACATTTTAAAATAAATAATGAGGTGAATAGTAACCACAAATATACCAATTGCAAAGGACTGAAATTTTATAAGTTTGACTGGGTAGATTAAGTCTACACAAATTTAATTATTGAATTACTTATTAAAAATGAGTTGAATGAGTATTGAAACATTTTAAATTATGTATTTCAATAGAAAAAAAAAACACTGGGAAGAATAAGAAAATAGTGAGTCAAGGCAAAGAGAAGACTCATTAGAGGTTTGTGCACAACAACTAAATTTCTTTTGATTTTTGAATTCAATTTTGAATTGAAAAAGTTGCGGAATGAATTTATGGCCTTAATTTTGCGTATTAGCCCAAATTTTGGAAAATTATTTGAATGTGAATTGATGGATAATTTGAGGTTTGAAAAATTGTTAAAATAGTTTGAAACCACAGTTGCCATGACTATATGATTGAATTTCTCACTAGCTTGCTTACTCGTCACCCCAAAATAATTTTTGCCCATAACCTTCGGTCCAATGCCCAGTGGTGGCAAATGTTCCTCTCCCATTCCCAAATTATCCTCATCCTCGCCCACAATATCCACCCCAAGCTATTTAAAATCCTAGACCACCTGCCCAACTTACTCCATTCAGACCACCTGCTCCTCAACCTGGCCCAAGACCATCAAGGAATCCTGACCTGCCACTACCTCTCCCACTCAATGAAATCTACCATTACTTGCTAGGCATCAATCAAATTGTACCCATCCGACTAGACCCTGTACAGCTACCATATCCAAGGTGGTACGATGCCAATGCTAGATATGAATATCATGGTGGGGCTGTGGGGCATTCAACAGATAACTGTGGAGCACTTCGCGGAAGGGTACAGTCCCTGATCAGGAATGGCTGGTTAAAAATTGAAGGAAATGATTCTGCTCCTAACATGACTTCAAACCTATTGCCCAATCATGACACCAGAAAGGAGAATGGCATAAATATGGCAGAACCTCTGGAAGGGAACCTGATTTTGGAAATGAATCAGTTGACCCCATATTTTAATGAAATTTTCATCATGGTAGTATGAGAAGGCTATATAAGCCCACAAGGATCCAACTTTGAAACTGGCCAGCCTAGTCCATGATGTCCCTACCACAATGGGGTAGTTGACCATGAGCTAGAAAACTGAATGAATTGAAGGAAGAAATTCTGATAATGCTATCACTCAAAATCTTAAGGTGTCGATGGAAGTCAAAAATAAAAGATGAAGCAAATACAGCCAGATTTGGAGAAAACACCTCAAGTTTTGCCCTAAGAATAGTTTTTTCTGCACCTACCACACCAACATTACTAGTACCACCCCTGACAGTCATACAAACCCCACCACAACTACCCATTACCAATACTCATGTTGTACCTGTAGGGCAAGGGGGGCGTGAGGCAAAATATCATCTATTGGAATTATATAAAAGGCACCAGGTAATGCCCAGGAAAGATGGTGGAGTCACAATGGTCTCACTTAAATACCACCTCCTTAGACAGCATTTCCTAGACATGCACTTCATACAATCCTAATAGAATCAAACCACTAGTAAGTACCGTCTTCCCATAACACTACCACGATACTAAGGATTTATGCCACAAATGCATAGATAGACAGGAGTCGCCACCCGGGTAATAACCAGGACATATTCAGTGTTTCTTCCGAGGGTCATGGATGGCAACTTACTCCTTGCAGAGTTTCCACAACCGTCATTACCATAGCCCAATGTCTAGGTTCGAGATAGTGGGTACGTAAGGGGAAGGTGTTAGGCACCCCTTACGCCTGGTCTAACCTCGTTGATTCGAGTGCCAGTCCTCTACTAATGTTTCTAGAAGTCTTGTTTATTATTCCTTTATTAAACTTTATCCTAAAAAATGCAATTCTAATTCTACACACGCAAGTAATTCACAAAAGGGTTGTTGTTTACACACAATTTTCATGCACAAGTAATTCCTATCTATGGGGTTGCTAATTATTTAAATGATATTTACCAGATGACTAAAATTAATTTATTATTGAGAATTTAATTTACAAACAAATTCAATTTCAAATAAGCCTATGTTTCTATTTAACCTAATTAATTAATTTTCACCAAGTTACCCTAAGGATAATTGAACTAAGTTAATTATGTACATGTGTAATTTATTCTAATATCACATAAGGCCCAAACAATCACAACCTAATAAAGATTTCTAACATGCAAATTTATTTTACAATTACCAAGTATTAAATTAAATTTATTTACATGCCAATGTTAGTTTAATTTACAAACAAGATTAATTTTAATTTACAAAGTATTTATTTAAATTAATTACACGCAAAATCAGTTAAATTAAAAATAAAGTTAATTTTAATTTACCAAATAAAAGTTCTATTATTACTACAATTTCATGCCAATGGTTATTCGATAAGTTTAGAGTTACTTACCTGTTGGTAAATGCAGTTGCCATTGGGGCAAGCTACCCTTAAAAAAGGGTCTTCTCTTCTAGTATGGCAATGATATCCCTGGCTTACTCCCGTTTAGCTCCATATAAGCTCCGCGCAAATGCCCTCTTTGGTACTTACCTTAGGGCTACTTACTAATTTTTGTTTGTAATAAAAAATAAAGAAAACAAAGAAAAATAATAAAAGTACGAGAGACAGAAACTAAACATGTGCAGAATTGTGTATCCCCTCAAATTAAACATGATTACATGATCTATATGAACATATAAAATAAATCGAAGACAAAGAGCATATAATTAAAATATTGTGTGGCATAGATCTTGAAAAGAAAATAATAAAAACTGACCTTCCAGAAATCTTGTATGAAAATCTTCTTGAAGAAAAGAAAAAATAAGGAAGAACTCAAAGAGTCTTGAATATCTCTAAATTTCTTATAGCTCTGAATTTTCTCTTCCTCTTTCCTCCCATCCTCCTCTTCTTCCCTTCTCTAGTAGGGTATTTATAGGGTTTTGGGAGAGAGGTGTGATAGGATTTGAAGTCTTAGGATGATAAAGTTTAGATGACTTAAACAACTACAATTGTAGAATTCGAATAAGACTGTGATATGGGTGAGGTGTTTCAACCAATAGGAAGACAGGAAAAAATGGAAGGCACCAATAGGGAATGAGGAAGAGGTGTGGTAGGATTTGGAGTCTTAGGGTGATAAAGTTTAGATGACTTAAACAACTACGATTGCAGAATTCGAATAAGACTGGGATATGGGTGAGGTGTTTCAACCAATAGGAAGACAGGAAAAAATGGAAGGCACCAATAGAGAGTGAGGAAGAGAGTGGGGCCAAGGAGGAGAGAGATATTTTATTATTTTAATTTTTAGAAAATAATTAAATGGGTCCCATTTAAAATTCCTAACTAGGCTTTCTTAGGCCCATAGAGCCTAATTAAACTTAATTAGATCCATTTAAGAACTACCCATATTAAATTTAAACAAAATAAAATTTTATTTAAATTTAATTAAATTAATTTCTCCAAAACTTTATTATTATTTTTTATTTTTTCAAGATCATGCCACGGAATTAATAATTTAGCTCCATGCCTCCAATTACATCTTACAGTCATATAATTTTTCATCATCGGGTTTCCCACGGCCTCAATGCACATACTCATCACAAAATAAGGGTCTACAGTTTGCCCCCCACTTTGGCGAAAGTTGAAATCAATGCGAACGCATTGCTCAAGTTTCGTCAAAGTGAAACTCAAATTTCTAATAACAATAAAACATTGGTTATGAGAATCAAGTATATCTTGCTCGGTCGACATACTCTATGTTATGAGACTAGCTACGGTCTCATAATAGTAATAACTGTGTCATGTGAAAAATGAGTGTATCTTGCTCTGTCAATACACTCTGCGTCATGAGACTAGCTACGGTCTCATAACAGTGATAACTGTGTGATTTGAAATGTTGTGGATTCGTATTTAGGACCGCGGTCCTAAACTACCTACGTATCCCCCTTGCTATTCTGAGGAAGAATCAGACCCACTCGTAGTTCGACACTTGAAACTGTGGTGATGCATGTTCTTCTATGCCTTACACACCTACAGGTGACATGTTAATGCGTGTTCTTTTACGCCTTACACAACTATGCCATATGCCCTAAACAACGTCTAAGGACTTACCAAAAAATATCTGTTATGAAATGTTGTGGGTTCGTATTTAGGATCGCGGTCCTAAACTACCTACGTATCCCCCTCGCTATCCTGAGGAAGAATCAGACCCCCTCGTAGTTCGATAATTGAAACTGTGGTGATGCATGTTATTCTACGCCTTACACACCCACATGTGACATATTGATGCATGTTCTTCTATGCCTTACACAACTATGTCATGCGCCCTAAACAACGTCTAAGGACTTACCAAAAAATATCTGTCATGATTTGAAAAATTTAGAATGATTGGGTCTCAAAATTCTCTCTGATTTTTATGCTTCCTGTATGCTACTTTCTATCATGGGCATGCTGATTTTGCTAGAGATTCTAAAAAAACTTAGTCCTCTAGGGGACCTCTTTTTGCAAAAACTTTCTTATAACCTCAAAATTTTTTAGAAGAACTGTTCACCAAAAAAGACTCCCTCAAGGTCACAATACAATTTCCCTCTGATTTTTCTTTTTCTTCTCTCCCCCATGCTTCATTATTCTATTGCTATTTCAAAACTTTTCTGCCTTCACTCCTTTATCTTCCATGAACTCAATTCTTTGTGCCCTAACTTTTGCCTGAAATGCTCTTTCGAGTTTTCATCTCAGCGGGCTTGCTCTAACTTTTGCCTAAGCGGCCCTTTCGGGTTTTCCACTTAGCGAGCTTTCTTTTTTCTTTTCTTTTTCTTTTTCTTTTTCTTTTTTTTTTTTTTTGAAATTAGACAATCACCAGGATATTCATGTCAAGCACCTATTCTATCATGCTCACAAGACAATAGGTTAAATCAAAATAATACAATTACTTAATCTTTTGATGTATCCCTCAAGACACAAACATTCATAATCATAATTAAATAAAACCTATTCCTGGTTAATGCAATAAAAATTTCTTTATTTATTCAGGTACACTATTACTCCCTCTAACATTTAGTTTTACCAAATTTTCAACCTTCCAAAGTTAGAAATAAGCTTTATAACCTGCTGAATGGCCTTTTCAGGTTTTCCATCTAGATCTTCTCTCATCTCTCTTTTGCCTAGACCACCTTTTGCAGATTTTCAATCTAGCATTTTTCTTTTCTTTTCTTTTTTTCTTTGACCCTTACTTTTGCCTAGACCGTCTTTTGCAGGTTTTCAGCCTAGCGGGCCTGTTTCACACAAAGTACCATTTGAGCCTGTCTAAATTGACTGGTTCTTGAAATTCATTCCCATCTAAGTATGATATTCTTACTGTGGTAAGATCTTGTTGACAATGTATGCACCATCCTCGCTTGGGTAAACTTTCCTCTTAAATCAAAAGGGATGGGCCTAGCTTGTTTCAAAATCATGTCTCCCTCTTTGATCTTTCTTGGCTTCACCTTCTTATTAAAGGCTCTAGCTATCTTCCGCTGATAAGCCTGCATATGATACAAGGCTCACATCCTCTTTTCATCAATCAAAGCTAGTTTCTCATATCTCTTCTAGGCCCGCTAATTTTTTAGGATCTTAGCTTCTAGCATCACTCTTAAGGATTTGACCTCTTACTTAATGGATAGCACTACTTTACTCTCATACACTAAAGAGAATGGGGTTGCCCTCGTGGATGTCCTTGTAGTACTACGACAATCTTAAAGAACATAAGGGAGTTTTTTAGGCCAATCCTTATATGTTTCGAACATTTTTTCCCAACTAGAACATTTCCATTCATATGGGGACCACACATTTCCTGCATGTATTTCTTTCATTATTTGCTCAACCTATTTTTCTATCACACATAAGAGTTTGTAGAATTGCCCCCCAGCTAAAGTAAGTTGAGTGGATAATCTATGAATTATTGCTCTATCTCTTTTGTAGGCTTATTGCAAGTATTCTCTCACTTCCAGAGACCTCCTTATGTCTTCATATCATTTTCCTTCTCCCTTTAGGTCCACATCTGCTACTACTAATCCTTCATAGCATAAAATTTTACTCCTCATTAGGATAACTAGCTAAGTCAACTTTTGATCATTCTTTTTCCTATAGGGACACTAGCGTGGCTTGGGAATCGACTATCTGATTTTAAGCTCAAGGCATGTGCTTCTTGGTACTTTGTTAATAAGGCTATAAATTTATCTCTTTCTTCTTGGGTTAAATCTTCAGCTAACTTAATGTCTTTAGGACTATTTGGTGTACCCAAATTAATAAAGATCGATTTTGATGCATTAATAGAAATTGATTCTAAATGATTATGAATTCCATGCATATGCCCATTAGAATAAACATCAAACAAGTAAGTAAAAGGACTGGTCATGTTATTGATCTTTGCCTCAAAATCTTTATCAAGTACATCAGAATTGGAAACATCAGTATCACTACTGTGAGCATTACAAAAGAAAAACTCAAACTTAGGGGTGTAGCTTTAGGTTCTTGGCTTCCATGCAGTCCTTAGATCAATGGTGCTGATTTTCTGCTCTAGTTCTTTCACATGCGATAACCCCTAATCATATTTCAAGGTAATTACCCCCTCTTGCAAGAACTTAGGAGGCTTTGGCTCTTCTTCCTCTTCTGTTGGCTCATAGCCCAAACCATAACTCGTGATCTATCCCATCATCTTAAGAAAAGTCACCAGACTATCTATACTTTCTCCTAGGCCTGTGCTAAGAAAAAACTCCATCCCTTTCTTGATAGTAGCCACTTTTAGATCCATCTAGTTTTTATAGATCTCAACAACTTGAAAAATCAGACACTAGTGGAACTAAACCATCTAGTTGTAATGCAACTACCTCCTCATCAAAATTGGTCCAAACATCTAAAAGACCCTCATCATAGCTAAAATTATCACAAATGTCAACAATCATTATAGACTAAGGTTCATTGAGCTTTTGGATGGGTTGGATAGGTTCACTGGGCTTTTGCATGGGTTGGATAAGTTCATTGGGCTTTTGGATGGGTTGGATAAAGTTAATAATTCTGTTAGGGTTATTTGGGGTGATGGAGATCATGTAGAGACTTGATGTAGGTAGAAATTTTGGCTAGGCATGGGGTTTTCGGGTTGATTTTCTGGGTCAATTATCCTTTTGGCATCAATTAGGCCTTAGATATCATGCTTAAGTTGAAAGTATCAATCGGTGTCATGACTGTGGGCTTGGTAGAACCGGCAACATTGGTTGATATCATAGCTAGGTGGGAGTGGATTTGGTAGTGGTTTGGGTGCTAAGAGCTGCAGGAGGTCTTGAACTTTGAGACGCTCCAAAACTTCAGATAAGGGTTGGCTGAATTGGAAAAAAATCTCCTTGCGGTGTGAGACATAATTTGAACCTCAATAACTTTAATGCTACTTAATTGGCCTACCTTGGGGCCTCTTTCTAAAGTTGACCACAATTGTCTCTTCTAGCTCAAACATTTTGGCGTTCAATATTTCATCAAGCACGGCCATAGTTTCTTCCATCTTAAGTTGTACAGGTGAAATCCTTACTAGTCTCTTCCCTTCCCTAACCCAAGTGACCTGATTGGAAGTCTCTTTGGTGTGCTTTGAGGCTATGTTTGCTCAAAAAAATAGGATTTAAGGGTTAACCTAAGCATGCTACGTACATGAATGCAATGCATGAATGGACCATTTTTTTTTCTTTTTTTTTTCTTTTTTTGCCTTTACTTTTACAAAACCAAAACCGAACCATACCAATAGAACCAAAACTGAACCCAAAACCAGACCATATAAATTGAACTAAAATCGGACCAAAGACTGACTCAAAACTGAAAAAAAAATTCTCCGAGGCTGAATCTTCGCCCCCTTATTCCTTCAACTATCTCGCGCTAGGTAAGAAAAAAATTCTATCCTAGGCTATGGTACACTGGACACACCAACAGGGGGTGGTCCAGGACGATCCTTCCCTCACAAACAAAGGATTTATATCCTTAAAGTTTAACCATAAGTAAGCATCCTCTTGCTTAACATGGGTTTTGAAATGGACTTGGGCCTATACACACATTGGGTTTATGCATAGGCCTAGGTTCATCTCAACTACCACTAGAACTTATGGTTTAAATAGTAAGGTTATAAATCCAGCATAACAAAAATCTACGGGGTACCTAGGGTTGAAATCTATGGCTCATGGGCTTTATTGGGTAGGAAAAGGGTCACCCATGCGAGAGCTTATCCATTAAGCACAACGGCCGGAGCTGTGGCTCTTTTATATACTCGAAGGTACGGGAATGGGGTGCTAGCATTCACCAATTCGTCATAGCTCGAGTAGAACCATGGTCTCCTTGGCTAATACTAATGAGGCTAAAAGGGTAAGGGTGATCCGTGTGATAGTGTAGTGCAATGCAAAAAGTTTAACAAAGGAATAATATTAGACTAATAGAAACATGTTGGAGTAACTATCCATTTAGTCCCCAGTGGAGTCGCCAAACTGTAGGGCAAGGGGGGCGTGAGGCAAAATATCATCTATTGGAATTATATAAAATGCACCAGGTAATGCCCAGGAAAGATGGTGGACTCACAATGGTCTCACTTAAATACCACCTCCTTAGACAGCATTTCCTAGACATGCACTTCACACAATCCTAATAGAATCAAACCACTGATAAGTACCATCTTCCCATAACACTACCACGGTACTAAGGATTTATGCCACAAATGCATAGATAGACAGGAGTCGCCACCCGGGTAATAACCGGGACATATTCAGTGTTTCTTCCGAGGGTCATGGATGGCAACTTACTCCTTGCAGAGTTTCGACAACCGTCATTACCATAGCCCAATGTCTAGGTTTGGGATAGTGGGTACGTAAGGGGAAGGTGTTAGGCACCCCTTACACCTGGTCTAACCTCGTTGATTCGAGTGCCAGTCCTCTACTAATGTTTTTAGAAGTCTTGTTTATTATTCCTTTATTAAACTTTATCCTAAAAAATGCAATTCTAATTCTACACACGCAAGTAATTCACAAAAGGGTTGTTGTTTACACACAATTTTCATGCACAAGTAATTCCTATCTATGGGGTTGCTAATTATTTAAATGATATTTACCAGATGACTAAAATTAATTTATTATTGAGAATTTAATTTACAAACAAATTCAATTTCAAATAAGCCTATGTTTCTATTTAACCTAATTAATTAATTTTCACCAAGTTACCCTAAGGATAATTGAACTAAGTTAATTATGTACATGTGTAATTTATTCTAATATCACATAAGGCCCAAACAATCACAACCTAATAAAGATTTCTAACATGCAAATTTATTTTACAATTACCAAGTATTAAATTAAATTTATTTACATGCCAATGTTAGTTTAATTTACAAACAAGATTAATTTTAATTTACAAAGTATTTATTTAAATTAATTACATGCAAAAATCAGTTAAATTAAAAATAAAGTTAATTTTAATTTACAAAATAAAAGTTCTATTATTACTACAATTTCATGCCAATGGTTATTCGATAAGTTTAGAGTTACTTACCTGTTGGTAAATGCAGTTGCCATTGGGGCAAGCTACCCTTAAAAAAGGGTCTTCTCTTCTAGTATGGCAATGATATCCCTGGCTTACTCCCGTTTAGCTCCATATAAGGTCCGCACAAATGCCCTCTTTGGTACTTACCTTAGGGCTACTTACCAATTTTTGTTTGTAATAAAAAATAAAGAAAACAAAGAAAAATAATAAAAGTACGAGAGACAGAAACTAAACATGTGCAGAGTTGTGTATCCCCTCAAATTAAACATGATTACATGATCTATATGAACATATAAAATAAATTGAAGACAAGGAGCATATAATTAAAATATTGTGTGGCATAGATCTTGAAAAGAAAACAATAAAAACTGACCTTCCAGAAATCTTGTATGAAAATCTTCTTGAAGAAAAGAAAAAATAAGGAAGAACTCAAAGAGTCTTGAATATCTCTAAATTTCTTATAGCTCTGAATTTTCTCTTCCTCTTTCCTCCCATCCTCCTCTTCTTCCCTTCTCTAGTAGGGTATTTATAGGGTTTTGGGAGAGAGGTGTGATAGGGTTTGAAGTCTTAGGATGATAAAGTTTAGATGACTTAAACAACTACAATTGTAGAATTCGAATAAGACTGTGATATGGGTGCGGTGTTTCAACCAATAGGAAGACAGGAAAAAATGGAAGGCACCAATAGGGAATGAGGAAGAGGTGTGGTAGGATTTGGAGTCTTAGGGTGATAAAGTTTAGATGACTTAAACAACTATGATTGCAGAATTCGAATAAGACTGGGATATGGGTGAGGTGTTTCAACCAATAGGAAGACAGGAAAAAATGGAAGGCACCAATAGAGAGTGAGGAAGAGAGTGGGGCCAAGGAGGAGAGAGATATTTTATTATTTTAATTTTTAGAAAATAATTAAATGGGTCCCATTTAAAATTCCTAACTAGGCTTTCTTAGGCCCATAGAGCCTAATTAAACTTAATTAGATCCATTTAAGAACTACCCATATTAAATTTAAACAAAATAAAATTTTATTTAAATTTAATTAAATTAATTTCTCCAAAACTTTATTATTATTTTTTATTTTTTCAAGATCATGCCACGGAATTAATAATTCAGCTCCATGCCTCCAATTACATCTTACAGTCATATAATTTTTCATCATCGGGTTTCCCACGGCCTCAATGCACATACTCATCACAAAATAAGGGTCTACAGTACCTTGGAATTATAATTTTCAAGTTTTCACACAAAGTACGTCTAGCAACACTTCTACTCCTACCCTCAACCATACCTACACTTAATCCATCACAGCCCCTAAACCATGCTTCACCCTCCATGCTCACTTCAAAATGACCTATATGGGTCCCTCTAATGATACTGCTCTCCAATTCACACCAAAACCTGTCCTAACAAATGTCTCATCCCTACTAGATTAAGTAGTAGAATTTATCACTAAAAATGGGAGGTGTTATGGCACTAATGAAAAAAATAAATAAAGGGAAAGTAGAGGCAGGGGAGTCGCCCGTGAATGGAGAAAAAAGGGGGAAAGTGGTAGAGAAAGGAAAGTCCAGTGAAAAGAAAGAAGAATATGAACTGTTGTTACAAATCATGAAGCAGAGTGAGTATGAAGTGAATGAACAGTTGAAAAAGATGCATGCTTGAATCTCCTTGTTGTCATTAATATTGAGCTCAGAAGTGCATCACCATGCCTTATAGAGGGTTCTAGATCAGGCATTTGTAACCCCCCGACATCACACCGGGGCAATTTGAGAAGATAGTTGGACAAATCCAGGCATCCAATTTCATCACTTTCTCAGAAGACGAAATAGACCCAACTGGCTTAAAGCATACTAAAGCTCTGCACGTGACAGTCAAATGTAAAGGATGTACAGTCACAATCATAGCACGTGACAGTCAACTGGCTTAATTGATAATGGCTCAGTGCTCAATGTTTTACCTAATGCAACCCTAGCAAGACTCCCAGTAGACCCATCTGGGGTGTGCCAAAGTGCCATAATTGTGAGGGCATTCAATGGCACAAAGAGATATGTACTGGGAGACATTGACTTGCCACTTCAAATTGGGGCATGTACTTTTAATGTTACATTCCAGGTAATGGATATTGAACTAGCATACACTATGCTGTTAGGAAGACCCTGGATCCATTCGGCAAATGCGGTGCCCTTAAGTCTGTACCAGAGAATCAAATACGTCATGGATGGAAAAATCATCACGGTGAGAGGAGAAGAAGCTATGCTAGTCACTAAGCCCCAGTCAGTTCCTTATGTGGAAGCAACTGAACGATCCTTAGAGAGTTCATTCTAAGCATTGGAATTACAAGGAACGACCCTAGGAGATGGGGGAGCTACAGCTATGGTTGCAAAGGTGATGCTGAGAAATGGCTATGAAGAGGGCAAGGGATTAGGCACTACATTGCAAGGAATTGTCAAACCCGTGTTAGCTACTCAGAGAAATGGTCACTCCAGTTTGGGATATGAGGAGGATGCTTTGACTGACAGAAGGTTCTAGATGAGAAACATGCTCAGGGATCAGAGATTTGACAAATCACTCGGAATGATGAAAAACATTTCGAAAATTATAGACGTTTTTACTAGGCCAATCATTGAAAACATAGAAGAGAATGGAGAATCTGCCTCAGAGCTATCTATCAATGTCCTACAGCTAGCTCCCATGTCCGAAATGCTGATCTCACCGACCATCGAGGGGCAAGAACTGGATAATTGGGAAGCCAAGGATATCCCTATGCTTTATTTCGAGTGTAGTATATTTTGTTACCAACACTTGATTACTCCATCCATGGTGACAAGTGTGATTCTGTAAATGGACCTTTTCTTATGATAAAACGAATTAATAGTGCACTTTTCCAAGTTTTGTGTCTAATATTTTCTTTTAAAAGTTCATTGTTAAAATCTATTCTTTAATATACTCCATTTTCATTTCTTCAGGACCATTGACCAACCCAGCCGAAATAATCCAATCAAATCTAAAATTCCTTATGTTAACTTTGAGAGTCCCATAATCACCATTGACACAAGTGATTCTGAAGAGTCTGTGAAAGAGCAGGTGGAAGCAAATGAACCCACTCTGGTACCCTATGGAGATGAAATGAGTACCTTAAATTTGGGGAAAGAGGAAAATAAAAAGGAACTCAAAATTGTGAATAACGAAGAATTAGAAGACATGATCGAATTGCTAAAGGAATTCATCGACGTATTCTTTTGGGGTTATGATGATATGTTGGGGTTGGATCCCTAAATAGTCACACATAAAATTCCCTTAATTCCTAGGACAGTCCCGGTTAAACAAAATTTGAGGAGAATGAACTCTGACACACTGCTCAAGGTTATGGATGAAGTTAAAAAGCAATACGATGCCGAATTCCTAGAAGTGGTAAAATACCCTAAATGGGTAGCTAATGTCGTCCCCGTAATGAAGAAGGATGGTTGGGTAAGGGTATGTGTTGACTAAAGGGCCCTTAATAAGGTGAGTTTGAAAGATGATTTCCCTCTCCCACATACAGATGTGCTAGTGGACAATGCTGCAGGATTGGGAAGATGTTCATGTATTGACGAAGCCTTAGGGTATAATCAGATTTTGATGGACAAAGACGACAAAGAAAAGACTGCGTTTATTACCCAATGGGGAGTCTTTTGCTACCGGGTGATGCCCTTTGTGCTAAAGAACATAGGGGCTACCTACCAATGTGCCATGGTCACATTATTCCATGACATAATGCACAAAGAAGTGGAAGTTTATGTGGATGACATGATCATTAAATCCAAAGGGACTGAAAGCCATGTACGGGTATTAAGAAAAGTATTCGAAAGGCTCAGGAAATATCAACTAAAGCTGAACTCGGCTAAATGTGTGTTTGGGGCAAGATCAGGAAAGCTGTTGGGATTTATAGTGAGTGAGAAAAGAATAGAAGTGGATCTAGACAAAGTTCGAGCCATTCAAGAAATGCCATCCCTAAAGACGGAAAGGGATGTGTGTAGTTTCTTGGGAAAATTGAACTACATTTCAATATTCATCTCTAATCTCACCGCCAAGGCTAAACCCATTTTCAAGTTACTCAAGAAGAACAATACCGCCAAATGGGATCAAGCTTGTCAAGAAGCTTGTTGTCCCAAAACAGTCCAAGAGAGAGGGGGGGGGGGGGGGGGAAATTGGACTTTAACAATTTTTCGGCTCTTGCTTGTAGCCTAATGAAAAATTGTGGCTTTGTTCAACTAGGTGCTTTTCTATGTATAATGAAAGTAATATGTGTTTCAACAATGTGTTCCTAAGTTCCAATTCAAGCCTCAATCAATGTATATGGCAATATCTAACAAAACATACATCATTCAATATACAACTAATTTCTCAAGTCACTCAATATGTCCTCAAGTTTATCAATTCAATCTATTCAACCAACATTCAATATCATGTATAAAAAGTAAAATTTAAATTGCACAAAAATAAGGAGGTCAAGGTTAGAGAGATCAAACACAATGATTTTTATAGTGGTTCGGCTTAACTAGCCTACATCCACTCTCTCAAAGAACCGCCTTTGAGTCTTCTCTCCACTATTTGCTCTTTTGAAGGCAAAAGACCAAAAGCCCTTTACAACTTTTCAACACCAAGCTTTTACCAAGGTAGCTTGAAACCTTCACAAGTGCTATCACAAGCACTTACTCTCTCAAGCTTCAATAGGTGCTTGTACAACCTCTCTTAAATGCAATTTAATGTTGTAACACTCACTCTTACTCAATACAAATCAAACTATAAAGAAGAGATGAGTTGATTTGCCAATGTAGCTCAAAGACTTTAAAGCTCTTGAATGAAAGCAATAAATGAAAAATCAAAATTGGAGTTCAAATGTAAGCTTTCATCAAATGTAAATGAAGTAAAGAAGATGTATTTATAGTCCTAAATCATTTTAGACCGTTTGAAACCCTTTTGGAACGTTATACACACTGCCCAAGACAAAATGGCCATTATTTTATCCTTTTGTGCGAAGTTGAGCAGCTCTGATCAATTAGTAAACTAATGAAATATTGGTAGCAGTCAGTAAACTGGTTAGTAAACTAATGTTTTTAGCAAACACATTAGCAAACTAAAAATTTTAGCAAACCAGTTAGCAAACTAAGTCAACAGCTGCATGTCTCAACTTGCAATGTAAAATGATTTAGACCTTAAAAAAATGTTTCAATAGTAGTATCCAAGGTCATGATGAGAAAAAGTAATCAGAAAATAAAATTTCATTTTTGAGCTCTATTCGACTAAATTCTCATCTATTCTTTTCACAAAAGACCTAAGACTCAATCTCTAATACTATGCCTTTCATACCTTTTCTTTGAGTCTCGGCTTCCATAGTCTTGTTCTTTTCTCATTTTGGATTTGTCTTGAAATGCCTTTGAGTATCCTTTCTCCTTAGATGCAACCTTAAGAATTCTTTATGAATAAGACAAAGAATCTACACATCACTTTAAAGTTGGGTTAGATAGATTCTGTTTGAGTTTTGTTATCATCAAAATCAATGCTCATTTTGAGCTACACAGGGTCAACAATCTCCCCCTTTTTGATGATGACAAAACTCAATTGAATCAACAATAAAAAATAAAAGTGTGTGAAAGTTTATGTGAGTATGTAAATCCAAGCAGTATAGTATGCTGAAAATGCTCCCCCTAAATATATGCACATAATTTCTAAGAAATCTATTTTCTGTACATAAGCTCCCCCTGAGTTTATGCTATAAAGCATGTTCATAATATTCTCAAAAAGCATTTTCATTTGTCACAAGTATAAACACATATCCATCAACACAAGTATAAACACACAGGTAAAAAACACATATCCATATCCATCCTATAAACACATATCCATATCCATCCTATAAACACATATTCACATATGCATATCCATCCTATTCACATATCCATATCCATCAACACAAGTATAAACACTCATCCATATCCATCCTATTCTCCCCCTTTTTGTCATCAATCAAAAAGGAAACAAGAGAAAATAACCCAAAAAGAATCATGTTAACCCAAATTTAAATGTAGTAAGGTGAACAGTAGCAAACTAAAAACCAATAGTAGCAAACTAAAAACCAATAGTAGCAAACAGACTAGTAAACTAAAAATGCAAATAGGAAACTAAAAATCCAGATTTTATGGGAATCATTTTAGTCTTTTGCTCTTGCGAGTGGATTTGGAAGGCACCAACTTCTTCCTGGTTGGTTTAGCAGCAAGTGGTTGAGATCCTTGGTCAGCCACTTGATCATCCTTCGGTGGCTCATCTTCATCAGATGGTGGTTGAAGAGCAACAGCTAGGGATTGGTAGGGATTTGACACAGTCAACTTAGTTCTTTTTCTACCTTTCTTGGCTGCAGGGACAACAGCTACAGAGAGTTGAGATGGAGCACTAGCTTGGTGATCCTTTAGAGAAGCTTCTTTCTGCTGCATAGGGGCAGCAACAGTTTCAATAGGTGGTGCACTTGGAGGTTCAACAGGTAGCTCACCTTCAGGTTCTACAACCTTTTCACCATTATGCTCAGTAGGTACACCAATTGCAAGACCAATTTCAGGTTCAATGACCTGGTCACTAGCATGCTCAACAGGGGCTTCTACTGCAGGTTCAAGCTCAGGTTCAGCTACTTGGTCACTTTCATGTGCCACAAAGAAATGGAGACTCACCAACCTTATTACTTTCACCCTTATCAGCAGAGACTTGAGTAGCAGCCTCAACTTTAGTTGGGAAACCAGTTTCCCTGGCCTGCTGAAGATCCATAATTAGCCTCTTTAATTCCTCATTTTGAGTAAGCAGGTGACTCACTTTGTAGTCAACCACATCCAAAAATTTTCCCAAAAGTTCAATGGATTGATGGGTTGAACTAAATTGATCATTAATAGCAGCTTTTAGCCCTGAAGCTCACTCATAAACTCATTTGTAGAATCAGAACCAACCTTAGCCGAGGAAGAACCACCCTTTTCAAACCTTTTCTTTCTTCCATCAGTGTCAGAGTGAATTTCTATAAGCACAATCAAATCAGTCCTAGAGCTTTCCTTATAAACATTTACATTTAGCTCTTTAAACACAGCAGTCAAGAGATGTGCATAAGGCAGTTTTCCAATCCCATAAGCTTTGCACATGTTCTTGAAAATTAAATAAGCCAAATTCATCCATACTTTGTTAACAATGTGCCACATAATACACATGTCTAGGTGACTCAAATAACCATAGCTACCAGATTTAGGACAGAAGATGTAGTTCACCATACTGTGAATGATTTTGATATGTTGAAAAGCTTTTGTGCTGGTGGACTTTTCATTTGTGGCAGTGTTAGCAAGGAACACTTCATTTTCAAACTCAACCAAATTAAAGCCTACCACCTTAGCAACATCCTTATGTGTGGAAATTTTATTTCCATCATTTGGCAAGTTTAAAGCCGTAGCTATCATTTCAACAGAGACACCATATACACTGTTATTCAAAACAACCTCAAATTTGTCCTCATCATCAACTGTTCTTAAAGTCCTATAAAACTCTTGAACAAGCCTAGGGTAATACTCATTTGTACATTCACACACATCCATCCATCCTTGAAACTCAAAAAGTTCTTTGAATTGAAAATTTACCTGATTAAAGTACACCCATTTGATAAATTTGCAATCTAGCAGTGCTTTATCCACTGAGCCCGAAGATTTGACGGCGCCCATTTTGCATTGGGTATCAATCCCTATCATTTTTCACTTCTTTTTCTTTTTTGGCGTCGATATAGTGGGTTCGACAGCCTTGGATGGGTCGGAAGAGGCACTGGTTGATTTCGATTCAGGTAAGTTCTTCTTTCCCTTCAATTTCTTTTGTAATGTGGCGACAGGGATATCGTCGGAGGCTGATGAGGATGACAAAGCAGCAGCAGCAACAGAGGGCTTGCGTTTGGCGCGAGCCATAAAAAAAATGAAATTTAACAATGGCTTTCGGTAAGTGATGAACGAAGAAGAGGAGAGAAAGAGATGAGCGGATAGAGGAACAATGGCTTTTGGTAAGTGATGGGTTTGATTTGCCGGAAAGAAAATGGGTTTATTTTGGAGGTGTCGTGAACCGAAGCAGAGGAGAGAGAGAGTGACGGTTTCGTGTGACAGAGGTTTTTAAGTTCTCTTGAGTCCCGTGCTTTTCTATTCCAGTGTACTTTCTCTGAACCTGTTTTCTCCTTTTTTTTATTATTATTTCAAACAAGTCTATCTATCTTTATATGCACAAATATATATTTCTACATGTCTGACACAGCACTGAGAATGTGATATCAAATGTGAAAAGATAAATGCATTGCTGGACACGCAGAGAGTTTCAAGCACAATCACCTTTTGGTTTGAGATTTGAACAGTACACGATATAGCAAACTAATTTTAGTCATACAATATTAGCATACAACTTAGTAAACTAATTTCTCGAGTACACAAACAAGTTAGCTAATGTTCTTTAGAGATTTCTTAGCAAACTTATATCACAGTAAATCACTCACGCAATGGACAAAATGAAATTATTATGAATTAAATTTCAAGCAAGTGGTTCACACATACCAATTTCCCTTTTAATTTTACAAAAGGTTTCTTCATTAAGTGGTTTTGTAAAAATGTCAGCAAGTTGTTTTTCCGAGGCAACAAACTCTATTTTGATATTTCCATTTTGAACATGATCTCTAATAAAATGATGTCTGATCTCAATATGTTTTGTTCTTGAATGTTGGACTGGATTTTTGATCAAGTTTATGGCACTTGTGTTGTCACATCTAATTGGAACAAGATTATATTTTAAACCAAAATCTTCCAATTATTGTTTCATCCATAAAATTTGAGCAACACAACTACCAGCAGCTATATATTCTACCTCAGCTGTAGATAAAGCTACTGAAGTTTGTTTCTTACTGTGCCAAGAAACTAGTGCAAAACCAAGAAATTGACAAGTACCTGAAGTACTTTTTCTATCCAGTCTACTTCCAGTAAAATCAGAATCACTATAACTAACAAGATTAAATGATTCACATTTTGGATACCATAAACCAATTGAGTGTGTGCCAATGAGGTATCTAAAGATCCTTTTAACTGCACTCAGATGGGATTCTTTTGGACATGATTGAAATCTTGCACACAAGCAAACACTAAAGTGTATGTCTGGTCTAGATGCAGTAAGGTACAAAAGAGAGCCAATCATACCTCTATAAAGCTTGGTATCCACTTCTTTACCTTTTTCATCATTGTCCATTTTAATTGTTGAACTCATAGGAGTGCCCATGGTCTTCAAATCTTCCATTTTAAATTTCTTTAGCATATCCTTGATGTACTTTGATTGATTTATGAAGATGCCATCTTTCATTTGCTTAATTTTAAGTCCAAGGAAGAATGTGAGCTCACCCATCATGCTCATTTCAAATTCATTCTGCATAATCTTAGAAAATTTCTTGCAAAGAGATTCGTTAGTAGCACCAAAAATTATATCATCAACATAAATTTGCACAATGAGCATATCATTATGATGCTTCTTAACAAAAAGTGTTGTATCCACTTTGCCTCTTTGAAAATCATTTTGCAAAAGGAATTTACTAAGCCTTTCATACCATGCTCTAGGAGCTTGTTTTAAACCATATAAGGCTTTAGTAAGTTTATAAACATGATTTGGATGCTCATGATTTTCAAAGCCAGGAGGTTGTGCAACATACACTTCCTCATCAATATAACCATTTAAAAATGCACTCTTAACATCCATTTGATAAAGCATAAAATCCTTGTAACATGAAAAGGCACACAGCATTCTAATAGCTTCAATTCTAGTAACTGGAGCAAAGGTTTCATCAAAATCAATCCCTTCCTCTTGGTTGTAGCCTTGAGCCACTAGTCTAGCTTTGTTTCTAACAACATTGCCTTTTTCATCCATTTTGTTTCTAAAAACCCATTTAGTACCAATAATTGAATGATCTTTTGGTTTAGGCACTAAATTCCAAACTTTATTTCTCTCAAATTGATTTAGTTCTTCTTGCATGGCAAGAATCCAACTTTCATCATTTTGAGCATCTTCAAAACATTTAGGTTCAATTTGTGAAACAAAAGCAATATTACCAAAATATCTTCTCAATTGTGCTCTAGTCATCATCCTCTGAGATGGATCATCAATAATGTCTTCTTGGGGATGATTTCTATGGAATCTCCATTCTTTAGGTAAATCTTCATGTTGGGGCTCATTTACTTGTAATTCTTCTAAATTTGGCATTTCTTCAATGATTTGATCTTCATTGGCATCATGGACATCTATTGTAGTTTCCCCTTGAGTTTCTTCATCTTTTTCATCAATTTGTTCCATTTCTTGACTTGATATTATATTTTCTTTTCCAAAAACCTGCTCATTATTATCATCACAAATATTTTTCCTTCTGATATAAGGGTTAGTCTCATAAAACAGAACATGAATAGTTTCCTCAATAACTAAAGTTCTTCTATTGAACACCCTATAGGCTTTACTCTTTGTTGAATACCCAAGAAAGATTCCTTCATCGGATTTAGCATCAAATTTCTTTAAGTTATCCTTCTTGTTATTTAAAATATAGCACTTACAACCAAATGCTTTGAAATATGAGATATTTGGTTTTCTTCCTTTCCAAAGCTCATAGGGGGTCTTTTTCAAAATTGGTCTAATCAAAACTCTATTCAACACATAGCAAGATGTATTAACAGCTTCAGCCCAAAAGTTTTTTGGCAAATTATTTTCACTCAACATAGTTCTAGTTATTTCTTGCAAAGTCCTATTTTTCCTTTCTACTATCCCATTTTGTTGTGGTGTTCTAGGAGCTGAAAAACTATGGTTGATTCCATATTTATCACAATATTTCTCAAATAAATGATTTTCAAATTCAGTTCCATGGTCACTTCTTATAGATGAGATGCAAAAGCCTTTTTCATTTTGAACCATTTTACTAAAAGAGGTGAATTTTTCAAAAGTTTCATCTTTATGAGCAAGGAAAAATGTCTATGGATATCTTGAATAGTCATCAACAATAACTAAAGCATATGACTTCCCACCAAGACTAGTAAGAGCTTACGGGTCCAAATAAATCAAGATGAAGCAATTCTAGTGGCCTAGTGGTAGACACAATATTTTTAGATTTAAAAGATGCTCTAGTATGCTTTCCTAGTGCACATGCTCTACATTGAAATTCATTTTCATAATTAATCTTAGGAAGACCATTAACAAGTTCTTTTTTAGATAATTTTGAGAGTGTATGCATGCTTGCATGACCCAGTCTTCTATGCCACAAATAACTAGAGTTATCAAGAGATACTAGACATGTACCATGATTAGTTTCAAAATTATTCATGTCAAGCAAGTAAACATTATTAGATCTATTGGCAATGAACAATGTATCATTATCTAAGTTATTGATTGTACATAGAGAAGAAGTAAACTTTACCTCAAAACCTTTATCACAGAGTTGTCTTACACTTAGCAAGTTGTATTTCAAACCTTCAACAAGCGACACATCTTCAATACAAGGTTTGGTTCCAATTGTGCCATTTCCAATTATTTTTCCTTTCCCCTTATCTCCAAATTTTACATATCCTCCATCTTTCATTGTAATTTTTGAAAACTTGTCCTTTTCACCAGTCATGTGCTTTGAACAACCACTATCTATATACCATTTTTCACTTTCCTTCATCCCTTTGAAACAAACCTGAAATTTAATCATTGAACTTTAGGTACCCAAGCAACTTTGGGTCCTTGGGGGTTAGTGACCTTAGGTAAGGTTCCCTTTGGCACCCATACCTTCTTTACCTTAAGAAGACATTTCCTAAGTGCACAAGAACTAATCATATGACCTCTTTTATTGCAATAATAACATGTAACATTAGGCAAGGAAGATGTAGATGCTTTAATGAAATGATTCTTATATTTGTCATAGTTCATGAAACCATCAAAACCAATTCCATATTTTTCATTTGAAATTCTTTGGTTTCCAAGAAGTACATCTAGAGTTTCTTTTCCTTTTGTAAATTTAGCCAAATCATTTGTCAAAGATTCTACTTTAGCCTCAAGAACTTTATTTTTCTCAATAAGCATTTCACAAGTTTCTTTTAAGGTTTTCAACTCTAAGTCTAGTTCTTTAAACAAAGCAATTTGTCCTTTGTAAAATTTATTTTTTTTATGCACATTGGACATGGCAATATTTTGTGATCTCAATGATTCAATCTCTAAATTCATTTTAGAGCACTTTCTCTTGTAATTTCTATACTCATCATATACTTTGGCAAATGCAAGCTCAAGTTCTTCTACATTAGGAGATTCATAAGAATTTACCTCATTGTCACTTTCTTCTTCCTTCTGTGAACTCTCGACTTTCTCTTCAAGTGCCATCATACAAAGAAGAGCAGTTTCTTTGTCACTTGATTCATCATTTGAAGATTTTTCACTGTTGCTCCATACTACTTTCATAGCTTTCTTGCTCCTATTTTCTTTTCCTTTCTTCTTTTTGAGTAATGGACATTTGGGCTTGATATATCCAGGTTTGTGACACTCATAACAAACAATTTCTTCTTTTGAATCCCTGAAATGTTTATCCTTGGGAGTGTACTTTTTTAAGAATTTCTTGTATTTGCTTCCTCCCTTCTTGAAAGCTCTTTTAAATTTTCTTGCAAGCATAACCATTTCATCATCATCATCACTAGAAGCACTTGAGTTGTCACTTAAGTCAACTTTGAATGCAACTCCTTTCTTCTTATCTTCATCCTTATTTGACTTGAGAGCAATGCTTTTCTTCTTCTTTTGCTCATTTTTGAACTTCATCTTTCTTGTATACCATCTCATGTGCAATGAGAGATCCAATGAGTTCATCATAAGTGAATGTTTTAAAATCCTTGGTATCTTGGATAACTGTAGTATTTTCTTCCCAAGATTTTGGAAGTGATCTAAGAATTTTCTTCACAAGTTTAGCTTCCTCAAATCTTTTACCAAGCGCTTTGAGAAGATTTACAAGATCAGTAAACCTTGTACTCATATCCGCAATTGATTCTCTTGGCCTCATTTCAAACAACTCATAATCTCGAATAAGAAGGTTTGCTTTGGACTCTTTGATGACATCAGTTCCTTCATAAGTGACTTCAAGCTTATCCCAAATTTCCTTAGCAGATTGACACCCTGAAACACGATTGTATTCATTAAGGTCAAGTGAGCAATGCAAAATATTAATAGCTTTAGCATTTATAGAAATTTTCTTCCAATCATTGTCATCATATTCATCTTCAAGTTTTGGAACTTTTGTAGTTCCTGGACCATTCTTTTGAGGAACATGTGGACCATTTTTAATAATTCTCCATGCATCAATATCTACATATTGTATGAAATTTCTCGTTCTTACTTTCCAAAATGAATACTTAGTGCCATTGAAGAGTGGTGGTCTAGTGATTGAGTAGCCTTCAGCTAATGGTGTGGGTATACCGGCAGTATTGTTAGATGAACCAGCCATTATGGATCACTCTAAGGTTGTAACACCCTAAGCAAGAGAGACAAGCTCTGATACCAATTTGTTGTCCCAAAACAGTCCAAGAGGGGGGTGAATTGGACTTTAACAATTTTTTGGCTCTTGCTTGTAGCCTAATGAAAAATTGTGGCTTTGTTCAACTAGGTGCTTTTCTATATATAATGAAAGTAATATGCGTTTCAACAATGTGTTCCTAAGTTGCAATTCAAGCCTCAATCAATGTATATGGCAATAACTAACAAAACATGCATCATTCAATATACAACTAATTTCTCAAGTCACTCAATATGTCCTCAAGTTTATCAATTCAATCTATTCAACCAACATTCAATATCATGTATAAAAAGTAAAATTTAAATTGCACAAAAATAGGGAGGTCAAGGTTAGAGAGATCAAACACAACGATTTTTATAGTGGTTCGGCTTAACTAGCCTACATCCACTCTCTCAAAGAACCCTCTTTAAGTCTTCTCTCCACTATTTGCTCTTTTGAAGGCAAGAGACCAAAAGCCCTTTACAACTTTTCAACACCAAGCTTTTACCAAGATAGCTTGAAACCTTCACAAGTGCTATCACAAGCACTTACTCTCTCAAGCTTCAATAGGTGCTTGTACAACCTCCCTTAAATGCAATTTAATATTGTAACACTCACTCTTACTCAATACAAATCAAACTATAAAGAAGAGATGAGTTGATTTGCCAATGTAGCTCAAAGACTTTAAAGCTCTTGAATGAAAGCAATAAATGAAAAATCAAAATTAGAGTTCAAATGTAAGCTTTCATCAAATGTAAATGAAGTAAAGAAGATGTATTTATAGTCCCAAATCATTTTAGACCTTTTGAAACCCTTTTGGAACGTTATACACACTGCCCAAGACAAAATGGCCGTTATTTTGTCCTTTTGTGCGAAGTTGAGCAGCTCTGATCAATTAGTAAACTAATGAAATATTGGTAGCAGTCAGTAAACTGGTTAGTAAACTAATGTTTTTAGCAAACACATTAGCAAACTAAAAATTTTAGCAAACCAGTTAGCAAACTAAGTCAACAGCTGCATGTCTCAACTTGCAATGTAAAATGATTTAGACCTTAAAAAAATGTTTCAATAGTAGTGTCCAAGGTCATGATGAGAAAAAGTAATCAGAAAATAAAATTTCATTTTTGAGCTCCATTCGACTAAATTCTCATCTATTCTTTTCACAAAAGACCTAAGACTCAATCTCTAATACTATGCCTTTCATACCTTTTCTTTGAGTATCGGCTTCCATAGTCTTGTTCTTTTCTCATTTAGGATTTGTCTTGAAAGGCCTTTGAGTATCCTTTCTCCTTAGATGCAACCTCAAGATTTCTTTATGAATAAGACAAAGAATCTACACATCACTTTAAAGTTGGGTTAGATAGATTCTGTTTGAGTTTTATTATCATCAAAATCAATGCTCATTTTGAGCTACACGGGGTCAACAAAGCTTTTTAAAAGATTAAGCAATACTTATCAAATATGCTAGCATTGGTTCCTCCGGTGATGAGTAGGCCTTTAATTTTGTATATGGCGATTCAACAAAGTTTGATGGGTTGTGTTCTGGGACAACATGATGACACTGGGAGGAAGGAAAGAGCCATTTACTATTTAAGCAAGAAATTAAATGAATGCAAGTTAAGATACTCACTCCTGGAAAAAACCTGTTGTGCGTTGGCATGGACAGTGAATCGACTCAAACATTACATGTTGAATCATAAAACGTGGCTCATCTCCAGAATGGATCCAATCAAGTACGTATTTGAAAGCCCATTCATACCTGGAAGAATAGCAAAATGGCAGGTCATACTTTCTCAATATAACATTATCTACTTGATAAGAAAGGCAGTAAAAGGAAGTGTGATAGCAGATCTTCTGGCTGAAAACCCAATCAATGATTATGAGGCTCTAGATTTTGAATTCCCAGATGAGTATATTAATGCAGTAGGCAATGATGTGGAGGGACCAGATGTTGTGTGGGAAATGTATTTTGATGGAGCAGTCAATTTATCCAGTAATGGGATTGGGGCAATGCTGGTAGCCCTAGATGGAAAACATTTTCCAATAGCTGTTAAGCTAAGATTTGGTTGTACTAATAACGTAACAGAGTATGAAGCCTACGTGAGTGGCTTACAGGCTGCCCTTGAAATGAAGATAAGGAAATTAAAGGTGTATGGGGATTCAGCTATGATCATTTACCAAGTCAAAGGGGAATGGCAAACTAAAGACCCGAAACTAATCCCATATCAGAAATATCTCCTCAAACTAATCAAGGAATTTGAAGAGATTTCCTTCACTCATCTGAGCCGTGACAAGAACCAATTTACCGATGCCTTAGCTACTTTAGCCGTGATGACTCAAATGGAGGAAGGGCAGATAATGCAGTTATTACAAATTAAAGCAAGGAGTAAGCCAGCATACCGCTGTATGATTGAAGAAGAAACAGATAGTAAACCCTGGTATCATGATATTCAGATGTACATCAAAAATAGAGAATACCCTCCTGGGGCAAACAGAAACAAAAGAAGAATGATAAGAAGGTTAGCGCTGGGATACTTCCCCAATGGCAAAATCTTGTACAAGAGAACCTCTAACGGCGAGTTGTTGAATGCAAAAGAAGCAAGGAGGATTCTTTTTAAACCTATGAAGGGAACTGCGCTACTCATAACAATGGGTATATGATGGCTAAGTAGATCCTAAGGCGGGGTTACTTCTGAACCTTTTCGTAAAAAGACTACATTGAGTACTTCCGGAAATGTCACAAATGCCAAATTTATGTTGATCAGATAAATGTCCTGCCTCATCAACTCTATAATCATGTCTCACCCTGGCCTTTTGCAATGTGAGGCATCAATGTAATTGGTCCAATTAATCCAAAAGCATCCAATGAGCATAGGTTCATTTTGGTGGCCATTGATTACTTTACTAAATGGGTTGAAGCTACCTTATATGCTCACATCACTCAAAACACATTTCTAAAGTTCTTTAAGAATAATATTATCGATCGGTACGGTCTTCTCGGTGAGATTATCACTGACAATGCAAAGAATTTAAATGGTCCGAAGATTCAAAAGTTGTGTGATCAAACTAACCCTAGATGAATGGAGCTGTGGAAGCTGCCAATAAAAATCTCAAGCAAATAATCAGAAAAATGACTATCACTTATAAAGATTGGCATGATATGCTTCCCTTTGCCCTTCATGCCTATCGAACCATGGTAAGGACATTGACTGGGGCAACTCCATATTCGCTGGTCTATGGGATAGAAGTTATTTTGCCAATAGAGGTGGAAATTCCTTCCTTAAGGATTCTAAAAGAGGCAGAATTGGATGAGACAAAATGAGTTCAATCAAGGTTAGATCAGGTAAATTTGATGGATGAGAAAAGACTAATAGTAGTATGCCATGAGTAGTTATACAAAAAAAGAATGGCTAGAGCATTTGATAAGAACGTACACTTGCCCGAATTCCAATCAAGAGATCTAGTTTTAAAGAAGATCCTCCCAAATCAAAGTGATTCCCAGGGCAAGTGGTCACCAACTTACGAAGGGCCTTATGTGGTTAAAAAAGCATTTTCTAGCGGTGCACTGATCTTGACTCACATGGATGGGGAAGAATTGCCAAGGCCGGTGAATGCAAATGCTATAAAAAGATATTATGCATAAAAAAAAAGGTGGGGGTGAAAACCCGAAAGGGCACTCCTGGCAAAATGTGAGAAAAGAGGCGAAAACCCACAAAGGCACTTTCTGCAAAAAGAGTGAAGGGTGAAAATCCATAAGGACGCCCTAAAAAAGTGAGTTAAAAAAAAAAAACAAAAAGGAACCCTAGGAGTGAAAACCCAAAAGGGCGCTTCTAGTCGAAAACGGTGGAGAAATAAGGAGGGTCTCGAGATCAAGGTACAATGAGTTACACAAAATGCTTTTCAAAAGGTCACTTGGAACGCTGGCAATTGAGGGACTTTAAGGTTAACTAAGGGCATTTGTGAGATTTATCCTTGTACCCTTTTCTATAAAAATTGTATCTTTATTCTTTCTATCATAAAATCATAGTATGATTATCTTCTTATGCCATGAATAAATTTATCTACCTTGGTTTATGCGCTATTAACTTGTTAAAGCTTTTTACAAGATAAGGATTTAAACATAGGTAACTTCATATACTTTATTTTGAGATATGCTGGAAGGTAAACAATTAATAGGCAACTGGTGCATCTAAGACCGAAAACCTGAAAGAGCGCTCCTAGCAAAATATGAGAAAGGAGGCGAAAACCCACAATGTTGCTTTCTGCAAAATGAGTGAAGGGTGAAAATACAGAAGGACGCCCTAAAAAAGTGAGTAAAAAAAAGGGAAAGGAGGGAGCTAAAGCAAAAAGGACGCTAGGAGAAAATCATGGGCCAAGCCTTGAGACTCGTTCCGACCTTTTCCATTAATCGTTTATCTTCGGGACCTTGTTAAGTAAACTTTGCTTGGATGAACACCCTGCATCAGATTTGCTTTATGAACATTAAAGGTACATACATAGAACTTATCTACAATAGTTGGTTAAGTCAGCTTCAAGTTGATTTTAATTTTCATTATCAACCTCTGGATTCAAGATCCAAGTTGATTTTAATTATCAGATTTTAATTTCCTATTATCAACCTTTGGATTCAAGATCTAAGTTGATTTAATTTTCAGATTTAAATTTCTTATTGTCAACCTCTGGATTCAAGATCCAAGTTGATTTTAATTTTCAGCATTTTAATTTCATGTCATCAACCTCTAGATTCATGATCCAAGTTGATTTTAATTTTTAGATTTAAATTTTTTATCGTCAACCTCTGGATTTAATATCCAAGTTGATTTTAATTTTCAGCATTTTAATTTCATGTCATCAACCTCTGGATTCAAAATTCAAGTTGATATTAATTCTCAAATTCTAATTTCCTGTCATTAACTTTTGGGTTCAAGATCCAAGTTGATTTTAATTTCCTGTTGATTACATCAAATTATATAGATATATAAGGTTAACATTCATTGTGTTTTGTTAGCATCGAGTCTCTTTTTATGATTAATTTTAAGTATCTTCATTATTATTTTAGAAAACATTTTAATCCAACTCAATTCATTGATTTTAATATTTTATCAGGTATTTTTATTTGACTCTAGAATCAAGGACGAGTTTGGAAGAGATTTGGAGGTCAAAATGTAAAGAATACAGGTCCAGAAGCAGTACACGAGCCGTGTAACTTGCCCTGTGTAACTTCCTGGACCCCATGCAACCTTCTGGACAAAGAAAACTTGAAAAAAAAAAAGTGGTAGAAAGTTACACAGGGCGTGTATCACTACACGGCTCATGTAAAGTCCCCTAACAGTGATTCTGATGTGACTTTTCTTGTTTCCAACTCGACCCGGATGGACTTCTAACACTTATAGGACTCTAAAATTAGGGTTTTTACACCAGATATAAATATAACAAGTCAAGAATTGAGGGAGAAAAGAATTTACATTGAGCCAATTTTTACATTCAAGGAGGCACATCAACCTCAAGGGAGGCAAGGGAGAAACAAGATCTGCAAGATTGATAGAAGGGATTTTCAGCTGAAGTTCCAATAGTCCAAAGCTGCAATTCTCCTTTTGGGTTCTTTCACTCTATTTTCTTCTCATGTCTTCTCTTTATCTTTTTATAATCTTGATTGTAAAACTTACCATGGGTGAGTAGGTTCTTTATTCTAGGGTTAGGGTGTAGCACTCAATTTCATTATGGATCTGGTTTGATTTTATTTAATACATTGGTTATTTTATTCTTTGATTCAATCTTTTGTGATCTTAATACATGCTATGTGTTGGGACCCACTTAATATTGATTATAGATATTAATTGAAGGATTGAAAAGTGAAGATTAATATTAGAAAATCAGAATTTTGAACCTAGGAAATTTGACTTAGAGATAGGCTGATGACCTTTATGAAGTTCCAAAATTAATCAAAGATCTTAAAGGGTTTTAATTAATTTAATCACCATGAAAGTAGAGTTTATGTCAATTAAAATACACCTTGAGTGCCTTGAGAGAGGACTTAAGATAACTTAGAATTAATTTCCATCAAAGTAATAATCTCCCTTTTATTGAATAAATCAGATTGATTCTATAATTAATTGAAGTGTGAAACCCTAGCTCTAGAATGCCTTTGTCCATTAGTATTTTATTTTAGTTAATTATTTAGATTTTATTTCTTTCAATTTAGATATAATTATTATTTCTCTACAATTAAATCGTCTAGATAATTAAAATCACTATAGTTTGGTACTCAACACAGTCCTCATGGGAACGATACTCTACTTATCACTTTATTACTTGTTAGCGATCCGTGCACTTGTGGTGGTTGAAAAACCAGCAAGCAAGTTTTTGACCCCGTTACTGGGGACCGGTGCTTAATATTGAATAATTAGTGATTTGATTACTCTAGACATTCTTATTTTTTATATAGTTTATTTCCTATCTAATTTTATTTTTACTTGTTTTTCTTTTGAGGATCATTAAGATGTTTCACCAACAAGTCTTCACAAGCTTTATTCAACAACACAATGAACCTTTTCACGATGCTTAAAGAAGATTCAATGAATTGGTAGAGCAATTTGCCAATCATAATCTTTCAAATTATGAACTCACTCTCAATTTCTACAATGGTCTGAATGAAGTGACAAGGAATTGGGCATATTATGGAGCTTGGGCTACTTGTGATCATGTTCTTCAAAGAGACCATGAGGATGCCATTCATGTAACACCCCTATTTGCATAGCCTGGTATATTTCACTGTTCCGGTGACCAGAGTCGGTCCGGACAATTAAGGGGATTAGAACCACACTTAAGGCAACTAAATAAGCCATAAACACAAATAATTAGTTGTTAGTAGTATGCCATAGAGCATATCATTTAGTATGTATCTTGTACATATTTTTATTAATAAAAGGCATTTCCACTTTTCTATTTACATAATATATTTATGTGTAATAGAAAAGGTCCATTGATATTTTGTCAGAAATTCTATTCTTAAGTTGTTAAGAATATGAGTGACAGTATTTCTAGTACAAAGTATCATAAATAGGTTCACAATCGAGGATACTTCATAATAAAGACATGACTTATCCAAAAAGATTGTATTCATGTTTGTTCCCAAGTTATTTACATGAGATATAAATAAGATGGAATGGTGAGTCTCATGCCATATAAAAAGCATGATAGGCACTTATAAATGATAAGTAGGCCGAACCAGTGACACTTATGACAAGCACATAGAGTTTACTCTTGTCAATGTTTTATCATAAATCATATCAGTGCATATAATCTTTAGACCTGAGATAGCACAGTTATCTTGTATATAGGTAGTTTGAGTTTGATACTGCTTTCATACTTGTACTGTGTATGGGTATATGGGCATCTGTTGGCTCCTACTAGTTATATATGGAGGTAGATGTTGATCAAGATGGAATTTGTTCCTCTAAGTAAATAGAGATAAAATCCTATGTTCATTTAATTGTTCTTGATGTTTCAAGTTCCTGGCCAGGACAGATAGATTTATTTAGAAAAGAGTTTCTGATGTGAAAATCTTTTTAATCAAGAGCTGGAATTAAATGAAAACATAATATTCATAGCAAATGGAGTTTGACATAAACTATGACTCCAGCTTGAGTTGGGATTTTGTAACAGAGAGATTCTATGCATGGTAACATATGAGTATATGTTCATTTAAGGTAAACCTTATTACTAATTGGTTGGCCATGGTGTTAGTAGTATGCCCTAGAGCATATCATTTAGTATGTATCTTGTACATATTTTTATTAATAAAGGCATTTCCACTTTTCTGTTTATATAATATATTTATGTGTAATAGAAAAGGTCCATTGATATTTTGTTAGAAATATTATTCTTAAGTTGTTAAGAATATGAGTGACAATATTTCTAGCACAAAGTATCATAAATAGGTTCACAATCGAGGATACTTCATAATAAGGACATGACTTATCCAGAAAGATTGTATTCATGTTTGTTCCCAAGTTATTTATATGAGATATAAATAAGATGGAATGGTGAGTCTCATGCCATATAACAAACATGATAGGCACTTATAAATGATAAGTAGGCCGAACCAGTGACACTTATGACAAGCACATGGAGTTTACTCTTGTCAATGTTTTGTCATAAATCATATCGATGCATATAATCTTTAGACTGAGATAGCACAGCTTATCTTGTATATAGGTAGTTTGAGTTTGATACTGCTTTCATACTTGTACTTTGTATGGGTATATGGGCATGTGTTGGCTCCTACTAGTTATATATGGAGGTAGGTGTTGATCAAGATGGAATCTGTTCCTCTAAGTAAATAGAGATAAAATCCTATGTTCATTTAATTGTTCTTGATGTTTCAAGTTCCTGCCAGATGATAGATTTATTCAGAAAAGAGTTTCTGATGAGAAAATCTTTTTAATCAAGAACTAGAATTAAAAGAGAACATAATATTCATAGCAAATGGAGTTTGACATAAACCATGACTCCAGCATGAGTTGGGATTTTGTAACAGAGAGATTCTAGTGCATGGTAACATATGATTATAGGTTCATTTAAGGTAAACCTTATTACTAATTGGGTGGCTATGGCATGCTATACTAGGTGTTAACCATGGTCTATGAGGTTCATAAAATGATTTAGTGAAATCATTTATGGTAAGAAAGAGTTCTGATGATATTAAGAGTTGATATCATATCTCATTGCCAATTAGTGATGAGCCTAGTAAGTCACACACATACACAAGTTATCACCTAATTAAATATGATTTAATTAATTAATTAAAGAGTTTAATTGATTAATTAAATAGGTTTGGTTTGCAATTAGATTGCAAAGTCCCTAGCATGACTTGAAACCAAATCTAGATTATTGGATGTATAATATAAGTTAAATTTATATTTAAAGTGTTTAAATATGAATTTAATTAATGAGAAATTAATTAATAGAGATTAATTAATTAATTTATATTTGATATAAATTAATTAGAAGAAGAAAATAATTATTTTGGGTTAAGAACTCAAAATTAAGACACAGGGGCATTTTGGTCATTTTGCAGTGTGACACGTGGCACCATGAGATGGTGACACATGGCATAACACATAAGCTTGCCAAATGTTTTTTAATCATGTAAGATGATTAAAATCAAGATTAAATATAGGTTTGACACTTGGCACAATGTGATTGGGTCACTTAAACCTAGAGCTAATCAAAAGGTGACATGTGGCTAGGGTTTAATGTGTTAACCTAGCTATTTAAGTATGGTTATGAAAAGAAAAAATAACCAGCAGCCTCTCCTCTCATTTGTCATGCCACTTTGAGCCTCTCCAGCTATTTCTCTTCATCTCTCATCAATTCAAAGAGATTAGCCATCAATCTCTTGAATTAAAAACACTAGAAATTGTTTCCAGTGTCCTATTTACATCTCTAATCTCTTAAAAGGCAGAACTTGAATTTCTAATTAATAGAAAAAGCTTTAGAGGCTGTTCAAGGGCTGTCATAGGTGATCTTGGTGTGGACAAGCTAGAGGGACAACATTTGGTGTCCTGAAGACGAATCTCAAAGGCGCAGACACGCTGCAGTGCATCAAGAGGTTAGTGTAATCGTTCTTGATTTAATCTAGGGTTCTAAAATTAATCTAATTAATTTTAAAATCTTAAATGGCAAATACAGATCCAAAAACATATTAAAAGAGTTTTAATATGTTGTTTATCATTGAAATCAAATAGATAAAAATAAATCTTGCATGGTGCATGTGACCTTAGGCGAAATTTTTTTGAATTCAATGGTATAATCTTGTGTTTTTCACGCTTTCGTTCCTTCACATGGCATGCTATGCTAGGTGTTAACCATGGTCTATGAGGTTCATAAAATGATTTAGAGAAATCATTTATGGTAAGAAAGAGTTCTGATGATATTAAGAGTTAATATCATGTCTCATTGCCAATTAGTGATGAGCCTAGTAAGTCACACACATACGCAAGTTATCACCTATTTAAATATAATTTAATTAATTAATTAAAGAGTTTAATTGATTAATTAAATAGGTTTGGTTTGCAATTAAATTGCAAAGTCCCTAGCATGACTTGAAATCAAATCTAGATTATTGGATGTATAGTATAAGTTAAATTTATATTTAAAGTATTTAAATATGAATTTAATTAATGAGAAATTAATTAATTTATATTTGATATAAATTAGAAGAAGAAAAAATAATTATTTTGGGTTAAGAACTCAAATTTAAGACACAGGGGCATTTTGGTCATTTCACAGTATGACACATGGCACCATGAGATGGTGACACATGGGATTACACATAAGCTTGCCAAATGTTTTTTAATCATGTAAGATGATTAAAATCAAGATTAAATATAGGTTTGACACTTGGCACAATGTGATTGGGTCACTTAAACCTAGAGCTAATCAAAGGGTGACATGTCGCAAGGGTTTAATGTGTTAACCTAGCTATATAAGTGTTGTTATGAAAAGAAAAACAACCAGCAGCCACTCCTCTCCTTGGTCACGCCATTTTGAGGCTCTTCATCTATTCTTCTTCATCTCTCATCAATTCAAAGAGATTAGCCATCAATCTCTTGAATTAAAAATACTAGAAATTGTTTCTAGTGTTCTGTTTACATCTCTAATCTCTTAAAAGGCAGAACTTAAATTTCTAATTAATAGAAAAAGCTTTAGAAGCTGTTCAAGGGCTGCCATAGGTGTTCTTGGTGTGGACAAACTAGAGAGACAACATCTTGTGTCCTGAAGATAAATCTCAAAGGCGCAGACATGCTGCAGTGCATCAAGAGGTTAGTGTAATCATTCTTGATTTAATCTAGGGTTCTAAAATTAATCTGATTAATTTTAAAATATTAAATGGCAAATACAGATCCAAAAGCATATCAAAAGAGTTTTAATATGTTGTTTATCATTAAAATCAAATAGATAAAAATAAATTTTGCATGATGCATGTGACCCTAAGTGAAAATTTTTGAATTCAATGGTATAAACTTGTGTTTTTCACGCTTCCGTTCTTTCATTAGTAATTGTCAATTAGTTAAGTATAAATAAGAAAAACAGAACATAAGAAGTTAAACGAGCCGAGAGTCACAGCGATGGGTGACCTTCTCGGGAACAACTGCGAATACGATTTAAACTCAAATTTCAAACCGTAAAATGTGACGCCACGGTCCTTAGGACCATTGCGAATATAGTGGAAAAGAGAAAATCACGAAAAAGAACTGTTAAGCCAGTCAAATAATTAGGTCAGGAGTCCAGAAGAAATATTGAATTATTTGCAAACCGGGTTGAACCGGCGAAGGGCAATTTGGTCAATTAACCCCAAGAGCTAACTCCTGACCTAACTATCAAATAAAATCAGAGAAAAGAAAATTTCAGAGTCGGGAATTAAATTAAAGAATTAATGAAAAAATAAATGCAAAAGAAAAAGAAAATTGAAAAAAGTTTATTTACATCACTTGGATGATATCATCATGATGTCAAAATATAATTTTAATTTCCCTACATAATTGACTAAGTTAAATAAAGTTAAATAGACATAAAATAACAAAAAAGAAAAGAAAAAAAATCATTTTGTTTCTTCTTCCTTCATATGTGCCGCCCACTTTCTCTTCCCTTTCTCATCTCTTCCATTTTTTCCACCATGAATGCTTGTTTTAAAGCTTTCTAAACCAAAATTCAGCCATAGATTTTGAGGTTTCCCTGGTTAAAACTTGTCCTTGGGTCTTGATTTGAAGATTGAAAGTGAAAAAGAAAAGAAAATTGGAGAGTTTGAGAAGATAGAAAAAGCTCCATATGAGGTAAATCTCTCTCCTAACTTAAACTGATTTATGCTTATAGAATTAACATTGAACAAGTGAAAATAACTTAGAAATTTTGTAAAATCAAATAGAAAACAATTGTTGGAGGACTAGGGGAAAATTTGGTCAACTAGGGTTTTGATATATGTATACATGAATTTGGTGGATTTGAAAGTGTATGTGAGCTTAATTTTGTTGAATAATTATGATTAAATGCATTGAATGGGTTAAATACAACAATTTAGTGAGTTAGGGTTTTGGACACCTTGGGTTTGGGAGACAAAATGTGGAGAAATAGTGAAATGATGTGGTTAACCTAGTTTAAAGTGAGAAATGGTCATTTGTAACCAAATGAAGTGTGTTAGAAGTGTTTGAACCAAAAACAAATTCGGATTCAACATAGTCATGCTGCTGGCAATAGGACCAAGGTCCCTTTAAGGGACCAAAACTAAAAATTTACAATTCCAATTGATATGAGACCAATTGAGAATGAAAACAGACACTAAATGACACAATTTTCATTTAGGAACTATGCTCAAAAAGTGACCAAAACCTGGTGAACAAATTGACCAAATCCAGAAAATCTCAGTATGCCCTGTACAAACTGACCAAATGAACAGTGTCTGTTCATTTGGCCATAACTTGAGCTAGGCAGGTCTAAATGACCTGAAATTTTACCAGTGGATAGCTGAGGTCTAGACCTAAAACTTTTATGAAGAACAAAAACCCAAATTATGCCATTAACCAAGTCTTTTGGCCACCCAAATTTGGTGACCTAAAACTGCCAAAACCAAAATTACCCAGAAAATCTGGGTTAAGTCCAATCCGGTAACCATGATTCAAATGGCTATAACTTGAGCTACAAAACTCCAAATGGAATGATTCAAAAAGGAGAATAATTTTAAGACAATAGGGAACATTTTCTATGAAGAAAGGTTTGCCAAATTCTAACAGAAAAATAACCAATGGAACAGTGCAACTTAGGACACTAAAACTAAAAATTTGCAAATTTGCCTAAAAGACTTAGAATTTGAGTAAACAACCAAAACCAACAAATTTAGTGACCAAAATGTGGTATGTGGGTGAAGTTGGAATTCCCATACCTATTAAGCCTTAGAAAGTCAACAAATTGACTTGAACAGTGTAGTGAATAGTAACCCGAAACACAAAAATTAAAGAACATTAAGATTAGCACATTAGAGCTAGGTATAAGTGAATGTAAATTTATTTTTGGACTAATGATAAGTTACGATACTGAAACACTATGAAACTGTGTGTTTCAATGGAAAAGAATACCGGGAAGGAACCCGAGGAATCGAGTCAAGGCCAAGAGGCGACTCGTTTAAGGTTTGTGCACAACTAACTCTTTTGTTATTTTTCAATTCCAAATTGATTTGAAATAAATTTATTGTATGATTTATGATTTTTGTTGTGTTGAGAATTTTAACTTATCGAATGAAATTTTACAATTTGAATATAAATTTTCTTATGCATTTAAGGATTTATTGCATTGTTTTGAGGATTGTAAATTTTAAGTTTGATGTGTTGCCAACCTTGAGCATGAATTTATAATGATTTGTAAACACTTTGTGAATAGAAATTGTTTTGAATATGATTTGAAACCACAGTTGACATGGCAAAATTTGTTGTGAATTCTCATTAGCTTGTCTAGTGAGATATCTCCTCCACTTGATGGGGCGAGTTACTTCCTCTCTGACTTGCCAATTGGGGAAGAATTTGAATGAGTACTCATATATACTAGCTAGTCTTTGTTTCTCCCTTTTAGCCTCAGTTATTTGGAGAATGTGAAATGTCGTGGTGTACAATACGACATCTATTTGAATTTTGGGCCATGAGATAAACTGTGTGAATTATTGGCAACGCCCTTTAAATTATGCATAAGTTGATAAATTCTGATTAAAATAAATAATTTGTTAGTGATTCAAAATATTTTTGTATTGTTTCGGAATTTAAAAGAAATGTAAATAAATAGTTATTAATTGATCAAAATATTATTCAAATGAATAATTTGCATGAATGAAAATAATGATTTTTGTATGTCATGGATTTTGAAGAATTTAGAAATTTTAAATTTTTATTCATTATGAATTGTTAAGAATAATTTTTATTAAGTTTTAAATTATTAGTTTGTGCACCACTGAGTTCACCACTCAGCGATAACTTTGTATGCTGTCGCAGATATAGAGACTAGAGGAGTAGCAGATTGAGCTGCTGAGGACAAGGGAGCTACCTGCTTGAAGTTATCGGGTATAATTTATACTCTGACTGTAAATATTCATTTTGATGTATGTATTGCATGTAATTGTATAGACATGAAAAATTGGTCTCGAGCAGCTTGTACAAAGTTTGTATAAAGTTGTAATAAATTTTAGTTTGGATTTTCTTAATGTAAATTTCTAGTATGATGTATATATAAATTATTTTGTCATTAATGAAATATGATTGGTAGTATTTTATTTTAAATTTAATGAAATTCATTAATTGTATTTTGATAATTATTGGATATTAGAAATGGTGAATTTGAATTTTGAAAGTTGATAAATGTATTGAAATTGATTGAAATGATTGTGACTATTGAAGAAGTTGTTGAGAAAAATTATTGGAAGTGCTTTTTACAGGAATTTGAATAACTGTTTTCTCAAAATACAAACGGCACTCTGCCGAAATTTTTATAAAATTTGCGGAAAAATAAAATGGGCCAAAAATTTTAACTAGTTTCAACTTTAATTAAATGTTTTAATACCTATTAGAAAATGCTCACCACTTAACAAAAGTAAGAAAATTGTTTTAAAATTCCTTGTAGGGTACTTAATGAGTTATCGGTAGGTGAAGTTCGGTAGTTCATTAGGTATTCTACGGGATCATGTTATGCCTTACAGAGGGGTAAGGTGTGACAATTCACTTGTTAAATGACATGGCAAATTTTGATTACCATTAGTATAGGGATCCTTCACTGCAGGGTTAGAGTCATTAATATCCCCCATACATTTATTAGCCTAACATTCCACACCAACCATTTGAGCTACAATTAGAGAAGAGAGTGGGACTTGAAGAGGCGATAGCTCCATTGGAAAATTTTGACAACCTTATGATGAACAATGAGCTATCACTCTATGAGGAGGAAACAAATGAACAAAGTTGGGAGAATGAAGAAGCTTCATTGGAATTTGAACCTATAGAAGAAGTCGAGCCTGAAGAACAAAATACCTTTGAAGATGACTTACCAGTAGAATTCCCACAAAAAAAGGAGTTACTTGAAGAAGAAGGGAAACCTAAAGTTAAAGAAAACAACTCCTTTATTGTTGGAGGGTCATTAGAAGAGTGTTTATATGAAGATAGATCAGAGGTGAAGGTGGTAGATGAAGAAATTGACAAGACTATCAACTTGAGCTCATTAACAATGTTTATACATAAACCACCAGAACACCCTTTTCTATCATGGACACCTCCTGCATCATCATATATCCTCCATGAGCTAAAGCAGCCCTCATCCCAAGCATATCACTCTAAACCATGTGTTGTTCATGCAATTTGCAATCCTGTTTCAAATCTTGCCAATCTTGAGGGTACCTGTCACACCTTATCCCTGGTAAGGCATGACATGTTCCCATAGCATGCCTAATGAATTACCAAACTCCACCTACCGATAACCCATTAGTTATGTTACAAAGGATTTTAAAACAAATCATAGCTTTTTATCTTATCAATTCTTTTGCGGAAAACTGCATGAGAATAGTTAAAATTCCATGTAAACATTCATTGGAAATAATGATAAACCAAATATTGCAAAAGTTACATTTTCATAAGTCTCAAAATAAAATACAAATAGTTACAAACTCAAAATACTTTAGTAATGCAGTACTTTTTAATACAAACTGCTCAATGTCCGTACATCCATATATATAGGTACAAAATACATTCAAAGGAATCACAAGGGTATACCTAACGTAAATACCCACAATCAATACCAAAATGCTGCTTCCAAGTCTCTCACTCGGCAGCCTTCTCCTTTCCCTTACTTGCGACAGCATAAATAAGCTATCGCTGAGTATATCATTCAGTGGTGCACAACTAATAACTTTAAAACTTAAAGTAAAACACAATTTGCCAAAGCATAATAAATCACATTTTTCTTAAGCATGAAAACTTCACAATAGTTCTAAGTCCATAAGAGCCATTTATTGGAATAACATTTCAAAAGAGAAATCACACTTCATAAATCACAATTCACAAAGCATTAGTGTTGCCAACATCAACACACAGTTTAGGCCATGACATAAAATTTCACGATCAGTGCCATGTTGTACACCACGACAAAGCAATTTCAACTTCACTAACCGTTATTAATGAGGGAAGGGCTAGCTAGCTAATGAGTACTCATGTAGTCTTACCCCACTAACTATTATTAATGGGAGACATAATCAATATCAATTATCAATCCCAAGTAGCCGTTACTACTGGGGAGTTTCAAAAGGGACTATCATGCTAACTGTGGTTTCAAAACAGTTTCCAAAAATTTCTCACTCAACAATCACATTTATAAACCAATAAACACATTTAAATTCATCATAATATCAATATAAAGGTGGCAACACCTAAATTTCTTAAATGCAAGAGAAAACCATATTTCAGTCAAAGTAAACTTGTTCAAAGCAAACTCATTCAATTTAACACATTCCAAGCAATTTACAAGTTTAAAACCAAAGAAAAGGTTAGTTGTGCACAAACCTTCAATAATTCTCCTTCCTTGTTACCTACTTCTCCTTGTCCGTTCTAACTTCTTTTTTCTACTGAAAATACACAAATATTTTACCTCAATACTAATCTCAATTACTGCCAATAACTCATTACATGAATGTTTAATGTATACTAAGTTAGCTTTGCAAATTTTAGAAAGTTTTGGTTTTGGACAACTTGGTGCCCCAATTTTTGAATCTAATTTTTACCTAGTTTCAATCATAATTTGATGAGGTGTTCTTCATGAAAATTGTTCATTTAGGTCTTAACTTTATTTTTCTTTTTGAATCGCCTAATTCGGGGCTGTGTAGCTCAAGTTATGACCAAAACACAATTACTGTTCACGTCACTATTCATCCTGCAGATTCAGTTCTGGTAGATTTATCGATCCGAATTCGTTCAGCAATTTGATCAAGTTAAGTCCATAATTTGGTCTAATGTTCTTCATACGAAATATTTTACCATGTCTTAGGTTTCCATCGGTTCAAGAATCGTATAAATCAGAGTTTTCTAGAGAGAGTTATGGCCATGCAAAGTTTACTGTTTATATGGTAAATCTGCAATTCTGCAGATTCAGTTAATCAAATTTGCTCAGCAATTTGATTGGGTTAAGTCCATAATTTGGCCTCAAGTTCTTCATATGAAATGTTCTACTATGTCTTAGATTTCCATCAGTTCAAGAATAGCCTAAATCGGAGTTTTCTAGGGAGAGTTATGGCTATGCAAAGTTTACTGTTCATATGGTAAATCTATAATTCTACAGATTCAGTGATTCAACTTTTCTTAGCAAGTTGATTGGGTTAAGTCCATAATTTAGCCTCAAGTTCTTCATATGAAATGTTCTACTATGTCTTAGGTCTCCATCGGTTTAAGAATTGTCTAAATCAGAGTTTTCTAGAGAGAGTTATGGCCATGCAAAATTTACTGTTCATATGATCAAATTCTGCAGGTTCCAGATTTCTTTCTCCAAGTTCAAGGCTCATTTCAGATAGCTTAAGGTCATTTTTGGGCCAGGGTATCTTCACAAAAATTCTAGCTCTATGTATTAAGTTTCATTTCCAATTAGTTTCACACCAATTGGAGTTGTGTAGCTCAATTTATGAGCTATCAAACACACTAAACTCAGTGTGCAAATTCTGCCCTAGGTTCAAACTTTTCATTTCTTCAATTATTCCCACTAACCAACCTCAATTCACATTTAATTCATCCAAAATGAATATAATTTAGCATTGACACATCAATGGCACTTTCTAGCACAAATCCCACAATTTTCAAATACCAAAGTTTGCAATTTTCCCTAATCCTACCATTTCATTACCTCCATTCATCAACCCAATGTCAATTCAAACTAAATAAACCTCAAATGACCATAATTTAACACTACACACACCAATTTCACTCTCTAGCACCAAAACTCCAATTTTCCCATGAACCCTAATCTCTCATAATTAAATTTATACACATTTCATGCAATTTCTTTGACCCAATCATGTATACTACTTTAACTAAGCTTAATCTCATCATAAATTTTATTCAAAGACATCAAACCCTAACTTTTCTCCAATTTGGCCAAAACCCTAGTTTAGATTCCATACATGTTTTCTTTCATTTTCTTATGAAATTTCATGCTTTCTCATGTAAATTCATCTCACCTAAACTTGATTCAAAACATATTTAGTTAATCAAGCATGAAAGAGAGACCTTACCTCACTTGATGATTTTTCCCACTTCCAACCTCTTCCAAATCTTGCTCTGCTTGTTTTTAATCTCTCAATCAAAGATCTCTTTGATGTTTTCTTTTAGTGAGCTATGGAATTTATGAAGGGAATTGAAGTGAATCAAGACTTAGAAGGGAAAACAATGGTGGAAGAAGATTGGAGAAGAAGAGAAAAGAAAAGAGAGGGAGAGGGAAGATGGGTGGTGGCATGGAAGAAGGAAAAGAAGGAGACTTGTCTTCTTTTATACTTATTTATTCCTTTTTAATTAAATAATTAAGTTTAATTATCAAAAGCCCATAAGTCATTAATTTTAATTAGGTCAAAAATTGAATTTAAATTCTAGATTTTTGCCTCTTTTATTTTCTTTTCACTTTTACTCTAATTTTTTCCTCAATATTTCTTCCTAATTCAATATTTTGTTTTCATTTAATTAAATTGACATTTTGATCAAAAATGAACTCTTAAAGTAAATTGTCCAAAATGCCCCTTATCGGATCATAATCCCTCTTTTACAATATACCCGGTGAGTCCTTATATTTTTGGGTTACTTGAATTTTTATTGTGTCTATCTCAATTTTCTATTTACTTTTTATCCTCAATGTGTCTTTGAATAGTACTAGTCACGGGCCAAAAATGGTACTATTCATAACTCGGAGGTCCGGGGTGTTACAGTACCATAAATCAAGACCCATTTGTGGTGTTACATAACAACTACTATGGGCGAAAACCACTTTTTGATCATTAATTCTAAAAGGGGTTAAGCTAATGACCTTAAATTAGAGCTTCTTGGGAGGCAACCCAAGTTTTAAATTTAATCTTTGCATTTGTCTATTTCTTTTGTTTTATCACCCTCCCAAACTTGATTTCGATGTTTGTTCACTTTGTATGTTCAAGAAGCACTTTAAATGAGTAATGAGGATCAAACTCACAAATCTTCAAGGGAAGGCATGCTGCAAGAAGGAGTATTCTATATCCATTAGCTTTTCCTTGTTATTACATTTATCATGTTGCTCTTGACCTAATTGTGCTATCTTGATGACATTGAGGACAATGTCAAATTTGAGTTTGGGGGTGCATTTCATGCATTGCATTCTTATATTTCATTTCATTCGGCATCACCTTATTATGTCTATATTATATTTGTGTATTAAAAATCCAAAAAAATTTTATAAATTTTGAAAATTTTGGACTTTTTCAAAAGGCTTCTAACTTAGAATTATGACTAAAACCTTGATGAGCTAATGATTGGACTCTCTGGAAAAGAGGAATGAATGTAATTGGATAGGCAAAAAGGTTGCAATATGTTGTTTGTGAAAAGCTAAATCACCTAAGTGGAGTTAAACTAGTTAAATCCCTTCATAGTCAATTAATCTGTCACATTGAACTTGCAAAATTAGGAGAAAATTTTTGAAATACAAGCAAAGGTAAAAATGCCTTACTAGCTCTAGAACATGTCTCTTGGACCTATCAAGGCGAAATCCTAGTATATGCTTGATGAAGAGATGATTAAGGTATTCTTTGATATAACCTTACTAAGCTTTAGCCACCCTTAATTAAAATATATATCCCTTGTTGCTAATTTGAAACCTATATCTATCCCTTAGAATTTATTGCTTACCCATATTATTTACCAAACCCCTAGCCTAAACACCTATCCTACCCTTTTGAGGAGGCTAAATGCATAAGGAAAAAGTATATTAAGTGCAACAAAAAAAAAATGGAGAGAGGATGTAGAACTCAAGAAATAGTGCAAGTGTGCAATTGAAATCAAAGAAAAATTTGTCTTTCCAACCCAGCAAAAGTAATGAGTTTGGGGGAGAGAACAAAAGGGACATAAATAAAAATAAAAAAAAGAAAAAAAAGAAAAGAAGAAGGAAAAAAAAAAAGAAGAAGAAGAAGAAGTCCCAAGATAAGTATCATGGAAGCATGCTTGGCACTATAAAAAACCAAAAGCTTTTTCCTCTCCATACAAAATCAGTAGAATAAACTTAGTATACTTGATATTTTATGCATACATGTTATCCTTATAGTTGCATTCCCTAAAAGCCTTTCATTGGCAACCAAGTCATTATCCCTTTAGCTCCATTACAACCCTTTTAAAGATCTTTTGATCTTTTGAAAAGTGTATACTACATTAGTGGGGATAGAAAATTGAGATATGCCTATGGAGTTGGAATTGAGTCACTTCATCATAATTATCCATAATATAGGCAAATTTGGGAGATTAAAAGTTTCTCAAGTCTATCCTGATAAAATAAGTTATTTGTGACTTATTAATGGCCTTGTATAGAGGAATAATTAGTTGAAGCACCAAGAAGGGGGTGAAGCTCTAAGCAGGTAGCTGTTGAGGTCTTTATGTCTTGAAAGTGCGAATTGGTATGAAGGTTAAAGAGTGTCCAATTATATGCAATTTAAGTTTTTTTTTTTTTATGTTTCTAAGTACCTTAATGAGTTTTTATAAAGTTTTATTTTGCTTGAGGATAAGCAAAGGTTCGAGTTTGGGGGTATTTGATTACATCAAATTATATAGACATTTAAGGTTAATATTCATTGTATTTTGTTAGCATCTAGTCTCCTTTTATGTTTATTTTTATGTATCTTCATTATTATTTTAGAAAACATGTTAATCCAACTCAATTCATTGATTTTTATATTTTATCAGGTATTTTTATGTGATTCTAGAATCAAGGACGAGTTTGGAAGAGATTTGGAGGTTAAAACGTAAAGAATACAGGCCTAGAAGTAGTACATGGGCTGTGTAACTTACCTCGTGTAACTTCCTGGATCCCATGCAACCTTTTGGACAAAGAAAACTTGAAAAAAAAAAGTGGCAGAAAGTTACACAGGGCTTGTATCACTACACGGCCCGTGTAAAGTCCCCTGACAGCAATTTTGATGCGACTTTTCTTGCTTCCAACTCGACCCGGATAGACTTCTAACGCTTCTAAGACTCTGAAATTAGGGTTTTTACACCAAATATAAATATAACAAGTCAAGAATTGAGGGAGATGAGAATTTACATTGAGCCAATTTTTACATTCAAAGAGGCACATCAACCTCAAGGGAGGCAAGGGAGAAACAAGATCTGCAAGATTACTAGAAGAGATTTTCAGCTAAAGTTCCAAAAGTCCAAGGCTGCAATTCTCCTTCCGGGTTCTTTCACTCTATTTTCTTCTCATGTCTTCTTTATATCTTTTTATAATCTTGATTGTAAAACTCATCATGGATGAGTAGGTTCTTTATTCTAGGGTTAGGGTGTAGCACTCAATTTCATTATGGATCTGGTTTGATTTTATTTAACACATTGGATATTTTATTCTTTGATTCAATCTTTTATGATCTTAATGCATGCTATGTGTTGGTACACACTTAGTATTGATTATAGATATTAATTGAAGGACTGAAAGGTGAAGATTAATATTAGAAAATCGAGATTTTGAACCTAGGAAATTTGACCTAGAGATAGGCTGATGACCTTTGTGGAGCTCCAAAAATAATAAAAAATCTTAAAGAATTTTAATTAATTTAATTACCATGAAAGTAGGGTTTATGTCAATTAAAATACACCTTGAGTGCTTTGAGAGAGGACTTAAGATAATGTAACACCCTCACTTTAGCTACTCCGTGCATTCGACTGTTTCGGTGATTAATGTCGGTCCGAACAGTCGGAATGCCTGAAACCATATGTAAACTAAAGTGAGGAGTCATAAATAACCCAAATAATGATAAGGAAAAATTTAGAAAAATTTAAGCTATGAAATACAATAATGTTAAATGAGTCGGTGCCTCGGTGATGTGTGACCTAACGAGAAGTTGCTGTCTTCATAGCTAGTAGCCCTCAACTCGAAGGAAACCCAGTGAAATAATTTCTATAATGCCAGAGAAGAGTTAGGTGCCCTGGGTAGCATTAGAATGCCAAGAAAAGGTTAGGAGAATTTTATCAATCGGTACAGACAATTTTAGCTCATTAACCAAAACGGAGGGCATTTTGGTCATTTTGCCTTCAGAGACGATTTTTTACCAACTTGTCCATTTATGTAAGTGAACTATATGACAAAAAATGTAAATAAATATTGACGAAAAATTAATTAAAAATAAACAAAAGAGAGAAGAAAGAAAATAAAAAAAAAATAAATTCTAATTATGATGTCATAATTCACTAATTATAATTTCTATCCAATGGGCATTAGACAATTACTTAAGGAAGAAGTCAAAAATGATTAAAAGAAAAGAAAAATACATCTTCTTCTTCATTTTACTCTATGGCCAAAAATCATAGAGAGAGACAGAGAAGAGAGAAGAGAGAAACCTCCATTGATGCTTGTTTCCAAGCTTGAGTTCACCCACCAAACCACCTCAAAACCCCTTAATAGCTCCACTAAAATTAATCCTTACCACTAGAGCAAGACTTGGACAGCAAAAAGAAGAAAGAGAAGGAAGGTTTTACAAGCTCAAGTTAGAGCTCTAACAAGGTTAGTGCTTACTTTCCCTTCTTTCTTTCATTAGACCTTGAATTAAAGTTAGGGGGAGTTGTTATTGCATGAAAAAGTAAGAAAACAAGGGGTATGGGAATGACCTAGATTTTGGTAGCCATGGGGAAAGGTTAGGATTTGATAAATTGTTTGAATTAAATTGCTTAGAAGTGGTTTATGATGAGTTTATTTGAGTTGGATGTTAGTTAGCATGTGTTACATGAGATCACCAAATTAATGAGCTAGTGTTTGATATAAAAATTAGGAATTTAATGATATGTTGATAAATTGTTGATGTTGAGACCAATTCTGGATAATTGAAGTGCATGGAATGTGAATTGTGGATGGTAGGAGTGTGGGAAGGTGGTATTGGAAGTGTTATTCTTGTGCAGGAAATTCTGGACCTATGAGTCCAATGTGTTTAAATGAACATAAGTAGAGCTAGACAGCTCTAATTGGTGTGAGACCAATTGGAGATGAAATTCAAGACCTTAAGCAACATTTTTCATGAAGAAACCTGTCCTAGAAAACCAAACTAAGTGGCCCTAAAAATTTCCTCAATCCGAGTAATATATAAGCTATCCCTATAAAATAACCAAATGAGTAGTTGGTCATAACGCAGTGTAAAAATGCCCAATTGACCTGATTTTTATGTCAATGGAAAGCTTAGACAATTTATGACAACTTTCATAGAGAACCTAACTTTAAATTATGATCAGAACTAAATGAAATTGTCCATTAAAGTCAGGATACTAAAACTGCTAGAATTGATTCTGCCCAGAAATTCTGAAAAAATTACAATTTGGCAAATTATGGTAAATTGACCATAACTTGAGCTAAAAACTCCAAATGGAGTGATTCAAGAATGGAATTAAAGAAGACACATAAACAAACAACTTTGATAAAGTTTTCCAAATTCTCACTGTAGCTTAGACCAATTGAACAGTAAATATAGGACACAAAAACTAAAAATTTGAAAATACTTCTAGGAGGCTTTGAATTGCAATTGACAATTAATGCCAATAAATTTAGAACCTAAAATGTGGTATAATTATGTATCAAACATTTGTATACATATTATGTATAAAAAAGTCAAGAATTTAAGTAAATAGTAATATGTGAATAGTAATCCCAAAGACATAAGAAATAATAAAAAGAAATTAAAGAAGCCATTATGAGTACTAATATATATAGTGTAATTAGTGAATTGAATAAATGAATCAAATGAATGTAAGCATGAGAAATTAGTTTTCATTATTGTAGAAAGGAAAAATACTTTGTGTACAATGGTATAGAAGGATAATTGATGTGAATTGCGATTATATGAATAATCAAATGAATGTATAAATTATAATGAAATAATGAAATAATAAAACATAATAACACTCAATGGCACTAATGTACCCATGTATTGCCTTGACAAGTGTGTCATATTGGATAGATTGGTATGCAAATAGGGTATTATTTTAGCAGTACTGCGGACGGCTTTATGCCTATATTCATGGCTTTATGCCCGCACTCATGGCTTTTTAGCCATTCAGACTGCATACGTGGTTGAGGTTCCGCATTTCACGTCCCATGGCATGATGGCCCGAGGCACCGCGGTGTCCAATGCCAACGACCCATTATCCAATTTAATCAGCCTATCATAGGTTACTTGGGTAGTGAAATTTATTGAAATGAGTTAAGAATAATAGTAACTGAAAATATTAGTAATTAAATAAAAGAGTAAGAATATTTGAAATAAATTAGATTAGTTATTTAGTAGAAAGAATTGAAATGAATTAGACCGATACTAAAATTTGATTATTATGAAATAATCTGCGATAACCTAGAAAGTATTGAATGAAATGATAAAAAAAAAATTACAAAAGAGATATAAATATATTATTACTGTGAATTTAGGAATAAATTGCTTCTTAAGAGGAATAAGTTAGAACGAAAGATAGTTGATACTAGAAGTATTATATTAAAGTAGATTAAATTTCAGAGTATCCAAAGTATAATCCATTTCTTCTTTTATTTGTATATATTATTTTCTTTGTTATATTATTGCATCACTAAGCAGCAATGCTTAGCGCGATGGATTGTTTCCTCGCGCAGGTGCTGAAGATAAAGCCCAGTGGATTTTAGATTGAGATTTTAGAGTCCGGATCTGCAGAAGTGTCAGAAGTATATAAGATTATCACCTTCTCAGTAATGCATGTAGATAGGGCTCATAAAAGTTATTTTATGTATTTATAATTAGTTATTATGTTAAAATGTAAATTATAGAATTGTAATTAATTTGTATATTATGTAAATTATAAATTTATGTAATTAATTTGTAAATTATATAATTAATGGAAATTTGAGAATTTTGATATATGAAATGAGCATGAATGGATATGCATGGTAATGAATAAGAATCGAAATATATGGACACTATCAGAAATGATGAGTACGGATGAGATCTTTATTTGAAAATGTTATTGAAATTTTCAAATAGATGAATAGTGACTCTCGTCAAACGATAATAAAATAGGAGAAACTCTGCTGGTTTCTCCTTAGAAAAATAATTGATATTAAAAGATAATGAGTTTAAAATTATTAAAGGAATAAAGTAAGATGAGTTAATGTTCTCCGATACCGAGTGTGACATACCTCACTCGGCTGCACTGTAGACGGGTGAGGGGTGTCACATCTAGTGGTATCAGAACATGGTTTAGGCATTCCTAGGTATCGATAGATAGAATAAGATAGTGTGTATAACATGCATTGCATTCATATGAGTCGAGGTGACACTAATGCAAATCTTCAATTATGTACATCAAGTAAATTTTGAGGATGAAATTTTTATTAGTGGGGAAGAATTGTAAAACCCTCACTTTAACTAGTCCATGCATTCGACTATTCCGGTGATTAATGTCGGTCCGGACAGTCAGAATGTCTGGAACTATATATAAACTAGAGTGAGGAGTCATAAATAACCCAAATAATAGTAAGAAAAAATTTAGAAAAATTTAAGTTATGAAATACAACAAAGTTAAATGAGCCGGTGTCCCGGTGATGGGTGACCTAACGGGAAGTTGTTGCCTTCACAGCTAGTAGCCCTAAACCCGAGGGAAACCTAGTGAAATAATTTCTGGGATGCCAGAGAAGAGTTACAGCGTCCTGGGTAGTATTAGAATGCCCAGAAAAGGTTAGTAGAATTTTATCAATTGGTACAGACAATTTTAGCTTCTTAAGCCAAACGGAGGGCATTTTGGTCATTTCACATTCGAGACAATTTTTGACCAACTTTTCCATTTATGTACGTGAACTATATGACATAAAATGTAAATAAATATTGATGAAAAATTAATTAAAAATAAACAAAAGAGAGAAGAAAGAAAATAAAAAGAAAAGAAAAACAAATTCTAATTATGATGTCATAATTCACTAATTATAATTTCTATCAAATGGGCGTTAGACAACTACTTAAGAAAGAAGTCAAAAATGATTAAAAGAAAAGAAAAATGCATCTTCTTCTTCATTTTACTCCTTGGCCAAAAATCATAGAGAGAGAGAGAGAAGAGAGAAGAGAGAAACCTCCATTGATGCTTGTTTCCAAGCTTGAGTTCACCCACCAAACCACCTCAAAACCTCTTAATAGCTTCAATAAAATTAATCCTTATCACTAGAGCAAGACTTGGACAGCAAAAAGAAGAAATAAAAGGAAGGTTTTACAAGCTCAAGTTGGAGCTCTAACGAGGTTAGTGCTTACTTTCCCTTCTTTCTTTCATTAGACCTTGAATTGAAGTTAGGGGGAGTTGTAATTGCATGAAAAAGTAAGAAAACAAGGGGTATGGGAATGACCTAGATTTTAGCAGCCATGGGGAAAGGTTAGGATTTGATAAATTGTTTGAATTACATTGCTTAGAAGTGGTTTATGATGAGTTTATTTGAGTTGGATGTTAGTTAGCATGTGTTACATGAGATCACCAAATTAATGAGCTAGGGTTTGATATAAAAATTAGGAATTTAATGATATGTTGATAAATTGTTGATGTTGAGACCAATTATGAATAATTGAAGTGCATGGAATGTAAATTGTGGATGGTAGGAGTGTGGGAAGGTGGTATTGGAAGTGTTGTTCTTGTGCAGGAAATTCTGGACCTATGAGTCCATTATGTTTAAATGAATATAAGTAGAGCTAGATAGCTCCAATTGCTATGAGGCCAATTGGAGATGAAATTTAAGACCTTAAGCCACATTTTTCATGAAGAAACCTGTCCTAGAAAACCAAACTAAGTGGCCTTAAAAATTTCCTCAATCCGGGTAATACATAAGCTGTCCCTGGAAAATGACCAAATAAACAGTATTTGTTCATTTAGTCATAACTCCATGTATAAATGCCCAATTGACCTTATTTTTAAGTCAATGGAAAGCTTAGATAATTTAGGAAAACTTTCATGAAGACCATAACTCTAAATTATGACCAGAACTAAATGAAATTGTCCATTAAAGTCAGGACACCAAAACTGCCAGAATTGATTCTACCCAAAAATTCTGGAAAAATTGCAATCCGACCAGTTATGGTAAATTCACCATAACTTGAGCTACAAAACTCCAAATAGAGTGATTATTAAATAAAACACATAAAAGAACAACTTTGATGAAGAAAAGTTTGCCAAATTCTCACTGTAGCTTAGACCAATGAAATAGTAAACATAGGACACAAAAACTGAAAATTTGGAAATATTTCTAGGAGGCTTTAAATTACAATTGGCAATCAATGCCAATAAATTTAGAATCCAAAATGTGGTATAATTATGTATCAAACATTTGTATACATATTATGTATGCAAAAGTCAAGAATTTGAGTGAATAGTGACATGTGAATAGTAATCCCAAAGACATAAGAAATAATGAAAGAAATTAAAGAAGCCATTATGAGTATTAATATATATAGTGTAATTAGTGAATTGAATAAATGAATCAAATGAATGTAAGCATGAGACATTAGTTCTCATTATTGTAGAAAGGAAAATACTTTGTGTACAATAGTATAGAAGGATAATTGATGTGAATTGCGATTATATGAATGATCAAATGAATATATAAATTATAATGAAATAATGAAATAATAAAGCATAATAACACTCAATGGTACTAATATACTCATGTATTGCCTAGACACGTGTGTCAGATCGGATAGATTGGCATGCCAATAGGGTATTATTTTAGTAGTACTGCATAAGGCTTTATACCTATATTCATGGCTTTATGCTCGCACTCATGGCTTTTATGCCCGATTATATGTTATTATGGCTTTTAGCCATACTGATATGTTATCATGGCTTTTTAGCCATTCTAGCTGCATACGTGGTTAACATTCCGCATTTCACATTCCATGGTATGACGGCCCAAGGCACCACTGTGTCTAGTGCCAACGACCCGTTATCCAGTTTAGTCAGCCTGTCATAGGTTACTTGGACAGTGAAATTTATTGAAATGAATTAAGAATAATAGCAGCTGAAAATATTAGCAATTAAATAAAAGATTAAAAATATTTGAAATAAATTATATTATTTATTTAGTAGAAAGAATTGAAACGAATTGGAACGATATTAAAATTTGATTATTATGAAATAATCTGCGATAACCTAGAAATTATTGAATGAAATCATAAAAAAAAAATATTGCTAAAGAGATATAAGTATATTACTACTGTGAATTTAGGAATAAATTACTTCTTAAAAGGAATAAATTAAAACGAAAGATAGTTGATACTAGAAGTATTATATTAAAGTAGATTAAATTCCAGAGTATCCAAAGTATAATCCATTTTTTTCTTTATTTGTATATATTATTTTCTTTATTATATTATTGCACCACTAAGCAACAATGCTTAGTGCGATGGATTGTTTCCTCGAGCAGGTACTGAAGATAAAGCCCAGTGGATATTAGACTAGGATTTTGGAGCCCGGATCTGCAGAAGTATCAGAAGTGTATAAGGTTATCACCTTCTCAGCAATGCATGTAGATAGGGCTCACAAAAGTTATTTTATGTATTTATAATTAATTATTATGTTGAAATGTAAATTATAAAATTGTGATTAATTTGTATATTATGTAAATTGTAAATTTATGTAATTAGTTTGTAAATTATGTAATTAATGGAAATTTGAGAATTTTGATATATGAAATGAGCGTGAATGGATATGCATGGTAATGAATAAGAATCGAAATGTATGGACACTATCAGAAATGATGAGTATGGATAAGATCTTTATTTGAAAATGTTATTTAAAATTTCAAACAGGTGAATAGTGACTCACGTCAAACGATAATAAAATAGAGAAAATTCTGTTGGTTTCTCCTTAGAAAAATAATTGATATTAAAAGATAATGAGTTTAAAATAATTAAAAGAATAAAGTAAAATGAGTTAAGGCACTTTAGCACCGAGTATGACATGCCTCACTCGGCTACACTGTAGATGGGTGAGGGGTGTCATAGATAACTTAGGATTAATTTTCATCAAAGTAATAATCTCCCATTTATTGAATGAATCAGATTGATTCTATAATTGATTGAAGTGTGAACCCCTAGCTCTAGAATGCCTTTGTCCATTAGTATTTTATTTTAGTTAATTATTTAGATTTTATTTCTTTCAATTTAGATATAATTATTATTTTTCTACAATTCGATCATTTAGATAATTAAAATCACTATAGTTTGGTACTCAACACAGTCCTCGTGGAAACGATACTTTACTCATCACTTTATTACTTGTTAGCGATCCGTGCACTTACGGTGGTTGAAAAATCAGCAAGCACCTATCGTCAACCTCTGGATTCAAGATCTAAGTTGATTTTAATTTCTTGCCATCAACCTCTGGATTCAAGATTCAAGTTAATTTTAATTTTTAGCATTTTAAGTTCTTGCCATCAACCTCTGGGTTCAAGATCTAAGTTGACTTTAATTTTCAGCATTTTAATTTCTTGCCATCAACCTCCGGATTCAAGATCCAAGTTAATTTTAATTTTCAGCATTTGTCAACCTCTGGATTCAAGATCCAAGTTAAATCTATTTTTTTAGCATTTTAATTTCCCATTATCAACCTCTGGATTCAAAATCCAAGTTGATTTTAATTTCCAGCATTTTTCAACCTTTGGATTCAATATTCAAGTTGAGTTTAATTTCTAGCATCTTCAACCTCTGGATTCAAGATCCAAGTTGATTTTAATTTCCAGCATTTTTCAATCTCTGGATTCAAGATCCAAGTTGATTTTATTTTTCAGCATTTTAATTTCCCGTTATCAACCTCTGGATTCAAGATCCAAGTTGATTTTAATTTCCAGCATTTTTCAACCTCTAGATTCAAAATCCAAGTTGATTTTATTTTCCAGCATTTTAATTTCTCGTTATCAGCTTTTGGATTCAAGATCCAAGTTAATTTTAATTTCAAGCATTTTTCAATCTCTGGATTCAAGATCCTAGTTGATTTTAATCGCAACATCCCAGCCTCCCACAATATGGTTCTAAATCTTTACATTATTCCTATACAAGAGAATTTCACTCTCTCTAATAGGAAAACATGTAAAGAGGGGCAGCTGTAGACATCATATTTTGGAAAAGCTTTAAATGCGTAACTTACCAAGTTGATCTCCCATTTTAATGTTTTGTCTGATCCCCGCCGGTTGCCTGATGATAGGTCATTTTCTCTGAAGTGGTAATGATTTGAAGATAGGTAATGAATTCGATCTAATGAATCCTAAAGTGTTTTCCGATCTCTCCATCAACCTGATTTGTTTGGATTTAACCTTCAGACCTTCGAACCATCTTTGTATTTTTAATTTCCGATCTCTCGGCGTTCAAAACTCTAAATTACAAGAAGTTCCACGATCAACTATCTAATCAAGTCATCGTTTTGTCTGATCTCTAAATATGTGATTCTGAAATGAAGGTGGACTAGGACTCGACTTCGAATCATTAATGTTTCTAAGGTTTTCCGGTCTCATCCTCGCGAATAATGTTTTTCGATCTCTTTAAGCAGTCATATTTTATAACCGATCTTATGTTCTATGGAATTACCATTCATACTTAATGGGGAAGTTTTCCCAATCTCATCACAAAAATAAATTTATTTCAAAGTAAAAAATATACAAGTCATTCAGTAGGAGGGTCTTCCCCAACCTGCTCTTCAGCTACATTTTCAACATCCTCTCCCTCCCCTCTCTCAGGCACTCCCTCACTCCCGTCTTCAACTTCTGGAGCTAGCTTCTCCATCTAGGAGAAGTCTTCTTTAGGATAGCGCTTCACGGGTTTGGCCAAAAGATTGCTATTGGCATTCACATAGGCACCAGTGTCTCTCGCCAGGGCCTCTTCCTCCTTCGCTTTGATTTCTTTAGTAAATTGAGAGAGATTGGCAGATAGGCAGGCCCGAGCATTTTAAGTTCCTGCTCCAGTTCAAATATCCTTTCTTCGTAAGGCTTCACCCGATCTTCTAACTTAACAATATGATCATTGGTAGTTGAGAGTTCGGCTTTAGCGGCTGCTGCGTCCTGAACCGCTTTCATGATCTCCTGTCTTAAAAGATGAGCCTTCTCTCTAATCACATGCTGGTTCGCAATAGCCTCCAAACCCAAGCTCATCGTCTGAGTCAGGAGCTGGTCAATGCTATCCTGAGCCATCCTATTCTGATCTTCTTAAAAACAGATGGTAGCACCCAGGACCTTAGCCAGATCAAGATTGTCTTGAACTAAGTGATTCCTTTCCAGAGATTAAAGGAGGACTTGAGCACCTCGGGAGAGCATCCTAATGGCTAGTCCAGAAGACCCCCCTTCTGCACTTGAAGAGACCGGAGAAGGTGGAGGTTCGGCCTATCGAGGTGGAGAAGGAATGACTTCTACCTCTGAGGTTGGCTGCTTTGGAGGTTGAAACGAAGAGCTCGGTACTTCTACCAAGTCTCGTCTTAGCGTTTAGGCAGCAGCGGCAGCAGCTTCTTTCATCTCTCATACTTTCTGGGTGAGCTCCCTTTTTCGCTTATGGCTTTCCTTTGCAATCTCACCCCCTGCCATACCTGCACAAAGAACAAGTTAGTGAGTTTGCTAAGATTAAGAGACTAAGGATATAGATTATACCGATCCCGAGGCTGAGGTGAGAGAGTTGCAGCTCATAGTCCTCAAGGGTGATCACTCGCATCATGCACCATTTTAGTTTGGCCATTACCGCATCTAAACATGAATATTTATGAACGGTCACCCGATTCTTTAATTTCTTTACCATGGCGTTCTCGTCTTTATTTAGGGCGATCTTCTTCGGTGCTTTGGGAACTAAATATTGCCAGCTACATGGAATGCCTTCAAAGCCATTGGGATCCTTGCTCCTCTGTGACACCCCTTACCCATCTACAATGTAGCCGAGTAAGATATACCACACAGTATACCAAAACACCATATTTTATTTTAATTATTTTTATCCTTCCTTATTTATTTCTTTCATAGTTATGAAGTACCATTTTGCGAAGTATAATTCATTTAAGTCATTTATTGAAATTATAAATTCATTTGGGGTTCCGAAAATTTTATAGAAAATCTGGCGGAGTGTCGACTAAAAATGGATAAAACAGTTCTACAAAACCTGTGAAAAATACTTTCAATAATTTCCAATCATTCTCAAACTCCATTTTTATCACATCAATTTGCAACAATTTCTTAACAATTCCTCCATTTGTCATTCATTCATTTCACATCATCATCAGGCTCAAATCATAAATAAATTCTCATATGTTATTTATAAACACAAAGTTACAAATACTTACATTAATATAAAATTATATTACATAGGTTTCAAATATACATGATAAAATAAAAGTTTAATTATAAAACTTACAAAAATCACAAAATACAAAATGGGATCTAGTGTCGTACCAATGCACTATAGCTTGTGAGGTGACACGGACACTATGCAGAACTGTGAACAGCCTTACCCAATCTGTGGTCTACTGGGCCCTCTGTCTAAATCTTCAGTACCTACACGTTGCAAAAGCGACGCGCTAAGCATAAAGTTTAGTGGTGCCAATAATACAAGAAAATATAATATGCAAATAAAAGTAATAATTTCCTAATTATTGTGTTCATAAGAAATGAATAATTACTAAATTATTATTTAGTTGAGGGCTAATTACATTTTATAATATTAACTTCTTCATGCATTTTGTTAATTATTTTCTTGATGATTTTGAGCTTTTTTGTATTTTATTGTAATCATTCATGATATTTAATTTTCGTATTTTCTTTAATAATTAGTTCAATTACAGTTATACTTTTCCATGCCCAAGTAACATATACAAGTTTACCAGACTGGATAAACGGGTAAACTAGCACTGGGTACCAAGTACCTCGGGCCATCACGCCATCGATCACAATGTATCTCCCGGTGTGCAAACAGAATGGCTAATAAGCCATAAAAGCAATAAGGCATAAAGCTAAGTAAAACATCATAATCAGTATAGCCATAGGCTATCACATCACAGAATGTCAATGAAACCATACATCATACTCAGTACTGCTATCAGAACCCTATTGGCATGCCAACCTATCCAAACCAATCACATTAGGCCTACTAGGGCATATTACAAAGTCATTTCTTGAATATTTATACTTTATGTGTAAGGTTACTATTCATTTCATTAGTCAACTAAAATGTTAACTTTTTCATAGATAATAGGTATATTGGTTCAAATATCATCAACATACCACATTTTGCATTCTAAAGTTGTTGGCACTAGTTGCCAATTCCATTTCAAAGCTTAGTGTTAGTTATTCACAATTTTCAGATTTCAAGCCTCATGTTTACTATTCCATTGGTCATGTACAATAGGAATTTGGCAAATTTGTCTTCATGAAAGTTGTTCCTTATTGTGTCTAGTTAAATTTCCTTTTTTTAATCACTCCATTTGGAGTTTTGTAGCTCAAGTGATGGCCTAAACACCATAACTGGCCGGATTGGACAGAATCCAAAATTCTGGGCAAAACTGGTTCTGCCAGATTTGGTAACCTAAGTTTAGTTGGCAATTTGACTAGGTTATGGTCAGAATTTGGATTTGTGTTCCATGAAAGTTGTAGATCTATGTCTTAGCTTTCTGCTGGTAAAATTTCAGGTCAATTGGACCTTTCTACGCTAAGTTATGACTAAAAGAATAAACACTGTTCATTTGGTCATTTTGCCCAGACAGAATGCAAGTCACCCGGATTAGGGTAATTTTTAGGTCAACTTGGTTTGGTTTTCTAGGTAGGGTTTCTTCACCAAAGTTATGCCATTATGTGTCTAGTTTCATGTCCAATTGGCCTTGGCACCAATTGAACCTCTACAACTCCATTTATAGCTGCCCAAACATGCTAGACTTGCAGGGCACTTAAGGGCAGCATACCTAACTTCAATTTCCATGGCACAAATCACTTCATTTTCTAATCAAACATAGAAAAATGGTCACTAATTGACCATTACAACTTTAGTTTATGTCCATTTTCATCCACCACTAAAATTAAATTTCAAAACCCTAACCCTAATTGATCAAGCCTCCAATTCATGCATCTTGCCCCTAATTTGCTATACTAATCATATAATTTATCTAGGGGCAACTAATATGTCACTTTAAATCAAAGGATTCTCCTAACCCTAACTCATGTCAAGGCTACCAAAATTTCATGGAACATAATCATGCCTCATTAATTCAATTTTTATCAAATTCTCAACTTAACTTAGCTTAAATTCATGTTTAGAAAGATGTAAAAGCAAAGAATGTGGCACTAACCTCTTCAGAGATTTTTTAAGCTTATTCACACCTCACTTTCTTCCACTTTCTCCTCTTCTAATGGCTGCCCAAGTCTAGCTCTAGTGGTAGAGACAATTTTTTGTGAAGGGAAGATGAGGTTTTGAGGTGGTTTTGGTAGAGGTTTGGAAGCTTGGGTGAAGCTTCAATGGTAGAAAAGAGGGAGCTGGTTCATTTGTGAAGAAGAAGCATATTGTTTCTTCAATTTTTCTGCCCATTTTGCTCATTTTAAGTGGTTTAAAGACATGTGTCACAATGTGATTGGGTGAGAGTGCTTAGTGACATAAGCATGAGGTCAAAATTGCAATTTTAATTCATTTTCTTTTCTTTTCTTTGATACTCATTTTCAATTCAATTTTTGACAATATTTATTCATATTTTAGATCATAATAATTATTTACTTAACTGGACAAGTTGATCAAAAATCACCTCTGAAGGTGAAATGACCAAAATGCCCTCCGTTTACCTTAACAGACCAAAATTGTCTGTACCGATTGAAAAATTTTTCTAAGCATTTTCTTGGTATTCTAATGCCATAAAAACCTCAATGACTCTTCTCTGGAGTCTCAAAAATTATTTTATGAATTTTCTCCTGGGTTTAGGGCTTCTAGCTGTGAATACTGTAACTTCCCACAGGGTTACCCATCGCTAGGGCACCTGCTCATTTAACTTGATTGTATTTTATTTCTAAAATTTTTCCTACATTTTTCTTGTTAATATTTGAGTTAATTATGGTTTCTCACTTTAGTTTAAATATTTTTTTCACACTTTCTAGCTGTCCGGACTGACACCGATCACCGGAACAGTAGAATGTATGAAATGGTTACAGTGAGGGTGTTACATCCTTAGTGTGAAAAACTGATCTTTCCAATTCTTTAGTGAGGAAGGGAGATTTGTGAAGAGCCCACAGTTTGGCTTGGCTTGGAAAAACCAATAGTCGTCATCTTTTCACTGAGCAAGCCTATGTAATTCAGCAAAAACCTTCATCGTAGGCTTAAGCTTTTTAGCCCGGCAAAGACCTCTAAAGGCTACTAGGGTCTGCCAAGAGTTCGGATGCACCTAGGCTACAAAGACATGGTGGAACTTTAGAACAACTTTATAAAATCCATTTAGGGGAAACCGAAGCCTGGTGTTTAATTGCTCTTCATACACCATAATGAGGTTAGTTTCATTAAAGAAATGATCAGCTCGAAGATCGCCATGGCATCTAATAAGTTCAAAAGAGTCGATCAAAAGATTATACTCTTGGCTAATAGATTGGAGATCGGCCTCCCCAAGGATTGATGGCAGTTCATCCACAGGTAGGTTGTCTTTCCTTGAAGTCAATGCTTGTTTCGGTCTACTCACTTGACCAGAGATCGGAATGATGGCTGTGACAAGTTCAGGTCACCCACTGGGTCCGACCGTCTCGCCTTCTTTCGAGGTCCATGAAAAATGAATGGAAGAGGTGCTTGCAACTCCCTGACCTTTGGTACCGCTCATTTTCGAAGAATAAAAATGAAACTGATCGGAAAAAGATTAAAGCTCTTACCGGAGTATAAATCAGTGCCGAAAAACTTTAGAAAATGAGAAAGAGCGTCGAAGTCGTTGAGGAAATTTGAAAATGGCATAAGTGGGCAAATGGCTAACCCCTTCCTATTTATATCCACCCAAGTATTAAATGCTCACAAAGCCCTAAGTGACGCATCGGTTAGTGGGATCTAACCATTTCAATGACTCATCAAAAGAAAATTCTAGAAGCATGGTAAAGAGATCAGATAAGTGAGATTAGCTAACGGGGAATCGACCATTAATCTTATAGCAAAATGTTTAGAACCAAAGAGATCGGTCGATGGGTGTGCTTTGTGAGATCAGATCAGACACAGTTATAAGAGATCGGGAAAATAATGCAATAATAAAACAAAATAAACAATCAATTTTGAATAAATAAAATTTCATTTCATTTCCAAAAGATCAGGTTACATCATTTAGGCAATCTCTTAAGATCAATAATTACAAATATCCCTACACTACATTCTACCTTACTCTCATAGATCGGACCGCTCTAGATTCCAAAATGCCATTCAAGAGATATATAGAGATCAGGAGAGTAGCTCTCGTCAACTATGGCAAAGACTACAGAAAGCTTGGTGTCATTGCTGATGTCATCGATAAAAACTGAACAGCAATTGAGACCCCCAACATGGTTAGGAGCCAAATGAACTTCAAGAGGCGATCACTGATATCAAGATTGAAATTAGCAGTCCCCTTGTCAGAGATTAGTCTACAGATCATACCGGTAAACCGATTGGAGATCGGCACAGTGAAGGCTAGGAAGCATGGGATTTAAGGCATTAGAACCTTGAATTTCAAAAATTAATCTAGGGTTACATTTATCATGCTTGATGATGAAATCAATTTATAATGCCCAAAAGCATACCAAAACATATTTTAGCATGCATTAAACTTTCATTTGCCATCAAGAATTGAACTTTAGGAATTTAATTTATTAAACCCTAACTAAAAGAGGGATTTTGGGTACTAACCTCCAAGGTGTACAATCAATGGATCCCTCTTTCTTTGGATGCTCTTAGGACCCCAATTGTAGTCCCTCTAGCTTCTCCACCACAAGCTTACCAATGGTAGAAATGGCAGCCCCAAACTTTGTTTCTCAAGCCTTGCCAACCAATTGAAGATGGGGTTTTATGCTTTAGTGAGACTTAATGGATATTTAGTGAACTAGAAACACTTTCTAACACTTTTAATTCAAAGGAAATTAACAATTTCCCTTTGAATTAATGAAAAGAAAAATTCAAGGGGAGAGGGAGCAAGGTTGCCATCCAAAATGGAGAGGAAGAAGAAGGCACATTCTCTTTCTTCCTTTTCCCTTATATACAAAAGTCAAACCTCACTTACTCCTTGCCACATGTCACCATAAGATCCCATCTTGCTTTTGTTTGACTTAATCTTATGAATCCAAGTGTCAAGCTCCAATTAAATCACAAAAAGTGGTCTTCCATCATGGGAAGACAAGTGGCAAGCTTGTATGGTGCCATGTGTCACCATCTTATGGTGCCACATGTCATCATGTGAAAAGACTAATTTACCCTTACTTTTTAATTTGAGTTCTCAACCCAAAATTTTAATTTCTCCTCTTTAAATTAATTTATATCAAATATAAATTAATTGCTTAATTAATCTTCATTAATTAATTTAAATAATTTAAATATAAATTTAATTTATGTTATACATCCAATAACCTAGATTTGGTTTCAAGTCATGCTAGGGACTTTGCCATCTTATTGCAAACCAAACCTATTTAATTAATTAATTGAACTCTTCAATTAATCAATTAAATCACATTTTACTTGGTGATTAACTTGTGTAAATGTGTGACTTACTAGGCCTATTACTTATTGGCAATGAGAAATGATATTATCTCTTAATATCATTTGAACTCTTTCTTACTGTAAATGATTTCTCTAAATCATTTCAGGCATCTCATAGACCATGGTTGACACCTAGCATAGCATGCCATGGCCACCCAATTAGTAATAAGGAATACCTTAAATAAACCTTTAATCATATGTTACCATGCATTAGAATCTCTCTGTTACAAAATCCCAACTAGCTGGAGTCATGGTTAATGTCAAAATCCATTTGCTATGGACATTATGTTCTCTTTTAATTCCAATTCTTAATTAATTAGATTTTCTTGTCAGAAACTCTTTTTTTACTAAATCTATCTGTCCTGGCTAGGAACTTAAATCATTAAGAACAATTAAATGAACATAGGATTTTATCTCTATTTACTTAGGGTAACGGATTCCATTTTTATCAGCACCTATCTCCATATATAACTAGTAGGAGCCAACATATGCCCATATACCCATACACTGTACGAGTATAAAAGTAGTATCAACTCAAACCACCTATATACAAGATAACTGTGTTATCTCAAGTCTAAAGATTATATACACTGATATGATATATGACAATGCATTGACAAAAGTAAACTCCATTTGCTTGTAACTCCAACTTATTTATATCTCATTTAATACTTTGGGAACAAACATGATTACAATCTTTCTGGATAAGTCATGTCCTTTGTGAAGTATCCTCGACTATGAACCAATTTATGATACTTTGTGCTATAAATACTATCACTCATATTCTTAACAACTTAAAAATAGAATTTCTAACAAAATATCAATAGACCTTTTCAATTACACATAAATGGATTATGTAAACGGAAAAGTGAAATTGCCTTTTATTAATAAAATATGTACAAGATACATATAAAATAATATGCTCTAGGGCATACTACTAACACGGTAGTCAGTTTCGACCCTGATCGGTCAATTAGTCCAGTTCCCTCACTGTCATCAGATGACACCCTCATAACTCTCTGATCACCAGAATCGTCCATCTTCAGGCTATGGGCAAGAAAAACATTCAGAAAAAGATCAAGCTGGTTATTATGAGAAGAATTCTCACTGGAAAAGTCAAGATTAGAAAAATAAAACATTAGAAATTCACTGAAGGAAGAAGAGCGAGTATGAGAATGATGAAATTTTGCCTCATATATATAGTGCCTTGGCATTTATTATGTGCAAAACTCGAAGCATTTTATCGATAATTAGAAGATTTACTGCTTTGACTGATACAAGTCGGATACGGAGAAGAGATGAGAAAGAAATTGGGAAATAGAAGGAGGGATCGGGAAGTAGGAAAAGATCAAACCCCGGAAGAGTGGATGAAGATCGGAATAAGAAGTCTCAAATCAGTCAACCATAATGAGAGATCGAATAGATCGAGGAATGACCTATAGAGATCAGATGTCACACCCTACCCCTTCATAAGGTGCAACATAATCCCGTAGTATACCTAATGAATTACCAAACTTCGTCTACTGATAACCTATTAAATACACTACAAGGGATTTTAAATCTTTTCTTACTTCTTTTTACAGTGGTGAGCACTATTTACAGGTGTTAAAAAATTTTTTACTGAAGTGAAACCAGATAACACATTTAAAGTATTAATAATTTCTGTAAAAATTTTGGCAGAATGCCATTTGTATTTTAAATAAAACAGTTCTTCAAAAACCTGTAAAAAGCACTTCCAATATTTTGTTCAATCCCCAAACTCCAATATCCAATCAACACAATAAGTTTCTCAACATTTGCCAACTCAAATCCACAATAATTTTCCAATGTTTTTAAAAGCTGAGATAAAAGAAATATATCACAATATTTACAAGCCAAAATAATTTACAAATTTAGTTTACAACTTTAATGTACAACTTTAATATACAATTTTAATTTACAACTGCTCAAAACTAAGAACAATATATACATACAGTGAACATACATTACAGCACAAAATACAAAATATGATATACTCAATATACCTGGTGAAATCTCAAAATGTAGTACAAGCAGCCTAGTCTGCTGCCCTGTCAGTCTGTCTACCTGCGACAGCAATGAAAAGCTATCGCTGAGTAAAATTTACTCAGTGGTGCACAATAACAGTTTGAAATGCGATATATAAAACTTTTATTAACAATTTACAAATCAAACAATTCACAATTCCATCTCACAATTTACAAAGTTTATATAACACAATTTGATCAAACAATTGAATACAATTTTGCCAATCAATGACACCATTTGATCAAATAACTAAACAACATAGTTTTGCCAATCAATAATACCATTTGATCAAATAACTAAATAACACGGTATTGCCAATCAATAACATAATTTGATCAAATAACTGAATAACACAGTTTTGCCAATCAATAACACAACTTAGGTCATGATACAAACTTTTCCGAACATGCCATGTGTACATCACGACAAGGCACACTCACCCCAATAATCGAAACAATGAGGGAGGAAGCTAGCTAGATAATGAGAACTCATCCACACTCACCTCAGACTGACAAGTCAAAGAGGGAGGAATATAATCACACTCACCCCATAAATGGAGGAGGAACATAGTAACATTGTCATGCCAAGTGTGAATCAAATAATTTCAAATCACAATATTTCATACAAACCACAAATCACATTTTATCTCAAAACTTCCATTTGCAAAGTAGGCAACACAATAATTTCTAAATAATTTTCCCAAAGCCAAAACAATCAAAAACTATTCATAACTCATTTCTCCAAATAAATTTTCTAGTAAAAGCAGTGAATATAAAAAGTATTGTGCACAAACCTCTGATATATGCCTCTTGGCCCTGACTCAGTGCTCCTTACACTTCTCAATATCCTTTTCAACTGAAACACACAATTTAAAGTGTTTCAGTGCTCAATGAATTTATTTCCAACAATAAAATTCAATATTTAAATTTTCTTAGTACTATTCCCTCAATTCATTTCATTAGTCAACCTATAATATTGACCCTTGATGCACTCTAAGTGAATTAGGTTTAATGTTACCAATATGTCACATTTTATAGCCTTTTAGTGTTGGTACATGTCAAATTCTTTTTCAAGTATATTGCATTTTATTGTAATTTGCTGAATTTCGGTATACTAATTTGACCTAGCCGGATGACTTACTTCCCTCAGTTTTCGGGTTTTGGTCCAAACTACAAACTTGTAGGTCCATGTCTTATTGCACGCGGAGAAAAATTTCAGGTCATTCTGAGTTATGTAGACCAAGTTATGGTCAATTTACCAATGCTGGACAGAATGCACCAAAATGGTAACTTTAGGTCATTTTTAGGTCACTTTTGGTTCGGCCAGTTTTGGTACCTGAACTTGTGCAAGCTATTTGGCTTAGTTTTAGCCATTTCTGGGCTATGGTGTCTTCATAAGAATTGTAGATATATGTCTAAACTATTCATGGTAAAAATTTCAAGTCAATTGGACCTGTTTTGTGTAAGTTATGATCAAAATACTAACTACTACCCAAATGGTCAATTTTCAGGCTTTCAAGTCACTAATCCGGATTTGGTCATTTTTTAAGTCACCTTCTAGGCAGAATTTTGGTAAGCTTCCTTCATGAAAGTTGGCACATTTTGTGCCTAGTTTCACCTCCAATCGGTCTCATACCAATTGGAGTCACACACTTAAGGTTCTAAGCCAAAACACACACTTCTCTACTACACACTTCTCATCACTTACCAATTACATATTCAATACTTACCAAACTACTTCCTTCATGCCAATTTTGGTTTGTACCTTACCATTAACACATTTTTGTCATTTTGTACAGCTTGTAACCATTCTCAATATGCAAACTATAACACAGAATTTTCCAAAGTCCATTTACACCATTTAACTACATGAACATACCCCATTTACATACCCAATTCCAAACCATTATACACATATCCATGCTGCCATCAATAACAACATTTTAAACAACCATAAAAAAGTAAAAACAAGCTACAGATACTGAATTTCCATGGCTGCCAAAATGTACATCTCCATTAAAACATCAAACTTCAAAAATTCTTCCATAAATCAACTACCCACAACCTTGGTTACACCTTTAATGAAACAAGAATTGAAAACACTCACTTACCACTTTTGAAGCTTGATCAAAACCTCACTAAACTTCTTAAAATTTCTATCAAACTCTTCTTTGCAAGGTAAGGATTAACTTTAAAGAAGAGACTTAGTGGAAAGGAGGGTTCCAAGTGTGTTGCATGGAGTTTCACTCAACGGCCATGGAGGTTTCTCTCCTAAAGGTCTCGGCTGGTTTGATAAATGAAGAAGATGAAGGAATATTCTTGCCCAAATCTGCTTAATGGTCCACTTTGAAGATGTTAGTGGAGCACTAAAATCAATTATAAGGTTTGTTTATTCCAAGTTTCCAATTTCCCACATTTTTCTCCTATCTTTTGCTATTTAGATTATGTACCACCATTTTAATTTTTCATGAAATTTTCCTAGTGTAATATCATGTATTTTTAATGGACATTTAGGTCAAAAGGCAACTCAGGATGTCAAATGACCACAATGCCCCTATTCGGGTTGCATTCCCAATTTTTCGGTAACACCGAGTTTTGTCGTTTTCTCGATTTCTCATTTTTCTTTGTACTAATTAATTAATTTTTCTTTGATATTTCTAAGGACATTTATACTTCAATGAGTCTTTAATTATGTCTCGAAACTAAATTCTGAGGGTTCCCTGCAGTCCTGGGGTCGGCTATTGCCTGTGCCATAACTTCCCCGTGCGGTCACCCATCGCTGCGGTGCTGGCTCATTTAACTTATTTTCATTTCACTGCTATTATTTTTCCTTTATTTTTCTTGTATTTTCCTTTCTTGTATTTCATTATTTTATGTCTCCTCACTAACATTTAAATATAATTCCAAGCATCCTAGCTGTCCAAACAGACACTGTCACCGGAACAGTAGAATGCACTACCGAACATAGGGGTGTTACAATTCTCCCCCCCTTAAAATAAATTTCGTCTGTGAAATTTTACCCAATAGCTTATAATAGTCATACGTTTATTTCTCCTTTTTATATGATCATACAATCTTCTTTCCTTTGAATTTGTATAAGACTTTTAACAATCTAATACAACATTTAATTTATTTGTATAACACCAATCTTCTCTTACTATTGTTTTGTCTAATATTTCGGTTCATGTTCCCTTATTGAATGACCCTTGAGGTCATGTTAGAATTATTTATCTAGTCATGGGTCCTTTGACCATTCTAGTCAATAATTTCACTCACATTCGTAACATTTCTTTGTTATATCTGAATCAACTGTACAAATTTTTACTTCCATAACTCTTTTTATCTATTAATGTTCTATAACTTACTTTCTTTTGTACTAAACTATAATATTTTGATATTCTAACTTTTGAGTTTTAAATCCCTAAGTAGGATTTTCAAACTTATTTCCAACAATAAAATTCTGTCCTGGCATAACTATACCAAAACAAATGCCATTGGCAACTATTCTTATCTTAATGTACTATTGAGTATTACGTAGCTCTACACAATAATCTCAAGTCAGTACTGTAATCTGCAGCTTATAGTACAAACATCAAGAACATTGCATAGTTACTATGATACATTCCAATAGATCAAACTTTCCTATCTTTTATCTTTTTCGAATTCACTAATATCCGAAACTTATTCTGATTACAATATCCACTGACAATTACTAACTGTAACATCTTTACCCTCATCTAGAGCAATTCCATTATTATAACTTACTTTTAGGTGACTAACAAATTTTTTTTATATGAGGGACAGCAGGAAGGCAAAAAAAATACTGGCATTAACATAAAAGTATGCAGACCCCAGGTCAAACAATACATATATATATTAGTTACTAATTTAGAAAGTACCAGCAATGATGTCAAAAGTCTCAGCCTCTTCCCTCTATTGTATAGCGTATACTCTAGCTGAAACATCACCCTGTTCTGGCTGATTCACAGTATTCTGACTTCTAGGTGTACTACCCATACCTCTACCTCTGCCTCTACTGACTGATGGTGAACTCTTTAGGGTAAAAACTTGGGTTGATCCCTCTGGTGTAATAAATGATCCAGAACGACGTGGATTTATACAATCCCTAGCAAAAAAACCAGTCTCTCCATAATTAAAACATGCTCCTATGGCTTTATAACATACCCCACTATGTGGTTTACCACAAGTTTCACAAAGTCGATCCGACAACGCATTTCTGGGTGTCTGCTGAGTTTGCTAATCCGATCGAGGTGGTTTCTGTCCAGAAAATCTATCTCTACCTGATTCGCATGAGATAGATCCTCCAAAGTGCTTCCTCTTTCCTGACCCACTATCAGGAACTTGATCAATAGTCTTTCTAATTTTCTCTTTTTCTTATGTACTCTTTTTAACTGTTTCTTCATTCTCAATTCTTTCCAGTTCCAAGGCTTGCGATATTAGCTCTGAGAAATTCTGGTGTCGGAACCCCACAACTTGCATTCTTAGACTAGGCCTTAACCCAGTCTCAAAGCGTTTACATCTGTCTCTAGGAGTGGTAACAGGCTTCCTGCATAATGACTCAATCGAGAGAAGTTTCTCTCATATTCTGCCACTGTTCTATTCCTTTACTTCAGGCTTAAGAACTCCTGTAGCTTCTGGTCCACATAGGCATCTAGGACATATTTTTGTCTGAACTCTCTGAGAAAGTCGTCCCATGTCAGCACTGGGGGTTCCACCAAACTGTGGGGAATGGTTTTCCACCAGTCATATGCATCTCCCTGTAGAAGTGAGACTGAGTACTCAAACTTCAGCTCATCGGTCTGATGCGATGCGACTTCCTAAAAAATCTTTCCATACTTTCCAACCATTGTTCTGCCTCTAGCAGATCCACTGTCCCCTTGAACTCAGTAGCCCCATACTTAATCAGCTTGTCGTACTACCTAACTGAAGGCTGTGGTTGTACTACTGGTGTCTGCAATGGGGCTTGAGTGGGCATGTTACCAGCCATCTATTGGAACATCGCACCCATCTGCTGAGCAAATTGAGTAGGGAACTGTGGTATTGAGGGGATTGGTGTAGCTGATCCACTCACATTTTGAAGAAGGGGCTTCCCCTTGTACCTCAGCCTCTATTGATTGATCGACTGAACGATCCCCTTCTTTCATAGTCGATTTAAGGATCTTAGACCTCCTGAACAATAACACAAGGAGATTTCCTCCTGTTAGTGCATATTTATAATGTAATGTACTGTATGTATCAAACAATGACATTGAGCAGCTGTACTATGAAGGAAAAATATTCAAATTACAGGTCAAAACAGAATTTAAAAAAAACCTGGCTCTGATACCACTAAAACATGTCACACCCTACCCCTCCGTAAGGAATAACCTGATCCCATAGTATACCTAATGAATTACCAAACTCCGTCTACTGATAACCCATTAAATACACTACAAGGAATTTTAAATCTTTTCTTACTTCTTTTTATAGTGGTGAGCACTATTTACAGGTGTTAAAATTTTTTTTTACTGAAGTGAAACCAGATAACACATTTAAAGTATTAATAATTTCTGTAAAAATTTTAGCAGAGTGCTATTTGTATTTTGAATAAAACAGTTCTTCAAAAACCTGTAAAAAGCACTTCCAATATTTTGTTCAATCCCAAACTCTAATATCCAATCAACACAATAAGTTTCTCAACATTTGTCAACTCAAATCCACAACAATTTTCCAGCGTTTTCAAAAGCTGAGATAAAAGAAATATATCACAATATTTACAAGCCAAAATAATTTATAAATTTAGTTTACAACTTTAATGTATAACTTTAATGTACAATTTTAATTTACAACTGCTCAAAACCAAGAACAATATATACATACAGTGAACATATATTATAGCACAAAATACAAAATATGGTATACTCAATATACCCGGTGAAATCTCAAAATATAGTACAAGCAGCCTAGTCTGCTGCCCTATCAGTCTGTCTACCTGCGACAGCAATGAAAAGCTATCGCTGAGTAAAATTTACTCAATGGTGCACAAAAACAGTTTGAAATGCTATATATAAAACTTTTATTGATAATTTACAAATCAAATAATTCACAATTCCATCTCACAATTTACAAAGTTCATATAACACAATTTGATCAAACAATTGAATAACACAGTTTTGCCAATCAATGACATCATTTGATCAAATAACTGAATAATACAGTTTTGCCAATCAATAACACCATTTGATCAAATAACTGAATAATATGGTGTTGCCAATCAATAACACAATTTGATCAAATAACTGAATAACACAGTTTTGCCAATCAATAACACAACTTAGGTCATGACACAAACCTTTCCGAACATGCCGTGTGTACATGACGACAAGGCACACTCACCCCAATAATCAAAATCAATGAGGGAGGAAGCTAGCTAGATAATGAGAACTCATCCACACTCACCTCAGACTGACAAGTCAAAGAGGGAGGAATATAATCACACTCACCCCATAAATGGAGGAGGAACATAGTAACATTGTCATGCCAAGTGTGAGTCAAAACAATTTCAAATCACAATACTTCATAAAAACCACAAATCACATTTTATCTCAAAATTTCTATTTGCAAAGTAGGCAACACAATAATTTCCAAATAATATTCCCAAAGCCAAAACAATCAAAAACTATTCATAACTCATTTTTTCAAATAAATTTTCTGGTAAAAGCAGTGAATATAAAAAGTATTGTGCACAGACCTCTGATATATGCCTCTTGGCCCTGACTCAGTGTTCCTTACGCTTCTCAATATCCTTTTCAACTGAACACACAATTTAAAGTGTTTTAGTACTCAATGAATTTGTTTCTAATAATAAAATTCAATATTTAAATTTTCTTGGTACTATTCCCTTCAATTCATTTCATTAGTCAACCTATAATGTTGACCCTTGATGCACTCTAAGTGAATTAAGTTTAATGTTACCAATATGTCACATTTTATAGCCTTTTTAGTGTTGGTACATGTTACCAAATTCATTTTCAAGTATATTTTATTTTATTGCAATTTGCTAGATTTTGGTATACTAATTTGACCTAGCCGGATGACTTAGTTCTCTCGGTTTTGAGTTTGTCCAAATTACAAACTTGTAGGTCTATGTCTCATTGCACGCGGGGCAAAATTTGAGGTCATTCTGAGTTTTGTAGACCAAGTTATGGTCAATTTACCAATGCTAGATAGAATGCACCAAAATGGTAACTTTAGGTCATTTTTAGGTCACTTTTGGTTCGGCCAGTTTTGGTACCTGAACTTACGGAAGCTATTTGGCTTGGTTCTGGCCATTTCTGGGCTTTGGTGTCTTCATAAGAATTGTAGATATATGTCTAAACTATTCATGGTAAAATGTTTAGGTCAATTGGACCTGTTTTGGGTAAGTTATGATCAAAATACTAACTATTGCCCAAATGGTCAATTTTCAAGCTTTCAAGTCACTAATCCGGATTTGGTCATTTTTCAAGTCACCTTCTAGGCAGAATTTTGGTAAGCTTCCTTCATGAATGTTGGTACATTTTGTGCCTAGTTTCACCTCTAATTGGTCTCATACCAATTAGAGTCACACACTTAAGGTTCTAAGCCCAAAACACACCCTGCCCTGCTACACACTTCTCATCACTTACCAATTACATATTCAACACTTACCAAACTACTTCCTTCATGCCAATTCTTGTTTGTACCTTACCATTAACACATTTAACAACACATTTTCCTTATTTTGGACAGCTTGTAACCATTCTCAATAAGCACACTATAACACAGAATTTTCCAAAGTTCATTTACACCATTTAACTACATGAACATACCCCATTTACATACCCAATTCCAAACCATTATACACATATCCATGCTGCCATCAATAACCACATCTTAAACAACCATAAACAAGTAAAAAAAAGCTACATATACTGAATTTCCATGGCTACCAAAATGTACATCTCCATTAAAACATCAAACTTCAAAAATTCTTCCATAAATCAACTACCCACAACCTTGGTTACACCTTTAATGAAACAAGAATTGAAAATACTCACTTACCACTTTTGAAGCTTGATCAAAACTTCACTAAACTTCTTAAAATTGCTATCAAACTCTTCCTTGCAAGGTAAGGATTAACTTTAAAGAAGAGACTTAGTGGAAAGGAGGGCTCCAAGTGTGTTGCATGGAGCTTCACTCAATGGCCATGGAGGTTTCTCTCTTAAAGGTTTTGTAACACCCCTATGTTCGGTAGTGCGTTCTGCTGTTCCGGTGACAGTGTCTGTCCAGACAACTAGAATGCCTAGAACTACATTGAGATACGGGTGAGGAGACATAAAGTAATGAAATACAAGAAAAGAAAATACAAGAAAAATAAAGGAAAAATAATAGTAATGAAATTTAACCAAGTTAAACGAGCCGAGAACCCTAGCGATGGGTGACCGCACCGAGAAGTCGCGGCGTGGACCGTTGACTAGCCCTGGACCGCGAGGAGCCCTAGAAAATATTTTTTAGATATAATTAAAGACCTATTGAAGTATAAATATCATTAAAAATATCAAAGATAAATTAAATAATTAGTACAAAGAAAAACGGGAAATCGAGAAAATGACAAAACTCGGTGTTACCGAAAAATTGGGAATGCAACCTGAACAGGGGCATTGTGGTCATTTGACACCCCGAGTTGTCTTTTGACCTAAATTTCCATTAAAAATAAATGATGTTACACTTGGAAAATGTCATGAAAAATTAAATTGGTGGTACCTAATTCAAATAGTAAAAGATAGGAGCTTAATGTGAGAATTTAGAAATTTAAGATTAAATAAATATTAAATCTCACTTAGTGCTCCACTCACCTCACTTAAGTGGACCACTTCACCTTCATTTGGACAGAAACTCATCTCTTTCAACCCTCCCAAAAACCAGCTGAAAATGGTAAAGAAGAAACCTCCATTGCCATCCCACCTTGGAGCTCCCATTCCCCATGATCAAGCCATGATCCTTCAATGCTTCCTTCACTAAAATTGCTCTACACCACTTGGGCAGTAGATAGACAGTAAGAAGATCAAGTTTTGGTGAGGTTTTGAAGAGGTTCAAAAGTGGTAAGTATATATTTTTTATTATTGTTTCATTAAACCTTGTGAGGATGTTATGGGTAGTTGAATTGTGGAAGGATTTTTGAAGTTTGATGAGCTAAGAGAGAGGTATATTTTTGGTAGCCATGGAACTTTAATAAGGGCAGTTTATCCTTGCATGTAAATGGTAGATTAAAGTGTTGATGAAGTGTTTATGTGTGTGGGAATAAATTGGGTAGTGTATACTAAATGTATATGTGAAAGTACACTTGATTTTGGAAGCTTGGAAGTTAATTCAAAGAGATGTACAATTTAGCAAACTTGAAGTGTGCACCAAAATATGTTATTTCATGGTTTGGTTTATGGAATTATATGGTTGAATTATGGTGCTTGTTATGGCAGCTTGTATATGTGTATAAGGGTTTGAATGTAAACATGTAAATGAGCTTGTCATGTGGTTAAATTATTTGTAATTTGGACTTGGTAAATTCTGTACTATAATATGCATATTGAGGTTGTGAAATGTGTTAAAGGTAAGGTACAAAACAGAAATGACATGGAAGAGTTAACTTGGTAGGCATAGGATGTGTATTTGATGAGTAATGAACAATGAATAGCAGGGCAGTGTGTGTTTTGGCTTAGAACTTTAAGTGTGTGGCTCTAATTGGTATGAGACCAATTGGAGGTGAAACTAGGCACAAAAAGTGCCAAATTTCATGAAGGACGCTTCCAAAATTCTGCTTGGAAGATGACTTGAAAAATGACCAAATTCGGATTAGTGCATTTAAGGCCTGAAAATTGACCATTTGGGCAGCAGTTAGTTTTTTGACCATAACTTACTCAAAACAGGTCCAATTGACCTGAAATTTTTACCATGAATAGTTGAGACACATATCTACAATTCTTATGAAGACACCAAAGCCCAAAAATGACCAACAGCAAGTCAAATAGCTTGCACAAATTCGGGTCCAAAAACTGGCCGAACCAAAAGTGACCTAAAATGACCTAAAGTGACCAATTTTGGTACATTCTGACTAGCAATAGTAAAATGACCTAACTTGGTCTAGTAAACTCAGAATGACCTGAAATTTTGCCCCGCGTGCAATAAGACATAGACCTGCGAGTTTGTAGTTTTGACCAAAACCTAAAAACCGAGGGAACTAGGCTAGATCAAATTAGTATACTGGAATCCGACAAATTGCAATAAAACGCAATATACATAGAAATGAATTTGGTAACATGTACCAATACTAAAAGGCTACAAATGTGACATATTTGTAACATTAAAACCTAATTCACCTAGAATGCATTGACGGTCGACATCTTAGGTTGACTAAGGAAATAATAGAATTCAATAAATTAAGTATTAAGCCTTATTGTTAGAGACAGTTTAAATGAGTACTGAAACACTTCAAATTGTGTGTTTCAGTTAGCAAAGACTCAGGGAAGGGGAAGGAAACACTGAGTCAGAGCCAAGAGACAGTTATCAGAGGTTTGTGCACAATTAGTTTTTAACTGATTTTGTTCTAAATATTTCATATGATTAAATGACATATTTTTCTTATGTATTATGTTTAACAAGCATTGGATTTAATTCAATGATTATTGAAATTGTTATAGTATGTATGAATTTAGCTTTGTGAAATAGTATTTCCACAAGTATTAAGCATTGTTGTGAATTGAATAAATTATATTTTGGAAAATTGTGATAGAACATGTTTTGAATCGTGATGGGCAATTTGCATGGAAAAATGCAAATGTATGTTTTGAATTGTGATGAGCATAAAAATTATTGGATATTGGAATTGACTTTGAATGGAATTGTATTGTGATTTATGCTCACTAAAAGAATTGTGATATTGTTTTATATCTCACTATAGATGCTTGACTAGGTTATTACCCGTCTCTCTCATTTGTTGAGAAAACAATGGAGTTAGTTGTGTTTTGATTACCATGGTACGTGCACAGGCTTAGATTCTCCTCTTATTAGAGGTTAGATCTAAGTTTTTTGTTATGGCCCTTTCGGAAGATTCATTATTGTGATGTGTACTGTGCACGATGATTCAACCTCCTCGACCATAGGGAGTTAGAATCCGATCCGACCTCCCCGACCATAAGGAGTTAGAATCACCCCAAAGATAGCCCTTTCGGATTAGTCTTGCATAGTTAGTGAGATACATAATGGTTTTTGAGATACATAATGTTTATGTATAGTAAAGAATTGTGATTTCAATTATGATTTATGTATAATTGATTTTGTTGGAATTACCTTAAATGGTTAGTTATGATTTGATAAATTGAATTTCGTGATCAAAGTCACTTTATACAAATGATTTACATTATTGGCAATGAATATTTTGAGTTTTAGAATTTGATGAGTATTCAGATTTACAAATTATTTCTTTGTAAATTTTGTCAATGTATATTGTGCTATGTTTTAAATTATAGTTGTGCACCACTGAGTTCATCACTCAGCGATAGCTTTGTATGCTATCGCAGGTGAAAAGAGCATAGAGCAATTGAGTAAGCTTCTTTGAAGAGACATTCATATCAGCTCCAGGTATACCCATGTACTCGGGTTTTAATGTATCTATGTAATAATATGTATGTAAATTATTCGAGCAGTTGTGTAAAAAATCTTGTAAAATATTTTGGTATGTAATTAAATGTAAATTATTGTAAATGTAAATTTGAGATTTCATTTACTTGAATAGTTTTGTAATATAAATTTTGAGTCTTGTAATCAATGAAATATTTCTTTATGATGGGATTAGTTTGAAAATGAATTGATTATTTATTGAGATTTGAATTGTGAATTGAAATGAAGTTATTGGAGTTGTATTTGAGAAAACATATTGGAAGCATTTTCTTTTGCAAGATTGAAGAACTGTTTTCTCAAAATACAGCCGGCACCTTGCCGAAATTTTGAAAAAAATTTTATAGCACCAGATTTTAATTAATGATTTAAATTGTGCGAAAATTGTTTTAAAATCCCTTGTAATATATCTAATGGATTATCAATAGGCGAATTATGGTAATTCATTAGGTGTACTATGGGTTCATGTTACATCTTACAAGGGAGTAGGGTGTGACATGTTTTGTAGTATCAGAATAATGGTTTTAAAGTAAATTTCGAGCTGTGAATTTGAAATCTTTTTATCGATAACTACAACTGCTCAAATGTTTGATACATATAGTACATTTACATCATAAATATGAACTAATGGAGAGGAATCTCCTTGTGTTGGTTGTATAAGAAATAGAAAATCCTGTGAAAAGATATGGAAGAGAAGAATAAGACAATAGAACAGTCTGTTACAGCGAAAGTACAAGGCGAGGCCTCAGCCCCTCAGAGGGTCAGAAGTCCGACTTTATTAGCCCCACCTATACAAATTACTGCACAAATGACCTAGTAAATGGCCACTTTCTTTCAACAAATGGCTGATAATCTGTTAGCCCAAGCCCAAGTTCAAACCCAACCCCACAAGGGCAACGTGAAATAGAGAAGAGGGAGAAACCTATGAGTCAAAGCTCGAATAGTCATCTGGAAAATAAAAGCAAGACATAAAAGAACAATTTCCTTTTAGGAAATGGGGCCAAACAGTGGCCACAAATTGTCTAAAGTGATATACAAAGTGAAAATCTCGAAATTGAACCTAAATAAAGGTTCTTGAAAAACATTATTGGCTTATCCCTACTAAGTCACTATATACTAAATTACTTGAAACAGGTATGTGAGACCCACTTTTCCACTGTACATTGACATGGAAATTTCGTTATCACTACATGCTAAATCACATGAAATAGTGATGTGGGACCCACCTTTTCTACAATACATGGATATGAAAATTTTGTTGGACAATTGATAATGCTTAATTGCTCAAAGTAAACCTAGGCTTATGTATATTGTATAAATCGATTGATATACCAATTAGGAATTACAGATAGCAGTATTGCCTACATGGAAAGTCATGGATTAACAACATATGGTGGATATGATTTTAAAAGACAATGAATATCGGTATCAGGGGGCTTGCAGGGATGGCGATATGTAACGCCTGCAAAGTGCTCTGATAGGTACCACCCAAGGGTTTATAGGGACGGCGATACGTAACGCCTGCAGGTGCTTTGATAGGTACCCTTAATTGCCACCAAAGACAGAGAAGAGGCTTGCAGGGACGGCGATAAGTAACGCCTGCAGTTGCTTTGATAGGTTACTTGAGCATAAATATAAGTAATGAGTTTTAAATTTAAATAATTACATGAAGATACCACTTATATGACTTTAAAAGATAGAGAAGGAAATAAGTGTACAGATAAGATGTTAGAAAACCTAGTCCATGAAGTTATAACATAGTGACTATGTAATGTTCTCGAGGTCTGTATTGTAAGCTGCAGATTACAGTACCAACACGGGATTATTGTGTAGAGCTACGTGCTTCCTCGTGGTATAATAAATTAAGAATATTTATAAGTAATCTATAAATTGATACAGTTACGCCCGAATAGAGGGCTATTACGGGAAATAAATGTGAAAATTTTAGTCAGAAATTTTAAACTTCAAAACTAGCCTATCGAAAGGCTACACTTGTAAGGTAGCTGGAGTCAGTAACTCGGTTACAATAATGTGAACTACCTGTACCACGATGGTGCTATAAGTTTAGAGATATCGATGCGACTTATCATCCTCGAGACGGATGGGCCGGTCAAACAAGTGATTTAGATAAATTCTGAAACTCATTGAGTTTCTGTAAATGATGAAATGAAATAATAATAATAACCTGTAAAATGTAATAAGCCCTCGAGAATATACTGAGAACTTGTGTCCTTGAATCCAAGGGGAGATGGGACAGATACCTCCCACTAACAGATTTGTATACAATAATAAGTGTCAAGCTAGCATACAAATGGCACCCTATGAGACACTATAAGGGAACGGATAACTATGGATTTTGTGATGAGACTTCCGAAGACACAAAATAGTCATGATGCAGTATGGGTTATAGTTGATAGACTAACCAAGTCTGCTCACTTTTTGCCAGTCCGGATGGACTATAGTTGGAGAGATTGGCCAGATTGTACATAAATGAGATTATAAAACTGCATGGAGTGCCAGTATCGATTGTATCATATAGAGATCCTAGGTTCACTTCTAGATTCTGGGGTAGTCTTCAGAGTGCTCTAGGAACTAGATTGAACTTTAGCATAGCATTCCACCCACAGACAGATGGCCAGTCTGAGAGGGTAATTCAGATATTGGAGGATATGCTACGGGCTTGTGTGATTGAGTTTGAAGGTAGTTGGGATACACACTTGCCTTTGATTGAGTTTACTTATAACAACAGCTACCAATCAAGTATTGGGATGCCTCCATATGAAGCTTTGTATGGCAGGAAGTGCAGAACTCCCTTATGATGGGATGAAGTAGGTGAAAGGAAGATGATTGGGCTAGAAATTGTTCAGCAGACAAAGCAAAAGATCATATTGAACAGAGATAGACTCAAGGCTGCATCAGACCGTCAGAAGTCCTATGTTGGTCTTAAGAGAAGAGATATTGAATATGTAGTGGGTGATAAGGTATTCCTCAAAGTTTCTCCTTGGAAGAGGATTATGAGATTTGGCAGAAAGGGGAAACTGAGTCCTCGTTTAATCGGACCATATGAGGTTCTGGAGAGAGTGGGTCCTTTGGCATATCGGTTGGCATTACCTCCAGAGCTAGAAAGGATACATAGTGTCTTCCATGTGTCCATGTTAAGGAGGTACATATCTGACCCATCTCATGTACTATCAGTTGAAGAGATTGAGGTAAATCTAGACCTCTCATATGAGGAAGAACCCATAGAAATTCTGGCATATGAGGTGAAGCAGTTGAGGAACAAACAGATACACCTGGTTAAAGTGCTGTGGAACCATCATTCAGGCCAGGAAGCTACTTGGGGAACGTGAAGAGGACTTGAGGAGACAGCACCCATAGCTGTTCAGAAATTGATGCCAGATAAAATTTTGAGACGAAATTTATTTTAAGGGGGGGAGAATTGTAACACCCCTATGTTCGGTAGTGCGTTCTACTGTTCTGGTGACAGTGTCTGTCTAGACAGCTAGGATGCCTAGAACTACACTGAGATATGGGTAAGGAGACATAAAGTAATGAAATACAAGAAAATAAAATACAAGAAAGATAAAGGAAAAATAATAGTAATGAAATTTAACCAAGTTAAACGAGCTAAGAACCTTAGCGATGGGTGACATAGCAGGAAGTCGCGGCGTGGACCGTTGACTAGCCTTGGACTGTGGTGAACCCTGGAAAATATTTTTTAGACATAATTAAAGACCTATTGAAGTATAAATATCATTAGAAATATCAAAGAAAAATTAAATAATTAGTACAAAGAAAAATGGGAAATCGAGAAAATGACAAAACTCGGTGTTATCGAAAAATTGGGAATGCAACCCGAACAGGGGCATTGTGATCATTTGACACCTCGAGTTGTCTTTTGACCTAAATGTCCATTAAAAATAAATGATGTTATACTTGGAAAATGTCATGAAAAATTAAATTGGTGGTACCTAATTCAAATAGCAAAAGATAGGAGCTTAATGTGAGAATTTGGAAATTTAAGATTAAACAAATACTACATCTCACTTAGTGCTCCACTCACCTCACTTAAGTAGACCACTACACCTTCATTTGGACAGAAACTCATCTTCTTCAACCCTCCCAAAAACCAGCCAAAAATGGTGAAGAAGAAGCCTCCATTGCCGTCCCACCTTGGAGCTCCCATTCCCCATGATCAATCCATGATCCTTCAATGCTTCCTTCACTAAAATTGCTGTACACCACTTGGGCAGTAGATAGACAGCAAGAAGATCAAGTTTTGGTGAGGTTTTGAAGAGGTTCAAAAGTGGTAAGTATATATTTTTTATTATTGTTTCATTAAACCTTGTGAGGATGTTATGGGTAGTTGAATTGTGGAAGGATTTTTGAAGTTTGATGAGTTAAGGGAGAGGTATATTTTTGGCAGCCATGGAACTTCAATAAGGGCAGTTTATCCTTGCATGTAAATGGTAGATTAAAGTGTTGATGAAGTGTTTATGTGTATAGGAATAAATTGGGTAATGTATACTAAATGTATATGTGAAAGTACACTTGATTTTGGAAGCTTGGAAGTTAATTCAATGAGATGTACAATTCAGCAAACTTGAAGTGTGAACCAAAATATGTTATTTCATGGTTTAGTTTATGGAATTATATGGTTGAATTATGGTGCTTGTTATGGCAGCTTGTATATGTGTATAAGGGTTTGAATGTGGACATGTAAATGAGCTTGTCATGTGGTTAAATTGTTTGTAATTTGGACTTGGTAAATTTTGTACTATAATGTGCATATTGAGTGTGGTTACAAGCTGCCAAAATGACCAAAAATGTGTTGTGAAATGTGTTAATGGTAAGGCACAAAATAGAAATGACATGGAAGAGTTAACTTGGTAGGCATAGGATGTGTATTTGATGAGTGATGAACAATGAATAGCAGGGCAGTGTGTGTTTTGGCTTAGAACCTTAAGTGTGTGGCTCCAATTGGTATGACACCAATTGGAGGTGAAACTAGGCAAAAAAGTGCCAACTTTCATGAAGAAAGCTTACCAAAATTCTGCTTGGAAGATGACTTGAAAAATGACCAAATCCGGATTAGTGCATTTAAGGCCTGAAATTTGACTATTTGGGCAGTTAGTGTTTTGGCCATAACTTACTCAAAACAGGTCCAATTAATCTGAAATTTTTATCATGAATAGTTGAGACACATACCTACAATTCTTATGAAGACACCAAAGCCCAGAAATGACCATAAGTAGGTCAAATAGCTTGCAAAAATTCGGGTCCAAAAACTGGCCGAACCAAAGTGACCTAAAATGACCTAAAGTGACCAATTTTGGTACATTCTGACCAGCAATAGTAAAATGACCATAACTTGGTCTAGTAAACTCATAATGACCTGAAATTTTACCCCAGGTGCAATAAGACATAGATCTATGAGTTATTAGTTTTGACCGAAACCCGAAAACCTAGGGAACTAGGTCATCCGGCTAGATCAAATTAGTATACCGGAATCCAACAAATTATAATAAAACGCAATAATATACATGGAAATGAATTTGGTAACATGTACTAATACTAAAAGGCTACAAATGTGACATATTGATAACATTAAAATCTAATTCACCTAGAATGCATCGAGGGTCGACATCTTAGGTTGACTAAGGAAATACTAGAATTCAATAAATTAAGTATTAAACCTTATTGTTAGAGCAGTTTAAATGATCTTGAAACACTTCAAATTGTGTGTTTGATTAGCAAAGACTCGAGGAAGGGAAGAAAACACTGAGTCAAAGCCAAGAGGCAGTTATCAGAGGTTTGTGCACAATTAGTTTTTAACTGATTTTGTTCTGAATATTTCATATGATTAAATGACATATTTTTCTTATATATTATGTTTAATAAGCATTGGATTTAATTCAATGATTATTGAAATTGTTATAGTATATATGAATTTTGATTTGTGAAATGGTATTTCCACAAGTATTAAGCATTGTTGTGAATTAAATGAATTATGTTATGGAAAATTGTGATAAAACATGTTTTGTATTGTGATGGGCAATTTGCATGGAAAAATGCAAATGTATGATTTGAATTGTGATGAGCATAAAAATTATTGGATATTGGAATTGACTTTGAATCGAATTGTATTGTGATTTATGCTCACTAAAAGGATTGTGATATTGTTTTATATCTCACTATAAATGCTTGACTAGGTTATTACCCGTCTCTCTCATTTGTTGAGAAGACAATGGAGTTAGCTGTGTTTTGATTACCATGATACGTGCACAAGCTTAGATTCTCCTCTTATTAGATGTTAGATCTAAGTTTTATGTTATGGCCCTTTCGGAAGATTCATTATTGTGGTGTGTACTGTGCATGATGATTCGACCTTCCCTACCATAGGAGTTAGAATCACCCCGAAGATGGCCCTTTCGGATTAGTCCTGCATAGTTAGTGAGATACGTAATGGTTTTTGAGATACAGAATGGTTTTTGAGATAGAGAATGTTTTTGAATAGTAAAGAATTGTGATTTCAATTATGATTTATGTATAATTGATTTTGTTGGAATTACCTTAAATGGTTAGTTATGATTTGATAAATTGAATTTCGTGATCAAAGTCATTTTATACAAATGATTTACATTATTGGCAATGAATATTTTGAGTTTTAGAATTTGATGAGTATTCAGATTTCCAAATTATTTGCTGTAAATTTTGTCAATATATATTGTACTATATTTTAAATTATAGTTATGCACCACTGAGTTCACCACTCAGCGATAGCTTTGTATACTGTTGCAGGTGAAAAGAGCATAGAGCAATTGAGTAAGCTTCTTTGAAGAGACATTCAGATCAGCTCCAGGTATACCCATGTACTCGGGTTTTGATGTATCTATGTAATAATATGTATGTAAATTATTTGAATAGTTGTGTAAAAAATCTTGTAAAATATTTTGGTATGTAATTAAATGTAAATTATTGTAAATGTAAATTTGAGATTTCATTTACTTGAATAGTTTTGTAATATAAAATTTGAGTCTTATAATCAATGAAATGTTTCTTTATGATGGGATTAGTTTGAAAATGAATTGATTGTTTATTGAGATTTGAATTGTGAATTGAAATGAAGTTATTGGAGTTGTATTTGAGAAAACATATTGGGAGCATTTTCTTTTGCAGAATTGAAGAACTGTTTTCTCAAAATACAGCCGGCACCTTGCGAAAATTTAAAAAAAAAATCTATAACACCAGATTTTAATCGATGATTTAAATTGCACAAAAATTGTTTTAAAATCCCTTGTATTATATCTAATGGGTTATCGGTAGGCGAAGTACGGTAATTCATTAGGTGTATTACGAGATCATGTTACATCTTACAGGGGAGTAGGGTGTGACAGGTTTCTACTGGTTTGATAAATGGAGAAGTTGAAGGAATATTCTTGCCCAAATCTGCTTAATGGTCCACTTTGAAGATGTTAGTGGAGCACTAAAATCAATTATAAGGTTTGTTTATTCTAAGTTTCTAATTTCCCACATTTTCCTCCTATCTTTTACTATTTAGATTATGTACCGCCATTTTATTTTTTCATGACATTTTCCTAGTGTAATATCATGTATTTTTAATGGACATTTAGGTCAAAAGGCAACTCGGGATGTCAAATGACCACAATGTCCCTATTCGGGTTGCATTCCCGATTTTTTGATAACACCGAGTTTTGTCGTTTTCTCAATTTCTCGTTTTTCTTTGTACTAATTAATTAATTTTTCTTTGATATTTCTAAGGACATTTATACTTCAATAAGTCTTTAATTATGTCTCGAAACTAAATTTTGAGGGTTTCCTGCAGTCCTGGGGTCAGTTATTGCCTACGCCGTAACTTCCCCATGCGGTCACCCATCGCTGCGGTGCTGGTTCGTTTAACTTAGTTTCATTTCATTGCTATTATTTTTTCTTTGTTTTTCTTGTATTTTTCTTTCTTGTATTTCATTATTTTATGTCTCCTCAATAACATTTAAATATAATTCAAAGCATCCTAGCTGTTTGAATGACAACATCACCAAAATAGTAGAATGCACTACCGAACAAAGGGGTGTTACATCAGAGGTGCTTGAGGAGTCGAATCATTTCCAATCATAACCTTTAATTTATAAGTTTCACTCCTTTCCGTTGGATTGTAAGTGGTTAAATTAGCTCAATACATCCCAATTTACACCATTGATCATAATTGTAAGGACGGGTTTAAAACCCTTATATCAAAAAGTGAATAACTAATCTGGCACCTTTTATTTCTAGCCCTTGGATCCATTTTATAAGGCAGGATTCCTAACCGTTGGATACAAGGATGAAAGGACAAAGATCCTGAATGAAATCAAAACCTTCAATTCTGATTCTCTTTAATTCTAAGATGTAGGATCGTGTCTTTTTAAATCCGAGCCCTCCATCTCTTTCTGCTGGAATCTTGACCCTCTATTTTGAGTACCCATTCCCTATAAATACCTGCATGTAATACTGTAGTAGGGGATAGTGATTATCGTGAGGAAACCTCTGAATTTCTGTCACACCTTATCCCTTGTAAGGCATGACATGTTCCTGTAGCATACCTAATGAATCACTGAACTCCACCTATCGATAACCCATTAGTTATGTTACAAAGGATTTTAAAACAAACCATAGCGTTTTATCTTATCAATTCTTTTACGGAAAACTGTATGAGACTAGTTAAAATTCCATATAAACATTCATTGGAAATAATGATAGACTAAATATTGTAAAAGTTACATTTTCATAAGTCTCAAAGTAAAATACAAAATAGTTACAAACTCAAAATGTGATAGCAATGCAATGCTTTTAAATACAAACTGCTCAATGTCCGTACATCCATACATATAAGTACAAAATACATCCCAAGAAATCACAAGGGTATACCTAACGTAAATACCCACAAACAATACCAAAATGCCGCTTTCAAGTCTCTCACTCGTGACCTTCTCCTTTCCCTTACCTGTGACAGCATAAAGAAGCTATCGCTGAGTATATCACTCAGTGGTGCATGACTAATAACTTTAAAACTTAAGGTAAAACACAATTTGTCAAAGCATAATAAATCACATTTTTTCTTAAGCATGAAAACTTCACAATAGTTCTAAGTCCATAAGAGCCATTTATTAAAGTAACATTTCAATGAGAAATCACACTTCATAAATCACAATTCACAAAGTACTAGTGTTGCCAACATCAACACACGATTCGAGCCATGACACAAAATTTCACGATCAGTGCCGTGTTGTACACCATGACAAAGCAATCTCAACCTCACTAACCGTTATTAATGAGGGAAGGGCTAGCTAGCTAATGAGTACTCATGTAGTCTTACCCCACTAACCGTTATTAATGGGAGACATAATCAATATCAATTATCAACCCCAAGTAGCCACTACTCTGGGAGTTACGAAAAGGGATGTCATGCTAACTGTGGGTTCAAAACAGTTTCCAAAAATTTTCCACTCAACAATCACATTTATAAACCAATAAACACATTTAAATTCATCATATTATCCATATAAAGGTGGCAACACCCAAATTTCTTAAATGCAAGAGAAAAATCATATTTCAGTCAAAGTAAACTTTTTCAAAGCAAACTCATTCAATTTAACACATTTCAAGCAATTTACAAGTTTAAAAACGAAGAAAATGTTAGTTGTGCACAAACCTTCAATAATTCTCCTTCCTTGTTACCTACTTGTCCTTGTCCGTTCCAACTTCTTTTTCTACTAAAAATAAACAAATAAAACACCTCAATACCAATCTCAATTGCTGCCAAAAACTCATTACATGCATGTCTAATGCATCCCAAGTTAGCTTTGCAAATTTTAGAAAATTTTGGTTTTCGACAACTTGGTGCCCCAATCTTTGAACCCAATTTTTACCTAGTTTCGATCATAATTTGATAAGGTTTTCTTCATGAAAATTGTTCATCTAGGTCTTAACTTTATTTTCCTTTTTCAATCGCCTTTCGGAGCTGTGTAGCTCAAGTTATGCCCAAAATATGATTACTGTTCACGTCACTATTCATGCTGCAGATTTAGTTCTGGCAGATTTATCAAGCCAAATTTGTTCAGCAAGTTGGTCAAGTTAAGTCCATAATTTGATCTAGTGTTCTTCATATGAAATGTTCTAATATGTTTTAGGTTTCCATCGGTTCAAGAATCGCCTAAATCAGATTTTTCTAGAGAGAGTTATGGCCATGCAAACTTTACTGTTCATATGGTAAATCTGCAATTCTGCAGATTCGGTGATTCAACTTTGCTCAGCAATTTGATTAGGTTAAGTCCATAATTTGGCCTCAAGTTCTGCATATGAAATGTTCTACTATGTCTTATGTTTCCATCGGTTCAGGAATCGCCTAAATCGGAGTTTTCTAGAGAGAGTTATGGCCATGCAAAGTTTACTATTCATATGGTCAAATTGTGCAGGTTCCAGATTTCTTTCTCCAAGTTCAAGGCTCATTTTGGATAGCTTAAGGTCATTTTCGGGGTAGGGTATCTTCATGAAAATTCTAGCTCTATGTCTTAAGTTTTGTTTCTAATTGGCTTCACACCAATTGGAGTTGTGTAGCTCAAGTTATGGGCTTCCAAACACACTGAATTCAGTGTGCAAAATTCTGCCCTAAGTTAAAATTTTCATTTCTTCAATTACTTCCACTAACCAATCTCAATTCACATTTAATTCACCCAAAATGACTATAATTTAGCATTAACACATCAATGGCACTTCCTAGAATAAAACCTACAATTTTCAAATACCAAAGTTTACAATTTCCCTAATCTTACCATTTCATTATCTGTATTCATCAACCCAATGTCAATTCAAACTAAATAAACCTCAAATGACCATAATTTAACACTACACACACTAATTTCACTCTCTAGCACCAAAACCCGATTTTCCCATGAACCCTAATCTTCCATAATTTAATTTATGAAATCCCATAAAATCTGACTACTCCCAATCATGCATACTACCTCAATTTAACTTATATTTATCATCAATTTAACTAAAATACATCAAAACCCTAATTTTTCCTAAGTTGGCCATAACCCTAGTTTAGGTTCCATGCATGTTTCTTTTCAATTTCTCATGAAATTTCATCATAAATTAACTTCATTCAAGGCTTATACAACTAATCTAACATGAAAAGAAACTTACCTCAAGTGACCACTTCTAATCTTCAATTTCTTCTAACTCTTTTGTTCTTTTAGCTTCTAATCTCTCAATGAAAGATAAATTTGATGTTTTCTACCAATTAGATAGAAAACCCATGGAGAAAAAGTGGGGAAAATCAATAGTTGAGAGAGGTTGTAAGTGGAAGAATGAAGAGAGAAGAAAAAAAAGAGAGGGAGAGGAGAGGTGTGGGCGGCAACTAAATGAGGGAGGGAGGAAGATGGCTTCCTTTTATACTTATCCCAATTATTTATTTATTTATTTATTTTTTATTGAGTTGTCCAAAGCCCATTGGTCCTAAAATTTTAATTGGGTCAAAATGGACCTAAAATTCTAGATTTTTGTTTCTTTTATTTTTCTTTCACTTTATACTTGAATTCTTTTCCTAAAAAAAATTATTTCATAATTCAATATATTATTTTCATTTAATTTAATTTACATTTTGGTCAAAAGTCAACTCTTGAGGTGAATTGCCCAAAATGCCCCTTATCGGATCATAATCCCTCTTTTTCAATACACCCAGTGAATCCTTATATTTTTGAGTCACTTGAATTTTTATTGTGTCAATCTTAATTAATTTTCTATTTATTTTTTGTTCTCAAGGTGTCTTTGAATAGTACTAGTCACGGACCAAAAATGGTACTATTAATAACATAACTCGGAGGTTCGGGGTGTTACAATTAATTCATAATTCAGTATATTATTTTTATTTAATTTAATTTACATTTTGGTCAAAAGTCAACTCTTGAGGTGAATTGCCCAAAATGCCCCTTATCGGATCATAATCCCTCTTTTTCAATACACCCGGTGAATCCTTATATTTTTGGGTCACTTGAATTTTATTGTGTCTATTTTAATTAATTTTCTATTTATTTTTTATTCTCAAGGTGTCTTTAAATAGTACTAGTCACAGATCAAAAATGGTACTATTTATAACTCGGAGGTTCGGGGTGTTACAATTTCGATATAGTTTTATTGCCCTTCATTATGAAGCTCTTGAAATTCCTAGAGACTTTAGAAACAAGTTTTCTAAAGGATCTTGTCACTGAAGCTATAGGTCTTGCAATCCATAACCCTAGCAATTGTGCACCATCTTGAAAGCCTAATCGCAGTTCGTCATTAAGACCTCATTGTCATCTCCTTCGGCAGCTCAAAGTCACCTCGTCATCTCATTATAGCGACTCGGGGTTCGCAGAGCATCAATATTGATTCATCCATTATTTCAACTCTCTACAGGTAAGCGTTTAACTTGTCATTCTCTAAATATTGCTAGTTTGTGTTCATGACGTAAGTATTTTTAAGGTGCCTTATCACACCGAGTTTTCAAAATAGGGTCGTATTAAGTTTGACTTGTGTCATAAAAATTATCGTTGGCCTCCTATCATTCACAATTCTTATAGTTATCATTACTTTTATTTCTTTTTATTTTGTATGAGTGAAAGTTCGGGTCTCTAACACTCTGTAAATACCGTAAGGAGTACGGATAAAAGTGATGACTTAGAAATTTTTTATTTGAATAAATGAAGAAAATAATTAGGAAAATAGATGTATTCCAGATCGATGTAAAAGGTTTGGATGAGTTGTGAGGTCGAAAACCGAGATTATCCCAGATAATTAAATTATGAGATCAAAAATCGAGACAAGCCCAAACGATAAGCTATAAAATCAGAAAATCAAGACAAACTCGGATCATAAGACGTGAAACCCGGAATAGAAAAGTTTGGGCAATAAGCTATAGGGGTGGAAACAAAGGAGTTCGAATAGCATGGAGATCGAGGAATTACGCGAAAGATTGATGAAGAGTTCAGATCAATATTCACGATTTTTAAATTCACTTTTCAAAATAGGGAGTTCAGCAAAGAATCCTTTCCTAAAACCCTTGTAGTTTTATATTTTACAAAGTGTTCGATGTCAAATCAGGGAATCAGGAGAGAGTCCTCTCCTGCAATTCCTATTGTTTTATATTTTGCGAAGTATTTAAATGAGAGAGATCGGGAGAGAGTCCTTTCCTAAATTCTCTTAGCCAAAGTTCTACTAATAATGTTTTAAGATATAGGGAGAGAGTCCTTTTCTGAATTCTCTTAGCTAAAGTTCTAATAAATATGTTTTGAGAGATCGGGAGAGAGTCCTTTTCTGAATTCTCTTAGCCAAACTTCTAATAAAAATGTTTTAAGAGATTGGGAGAGAGTCCTTTCCTGAATTCTCTTGGCCAATGTTCTACTAAAAATATTTTGTATGAATTAAGAGAGATTGGGAGAGAGTCATTTCCTTGAAATTCCTAATGTTAATTTATTTTCACAGAAATCCTACGAACTCTTATTTTTAACAAAATTTATCAAATACATTTTAATGTTCGGTTCGTGGGAGAGTCCTTCCAAGAACCCTGAATTTTATATTGGGACCCGATGGAGAGTCTTCCACGAAGTCCTTATGCTTATATTACTAAGGGAGAGTTCTTCCTATAGTTCGACTTAATCAAACAAATACCGTAATCTCAAAACATTAAATCGTTTAAGATGAAATGATATGGGTAAAGGTTTTTATGGATAATTATGCCGATGATGAGACTTTCCTTCATTAACTGAGAGTCCTCATTAATGAAGGAAACTCTCTAGGTTCTAATTAACACATCCCTTTTGAATTAGAGTCCTAATTGAAAGGAATGAAAATTTATACCCACATCGGTTCTTGTATATTCACTACACACACCGCACCCTCAGTTATTTGAATGCTAATGATGAGGTACATAATGTGTGAGCCGAGAGTCCTCCTCACTTGTTTTGAATCTTTAAGGACCATGTAACACCCCTATTTGCATAGCCTGGTAAATTATACTGTTCCGGTGACCAGTGTCGGTCCAGACAATTAAGAGAATTAGAACTACATCTAAGGCACTTAGATAAGCCCTAAATATAAATAATTAGTAATTGCCAAATAGTTAAGTATAAATAAGAAAAACAGAACACAAGAAGTTAAATGAGCCGAGTCACAAAGAATGAGTGACCTTCAGGAAATGATTGCAGGTCGATCGTAACGAATCTGAATCGAAAATGTAACGTTGTGTCCCTTAGGACTATTGCGAACACAGTGGAAAAGAGAAAATCATGAAAAAGAGTTGTTAAGTAGGTCAAATAATTAGGTCAGGGATCCGAAAGAAATATTGAATAACTTACAAACCAGATTGAACCGGCAAGGGGCGATTTGATCAATTCACCCCTAGAGCTAACTCCTGACCTAACTGTCCAACAAAATAGGAGAAACGAATCTTTGGGAATCGAGAATTAAATTAAAGAACTAATGAAAAAATAAATACAAAAGAAAAAGAAAATTAAAAAAGTTTATTACATCATTGGATGACATCATCATGATGTCAAAACTAAATTTTGATTTTGTCCAACATAATTGACCAAGTCAATTCTTGTTAAATAAAACATAAAATACATAAAATTGAAAAATTAAACCATTCTTTTTCTTCTTTTTTCAAGTGTGCCGCCCCACCTTCCTCTCTCTTTCTCACCATTGAAAAACCACCATGGAAGCTTGAGTTTAAGCTTTCTTCCAACCACTTAACCCTACTTTGACCCTAAACTAAACCATAAAAACTTGTTATTTGTATAACACCAATCTTCTCTTACTATTGTTTTGTCTAATATTTCGGTTCATGTTCCCTTATTGAATGACCCTTGAGGTCATGTTAGAATTATTTATCTAGTCATGGGTCCTTTGACCATTCTAGTCAATAATTTCACTCACATTCGTAACATTTCTTTGTTATATCTGAATCAACTGTACAAATTTTTACTTCCATAACTCTTTTTATCTATTAATGTTCTATAACTTACTTTCTTTTGTACTAAACTATAATATTTTGATATTCTAACTTTTGAGTTTTAAATCCTAAGTAGGATTTTCAAACTTATTTCCAACAATAAAATTCTGTCCTGGCATAACTATACCAAAACAAATGCCATTGGCAACTATTCTTATCTTAATGTACTATTGAGTATTACGTAGCTCTACACAATAATCTCAAGTCAGTACTGTAATCTGCAGCTTATAGTACAAACATCAAGAACATTGCATAGTTACTATGATACATTCCAATAGATCAAACTTTCCTATCTTTTATCTTTTTCGAATTCACTAATATCCGAAACTTATTCTGATTACAATATCCACTGACAATTACTAACTGTAACATCTTTACCCTCATCTAGAGCAATTCCATTATTATAACTTACTTTTAGGTGACTAACAAATTTTTTTTATATGAGGGACAGCAGGAAGGCAAAAAAAATACTGGCATTAACATAAAAGTATGCAGACCCCAGGTCAAACAATACATATATATATTAGTTACTAATTTAGAAAGTACCAGCAATGATGTCAAAAGTCTCAGCCTCTTCCCTCTATTGTATAGCGTATACTCTAGCTGAAACATCACCCTGTTCTGGCTGATTCACAGTATTCTGACTTCTAGGTGTACTACCCATACCTCTACCTCTGCCTCTACTGACTGATGGTGAACTCTTTAGGGTAAAAACTTGGGTTGATCCCTCTGGTGTAATAAATGATCCAGAACGACGTGGATTTATACAATCCCTAGCAAAAAAACCAGTCTCTCCATAATTAAAACATGCTCCTATGGCTTTATAACATACCCCACTATGTGGTTTACCACAAGTTTCACAAAGTCGATCCGACAACGCATTTCTGGGTGTCTGCTGAGTTTGCTAATCCGATCGAGGTGGTTTCTGTCCAGAAAATCTATCTCTACCTGATTCGCATGAGATAGATCCTCCAAAGTGCTTCCTCTTTCCTGACCCACTATCAGGAACTTGATCAATAGTCTTTCTAATTTTCTCTTTTTCTTATGTACTCTTTTTAACTGTTTCTTCATTCTCAATTCTTTCCAGTTCCAAGGCTTGCGATATTAGCTCTGAGAAATTCTGGTGTCGGAACCCCACAACTTGCATTCTTAGACTAGGCCTTAACCCAGTCTCAAAGCGTTTACATCTGTCTCTAGGAGTGGTAACAGGCTTCCTGCATAATGACTCAATCGAGAGAAGTTTCTCTCATATTCTGCCACTGTTCTATTCCTTTACTTCAGGCTTAAGAACTCCTGTAGCTTCTGGTCCACATAGGCATCTAGGACATATTTTTGTCTGAACTCTCTGAGAAAGTCGTCCCATGTCAGCACTGGGGGTTCCACCAAACTGTGGGGAATGGTTTTCCACCAGTCATATGCATCTCCCTGTAGAAGTGAGACTAAGTACTCAAACTTCAGCTCATCAGTGCAGTGCAGTGCAGCTTCCTAAAAACTCTTTCCATCTTTTCCAACCATTGTTCTGCCTCTAGCAGATCCACTGTCCCCTTGAACTCAGTAGCCCCATACTTAATCAGCTTGTCGTACTACCTAACTGAAGGCTGTGGTTGTACTACTGGTGTCTGCAATGGGGCTTGAGTGGGCATGTTACCAGCCATCTATTGGAACATCGCACCCATCTGCTGAGCAAATTGAGTAGGGAACTGTGGTATTGAGGGGATTGGTGTAGCTGATCCACTCACATTTTGAAGGGCTGGGGCTTCCCCTTGTACCTCAGCCTCTATTGATTGATCGACTGAACGATCCCCTTCTTTCATAGTCGATTTAAGGATCTTAGACCTCCTGAACAATAACACAAGGAGATTTCCTCCTGTTAGTGCATATTTATAATGTAATGTACTGTATGTATCAAACAATGACATTGAGCAGCTGTACTATGAAGGAAAAATATTCAAATTACAGGTCAAAACAGAATTTAAAAAGAACCTGGCTCTGATACCACTAAAACATGTCACACCCTACCCCTCTGTAAGGCGTAACATGATCCCGTAGTATACCTAATGAATTACCAAACTCTGTCTACTGATAACCCATTAAATACACTACAAGGAATTTTAAATCTTTTCTTACTTCTTTTTACAGTGGTGAGCACTATTTACAGGTGTTAAAAAATTTTTTTACTGAAGTGAAACCAGATAACACATTTAAAGTATTAATAATTTCTGTAAAAATTTTAGCAGAGTGCTATTTGTATTTTGAATAAAACAGTTCTTCAAAAACCTGTAAAAAGCACTTCCAATATTTTGTTCAATCCCAAACTCTAATATCCAATCAACACAATAAGTTTCTCAACATTTGTCAACTCAAATCCACAACAATTTTCCAGCGTTTTCAAAAGCTGAGATAAAAGAAATATATCACAATATTTACAAGCCAAAATAATTTATAAATTTAGTTTACAACTTTAATGTATAACTTTAATGTACAATTTTAATTTACAACTGCTCAAAACCAAGAACAATATATACATACAGTGAACATATATTATAGCACAAAATACAAAATATGGTATACTCAATATACCCGGTGAAATCTCAAAATATAGTACAAGCAGCCTAGTCTGCTGCCCTATCAGTCTGTCTACCTGCGACAGCAATGAAAAGCTATCGCTGAGTAAAATTTACTCAATGGTGCACAAAAACAGTTTGAAATGCTATATATAAAACTTTTATTGATAATTTACAAATCAAATAATTCACAATTCCATCTCACAATTTACAAAGTTCATATAACACAATTTGATCAAACAATTGAATAACACAGTTTTGCCAATCAATGACATCATTTGATCAAATAACTGAATAATACAGTTTTGCCAATCAATAACACCATTTGATCAAATAACTGAATAATATGGTGTTGCCAATCAATAACACAATTTGATCAAATAACTGAATAACACAGTTTTGCCAATCAATAACACAACTTAGGTCATGACACAAACCTTTCCGAACATGCCGTGTGTACATGACGACAAGGCACACTCACCCCAATAATCAAAATCAATGAGGGAGGAAGCTAGCTAGATAATGAGAACTCATCCACACTCACCTCAGACTGACAAGTCAAAGAGGGAGGAATATAATCACACTCACCCCATAAATGGAGGAGGAACATAGTAACATTGTCATGCCAAGTGTGAGTCAAAACAATTTCAAATCACAATACTTCATAAAAACCACAAATCACATTTTATCTCAAAATTTCTATTTGCAAAGTAGGCAACACAATAATTTCCAAATAATATTCCCAAAGCCAAAACAATCAAAAACTATTCATAACTCATTTTTTCAAATAAATTTTCTTGTAAAAGCAGTGAATATAAAAAGTATTGTGCACAGACCTCTGATATATGCCTCTTGGCCCTGACTCAGTGTTCCTTACGCTTCTCAATATCCTTTTCAACTGAACACACAATTTAAAGTATTTTAGTACTCAATGAATTTGTTTCTAATAATAAAATTCAATATTTAAATTTTCTTGGTACTATTCCCTTCAATTCATTTCATTAGTCAACCTATAATGTTGACCCTTGATGCACTCTAAGTGAATTAAGTTTAATGTTACCAATATGTCACATTTTATAGCCTTTTTAGTATTGGTACATGTTACCAAATTCATTTTCAAGTATATTTTATTTTATTGCAATTTGCTAGATTTTGGTATACTAATTTGACCTAGCCGGATGACTTAGTTCTCTCGGTTTTCAGGTTTCGGTCCAAATTACAAACTTGTAGGTCTATGTCTCATTGCACGCGGGGCAAAATTTGAGGTCATTCTGAGTTTTGTAGACCAAGTTATGGTCAATTTACCAATGCTAGATAGAATGCACCAAAATGGTAACTTTAGGTCATTTTTAGGTCACTTTTGGTTCGGCCAGTTTTGGTACCTGAACTTACGGAAGCTATTTGGCTTGGTTCTGGCCATTTCTGGGCTTTGGTGTCTTCATAAGAATTGTAGATATATGTCTAAACTATTCATGGTAAAATGTTTAGGTCAATTGGACCTGTTTTGGGTAAGTTATGATCAAAATACTAACTATTGCCCAAATGGTCAATTTTCAAGCTTTCAAGTCACTAATCCGGATTTGGTCATTTTTCAAGTCACCTTCTAGGCAGAATTTTGGTAAGCTTCCTTCATGAATGTTGGTACATTTTGTGCCTAGTTTCACCTCTAATTAGTCTCATACCAATTGGAGTCACACACTTAAGGTTCTAAGCCCAAAACACACCCTGCCCTGCTACACACTTCTCATCACTTACCAATTACATATTCAACACTTACCAAACTACTTCCTTCATGCCAATTCTTGTTTGTACCTTACCATTAACACATTTAACAACACATTTTCCTTATTTTGGACAGCTTGTAACCATTCTCAATAAGCACACTATAACACAGAATTTTCCAAAGTTCATTTACACCATTTAACTACATGAACATACCCCATTTACATACCCAATTCCAAACCATTATACACATATCCAGGCTGCCATCAATAACCACATCTTAAACAACCATAAACAAGTAAAAAAAAGCTACATATACTGAATTTCCATGGCTACCAAAATGTACATCTCCATTAAAACATCAAACTTCAAAAATTCTTCCATAAATCAACTACCCACAACCTTGGTTACACCTTTAATGAAACAAGAATTGAAAATACTCACTTACCACTTTTGAAGCTTGATCAAAACTTCACTAAACTTCTTAAAATTGCTATCAAACTCTTCCTTGCAAGGTAAGGATTAACTTTAAAGAAGAGACTTAGTGGAAAGGAGGGCTCCAAGTGTGTTGCATGGAGCTTCACTCAATGGCCATGGAGGTTTCTCTCTTAAAGGTTTTGTAACACCCCTATGTTCGGTAGTGCGTTCTGCTGTTCTGGTGACAGTGTCTGTCTAGACAACTAGGATGCCTAGAACTACACTGAGATACGGGTGAGGAGACATAAAGTAATGAAATACAAGAAAAGAAAATACAAGAAAAATAAAGGAAAAATAATAGTAATGAAATTTAACCAAGTTAAACGAGCCGAGAACCCTAGCGATGGGTGACCGCACCGAGAAGTCGCGGCGTGGACCGTTGACTAGCCCTGGACCGCGAGGAGCCCTAGAAAATATTTTTTAGATATAATTAAAGACCTATTGAAGTATAAATATCATTAAAAATATCAAAGATAAATTAAATAATTAGTACAAAGAAAAACGGGAAATCGAGAAAATGACAAAACTCGGTGTTACCGAAAAATTGGGAATGCAACCTGAACAGGGGCATTGTGGTCATTTGACACCCCGAGTTGTCTTTTGACCTAAATTTCCATTAAAAATAAATGATGTTACACTTGGAAAATGTCATGAAAAATTAAATTGGTGGTACCTAATTCAAATAGTAAAAGATAGGAGCTTAATGTGAGAATTTGGAAATTTAAAATTAAATAAATATTAAATCTCACTTAGTGCTCCACTCACCTCACTTAAGTGGACCACTACACCTTCATTTGGACAGAAACTCATCTTCTTCAACCCTCCCAAAAACCAGCCGAAAATGGTGAAGAAGAAACCTCCATTGCCGTCCCACCTTAGAGCTCCCATTCCCCCATGATCAAGCCATGATCTTTTAATGCTTCCTTCACTAAAATTGCTCTACACCATTTGGGCAGTAGATAGACAGTAAGAAGATCAAGTTTTGGTGAGGTTTTGAAGAGGTTCAAAAGTGGTAAGTATATATTTTTTATTATTGTTTCATTAAACCTTGTGAGGATGTTATGGGTACTTGAATTGTGGAAGGATTTTTGAAGTTTGATGAGTTAAGAGAGAGGTATATTTTTGGTAGCCATGGAACTTTAATAAGGGCAGTTTATCCTTGCATGTAAATGGTAGATTAAAGTGTTGATGAAGTGTTTATGTGTGTGGGAATAAATTGGGTAGTGTATACTAAATGTATATGTGAAAGTACACTTGATTTTGGAAGCTTGGAAGTTAATTCAAAGAGATGTACAATTTAGCAAACTTGAAGTGTGCACCAAAATATGTTATTTCATGGTTTGGTTTATGGAATTATATGGTTGAATTATGGTGCTTGTTATGGCAGCTTGTATATGTGTATAAGGGTTTGAATGTAAACATGTAAATGAGCTTGTCATGTGGTTAAATTATTTGTAATTTGGACTTGGTAAATTCTGTACTATAATGTGCATATTGAGGTTGTGAAATGTGTTAATGGTAAGGTACAAAACAGAAATGACATGGAAGAGTTAACTTGGTAGGCATAGGATGTGTATTTGATGAGTGATGAACAATGAATAGCAGGGCAGTGTGTGTTTTGGCTTTGAACTTTAAGTGTGTGGCTCCAATTGGTATGAGACCAATTAAAGGTGAAACTAGGCACAAAAAGTGCCAAATTTCATGAAGGACGCTTCCAAAATTCTGCTTGGAAGATGACTTGAAAAATGACCAAATTCGGATTAGTGCATTTAAGGCCTGAAAATTGACCATTTGGGCAGCAGTTAGTTTTTTGACCATAACTTACTCAAAACAGGTCCAATTGACCTGAAATTTTTACCATGAATAGTTGAGACACATATCTACAATTCTTATGAAGACACCAAAGCCCAAAAATGACCAACAGCAAGTCAAATAGCTTGCACAAATTCGGGTCCACAAACTGGCCGAACCAAAAGTGACCTAAAATGACCTAAAGTGACCAATTTTGGTACATTCTGACTAGCAATAGTAAAATGACCATAACTTGGTCTAGTAAACTCAGAATGACCTGAAATTTTGCCCCGCGTGCAATAAGACATAGACCTGCGAGTTTGTAGTTTTGACCAAAACTTGAAAATCGAGAGAACTAGGTCATCCGGCTAGATCAAATTAGTATACTGGAATCCGAAAAATTGCAATAAAACGCAATATACATGGAACTGAATTTGGTAACATGTACCAATACTAAAAGGCTACAAATGTGACATATTGGTAACATTAAAACCTAATTCACCTAGAATGCATTGAGGGTCGACATCTTAGGTTGACTAAGGAAATAATATAATTCAATAAATTAAGTATTAAGCCTTATTGTTAGAGACGGTTTAAATGAGTGCTGAAACACTTCAAATTGTGTGTTTCAGTTAGCAAAGACTCAGGGAAGGGGAAGGAAACACTGAGTCAGAGCCAAGAGACAGTTATCAGAGGTTTGTGCACAATTAGTTTTTAACTGATTTTGTTCTAAATATTTCATATGATTAAATGACATATTTTTCTTATGTATTATGTTTAACAAGCATTGGATTTAATTTAATGATTATTGAAATTGTTATAGTATGTATGAATTTAGCTTTGTGAAATAGTATTTCCACAAGTATTAAGCATTGTTGTGAATTGAATAAATTATATTTTGGAAAATTGTGATAGAACATGTTTTGAATCGTGATGGGCAATTTGCATGGAAAAATGCAAATGTATGTTTTGAATTGTGATGAGCATAAAAATTATTGGATATTGGAATTGACTTTGAATGGAATTGTATTGTGATTTATGCTCACTAAAAGAATTGTGATATTGTTTTATATCTCACTATAGATGCTTGACTAGGTTATTACCCGTCTCTCTCATTTGTTGAGAAAACAATGGAGTTAGTTGTGTTTTGATTACCATGGTACGTGCACAGGCTTAGATTCTCCTCTTATTAGAGGTTAGATCTAAGTTTTTTGTTATGGCCCTTTCGGAAGATTCATTATTGTGGTGTGTACTGTGCACGATGATTTGACCTCGCCGACCATATGGAGTTAGAATTTGATTCGACCTCCCTGACCATAGGGAGTTAGAATCACCCCAAAGATGGCCCTTTCGGATTAGTCTTGCATAGTTAGTGAGATACATAATGGTTTTTGAGATACATAATGTTTTTTAATAGTAAAGAATTGTGATTTCAATTCTGATTTATGTATAATTGATTTTGTTGGAATTACCTTAAATGGTTAGTTATGATTTGATAAATTGAATTTCGTGATCAAAGTCACTTTATACAAATGATTTACATTATTGGCAATGAATATTTTGAGTTTTGGAATTTGATGAGTATTCAGATTTCCAAATTATTTGCTGTAAATTTTGTCAATGTATATTGTGCTATGTTTTAAATTATAGTTGTGCACCACTGAGTTCATCACTCAGCGATAGCTTTGTATGCTATCGCAGGTGAAAAGAGCATAGAGCAATTGAGTAAGCTTCTTTGAAGAGACATTCATATCAGCTCCAGGTATACCCATGTACTCGGGTTTTAATGTATCTATGTAATAATATGTATGTAAATTATTCGAGCAGTTGTGTAAAAAATCTTGTAAAATATTTTGGTATGTAATTAAATGTAAATTATTGTAAATGTAAATTTGAGATTTCATTTACTTGAATAGTTTTGTAATATAAATTTTGAGTCTTGTAATCAATGAAATATTTCTTTATGATGGGATTAGTTTGAAAATGAATTGATTATTTATTGAGATTTGAATTGTGAATTGAAATGAAGTTATTGGAGTTGTATTTGAGAAAACATATTGGAAGCATTTTCTTTTGCAAGATTGAAGAACTGTTTTCTCAAAATACAATGCACTTGTTTAAAATTTTGAAAAAAATTTTATAGCACCAGATTTTAATTGATGATTTAAATTGCGCAAAAATTGTTTTAAAATCCCTTGTAGTATATCTAATGGGTTATCGATAGGCGAATTATGGTAATTCATTAGGTGTACTACGGGTTCATGTTACATCTTACAAGGGAGTAGGGTATGACATGTTTTGTAGTATCAGAATAATGGTTTTAAAGTAAATTTCGAACTGTGAATTTGAAATCTTTTTATCGATAACCACAACTGCTCAAATGTTTGATACATATAGTACATTTACATCATAAATATGAACTAATGGAGAGGAATCTCCTTGTGTTGGTTGTATAAGAATAGAAAATCCTGTGAAAAGATATGGAAGAGAAGAATAAGACAATAGAACAGTCTGTTACAGCGAAAGTACAAGGCGAGGCCTCAGCCCCTCAGAGAGTCAGAAGTCCGACTTTATTAGCCCCACCTGTACAAATTACTGTACAAATGACCCAGCAAATAGCCACTTTCTTTCAACAAATGGCTGATAATCTGTTAGCCCAAGCCCAAGTTCAAACCCAACCCCACAAGGGCAACGTGAAATAGAGAAGAGGGAGAAACCTATGAGTCAAAGCTCGAATAGTCATCTGGAAAATAAAAGCAAGACATAAAAGAACAATTTCCTTTTAGGAAATGGGGCCAAACAGTGGCCACAAACTGTCTAAACTGATATGCAAAGTGAAAATTTCGAAATTGAACCTAAATAAAGGTTCTTGAAAAACATTATTGGCTTATCCCTACTAAGTCACTATATACTAAATTAGTTGAAACAGGTATGTGAGACCCACTTTCCCACTGTACATTGACATGGAAATTTCGTTATCACTACATGCTAAATCACATGAAATAGTGATGTGGGACCCACCTTTTCTACAATACATGGATATGAAAATTTTGTTGGACAATTGATAATGCTTAATTGCTCAAAGTAAACCTAGGCTTATGTATATTGTATAAATCGATTGATATACCAATTAGGAATTACAGATAGCAGTATTGCCTACATGGAAAGTCATGGATTAACAACATATGGTGGATATGATTTTAAAAGACAATGAATATCGGTATCAGGGGGCTTGCAGGGATGGCGATATGTAACGCCTGCAAAGTGCTCTGATAGGTACCACCCAAGGGTTTATAGGGACGGCGATACGTAACGCCTGCAGGTGCTTTGATAGGTACCCTTAATTGCCACCAAAGACAAAGAAGAGGCTTGCAGGGACGGCGATAAGTAACGCCTGCAGTTGCTTTGATAGGTTACTTGAGCATAAATATAAGTAATGAGTTTTAAATTTAAATAATTACATGAAGATACCACTTATATGACTTTAAAAGATAGAGAAGGAAATAAGTGTACAGATAAGATGTTAGAAAACCTAGTCCATGAAGTTATAACATAGTGACTATGTAATGTTCTCGATGTCTGTATTGTAAGCTGCAGATTACAGTACCAACACGGGATTATTGTGTAGAGCTACGTGCTTCCTCGTGGTACAATAAATTAAGAATATTTACAAGTAATCTATAAATTGATACAGTTACGCCCGAATAGAGTGCTATTACGGGAAATAAATGTTAAAATTTTAGTCAGAAATTTTAAACTTCAAAACTAGCCTATCGAAAGGCTACACTTGTAAGGTAGCTGGAGTCAGTAACTCGGTTACAATAATGTGAACTACCTGTACCACAGTAATTGCTATAAGTTTAGAGATATCAGTACGACTTATCATCCTCAGACAGATGGACAGTCCAAACAAGTGATTTAGATAAATTCTGAAACTCATTGAGTTTCTGTAAATGATGAAATGAAATAATAATAATAACCTGTAAAATGTAATAAGCCCTCGAGAATATACTGAGAACTTGTGTCCTTGAATCCAAGGGGAGATGGGACAGATACCTCCCACTAACAGATTTGTATACAATAATAAGTGTCAAGCTAGCATACAAATGGCACCCTATGAGACACTATAAGGGAACGGATAACTATGGATTTTGTGATGAGACTTCCGAAGACACAAAATAGTCATGATGCAGTATGGGTTATAGTTGATAGACTAACCAAGTCTGCTCACTTTTTGCCAGTCCGGATGGACTATAGTTGGAGAGATTGGCCAGATTGTACATAAATGAGATTATAAAACTGCATGGAGTGCCAGTATCGATTGTATCATATAGAGATCCTAGGTTCACTTCTAGATTCTGGGGTAGTCTTCAGAGTGCTCTAGGAACTAGATTGAACTTTAGCATAGCATTCCACCCACAGACAGATGGCCAGTCTGAGAGGGTAATTCAGATATTGGAGGATATGCTACGGGCTTGTGTGATTGAGTTTGAAGGTAGTTGGGATACACACTTGCCTTTGATTGAGTTTACTTATAACAACAGCTACCAATCAAGTATTGGGATGCCTCCATATGAAGCTTTGTATGGCAGGAAGTGCAGAACTCCCTTATGATGGGATGAAGTAGGTGAAAGGAAGATGATTGGGCTAGAAATTGTTCAGCAGACAAAGCAAAAGATCATATTGAACAGAGATAGACTCAAGGCTGCATCAGACCGTCAGAAGTCCTATGTTGGTCTTAAGAGAAGAGATATTGAATATGTAGTGGGTGATAAGGTATTCCTCAAAGTTTCTCCTTGGAAGAGGATTATGAGATTTGGCAGAAAGGGGAAACTGAGTCCTCGTTTAATCGGACCATATGAGGTTCTGGAGAGAGTGGGTCCTTTGGCATATCGGTTGGCATTACCTCCAGAGCTAGAAAGGATACATAGTGTCTTCCATGTGTCCATGTTAAGGAGGTACATATCTGACCCATCTCATGTACTATCAGTTGAAGAGATTGAGGTAAATCCAGACCTCTCATATGAGGAAGAACCCATAGAAATTCTGGCATATGAGGTGAAGCAGCTGAGGAACAAACAGATACACCTGGTTAAAGTGCTGTGGAACCATCATTCAGGCCAGGAAGCTACTTGGGGAACGTGAAGAGGACTTGAGGAGACAGCACCCATAGCTGTTCAGAAATTGATGCCAGATAAAATTTTGAGACGAAATTTATTTTAAGGGGGGGAGAATTGTAACACCCCTATGTTCGGTAGTGCGTTCTACTGTTCTGGTGACAGTGTCTGTCTAGACAGCTAGGATGCCTAGAACTACACTGAGATATGGGTAAGGAGACATAAAGTAATGAAATACAAGAAAATAAAATACAAGAAAGATAAAGGAAAAATAATAGTAATGAAATTTAACCAAGTTAAACGAGCTAAGAACCTTAGCGATGGGTGACCGCAACGGGAAGTCGCGGCGTGGACCGTTGACTAGCCTTGGACTGTGGGGAACCCTGGAAAATATTTTTTAGACATAATTAAAGACCTATTGAAGTATAAATATCATTAGAAATATCAAAGAAAAATTAAATAATTAGTACAAAGAAAAATGGGAAATCGAGAAAATGACAAAACTCGGTGTTATCGAAAAATTGGGAATGCAACCCGAACAGGGGCATTGTGATCATTTGACACCTCGAGTTGTCTTTTGACCTAAATGTCCATTAAAAATAAATGATGTTATACTTGGAAAATGTCATGAAAAATTAAATTGGTGGTACCTAATTCAAATAGCAAAAGATAGGAGCTTAATGTGAGAATTTGGAAATTTAAGATTAAACAAATACTACATCTCACTTAGTGCTCCACTCACCTCACTTAAGTAGACCACTACACCTTCATTTGGACAGAAACTCATCTTCTTCAACCCTCCCAAAAACCAGCCAAAAATGGTGAAGAAGAAGCCTCCATTGCCGTCCCACCTTGGAGCTCCCATTCCCCATGATCAATCCATGATCCTTCAATGCTTCCTTCACTAAAATTGCTGTACACCACTTGGGCAGTAGATAGACAGCAAGAAGATCAAGTTTTGGTGAGGTTTTGAAGAGGTTCAAAAGTGGTAAGTATATATTTTTTATTATTGTTTCATTAAACCTTGTGAGGATGTTATGGGTAGTTGAATTGTGGAAGGATTTTTGAAGTTTGATGAGTTAAGGGAGAGGTATATTTTTGGCAGCCATGGAACTTCAATAAGGGCAGTTTATCCTTGCATGTAAATGGTAGATTAAAGTGTTGATGAAGTGTTTATGTGTATAGGAATAAATTGGGTAATGTATACTAAATGTATATGTGAAAGTACACTTGATTTTGGAAGCTTGGAAGTTAATTCAATGAGATGTACAATTCAGCAAACTTGAAGTGTGAACCAAAATATGTTATTTCATGGTTTAGTTTATGGAATTATATGGTTGAATTATGGTGCTTGTTATGGCAGCTTGTATATGTGTATAAGGGTTTGAATGTGGACATGTAAATGAGCTTGTCATGTGGTTAAATTGTTTGTAATTTGGACTTGGTAAATTTTGTACTATAATGTGCATATTGAGTGTGGTTACAAGCTGCCAAAATGACCAAAAATGTGTTGTGAAATGTGTTAATGGTAAGGCACAAAATAGAAATGACATGGAAGAGTTAACTTGGTAGGCATAGGATGTGTATTTGATGAGTGATGAACAATGAATAGCAGGGCAGTGTGTGTTTTGGCTTAGAACCTTAAGTGTGTGGCTCCAATTGGTATGACACCAATTGGAGGTGAAACTAGGCAAAAAAGTGCCAACTTTCATGAAGAAAGCTTACCAAAATTCTGCTTGGAAGATGACTTGAAAAATGACCAAATCCGGATTAGTGCATTTAAGGCCTGAAATTTGACTATTTGGGCAGCAGTTAGTGTTTTGGCCATAACTTACTCAAAACAGGTCCAATTAATCTGAAATTTTTATCATGAATAGTTGAGACACATACCTACAATTCTTATGAAGACACCAAAGCCCAGAAATGACCATAAGTAGGTCAAATAGCTTGCAAAAATTCGGGTCCAAAAACTGGCCGAACCAAAGTGACCTAAAATGACCTAAAGTGACCAATTTTGGTACATTCTGACCAGCAATAGTAAAATGACCATAACTTGGTCTAGTAAACTCATAATGACCTGAAATTTTACCCCAGGTGCAATAAGACATAGATCTATGAGTTATTAGTTTTGACCGAAACCCGAAAACCTAGGGAACTAGGTCATCCGGCTAGATCAAATTAGTATACCGGAATCCAACAAATTATAATAAAACGCAATAATATACATGGAAATGAATTTGGTAACATATACTAATACTAAAAGGCTACAAATGTGACATATTGATAACATTAAAATCTAATTCACCTAGAATGCATCGAGGGTCGACATCTTAGGTTGACTAAGGAAATACTAGAATTCAATAAATTAAGTATTAAGCCTTATTGTTAGAGACAGTTTAAATGAGTACTGAAACACTTCAAATTGTGTGTTTCAGTTAGCAAAGACTCAGGGAAGGGGAAGAAAACACTGAGTCAAAGCCAAGAGGCAGTTATCAGAGGTTTGTGCACAATTAGTTTTTAACTGATTTTGTTCTGAATATTTCATATGATTAAATGACATATTTTTCTTATATATTATGTTTAATAAGCATTGGATTTAATTCAATGATTATTGAAATTGTTATAGTATATATGAATTTTGATTTGTGAAATGGTATTTCCACAAGTATTAAGCATTGTTGTGAATTAAATGAATTATGTTATGGAAAATTGTGATAAAACATGTTTTGTATTGTGATGGGCAATTTGCATGGAAAAATGCAAATGTATGATTTGAATTGTGATGAGCATAAAAATTATTGGATATTGGAATTGACTTTGAATCGAATTGTATTGTGATTTATGCTCACTAAAAGGATTGTGATATTGTTTTATATCTCACTGTAAATGCTTGACTAGGTTATTACCCGTCTCTCTCATTTGTTGAGAAGACAATGGAGTTAGTTGTGTTTTGATTACCATGATACGTGCACAAGCTTAGATTCTCCTCTTATTAGATGTTAGATCTAAGTTTTATGTTATGGCCCTTTCGGAAGATTCATTATTGTGGTGTGTACTGTGCATGATGATTCGACCTTCCCTACCATAGGAGTTAGAATCACCCCGAAGATGGCCCTTTCGGATTAGTCTGGCATAGTTAGTGAGATACGTAATGGTTTTTGAGATACATAATGGTTTTTGAGATAGAGAATGTTTTTGAATAGTAAAGAATTGTGATTTCAATTATGATTTATGTATAATTGATTTTGTTGGAATTACCTTAAATGGTTAGTTATGATTTGATAAATTGAATTTCGTGATCAAAGTCATTTTATACAAATGATTTACATTATTGGCAATGAATATTTTGAGTTTTAGAATTTGATGAGTATTCAGATTTCCAAATTATTTGCTGTAAATTTTGTCAATATATATTGTACTATATTTTAAATTATAGTTATGCACCACTGAGTTCACCACTCAGCGATAGCTTTGTATACTGTTGCAGGTGAAAAGAGCATAGAGCAATTGAGTAAGCTTCTTTGAAGAGACATTCAGATCAGCTCCAGGTATACCCATGTACTCGGGTTTTGATGTATCTATGTAATAATATGTATGTAAATTATTTGAATAGTTGTGTAAAAAATCTTGTAAAATATTTTGGTATGTAATTAAATGTAAATTATTGTAAATGTAAATTTGAGATTTCATTTACTTGAATAGTTTTGTAATATAAAATTTGAGTCTTATAATCAATGAAATGTTTCTTTATGATGGGATTAGTTTGAAAATGAATTGATTGTTTATTGAGATTTGAATTGTGAATTGAAATGAAGTTATTGGAGTTGTATTTGAGAAAACATATTGGGAGCATTTTCTTTTGCAGAATTGAAGAACTGTTTTCTCAAAATACAGCCGGCACCTTGCGAAAATTTAAAAAAAAAATCTATAACACCAGATTTTAATCGATGATTTAAATTGCACAAAAATTGTTTTAAAATCCCTTGTATTATATCTAATGGGTTATCGGTAGGCGAAGTACGGTAATTCATTAGGTGTATTACGAGATCATGTTACATCTTACAGGGGAGTAGGGTGTGACAGGTTTCTACTGGTTTGATAAATGGAGAAGTTGAAGGAATATTCTTGCCCAAATCTGCTTAATGGTCCACTTTGAAGATGTTAGTGGAGCACTAAAATCAATTATAAGGTTTGTTTATTCTAAGTTTCTAATTTCCCACATTTTCCTCCTATCTTTTACTATTTAGATTATGTACCGCCATTTTATTTTTTCATGACATTTTCCTAGTGTAATATCATGTATTTTTAATGGACATTTAGGTCAAAAGGCAACTCGGGATGTCAAATGACCACAATGTCCCTATTCGGGTTGCATTCCCGATTTTTTGATAACACCGAGTTTTGTCGTTTTCTCAATTTCTCGTTTTTCTTTGTACTAATTAATTAATTTTTCTTTGATATTTCTAAGGACATTTATACTTCAATAAGTCTTTAATTATGTCTCGAAACTAAATTTTGAGGGTTTCCTGCAGTCCTGGGGTCAGTTATTGCCTACGCCGTAACTTCCCCATGCGGTCACCCATCGCTGCGGTGCTGGTTCGTTTAACTTAGTTTCATTTCATTGCTATTATTTTTTCTTTGTTTTTCTTGTATTTTTCTTTCTTGTATTTCATTATTTTATGTCTCCTCAATAACATTTAAATATAATTCCAAGCATCCTAGCTGTTTGGACAGACACTGTCACCAAAATAGTAGAATGCACTACCGAACAAAGGGGTGTTACATCAGAGGTGCTTGAGGAGTCGAATCATTTCCAATCATAACCTTTAATTTATAAGTTTCACTCCTTTCCGTTGGATTGTAAGTGGTTAAATTAGCTCAATACATCCCAATTTACACTGTTGATCATAATTGTAAGGACGGGTTTGAAACCCTTAGATCAAAAAGTGAATAACTAATTTGGCACCTTTTGTTCCTAGCCCTTGGATCCATTTTGTAAGTAGGGATTCCTAACCGTTGGATGAAAAGATGAAAGGACAAAGATCCTGAACGAAATCCTAACCTTCAATTTTGATTCTCTTTAATTCTAAAATGTAAGATCGTGTCTTTTTAAATCCGAGCCCTCTATCTCTTCCTGCTGGAATCTTGACCCTCTATTTTGAGTACCCATTCCCTATAAATACCTACATGCAATACTATAGTAGGGGATAGCGATTATCGTGGGGAAACTCTGAATTTCTATCACACCTTATCCCTTGTAAGGCATGACATATTCCCATAGCATACCTAATGAATCACCGAACTCCACCTATCGATAACCCATTAGTTATGTTACAAAGGATTTTAAAACAAACCATAGCGTTTTATCTTATCAATTCTTTTACGGAAAACTGTATGAGACTAGTTAAAATTCCATATAAACATTCATTGGAAATAATGATAGACTAAATATTGTAAAAGTTACATTTTCATAAGTCTCAAAGTAAAATACAAAATAGTTACAAACTCAAAATGTGATAGCAATGCAATGCTTTTAAATACAAACTGCTCAATGTCCGTACATCCATACATATAAGTACAAAATACATCCCAAGAAATCACAAGGGTATACCTAACGTAAATACCCACAAACAATACCAAAATGCCGCTTTCAAGTCTCTCACTCAGCAGCCTTCTCCTTTCCCTTACCTGTGACAGCATAAAGAAGCTATCGCTGAGTATATCACTCAGTGGTGCATGACTAATAACTTTAAAACTTAAGGTAAAACACAATTTGTCAAAGCATAATAAATCACATTTTTTCTTAAGCATGAAAACTTCACAATAGTTCTAAGTCCATAAGAGCCATTTATTAAAGTAACATTTCAATGAGAAATCACACTTCATAAATCACAATTCACAAAGCACTAGTGTTGCCAACATCAACACACAGTTCAGGCCATGACACAAAATTTCACGATCAGTGCCGTGTTGTACACCATGACAAAGCAATCTCAACCTCACTAACCGTTATTAATGAGGGAAGGGCTAGCTAGCTAATGAGTACTCATGTAGTCTTACCCCACTAACCGTTATTAATGGGAGACATAATCAATATCAATTATCAACCCCAAGTAGCCACTACTACTGGGGAGTTCTGAAAGGGACTGTCATGCTAACTGTGGTTTCAAAACAGTTTCCAAAAATTTTCCACTCAACAATCACATTTATAAACCAATAAACACATTTAAATTCATCATATTATCCATATAAAGGTGGCAACACCCAAATTTCTTAAATGCAAGAGAAAAATCATATTTCAGTCAAAGTAAACTTTTTCAAAGCAAACTCATTCAATTTAACACATTTCAAGCAATTTACAAGTTTAAAAACGAAGAAAATGTTAGTTGTGCACAAACCTTCAATAATTCTCCTTCCTTGTTACCTACTTGTCCTTGTCCGTTCCAACTTCTTTTTCTACTAAAAATAAACAAATAAAACACCTCAATACCAATCTCAATTGCTGCCAAAAACTCATTACATGCATGTCTAATGCATCCCAAGTTAGCTTTGCAAATTTTAGAAAATTTTGGTTTTCGACAACTTGGTGCCCCAATCTTTGAACCCAATTTTTACCTAGTTTCGATCATAATTTGATAAGGTTTTCTTCATGAAAATTGTTCATCTAGGTCTTAACTTTATTTTCCTTTTTCAATCGCCTTTCGGAGCTGTGTAGCTCAAGTTATGCCCAAAATATGATTACTGTTCACGTCACTATTCATGCTGCAGATTTAGTTCTGGCAAATTTATCAAGCCAAATTTGTTCAGCAAGTTGGTCAAGTTAAGTCCATAATTTGATCTAGTGTTCTTCATATGAAATGTTCTAATATGTTTTAGGTTTCCATCGGTTCAAGAATCGCCTAAATCAGATTTTTCTAGAGAGAGTTATGGCCATGCAAACTTTACTGTTCATATGGTAAATCTGCAATTCTGCAGATTCGGTGATTCAACTTTGCTCAGCAATTTGATTAGGTTAAGTCCATAATTTGGCCTCAAGTTCTGCATATGAAATGTTCTACTATGTCTTATGTTTCCATCGGTTCAGAATCGCCTAAATCGGAGTTTTCTAGAGAGAGTTATGGCCATGCAAAGTTTACTATTCATATGGTCAAATTGTGCAGGTTCCAGATTTCTTTCTCCAAGTTCAAGGCTCATTTTGGATAGCTTAAGGTCATTTTCGGGGTAGGGTATCTTCATGAAAATTCTAGCTCTATGTCTTAAGTTTTGTTTCTAATTGGCTTCACACCAATTGGAGTTGTGTAGCTCAAGTTATGGGCTTCCAAACACACTGAATTCAGTGTGCAAAATTCTGCCCTAAGTTAAAATTTTCATTTCTTCAATTACTTCCACTAACCAATCTCAATTCACATTTAATTCACCCAAAATGACTATAATTTAGCATTAACACATCAATGGCACTTCCTAGAATAAAACCTACAATTTTCAAATACCAAAGTTTACAATTTCCCTAATCTTACCATTTCATTATCTGTATTCATCAACCCAATGTCAATTCAAACTAAATAAACCTCAAATGACCATAATTTAACACTACACACACTAATTTCACTCTCTAGCACCAAAACCCGATTTTCCCATGAACCCTAATCTTCCATAATTTAATTTATGAAATCCCATAAAATCTGACTACTCCCAATCATGCATACTACCTCAATTTAACTTATATTTATCATCAATTTAACTAAAATACATCAAAACCCTAATTTTTCCTAAGTTGGCCATAACCCTAGTTTAGGTTCCATGCATGTTTCTTTTCAATTTCTCATGAAATTTCATCATAAATTAACTTCATTCAAGGCTTATACAACTAATCTAACATGAAAAGAAACTTACCTCAAGTGACCACTTCTAATCTTCAATTTCTTCTAACTCTTTTGTTCTTTTAGCTTCTAATCTCTCAATGAAAGATAAATTTGATGTTTTCTACCAATTAGATAGAAAACCCATGGAGAAAAAGTGGGGAAAATCAATAGTTGAGAGAGGTTGTAAGTGGAAGAATGAAGAGAGAAGAAAAAAAGAGAGGGAGAGGAGAGGTGTGGGCGGCAACTAAATGAGGGAGGAAGGAAGATGGCTTCCTTTTATACTTATCCCAATTATTTATTTATTTATTTTTTTTTTATTGAGTTGTCCAAAGCCCATTGGTCCTAAAATTTTAATTGGGTCAAAATGGACCTAAAATTCTAGATTTTTGTTTCTTTTATTTTTCTTTCACTTTATACTTGAATTCTTTTCCTAAAAAAAATTATTTCATAATTCAATATATTATTTTCATTTAATTTAATTTACATTTTGGTCAAAAGTCAACTCTTGAGGTGAATTGCCCAAAATGCCCCTTATCGGATCATAATCCCTCTTTTTCAATACACCCAGTGAATCCTTATATTTTTGAGTCACTTGAATTTTTATTGTGTCAATCTTAATTAATTTTCTATTTATTTTTGGTTCTCAAGGTGTCTTTGAATAGTACTAGTCACGGACCAAAAATGGTACTATTAATAACATAACTCGGAGGTTCGGGGTGTTACAATTAATTCATAATTCAGTATATTATTTTCATTTAATTTAATTTACATTTTGGTCAAAAGTCAACTCTTGAGGTGAATTGCCCAAAATGCCCCTTATCGGATCATAATCCCTCTTTTTCAATACACCCGGTGAATCCTTATATTTTTGGGTCACTTGAATTTTATTGTGTCTATTTTAATTAATTTTCTATTTATTTTTTATTCTCAAGGTGTCTTTAAATAGTACTAGTCACAGATCAAAAATGGTACTATTTATAACTCGGAGGTTCGGGGTGTTACAATTTCGATATAGTTTTATTGCCCTTCATTATGAAGCTCTTGAAATTCCTAGAGACTTTAGAAACAAGTTTTCTAAAGGATCTTGTCACTGAAGCTATAGGTCTTGCAATCCATAACCCTAGCAATTGTGCACCATCTTGAAAGCCTAATCGCAGTTCGTCATTAAGACCTCATTGTCATCTCCTTCGGCAGCTCAAAGTCACCTCGTCATCTCAGCTATAGCAGCTCCAGGGTTCGCAGAGCATCAATATTGATTCATCCATTATTTCAACTCTCTACAGGTAAGCGTTTAACTTGTCATTCTCTAAATATTGCTAGTTTGTGTTCATGACGTAAGTATTTTTAAGGTGCCTTATCACACCGAGTTTTCAAAATAGGGTCGTATTAAGTTTGACTTGTGTCATAAAAATTATCTTTGGCCTCCTATCATTCACAATTCTTATAGTTATCATTACTTTTATTTCTTTTTATTTTGTATGAGTGAAAGTTCGGGTCTCTAACACTCTGTAAATACCGTAAGGAGTACGGATAAAAGTGATGACTTAGAAATTTTTTATTTGAATAAATGAAGAAAATAATTAGGAAAATAGATGTATTCCAGATCGATGTAAAAGGTTTGGATGAGTTGTGAGGTCGGAAACCGAGATTATCCCAGATAATTAAATTATGAGATCAAAAATCGAGACAAGCCCAAACGATAAGCTATAAAATCAGAAAATCAAGACAAACTCGGATCATAAGACGTGAAACCCGGAATAGAAAAGTTTGGGCAATAAGCTATAGGGGTGGAAACAAAGGAGTTCGAATAGCATGGAGATCGAGGAATTACGCGGAAGATTGATGAAGAGTTCAGATCAATATTCACGATTTTTAAATTCACTTTTCAAAATAGGGAGTTCAGCAAAGAATCCTTTCCTAAAACCCTTGTAGTTTTATATTTTACAAAGTGTTCGATGTCAAATCAGGGAATCAGGAGAGAGTCCTCTCCTGCAATTCCTATTGTTTTATATTTTGCGAAGTATTTAAATGAGAGAGATCGGGAGAGAGTCCTTTCCTAAATTCTCTTAGCCAAAGTTCTACTAATAATGTTTTAAGATATAGGGAGAGAGTCCTTTTCTGAATTCTCTTAGCTAAAGTTCTAATAAATATGTTTTGAGAGATCGGGAGAGAGTCCTTTTCTGAATTCTCTTAGCCAAACTTCTAATAAAAATGTTTTAAGAGATTGGGAGAGAGTCCTTTCCTGAATTCTCTTGGCCAATGTTCTACTAAAAATATTTTGTATGAATTAAGAGAGATTGGGAGAGAGTCATTTCCTTGAAATTCCTAATGTTAATTTATTTTCACAGAAATCCTACGAACTCTTATTTTTAACAAAATTTATCAAATACATTTTAATGTTCGGTTCGTGGGAGAGTCCTTCCAAGAACCCTGAATTTTATATTGGGACCCGATGGAGAGTCTTCCACGAAGTCCTTATGCTTATATTACTAAGGGAGAGTTCTTCCTATAGTTCGACTTAATCAAACAAATACCGTAATCTCAAAACATTAAATCGTTTAAGATGAAATGATATGGGTAAAGGTTTTTATGGATAATTATGCCGATGATGAGACTTTCCTTCATTAACTGAGAGTCCTCATTAATGAAGGAAACTCTCTAGGTTCTAATTAACACATCCCTTTTGAATTAGAGTCCTAATTGAAAGGAATGAAAATTTATACCCACATCGGTTCTTGTATATTCACTACACACACCGCACCCTCAGTTATTTGAATGCTAATGATGAGGTACATAATGTGTGAGCCGAGAGTCCTCCTCACTTGTTTTGAATCTTTAAGGACCATGTAACACCCCTATTTGCATAGCCTGGTAAATTATACTGTTCCGGTGACCAGTGTCGGTCCAGACAATTAAGAGAATTAGAACTACATCTAAGGCACTTAGATAAGCCCTAAATATAAATAATTAGTAATTGCCAAATAGTTAAGTATAAATAAGAAAAACAGAACACAAGAAGTTAAATGAGCTGGGAGTCACAGCAATGAGTGACCTTCCCGGGAAATGATTGCGAGGTCGATCGTAACCCGAATCTGAACTGGAAAATGTAACGTTGTGTCCCTTAGGACTATTGCGAACACAGTGGAAAAGAGAAAATCATGAAAAAGAGTTGTTAAGTAGGTCAAATAATTAGGTCAGGGATCCGAAAGAAATATTGAATAACTTACAAACCAGATTGAACCGGCAAGGGGCGATTTGATCAATTCACCCCTAGAGCTAACTCCTGACCTAACTGTCCAACAAAATAGGAGAAACGAATCTTTGGGAATCGAGAATTAAATTAAAGAACTAATGAAAAAATGAATACAAAAGAAAAAGAAAATTAAAAAAGTTTATTACATCATTGGATGACATCATCATGATGCCAAAACTAAATTTTGATTTTGTCCAACATAATTGACCAAGTCAATTCTTGTTAAATAAAACATAAAATACATAAAATTGAAAAATTAAACCATTCTTTTTCTTCTTTTTTCAAGTGTGCCGCCCCACCTTCCTCTCTCTTTCTCACCATTGAAAAACCACCATGGAAGCTTGAGTTTAAGCTTTCTTCCAACCACTTAACCCTACTTTGACCCTAAACTAAACCATAAAAACTTGTTAGTTCAACTTAAGAAAGCTTTAGGGGAAGGAAAGAAAAGAAGAAAAGGAAGAAATTAAAGAGTTGAACTTCAAAGTTAAGGTTAGTGGTTTGAATTGAAAATTTATTGTTTAATACTTATGTTTTTAATGTAAGTAGTTTAGATCTTAACTTAAAATCAAAAGAAAACAATTATTAAGGGACCAAATATAAATTTTGGCTAGCTAGGGTTAGGGTTGGATATGAATGAGTTTGATAGTTTTGAATGGTTATTTGAAGTGAATTAGGTGTAGTGATCATGAATGTGCACTTTGAATGCATTAGATTGAACTTTATGTGTAGCTAGGGTTTTGAGCTTGTGAAAAATTGGAGAAAAAGTTGAGAATTGGTCAATTGGTGTAGTTAACCTTATTTGAGTTGAGAAATGGTCAATTGTGACCATTTGTGGTGTGTATGAATTGTTGAAACCAAGTTCCAATTCGGATTGGTTAGGGTCAATCTGCAGGTAGCTTGACCTAGGTCCCTTTCAGGGACCAAAACTGAAAATGTACCAACCCAATTGGTGTGAGGTAAATTGAGAATGAAACTAGACACAAAATGGCACATTTTTCATTCAGGAATCATGCTCAGAAAGTGACCATAACTTAGTGAACAATTAGGACAAATCTGAAATTGGGCACACTTACCTGTACAAAAATGACCAAATGAACAGTAGTTACATAAATGACCATAACTTGGTTTAGGAATGTCCAAATGACCTGAATCTTATACCGATGGAAATCTAAGACATAGCCCTACAACTTTCATGGAGAAACAAATCCAAATTTTGATCATAACCTATCTGAAAAACCACCTGCAATCAACACACTAAAAATTGCCAATAACCAATAAATGCCCAGAATTCTGGGTAACATCAAATCCGGCTAGCCCCATTCAAATAGGCATAACTTGGGCTAAAAAACTCCAAATGGAGTGAGCTAAGACAATAAGAAACAACTTTGATGAAGGACACTTAGTCAAATTCTCACAGTAACTAGACCAATGAAATAGTAGAAAACAGGGGACCAAAACTGAAAAATTGTAATTTTTCTTAGAAGACTTAGAAATTGAATTGGCAATCAATGCCAACAAAATTGACACCCAAAATGTGGTATATGGTGCAATTAGAATTAGTAAACTTATTAAGTATAGAAAAGTCGATGTTTTGACATGAATAGTGCCACCAAACAAAAAAATATGAAAGACCCAAAATTTATAAACCGCAATAGGAAGGATAAGTATGCAAAGAAATTGTTGGAATTTAAGTACTAGAAATGGATACTGAAGCACTTTAAATTTATGTGTTTAAGTTGGAAAGGGATCTTCGAAGGAGAAACGAAAGTTTGAGTAAGTTGAGTCGACAAAAGAGGTTTGTGCACAATAAACTTTAATTTATCGTTTTCTAATTGAAAACTTATTTAGCTATGCATTGTGAATTAGTTGTACTAATTATGGGTTTCGAGAAATGTTGTGTTGCCATTTTATGAATGGAAATTTGAATCGGAAATTGATTTGTGTTTTGTGTGAAATGTTTGAATAACTTGATTTAAATTGTTTTTTATTCGCACTTGGCATGACAATATCACTCAGTTCCTCCTCCATTTATAGGGTGAGTTTGACTATATTCCTCCCTCTCTGGCTTCCCAGTCTGAGGAGTGAGTTTGGATGAGTACTCATTAGCTAGCTAGCTACCTCCCTCATTGATTTCGATTAGTGGGGTGAGTTTGCCTTGTCATGATGTACACACGGCATGTTTGAAAATTTTGTGTCATGGCCTAAGTTGTGTTAGTGATTGGCAACACTGTGTTTATTAAATTGTTTGATTAAATTGTATTAAATTAAGCTTTGAAAATTGTGAAATATTTAAATTGTGATTTGTGATAAATGTGATTGTGAAATATTTGAATTATGAATTAATAACAAATGTTTTATATTGTGCATTTTATATTTTACTGTGCACCACTAAGTATTTTTATACTCAGCGACAGCTTTCTTTGCTATCGCAGATAGAAACAAGGAAAAAGGCAGCAGAGTGAGCTGCCGATTGTTAGGACTACACTGAGGTTTTTGTACGGGTATTTAGTTATACCCTTGTATATTAGATTTTGATTATGCATGTAAATATATGTGTAAATTATTTGAGCAGTTGTATAAAAACTCTTGTAATATTATTTTGGATATGTAATTAAAATGTAAATTATTGTAATATTTAAATTTATTTATAAGTTTTGTAATTAATGTAAATAATTCTTTTTGTATTTTATGAATGATAAATTATTTCCTTTTCGGAAATGAAATGTTCCAATTACGGTTGATTTTGTGTTGAGCATATTGTATGGGATTGAGATGAAATTGATTTGTATTGAAGTTGTGATTGAGAAAATATTGGAAGTATGTTTCTTTTCAGGTTTTAAAGAACTATTTTTCCCAAAAATAGATGGTACTCTACTGAAATTTTTCCAAATTTTGAGTAAAAATAAAAATGTACAAAAATTTTAACTAGTCTTTAAACTTCAAGTAAAAGTTTTTAATTTCTACCAAAAGTGCTCGCCACCTTCGAAAAGTAAGAAAATTGTTTTAAAATCCCTTATAGTATATTTAATGGGTTACCGGTAGGCAGAGTACGGTAATTCATTAGATGTACTACGAGACCATGTTATGCCTTACTAAGGGGTAGGGTGTGACAGACCAAATAACACCTCTTCGGAATTAGAGTCCTAATTCAAAGAGGGAGGAACTTAAAAAATATTTAACAAATTAAATAAACATAACACCAATTCACTCTAGGGTCATTCCATATACTCGTATTATTGGGAAACTTAAAATGGTGAAATATCAAACGTTCCTTTTATTAATAACAGGGACCAACATCATAATTCTAACCCCAAAATTATCGATATTAAATTATGAAGAGCACATCGTTAAATCTGTTTACCCTCATTAAGGGATGAGGTGGGGTGCCTAACACCTTCCCCACCCGTAAGTGGACCCCGAACCTAGAATCTCTATTTTAGAAGTGGTTTTGTAAATTTTTATTTTTAAAAATGGTTTTCTTTAATTTCCCTCAAAATTAAAGTGGCGACTCCTCACTTTTTTCACTTCAGTGAGAATCGTCCGACGACCGCAAAACCCTTATGACAAACACATTAAAGCCCAAGAATATAAGTCCTAAATATGTTATGTTTATAAGCTAAGTGATATCAACATTTTTACTATCTTGCTCTAGCATGTGATTAGACTAAAATGATTTCATGCAATGTTCATTTACATGTTATAGAACATATCAAATCATGTAAAGTACAAAGAAAATATCATTAGGGCATTTCATTTACACCATGTGCATAAGAAAATGTATTATTCCTAAGCATGCCATGGTTTCTAGGTTATATACTTAGGCCTTTTATTACCAAGTTACTCTATATGCATCTTTAAAAGGTCCATTTACATGTTAAAAGTCCATTTTAAAATATTCTAAACAAATAAAGTCTAAAGAAAGCAATTAAAATCTTAAACTAAAGAAAAGGGAGGAAAAAAGATATTAAAATCATAAAGGCCTTTTACAACCCTTTAGAATTATCATACAACTATTACAAGGCTCAAAACCCATTAACCCTATCCAAAGGGTCTTGAATTCTAAATCTCCATTTTAGTACACTAAAAATCCATTTGCACATCTTCCTCCTTTGCAGTGTCAATTTTGAACTTCTTTAGTGGGCTTTAGCTCATTTAATTAATTCACATGTGAAAATAACTCAAAAATATAAAAAGGCAATTATTTAATAAAAAAATAGGGAAATTAATTTAATTTAATCAAAGAAAGACAAAATAAATAAATAAAATCAAATATAATTAACCTAATTAACTAAGCCACGCCAAAGTAGGATTAAAATTAAATTAAACCAATCAAAGTCTCCTAACCTAAGCCAATCATTTAATCTTAATTTCAACAGCTCAAATATACATAATTATCTCTAGTTAATTAACAAAAATATGTGAAAATTAAATAAAAATAAAAAAAATTAAGTGTTCAATTGTAACTAAAATATCTTAAATCTGAAAAATTCCAAATTTATATAATATTTTGTAAAATCCATAAAAAAAATACAAAACTTACAAAAAAAAATAAAGAAAAATCATCTAAAGTCCTAAACATGCCAAAATTTAACGTGGAAAAAAAGACAACACTTAAACTTGATACAGAAAACATGCAAAATTGATCAAATCTATCATAGATGTAGAAAATTCAAATTTGAATAGTGAACTTGTAAAAAGCGTATTTTCTACCATCCAAATTTTTTTTTTTTTTTTTTTTTTTTATAATGGAGAGGATATTAGATGTTTTTTTTTTTCTTTTTTTTTTTAGAATTTTTTTTAGAGCATGCAATGAACTTTTGGTTCTCTTTCTTCTAATTTTGTTTTTTTTTTTTTTTTGAAAAGAATTTGATTTTGATTTTTTTGAGTTTTTTTTTTTTTTTTGGAAACGGATATGAAATATTATGTTTTTTGGCATACATTTCAAACCAGTCAAAGAAAAGAATATGAATTAAGGAAAAATAGCAAAACATCACGAAAAATTATGAAACTTTACCAAAACTTAGTTAACATATTAAATAAAAAATGGTAAAAAGAGATAACATGTTTCTCCTAAGACCCAATATGCAAATTAAGTCAAGTTTACTATACTGGTTTCCAAGTAGAATTAACAACTCAAATTTCAAAAATTATTTCTAATAAACTTTAATGAATTATGCAAAAATAAAAATGCAGGCACGAACGAGACATCTTAAAGGCACACCAGAAAAAAGAATGACTCAAGAAGACAAAGATATGACTAGAAAACAAAATTTATAATGTCAAATATGTAGAAAAAAAAAGTTTAGAATTAAGTCCTAACTTCAAAAATTAATATCTAATGCTCGGAAAATGCTTTTTAAGTGATCTAAAAGACTATTACATGTGGAAAAGGACTAATGAATCCATTAAATTTGTTATTAAATCCAAAATCTAACAATTACATGAGAAAAACATAGAGATAAAAAAAGTTACAAAAATACTTAATTCAGAGTTGAAAGTGCCCAAATTAGAACATAACTTGTTTATAGTCGATCTCTTTGGAATTGGAGGCTCTTCTTAGCTTGGAAACTTTGTACTAGCAAAAACTGAACAAATAAAATTAATTTGGTGATTAACTAAATCAATTATTTTATATCTATATGAAAACTAAAGTGATTTGTGTGAAAGTGTAGGAAAATATGTTAGTATGATTAGGAAAATAAGAAACTTCTTTGAAAGAAGATTTAATATGCCAATGTCAAAAAAAATAGCCTAGGATTTTTTTTTAGTAAGATTATTTGGCTTCCTCAAATCCCTAGGTGTAGCTATCTATTTATAAAGAATAGGTGATAAGGTAGATGCAATCCTAATGTAATCAAAATTTAGATTTTTTTTTACGGTAAATAGCTAAGAAAAAAAATGAGGAATAAATATCCCTTTGAATTTTTGGCCAAATACATATATATCCCTTTTGTATCTTTTATTTTTATTTATGAATTAATAAGGCTTTTCATTAATTAAAAGGCCTATTTAGCTTATTTGAACTTACAATTAGGCTTAATGAGCCTAGTCACTCACTCTGGCTTGGCTAGCAGTTCTCTTAGGCTCATTAAACACTAAGAAAGCCTAGGCTCAAGCCTAATTAAATGACATAGAGTCTAGGCCTTGTTCAGGTCCATTTAAGTATCAAAATAATTTTATTTTTAAAAATTAAATTCTAATTAATTCCAAATTTTCTAAAATTAATTTCTAATTTTCTAAAAATCAATTACTAATTAATTCCTAATTTGCTAAAATTAATTTATAATTTTATAAAATTAAAATTCATTTTATGCATTCTTAAAATGAATTTCCCAACATCTATTCTCTACTTTCCTAAAATGAATTTCCTTAATGACAATTTGTAACACCCCAAATTTTTATTATTTATGAGTATTTTTGGTATTTTAATTTTATTTGAATTTTAGGAATTTTTTTGAGATTTTTTGAATTTTAAAAAAAATCGGGTTCGATTTTCCGAAAATATAAACTTTGATGATTTTTAAAAATTAATTCAAAGACCACGTGGCAAAACTAAAAATATATTTGGAGTCTACGTATTTTTCTGAGTTTTACGGAATTTTTTCGGAATTTTTGGACCTCGTTTTCGGTCCCGAGGCAGAGTAAAAATTCAAAATTTTATATTTCGAATCGAACCGGCCGAATCGAACCGGACCGGATCGGACCGGTCTCTTCTCTTTTTCTTCCTCCCGCGCGCGACGCCCTCTCCTCTCTTCTCTCTCGTTTCTCTCTCCTCTCCGCCAAGCTGCTTGTTTTGAGCCTCCACCACAAGAACCACGGCCGCCACCCCCCGGCCAGCCCCGCCACCGCCGGCACGCGCCCGCGCGCGACGCCTGGCCCTCGCGCTCCGCCGATCCGCAACCAATTGGACCGGTCTTGTGTCCAAAATCATCGACTCGGCGAGAGCTTTCCATAGACACCAAGAACGCCGAAATCCATTGAGCGGATTGTCCGATTTTTGCTCGGGAAGATTTTAGCCCATTTCAACTTTTGGGCTATATTTCTCGAAAACCGTGAATCCCACGAGGAAACGAGGCCACCAAGACGCTCCATTCGCCGAGAGCTTCGCGACATAAATTTTGAATTTTTCCGACACCGTTTCTGGGTCCCACGAACCGCGGTGTATTTTCGAGCATTAAATGAGCTTAGAAAATTCTGAAAAATTTATGTACTAACCCCCGTGTTATGGGCTTCGTGTAGGTATCCTCGATTCGCAGAAATTCGCGATTGATCTGGCAAATTTGGGCCAAACGAAAAGTCCCGAATTGGCTAGCCCCCATTGTCAGACGTCCCGAGCGCGTTCCCGAAGTCGGAATCGGCAAAGGTAAACCCGAACCTTGCTTTTTCGTAATTTTCTAATGTTTAAATAGGATTAAAAATCCATAAAATATTCGTGGTAGCTTAGAAAATTACGATTCGTTTTGCAATAGCTTAGTAATATTGCTAAGGACCGCGGGGCAAAGTTTTATAATTTTTAGAGCTTTTTTGGGCAATTTTTGCAAAAATGATCAATAATAAGGACTAAATTGAAATTTTGCGTATTGTGATGGGTGATTGATTTGTTGGGCGGAGGGTGTGATATGATTGAATGATATATGGATTGTGAATATAGAAGTGCGTTTTTAGCCCTTTTGCAGTTGGGTAGGTCCTAGGTATAGGGAGACTCTGCCGGATTTTCACGACTTAGGGCGTAATTGGTCTTTTCTTTGTTTGTATTGAGTCGATTGTATTAAATAAATGTAATATGATTGTCGGTGAGCGATGCCTTCTTCTTCCGACCAGCCGCAACAGTGATTGTCGTCAAGTCTGTGAGTAAAATATTAATTTTAATTGTAATTTCGATATTATTATATGTTTAGCATGCCCATGCATCACTTATATGCATAAATTTATGTAGTTAAACTCTAGGCACGATTTATGATGCATTGATAAATGTTAAAGTGCCATGTATGTTGTTGTGGTAATTTGGAGGCGGTGTCGTGCGTTGGCGTGCGTGTGATGTGGTGTGGACTATGGATAGGACGGGTAGACACGGCTTGAGTTCTTGACCGGTCATTCGGGGTAGACACGGCTTGAGTTCTTCATTGGGACCCGATTTGGTAATTAAGTGGAAGTCCAGTGAGTTCTTCTGGCACCAGTTGGAATTAAGAGAGTCAGTATAGGGATCAGCTCCCATATATTATGAATGATGTTACAGGGTGTGTGAGTGCTCCAAATTACCTTTTTGATGCTATGATGTGAATATGATGTTGATGTTGCATTTCACTCTACAGGTTGCATTAGTTCAGATAGTTATAGAGATTATAGTTAAGATTGATATTTTACTCTCTGAGTCGAACGCTCACTCCTGTTCAAAAATTTTTACAGCCACGGGAGGATATTTTGTTAGGTTAACTCCTTTTCTACCTCGCAGGTTGTTTATCAATATTGTGTAATTTTAATTACTCCTAGAATTTCCGCATGTGTTAGCAGTAATTATTTGAATTTGGTCTGTAATATTATTATCATGTTGGACCTGTAAACTTAATATTCTATGTCTGTTTTGATGGATTGGATGAGGGAGCTGAGCTCCCATTTATTATTATGTTGATAAGTATGTGGAGGGTGAGCTGAGCTCCCCAATGGATTGTTTATTGTGTTTACAGGTCGGGTGAGTCGAAAACTCCCCGTTGGAAAGTCCATTTTATGGCCGGACTCTGTCCGTTTGTTTTCTTGAAATTGGGCCCAAATGGGCCTTAGAGTTGGGTTAATGAACAGTTAGGCTTACTACGGGCCTCGGGGGCTTTAAGCTGGCCCAGGTCCTAGTCTTGGTCCGGCCCATAGGTTGGGTCGTGACAAATGTGGTATCAGAGCTTAGGCTCCAGATTCTTAGGGAATGTTTGTCTAAAGTGTTGGGAAGAGTCTACTAGGAGTCACATGCGGAAATATAGGGTCCACATTCGTCTTGCATTGTCATCTTTGCTTCTAGTTTCTACTCCATATGTTATGTATAAATATGAGTCTATAGAGCTGTGTAATGAGCAGTTTTGAATTTTTGTGGGCTAATGCTGCTGAATTTCAGGAAAATGCGTAGAAGCAGGAGAGCCTTGCACGAGAACGGATGTGCCCGACGAGGTGTCGGCACAGGATGGCGCCCCAGGAGGCGGGGTAGGAGGCCTAGAGGCTGCTCAAGTAGAGGAGCAGCCACCCCGATCTGAGATCAGTCCTTTATGGCACAGGTCCCATGGACCCCATGGCGCCTACTCTAGTGCAGAGAACCATCGACATGATGGCTCAAGATATGGTCCATCCTCCACAGCAGCAGCAGTCCACCGCACCAAGAGAGGAATCTTACAAACAGATCATAATTTTCAAGAAGTTGGTGCCTGGTACCTATGATGTGTCAGACGATGCATATCGGTTTTTGGATTCCTGCAGACAGCGAGAATTCTGATTGGTGATAGAAGATTGATAGAGTGTATGCGACGCGTCATGGGACCCATGCCTAGACAATGGATGAATGACTACGTGTTACCCCGGATGGAGGGTTTGACATGGGCTCAGTTTGTGGAACTGTTCACCAATCGGTTTGTGCCAGAAAGCTTCAGAGATCAGAAACAGTGGGCCTTTGAGGCCCTAAGGCGAATGGCAGTGCAGTAGATGAATATGCTCTGAAATTTACGAATTGAGCGAGATATGCCCCTCTGACGTAGCTACGAAACTATGAAGGTAAAGAGGTTCCTATAGGGACTTGACAGGAGATATGCAAACCTAGCCATGATGTCTGATCAGTCTTTTGATGTGGTGGTTGATCGAGCTAGACAGATTGAGATCAGTTATCTTTGTAGATGACAGAGCAAAGAAAAGCAGAGCGAGAGGTTCTTGGTGTTCCCCACATGGTGATTACGGATAGTGGTGGCCAAACTACTTACAGAGGAAGAAGCAGAAATAAGAGGAGTGGTTTTAGACACAAATCCGAGGTTGTATGGATCCAGCGGTGGTAACGATTCGAGCACGGCGATTCAGCTCTGGTTCAGATCCTCTTTGGCACCGTGTGCAGTGTGAAGAGGACATTCGTGACCTTGTTTGATGGGATCGAGTATGCTTGGTGTGGCCAACCGGTCACTTTGCTAGAGAATGCCCGTTTTGATGAGCGCGGATGGGGTCACGGGGTTACATTGCAAATGTTCCTCTTGATTGTATCCGGTGCTTCCAACATGGCGGTGATCGATGTATGCGAGGACAAGGGGGACGTGGATTTGGAGGTAGATCAGAGGTAGAAGTCGATGTCGAGTTACGCCACTCAGGGTAGGGGTCAAGCTCGAGTTTTCACCCTGACCCACCAGGATGCTCAAGCTTCAAATGCAGTTGTGGCAGGTATTCTTCTGGTCTGTTCTTATGAGGCTCGCGTTTTGATAGATCCGTGTGCTACGCACTCATTTGTCTCCCCTGTGTTTGCCATGAGGTTGGGTAGAAACCCTACAACTTTAGAGTGCCCTTTGTCAGTAGCTACCCCACTTAGTGACAACATAGATGTAGACATGGTATTTCCGGGTAGCCCAGTGGTAGTGGATGGAAAGATCCTCCCACTTGGTTCCTCTACCAGTAATGGATTTCGATGTAATCCTGGGGATGGACTGGTTGGCAACTCATTATGCCACCTTAGACTGCAGGAACAAAAAGGTATACTTCCACATACCTGGTGTGGAAGAGTTTAGCTTTGATGGTGACAGGAGCGTGGCTCCATATAATTTGGTGTCAGCAATTAGTGCCAGAAAAATGTTGAGGCGTGGATGCCAAGGGTATTTGGCATTGGTGAGAGATACATCTGTAGAAGGTGTCAGCATAGAAAATGTTCCTGTTGTCAGAGAATTTATGGATGTCTTCCCAGAGGAGCTTCCAGGGTTGCCACCAGAAAGGGGAATAGAGTTCTGCATTGATGTTATTCCGGGTACAAACCCCATATCCATGCCACCTTACAGGATGGCACCAGCAGAATTGAAAGAGCTGAAGGAGCAATTACTGGAGCTTTTGGACAAGGGTTTCATACGTCCGAGCACTTCACCCTGGGGTGCTCCTGTTCTATTTGTAAGAAAGAAGGATGGGTCATTGAGGTTGTGTATCGACTACAGACAGCTGAACAAGGTGACTGTGAAGAACAAGTATCCACTTCCTCGGATCGATGATCTGTTTGATCAGCTCCAAGGAGCTAGATTCTTTTCCAAGATAGACCTGCGGTCAGGCTACCATCAATTGAGAATCAGGAATGAGGACGTGTCCAAAACGGCTTTCAGAACAAGATATGGTCATTATGAGTTCTTGGTGATGTCTTTTGGACTCACTAATACACCAGCAGCCTTCATGGACTTGATGAATAGGGTGTTCAAGCCATTTTTGGACCGTTTTGTCATCGTATTCATAGATGACATTCTGGTATACTCTCGGACCGAGGAAGAACACGTGTGGCACTTGAGGATGGTGTTGCAGACCTTGAGGGAGCACGGTATCGCCAAATTTTGAAATGTGAATTTTGGCTAGAAAGCATCTCATTCTTGGGACACGTGGTTTCTAGTGACGATATTCAAGTGGATCCCAAGAAAATTGAAGTCAGAATCGATTGGCTTAGGCCTACAAATCCAGAGTGCGAAGTTTTACGGTTTAGCTACTATAGGCGTTTTGTGCAAGATTTCTCGGGATAGCGGCTCCCTAACTAAGTTGACCGGGAAGAATGTTCCATTCATTTGACATGGATAGTGTGAGGCGAGTTTCGAAGCTTAAGGAGTGTCTAACCACCGCCCTGTGTTGACACTACTGTGAGTGGTGAAGGATACACCGTGTATTGTGACGCCTCGAGTTGGCCTAGGGTGTGTTTTGATGCGAGAATGGAAAGGTAGTGGCTTATGCTTCAAGGCAGCTGAAGAGGCATGAGCAGAACTACCCCACCCATGATTTGGAAATGGCAGCTGTAGTCTTTGCACTAAAAATCTGGAGACACTACCTGTATGGTGAAGTGTGCGAGATATACACCAACCACAAGAGTTTAAAGTACATCTTCCAACAGAGGGTCTTGAACTTGAGCCAGAGAAGATGGATGGAGCTTCGAAAGACTATGATTGCACCATCGGTACCACCTGGAAAGGCCAATGTTGTGGCGGATGCCTTGAGCGAGAAAATCTTACAGCGATTTGGCGCACATTTCAGATGAGAAGAGACCATTGATTCAGAGGTACATGAGTGATGGATCAAGGTTTAATCCTAGATCTTTCGGATGAGGGGTATTGTTGGCTCACTTTTCGGTGAGGCCGGACTTGAGGGACGAGTTAGAGTTTCCCGGCCTGAGACCAACAAGCGATGAAGATTATAGAAAGAGTACATTAAGGTGAAGGTGGTGAGTTTGGATTTGCCAATGATGGAGCCCTAGTGCAAGGTTCTAGGATATGTGTGCCCGATGTGGACAACCTCAGGAATGAAATTATGCGAGAGGCACACTACACACTGTACAGTGTCCATCCAGGTTCCACCAAGATGTACCATGATATGAAAGATAGCTATTGGTGGAATGGCATGAAGAGGGACATCGCAGACTTTGTGTCCAAGTGCTTGACTTGTCGAAGGTGAAGTTTGAACACCAGAGACCGTCGGAAGTGCAAGAGCTCCCTATCCCGAGAATGGAAGTGGGAAATGATCACTATGGATTTTGTGGTAGGTTGCCTCGTACGCGAGGATATGATTCGATATGGGTAATTGTAGGCGCTTGACCAAATCAGCTCACTTCTTACCTGTAAAGACTACATACTGCGTGGCACGTATGCAGCTCTACATTCGAGAAATAGTCAGATTGCATGGAGTTCCGCCCATAATATCGGCAGAGGGCCCCGATTCACTTCGGTTTTGGAGAAAGTTGCAGGAGGCACTTGGCACACAATTGAACTTGATGACTTTCCACCCTCGAGACAGACGGACAGAAAGGACAATCCAAACATCGAAGACATGCTTCGCATGAGTGTCTTGGATTTTGGAGGTCAATGGGATGACGACTAGCTTTGGTGGAGTTTGCCTATAACAACAGTTATCACTCCAACATAGGGATGGCACCCTATGAGGCATTATATGGAAGAAAGTGTAGGTCTCCTCTGTGTTGGACAGAAATGGGGGAAGCAAGGGTGCATGATGTAGACCTAGTGCAGTACACTTCAGAGGTAGTTCCTTTAATCGAGCAGCGAGGGCGGCTTTCGATGAAGCAGAAGAGTTACGCAGACCCAGACGGAGGATGTGGAGTTTGCGATGGCGACTATGTATTCTGAAGGTATCTCCAATGAAGGGAGTCATGAGATTCGGAAAGAAGGGCAAGTTGGCACCTCGGTATATTGGACCTTTTGAGGTTACGGATAGAGTTGGAGCAGTTGCCTACCGATTGGAGCTACCACCCAACCTTTCTCACGTTCATCCCGTGTTTCACATCTCCATGCTCAGGAAATACATTCCCGATCCTTCTCATGTACTGCAGCCGGATGTGATAGAGCTAAAGGAGAATTTGACATTTGAGGAGCAACCTGTAGCCATAGCTACCAAGTAAGACAGCTAAGATCCAAACAGATCCCTATGGTTAAGGTTTTGTGGAGGAGTCAGTCGGTGGAAGAGTGCACCTGGGAGTCAGAACGGGACATGCGTAGCAAGTACCCTTACTTGTTCAATGTATAATCATGTACTTTATTCTGCCTTGTGTAAAAATTCGAGGACGAATTTTCTGTAAGGGGGGAAGAATGTAACACCCCAAATTTTTATTATTTATGAGTATTTTTGGTATTTTAATTTTATTTGAATTTTAGAAATTTTTTTGAGATTTTTCGGATTTTAAAAAAAATCGGGTTCGATTTTCCGAAAATATAAACTTTAATGATTTTTAAAAATTAATTCAAAGACCACGTGGCAAAACTAAAAATATATTTGGAGTCTACGTATTTTTCTGAGTTTTACGGAATTTTTTCGGAATTTTTGGACCTCGTTTTCGGTCCCGAGGCAGAGTAAAAATTCAAAATTTTGTATTTCGAATCGAACCGGCCGAATCGAACCGGACCGGATCGGACCGGTCTCTTCTCTTTTTCTTCCTCCCGCGCGCGACGCCCTCTCCTCTCTTCTCTCTCGTTTCGCTCTCCTCTCGCCCTAGCGCCAGCCCGGCCCAGCGCGCGCCGATCGCCTAAGCGGCGCCCGCGAACGTCCCTGCGGCGGCGCCCGACTTCCTCGGCCAAATCCGGCCAATTGGTGGGTCTTGTGTCCAAAATCATCTACTCGCGAGCTTTCCATAGACACCAAACGCGAAATCCATCGAGCGATTGTCCGATTTTTTGCTCGGGAAGATTTTAGCCCATTTCGACTTTTGGGCTAGATTCTCGGCAAGTGAATCCCACGAGGAAAGCGAGGCCACCAGACGCTCCATTCGTCGAGAGCCGCGCGACATAAATTTTGAATTTTTCCGACACCGTTTTTCGGTGGGTCCCACGGAACTTCGCAGTGTATTTTCGAGCATTAAATGAGCTTAGAAAATTCTGAAAAATTTATGTACTAACCCCCGTGTTATGGGCTTCGTGTAGGTATCCTCGATTCGCGGAAATTCGATAGTTGATCGGGTCTACAAATTTCGGGCCAGACAGACTCGTTACCGGAAAAGTCCCCGAATTGGATCGAGGTTTTGGCTAGCCCCCCATTGTCAGACGTCCCGAGCGCGTTCCCGAAGTCGGAATCGGTAAAGGTAAACCCGAACCTTACTTTTTCGTAATTTTCTAGTGTTTAAATAGGAATAAAAATCCATAAAATATTCGTGGTAGCTTAAAAAATTACGATTCGTTTTGCAATAGCTTAGTAATATTGCTAAGGACAGCGGGGCAAAGTTTTATAATTTTTAGAGCTTGTTTGGGCAATTTTTGCAAAAATGATCAATAATAAGGACTAAATTGAAATTTTGCGTATTGTGATGGGTGATTGATTTGATGGGCCCAGGAGGGGCTGTGTGATATGATTGAACTGTTGATATATGGATTGTGAATATAGAAGTGCGTTTTTAGCCCTTTTGCAGGTTGGGTAGGTCCTAGGTATAGGGAGACTCTGCGGATTTTCCGACTTAGGGCGTAATTGGTCTTTTCTTTGTTTGTATTGAGTCGATTGTATTAAATAAATGTAATATGATTGTCGGTGAGCGGAATGACCTTCTTCTTCCGCCCAGCCACCACAGTGATTGTCGTCAAGTCTGTGAGTAAAATATTAATTTTAATTGTAATTTCGATATTATTATATGTTTAGCATGCCCATGCATCACTTATATGCATAAATTTATGTAGTTAAACTCTAGGCACGATTTATGATGCATTGATAAATGTTAAAGTGCCATGTATGTTGTTGTGGTAATTTGGAGCGATGTGTCGTGCGTTGGCGTCGTGTGATGTGGTGTGGACTATGGATAGGACGGGTAGACACGGCTTGAGTTCTTGGGGACCGGTCATTCGGGGTAGACACGGCTTGAGTTCTTATTTGGGACCCGATTTGGTAATTAAGTGGAAGTCCGAGCTGAGTTCTTCGCTGGCACCAGGTTGGAATTAAGAGAGCTGTATAGGGGATCAGCTCCCATATATTATGAATGATGTTACAGGGTGCGTGAGTGCTCCACATTACCTTTTTGATGCTATGATGTGAATATGATGTTGATGTTGCATTTCACTCTACAGGTTGCATTAGTTCAGATAGTTATAGAGATTATAGTTAAGATTGATATTTTACTCTCTGAGTCGAACGCTCACTCCTGTTCAAAAATTTTTACAGGCCACAGGAGGATATTTTGTTCTGGGTTAACCTGCTTTTCTACCTCGCAGGTTGTTTATCAATATTGTGTAATTTTAATTACTCCTAGAATTTCCGCATGTGTTAGCAGTAATTATTTGAATTTGGTCTGTAATATTATTATCATGTTGGACCTGTAAACTTAATATTCTATGTCTGTTTTGATGGATTGGATGAGGGAGCTGAGCTCCCATTTATTATTATGTTGATGAGTATGTGGAGGGTGAGCTGAGCTCCCCAATGGATTGTTTATTGTGTTTACAGGTCGGGTGAGTCGAAAACTCCCCGTTGGAAAGTCCATTTTATGGCCGGACTCTGTCCGTTTGTTTTCTTGAAATTGGGCCCAAATGGGCCTTAGAGTTGGGTTAATGAACAGTTAGGCTTACTACGGGCCTCGGGGGCTTTAAGCTGGCCCAGGTCCTAGTGCCGGTCCGGCCCATAGGTTGGGTCGTGACACAATTTTTCTAAAATAACAAATTAATTTATTTTATTAATTTTTTAATGATTTCATAAGCATTAAAAGTGCTCCAAGATTCATCATCATCTAATGGTATTTTCATATTAGAGCTTCTCACTGCCTATACAAACTACAAAGTATGCATTCAAGAGGGTTAAAAATTATGTCTACATTAGGCCCTCCAACTTTTACTTTAGGAGTTTCACACTTTTGCTTGGCCTTATACCGCAATATCCTTCAAGCTTTCTTTTAATACCTGAAAATAAACTTTTGTGTGCATGTATGAACCTAGCCATATATAAGAGTCCAAATCATGGTCATGGTGAGTCTCAAATTTCATTACTTACCACAAACCATTAATTCTTAAAATTGCTCTTAAATGTGCAAGGCAATTAATTCTATTTCGTTATCTTCTCTTTGTAAGATTTTCTCCCCCTGTCTTAACTAATAGCTTGATATATATGCACACTACCATAGCCTTTCAAGATAAACTTTTTAAACACATTGAAGTCTTTCTCCCTTAGCATAGGAAATTTTGGATTTAAATACCAACTCTTAGAGCTTGATCATTTTCCACTTGCTCTTCTGCTAAATTTTTTCCATCACTTATAAATAATTGGGTTTGCATCTACATCTTCTACTACTTGAACATCCCCAACTCCATCATTTTACTGAAATTCTTCGTCGATTAAGTTGGATTATCATCTTTATATTCCACTTGATGATCTTCTTCAACTTCATCATTCTACTCAAACTTGCTATTGTTTATCTCAACTTCATTAGCATCTTCATCTGCATCTTGATTGTGGTTAAAAAATTCAATAAAAACATCATCCACTTTTTTGTCATTTTTAAAGTCAAGCTATTCTTCTATTAATAGCAAAAAAAAATGGCAAATTAAGGTTGATTTGGATTTTGTATACTCAAATTCTATAGAAAAGAAGTTGGATGATTTATATAGTGTTTAAGATTAGTTAAAAATACAATTATCCTTATTATTTTTGTTGCACAATAATCAAAAAAATAATTGAAGGGAGATAATGTAAGTATGAAATCGTTGCAAAGGAGATAAATTTACTATTCATTTCTCACTACTGAAAACCCTTTAAATACAAATCTAACTTGATTCGATAATCATATCTGATTCTTTAATTTTATATATCAATATCCTTGTTTTATAAGTGATTTTGAAGCTTTTTGTCTAACTAGAATTTTACAATATCAATAACGATTTCAAATATATGAATTTAATCATTTTAATTTGATTGTCTAAAAGAAAGATGTATTCTTTCCATATTTCATAAAGTATTACAATTAGAAAAAGCTATCTATAAGTTTAAAAGATAAAATACATGATATTAAAAACCACACACAATAAGATTTATACTCTGTAAAGAAGATTTCAGGAAGAATAAATGATAGGAAAACTACTTCAAATTAATTAACCTATGGAAAGTTTTGGACAGTAAGATTGAACAAAATCAAAAGTTATGCCTTACAACTCCATAATATACATCCATAACATTTCATATATATTGAACAACTCAACGTAAAATTATTTTTGGTTCACTACAATAAATATAGACTTCAACAACACTTTTTAATATCATTTTGTACGTGATGTTAAATAATAAATAATATCTAGATAACATATTTAGACATCAAGATAACATATAACGTAATTAATAATATATATAACATCATGCATAATAGTGCTATAAATTAATGTGAAAGTGTTATTAAAAACTTTAGGTTATGGGATTTGTGCACATCATTATATGCTTGCTAATAATTCTTATTAACAGTTTGTTTTAAATTTTTAACAACATATAAGACATGCTACTAAATCATACATTTGTTCTAGTGGTTTACATAAAATTGAGGGTGAAGACCTAAATTCTAATTTTATTAAAACTTTTACCTCCACTACTTGAAATTATTAAGGAATTGGTACTATTTGATAGAGATGCAATATGGTTAATTAGAAATGTTAAAAATCCCTTAAATCTTAAAAAAAAAATGGTATTTAGGCCATTGTAGAGGAAGATAATAATAATAATAATAATAATAATAATAATAATAATAATAATAATAATAATAATAATAATAATAATAATAAAAGTTGTTAGAAGAAAGAGTAAAGAAAGTTGTACACTTGGTTTCGGAAATTTTTTAGAGAGAGGAAAATAAAGAATATTTTCCTTCTATTATTTTGTTTGCTCTTGTTTAGATAGGAGCAAAACAAATAAGATAGGTATGAAAGTAGAGTTACTTTTCATGTTTAGAAAGGAAAGAAAATAAAGAGAGGAAAGAAAATTACAGTAAATTTATAATTTTATCATGTGTATCTTCAAAAAGAACTCTAAAAGAAGGTTAATTTTGCAATTTTCATATATAAAGTACACTTTCCTCTCACATTATTGTTATTTTCTCTCCAATTTGCACTAAAATATTTTTAAGGTTTACCAACAGATTTTTTTCATTGGTAATCCTGTAAAATCTGTTGGTAGTTGAAATTACCAACGAATTAGGTCAGTTGCAGTGAACTTCATTACTAATTTTTTTACCAACATATTTCAAGTCTGTTGCTATTTGCCAATTAATTTTCTGTTGGTATTACTAACGGATTTCAAAATCCATTGGTAAATCGAGGGAAAGATTAAAAATAAAAAAATAAAATATTATAATTTGTTGGTAATTTTACCAACAGATTTTAAATCTGTTGGTAAATTTATTGGTCATTTAAATTTTTTTGAAAAAAAATTATTTTCATTAAAATAATAAATTTTATTATTATTTTTTAAATTAATTTTTGAGATTTAAAATTATTTTATTATTATAAATATGTTTTATTTTATGACTACTAATTATTAGAAATATATTATAATGAGAGGGAAAAATGGTATTTGAAAGTGACAAAAAATAAAGATGATGAAATGAAATGAGGGAAAATTATACTAATGAAAATGGAAAATATATGGTAAAAAATTAAAAGGGAGAAGAAAAAAATTTTAAAGTGAAGAAAATGAAAGAAAGGAGAAGAAAATAAGGGAAAAAAGAAAAAAATGAGCGAAAGAGAAGAAATTATGTAGATGAAAAGAAAAATGAGAGAAAAGGGAAGAAAATAAGGAAAAAATAAGAAAATGAGAGAAAATAGATGAAAAGAAAAAAAATGAGAGGAAAGAAAAGAAAATGAGAGAAAATAAAAGAAATGATGGGAGAAAAGAGAAAAAAAAATGATGAGAGAAGAGGGAAGAAAATGAGAGAAGAGAAGAAAATGATGATAGAATAGAAAAAATAAGAGAAAATTGAAGAAAATAAGAGAAAAATGAAGAAAATGAGGAAAAAAATGAAATAAAAGAAAAGAGAAGAAACATTGAAATGAGCAAAAAGAAGATTATTGAATAAATGAAATGATAAAAGGAAAACTCGTGTTTATAAATATAAATATGTGATTTATTAATGAATTTAGTAATAAATTACAAATCAGTTAGTAATTTAAACACTTTTTTTTTTCTCACAAATTATGAGTAAATTTTTTTATTTAAATTACCAACTGGTTTGATATTCGGTAGTAATTTTCCAATGAATTACAAAGTTCATTTGGTAATTATCGATGGATTAAAATCCGATGATAAAATTTGTTGCTCTATCAGTAAATTTTGTTATACTAAACAGAAAATAATGAGAGAAAAATAAAGATTATTTTTTATTCTCTCCTCACACTCCAAGAAATAACGAATTTTTTCTATTGCTATTTTCTGTCCTATTCCAAATAAAAGAAAATGTGAATTATCTTTTATTTTCCTCTAATTATTATACTTCCCTGCTATTTTCCACGCATCTAAACAAGGGTTAAGTTCACGTCTGGACGTGAATGTGCTGAAAACTACCTCCGAACTTCATCCACTGGATAGCCCAATTTTGTATAAACCATGCATTTGAATCCAAGCCCAATTGGATCTCTGCTGCATGGTGATGGTGTGTTCAAATTTATTGACCCAAGAAAAATAAAACCCTCTTAAATATTTTTCAAAGCCAAGGGCACAAGTGTTAGGCCCTTTACGACAACACATTTCTGATTTTGGCGTAATCCCAACTCAACCTCATGAGTAAGTTTTTTTCTCCAGGTTTCGTCTAATTCCTATACTTTATCTTCAAGCTATCCTCTTTAATTTCTTGTTCATTTTCAGTACTAATTAAAACTCGAACTCAAGAATTCGTAATCTTAAAAATAACTTGATTCATTGTTCATACTAAATTATGCTAAAAAAGAGACAATCGAAAACCATGAGTAATGAGTTATACGCATGTTTCCATAATAGTTTAGGAGATTATGTGTTTAAATTATAAGAGTAATTTAGATTTATGAGAAAGAAGAAGAGAAGACTCTTAATGATATTTGCTTGGTGGACCATTTTAATCTGTGTTTATGTATTTACAATGCTAAAATGAGTAGGGTTCATAATTAGCTATAAACATTTAATGTATTAAAAAGAGAAGAAAAGAAAGAAGAAATGCAGGAATCACTTCATTAAATCCCAAGTGATATTCATATTCAGAGAGTTGTTGTCTTCAACCAACCAAATGGAGCAAAAAAATATTCAATTAATTACAATAATAAATCACCCACCAAAAAATACACACTATATTCTTCAAAACTGCATTTAAGGAAGTCTTCTCAACATTAATACTTAAAAGATTTGGACATATTAATTTTAATATATTGATCTGACAATAGTAAAATTAATAAAGTTGCTCTTTCAATTCAATTCATGTTGTTCTGAGCTTTTTTTTTTTTTTTTTTTTTTTTTCATTTCTCATGGATTTAATGCAATTATGAGCAGGAAGGACCATAACCAAATCCCGCAGGCTTCAAAATTGATTAAAAAATTTATTTTTGTTGATTTTATTTTGATTATGAAGGTCCATTATCATTCCAATTTTAGTTTAATTATTGAGTGAAGTTTTCTTGGGTCTAATTTAAAGAAACTCAGTTCATTCAATATGCATTAATTGGAACGTTTAATAAATGAAAAATAATTAAATTAAATGAGATAATTAATCATTCTATTTCATTCCAGTGCTTCATTGTAAAAAAAAATATTGGATTTAATTATTTAATTGAAGTGCTATATTAAATACATTACTGAAAATATTATAGGGGTAATCACAGTTTAGCTTTGGAATATATTGATACTGAAATATGTTTTATACACATAATTTATAATTCTATTAATTGATAATTTTTTTTATTTTAAAATATTAAAATAATTTGTTCCTTTCATGTTAATAATAATTATAAACGAACTCAATGTAATATTTTATGAAAACTCTTTGATAACAACATTATACTTTTTTTTTATTCGTTTTTCTAATGAATATAAATATGTACTCATTAAAATTTATTTAATATATTTTATTAATATGATAAATTACAATTTTAATGATAAATGCATCTATTAGTATTAGGAAATGTACATTTATCATTAAAATTGTAATTCCCTATACTAATAGATTGTATTAAATTAAATTTAACAGATGCAAAGAATTCATTAAATAAATTTTAAAGAGTGTATATTTGCACACACTAAAAAAAATCATTTTTTTATTAATAAAAATCCTTACAATTATAAATGTTGTAATATTTTGATAGTTAAAATTCATTTAATGCATTGATCATAGTTGAGAAACCACAACTAAATGCAAAATATGAAAAAAAATCCCTAGGAAAAATCTACTTTTCAAACACGAGAGAGAGAGAGAGAGAGAGAGAGAGAGAGAGAGAGAGAGAGGACAAATACTTTGTACAAAGAGAATTAAAATCAGTTCCAGAGAAGATTGACAAGAGTAGCTCCAAGAAGACTTTGTTGGATGGAAGAAAGAGAGAGATTGGAAAAATATGGTACAATGGTGGATGAGAACATTAATAGAGGCAGCTGGTGGTAGAAACAATAGCAACAATGGTGCTGATATAATGATGTGTATGTGTGATTAATTAAAAAAAAAATTAAATAGTACTTATTCAGGCCCTGTGTAGATATTATCATAGTTAAATATATTCACAATATATTTATATATAATAAATACATAAACAAAATGACTAAGTAATTTTCCTTTTACTAACTATGCATTTCTCTTTTGTGACTCAATAATTAATTAAATTCTTAAAACAACAATTTTTCATTTCATGCACATTATCATGGAATTTTTTTTTTTTTTTTTTACTAGTACTGCCTGAATTGACACATTTTATATAATTTTAATGTATACCCATGTGAATTATTGTACATAAAATGTGTTCACTCCCTAAATAATTCAATCCCTAAATTTGTTAGATGCCATGAGGATATGATAATTTCCGTTCCTGTTAATTTCTTTTGTTCTAGATTAACTGAAAACTCTTAATTAGTATAAATCAAACTAAATATACCTCTAGTCTAATCTCTCTTTTTCTTTTCCACCAAGTTAATTAATGTGTGGCAGTATTTCAGGAAATAATTTTATTTATTTTACAGAAAATAACTTATATATAAATTTCTATGAAAATTATTTTCTAATATAAAAATATTTTTCATTATTTGATGTCAATGTTAAATTAATAGCATACATTTTCGTTACGTGCCTCTATCAGTATTTTTATATTATAAAAAAATTATCAAAGTCTGAAAATACTTTATTTTTTTGAAAAGAGAAAGTGATTTTATTTAAAAAATTTTAATTTTCTTTTTAATTAAAAAAATATTTTTTATTAATTTATTTTCTAAAATATTAAACTATATATATATATATATATATATATATATATATATATATATATATTTAAAATTATTTTCTACAAAATAAATAAAGAAATAATTTATAGTATACTTGGGGAAATAATTAGGTTAATTAAGTTTGTTCCTTCTCCAAATATGCTAAACCAATACCCACGTTTCCTATTCAGTGAAACCGTGCTTTTTTATTTTACCCTTTTCTTAAATTGTTTTCTTTGAGTTTTTTTTTTCTTTTTCAAAAAATGCTAGATCATTAGGAGCTCATCCTCTCCATGAATTCACCACGTATCCAAACACTCTTTTCATTTAACTACTCTTTTTATTTTTTAAAAATTCTTTCTAATTGTAATTTAATATAGTTTGTATAGTCATTTAAATTTTTATTTTACTTGTCACTTATATTTATTTTATTTATTTAATTATTAAATTTATATTAATTATTGCTTTATTAAAATTATTGCTTTTTTAAAATAATTTTATATGATTTTATATATATATATATATATATATATATATATATATATATATATATATGCTAAAATCTTATTCAATATCACTGTTAATAAAAACAGTGATTTTGAAAATACTACTTGTGTTTGTTTTCTTTGTCAAAGAAAAGATAATAATAACCTCACAATTAATATTATAAAATATAAAAATAAATAAATAAAAGAGAGGTGCAACACAATTACAACTTTTGCTTATAATTGCCCAAATTAATCAACGGTGAGTACTTAGATTGGCTAATATTTGTCACCAAATCTTAAAGGTTATACATATTTGAGTTAGGTTTAATTTGTTTGGTGGAATGCAATTTATATATAAAAAAATATTTTTTTTATGAAAAATACTTTTTTTAAAAAAATATTTTCATAAAAAAATATTTTTGTCACTTAGTTATAATGTTAAATTAATAATATATATTTGTTTGATATTTGTATAATTATTATCATATTTTAATAAAATTATTAAAATTTAAAAAATAAAAAATGATTTTTTTTAAAAAAATTATTTTTTAAAATAATAATTTAATTTTTTTTAATTAAAAGAATATTTATATTGACTAAATTTTATAAATACCCAAAACGTTAAAAATCCAGAAATTATTTTTTTAATAAAATAAATGGAGCCTTAATTTAATTCTTTTGCAGGCTTATTAAATGCCAACCGCAAAGACTAAAGGAAGAAAGAAATTTAATCCTTCAATGGCTCTATGATGTCCCATAGAAGAATGATTGACTTGGTAAAAATATTTTCCGCAAAATAATCGCAAGTCCTAATTTAATTACTTAGCAGGCTTATTAAATGGTAACCGTAAGGACTAAAAGAACAAGAAATTTAATCTTTCAATGGCTCTCTGGTGTCCCACAGAAGGACGATTGACTTGGTGCTAAATGGACGCTTTTGTTTTGTTGTGGAGTTTTCTCGTTTTGACTTGGTTGCGATCTTTAACATGACTATTTTTTTTTTCTTTTTTAATTAACAAGGAAAAACTAAAAAGAATTCGCAATTTGTTGATTTTGAGCCAATTAATGACAGTTGAAAGCCAACTTGCATTTGCTCTCAAGCCCATGATAGCAACAATAGACCCCATGATGGATATTTTCGGCATCACCAGGGCCCATTGGGCCTAGCAGGCAATGAATTTTCCTTTTCTCCATTTTTCCTTGATGTTGATCCATGCACCACAATGATTAATTGAAAAAAAAATATATTTCGATAAAAAAAATAAAAAAATTATTTTCGCCTGTGGATTGCTTATTTAATAATTAAATGTTTATTTTGTAATATAAAAAATAATATGACATTTTTACGTATTTTTATTTTTTATTTTTTGTTTTATTTAATTTAATTTAATTTTAAATTTAAACTAAAAAAATGCACGATTCTAAATTAAATAAAATTTATTAATTGCTCTTAATTTATTGTTATTGGTTCCCAAGGAAAATGACTAAAGTCATGAAATTCAATATACCCTCAAAATAAGTGCATCAGAAATATAAATGTTATTATAATAATGTATAAAATTAAAAAATAATCGAATTCATCAAAAAATAAATGTAGCACATATTAAATATAAAATGAGAGGATTTTTTTTTTCTACATATTGGATTCAATAATTTCAATAGACATTGTTTTAATTCATAAGAATCGAACACTCGATCTCACTTAAGGTATAAAATGTTTAATCACTCATATTAAATACTTATTTAAAAAAATATTAATTAAACTTTATCATCTCCTAGAGAATTGAATGTTCTTATAAAGAAACGTGATAAATTAATGATGGGGGAAGAAATAAGAATGAAGGGAGATCAACGACAAAAATTTATACATTCGATTCCGTTTGTTTAAAATTGAAGTTCAATGTTTATTGTGACAATTGTCCCACTTCAAGACCTGTGAGCTCTGCCTAGTACTAAATTAAAAGGAGATACATATACACAAATGTCATGATTATCAATCATTTCTACTCACATAATCAAAAAAATTTTGTGCATATGCCTCCTATCATGTAATCTTTTTTGTTTTGAAATGATAGATCGGTGCATTCTAGTTACAAGAAAGGGAAAAAGGTCCAATGGGGTTTTATATAATAATAATAATAATAATAATAATAATAATAATAATAATAATAATAATAATTGGAGATCAAATTTATAGTATAAATTTATCATTTTAATCTGATAAAAATTATATCATCGATCCCCATCTAAACTCGATGATTTAGAAAGAAAAAGAATATATTATTTTAGAATTTGATAATAAAATTTAAATCCTTATTAACAATGTAGGATATGAACCTACTTAATTACTAAACGCTAATCCTTGTTACTATATGATCACTAATTTACTATTGATCAGCATTCCAATATGTTGAGCCTTACTAGTTAGGGCATTCAACTAGCCAAAAGTTGGAAGAATCAAATACTCTCGTATGAATTAATTAATTACTTTGTTTAATTTCAATTGTGAAAAAGATTGCTTTCCTCTTAAAAGCGTAACAAGGAATTGAATAAAATTGATTGTAATTGGTAAGTAGGAGTCGAAGAAGAGTTCATTAGATTTGTGCAAGAGAAAAGGTCATTAATTCCCTAGGCAATAAATACAATTTTTCTAATCAGCACAACATTGCACTTATTAAGATTGATTAAGGCTATATTGAACAATATCTTTTAAAGTAGTGTTTAGGGTTTTAATTAAGATAAAAATATTATCTCTCTTATCTATATTGTTCAGTGACATAAGTGTTTATATTAATATTTAAAAGGTTGAGGGGGTGAATAATGAAATATTACTCCTCCTAACTTTTAAGATAATATATATTTAGCATTTTGACAAGGATCAAAAAGATGTTACCATTATTTTTATATTTAATGACTAATTCTAACATTTATTTTTATCAAACACTTATACTTTAAACCACTATATAAACAGCTAACCACTACTAACTAAGGTTACATTGAATGACCGGAAGCATGAAAAATTATTAGATTAGAACGTTGAATTTAAAAATTTTCTTATAGGGTCTCATGCATCATGCAAGATTTAATTTTTACCTATTGATTTCAATATTCAATTGCATATTAAAACTCTTTTAATATGTATTTAGATCTATGTTTGTCATTTAAGATTTTTAGAATTAACAGATTAATTCATTAGAATCCTAGATTAAATAAAAAACATGTGCACTAACCTTTTGATGCACTGTAGTTGTGTTTGGTATCTTTGTGAAGCACCTAGGATCCCAGATATTGTCCCTCTAGCTTGTCCACACCAAGATCACCAATGGCAGCCCCTTGAACAGCTTCTCAAGCCTTTCCAATCAAATAAAAATTAAGGTTTTGCCTTTTAGAGATGTTATAGATGTATATAGAACACTAGAAACGATTTCTAGAAATTTTAATTCAAGAGAATGTTGTTAATTCTTTTTGAATTGATGAGAGATGAAGAAAAAGAGATGAAAAGAGGATGAGAGGTGGCAGCACACAATGAAAGAAATCAGATTGCATTTTTGTTCTTTCATCCTTTCCTTTATATAGTTAGGTCATCACTTAAAACCCTTACCATATGTCATCTTCTAATTGGCTCTTAGTTTAATTGACCCAATCACATTATGCCAAGTGTCAAACTTATATTTAATCTTGACTTTGATCATCTTACGTGATTTAAAGACAAATGGTAAGCTTATATGTAGTGTTATGTGTCATCATATCATGGTGCCACATGTCACATTGTGAAATGACCAAATTACCCTTGTATCTTAATTTTGAGTTCTCAACCCAAAATAATTATTTCTCCTCTTCTAATTAATTTATATCAAATATAAATTAATTAATTAATCTCTATTAATTAATTTCTCATAATTAAATTTATATTTAAATACTTTAAATATAAATTTAACTTATCCTATACATCTAATAACCTATATTTGGTTTCAAGCCATGCTAGGGATTTTGCAATCTAATTGCAAACCAAATCTATTTAATTAATCAATTAAACAATTTAATTAATTAATTAAATCACATTTAACTTGGTGATTACTTGTGTATGTGTGTGACTCACTAGGCTCATCACTAATTGGCAATGAGATATGATATTAACTTTTAATATCATCAGAACTCTTTCTTACCATAAATGATTTCTCTAAATCATTTTATGCACCTCATAGGTCATGGTTAACACCTAGCATAGCATGCTATGGCTACCCAATTAGTAATAAGGAATACCTTAAATGAACCTTTTATCATATGTTATCATGCACTAGAATCTCTCTGTTACAAAATCTCAATTCGAGCTGGAGTTATGGTTTACATCAAACTCCATTTACTATGAATATTATGTTCTCTTTTAATTTCAGTTCTTGATTAAAAAGATTTTCTCATCAGAAACTCTTTTCTGATTAAATCTATCTGTCCTGGCCAGGAACTTGAGACATCAAGAACAATTAAAAGAACATAGGATTTTATCCCTATTTACTTAGGGTAGCAGATTCCATCTTGATCAACACCTACCTCCATATATAACTAGTAGGAGCCAATACATACCCATATACCTATACACAGTACAAGTATGAAAGCAGTATCAAACTCAAGCCACCTATATACAAGATAACTGTGCTATCTCAGGTCTAAAGATTATATGCACTGATATGATTTATGACAATGCATTGACAAGAGTAAACTCCATGTACTTGTCATAAATGTTACTGGTTCGGCCTACTTATTATGCATAAGTGCCTATCATGTTTGTTATATGGCATGAGACTCACTATTCCATCTTATTTATATCTCATATAAATACATTGAGAATAAACATAAATACAATCTTTCTGGATAAGTCATGTCCTATGTGAAGTATCCTCGATTGTGAACCAATTTATGATACTTTGTGCTAGAAATACTGTCACTTATATTCTTAATAACTTAAGAATAGAATTTCTAACAAAATATCAATGGACCTTTTCTATTACACATAAATATATTATGTAAACGGAAAAGTGAAAATGCCTTTTACTAATAAAACATGTACAAGATACATACTAAATGATATGCTCTAGGGCATACTACTAACAATATCCCACTAGTACTAGAGCCATTCATTACAATATCTTAGACCCATCTTCTCAAGATGACGGTCTAACGGAGCTTGTGACATAGGCTTAGTGAATAGATCAGCTGGATTTTCAGCTGATGCTATTTTCTGCATGGCTACATCGCCTCGCCCAACTATCTCTCTGATAATGTGGTTGCGCCTTTCTATATGTTTGGATTTCTGGTGAGACCGAGGTTCTTTATATCCAAACAGCTTCTTTTGCAGCAACTGATGTAGCAATGTACTTGGCCTCTGTAGTGGAATCAGCAGTAGTACTCTGTTTGGAACTCTTCTAACTAACTGCACCTCCATTACAAATGAACACATACCCGGAGATAGACTTTCTATCATTGATATCTGATTGGAAATCAGAATCAGTATAACCATCCAATTATAATTCACCACCTCCATAAATCAAGAATAATCCTTAGTTCTTCTCAAGTACTTAAAGATATTCTTGACAGCTATCCAGTGTTTCAAACTTGTATTGGATTGATACCTGCTAGTCAAACTAACAGCATATGCGATATTCGGCCTAGAACACATTATTGCATATATCGAACTTCCAATGGCTGAAGCATATAGAATCCTGGCCATTTTATCTCTTTCTTCAGGAGTCTTAGGAGACATCTCTTTAAAAAGGTGTTTACCATGTCTCACTGGTAATAATCCTCTCTTAGAATCAAGCATGTTAAACCTCTTTAACACCTTTTCCAAGTATAGACTTTGGGATAAACTAATTATTCTTTTCACTCTATCTCTATAGATGCGAATCCCAAGAATATAGGTTGCCTTCCCTAAGTCTTTCATGGAGAATGTATTTGACAATCATACCTTTACAGTTGTCAACATACTTGTGTCATTACCCATCAACAAAATGTCATCCACATATAAGACAAGGAAAGTGACAGTCTTATCACGAGCCTTCTTATGTACACATGGTTCATCCTTATTTTTGATAAAACCAAATAACTTAATGGCCTCATCAAAATGGATGTTCCAACTCCTCGAAGCTTGTTTCAACCCATAAATGGATTGCTTTAGCTTGAATACCTTGGAACCATCTTGGGATTCAAACCCCTAGGCTATTCCATGAAAATGTTTTCTTCAATGTATCCATTGAGAAAAGCAGTTTTGACATCCATTTGCCAAATCTCATAATCATACTATGCAGCTATTGCTAATAGAATCTTAATTGATTTAAGCATAGCAACAGGTAAGAAAGTCTCCTCATAGTCGATTCCTTGCCTTTGGCGAAACCCTCTCGCTACTAGCCTCACTTTATAGGTCTTTACCTTTCCATTAGAACCAATTTTCTTCTTGAAAATCCATTTGTTCACTATAGGTACAATACCTTTAAGTGGGTCAACAAGATCTCAAACTTGATTCTTATACATGGAATCAACCTCGGATTTCATAGCATCAATCCATTTTGCAGAGTCTATATCTGATATAGCTTCTTCATAGGTAAGTGGATCATCTCCAGAATCTACTTCTTCATAAGTAGACAACTCTTGTTTTTCTTCATGAAGAAAACCATATCTCACTGGTGGGTGAGATATCCTGGTTGATCTGTGAGAAATAGCTGTAGATATTTCATCAATAGGTGTAGGTTGACTAGATGGATCCATATCCATCTGATCTATTGGTTAGTCAGAATTCTCCAATTCTAACTCTATTTGCCTTCCTTTGCCTCCTTCTTGAACAAATTATTGTTCAAGGAATGTGGCATCTCTACTTACCATAATCTTTTGTGATGTAGGCAAATAAGAATAATATCCAAAACTCCCTTTTGGATATCCAATAAATCAACCTTTTTCTGATCTAATTTCCAATTTATCATTGTTTAGCTTTTTGATATAAGCTGGATAACCCCAAATCTTAACATACTTAAGACTTGATTTTCTTCCATGCCATATCTCATAAGGTGTGGAAGATACTAATTTTGATGGAATCCTATTCAGAATATGCAAAGCTGATTCTAATGCAAATCCCCAAAAGGAGATTAGCATATCAGTATAGCTCATCATACTACGTACCATATCTAATAAAGTACGATTTCTCCTTTTAGATACACTATTCAGCTGTGGTGTCCCTGGAGGAGTCAGCTGGGAAACAATGCCATGCTCTTTCAAATATTCATCAAATTCAGTACTCAAGTATTCACCTCCACGATCTGATCGAAGAGCTTTAATACCTTTTTCTGTTTGATTTTCTACTTCAGATTTAAATTCTTTGAACTTTTCAAAGGATTCATGTTTGTATTTCATCAAATACAAATACCCAAACCTTGATTTATCATCAGTAAAGGTAATAAAGTAATAAAAATTGCCTCTAGCCATTTCTTTAAATGGACCACATACATCACTATGTATTAGCTCCAAAATATTTTCAGCTCTTAGCCCTTGTCCAACAAAGGGTGATCTAGTTATTTTGCCTTGAAAGCAGGATTCATAAGTTAGAGTAGGTCCAGAACCCAATGAGGATAAAATCCTTATTTTCTCCAACTTTGCAATCCTATCTTCTATAACATGACTTAATCTTAAGTGCCAAATATATTTTGAACTTAAGTTAATTTTCACCATGGCATTGAATTCTTTTAGATTGCTTGCATTAGATTTGTATTTAACATTATTATCTAAATAATGAAGTCCATCATGCATATAACCCGAACCAACATATTTATTTCCAAAATAAATATTGCAAACATCATTTATGAACTGAAATTCATAATCATCTCTAGTCAAACTAGATATAGAAATGATGTTCTTAAAAGCATCAGGTACGTGCAAAACCTTATTTAAATACAAAACATGTCCACACATATATAAAGATTTAAATCCTATGGCTAAGGCTTTAACAGTTGAGCCATTGCCAACCTGGAGTCTAATATCTCGTAACTGCAAGCTGCTACTACTTGCTATACTCTAGGCAGTTCCTATTCCAGTGCCCATCCTTCTGGCAATGAAAACACTTTCCCTTACCTTTATCAGCTTTGATCTTTGTTTTTCTATTTGGCTATCTTCTTGGAAGATTCTGGAACTTGAGGTGTCTTTTTCTTATTACCTTTCTTCTTTTTGGACTTTCCAGCAGAAGAAAATGCAATCATAGCTACTTTTTTTCCTTTATTGCCCGGCATATTCTTTTGGGTAATAACCAGCATGTTAAGTAAACCAGTCAAGGTGTATTCTTGCTTAGTCATATGGAAATTTGTTACAAAATTCCCAAATAACTCAGGAAGGGACTGAAGAATTAAATCCGTCTGTAATTGGAAATTCATGTGAAAGTCAAGCTGTTCCAGTTGCTCAATCAACCGAATCATCTTGTGGATATGATCCCCAACAATCTGTCCCTTAGACATCCTTATGCGAAATAACTGTCTAGATATCTCATACCTAGCATTCCTGCTATGTTCACCATATAACTCTTGTAGGTGAAGGAGGATCTCACTTGAATATTGCATGTTCTCATGTTGCTTCTGTAACTCATTACTCATAGAAGCAAGCATGTAACACTTGGCTCTCATATCATGCTCCTTCCACTTGTCCAAAGTTTCATGTTCCTCTTGAGTGACCTCTGGAGGTAAAGGACCAGGAACATTCGAGTCTAGAACATATCCAATACGTTCCAAGTTCAGGACAAGTTTTAAATTTTTTAGCCAATCAGAAAGATTAGGTCCTATCAACCTATTGTGATCAAGTATGCTCGCAAGGATATTGGATGGTGGTGGTTGTGGTGTGCTCATTATTATCAGAAATTTAACTATAGAAAATAACCGGATTAATTAGCAAATGTATCATATATTTAACCAAAATGATTATGGCCTTTTAATCAAATTGGTCCTCCCACTAACTTAAGGAATTCTACACTTCCAAAGTAGAAAACGAAAATCCTAGTTGGATGGATTTGTAGTGGGTGATTGAATTCTTATAATCTTATTGATCATCCTGAGGCACATCCATTATTGGAATTACAATAAACTATAAGTGAGCAACTCCTTGCCCATCACATCTCATGTGAGGTTCAATCCTTTACCTAGCCCCTAATGCTCAAAATCTCAGGCACATCCATTATTGACTTATCTTGCATTAGTTAAGTTGATCCCATGGAGCTAGTAAACATGCAAATAATTTTAATGTCCTCAGGCACATCCATTATTGGCCACCAAACCATTTACATATTTACAACATCTCATGCTTAACAATTATTCTTAAGAAAATCTCTTAAATTAATTGCATCATATGCAAATATTTAAAATTTCTTAAAATAATTGCCTCAATGGAGGGCCCATGATATAATTACCTTTAATTATACAATTTTCAATTTAATCATTTGTTTGGAAGATTTTGTGGTCGGCCTAATTACTATTATGGTCTCACTTTGCATATTATCCAATTAGCATGCATATATCATATACTTGTATACATTTTCATACATCTCATGCATACATGGATAAACAATAAATATGGTATGATCATGGACTTTTTAAGGGATTTAATTCTGAGCCACCAAGAATTGAATCAGGGCATTCCTAAGTGCATTTCATTCATTCATTCATATTACAAGAGTTACTGAAGGAGTACATAATCAACACTTGATCTTGAATTCCTCTAACTGATCCCACCAATGCTCTTGACCTCCTCAATCTTCTTACAATCTAATTACATAGTAATCCTTGACATACTAAGGCGAATTTTTAAGAACCAAATAAATGAAATTACAACCCAAAAATATTACAACCTTTATAATAAATGCTACTAAAATAAATTAATTAATTTACAACCCAAAGAAACATAATCCAATCACATTGGTCTTTTATTGTCCATGATCATCTATCATGCATATCACCATTTAATAATTAAATAAAACATATACACTAAAATTAATTTAAATATCTCATATTCAACTTAAAAATTCAGATTTGAATCACATTCAAACAAATTTGAAAATTTAGATTTGAATCAAAATTTAATTATGTGATTAAAACTACTAATTAAACATTTTAATTAGTCATGGGCCTAATTATGGGCGTTGAAAACAAGCCCAAATTCAAGCCCAAAATCCATGCGCATGGTTGAATGAGCCAAACCATGTGCACCAATGGTGCTCATCATCATGTCGCAACCTATTCTTTGTAACCAGCAATGAATCAATCAACTTTTGATCAAATCACACAATTAAATCAGATATTAAACAATCTAAATGGCAAATGTAGTAGATCTGATACCAATTGAAGGAGCGAAAGCATGAAAAATTATTAGATTAGAACATTGAATTCAAAAATTTTCTTCTAGGGTCTCATGCATCATGCAAGATTCAATTTTTACCTATTGATTTCAATGTTCAATTGCATATTAAAACTCTTTTAATATGTATTTGGATCTATATTTGCCATTTAAGATTTTTAGAATTAATAGATTAATTCATTAGAAATCTGGATTAAATCAAGAACATGTGCACTAATTTTTTTATGCACTATAGTTGTGTTTGGTACCTTTATGAAGCACCTAGGACCCCAGATGTTGTCCCTCTAGCTTGTCCACACCAAGATCACCAATGGCAACCCCTTGAACAGCTTCTCAAGTCTTTCCAATCAAATAGAAATTAAGGTTTTTGCTTTTAGAGATATTATAGATGTATATAGGAAACTAAAAAAGATTTCTAACAATTTTAATTCAAGAGAATGTTGTTAATTCTCTTTGAATTGATGAGAGATGAAGAAGAAGAGATGAAAAGAGGATGAGAGGTGGCGGCACACAATGAAAGAAATCAGATTGCATTTTTGTTCTTTCATCCTTTCCCTTATATAGCTAGGTTATCACTTTAAACCCTTGCCACATGTCATCTTCTGATTGGCTCTTAGTTTAATTGGCCCAATCACATTGTGCCAAGTGTCAAACTTAGATTTAATCTTGACTTTGATCATCTTACATGATTAAAAGACAAATGGCAAGCTTATATGTAGTGCCATGTGTCACCATCTCATAGTGCCACATGTCACCTTGTGAAATGATCAATTTACCCTTGTGTCTTAATTTTGAGTTCTTAACCCAAAATAATTATTTCTCTTCTTCTAATAAATATTTATCAAATATAAATTAATTAATTAATCTCTATTAATTAATTTCTCATAATTAAATTCATATTTAAACACTTTAAATATAAATTTAATTTATACTATACATCTAATAATCTAGATTTGTTTTCAAGCCATGCTAGAGACTTTGCAATCTAATTGCAAATCAAACCTATTTAACGATTAAACTCTGTAATTAATTAATTAAATCACATTTAACTTGGTGATTACTTTTGTATATGTGTGAGTCACTAGGCTCATCACTAATTGGCAATAAGATATGATATTAACTCTTAATATCATCAGAACTCTTTCTTACCATAAATGATTTCTCTAAATCATTTTATGCACCTCATAGGCTATGGTTAACACCTAGCATAGCATGCCATGGCTACCCAATTAGTAATAAGGAATACCTTAAATGAACCTTTTATCATATGTTACCCTGCACTAGAATTTCTCTGTTACAAAATCCCAATTCGAGTTGGAGTCATGGTTTATGTCAAACCCCATTTGCTATGAATATTATGTTCTCTTTTAATTCCAGTTCTTGACTAAAAAGATTTTTTCATCAGATACTCTTTTCTGATTAAATCTAACTGTCTTGGCCAGGAACTTGAAACATCAAAAAAAATTAAAAGAACATAGGATTTTATCCCTATTTACTTAGGGTAACAGATTCCATATTGATCAACACCTACCTCCATATATAACTAGTAGGAGCCAACACATGCCCATATATCCATACATAGTACAAGTATGAAAGTAGTATCAAACTCAAACCACCTATATAGAAGATAACTGTGTTATCTCAGGTCTAAAGATTATATGCACTGATATGATTTATGACAATGCATTGACAAGAGTAAATTTCATGTAGTTATCATAAATGTCACTGATTCGGCATACTTATCATGCATAAGTGCCAATCATGTTTGTTATATGGCATGAGATGTCACACCTTACCCCTCTGTAAGGCATAACATGATCCCGTAGAATACCTAATGAACTACCGAACTTCACCTACCGATAATTCATTAAGTACTCTACAAGGGATTTTAAAACAATTTTCTTATCTTTGACAAGTGGTGAGCATTTCTAATAAGTATTAAAAACATTTAGTTGAAATTAAAACTAATTAATATTTTTGGCCATTTTAGTTTTCCGCAATTTTTATAAAAATTTTGACAGAGTTTCCTCTGTATTTTGAGAAAACCGTTCTTCGAATACCTGTAAAAAAGCACTTCTAAAAGTTTTTCTCAACCACTACTTCGGTTTCACAATCAAACTCAGTCAATTTCTCAAAATTCACAAGTTCAATAGTTCTCAAAATACTGTCAATCAATATCATTCATACTTCATTAAAAACAAAATACTTTATACATAACCTTACAAATTTATATCAAAAGAAACATAAACTAAACTTTATTACAAACTTCATACAAATTTGTGTACAAGCTGCTCAAGACCCATTTTTACATGTCCATACATTTATGTGCAATATATACATCAAAAGAAGTATTTATAGTTAGGGTATAAATTATACCCGAAGGTTTCAAGCTGATGACTTCACACACTTCAGTAGCTCAGTCTGTTGCTCCTCTAGTCTCTGTATCTGCGACAGCAATAAAAGCTATTGCTGAGTACTAGGACTCAGTGGTGCACAATATACTAAAATAATCTTTATGCAAAACTTAAAGCACATTCATTCAAAAATTTGGCTAAACATGAAAATTAAATACAATCATGCATGGTAAGATTTTACATGTAAACCAAGTTCATTTCAAGGTATCAAAACACATTTCATAAAACCCACAGTTAGATCATGCCATTCGAAACAAATAGAATCTCAATAGCCAGAGGCTAAAGACAAATCACATGAATCTAAATAGCCAGAGGCTAAAGAGAAATCATATCACAAGGCTAGCTAGCTCAAATATATGGATATCCATTCACATCCTCTTCTACTGGCACACCTCAACACTTCTCCAGAGAAGGAATCAAAATTCAAAACTAATTACCCCCACTAGTCGTGCTAGTGAGGTGTTCAAATATGTGGTCATGACACTGTGGTTTCAAAACTTATCTTAACAATTTGCTAAACATTTTCTTTTCAAATATACATAATAACTTTCAACAATTTAGATCAAACATCATAAGAATACCTTAATCCAACATTTCATATTATTCAAAACGATATGCAAAAGATGATTATAAAAGTATATGTTGTGCACAAACCTCAAACGAGTCGCCTGTTGGCCTTGACTCGACTCCTCGGGTTCTGTCCCGGTATTCTTTTCCACTGAAACACGAAATTTTCCAATGTTTCAGTACTAAAACTTAAAATAAATCCAAAATAAACTTAACTTCACATTTACCTAGCTCTAACGTGTTAAATTTGACGTTCTCGAAATTTTTGTGTTTTGGGTTACTATTCACTGCACTATTTAAGTCAAATTATTGACTTTCTAAGGTTTAATGGATATGGGAACTCCAACTTCACCCACATACCACATTTTGATCACCAAACTTGTTGGTTTTTGTCATTTGTTTAAAACTTTGGTCATTTTGGCAAAATTGCCAATTTTCGGTTTTGGTTCTCCGAAGTTGCACTGTTTTATTGGTCGGTCTACTGTTGGAATTTGACAAAACTTCCTTCATAGAAAATGTTCCTTACTGTCTTAAGTGTATTCTCATTTTTGGATCACCTCAATCGGAGTTTTGTAGCTCAAGTTATGGCCAAAATAATTTTACTGTTCACGTGCACTGTTCATACTGCACTTTTGGGTTCTGGCAGATTTTGATCCAACTTTGGTCAATAATTTGATCAAGTTAAGTTCATAATTTGGTCTAACATTCTTCATATGAAATGTTCTACTGTGTCTTAGGTTTCCATCGGTTCAAGAATCGCCTAAATCCGAGTTTTCTAGAGGGAGTTATAGCCATCCAAACATTGCTGCTCAATGAAAACTCTGCAGAGTTGCAGGTTTGGTAGCCTAAATTTGCTCAATATTCTGGATGGGTTAATGGCATAATTTGGGGTGATGTTCTTCATGAAAGTTTTAGATCTATATGCCCTCTAACCCCTGGCCAAATTTCAGGTCAATTTGACCTGTCTATCTCGAGTTATGACCAAATGAACAGTTACTGTTCATTTGGTCAATTTAGTGCAGTGGCAGCCTGCTATCACTTCACTTTGGTCAATTGTTTCACCAAGTTTTGGTCAGTTTTTGGCCATGGTTCCTTAATGAAAATTGTGCTCTTTTATGTCTATTTTCATCTCCAATTGGTGGCATATCCATTAGGCTTGTAAAATTTGAGTTTTCATCCTTCAAAGTAGGTTTGGTCATGCTGCCAGCAGCATGACCATTGACCTACGAATTTGGCTTATTTTCCTACCATTCCCACACAACTTATTTGGTCATAATTGACCATTATTTCATTTCAAAATAGGTTCAACATGCCATTTATGCATTTCTCCAATTTTTGGTTCATAAACCCTAGCATTGAAACCCTAATTTCACTAACTCTTGCATTTAACTACTTCTAATGATTTTAATGTTAATCATTTAACTAAGTAAGGTTTCTAAACTCATTTAATTGCATCATATTCATGCAAACCATACTCCTCTCAAGCTGCCCAAAAATTCAGTTTAATTCTTCCCCCATATTTGTTTCATTTAAATCAAGTTCTAAGCTCACTTAATTACCTAAACATGCATTTGAATGGATAAATAAAGAGTTTAGCATACTAACCTCAATTTAAATGCCAAGCCTTCAATTGTTCTCTTTCTTTCCTCTTTCTTTCTTGTGCTTAAGTTGAGATTAAAGGTTCTAGTGAGGTATTTAAGGAAGTTAAGAAGGTTAAGTGAAGAAAATTTAGCTTAAATATAAGCTTAAATGAAGAACCATTCATGGAGGATTTTGGGGAAAATGGGGTGGCAAAGAGAGAGGTGAAGAAGAAGAAAATCCTAATTTTTTTCCTTTGTTTTCCTTTTACACGTTTTTTGCTTATGGAAGACCCCTAAATCCAAATTAATTAATTCAATTTATTAATTTAGTTATGACATCATGCATGATGTCATAACTTTTGACTTTTCCAACCTCTTTCCTTTTCTCTTTTTTTTTTCTATTTATTTTTTTTCTATTTATTTTTTTTTCTATTACTTCTTTAATTTAATTCTCGATTCCGAAATTTTCTTTTCTCCGATTTTATTTGTGATTAGGTCGAGTCACTCTAGGTCAATTGACCAAATTGCCCTCGCGGTTCATCCGGTTTGCAAATAATCCAATATTTCTTCCGCTCCACGACCTAATTATTTGACTGGCTTAACAGTTCTTTTTCGTGATTTTCTCTTTTCCACTGTGTTCATAAGGGTCCTAAGGACCGCAGCGTCACTTTTTACGGTTCGAAATTTGAGTTTAAAACGACTTCGCAGTCATTCCCGAGGAGGTCACTCATCGCTGTGACTCTCGGCTCATTTAACCTCTTATGTTCTATTTTTCTTATTTGTAGTTAACTAATTAAACATTACTAATTATTTATGTTTATGGCTTCTCAAGTTGTCTTAAACGGGATTCTAATTTCCTTAATTATTCAGACCGATACCGGTCACCGGAATAGTGAAATATACCAGGCTATGCAACGGGGGTGTTACAATTCTCCCCCCCTTAAATAAATTTCGTCTCAAAATTTTTACCTGGTATCAATCTCTGAACAGCTGTGGGTGTTGTCTCCTCATGTCCTCCTCTCGTTCCCAAGTAGCTTCTTGGTCCGAATGATGGTTCCACAGCACTTTTACCAACGGTATCTGCATATTCCGTAGCTGCTTCACCTCATAAGCCAGAATCTTTATGGGTTCTTCTTCATATGTGAGGTCTGGATGTACTTCTATTTCTTCTACTGGTAGTACATGAGATGGGTCTGATCGGTACCTCCTCAACATGGACACATGGAAGACATTATGTATCTTCTCCAACTCTGGAGGTAGTGCCAACCGATATGTCAAAGCACCCACTCTTTCCAGAACCTCATATGGCCCAATGAAGCGAGGACTCAGTTTCCCCTTTCTGCCGAATCTCATAATTCTCTTCCAAGAAGAAACTTTGAGGAAAACTTTCTCACCCACTGCATACTCAATATCCCTTCTCTTCAGATCAATGTAGGACTTCTGACGGTCTGATGCAGTCTTAAGTCGATCACGAATCACCCTGATTTTCTCTTCAGTTTGTTGAACAATTTCGGGTCCAATCATTTTTCTTTCACCCACGTCATCCCAACACAACGGGGTTCTACATTTTCTGCCATACAAAGCTTCATATGGAGGCATCCCAATGCTTGATTGGTAGCTGTTGTTGTAAGCAAACTCAATCAAAGGCAAGTGTGTATCCCAACTACCCTCAAACTCAATCACACAAGCCAGTAGTATGTCCTCCAAAATCTGAATTACCCTCTCAGACTGGCCATCTGTGTGTGTGTGACACCCCTTACCCGTGTACAGTATACCCGAGTAAGTAATGCCACCTGGTGTACAGGCACACTCTAATATTCCTCAATTAATTTAGACAATGCTTTTGCATATAATTTATGAAATACAATTTATTTAAACCATTTATCAAAAGTATCATTCATTTAAGGTTCCGAAAATTTTTAAGAAAATCCATGAGTACTGGCTAAAAATGGAGAAAACTGTTCTTGAACTGTTAAAAACACTTCCAATATTTTTATTCCATCATCTCAAACTCCAATATCAACACCAAACTCAATATCAATATCTCAATAATTTGTCAATTTCAGGTCTCAACAACCTTTTCATTTCTCAAAACATCCCTTTCTCAGGGTTCTCATATATAAACAACCATTAAATACTCAAATTAATACCATACATGACCATAAATCTTTATTATTTACAATAAGCTCAAAATACATTACATAAATCCCAAATACATATGAGAAATAAAAATTTAATTACAAAATGACAAAATGACATCTAGTGTCCTACCAATGCACTGCAGGTGACGAGGTGACACGGACACTGAGCAGAACTGCCGGATGGACTCACCCAGTCTGTGGTCTACTGGGCTCGCGATCGGGATCTCCAGTACCTACGCGTGGCAAAAGCAACGCGCTAAGCAATAATGCTTAGTGGTGCAATAATATAATAAAAGAAAATAGCAAGAAAATAAATGTGTGGAGAATGTGTATGCTTTCTTTGTTTGGTATTGATATATTCATTGTTTCATTAACGTTGTTCACTTTTATTCATTTGGTTGCCCAAGTAACCTACACTAGACGCATCGATGGATAACGGTAACCGCACTGGGTACCTAGTACCTGGCCGCCACACCATCGGTCACATATGCATCTCCGGTGCAAATGTAACAGCTAACAAGTCAGAATAATATCGTGCACAAGGCCAAGTCTCAATGCAAAGTCGAATGGCCAAAAGCCATGAAATTACAGAATGGCATTTTTGCCATGTGCGATCGCTAAGTGAACCCTATTGGCATGCCAAACTATCCAAACCAATCTTGTTAGGTATACTAGGGCATTTGAAACTCTTAAATTTGTCAATTTGTGAATTTCAACTTTTTTGGTGTCACTATTCATCATTGGTCAACAAAAATGTTGACTTTTAGAATAAAAATGTGTACATCAACTTTGGCACTCCCAACATACCACATTTGGTGTTTAAAACTTGTTGGCATTAAGTGTTTTTGCCATTCCAAAGTGTAACTCAACACAAACAGATTTTTCAATTTTGGTGAGTCAACTTCACTGTTCTATTGGACACTGTTACTGTTGGAATTTGAGGAAATGTAAAACATGAAAGTTGTTCCTTATTTTGTCTAGTTGAATTTCCTTTTTTGAATCACTCCATTTGGAGTTTTGTAGCTCCAGATATGGCTCAAAAACCCACGCTATCCGGATATGCATTCTGCAGAAATTTACCATATCTACAGTGCATGAACAGTAACTTGAGTCACTTGGTTGAATGGGTTCTGGCCATAATTTGGGGTAGGTTCCTTCATGAAAGTTGTTTGTCTATGTCTTAACTTGTTGCTGTAAAAATTTCAGGCCAATTGACCAAATCTACAGTGAGTTATGGCTAAATGAACAGTTACTGTTCATTTGGCAAATTCTGCAGAATTCAGTGCAGGGCATCCGGATTGTGGCTGAGTTTTGACCCTTTTGCTTTGGTCTTTTGGGCATGGTTTCTTCAGCAAAAATGTGCCATTATAAGCGTAGTTTCATGTCCAATTGGCCAAACACCAATTGGACTACCACTGCCCAAGTTATGGCAGTGCAAAGGGACTGAATTTTCAGTCCCTATGCTGCTGTCCTAGGCAGCCTGCAATCCTCACTTTGCAATCTCATTTTTCTGTCCCATTTATGGTCAACACATCTAAAATGGTCACTAATTGACCATTACAATGTGCCCTAACAATTTCCTAAGCCAAGTCACACTTTCACCTTTCCAAACCCTAATTTCCATATGAATTTTTACAACATGCTTTAATTAACTATCTCATTCTATAATCACATGCATACATGGTTTAATCTTGATCTCTAGTCCACTTTAAGTCCATCAAAACACTCATTCCTTTTTATTGAATAGGGCTGCTGAAACTTAGGGCATGGATAGACATAGATTTCATTCATTTTAGTTACAAATTCCTACTTATTCCAAGTCTCTAACATAGAATTTAAAAAGCTTTAGATGTATATATGCACTAACCTTGTTTGGGTAGAATTTCCAAAGCCCTAAACTCCAATTTCCTTCCTCTTGTTGGCTGCCAAGAGCTTGTTTAAGGTGTGGGGTAAAGTTTTAATGAAGAGGGGTTAGGGAAATATGGTGGAATGATGGAGATCTAAAGCTTGAAAAAAAAACTTGAATGGAGGTGGCTATGGAGGTGAATTTCGGCTGGTCTCTTGGGGAGGGTGGCTGCTGCACTTTCTTTCTTATTTTGGTCTTCATTTTGTCTTTTTATTTGTTAGTCAATTGATAGCTTAATTTTGATTGGTTGGTGAGTAAGTGAGTGACCTCATATGATGTCATTTTTGCATTATTTTGCATTTTCTTTTCTTTTCTTTCACTACTCATTTCAAATTTCATTTCTAGTAATGTTTATTCATATTTAATGTTATATTAATTATTTACTCAACTGGACAAGTCGGCCAAAAATCACCTCGGAAGGCGAAATGACCAAAATGCCCTCTGTTTGGCTTAACGGGTCAAAATCTTCTGTACCGATTGAAAAATTTTTCTAGGTATTTTCTTGGCATTCTAATGCCATGGGAACCTCAATTACCCTTCTCTGGAGTCCCAAAAATTATTTTATAATTTTTCTCCCGGGTCTAGGGCTCCTCGTTGCGAGAACCGCAACTTTCCTCCGGTTACCCATCGCTTGGACACCGGCTCGTTTAACTTGGTTGTATTTTATTCCTAAAATTTTTACTAAATTTTTCTTATTAATATTTGAGTTAATTATGGTTCCTGACTTTAGTTTAAATATTTTTCCGGACATTCTAGCTGTCCGGACCGACACCGGTCACCGGAACAGTAGAATGTACGGAGTGATTACCGGGAGGGTGTTACAGTGTGGGTGGAATGCAGTACTAAAGTTCAATCTAGTTCCTAGGGCTCTCTGAAGACTACCCCAGAATCTAGAAGTGAACCTAGGATCTCTGTCTGACACGATGGATACTGGCACTCCATGTAGTCTCACAATCTCATCGATGTATAACTTGGCCAATCTTTCTAAACTGTAGTCCATCCGGACTGGCAGAAAATGAGCAGATTTAGTCAGTCTGTCAACAATGACCCAAACTGCATCATGACTCTTCTGGGTCCGCGGAAGTCCCATTACAAAATCCATTGTTATTCTTTCCCATTTCCATTCCGGCACTGGTAGTGGATGTAACAACCCAGTGGGTACTTGATGCTCTGCCTTTACTTGCTGACAAGTTAGGCATTTGGATACAAACTCTGCCACGTCTCTTTTTAAACCCATCCACCAGTAATGCTCCTTTAGCCCTCTATACATTTTTGAACCACGTGGTGCATGGCAAAAGGAGACTCATGTGCTTCCTTCAAAATGATCTGCCTCAAATCAACATCATTAGGAACACACATTTTGCCCTGGTGTAGCAGTAGACCATCATCTCTGATTGAGAATTCTGGTTTCTTGCCCTGCTGGACTTCATCCATCAACTTCTGATACTTCTGATCATTCTGAGCAGCCATTCTAATATGATCAATCAACACTGGCTGTACATGCCATACAACTGCTGTCTGCCCCTCATCATTAATCTCTAAGCTGGCATGTAATGACCTCAACTCATGTACCATAGACACAGGAGTAACCCGTAGACTTGCCATAGTCTTGCGACTTAAGGCGTCAGCCACAACATTAGCTTTCCCTGGCTGATAGTCTATCAGACAATCATAGTCTTTTATCAACTCTAACCATCTCCTCTGTCTCAAATTCAGCTCTTTCTGGGTGCCCAAATACTTTAAACTCTTATGATCTGTGTAGATGTAACACTTTTCCCCATACAAATAGTGTCTCCAGATCTTAAGAGCAAACACAATGGCTGCAAGCTCCAAATCATGTGTTGGATAATTCCTCTCATGCGGTTTTTGCTGGCGTGATGCATAGGCAATGACATTCCGATCTTGCATCAACACACAACCTAACCCATTGTGAGAAGCGTCACTATATACTGTATATTCTTTACCTGGAGTAGGTAAAGTAAGGACTGGAGCTTCAGTCAAACATCTCTTCAATTCACCAAAACTCTACTGACATTTATCCGTCCACTGAAATTTTACATCTTTTCTAAGCAGCTTGGTCAATGGAGATGCCAACATGGAGAATCCCTTCACAAATCTATGGTAGTATCCAGCTAAACCCAGAAAACTGCAAATCTCTGTGATATTTCTGGGTGGCCTCCAATTAAGGACAGCTTCAATCTTACTTAGATCTACCTTGATGCCCTCTTCTGATACTACATGCCCCAAGAAAGATATTTCTTTCAGCCGAAATTCACACTTTGACAATTTGGCATATAGTTGTTTCTCCCTCAAAGTCTGCAGTACAATCCGCAGATGTCTATCATGCTCTTCTGCATTCCTCGAATAGACCAGTATATCATCTATGAATACTACAACAAACTGGTCGAGGTATGGTCTGAAAATAGTGTTCATCAGATCCATAAAAGCAGCCGGAGCATTAGTTAACCCGAATGGCATAACTAGGAACTCATAATGGCCATAGCGGGTTCTGAAGGCAGTTTTAGGAATACTTTGCTCTTGTACTTTCAGCTGATAATAACCTGATCTCAGGTCAATTTTGGAGAACACAGCTGCACCCCTCAACTGATCAAACAAGTCATCAATGCGGGGCAATGGATATCTATTCTTTATCGTCACCTTATTCAACTATCGGTAATCAATGCATAACCGGAGAGTGCCATCCTTCTTCTTTATGAACAACACTGGCGCTCCCCAAGGTGACACACTAGGGCGGATAAAGCCCTTGTCAAGCAACTCCTGCAACTGTACTTTTAACTCTTTTAATTCTACAGGTGCCATTCTATATGGCGTTATGGAGATTGGGTCCACACCAGGCATAACATCAATTTCAAACTGCACTTCTCTTTCTGGAGGTAATCCTGGTAATTCATCAGGAAACACATCCGGAAAATCACATACAGTAGGGATGTCCCTTAGTGCTGGACTCCCCACTTGGGTATCTATAACATGTGCTAAGTATGCTTCACACCCCTTTCTGATCATTCTTCTGGCTAGTGCAGCCGAAATGATGTTTGATGGTAGTAAATGCCTCTCCCCGTGTATTACCACATCACCGTACAAAGGGAGACCAAAAGTGACTGTCTTCAGTCTACAGTCAATCGTGACATGATGCCTGGCTAACCAATCCATGCCCAAGATAATATCATACTCTCTAAAGGGCATTTCAATCAAGTCTGACGAGAAAACATGTCCTTGGATCACCAAAGGACAGTCTCTATAAATTCTGTTGACCCGGACCTCTTGTCCTAACGGACTAGTTACTAGCACTTCAAAATCCATTTGCACACATGGAACAGCAAGTGAATTAACTATGCTAGCACTAACATATGAATGGGTTGAACCCGGATCAAACAACACAAACACATCTTGATCAGAGATAGAGAATGTACCAGCTACCACATCAGAAGTCTCAGCCTCTTCTCGCTGTCTCATAGTGTAGATTCTGGTCGAAGCACTTCCTTGTCCTGACTGACCAACTGTGCCTTGACTGCCTGAAGCAGTGCCTCTACCTCTGCCTCTTCCTCTGCCAACTGACTGTGAACCTCTGGGAGCAGGACTGCAATAGATCCTCGGCGTAGTAGGAGTGGACCTTATATCGGAGCACTAGTACTTTCTCTTGCTTAAGGACCCTTGCCTCCAGATTAAAGCGAGCTCCAGTGGCCCAATAACATTCCCCCCCATGAATCTTACCACAAGTCTCACGGGGCAGGTGTGAACCCTGCTGATCACACTGACCTAGGGGGTCTCTGTCCGGAGAATCAGCCCCTACTAAATCTTCCACCTCGACCCCTGCTGGATCCACTAAACTTCTTTCTCTTTCCAGAGGTAGCACCAGAACTCTGTTCAACTGATTTTTCCCCCTTGTCTTTTTCTGATTTCTCTTGTGAACCCTTCCTCACTGCCCCTTCCGATTCTATCCTTTCTAATTCCAAGGCTTGTGAGATCAATTCAGAAAAATTCTGATGTCTGAAACCCACAACTTGCATTCTCAGACTCTGCCTTAGCCCGGACTCAAACCTCTTGCATCTGTCTCTGGGGGTGGAGACTAAGCTTCCAGCATAGTGGCTTAGCCTTGAGAAATCTCTTTCATACTGCTCTGATTCGGTTCCCTTGTTTCAAACTCAAAAATTCTTGCGCTTCGATCAACATATGCATCCAGGATGTATTTATGCGAACTCTCGATGAAGTCATCCTGTGTCAAGATCGTGGTTCAGCCAAGCTGTGGGGGATGGTCTTCCACCAATCATACGCATCCCCTTGCAGTAACGACACAGAATATTCCAACTTCAGCTCATCTTGGCAGTGCAGTTTCTTAAACACTCTATCCATTCTTTTAAGCCATTGCTCTGCCTCTAAAGGGTCCACTATACCCTTAAATTCTGCAGCCACATACTTTAGTAATTTATCAAACTGTCTAGCTGGAGGCAGTGGTTGTGCCACAAGTGTCTGAGGTGGAGCTTGAACAGGCATACCCCCAGCCATTTGTTGAAACATCGCAGCCATCTGCTGTGTGAACTGTGCAGGGAACTGCGGCATTTGTGGGGCTGGTGCTGCTGACCCACTAACATTCTGCAAAGCTGGGGCTTCCTCTTGTGCCTCAGCTTCAACAGACTGCTCAACTGAGCGATCCCTTCTTCCATAACAGTCTGGAGTAGGGTATCTCCTGAACAAGTAACACAAGGAGATTTCCCTCCGTTAGTTCATATTCATGATGTAATGCACTGTATGTAACAATTATGGACATTGAGCAGTTGTACTTAACAAAGAAAAGACACAAATTCATAGGTTAAAACATACTTCAAAAATTTGCTCTGATACCACTAAAACATGTCACACCTTACCCCTCGGTAAGGCATAACATGATCCCGTAGAATACCTAATGAACTACCGAACTTCACCTACCGATAATTCATTAAGTACTCTACAAGGGATTTTAAAACAATTTTCTTATCTTTGACAAGTGGTGAGCATTTCTAATAAGTATTAAAAACATTTAGTTGAAATTAAAAATAATTAATATTTTTGGCCATTTTAGTTTTCCGCAATTTTTATAAAAATTTTGACAGAGTTTCCTCTGTATTTTGAGAAAACCGTTCTTCGAATACCTATAAAAAAGCACTTCTAAAAGTTTTTCTCAACCACTACTTCGGTTTCACAATCAAACTCAGTCAATTTCTAAAAATTCACAAGTTCAATAGTTCTCAAAATACTGTCAATCAATATCATTCATATTTCATTAAAAACAAAATACTTTATACACAACCTTACAAATTTATATCAAAAGAAACATAAACTAAACTTTATTACAAACTTCATACAAATTTGTGTACAAGCTGCTCAAGACCCATTTTTACATGTCCATACATTTATGTGCAATATATACATCAAAAGAAGTATTTACAGTTAGGGTATAAATTATACCCGAAGGCTTCAAGCTGATGACTTCACACACTTCAGCAGCTCAGTCTGCTGCTCCTCTAGTCTCTGTATCTGCGACAGCAATAAAAGCTATCGCTGAGTACTAGGACTCAGTGGTGCACAATATACTAAAATAATCTTTATGCAAAACTTAAAGCACATTCATTCAAAAATTTGGCTAAACATGAAAATTAAATACAATCATGCATGGTAAGATTTTACATGTAAACCAAGTTCATTTCAAGGTATCAAAACACATTTCATAAAACCCACAGTTAGATCATGCCATTCGAAACAAATAGAATCTCAATAGCCAGAGGCTAAAGAGAAATCACATGAATCTCAATAGCCAGAGGCTAAAGAGAAATCATATCACAAGGCTAGCTAGCTCAAATATATGGATATCCATTCACATCCTCTTCTACTGGCACACCTCAACACTTCTCCAGAGAAGGAATCAAAATTCAAAACTAATTACCCCCACTAGTCGTGCTAGTGAGGTGTTCAAATATGTGGTCATGACACTGTGGTTTCAAAACTTATCTTAACAATTTGCTAAACATTGTCTTTTCAAATATACATAATAACTTTCAACAATTTAGATCAAACATCATAAGAATACCTTAATCCAACATTTCATATTATTCAAAACGATATGCAAAAGATGATTATAAAAGTATATGTTGTGCACAAACCTCAAACGAGTCGCCTGTTGGCCTTGACTCGACTCCTCGGGTTCTGTCCCGGTATTCTTTTCCACTGAAACACGAAATTTTCCAATGTTTCAGTACTAAAACTTAAAATAAATCCAAAATAAACTTAACTTCACATTTACCTAGCTCTAACGTGTTAAATTCGACGTTCTCGAAATTTTTGTGTTTCGGGTTACTATTCACTGCACTATTTAAGTCAAATTATTGACTTTCTAAGGTTTAATGGGTATGGGAACTCCAACTTCACCCACATACCACATTTTGATCACCAAACTTGTTGGTTTTGGTCATTTGTTTAAAACTTTGGTCATTTTGGCAAAATTGCCAATTTTCGGTTTTGGTTCTCCGAAGTTGCACTGTTTCATTGGTCGGTCTACTGTTGGAATTTGACAAAACTTCCTTCATAGAAAATGTTCCTTACTGTCTTAAGTGTATTCTCATTTTTGGATCACCTCAATCGGAGTTTTGTAGCTCAAGTTATGGCCAAAATAAGTTTACTGTTCACGTGCACTGTTCATACTGCACTTTTGGGTTCTGGCAGATTTTGATCCAACTTTGGTCAATAATTTGATCAAGTTAAGTTCATAATTTGGTCTAACTTTCTTCATATGAAATGTTCTACTATGTCTTAGGTTTCCATCGGTTCAAGAATCGCCTAAATCCGAGTTTTCTAGAGGGAGTTATAGCCATCCAAACATTGCTGCTCAATGAAAACTCTGCAGAGTTGCAGGTTTGGTAGCCTAACTTTGCTCAATAATCTGGATGGGTTAATGGCATAATTTGGGGTGATGTTCTTCATGAAAGTTTTAGATCTATATGCCCTCTAACCCCTGGCCAAATTTCAGGTCAATTTGACCTGTCTAACTCGAGTTATGACCAAATGAACAGTTACTGTTCATTTGGTCAATTTAGTGCAGTGGCAGCCTGCTATCACTTCACTTTGGTCAATTGTTTCACCAAGTTTTGGTCAGTTTTTGGCCATGATTCCTTAATGAAAATTGTGCTCTTTTATGTCTATTTTCATCTCCAATTGGTGGCATATCCATTAGGCTTGTAAAATTTGAGTTTTGGTCCTTCAAAGTAGGTTTGGTCATGCTGCCAGCAGCATGACCATTGACCTACGAATTTGGCTTAATTTCCTACCATTCCCACACAACTTATTTGGTCATAATTGACCATTATTTCATTTCACAATAGGTTAAACATGCCATTTATGCATTTCTCCAATTTTTGGTTCATAAACCCTAGCATTGAAACCCTAATTTCACTAACTCTTGCATTTAACTACTTCTAATGATTTTAATGTTAATCATTTAACTAAGTAAGGTTTCTAAACTCATTTAATTGCATCATATTCATGCAAACCATACTCCTCTCAAGCTGCCCAAAAATTCAGTTTAATTCTTCCCCCATATTTGTTTCATTTAAATCAAGTTCTAAGCTCACTTAATTACCTAAACATGCATTTGAATGGATAAATAAAGAGTTTAGCATACTAACCTCAATTTAAATGCCAAGCCTTCAATTGTTCTCTTTCTTTCCTCTTTCTTTCTTGTGCTTAAGTTGAGATTAAAGGTTCTAGTGAGGTATTTAAGGAAGTTAAGAAGGTTAAGTGAAGAAAATTTAGCTTAAATGTAAGCTTAAATGAAGAACCATTCATGGAGGATTTTGGGGAAAATGGGTGGCAAAGAGAGAGGTGAAGAAGAAGAAAATCCTAATTTTTTTCCTTTGTTTTCCTTTTACACGTTTTTTGCTTATGGAAGACCCCTAAACCCAAATTAATTAATTCAATTTATTAATTTAATTATGACATCATGCATGATGTCATAACTTTTGACTTTTCCAACCTCTTTCCTTTTCTCTTTTTTTTTTCTATTTATTTTTTTTCTATTAGTTCTTTAATTTAATTCTCGATTCTGAAATTTTCTTTTCTCCGATTTTATTTGACAGTTAGGTCAGGAGTCAGCTCTCGGGGTCAATTGACCAAATTGCCCCTCGCCGGTTCATCCCGGTTTGCAAATAATCCAATATTTCTTCCGGCTCCCTGACCTAATTATTTGACTGGCTTAACAGTTCTTTTTCGTGATTTTCTCTTTTTCACTGTGTTCATAAGGGTCCTAAGGACCGCAGCGTCACTTTTTACGGTTCAAAATTTGAGTTTAAAACGACTTCGCAGTCATTCCCGAGGAGGTCACTCATCGCTGTGACTCTCAGCTCATTTAACCTCTTATGTTCTATTTTTCTTATTTGTAGTTAACTAATTAAACATTACTAATTATTTATGTTTATGGCTTCTCAAGTTGTCTTAAACGGGATTCTAATTTCCTTAATTATTCAGACCGATACCGGTCGCCGAAACAGTGAAATATACCAGGCTATGCAACGGGGGTGTTACATGAGACTCGCCATTCTATCTTATTTATATCTTATTGACCCCGTGTAGCTCAAAATGAGCATTGATTTTGATGATAACAAAACTCAAATAGAATCTATCTAACTCAACTTTAAAGTGATGTGTAGATTCTTTATCTCATTCATAAAGAATCTTTGAAGTTGAATCTAAGGAGGAAGAATACTCAAAGGCATCTCAAGACAAATCCAATATGAGAAAGAACAAGATTATGAAAGCCAAGACTCAAAGTAAAGGTATGAAAGTCATAGAGTTAGAAATTAAGTCTTAGGACTTGTGTAAAAAGAATAGATGAAAGTTTAGTCAAATGGAGCTCAAAATTAAATTTTTTCTTTTAATTATTTTATAAAATTTTCTCTCATCATGACCTTATATACTACTATTGGAATATATATATTTTTTAAGGTCTAAATAAGATTTTTTAAATATTACAATTTGAGACAAGCAACTGGTAAATTAGTTTGCTAACTTGTTTGCTAAAATATTAGTTTGCTACTGTGTTTGCTAAAATATCAGTTTGCTATCTAGTTTACTACTGTCACCAAAATTTCATTAGTTTGTTAAATGATTAGAGTTGCTCAACTTCGCATAAAAAGACAAAATAATGGTTATTTTGCCTAGAACAGAGTGTATAACGTTCCAAAAAGGTTTTAAACGGTTTAAAATGATTTGGGACTATAAATACACCTTTTTTTACTTCATTTTACACTTGATGAAAGCCTACATTTGCACTCCAATCTTGATTTTTCATTTATTGCTTTCATTCAAGAGCTTTAAAGTCTTTGAGCTACCATTGGCAAATCAACTCATCTCTTCTTTATAGTTTGATTTGTATTAAGTGAGAGTGAGTGTTAAAACATTAAATTGCATTTAAGAGAGGTTGTACAAGCACCTATTGAAGCTTGAGAGTGTGAGTGCTTGAGATAGCACTTGTCAAGGATTCAAGCTACCTTGGTAAAAGCTTGGTGTTGAAAAAGTTGTAAAGGGCTTTTGGTCTCTTGCCTTTAAAAGAGCAAATAGTGAAGAGAAGACTCAAAGAGGGTTCTTTGAGAGAGTGGATGTAGGCTAGTTAAGCCGAACCACTATAAAAATCATTGTGTTTGATCTCTCTAACCTTAATCTCCTTACTTTTATGTAATTTAATTTCTATGCATGATAGTGAATGATTGATTGAATAGATTGAGTTGATATACTTGAAGATATATTAAGTAGGTTGAGAAATTGGTTGAAAATCTTGTGATGCATGTTATGTCAAAAATTGCTATAAATATTGATTGAAGCTTGAACTGAATTTTAAGGACACATTATTGAAACATATATCATTTTCACAATATATATAAATGAGCACCTAGTTGAACAAAGCCACAATTTTTCATTAAGCTACAAGCAAGGGCCAAAAAATTGTAAAGTCCAATTCACCCCCCTCTTGGACTATTTTGGGACAACAAATTGGTATCAGAGCTAGTCTCTCTTGCTCAAGGTGCCACAACCTTGGAGTGATCCCCAATGGCTGGTTCATCTAGCAACACTGCCGGTATACCCGCACCACTTGCTAAAGGCTACTCAATTACTAGACCACCACTCTTCAATGGCACTAATTACTCATTTTGGAAAGTGAGAATGAGAAATTTTATACAATCTGTAGATATTGATGCATGGAGCATTATTAAAAATGGTCCACATGTTCCTCAAAAGAATGGTCAAGGAAATACTAAAGTTCCTAAAAATGAAGATGAATATGATGACAATGATTAGAAGAAATTTTCTATAAATGCTAAAGCTATTAAAATTTTGCATTGCTCACTTGACCTTAATGAATACAATTGTATTTCAGGATGTCAATCTACTAAGGAAATTTGGGAAAAGCTTGAAGTGACTTATGAAGGAACAGATGTCATCAAGGAATCCAAAGCAAACCTCCTTATCCGAGATTATGAGCTATTTGAAATGAAGCCAGGAGAATCAATTACGGATATGAGTACAAGGTTTACCGATCTTGTTAATCTTCTCAAAGCACTTGGTAAAAGATTTGAGGAAGCTGAACTTGTAAAGAAAATTCTTAGATCACTTCCAAAATCTTGGGAAGCAAAGACTACAGTTATCCAAGATACCAAGGATTTTTAAACTTTCACCTATGATGAACTTATTGGATCTCTCATTGCACATGAGATGGTATAAAAAAAGATGAAGTTGAAAATGAGTAAAAGAAGAAGAAAAGCATTGCTCTCAAGTCAAACAAGGATGAAGATAAGAAGAAAGGAGTTGTACTTAAAGTTGACTCAAGTGACAACTCAAGTGCTTCAAGTGATGATGATGATGAAATGGCTATGCTTGTAAGAAAATTCAAAAGATCTTTCAAGAAGGGAGGAAGTAAATACATGAAATTCCCAAAAAAGTATACTCCCAAGGATAAACGTTTCAAGGATTCAAAAGAAGAAGTTGTATGTTATGAGTGTCACAAACCAGGACATATCAAGCCCAAATATCCATTGCTCAAAAAGAAGAAAGGAAAAGAAGATTGGAGCAAGAAAGCTATGAAAGTAGTATGGAGCAACAGTAAAGAATCTTCAAATGATGAATCAAGTGACAAAGAGACTGCTCACCTCTGTATGATGGCATTCAAAGAGAGTCGAAAGTTCACAAAAGGAAGAAGAAAGTGATAATGAGGTAAACTCTTCTGAATCTCCTAATTTAGAGGAACTTGTACTTGCATTTGCTAAAGTATATGATGAATATAGGAACTACAAGAGAAAGTGCACTAAAATGAATTTAGAAATTGAATCATTGAGATCACAAAATATTGCCATGTCTAATGTGTATAAAGAAAATGAATTTTACAAAGGACAAATTGCCTTATTTAAAGAGCTAGATTTAGAGTTGAAAATCTCAAAAGAAACTTGTGAAAAGCTCATTAAGAAAAATAAAGTTCTTGAAGCAAAAATAGAATCTTTGATAAATGATTTGTCAAAATTTACAAAAGGAAAAGAAACTCTAGATGTACTTCTTGAAAAAAAAGAATTTCAAATGAAAAATATGGAATTGGTTTTGATGGTTTCATGAACTATGGTAAATACAAGGATCATTTCATTAAAGCATCTACATCCTCCTTGCCTAATGTCACATGTTATTATTGCAATAAAAAAGGTCATATGATTAGTTCTTGTGCACTTAGGAAGGGTCTTCTTAAGGTAAAGAAGGTATGGGTGCCAAAGGGAGCCTTACCTAAGGTCACTAACCCTCAAGGACCCAAAGTTGCTTGGGTACCTAAAGTTAAATGATTAAATTTCAGGTTTGTTTCAAAGGGATGAAGGAAAGTGAAAAATGGTATGTAGATAGTGGTTGTTCAAAGCACATGACTAGTGAAAAGGACAAGTTTTCAAAAATCACAATGGTAAATGGAGGACATGTGAAATTTGGAGATAAAGGAAAAGGAAAAATTATTGGAAATGGCACAATTGGAACCAAACCTTGCATTGAAGATGTGTCACTTGTTGAAGGTTTGAAATACAATTTGCTAAGTGTAAGTCAACTTTGTGATAAAGGTTTTGAGGTAAAGTTCACTTCTTCTCTTTGTACAATCAACAATTTAGATAATGACACATTGTTCATTGCCAATAGATCTAATAATTTTTACTTGCTTGACATGAATAACTTGGAAACTAACCATGGTACATGTCTAGTATCTTTCGATAATTCTAGTTATTTATGGCATAGAAGATTAGGACATGCAAGCATGCATACACTCTCAAAATTGTCCAAGAAAGGACTTGTTAAAGGTCTTCCTAAGATTAATTATGAAAATGAATTTCAATGTAGGGCATGTGCACTAGGAAAGCATACAAGAGCATCTTTTAAATCTAAAAATATTGTTTCTACCACTAGGCCATTAGAATTACTTCATCTTGATTTGTTTGGACCCGTGTCTCCTGCTAGTCTTGGTGGGAAGACATATGCATTAGTTATTGTTGATGACTATTCAAGATATACATGGACATTCTTCCTTGCTCATAAAGATGAAACTTTTGAGAAATTCACCTCCTTTAGTAAAATGGATCAAAATGAAAAAGGTCTTTGCATCACATCTATAAGGAGTGATCATGGGACTGAATTTGAAAATCATTTATTTGAGAAATATTGTAATAAACATGAAATTAACCATAATTTTTCAGCTCCTAGAACACCACAACAAAATGGGGTTGTAGAAAGAAAAAATAGAACTTTGCAAGAAATGACTAAAACCATGTTGAATGAAAATAATTTGCCAAAATATTTTTGGGCTAAAGCTATTAATACTTCTTACTATGTGTTGAATAGAATTTTGATTAGACCAATTTTGAAAAAGACCCCCTATGAGTTTTGGAAAGGAGGACAACCAAATATTTCATATTTCAGAGCATTTGGATATAAGTGTTATATTTTAAATAACAAGAAGGATAACTTGAAGAAATTTGATGCTAAATTGAATGAAGGAATCTTTCTTGGGTATTCAACAAAGAGTTAAGCATATAGGGTGTTTAATAGAAGAACGTTAGCTATTGAGGAAACTATTCATGTTTTGTTTGATGAAGCTAACCCTTCTATTAGAAGGAAAGATGTTTTTTATGATAATAATGAGCTGGTGTTTGGAAAAGATAATGTAAAATCAAGTCAAGAAATGGAACAAATGGATGACAAAGATGAAGAAACTCAAGGACATACCACAATAGATGTCCATAATGCCAACAGTGATCAAATCAATGAAGAAATGCCAAATTTAGAAGATTTACAAGTGAATGAGCCCCAACATGAAGATTTACCTAAAGAATGGAGATTCCATAGAAATTATCCCCAAAAAGACATTATTGATGATCCATCTCAAAGGATGATGATTAGAGCACAATTGAGAAATATTTTGGTAATGTTGCCTTTGTTTCACAAATTGAACCTAAATATTTTGAAGAAGCTCAAAATGATGAAAGTTAGATTCTTGCCATGCAAGAAGAACTCAATCAATTTGAGAGAAACAAAGTTTGGAATTTGGTGCCTAAACAAAAAAATCATTCAATTATTGGTACTAAATGGGTTTTTAAAAACAAAATGGATGAAAAAGGCAATGTTGTTAGAAACAAAGCTAGACTAGTGGCTCAAGGCTACAACCAAGAGGAAGGGATTGATTTTGATGAAACCTTTGCTCTGGTTGCTAGAATTAAAGCTATTAGAATGTTGTGTGTCTTTGCATGTTACAAGGATTTTATGCTTTATTAAATGGATGTCAAGAGTGTAGTTTTAAATGGTTATATTGATGAGGAAGTGTATGTTGCACAACCTCCAGGATTTGAAAATCATGAGCATCCAAATCATGTTTATAAACTTACTAAAGCCTTATATGGTTTAAAACAAGCTCCTAGAGCATGGTATGAGAGGCTTAATAAATTCCTTTTACAAAATGATTTCCAAAGAAGAAAAGTGGACACAACACTTTTTGTTAAGAAGCATCATAATGATATGCTCATTGTGCAAATTTATGTTGATGATATAATTTTTGGTGCTACTAAAGAATCTCTTTGCAAGAAATTTTCTGAGATTATACAGAATGAATTTGAGATGAGCATGATGGGGGAGCTCACATTCTTCCTTGGACTTCAAATTAAGCAAATGAAAGATGGCATCTTCATAAATCAATCAAAGTACATCAAGGATATGCTGAAGAAATTTAAAATGGAAGATTTGAAGAGCATGGGCACTCCTATGAGTTCAATAATTAAAATGGACAATGATGAAAAAGGTAAAGAAGTAGATATAAAGCTTTATAGAGTTATGATTGGCTCTCTTTTATACCTTACTGCATCTAGACCAGACATACATTTTAGTGTTTGCTTATGTGTAAGATTTCAATCATGTCCAAAAGAATCCCATCTAAGTGCAATTAAAAGAATCTTCAGATACCTCATTGGCACGCACTCAATTGGTTTATGGTATCCAAAATGTGAATCATTTAATCTTATTGGTTATAATGATTCAGATTTTGCTGGAAGTAGATTGGATAGAAAAAGTACTTCAGGTACTTGTCAATTTCTTGGTCTTGCACTAGTTTCTTGGCATAGTAAGAAACAAACTTCAGTAGCTCTGTCTACAACTGAGGTTGAATATATAGCTGCTGGTAGTTGTGTTGCTCAAATTTTATGGATGAAACAACAATTAGAGGATTTTGGTTTAAAATATAATCTTGTTCCAATTAGGTGTGACAACACTAGTGCCATAAACTTGATCAAAAATCCAGTCCAACATTCAAGAACAAAACATATTGAGATCAGACATCATTTTATTAGAGATCATGTTCAAAATGGAGATATTAAAATTGAATTTGTTGCCTCTAAAAATCAACTTGCTGATATTTTTACAAAACCACTTAATGAGGAAACCTTTTATAAAATAAGAAGGGAAATTGGCATGAGTGAACTACTTGCTTGAAATTTAATTTAATATATCTGTATATTATTCAATGTGTGAGTAATTTGTTGTGATATAAATTTGCTGATAAACCTCTAAATAATAGTAGCTAACTTATTTTTGTACACGTGAAATTAGTTTACTAAGTTATATGCTAATTTTGTGTGCCTAAAATTAGTTTACTGTATCGTGTACTGTTCAAATTTCAAACCAAAAAGTGATCATGCTTTAAATTCTCTGCGCGCCTATCAATGCTCTTACCTATACACATTTCCCTTGCTGTGTCAGATATATATATATATATATATGAAATAAGAATAAAATTCAAATAAGGTACAATAGAAAAGGAAAAGCGTGGGACTTAAGAAATATTAACCACTACTACACGAAACCGTCACCCATCAAAATTTGTTTCGCCATACCCGACTCTCTCTCTCCTCTGCATTGGTTTACGGCATTACTCTTCCCAATTTTCTTGCCATTAACTCTAACCCATATTCATCAGAGTGCCTATCTCACTCTCAAATCATCAATTAAATCTCTAATCCCTCTTTCATTTCTCACTGCACCAGAAGTCAGTTTAAAATTCCCCATTCTTCATTGCCTCTGGTTACCTATCTATGGCTCACACCAAACGAAAAACTCCTATTGCTGCTGCTTCGCCATCCTCACCATCATCTGGAGAACTCTCTGTTGCCGCATTAAGGAAGAAATTGAAGGAAAAGAAGAAAACACCAGAAACTGAATCGACTAGTGTATCCTCCGACCCATCTAAGGTAGTCAAACCTGCTGTGACAGCACCAGAAAAGGAAAAGGGGAGAAAAATGCGCGGGATTGATACTCAACGCAAAAAGGGTGTAGCAAGATCTTCGGGTTCTGTTGTTGACAAAGCGCTTCTTGATTGTAAGTTCATTAAATGGGAAAATTTTAACCAGGTAAATTTTAAATTCAAGGAACTCTTTGAATTTCAAGAATAGATGAATGTTTGTGAATGTGCTGATGCTTATTACCCTAGATTAGTCCATGAATTTTATAGAACTATAAAAATAGTTGATGAAGAAGATAGATTTGACGTCTCTTTGAATGACAAAGCATATGCCATTTCTGTTGACTTGATTGCTAAGGCCTTAAAATTGCCGAATGATGGAAATAAAATCTCTACTCATAAAGATGTTGCTAGAGTTCCAGGCTTTAACTTGGATGAATTTGAAAATGAAGTCTTTCCTGCCAACACTGCCACTAGTGAAAAGTCCACTAGCACAAAAGCTTTTCAGCACATTAAGATTATTCACAGCATAGTAAATTATATTTTTTGTCCTAAATCTGGCAGCTATGGATATTTGAGTCACTTGGATATGTGCATCATGTGGCATATTATTAACAGAGTAAGAATGAATTTGGCATATTTGATTTTCAAGAATATGTGCAAAGCTTATGGGATTGATAAATTACCTTATGCACATCTGTTGGCTGCCTTATTTAGAGAGTTGGATATAAATGTCTCTAAGGAGAGCTCTAGGGTAGATTTAATTGTGCGTACAGAAATTCATTCTGATACTGATGGAAGAAAGGCACGTTTTGAAAAAAGTGGATCTTCTACAGCTAAAGTTGATTCAGACTCTCAAAGTGAGCTTATGAGTTAGCTTCAAGGGATAAGAATTTTTATTAATGAGAAATTCAGTACAACAAATCAGTCTATTAAACTTCTGAGAAAATTTGTGGATGTGGTTGATTACAAAGTAAGTCATTTGCTTACTCAAAATGAGGAGTTAAAGAAACAGATTGCAGATCTTCAACAGGCAAGAAAAAATGGTTTTGCAACCAAAGGTGAGACTGATGTACCTATAAGTGATTCCTCTCCTCATGATACTCCTGTTTCTACTCTTGGTAATGTTGAGTGTGGAGGTACTGGGCTTGGTGAGTCTACTGCTGCTATGGAACATGAAGGTGAGCAAGTTGTTGAACCTGAAGTTGAACCTACAGCTGAAGCACCTATTGAGCATGTTAGTGAACAGGTTGTAGAACCTGTAAGTGAGCCAACTATAAAACATGAGAGTGAACAAGTTGTAAAACCTGTAGTTGAACCTGTAGTTGAACCCCCTATAGAACCTGTAGTTGAGTCTCCACAGAGGAAGGAAGATTCTCTAAAGGCTCCGCAGGCCAAGAAAAGCAGAAAAAGAGTTCAGTCTAAGGTGTCCAATCCATATCAGACTCTGGCTGCTGCCCTTCAAACCCCATCTGATGAGGATGAGCCACAGGAGCATGAGCATTTAGCTGACCAAGTCTCTCAGCCACCTGCTGCTAAACCTTTTAGGAAGAAGATGGTGCCTTCCAAAGCTATTCGAAGGAGCAAAAGACTTAATGATTAGAAAATAATCTGCATTTTTAGTTTCCTATTTGCATTTTAGTTTACTAGTATGTTTACTACTATTGTTGACTGTTCTTTCAGTTTGCTAATGTTTACTGCTATTAAGTTTGGGCTAACTTAATTCTTTTTGGATTAATATCTCCTGTTTCCTTCTTGGATGATGACAAAAAGGGGGAGAATGGAATGGATATGTGCTTATACTTTGAAAATGGGATATGTGCTTATACTTTGAAAATGGAAGTATATTTATGTGCAAATTATTAAGTTTAACATTTTGCATAATGAAATTGTGAATATCTTATGAACATGCTTTGTAGCATAAATTCAGGGGGAGCTTTGTATAGCTGACAATTTTTTTTTAACTTGTGCGCATATATTTAGAGGGAGTATTTTCTGCATGCTAACTTGCTTGGATATACATAAACTTACACACACTTGTATTTATTCTTGATTGATGATTCAATTGAGTTTTGTCATTATCAAAAAGGAGAGATTGTTGACCCCGTGTAGCTCAAAATGAGCATTGATTTTGATGATAACAAAACTCAAATAGAATCTATCTAACTCAACTTTAAAGTGATGTGTAGATTCTTTCTCTTATTCATAAAGAATCTTTGAAGTTGCATCTAAGGAGGAAGAATACTCAAAGGCATCTCAAGACAAATCCAAGATGAGAAAGAATAAGATTATGAAAGCCAAGACTCAAAGTAAAGGTATGAAAGTCATAGAGTTAGAAATTAAGTCTTAGGACTTGTGTAAAAAGAATAGATGAAAGTTTAGTCAAATGGAGCTCAAAATTAAATTTTTTCTTTTAATTATTTTATAAAATTTTCTCTCATCATGACCCTGGATATTACTATTGGAATATATATATTTCTTAAGGTCTAAATAAGATTTTTTAAATATTACAATTTGAGACAAGCAACTGGTAAATTAGTTTGCTAACTTGTTTGCTAAAATATTAGTTTGCTAATGTGTTTGCTAAAATATCAGTTTGCTAACTAGTTTACTACTGTCGCCAAAATTTCATTAGTTTGCTAAATGATCAGAGTTGCTCAACTTTGCACAAAAAGACAAAATAACAGCTATTTTTCCTAGAACATAGTGTATAACATTCTAAAAAGGTTTCAAAAGGTTTAAAATAATTTGGGACTATAAAAACACCTTCTTTACTTCATTTTACACTTGATGAAAGCCTACATTTGCACTCCAATCTTGATTTTTCATTTATTGCTTTCATTCAAGAGCTTTAAAGTCTTTGAGCTACTATTGGCAAATCAACTCATCTCTTCTTTATAGTTTGATTTGTATTAAGTGAGACTGAGTGTTAAAACATTAAATTGCATTTAAGAGAGGTTGTACAAGCACCTATTGAAGCTTGAGAGTGTGAGTGCTTGAGATAGCACTTGTCAAGGATTCAAGCTACCTTGGTGAAAGCTTAGTGTTGAAAAAGTTGTAAAGGGCTTTTGGTCTCTTGCCTTTAAAAGAGCAAATAGTGAAGAAAAGACTCAAAGAGGGTTTTTTGAGAGAGTGGACGTAGGTTAGTTAAACCAAACCACTATAAAAATCATTGTGTTTGATCTCTCTAACCTTAATCTCCTACTTTTATGTAATTTAATTTCTATGCATCATAGTGAATGATTGATTAAATAGATTGAGTTGATATACTTGAAGATATATTAAGTAGGTTGAGAAATTGGTTGAAAATCTTGTGATGCATGTTATGTCAAAAATTGCTATAAATATTGATTGAAGCTTGAACTGAAATTTAGGAACACATTATTGAAAAGTGTATCATTTTCACAATATATATAAATGAGCACCTAGTTGAACAAAGCCACAATTTTTCATTAAGCTACAAGCAAGGACCGAAAAATTGTAAAGTGCAATTCACCCAACTCTTGGACTATTTTGGGACAACATATCTCATATAAATACATTGGGAACAAACATGAATATAGTCTTTCTGAATAAGTCATGTCCTGTGTGAAGTATCCTCAATTGTGAACCAATTTATGATACTTTGTGCTAGAAATACTGTCACTCATATTCTTAATAACTTTAGAATTTCTAACAAAATATCAATGGACCTTTTCTATTACACATAAATATATTATGTAAACGAAAAATTGAAAATGCCTTTTATTAATAAAACATGTACAAGATACATATTAAATGATATGCTCTAAGGCATACTACTAACATATGTTTGGTAGAGCGTAATGTAATGCAATATAATCAATTATTTAATACAATTAAAATTATAAAATAATATAATATAATTGTCATTACATTCTTTTTTTTATTGCAAAATAAAAATATAAGTAGTAAAATATAATAATAATTTTTATTTTAATATTTAACTTATTCATAATGTTAATAATAAGTGATAGTGGTTGCAGTAATTGGTAGTTGAGTGGTAGTGGTGACTAAGTGGTGATGGTGGTGGTGGTGACAACGGTTGTTAGATGGTGGTGATGGTTGCAATGTGAGATAGTAGTAGTGGTAGTGGTCAGGTGGTGGTAGAAGTGACAATAGTTAAGTGTTGATAACGGTGGTCAAGTGATGGTGATAAAAATGATTGTAACAGGATGGTGACAGAGTAGGAGTAATGGTGATAGTAGCAATGGTGACCAAATAGTGGTGGTGGTGGTGGTGATAATATTGACAATAAATAAAAAAATCAAAATAAATATTCATGATAACATCCATTTTTGTATATAATGAACGTTACGTTATTTTAAATATAATTAATTACGCTATGTAATTGTCATTTCATTACATCAAATTTTTTTTGTGCTATCAAATAATATAATTAAATATGTAATGTAATTGCAATAATATTATAATTTTGATTATACTATACTAAACATGACATAATATTTAACAACTAGTAAAATAGCTGATAGCTATTAGAACAGTTAGTATTGCAGAACAAGGCCTAAATATACTTATTTATTATTAACATTGCATAAAAAATTATCAATATTACATAAAAATGTGTAATATGATAATGGAATCTCTCTGCCTACTTTTGTCCATCATTTAAAGTTTTTATATTATGATTAAAAAAATTATTAAATTACTTAAATTATAACAAAATACTCTTTGATTTTACTAAATTACTCTTTATCTCATCTAAGTAAGAGGGAAAGGGAAGATGATAAGATGAGTTTTAGGAAATTGTAAAAATAATTATTATATTTAATAGAAATAAGGGTAAAATTAAAAAAAATAATTAATATTATTTAATATACTTAAAGTAATAGATAATTTTGAATAGAACAACTTTTTAAGTAATAAGTAAAAATAGACAAAAGAAATACAATTTTGTTATGTTTCACGCAAGTATATTTAATAAGTCTTAACAAGTATAATTTTATACTAAACTAGTTAGAAAGACTGATAAAAGAATGCAAATTGAGAAAAGGCTTTTGTGCGGAGATTGCAAAGACAAAAGAGATTGGCGGTGGAAATGCCGCCACAAATGGATGGAGTGAAACATGCTTTACATTCTCTTCACGTTTTGACTTGTGATTGTTTTTTCCTTTAGCTTTTATGAGCACTACAGCCACCTAAAAACTTGACTTCGAAATGAATGGCCACAACCCCATATATTATTTTCATGCATCAAAATCAAGTCAAAGTATTGAATTGCTTACTAGGTCATATTTCTTTCTTATTGCTTCTTTGTCATGTAAGAAAATAGTCTTATTTTTCTTGATATTACGAGTGTCTCTATTTCTCTACTAGAGCTCTGTTTGATATTGACATTTAAATTTATTTTTTTATTAAAAAATATTATTTTAAATATATTAATTAAAATTTATTTTCATAATAAATTTAATATATTTTAATTATAAAATTTTAAAATAATCAAATATTTTTTAAACTATTTTTAAATAATATTCATTAAAAAAAATAGAATTAATAACTGATCAAATTGGTTGCTAATCGATTTAGCAACCGATTCAATTGGTTGCAATGAGTCTGATTATAAATAGTAGCCGATAATTTAATCAATTACAAATAGTAATCGACAATCAAATCGATTGCTAAATTAATCAAACTTAAAAAAATAAAAATTTTGGTTAAAAACTATCGGTTGCTAGCAGCAACCGAAATTGATTGCTAATAGTAATTAAAACATGTTCAATTGTAAAAAATTTTATGTCTTTAATTTTATAATTTTGTAATTATTTTGTAAATCAGTTACTATTTGTAATTAATTTAGTAATCGAAAAGTCATTTACTAATTTAAAAAAATAATAAAAAAATTAAATTTTCAAATAAAAAATAAATAATTCAAATAAATAATTTTAAAAAATTATTAAAATTATAAATTATTAATGAAAATTAGTACTAAAATTAATATAAAAATATGATAAAAAATTATTAATAATAACTATTATAAAAAAAATATTAGCAAAAAATTAAATATAAAAACATATTTATAAGACAAATTACTAAAAAAACCATATATATATATTATAACAAAAAATTATTAAAAATTAATATTACAAATAATTTACTAGCAAAAAATATATTTGTACAGAAATTTTTATTTTATGTAAAGGAAAAATAAATTAAATAAAAAAGATAAGAAAGAAAAAGAAGATGAAGAAGAAAAAAGAAAAAAAAAGAAAAAAATGATGAAGAAAATAGATGAGAAAAAAAAAATGATAAAAAAGAAAATATCTGAAAAGAAAAAGATAAAGAACAAAATAGACGAGGAAAAAAAATGACGAAGAAAATAGATAAGAAATAAAAAATAATAAAAAAAATATGTTAGAAAAGAAAATATGATAAATTAAAAAGATGATAATGAAAAAGAAGATGAAGAAAATGAGAGAAGGGAAGAAAAAGAGAAAAAAATGACAAGTAGAAAAGAAAATGAGTAGTAGTTTATATAAGCGAATTATCAACTGATTTTAACAACCAATTGTCGATTGCTAATTTCTTTTAAAAATTGGGTAAAAATTTTTTGAGGAAAAATTTTGCAATCAGTTTGCAATCGATTGTAAAATTGACTATTAATAGCAATCGATTTCAATCGGTTGCAAAAATCAGTCGCTGTTAGCAATCGATATTCAAATTGGTTACAAATCAAAATAAAAAAAAAGGGCAAAAATTTTTTAAGTGAAAGAATTGGTTGCTAATAGAAATCGATTTTAATCGGTTTCAAAAATTGATTGCTATTAGTAACCGATTCGTAAAAATAAATAAATAAATAAAGAAAACAAAAATGGGATGAGAATTTTTAAAGAAAAAAAGTAGTTATAAAACTAGTTGCTAATATCAACTGACTTTAATCGGCAGTAAAAATCAGTTGTTATTAGCAACCGATTCACAAATCGGTTACAAATTATTTTTAGGGGCAAAATCGATTGTAAAAATCGATTGTTATTAGCAACCAATTCGCAAATAGTTGTAAATCAAAAAAAGAAAAAAAAATTAGGTAGAAATCTTTGGGAAAAAAAATTTAACAACCGATTTAAAATTGATTATAAAAATCGGTCGCTGTTAGCAACTAACAAGGAATTGGTTGCAAATAACAGCTGATTTTAACAACTGATTGCAAATTAGTTACTAACGTTGGAGCTAATTAAAATAATTCTTTAATTTGACAACCGATTCCCTAAATTGGTTGCTATTAGCAACCAATTTTAAAATCAGTTATTATTAGCAACAGATTTTAGTAACCGATTAAGAAATCGGTTGCTAATAACAACTGATTTTAAAATCAGTTACTAATTATATATTTAAGGTTTTTTTTTAATATCAATTAGCTACTGATTTTAGCAATCAATGATAAATCGGTTGCTGTTAACAATCGATTTTAGCAACTAATTATAAATGGATTGTTAATAACAACCGATTTAATAACTGATTCTTGAACCGGTTGCTAAATTTTTTCAAAATTAATTATTTTAGTAAAAAAAACCAAAATCATAAGTTGATTACAAAATTAATTGTTAATAATAATCAATTTCAATTAGTTGCAATAATCGATTGCAAAACTGATTTTCTTTTTTTTTTTTAGTGATTTAAAAAGATAAGCTTTAATCACCATGCAAAGAGTGTACGTCCCTTATCAAATGTGTGGCATAATAAATTTATATCTCTTTTAGGTTAATACTCAACTCAATTCAACTAAGCCTTTATCCTAAATATTTGGGGTTGGCTATATGGATTCGCTTTTTCCATTCTAAACGATTTTGGGTTAAATCCTCAGAAATGTGTAATGTTTCTAAGTCATGTTGTACTACTCTCCTTCAAGTCAATTTAAGTCTACCTCTTTTTTTTTCTTTCTATCCTTTAATCTAATGTGCTCTACTTGTCTAACTGGAGCCTCCGTATTCTACGCTTCACATAACCAAACCACCTCAATATCCCTTCTCTCAACTTATCCTCAATTGGCACCACTCCTACCTTTTCTCTAATACTCTCATTACGGACGTTATCTAGTCTAGTATGGCCACTCATCTACCTTAACACTCTCATCTCTGCAACTCTTATCTAGACGCATATGACTCCTTTAGTGCCTAATACTCACTGTCATATAACATAGCCGGTCATATGGTTGTACGATAAAATTTTCCTTTCAACATATTATAAATCTTGCAATCACATAAAACTCCCATGGCACGTCTCCACTTCAACCATTTGGCTTTAATCCTATGACTAACATCCTCCTCACATCCCCCATCTACTTGAAGGACTGAGTCAAGATATTTAAAGTGATTACTTTGGGACAATATCACTCCATCCAAACTAACTCATTTCCTATTACCAGTTTGGCCTTCACTGAACTTGGAATGTATATATTCTGTCTTCGTTATATTTAACTTAAAGCCCTTTGACTCTAGAGTACTTCTCCAAAGCTCTAGCTTTCTATTGACTCCTTCTCGCGTCTCATCTGTCAAAATAATATCATTAACAAACATCATACACCAAGGAATACTCTCTTGTATATGTTTTGTCAATTCATCTAAAACTAATGTAAAAAGTTAAGGGCTTATAGCTGATCCTTGGTGTAATCCAATTGAGATTGAAAAATCTTTTGTGTCCACTCCCACAGTGCGCACAATATTAGTTGCTCCTTCATACATATCTTTCAACACTTGTATGTACCTAATAGATACCCTCTTTTGTTCTAACACATTCCATAAAGACATATCTTGAAACACTATCATAAGCCTTCTCCAAATCAATAAAAACCATATGTAGATCTTTCTTCACATCTTTATATTTCTCCATCAAGCTTCTAATGAGAAAGATCGCTTCCATAGTTGAACGACCGAGCATAAAACCAAATTGATTGAGAGAGATAGAAGTATCATGACGTAGTCAATGCTCCACAACTCTCTCCCACAACTTTATAGTATGGCTCATGAGTTTAATTCCCTTATAGTTTGAGCAACTCTGTATATCTCCCTTATTTTTAAAAATAGGCACTAAAATACTCCTCCTTCATTTATCAGGCATTTTCTTTGAGTTTAGAATCTTATTAAATAATTTAGTTAACCATGCCACTCCCATATCTCCCAAAGACTTCCACACTTCAATTGGTATTCCATCAGGTCCACAGGCTTTACCCATTTTCATTCTCTTAAGTGCTTCCTTTACTTCTAAAGATCTAATCCTTCTAGTATAATTCACATTCTTTTCTATTGTTCTATAGTCTATATTCATGCTATTACCATTTTGACTATTATTAAAGAGATCATTAAAATAATTTCTCCATCTTTCTTTAATGTCCTCATCTTTCACCAACACTTTTTCTTCTTTATCCTTAATGCACCTAACTTGATTGAGATCTTGACATTTCATTTCTCTCCTCCTTGCTAATCTATAAATATCTTTCTCCCCTTCTTTAGTTCCAAGTTTCTCATACAACTTTTCAAAGGTCTGTGCTATTGCTTGACTAACTATCTTTTTTACTTCTTTCTTTACTATCTTGTTTATATGCCTCATTATTATCACATTTAGGTAATTTCTTATACCATTCCCTTTTTCTCTTCACTGCCTTTTGTACTTCCTCATTCCACTACCATTTCTATTTTGAGGGTGGTCCATGTCCTTTAGACTCTCCAAGTACTTTTTAAATTACTTCTCTAATCTTTGATGCTATCTGTATCCACATATCATTGGCCTCCATATCTAGCTTTCATGCTTTGGAGAAGTATTACAACCATTTTATTACATGTTTTACACATAATTAATGATATTTATTATTAATATGTAAATAATTAAGTTTATTATGAAAAATATACCAGTATTCTTCAATAGTAATATTTTTTTATTATATTTATTTTTTCATATTTATTAAGGAAGTGTTGCTCATAGATATGTAAAATTAAACATAATAAAAAATAGTATTAAAGTAAAAAAAAATATTGAGAAAAAACTACAAGAAAATCTTACAAAATTATAAGTTTTATTTATACTTAAATATCATTTAAAATAAATAAATAAAATTTATCATTATTAGACATTTATTTTAAATTGTGCTCGGCATTATTTCTTTATGATAAATCTAATAATAATTGAATAAATAATAAATTATTTAATAAAGCTCTTCTTAATATAAACGTGATCAATAAATTAATAAAAAAATCATCATAATGAAAAATAAATGTTCTATTGTTGCAATAAAAATAGAATTTGCTTTAAATATTTTTTCAACAGTCAATTAAGCTTTGTGGGTATCTATATGATCTATAAAAAGTAATTTTTTTTTTTCTTATCATTGTTTGTCTCCCATAATTAAGAGTTTATTATAGAAAAAAATATCAAATAAAAAATTAATTAAAATTATATTTCATTGACATAAAAAATTTTTAATTTTAAACAAAAAAAATATATTTTATTTTGAAGAGGCCTAAACAAAAATTTTAAGAAAAATACGGAAAAAAATTAAATAATATTAAGTGGTAGAATTTTCTTAATAAAAATATATAATAAGTGTAACAAATTTTTCTAAAATATTAAGGGTGACTGCCTCTCTGCGCCCAAATCCACCACTGAATCCAACGGCTGAAAAATAGATATTTTCTTTGAAACAAATCTCAACCATTAAAATAAATGAATTATATTGATTTCTGTTTATGCTGGTGATACAGGGCTAGCAGTCTCCTTAGAGTATCATGCATAGGAATGGCACCTTAGGGATTAATTGCCCCATCAGATGAAATGTCAAAAAGGCAAATTGTGAAATTCTTATATCTTAAATGAAAGAATACATGAATACAGGGTTCAGTGAATGAATTACTAATAAAATTATGATAATTTTGATAGAATTTTTATTTTCACATAAATCTCACACATGCACACTTTACAAAAGATGTGAGAGCTTATTTGAGCGCTTTTTGCAAAAATGATCAATTATAAGGACTAAATTGAAATTTTACATATTGTGATGGATGATTGATTTGATGGGAACATGTGATGTGATTGAGTTGTGGATATATGGATTGTGGATATAGAAGTGTGTTTTGAGCCCTTTTACAAAGTTGGGTAGGTCTACATATAGGGAGACTCTGTTATTTTTCATATGACTTAGGACATATTGGGTCTTTTCTTGATTTGTATCGAGTCATTTGTATGAAAAAAAAAAAAACTCTAATATCTACTCACAACATGTAAGATGCGAGACTCTGTAATACCTTAAAGAAATAAACTACGTCTCTACCACTAATAACTATTTTCGATAAGAATAATGAATACATAATCTTAAAAATAAGTGTTTTCAAGGCAATCGTGTTTAAGGTAAAGTACATATATATATATATATATATATATATATATATATATATATATATATATATACACACACACTAAAAAAAAGCACTAGTAGTATATACACTAAAGAAAAGCACTAAGAGTACGTTTGCACTAAATTACCTTTTCATGTTCACAAAATTTAAAAAACACTATTTCAAATTTTACATTTATAAAGTTAGATCTAATATTAAATCAATTCCTATAAAAAAAATTTACTCATATTATCAAATAGATTTTATGATTCATAATTAATTTTAATTTTAATTTTTGAAATAAAATAATAGATTAGCTAATATTAAATCACATACAAACGCTAAAGATTAAATAGTGATTTTTCAAAACTAAAAATGAGATTAAAAGAATTGACTCATCAGACAATTTAAAACATATTATAAAAAGGTCAAGTGATCCCACCAAAAAAACAATTATTGAAACTGGGAAAATTAAAAATGGGTCCTCAATTGGCCCTGTAATCAGTCTGAATAGAGCATGCAGCAGCCACGTGCGAAGTGAGAATGGGCTGGTGGGGCCCATTTGAATGATGCTGAGCTGCCATCGCTATGTGGTACTTAAAATTTTTTCCTTTGAAACAAATCTCAACCATTAAAATAAATGAATTATATTGATTTCTGTTTATGCTGGTGATAGAAAATAGATCTCCTTAGAGTATCATGCATAGGAATGGCACCTTAGGGATTAATTGCCCCATCAGATGAAATGTCAAAAGGCAAATTGTGAAATTCTTATATCTTAAATGAAAGAATACATGAAAAAATCTTCAGGTCGATTTGAATGAATTATTTATAAACTTAAATCTGTATTATAATAATTATTATTAAATCTTTGTTTTCACATATCTCAATTACATTTTATTAAATTAAAATTTTCTACTACTCTTACTTTTCTGTATTATTATTATATAAGTACGTTATTACTAAATTATTATTATTTTTATAATTAAATGATTTTTAAAATATTACTAAAAAATATTAAAATTTAATTCTCAGCCTTACAAAATTTTTAAATTTATAAGTTATTTAACTTCATGAAAATAAACTTTACAAGCATAGTATTTAGATAATGTGGGATTATTTGATCTTATAAAAATTTAAAACTCTAATATCTACTCACAACATGTAAGATGCGAGACTCTGTAATACCTTAAAGAAATAAACTACGTCTCTACCACTAATAACTATTTTCGATAAGAATAATTTATAAATATATTTATTAAAAATAATATATATATATATATATATATATATATATATATATATATATACACACACACTAAAAAAAAGCACTAGTAGTATATACACTAAAGAAAAGCACTAAGAGTACGTTTGCACTAAGTTTTTCATTTCCTCACAAAATTTAAAAAACACTATTTCAAATTTTACATTTATAAAGTTAGATCTAATATTAAATCAATTCCTATAAAAAAAATTTACTCATATTATCAAATAGATTTTATGATTCATAATTAATTTTAATTTTAATTTTTGAAATAAAATAATAGATTAGCTAATATTAAATCACATACAAACGCTAAAGATTAAATAGTGATTTTTCAAAACTAAAAATGAGATTAAAAGAATTGACTCATCAGACAATTTAAAACATATTATAAAAAGGTCAAGTGATCCCACCAAAAAAACAATTATTGAAACTGGGAAAATTAAAAATGGTTCCTCAATTGGCCCTGTAATCAGTCTGAATAGAGCATGCAGCAGCCACGTGCGAAGTGAGAATGGGCTGGTGGGGCCCATTTGAATGATGCTGAGCTGCCATCGCTATGTGGTACTTTTTTTTTTTCCTTCCAAAACACTCTTAAAATAGGAAATAGTGAAAAATAGAAAATAGATCTTTAGGCAACAAATGGAAAAATCCAATAAAAGTAATAAAATAATAATTACTCTAAAAAAATAAAGAGACAACTATGAAAAAAAATCTTCAGGTCGATTTGATTAATTTTAAATTTATAAACTTAAATCTGCTTATTAAATAATTATTATTAAATCTGCTTGTTATTATTCAATTAATTTTATTAAATTAAAATTTTCTACTACTCTTACTTTTCTGTATTATTATTATATAAGTACGTTATTACTAAATTATTATTATTATTATAATTAAATGATTTTTAAAATATTACTAAAAAAATATTAAAATTTAATTCTCAGCCTTACAAAATTTTTAAATTTATAAGTTATTTAACTTAATGAAAATAAACTTTAAAAGCTTATAGTATTTATAAGTTTATTTGATCTTATAAATATTTAAAATTTTAAGTATTATGTATTTAATTAAGATATTTATGAGTAATTAGTATTCAATTAATATATTTATTAAAAAATAATTTATAAATATATTTATTATTAAAATAATTAAAAATATATTAAATAAAATTTATGATAAAATTTTAAATAATAATAATATAATAAAATATTTCTAAAATTAATTTATAAGTATAATTTTTTTTTAAATATTAAAATAAAAAATTCAATCTTCAATTTATATTTTTTAATTTATAAATTTAAAAATTATTTAAATAGATATATTAATTTATTTTTAAAATTTATAAATTATTTTAATTAATTTATAAATTAAAATAAATATTTCTTAATTTGAATTAATCATATTTGAAAATATTAATTAAAGGTCTATTTTAAAATTATTTATAATAAAGAGATAATTACCCCACAATAAAAGAAATACTAAACTACAAGGATAGAGATTAGAGAGAGAAACGTGATAAGATGGGAGTGGACTGGTGCGACGATTGATGAGAGCGGTCAAACCTCAAAACAGATAGGGAGTTGTGTTTATCTTTTCTTTCAAAATTGATGCCCCAACTCACTACTTTTTTATGCACTTTGAGAGATTCAAAGTCAACGTCAAATTATATATATGACAAAAAACAGTTGGTTGCTCCATTACTCCATTTATTACTCCTCTCCAAAGATTTATTGAGTGCTTTATATTATAGGAAAGTCTTGTTTAAATTTAATTTATTATAAATTTAAAATATAAAATATATAATATAATTTATATAATTTATTTATTAAATATATATATATATTTAATAAATAAATTATATAAATTATATTATATATTTATATTTTAAATTTATAATAAATTAAATTTAAATAAAAATTTTCTATATTATAATGTGTAAAGTATTTTTAAGTATGTGATTAGATTGAATCCAAAGAAAATGAATTCAAATAATATATAATTGAAATTGAAAAATAATGATCATATCTGATTCAAATTTTATACATTCAATATTTATTATTCAAATTTGTTTTTATGAATAACAAATTAAATATAATATATTTTTTATAATAATATTTATAAATTTTTATATATTATATTTTAAATAAATAAAATTTAAATATTTTATAGAATTATTTATCTTTTAAAATATAAATTATTAATAATAAATATATTTTATATAGATGATTAATTAAACATATAAAATTAAATGGATTTGGAAATTATTCGGATAATAATAATCACATTTGATACAAATTCGGGTATTAACAATAATAATCAGGTTTGGATGGGATCTGCCATACCTTATTCCTCCGTAATGCATAAGATGCTCTCGTAGTACACCTAATGTGTGACACCCCTCACCCGTCTACAGTGTAGCTGAGCAAGATATGCTACACAGTGTACCGGAACACCGTATTTTATCTCATTTATTATTATCCATTCTTGATTTATTTATATATAATTATTAAGTGAAATTTATGAAATTGATCTCATTTAAATCATTTATTGAAATTATAAATTAATTTGAGGTTCCGAAAATTTTATAGAAAATCCGGTAGAGCACTGACTAAAAATGAAGAAAACAGTTTTTCGAAACCTGTAAAAAATGCTTCCAATAAACATTCAATTCCACAACTCCCAATTTTCTCATCAATTCTCAAAAATTTTTCCATTTGTCATTCATTCATTTAACATCATAATCTTGTACATTTCATTTATAAACAAAAATTTACAAATACTGATATTCATACCAAATTATATTACATAAGTTTCAACTTATACGTAAGAAAATAAAAGTTTAATTATAAACAGTATAAAATACCAAAATGAGACCTAATGTCCTACCAATATACTGTAGCCTGTGAGGTGACATGGATACTATGCAGATATGTGAACAGACCTCACCCAGTCCGTAGTCTACTGGGCTCTCTGTTAGTCTCTCCAGAACCTACGTGTGGCAAAAGCGACGAGCTAAGCATAAAGCTTAGTGGTGCCAATAATACAAGAAAATATAATATGCAAATAAAAGTAAACATTTCCTAGTTATTGTGCTTATAAGAAATAAATAATTACTAACTTATTGTTTAGTTGAAGGCTAATTACATCTTATGATATTAACTCTTTCTAGTATTTTATTAATCGTTTTCTTGATGATTTTGAGCCTCTTTTTATTGTAATGATTTTTATTCTTTATCTTAATATTTAATTTTCTTACTTCCTTTAATAATCAATTCAATTACATTTATACTTTTCCATGCCCAAGTAACTTATACAAATTTACCAGACTAGATAAACGGGTAAACTAGCACTGGGTACCAGGTACCTCGGGCCGTCACACCATCGGTCACAATGTATCTCCAGGTGTGCAGACAGAATGGCTAATAAGCCATAAAAGTAATAAGGCATAAAGCTAAGTATAACATCATAATCAGTATAGCCATAGGCTATCATATCACAGAATGGCATGAAACCATATGCAGTATTGCTATCAGAACCCTATTAGCATGCCAACCTATCCAAACCAATCATACTAGGCCTACTAGGGCATTTAACACTTTTAATTATGCAATTTTTTTGAAATTGAAATTTAATTATTACTATTCATTCTATTAGTCAACTAAAATATTGACTTTTTCATAAATAATAGGTATATTAATTCTAATATCCCCAACATACCACATTTTGCATTCTAAAATTATTGGCATTGGTTGCCAATACCATTATAAAGCTTAGGGTTGGTTATTTAAAATTTTCAGATTTCAAGTACTTGATTTACTGTTCCATTGGTCAATTTTACAGTAAGAATTTGGCAATATTGTCTTCATAAAAGTTGTTCTTTTATGTGTCTTCTTTAATTACCTTTTTGAATCACTCTATTTGGAGTTTTCTAACTCAAGATATGCCATTTTGAGCAAGGTTGGCCAGATTGTTATCTACCCAGAAAGATTTGGTAATTCAAATTTGGCTAATAATTTCATTTGGTTAAGTCTAGAATTAGAGTTTGTGTTCAGCATAAAAGTTATTCTAAATTGTCTAAGCTTTTCATTGATATAAATTTAAGGTCAATTGGACTTTCTACACTGAGTTATGACCAAATGAATGAAAACTGTTCATTTGGTCATTTTGCCCAGGCAGAATTGGTGCTACCCGAATTTAGTCAATTTTTAGGGTATCCTAAGTTTATTTTCTGGACAGAGTTCCTTCATCAAAGTTATGCCATTGTGTCTAATTTCATGTCTAATTGGCCTTGCACCAATTGAACCTACACAACTCATGTTATAGCTATCCAAACTTACTGGACTCCCATCTAGACCTACAGGTCACTCAAGGCAGCACACCCAACCTCAAATCCAAAGCTACAATTCACTTCAATTCCTTATTATACTCAGCCAAATGGTCACTAATTGACCCTTAGAACTTCCATTCACCAACACATGAGCAAATCTAAATTTTGTGCCACAAACCCTAACTCTAACAACTACAATTCTTCATACACACAAAATCCATTAATTAAAACACCAAAATCATGTTTAATGGTAGCCATACACAACTATTATGTAATCAAATTGATGAAACCCTAAGGTACCCTAAGGCTATCGAAATTTCATGGGGCAAGTTCATGTATCTTTAATTCATTTTTCATCAAATTTTCAACTTAACTCAACTTAAATTCATGCTTAGAAAAGAGTGGAAGCAAGGAAATTGGCACTAACCTCTTTTGAAATTTTCCCAAGCTTGAAAAACTCTTCCTTTTCTCTTCTTTTTTGCTGCCTCTAACTTGCCCAAGGTGTAAGATCAATTTTTCATGAAGAGGTTATAAGGTTTTATGGTGTAGTTGGCTCGGATTTGAAGCTTGGGTGAGTGCATCAATGGAGGATTCTCTCTCTCTCTCTCTCTCTCTCTCTCTCTCTCTCTCTCTCTCTCTCTCTTTAGTTCGGCTGTTTGAGAAGAAGAAGGCTACTGATTTTTTTTTATCTCATTTTTGTTTCATTTTTATCCCTTTAGTTAATTTGTTAAATTGTGATTGGGTGGAGGCATTTTAATGACATCATGTGATGTCATAATTCCAAATTTCCTTCATTTTCTTTCCTTTTCTTTTCTACTCATTTTCAATTAAATTTTTAGCAATATTTATTTATATTTTATGTCATAATAATTATTTACTTAACTCAAGTAGGCCAAAAATCATCTCTGTAGATGAAATGACCAAAATGCCCTCCGTTTGGCTTATTGAGGCAAATCATCTGTACTGATCGAAAAATTTTTCTAAGCATTTTCTTGGCATTTTAATGCCATTGAAACCTCAATGACTCTTCTCTAGAGTCCTAAAAATTATTTTATAAATTTTCTCCCGGGTTTAGGGCTCCTAGCTGTGAGGATCGCAACTTCCCACTGGGTTACCCATCGCTAGGGCACCGGCTCATTTAACTTTGGTGTATTTTATTTCTAAAATTTTCCTAAATTTTTCTTAATCATATTTGAATTATTTATGACTCCTCACTCTAGTCTAAATATTTTTTCAGACATTCTAGCTATTCGGACTGACATCGGTCACCGGAACAGTGGAATGTACGGAATTGCTACAGTGAGAGTGTTATATAATGAATTACCGTACTTCGCCTACCGGTAACCCATTAAATATACTACAAGGGATTTTAAAACAAATTTTGATTATTTTTATAGTGGTGGAATGTTGAATATTTATTAAAAAGTCTTTATTTGAAATTTTGGGCATGGATCAAATCCTTGATTAAAATATGGTGTTATGAATTTTTTTCAAAATTTTGGTACAATGCCGACTGTATTTTGAGAAAACTGTTCTTCCAAACTTGAAAAGAAACATACTTCCAATATTTTTACTTGACCATAACTCCAATAAAATTTATTTCTCCACACAATTCAATCCCAACAATGAATAAATCATTTGTAGCAATTAACTCAACACATTTTAAAACCAACACTGAACATCTCATTTTAGAAAAGGAAATAATTTATCATTCACAACATATAAAAATTTAATTATTTACTTTAATTACAAAACTCAGAAATAAATTTGAATATTACAATAATTTGCATTTTAATTACATACCCAAAATAATATTACAAAAGTTCTTGTACAACTGCTCAAATAAATTACATACATATAATTATATGCATACATCAAAATCTAGTGTACAAGGGTATACCTATGATATACCCAAAGCCAGTCCCAATGTCTTCAAGTAATCTTACTCAGTTACTCTATAGTCTTTTCACCTGCAACAGCATACAAAGCTATCGCTAAGTGGTAAACTTAGTGGTGCACAACTATCATTTAAAATGTAATACAATATACATTGACAAAATTATAGCAAAGAATTTGAAAATCTTGAAATTCATCAAAATTTCAAAAATCAAAATATTCATTGCCAATAATATAAATTATTTGTTTAAACGATCTTGATCAAGAAATTTAATTTATCAAATCACAACTGGAAATTTAAAGTAATTCCTGCAATTTATGGAAATAGATATTAGTTTCAATCAAATTAAGAATGCTCAAATCTCATTTAAAATCATAATTCCTTAATATTCAAAAACTATTCTTTTATCTCACTAACTATGCAAGACTAATCCGTAAGGGCCATCTTCAGAGCGATTCTAACTCCCTATGGTCGGGGAGGTCAAATTGGGATTTTAACTCCCTATGGTCGGGGAAGTCGAATCATCGTGCACATTACACACCACAATAATGTAACTTCCGAAAGGGCCAATGAAAAACTTAGATCTAACCTCTAATAAGAGGAGAATCTAATAATGTGCACGTGCCATGGTAATCAAAACAAAGCTAACTCCATTGTCTCCTCAACAAATGAGAGAGACGGGTAATAACCTAGTCAAGCATCTATAGTGAGATATAAAACAATATCATGGATCTCTTTGTCCCTTTTGTGAGCATAAAGCACAATACAATTCAATTCAATGTCAATTTCAATATCCAATAATTTTTTTATGCTCATCACAATTCAAAACATATTTTATTACAATTTTTTCAAAATTAATTTATTCAATCCACAACAATGCTCAATAATTATTGAAATACCATTTCACAAAGCTAAATTTATGCATACTATAACAATTTCAATAATCATTGAAATAAATCCAATACTTAATAAACATAATATATAAGGAAAATAACGTCATTTAATCATATGAAATATTCAGAATAAAATCAATTAAAAACTAGTTGTGCACAAACCTCTTTGTCGACTAGTATACTCCAATTTTTTATTTTTCTTCGAAGATTCCTTTCCTGTCTCTTTTTCAACTGAAACACATAATTTATAGTATTAATCCATTAATTTATTTCATACCTACTTAATTATAGTCTTAAATTTGCTTAAAATGGTATCCTTTGAATTTTGCATTTTGGGTCACTATTCATTTCACTGTTTAAGTCAAAATGTTGACTTTTTCCTATTAAATAGGTTTATTAATTCTAATTGCACTCATATACCATATTTTGGGTGTCAATTTTGTTGCCATTGATTGCCAATTCTATTTCTAATTTCCCTAGGCACAAATCCAAAATTTCAGTTTTAGTTCACTGTATTCTACTATTCCATTGGTCTGGTTATTGTAGGAATTTGGCTACGTGTTCTTCATCAAAATTGTTTTTTATTGTCTTAGCTTTAATTCCCTTTTTGAATCACTTCATTTGAAGTTTTGTAGCCCAAGATATGACCATTTTCCTAAGGATGGCCGGATTTATTTTAACCCAGAATTCAGGGCACTTTCTTGGTTCTGGTAGTTTTGGTGTGCTAACTGCAGCTCACTTTTTGGATTGGTTATGGTTAGAATTTGGATTTGTGTTCTTCATAAAAGTTGTAGTGCTATATCTCAGCTTTCCATCGGTATAAAATTCAAGTTATTTGGACCTTCATACACCAAGTTATGGCCAAATGAATAAATACTGTTTATTTGGTTATTTTTGCACAGTGGCAGTGTGTATTACCCAGATTTGACCTAATTATTCAATATCTTAATGTCGTTTTCTGGGCATGGTTTTTACATGAAAATTGTGTCATTATGTGTCTACTTTCATCTCCAATTGGCCTCACATCAATTGGAGTGGCAAAATTATAGTTTTAGTCCTTGAAGTGGACCTTGGTCAGGCTGTCTAGATTTGGACTCCTACCAATCTGAATTTGACTTAACTTCTCATCATTCAAATACACCCCAATTGGTCCCAATTGAACATTTTAAACCTTACTTAGGTCAAAGTGCATCAATTTATCAAATTCTCAAAATTTCCCCCCAAAACCCTAAGGGTCAAGAACCCTAATTTCTCTATTTGATTAAATTCTTGCAATTAAAGTGTATACACATTATCTACACACTTATTTAAGCTTACATACACTTTTAATTCCCTCAAAATCCATCAAATTAAACTCCCCCTAATGTGACCGAATTTCCCTAAATTTCCCCACCAAATGGATTTTGTTTTATTTTCTTCAACTTCTAAGTTAATTTAACTATCTAAACATGAATTTAAAGAGAGAAATCAAGTGATTCATGACTAACCTTTTTGTTGAAATCTTGAACTCCACTTTTCTCCAAATCTTCTTCTATTTCTTACTCCTTTCATCTTTTTAAGATGCAAGGATAATATTTAAGTAAGTGAGTTGGGAAAATTAGGGCATTTTTGGGTTTAATCAAGCTCAAAATGAGCTTTAATGGTGGAGAAAATAAAAAGAGAGAGATGGGAGAGATGTGGCCGGCCAAGGTAAGAGATGAAGTGAAAAATTGGATTTTTAATTTGTTTTTATCCCTTATTTGACTTAGTCAAATAAACAATTAAATGGTAATTAATTTATTAAGTCATGCTTATGTCATTTATGTGATGTCATAATTCTATTTTTGTTTTCTTTTCTTTTTCCTTTTTTCTTTCCATACTTTTTTAATTTAAATCTATATTTCAAAATTTTCATTTCTCAGATTTTATTGGACAGTTAGGTCATGAGTCACCTCTAAGGGTGAATTGACCAATTTGCCCCTCACCGGTCTAATCTGGTTTACTAAAAATTCAATATTTTTTTCTGAAATCCTGATCTAATTATTTGATCTGGTTCTCTACATTTTTCTGTGATTTTCACATTTCCCCTAGCTTTGCAATTTTTCCTAGAACTGCATGTCACAATGCCCCATACAAACATAGAGTTATAACTGACCTCGCAATCACTTCCCGGTGCGGTTACCCATCGCTGTGACCCCCGGCTCATTTAACCTTTTCTATTCTATTTTTCTTATTTATACTTCACCTTCTAGTAATCACTATTAATTTTCATTCAGGGCTTTTCTAGGTGCGTTAAATATGGTTCTAATCCTCTTAATTGTCCGGACCGACACCGGTCACCGGAACAGTGATTTGCACAGGACTATGCATGTAGGGGTGTTATAATTCTCCCCCCCTTAAAAAAAATTTTGTCCTCGAAATTTTGCCCACTGTCAATCCTTAAACAGTCATATGTATTGTTTTCTCACGTCTTTCTCACATTTCCATGTGGTTTCATAGTCTAGTCCATAACACTTTACTCAATGGTATTTGTTTATTTCTTACTGGTTTCATCCCATGTGCTAACATCCTTATGAGTTCTCTATACTACTTACTTTAACTTGAATTAGGGATAACAAATGTTGATCCTTATCCCACAATTTTGATGTAACACCCTCACTGTAGCAATTCTGTACATTCTACTGTTCAAGTGACCGGTGTCGGTCCGGACAACTAGAACGTTTGGAAAAATATTTAAATTAAAGTGAGAAACCATAATTAACTCAAATATTAATAAGAAAAATTTAGGAAAAATTTTAGAAATAAAATATAGCCAAGTTAAATGAGCCAGTGCCCTAGTGATGGGTAACCCAATGGGAAGTTGCGATCCTCACAGCTAAAAGCCCTAAACCCAGAGAAAAATTTATGAAATAATTTTTGGGACTCTAGAGAAGAGTCATTGAGGTTTCGATGGCATTAAAATGCCAAGAAAATGCTTAGAAAATTTTTTAGATCGGTACAGACGATTTTGGCTCAATAAGCTAAACGGAGGGCATTTTGGTCATTTCGTCTTCAGAGATGATTTTTGGCTGACTTGTCTAGTTAAGTAAATAATTATTATAATCCAAAATATGAATAAATATTGCTAAAAATTTAATTGAAAATGAGTAGAAAAGAAAAGAAAAGAAAATGAAATAAAAGTCATATTTATGACATAAGCATGATGCAATTAAAATATTTTCACCCAACCAAAATTTGACACATCATTATAAACTACTTAAACATAAATAAAAGGAGATAAAATTTGAAAAAAGTGGACAGCCATCTTCAACTTTTGGGCAACAAAAACGTAGAGAGAGAGAGAGAGAAAGAGAGGAAAGAAAACTCCATGGAAGCTTGATCAAGCTTGAGCTAACCCACCAAATCACCCTAAAATCACTAACTTGCTTCACTAAAATTTGATCTTGCATCTTAAACAACCTCTAGCCAACAAAAAGAAAGGGAAAAAGAGAATATTTGGAGCTCTTGAAAACTACTACAAGAGGTAAGTGCTCTTAACTTCAAGATTTAGTGTTTAAATTATGTGGATTAGTTGAATTGAGTTGTAAATATGAAGAAAAATTGAAGAAATCATGGGTAATTGCTGAAAAGGAAATTTGGCTAGCTAATTCCTATGTTTTATTTAGTTTAAACTTACCTCATAATGCTATTTAACATGTATATGTATGAATTTTTAATGGGAGTAGCATGTGTTGTAAGATTAAGAGAATTAGAGAATTAGGTTTTAGGGGTAATTAGAGTTTTGCTCAATTGATGGTGAACCAGTGTTCTAATGGTCAATTTGTGACCATTTGAGATGAATTGACTTTGATTTAGACTGAAATGTGGCATTGGATTAGGAATTGGTATGCTGCCTTTTGTGATCAATTCTGGACTCTGTGAGTCTAGTGTGTTCATGGGGTTATATCTTAAGCTATGTTACTCCAATTGGTGCAAAGCTAATTGGAGGTGATAGTGGACACATAATGCAACATTTTTTGTGAAGAAACCATGCCCAGAAAATCCATCTAAGTTGACCTAAAAATTGCTTCAATCTGGGTAACATACAAGCTATCCCTGGAAAATGACCAAATGAACAGTGTTTATTCATTTGGTCATAACTCAATGTAGAAAGGTCCAATTGACCTGAATTTTTACTAGTAGAAAGCTGAGACATAGCCCTACAACTTTCATGAAGAAAAAAAACCTAAATTTTGACCATAACATGTCTAAAAATTAACCTGCATTTAGTGTACAAAAACAGCAGAATTGATTCTGCCCAGAATTTCCGGAAAAATTACAATCCAGCCAGTTATGGTTTTTAGGCTATAACTTGAGTTACAAAACTCCAAATGGAGTGATTCAAAAAGAGAAATGTAACTAGACACAATAAGGAACAACTTTGAAGAAGAACATTTGGCCAAATTCTTACTGTAGAATGGCCTAATGGAACAGTGAACTCTAGCACCCAAAAACTGAAATTTTGAATTATTCTCGAATGGTTAGAAGTATGGATTGGCAACTAATGCCAACAATTTTGGGAACCAAAATGTGGTAAATCTATTTGATTAAAACTCATGTAATTATTATATATGAGAAAGTCAATATTTTGACTTAAATGACCAAATGAATAGTAACCTTACATGTTAAGTACAAATATTCAAGAAATAACTTTGTAATATGTCCTATTAGGCTTAATGTGATTGGTTTGGATAGGTTGGCATGCCAATAGGGTTCTGATAGTAGTACTGCGTATGATGTATGGGTCCATGCCATTCTGTGATATGATAGACTATGGCTATACTGATTATGATGTTATACTTGGCTTTATGCCTTATTGCTTTTATGGCTTATTAGCCATTTTGTTTGCACACCAGGAGACACATTGTGACCAATGGTGTGATGGCCTGAGGTACCTAGTACCCAGTGCTAGTTTACCCATTTATCCAGTTCGGTCAATTTGTATAGGTTACTTGGGCATAGAAAAGTATAATGTAATTGAATTGATTATTGAAGAAAATAAAGAAATTAAATATCAAGATAAAGAACAAGAATGATTACAATAAAAAGAAGCTAAAAATTATCAAGAAAACGATTAATAAAATGCTAGAAAGAGTTAATATCATAAAATGTAATTAACCTTCGACTAAACAATAAGTTAATAATTATTCATTTCTTATAAACACAATAATTAGGAAATTTTTACTTTTATTTGTATATTATATTTTCTTATATTATTGACACCACTAAGCTTTATGCTTAGCGCGTTGCTTTTGCAACTCGTAGGTACTGAAGATTTGGACAGAGAGCCCAGTAGACCACAGACTGGGTGAGGCCGTTCACAGTTTTGCATAGTGTCTGTGTCACCTCATAGACTACAGTGCATTGGTAGGACACTAGGTCCCATTTTGGTATTTTGGTACTGTTTGTATTTTGTAATTAAACTTTTATTTTCTCATGTATAAATTGAAACTCATGTAATATATTTTAGTATTAATGCAAATATTTGTAATTTGTGTTTATAAATGAAAATTTAGTATTCATTGATGATTTGAACATGATTATCATGTGAAATGAATGAATGTCAAATAGAAGTTGTGAGAAATGATTGAGAATATTGAGATTATGTTGATACAAATGGAGTTTGAGAATAATTGAAAATGTATTGGAAGTGTTTTTCACAGGTATTGAAGAACTGTTTTATCCATTTTTAGCCGGTACTCCGCCGAATTTTCTATAAAATTTTCGGAACCCAAAATGAATTTATAATTTCAATAATTGACTTAAATGAGCAAAATTTCACAAATTGCACTTCATATCTATGAAGAAATAAATTAAGGAAGGATAAAAATGATTGAGATAAAATATGGTGTTTCGGTACATTGTGTGGCATATTTTGCTCAGCTACACGGTAGACGGGTAAGGGGTGTCACATTTGAGCTCCATGGTTGGGCTCTTAACACTGTCATAAGTTAACTTACTTCGAAGCTCGCTCGTCTATGTGTTTATGCCATAACAAATATTTTTCCTAATGTCATTCCTTTACCATCCTCATCGTTACTTTTCTATTTACTTCTTTTTCCATTCCACAAATTAACTTTGATTATTTCATCCCTCAGTTTTATTTTCTTCCTTGACTCGACTGTCGAGTCAAAATTTAGTACCTCTTAACATCCCTAATAAACTCGCTATACTTCGATATTACTCTGTTTTAGTCCTCTGACCATCTAGTAAGCTCTCTCTCACTGATATTCATAACGTTTCTTTATTACATTTGCACCAACTATTTAAATTTTTACCTTCACATCTCTTTTATCTATTGATATTCTATAGTTTATTTTTCAATGATTTGAAATCAGTGTCTTCTTTTCTACTTAACTATAAACTAGCCTCTAATATCTTAAGAAGGGGGTCTATAAAACTCTCCTTTTTCTCTTGTCATATACTAGTCATAATCTAGTCATTATGGTCTGCACAATAGAATTGTGATCTTTCTAAGAGATACCTAGCCAATTATTCTTATCCTATCCTTGTCTTGATTAGAATATCATTTTACAATTTATGATTATCATACATAGAATCCTGTCTCCTTCAGGGGAATGAAAATTTTCTTTGTGCCTTGCTGTTATACTAATATAGTAGTGTTTTTCGCTAAAATTTAGGTGAAAGATCCATGACAATATCAAAATAATTATAAACCCCATATCAGAGACCGGATGACTTTACTGTATAGGTGTTATCATTAATTTATGACTATACTGAAATCTGTAGTTTTATAATGATTATTAACGTATCGTAGTTCGTGTTAGATAACTGAGTCAGTGACTCTAGCTATCTTATAACTATAACCTTTTGATATTCTAACTTTAGAGTTTTAAATCCCTAAGTAGGATTTTCAACTCATTTCTAATAATAAAATTTTGTCCTGGCATAACTATACCAAAACAGATGCCGTTTACAAATATCCTTATCTTAGTGCACTATCGGGTAGTATGTAGCTCTACACAATAATCCTAAGTTGGTACTGTAATTTGTAGCTTGCAATACAAATATCAAGAACATTGCATAGTTACTACGATACATTCCAATAGATTAAACTTTTCTATATTTTATTCTTCTCAAATCTACTAATATCTTAAACTTATTATGATTACAATATCCATTAATAATTACTAACGGTAACATATTTGCCCTCATCTAGATCAATTATATTACTATAACTTGCTTTTAGGTCTTCTTGCCTTACATTAAATAGGCTCACCAATAAGCTTTATAAATTTTATGTGCTAGCAAATACTTTTCGCTGATAAAGTCTTCCAAAACTAATTTCAATTACACTTATTATTGTAATCCTTATCTTAAAGGACTAATCACTGATGCATCAAAATTTATTTCTATGTAAAGGAATAGCAACTGATCATATAATTCTAACACTAACATACAAATAAGTAGTACTGGGATCAAATGATAACCAATTGTTTCTTCCAAAATAAAGAACTTACTAGCAGCTACATTCGAAGTTTCTGCTCTTTCTCCCTGGCACATAGTGGATGCTCTGACTGATGCGCTATTATGTTTGGGTTGATTCGCTGTGCTATGATTGTGAGGAATACCAATTCTATTTCTATCTCGACCCTGACCGACTGTTTGTGAACTTCGGAGAGCAGATTAATGTTCTCTAGAACAATCTCTAGCAAAATATCCAAGCTTTCCACAATTGTAGTAGGCTCTAGTGGCTTTACGACAAAGGCCCCCATGTAGTTTGCCACAAGAGTTACAGATGTGAGGAGGATATGAACTTCTAGTTATTCAATGACTGGACCTTAGTGGCTTCTGTTCTGATGATCCGCCTTTGTCATATCCCTGAGCTAGGAGTTCCTCAAATTTTTTTCTCTTCCATAAATTACTATTCGAGCTCTGACCCATAGGTTTCTCCCTTTTCTCTATTTCATGTTGCCTTTGTGGGGGTTGGGTCTATACTTGGGCTTAAGCTGACAGACTATCAGCCATTTGTTGAAAGAAAGTGGCCATTTGCTAGGCCATTTGTGCAGTAATTTATACCGGTGGAATTGGTACAGTCGAGCCTTCAACACTCTGAGAAGCTGAGGCCTCCCCTTATGCCTCAACTGTAACTGGTTATTCTACTATTTTATCTCCCTCTTTCATTTCTATTCACAAAATCTTCTTTTCCAGGGACAACCAACACAAGGAGATTTCTCTCCATTAGTTCATATTTATGATATAAATGTACTATATGTATCAAACATTTGAGCAGTTGTATTTACTGACAAAATATTTCAAATTCACAGTTCAAAATTTACTTTAAAACCATTGCTCTGATACCACTTAATATGTCATTCCTTACCCTTCTGTAAGGCATAACATGCTCCCGTAGTACACCTAATAACTTAGCGTACTTCGCCTATCGGTAACCCATAAAACATTCTACAAGGAATTTTAAAATAATTTCTGATTATTTTTACAGTGGTGGAATATTGAATATTTATTAAAAAGCCTTTATTTGAAATTTTGGTCATGGATCAAATCCTCGATTAAAATTTGGTGTTATGAATTTTTTTCAAAATTTCGGCAGAGTGCCGGCTATATTTTAAGAAAACAGTTCTTCAAAACCTGAAAAGAAACACACTCCCAATGACCACAACTCTAATAAAATTCATTTCTCCACACAATTCAATCCCAACAATGAATAAATCATTTGCAGCAATCAACTCAGCACATTTTTAAACCAACACTGAACATCTCATTTCAGAAAAGGAAATAATTTATCATTCACAACGTACAAAAATTTAATTATTTACATTAATTACAAAACTCAGAAATAAATTTGAATATTACAATAATTTGCATTTTAATTACATACCAAAATAATATTACAAAAGTTCTTGTACAACTGCTCAAATAAATTACATACATATAATTATATGCATACATCAAAATCTAACGTACAAGGGTATACCTATGATATACCTGAAGCCAGTCCCAATATCTTCAAGGAATCTTACTCAGCTGCTCTATAGTCTTTTCACCTGCGACAGCATACAAAGCTATCGCTGAGTGGTGAACTCAGTGGTGCACAACTATCATTTAAAATGTAATGCAATATATATTGACAAAATTATAGCAAAGAATTTGGAAATCTTGAAATTCATAAAAATTCCAAAAATCAAAATATTCATTGCCAATAATATAAATCATTTGTTTAAACGATCTTAATCAAGAAATTCAATTTATCAAATCACAACTAGACATTTAAAGTAATTCCTGCAATTTATGGAAATAGATATTAATTTCAATCTCATTTAAAATCATAATTCCTTATTATTCAAAAACTATTCTTTTATCTCACTAACTATGCAAGACTAATCCATAAGGGCCATCTTCAGAGCGATTCTAACTCCCTATGATCGGGGAGGTCGAATCATCGTGCACATTACACACCACAATAATGCAACTTCTAAAAGGGCCAATGAAAAACTTAGATCGAACCTCTAATAAGAGGAGAATTTAAGCATTTGCACATACCATGGTAATTAAAATAAAGCTAACTCCATTGTCTCCTCAATAAATGAGAGAGACGGATAATAATCTAGTTAAGCATCTATAGTGAGATATAAAACAATATCATGAATCTCTTTATCCTTTTTGTGAGCATAAATCACAACACAATTCAATTCAATGTCAATTCCAATATCCAATAATTTTTTTATGCTCATCACAATTCAAAACATATTTTATCATAATTTTTCCAAAACTAATTTATTCAATCCATAACAATGCTTAATAATTGTTGAAATACCATTTCACAAAGCTAAATTCATGCATATTATAACAATTTCAATAATAATTGAAATAAATCCAATACTTGATAAACATAATACATAAGGAAAATAACGCCATTTAATCATATGAAATATTTAGAAAAAAATCAATTAAAAACTAGTTGTGCATAAACCTCTTTGTCGACTAGTTTACTCCAATTTTCGATTTTTCCTCGAAGATCCCTTTCTAGTCTCTTTTTTTACTGAAACACACAATTTATAATGTTTCAGTACCATATCTCATAATTAATCCATTAATTTATTTCATGCCTACTTAATTGTAGCATTAAATTTGCTTAAAATGGTATCCTTTGAATTTTGCATTTTGGGTTACTATTCATTACACTATTCAAGTCAAAATATTGATTTTTTCCCACTAAATAGGTTTATTAATTCTAACTGCACTCATATACCACATTTTGGGTGTCAATTTTGTTGGCATTGATTGCCAATTCAATTTCTAATTTCCCTAGGTGCAAATCCAAAATTTCAGTTTTGGTTCACTGTCTTCTACTGTTCCATTGGTCTGGTTATTGTGGGAATTTAGCTAAGTGTTCTTCATCAAAATTGTTCCTTATTGTCTTAGCTTTAATTCCCTTTTTGAATCACTACATTTGGAGTTTTTTAGCCCAAGATATGGCCATTTTCCTAAGGCTGGCCGGATTTGTTTTAACCTAGAATTCTGAGCACTTTCTTGGTTCTGGCAGTTTTGGTGTGCTGACTGCAGCTCACTTTTTAGATGGGTTATGGTTAGAATTTGGATTTTATTATTCATAAAAGTTTTAGTACTATGTCTCAGCTTTTCATCAGTATAAAATTTAGGTCATTTGGACCTTCCTACATCAAGTTATGGCCAAATGTATAAACACTGTTCATTTGATCATTTTTGTACAGTGGCAGTGCGCATTACCCAGATTTGACCTAATTGTTTACTATCTTAATATCATTTTCTAGGCATGGTTTCTACATGAAAATTGTGTCACTATGTGTCTACTTTCATCTTCAATTGGCCTCACACCAATTGGAGTGACAAAATTACAGTTTTAGTCCTTGAAGTGGACCTTGGTCAGGCTATCTAGATTTGGACCCCTACCAATCCGAATTTGACTTAACTTCTCACCATTCGTTTATATCCCAATTGATCCCAATTGACCATTTTAAACCTCACTTAGGTCAAAGTACATCAATTTATCAAATTCTCAAATTTTCCCCCCAAAACCCTAAGGGTCAAGAACCCTAATTTCTCTACTTGATTAAATTCTTGCAATTAAAGTGTATACACATTATCTACACACTTATTTAAGCTTACATACACTTTTAATTCCCTCAAAATCTATCAAATTAAATTCCCCCTAATGTGACCAAATTTCCAAAAATTTCCCCACCTAATGGATTTTGTTTCATTTTCTTCAATTTCTAAGTTAATTTAACTATCTAAACATGAATTTAAAGAGAGAAATCAAGTGATTCATGACTTACCTTTTTGTTGAAATCTTGAACTCCACTTTTCTCCAAATCTTCTTCTATTTCTTACTCCTCTCTTCTTTTCAAGATGCAGGGATAATATTTAAGTAAGTGAGTTGGGAAAATTAGTGCAAATTTTTGGTTTAATCAAGCTCAAAATGAGCTTTATTGGTGGAGAAAATAAAAAGAGAGAGATGGGAGAGATGTGGTCGGCCAAGGTAAGAGATGAAGTGAAAAATTGGATTTTTAATTTGCTTCTATACCTTATTTGACTTTGTCAAATAAACAATTAAATAGTAATTGATTTATTAAGTCATGCTTATGTCATTTATGTGATGTCATAATTCTATTTTTGTTTTCTTTTCTTTTTTCTTTCTTTTTCCATACTTCTTTAATTTAAATTTATATTTCAAAATTTTAATTTCTTAGATTTTATTGGACAGTTAGGTCATGAGTCACCTCTAAGGGTGAATTGACCAATTTGCTCCTCGCTGGTCTAATCCAATTTACTAAAAATTTAGTATTTTTTTCGGAACCCTGATCTAATTATTTGATCTGGTTCTCTACATTTTTCTGTGATTTTCACATTTCCCCTAGCTTTGCAATTTTTCCTAGGACTGCTGTGTCACAATGCCCCATACAAACATAGAGTTATAACTGACCTCGCAGTCACTTCCCGGTGCGGTCACCCATTGCTGTGACCTCCGGCTCATTTAACCTTTTATGTTCTGTTTTTCTTATTTATACTTCACCTTCTGGTAATCACTATTAATTTTCATTCAGAGCTTTTCTAGGTGCCTTAAATATGGTTCTAATCCTTTTAATTATCGGAACCAACACCGGTCATCGTAATAGTGATTTGCACTGGACTATGCATGTAGGGGTGTTACAGGATGAGTTATGAGGTACTTTATGTAACAGCCCTTATGAACCCAGCATCTCTCCCGTGTTTTGTCGATGTGGGATTTGCCTAGGGTGTTACACTTTACCCATTGTCATTTTTACTTATAGAGTACATGCTCACCCTCTAACAATATATGGGATTTATTTCATTTTAAAGTTAAAAAGTAATTATAAATTTATGTGTGTAAGGAGCACTATTTTGTAGTGCTCCAGGAGTACATTATAAATTAGGGGTGTGCAATTAATTGGTTTGATTTCAAATCAAATTGAAAAACCAAAGCAAATCGAATAGAATCAAAGCATTAAATGGTCAAATTGAATCGAACCAAAATATTTCAGTTGGATTATTATCTTTAAAACTTATATTTCTAACTTATAAATTTTTTAATAAATAAATTAAATTATATTATATAACAATAAATTAAAATAAAAAAATAGAAAAGAAAAAAGAAAAATCCCTGCACGGAAACCAACCTCACCCCACTCCCTAGCGAGGAAGTCCTCAATGCAGTTGCCGCTACTTCCTCTGCCTCTCTCTTGTTCACCCCTTTAAGCTCATGTTTGATGGGTCATTTCACATTCCTCTTTTGATTTCTCCGTTCACTTTCTTTTCAATTAAAATTTCCTCACTCCTATTTTCCCCACCTTCGGCCTCTTAATTTTCTCTCTATTATTTTTATTTCTTTACTCTTGATGTCATGGAATCAAGCCCCTTTAAGGTCTTGATGGTTAAATTTCAAGTTCGTTCTTATTTCTTTATTTCATTTTGATCTCTATTAGCCATTCCCCTTATTTTTTTTACTTTTGACATATTATAACAACCCACGAAACCTAGCTTTTAAGTGAAGTTGAGATTGTGGGCTAGGTTAGTTTATGCTTCTTTGTTCTTTTCACTTTAATTTTATTGATCCTGAGATATCTATTGATGAACTTAGTGCCCACTATTGAAGGCAAAGTTGCTTCTTATCCTTCAAAAGCCTAATCAGAGTGAACTTGAGTTGTTTTAACAAAGAAAAACGAACCAAAAGGATTTCAATTTTTTACTTTGAAATGTCTCCCACATGTATGGATTTCAATTTCCTTATTGACATTTTAAGAAAATAAGAAATTTCATCTTTTTTTTATTATTATTATAGAATCATAAAAAAGTAGAGCTTCTTATCTATGTTTCATCCTCATCCTTTAAAGGCGTAGATTGATATTTGGCTTCTAATTTTTCTTATTGATTTGCGATTGGTAATTAATAAAAGATGGAAAATTTTCTCCTTAGCTTTTAAAGATGATTGTTGATTTCCATCTTATAAATGAGAAACTCTACAAGATCTCTATGTACATTAAAAAGAAGTAAAGTTGAGCATTTGGTCCAACCAAATCAAAATAATCAAAATTATAAAAAATTATGAATGGTTCGATTATTCAGTACATAAGATATTCAAAATATGGTTTAGAGGAACAATATCTAAAATGGGATCATACGCGTCCCTGGCATGCTTGCAATCCAACTCTCACATGCAAAAAAGGCCATATCCACTTTTGACACGTGTAAATTGAGTAAAATCAATTTCACGTGAAAAACAGTTTTTGGTACACCCAATGGGACTATCTCACTTCAACATTCTCAATTATTCTCTCTCAACATTCAATTCACATTGTCACATAAAAGTGTTGGACATCATGCCCAAAATAAGGATTTATTATAAAAAGGAAGCCACAGGGATCGACCTTGAAAGAGTAGTTGATGAAGCTAAACTCAATGACAATGGACAACATGATTCTGATAATGAGTCACCCGTAGGACAAGATGTGGCTACAATTTCATTTGATATAGGTAGCATTGGTGCTTAGATTGCTCAAAAGTGACAAAAAAAATTGAAGCTAGCATTAAAGCTGCTTTTGAAACTGGCTTTAAGACACAGTCTATTCAATTGGAATAGATTAGCCAAAGGTTCATGAGACATCTACTTGAAGCTAGGTGACAATCCTAGGTAGTCATGCATTGACTAACCTACAGATATCCAATGAGGTGTAAATAACACCAACCCAAGAATAGCAACATTACAACCACCTCAAAGGAGAGAAACAACGCCAATGTCTACTCCCACACAAGCAATAAGGACATTTAATGGTCGACAGGGAGGTAACTTCTATGTTACTACCAATCTTATCGTTCACTTATATGTACATAATGCTACATATGTAAATAACATCCTGAATAATATAGTGAATAATGTGGATAATGCTAGGATTAATTATGTGGTACCACCATCACCCATGCATGCACCCATGCTACATCACTCTAAACCTCATGTTGATTATGAAGCCCTTAGGATAGTTGTTGAAGAGTTATATGAACCTGGCTTTAGTCAGATAGGTCATCCTAAGTTATACAAACCTTATCCAAACTTGGTGGATAGGAATAATCCTTTCTCTTATAAAATACTTGAGGTCACTTTATTCTCAGGAGATGGGTTACAATATACTTTAGAACATATGAAGATTTACTGTATAATGTGGTGAGCTTGCTAATTATGAAAATTTTGACATGTTGAAATTAAGTTTGTTTCCTAATTCCCTAACTACAATTGCTTTTTCTCGGTATGCTTCATTACTTAGAGATTTTGTACACATTTAGTAAGACATGGAGCACTATTTCACATATAATTTTACAAAACTGAACATGAAGTATCTATTGCTGAGTTTTCTAAAATATACCAAAGGCCAAGAGAGTCTGTAGATTCATATATATCTAGGTTCAAGAATATGCACAATAAATGCAAAGTATTTTTGCTTGAATGTAAGTTTGTCAAGTTGGCCCAAGGTGGTTTAAACATTGAGCTTAGAAAGAAGTTTCAAGGTATTGAGTTTAGGGATTTATTTGAGCTTGCTACAAAAGTGGCAGACTATAAAGAATTGGTTAGGGAAGACAATCATAAAAGGAAAAATTTCATGGGTACCTATTTTCAAGAAACTTTTCATGATGATGGTATTATCAATTTTTTTAATATGGGTAGTTATGTTTGTCCTATGTTATCTAAATTAGCAAAACCTCTAGAACCATAAAGGAAAGTCTCTTCTAATTCTCTGCTACCCCAATAACAATATTCTTTTAATATAACTAGGGCAGAGGAGATTTTATATTTTCTATTGTAGGAAAAATTCTTGATTCTTCCACAGGGACCCAAGAAACCATCCAAAGAAGAGGTGAAGGGCAAGGATTACTGCAAATATCATGATGTTTAGACTCATCACACCAATTATTGTTAGCCATTCAGGAATTTGATTTAGGACAAGGTAAAAAAAGGTGTTCTCAAGTTTCCATATAAAAGTGAGACTTCAATGTTAAATGATAAGGATTTATTTCCACCAGTGGCAACCATCATTGCCACCAATATTAATCTAAAGGCATTATTGGAGGAAAAGAAAACTAGGAATAAGACACCAAAAAATCTGATCCAAAGCTAAAATGGGTTTGGGTTCCAAAGCAATAGATTTGCAAGGTTCCTAACTGATAACATATGAGACCAATAAGGAAAGTTACACCTGTGAGACAGATCATAGGACCTGGGCAAGCTAAATGCAACAAAGGAAAGAGTTCAGTTTGTGGTATAACCTAGAAGTACACCCGTTAGTGAGTGGAGTCTAGTTTGGGATAAGAAATTTCTTAAGTCGCTGACTAAGACAAAAAAATGGAGACTACAGTGACTAAAAGTTATGCAATACTACAAAAAGGAATTTAACACTAGAGGCTTTATTAGGTATCAAAAAGTGGCTCAAGCATACAACAAAAAAGTGAACAATAAGTGTTTTGTGGAATGTTGGGCTGGTTTGGAAGGTCATCTTATCTCTAGGGACAAAAGACAAAGATCTAGGAAAATGGTTACCCAACTAAAAGGGAACATTCAAGGAGCACACAATTCTGAAGCAAGATGCATATCAGATAGCTAGCTTAGATGGAGTCCCATATAAGAAGTGCATCAATGGAGCTACCTTGAAAAGTACTATCTTGGTATTTTAGAGGTGGCATAATCAAAAGGCTCAAACAGAATAGTATAGGGCCATTAACATGGCCTACATTAGGTTGGCCTTATGGCCGCCAGGTCTATGGTGTTATCAAAGTCAAAGCAATAATATAGTGAGTAAACAAGTTCTCAAGGAGTCATTTTACTATTCCTATCATACACAGACAAGTCAGACAAAACATGCAAAAGGGCTTTACTGCTTATAGGGTACCTGTTAAAGACAATTCATATACATGGTAAAGTGGCTGCAGCGGCACAACAAGGGCTCAGCCCTATTCAACAATTCACAATCACAAGCAAGGGTTCAACCCCAATCATCAAGTCTTATCATGTCTTAAAAGTCGAGAACATAGTTATTCAAATCATCAATAAGAAAGTTTCTGAGTTCAGTAGAAATTTGCAAGTGTATCAGATGAAAACTCAGGACTAGTATAAGAGGCACAACTCCATCAAAGAAAGCTAAAAGTGAAAAGAGGCACAAAGACGATCTTATTACTTTAACTATTCTCTCTCCTCTACTAGGCAAGTTGTTATCTCTTGGTAAACCATCTTTTTAGCTTGTTGGCATCTGGAGCTCAAGGAAGCTACAATTCACTCTATGCAAGCTTCCTCATTAGTCCATAAGCAAAAAGAAAAAGATTTGTGTCATACTTGAAAAACTAAAGAAGTTCTCCCAGTTGGAGCAAATGGTGCAAAAGTAGACAGAAGTCATTATAAGCAGAAATTAAGTTACAACAAGTTCACTGCAAGTAAAATAAGGTGATAAAGGTATCTGGAGTAATAATTGTGGTAGTATGAGATGCCAAACTCCCATAACTATGCTGAAGGAACCTAAATAGTCCATAGAAAGTCAATTCAAATCAAGCAAGTAAGTGGGTTGGTTTGTGTGCATAAGAAGGATAGTGATACTCACTGGGGTCGATGGATGAAGGCTTATCCATGATGGCAATATTGGAGGTAGCAAAAAAAATCTCTCGTGAGTCCTGGTGGGATGCCAATCTAGCTCTAGCTGTTAAAGCATAAATGCAGTCAATAATAAAGCTTAAAAGGTATTATATTTGCCTTAAAGTTTTCATTACTCAAGAATATAACTTTGCTAGAATAGTTTCCTATGAGCAAGTCCAGGAGGCAGCTAGAAGTGAGGTTCTTGTAATACCCATCATTTCTCGACGTCAGAATTTCTTTCATTGATGGAATATCCTTACGAATTCAAAGATTTCACAGATAAGGGAGTGGTGGTAAGGAGTGCATGTATTTGTATGTATGATGTTTTCAAAATGTGTTAAAAAAAGGAAAATGTTTTAGTGGTTTTGACTAAAGAAAAGTTTAAGTGACTTTTTGGGTAGAAGGAACTTCGGTAGCCAAAGGACGGACATTCAACAGCTGAAGTCCTTTTTACTGTTCAAATTCATTTTTGGGTAGAATAGACTCTAGCAGAGAACTGAGACTTTTGGTAGCCAAAAGTCCTTTGACAAGTGAGGGTATAAAAGGCCACAACTTATTTTCTATCTAAAAAGTAATTTGAATTCTCACTCCTCTTTTTCTCTCAACTTTTTGGACCGGCAAAGGGTTTTCTACGAGAATTTTCATAGCAATTACATTTTTTGAAGCTTGATTCTTCTAAGGGAAAGCTTGGTGAAGGTGGATTGAAGCTAGAAGTGTCAATTTACTTCCTTCTCCATTTCAAGGGAAAGAGATAATTTCTCTTTTCTTTTGGCCTTTTAGAAGAATCTAGGTATGCCTAAGTGTATTAGATGGTTGAGTTTTAAATTGCATGTGGTTTTTGCATGATTTTAAGTTTTTGATATTGGAAAAAAGAATTGCATGTTAAGCTTTGGATGAAAATATGATTTTCTTTGCTATATTTTGGTATTTGATTGTTAACTGAAGTGTTGTTCTTGCTTTCTGTCAAGTCCAAGTGTTTATGGACCTGGAATGGTTAGTTTCCTTTGTTAAACATAAGGATTTCTTGTTTTTATGTTGATAAAAGTTGTTAGAACCTTGAAACTTAGCTTTTAATTATTGCATGTAAGCTTGGAACATGGATTCAAGTTGTTTTAGGCCTTAGGAAGGTATATATATGTTTGAATTGTGTTTTGGAGCCTTGTAGTATGTTTTAGAGTTCTTGGGAGAGAATTTCTGCCAATTTTTGACTTGAGAATTCTAGAAATTCCTAGGTTCGACTGTGAAAACTATTATTTCAGCAGTTGAAGCATGTATTTTCTTAGGAAAGAATCTAGAGAAATTCCAAGTTTGGCAGCCAAAGTCCAAGACTTTGGCAGTCACAATGGCGACTGCCCAAAATGGGTACCCGATATTCAAAGGTTCGATAGCCAAATTCCAAGACTCTGATAGCTAAACTTGGTTCTACTAGCATTATTTCTCCTTTGATTTCAAGGTTCCAAAAAATGATTTTATGGTTCCTAAGGGCTTAGAATAAGATGTTTGATATGTGTATAGAGTTCTAGAGCTTGAATAACTCATTAGGTTTTGATGGTTATAGGATTGGAATTGAGGGATTCAGGAAGCTAAGGATCCGAGGTTAGCTATCATTCTCGTTAGGTGGTTGATAGGCTACAAGAGGTGAGTAACTCTAACCTTAATAAATGTAAATTCTTTAAATATGATTCATGATCATCCACATACATCATTTTATTATTTACTCGGTTTATATATCTAGAGCAAGAATTTGTTGCATTATTGCATAATTGTTATTGGTGCATAATGGATTATGGATGACCTTCTGACTCCCCCCATGATTATGACTATATTATGTTATGTATGTTATGGATCTATAAAATCCAAAAGGAGATCTTTATGATGCCCCTTGATGCATGACACATGTCATGTTTTAACCGAAAGTCCTAAAGAGCCTCTATATGAGCCGGGCACATTAGACTAGGAAAGTCACTGGTAACAAATCCATCTTATGTGAAATGTTTATGATGTGAAAACTCACATGAATGATGTATTGCATATTTATGAAATGAATGTTATAATTAAATATTTTTTGTTGGTTTACTCACTGAGCTTGTGTAAGCTCACCCCCTTTCCCCTAACCTCAAGTGTAGGAGTGCAAGAATAGTAGAATCTTTTGGAGCTTGAGCAGCAGAAATAGCTATGGAGTGTTTAGATGTATGTTGTATGATTAATGGACATGTAATATGTAAAAGAATATTTATTGTGCTAGTGTTCAAGTTTGATAGATGTTTTTATTAAACATAAGTGATGTAATTATGTATGTTTTAAATCAAAGCTAAGTCCTCATGTGAGAATGTATGTATGAACTAATTACACTTTAGTATTTTATATATGTAAAGGTTCAAATTCTGAACCAATATTATATTAATGAGGTGTGAGAAACCTAAAGTCTAATGGTTTTGAGTATGCTTGGATTGTAAAATAAAGGGTTATGTTTATATTCAATAGGTTTTTAGGCTTGCTACAAATTTTGATAGCCTTAAGCAGACCTAATCTCTAACACTAGTAACGACCCCTTGGCTGGGTCATTACAGTTCTTGTGAAGTATATATGTTCTTCAGTGTTGAAGTTGAATGACTAGAAATAGGTTTGGGAATCTAGGTTAAATTGCAATTGGCTTGAGGTCAAGATTTTTGGTATTGGGTATGTGTTCCATGGGATTGCCTTGCTAAAATATTTTTGGGATTTTTCTTAGATTTTGGGGTTCTTTTGGGATGCATTAGTTATTTCTATAATGTGGCTTGATTTTCTAATTTGTAGTAGAGGCTTTGTGGCTTGGGTTGATACAATTGGACTAAAGTTTGTTATCATGAAGTGTGGAAATGTGCTTTAAGTGTTTGTGCAGATTATATATTAGATTGATACAAAATTTAATGGAAGATAGTTTGGGAAATAATGAAGCACATTTATGGTGTGTGAAATGAATGTGAAGTTGGTACAACTGTGCAAGAATGTTTTTACTATTTTTCTATATTGGGTAAGCAGTAAAATTGATGTCAGTACCACATGTCAAGTTTGCAATCATTTGGTCCAGAATAAGCAACAAAGTGTCAATTTATGCAATGGTTACTAGTTTACGGTAAGCAAGGAAATTGGTATTATAAATTGGATTTTGATTGTACAAAATTTTAGCAACATTTCCTCTAAAATGTGTTGTACCAAAATTTTCTTAATGCCACAAAGGGTTACAATCAAGACACAAATCACAAGTAATCAAGATGTTATTCAAAGTCCACAAGTTTTTGGGGCACAATTTAGAAATTCTATATATAATCAAGGTTTTCTCAATAATCAGAGGTTTAGAATAATTTATAGAAGCTCAATTTGAAAGTATCATCCATTAATTACATAATGCAGGCAAAAATAATGCATTATAGTATCAGTTTATCTAAAGGTGCATTAACCCAAAAATTTTGACACTTAAAACTCATCATTCAAAGGTATGCTACTCGAAAATTTCCTGATACTCAAACTTTCCTTCAAATTATTTACCCAAAAATTCCAGTACCTAAGAGTTTCTATCAAATTTTCATTATTTGAAAAATTTTGATACCCACATTTGTTAGTATGGTCAATTCTGTTTATTACCCAAAAAATTCTGATACTAAAAAAATTCATGCAAACTCACCAAATTCATCAATAATTTGTCAACTATAAATTTTTTAGTGCTTAGAATCATGCAATTTCACATCACTTTCATCAAAACAATCAATCTTTTGTTACCTAAAAATTTTTGATACATAAAAAATTAGAAAAAAATTCAGAGAAAACACACCTTTTTCTTTGCATTTTTTCTTTTTCCTTTCTTCTTCCTTTCTTTCCCTTTCTTTTCCTTCCTTTCTTTTCTTTTCTTTCCTTTTTCCTCCTTTTATTCTCCTTTTGCAATGCCACCTTAGGTCCTCCCTTTGTCACAACTTAGCCAGGGGGTCATAAATGGCACTAGGGAACGGGTAAGCTTAAGCTGCTGGAACCCATAACAAGCCTAAGGTTGTAGACTTTGACCTTCTAAAGGCCCACAAAACTACCTTTGGGACTTTAATTAAAGTAAGGGAGATTCTTTCCTCCATAATGACTCAACTCATTAGAAAGAGCTTAATACTTTAAGCGCATTATGCTGGATTTTTTTTTTTTTGTATGTTACCATTATCACTATATTTTGTTTCATTTGTACAAAACTAAGCTCTTTCCATATCTTTTGCATGACTGCTATGAACCACATAACTTTCTTTGAATTATTTCCCTAGGAAGAGCATGCTAAAGACCTTTACTTTCTTATATCTATCATAGCTATTCAACATTATCATGCATAAACTTTGGAAATGTTCCCTTAAGGAACCTCTTTTACTTAGTCAAAGCATTTCTACTTATCTACATCCTATTAATCACACTAGCTTTTACCTCTTTGTGAATATTAGGTTTACCCTTGGTATTAAATACCTAAGAAGGTCTTTGATTATCCCAATAGACTTTTATTAAATCACTCAAGTTTAGTGTGACTATTAGGACACCACTTCATTCTTCCATTATTACATAGTTTATGTAAACATTTCAAATTCATTATGCTTTTTCTAGATCAATCTAAAGGAAACCATTCACGACCCATGTATCTATGCAACCTATTGGCAAGTACATTCTCATTTTATCATACACTAGACATACATGCCCACACCACAGATATAAAACATACAACCATAAAACATCAAATACATTCAACCTTCATGACACTAAGACAAGACATAAATACATGCTTTTATACTATTAATATATTTATTCATAACATGAAGAAAGATATCACTATTATAAAAACTTTTCTTTTAACATGACATAACCACTCCTAGATTTTTGTGCTTCTATTATTTGTAAAAATTATTTTAGTTAGGGGGGAGGGGGGGTGGGGAGGTGAGCTGGGAGGCTCAGTAAGCATAAACTACTTAAAACAGTTACATAAATTCTTTTCATTACATACATATGATTGTCAAATACATGAATGCATCATTTCATCAAACATATGCAAACATGGTAATCAAGTCACTAGTGACTCCCCTATAATATAATGTATTCAGCTTATAGTGAGGCTTCTTAAAATTTCTATTTAAAACATGCCATGTGCCAGGGGCCTTGTAAGGACCTCACTTAGATTTTTGGATCCATAACATGCATAACATATTACCATATACCATATGGGAGTCTGTGGGTCATCTATAATCAACATCATATCATAAATAATTATGCAATTTTATCAAAGCATAGTTCTACTGCGTTACACCCTGATATTAATGCATTTCATGATGCATGATTATGCTTAAAGTAGTAATTAAAATAATTAAAAGGATTTTGAAATTAATTTAAGCTATTTATACTTTTCTCTTATAAAACTTATTCATTTACACCCTGATATTAATGCATTTCATGATGAATTATTATGCTTAAAGTAGTAATTAAAGTAATTAAAATGATTTTGAAATTAATTTAAGCAGTTTATACTTTCCTTTTATGGAACTTAGTCATTTACTCTTGCCTCCTAGATCTGGTAGGCAGACTTGACTTCAAGTGTGCTTTCTAGGATGTTATGACATCACTGACTTAGGGCCCAACTTCCTTAGACATTAATTGCCAACTCTGATCAAGTGGTGAAACAACAACGCATCAATTCTATATTCTAGACTCCCTAAAAACATGTAAAGGACCTTTAATATATACCATCTAGGTCCTTTTGGATCATAAAAATAGGTTTTGAAGCCTTAAGACAAGAAGAAAAATAATCCTGGTAGAACTGACTTCGGCTGTCGAAGTAAGAGACTTCGATTACTAAAGTCATGAACCTTAAGTGCTTTGTTGAAGTCCTGAACTCTAAAATTCTTTAAGGTTCAGTAGCTACTTCAACTATCGAAATAATGATTTTTGGTAGCTAAATCTGGAAATTTTCTAGATTTCCAGTTCAAATTTTGCAACAACCTCAACTCTAAAACCACTTAAAATACCTCTCAAAGGTCTACAAATACTATCCAACTATAAAGACACACTTCTTAAACATGCATTAACTTGGAAACATACTTGGATGCTTCATGCATCCATCAAACATCAAAGAATCAAATTTTCTCTCAAACTTGATTCAAAGCAATAAAAGGTAGCATGCGTAAACTTGAACTTCTTTAACCTTAATTTCTTCAAAATCTAACCTATTCATGCTTATAAACTACCTAAACATGTTAAGAATTCACAAGAAGACATTTTATTGCAACATCATCAAAAACCTCACCTCACACATGCAATAACTCTCTTAAACTCTAAAGGTTTAAAAATCAACTCAAATTGTTACATGCAATTAAAACAACTTATCATATACAATGAGAGCATTCTTGAAAACCATTTTGATTATTAAAATAGAAGAAAGAGAAAGTACCTTTCTCCCTTTGAACTAGGAGTGAAGAGATTTGATAAAATCTAATTATTTCCTTAACTCTTGGTGTTAGAATCTCCTTCAAGATCTTCTAGCACCCAAGATGAGCAAATTGCCCAAAGAAATTCAAACTTAAACCCTCTGCATGTAATAGTAGCTGAGGGAGAAAGAGAAAACTGATTTTCTTTGAAAAAAGAGACTAAGTGGGCTATTTATGCCCCTATTATCGAGGGGACTTTCGGTTACCAAAAGTTTTGCTTTCGACTGCCAAAATCCATACTGCCCATAAAGAATTCTTGATTTCTTTTTTTAACAAAAACACACACTTAATATCCCACATATAACCTAGACTCTTAACTTATTAGATTCATACATTCATATACACATATACACCTTACCACCATTTCCTTATCCATAAAACCTCAAGTTTCACGAGAACTTCCCATCAATGATAAGAATTCCGACATCAAAAAATGGTGGGGGTTATAATCTCTCACCCTTAAGAACATCCGTCCTGAATATTCAACAATTGGGGGTGCACTGAAGGAAAACATTTGCTCTCCAGAACTCAACACATAACAACATAAGAAACATAATTCACATAAAAGCCAAACAAAGCACACCGTGGAATCTCTTTCTATATACTATAACATTCTATAGCCTCCCATATCATAGTCCTTCTTAACATTGGAGATTCCACAATACTGGACACCTCATACATATCTTTCTTACCATTAGACTGACCAATCATGCACTTCTTTATCTTTTATCGTATCTCATACCTCATTCTTTCTGCTTCACTTCCTAGCAACTTCATTTCTCACATCCTCTTTCCTTTACTCATTATATTCTTTTCTTCTATCATCTATTCTATTACTTACCATCCCACCTCTACTGGTGATACTGAAGCAACCCACTATACTTCCTACTGTGCACTTTAATAACTTTTACTGCACTTCTATTTATATTAAAGCCATTAAAACTTTTTACTACATTTTACTATCTCTCTTTCTTTATTACAAAGGCGTGCCTCCACCTTTTTGGTAAAGGCCACCACTACATTTTAGGCAGAAGTGGTCCATCCTAGTACCCTCTGATATGTAGCTATCACACTGTGTATTCACTAGCCCTTATTTGTCATGGAGTAGTACTTCTAGTGTTAGAAGTATAACTCATGTAATGACATTGCCTAAGGTCCCAACATCCTCAGAGAGAGTGAAAAAGGATCTTAGCAATAGCAACCTCCTTTAATTCTCTTACAAGCCAATCTAACCTCTTCTCCCCCTATGGCACCCAAGGTGTCCCATTGTACAGTGATAACACTAAATCCTTTATTAACATATCTCTTCCTTTCCTTAGAAACATTTCTTAACTTTCCACTTCTATTTTCATTCTTTTATCACTTCTTTCTCATTAACCTCACTTTCGTTTCTCTAATTACTTTTCTTTTTCTTTCCATTCATTTAACACTTATAACACTTACCCACGTCAAAACTTAATTCTTTGCCTATATCTGACTTATAATCCTCATTTCTACTCTCGTTTCATTCTCTTCTCACCTTTCCTTTATCTATTAAAACTATAGGAGGAACCACCCTTATACATTTACGCTATCTCTCATTCTTTACTCTTTTTCCATATCTCCTTCTAAGGTCTGAGACAGGAGATACTTTCCTTCTTTCTTATTTATAGAGATTCATAGGTTAACCCACTACTTTTTTGGGTATGCTTTCCCCTTAAAGAGGAAGACTAACCTAAAGGCAACTACTGCAGAACACATACATTTCACACTAATCACATCATATCATTATAAATGTAGCATAATTTAAGCTGAGTATACCTAATTCTTATAAGGATTTCCTAAGCCTTACACATTTAAAAGGGCATGTATGCCACAACTAGACACCTTACTTCCTATACATAACATCTTTTGTTTCTAGGTTCGACCATTTTAACCTAGAGCTTTGATGCCACTCTTTCATGCCTTACTTTTTTACCTATGACAAGGTACCTCAAACTGTAAGTTTTACCACTAGCCTCTCGACCACGCAAACCCCATGTGGTGGCTAGCCATCAGGGAAATTAGTAGGGCAAGAGTTACTACTTTGAGCCCGCTCATAATATGAGAACCTGTACCCAAGCGCTTGATCTGCCATCTTCCTTTAACCTACTCTGATACCACTCTATAACAACCTAGCCAGGGTGTCATAACTAGCTCTAGGGAATGGGTCAGCTTAAGGCTGTTAGAACCTATAGCAAGCCAAAGATTATAGACTTTGACCTTTTTAGGGCCCACAAAACTACTTTTAGAGCTTTACATAAAATCAAAGGGAGATTTTTTCCTCCACAATGACTTAACTCATCAGAAAGAGCTTAATACTTTAAGTGCATTATGCTGGAATTTTTTTTTTCTGTTTCTATTGTACGTTACCATTATCACTATCTTTGTTTCATTTGTACAAAACTAAGCTCTTTCCATATCCTTTGCATGACTACTATGAACCATATAACTTTTTTTGAATTGTTTCCCTAGGAAAAGGATGCTAAAGACCTTTACTTTTTTTATCTCCGTCATGGCTATTCAACATTATCATACATAAACTTTGGAAATGTTCCCTTAAGGAACCTCTTTTACTTAGTCAAAACATTTCTACTTATCTACATCCTATTAATCACACTAGCTTTACTTCTTTGTAAACATTAGGTCTACCTTTGGTATTAAATACCTAAAAGGGTCTTTGATTATCTCAGTAGACTTTTATTAAATTACTCAAGTTTAGTCCGACTATTAGGACACCACTTTATTCTTCCATTATTACATAGTTTATGTAACATTTCAAATTTATTATGTTCTTATAGATCAATCTAAAGGAAACCATTCACTATACATTCATCTATGCAACCTATTGGCAAGCACATTCTCATTTCATCATACCTTAGATTTACATGCCCACACCACAAGCATAAAACATACAACCGTAAAACATTAAATACATTCAACCTTCATGACACTAAAAGAAGACATAAATACATGCTTCTCTACTATTAATACATTTGTTCATAACATGAAGAAAGCTATCACTATTACAAAAACTATTCTTTTAACATGCTATAACCACTTTTAGATTCTTGTGGTCCTACTACCTATAAAAATTATTTTAGTTGGGAGGGGGGGGGGGGTGAGCTAAGAGGCTCAGTAAGCATAAACTACTTAAAACAGTCACATAAATTCTTTTCATTACATATATATGATTTTCAAACACATCAATGCATCATTTCATCAAACATATGCAAACATGGTAGTCATGTCACAAATGACTCTCCTATAATCCAATGTGTTAGGCTCATATAGAGGCTTCTCAGGACTTTCGCTTAATATACCCAACGTGCCTAACTCATGCAGAGGCTTTTTTGGACACTCGCTTAAAACATGACATGTGCCATCTACCAAGGGCCTTGTAAAGAGCCACATAAAGACCTCACCTAGATTTTTAGATCCATAACATACATAACATAATACCATATACCATTTGGGGGTCAATGGTTCATCCATAATCTACCTCACATTATGTAATTTCAGCAAAGAACAATTTTAATGCATTACACCTTAATATCAATACATTTGATGATGCATGATTATGCTTAAAGCAGTAATTAAAGTAATTAAAAGGCATTTGAAATTAATTTAAGCAATTTATACTTACCTCTAGTAGAACTTGTTCATTTAGTCTTACCTGCTAGATCTAGTAGGTAGACTTGACTTCATATGTGCTTCCTAGGATTTTCTAACATCACCAACTTAGGCTCGACTTCCTTGGACATTAATCACCAACTCTGATCATGTGGTGAAACAATAACACATCAATTCTATATCCTAGACTCTCTAAAAACATGTAAAAGACCTTTAATATTTACCATATAGTTCCTTTTGAATCATAAAAATAGGTTTTGGAGCCCTAATACAAGAGGAAAAATAACCCTAGAAGAACTGATTTTGGCTACAAAGTAAGGGACTTTAGCTGTCAAATTCATGAACCTCAAGTGCCCTTTTCAGGCAGTAGTTACTATAGTTGTCAAAGTCTTGGACTTTGACTGCTGAAGTCCTAAACCCTAAAATTCTTTGAGGTACAGAGGCTACTCTGGCTACCAAAATAATGGTTTTCAATAGTCGAAGCTGGAAGTTTTCCATATTTCTAGTTCGAATTTTGCAGTAACCTTAACTCCAAAATGACTTAAAACACCTCATAAAGCTCCATAAATACTATCCAACCATAAAGACACACTTCTAAGACATGCATTAACTTGGAAATATACTTGGATGCTTTATACACGCTCCAAAAATCAAAGAATCAAAATTTCTCTCAAACTTGATTCAAAGCAACAAAAGGTAACATGCATAAAATTGAACTTCTTTAACCTTAATTTCTTCCAAATCTAACCTATTTATGCTTATAAACTATTTAAATATGTCAAGAATTCACAACAAGACATTTTATTGCAACATCATCAAAGACCTCACACATGCAACAACTCTCTTAAACTCCAAAGGTTTAAAAATCAACTCAAATTGTTACATTCAATTAAAACAACTTATCATATACCATGAGAGCATTCTTGAAAACTATTTTGACACTTAAAAAAGAAAAGAAAGAGAAAGTACCTTTATCCCTTAGAACTAGGAGTGAAGAGATTGACAAAATCTAAGACTTTCTTCAACTCCTGGTGTTAGAATCTCCTTCAAGATCTTCTAGCACCCAAAATAAGTAAATTTCCCAAATAAATTCAAACTTGAACTCTCTACATGTAATAGTAGCTAACAGAGAGAAAGAAAACTATTTTCTTTAAAAAAAATGAGACTAACTGAGCTCTTTATGCCCCTACTGTCGAGGGGACTTTTAACTGCTGAAAGTTTTGCTTCCAGTTGCTGAAATCCATACTATCTATAAAGAATTCTTGATTTTTTTTTCTTAACAAAAACACACACTTAATATCCCACATAAAACCTAGAGTCTTAACACATCAAATTCATACATACAAATGCACATATACATCTTACCACAATTCCTTTGTCCATAAAACCATAAGTTTCACGAGAACTTCCCATCAATGATAGGAATTTTGATATAAAAAATGGTGTGTTACACCCTTGGCTTGTGATGACTCTTGCCCCCTCTCCTTGGCCAATGATAACACTTTTTCCCCTTCCTTGCTTGCTGATTTGGAGTTTAATGGGTGAGGGTTTATGAGATTTGAGAGGGTTTGGTGAGTTTCTTGGTTGAAATTAGGAAAAGAAATTGAGGATTTATGTGTGATTAAAAGGAAAGTTGAGAGAAAATTATAAGATTGAGAGAGTGAGAGAGTGATTGGGGGGGGGGAGTGAGAGAGTGATGGCAAAAGAATGGGGGGAGAGAGAGAGAGAGAGAGAGAGAGAGAGAGAGAGAGAGAAATCAATTGGGAGAGAGAAGTGTGTGTGAGAAAGATGAGTTGTGGGTGATTTAGGCCTATGTGTGAGGTTTGAGTACTTATGTAAATTAATGGGCTTGTAAGTGGGGGAGTGAGAATTGTGATATTAAGCTCGCTAGTGAGAGAGATGTGAGATTGGTCCATTATGCTTCGGTAAAAGAGTTGAGTTTGGGCTTATTATACTTGAAGAGCTAATGGGCTTGTGATAGTGAGAATTATGAGATTAAGCTCATTAGAAAGGAAATTTGATTGTCTATTATGTTTGGGTAAGGAATTTGTGAGACTGAGTTTATTATTTATGGTAAGAGAGTTGATTGGTCTATTGTAATTGGGTGAGAGAAAAATAAATTGTGAGCGGGTTTCTGAGAATTAAAATAACACATCATTTTAATTTTCAGGGTATTTGTAGCTTGTGAGAAAATTGATCCATGGATTGTGAAAAAAAAAAAAAAAAGAGTGGTATGTATATATGAAAGAAAAAAGAAGAAAAAAAAAAATAAAGAGCTAAGAGAAAAATGTGAGCTTGGTAATTAAAAAAAAATTCAAGCTAATTTTGTTAATTAAATTTTGGCTGGCACATCGCTAGTTAAATTTTATTTAACAAAATTAAAAATTTCTCTTATTACATCTATTGGGTAAAATTTTAGCTCTACCATTATTGCCAATTTTTATTCAATAGATTAAACCTTTCAAGAATTTCTCCATAGAAGCAAGTCAACAAGAGTAACACAGAAGCTACAGAATTTTAAGTCTAGTTTAAGACAACCAAATGACCGTCAAGATCATATTCAACTTTTTTTTCTACATGTGTATAGCCAAAATCCTCAAGTTATACACATGGGGGCATTTGTTTACACCACAAATTAATTTAAATATTTTTAAGCCCTGGTTAATTAATGGGTCTGAAATATTAAATAAATTGCCTATTTAATGTGACTCAGCTCATAGCTTAAGCTGGCAGAAGACCAATAATTAGTGGGTATTAATTATTTGGAACTAGATAAATTAAATAATTACTCTTATAAATGGGTGTTATTTGTTGAGAAATTACTAATATTTAATGTCTACAAATCTCTATTGGAGATAATGGGCTTGAAAGTGGAGTAGTGGGGTAGTGGATGAGTGGTGTAAGTGGGTGGTTATAACAGTTAATAGGTGGTTTTGGGTGGTTACAAGAAGTGGAGACTGGAGAGAAAAAGGTGCAAGTGGTGGAGAAAGTAGGCTTAGCAGACTTAGCCACTAAGCAATTCTTCTCTTATAAATAGACATGTTGAGTTTCATTCAGAACACACAACGACAATTAATTAATCAATCAACACCTGACAGACATAATGTCTTAGCTCAATTTTTCTTTTAGTTCAATATTTTCTTTTACAATTCAACAACTTTCTTTATTTTTTGGTCTAGAATCAGTTTCAAGAGCATTGTTATTTTCTTTTTAAGAAAACAATTTACTATTCTTTTGCAAATATTTCATTTTGTGTATTTAAGATCTTCAGTTTTCAATGCAATTTACAATTTCCTATTCATATTCCAGTTCCTGCAAATCAGCTTTTTAATATTTTAGCAAGCCAATTTACTATTTTCTATCAATGTTTATATTTTCAAGCAAATTAGTTTTTCAATTTCTCAAAACTTTAATTTACACTTTTTGCACATATTTACTTTTTCTCACCAAGCAATTTATTCTTTCAATCAAGCTCAAATTTTATCTTTTCTGCACAAATTTACTTTTTGAAGCAATTAACTATGAACAACATTTACTTTTTAAGCACAACATTTACTCTATGCGCAAGTGATCTTTTAATTTCTCAATAGTCAATTCCAAATCTCAAAATTTTCAAATTGATTAAGCAGAGATCTTGATGAAGCGCATCTTTGTGGAGTCAAGGAATCTAAGAGAAAATTAAAATTCAATCCTTTATTTCCTGCCAATCGCTCTGATTAGAAGTCAGACCGGTGCAAATATATTTACAAATGGGATCATACGTGTTGTGGCACGCCTGCAATCCAACTTTCACATGCAAAAAAGGCCATATTTGCTTTTGACACATATAAATTGAGTAAAATTAATTTCACGCGGAAATAAAATTATCGAAGTGTCATGAAAAAATTTTAAACAAATAATAAAAGTGTATAACAACAATATACTTCTATGTACTTTCTCCTAAAACAAATTATATTTTATCATGCGATTTTAAAAGTGAAAGAAAAAAATTTAAAATTACATGTAAATAATTGGTTAGATTTATCATCATCAATTCCAAATCCAAAAAAACTCATGGCTAGCCTAAAGGGAGGTTCTGGACCATCCCAAAATAGTAAAATTACGATCTTATTTAAAACCATAAACCATTGCCTAATTTTGGGTCTAAATTTAATTTAATTTCAATTTCAAAATTACCCATTACTTTAAAATTATCATACCTAAATATTTTATATTATTTTATTAAAAAATTGAATTTAAAAATTTAAATTTCTTTTTTTATTTAAATCATTAGATTTCAAATGCAAGAGTTTTAAATTTTATATTTTAACGTAAATCAAATAGTAAAACTTTAAATGAAATAAATTTTAAATTAAAGAATTTTTAAATAATAAATTTTGAATTCTAAATTTCAAATTCTTCCATTCAATCATAACCTAAATTTACTTTTAGTTAGAATGAAAAAGTAAATAAACTTTCAATAGTATCCCAAATATTTTTCTTTATCCATACATAACCTAGTTTGTAAATTAAATTGTATTATATAATATACATTTTGTAATACCCACCATTTTTAATGTCGGAATAGCTGTTCTTGACGGAATATTCTGGTGAAAAGTAAAACTTCACTGACGAAGGAGTAGCAATAAGGCATAAAAGTATGTTCATGTATGTGAGTTTGAATTGTTCAAAATATATTTAAGAAAGCAAAATGTTTTAAAGGTTTTATTTCTAAAAAGTTTTTAAGTAAATGTTTCTGGTAAAATGAGTTTCGGTAGCCAAAGTATGGATTTTCGACAGCCAAAACCCTTTTTTCCCCAAAAACTCTTTCAAATAGAAACGACTCTAGTAGCCGAAAGCTAAACTTTTGGCAGTCGAAAGTCCCTCAACAGAGAGGGTATAAAAAAGGGTCCAAAGTTTATTTTGTGTCCAAAGCACTTAGGATTTTCTTTGTTCACTCTCCCTTAACTTTGGGGCATGCAAGGAGCTCTTTGAAGAGATTTCCTTGGATTTTTAAAGATCTAGATGAAATTCTTCCAATTAGAAGTGTGGAAGAGTAGATTTAAGTTTTTGAATTTTGATTCTCCCACCTCTAAGCTCTAAGGAAAGAGGTAACTTTCTTTTCTTCTTAATCTAATGGCTAGATCTAAGAAAGTCGATGAGGGATGAGGTTTCTAAAACTTCAATTTTATGAAAAGTTATTTTAAGTTAAGTTTTTGGAGAAATTTATGCATATTAGGGTTAGGGTTTTGTGATCTTAAATTAAAGTTGTATGTTTTATGGTTAGAATAGTTATGTTTAAGTGTTATGGGCCTTAAATGGCTAGTTTTCCTTGATGGATTTGAGGAAATCCAAGTATATGCTATGTGGGGTTTGGGGAAAACCTAGGATTTGAGTTTTGATTAATGTATATGGGTATTAAGCATGTTTTCAAATTTTTTTTATGCCCTAAAGATATATATATGAAATGGGATTGTGTCTTTTAACTATGAAACAAGTTTGGGTATTGATGGGAGAAGGAATCTGCAAGTTTTTGACTTAGGCATTCTAGAAATTCCCAGGTTCGACGATCAAAAGCTAGAGGTTCAATAGCCGAAGCATACAGTTTCTCAGAAAATCTAAAAAAATTTATAAATTTGGCAGCCGAAGTCTAGGATGTCAGTAGTTGAAGTCAGTACTGGACAAAAGTGTTGTCTGAAGCCGAAGACTTCAGTAGCCAAAGTTCAGGACTTTGACAGCTAAAGTGGGCTCTGCCTGACTTTTTCTCTCTTATTTTCTAAGGTTCCAAAATATGGTTTCATGGTTCCTAAGGGCCTAGAATAGGATGTATATGTTATGTATAGATTTTTAAAACCTTGTATAACACTCTATGGTCCGATTTTATAGGATCGAGCCTGAGAGACTTAGAAGGGTAAGGATCTGAGGATAGCTCCTATTCAAGTAAGGTGGCTGATAGGCTACAAGAGGTGAGTAACTCTAACCTTAATAAAATGAAAGCTATTTACAGGTAATTAATGAGCATTCTCATACATCATGTCATATTTATTTAGGTGTAAGCATTTAGAATATGAAGATGTTGCATAATTGCATAATTTGATGTTGGTGCATTAATGGATATTGGATGACCCACTATCTCCCCCATGTTATGACTATATAACATTACGTATGTTATGGATCCATAAGTAAATCTTATGGGGAGATCTTTAAGTTACCCTTAAGGGAGATCTATAAGTTGCCCCAGGGTACATGACACAGGTCATGTTTAAAAGGAAAGTTTGGGGAGTTACTGGTGATAATGTCCATCTTACGTTAAATGTTTGTAATGTGAAATCTCTCGTGAATGATTAATTGCACATGTATGAATGAATCAAACAATTAATGATGGTTAGTTTACTCACTGAGCTGGTGTAAGCTTACCCCATTCCCCTAACCCCCAGGTGCAGGGTTGTAGGACTAGAAGAGTTCTTCAAAGAGAGAGAGCATCAAGGGTATCTTTAGCCCTTGCTTTATGTATGATGTATGGGTGGATGGACATGTAATTTATGAATAGATAGTATTGTGCTGGTGATTAAAGGAAATTGAAAATATGTAATATTTGTTCAAGTATGATGATGTATATGTTATGTTAATCCCTTTGTGAGAGTATGCATATAGAACCATTACACTTTGGATCTTATGTATTTTGAGGTTTAAATTATGAATCATTTTTATGTTAAGGATGTATATGCATAAATGAAAAGACTAAGGTGTAATGGTTTGAAGTTTGTTTAAATAGTTAGATGCAGGAATGTATGCATGTTTCTCAAGTTTTAGGCTTACTACGGGTTCCGGCAACCTTGAGTTGACTCGATCCCTAGCACCGGTAATGGCCCCTAGTTTGGGTCGTTACGCATTTAGACCATTTTATTTATCAGTTAGTACAATTATATTAACAAAATCATTTATAAGATAGTGTTTTAATTAATTTTTAAATATTTATCTCTTATTTAATTTAGTTTAATAAGCCTAGTGTAAAAAAAAAAAAAGATTATTACTAACATATTGAAATTATTGATCCAAATTAAATGTTTGTCAAATAAATACTTCTTTTGAAGAAAAATGATTTGTAATATATCATAAGTCTCACATTTTGAAAGAAAAAAAAATTTAATGGATTTATAAGAGTTAAGGACTAATTAATTAATTCGCTAGCTTTAACCCTTCTGTAATCGTTGGTCTAAACCTAAGTAAGTTTAATTTTCATTCATCATCAGCATATTTCTTATGACATATTGTGCTTAAAAAGCACAATACAGGCAAAAATCATAAGTATAATAAATAATTGAAGAATCACATGGGCTAGTAATAAGTGTTAGGTGCAATAGTAAAGTATTGTACTATTAAGGGAAAACTCAAGTTCAATATTTAAAAAAAGCATTTTTGGGAGGGATAGCCATAAAATTCGAAGGGATTAATCTTTTATTAACCATAAAATGGGCATAAGAGATACCTTAATCATGTGGGCTAATCACATTTGTTAAATCTTGAATACATCAAGCTGATTTAAATTAAAAAAATAAAATAAAAACTAAGCTTTTGGTCGATCTATATTATCTTTATAATCCTTAAAATTAAAATTGTAACACCCCTATTTGCATAGCCTGGTATATTTCACTATTCCGGTGACCAGTGTCGGTCTGGATAATTAAGAGGATTAGAATCACACTTAAGATAACTAGATAAGCCCTGAACACAAATAATTAGTAATTGTCAATTAGTTAAGTATAAATAAGAAAAATAGAACATAAGAAGTTAAATGAGCCGAGAGTCACAGCGATGGGTGACCTTCTCGGGAAGGACTGCGAGGTTAATTTAAACTCAAATTTCGAACCGTAAAATGTGATGCTGCGGTCCTTAGGACTATAGTGAACACAGTGGAAAAGAGAAAATCATGAAAAAGAATTGTTAAGCCAGTTAAATAATTAGGTCAGGGAGCCGGAAGAAATATTGAATTATTTACAAACCGGGTCGAACCGGCGAGGGGCAATTTGGTCAATTGATCCCAAGAGCTGACTCCTGACTGAACTGTCAAATAAAATCAAAGAAAAGAAAATTTTAGAATCTGGAATTAAATTAAAGAATTAATTGAAAAATAAATAGAAAAAAAAAGAAAGAAAAAGTGAAAAAGGTGATAACATCATGCATGACATCATGCATGATGCAATAAACATAATAATTAAAAATTAATTTTTGGATAATTTTTATGGTCTTTCAAGAGGATAAATTTGATAAAAGAAAAGAAAAAAACAAAACAAAACAAAAGTTGTCTTCCTAACCCAACTTACCGCCCCTCACTCTCTCCCCCTCATCTCTATGTTTGTCCACCATTAAAGCTTGCTTCAAGCTATTGTTCCCTCACATAACCTTAATTTCTACCACAATTATTTCATAAAACCTTATTGCCCTCACTTGAGAAGGAGATTTAGCAAAGAAAGAAGGAAGAAAAAAGAGGAAATTGAAGAAGGGAAAATCAAAGTTGAGGTTAGTGTTTAAATTAAAAATTTTTAGTTTAATTTATGTGTTTGTGGTTACATACACTTAGCAATTAGAGAAAATATAAACAAAAAAAATTGTTGGGGCATAAATGGAAAATCTAGCCAGCAATAGGGAAGATTGAATTTGCATGAATTTGATGGACTTAAAAGTGTATGTGAGCTTGATTGAGTTGAAGAAGCATGTGTATATGTATTGAATTGGTTAAATACAACAAAATTAGTGAGTTAGGGTTTGGCACCTAGGGTTTGGAATACAAAAATGTGAGAATGTGTTAAATGGTATGTTGGACTTGGTTTGAGGTGAGAAATGGTCATTTGTGACAAATTGGAGTATGTTAGAAGTGTTGGAACCAAATGCAAATTCGGATTGCTTAGGGTCATGCTACAAGCAGCAGGACCAAGGTCTCTTTCAGGGATCAAAACTAAAAATTTACAAGTCCAATTGGTGTAAGGCCAATTGGAAATGAAAATAGACACAAAATGGAACATTTTTCATTTAGGAATCATGCCCAAAAAGTGACCAAAACTTAGTGAACAAATTGACTGAATCTGGACTTATGCAGTCTGACTGGTACAAAAATGACCAAATGAATAGTGTTTGTTCATTTGGCCATAACTTGAGCTAGGTAGGTCTAAATGACCTGAAATTTTACCAGTGGATAGCTGAGATATAGATCTAAAACTTTCATGAAGAACACAAACCAAAATTATGTACTTAACCAAGTCATTTGGCCACCCAAAGTTGGTGACCTAAAACTGCCAGAACCAGTTTGGTGCCCAGAAATCTGGGTTAAGTCCAATCCGGCAGCCATGATTCAAATGGCTATAACTTGAGCTACAAAACTCCAATTGGAGTAATTTAAAAAGGAGAATAAAGGTAAGACAATAGGGACATTTTCTATGAAAAAAATTTTTCCAAATTCTAACTGTAAAATGACCAATGGAACAGTGTAACTTAAGACACCAAAACTGAAAATTTGCAAATTTGCCTAAAAGACTTAGAATTTGAGTAAACAACTAAAACCAACAAATTTAATAACCAAAATGTGGTATGTGGGTGAAGTTGGAATTCCCATACCTATTAAGCCTTAGAAAGTCAACAAATTGACTTGAATAGTATCGTGAATAGTAACCCCAAAACATAAATTTTAAAGAACGTCAAGTTTACCATATTAGAGCTAGGTAATAGCGAATTTAAATTTATTTTTGGATTTATGCTAAGTTATGATACTGAAAAACTATGAAACTATGTGTTTTAGTGGAAAAGAATACCAGGAAGGAACCCCAGGTGTCGAGTCAAGGCCAAAAGGCGACTCATATAAGGTTTGTGCACAACGTAGAATTTCTGTAAATTTTCTTCTACATATTGTTTTGAATAATTTGAAATATTGAATTGTGACATCATTGTGATGAAATATTTATTATGAATTTGATTTAAATTGTTGAAAGTTATTTGTGTATATTTGAGATGGCATAAATGTTTAGTAAATTGTTAAGATAAGTTTTGAAACCACAGTGTCATGACCATATCTTTGAACACCTTACTAGCATGACTAGTGGGGATAATCAGTTTCGAATTTTGATTCCTTCTCTGGCTGAAGTGTTGAGGTGTGTGCCAGTAGAAGAAGAAAAAGAATGGGTTCCCATATATTTGAGCTAGCTAGCCTTGTGATGTGACTTCTCCTTAGCCTCTGGCTATTGAGATTATATTTGTTTCGAATGGCATGATATAACTGTGGGCTTTATGAAATTGGTTTTGACACTTCAAAATGAAATTGTTTGGATTAAAATCTCATAATTCATGTTTTGTATTTAGTTCTCTTGTTCAGTTCAATTTTTAAATAAATATGATTTAAATTCTGCATAAAGATTATTTTAGTATGTTGTGCACCACTGAGTCCTAGCACTCAGCGATGGCTGTTATTGCTTTCGCAGATTTAGAGACTAGAGGAGTAGCAAATTGAGCTGCTGAGGACTGAGGAGCTACCTGCTTTGAAGTTATCGGGTATGTTTTATACCCTGACTGTAAAAATTTATTTTATTGTATGTAAAGGTATGGACATGTAAAACTGGTCTTGAGCAGTTTGTATAAAGTTTGTAATAAATTTAGTTTAGATTTTTCCTAATGTAAATTTTTAATATGATGTATATAAATTGTTTTACATTTAATTACATATGAATGGAAGTATTTTATTTTAATTTGAATGAAAGTAATTAGTAATATTTTGGATGGTATTTGAATTGGAAAATGTGGATTTGGATTTTTAAAAATTGAGAAATGATGTAGAAATTGGTTGGGAGGATTGTTGTGGAATTGATAAATAATTGGAAGCATTTTTTTCAGGTATTTGAAGAACTGTTTTCTCAAAATACAGACGGCACTCTGCCGAAATTTCTATAAAATTTATGAAAAAATAAAATGGGACAAAAATTTTACTAGTTTAAAAACTTTGAATAAATGATTTTAATATCTATTTAGAAATGCTCACCACTTATAAAAGTAAGAAAGTTGTTTTAAAATCCCTTGTAAGGTACTTAATGAGTTATCGGTAGGTGAAGTTCGGTAGTTCATTAGGTATTCTACGAGATCATGTTATACCTTACAAAGGGGTAAGGTGTAACAAAAATTTCCTTCAAAATAATTTTAATATGTTAGAAATAATTATTTTTGGTAACTTTGTTTTTCTTAATCATTAATTATAGTCTTCTTTTTTTTAAATATATATATATATATATATATATATATATATATATATATATATATATATATATATATATATATATATATCATGCAATTTATATATTGTGAATGTCCATTAGCATTCTAAACTCCTAAACTTTTCATTTTCTCTCCATATGTTCACTATACTTCATTGTTTACTTTGTTAATTATGAGCCATCCATCTTCTCATGTATACCTATAAATAGAGGCATTGTATGTAATGTTTCACTTATTTGAAAATCACTAAGAAATCTACTTTCTCTCAATCTTCTCTCTTTTATTATTCTTTTATTTTTATCTTATTTTATAATACGTTATCAGCATAATCTCTAGCCTTAATCATAAATAGATTTCATTTTTTTTTTCCTCTATGATCTCAAAAGCACTAAGGCTGGACAGTGTTTACAACAACCTGGCTAAAAGGAAATATTGTTATCCAAATTAAGAAATTACTAAAAGTACTTTGAGGTAATTTTGTTATTGATCTTTAGTCATGATGATTGTTTCCTTGTTTCTAATCCACATATTCTTTATGAGAGTATGTCAAATTTGTCAAAACTTGGATTTGTGACCTTTGATATTATGGGCAAAAACTACTTATGGATATTAGATTCATTTAGATGCAATAATATTTCTTTCATTGTCATTTCTGTGAAAGCTAACTATCTTAAAGTAAAATATCCACTTGAACTCTAGATGAGTTTGCAAGAAAGTTGCCATCAGAAGCAGCATAATATTATTAAAAAAGATATCACCACCAGAAGTGGCATAATATTATTGAAAAATCATGAAACTCACCCATCTGGTTATGCTCCATCCCCTGAAGTGAATGCGACAACATTTAATAAAATTTGTGGATATGGATATGGTCAAAATTGACATATTTTTCACAATCATAATGGTCATAATAATCACTATTTTAACCATAATACTTCATCTTACCACCAGAAGTGGCATAATAGTGATCAGAGAAGATAAATATTAAAAAAGAACGTTATGTTAAAGGTCACATACTTGTCATATGCTGAAGCATCTTGTTAAGTTTTACCAAGTATCTTTGAAAGGAAAGGGAAAAACTATTGAAACAAACCTTGTCTATAATGATTTTGACCATAGCCAAATTAATACAACATATTTAGATGTTACTGATTTTCTCCCTGAAAGAGAAATTGTCCTTATGATTAATGATGGATTTCTTCCTAAAGGAGGTATTAATCATATGGCAAATGATGGAAGTATTTAATCTTTCTTATTTTAGTTCACATACTTCTTTATGGTTTTAGAATTTCCTATGTAATGCTTTCTTGAAGTTATTTCCTCATAATATATTTCTTATGCTATTTATCTTGTTTAATAAAGAAAATATGGCTTTTGGATCCAAGATCAATAATGAGGATATATGTCTCGTAGACTGTAACACCCCTAAGTTCGGTAGTGCGTTCTACTGCTCCAGTGACCAGTGTTGTCCGGACAGCTAGGATGCCTAGAACCACACCTTGATATGAGAGAGGAGACATAAATAATGAAATACAAGAAAAGAAAATACAAGAAAAACAAAGGAAAAATAATAGCAAAGAAATGTGACCAAGTTAAGCAATGAAACCTAACGATGGGTGGCCTTGACAGGAAAGTCACGGCGTGGACCGTTGACTAGCCCTGGACTGCGGGGAACCCTGGAAAACATTTTTAGGACTTAAATAGACCCTTGTTGAAGAATAAATCTCATTAGAAAGATCAAAGAAAAATTAAATAATTAGTACAAAGAAAAGTGAGAAATCGAAAAACGGACAAAACTTCTGTTACTGAAAAATCGAATGCCACCCGAACAGGGGCATTATGGTCATTTGACGTCCCGAAGTGTCTTTTGACCTAAATGTCCATTAAAAATAAATAATATTACACTTAGAAAATAAAATAAAAAATTAATTTGGTGGTACCTAAAGTAAATAGCTAAAATCAAGGGTTTAATGTGGGATTAAATGAAAGTTTAGCTTAAAATATGATTAAAATTGTGAGTGGACCACTAATGCATAAAATAAACATATAATAGGGCAGCTGTAACTCCACTAAATCAGCTGAACTTCATCTTCCTCAAAGTGATCTCAACATTGCCGTGAATGAAGGTGAGAGGAAAAACCATGGCCATTTTTCATGCAAGCTCTCTTAACTCTCCATTTTCAACTCCAATCTCTTAGGTTCCTTCATGAAACTTTGTCTACTCATCACAAGGAAGAGTTTGATACTAAATTTGAGAAGTTTAAGCAAGGTTTAACAAACTCCAAGCATAAGGTAAGTTCATAATTTTGAAGATAGCTTTGTTAAGTTTTGTGTGCATGTTATGGGTGTTGGTTTTGTGAAGGAAAATTTTGAGTTTGAAGGGTTATTGTTGTTTTCATTTTGGACAGCCATGAGTCACGTTTTTGATGAGATATTTGTGCATATAATTGATGAGAAATGGTGTTGATCATGATGAATTAGTAACCTAGTGAATTATTTCATGTTTATATGGTGATTTATGCACTTGGAGGGGAATTGGTAAATTGGATGGCACTTTAATGTTGAAGAATGGTTTGCGGCAGCTTGGGGACACTTGAGTAATGGTATATATTGAAGGAAGTGTGGGCAGAATATTGACCTAGAAGGTTGATGAGATGTATGTAGATTGATATTGTAAAGTGTATGTAAAATTTGTAATGGTTAGGTGTATTTGTAATGGTAATTAGAAATTGTAATTGTGAATGATATTTGGTGTGTTGAGGGTAATGGTAATCTGCCCAAAATAATGTTAATGTAAAGTAGATAATGCTTTTGGTAATGTACCAAAACAGATTGGTAGGGAAGTGAACCAAATTGCAAGGTATATGTGTGTTTGAAGTGGGGTGTGAAATGCATATTGACGGCAGTGTACATTTTAGCCCATAACCTGAAATGTGTAACCTCAATTGGTATGAGACCAATTTGAGGTGAAACTAGGCACAAAATGTGCCAACTTTCATTGAGAAACCATACCAAAATTCTGCTTGCAAGGTGATGTGAAAAATGACCAATTCGGATTAGGTACACTTGAGACCTAAAAACTGACCATTTGGGCAGCAGTGAGTGTTTAGGCCATAACTCACTCAAACCAGGTCCAATTGACCTGAAATTTTAACCATGAATAGCTAAGACCCATACCTACAAGTCTTATGAAGACACCAAAACCCAGAAATGACCAGAAGCAAGTCAAAAAGCTTGTACAAGTTCGGGTCCAAAAACTGGCCGAACCAAAGTTGACCAAATTGACCAAAAAAATGACTTAATTGATGCCATTTGACCAGCAATAGTATAATGACCATAACTTGGTCTACTTAACTCAGATTGACCTGAAATTTTGCACCGCGTGCAATAAGATCTAGATCTACAAGTTTGTAGTTTTGACCGAAGCCCGAAAACCGAGGGAACTAGACCGTCCGGCTAGGTCAAACCAGTATCCCGGAATCCAGCAATTTGCATTAAAATGCACTAAACAAGGAAATGACTTTGGTAAAACGTACCAAACCTAAAACCCTATCAAATGTGACATATTAATGACACTAAAACCTAATTTACCTAAAACGCAACGAGGGTCGGTATATTAGGTGAATAAGTGAAAAATTGAGTTCAGTGCATTATTTACCAAACATTATCGTTAGAGACAATTTAATTTAGTACTGAAACACTTCAAATTGTGTTTCTCAGTTACTAAAGACTCAGGAAAAGAGAAGGAAACACTGAGTCCAGACCAGGGAGACAGTCATCAGAGGTTTGTGCACAACGGCTATTTCTTTTGAAATTTTCAATTGAAATGAATTATGACTATTTGTATATTATTGTTTTAAATTGTGTTTGTGCACAACGAATATTTCTTTTGAATTTTTCAATTGAAATAAATATTGACTATTTGTACATTATTGTTTTAAATTGTGGAAATGTCTTTGAATGGGTATTTATTGCTTGAAAAGCATTGTAAATGATTTGAAACTGTGAGAAATTGTTTGAATGATATTGATGGATACTTATTGCTTAAAAGCATTGTAAATGGTTTGAAATTGTGGGAAAATTAGTTTAGTGTGATTTGTGAGAATCGAAGTTAATTATGAATTGTGTTGCCATTTTGTGAATGAAATTATGACTTTGGAAATTTATTGGATTCTCACGAATCATTTGAATAAAATGTTTGGAATTGATTTTGTGTTCACACTTAGCATGATGATCGTATCATTCCTTCTCCAATTATGGGGTTGTGATCGTTTATTTCCTTCTCCATTTATGGAGTCGTGATCGTTTATTTTTCCCTCTCTGGTTTACCAGTTGAGGTGATCGGATGAGTACTCATTATATAGCTAGCTCCCCTTCCTCATTGATTTCGATTAGTGAGGTTGTGATTGCTTTGTCGTGGTGTACAACACGGCATTGATCGGAAATTTGTGTCATGGCTTAAGTTGTGAATAAATTGGCAACACTGTATTCTTAAATTATTCGACTAAATTGCATTATTATGTATTGTGAGATTGTGAAATTGATTTAAACTCTCATTGACATATACTGTCTTTTGAATTCAAACATGATCTGACTTATGGAAAATTATTGTGATATTGACAAATGGAGTTTAAATTCTTGTTGACATTTATTGTCTTGAATTTAACTATGATTTTAAGTATCCACTATTTACATGACTTATGAATTGTGATTTAAATTGTATTTGGTTAATGTTGTGCACCATTGAGACATTGTCTCAAATGATAGCTTTATTCTTGTCGCAGTAGAGACAGACAGGGCAGCAGACTAGGCTGCTAATACCTCCAGCGAGAGATTTTTCGGGTATAATGAGTATACCAATATTTTGCATTTTGTACTGTAATGTATGACACTGTATGTACATATTGTTTTTGGTTTTGAGCAGTTGTAAATTCAAATTGTACCTTGAAGTTGTAAAATAATTATGAGCTGTTTTGACTTGTAAAAGCTGTATTATATTTCCTTATCTCAGACTTTGAAAAATTTCTATGAAATTGAGTTGATAAATTGTTGTGTTGAGAAATATATTGTGTTGAGAAAAATGTGGAGTTGAGATTTGGAAAATTATTGAAGTGCTTTTTTTTACAGGTTTTTCTGAAGAACTGTTTTATCCAAAATACAGATGGCACTCTGCCAAAATTTTTACAGAAATTCCAAATAAACCAAATGAGTTAGTTATTTCACTTCATTTCACCAAAGTCTTTAACACCTGTAAATAGTGCTCACCACTGCAAAAGAAGTAAGAAAAGTTTTTAAAATCCCTTGTAGTGTATTTAATGGGTTATCAGTAGACGGAGTTGGTAATTCATTAGGTATACTACGGGATCATGTTATGCCTTACAGAGTGGTAGGGTGTGACATAGACAGTGCAACCACTCACACCATATTTACAATAAAAAAATATTTTTTGATTTAATTATGAGGCAAACATATGTTAATATGATATCTGGTAGTACAAAATTAATTAAGGGCTCCGGAAGAGCTAATATATCATTGTTCATAGGAAATAAATTTATTATAAATGATGCATTATTATTCCATAAGTCTGAAAAGAATTTATTAACTTTTAAATATATTTAATTCAACGGATATCATATTGAGACAATGAATAAGGCAAATATAAAGTATCTTTGCATTACTGCTATTATTTCTATGAAGAAATGTTAGTTGGAAAAATTACCCTCTTTGTCCTCTGGTTTATACTACAATAAAATTATTGCGATTGAAACACATGCTATAGTAAACATGAAGTTTATTAATGTAAACCCGAAGTTATTAATCAAAGTAACTTTATTGTTTGGCATAACTAGTTGGGCCATCCCAGATCAATTATTATGTGAAAAATTATCAAGAATTCATGTTGTCATTCATTAAACTGAGAAAGTTCTTCAATTTAATGAATTATCATATGTTGCTTATTCTCACGAAAAATTAGTTATTCGGCCTATCACTAGTTAAAATTAGATTTGAATCTCCTACATTTTTGGAACATATTTAGGGTGATATATGTGGCCCTATACATCCACCATGTGGACCATTCAGATATTTTATGGTTTTAATTTGATATATAACTAAAATGGTCGGGTGTGTATTACTATCATCTCACAATTTGGCATTTGCAAGATTGCTTGCATAAATAATTTGCTTGCCAGGATATTTTCCTGATTATCCAATTAAGATAATTCGTCTTGATAATGCTGGTGAATTTACATTCAGACTTTTAATGATTATTGCATGTCGATGGGAATAATTGTTGAACATCCTGTAGCTCATGTTCACACAAAAAATGGTTTAGCAGAACCATATATTAAATGACTACAATTGATTATAAGGCCATTATTTATAAGAACAAAACTCCTCATTTCTATTTGGGGACATGCTATTTTGCATGCAGCAGCATTTATATGCATAAAGCCAACATCTTATCATAAGTTATCCCCTTTACAATTGTTTTTGGGTCAAGAACCAAATATTTCCTATTTAAGAATTTGTGGATGTGCAGTGTATTATTCCCAATGCTCCACCACAATGCACTAAGATGGGTCCTCAAAGAGGGTTAGGAATATATGCCAGGTATGAGACTTCATCTATAATTAAACATCTTGAGCCTTTGATAGGAGATTTATTTACAGCCATATTTGCCGATTGTCACTTTAATGAATCAATTTTCTCATTATTAGAGGGAGAAAATAAACAGATAGAAAGCAAATTACTTGGAAAGAATTATGTAATAACCCAAATTTTTAAAATATAATTTTTTTTAATTTTGTTTTATAGTATTTAAACATTGTTTTAATATTATTTAATGTATATCAGTGTCTATTGCTATTATTATTATTATACTTCAAATATATAATTTATAACATTATAATGTAGCATATGATTAAAAAGAAAATACAATATTTCAATTATCTTATTATTGTCATTCAATGGTTTTAAATTTATTGTAAAGTAAAGAATGTAAATTCAACTTTTAATAATTTATTTAGTTAATTGTACTATTCTCTATTAATAAAATTGAGGGTTATGCAAGAAAGAGTTACACTGTTTTATTAATTGTCAGTGAGACATTTTAATTAAACCTTATTATTGATGATGATAATAATAATAATAATAAGAATAAGAATAAGAATAAGAATAATAAAAAGAAAAAAAAAAAAAAGAAAAAAGACAAAAAAAGAGGACAAGTGAGGTGACATTGGCAACTTCCACTGTCAGCTGAAATAAAAAAAAATTGAAAAGAGAAAAATGGGGAACCCCCCCCTTGCACTGCCTTTTCTCTCTCCTCTCTCTCTCTCTCTCTCTCTCTCTCTCTCCCCCTCCCTCCCTCACTTTACTGGCGACCCATGGCTGGCAACCACCCCAGATGGCTAGTAAACACCCCAGGTGACCCTCAGAGGCTAGAAAATGACAGCCGGTGAGGAATTTGGCACCCACGCGAAGAGAGAAAAAAATAACTACCTCAACTTCCAAGCTTCATTCCGGGCATTTTCGACCTCCAAACGGAGTGATTCTGGCGGTGTTGGACTCCATGGAGTGAGAGCTTTCAAATAAGACCAACCTCACCGGATTCATGGAGTTTTTAGTAAGTGTTACTAGTATGCCCTAGAGCATATCATTTAGTATGTATCTTGTACATATTTTATTAATAAAAAGGCATTTTTACTTTTCCGTTTACATAATATATTTATGTGTAATAGAAAAGGTCCATTGATATTTTGTTAGAAATTCTATTCTTAAGTTGTTAAGAGTATGAGTGACAGTATTTCTAGCACAAAGTATCATAAATTGGTTCACAATCGAGGATACTTCACAATAAGAACATGACTTATCCAGAAAGATTGTAATCATGTTTGTTCTCAAGTTATTTATATGAGATGTAAATAAGATGGAATGGTGAGTCTCATGCCATATAACAAACATAATAGGTACTTATGCATGATAAGTAGGCCGAACCAGTGACGCATATGACAAGCACATGGAGTTTACTCTTGTCAATGCATTGTCATATATCATATTAGTGTATATAATCTTTAGACCTGAGATAACACAATTATCTTATATATAGGTGGTTTGAGTTTGATACTGCTTTCATATTTATACTGTGTATGGGTATATGGGCATGTGTTGGCTCCTACTAGTTATATATGGAGATAGGTGTTGATCAAGATGGAATCTGTTACCCTAAGTAAGTAGGGACAAAGTCCTATGTTCATTTAATTGTTCTTGATGTTTCAAGTCCCTGGCCAGGACAGACATATTTAGTCAGAAAAGAGTTTCTGACAAAAAAATCTAATTAATCAAGAACTGGAATTAAAAGAGAACATAATATTCATAGCAAATGGGGTTTGACATAAACCATGACTCCAGTTCGAATTGGGATTTTGTAACAGAGAGATTCTAGTGCATGGTAACATATGATTATAGGTTCATTTAAAGGTATTCCTTGTTACTGATTGGGTGGCCATGGCATGCTATGCTAGGTGTCAACCATGGTCTATGAGATGCCTAGAATGATTTAGAGAAATTATTTATGGTAAGAAAGAGTTCTGATGATATTAAGAGTTAATATCATATCTCATTGCCAATTAGTGATGAGCCTAGTAAGTCATACACATACACAAGATAATCACCAAGTTAAATGTGATTTAATTGATTAATTAAAGAGTTTAATTGATTAATTAAATAGGTTTGATTTACAATAAGATTGCAAAGTCCCTAATATGGCTTGAAACGAAATCTAGGTTATTGGATGTATAGTATAAGTTAAATTTATATTTAAAGTGTTTAAATATGAATTTAATTATGAGAAATTAATAAATAGAGATTAATTAATTAATTTATATTTGATATAAATTGATTAAAAGAAGAGAAATAATTATTTTGGGTTGAGAACTCAAAATTAAAACACAAGGGTAATTTGGTCATTTTCCAGGGTGACATGTGGCACCATGAGATGGTGACACATGGTACCATATAAGTTTGCCATTTGTCTTCCTATCATGCAAGGTGATCAAAGTCAAGATTAAATCTAGCTTTGACACTTGGCTTAATGTGATTAGGTCAATTAAGATTAAGATGCAATCAGATGATGACATGTGGCAAGGGTTTTAAGTGATGACCTAATTATATAAAGTGATGTTATGATAAAACAAATAAATCAGCCAACACTCTTATTCTCTCTATGTGTGGCGGTACCTCTTCCTCCATCTCCTCTCTTCATCTTTTCTCATCATTTCAAAGAGAAATTGTTTGTTTTCTTTGAATTAAAATTGCTAGAAATTGTTTCTAGTGTCCTATACACATCTACAACCTCTCTAAAGGCAAATCCTAATTTCTAATTGGTTGGCAAGGCTTGAGAAGCTGGTTTAGGAGCTGCCATTGGTGATCTTAGTGTGGACAAGCTAGAGGGACAACTCTTGGGGTCCTAGTTGCTTCACAAAGGTACCAATTACATCTACAGTGCATCAAAAGGTTAGTGCATATATTTTTGTATCAATCTAGGGTTCAAATGAATTGATTTATTAATTCAAAAATCTTAAATGGCAAATGTAGATCCTAATACATATTAAAAGTGTTTTAATATGCAATTGAACATTGAAATCAATTAGGTACATAATGGATATGGCATGATGCATGAAACCTTAGAAGAAAATTTTTGAATTCAATGTTCTAATCTAATAATTTTCATGCTTCTGCTCCTTCAAATGGTATCAGAGCCACTATATTTGCCATTTAGATTATTTAATATCTGATTTAATTATGTGATTTGATCAAAAAATTGATTGATTCATTGCTGATTATACCAACAAAGGTGGCAGCTTAATGAAGTGCACCCATGGTGCGCATGGTTTGGTCCCTTCAACCATGCACATGGTTTTGGGCTTGATACATGGGCTTGGTTTTGAGGCCCATAATTAGGCCCATACTTAATTAAATTGTTTAACTAAGAATTTTAATCACACAATTAAATTTTGATTCATTTGTTTGAATGAGATTCAAATCTGAATTTTTAAATTTGTTTGAATAAGATTCAAATCTGAATTTTTAAATTTGATTGAATGAGATTCAAATCTAAATTTTAAATTTATTTGAATGAGATTCAAATCTGAATTCTTTAGTTGAATATGAGATATTCAATTTAATTTTAGTATGTATGTTTTATTTAATTGTTAAATGGTAATATGCATAATGGATGATCATGGACAATAAAAGACCAATGTGATTGAATTTATTTCTTTTATTTTTCTTTGGGTTATAAAATAATTAATTTTATTTTGGTGGCATTGTATTATAATTGTTGTAATATTTTTGGATTGTAATTTTATTTATTTGAGGACTTCAAAGTCCATGTTCTTGTAAATTCGGCTTGGTATGCCAAGGATTACTATGTAATTGGATTGCAAGAAGATCAAGGAGGTCAACAGCATTGGTGGGACCAGTGGGAGGAATTCAGGAATTCAAGATCAAGTGTTGATTATGTACTCCTTCAACAACTTTTGTAATATAAATGAATGAAATGCACCTAGGAATGCCCTGATTCAATTCTTGGTGGCTCAGAATTGAATCCCTTAGAAAGTCCATGATCATACCATATTATATGTTTATCCATGTATGCATGAGATGTATGGGAATGTATGCAAGTATATGATATATGCATGCTAATTGGATAATGTGCAGAGTGAGACCATAATAGTAATTAAACTGACCACTAAATCTTCCAAACAAATGATTAAGTTGGAATTATATCATGGTCCCTCCATTGAGGCAATTATTTTAAGAAATTTTAAATACTTGCATATGATGCAATCAATTTAAGAGATTTTTTTAAGAATAATTGTTAAGCATGAGATGTTATAAATATGTAAATGGTTTTGTGGCCAATAATGGATGTGTCTGAGGACATTAAAATTATTTGCATGTTTACTAGCTCAATGGGATCAACTTAAATAATGCAAGGTAAGTCAATAATGGATGTGCCTGAGATTTTGAGTATTAGGGGCTAGGTAAAAGGATTGAAACTCATATGAGACATGATGGGCAAGGAGTTGATCACTTACTGGACCTCAAGCAACGCCCAGCCCTTTACCGCAGCATTCTCTATGTGGCCACTGTCATCTCGAAGAGGCGGGTTATTACAGGCCCACCAACTTTTGCCTAGTGCGTCCTCAAACCACACATCTACTAGAGGGGGTTTGGCTCTGATACCATCTATAATGCCCCTGCTCCAACCACTAGAGGAATTGTCCACTTTGGCCCAACCCATCCTGAGCCTCACAGTTTTGTCCCACAGGTGGAATGGAGAACTTTCCAGAAAGTCACCCATTCGAGGATTTCTCTCAAGTAAGCATGCTTAACCCCGGAGTTCTCCAAACTCTCTAGGCCTTGAGTGATTAGTTTCCCCCATTTCAGTGTATGATTCGATTCATTCCTGTCCCCTGCCCTGGACCTTAAGGAACGCCTAGCCCTTTACTGTAGTGTTCTCTACGTGGCCACTACCATCCCGAAGAGGTGGGTTATTACATATTGTGTAGAGCTGCATGCATCCCCATGGTGCTCCATGATGAAGGTGTTTGTAGATGACCTTTATTTTGGTACAATTATGCTAGAACAGAGTTCTATAACTGTAGAGGAGTTGGGAACCCCTAGTTAGGGGTCTAGAGCTAGAATATCGAAAGGTCAGAGCTGGGTGGTAACTAGAGCCGATGACTCGGTTACCCTAGCATGAGCTAGAGTTAAATTAGGAGTTGCCATAAGACTAGACGCTTCGGTTTAGTTGCAAAATAAAGGTTAAACCTATAGAGCAAGACCATCTGGTCTTCAGTGTGGGATTTTAGACAGTTTTTGCAGTACGATGAACGTTTTGCCTAGAGCGTGGTTAGAATTGTATCTCCCTTGCATGGCAATAAGATGCAGAATATGACTTTGCTCCCAAAAGGAGATAAGATGCTATGAATGATATTCATAGCCTATGAAGTGACATTTTAAAAAGTTTACAATATGATAAGAGAGCAGATAACCTTATATAGTTGTGATAATGTGGTAGATGTAGTACACCTCTTGCAGTTAGTTATAATAGTATGATCTTATGCTTTCAAGAAAGATAGAAGATTATTACTAGTGATGGTAACCTAAAGAATAGAGTCCCAGATGGGACTGTAGAGTGTAGTAGAGAGTAGTTAGCTCAAGTATCCTGAAGAAGGTATAAGTCTCATTGTAGGAACTATAAGTGATTGTTTCATGATGGATGAAAAGCCAGTGAATTGAATGACAGGTTATGATACCCAGTACCATAAGTTTTGACTAATATAGTAGATATAAAAAAATAGAATCCCTTTAGATTTCCTCCTTGAGGTGTTAGAGGCTAGTTTGTAATTAAGCAGAGGAAAGGACAATGATTGCAAGTCAATGAAAATAAGTTATAGAATATCAGTAGATAAAAAGGAATTATAGAAATAAAAATTTGGATAGTTGGTTTCAGATATAACAGGAGAGAAATTCGAATGGCAGTGGAAATGCTAATCAGAGTGGTCGAAAGACTAATTCTAAGCAGTGCAAAGGTGAAAATGACCTAGCAGAGACAGTAAAAAGTACAGTTATCTAGCATAGCTGTCAGGTTAAGAATAAAAATGAAGCTAAGGAATAAAGTACTCAAGGTTCTATTTTGGGTAAGATAAAAGAGATGAATTAAAGAGCAAACCAAATAGCCAAGAATAAGACAAGGTTAGGAAGATCAAAGTGAGATATAAAGTACATAAAGTGCCATTCTGAGCAAGGTAAATAGGATGAACTGAAAGGCAATATTAGCAAACCTAAAAACGAGAGTACATAGTGAGGATAGTTGTCAAGATATTGAATCCAAAAGTATAGGACTTACGGCAGGTCATATTTCGAGCAGTGTCAGGAGCCAAAACATGTGGTTCAGAGTTGCAAGATATGGATTAAACTCTAACTATTCCTGTTCCCAAGATGGAGTAGTTAGCAATGGGATAAGTCCATTTAGACTTCTAATAGTATGAGAAAAGTTAGTTGAGGAATGCAACTAAAGCAAGCAAAAGTTTTAGGATACGCAATGGTATTCTAAACTGTCCTATCAAGTAAAGGAGTGAATTAATAAGTAGTAAGTTAAATAAAAGTAAACCTATTGGTTCAAATAGGTATGACAAACAAAAAGGATGGTGAAAAATGGCACATAGGCTCAGGTCATGAGTAAAGATAGGGAGATAGTAGTTTTGGGGTCTACGATCAAGGGTTAGGTAAGCATTTTCAGTATGACCAATAGGGTCACTTTATAAGGAAACATGAATGAAAATAAGTGACAGAATGGCAGTAGGAGATAGAACAGGAAGAGATATGTATGAGTGGTAGTCACAAGTCACTGAGAAATACAAGGACAAGAGTTATGGCAGTAAGTATGATTGAAATTAATTCTGGAAGAGTTTATTAGTGAGAGGTATCTTCTAGAATACAGTAAAATATAGGGATGCAAAAGAGTGAGGGTTCGCAAAAAGGGTAAAAATAAAGTATAAGTAGAGATAGTAAATCTTAAGATGATATGTCAGTTAATTAGTGGTACAATAGAAGGATGGTCGCGACTAATATCTTATAAAAAGAGATGATGAAATTTCAAGAAAAAGACTAAATAAGCAAGGGAAATTGAGTTGAGGTGACCCGATATTTAAAAATTTGGTAGGCACTAGTCCGTACACATTTACCTTAAAAGGAGATGACATTAAGTGTGTATTTAATGTTAAGTATGAAAGGATGATCAGAGCAATGACAAGAGTTAAATTGAGTTAGTTGCCAGGGCTTGCAACCCTTCTGAACTATAAGATAGAAGAAGTACTAGGTGAGTTTTAGTGGATAAAATTATTTCTGATGGGTAAATTTGAGGTTGATGTTTGGAGAGTCATGGGTAGTATATGTGGTTATATTAAGGAGAATGAACCTGTGAAGTATCTTATCTGGAATTATGGCATAGCACACATTTCCCACAGCCAGGTTAATTCAGGTGGAACTTATAGTTTCAATGGATCTTATATAACCATGATGAGCAATTGCTTATAAACGGTAGTAGAGAATGATAATGTTCTTATGGTTAAGTTGGGAAAGGAGACACAACAAGAATTTTCTATGATCAATTACAAGTGTTACATAATGTAAAGGGTGTGCTGGCAGGAGCCAATCGTAAGGTTAGAATTTCAGAAGTAATGGAACTAGTAATAAAGATAGGACTAAGAAATAAAAAGAAGGTTAAATTTAATAATAGGATGGACATCCTTGAAGAAAAAGGTATAAGGGTGAGACAGGACAAAGTTTAAAGAATAAGTACAGTAGGTTGGAAAGATATCAACAATAGCAGAAACGGGAAAGGGAAGTGGATAAGATCTAAAGGATAGGAGAAAAACTCAGTAGAGTTGGTTACAATAATGAGAATAAGAAGGAATAAGTATGCAAGGGATGTCACACCCTACCCCTCAGTAAGATGTAACATGATCCCGTAGTACATCTAATGATTTACTGTATTTCGCCTACTGGTAACCCATTAAATATACTTCAAGGGATTTTAAAATAACTTTCTTACTTTTTGAAAATGGTGAGCTTTTATAGCAGGTATTAAAAATATTTACTTAAAGTTTAAAGACTGGTTAAAATTTTTGCACATTTTTATTTTATGTAAATTTTAGAAAATTTTCGGCAGAGTGCCGTCTATATTTGGGAAAAACAGTTCTTCAAACCTATGAAAAACACTTTCAAATAATTCATTTCATTTCTCAACCCCAACTGTCAATAGATCCTCAAATCAGTACAATTCAACCAAATTTCAACTCAAATTTCACAACTTAAAAATTTTTCAAAACAATTCGATAACTTATAAACATTGCATTAAATTAAATTTATATGCATAAATCTTAATTTATAAAAGAAAAATAAAAAATAATATTATTACAACTTAATGTACAACTGCTCAATTTTACATTGACACATATGACACTAAACTATTTACATCAAAATAAACTACAAGGGTATAACTAAATACCCGTACAAAAGCCTCTGTGTAGTTCCAACAATCAGTAGCTCACTCTACTGCCTTTTCCTTGTCTCTATCTACGACAGCAAAGAAAGCTATCGCTAAGTATAAAAATACTCAGTGGTGCACAATAAAATATAAAATACAAAATATCAAATATTTGTCATTAATTCACAGTTCAATATTTCACAATCACATTTCACAATTTTTCAAATCACATTTATAACAAATCACAATTTAAATATTTCACAATTTTCAAAGCTTAATATAACACAAATTTTATCAAACAATTTAATAATCATAGTGTTGCCAATCAATAACACAACTTAGACCATGACACAAAATTTCCAAACATGCCGTGTTGTACATCACGACAAGGCAAACTCACCCCACTAATCAAAATCAATGAGGGAGGTGGCTAGCTAGCTAATGAGTACTCATCCAAACTCACCTCAGATTAGCAAGCCAAAGAAGGAGGAATATAGTTAAACTCACCCCATAAATGGAGGAGGAACATAGTGATATTACTATGCCAAGTGTGAATCAAAAACAATTTAAATCAAGTTATTCAAACATTTCACGCAAAACACAAATCAATTTCTAATTCAAATTTCCATTCATAAAATGGCAACACAACATTTCTCGAAACTCATAATTAGTACAACTAATTCACAATGCATAGCTAAATAGGTTTTCAATTAGAAAACGATAAATTAAAGTTTATTGTGCACAAACCTCTTTTGTCAACTCAATTTACTCAAACTTTCATTTCTCCTTCGAAGATCCCTTTCAAACTGAAATACATAAATTCAAAGTGCTTCAGTATCTATTTCTAATACTTAAATTCCAACAATTTCTTTACAAACTTATCCTTCCTATTACGGTTTATAAATTTCGTGTCTTTCACATTTTTGTGCATGGTGGTACTATTTATGTCAAAACGTTGACTTTTCTATACTTAATAGGTTTTTTAGTTTTAATTGCACCCATATACCATATTTTGGGTATCAATTTTGTTAGCATTGATTGCCAATTCAATTTCTAAGTCTCCTAAGAGAAATTATAATTTTTCAGTTTTGGTCCCCTGGTTTCTACTGTTCCATTGGTCTGGTTACTGTAAGAATTTGGCTAAGTATCCTTCATCAAAGTTGTTCCTTATTGTCTTAACTTTATTTCCCTTTTTAAATCACTCCATTTAGAGTTTTGAAGCCCTAGTTATGGCCATTTAAACATGGCTGGCTGAATTTGGTGTTACCTAGAATTCTGGGCATTTTTTTGGATATTGGCCTTTTTTGTGTGTTGACTGCAGGTAAGTTTTTGGACAGCTTATGGTCAAATTTTGGGTTTGTTTTCTTCATGAAAGTTGTAGGACTATGTCTCAGGTTTTTATTGGTATAAAATTTAGGTCATTTGGACCTTCCTAGACCAAGTTGTGGTCATTTACGTAACTACTGTTCATTTGGTCATTTTTGTACAGGTTAGTTTGCCCAATTCCAGATTTGGCCTAATTGTTCACTAAGTTATGGTCACTTTTTGAGCATGATTCCTAAATTAAAAAAGTGTCATTTTGTGTCTAGTTTCATTCTCAATTTTCCTCACACCAATTGGATTGGTAAATTTTTAGTTTTGATCCCTGAAAGGGACCTATGTTAAGCTACCTACAGATTGACTTTCACCAATTCGAATTGGAACTTAGTTCCAATAATTCATACGCACCACAAATGGTCACAATTGACCATTACTTAACTCAAATAAGGTTAACTACATCATTTGGCCAATTCTCAAATTTTTCTCCAATTTCTTCAAAATGCTCAAACCCTAAATACACATAAAGTTCAATTTAATGCATTTAAAGTGCACATTCATGATCTCTACACCTAACGCAACTCAAATAACCATTCAAACACTTCAAACTCATTCATTTCAAACCCTAACCTAAGCTGGATGAATTTCATGTTTGGTCTCTCAATAATTATTTTTGTTTGATTTTACACAATTTCTAAGTTTATTAAAGCATATTTGCATGAATTTTTAAGAAAAACTAAGTGATTGATGACTAACCTCTTTCTTTGAATTTCAAATCTTCAATATCTATTTTTCCTCCTTCCTTTTCTTGATCAATCACCTTCTCAAGTTGGTTTAACAAGTTGTAATGAGGAATTTGGGGACAAAGTGGGGTTAGGTGGTTGGAAGAAAGCTTAAACTCAAGCTTCATGGTGTAACAATGGTGGTTTAAGTGGGAGAGAAGAGGGGCGGCTGAACTTAGGGAAGAAGAAGAAAATCTGATATTCTTTCCTTTTTTATGTATTTTTAAGTCTTTAAAAATGTTTTTCACTTGGTCAATTTAGGTAGAAAAATTAAAATTAGTTTTGACATCATGATGATGTCATCCAAGTGATGTAAATAACACATTTTCCTTTTTTTTTCTTTTTCATTTATTTTTCCATTAGTTCTTTAATTTAATTCTTAGTCTCGAAATTTTCTTTTCTCAAATTTTATTGGACAGTTAGGTCAGGAGTCAGCTCTAGGGGTGAATTGACCAATTTGCCCCTCGCCGGTTCGATCCGGTTTGCAAGTTATTTGATATTTCTTTCGGATCCTACCCTAATTATTTGACCTGCTTAACAATTCTTTTTGATGATTTTCTCTTTTCCATTGTGTTTGCAATAGTCCTAAGGACCGCAACGTTATATTTTATGGTTCTAAATTTGAGTTTAGACTGACCTCGCAGTCATTCCTGAGAAGGTCACCCATCGCTGTGACTCCCGGCTCATTTAACTTTTTGTATTCTGTTTTTCTTCTTTATACTTAACTATTTGGCAATTACTAATTATTTGTGTTCAAGGCTTATCTAGGTGTCTTAGACGTGGTTCTACTTCTCTTACTTGTCCGGACCGATACCGGTCACCGGAACAGTAACATATACCAGGCTATGCAAATAGGGGTGTTACAATTCTCCCCCCCCCCCCCCCCATTAAAAGAAATTTCCTCCTCAAAATTTTGCCTACTAACTATCCTCAATTAGTCATATGTGTTATTTTCTCATGTTTTTCTCATTTCTTACTGTTCTATTTGTTTCTTTTTTCATTTCACAACTTAACTTTAATTATTTTATTCCTCCATCTTATCTTCTTCCTTAACTTGACTGTTGAGTCGTGATTTAGCATCTCTTATCATCCCTAATAAATCCGCTATACTTCAATATTACTTGATTTGGTCCTCTGACCATTCTAGTAAACACTTTAACTAATATTTATAATGTTTCTTTATTACATTTGCACCAACTATTCAAATTTTTACTTGCACAACTCTTTTACCTATCGATAATCTATAGCTTATTTTGCACCGATGTGCAGTCATTACTTCCTTTTGTACTAAACTATAACCTTTCAATATTCTAAATTTAGAGTTTTAAATCCGGGGTTAGGATTCTCAAACTCATTTCTAATAAGAAAACTTTATCTTATCATTACTATACCAAAACAGAGGCTGTTTGCAACTATTCTTATCCTTGTGTACTATTGGGTAGTACGTAGCTCTACACAATAAATCCCAAGTCAGTATTGTAATCTGCAGCTTACAACACAAATATCAAGAATATTGTATAGTTACTACGATACATCCCAATAGATCAAACTTCCCTATATCTTATTTCTTTCAAATCTACTAATATCTTAAACTTATTTTAATTATGGTACCCACTGACATCTATCAGCAGTAATACCCTTACTCGCATCTAAGGTATCTATATTACTATAACTTACTTTTAGGTCCTATTGCCTTACCTAATTAAGCTTACTAATTAACTTTATAATTTATCGTAGTTTAGGAGATGTCTCTCACTAGAAACTTTTCTAAAATTAATTCCAATCGCGCTTATTATCGTAATTCTTATCCTAAAAGACTAATCACTAACACATCAAAATTATTTTTATACATATACATATCTTAATTAAGAATTGAGAAAATACCAGCAACAATGTCAGAAGTCTCATCCTCGTCCCTTTGTTACATAGTGTATACTCTAGCTGGAGCATCACCTTGTTTTGGCTGATTCACAGTACTCTAACTTCCAGGTGTACTAACCCTACCTCTGCCTTTGCCTCTGCCTCTACCAACTGGTGAACTCTTTGGGGTAGAAACTTGGGTTGATCCTTCTGACGTGGTAAATGATCCATAACGACGTAGACTTATGCAATCCTTAGCAAAATGACCAGTCCCTGCACAATTAAAACATGCTCCTATAGCTCTATAACATACTCCACTATGTGGTTTACCACAAGTCTCACAAAGTCGATCCGACAGCGTATTTCTGTGTGTCTACTGAGTTTGTTGATCGCATCGGGGTGGTTTTTGTCCAGGAGATCTACCTCTACCCAATTCGCATGAGCTAGATCCTCCAAAATGTTTTCTCTTCCCCAAACTACTTTCTGTAGTTTGACCAGTAGCTTTTTCTGTTTTCTCTTTCTCTTATGTACTCTTTTTCACTGCCACTTCTAATTCTATCCTTTCTAGTTCTAGGGCTTATGAAATCAATTTAGAAAAATTTTGGTGTCGGAACCCCACCACTTGCATTCTCAAGCTAGGCCTCAACCCAGCCTTAAATCTCTTACACCCATGTCTAGGGGTGGTGACCAAGCTTCCGGCATAGTGACTTAGTCGAGAGAAATCCCACTCATTCTCTGCTACAGTTCTGTCCCATTGCTTCAAACTTAAAAACTCTTGCAGCTTCATGTCTACATAAGAATCGGGGACTCACTTTTGTCGAAATTCCCTCAAAAAGTTTACCCATGTGAGGACTGGTGGCTCTACCAGGCTGTAGGGGATGGTCTTCCACCACTCATATGCATCCCCTCTAACCACTGTTATTCGAACTTCAACTCTTCAGCACACTGTAGTTTTCTGAAAACCCTTTCCATCCTCTCTAACCACTGTTCTGCTTCTAGTGGATCCACTGTTCCTTTGAATTTTGTAGCCCCAAATTTCATTAACTTCTCATATTGTCTTATTGGGGGCTGTGGTTGTGCTGTAGGGGCTTACGTCTGAGCTTGTGTTGGTAAGTTTCTTGCCATTTGTTGAAAGAACGTAGCCATCTGCTGTGCAAACTGAGCAGGGAACTACGGTGCTTGAAGAGGAGCTGGAGTGGCTAACCCACTCACAGTCTGGAGTGTTGGGGCTTCCCCTTGGGCCTCAGCCTTGACAGATTGTTCTACGAAATGATCTCCTTCTTCCATTCGGCTTTCAGAAATTTTTTACTCTCTGATAACAAACATAAGGAGGTTGACCTTTGTTAGTTCATATTCATGATGTAAATATGTCATATGTATCAAACATTTGAGCAGTTGTATTTACCGACAAAATATTTCAAATTCACAGTTCAAAATTTATTTTAAAACCATTGCTCTGATACCACTAAACATATCACACCCTACCCCTCAGTAAGATGTAACATGATCCCGTAGTACATCTAATGATTTACCATACTTTGCCTACTGGTAACCCATTAAATATACTACAAGGGATTTTAAAACAATTTTCTTACTTTTTGAAAATGGTGAGCTTTTACAATAGGCATTAAAAATATTTACTTAAAGTTTAAAGACTAGTTAAAATTTTTGTATATTTTTATTTTATGTAAATTTTAGAAAATTTTCAGTAGAGTGCTGTTTATATTTGGGAAAAACAGTTCTTCAAAACCTGTGAAAAACACTTCCAAATAATTCATTTCATTTCTCAACCCCAACCGTCAATAGATCCTTAAATCAGTACAATTCAACCAAATTTCAACTCAAATTTCACAACTTAAAAATTTTTCAAAACAATTCGATAACTCATAAACATTGCGTTAAATTAAATTTACATACACAAATCTTAATTTACAAAAGAAAAATAAAAAATAATATTATTACAACTTAATGTACAACTGATCAATTTTACATTAATACATATGACACTAAACTATTTACATTAAAATAAACTACAAGGGTATAACTAAATACCCATACAAAAGCCTTCGTGTAGTCCCAACAATCAGTAGCTCATTCTATTGCTTTTTCCTTATCTCTATCTGCGACAGCAAAGAAAGCTGTCACTGAGTATAAAAATACTCAGTGGTGCACAATAAAATATAAAATGTAAAATATAAAACATTTGTCATTAATTCACGGTTCAATATTTCACAATCAGATTTCACAATTTTTTGAATCACATTTATAATAAATCACAATTTAAATATTTCACAATTTTCAAAGCTTAGTATGACACAAATTTGACTAAACAATTTAATAATCATAGTATTTCCAATCAATAACACAACTTAGGCCATGACACAAAATTTCCAAACATGCCATGTTGTACACAACGACAAGGAAAACTCACCCCACTAATCGAAATCAATGAGGGAGGTGGCTAGCTAGCTAATGAGTACTCATCCAAACTCACCTCAGACTGGCAAGCCAGAGAGGGAGGAATATAGTCAAACTCACCCTACAAATGGAGGAGGAACATAGTTATATTGTCATGCCAAGTGTGAATAAAAAATAATTTAAATCAAGTTATTCAAACATTTCACACAAAATACAAATCAATTTCCAATTCAAATTTCCATTCATAAAATGGCAACCCAACATTTCTCGAAACCCATAATTAGTACAACTAATTCACAATGCATAGCTAAATAGGTCTTCAAATAGAAAATGATAAATTAAAGTTTATTGTGCGCAAACCTCTTTTGTCGACTCAATTTACTCAAACTTTTGTTTCTCCTTCAAAGATCCCTTTCCAACTGAAACACATAAATTTAAAGTGCTTCAGTATCCATTTCTAATACTTAAATTCCAACAATTTCTTTACAAACTTATCCTTCCTATTACAGTTTATAAATTTTAGGTCTTTCACATTTTTGTGTATGGTAGCACTATTCATGTCAAAACATTGACTTTTCTATACTTAATAGGTTTATTAGTTCTAATTGCACCCATATATCACATTTTGGGTATCAATTTTGCTGGCATTGATTGCCAATTCAATTTCTAAGTCTCCTAAGAGAAATTACAATTTTTTAGTTTTGGTCTCCTATTTTCTACTGTTCCATTGGTCTGGTTACTGTGAGAATTTGGCTAAGTATCCTTCATCAAAGTTGTTCCTTATTGTCTTAACTTTATTTCCCTTTTTGAATCACTCCATTTGGAGTTTTGTAGCCCTAGTTATGGCCATTTGAACATAGCTGGCTAGATTTGGTGTTACCTAGAATTATGGGCATTTTCTGGATATTGGCCATTTTTGTGTGTTGACTGCAGGTAAGTTTTTGGATAGCTTATGGTCAAATTTTGAGTTTGTTTTCTTCATGAAATTTGTAGGACTATGTCTCAGCTTTCTATCAGTATAAAATTCAGGTCATTTGGACCTTTAGACCAAGTTATGGTCATTTACGTAACTACTGTTGATTTGATTATTTTTGTATAAGTCAGTTTGCCCAATTCCAGATTTGGCCTAATTGTTCACTAAGTTATAGTCACTTTCTAGGCATGATTCCTAAATTAAAAATGTGTCATTTTGTATTTAGTTTCATTCTCAATTGACCTCACACCAATTAGGTTGGTAAATTTTCAGTTTTGGTCCCTAAAAGGGACTTAGGTCATGCTGCCTACAGATTGACCTTCACCAATCCGAATTGGAACTTGGTTCCAACAATTCATACACATCACAAATGGTCACAATTGACCATTACTCAACTCAAATAAGGTTAATTACATCATTTGGCCAATTCTCAAATTTTTCTCCTATTTCTTCAAAATGCTCAAACCCTAACTACACATAAAGTTCAATTTAATGCATTCAAAGTGCACATTGATGATCTCTACACCTAATGCACCTCAAATAACCATTTAAACACTTCAAACTCATTCATTTCAAACCCTAACCCTAGCTGGATGAATTTCATGTTTTGGTCCCTCAACAATTTTTTTTGTTTGATTTTACACAATTTCTAAGTTTATTAAAGCATATTTGCATGAATTTTTTTTAAAAAAACTAAGTGATTGATGACTCACCTCTTTCTTTGAATTTCAAATCTTCAATCTCTATTTTTTCTCCTTCCTTTTCTTGATCAATCACCTTTTCAAGTTGATCTAACAAGTTTTAATGAGGAATTTGGGGACAAAGTGGGGTTAGGTGGTTGAAAGAAAGCTTAACCTCAAACTTCATGGTGTAACAATAGTGGTTTAAGTGGGAGAGAGGAGGGGCAGCTGAACTTAGGGAAAAAGAAGAAAATCTAATTTTCTTTCCTTTTTTATGTATTTTTAAGTCTTTAAAAATGTTTTTGACTTGGTTAATTTAGGTAGGAAAATTAAAATTAGTTTTGACATCATGATAATGTCATCCAAGTGATGTACATAACACTTTTTCCTTTTTTTTTCTTTTTTATTCATTTTTCCATTAGTTTTTTAATTTAATTCTTGGTCCTAAAATTTTCTTTTTCTCAAATTTTATTAGACAGTTAGGTTAAGAGTCAGCTCTAGGGGTGAATTGACCAATTTGCCCCATCGCCGGTTTGATCTGGTTTGTAAGTTATTCGATATTTCTTTCGGATCACTAACCTAATTATTTAACCTGCTTAACAATTCTTTTTCATGATTTTCTCTTTTCCACTATGTTCGCAATAGTCCTAAGGACCACGACGTCACATTTTACGGTTCGAATTTGAGTTTAGACTAACCTCATAGTCATTCCCGAGAAGGTCACCCATCGCTGTAACTCCCGGCTCATTTTACTTTTTGTATTCTGTTTTTCTTCTTTATACTTAACTATTTGGCAATTACTAATTATTTGTGTTCAAGGCTTATCTAGGTGTCTTAGACGTGGTTCTACTTCTCTTATTTGTCTGGATTAATACCGGTCACCGGAACAGTAACATATACCAGGCTATGCAAATAGGGGTGTTACAAGGGACACACTAAGGCATGTTTAAAACAAGTTATGGAAAAATGGTAGGTTAAAGGAATAATGGAGCCTTGATTTAAGTACTAATATGTTAGGAAGCACGTTAGATAGTAAGAAGTTTCAAGCAGAAGTTAATGAATTCTCTTTTTAGAAAAAGGAGTAGAAGATGATAAATTATGTTGACTGGGTAAATCGAGAATATATAAACTATCGCCATGTCAGAAGAGAGACCTATTTCACTTCTCGATGTTGATAGATGGTGGCAAGAATGTTTGATATTTGGATGAAACTCTGCATAGCTAATTACCTATGAGATAAGTAGGAGTTGCTACAAGGACCTTGTTAGTGACATGAAGCAAGCGGGAAGTTCATAATATCATGGAAATAAGTAGTACAGATGCTTTAGCACAGACAAAGTTTTACTAAAGTTTTAATGGCCAACAAAAATCAGTAATGATCTCAAGTAAGGTATGTGTAAAAGTGATTATTTTAGAAGGACACTACAGCAGAGTCTGAGAGCAGTAAAATGTGACTTATGGCATATGAAAATGTTGAAGAATAAAGTATTTTAACCATCTCTACATAGCTAGAGGAGTAAATGCTATTACCTATCCCAAAAGCGTTCTTTTCCTTATTCCCTATTTATTCAAAAATTCGAGGACGATTTTTTCTTAAGGGGGAAAGATTGTAATAACCCAAAATTTTAAAATATATTTTTTTATTTTGTTTTATAGTATTTAAAAATTATTTTAATATTATTTAAAGTATAACAATGTTTATTATTATTATTATTATTATTATTATTATTATTATTATTATTGTTGTTGTTGTTGTTGTTGTTGTTGTTGTTGTTGTTGTTGTTGTTGTTATAACACTCTCACTGTAGCAATTCTGTACATTCTACTATTCCGGTGACCGATGTATGTCTGGACAGTTAGAATGTCCGAAAAAATATTTAGACTAGAATGATGAGTCATAAATAACTCAAATAATAATAAGAAAAATTTAGGAAAAATTTTAGAAATAAAATACAACCAAGTTAAATGAGCCGGTGCCCTGGCGATGGGTAACCCAGTGGGAAGTTGCGGTCTTCGTAGCTAGGAGCCCTAAACCCAAGAGAAAATTCATGAAATAATTTTTGGGACTTTAGAGAAGAGTCATTGAGGTTTCTATGGCATTAGAATGCCAAGAAAAGGCTTAGAAAAATTTTTCGATCGGTACAGATGATTTTGGCTCGATAAGCCAAACGGAGAGTATTTTGGTCATTTCGTCTTCAGAGATGATTTTTGACTGACTTGTCTAGTTAAATTAATAATTATTATGAAATAAAATGTGAATAAATATTGCTAAAAATTTAATTGAAAATGAGTAGAAAAGAAAAGGAAATAAAAATAAAAGAAATTGGGAATTATGACATCACATGATGTCATTAAAATGCCCCCACCGAATCACAATTTAACAAATTAACTAAAGAGATAAAAATGAAACAAAAATGAGATAAAAAGAAAAAAACCAGCAGCCATCTTCAACCTTGGCAGTCGAAAATTCTTGAGAGAAAGAGAGAGGAGAGAAACTTCCATGAAAGTTTTGAATGAGCTTGATCCACCCACAAAACCACCTTAAAACCTCATCTCCCCTTCGTAAAAATTTGTCCCTACCACTAGAGCTAGACTTGGGCAGCCATTAAAAGAGGAGAAAGTGAAGGAAAGTGAAGGGTAGAAATTCAACCAAGAGGTTAATGCTAATTTTCTTACTTCCACTCTTTTCTAAGCATGAATTTAAGTTGAGTTAAGTTGAAAATTTGATGAAAAATGAATTAAAGATGCATGAAGTTGCCCCATTAAATTTTGGCAGCCTTATGGTACCTAGGGTTTCATCAATTTGATTGCATAATAGTTATGCATGGCTGCCATTGAACATGATTGTGGTGTTTTAAATTCATGGATTGTAAGTATATAGAGAACTAAAATTGTTAAAGTTAGGGTTTGAGCTCCAAAATTTGGATTTTGTTTATGTATTGGTGAAAAGAGGTTGTGATGGTTAATTAGTGACCATTTGGTCATGTTTGAGTTGGAAATTGAGTGAATTGTGCCAAGGGAATTGAAGTTATGTATGCTGTCTAGTGTGCACTACAAGTCTGGATGTGAGTCTAGCGTGTTTGGGCAGTTGTAACTTGAGTTGTGTAGGCTCAATCGGTACAAGGCCAATTAGACACATAATGGCACAACTTTGATGAGGAACCCTGTCTAGACACTAAACTTAGGATGCCCTAAAATTTTGACCGAATCTAGGTAGCACCAATACTGCTTGGGCAAAATGACTAAATGAACAGTGTTCATTCATTTGGTCATAACTCAGTGTAGAAAGGTCTAATTGACCTAAAATTTATATCAATGAAAAGCTTAGACAATTTAGAACAACTTTTATGTTGAACACAAACTCTAATTCTGGACTTAACCAAATGAAATTATTGGCCAAAATTGAATTACCAAATCTGGCAGAATGGTATTCTACCCAGAATTTCTAGGTAGATACCAATTTGGTCAGCCTTGCTCAAAGTGGCATATCTTGAGCTAGAAAACTCCAAATGGGGTAATTCAAAAAGTGAAATGTAACTAGACACAATAAAGAACAACTTTGATTAAGAACACTTGGTCAAATTCTCACTGTAGAATGGCCTAATGGAACAGTGAACTCTAGCACCCAAAAACTGAAATTTTGATTTATTCTCCATTGATTAGAAGCAATGATTGGCAAGTAATGCCAACACTTTTGGGAAACAAAATGTGGTAAATCTATGTGATTAAAACTCATGTAACTATTATATATGAGAAAGTCAATATTTTGACTTAAATGATCAAATGAATATGTTAAGTACAAATATTCAAGAAATAACTTTGTAATATGCCCTAGTAGGCTTAGTGTGATTGGTTTTGATAGGTTGGCATGCCAATAGGGTTTTGATAGCAGTACTGCATATGATATATAGCTCCATGCCATTCTGTGATATGATAGCCTATGACTATACTGATTATGATGTTATACTTGACTTTATGCCTTATTGCTTTTATAGCTTATTAGCCATTCTGTTTGCACACCAGGAGACACATTGTGACCGATGGTATGACGGCCCAAGGTACCTAGTACCCAGTGCTAGTTTACCCGTTTATCCAGTTCGGTCAATTTGTATAGGTTACTTGGGCATGGAAAAGTATGAATGTAATTGAATTGATTATTAAAGGAAGTAAGGAAATTAAATATCAAGATAAAGAGCAAGAATTATTACAATAAAATGAGGCTCAAAATCATTAAAGAAAATGATTAATAAAATGATAGAATTGAAATGAACTGGACTGATGATAAAAAAAAAAAAGTTATCTATTATTGAATGCACTAGGAACTTTAATTATTATGAAATAATTTAAGATAACCTAGAAGGTTTTGAATTAAAGGATACAAAAAGATTAATAATAGAAATATAATTTAAATAAATGTTACAAATGTGCCTTTCATAATAATATTAAGTTAAGAATAATGCCTATTAGAATATTAGTATATTGTATATTCTTACTGTAACCTTATGAACTAAGCACCTCCAAAGAGGACTAAATTAGGAAAAAAAAAGGGATATTAAATTTTAGAAACCTTATTGAAGCATAATTAGATCTAAATTATCTGAACCATGTTTTATTTCCATCTGTACTTTGTATATTATTTTCTTATTATATTATTGCACCACTAGGCAGAAATGCTTAGCGCGATGGATTTGTTACCTCGCGCAGGTACTGAAGGTAAAGCCCAGAAAAAAATATTAAACAAAGATCTTGGAGTTCTGATCTGTAGAAGTGTCTGAAGTATTCAAGGTTGTCACCTCCTCAGCAATGCATATAGATAGGGCCCATATAAGTAATTTTATGTATTTTGTACATTATGTAAATTATGAACTTGTGTAATTAGTTTATAAATCATTTAAATTTATGTAATTTGAACATTTTTACATATGAATTAAGTATGAATGGAAATGTATGAAAATAATTATGAAATTGAAATATATGAATGAGATTTGAAATATGAGAAAATTATGAGAATGATTGATTAGATAATTATGATTAGCGTGGATAAGATTTTATTGTAAAATATTATTGAAATTTTCAAACAGGTGAATAGTAAAACACGTCAGACGTTAATAAAATAGGAAAAACTCCATTAGTTTCTCTATATAAAAATAATTGATATTAAATTAAACGAATTCAAATTTTTAAAGGAATAAAATAAGATAAAATAGGGTGCTCTAGCACCGAATGTAGCACGCCTTGCTCGGCTACACTGTAGTCGGGTGAGGGTTTTTACAATTATTATTATTATTATTATTATTATTATTATTATTATTATTATTATTATTATTATTATTATTATTATTATTATTATTATACTTCAAATATATAATTTATAACATTATAATGTAGCATATGATTAAAAAGAAAATACAATATTTCAGTTATCTTATTATTATCATTCAATTCTCTATTGATAAAATTGAGGGTTATGTAAGAAAGAGTTACACTATTTTATTAATTGTTGGTGAGACATTTTAATAAAATCTTATTATTGATAATAATAATAATAATAATAATAATAATAATAATAACAAGAAAAAAGAAAAAAAAAAAAAAGAGGACAAGTGAGGTGACATTGGCGTGTGACAGTGGAAGTTCACTTCCACTATTAGCTGAAATAAAAAAAAAATTCAAAAGAGAAAAGTGATAAACCACCCCCCCCCCCACCACCTTTTCTCTCTCTTCTCTCTTCTCTCTCTCTCTCTCTCTCTCTCTCTCTCCCTCCCTCACTTTACCAGTCACCCATGGCCGGCAACCACCCCAGGTGACCCTCAAAGGCCAAAAAATGACAGCCGGCAGTGAGGAATTCAGCACCCACATGAAGAGAGAGAAAAATTGTTACCTCAACTTCCAAGCTTCATTTCGGGCGTTTCTGACCTCCAAATGGAGTGATTCTGGTGGTGTTGGACTCCTTGGAGCAAGAGCTTTCAAATGAGACTAACCTCACCGAATTTCATGGAGTTTCTGGTGAGGTGGAGGAGAGAGAAGGTGGTAGCAATTTGGCTATTTTCCTAACGATCCAGCTGTCGGATCGGCAATCCGAGACCATTGATGAACTCGGAGCGACGAAATCTTTGAGATGGGACTAGCGCTGCTTCGATCGGATACCGTTTGAAAAGGTAATCATTGGATGGTTCAAAATCACTTGGTGAGATTTTTAGATTTTTTCAATTCCCAAAAATTAAAAATAATTTTATTATAATTATTAACAAATTTTGGGCTTAATTTAAGTGTGATTAGATTGATGATAGCTCACCCGTGCTCAAGACCAGGTTTTTCGGCCAGATTCGGCTGCCCAGTGGCCCATCCTGGAACGTGGCCAATATTACAGTGGATCCTAGCATTTTCAGAGGTTTTGGACGCGTTCCAAGTGTCAGATTTGACATAGGTAAACTCGAACTCTAAGTTGCTCAATTTTTGCCTAATACCATGTTTATAATAAAATTCATAAAATATTCATGGGTTCTTAGAAAATTATAATTCCTTTTGCAATAGCCTTGTAGCATTGTTAAGGACAGCGGGGCAAAATTTTAGAATTTTTAGAGCTCGTTTGAGTAATTTTTACAAAATGTCAGTTTTAGCGACTAAAATGTAATTTTTTTATTTTGTGGGTTTTGCCTGGTTTAGAGGGCCCAGGAGGGGTCATGTGATGTTGATGAGATATGGATATAGGATCTGTGATTTAGAAGTGTTATTTGGATCACTTTGCAGGTTGGGCAGGTCCTAGGTATAAGGGAAACTCTGTTGGATTTTCGACAAAACATAGGCTGTCCTTTGACTCTTTAAAGTTTTATTTTAAGTAAATATTGATAAATTTGTGATATAATTTTTAGGTGAACCGAGTCAGCCTTTTTCCTTTGCCCAATCACTACAGTGACTTGTGAAGTACAGTGGGTAGATATTGATTTTACTTATAATTTCAATGTTATTATGTATTTAAGGCATGTCCATGCATCATTTGTATATATATATATATATATATATAGTTATTTGCTAGGCATGCATTGTATTGCATTTATATATATATGTGTGTGTGTGAGTATAGATTTGACACACGGGTGTGTGAGTATGATATCCTCACTTTAGGTAGTCCGTACATTCTACTGTTCTAGTGACTAATGTGACACCCCTTACCCGACTACAGTGTAGCCGAGCAAGTTATGCCACTCAGTGTGCCGGAGCACTCTATTTTATCTTAATTCGTTTTTATCATAGTTTTGAAAATAACTTGTGAAATATAATTCATTTCTTGAAATTGTAATTTATTTGAGGTTCCGAAAATTTTAAAGAAAATCCGGCAGAATACCGGCTAAAAATGGAGAAAACCGTTCTTCGGAACCTGTGAAAAACACTTTCTATATTCATATTCAATCATCTCAATTCCATTTATCAAAATCTCAACATTTTTCACCATTCATTTCTCAATTTCAATTTTCAATCATTCATCTCATTTGATAATCATGTACAAGTCACAGTTATGTATTCACTTTTCCTTTCACAAACACAATTTTCTAAACAATTCCTCTTTATTTGTCATTCAATCATTTCACATCATCATTAGACTCAAATCATAAATAAATTCTCACATGTGATTCATAATCACAAATTACAAGTACTTACATTAATACAAAATTATAATACATTTGTTCAAATACATATGATAAAATAAGAGTTTAATTACAAAATTTACAAAAATCTCAAAATACAAAATGGGACCTAGTGTCCTACCAATGCATTGTGGATGGTGAGGTGACACGGACACTATGCAGAACTGTGAACTGCCTTACCGAATCTGTGGTCTACTGGGCCCTCTGTCCAAATCTTCAGTACCTACGCGTTGCAAAAGCGACGCGCTAAGCATAAAGCTTAGTGGTGCCAATAATACAAGAAAATATAATATGCAAGTAAAAATAATAATTTCCTAGCTATTGTGTTCATAAGAAATGAATAATTACTAACTTATTATTTAGTTGAGGGCTAATTACGTTTTATGATATTAACTTCTTTATGCATTTTGTTAATTATTTCCTTCATGATCTTGAGCTTCTTTGTATTTTTGTAATCATTCCTGATACTTAATTTTCGTATTTTCTTTAATAATCAGTTCACAGTTATACTTTTCCATGCCCAAGTAACCTATACTGGACGACTGGACTGGATAACGGGTCGTTGGCGCTGGACACCGCGGTGCCTCGAGCCGTCATACCATGGGATGCAGAACGTCTACCACGTATGCAGTCAGTATGGCTAAAAAGCCATGATATCACATAATCGGGCATAAAAGCCATGAATACCGGCATAAAAGCCATGAATACGGGCATAAAGCCATGAATACAGGCATAAAGCCTTTCGCAGTACTGCTAAAACAATACCCTATTGGCATGCCAAACTATCCAAACCAATCTTGTTAGGAATACTAGGGCATTTAATACTTTAAAATGTTAATATATTGTGCTTTATGACTTCATTATTTCATGATAAATTTCAATCATAATTCATACATTCATTTGATCATTTATATGATCACAATTCACATCAATTATTCTTTTATACCATTGTACTCAAAATACTTCTCCTCTTTACAATAATGAGAACTAATGTCTCATTCATACATTAATATGGTTTATTTATCCATTAATTATGTTATTCATATTGATCACAATTCTAAACAATGGTTCACATGTACCATTGTATTCAAAACATTTTTCCTTTCTCATTTATACATTCAAGAATCTACTTATGTAATTACAAATTTTATATTTCAAGTTGAGTTACTAATATTTTATGAATTCCATTTGTGATGGGCATATATGCCCTAACTATCTATTCACATCAATTAGGTGACTTATTTTTCATGTTTCAAGTAATCCATGAATATTTCATGGATTTCAAATTTATGGCCTAATTTCATTTTAACAATTTTGACTAGGATGCATAGTCCATATTTGTCATACAATTCTAAGCATTGAAGCTTAGAATTGGTTCTAGGTCTTCATCTTAATTCACTAATCATTTTGATTACTATTCACCATACTAGTCAACCAAAATGTTGATCTTTTTATACTTAATGGATATATTAATTCTAATTACACCAAGATCCCACATTTTGAGTTTTACATTTACTAGTATTAATTGCCAATTATAATTTAAAGTCCCCTAGATGCATTTCTAATTTCAAATTTTGAATTTCAAGTTTTGGTGTCACTATTCACCTCATTGGTCAACAAAAATGTTGACTTTTGCATAGACAATAGGTACATTGGTTTTAACACTCCCGATGTACCACATTTTGCATTTAAAACTTGTTGGAATCAATTACCAAATCCATTTCCAAGCTTATTTCAAGTTTTCATGTCACTATTCACTTCATTAGTCAACTAAAATATTGACTTTTGCATAGAAAATATGTACATTGACTTTGGCACTTCCAACATACTACATTTTTCATTTAAAACTTGTTGGTTTTGGTCACTTTCTCAAAGCTTAGGTCATTTTGGCAAAATTGCCAATTTTCGGTTTTGGTGCTCTGAAGTTGCACTATTTCATTGGTCGATTTACTGTTGGAATTTGACAAAACTTCCTTCATAGAAAATGTTCCTTATTTTGTCTAGTTGAATTTCTTTTTTTGAATCACTCCATTTGGAGTTTTGTAGCTAAAGTTATGGCCAAAATAAGTTTACTGTTTACGTGTACTGTTCCTTCTGAAATTTTGGGTTTTGGCAGATTTTGGTCCAACTTTGGTCAGTAATTTGACCAAGTTAAGTTCATAATTTGGTCTAACTTTCTTCATATGAAATGTTCTACCATGCCTTAGGTTTCCATCGGTTCAAGAATCGCCTAAATCCGAGTTTTCTAGAGAGAGTTATAGCCATCCAAACATTACTGCTCAAATAAAAATTCTGGAAATCTCAGTACAGTAAACTTCACTTTGCTCAATGATTTGATTAGGTTCTGGTCATAATTTGGGGTAGGTTTCTTCATGAAAGTTGTTTGTCTATGTTTTAACTTATTGCTGTAAAAATTTCAGATCAATTGACCATTTCTACAGTGAATTATGGCTAAATGAACAGTTACTGTTCATTTGGTCATTCTGCAGGGGCTGTTTGCAGGGTATCCGGATTGGGGCCAACTTTTGGTCCTCTTGCTTTGGTCTTTTGGGCATGGTTTCTTCAGCAAAAATGTGCCATTATAAGCCTAGTTTCATGTCCAATTGGCCAAACACCAATTGGAGCAACACAGCCCAAGCTATGGCAGTCCAAGTGGACTGAAATTTCAGTCACCCTGCTGCACTCACAAGGCAGCATGCTCCTTCACTTTGCCATGCTACATTTCAGTCCAATTTATGGCCAACTTACCTAAAATGGTCACTAATTGACCATTAAAATGTTCTCTAACAATTTCCTAAGCCAAGTCAAATTTTCACTTCTCAAACCCTAATTTCAAATTTCAAAACTTAATCAATTAAATTTCTATCACTTCTCATGCATATAACCTCATCAATCATTATCACTAATCATGTATATATGCAGGAATACATCAAACCCCATAAGGTTCCCAAGGTTGCTAAATTAGGGATGTTTAATTCCTTAACTAATTCTTTAAATTTCTTGAATTTCTCACTTAATTTGGCATGTATACTAAACCTAAAATTGAAAGAAAAGGTTTTAGTGCACTAACCTTGAATGGAGCCACTTCTAAGACTTCAAAACTTCACTTTCTTCCTTTCTTTTTGCTGTCCAAAGCTTGCTCTAGGTGTGAGGACCAAGTTTTATGAAGGCATATAGGGGTTTTATGGTGTAATTGGCTAGGTTTTGGAGCTTGGGTGAGTGCATCAATGGAGGGAGATGGGGAGAGGTCACGTTTGAGGAAGAAGAAGAAGAAGATGACCAGAATTTTTGGTCCTCTTTGACTCTTTTAAGTGTTTTAAAAATGCTTATTTGAATGCAATTGGTGGAGACTTGTAAGTGACATCATAAAGATGTCATAAATTGCTTTTTATGGATTTTTCTTTCCTTTTCTTTTCTAATCATTTTTAATTCAATTTTCAACAATATTTATTCACATTTTATATCATATTAATTATTTACTCGACTGGACAAGTCGGCCAAAAATCTTCTCTGAAGGCGAAATGACCAAAATGCCCTCCGTTTGGCTTAACGGGTCAAAATTGTCTGTACCGATTGAAAAATTTTTCTAAATATTTTCTTGGCATTCTAATGCCATAGGAACCTCAATGACCCTTGTCTGGAGTCCCAAAAATTATTTTATGAATTTTTTTCCGGGTCTAGGGCTCCTCGTTGCGAGAACCGCAACTTCCCTCTGGGTTACCCATCGCTTGGGCACCGGCTCATTTGACTTAACTGTATTTTATTTCTAAAATTTTTACTAAATTTTTCTCATTAATATTTGAGTTAATTATGGTTCCTCACTTTAGTTTAAATATTTTTCCGAACGTTCTAGCTGTCCAGACCGACACCGGTCACCGGAACAGTAGAATGTACGGAGTTGCTACCGGGAGGATGTTACAATTAATGCTTATTAGAACAGCCAGAATATCTGAACTATATTTAAATTAGAGTGAGGAGTCATAAATAACTCAAATAATGATAAGAAAAATTAAGAAAAAATTTATGAAATGAAATGTAAAGAAGTTAAATGAGCAGGAGTTATGGCGATGGGTAACCTAACGGGAAGTGACTGTGAAAACAACTGTCGACCCCTAGACCCGTAGGAAACCCTGTGAAATAATTTTTGGGACTCAAGTGAAGAATTATTGAGGCTTAGATGACAATAGAATGCCAAGAAAATACAAGAAAAATTTTGTAAATCGGTACAAATAATTTTAACTCGATAAGCATAATGAAGGGCAATTTGGTCATTTCACTTTCAGAGATAATTTTTTACCAATTTATCTATTTAAGTAAGTGAGATTTATGTCCTAAAATATGAATAAATATTGCTAAAAATTTAATTAAAAATAGTAAAAGAAAGAAGAAAGAAAAACAAAATAAAATGAAATTAAAAAGCTAATTATGACATAAGAATGATGCAAATAAAATTTCCTAACCAATAAAAATTAGACAAACAATTATAAAAGATACAAAATGACTAAAAGAATGAAAGAAATTATCATCTTGTCCATTTTTTCTTCTTGGCTAAGAACTCCTCCATAGCCATTCTCCATTTTTACTCCTTCTTAGCTTTGATTTCTTGCCTCCTTCACCATATTTGCCCTAAGTCCCAACACTAAAAATTATTCTAGAACCTTGCTAAGGTGATTGGCTACCAAGAAAGTGAAGGAAAATTGAAGCTTGGCTAAGAGAAAATTCTGCCTACTAAGGTTAGTGCCTATTAACCTGTAACACCCCTCGCCCGTCTATAGGATAGCCGAGCAAGGCGTGCTACACGGCGTGCCAGACCACCTAGTCTGTAATCAACTCATTTCCTGAACTCAGTTTGATTTAAGAAGTCTTTATGTACTATTCATATCATACTGGTTCTATTTTCACATTTTAATAAAATCAGTGTTTAAAAAAAAAGGTAATAAAAATCCGGCATAGTGCCGTCTGTAAATTGAACAAACAGTCCTTCTGCACCTATTAAAAACAGTCTCAATATAGTATTCTCAAAATCACAATTTCATTCACTGTCTCAATTTCTCAGTAAAGTCAATAGACTTTCACAGTTATTAAACAGTTCCATAATACAGTCCATAATAATTCAAATATATCCAGAAAATCTCCATGTTATTTAATATATACAAAATATTACAAAATAAAGGGCCGAATTTCAAATACAACAGAAGTACAAAATACAAGATATCCTAAGTCCTACCATGTATGCAATGCAGTGCAGATAACTCTGGACTCCTGTACAAATCTGATGTCTCACCCGGTCATAGGTCTGCTGGGCTCCCCAGTTGTGTCTTCAATACCTACGCATTACAAAAGCAACGCGCTAAGCAATTTTGCTTAGTGGTGCTAAATATAAAGAAATATACACTAAAATAAAGTAAATAAATTATTTATGAATTTATGACATCAATATTCTTTACAGTTGTTGATTCTACTTTTATTTGCTAATATTTTAATTTGTGCTAATTTTGGTAGTGTTGTATGTCAGAAGACTGGATTTAGCTATTTAAATTTAATAGTGCTTAAATTAACGGCCCGTGTAGCCTATACACTGACCAGACTGGATAAATGGATATACTGGCACTGGGTACCTAGTACCTCGGGCCGTCACACCATCGGTCACAAAGTGTCTCTCGGTGTGTAAACAGTATGGCTAAAAAGCCATTTTAGTCAATTTGGCGATAAGCCAAGTATAATAACATAATACGTATAACCGTAGGCTATTAAAGTCATAGTGCGGCATAATATGCCATAAAAACACAGTATGGCATAAAGCCATTTACATAACAGCTGTCAAAATCCTATTGGCATACCAACCTATCCAAACTAGTCAACTAGGCAAACTAAGGCATATTATAAATTAATTCTTTAATTCTTTAATTTTTAGAGTTTACTAGCTATTATGTAATTTCATAAGTCAATGCATGTGTTGACCTTTTTAGATAATATAGATAAGTTGTTTCTAGCATCAACATATCACAATTTACAATTCAATATGTTGTCAATATAATGCAATTTAACCTTTTTACAAGTTGGCATTCATTGCCAAATTACCACAAGCATCATTGTATGAAAATGTCAAATTCTCAATTTTTGTGTGCTAAATTGGTCTAGCTTAAATTCCTATTTCTCTTAGTTTTTAGCTTCTAATCAAAGAAGAAAAATTGTAGCTCTATGTCTTATTGCACTCCGGGCAAAATTTCAGGTCATTCTGAGTTGTATAGACCAAGATATGGTCAATTTACTAAAGCTGGACAGATTGCACCTTTAGTATAAAATTTAGTCCATTTTAGGTCACATTTAGTTCTGGCAGTTTTGGTACCTGAACTTGTGCAAGCTATTTGACTTGGTTCTAGCCATTTTTGAGCTTTGGTGTCTTCATAAGAATTGTAGCTTTATGTCTAAGCTAATGGTAAACATTTCAGGTCAATTGGACCTGTTTTGAGTGAGTTATGGTCATCCTAATGACTACTGTTCATATGGTCAAAAATCTGGATTGCAAGGTTACCATTCTGGATTTGGCCATTTTTAAGGTCAGTTTCTAGGTAGAATTTTGGCAACATTTCTACATGAAAGTTGACCTATTTGGTTCTAGTTTCACCTCCCATTGGTCTCATACCAATTGGGTTCACAGTTTTGCACTTATGACCTAATTTAAGTGCTGCCAACATACACAACCTGCATTTGAACATCACACTTCTAATTTTGACAATCCTCCTCCTCCCAATACTTCAACATTTAATCATGGCACTTCTATATATATTGTACACAATTCCAGCAAGGTATTTTGAACATCACTCAAGTGTTCAATGCACACAATACACCATTCAAGTTTAACATTTACTTCCACCAAAATTCAACATACCTCAATATCAATCTTACACATACACTTCCATGGAAACTACACATGCTGCCCACAATTTAACATTATGACATCTCATCAATAAATTACATACACACACATACAATTTCATGAAGGCTGCCAAACATGGCAGTTTACCAAAGCATCAGAATCCCATTTTCAAACCCTTAATTCAAATACTAACATGTACATAATTGGACATTAACCTACTACCACTTTCATTTGAGTTAATCAACCTTATTTCCCATCCATTAGAGGTAAGAAAAACTCAAACACAATAAACCTTCATGGCTGCCAAAAATGAACAAGTTCATATCTCACTATTTTTTTCATTTCTCTTCACCAAACTATTCACCTCAACCTAAACACAAAGTTTACTAAAGTTAGGGAGAAGATTTGGACACTTACACTTTTGGAGCTTCCTTTAAACTTCACCAAATCATATTTTTCTTGTTGCCAATATCTTCCCCAAGGTGAGTAGGTAAGTTTTAATGAAGGATCCAAGTGGAGATGATGGCTTGATCATGCACCAATGGAGCTTGCATGTGGGGCGGCAATGGTGCTTCCATAGAGGATCTTCATTTCGGCTAGTGAGAGAGAGGTTGAAGATGAAGATGACAATGACTTGAATCTGCTATCCCAAGGTCCAATATGTCTCCCAAGTTAGGAGTTAGTGGAGCACTAATCCTATTTTTAATGTTTAATTATTCTAAATTTCCTTATTTGCTTACTTATCTCAATTCTTTCACTATTTACATAATGTATCTCATTTTAATTTTTTATGACATTTCCAAAGTGTAATATCATTTATTTTTAATGGACATTGAGGTCAAAAGGCAACCCTAGGTGTCAAATGACCAAAATGCCCCTCTTCGGGTTGTATTCCCAATTTTTCGGTAATACCGATTTTTGTCTGTTTCTCAATTTTTCCAGACATCCAAAATGCCCCTCTTCGGGCCTTCCAGGTGTGGTCACCTATCGCTGCGGTGCGGGCTCGTTTAACTTAGTTTCATTTTCTCTCTTTCATTTTTTTTTTAATTTTTTCTTGCATTTTCTTTTTATTTATTTCATCATTATATGTCTGTTCACTATCACCGAAGTGTAGTTCCAGACATCCTAACTTGCCTAGACTAATATTAAGTCATCGGAGTAACAGAACGTACAGAACACGTATAGTGGGGATGTTAGATAACCTTCTAATCATGTTTATTCCTTTGAATTTAGCTTGAATATGAACAAATAATTAAGAAATTAAAAGAAAGTATGTATGAATTTGAGAAGTAAATTTTGGCCAGCTTGTGCAAGAGTAGGATTTAAAGTGTTTTATGGCACATAAACTTGATAATTTGCTTGAGTATGATGATGAGTATGGTTAGTATGTTCAATTGGTATGTGTTGTATGAATTTTGAATTGGGAGCTAGAGTTTTGAGGAGAAAATTGGGGATTTGTTAAATGGTTGTTGAATTGATGTTGTTAAGACTAAATATGGACTATTTGAAGTGCATGGAATGTGATTTGAGGTTGGTAGTAGTGTGGAATGGTGGTATTGGGAGTGTTGTTTCATTGTAGGATTTCTGGACTTATGAGTCTAGCAAGGTTAGATAGCTATAAGTAAAGTTGTGTTACTCCAATTGGTATGCGACCAATTGGAGATGAAACTTAGGACATAATAACACATTTTTTATGAAGAGACCCTTCCCACAAAACCAACACAAAGTGACCTAAAATTAACTTGAATCCTGGTAATCAAAATCTGGACCTGGAAAAATGACTATATGAACAGTGATTGTTCAAATGGCCATAACTTTGTGTAGAGAGGTCCAAATGACCTGATTATTGAACCCATGGAAAGCTTAGACATAGTAGAACAACTTTTATGAAGATTAGAAACTCAAATTGTAACACCTCTCACCCGACTACCGTGTATCCGAGCAAGGCGTGCTACATTCGGTGCCAGAGCACCCTAACTTATCTTACTTTATTTCTTTAATAATTTTAAACTCGTTATATTTTAAAATAATTCATATTCTATAGAGAAAATAACGGAGTTTCCCCTATTTTATTTACTTTTGACGTGTTTCACTATTCACCTGTTTGAAAATCTCAACAATATTTTACATACAATAAAATTTATCTGTACTCATCATGATCATCTGATCAGTTCAAATATTCTTTATATAATTTAATTTCACATTCATTTCCATACTTTATCATTCATGCTCCATTCACATATCAAAATTCTCATATTTCCATTAATTTACATAATTTACAAAATAATTATATAATCTCATAATTTACATGATGTATAAATTGATTACATATGAAATAACCAAACTAATGTGAGCCCTATCTACATGCATCGTTGAGGATGTGACAACCTTGAATACTTCAGACACTTTTGCATATCAGAACTCCAAGATCTTTGTTTAATATTTTTTTTCTGGGCTTTACCTTCAATACCTAAGCAAGGAAACAAATCCATCGCGCTAAGCATTTTTGCTTAGTGGTGCAATAATATAATAAGAAAATAATATACAAAATACATATGGAAATAAAACCTAATTTGTGTAATCAAGAATTATTTTCATTTCATATGGAATTCCTAATATTAATTATCTTTTGTCATATTATATTGTTCTTTGGAATTGCTTGTTTCCTAAATTTACTGTAGTGATATACAAAATACAAAATATATTAGTATATTACATTTCTATTCGTGTTATTTCAGAAGATGCAGTTGTAATTATTTATTTAAATGATATCTATTTTGCTAATCTTTTTATCCTTTCACTCAACATTTTTTAGGTGTTTGGATCATTTCATAATAAATAAAATTTTAAAACTAATTCTAGTTTCTTTCTTATTCATTCATTTAATTCACACTATTCTTAACAAATTTCACTGCCCAAGTAACCTATGACAGGCTAACTAAACTGGATAACGGGTCGTTGGCTCTGGAAATCGTGGTGCCTTAGGCCGTCATACCATGGGACGCAGAATGTCAACCGCGTATGCAGTCAGAATGGCTAAAAACCCATGATAATACATAATCGAGCATAAAAGCCATGAGTGCGGGCATAAAGCCATGAATACGGGCATTAAGCTTTACGCAGTACTGCCAAATAATACCCTATTGGCATGCCAATCTATCCAATCTGACACACGTGTCTAGGCAATACATGAGCACATAAGTACTATTAAATATTAATATGTCTTCTTATTTCATTACTTTATTATAAGTTCCAATTATAATTTATAACGTTTTAATTTTGTTCTTAGCAGAAGTATAAATTTCTAAATCATAATTCTGTATAGTTTATACATTCATCACAATTTATACATTCCTTACATCATTCATTTTGGATCTCAATTCACAATAATGGAGTTCATGTACCATTTTACCTTCATCATAATTCATATATTTATTCATTATATCCTTAAATCATTCATTTTGGATCTCAATTCACAACAATGGTGTTCATGTACCATTGTACTCAAAATACTTTTTCTTGTCCTTTCTCATTTATACACTCGAAAATCTACTTATGTAATTACAAATTTTATATTTCAAGTTGAATTACTAATATTTATGAATTCTATTTGTGATGGGCATATAAGCCCTAACTACCTATTCACATCAATTAGGTGACTTACTTTTAATGTTTCAAATAATCCATGAACATTTCATGGATTTCAAATTTATGGCCTTAATTTCCCTCTATCAATTTTGACTAAGATGCATAGTCCCCATTTGTCATACAATTCTAAGCATTTAAGCTTAGAATTGGTTCTAGGTCTTCATCTTAATTTGCTAACCATTTTGATTACTATTTACCTTACTAGTCAACCAAAATGTTGACTTTTTCATACTTAATGGATATGTTAATTCTAATTACACTAAGATCCCACATTTTGAGTTTTACATTTGTTAGTATTAATTGTCAATTGCAATTTAAAGTCCCCTAGATGCATTTCTAAATTTTCAGTTTTGATTATCTAAGTTTACTGTTCCATTGAATAATTCTACAATGGAAACTGGGCTAACTTTTCCTCATCAAAGTTGTTCCTTATTGTGTCTTCTTTAATTCCCTTTTTTAATCACTCCAATTGGAGTTTTTTTAGCTCAAGTTATGGCCTACATACCATAACTGGCCGGATAGGGCAGTATCTAGAATTTCTGGGCAGAATCCATTCTTGCAGTTTTGGTGTCTTGAGTTTGGTAGGCAATTTCATTAAGTTCTAATCAAAATTTGGAGTTGTGTCCTTCATGAAAGTTGTCCTAAATTGTCTAAGATTTCTATTGATATAAATTTTAGGTTAATTGGACATTTCTATAGTGAGTTATGACCAAATGAATGAACACTGTTCATTTGGTCATTTTGCCCAGGTAGAACGTGTGTTACCTGGATTTGGTCAATTTTTAGGGCATCCTATGTTTGGTTTCTAGATAGGGTTCCTTCATCAAATTTGTGCCATTATGTGTCTAGTTTCATGTCCAATTGGCCTTGTACCAATTGAACCTATACAACTCAAGTTATAGCTGCCCAAACTTGCTGGACTCACATCCAGACCTACATGACACTCAAGGCAGCATATCTACCCTCAATCCCATTGGCACAAATCACTTCAATTTCTCATTAATCATAGCCAAATGGTCACTAATTGACCATACAACTTTAGTTTATGTCCATTTTCATCCACTCCCAAAATTAAATTTCAAAACCCTAACCCTAATTGACCAAGCCTCTAATTCATGTATCTTACTCCTAATTTGCTATACTAATCATATAATTTATACTAGGGGTAACTAATATGTCACTTTAAATCAAAGAATTCTCCTAACCCTAACTCATGTCAAGGCTGCCAAAATTTCATGGAACATTATCATGCCTCATTAATTCAATTTTTATCAAATTTTTAACTTAGCTTAAATTCATATTTAGAAAGATGTAAAAGCAAAGAATATAGCACTAACCTCCTTGGAGAGAATTTCTCCCTTCAATTTCCTTCACTTTCTTTGGTTTTCTTGATAGCCAAACACCTTCCCATGTGGTGTAGACAAGTTTTAATGAAGGAGGTCTAAGGTTTTGTGGAGGGAAATCAATGAAAATTAAGAGAGATGAAGAAATTTTTTTCATGGAAGAGAGAGAGATAAGAGATTTCCGGCAATGAGAGACAAATGAGAAGATGGCTATTTTTATCTCCTTTTTATTTCATTTTTATCCCTTTATTTAATTTGTCAAATTGTGATTGGGTGTTGGCATTTTAATGACATCATGTGATGTCATAATTCCCAATTTCTTTCATTTTTTTTTCCTTTTCTTTTCTACTCATTTTCAAATAAATTTTTAGCAAATATTTATTCATATTTTATACCATAATAATTATTTACTTAACTAGACAAGTCGGTTAAAAATCATCTCTGAAGACGAAATGACCAAAATGCCCTTCGTTTGGCTTATCGAGCCAAAATCGTCTATACCGATCTAAATATTTTCTTGGCATTCTAATGCCATTGAAAGCTCAATGACTCTTCTTTGGAGTCCCAAAAATTATTTCATAAAATTTTCCCTGGGTTTAGGGCTTCTAGCTGCGAGGACCACAACTTCCCACTGGGTTACCTATCGCTAGAGCACCGGCTCATTTAACTTTGTTGTATTTTATTTATTAAATTTTTCCTAAATTTTTCTTACCATTATTTGAGTTATTTATGACTCCTCACTCTAATCTAAATATTTTTCCATACGTTCTAGCTATCCGGACTGACACCAGTCACCGAAACAGTAAAATGTACGAAATTGCTACAGTGAGAGTGCTACACAAATTCTAACCATAATCTAATTAAATTGCTAACCAAAATTAGCTCATCAAAACTGCCAGAACCAAAAATTGTCCATAAATTTTAGACATTGACTAATCTTGCCAATTATGGTAAAAATACCATAACTTGAGCTACAAAACTCCAAATGGAGTGATTCAAATTGGGAATTAAAGTAGAGATATTAAGGAACAACTTTGCTGTAGAAAGTTTAGCCAAAATCTCACTGTAGATAGGTCAAGTGGAACAGTAAACTTGGGTGATCAAAACTGAAATTTTGAAAATACATCTTGGGAAATTTGAATTGCAATTAGCAATTAATGCCAACAAGTTTATAACCTAAAATATGGTATTATTATGAATTTAGAATTTGCAATCCTATTATTTGTTAAATAGTCAAAATTTACATAAATAGTAATATGAATAGTAAAACGATGACACAAAATGCAAGAACTAAATTACTAGGGGAAATTAAGGTATGAAATTTGAAATCCATAAAATGTTCATGGATTACTTGGAATAGGAATGGTAATTCACTTAAATGACTTAATGAACACTTAAATTATGTAAATAGGTAGTTAGGATTTGTATTCCCATCACACATGGAACTCATAATACATAAGTAATACAACTTGAAATATGAAAAGTAATTAACATGAATGGATTATTAAAGGAATAAATGAGATGAAATTATTATTAAGACTTATATCTCTATTACAAATAGGATAATAATACCTTGTACAATAATTGATACATGAGAGGTAATAATGTGAATGATAATTTATATAAATATTGTAATGATTAAATGAATCACATAGATGTATGAATGAGCTAAATGTTATTATCATGAGAGAAAGGAAAATATTTCGATGTACAAATGGTACATAGAAGTCGATTGATGTGAATTGCAATTAACATGAATGGTATGATGAATGTATAAAGTATGTAAAAATTGAGATTTGGAGATTTATGTTTCTATTATGAATAAAAATTAAATTACTATAAATTATAATTGGAACATATAATGAAACAATGAAACATATGAACACTTTATGATACTAATGTGCACATGTATTACCTAGACACGTGTATCAGATTGGATAAATTGGCATGCCAATAGGAGATTATTTGAGCAGTACTGTGCAAGGCTTTATGCCTATATTTATGGCTTTATGCCCGCATTTATGGCTTATATGCCTGACTATTTATTATCATGGCTTCCTAGCCATATTAATTGCATACCTGGTTGACGTTTTGCATATTCACGTCCCATGGTATGACAGCTCGAGGCACTGCGGTGCCCTATGCTAGCTATATTGATTGCATATGTGGTTGACGTTTTGTGTCCCATGGTATGACGGCCCGAGACACCATGGTGTCTAGTGCCAAGGACCCACTTATCCAGTTTAGTCAGCCTGTCATAGGTTACTTGGGCAGTGAAATAAGTTAAGAATATTAGAAATTAATAATATTAGAAATTAAATAAATGAGTAAGAGATACTTAAAATGAACTAGATTAGCTATAAAATTTTATTTATTATGAAATAATTTAAAACATAAGAAAATGTGAAATAAGTGATAAAAAGATTAGTAAAATAAATTTAACTTAAATAAACATTACAAATACATCTTCTATAATACTATGAATATAAGTTTTAATATTTTAATTAATTTTGCATAATATATATTATTTCAGTGAAATTAAGAGATAAGCGCTTCCAAGGAATGCCAAGAATGACGAAACATATTTAATATTAAAATTCTATATGAAATTAAAATAATTTTTGATTATATGAATTAGGCTTTATTTTTATCTTTATTTGTATATTATTTTCCTATTGTATTATTGCACCACTAAGCAGAAATGCTTAGCGCGATGGATTGTTTCCTCGCTTAGGTACCGAAGACAAAGCCCAGTGGACAATAGATTGGGATTTTGGAGTCCGGATCCTCAAAGTGTCTAAGATTGTCACCTCCTCAGTAATGCATGTAGATATGGCCCATATAGGTCATATTAATATATATTTTATTTTATAAATAGTTATCATGTTATAACGTAATATAAGTTATGAAAATGTATTTAATATGTATATGATGTAAATTAATAAATTAGCTCTTTCATATGTAATTAATTTGTATATCTTGTAAATTATGAATTTATGTAATTAGTTCGTAAATCATATAAATTAATGAAATTTGAGAATTTCGATATATGAATTGCGCATGAATGGATACGCATGAATGTGAGTTGCAAGAATTAAATATGCGTTGATGATGATGAGATCATGCATTATTTTATTGAAAATTTTTATGAGATTTTTAAACAGGTAAATAGCGAGACATGCCAAACGATAATAAATTAGGAGAAACTCTGTCAATTTCTCCTATGAATTTAATTTATTTTAAAATATAACGAGTTCAAAATTTTTAAAGGGGTAAAGTAAGATAAGATAGGGTGCTCCGGCATCGAGTGTGATATGCCTTACTCGGCTACACTATAGACGAGTGAGGAGTGTCACATTTTTTTGTATCAGAGCACAGTTTAGGCATTCCTAGGCATAGATAGATAGAAAGAGATAGTGTATATAAGATGCATTGCATTCAATAAGAGTCGAGGTGACACTAATACAAATATGTTTTCTCTAGTCATTTTAGGTTAAGGTATGGACCCAGAGCCGCAGAGAGCAGTAGGGAAAGAAGTAGAAAGTCATTCCCCGGCTGGGAGTGATGTTGGAGATAGGAGAGATTCTGCTCCACCCGTGCCAGAGGGGTCTGCACAACCCCAATAAGCTTTATTAGAGCAGATGACAGAATTCTTTTGACAGATGACTAGGGTAATTCCACCACCACAATCTCAGCAGAAGTCTTATTTAGGGAAAATAAGGAAGTATGGGGCTATAGATTTCAAAGGAAGAAAGGAAGACAATTCTTCAGTTGCTGAGTATTAGTTAGAAAGGACCGAAAGAGTCCTACAGCAATTACATTGCACACCAGAACCGAGTTTAAAGTGTGTAGTTTCACTGCTACAAGAAGTTGCCTATCGGTGGTAGAATGCTATAACTAAAGTAGTGCCGCCAGCCAAGGTGACTTGGGATTTCTTTCTGATAGAGTTCAGAAAGAAATATATTAGCTGTGTCTATGAAGAAGAACATAATAGAATGGATGGTCAATAGAGAAGAGATTTTGGCCAGTCTAGTAACAAGAGACCTAGAGAACTATTAAGTCAAACACCTTATCAAAGTAAGAGACATAGGCCCAGGCCCATATCCAGAAGAGGTCAACTAGAGATACCAGTAATGAATACATCAGGGTAAACAGTGAGAAGTTCTACCCCAAGAAAGTGTGGCCATTGTAAAAAGTGGCATAAAGGAGAATGTAGGGGATTGATTGAAGCTTGTTATAAATGTGGAGCCATGGACCACTATCTAAAAGATTGTCCTAAGAGGAATTTATCGTAGACTCAGACAGAGAAAACTATCACCAAAGCTAGAAAGGAGCAAGATGCTCTAGACGTAATTTGAGGTAACGTATTCTTTCTTTATGATAAGTCTAGGAATATAATGATAGATTCGAAAAGGATAAGTATAAGAAAATCTAATCTATTGGGATATACCGTGTAACTATGTAATATTCTTGATGTTTGTGCTGTAAACTACATATTACAGTACAAACTTAAGACTGTTGTATAGAGCTACATATTTTCTCAGTAGTATATCAAGATGAGGATATTTGCATATGGTTTCTGTTTTGGTATAGTTATGCCAGAACAGAGTTCTATTATTAGAAATGAATTTAAAAATACTATGAAAAAATCAAGGGACAGAGGGAACGATGGGAAAGGTGAAGAAATTATCTCAGTTACCTAAATTCGGTAAATTTCGAGGAGGAAATTTTTGTTAGAGGGGAAGAGTTGTGACTTCCTCACTTTAGGTAGTCCGTACGTTCTACTATTTCGGTGATTAATGTCTGTCCGGACAGTCAGAATGTCTGGAACTATATTTAAATTAGAGTGAGGAGTCATAAATAAGCCAATTAATGATAAGAAAAATTAAGAAAAAATTTAAGAAATGAAATGCAAAGAAGTTAAATGAGCCGGAGCTATGGCGATGGGTAACCTAACGGGAAGTGACTGTGAAGACAGTTGCCGACCCTAGACCTATAGGAAAACCTGTGAAATGATTTTTGGGACTCGAGTGAAGAATTATTGAGGCTTAGATGACAATAGAATACCAAGAAAATACAAAAAAAAAATTATAAATCGGTACAGACAATTTTAACTCGATAAGTATAATGAATGGTATTTTGATCATTTCACCTTCAGAGATGATTTTTAACCAATTTTTCCATTTAATTAAGTGAGATTTATGTCCTAAAATAAGAATAAATATTGCTAAAAAATTAATTAAAAATGGTAAAAGAAAGAAGAAAGAAAAACAAAATAAAATAAAATTAAAAAGCTAATTATGGCATAAGAATGATGCAAATAAAATTTTCCAACCAATAGAAATTAGACAAACAATTATAAAGGAGACAAAATGACTAAAAGAATGAAAGAAATTATCATCTTCTTCTTTTTTTTCTTCTTGGCCGAGAACTCCTCCATAGCCATTCTCCATTTTTACTCCTTCTTAGCTTTGATTTCTTGCCTTCTTCACCATATTTGCCTTAAGTCCCAACACTAAAAATTATCCTAGAACTTTGCTAAGGTGATTGGTTGCCAAGAAAGTGAAGGAAAATTGAAGCTTGGCTAAGAAAAAATTCTACCTACTAAGGTTAGTGCATATTAACCTTCTAATCTTGTTTATTCTTTAGAATTTAGCTTGAATATAAACAAATAATTAAGAAATTAAAAGAAAGTATGTATGAATTTGAGAAGTAAATTTTGGCCAGCTTGTGCAGGAGTAGGATTTTAAGTGTTTTATGGCACATAAACTTGATAATTTACTTGAGTATGATGATAAGTATGGTCAGTATGTTCAATTGGTATGTGTTTTATGAATTTTGAATTGGGAGCTAGGGTTTTGAGGAGAAAATTGGGGATTTGTTAAATGGTTGTTGAATTGATGTTGTTAAGACCAAATATGGACTATTTGAAGTGCATGAAATGTGATTTGAGGTTAGTAGTAGTGTGGAATGGTGGTATTGGGAGTATTGTTTCATTGCAGGATTTCTAGACTTATGAGTCCAGCAAGGTTAGATAGTTATAAGTTGAGTTGTGTTACTCCAATTGGTGTAAGGCCAATTGGAGATGAAACCTATGACATAATAACACATTTTTCATGAAGAGACCCTACCCAGAAAACCAACACAAAGTGACCTAAAATTAACTTGAATCCGGATAACCAAAATCTGAACCTGGAAAAATAATCATATAAACAATGATTGTTCAAATGGCTATAACTTTGTGTAGAGAGGTCCAAATGTCCTGATTCTTGAAACTATGGAAAGATTAGACATAGTATAACAACTTTTATGAAGATCAGAAACTCAAATTCTGACCATAACCTAATCAAATTGCTAACCAAAATTAGCTTATCAAAACTGCCAGAACCAAAAATTGCCCAGAAATTTTGGACATTAACTAATCCAGCCAGTTATGGTAAAAATGCCATAACTTGATCTACAAAACTTCAAATGGAGTGACTAAAAAAGAGAATTAAAGTAGAGACACTATGGAACAACTTTTCTGAAGAAAGTTTAGCCAAATTCTCACTGTAGATAGGTCAAATGGAACAGTAAACTTAGGTGATCAAAACTAAAATTTTGAAAATACATCTAGGAAACTTTGAATTGTAATTGGCAATTAATGCCAATAAGTTTATAACCCAAAATGTGGTATTATTATGAATTTAGAATTTGCAATCCTATTATTTATTACATAGTTAAAATTTGCATAAATAGTAATGTGAATAGTAAACACCATGACATAAAATGCAAGAACTAAATTACTAGGGGAAATTAAGGTATGAAATTTGAAATCCATGAAATGTTCATAGATTACTTAGAATAGGAATGGTAATTCACCTAAATGACTTAATGAACACTTAAATTATGTGAATAGATAGTTAGAATTTGTATTCCCATCACACATGGAACTCATAATACATAAGTAATACAACTTGAAATATGAAAACTAATTAACATGAATGGATTGTTAAAGGTATAAATGAGATGAAATTATTATTAAGACTTATGTCTCTATTACAAATAGGATAATAATACCTTGTATAATAATTGGTACATGAGAGGTAATAATGTCAATGATAATTTGTATAAATATTGTAATGATTAAATGAATCATATAGATGTGTGAATGGGCTAAATGTTATTGTCATGAGAGAAAGGAAAATATTTCAATGTATAAATGGTACATAGAAATCGATTGATGTGAATTGCAATTAACATGAATAGTATGATGAATGTATAAAGTATGTAAAAATTGAGATTTGGAGATTTATGTTTCTACTATGAATAAAAATTAAATTACTATAAGTTATAATTGGAACATATAATGAAATAATGAAACATATGAACACTTAATGATACTAATGTGCCCATGTATTACCTAGACACGTGTATCAAATTAGATAGATTGGCATGCCAATAGGAGATTATTTGAGCAGTACTGCGTAAAGCTTTATGCCTATTTTTATGGCTTTATGCCCATATTTATGGCTTATATGCCCGACTATTTGTTATCATGGCTTCTTAGCCATATTGATTGCATACGTGGTTGACGTTTTGCATATTCATGTCTCATGGTATAACGGCTTGAGGCACTGCGATGCCCTACGCTAGCTATATTGATTGCATACGTGGTTGACGTTTTGCGTCCCATAGTATGATGCCCGGGACACCACGGTGTCCAGTGCCAAGGACTCGCTTATCCAGTTTAGTCAGCCTATCATAGATTACTTGGGCAGTGAAATAAGTTAAGAATATTAGGAATTAATAATATTAAAAATTAAATAAATGAGTAAGAGATACTTGAAATGAACTAGATTAGCGATAAAATTTTATTTATTATGAAATGATCTAAAACATAAGAAAATGTGAAATAAAGTGATAAAAAGATTAGTAAAATAAATTTAACTTAAATAAATATTACAAATGCATCTTCTACAATACTATGAATATAAGTTTTAATATTTTAATTAATTTTATATAATATATATTATTTCAGTGAAATTAAGAGATAAGCGCTTCCAAGGAATGCCAAGAATGACGAAACATATTTAATATTAAAATTCTATATGAAATCAAAATAATTTTTTATTACATGAATTAGACTTTATTTGTATATTATTTCCCTATTGTATTATTGCACCACTAAGTAGAAATGCTCAGCGCGATAGATTATTTCTTCGCGTAGGTACTGAAGATAAAGCCCAGTGGACAATAGACTGGGATTTTGCAGTCCGGATCTGCAAAGTGTCCAAAGTTGTCACCTCCTCAGCAATGCATGTAGATAGGGCCCATATAGGTCATACTAATATATTTTGTATTTTATAAATAGTTATCATGTTGTAATGTAATATAAGTTATGAAAATGTACTTAATATGTATATGATATAAATTAATAAATTAGCTCTTTCATATGTAATTAATTTGTATATCTTGTAAATTATGAATTTATGTAATTAGTTTATAAATCATGTAAATTAATGAAATTTGAGAATTTCAATATATGAATTGCGCATGAATGGATACGCATGAATGTTAATTGCAAGAATTGAATGTGAGTTGATGATGATGAGATCATGTATTATTTTATTAAAAATTTATATGAGATTTTTAAACATATAAAAAGCGAGACACGTCAAACGGTAATAAATTAGGGAAAACTCTGTCAGTTTCTCCTATGAATTTAATTTATTTTAAAATATAACGAGTTCAAAATTTTTAAAGGGATAAAGTAAGATAAGATAGGGTGCTCCGGCACCGAGTGTGACATGCCTTATTCGGCTACACTATAGATGGGTAAGAGGTGTCACAGTGAGTGCTCCAGATTGGCTTTGGTGTGATTATAACTTAACTTATTTGAATTATGTGAAGATGTTGCATTTCATTCTTAGGGATGCACTAGACTTAGATAGTTATACAAATTGTATGTAAAATCAATATCTTACTTTATGAGTCGAACGCTCACTCCTGTTCACCCTATTTTTTCAGGCTACAGGAGGAGTTCTTTTTTATAATAACCTGCTACCTTCTTCATAGGTTTATTAGCAGTTATGTATTTGTGTTATTATTTTCCAAAATTGTAATATAGAACTCCGCATGTGTTAGCAGTAATAATAATCTTGTCAGGTACTATGTAAATTTAAGTTTTAGTGCTTTAATAAATGCAAAATTTTTTTATGATATTTAAAATGTTTGCAAATGGTGGCATCAGGGTTGAGCTGAGTTTCCCTAACTTTAGTTTTTGATGGTTATCGAGTTGGGTTGATCAGAATAAAAATATAATATTTTATTTTATTATTTACAAGATGGGCCTTAGTTTTGGCCCTGGTCATGGATTTGAAAACAATAAGGCTTATTATGGGCCTTGAAGGCTTTATGCCAGCTCAAGTCCTAGTGTCGGTCTAGCCCGTGGAATCGGGTTGTGACAAATTATCATTATCACATCTTAATCCTCGTACTAACAATATGAACTAGAAGTTCAAAAGATAATTCATTTGCAAAATATTGTCAATCAATTGCCAAATGCATTCACTCAAAGAGAGTGACTAAATCTCATATGCCAACTGCAAATGTTCTTATTAGAATTAAAGTCTTTGAAGGATAAACTGCATAAACTGCACAAACTGCCAATGCTAATAAGTCTACAACATGCCCAAAGTGTGGTAAACCTATCAGTTCCAAGGATTAAAATCCTCAAAAATGAAAAGGAGTAAAATTTCAAGATGGTCAAACTCCAAATGAGAAAGCTCTAGAAGAGCAAGCTCTAGCATAACAAACTCCAATAGAGAAAAATTCTAGAAGAAACCTATGTATGATTAATACATTTCCAGAAGAAATTTTGGTACTTGAAAGTCATGAAAATGAAGAAAGTCATGAAAATGAAGAGATCTCGATAAATTATACCACGTCAGGACAATGATGGAATCAATATGAAATAAACATTGACAATATTTTTGTATATAATGTAGCGCTCAATATTATGAAAGATGATGAGAATCATGAACCTAAGTCTGTAAAAGAATGTAGACGTAAAAATGATTGGCCAAAATGGTATTACGCAATATAAGTAGAATTAAATTCACTTGAGAAACATAAAGTTTTCAGACTTGTAGTTTGAACATCAGAAGATGTCTAGCCAGTGGGATATAAATAGGTATTTGTGCAAAAATGAATTGAGAATAATAAAATCGTGAGATATAAAGCATGACTTGTTGCTCTAGCATTGATTGTGAGGATACATATTCTCCTGTGGTGGATGCAATTACGTTTCGATATTTACTTAGTCTGTCAATTCATTAAAATCTTAAAATGCATTTAATGGATGTATTGACCACCTATTTATATGGCTCACTTGACAAAGATATCCATATAAAAAATTCCTGAAGGATTCAAGTTGCCTGAAGCACAAAAATTAAATTCTTGAGAAACTTTATTCAATTAAATTATGTAGAGCTCTATGTGGATTAAAACAATTTGAACACATGTGATATAATCACTTTAGTGAATATTTGTTAAAAAAAAAAAGCTATAAAAATGATTGCGAGGTCACTTAATGAGAAAAATGACCCTTTTTGACCTTGAGAAAATAATGAGGAACTCTTTGGTCCTAAAGTTCCATATCTTATCGCAGTAGGTGTACTAATGTATCTTATTAGTCATACTTGATACGATATAGTTTTTTCTGTAAATTTGTTAGCAAGATATAGCTTTTCTCCAACCCGAAAACAGTAAAATGGAATTAAGCATATATTTCAATATCTTCGAGGTATTAAGAATATGGATTTATATTATATTAGCATGTTACAACTAGATTTAATTAATTATACAGATGCAGGTTATTTAACTGATCATAGATTCCAAACAGGTTATATATTTATATGTGGAGGTACAACTATTTCATGGCATTCTACAAAATAAGCTATAACTGCTACTTCTTCTAACCATGCAGAAATTTTTGCAATTCATTAAACAAGTCGAGAATGTGTTTGGTTGAGTTCAGTAATTTAAAATATTTGAAGAACATTTGTTCTGCCTATCAAAAAGAAAGTTTCAACCATTTTATACAAAGATAATATTGCATGCATAAATTAGTTGAAGGAATGATACATTAAAGGAGACAGGACAAAACATAACTCAACTCAACTCAACTCAACTCAACTCAACTAAGCCTTTATTCCAAAAATTTTGGGTCGGCTATATGGATTCGCTTTTTCCACTCTGAACGATTTTGGGTTAAATCCTCAGAAATGTGTAATACTTCTAAGTCATGTTGTAATACTCTCCTCCAAGTCAATTTAGGTCTACCTCTTTTTTTCTTTCTATCCTCTAACCTAATGTGCTCTACTTGTCTAACTGGAACCTCCGTATGTCTACGCTTCATATGACCAAACCACCTTAATCTCCCTTCTCTCAACTTATCTTCAATTGGCACCACTCCTACCTTTTCTCTAATACTTTCATTACGGACAGGACAAAACATATTTCTTCAAAATTCTTCTTCACTCATGATCCTCAAAAGAATGATAAAATTAATGTTCAATAAATTGGTGAATAAGATTTGGATGCAAAGACTTAAAAATCTCAAATGATATCTTCATGAGGGGAAGTTAATACAATAATACGCATAATACTCTTTTTTCTTTACTGTGGTTTTTTTCCACTAAATTTTCATGATAAAGGTTTTTAATAAGGTAGTATTAATCGTGTATTTTATAAATAAATAATGCATTCTTTTTCCCTTCCTAAGATTTTTTTCCCACAGAGTTTTTTTCTTAGTAAAATTTTAACGAGGCATATTTTTTAGTGCATATACATCCAAGTGAGAATGTTATGAATATATTTATATAGATATCTATTAGTATTCTAAACTCCTAAACTCTTTATTTTCTCTTTATATATTCAATGTACTTCATTATTTACTTTATTAATTATAAACCATTCATTTTCTTATGTATGTCTATAAATAAAGGTATTATAAGTAATGCTTGGCTTACTTAAAAATCAATGGGAAATCTATTTTCTCTCTTCTATTATCTTCTTAATTTAATATTATTTTATAACATATTGCTAATTTAGCCCTATATATATATATATATATATATATATATATATATATATATGTCCAATTTTATTAAAATATGATTCCAATCGTGCGTTTGTGGTGATATTGGGGTCCATAGTCATTAATTCGCGGCTGCGATGGGAGAACTTTTCTCTCGCTCTAATGCGCACAACGCAGCGTTTGACTTTGGCGCGCAACCACAAACACTAAATATCCCACTCGCGCGTACGTTTTCCTTGTTTCGCAGCACGCGCTCCCGTGAATTAGCAATTCTCTTCAGCATCTCTTCGCATCTCATCAAAGTGGGGCCCACACATTTTTTACACCTCATCGGAAAAGTCACGCACACTCGCAGCAGCGGAGAGTGCGATGCGCAGGTCCCACATAAATGAGTTAAATGAGCGAGTGTGTGCGAGAGAGGCATGAACGTGGTAAATGTCTCTGCCATGCAGAGCCTGAAATGCCCAAGTCTCATTTAATGCCCAATGAGAGATAGGAATTGTTTGGCCCACCCATAACACTTGTATTCTCTTACTATAAACCCTAGTTTTCAAGCAATCGCATTTATCATGCATTGACATTACCCTCCCCACAAAGTCACTTCTAGAGTTCCAGTTGTTCATGATTTTTCAATTCCAATATTCTATTTTTTTTTTTAAATTCATGGGTATTTCCTGTTTTTATCGATTGCTCACCACTGAATCAACTGATTTTGTTTTAGTTATTTATAACACTAAAAAAATGTATTAAAAAGTGAAAATAATAACTGCTTTTATTTTAATTATTGATTATAATAAGTTTAATAATAATAATAATAATAATAATAATAATAATTATTATTATTATTATTATTATTATTATTATTTTCATTTATTTTTATCTATCTCATTTGAATTTTATATGATACTCAACTCAACTTAACTCAATTAAGCCTTTATTCTAAAAATTTGGAGTCGGCTATATGGATTCGCTTTCTCCACTCTAAACGATTTTGGGTTAAATCCTCAGAAATGTGTAATGCTTCTAGGTCATGTTGTACTACTCTCCTCCAAATCAATTTAGGTCTATTGAGTTTTATATGATGATTAAAAAAATAATTCACTTTTATAATAATATAGTAATTATTGACTAAATTGCCCTTAATCTTACCTGATTACTCCTTCTATGAATATCTATTATATTTAGTAGAGATAAAAGAGTAAAATTGAAAAAAAAAAATAATTCATGCTCTAAAAAAAAAATCCAAATGCGACGAATAAAAATGGACAAATGCACAAAATGGTACACATATAAATAGTTCTCCATTTATTAATTAGTTTAATTATTAGTCTTTTTATAACTTTTAAAGAGAAATGAAAAAAATAAATTAAGGTTTGAATCATTCTATCTCTGAATATAGTGATTTTTTTTTCTATGGCAAAAGAAATATTAGAGATATAAATTATTTTTAAAACTATCATTTATAAGTTTAAACTTTTAAATTAGATTAATTTATTGATATGATATTGGAGTCTCTCAAATCAAAAAGGCTAAAATTCAAATCGGGTTACCCCATTTATTGATTGAATATTTCAACATTAATTAAAGTGAGCCTATGTTAAATTTTTAGGTTAAATGATTTCTTAACAAGATATACATAAAAAAAAGGATTACATCCTATTGTATTAATCATATTATTATATTAGCCCATTAACCATTGAATCTCTCTTATGAAAAGAGTTTTCCCTAACCTACATTTGAGTGTATATACCTATTTTATTTATATCTATATTTGATAAATTGTTTAGAATTATGATGAATCATATCTAAAAATGTGAGTCCTATCTAAAATAATATTATTTTATTTTTTTATTAATTATATGCCCTAATATAATTATTTTCCGTAAAAGGTCCTTTGATTTTTATCATCTTATCTATTAACATTGTGTGAAAATTAAATTTATCATTACCCCATCAAATTTGATAAGAAAAAGAGTAAATATATATATATATATATATATATATATAATTAGGAGAAGAACTCTTTCTAGGAATATAAGGAATGTATAAATGGCATATATATGTAGCTTGGCTTTCCTTATTTGAGACTTTTCATTGAACTTTTCAACTATTTTTCACCATGGAAATGCATGCTTATTTGGAAGATAATTTTTAGTATATAAAAAAAAATAATTACCTTTTTTTGGAAATAATTAATTAAAAAGCAGAGTAATTGCAAATCATTCTCTTCTCGTGCAACGAATATGGCAACACAATTAATTTAAATTAATTTCAAATTTTGCTTTACCGTGACATAAATTCAGTCAATGAGTATTCCACATATCGTTTTCTGCAAAATTAAAGGTCGTTATTGCTGCCGTCATTCCTTAAAGTGACAGCCCAGTATTTATAAATATATATATTCATTCACATGTATTTATACTTTTATCTCACAATGTAAATATACTATAATAAATGCATTAGAATTGGAATATTAATGAATTATACTTATATTATTGAATTATGTTTCCTTCTATATAATTTATATTGATATATTGCGTCTGGAGACGTACCAAAACCTAAATACATATCAATTTCAGTATTAAAGATCAACAATACATGTTCAAGTGTTTATTAAATTCAGCTCATAATAATTAATTCTTTGGTTTATTTATATATCATTAATTATATATGCATGCATTAATTCATTCGTGGCATGATAAATAAAGTGTAAATTAAGGAAAATGATCGATCGAAATATTGGGTGGAGACTATATGCTATAGTTATTTAATTTTTGGGCAGAAAAAAGGGTAGACATGTCTGAGCACTTCCAAACAATGAAATAATAATAATAATAATGTATATAGCAGGTCAAAATTAGTAATTTTTTTTATAGTATTATTGAAAAATCTAGATATATAAATTGTTCTTTGTACTTTTATTAAAAAATTTTAGTGATACCTTAAATTAAACACATTAATTTGTATTTTTATATTTATTAAAGTTTATTGGTATATGAATCGTGGGTTCATGTGTCATTCAGATGATGATGATAATAATAGAGTTTGTCATGGATTCAGATAATTTATGATAAATTTAATCAGGTTTGTAATAATTTAAGTATTACAAATATTAATCGAATTTAAACTTAGATATAGTGATTTTTATGGAACCTTATTCCTCATCATCTTTAGCGAGGTCTCAAGTCGTTATTCAGATTAATTATATCAAAAATTATAAAAATTGACATTTAAGGCTTCGTATGTTTCGCAAAAATAACTTGTATATAAAAATATTTTTTATGAAAAATATTTTGCATAAAAATATTTTTTGTTATTTAGTTATAATATTAAAATAATGATATGTATTTATATTATACATATATAAATGTTTCTACATTTCAATAAAATTATTAAAATCTAAAAAATAAAAAATCACTTAATTTTTTATTTACTAAAAAAATATTTCCCGATAAAGAAAAACAAATGATAGAGTAATAAAAAATAAAATAAACAAGTTACAAAATTGAAAGTAATGTGCGTTCTAAAAATTATGCAATTAAAACTCTACTAATTTTAAAAATAATTATAAGAATTTTAAAAAAAAATCTTATATTACATCTGCCATGTGCTTTTGTTTTCATTGGAGTTATTAATTATGAATTGATATATATAGTAAAATTTATTTCTTAGTTAATCAAAAGTTGTGTTGGCATATGCATATGCACATGCATGATGTTGAGTTTCCATTCTAATTGCGTTGAATTTCTATCCCACTGAAACGAGGAGTCAAAATTCTGTACTTGTGTCAAATTTAACTTTTCTGGTTTCTTAAAATAAGCATATGGTTAAATTCAGATGTTTCTTTTTAGAATAAAAAAAGAAATTAATGGACTAATAATCTTTAATTCAATATTATTGAAATCATTTCTCAAAAATTGATTCTTCAATTTGAAAATCCTATGAACAATTTGAGAATTGAATATGCTATATAATCAATTTAGAAAATAAAAAAAGTAATGATTTAATTGATATGGTAAATTAAATATAATTTATAATTGATATAATTTATTTTGAAATTATTTTTCACGGAATATTATATTTTAATTGAATTTGTCAAGGATTTACTTATAAAAACAAACACAACATACTATTATTGTTTTGAGGTATTTATCCCAAAACATTCTTAATTATCATCTTATGTCATTTATATATATTTCCTTTTAAAGTATTTGTGGAGAAAGAATTTCTGAATTAACCTTTCACACTTGGCACTCTGAATTCTGCAATTAATATATTTAAAATACCAAAATTCAAATATATATTCATCCAATAATTGTATTAAAAAAGAATTGATTAAATATCTCTCTCAATTCCTCTCCCAAATCTTTCTCAATCAAATTTTAGTTTAGGGTTTGTGGGTAGTTTTATGGTATTCCCACACTCGACCGCAACCTTGGCCCAGAAATGATATTCAAGTGAAACCTCTTTAACAAGAACGATTACAGGATTTGAACTCTTAACATTGCAAGTAAAGTCTGTTTGAAGATAACTCCACGTCATTGACCCAACTATTTATTATTATTTATATATTTTAGATAATAAAAATAATTTTTCAAAAAATTACGACAATTATTATGAAGAGTTATACTAGGAATTCAAATAATATATTAAGAATTTTTTCTTATTTCATAAAGTTAAAGAATAAGAATGACACTTTCTTTGTTTTAAAAGAAAACAGATGGAACATGTATACATATATACTTTATAAATTAAAGTGACATTTAATAAATAAAAGTAGCCGTATGGAATCTACAATCAACAGTATTATTAATAACGAAAAATTATAATCTAACCTTATAAAATAAAGCAAATATTTGGAAACATTGCATAGGAAATCCCTTCTGTATAATTCTTGAATTGTTTTGATGTCTTATCATCTTTTTGAGTGGAGTTATCTATTATAATTGTTGTCATCTTTTGAGATACCATATTTATTCAGTAAAATTAATAAATAATAATACCAAGCTAACAAAAACCTTCCACGTGGAAAATCTAAACATAAAACCCACAAATTGGAATAAGATAACTATATGAGGAATTAAATCAACTTTGTATAAAGGGAGAATAAGAAAATAAAAACTTCATAAAAATAAGAGAAATAAAATAATAATAATGCTATTGAAAAATTCTTATACAATTCATAAATAAAAAGTTTTCCATGATTTTAATTTTTTTTCTTTATGGTTTTAATGGCAGTCAATTCTTAACTTGTGTGTACATATATTTTATCCGTTAATAATAAAAAAAAAATTGCACCACCTCTACATAATATTATTATTGTTATTATTATTAATAACTAACCAATTGGGAGACATATGGAATTTTTTAATTTTGTATAAAAAAAGTATTGGCAGAAATGAAAATGTGAACCTAAGTATTAGGGAAATATAAAATTAATTTATAATATTCAAAATAATAATGCAAATTTGCTAAATAACTAATTTTTTTGATTTTAATGATTTTCCATGATATATATATATATATATATATATATATATATATATATATATATATATATATATTGCTCACTGTACTCCACTAAATTGCTAAATGCCTTAAACACCACAAAAAAAATTTTTTTTTTTCTTATTTGATCTCCCATGTATGTTTAAGGAAATTGGGAAATTGACTTTCTTCTCTTTCAGTATGATCAATTTTCATAATGTAATCAATGAAGAACTTAATTAAAATATGGGCTTGCCTCAAATTTTTTTTTCAAATATTAATTCAAGTATAAGATGAAACTGTTTTACCTTGCTAAGGGGGCAGCGCAGGCAGTTGTAAAAAGCATGGTGCTCCATTGGTTTTGAGTTGGAAAAAGAATTTTATTTTTGGGTATAATTATCTTGAATTAAAATTTGATAAGAAGAAACATCACTATGTTTGAGTTATTATACCATTCTAAAAAAATTCAGTTTTAAATATTTTAACTTTATTTTTTTTGCAAAAATAATATGAAAAATGTAATTTATTCTCACAAAAATTTTAAATTTTTTTTTTATCAATATATTAGATAATATTAGCTGTTTTAGTGGTTACCAATTATTTTGTTAGCTATTAATGGTTAATTATTTATATAGTAATTTAAAATAAAAATATTTATAAAATATCTATTGAATTAACTGTTAAATATAAAAATTATAATATTATTTTTTTTATTTTAATTGAAATATTATTTTAATTTTTAAATATTAATATAAATATTATGTGATAGAAGAGTTTAAATTTATTATTAAGGAAAAACAATTCTTAGTTTGTGGAATAAAAGAAATTAAGATTGTGTAGAGAAAGTAAACGGAGAAATTTAAATACGATTTTAAGGTAGAGAGGGGAGAGCCAAATATCGTAGGAGTTTGGTAGCCGTCATTCGTTGCACCATCCACTCTCTCCCTATGGGAAAATTAAACACATCAAATGCTTCTCTCTCCCTATATCTCTCTTTCTTTCTCTTTATCTCCCTTAGCAATTACACCTCTCCGCCATTAAATGCTATTGCATCCTCTCTATACGCTCTGCAATAACTCCTCGCTGCCACATTTTCGTCCATCTGTATCCCTCTTTCTCCTTCCCTTTGATTTTCTCCTTCATCTTCATCTTCATCTTCTTCCTTCTTTTTTGAAAATTTCCTTGCCTCTTTCCTTTTTCTTCTTGCCTTTCTCTTTCCCTTTTTCACTCTCATATCTTCTTACCTACTTCTTACCTTAAAAGCTCTTGCCAAAGCTGCTCAGGTAACCACTTAAAACCCTCCCCTCCCCTCCCCTTCCCTCCAAGACTGTTCTTTCTCTTCCACAAGGTATCCTCAATACCAGATCCAAAACCCTTCTCCTCTTCATGGGCTTTTTTCTTTTGTGGCGAATCATTAAATTTCTGTATAACTAGGTTTTCACACACACACACACACACACACACACACAGAGAGAGAGAGAGAGAGAGAGAGAGAGAGTGGATAGATTCTCTCACTCTGGTCTCCATTTTTGGCACTTTTCATGGCTCAGTGGTTTTGCAAAGCTTCTCATTTTCATTTTTGCAATCTCTCTATCATTTCTTACTTTTTTTTTTTTTTCTAACCTTGTGTTTTTTGTTTCCTTTTGCTTGGAACAGATAGGGCTAAAGCAAGCTAGGAGGCAGCCAAGGCAAAGTTGGATTCTGGGTGATCTTAGTTGGGCGTTGCATATAATATTTATATTTATTTGCATTTAGAGGGTGGTTTTGCCAGATTTTTGTATGTCAAAGATGGTATAAAAGAAATTTTGTCAACTCTATCTTTTTATTATATTCTGTGTCTATCTCTTACATTAGTACGTAAGAGCAAGATAGACCTAAGAAAGAGAGAGACCCATTTCAACGGCAGAACCGAAAACCAAAGTCAGCTGTGTCTGCCAGAGAATCTATGATAACGTTACCCTCTCTAATCTCCATATAAAGGAAAACTCCAAACCTACGGCCACTTTCTAGACTGAGAAGTGAGAAACTAGTGCGTTTATCATTTTTTATACAGCTTAGTAGGGTTCGTGGGTTAGTGAAATATGCCAGCCGGAGTAATGATTCCGGCGAGAAACATGCCGTCGGTGATTGGGACAAATGGGAGTGTTGGTGGGTTTGGATCATCTTCGGGGCTTACCCTTGGTCAGGTCGGTGCTTAATTATTCATGACTTGTTAATTAATTAATTAATTTCTCTTTGATCTAAAAACCTTTCATGCTCTCATTTGTTTGGTTGATGTGGGTTTGGTGTTTTCATCTTCAGTGACTTCTCATTTCTTTGTACTTAAAACCCTTATATTCCGCAAAGCAGATCTTCTCATCTTCTCTAGTTCTACTGTTAAAGGAGCTTAAAAGGCGTATTATGTCGGCGATTTAGGTCATTAGTCAAGACTAATTTGTCATTTCAAGCAAAATCCTCCTCGATTCTTGCAAAAACGCGTCAAGCCTTTTGCTCTCTGCCACAGCACAAACACTCGCAGACACACAGAAAGAAGAGATATAAAATGCTAGTACAGCTTCAAAGCTTCATTTCATTTTCCAATGATTTCTTGACGCGAGTTTTTTCATCTGCAAGATCTAGATGTTCTGTTCATGTTAGATAAAGATTTCAAACTCCTATTTCCTTGCCTAACACTTCACTAATAAGCACACAAATACTCTTTATATGTTGGGGGGTGTGTGTTTTAGCCTTTCTTTTGAGTGGAAATTTTCTTTTCCATTCTCTTGTTAGATTGAAAAACCATAAGCTTCAAGAAATCTTAAAGATCTGTAGATATGTTCCAGCCAAATATGATAGACGGTCAACTTCACCATCTGGATATGACTCAAAACACCTCCGAAAGCGATTTAGCTCGAATCAGAGATGAAGAATTTGACAGTACTAATACTAAATCCGGCAGCGATAACCATGAAGGTGCCTCTGGCGACGATCAAGATCAACGCCCCAAAAAGAAGCGATATCATCGCCATACGCAGCATCAGATCCAAGAAATGGAAGCGTAAGCTAGCTTATAATTGGCTTCACCTTGATTAACTCATTTCTGGTTAAATTTTATTGTTATTGATATTAACATTTTTTTTTTAATTTTAATTTACATTTTAGTTTCTTCAAAGAGTGTCCACACCCAGATGACAAGCAAAGGAAGGAGCTAAGCCGTGAATTAGGGTTGGAGCCATTGCAGGTCAAATTTTGGTTCCAAAACAAGCGCACCCAAATGAAGGTATAAAGTCTCTGCATAACCTTAGCCTGGACTTTGCAAATCTGGACTCCATAAGGAACGTTACGATATCTTGCTATTTCCTTTACGGAACTTTTTTTTTCTTGGGGGTTCCCGGGGGTGGTGTTGTGTTGTGTTTACATTAGCTTTGGATCTGCTTATCCAATTTTACTTTATTTTTTTGGATATATTATTTTCCTATGTTGTAATTTCTTGATTTCTTGCAGACCCAGCATGAGCGCCATGAAAATACACAGCTTCGAGCTGAGAACGAAAAGCTTAGGGCTGATAATATGAGGTACCGAGAAGCTCTTAGCAATGCCTCGTGTCCCAATTGTGGAGGTCCTACTGCTATTGGTGAAATGTCCTTTGATGAACATCATTTGAGGCTTGAAAATGCCAGATTAAGGGAAGAGGTAATAGAAATTAATTTATTAATTACAGTTAATTTTCATTCTTAAAGTCTAACCGATGTGGGATTTCACCATTTCCAACAAATATCGTTCAGTTTTGATGGATGCTTCTTTTTCTTTACAGATTGATCGTATTTCAGCCATTGCTGCCAAGTATGTTGGCAAGCCTGTGGTGAACTATCCTCTTTTATCAGCTCCAATGCCTCCACGTCCGCTCGAACTTGGCGTTGGAAATTTCGGACCACAGCCAGGGATTGGAGGGGAAATGTATGGAGCTGGAGACCTGCTTAGGTCAATAGGTGCACATAGTGAGGCTGATAAGCCAATGATAATAGAGCTTGCAGTTGCAGCTATGGAGGAACTTATTAGAATGGCACAGATGGGTGAGCCATTATGGATAAGCAGCCTTGATGGAACAAATGCTGTGCTAAACGAAGATGAATACATCAGGATCTTCCCTCGAGGAATTGGACCAAAACCTTCTGGTTTTAAATGCGAGGCTTCCAGAGAAACTGCTGTCGTTATCATGAATCACATCAACCTGGTTGAGTATCTCATGGATGTGGTATGTTTATTTCCTTCCATTTCCAAACCTATTCTACTTCTTAGTGAAGCCTAAATGTTGTGTGTATATTTTGGCTTTCAGAATCAGTGGTCTACTGTGTTTTCTGGCATTGTTTCAAGAGCCATGACTTTGGAAGTACTATCTACTGGAGTAGCGGGAAACTACAATGGTGCCTTGCAAGTGGTAATATACAATTATTAATTTAATTAATTCTTTTTCACATTAGCATGTTTTTTATTAGGGAACTTCTAAAAGAAAAAGGTGCATGCTAACAGAATTCAACCTCTTATTTAAGATAAGCAATTAATTGCTCTATTAAGTGATTTAGAATGTATCGAATTTGTACCCTTTTTTTTTTAATGAAATCATGGAGGATATATAATTGTGTTAACTTTTAATTTGATTTATAGATGACTGCTGAATTTCAACTTCCTACTCCACTTGTTCCCACTCGAGAGAGCTACTATGTAAGGTACTGTAAACAACATGCAGAAGGGACTTGGGCTGTCGTTGATGTTTCCTTGGACAACTTACGCCCTAGTCCAGCAGCAAGATGCCGGAGAAGGCCATCTGGATGCTTGATTCAAGAAATGCCTAATGGCTATTCCAAGGTACAAACTAATCATGAAATTGTTACTTCTCAATTAACAATCTCTGTTAATTAATTTATTAATGGAATCTTATACCTCAGGTTACATGGGTTGAACATATAGAAGTGGATGATAGAGGTGTTCATAATCTATACAAGCAACTAGTTAGCTCAGGCCATGCATTTGGGGCAAAACGTTGGGTTGCTACCCTGGACAGGCAATGTGAAAGGCTAGCAAGTGCCATGGCAACTAACATTCCAACGGGCGACGTTGGAGGTAATATTCTATGTTAGTAGTGAATCAAATAAAAAGAATGCAGTAAAATATAATAGAAATACTAATCTTATTTGTTAATGTACAGTGATAACTAATCAAGAAGGGAGAAAGAGTATGTTGAAGCTGGCAGAAAGAATGGTAATAAGCTTCTTTGCTGGAGTCAGTGCCTCTACTGCTCATACCTGGACAACACTATCTGGAACTGGAGCTGATGATGTGAGGGTCATGACGAGAAAGAGTGTAGATGATCCTGGTAGGCCTCCTGGGATTGTGCTGAGTGCTGCAACTTCCTTCTGGCTACCTGTTCCACCAAAAAGGGTTTTTGATTTTCTTCGTGATGAGAATTCTCGAAGTGAGGTATGTGAACTCCAACCTCAACTGCCTTGGTCATTGAAGTGGGTTGGTTTTTTTTTTAATTATTATTTTTTATTTTTAATTTAATCCTCGAAGTTTAAATGTAAAAGTTATATGAATCTCCTTTTTCTTTTTTAATTTGCAAACAATAGAGACTTCTCACACTTTTAATATAGAATCTTAGCTTTATTTAATAAATTTTTTGTTTTCTTTATCATTAAATACATAAAAATAACAATTTAGCAAGCTAATCAAACCTAGTCTAAATTAAATAGGAAAGAAGAAAAAGGATAACAATATGAGTCCTTATTTAATTAGTCCATGTTATAATAAAAACCTCTTATTGATTTTTAAATGTATTTAAATTCAAAATTTTAAAAATGATTCCAATATTACTTAAGATTTGCATCAATTTTGAGATATCAAAATTCTTTGAAATAATCCGACTACACATATTAGCATTGACTGCATGTTCTATGCCACTATCTGTCAAGCTTAGGAATCAAGACTTGGTCTATCCAGGAATCATAATATATATTGTTTGTTTTATAAGAGAAAGTCTGGCATTGAACCCATGATCTCTCTCTGCAATTATCTGTAAGTGTATGAATTGAGCAACCACAATTTTTATAATTATAATATAATTACAATTGGTTAATTATGATTCAATTATGATTGCAGAAATATAATTAATACTTTAAATTAATATATACATAAGAAGCTTGACCAAAATTATTAGTAAGAAGCATAAAAACATGAAAAAAGAATAAAGATAAAACATTCTTCAAAATTATTACATATACAGTAAAATATATAATTCTTTCCCCCTGAATCCTCAAAGAATGTATCTAATTCTTCAGCTTCTTTGCTCATGCTTACAGTGGGATATTCTATCAAATGGTGGAGTCGTCCAAGAAATGGCACATATTGCTAATGGGAGGGATACAGGCAATTGTGTGTCTCTTCTTCGAGTAAATGTAAGTGACGCACAGGTATATATAAATTTCTGTTAACTATTTAATTGTGCATCATCATTACTTCTAAATTACTATTTCATATGAGCATGTAATTAATTAATTGATTCTTACAATTTTAGAGTGCGAATTCTAGCCAGAGTAACATGCTGATTTTACAAGAGAGTTGCACTGATCCGACAGCTTCTTTCGTCATCTATGCACCAGTGGATATTGTTGCGATGAATGTAGTACTTAATGGTGGAGACCCAGATTATGTGGCTCTTCTTCCTTCAGGATTTGCTATTCTTCCTGATGGAACCACTACCATTACACATGGAGGAGGCATTGGCGAATCAGTTTCTGCAGGTGGATCTCTTCTAACTGTTGCATTCCAGATTTTGGTTGATTCAGTTCCTACAGCCAAACTCTCTCTTGGCTCTGTTGCAACTGTGAACAATTTGATTGCATGCACTGTTGAGAGGATTAAGGCAGCTTTATCGTGCGAGAACGCATGAACTACAAAGGTTAATTATTATAGGTAATCATACGTAATTTTTTTTTTTTTTGTGCTTACGTACAAGATTATTATCGGGATAAATTTCACACCAGATCGGCTTGATTTATTTAGGATAAATAATTCTAGAGTGCTCCTCAAGAGAGTTCAACCCTAGTTGATTGGGAGCTCCTATCCTTATCAACTAGACTAACTCTGTTGGTTAAAATTATTAATTTTTATAGATCATAAAGAAAGCTTATGTCTTGTTCTTAATTAAAGCTTAATTTTACATGCAAATTTTTTGCAGTTGTTAACTGTTGAAGAAGGAAAAAAGAGAGACGTGTGAACACATGGGGCGATTTTGGCTTATAGAGAAGATGAAGGAGAGAAGTCAAGAGCGCACCTTACATTATCCTTAATTTGGTGCTCATTGTTTTTGTTTACTGTAAGCAACTAAGCATGAGTGTTGTTAGGATTTAAGAGGTTCGGGAATTGACTTCTTCAAAACCCAAAGTTTAAAGCTAAGAACTTAGAGATCTTACCATGCAAGGTTTCTACTACTTTTAACATTGTAGCCTTTGTAGTTATGTCAAGGGTTTGGTGCAAGTAGTTACCTAATTTATGGCCTCTTTTTTCCTTCTTCATATTTGTTGTGTGTATTTGAAGCATATCAGTAGGTGGAAAACCTCAGCATCTACTGTCAAACATTGGCTTCGCTTTTTATTTTTCCCCATCTTTAAGAGCTTTTGAAATAGACTACTTTCTTATATGCTTTATCTTTGTTTTCTTCTTTTTTGTGGGTAATATATTTGTTTGCAGTTGTTCATAGAAGTTAATGCATGCACAATAAATTTTTCTTATTCAAACTTGGTTTATAATAAAATTTTCTTATTCAAAGAGTATTGAGGAGATAAAGGAATTTAGACTTTATTGGCTATTCAATCTTCAATATTTTTCAAGGAGAAAATTCATAATTTTGGTTTGACTGGATTGTATAAAAGAGAAAGGTTAATTGGCCATATTTGAAACAAATATTTTAATTTGTATCATGTAAAATTGACATTAATTAAGAGCATATTTAGAAGCGTATTTGCAAGAATTCAGACTGAAAGATTGGTGTGGCGCATATTTTATTTAACAAAATTTTTTTTTTTTCCGAGCTATCAACTTCCAAATTGGCACATAATTATAAGTACAACTTCGAATGAGAGATGAAACGAGAATTTTACTTCATCTTTTTTTTTTTTTTTTTTTTTTTGTAATTGGGCAATGAGAATTTTACTGATAAATGGAAAATTAATTAATTTTAAAATCATTACTAGAGATATACAGTAATTAGTGATATGATATTAGTATAAGAATTCGATTATGCCTGCTGTTTATATATGATCAGCAATATATTGTGTGATGCAAGAATTAATGCATGTGGAATTAATTTTAATGGCTTTCTTTAAAATAAATTATTTGTAAGAAAAGAATTTAATTGAATTCTCACAAAATATATCTATTTCTTTTAAAATGAATTTTTTTAAATTAAAAAATTAAATTCTTTTATTTCAAACACATGAATTGACTATAAAAAAATCAATTGAATTGAATTTTTATAAAATTTAATTTCCAGATAAGGAGAATATAAAACTGAATAAGGTTTAATTAACAATATAAATATGAACTTAGGAAATTCATGTTTAAATTGGATCTATTATAGATTCAAAACACAATACCTTCATTTTAATTTTATATATCAACAGTTAAAAAAAACCATCCTTAGATTCTTAAAACTTTTAAATTGAATGAAGAGTTAATTACATTTTTGACAAATGTAAAAAAAACTAAGTACTTGAATGAAAAACCATCATAGTTCTTTCATAGTATCAAAATTGTAAAGAATCGAAAATTTTAATTGATTGATTACAATAGCTAAGCTCTGTTCTTATGTACAAAATTATAATTGATTGATTAGAATAGCTAAGCTCTGTTCTTATATACAAAGATCAAAGAAACTAACTGAAGTGGCGGGAAATAACTGAAATGCAGCCAAGCTACTACCAATTTAACTAACAAACTAATTTGATGAAAATAAATTACATCTTCTGCCATAAGCTTATTAGCATTCCCTATAATCTAATTAGCTGTAACGCTCTCACTTTAGGTAGTTCCATACATTCTACTGTTCCGGTAATCAATGGCTGTCTGGAGAGTCAGAATATCTGGAATTATAATTAGACTAGAGTGAGGAGTCATAAATAGACCAAATAATAGTAAGAAAAATTAAGAAAAAATTTTAGAAATAAAATACAACAAAGTTAAATGAGCCGGTGCCCCGGTGATGGGTAACCTAACGGGAAGTTGCGGTGAAGACAGCTAGTAACCCTAAACCCGAGGGGAACCCTATGAAATAATTTCTGGGATGCCAGAGAAGAGTTACAGCACCCTAGGTAGCATTAGAATGCCAAGAAAAGGTTAGGAGAATTTTTAAGATTGGTGTAGACAGTTTTAGCTCCTTAGGCCAAACAGAGGGTATTTTGGTTATTTTGTCTTCAGAGACAATTTTTGATCGACTTGTCCATTTATGTAAGTGAGATATATGACATTAAATATGAATAAATATTGATGAAAAATTTATTAAAAATAATAAAGAAAGGAAGAAAAGAAAAATGAAAGTAAATGAGACTTATTACAGCATGTATAAGTCACCATGATGCAATTAAAAATGTCTAGCCAATTACACTTGGACAAATATGATTAAGGGACATTAAAGAAGATAAAGAAGACCAAAAATTGACCCATCTTCCTTTTATTTCAGCTAGCCGAACCAGCTATCCCTCACTTCCTCCATTTTAATTTTTTTTTTTCTTTCTTTTCCTCAAGCTTGATTCTCCTTACATCTCACCCCAAAACCCTAAATCATCTTCACTAAAATTCATCCCCACATCACAAGAAAGCTTTTGGTAGCCACAACGATTAGAAAATAATGAAGTTTAGGCAAGGTTAAGTGAAGCACCAAAGAGGTTAGTGCTAAATCTCTTACTTCTCTCTTTATATTTTTTATTTGAACTTTGAATTAAGTTAGAAAATGGAGAAAATTGCAAGAAAATATGCATGTTAGGAACATTCTAATTTTCGGTAGCCATGGGGGAAGGTTGAGAATTATTGATTTGATTGAATTAAATTGCTTGGAAATGATGTTTGATAATTATATTGGAGTTAGATGTTGATTTGTGTATGTTAGATGAAGTAATGGATTATTAGGGTTAGGGTTTGGAGCAAACTTAGGGTTTTGCTCATGTGTTGTTAAATGGAAGTCCTAATGGTTAATTAGTGACCATTTGGTTGTGTTTGATGAGGAATTGAAGTGAATTGTGGCTTTGGATTTGAGGTTGGGTATACTACCTCATTGGACCTATAGGGCTAGATGTGAGTCCAGCAAGTTTGGGTAACTGTAACTTGAGAGATGTAGGTTCAATTGGTGCAAGATCAATTGGACATGAAACTAGATACATAATGGCATAACTTTGATGAAGAAACTTTTCTTAGAAAACAAACTTAAAATACCCTAAAAATTGACCAAATCTTGATAACCAACCTACTGGTCTTGGAAATTGACTAAATGAACAGTATTTATACAAATGGTCATAACTCAGTGTAGAAAAGTCTAATTGACCTGAATTTTATATCAATAGAAAGCTTAGACAATTTAGGACAACTTTCATGAAGAACATAACTCTAAATTCTGATCAGAACTTAATGAAATTGTCCACCAAAGTCAGGACACCAAATCTGGCAGAACAAATTCTGCCCAGAATTCTGGGTATAGGTCAATCTGGCTAGTTATGGTAAAATAGCCATAACTTGAACTACAAAACTCTAAATGAAGTGATTCAAAAAGGAAATTAAAGAAAATACATAAAGGAACAACTTTTATAAAGAAAGTTTTATCAAATTTTTATTGTAGCTAGGTCCAATGGAACAGTGAATTTGGACCTCAAATTCTAAAAATTTGAAATAAAACCTAGGAGGCTAGGAATTGAGTTTGGCAATCAATGCCAACAAAAATAAAATGAAAAATGTGGTATCTTGGTGAACTTAAGCTTAACAAATCTATTATGAATTAAAAAGTCAACCTTTGAAAGAAAATGGTTAAGTGAATAATAGCCCCAATGATATAGGAAATGGTATACTAAATTAGAAAAACTATTAGGATGGTTAATATAGATAATGTGATTAATGAATTTAAATTCTTGAAGTTGAGTGACTCTAGGATTTAAGAAAAATTTAGTTAAATTTGAAATGCATGAAATATTTATGGATTACTTGGAATATAAATGATAATTTACATACATAGTGTAATGAATATATGAATGAGACTTTAGTTCTCATTATTGGAGAAAAGATAAGGAAAAAAAGATAAGGAAAAATGCTTTAAGTACAATTACACATAAAAATAATTGTTATAAATTGTGATAAATATGAATAACATAATGAATGAATAAAATGATGAATGCATAATTTAGGTAGAATTGTATTTTAGACATTTACACTTTTGCTAGTAATAAAAATTAAAACGTTATAAATTATAATTAGAACATATAATGAAATAATGATACTTATGAATCCTTAAATGTACTAATGTGCCAATGTATTGCCTAGACACGTGTGTCAGATTGGATAGATTGGTATGCCAATAGGGTATTGTTTTAGCAGTACTGCGTAAGGCTTTATGCCTGTATTCATGACTTTATGTCCGCACTCATGGCTTTTATGCCCGATTACTTGTTATCATAGCTTTTGGCCATATTGATATGTTATCATGACTTTTTAGCCATACTAATTGTATACGTGGTTGACGTACTGAGCTTACACATCCCATGGTATGACGGCCCGAGGCACCACGGTGTCCAGTGCCAATAACCTGTTATCCAGTTTAGTCAGCCTGTCATAGGTTACTTGGGTAGTGAAATTTATTGAAATAAGTTAAGAATATTAGCAATTAAAAATATTAGAAATTAAATAAATGAGTAAGAAGACCTAAAATAAATTAGATTAGTTATTTAGCAAAAAGAATTGCAATGAACTAGACTGATGTTAAAAATTTATCTATTATGAAATGACTCCGAGAGCCTTAGTTATTATAAAATAATCAAAGATAACCTAGAAAGTATTGAATTAAACAATACAAAAGATTAGTAATAGAAATATAATTTAAATAAATGTTACAATGAACTATGTTTTATTTCCATCTGTATTTTGTATATTATTTTCTTTGTTATATTATTGCACCACTAAGCAGCAAAGCTTAGCGCGATGGATTTGTTTCCTCGTGCAGGTACTGAAGATAAAGCCCAGTGGATATTAGATTGGGATTTTAGAGTTTTGATCTGTAGAAGTGTCTAAAGTATTCAAGGTTATCACCTCCTTAGCAATGCATGTAGATAGGGTCCATATAGATCATATTATGTAATTTGTGAATTATAATTATTTATTATGTTGTAATGAAACTTAGGAAATTGTATGTAATATGTACCTGATGTAAATTATGAATTTATGTAATTAGTTTGCAAATTATGTAAACTAATGAAATTGAGAATTTTGATATATGTAATAAGCATGAATGAATTTGTACAAATGAGTATGGATTTGAATTACATAATGATTTTTGAAATGATGATATGAGTATGGATGATTTATTGTATGGAAAATATTGTTAAGATTTTCAAGTAGGTGAATAGTGAAATACGCCAAATGGTAATAGAAACAGGGGAAACTCCGCTGGTTTCTCCTTAGAAAAATAATTGATATTAAAATATAATAAGAACAAATTATTAAAGGAATAAAGCAAGATAAGATAGGAAGCTCCGGCACTGAGTGTGACATATCTTACTCTGCTACACTGTAGATGGATAAGGGGTGTTACATTAGCTAATTATGCATTTAAGGGAACTACAAGTAGCTTGAGAAGACCCTGCAGGACCTTGTCTTAAACGAGATAACAATCCATTTCAATGCATTTGGTTTTTTTACGAAATGTGGGATTAGCAGCTATATGTAGTATAGATTGATTATCATAATAAATAATAGCTAGTTGATCTTGAGAGACATGAAGATCTTTATGAGTGTATAAAATAAATTGAAGATCGTAAGTGGTTGATGCAAGGGCCTTATATTCTACTTCATATGAAGAACTTGGAACAATACTTTGTTTCTTGGATTTCTAGCTCGCTTATTATTCACCAAGATATACATTGTAACCAATAATTGAACATCTAGTGTCTTCACAGCTCCCCTAATCTGAATCACTAAATGCTGTAAGGTTGACAATAGAGGTAGAGGGAAAGAATAAGCCTTGACCAAGAGAGGCTTTAATGTACATCAAAACTCTATGTAAGCTTCTTATGCAAATAAGTTGGAGCAAATAAAAACTGACTAAGTTGATGTGTAATAAAAGGAAAGTTTGGTCTTGTGGTAGTCAAATACAAAAGTTGTCCAACTAGGCATTTGTAAGAAGAAATATCATGGAATGCCTTTATCTTTAGTGATTTTAGTAGAATATTCCATGGGGGTCTTATCTACTTTGGTAGCCAAATAACCTCTGTTTAAAAGTTCTAGTGCATATTTTCTTTGACAAAGAGAAATAACCTCTTTTGTTCTTGCAATTTCCAACCTAAAGAAATATTTGAGATTTCCTAAGTCTTTTGTTTTAAAAGAATCATATAAAAGCACTTTAAAGTGTTGATTTCTGCCATGTCATTTCCTACAAGTATAAGATCATCAACATACACCAAAATGGTAGTAAAAGAATTACTAAAGCTTTCTCAAATACGGAATTGTAAGATTTTGACTGTGAGTAGCCATAGAAATAAGAGCATGTGAAAGCTTTGAAAACCATTGATAGCTAGCTTGCTTAAGTCCATATTGGGACTTTTGCAATTTGCAAACTTGATGAGGTTTTGGAGATTGAAATCCAGGTGGTAAGACCATATATACTTCTTTATTGAAATCTCCATGTAGGAAAGCATTATTAACATCAAGTTTCTGCAAATACCAACTATTTGTAGATTTAGGGCTAATAGAAATCTAATTATAGTCATTTTTGCAGCAAGTGAGAAAGTGTCAAAGAAATCTATGCCGTTAGTTTATGTGTATTGCTTTGCCATAAGTCTAGCTTTATATCTGTCTATGGTGCAATCTATTTTGTACTTAATTTTGTAAACACATTTATATCCAATGGTAACCTTTCCATGAGGTAAATCAATTAGTTTCCAGCTGTTGTTTTGCTTTACCTGAGATTTCAAAAGCTCCAAACATCATTTGATAGCTTGTTGATAGGTTTTGGGTTCAATATTGGTGGAAATGTACAAATTATAATCAAGGTGAGAAGGAGACAAATATTTGTAAAATAAGACAAAGGATAAAGAATAGAGAATACTTGTGGAGAGATGATCAATAGCAACTGAGGATGTAAGGATGCAATGATAGTCTTGCAGAAAAGTTCATGTTCTTTTTAGTTTTATGGAGTGTCTTGTAGGTTTGGAAGTTGGATGGGATACAAAGCTTGATTAAATAGGTTATGAGTGAATGTTAGGTTATCATGGAAGTTGAGATTAAATAGGTGAATACGAGTAGTCCATTTTTGGAATAGTTGTCATTTAAGAAAAATTTTGTGTACTTGGTTGAGGAGCTGTATGAGGAAAAATGTTTTCCTGAAAAACAACATTTCTAGATGCTAAAATTTCTCTATTTTTGAGTTTGCCATGTTTATAACCAAGAAAAATACATTTTTGGCTCTTGGATCAAATTTGGTCCTACCTGTAACAAGGGTTGAATTGCATAGCAAAATGAGCCAAATATTTTGAGTTGAAGGTAGTCAAGTGATTTAAGCTATAAAAGTTGGAATGGAGATTTGTTTTGCAAGAATGGTGTGGGTAGTTTGTTGATGAGAAATACTACATGAATAATGGAGTAAGACCAAAAAGTTTTAGTTAAGTTAGACTAGAACAGTAATGCCTTTGCAACATTTAAAATATGAATGATGTTTTCTCTAAACAATAGCATTTTATTGAGGTGTTTTAACACATGTTCTTTGGTGTAAATTACCCTTTTGATTATGGAGATCAATCATGGAAAATTGAAGATCATTGCCACTTCTAAAGATTTTAACTTTGGCATTAAATTGATTTTCTAACCTATGAACAAAGGACTATAAAATGTTTTTGGTTTCAGAGTTGGTTGGAATAAAAAAAAAAAAACCATGTATACTTGCTATAATCATAAACCATTATAAAAAAAGTACTTATGACCATTTATTGAAATAATAGAAAATTCTCCCCAAATGTCTCCAAGAACAAGGTCAAAGGGTTGTAGACTTAGATTTATTAATAGAAAATGGCAACTTCTTTTTTCTTTGGCAACAAACATATATCACAAATATGATTATTTTCATTAACAGTAATAAAGGGACAAATGGTATGAAGAGCTGATAGCCTTGAGCTAGATAGATGCCCAAGTTTGTAATGCCATATGGCAAATTTGGTGTGGGTGTTGTTAGCAACAAGGACTATGGAATAAATGGTTGAAATGGTTGTTCTGTGAGGTTTAAGCAAAACATATAGGCTTATTTGACCTCAGCTATACCAATCATCTTCTAGGGATTAATTTTCTGGATAAACTGGGGATTATTTTGAAAAATCAAGCAACAAGTGAGTGATGAAGTATGTTTTGTGGGAGAGATAAGATTGAAAGTAAATTCAATTATGTAAAGAGCATCATTAAGAAAGAAATCATTACTAGAATGGTTCTTGAATAATGTGCAACAATTTGGCTTCCAATTGGTAGTTTGACAAAAATATATTTAATTTTCTTGCATGTAGCAAATAGGGACAGAGAAAAACATATGTGATATGTGGCTTCTATGTCCAGAATCCACATATTAGATTTAGAGGAGTAGCTATAGGTTATTAAGTTAACTTAAGGCAAAGAGGTTGAGGTTTACTAATACTTATTTGGTTGGAGGTATGGGAAGTAGTTGTCAAATTTTGGTGCTGAATTAAGGCCAAAAGCTACTGAATCTGATCATAAGTAAAAGGAACACTAGAAGTACCACATGAATTTACTTGGATTGGTTCATTGTCTGCAAATTTAAATGAGATAGCAATTACTTAATTGGCGGAAGGTCTATAAGTCATGAACTTAAAGCTAGGAGAAAATCCATGCTTTTTATAGCATGTATCCATTACATGCCTTTGCTTTCCATAGTCAGTGCACACCTTTACATTACCAAAAAATTCCTATTGAATTTTTTTCAGCAACTTTTGTATCAGCAAGCACCTTAGAACTAATTATATCTACAAAATCCATTTGTCTTTCTCGTTGAACAACCAATGAGAACACTTCGTTAATGGAAAGTAAAGGTTCCATAAGCATAATACGTGATCTCACATTTGCAAATCTGTTATTCAATGCTTTAAGAAAATGAATCACATAATCATTCCTTTAATAGATCTCAAAAGTATTGATTGTACCATAAGAGCATGGATTAGGGCATGAACAAACAGGAATTGGTCCAAAATTCATTAGTTCTTCCCAAAGGATCTCGACTTCTGTAAAGTATTAAATAACTATCAAATCACCTTATTTGAAACCATATATCTCCTCTTGCGTATCTAAAATTTGGAAAATGTCTCCTTGTGGGAACATCTCCTTAAGATCTTTCCATACAATAGAAGCCTTATCAATCTAGATGATGCTTTAAGCAATGGATAGTGATAGAGATCTTGAAAATCAAGTAAGAACCATTGTGTTGCACCTTTCCCAAGCAGAGTGCATTTGATTAGTTACTGCAGAGTGAGGCAATGTACCATCAATAAATCTGATATTGTTCTTTGAAAGAAGTGCCACTAATGATAGTTCTTCCTTGTAAGAATTGGAGATACTAACACAAATTCTAGATTATCACTAGAATGAAGGAAGTAAAGGTTGGATGGTTTTTAAAGGTTCACTTGATTTGCCATTAAAAAGAACAAAAAAATGAAGAAACAAAGGAAAATTCTCAAAAGGAAAAGAAAAAATCTCAGAGGTAGCACAACATTGATAGCATGTCAAAATTATAAGGAACTAAAAACTGTAATTGAGTGATTAGAAGAGCTAAGCTCTATCCTTATAGACAAAGATCAAAGTAAATAATTGATGTGGTTGTACATAACAAAAATGCAACTAAGCTACTAATGGCCCAACTAACATATTAATATGAAGAAATAAATTACATCTTTTGTCATCAACTTACCAGTCATTCTCTGTAATATGTGGTAAAAATCATTAATTTTAATTTTTTAATTTTATTCAGACTCAAATTAAAAGATAGACTAGTAGACTCTATTGTTTCAAAATGGAATTAAAATACCATGTATTTTATTTCTATTAATGTATATGCTTATTTTATTAGTAATTTTGACAAAAAGTTGCTGAAATACTATTTCAACCAAAATAATAATAAAAAGAAAAGGTTGGGTTAGAATACTATAAATAGAAACCCTATCCATACACGTCCAAAGAAGTATGAAACTGAAAATCCTTAATTAAACATAGCTAGAGTTATATATATATATATATATATATATATATATAAAGCGGTAGTAAAATGATAGATTTTGACCATTGATTATGATGGGACCCACATGAGACTCATCATAATCAATGGCTATAATAAAACTATTACACAAACAACATTTACATTTTATAATTTCTTAATAATTACTTCTTTCATTAGTTCATTGAGAACCACAGGTCATCATTTGGTAATTTTTCAATCCATTAGATATTAGAAACAATACCAACAGTAATGGAAAGCGAATCTTAGAACAAGCAGAGTCTTGCCAATAGGACTCAAGATAAGTAGAATATTGATTAGTCTTTTTTAAGAACCTATGATTTATCACATCTTCTCATTCCTTGGGGCAAATGACATTGCTAGATTATATGTTTTCACTGTGCTTTGACATAAATTTTGACTTAAAACCTTGCACTAACAAGTGTAATCTATTTAGAAAGTTTCTCAGTAATTTCTTTAGCTTACAAAATGAGCTAGAGTCGTTACAGATGTCCTAGTTTCACCTTCACTAGTTCTGCCATCACAATGATACTAGCAAAAGAATTTTCTTTAATTTATTAGTTGAAAAGGATATAAGTTATTATGTTGAAGAGCTTGACATTGAGTTTGGGCCTACAACATTACATAAATCCTTCACATTGCCAGTCAATATCTATAACAGTCCATTTTTTAGGGTGCTAAATTTAGATTTGCAGGGAAGCAAACTCAATTGGCTGCTCAAGGAGATTCCATCGCTTGACGTTTAGTCCTTGAATTTAGTAAATGTAGCCTATGGTATTGATATAATGCCTAGGAGAATGGACCTCTAATATAGATCCCTTACAATTCTAAAGTTCAAAAAAGTTAGGATTAACCATCTAGAGAGAACTAGCTTATCTCTGAAAGACTTGGACACAATCAATTGCATCCCAAAATGTGATGCTCTATTGGATGTCTCTCATCAAAAATAAACAAGGAAGAATAAGAGAATATAAAGCAAGGAGAAGCCAAGCCAAATTGTCTCAAGCCATTTTGATAGAAGCAATCCTAAGTTCAACATATGAACCTTGTCAATAGTCATCTGTACTCTCCAAGTCAAAGAATTTCACATGGTATAAATAACACCTGAACTAATAAACTTAAGTCTAGTCTAGATGCACTTGAGCTACATATGGTAGTCCATCTAAATGATCCTTACTACCTCAGCATCACTTGCCCATGTCTTGAAAGTATCACATTAAGAGGAAATAATTTCAAGGTCGATTAGAATTGGAAAAACCTCCCACATAGGAAATTCCCACCATGTGTCACACCCTACCCCTCTGTAAGGCATAACATGATCCCGTAGTATATCTAATGAATTACCAACTCCGTCTACTGATAACCCATTAAATACACTACAAGGGATTTTAAAAACTTTTCTTACTTCTTTTACAGTGGTGAGCACTATTTACAGGTATTAAAAACCTTTCTGAATTGAAGTGATAGAACTAACATATTTGAATTATTTAGAATTTCTGTAAAAATTTTGGCAGAGTGCCATCTGTATTTTGGATAAAACAGTTCTTCAGAAAACCTGTAAAAGCACTTCAATATATTTCCAAATCTCAACTCCAACATATTCTCAACACAACATTTTTCTCAACTCAAATCCACAGTGATTTTTCAAAGACTGAGATAAAAGAAATATAATACAAATTTTTACAAGCCAAAATAACTCATAATTATTTTACAACTTCAATGTATAATTTTAATTTACAACGGCTCAAAACCAAAAACAATATGTATATACAGTGGTCATACATTACAGTACAAAATACAAAATGTTGGTATACTCATTATACCTGGTAATCTCTCGCTGGAGGTACTAGCAGCCTAGTCTGCTGCCCTGTCTGTCTGTCTGTCTACCTGCGACAGCAATAAAAAGCTATCGCTGAGACAATGTCTTAGTGGTGCACAACATTAACCAAATACATCTTTAAATTACAATTCATAAATCATACAAATAGTGGATACTTAAAACCATAATTAATTTCAAGACAGTAATTGTCAACAATAATTTAAACTCCATTTCTCAATATCACAATAATTTCAATAAGTCAGATCATGGTTGAATTCAAAAGATAGTATATGTCAATAAGAGTTTAAATTCATTTCACAATCTCACAATACATATTAATAAATCACACACAGCTTAATCATGTTCCAAAGTTCAATTTGTCCCAAAAGCCGATGGCTAATGAGGTATCCAATTCGTCCTAAAAGTCAATGACCAATGAGGAATAACATAGCTAGCTAGCAAAAATATGAGTACTCATCCAATTCGTCCTCAACAGGCACACACCTCAACACTTCAGCCAGAGAGGGAATTCAATTCGTCCCACTAGACAAGCTAGCGAGGAATACAATCAATATACATGATAGCTGTGGTTTCAAACCATTTCCAATATTTTTCAATCAATAAGTATCCATCAATATCATTCAAACAATTTCTCATAGTTCAAAACCATTTACAATGCTTTTCAAGCTATAAATATTCATTCAAACACATTTCCACAATTTAAAACAATAATGTACAAATAGTCATAATTCATTTCAATTGAAAAATTCAAAAGAAATAGTTGTTGTGCACAAACCTCTGATAACTGTCTCTTGGTCTGGACTCAGTGTTTCCTTCCCTTTTCCTGAGTCTTTGGTAACTGAGAAACACAATTTGAAGTGTTTCAATACGAAATTAAATTGTCTCTAACGATAATGTTCGATAAGTAATTCACTGAAAGCTATTATTTGCTTAATCAACCTAATATATCGATCCTCGATGCGTTCTAGGTAAATTAGGTTTTAGTGTTACTAATATGTCACATTCGATAGTGTTTTAGAACGTACACGTTATCAATTTCATTTCCTTATTTAGTGCATTTTATTGCAACTTGCTGGATTCCGGGATACTAGTTTGACCTAGCCGGAAGACCTAGTTCCCTCGTTTTCGGGTTTCGGTCAAAACTACAAACTTGTAGATCTATGTCTTATGGAATGCGGGGCAAAATTTTAGGTCATTCTGAGTTATGTAGACCAAGTTATGGTCATTTTACTATTGCTGGTCAAATGGCATCAAATTAGGTCATTTTAGGTCAATTTTGGTCAACTTTGGTTCGGCCAGTTTTTGGACCCGAACTTGTGCAAGCTGTTTGACTTGCTTATGGTCATTTCTGGGCTTTGGTGTCTTCATAAGACTTGTAGATATGGGTCTTAACTATTCATGGTTAAAATTTCAGGTCAATTGGACCTGTTTTGAGTGAGTTATGGCCTAAACACTAACTGCTGCCCAATTGGTCAATTTTCAGGTCTCAATTGTACTTAATCCGGATTTGGTCATTTTTCAAGCTACCTTGCAAGCAGAATTTTGGTATGTTTCCTTCATGAAAGTTGGCACATTTTGTGCCTAGTTTCACCTCCAATTGGTCTCATACCAATTGGAGTTACACATTTAAAGTTATGGCTAAAATGCATGCTGTCCTTAATTACATTGCTTATACATGTATCAATTACACATTTACCTTACTCTAAGTCCACTTCCCTTATCAATTCTGATTTGGTACATTACCAAAACCATTTACTACTTCACCTTAAAGTTACTTTGGGCAGAATACAAACATCCTTAATACACCAAATGAAGTCCTAACTCACAAAGTCCAAATACAACAATAGATACACATAAAACTCCTAATTATTATATACAATTTCCACAACCAATTTACATACATGTTCATCAACCCTCAATATCACAATTCATCCAACATCTTCATGAATTCAAACATTCATTAAGGAGTCCCAAGGCTGCCGAAATGCTCCACAATGCTAAAGTTTCCCACAATTTGTCAACTTCCATTTCAAGTGCACAATCACCATATACATGTGGAATTAACTTACTAGGACATTAAATCACCCTACTCAACATGAATTCCCACTCAAATATATGTAAAAATAAATCATCAAATATACAACTCCATGGCTGTCCAAAATTGGATATATTAAGAACTCCTCAAAACTTAAAAATTCCTTCACAAAGCACACACCCATAACATGTATACAAAGTTTAACAAAGCAATATTCAAAAATACAAACTTACCTATTGTTGGGACTTGCTTAATCTTCACTAAAACTTCTTAATATTGGTATCTACTTCTTCCTTGTGAAGTGGGGATAATTTTTAATGAAGCTACCTAGGTGTTTAGAGGTAAAATGAAGGAGTGGATGAAGCTTATGCAAAACGGCTATGGAGGATTTCCCATTTCTTCATTTTGGCATAGATGGACCAAGTGAGGAAGATGAAGATGCAGATTGTATAATGAACTTACACCTACCCTATTTGTGTTTAGTTTGTTCCTTAGTGGTCCACTTACACAATTTAAAGCATATTATAAGTTTAACTTTCATTTATTCCACATTAACCCATAATTTTTTGCTATTTACTTTAGGTACCATCAATTTAATTTTTCATTATATTTTCCAAGTGTAATATTATTTATTTTTAATGGACATTTAGGTCAAAAGACAATTCGGGATGTCAAATGACCATAATGCCCCTGTTCGGGTTACATTCCTGATTTTTCGGTAACACCGGGTTTTGTCTGTTTTTCGATTTCTCACTTTTCTTTGTACTAATTATTTAATTTTTCTTTGATATTTCTAATGATATTTATACTTCAATTGATGCCTCTTTAAGTCCTAAAAATATTTTTCAGGGTTCTCCGCAGTCCAGGGCTAGTCAACGGTTCACGCCGTGACTTCCCGGTACGGTCACCCATCGCTAGGGTTCTCGGCTCGCTTAACTTGGTTACATTTCTTTACTATTATTTTTCCTTTGTTTTTCTTGTATTTTCTTTTCTTGTATTTCATTATTTTATGTCTCCTCCCTCGTATCAAAGTGTAGTTCTAGGCATCCTAGCTGTCCGAACAACACTGGCCACAGGAACAGTAGAACGCACTACCGAACATAGGGGTGTTATAATTCTCCCCCCCTTAAATAAATTTCGTATTGAAATTTTACCTGGCATTAGTCTCTGAACAGCTATGGGTACTGTCTCCTCATATCCTCTTCACGTTCCCAAGTAGCTTCCTGGCCTGAATGATGGTTCCACAGCACTTTAACCAGGTGTATCTGTTTGTTCCTCAGCTGCTTCACCTCATAAGCCAGAATTTTTATGGGTTCTTCCTCATATGAGAGGTCTGGATTTACCTCAATCTCTTCAACTGATAGTACATGAGATGGGTCAGATCTGTACCTCCTTAACATGGACACATGGAAGACACTGTGTATCCTTGCTAGCTCTGGAGGTAATGCCAACCGATATGCCAAAGGACCCACTCTTTCCAGAACCTCATATGGTCCGATGAAACGAGGACTCAGTTTCCCCTTTCTGCCAAATCTCATAATCCTCTTCCAAGGAGAAACTTTGAGGAATACCTTATCACCCACTGCATATTCAATATCTCTTCTTTTCAAATGAACATAGGACTTCTGACGATCTGATACAGCCTTGAGTCTATCTCTAATCAATCTGATCTTTTCCTCTGTCTGCTGAACAATTTCTGGTCCAATCATCTTCCTCTCACCTACTTCATCCCAACATAAGGGAGTTCTGCACTTCCTGCCATACAATGCTTCATATGGAGGCATCCCAATGCTTGATTGGTAGCTGTTGTTATAAGCAAACTCAATCAAAGGCAAGTGTGTATCCCAACTACCTTCAAACTCAATCACACAAGCCCATAGCATATCCTCCAATATCTGAATAACCCTTTCAGACTGGCCATCTATCTGTGGGTGGAATGCTGTGCTGAAGTTCAATCTAGTTCCTAGGGCTCTCTGAAGACTACCCCAGAATCTAGAAGTGAACCTATGATCTCTGTTAGATATAATTGATACTGGCACTCCATGCAATTTTACAATCTCATATATGTACAATCTGGCCAATCTTTCTAGGCTATAGTCCATCCGAACTGGCAAAAAGTGAGCAGACTTGGTCAATCTGTCAACTATAACCCATACTGCATCATGACTACTTTGTGTCCTTGGAAGTCCTGTAACAAAATCCATAGTTATCCGTTCCCATTTCCACTGCAGTGCGACAAAGGATGTAACAAACCAGCTGGAACTTGATGTTCTGCCTTTACTTGCTGACAAGTTAGGCATTTGGAAACAAATTCAGCTATATCTCTCTTCATACCCATCCACCAGTAATGCTCTTTCAGCCCTCTGTACATTTTAGCTCCACCAGGGTGCATAGCAAATGGAGACTCATGTGCTTCCTTCATAATGATTTGTCTCAATTCAGCATCATTAGGAACGCACATTCTGCCCTGATGTAGCAATAAACCATCATCTCTCACAGAGAATTCAAGTTTCTTGCCCTGCTGGACTTCTTTCATTAGCTTCTGATATTTTTCATCACTCTGAGCAGCCATTCTGATCTGATCAATCAACACTGGCTGTACATGCCATGCAACTACTGTCTGTCCCTCATCATCAATCTCTAAACTGGCATGCTGTGCTTTCAATTCACATACCATGGACAAAGGAGAAACTCTGAGACTTGCCATAGTCTTGCGACTTAAGGCGTCAGCCACCACATTTGCTTTCCCTGGCTTGTAACACCCTCCCGATAGCAACTCCGTATATTCTACTGTTCCGGTGACCAGTGTCGGTCCGGACAGCTAGAACGTCCGGAAAAATATTTAAACTAAAGTGAGGAACCATAATTAACTCAAATATTAATAAGAAAAATTTAGGAAAAATTTTAGAAATAAAATACAACCAAGTTAAATGAGCCGGTGCCCAAGCGATGGGTAACCCAGAGGGAAGTTGCGGTTCTCGCAACTAGGAGCCCTAGACCCGGGGGAAAAATTATAAAATAATTTTTGGGACTCCAAAGAAGGGCCATTGAGGTTCCTATGGCATTAGAATGCCAAGAAAATATTTAGAAAAATTTTTCAATCGGTACAGAGAATTCTGACCCATTAAGCCAAACGGAGGGCATTTTGGTCATTTCGCCTTCAGAGACGATTTTTGGCCGACTTGTCCAGTTGAGTAAATAATTATTATGACATAAAATATGAATTAAGGGTGATAAAAAATTAATGTAAAGCTAGTAGAAAAGAAAAGAAAAGAAAAATCCATAAAAAGCAAATTATGACATCATTATGATGTCAATTAAAAGTTTCCACCAATTGCATTTAAACAACCATTTAACTAACTAATAAAAGAGATAAATAAAGACCAAAGAAAACAAAAAGTAAACAGCCATCTTCTTCCCAAATCCCAGCCGCACCATAGCCAAGAAACCCTCCATTTTTTTTTCTTCTTCATTCAAGCTTAAAGATCTCTCAAACCTCACCTCAAAACCCTAAGTCACTTTCACTAAAATTTATCCTTGCATCTTGCATAACCTTTTGGCAGCCAAGAAAAGGGAAGGAAGTGAAGTTTAAGCTTGGAAAATTCTGCCCTACAAGAGGTTAGTGCACATATATACCTAAAACTCTTTATTTCCATGTTAGAGACTTAAAAAGGAGTAAAAATTTGTAAGCCAAATGAACACAATCTATGTGTATGTTTACCATGAATTTCGGCAGCCCTAAGGAAGGAACAAGATTGAGTGTCTTGATGGACTTGGAGTGAACTAGAGATCATATTTAAAGTATGTAAATATAAGGATAATAAATTGGTTAGTTAAATAAGGTAACATGGGTGAACCTTGAATTTGGGCTAGGGTTTGGGAGTGAAAATTTGACTTGGCTTATGAAATTGTTAAAGAACATTCTAATGGTCAATTAGTGACCATTTGAGGTAAGTTGACCATAATTTGGACTGAAATATAGCATGGCAAATTGAAATGTGTATGCTGCCTAGTGAGTGCAGCAGGGTGGCTGTGATTCCAGCCCACTTAGACAGCCATAACTTTGGCTGTGTAGGTCCAATTGGTATTTGGCCAATTGGACATGAAACTAGACTTATAATGACACAATTTTTCTGAAGAAACCATGTCCAAAAGACCAAAGCAAGTGGACCAAAAATTAGCCCCAATCCGGATACACTGCAAGCAAATTCTGCAGAATGGCCAAATGAACAGTAATAACTCACTGTAGAATGGTCCATTTGACCTGAAATTTTTACAGTAACAACTGTTCATTTGGCCATAACTCACTGTAGAATGGTCCATTTGACCTGAAATTTTTACAGCAACAAGATGAGATATAGACAAACAACTTTCATGAAGAAACTTACCCCAAATTATGACCAGAACCTATTCAACAAGGCAGTGGCGATCCTTTGTTCATTATCTTGTACATTTGGTAAATTCTACAGATTGGAAATCCGGCCAGCTGTGGTTTTTGGACCATATCTGGAGCTACAAAACTCCAAATGGAGTGATTCAAAAAAAGAAATTCAACTAGACAAAATAAGGAACAACTTTCATGTTTACCATTTCCTCAAATTCCCACTGCAATAGTGCTTAATGGAATAGTAAAGTTAGGGTTCAAAAACTGCAAATTCTGCTCTCTTGGATTTAAACTTAGAAATGGATTTGGTGATTAATTCCAACAAGTTTTAAATGCAAAATGTGGTACATTGGGAGTGTTAAAACTAATACACCTATTTTCTATCCAAAAGTCAACATTTTTGTTGACTAATGAAGTGAATAGTGACACCAAAATTTGAAATTCACAAATTGAAGAATTTTAAAGTATCAAATGCCCTAGTATACCTAACAAGATTGGTTTGGATAGTTTGGCATGCCAATAGGGTTCAGTTAGTAGTACTGCATATGGCAATATGCCATTCTGTGATTTTATGGCTTTTAGCCATTTTGATATTGTGTTGGGACTTGGCCTTGTGCCTATTGTTATTTACAGCTTGTTAGCTATTCTGATGCACACCGGGAGATACATATGTGACCGATGGTGTGACGGCCCGAGGTACTTGATACCCAGTGCCAGTTTACCCGTTTATCCAGTCCAGTCGTCCAGTATAGGTTACTTGGGCAACTAAATGAATGAAAATGGACAAAGTTAAAGAAATAAATAAATATAACAAATACAAAACAAATAAGACATATACATTCAATACATATTTATTTTCTGCTATTTTCTTTTATTTTATTATTGCACCACCAAGTATCATTGCTTAGCGCGTTGCTTTTGTCACGCGTAGGTTCTGGAGATACTGATCGTGAGCCCAGTAGACCGCAGACTGGGTGAGTCCATCCTGCAGCTCTGCATAGTGTCCGTGTCACCTCACCATCTACAGTGCATTGGTAGGACACTAGGCTTCATTTTTGTATTTTGTAATTGATTTTTATTTTTTTTTGTGTAAATGAAACTTATGTAATGTATTTTGATTTTCATGTAAATAATGAAAATTGTGTTGATGAATGGAAAAGTGAATGTTTATCTGTGATTTATACATGATTATCACATGAGACGAATGATTGAGAAATGAAATTGAAAAATGTTGAGATTTTGATATTGGAGTTTGGGATTGATTGAATATGAATATTGGAAGTGTTTTTCATAGGTTCCGAAGAACTATTTTCTCCATTTTTAGCCGGTACTCTGCCGGATTTTCTATAAAATTTTCGGAACCTCAAATAAATTATAATTTCGATAAATGGCTCAAATATATTATATTTCACAAGTTACATTCAAAATCATGATAAAAATTAATTAAGGTATAATAGAGTGTGCCGGTACACCGTGTGACATTGCTTACTCGGGTATACTATACACTGGTAAGGGGTGTCACATTTAGTGGTATCAGAGCATGGTTTAGGCGTTTCTGGGCCTAGATTGAGTCCATACCATGCATTGCATTTGTAAGAGTCGAGGTGACACTAATGCAGATCTGTTTGTCTTTCTTATTTTGAATAGGATATGGACCCTACATCTCAGAGGGCAGTTGAGGAGGAAGTGGAGAGTCATGCTCCACTGCAGATGGCGAGGCGGGGGTATGGGAGAACACTGCTCACTTGACTCAAGCAGAGCCTGCTCAGCCTCCACAGGCCATGTTCCAACAAATGGCCGAATTCTTCAGACAAATGGCTGGGGTAATGCCAGCAGCAGCACCACCACCACCACCACCTCCACAACCAAAATCACACCTGGAAAAATTGAGAAAGTATGGAGCAGTGGACTTCTTTGGCAAGAGAGAAGATGATTCTGTTGCAGCCGAGAATTGGTTGAATAGAACAAGCAGAGTCTTAAAACAACTCCACTGCACCCCAGAACAAAACCTAGAAGCTGCCATATCTCTGTTGCAAGATGATGCTTATGAATGGTGGGATACGGTGTCCAGTGAAGTACAGCCAGAAATGGTAACTTGGGACTTTTTCCTCTCAGAATTCAAGAAGAAATATGTGGGTACTGTATATCTAGAAGAGAGAAGAAGGGAATTCATTAACCTGAGGCGAGAGCTTGTCGATGGGTCGAGTATGAGAAGGAATTCGTAAGATTGAGCCGCTATGGAAGGGAGATAGTCCCTAATGAGGCTGAAAGGTGTAAGAGATTTGAAGAGGGATTAAATGACAACATAAAGATCCAGATCACCGCCTTGGGAATCACTGACTTCACCAAGTTAGTGGAAGCTGCATTAAAAGTGGAGAAAGTAAGAATCAGTGAGCAGACTAGAAGGGAAAGACAGCAGAAGAGGGGCCCAAGTCAATCTAGTTCAGCTCCTGCATCTGGGAAGAGGTTCAAGGGTCCACCTGCACAGAGTTCAGGTCAGCCACACGGTCAGGGTCAGTCTCAGGGGCCCAGGCCACAGTTTACCCCTAGGAGAGGTCAGTCCACACCATCAGTGGGCAGCTCTCCAGGGATGGGGTTCGAGGACCAGCCCGGCATCTTCTCGCATGTCCACACCATGCGAAGTGGCACAAGGGGAGTGTTGGAGAGTGGCGGTGCCTGCTTAAGGTGTGGGTCAACAGAGCATCAGTTGAAGAACTGTCCACGCAGAACTACTACAGCTGCTCCAACACAAGCAGACAGACCTGCTCCTGCACCACAAAGGGGTAGGAAATCTAGCAAATCTGAGGCAGTAGGACCATCACAGAGGCCTGCATCTGAGCCAGCAGAGAGGCCAAATAACAGACCACCGCCGGAGCTTATGCCCTGAGAGCTCAGGAGGAGCAAGATGCCCCGGACGTCATCAGGGGTACGTTCTCCCTCTACAATACATCTGTGCATGCATTGGTGGATCCAGGATCCACTCATTCATACATCTACATCAACCTACCCGTAGAAAGGGGGATACTAGTAGGGGAGAGTGACCAAGACATTCTGGTCACTAATCCATTGGGCCACAGTGTAGTGGTGAACAAAGTATACAAGGGTTGCCCGTTAAGGATTCAGGGGTATGAATTCTTGGCAGACCTGATTGAGTTGCCCTTCCACGAGTTTGACGTGATTTTGGGAATAGACTGGTTGTCACGTCATCAGACAATAGTTGATTGCAAATTGAAGAGAATTTCTCTGAAAACTTCTGAGGGTAATGAGATCACAGTTGTGGGGGAAAGGACAGATTTCTTGTCCAATGTCATCTCAGCCACAGTTGCAAGACGAATGATGAGAAAAGGCTGCGAAGCCTACCTAGCACATGTGGTGGATACTAGGCAGGCTAAGTCAAACCTGAGTGATATACCCACAGTAAGAGACTTCCCAGAGGTATTTCCTGAAGAGTTACCTGGTTTGCCACCAGAAAGGGAAGTTGAATTTGCTATTGAGACAACTGCCGGTCTGAGACCCATTTCCATTGCTCCTTATAGGATGGCACCCACGGAATTAAGGGAGTTGAAAACTTCGGTTGCAAGAGTTACTTGATAAAGGGGTTTATACGCCCGATGTGTCACCATGGGGAGCTCGGTCTTTGTTTGTGAAAAAAAAGGATGGGACTTTGAGGTTATGTATCGATTACCGGCAGTTGAATAAAGTGACTGTGAAGAACAAATATCCGTTGCCTAGAATTGATGATCTGTTTGATCAGTTGAAGGGAGAGGGAGTATTTTCTAAGATTAATCTCAGATCAGGGTATCATCAGTTGAGGGTAAAGGATGTAGATGTGCCAAAGACTGCATTCAGGACCCGGTATGGGCATTATGAGTTTCTGGTGATGCCCTTTGGCCTAACAAATGCACCAGCAGCATTTATGGACCTTATGAACCGTATCTTCCATCCACACTTAGATCGATTCATAGTGGTCTTTATTGATGATATTTTGGTGTATTCCAAGACCAGGGAAGAACATGATGACCATTTAAGGATTGTTCTACAAACCCTGAGAGAAAAGAAGCTATATGCTAAGTTGTCTAAGTGTGATTTTTGGTTGAATGAGATTGCATTCCTTGGACATATAGTGTCAGCTGATGGGATTAGGGTGGATCCCAAGAAAATAGAAGCAGTGATGGAATGGAAGCCTCCTAGAAATACAACTGAGGTCAGAAGCTTCTTGGGGCTAGCTGGGTATTACAGAAGATTTGTGAAGGGATTTTCCTTAATAGCTGCTCCAATGACCAAGTTGTTACACAAGAATGTCAGATTTGACTGGAATAGCAAGTGTCAGACCAGTTTTGAGAAGTTGAAGGCTATGTTGTGAGGCACCCGGTATTAACACGGCCCGATGTCGGAAAGGACTTTATGGTCTACAGTGATGCCTCTCATAATGGGTTACGGTGTGTATTGATGCAAGAGGGGAAGGTGGTCGCTTATGCTTCTAGACAGCTAAGGCCACATGAACAGAATTACCCTACCCATGATCTAGAGCTTGCAGCAATTATCTTCGCACTGAAGATATGGAGGCATTACTTGTATGGTGAAAAGTGTTACATTTACACGGACCACAAAAGCCTGAAATACTTGCCAACTCAGAAGGAGCTCAACCTTAGACAGAGGAGATGGATTGAGTTCCTGAAGGACTATGATTGTGAAATTGACTACCATCCTGGGAAGGCAAATGTAGTTGCTGATGCTTTGAGCAGAAAGTCCATCACACCTTTGAGATCATTGAATGCCCGTCTAACTTTGATTCGAGATGGAGCTATTTTGGCTGAGTTGCAAGTGAGGCCAAACACCTTTCTGACAAATTTTAGATGGGCAAAAGGCAGATGAAAAGTTAATGGCTATTATGAGCAAAATCTCAGAGGGAAAAGCAACTGACTATGGGGTGGAAGCAGATGGGTGTCTGTATTACAAAGGAAGATTGTGTGGGCCAGATGATGGGGAATTGAAGGCCAGTATTCTAAAAGAGGCACACACCAGCGCATATGCTATGCACCCAGGAAGTACAAAGATGTATCATGATCTGAAGCTTCAGTATTGGTGGCCTGGTATGAAGAAGGACATGGCTGACTATGTGACTAAATGCTTGACATGTCAGCAAGTCAAGGCAGAACATCAAGTTCCATCAGGTTTGCTACAGCCTATACGCATACCTGAATGGAAATGGGATCGGGTCACCATGGATTTTGTAAGTGGTCTACCTCTCACCCAGAAGAAATATGATGCAGTGTGGGTGATAGTGGATAGATTGACAAAGTCAGCACACTTTCTGTCAGTTAGGACTGACTACTCACTGGAGAAGTTAGCAGAATTATATATCAGTGAGATAGTTAGACTGCATGGAATTCCACTTTCCATCATATCTGATCGAGACCCAAGGTTTACATCGAGATTTTGGAAGAAGTTGCATGAGTCCTTGGGTACACAACTCCACTTCAAGATGACTTTCCATCCTCAGACGGATGGGCAATCCGAAAGAGTAATCCAGGTAAACAATTGAAACCAATGGAATTGATACAAATATTGAATTAAAATGATAATAATAACATGAAATATATGTCAGGTCCTTGAGGATATGCTGAGGAGTTGTGTCATTGAGTTTGAGGGAAGTTGGGATAGATACCTCCCATCGCGTAATTTGCATACAACAATAGCTACCAAGCTAGTATCCAAATGGCCCCATATGAAGCAATCGTATGGGAGGAAATGTAGAACTCCAGGTGTCTTGGGTGAATTGGGCGAAGAAGAAAACGGTGGGGCGGACACTGTGAAACAGACTGAGGAGAAAGTGAAACTAATCAAAGCCAATCTGAAGGTTGCCTCAGACAGACAGAAATCTTATGCCGACCTGAAGAGAAAAGAAATAGAATATGCGGTTGGTGACAAAGTGTTCCTCAAGGTGTCACCGTGGAAGAAGGTATTGAGGTTTGGAAGGAAAGGTAAGTTAAGCCCTAGGTTCATTGGCCCATATGAAGTAATTGAACGTGTGGGTCCAGTGGCCTACAGGCTAGCTTTACCTCCAGAGCTGGACAAGATCCATAATGTGTTTCACGTATCTATGTTAAGAAGATACCGCTCAGATCCTTCACATGTCATCTCCAGGGAAGAAATTGAAATACAGCCGGATTTGACATATGAAGAAGAACCTCTACGGATCCTGGCTCGGGAAGTGAAAGAGTTGAGAAATAAGCAGATTCCACTGGTGAAAGTGCTTTGGAGGCACCACAACACCGAGGAGGCAACTTGGGAAAGTGAAGAAATGATGAGACAACAGTTCCCTCAACTGTTTGCATCAGGTAAATTTCGAGGATGAAATTTAAATTAGAGGGGAAGAGTTGTAACACCCTCCCGGTAGCAACTCCGTACATTCTACTGTTCCGGTGACCAATGTCGGTCCGGACAGCTAGAACGTCCGGAAAAATATTTAAACTAAAGTGAGGAACCATAATTAACTCAAATATTAATAAGAAAAATTTAGGAAAAATTTTAGAAATAAAATACAACCAAGTTAAATGAGCCGGTGCCCAAGCGATGGTTAACCCAGAGGGAAGTTGCGGTTCTCGCAACTAGGAGCCCTAGACCCGGGGGAAAAATTATAAAATAATTTTTGGGACTCCAGAGAAGGGCCATTGAGGTTCCTATGGCATTAGAATGCCAAGAAAATATTTAGAAAAATTTTTCAATTGGCACAGACAATTCTGACCCGTTAAGCCAAACGGAGGGCATTTTGGTCATTTCGCCTTCAGAGACGATTTTTAACCGACTTGTCCAGTTGAGTAAATAATTATTATGACATAAAATATGAATTAAGGGTGATGAAAAATTAATGTAAAGCTAGTAGAAAAGAAAAGAAAAGAAAAATCCATAAAAAGCAAATTATGACATCATTATGATGTCAATTAAAAGTTTCCACCAATTGCATTTAAACAACCATTTAACTAACTAATAAAAGAGATAAATAAAGACCAAAGAAAACAAAAAGTAAACAGCCATCTTCTTCCCAAATCCCAGCCGCACCATAGCCAAGAAACCCTCCATTTTTTTTCTTCTTCATTCAAGCTTAAAGATCTCTCAAACCTCACCTCAAAACCCTAAGTCACTTTCACTAAAATTTATCCTTGCATCTTGCATAACCTTTTGGCAGCCAAGAAAAGGGAAGGAAGTGAAGTTTAAGCTTGGAAAATTCTGCCCTACAAGAGGTTAGTGCACATATATACCTAAAACTCTTTATTTCCATGTTAGAGACTTAAAAAGGAGTAAGAATTTGTAAGCCAAATGAATACAATCTATGTGTATGTTTACCATGAATTTCGGCAGCCTTAAGGAAGGAACAAGATTGAGTGTCTTGATGGACTTGGAGTGAACTAGAGATCATATTTAAAGTATGTAAATATAAGGATAATGAATTGGTTAGTTAAATAAGGTAACATGGGTGAACCTTGAATTTGGGCCAGGGTTTGGGAGTGAAAATTTGACTTGGCTTATGAAATTGTTAAAGAACATTCTAATAGTCAATTAGTGACCATTTGAGGTAAGTTGACCATAATTTGGACTGAAATATAGCATGGCAAATTGAAATGTGTATGCTGCCTAGTGAGTGCAGCAGGGTGGCTGTGATTCCAGCCCACTTAGATAGCCATAACTTTGGCTGTGTAGGTCCAATTGGTGTTTGGCCAATTGGACATGAAACTAGACTTATAATGACACAATTTTTCTGAAGAAACCATGTCCAAAAGACCAAAGCAAGTGGACCAAAAATTGGCCCCAATCCGGATACCCTGCAAGCAAATTCTGCAGAATGACCAAATGAACAGTAACTGTTCATTTGGCCATAACTCATTGTAGAATGGTCCATTTGACCTGAAATTTTTACAGCAACAAGATGAGATATATACAAACAACTTTCATGAAGAAACCTACCCCAAATTATGACCAAAACCTATTCAACAAGGCAGTGGCAGTCACTGTTCATTGTACTGTAGATTTGGTAAATTCTGCAGATTGGAAATCCGGCCAGCTGTGGTTTTTGGACCATATCTGGAGCTACAAAACTCCAAATGGAGTGATTCAAAAAAAGAAATTCAACTAGACAAAATAAGAAACAACTTTCATGTTTACCATTTCCTCAAATTCCCACTGCAACAGTTCTATGGAACAGTAAAGTTAGGGTTCAAAAACTACAAATTCTGCTCTCTTGGATTTAAACTTAGAAATGGATTTGGTGATTAATTCCAACAAGTTTTAAATGCAAAATGTGGTACATTGGGAGTGTTAAAACCAATACACCTATTTTCTATCCAAAAGTCAACATTTTTGTTGACTAATGAAGTGAATAGTGACACCAAAATTTGAAATTCACAAATTGAAGAATTTTAAAGCATCAAATGCCCTAGTATACCTAACAAGATTGGTTTGGATAGTTTGGCATGCCAATAGGGTTCAGTTAGCAGTACTGCATATGGCAATATGCCATTCTGTGATTTTATGGCTTTTAGCCATTTTGATATTGTGTTGGGACTTAGCCTTGTGCCTATTGTTATTTACAGCTTGTTAGCTGTTCTAATGCACACCGGGAGATACATATGTGACCGATGGTGTGACGGCCCGAGGTACTTGATACCCAGTGCGGTTACCGTTTATCGATCGATCGTCGGTATAGGTTACTTGGGCAACTAAATGAATGAAAATGGACAAAGTTAAAGAAATAAATAAATATAACAAATACAAAAAAATAAGACATATACATTCAATACATATACATTGCTTTTGCCACGCGTAGGTTCTGGAGATACTGATCGTGAGCCCAGTAGACCGCAGACTGGGTGAGTCCATCCTGCAGCTCTGCATAGTGTCCGTATCACCTCACCATCTACAGTGCATTGGTAGGACACTAGGCTTCATTTTGGTATTTTGTAATTGATTTTTATTTTCCTTTGTGTAAATGAAACTTATGTAATGTATTTTGATTTTCATGTAAATAATGAAAATTGTGTTGATGAATGGAAAAGTGAATGTTTATCTGTGATTTATACATGATTATCACATGAGACGAATGATTGAGAAATGAAATTGAAAAATGTTGAGATTTTGATATTGGAGTTTGGGATTGATTGAATATGAATATTGGAAGTGTTTTTCACAGGTTCTGAAGAACTGTTTTCTCCATTTTTAGCCGGTACTCTGCCGGATTTTCTATAAAATTTTTGGAACCTCAAATAAATTATAATTTCGATAAATGGCTCAAATATATTATATTTCACAAGTTACATTCAAAACCATGATAAAAATTAATTAAGGTATAATAGAGTGTGCCGGTACACCGTGTGACATTGCTTACTCGGGTATACTGTACACGGGTAAGGGGTATCACATGGCTGATAGTCTATTAAGCAATCATAGTCTTTAATGAGTTCTAACCATCTCCTCTGCCTCAAATTCAATTCCTTCTGGGTGCCTAAGTACTTCAAGCTCTTGTGATCTGTGTAAATGTAGCATTTCTCTCCATACAAATAGTGTCTCTAGATCTTCAGAGCAAAAACAATAGCTGCTAGCTCCAGATCATGTGTTGGGTAGTTCCTCTCATGCGGTTTCAGCTGGCGTGATGCATAAGCAATGACATTCCGATCTTGCATCAGTACACAGCCTAACCCATTGTGAGAAGCATCACTATAAACTGTGTATTCTTTACCCGGAGTAGGTAAAGTGAGGACTGGAGCTTCAGTCAAACACCTCTTCAACTCATCAAAACTTTGCTGGCATTTATCAGTCCACTGAAATTTTACATCTTTCCGAAGCAGTTTGGTCAGTGGAGAAGATAACATAGAAAACCCCTTCACAAACCGACGGTAATATCCAGCTAAACCCAGAAAACTGTGAATTTCTGTGATGTTCCTGGGCGGCTTCCAATTAAGGATAGCTTCTACCTTGCTGGAATCTATCTTGATCCCTTCAGCTGACACAACATGTCCCAAAAGGAGATTTCTTTCAACCAAAATTCACACTTCGACAATTTGGCGTATAGCTGTTTCTCCCTTAAAGTCTGCAGTACAATCCGCAGATGTCTATCATGCTCTTCTGCATTCCTCGAATATATCAAAATGTCATCAATAAACACCACCACAAATTGGTCGAGATATGGTCTAAAGATAGTGTTCATCAGATCCATAAAAGCAGCTGGAGCATTTGTTAACCCGAATGGCATTACTAAAAACTCATAGTGGCCATACCGAGTTCTGAAAGCAGTTTTTGGAATACTCTGCTCTTGCACCTTCAACTGATAATAACCAGATCGCAAATCAATTTTGGAGAATACAGCTGCACCCTTCAACTGATCAAACAGATCATCAATGCGAGGCAATGGATATCTGTTCTTTATTGTCACCTTATTCAACTGCTGGTAGTCAATGCATAAGCGGAGAGTACCATCCTTCTTCTTAACAAACAACACTGGTGCTCCCCAAGGTGACACACTAGGGCGGATGAAGCCCTTTTCAAGTAATTCTTGCAATTGTATCTTCAACTCCTTCAACTCTGCTGGTGCCATTCTGTATGGCGTTATGGAGATTGGTTCCACACCAGGCATAACATTAATTTCAAACTGCACTTCTCTTTCCGGAGGTAATCCTGGCAATTCATCAGGAAACACATCTGGAAAGTCATATACTGTAGGGATGTCCTTCAATGCTGGACTCCCCACTTGGGTGTCTACCACATGTGCCAAATAGGCTTCACACCCCTTTCTGATCATTTTTCTGGCTAGTGCAGCCGAAATGATGTTTGATGGCAATAACTGCCTTTCCCCATGTATTACCACATCATTGTACTGAGGGAGACCAAAAGTGACTGTCTTCAGCCTACAGTCAATCATGGCATGATGCCTAGCTAACCAATCCATGCCCAAGATGATATCATAATCTCTGAAGGGCATTTCAATGAGATCAGACAAAAAAGTGTGTCCTTGGATCACCAAAGGACAATCTCTATACATTCTATTAACCCTGACCTCCTGTCCTAACAGACTTGTTACTAGCACCTCAAAGTCCATTTTTGTACATGGAACAGCAATGCAATCAATGATGCTAGCACTCACATAAGAATGGGTAGAACCCGGATCAAATAACACAAACACATCTTGGTTAAAAGTTGAGAAGGTACCAACCACAACATCAGATGTCTCGGCCTCTTCCATCTGTCTCATTGCATACATTCTGACTGGAGCACTGTCTTGCTCTGATTGTTTCACTGTGCCTTGGCTGCCTGCTGGGCTACCTCTACCCCTGCCTCTACCTCTGCTGGGTGATTGTGAACTTCTGGTGACAGGGCTCTGAACTGACCCTTTTGCAGTAGCAGGAGGTGGTCCAACTCTGCGACTACTGGTGCAGTCCTTGGTAAAGTGTCCGGTGCCTCCACAGTTATAACAGGCTCCAATAGCCTTGTAGCAGATCCCACCGTGATTTCTTCCACAAGTTTCACATTGGCGGGGAGGGTAGGAACCTCTAGTACTCTGCTGACCAGATAGGGGAGGCTTATGTCCTGAATATCTTCCCCTACCAGATTTCTTGCCACCTCTGCCATGTCCCCCATAGTTCTTCCTCTTTCCAGTAGGACCACTAGAACTCTGTTCTACAGATTTTCCCTCTTTCTCTGTCTTCTCTGATTTCTTTTTCTCAGGAGCAGCTTCAGACTCAATTCTTTCTAACTCTAGAGCTTGAGAAATAAGTTCAGAGAAGTTTGTGTGTTTGAAGCTGACTACTTGTAATTTGATACTGGGCTTCAAGCCGGTTTTAAACCTCTTGCATCTCTCCCTGCTGGTAGAAAGAAAACTCACTGCATAATGGCTCAGGCGGGAAAATTCTCTTTCATACTCAGCCACTAATCTGCCCCCCTGTTTCAGACTTAAGAATTCTTGTAACTTCTGGTCTACATAAGCATCAGGGACATATTTCTGTCTGAATTCCCTGAGAAAGTCATTCCATGTTAGCACTGCAGGTTTTACCAGACTGTGGGGAATGGTTTTCCACCAGTCATAAGCATCCCCCTGTAACAAAGATACTGAATATTCAAATCTGAGCTCCTCCGTGCAATGCAATTTCTTAAATACCCTATCCATCCTCTCTAACCACTGTTCAGCCTCTAGAGGATCTACTGTCCCCTTAAACTCTGTAGCCCCATACTTCATCAATTTGTCATACTGCCTAGTAGGAGACTGTGGTTGTACCACCGGTGCCTGTATTGGGACTTGAGTAGGCACATTACCAGCCATTTGTTGGAACATTGCAGCCATCTCACGAGCGAATCGAGTAGGAAATCATGCATCAGAGGGGCCGGTGTCTTGAACCACCGACATTGTGTAGGCACAGGGCATCCCCTTGCACCTCAGCCTCAATAGATTGTTCGATCGAACGATCACCCTCTTCCATAGTCAATGCGAGGATTTTAGATCTCTGAACCAATAACACAAGGAGATTTCTCCCGTTAGTGCATATTTATAATGTAATGTACTTGTATGTATCAAACAATGATATTGAGTAGTTGTACTATGAAGAAAGAATATTCAAATAATGTATGAAAATGTAATTTAAAAAGCGTGCTCGATACCACTAAAACATGTCACACCCTACCCTCTGTAAGGCATAACATGATCCCGTAGTATATCTAATGAATTACCAACTCCGCTTCATCGATAACCCATTAAATACACTACAAGGGATTTTAAAACTTTTCTTACTTCTTTTACAATGGTGAGCACTATTTACAGTATTAAAAACCTTTTGAATTGAAGTGATAGAACTAACATATTTGAATTATTTGGAATTTCTGTAAAAATTTTGGCAGAGTGCCATCTGTATTTTGGATAAAACAGTTCTTCAGAAAACCTGTAAAAGCACTTCAATATATTTCCAAATCTCAACTCCAACATATTCTCAACACAACATTTTTCTCAACTCAAATCCACAGTGATTTTTCAAAGACTGAGATAAAAGAAATATAATACAAATTTTTACAAGCCAAAATAACTCATAATTATTTTACAACTTCAATGTACAATTTTAATTTACAACTGCTCAAAACCAAAAACAATATGTACATACAGTGGTCATACATTACAGTACAAAATGCAAAATGTTGGTATACTCATTATACCCGGTAATCTCTCACTGGAGGTACTAGCAGCCTAGTTTACTGCCCTGTCTGTCTGTCTACCTGCGACAGCAATAAAAAGCTATCGCTGAGACAATGTCTCAGTGGTGCACAATATTAACCAAATACATCTTTAAATTACAATTCATAAATCATACAAATAGTGGATACTTAAAATCATAATTAATTTCAAGACAGTAATTGTCAACAAAAATTTAAACTCCATTTCTCAATATCACAATAATTTCAATAAGTCAGATCATAGTTGAATTCAAAAGACAGTATATGTCAATAAGAGTTTAAATTCATTTCACAATCTCACAATACATATTAATAAATCACACACAGCTTAATCATGTTCCAAAGTTCAATTTGTCCCAAAAGCCGATGGCTAATGAGGTATCCAATTCGTCCCAAAAGTCAATGACCAATGAGGAATAACATAGCTAGCTAGCAAAAATATGAGTACTCATCCAATTCGTCCTCAATAGGCACACACCTCAACACTTCAGCCAGAGAGGGAATTCAATTCGTCCCACTAGACAAGCTAGCGAGGAATACAATCAATATACATGATAGCTGTGGTTTCAAACCATTTCCAATATTTTTCAATCAATAAGTATCCATCAATATCATTAAACAATTTCTCACAGTTCAAAACCATTTACAATGCTTTTCAAGCTATAAATATCCATTCAAACACATTTCCACAGTTTAAAACAATAATGTACAAATAGTCATAATTCATTTCAATTGAAAAATTCAAAAGAAATAGTTGTTGTGCACAAACCTCTGATAACTGTCTCTTGGTCTGGACTCAGTGTTTCCTTCCCTTTTCCTGAGTCTTTGGTAACTGAGAAACACAATTTGAAGTGTTTCAGTACTAAATTAAATTGTCTCTAACGATAATGTTCGATAAGTAATTCACTGAAAGCTATTATTTGCTTAATCAACCTAATATATCGATCCTCGATGCGTTCTAGGTAAATTAGGTTTTAGTGTTACTAATATGTCACATTCGATAGTGTTTTAGGGTTGGTACACGTTACCAATTTCATTTCCTTGTTTAGTGCATTTTATTGCAACTTGATGGATTCCGGGATACTAGTTTGACCTAGTCGGAAGACCTAGTTCCCTCGTTTTCGGGTTTCGGTCAAAACTACAAACTTGTAGATCTATGTCTTATGGAACGCGGGGCAAAATTTTAGGTCATTCTGAGTTATGTAGACCAAGTTATGGTCATTTTACTATTGCTGGTCAAATGGCATCAAATTAGGTCATTTTAGGTCAATTTAGGTCAACTTTGGTTCGGCCAGTTTTTGGACCCGAACTTGTGCAAGCTGTTTGACTTGCTTATGGTCATTTTTGGGCTTTGGTGTCTTCATAAGACTTGTAGATATGGGTCTTAACTATTCATGGTTAAAATTTCAGGTCAATTGGACCTGTTTTGAGTGAGTTATGGCCTAAATACTAACTGCTGCCCAATTGGTCAATTTTCAGGTCTCAATTGTACTTAATCCGGATTTGGTCATTTTTCAAGCTACCTTGCAAGCAGAATTTTGGTATGTTTCCTTCATGAAATTTGGCACATTTTGTGCCTAGTTTCACCTCCAATTGGTCTCATACCAATTGGAGTTACACATTTAAAGTTATGGCTAAAATGCATGCTGTCCTTAATTACATTGCTTATACATGTGTCAATTACACATTTACCTTACTCTAAGTCCACTTCCCTTACCAATTCTGATTTGGTACATTACCAAAACCATTTACTACTTCACCTTAAAGTTACTTTGGGCAGAATACAAACATCCTTAATACACCAAATGAAGTCCTAACTCACAAAGTCCAAATACAATAATAGATACACATAAAACTCCTAATTACTACATACAATTTCCACAACCAATTTACATATATGTTCATCAACCCTCAATATCACAATTCATCCAACATCTTCATGAATTCAAACATTCATTAAGGAGTCCCAAGGCTGCCGAAATGCTCCACAATGCCAAAGTTTCCCACAATTCGTCAACTTCCATTTCAAGTGCACAATCACCATATACATGTGGAATTAACTTACTAGGACATTAAATCACCCTACTCAACATGAATTCCCACCAAATATATGTAAAAATAAATCATCAAATATACAACTCCATGGCTGTCCAAAATTGGATATATCAAGAACTCCTCAAAACTTAAAAATTCCTTCACAAAGCACACACCCATAACATGTATACAAAGTTTAACAAAGCAATATTCAAAAATACAAACTTACCTATTGTTGGGACTTGCTTAATCTTCACTAAAACTTCTTAATATTCTTCACTAAAACTTCTTAATATTGGTATCTACTTCTTCCTTGTGAAGTGGGGATAATTTTTAATGAAGCTACCTAGGTGTTTAGAGGTAAAATGAAGGAGTGGATGAAGCTTATGCAAAACGGCTATGGAGGATTTCCCATTTCTTCATTTCGGCATGGATGGACCAAGTGAGGAAGATGAAGATGCAGATTGTATAATGGACTTACACCTGCCCTATTTGTGTTTAGTTTATTCCTTAGTGGTCCACTTACACAATTTAAAGCATATTATAAGTTTAACTTTCATTTATTCCACATTAACCCATAATTTTTTGCTATTTACTTTAGGTACCATCAATTTAATTTTTCATTATATTTTCCAAGTGTAATATTATTTATTTTTAATGGACATTTAGGTCAAAAGACAATTCGGGATGTCAAATGACCATAATGCCCTGTTCGGGTTACATTCCCGATTTTTCGGTAACACCGGGTTTTGTCCGTTTTTCGATTTCTCACTTTTCTTTGTACTAATTATTTAATTTTTCTTTGATATTTCTAATGATATTTATACTTCAATTGATGTCTCTTTAAGTTCTAAAAATATTTTCCAGGGTTTCCCACAGTCCAGGGCTAGTCAACGGTCCACGCCGTGACTTCCCGGTGCGGTCACCCATCGCTAGGGTTCTCGGCTCGCTTAACTTGGTTACATTTCTTTGCTATTATTTTTCCTTTGTTTTTCTTGTATTTCATTATTTTATGTCTCCTCCCTCATATCAAAGTGTAGTTCTAGGCATCCTAGCTGTCCGGACAACACTGGCCACCGGAACAGTAGAACGCACTACCGAACATAGGGGTGTTACACCATGCTTGACAGAAAGTGCCAAGTTATCATTGATTGTTCATCTTTTAAAAGTTTAGGATTTTTTAAATGTGATTTCAAGATCTGAATTTCAAAATTTTCAGTCTCTTTATTTGCAAATTTTTAATTGCAACATTTATTGGCTTTTCAATATCAATGTTGTGACTGGACCACTTCAAACTGCATTTTTCGATATTGTCTTGCACTTCTTCTGCAACAAAATGGTATTTCATAATTGATTTTGGAACTTGAAATCTCTACAAAGTTTATGTCAATCTTGGACCTAATCTACATAATCAAGGTAAATTAGAATTTCTTTTCACCTCTCTTCCAATTTTTGGTTTTGATATACTACAAGGAAAAAAGCAATTTATAAATGGAATTTTCTGTTTCTAAATTGAAGATTATTATTTCTAATTTGGTTTAGAAATGGAAAAAATCTGATCCTAATTAGCTTGTTGCTAATAACTATAAAATAGAAATTTTTGTTCATTTTCTAATTAAATTGGAAACGAAATGCCATCCATTTCTAATTTAACTAGAAATGAAAATAATTTTGTTTCTAAAATTTTTTTGTTTAAATTCATTTCTAATTAGAAATAGAATAGAAATGAAATATATTCCATTTCTAATTCTAAATAAGAGAATAAACTGTTTTGAATTAGAAACAAATTCCTGTCCATTTCTAATTATTAAAGAAATATGTTTAGAAACAAGTGTTTTTTCAATTCTAATTAATAAAGGCAAAAAAAATTTAATTTTTTCAAATCCTTTATTTTGAAGTCATTTTAAAAGTAAATTTTGAACAAATAATAAATTACTACTAATATTTCTCATATTATAAAAAATAAATATAAAATATTAAAATCAAAATTACTAATAAAAATACATTAATACTAAAAACAATATAAAATATTAATAAAAATTACAAATAAAAATAAATTAATAAAAAAGTACCATAAAGAGTTAGGAATAAAAAAATAAAAAAGATAAAAAAGATAAAAGATAAGAGAAATTTGAAATAAGAGAATATGGAAAAATGAGAAAAAAAAAAAAAAGAGAGAAGAATGAAATTAAAAACTATTAATAAAAAAAAAAGAGAAAATGGAAATGAAATATAAAAGGAAGAAAATGAGAAAGGAAATGAAATAAAATGAAAGAAAGAATGAAATGAGAAAATAAAAGAGCAAAACAAAGTATTAATGAAAAGGAAAAAAAAAAGAGAAAAATTATATGAAAGATAAAATGAAGAGATTAAGGGAGAAATGAATGGAAATGGAAGAAAGAGTAAAATGAGAGAAAGGAAAATAAAAATAAATGAGCGAAATGAGAAAGGAGAAGTTCTTTTACAAACAATTTAGAAACGGATTAATCCGTTTCTAATTCAAAAAAATGGCAGAATTTTTTTTCTCCACAAATTAGAAATGGATATTTGAATCTATTTCTAAATTTAAAAAGAATATTTATGTCCATTTCTAAATTTTAAAGAAGGTGGGATATTTTCTGCTATAAATTTTACGTCTATAATTTAGAAATGAATTCTAAATTCATTCCTAAATTTAAAAATGGATTTAGGATTCCATTTCCATATTTTGAAGAAAAAAAGTTAGTTATTTCTCACCATAATTTTCAAGCTCTACAATTTAAAAATGGACCCGCTTCTAAATTTGAAATAGAATTTAGAATCTGTTTCAAATTTTGAAATGGGAATTGGAATTTGTTTCTAATATTGAAACAGAATTTGGATTCCATTTCTAAACTTTTAAGCTTTCTTTTTTACTCTATAATTTAGAAATGAAATTGAATCCATTTCTAATTTAGGAATGGAATTTAATTATGTTCTAAATATTTAAGCCTTTTATTTTAATTTCTTCACTTTAGAAACGGATTTCAAAAATAATTTCTAAATTTAGAAAAATGAAATTGAATATGTTTCAAATTTGAAAATTGATTAGAAAAGGATTTTGGTTTATTTCTAATCCGTTTCTAAATTTGGAGGCAAATTTTTTTGTGCTAAAATTAAAAATGAACGTGTCCCATTTCTATTCCAGTTTTAAATATAGGACCATTTTTTTAGTGCTAAAACTAACAATAAATTCTTTTTTGCTTCTAAATTTAGTGTAACATTTAATAAACAAATTTAATTTTTGTTTTGTTGCAAGTCTATTGCAAATTAGAAATGGACGCAATCTATTTCTAATTTTTCTTGCTATTCTAGCAATACTAATCTAAAAAATCTAACAGCTAAATGCTGTGAAAGTCAAACCAAATATATTTAATTAGAGGTGGGTATATATATTAAATATATCTGTTTTTACAAGAGAGAGAGAGAGAGAGAGAGAGAGAGAGTGTGTGTGTGTGTGTGTGTGTGTGTGTGTATATATATTGCTCCTTGCAGTTTGTCAAATAACTGAAAAGACGTGGGATGGTTTGGGAAGAAGAATAACTAAACTTGAAATTACATGTTTGGATCCACTAATGGTACCACTAGAGTGGTAGGCACCCATTCCCAACTCCAATTGTCGTAAGGACAATATTAACTCATTTATCTTAAATACGCAAGACTTGGAGTAAGAATAATGATGTTGTTGGAAAGTTTAGAGAACCTATATGTAATCCATGTAGAGCCTGTGAGAAAAGAAAAAGGTTAATGCTGGAAGGGAGTTCTCTAACTAGAAACCTCAGATGGTTAAGTTAGTGAAATGAGGAAAGATCTTAAGATCTCACTTGTTCTTTAAAATTTGAGTGAGGGTTCTTCCTTTAGTATTCTTAAAGGAAGAAGATAAGTTTTCCTTAGTTTGAATTCACGTTATTGTTAAACTATTTAGAGAGATCTTTATACCTGTTTGGAAGTACGATGATCGAAATAAATGGCATCCTCTGATTAGTGGAGTACATACAATCATGAAAATATTAGATGATTAGCATGTGAAGGTCTAACTAATATATATAAGGTGTCCGAATGGCTTGTGTGAGACTTAATTTTGAGATATCTTCTTGCAAATAATTAGGGCATGCTTCATTTATTGGCAAGTGTTTCATGTCACATCATCTACCATGTTAATTGTCATTAATCAACTAATCTCTCATTTGGGTAGAAGTCAGGTTTTTTAATTAGTGATCCTTCAAGAACTAAGTTAGAATACATTTTATTAAGTTTGCTAGCAAATCAAACTTTCTCAAAATTCTGATAAATAGGCAACTTAAAAGATTATTTATTCCAAATTGTGCCAAGTAAGATTCAAGCTCTAAAAGAATGGTCAACAACGTTTCAAAAAGGCTTCATTTGTTGCCATTCATGTTTTGTTGTAGTCAAGACCCTACATAATTTTTCCCTCTAATTATAATTTCTATGTTTCCTATTTTTCTACTTCCTAATATACACAAATACAAAATTGTAGTTAGTAATAATTTTCAAAATTAATTGCTTATTATGTCTTTTAATTGGCATGACACTTAAGAAAATTCTAGTTTTGGTTGTAGTCAAAATTTTTTATTTTTTAATACAAAGTCTTTCAGAACATTATATCTTCCTGTCATCAATAGTCGGTATGCAAATGAATTCAGTTTTTTAGCTTCTCTCCACATTCACAAACATAACACTACAAAAAAAAAAAAAAGCTTCAGAGGCAAAATTTTTTTTATGTATTTAAATCTGTAAAAAAAATTCAGTTAGCGATAGATTTTTAAACGAATTAGTGATGGGTATGAGTTAAGGAAATAATGACGAGAATAAGTTGATTAGTGACTAGTTAATCGATGGCATTTTTTATGGACTTTATCTCTAAATCTGTCAAAGATTTGGTTTTTAAAACTTAAAGTCCCTATTATACACAACCATGTTTTGACCTATTTTCCCCAACACAAATCTTCCTCTTCCTCCTAGCAACAAGGAGTTATTGCCTCTTGTCATTCATGACAACACCGCCACTGTCATTACCGTCATTGGTCACTGTCACCAACTATAACCAGGCCCAGCCGTCATTTTCCTTTCTTAGTTTTCGGTTTAGCACTCAACAAGTATGTATTCTAGGAATAATAGGGTTCTTCAATTTCCTTACTTTGATGTCATTTTACTTTCTTTAATGGCTTATTGAATAACTTTACAATGAGAATTTGAGTATTTGTTAATATTCTAGAAATAATTTTTACTATTGGGTTGTTTTTCAATTTACACTTTTTTATACTTAAATTTTGTTGGGTTTATGAAAAATGTTGTGTACTTCAATTTTATTGGATACAGTGAGGAAAAATATCTATTTGTTTCTTTTGTGTTTGGGTTTGTTCCTTTTATTTATTTTCGCATTTGTATTTCAATTTTATTGAGCTTATGAAAAATGCTATTTGGATTTCAATTTCTTTGGGTATATGTAGAGGAAATATCTATTTTTTTCTTTCGTGTTTGGGTTTGTTCTTCTATGTAATTTCTTGTTTGTTTCTTTCATGTTTGGGTTTATTGATTTTTTTTTTGTCTTTTTGCCCTAATTTTCTGATGAAAAAATAGTGGAAAAGTCTAAATTTGGTAGTTTAGTTATCTCGTCAGCTTTTATCTTGGATTGCTCCATCTTTTTTCTGTGTTTTCCAATTTTAGAGTGTTCTCTTCTCTTTTTTTTTTTTTATGTCAATTTTGGAGTGTTATCTATTTTCTTTTATGCTTTTATTTGTTTTTATTTGGGTTATTCTCTTGGCTTTTGTCTTGGATTTGTCTTTTATGCTTTTGTTTTTTTTTTTTTAAGTGTTTTAAGTCATCTATTGTGCTCCATGCTGTTTTGAGAGCTCTTTTGTCTATTTTGGCTTTAGTCCCTCTATCTTGTATTTTTCTTTTCTATTTTCAATAATAATTTTATGCTTTCACATACACACATATATATATAAGCTAGTGACAGATGCACCATTAAATTTAGGTTGGAGATTGATTAGCATATGCATGTTGGAATTAATTTGGCAGAGGACCCAGTTTCTTAGAGAATTTATTGAAACTTTACTAGTGGTAATGAAAATGCAATTTTGCATGTAGGGTAGACATAGGATTATAAATGGATGGGACCAAAATGTAAGTAGTCATCTAATTATTTTAATTTATAGAAATATATAAATTACACTTTTATCAAATTATAATTATCAACATTCATTATTTTTTTAATAAATTATATATTTTATTATATTTAAATAATCACATAAAATTTAATAAAATAGTCCATAAATCATGTCAAATTTCATTACAGTATTTTTTTTTTTACCCATCAATTAGTAGATTAATTTTTAAAGACTTTTATTTAGAATTTGGAGTGAAAAATTAAAGTATAGTGGAAAAACTAAATTAAATTTTAAAAATTTAAGTGTGTGCAAAAATATTTTTAAACTAATTAATGTTTAAAATAATATTTTATAATTATTAAACTAAATAGTAACTAATAAAAATTGACTCTATAAAGATAAAATAAATAGAGATAAATTTTTATACTACAAAAAATAATATTTTTTTTTACTTTAATATTTAAGTTATTTTCATAATTGGCTGTAAAATTAATAATTCTAAATATTAAATTTGATAAGTTATTATTTTTAAATTTGAAAGAAATTTTTAGAAATAAATTAATAAAATTATTCATTAAAAATAATTTTATTTTTTTAGAGATAAAATTAATTTTAATAACTTAAATATATGAAAAAATTACTAAAATTTATATTTAATATTTAAAAAGAAAAATAAGGAGAGGATACAAAAAACTTTGCAGGAAAATTCTCACCATACTGTTATGTTTATTTCTTTTATTTTCTTTTCTTTATTTTTTTTTAATTACAATCCCTTAAATCTTACTTTTTATAGTTTTGATTATTATTTATCCTTTTGATTTAAGTTAAAGGATAGAGATTAATTTTTTTTTCTTTAAAAGGATAAATTTGAAAGATGTATATCTAATTTAGCCATTCCTAATTAAAATCTTAGAATAAATCACTAATATAGTTACTAACCCAAAATTACATTATTAATATCCTAACAGAAAGTTACTTTCAATATTAAAAGTTTCTATATTTAATAATATAAACTCATTTCAATTTGATTAAGTTATATTTAGTATCAACATTTATATAGATTTGTTTATTATTGTTAATTTAAAATTTGGTTTATATTTACTATCTTAAAGGAAATCTAGAATAAATTTCAAAAATCATACTTAAATTAAATTTCTTTTTTATAACTATATTAAAAAAAATATCATAATGAGTAAATTTGAATTGCAAAAAATGTTAAATAAGCTCATGTATCTTCAATCAAGAGTTAAATAAATTCAAAATTAAGTTTCGAGCCCAATAAGTACCATGTACTTTCTAATTAAGACCAAATAAATTCATACCTAATAAAATATTATTTTTTAATAATAAAATATTATTTTTCTTAATTTTAAATGCTAAAAATATTTAGTATTTTTTATTAAGATAAAATTTAAAAAATTAAACACATGATGAACAAAAATTATTTAATATTAAAATTATTATTTTCTAATATTTTATTATTTACAAAACCAAAAAAAAAATATTTTATTATTAAAAGATAATATTTTATTAGGTGTATACTTATTTGGGCTTAATTAAAAAATACAAGGGCTTATTTGGCCCAAAACTTAATTTCGGACTTATTTAGCTTGTGACTAAAAGTACAAAGGCTTATTTGATCTCTTTTGGACTTTAAGTTTCCAACACTACATTAACTCCTAGTCTTCTAATAAATAAACTAAATTATAGTGCTAATTCTAAACAAAACCCAGACGAGATCTAAATAAAGGCTCTTTAGTTGATCACATACAAAAATAATAAAGGCCTAAAATTGAAAACTCTTTTCGCCCCCCAACCACCAACATCCAATGGCAATTCAGTAATCCTACATGCCCCTAACCCTCCTTAACACCAAAATCACACTCTTTTTTTGTACACTAAGTTTCTTCATCATTTTTCTCTTTCCACCACTCTCTCTCACCTCTTGCATCCATGATTATTTCATAAAAATACTTGACTGATAATTATTCTAGTAATGTCTATGATTCTCATTATTGGAAAAGCAAGTTAGACTATCATGGTTCCCCACTAATATAATTCCTCTATTTGCATATTTTAACTTAATTATTTCCATAACAATTACTGGCATGCATATTTTTAACCAACAAAGTCACTTGGCACCAAAAATAAAATGTGTAAACAAAATAAATTGAGATATTCTTTAGTTTCTAGGTTACACTTAAGGGATAAATTGTTAATCATATTGATTTGTAAAATTCCAAAGCAATTTATTGTAGGAGCAGAAGCATGAAAAACACAAGTTTATATCATTAAATTCAAAAATTTTTACCTAGGGTCACATGCATCATGCAATATTTATTTTTATCTATTTGATTTCAATGATAAACAACATATTAAAACTCTTTTAATATGTTTTTGGATCTGTATTTGCCATTTAAAATTTTAGAATTAATCAGATTAATTTTAGAACCCTAGATTAGATCAAGAACAAGTGCACTAACCTCTTGATGCACTGCAGTGTATTTGGCACTTTGGGATGCGTCTTTAGGATACCAGATATTGTCCCTCTAGCTTGTCCACACCAAGATCACCTATGGCAGCCCTTGAACAGCTTCTAAAGCTTTTTCTATGAATTAGAAAATCAAGTTTTGCCTTTTGATATATTAGAGATGTAAGCAGAATACTAGAAACAATTTATAGTATTTTTAATTCAAGAGATTGTTTGCTAATCTCTTGGAATTGATGAGAGATGAAGAAGAAGAGAGGATGGCAGCCTCAAGTGGTGGCACAAAGGGAGGCAATAGCTTGTTATGTTTTTCTTTTCATAACAACACTTATATAGTTAGGTCACCACTTAAAACCCTTGCCACATGTCACCTTCTTATTGGCTCTAGGTTTAATTGACCCAATCACATTGTGCCAAGTGTTAAACCTATATTTAATCTTGACTGTGATAATCTAATATGATTAAAAGACATTTGACAAGCTTATGTGTAGTGCCATGTGTCACCATCTCATGGTACCACATGTCACCCTGTGAAATGATAAAAAAACCCCTGTGTCTTAATTTTGAGTTCTCAACCCAAAATAATTATTTCTCTTCTACTAATCAATTTATATCAAATATAAATTAATTAATTAATTAATCTCTATTAATTAATTTCTCATTAATTAAATTCATATTTAAACACTTTAAATATAAATTTAACTTATACTATACATCTAATAACTTAGATTTAGTTTCAAGCCATGCTAGAAACTTTGCAATCTAATTGCAAACCAAACCTATTTAATTAATTAATTAAAATCTTTAATTAATTAATTAAATCATATTTAATTTGGTGATTACTTGTGTATGTGTGTGACTTACTAGGCTCATCACTTATTGGCAATGAGACATGATATCAACTCTTAATATCATCAGAACTCTTTCTTATCATAAATGATTTCTCTAAATCATTTTATGCACCTCATAGACTATGGTTAACACCTAGCATAGCATACCATAGCCACCCAATTAGTAATAAGGTTTACCTTAAATGAACCTATAATCATATGTTACCATGCATTAGAATCTCTCTGTTACAAAATCCAAACTCAAGCTGGAGTCATGGTTACCCCATTTGCTATGAATATTATGTTCTCTTTTAATTCCAGTTCTTGATTAAAAGATTTTCTCATCAGAAACTCTTTTCTGATTAAATCTATCTGTCCTGGCTAAGAACTTGAAACATCAAGAACAATTAAATGAACATAGGATTTTATCCCTATTTACTTAGAGGAACAAATTCTATCTTGATCAATGTCACACCCTACCCCTCTGTAAGGCATAATATGATCTCGTAGTATACCTAATGAATTACCAACTCCGTCTACTGATAACCCATTAAATACACTACAAGGGATTTTAAAAACTTTTCTTACTTCTTTTACAGTGGTGAGCACTATTTACAGGTATTAAAAACTTTTGTGAACTGAAGTGAAATAGCTAACTCCTTTGGATTATTTCGAATTTCTGTAAAAATTTTGGTAGAGTGCCATCTGTATTTTGGACAAAACAGTTCTTCAGAAAACCTGTAAAAAGCACACTTCAATATATTTCCAAATCTCAACTCCAACATACTTCTCAACATAACATTTTTCTCAATTTAAATCCATAGAAATTTTTCAAAGTCTGAGATAAGGAAATATGATACAATTTTTACAAGTCAAATAACTCATAATTAATTTACAACTTCAAGGTACAATTTGAATTTACAACTGCTCAAAACCAAAACAAAATATACATACAAAGGAATATACATTACAAGACAAAATGCCAATCGTGATATACTCACTATACCCAAAATCTCTCAAGCGGTACTAGCAAATTTAGTCTGTCTCACCGCGATAAAGAATAAAGCTATCGCTGAGACAATGTCTCAGTGGTGCACAACATTAACCAAATACAACTTTAAATCACAATTCATAAACCATATAAATAGTGGATACGTAAAACCATAGTTAAATTCAAGACAATGAATGTCATAAGGAATTTAAACTCCAATTCACAAATTATCAAAATTCATAATAACACAATTTAGTCAAATAGTTTAAGAATACCAGATACAATTCATACACAATTTGATCAAATTGCTGAATAACACAGTGTTGCCGATCAATATCACAATTTGATCAAATAACTGAATAATATTGTTTTGCAAATCAATAACACAATTCGATCAAATAACTGAATAATATCATTTTGCAAATCAATAACACAATTCGATGAAATAACTGAATAATATCGTTTTGCAAATCAATAACACAATTCGATCAAATAACTGAAGAATACCGTGTTGCCAATCAATATCACAATTCGATCAAATAACTGCAGAATACAGTGTTGCCAATCAATATCACAATTTAAGCCATGACACAATTTTTTTTCGTACATGCCGTGTTGTACACCACGACAAGACACACTCACCCCAATAATCGAAATCAATGAGGGAGGAAGCTAGCTGAATAATGAGTACTTATCCACACTCACCTCAGACTGGGAAGTCAATGAGGGAGGAACATAATCACACTCACCCCAGACTGATAAGTCAAAGAGGGAGGAATATATCAATAGTGTCATGCTAAATGTGAATCAAAACAATTTCAAATCATAATATTTCATACAAACCATAATCAAGTTTTATCTCAAAATTTCCATTTGCAAAGTTGGCAACACAATGATTTCCAAATAATATTCCCAAAACCAAAGCAATCAAAAACTATTCATAACTCATTTCTCCAAATAAATTTGCCAGTAAAAGCAGTAAATATTAAAATTATTGTGCACAAACACAATTTAAAATAATAACATATAAATAATCATAATTTATTTCAATTGAAAAATTCAAAAGAAATACTTAGTGTGCACAAACACAATTTAAAACAATAACATATAAATAATCATAATTTATTTCCATTGAAAAATTCAAAAGAAATACTTATTATGCACAAACACAATTTAGAACAATAACATATAAATAATCATAATTTATTTCAATTGAAAAATTCAAAAGAAATACTTATTATGCACAAACACAATTTAAAATAATAACATAGAAATAATCATAATTTATTTCAATTGAAAAATTCAAAAGAAATAGTTGTTGTGCACAAACCTCTGATGACTGTCTTCCTTGTCTGGACTCAGTGTTTCCTTCCCTTTTCCTGAGTCTTTAGTAACTGAGAAACACAATTTGAAGTGTCTCAGTGCTAATTTAATTTGCCTCTAACAATAATGTTCGATAAACAATTCACTGGATACCTTTGTTTGCTTAATCAACCCATATATTGACCCTCAATGTGTTCTAGGTAAATTAGGTCTTAACGTTATCAATATGTCATATTTGATAGTATTTTAGGGTTGGTACATTTTACCAAACTCGTTTCCTTGTTTAGTGCATTTTAATGCAACTTGCTGGATTCCGGAATACTAGTTTGACCTAGCCGGATGACCTATTTCCTCGGTTTTCGGGTTTCGGTCAAAACTACAAACTTGTAGATCTATGTCTTATGGACCGCGGTACAAAATTTTAGGTCATTCCGAGTTAAGTAGACCAAGTTATGGTCATTATACTATTGCTGGTCAAATGGTATCAAATTAGGTCAATTTTAGGTCAATTTGGTCAACTTTGGTTCGGCCAGTTTTTGGACCCGAACTTGTGCAAGCTTTTTGACTTGCTTATGGTCATTTCTGGGCTTTGGTGTCTTCATAAGACTTGTAGGTATGGGTCTTAACTATTCATGGTTAAAATTTCAGGTCAATTGGACCTGTTTTGAGTGAGTTATGGCCTAAACACTCACTGCGGCCCAATTGGTCATTTTTCAGGTCCTAATTGCACCTAATCTGAATTGGTCATTTTCTTAGGTCACCTTGCAAGCAGAATTTTGGTATGTTTTCTCAATGAAAGTTGGCACATTTTGTGCCTAGTTTCACCTCCAATTGGTCTCATACCAATTGAGGTTACACATTTAAACTTATTGGCTAAAATATACACTGCCCTTAGTTACCTTGCTTAAACACACATCCATGACACATTTACCTTGCAATATGTTTACTTCCCTACCAAATCTGTTTTGGTACATTACCAAAACTATATATTACTTTACATTAACATCATTTTGGGCAGATTACAATTATCCTCAATACACCAATTAACACTCAATTTACAAGTTCTAAGTACAATCACATACACACCTAACCATTACAAATTTTTGCATATACTTTACACAACAAGTTCATATACATATCCATCAATCCTTCTATGTCAATATTCTGCCAACACTTCCATGAATACATACATTTATTCAAGTGTCCCCAAGCTGCCGAAAATCTTCTTCAACACCAAATTGTCCTACAATTCATCAATTCCCATCCAAGTGCCCAAAATCACCATATAAATATGAAGTAATTCACTAGGTTTATTAAATCATCATAACTAACATAATTCTCATCAAATATATGTACAATTACTTCATCAATACATGATTACATGGCTGCCCAAAAATGGATATCTCAATACTCTTCAAACTTAAAAATTTCCTTCACAAAACCAACACCCATAACATGTATACAAAGTTTATCAAAGAAATCTTCAAAAATGCTAACTTACCTTATGGTTGGAGCTTGTTAAACCTTGCTTAAACTTCTTAAATTTGGTATCAAACTCTTCCTTGTGATGTGTAGAAAAACTTTAATGAAGAACCCTAGGTGATTGGAGTTGAAATGGAGGAGTGCATGGAGCTTGATTGAAAAATGGCCATGGAGGATTTTGGGGAGTTTTTCATTCACGGCAAATGGAGGTTTCAATGTTGAAGATGATCTTTTAGTGGAGCAATCTGCCCACTTATGCTTATTTTTAATTCATTTTATGATTCTTAGTGGTCCACTTACTTACTTTAAATCATATAATATGTTGAATTTCCACTTATTCCACATTAAACCCTTCATTTTTGCTATTTACTTTAGGTACCACTAAACTAATTTTTCATTTTATTTTCTAAGTGTAATATTATTTATTTTTAATGGACATTTAGGTCAAAAGACAATTCGGGATGTCAAATGACCATAATGCCCCTGTTCGGGTTGCATTCCCGATTTTTCGGTAATACCAGGTTTTATCTGTTTTTCGATTTCTCACTTTTCTTTGTACTAATTATTTAATTTTTCTTTGATCTTTCTAATGATATTTATTCTTCAATAAGGGTCTATTTAAGTCCTAAAAAATGTTTTCCAGGGTTCCCCGCAGTCCAGGGCTAGTCAACGGTCCACGCCGTGACTTCCCGGTGCGGTCACCCATCGCTAGGGTTTCCGGCTCGCTTAACTTGATTACATTTCTTTGCTATGATTTTTCCTTTATTTTTCTTGTATTTTCTTTTCTTGTATTTCATTATTTTATGTCTCCTCACTCATATTAAAGTGTGGTTCTAGGCATCCTAGCTGTCCGGACAGCACTGGTCACTGGGACAGCAGAACGCACTACCGAACATAGGGGTGTTACAATTCTACCCCCCTTAAATAAATTTCGTCCACGAAATTTTACCCAATAGCTATCTTACAATAGTCATACATTTATTTTCTCCTTTCTATATGATCGTATAATCTTCTTTTCCTCAAATTTGTATAAGTCTTTTAACAATCTAATACAATATTTAAATTTGTTTGTATAACACCAATATCCTCTTACTATTGTGTTGTCTAATATTTCGGTTCACGTTCCTTCTTGAATGACCCTTGAGGTCATGTTAGAATCATTTATCTAGTCATTGTTTAGAATCATTTATCTAGTCATTGGTCCTCTGACCATTCTAGTCCATAGTCTTCCTCACATTCGTAACATTTCTTTGTTATATCTGAACCAACTGTTCGAATTTTTTTTACTTCCATAACTCTTTTTATCTGTCAATACTCTATAACTTACTTCCTTTTGTACTAAACTATAACCTTTTGATATTCTAACTTTTGGAGTTTTAGATCCCTAAGTAGGATTTTCAACTTAGTTCTAACAATAAAATTCTGTCCTGGCATAACTATACCAAAACAGATGCCGTTGGCAACTATTCTCATCTAGGTGTACTATCGGGTAGTACGTAGCTCTACACAATAATCTCAAGTTAGTACTGTAATCTGCAGCTTACAGTATAAACATCAAGAACATTGCATAGTTACTACGATACATCGCAATAGATTAAACTTTCCTATCTTTTGTCCATTTCGAATTCACTGATATTCGAATCTTATTTTGATTACAATATCCATTAGCAATTTCTAACAGTAACCTCCTTGCCCTCATCTAGAGCAATTCCATTACTGTATCTTACTTTTACGTCCTCTTGCCTTACATTAAGTAGGCTCACTAATTAGCTTTATAATTTATGGTGTGTTAGAAAATACTTTTCGCCGATAAACTCTTTCAAAACTAATTTCACTTATTATCACAATCCTTATCTTAAGGACTAATCACTAATGCATCAAAATTTATTCTCAGAAGGAATAACAATGTAACATGTAGTTCTAACACTAACATAAAAGTATGCAAACCTGTGTCAAACAATACATATATATATCTTAGTTGCTAATTGAGAAGGTACCAGCAATAATGTCAAAAGTCTAAGCCTCTTCTCTCTGCTGTATAGCGTATATTCCAGCTGAAGCATCACCTTGTTCTGGCTGATTCACAGTACTTTGACTTCTAGTTGTACTGCCCCTACCTCTACCTCTGCCTCTACTAACTGATGGTGAACTATTTGGGGTAGAAACTTGGGTTGATCCCTTTGGTGTAGTAAATGATCCAGAACGACCTGGATTTACACAATCCCTAGCAAAATGGCCAGTCTCTCCATAGTTAAAACATGCTCCTACGATTCTATAACATACCCCACTATGTGGTTTACCACAAGTTTCACAAAGTCGATCTGACAGCGCATTCCTGGGTTTCTGTTGAGTTTGCTAATCCGATCGAGGTGGTTTCTGTCTAAAAGATCTATCTCTACCGGACTTCTTACTATCTCTGTCGTATCCCCCAAAGTTTTTCCTCTTTCCAGTAGGACCACTAGAACTCTGTTCTGCTGACTTTCCCTCTTTTTCCGTCTTCTCTGATTTCTTTTTCTCAAGAGCCACTTCAGATTCAATTCTTTCTAATTCTAGTGCTTGAGAAATAAGTTCAGAGAAGTTGTTATGTTTGAATCCGACCACTTGTAATCTGATACTAGGCTTCAAGCCGGTTTCAAACCTCTTACATCTCTCCCTACTGGTAGAAAGTAGACTTACTGCATAATGGCTCAGGCGGAAAAATTCTCTTTCATATTCAGCCACTGATCTGCTCCCCTATTTCAAACTTAGGAATTCTTGCAGTTTCTGGTCTACATAAGCATCGGGGACATATTTCTGCCTAAATTCCCTGAGGAAGTCATTCCATGTTAGCATTGCAGGTTCTACCAGACTGTGGGGAATGGTTTTCCACCACCATAAGCATCCTCAGAGCAAAGATACCGAGTATTCAAATCCGAGCTCTTACAGACAATGCGCTTTCTTGAAAACCCTATCCAACCTCTCAAACCACTGCTCGCCTCTAGAGGATCTATCGTCCCCTTGAACTCAGTAGCCCCATATTTCATCAATTTGTCATATTGTCTAGCGTAAGACCGTGGTTGTACCACCGTGTCTCAGACGAGACTTGAGTAGGCACATTACGACCATTTGTTGGAACTTTGCGACCATCTGTGAGTGAATTAAGCAGAAGCTGCGATCGTGAGAGTGGTCTTGAACCACTAACATTATGTAGGCTTGGGGCATCCCCTTGCACCTCAGCCTCAATAGATTGATCGACTGAACGATCACCCTCTTCCATAGTCAATGCGAGGATTTTAGATCTCCTGAACAATAATACAAGGAGATTTCCTCCCGTTAGTGCATATTTATAATGTAATGTACTGTATGTATCAAACAATGATATTGAGCAGTTGTACTGGGAAGAAAGAATATTCAAATAACATGTGAAAACAGAATTTAAAAACTTTGCTCTGATACCACTAAAACATGTCACACCCTACCCCTCTGTAAGGCATAACATGATCCCGTAGTATACCTAATGAATTACCAACTCCGTCTACTGATAACCCATTAAATACACTACAAGGGATTTTAAAAACTTTTCTTACTTCTTTTACAGTGGTGAGCACTATTTACAAGTATTAAAAACTTTTGTGAACTGAAGTGAAATAGCTAACTCCTTTGGATTATTTCGAATTTCTGTAAAAATTTTGGCAGAGTGCCATCTGTATTTTGGACAAAACAGTTCTTCAGAAAACCTGTAAAAAGCACACTTCAATATATTTCCAAATCTCAACTCCAACATACTTCTCAACACAACATTTTTCTCAATTCAAATCCATAGAAATTTTTCAAAGTCTGAGATAAGGAAATATGATACAATTTTTACAAGTCAAATAACTCATAATTAATTTACAACTTCAAGGTACAATTTGAACTTACAACTGCTCAAAACCAAAACAAAATATACATACAGTGAATATACATTACTGTACAAAATGCCAACTGTGATATACTCACTATACCCAAAAATCTCTCGCTGGCGGTACTAGCGACCTAGTGCATGCTCTACTGCGACAGCAATAAAAAGCTATCGCTGAGACAATGTCTCAGTGGTGCACAACATTAACCAAATACAACTTTAAATCACAATTCATAAACAATATAAATAGTGGATACGTAAAACCATAGTTAAATTCAAGACAATGAATGTCATAAGGAATTTAAACTCCAATTCACAAATTATCAAAATTCATAATAACACAATTTAGTCAAATAGTTTAAGAATACCGTATTGCCAATTCATACACAATTTGATCAAATTCTTTGAATAACACATGTTGTTAGATCAATATCACAATTTAATCAAATAACTGAATAATATTGTTTTGCAAATCAATAACACAATTCGATCAAATAACTGAATAATATCGTTTTGCAAATCAATAACACAATTCGATCAAATAACTGAATAATATCGTTTTGCAAATCAATAACACAATTCGATCAAATAACTGAAGAATACCGTGTTGCCAATCAATATCACAATTCGATCAAATAACTGCAGAATACAGCGTTGCCAATCAATATCACAATTTAAGCCATGACACAATTTTTTTTCGTACATGCCGTGTTGTACACCACGACAAGACACACTCACCCCAATAATCGAAATCAATGGGGGAGGAAGCTAGCTGAATAATGAGTACTCATCCACACTCACCTCAGACCGGGAAGTCAATGAGGGAGGAACATAATCACACTCACCCCAGACTGATAAGTCAAAGAGGGAGGAATATATCAACAGTGTCATGCCAAATGTAAATCAAAACAATTTCAAATCACAATATTTCATACAAACCATAATCACGTTTTATCTCAAAATTTCCATTTGCAAAGTTGGTAACACAATGATTTCCAAATAATATTCCCAAAACCAAAGCAATAAAAAACTATTCATAACTCATTTCTCCAAATAAATTTGCTAGTAAAAGCAGTAAATATTAAAATTATTGTGCACAAACACAATTTAAAATAATAACATATAAATAATCATAATTTATTTCAATTGAAAAATTCAAAAGAAATACTTATTGTGCACAAACACAATTTAAAACAATAACATATAAATAATCGTAATTTATTTCAATTGAAAAATTCAAAAGAAATACTTATTATGCACAAACACAATTTAGAACAATAACATATAAATAATCATAATTTATTTCAATTGAAAAATTCAAAAGAAATACTTATTATGCACAAACACAATTTAAAATAATAACATAGAAATAATCATAATTTATTTCAATTGAAAAATTCAAAAGAAATAGTTGTTGTGCACAAACCTCTGATGACTGTCTTCCTTGTCTGGACTCAGTGTTTCCTTCCCTTTCCCTGAGTCTTTAGTAACTGAGAAACACAATTTGAAGTGTCTCAGTGCTAATTTAATTTGCCTCTAACAATAATGTTCGATAAACAATTCACTGGATACCTTTGTTTGCTTAATCAACCCATATATTGACCCTCAATGTGTTCTAGGTAAATTAGGTCTTAACGTTATCAATATGTCATATTCGATAGTATTTTAGGGTTGGTACGTTTTACCAAACTTGTTTCCTTGTTTAGTGCATTTTAATGCAACTTGCTGGATTCCGGAATACTAGTTTGACCTAGCCGGACGACCTAGTTCCCTCGGTTTTTGGGTTTCGGTCAAAACTACAAACTTGTAGATCTATGTCTTATGGACCGCGGTGCAAAATTTTAGGTCATTCCGAGTTAAGTAGACTAAGTTATGGTCATTATACTATTGCTGGTCAAATGGTATCAAATTAGGTCAATTTTAGGTCAATTTGGTCAACTTTGGTTCGGCCAGTTTTTGGACCCGAACTTGTGCAAGCTTTTTGACTTGCTTATGGTCATTTCTGGGCTTTGGTGTCTTCATAAGACTTGTAGGTATGGGTCTTAACTATTCATGGTTAAAATTTCAGGTCAATTGGACCTGTTTTGAGTGAGTTATGGCCTAAACACTCACTGCTGCCCAATTGGTCATTTTTCAGGTCCTAATTGCACCTAATCCGAATTGGTCATTTTCTTAGGTCACCTTGCAAGCAGAATTTTGGTATGTTTTCTCAATGAAAGTTGGCACATTTTGTGCCTAGTTTCACCTCCAGTTGGTCTCATACCAATTGAGGTTACACATTTAAACTTATTGGCTAAAATGTACACTGCCCTTAGTTACCTTGCTTAAACACACATCCATGACACATTTACCTTGCAATATGTTTACTTCCCTACCAAATCTGTTTTGGTACATTACCAAAACTATATATTACTTTACATTAACATCATTTTGGGCAGATTACAATTATCCTCAATACACCAATTAACACTCAATTTACAAGTTCTAAGTACAATCACATACACACCTAACCATTACAAATTTTTGCATATACTTTACACAACAAGTTCATATACATATCCATCAATCCTTCTATGTCAATATTCTGCCAACACTTCCATGAATACATACATTTATTCAAGTGTCCCCAAGCTGCCGAAAATCTTCTTCAACACCAAATTGTCCTACAATTCATCAATTCCCATCCAAGTGCCCAAAATCACCATATAAATATGAAGTAATTCACTAGGTTTATTAAATCATCATAACTAACATAATTCTCATCAAATATATGTACAATTACTTCATCAATACATGATTACATGGCTGCCCAAAAATGGATATCTCAATACTCTTCAAACTTAAAAATTTCCTTCACAAAACCAACACCCATAACATGTATTCAAAGTTTATCAAAGAAATCTTCAAAAATGCTAACTTACCTTATGGTTGGAGCTTGTTAAACCTTGCTTAAACTTCTTAAATTTGGTATCAAACTCTTCCTTGTGATGTGTAGACAAACTTTAATGAAGAACCCTAGGTGATTGGAGTTGAAATGGAGGAGTGCATGGAGCTTGATTGAAAAATGGCCATGGAGGATTTTGGGGAGTTTTTCATTCACGGCAAATGGAGGTTTCAATGTTGAAGATGATCTTTTAGTGGAGCAATCTGCCCACTTATGCTTATCTTTAATTCATTTTATGATTCTTAGTGGTCCACTTACTTACTTTAAATCATATAATATGTTGAATTTCCACTTATTCCACATTAAACCCTTCATTTTTGCTATTTACTTTAGGTACCACTAAACTAATTTTTCATTTTATTTTCTAAGTGTAATATTATTTATTTTTAATGGACATTTAGGTCAAAAGACAATTCGGGATGTCAAATGACCATAATGCCTGCTCAAAGTTGCATTCAGATTTTTCTAGTATCTAGAGTTTTATGCTTTTCGATTTCTCACTTTTCTTTGTACTAATTATTTAATTTTTCTTTGATCTTTCTAATGATATTTATTCTTCAATAAGGGTCTATTTAAGTCCTAAAAATGTTTTCCGGGGTTCCCATGATCCGGGGCTAGTCAACGGTCCACCGTGACTTCCTGTCATGATCACCCATCGCTAGGGTTTCTGGCTCGATTAACTTGATTACATTTCTTTGCTATGATTTTTCCTTTGTTTTTCTTGTATTTTCTTTTCTTGTATTTCATTATTTTATGTCTCCTCACTCATATTAAAGTGTGGTTCTAGGCATCCTAGCTGTCCGGACAGCACTGGTCACCGGGACAGCAGAACGCACTACCGAACATAGGGGTGTTACAATCAACACCTACCTCCATATATAACTAGTAGGAGCCAACACATGCCCATATACCCATACACAGTACAAGTATGAAAGCAGTATCAAACTCAAACCACCTATATACAAGATAACTGTACTATCTCAGGTCTAAAGATTATATGCACTGATATGATTTATGATAATACATTGACTAGAGTAAACTCCATGTTTTTATCATAAGTGTCACTGGTTCGACCTACTTATCATGTATAAGTGCCTATCATGTTTGTCATATGGCATGAGACTTACCATTCCATCTTATTTATATTTCATATAAATAACTTAGAAACAAACATAAATACAATTTTACTGGATAAGTCATGTCTTTATTGTGAAGTATTCTCGATTGTAAACTTATTTATGATACTTTGTGCTAGAAATACTGTCACTCATATTTTTAACAACTTAAGAATATAATTTCTAACAAAATATCAATGGTCCTTTTCTATTACACATAAATATATTATGTAAATGGAAAAGTGGAAATGCCTTTTATTAATAAAATCATGTACAAGATACATACTAAATGATATGCTCTAGGGCATACTACTAGCAATCTCCCACTAGCACTAGAGCCATTCATCATAATATCTTAGACCCATCTTCTCAAGATGTTGATCTAACTGAGTCTGTGACATAGGCTTAGTGAATGGATCAGCTGGATTTTCAGCTGATGCTATTTTCTGCATGGCTACATCGCCTCGTCCAACTATTTCTTTGTTAATGTGGTAGCGCTTTTCTATGTGTTTGGATTTCTAGTGAGACCGGGGTTCCTTAGCCTATATGGCTGCTCCATTATTGTCACAGTGAAGTGGAACTGCTGACTTAATAAAAGGAACTACAGCAAATTCTGTCATAAACTTTTTTATCCAAAAAGCTTTTTTTGCAGCATTTGATGCAGCAATATACTCAGCCTCGGTAGTGAAATCTATAGTCGTGTTATATTTGGAACTCTTCCAACTGACTGCACCTCCATTACAAATGAACACATACCCAGAGGTAGACTTTCTATCATCGATATCTGATTAGAAATCAGAATCAGTATAACCATCCAATTGCAAGTCTCTACCTCCATAGATCAAGAACAAATCCTTAGTTCTTCTCAAGTACTTAAGGATATTCTTGACAGCTATCCAGTGTTCCAAACCTGGATTGGATTGATACCTGCTAGTCAAACTAACAGCATATGCGATATCCGGCCTAGTACACAACATTGCATACATTAAACTTCCAATAGCCGAAACATATAGAATCCTGGCCATTTTATCTCTTTCTTCAGGTGTCTTTGGAGACATCTCTTTAGAAAGGTGGATACCATGTCTTACTGGTAATAATCCTTTCTTGGAATCAAGAATGTTAAACGTCTTTAACACCTTTTCCAAGTATAGACTTTGGGATAAATCAATTATTCTTTTTGCTCTATCTCTATAGATGCGAATCTCAAGAATATAGGTTGCCTCCCCTAAGTCTTTCATGGAGAATGTATTTGACAACTATACCTTTAAAATTGTCAACATACCTGTGTCATTACCCATCAATAGTATGTCTTCCACATATAAGACAAGGAAAGTGATAACACTATCACTAACCTTCTTATATACACATGGCTCATCCTCATTTTTTATAAAACCAAATGATTTAATGGCTTCATTAAAATGGATGTTCCAACTCCTCGAAGCTTGTTTCAACCCATAAATGGATCGCTTTAGCTTGCATACCTTGGAACTATCTTGGGATTCAAAACCCCTAGGTTGTTCCATGAAAATGTTTTCTTAAATGTATCCATTGAGAAAAGCTGTTTTGACATCCATCTGCCAAATCTCATAATCATAGTATGCAGCTATTGCTAATAGAAGCCTAATTGATTTAAGCATGGTAACAGGCGAGAAAGTCTCCTCATAGTCGATTTCTTGCCTTTGGTGAAACCCTTTCGCTACTAGCCTTGCCTTATAGGTCTCTACCTTTCCATTAGAACCAATTTTCTTCTTGAAAACCCATTTGTTCCTTATAGGTACAATACCTTCAAGTAGGTCAACAAGATCCCAAACTTGATTCTTATACATGGAATCAATCTCGGATTTCATAGCATCAATCCATTTTGAAGAGTCTATATCTGATATAGCTTCTTCATAGGTAAGTGGATCATCTCCATGATCTACTTTTTCATGAGTAGACAACTCTTGTTCTTCTTCATGAAGGAAACCATATCGCACTGGTGGGTGAGATACCCTGGTTGTTCTACGAGGAATAGCTGTAGATGTTTTATCAATGGGTATAGGTTGACTAGATGGATCTATATCCATTTGATCTGTTGGTTGGTCAGAATTCTCCAATTCTAACTCTATTTGCCTTCCTTTTCCTCCTTCTTGAACAAACTATTGTTCAAGAAATGTGGCATCTCTACTTACCACAACCTTTTGTGAAGTAGGTAAATAAAAATAATATCCAAAACTATCTTTTGGATATCCAACAAATCGACCCTTTTCTGATTTGGTTTCCAATTTATCAGTGTTCAGCTTTTTGATATAAGCTGGACAACCCCAAATCTTAACATGCTTAAGACTTGGTTTTCTTCTATGCTATATCTCATAAGGTGTGGAAGAAACTGATTTTGATGGAATCCTATTCAGAATATACAAAGCTGATTCTAATGCAAATCGCCAAAAGGAGATTGGCATATCAGTATAGCTCATCATACTACGTACCATATCTAATAGGGTACTATTTCTCCTTTTAGATACACCATTTAGTTGTGGTGTTCCTAGAGGAGTCACCTGGGAAATAATGTCGTGCTCTCTCAAGTATTCATCAAATTCAGTACTCAAATATTCACCTCCACGATCTGATCGAAGAGCTTTAATACTCTTTCCTGTTTGATTTTCTACTTCAGATTTAAATTCTTTGAACTTTTCAAACGATTCATGTTTGTATTTCATCAAATACAAATACCCAAACCTTCATTTATCATCAGTAAAGGTAATAAAGTAATGAAAACTGCCTCTAGCCATTTCCTTAAATGGACCACATACATCACTATGTATTAGCTCCAAAATATTTTCAGCTCCTAGCCCTTATCCAACAAAGGGTGATCTAGTCATTTTGCCCTGAAGGCAAGATTCACAAGTTGGAGTTGGCTCAGAGCCTAATGAGGATAGAATCCCCATTTTCTCCAGTTTTGCAATCCTATCTTCTACAACATGACATAACCTTAAGTGCCAAATATATTTTGAACTTGAGTTAATTTTCACCATGGCATTGCATTCATTTAGATCACTTGCATTCATTTTGTGTTTGTCATTATTATCCAAATAATAAAGACCATCATTCATATAACCCGAACCAACATATTTATTTTCAAAATAAATATTGAAAACATCATCTGTGAATTGAAATTCTTAGCTATTTCTAATCAAACTAGATATAGAAATAATGTTCTTAAAAGCATCAGGTACATATAAAATATTATCCAAACACAAAACATGTCCAAACATGTAAAAAGATTTAGATCCTATGGCTAAAGCTTCAACAGTTGAGCCATTGCCAATCCGGACTCTAACATCTCGAGAACGCAAGCTGCTACTATTTGCTAGTTCCTGCATATCATAAGAAATATCAGAACTAGCACCAGTATCTAAAACCCAAGCTATAGATGAACTATCCTTCTTATCCTTTAGAGAAGCAAGATACTCTGAGCAGTTCCTTTTCTAGTGCCCATCCTTTTGGCAGTGGAAACACTTTCCTTTGCCTCCATCAGCTTTAGTTTTCCCTTTCTGTTTAGCTATTTTCTTGGAAGGACCAGGAATCTGAGGTTTCTTTTTCTTATTGCCCTTCTTCTTGTTGGACTTTCCAGCAGAAGAAGATGCAATCAAAGCTACCTCTTTTCCTTTATTGCCTGGCATATTCTTTTGGGCAATAACCAACATGTTGAGTAAAACAGCCAAGGTGCATTCTTGTTTAGTCATATGGAAATTTGTCACAAAATTCCCAAAAGACTCAGGAAGGGACTGAAGGATCAAATCCGTCTATAGTTGGAAATTTGTGTTGAAGTCAAGATGTTCCAACTGCTCAATTAGCTGAATCATCTTGTGGACATGATCCCTAACTTTTTGTCCCTCAGACATCCTCATGCGAAATAGCTGTCTAGATATCTCATACCTAGAATTCCTGTTGTACTCACCATAAAACTCTTGTAGGTGAAGGAGGATCTCACTCGCACTCTGCATGTTTTCATGCTGCTTCTGTAACTCATTACTCATAGAAGCAAGCATGTAACACTTAACTCTCATATCATGCTCCTTCCACTTGTCCAAAGTTTCATGTTCCTCTAGAGTGGCCTCTGGAGGTAAGGGACCAGGAACATTTGAGTCTAGAACATATCCTATATGTTCAAGGTTCAGGACAAGTTTCAAATTCCTTAGCCAATCAGACAGATTAGGTCTTGTCAACCTATTGCGATCAAGTATGCTTGCAAGGATATTGGATGGTAGTGGTTGTTCTATGCTCATTATTATCAGAAAATTAACTGCAGAAAATAACCAAATTAATTAGTAAATATATCATGTAATTAACCAAAATAATTATGGTCTTTTAATCAAATTGGTCCTCCCACTAACTTAGCGAATCCTACACCTCCAAAGTAGAAAACGGAAATCTTAGTTGGATGAATTTCTAGTGGGTGATTAAATTTTTATAATTCTATTGATCATCCTCAGGTACATCCATTATTGGAATTACAATAAACTATAAGTGAGCAACTCCTTATCCATCACATCTCATGTGAGGTTCAATCCTTTACCTAGCCCCTAATGCTCAAAATCTCAGGTACATCCATTATTGACTTATCTTGCATTAGTTAAGTTGATCCCATTGAGCCAGTAATTATGCAAATAATTTTAATGTCCTCAGGTACATCCAATATTAGCCACCAAACCATTTACATATTTACGACATCTCATGCTTAACAATTATTCTTAAGAAAATCTCTTAAATTAATTGCATCATATGCAACTATTTAAAATTTCATAAAATAATTGCCTCAATGGACGGCCCATGTTACAATTACTTTAATTATAGCATTTCCAACTTAATCATTTGTTTGGAAGATTTTATGGTCATCCTACTTACTATTAAGGTCTCACTTTGCACATTATCCATTTAGCATGCATATATCATATACTTGCATACATTCCCATACATCTCATGCATTCATGGATAAACAATAAATATGGTATGATCATGGACTTTCTAAAAGATTTAATTCTGAGCCACCAAGAATTGAATCAGGGCATTCCTAGGTGCATTTCATTCATTCATATTACAAGAGTTGCTAAAGGAGTACATAATCAACACTTGATATTGAATTCCTCCCACTGGTCCCACCAATGCTCTTGACCTCCTTAATCTTCTTGCAATCAAATATTACATAGTAATCCTTGGCATACCAAGGCGAATTTACAAGAACTAAATAAATAAAATTACAACCCAAAAATTATTACAACCTTAATAATACATGCCCAAAAATAAATTAATTTAAATTACAACCCAAAGAAACATAAAAGAAATAAATCTAATCACATTGGTCTTTTATAGTCCATGATCATCCATCATGCATATCACTATTTAACAATTAAATAAAACATACATACTTAAATTAAATTAAATATCTTATATTCAACTTAAAATTCAGATTTGAATACGATTCAAACAAATTTAAAAATTCAGATTTGAATCACATTCAAACAACTTTAAAAATTCAGATTTGAATCATATTCAAACAACTTTTAAAATTCAAATTTGAATCACATTCAAACAACTTTAAAAATTCAGATTTGAATATGATTGATACAACTTTTAAAATTCAGATTTGAATCATGTTCAAACAACTTTAAAAATTCAGATTTGAATCATATTCAAACAACTTTTAAAATTCAAATTTGAATCATATTCAAATAATTTTTAAAATTTAGATCTGAATCATAATTTAATTGTGTGATTAAAATACTAATTAAATAATTTAATTAGACATAAAATGGACATAATTATGAGCATTAGATCATACAACAATTGCACAAACATTGCCCAAACCATGCGCACCATAAGAAGTGCGTAAACCATGCACACATATGGAGTCTTCATCAAGCTGCCACCTTTATCATTGCAACCAGCAATGGATCTATCATCTCATGATCAAACCACACAATTAAATCATATAATCAACAATCTAAATGGAAAATATAGTGGCTATAATACCAATTGTAGGATCGGAAGCATGAAAAACACAAGTTTATATCATTGAATTTGAAAATTTTCACCTAGGGTCACATGCATCATGCAAGATTTACTTTTATCTATTTGATTTTAATGATAAACAACATATTAAAAGTCTTTTAATATGTTTTTGGATCTGTATTTTCCATTTAAAATTTTAGAATTAATCAGATTAATTTTAGAACCCTAGATTAGATCAAGAACAAGTACACTAACCTCTTGATGCACTGCGGTGTGTTTGGCACCTTTGGGATGCGACTTTAGGACACCAGATGTTGTCCCTCTAGCTTGTCCACACCAAGATCATCTATGGCAGCCCTTAAACAGCTTCTAAAACTTTTTCTATGAATTAGAAAATCAAGTTTTTCCTTTGGAGATATTAGAGATGTAAACAGAACACTAGAAACAATTTTTAGTATTTTTAATTCAAGAGATTGTTTCCTAATCTCTTGGAATTGATGAGAGATGAAGAAGAAGAGAGGATAGCAGCCTCAAGGGTGGTGGCACAAAGGGAGGCAGCAGCTTGTTATGTTTTTCTTTTCATAACAACACTTATATAGTTAGGTCACCACTTAAAACCCTTGCCACATGTCACCTTCTTATTGGCTCTAGGTTTAATTGACCCAATCACATTGTGCCAAGTGTCAAACCTATATTTAATCTTGACTTTGATCATCTTACATGATTAAAAGACATTTGGCAAGCTTATGTGTAGTGCCATGTGTCACCATCTCATGGTGCCACATGTCACCCTGTGAAATAACCAAAATACCCCTGTGTCTTAATTTTGAGTTCTTAACCCAAAATAATTATTTCTCTTCTTCTAATCAATTTATATCAAATATAAATTAATTAATTAATCTCTATTAATTAATTTTTCATTAATTAAATTCATATTTAAACACTTTAAATATAAATTTAACTTATACTATACATCTAATAACCTAGATTTGATTTCAAGCTATGCTAGGGACTTTGCAATCTAATTGCAAACCAAACCTATTTAATTAATCAATTAAACTCTTTAATTAATTAATTAAATCATATTTAATTTGGTGATTACTTGTGTATGTGCGTGACTTACTAAGCTCATCACTAATTGGCAATGAGACATGATATCAACTCTTAATATCAACAGAACTCTTTCTTACCATAAATGATTTCTCTAAATCATTTTATGCACCTCATAGACTATGGTTAACACCTAGCATAACATGCCATAGCCACCCAATTAGTAATAAGGTTTACCTTAAATGAACCTATAATCATATGTTACCATGCACTAGAATCTCTCTGTTACAAAATCCCAACTCAAGCTGGAGTCATGGTTTATGTTAAACCCCATTTGCTATGAATATTATGTTCTCTTTTAATTTCAGTTCTTGATTAAAAGATTTTTTCCTTAGAAATTCTTTTCTGATTAAATCTATCTGTCCTGGCCAGGAACTTGAAACATCAAGAACAATTAAATGAACATAGGATTTTATCCCTATTTACTTAGAGGAACATATTCCATCTTGATCAACACCTACCTCTATATATAACTAGTAGGAGCCAACACATACCCATATACCCATACACAGTAAAAGTATGAAAGCAGTATCAAAGTCAAACCACCTATATATAAGATAACTGTGCTATCTCAGGTCTAAAGATTATATGCACTGATGTGATTTATGACAATACTTTGACAAGAGTAAACTCCATGTGCTTGTCATAAGTGTCACTGGTTCGACCTACTTATTATGTATAAGTGCCTATCATGTTCGTCATATGGCATGAGACTCATCATTCCATCTTATTTATATCTCATATAAATAACTTGGGAACAAACATGAATACAATCTTCCTGGATAAGTCATGTTCTTATTGTAAAAGATCTTTGATTGTGAACCTATTTATGATACTTTGTGCTAGAAATACTGTCACTCATATTCTTAACAACTTAAGAATAGAATTTCTAACAAAATATCAATGGACTTTTTCTATTACACATAAATTTATTATGTAAACGGAAAAGTGGAAATGCCTTTTATTAATAAAAACATGTACAAGATACATACTAAATGATATGCTCTAGGGCATACTACAAACATTTATTAGTTTAATTAGTGATGCATATATAGTCATCATCCTTACAAATGTTTACATATAAAAGCCACCAAAAATGTCAACATCGATAAACATTTGATTTAGTTCCATATGTCTATTTAATTTTTAATATTTTAAAATTCTTAAAAAATAATTGATTAGTAAAAGAAAAACTATACCACTGAATAAGTTAAGTGGACTTTATTCTAAATTTCAACTATTTAGATTACAAGCTTAAACTTCATCCCTTTATTATTTATTATTTAGACAGTTTGTAGTTTTGATGAAGTCCCTTTATCTACTTTGAAAAAAAAAAAAAAGAAAAGAAACATTCAACAATAATCTTTATAGTAATTTCATTGTTGTGTTTATCAAATCCTCAAATTTATATATTCTACAGTGAAAATCATGATGATTTTAGTATTCTATTTGAGATAGAATAATAAGTGAGTTGTCTCTATTTGAGATAGAATAATAAGTGAAGTTGTCTCTTTATTCATATTTTTTGTGCAATTCATTTAGGTTAAGAATCTCTATTGTTTAAATTTTAGAACAAATTCAACATGTCCATAGATTGTAGTTGAATGAATTAATGACTAGATATAAATGACTTTGAATATCACCTATGCACAAACAAATTTCATCTCTAAAGACAAAATTCACTGTCCATGTTCTAAATGTGAAAAAAAAATTCCTCTATAGAGGTGATGTCACCTATCACCTTTACAAAAATGGATTTGTTAGGGCATATATTAAGTGGGTTGTGCATGGTGAACCTTTCTCATCTGAATTGAATTCTAAACCAACTCTAAACACTTCGATTGATTGCATGAATCCAACAAATGATACAAATAATTATGAAAACATGATTATGGAAGCAATGGACATGAATGATGATATAGCTGGAGTGGTTAATTATTAGTTAGGCATTGAAGTAGATGCACACAATCTAGCTAAAAGATGAATTTCTATGGCTTGTTACATGATGTAGATGTACTATTATAAGAAGGTTGCAATAATCATAAAGGTTATTTGTTATATCTCAACTATTGAATTGCATGTCCAAATTCCACATTAGTCATAGTTGATTTGAAAAGTTTATGTCAATAATAAAGACATGTTACAGGAAGGATATCTCTTACTAAGCAACTTCTAAAAGATAAAGAAGATGATGTCGTCCCTTGGGCTTGGTTAAAATAAAATTGATGTATGTTTCAACAATTGTATGATGTATTACAATGAAAATAGTGATAGAACATTGTTCTCAATTTACAGTCACCCTCGATATAAACTAACACAATGAAGCATGGGGTGGCAAAAGAATATATCGTTTAAAGTGTTGCATTATTTGCTTTTGATTCTAAGGCCTTAAAGCTTTTTTATGTCATATAAAACTATAGAGCACCTGGTATGGCATGCTTTTAACCAAGATGCTAATGGGTTTATATCACATCCCCTTGATAGCAAGGCACGAAAGCACTTCGATTGCACTCACTCATTGTTTGCATTTAACCCAAAGAATGTTTATCTTGAATTATGCACCGACGGGTTCAATCCTTTTGGGAAATGTTCCAATCCTTACTCTTGTTGGCCATTAATAATTGTATAGCATAACTTGCCTCCTTCGATGGGGATGAAAAAAACATTATATGCTCTTGAATATGGTGATTCTAGGTCCTAAAAACCCTAGCAAGTTGGATGTGTTCTTAAGGCCTTTGATTGATAAGTTGAAACTATTATAGAATGAAGGAGTTTTGACTCAAATATTTATACTAAGCAGACTTTCAGATGAATGTAGCCCTTTTATGGATAATAAGTGACTTTCTTGGATGTGGTATGTTATCGGGATGGAGTACACATGGAAAATTAGCATGTCCGTATTGCATGGAAGGTAGTAAAGCTTTTGTTCTTTAACATGGTGGGAAAGCATCATTTGTTGATTATCATTGCCAATTACTTCCTCTCAACGACCCATATAGAAGATAAAATTATAAATTCCAAAAAGGTGTTATAAAAAGGAGACCTCCCCTTCCTTCTTTTGTCAGGTGGTGTTATACAATTTTGGGTAAATTCATTACTTAATATTATATATGGAACAACTAATGGGAAGCAAACAATATGTGGATTTAGGGTATGCCACAATTGGGTCAAAAGGGTATCTTTTAGGAGCATCCACATTAGCATTCACATTTAATCTGTTATAATTTAGATGTAATATACATAAAGAAGAATGTGTTTGACATTGTATTCTGCATAGTTATGGATGTGAATGGAAAAACTAAGGATAACTCCAAAGCAAAAAAGGACTAAAAATTTATTACAAGCATCCTGAGTTAAAATTAGTGCAATATAAAGGTCGAGTTTACAAATCTAAAGCCACTTATGCTTTGAATAAAGAGCAAAACAATTAATTAGTCAGTGGCAAAAGAATTTAAGACTACCGATGGATATGCTTCTAACATTACATGGATTGAAAAGTCATGATGACCACATATTGATGCAAAGGTTGATCTTAATCACATTTTGCAACGTATTGCCTAAAGTAGTGTTGGAGTATTTCGAAATAAGGAACAAAATAATTCTTTACAGATGTGAATGGTTTGACACTGATGAAGGGATAAAAGCTCATCATTAGCATGGGCTTGCAGAAATTCATCCAATTCAAGGCTTGCCTCCAATGATCCACTTATTTTAGCCTAGCTAGGTTACCTAGAGAAATTTTACCAACTATTAAACTCGATAATCCCAGTTTGCTACTTAATCCTAATCATATAGTAGAGTTAGATGAAAATGAATTGTAACATTTATTTCAACCAAGTAGAAAGGAGGAAGAGGAAGAAGAAGAAGAAGAAGAAGAAGAAGGAGAGTAAGAAGAAGAGGAAGACAAAGATGAAAAGGAAGACAAAGATGAAAATGAAGAGGATAAGGATGATAATGTCCATGGAGATGGTAGTGATGTTGAATGATTTTCATTATTGTATCATACAAAAAGGGTAATTTATTATTAAATGCTTAAGTATTTATCGTATAATTTTGTGTTGTATTATTATATGTGATTTTAAAGCTATTATTTTTGTGCAAAATTAATTTATATGAAAATCTAACACATATGCATTTATTTCACCATTCATTTTAATCTATATGCATATATAAGTACTATATACATGCTATTTGGTAATTATGATATTTATCTTACAAGATGTGCTGGGAAATACAAGTGTAGATTTTCTACATCGAAAAAAGATGGGATGATTGAGAGACATATAAGTGGGAAGGACCCACAAACTCATTGCTTCAAGGTTTTGGGTTGGATGAGGTGTCAAGCCCATGAGTGTTCTTTCATAAGACCCATCAAGAAGGATTCTTCCCAGGTGCTTTGGGCTCCCTAGATCTCTAACAAGTAGTATCAGAGCCTTGATTTGGCAAGGGACGAGTATGAAAATGGTGGTCAGTGATTCTCCTGATGCTTTGACATGTGGATAAAAGAGTCAGGTGACTCTTAGTAGGCCCAATGGAGTAGGAAGGCACTTTTCTGAAGAAGAGCAAATCGATGGAGTGGGAACTCTCGGTACACGTGATGGTGAAACACGTCATGGCTCTAGCATGGCTCTTAAAGGTGCATGCTCAAGTGGGTTTGGTGGAGTAATTGGGGCTCTTGGTGACATCGTAATACTTGAGTTAAGAAAAAAGGCTTTCGTTTAAGGGGGAGTAAGCCCAGTAAGCCTAATGTAGAAGAAATTCACACTTAAGGGGGAGATTTTTGGGAATATACAAGTGTGGAATTCCCACATCAGAAAAAGATAGGATGAGTGAGAGATATATAAGTGGAAAGGACCCATAGACTCATTGCCTTAAGGTTTTGGGTTAGATGTGGTGTTAAGTCCATGAGTGTGTTCTTTCATAAGACCCATCAAGAATGATTCCTAGGTACTTTGGGCTCCCCAAATCTCTAACAATATGCCTTATAAAGTATCATCATCTAAAGGTAGAAAACGAGGGCTATAACACGTGTCCCAACCCATGTAGTCTTTATGGGATAAGCAAAATGAAGATCAAAGCATAAGACAAGAGACACCACAGTTGGTAGTGCAAACTCTAGTTCCAGCTACTCCCTTATAGTTATGGGCGCAAGTAGCACCATCATTATCATTACTAGTTCGGACTAGAGATCCAAACTTAGGGTAGCTGACACTGATAAACCCAAATTATTGGCCGATGATCAGATTAAAAGGACATGTGCAAATAATAATAATTAAGAGAACTAAGACAAATTAAGAACATACTTTTATGAAAAAAATGTCTTATTAGTAAAATTTTTACTTTATATGTGATTTATGGTGTAGCTTCCTGGATATATCAATTTCTCGCTCAATTGCCAATGACATTAAAACACTTTACAAATCCACGAAAAACCTGAGCAGAAGTACCTGAAAAGACAAAGGATGAGCTCTTTGGATTTTTTTCAAGTAAGATATAAATTAATTGAAATTCATTGAAATTAATTCTATAATGAATGTATTGATTTTTTTTTTTTTTGAATTCTTATGATGGGAATGCTGTGAATGATTACTATAGAAGTGTCTTTTCAATAGGTTGTGTTATTTTATTGTCAAATGTTTGAAATATAGTTGAAATGTTGCCAAATTTGAATGGAAACTACTATGGATGAAATAAATTTAACTTGTTAAGTTTATTTTTAACATCTAACAGTGAAATTTATAGGGTCATTACACGTCGAATAAAATTTAAGAGAAGAATGTGCGTCTTGCTTAGAATGAGGTTAGGAAAGATAGATTTTGTGCTATTGTCAACAAAGTCAAGACTAATATGTTAGTGAGGCACAAAAAGAGTGATATTGCTTCTTTACATGCTTTAGAACCTAACTAGATGAAGAAGGAGATATGGAATGAACTTGTGGCTTATTGGAGTACCTGTAATGGTGAAAGAAGTCACAATTTGCTTAAAAAGATGGATCTATTAAAAAACATGTTGGTGCTTTAGTGAAAATTGAGATTCATGATGATTGACTAGTATAATTTTTCTAAAACCAAGTTGTTATTTTATTTATAGTTGTGTATATTTTTTGTACTTGTAACATCCTGAAAAATCACAATGTGTAATGATTACATGATAAACGAAATTTTAGCGGGTTCAATAAAAATTTATCGTACAAATTTCAAAATAAAGAAAATATATTTTTTTATTGTATTATCAATTAATAGTGACATGAGGAAATAAACCTTCAATGCATCATTAGCTAGTGGTATGCTTAAAAACAAATTCCTACAATTGAAGTGATGTTTGTATAATTGTTTAATTTGCTATAATCTCGGTAGAATTAAGAACTAATGAATAAAAGTACAACATTGAGAAATTAATATTTTCAAGGTTATACTAAACCTCAAACTTAGTTGTAGCAATTTAGAGGCTTAATAACGTTAAATGAGGATGGAATAAAAAAAAATATAGGGTTGAAATAAATCAATGTACATAGACCAAAGATGAAAGGAGATATTTACCTAAAAAGGAAGGATTGTTGGAGAATTTTTACCCTTATCTAGTGGTATGCTTATAAACCTTCAATGCATCATTAGCTAGTGGTATGCTTAAAAACAAATTCCTATGATTGAAGTGATGTTTGTATAATTGTTTAAAGTGCTATAATCTCAATAGAATTGAGAACTAGTGAATAAAAGTACAACATTGAGAAATTAATATTTTCAAGGTTATACTAAACCTCAAACTTAGTTGTAGCAGTTGAGAGGCTTAATAACGTTAAATGAGGATGGAATAAAAAAATATTTAGGGTTGAAATAAATCAATGTACATAGACCAAGGATGAAAGGAGATATTTACTTAAAAAAAAAAAGGATTGTTGGAGAATTTTTACCCTTATCTAGTAAAGAGGAGACACATGGCACTTTCTCCTCCATATGCTAAAAACATGAAAAGGAAGGAAGGAAATGCTCCACCATTCCCATTTCCTTTTTTTTTCCCCCTTTCTTCTACTTCTTTCTCTCTCCCATCTTTAGTCTAAAGAAAAACCCCATGCTCCTCCCTTTTTTCTTCAAGAATCTCACTCTAATTCTTCATTCCATTGAAGTTAAAAGAGTTAGAAGAGTAAAAGAGAGAGAGAAAGAACTTGGGAAAAGCAATTTTCAGCCAAAGTGTTTAATACAAGGTGAATTAAAGCAAAATAAAGAGAGAGAGAGAGATAGAAAAGAGTTTCAGCCAAGGTATAGGAAGATGATTAATTCCTTTTTTTTTCTTTTGAAATTTCCTTTTTATAAATCTTTTCTTAAATACTTTTATGCATGAATTATGGGTAGAAGTAGTCAGAAAAATAAAGATAAATAGAGATTTAGTTATGATTAGTACTTAAACTTTTCCTTTGCGAAGATATGGATTTCTTAGTTATCAAAATGTGTGTATGATTGTATTATAGTATGTGTATGAAAGATATGTAAATGAATGGCACCATTAAGGGTGTCAATGTATACTTAGTTAACTAATTAAGAAAGAATGTGTGTGTGTGTGTGAGAGAGAGAGAGAGAGGGAGAGAGATAGACAGAGAGAGAGAGAGTTTAAGTTTTTTCAAGTTAATCAATAGGATTGAGATAAAAGAAAAATAAATCCCAAAATTTTAAGTGGTTGATTTTGAAATAAAAGTCCTATTTGTCCAATTGAGCAAGTACCTCATTGAATTATATGTGTAAACTTAATAAGAGAATATCTTATTTGTGTTATGTTTGTGTTTCGATATAGGCTAAAATGTGTGGATTTTAATTAGTAAATTAAAGGTCAAAGGATGTGTAAATAAATGGAGTTGATTTATAAAGTTATAAAAAGATGGGATATAATGTGTAGTAAATTATGGACGGCTGTGGGACATGTTAGGTGAAGAACTATTAAAGAACGAAAAGGGAATAATTAGATAGAAATGTATATTAGACATCCTTGATGAACCTAAATGGGTAGGAAAGCAAAGAGGGACTAAAAAATGGGGTGGAATGGTGAGGGGTAAAAATGAAACCTGTGGGCCATGTAAATTAAACGGGTGTTTAATTGAGCACCCCATGCAAACTAGATAGGCTAAACATCCTTTAGTATTTTGACCATTACTTCCTTTCTAGATATCATATTAAGGTGATTCAAAAACCTATAGAAAGCTAAGACAAATGATATAACTTTCGTGCAAACTAGTAAGTCCAATTCAATTAATTTCAAGGCCTAAATTAAGAGAAAAGTCAAGATAATGGTGTTGTCCATTTTTTAAATTTGGAATGCTAGAGTATTCTTGGCTTAGAGCACCATATTGAATTACTCTTTGAGAATAACTAGGTCTATTCTTTGGTGTAGCACTTTGCCTCCAAATGGCCATGTGAAGTAAATTGCTAAAATTAATTCCTATAAATTTCTTAATACAATATCATCTTTAATTATATGAAATTGAAGTTGAAAGAGAACTTTATCGCCATAGAAATTTTATGATAACTCTTTGATTTAAATTGTATTGGGAATATTTCACATCTGATAAATAGTAGTTAAATTCTGTAAGGTTGCTATTGATTTGATGACTTTATTGAACAATTAACAACTATGCACTAAAAAAAAAAAAACCCCTGTATTGCAAAGAGTCTGATTCTAACATAATTGGTAGGTGTATATACAAAAATGTATACTAATTTAGTTGCATTCTATAAAGATACCGTTGTGTACGGTAGAAACATGTAAATTACTAAGAATAAAGCAAACACACAAAATACTAATATTTACATGGTGCACCTTCTCCACATAGGGCTATATCCACAAGCATGCTATCATCCACTATTAATAAAAATAAATAATCATTACAAGCTCAAAACTATACTACCCATTAACCTAATTACACCTAAGAGAACCTTTACATCAAACTACTTATAGTAAATATATTAGTTAGTCCTCTCAGTCTCCTTTAGACATAATCTAATATATTTACTACTTTAACTACTATACCACCAAGGGTGTCTTCAACTAAAATGGGCTATAATTCCTTCCTCTTGGATTAGGCCATTTCTCCACCTTAGGCCAAAACATCTTTCCTTTCATAGGATTGCAATGGTTAAGAGCCCCCCATCAATGGGCAGAGTCAAATCCTCAGCAATTGGCAAAGTCATTCACTCATGGGCTAAAAGCCACTATTTTCCATGGGCAAAGCCACTCTCCATGAGTAAAGCCAAATAACCTTTCCACCATTCTCTTATTTATAATGTTAATTCTCTCAATCTTTATTTGATTAGGAGTCTCACTTAATTTAAAAATAACACTAAAATAAGAGTTCTATTCTATATAGGAAATATTCCTTTATTCTGTAAAGGAATATTTCTTCCATTCAAATTAGGAAAAGGTCACTCAAAATCCTACTAGGATTTTGAATCATAATTCTAACAATCTCTACCTTGATACAAAATCCATCAATCATTGCATACCTTAAATTCTTGGGTGTCATCAAAGAATTAATTCTTCATGCTTGAATATTTAATTCTTTAATCTTTATCTTTGGTGTAACTTGTTTCTTCCTTCAAAAGAAAAATCTTGTAATTAATTTTCTTGATTTTGCATCAAGAGCTCCATCATAAATTCAACTCTCCACCACCTTGAACTTGCACACCATCATTGCATGTTTGACTTTCTACATGTCACAATAGCTCTACCTTCAACTGAACTTATCAAGATTATATGCATGTTTTGGTACCAATTGTTGTGCACTACGAAAGTATGTAAACTACAAAGAAATAATGAAAACATACAAAACACCAATATTTATGTAGTTTACCTTTTCCACATTGGATTACATCCATGGGTATGCCATTATCCATTATTAATAAAAATAAATCATCATTACAAGCTCAAAACTATACTACTCATTAATCCAATTACACCCAAGAGAACCCCTACATCAAACTACTCATAATAAATATATTATTTAGTCCTTTCAATCTCTTCTAGATATAACCCAATATATTTACTACTTTAATTACTAGACCACAAATAGTGTTTTCAACTATAATAGGCTATAATCCTTTCCTCTTAGATTATGCCCTTTCTCTACCGTAGGCCAAAGCCTCTTTCCTTTTAATAGATTGTAATGGGTAAGTGCCCTTCATCAACAAGTAAAGCCAAATCCTCAATAATTGGCGAAGCCACTCACTCCATGGGCTATAAAGCCACTCTCTTCAATGGGTAAATCCACTCCCCATGTGCGAAGCCACTCTTCAAGAGCAAAGCCAAATAACTTTTTTACCATTCTATTTATTGAGGAGTTTTTCTTCCACTCAAATTAGGAAAAGATCTCTTCAAATCCCACTAGGATTTTGAGTCATAATTTTAACAGATACTAACTGTTTTATATTTTAAAGATAAAAAAAAAATAACTATATTGTATCTCCTTATAATAGAATAAGAAATTTATTTATTTATTTATTTAGGATTGATATTAGTTATAAACAGTTTAGTACTCGAAGATAAGTGTCCATGGTTTGATAAGTAAGTGTCTAAGGCAATCTTTAGCTGATCCATTTGGTTATTTAAAGGAGTAAATCTTGTAATAAGCAGACATTGAAACTAAATTGAATTAAAGCATTTTACGTAGTTTACATTATGTTATTAAAGTATTATAAGGATCATAAAGGAATGATAGAAATCCTAAACTCATAAATGATGGTGGGTGGGTATGTTGGGTGGTTCAGAAGCTCTTTATACTTGTTGTCTACTATCAAAGATATGGTTGGGTTACATTATTGATCTAAATAATTAGTTCTATTAAGTAATCATCATATGCAAGTAGATAGAAAGAGTTAAATCTTAAACAAGCAAAAGTAGACGATGCTTAAGCATGAATGAATATTATACTTTAAAGTGTAGAATTCTATGTTAAAGAATAATCACCTAATGGATAAGGATCTTTAAAACAAAAAGAAAGTTTAAAGAGGCCCAAATGCACATCATAGAGTTGAGGTAAAGATAAAGGGCAATTCATTTGCTAAAGATAAAATACATCTACTACTAGAGTATTAAAAGTTAGTAGCTAATGTAACGCCTTCACTTTAGGTAGTCCATACATTCCACTGTTCCGATGACTAATGTCTGTTCGGACAGTCAAGATGTCTAGAACTACACTCAAACTAGAGTGAGGAGGCATAAATTGATTGAATAAAGACTAAGAAAAATCAAGAAAAAATAAAATATGCAAAGTGCAACTCGGTTAAATGAGCCGGGGTCACAGCGATGGGTGATCGTACTGGGAAGCGACTGTAAAGACAGTTGCCAATCCCAGACTCATAGGGAAACCTGTAACATAAATATTGGAATTTAATTGAAGGAATTATGAGGTCTAAATGGCAATAAAAGTGCCAAGAAAAATACCAGAAAATTTAGCTAATCGGTAAGGACAGTTATAATTCGATAAACACAATGGAGGGCATTTTGGTCATTTCACATGAAGAGGTGATTTTTTACCAAAATGACAATTAATTTAAGTGAAATTTTATATAATAAATTATGACATAATTTTAATGAAAATCTAAATAAAATATGAAATGGAAAGAAGAAAAGAAGGGAAAAGAAATTTAAATGAATTATGACCTAAGCATGACTAAATGATGACCTCATTAAAAATTTCTATTAATTAAAATTAAACACCTAAACTTAAGAGGATAAATAAAAGGTATAAGACAAATTTGACCAAGAAAAAGCTATCTTCTTCTTGTTTCTTTGCCATGGCCAAATCTCATTTTCTTTCCCTCTCCTCCTTTTTTCTTCAATTCAAGCTTAAATTTCCTTAGGCTTTCACTATAAAACCAATAGTTCCCAACATTAAAATTTTTCCTAACGCCTTGCTAAAGTGTCTAGTAGCAAAAGAAGAAGAGAACTTGAAGAATTGGGAAGCTTGGAATTAGCTTACTAAAGGTTAGTGCTTACTCTCCCCTCCTTCCTTTATTAAACCTTGAGTTGAGGTCATGATGAGTTGATATTGCATGAAAAATTAAGAAAACAATGGATATTGGAGAGACCAAAAATTCGGCAGCCTTGGTGACCATAAGAGTTTGATGAATTTTTTAATATAAACTTGGTTAATGATGATGATTGATGACTAAAAGTGTATTAGAAGTTGTATGGGAGGAATTTATATGAATTAAGATATGTTGAATTAGGGTTTTGATCATAAATTAGGGATTTTATGGTATGCTTGAAATTAATCTTATTGAGATGATTTGTTGACTATTAGAAGTGCCTTGAATGCCAATTGAAGTTTGAGAGTTGGGAGAAATTGAATTAGAAGTGTTGATTTTCATGCAGGATTTTCGGACCTGTGAGTCCAGTGTGGTTCTTAAGCCATAAGTTGAATTGTGTTACCCTAATTGGTGTGAGGCTAATTGAAGATGAAACCTAGGACAATTTGCCACATTTTTCATGGAGGAATCATGCCCAAAACCTGTCCCTAACCTGGCGAAAAATTGGCTTGAATCCGGGTAACCCTAATCTAGACCTGAAAAAATGACCAAATGAATAGTAAATGTTTAAATGGCTATAACTTCCTCTAGGAAGGTCAGAATGACCTGATTTTTATACCATTGGAAAGGTTAGACATAGGAGCATAACTTTCATGAAGAACACAGAACTCAGATTTTCCTCTAACCAAATCAAATTGTTAGCAAAAATTAGGTCAACAAAACTGTCCAGAACCCAATTGTCCTGAAATTCTGGACTAGAACCTATCTGACCAGTTTTGGTAAAAATGACATAACTTGGTCTAAAAAATTGCAAATGCAATGAAACCAATGCTAAAATTTTTATAAGATATAGATGTATAATATTGATGTTTTTGACCAGAACCCAGAACCCAAGGGAACAAGGCCAAATTGCTAGAACAAGTCATCACATCAAAACCTGGAATTTGACTAAACTACCACTTGACCCTAGAATAGTTTTTATAACATATCTCCCACTAGAAAATCCCAAATGAGATGAACCAAACTGTTCTGGAAACCTAAGAGATAGGGCTTCAACATTGATTTAGAAACTTTCCTCAGATTATGAGTGTAAGAACCCAAAAATGGGAGTCAAAGCCACTGACCTAAACCTGGAATCCTATAGATACAGGGCACCTGAGTCCAGGCCAGTTAATTTGCTATAATTAATTCTAAAAGATCTGAAAAATTGTAATTCAAAATTCTGAGTAATCATAAGACATAGGGACATAGGGTAATGACTTCTATGAAAAACATTAGGCCTAAAAGTGGCTGTAACATATCCAAATAATTAGGAAAAGATGGACTCCAGAATCTGCCTAGTTTTGGAAAATGAGTTAAGGAACCAGTTTTGGTTATTTTACCATAACTTGAGTTCTAAAATCCAAATGACATTATTCAAAAAGGAAAACAAAGACAATACATAGATAGATAACTTCCATGAAGGAAGTGTGGCCAAACAGTGGCCACATCTTGGCCAATTTGCTAGGAGAAAATAAAACACCAAATCTGGACCTAAAGAAAGGTTCAAGATATTATTTGATACAAGACATGTCAATTACCTATATGAATTTCTAAATGCATAAGTTACATGAAAATGAAAGGGGAACCCATTTTCCTACTATAAATTGACATGAAACTACTACAAAGTACTAATAGTGCATAACATGAAATAATAAGACTATAAGTAATTAATAATACTAATTTGCCCAAAGTATACCTAGATTTATTTATATAGCATGGATCGATTGGTATGCCAATTAGGGGCTACATATTGCAATACTGCCCATAGGAATAATCATTGATAGACAATATATGTCTGATATGATTATTCTACAGGTTTTATGCCTGCCTGTTGGCCTTTGTGCCTGATTTTATTACTGGCTTTATGCCTGCCCACTGGCCTTGTGCCTGACATGACAAATGTATACATGTTAAACATACGGATATTTAATTAGTATACTCGGTGTATCCAGTCCTTATAGTCTGTCATAGGTTACTTGGGCACAGTTATGAGAAATAAAAGTTTAAATTCAAACAAGTATATGAGAGAACCATTAATATAAAGTATATAAGACCGAATATAAATTACATGAATAAAAAGATCCCAATTAATTTATTTGTTTCCAAATTTTGATAAACAAGTAAAAGGACTGTAAATTCATATAATTGCATGTTACTACATAAGGTTATACTTAAAATAATTATTTTAAATTGTTTAGATATTTTTTTTATTTATATACCACTAAGCGTTATGCTTAGAGCGTTGGTTTTTCCATCGCGTAGGTACACCCACAGGAGTAGCAATAGAGCCTAGACTGGACTTGAGCAGATCTGCTACAGTGTAGATTGTCACCTCATCAGTCATTTTGATAGGGCTCATGTATAGGTAGATTTTGCATTTTGGTAGTGAATGTAATTAAATTTTTGGATTGTATATAAATTGTAAACATTGTACTTAATTTTATATGAATGAAATGAAGTATTTTATTTATTTGAAAATTTTCTGAGTAATGGTATGATATGGTACATGAATAATTGACATGAGAAATGATGTGATGAGATGGAAATAAAAAAAAATTACACGTGATATAATATAATTAAAAAGATATTAAATTAATATTGTACACAACAAGACAAGATAGGATGCTCTGGCATAGAATGTAGCACACCTTACTCTGCTACACTGTAGACGGGTGAGGGGTGTTACAGCTAAAGCATTGAAAAGCAGGAACCGCTAATCTAGAGACAAAAGTAGCATTACTGCTAATGGTTTCAAATGTCCCTTTCAAAGGGTTAAAGATTGAGGTATGCATAAGAACCTAAAGATAGTAAATTGAACACTAGAAGTACAACAAAGGTAAATGAATAAAGAAATAAGCAAAAGAATAGCATAAATAATAAACATAAGATACATTAAAATGTTAAAGTAAGTATGAGAGCTAGCAAGCACCAATAAGAAAGGTAATGTAGATGAAGAAAAGAAAGTGAAGAAGAGAAAGAAATTAGGATGAAGTATTTAAAGGTAACTATAAAATAACAAATTAAGTGACCAAATTATTGAGATGGCTTAGAGAAGTATGATTATACTATCCACTAATGAATAAGTCCCAACTATGAAAAGTGGAAAAAAAAAATCTAGTATAAGGAAAAGACAATACAATATCTAAAGGTATAATAGAGTGAATAATGTCATTAGCAAATGAATAAGATATTTTTTTAGCTATGTTTGTATAATCTTGGACAAAGTAGAGGATCCCTTCATTTTCTTTGTTTAGCAAAACATAATAGATGTGATGAACTAAGTTCTAAAAAGTCCTAGGGTATTTAGAGCTAATATAACACTTTTAGAGATTTTAATAATCTTCTCATAGTAAGTTGTGGCTTGATTAAATAGAGAGTTGAAATTTAAACCAGTTCAAAAATGATAGTAATAGAGTAATCATATAAAGAGAAAAGTCAAGGTTTAGAAATTTAAATCTTTAGATTAAAATTTTTTTTTTCTTGTTTTCACTTGATGCTAATAGAAATTTCTAGATGTGCAGGTTTTTTACAGCTAACTATCCTTAAAGTGGTACTGGCAATGGCAAGAAGGTAAGTCTACTTGACAAGAAGGTAACTAAGCTGTGAAAATGTTGGGTCATTTGACGGAGCATAAGCATATAACATTTTAACCATTAAACTCATTTTCTTTATATATACAAGAGAATTTGAGTTATGGTTAAAATTGTCTTTAACTTTGAATTTTATTAAGGTTAAAGAAGAGTTATTTTATTATGTATGTTAAGTAATAGTTATACAAACCATAAGGATGTGTTATTGTATGTTTGATTAATTATGGATCATGAGACTACAAACATTTTGATTACTGTACAGGTTAATCATAGAAAGACTACATAGAAAACTCTACTAAATTTTTGTTAAGGGTTTAAATGTAATAAATTAAAAGGTTATAACAGTAATAATTATTTACTCTTTCAGATTAGGGTATAGTAAATGCTTTTAAACAAGTAACAATGCGACAAGGATAATAAAGTATAGTATATGGGTGTTTTAGTACTTAAAAATTGTCAATTCTTATTTTGTTGGTTATATAATATGATCATTTTTATTTTATAGATAGAGAAGTTAGGTAGGCCATTAAGTCTAAATGAAGTTTTTTGAGCAACTCAAAGCAAAAAAGGTAGTGATGGTGTATCATTGATGACAAATCACAATGAATCGACATAAGTCAATTTCCAAACATTAATTTCAACACAATATTCTTCATTCTTTTTACGTTGTCATTAAGAGATATTCAATTATAATGCTTGTGAAGTATGTTTACTATTCATATATAATAAAATTTTATTATATTACATATGTTTATGGATTTTATACAAGTGCAATTATATAAAAGTATGGTTCTGATTTTGTATCCTAACTTACATTTGATGCAGAGAAGTGGATTGAAGTGTTTGGCAGTCTTAATAATAAGGGGAGGTTGCATGCTTTTAGGGCTTCTAAGATTGTGAAATGTCAAATTCTCTCATCATCTACCTCACTCTCATTCACAATAACTCATCCTAGGTCATATTCTCAAACTATGGTACATGAAATTCAACAGTTGAAAGAAGAAAATCAAAATAACATAAGGGCTAAGGTACTAGAAGAGCTACAGATGGAGTCTATGTCCATATTTGGAAGTTAGAAAGTAACATCTTCATAGCCAACCACTTCAGACTCTACACCTAAACTTAATGATCCAAATGTTTGATTATGTTATTTATGTTTGTACTACTTTTTTATGAATGTTATCATATTTTAATTTACTTTTTATAAATATCAAGTACTTTGTTTGGATTTATTAATTTTGATTTTATTAATTTTATGGAATGGCCTGATAAATTTTTAGGAATAATAAAAATGATTTAAAAATGCAAATAAAATTAGTGATAGATAATTTTAGATTTATGAAGATTTTTTAAAAGAAAATTAAAAGTTTTAATAAATTTAGTAATAGATTAGTGACAAACTTATTGATAGCATTTTAGCGACGAATGTCATGATGTTTTTGAGATTTAGTGACGAACTTAGCAACTGATGATAGCATTGCTAAACTTAGTGATGACATTATGGGGTTGCTAAGTCTATCACTAACATTAGTGATAGCATCCAAAATTGTATCTCAAAAATTAAAGCGACGATATCAATAAAGGAAATTTTTCTATTGGAAATTTGTCGCTAAAACCTTCAGTGATGGAAAAAAGAGCATCAACGATGGATTTTTCCACCACTAATGCCCTGTCTTTTTTGTAATGTAACTAAATAAAGTGTGTTTATATATGGGAACTTAAATTTCTGCTAAGTGTCTCCTAATCTTGAACCTAATCTTTTAAGTCCCTGCTAAGTGTCTCCTAATCTTAAACCTAATCTGTTAAGCCCTTTCCTTTAACTTCCATCAGTATAACTAACACAATCACTCAATTTTGAATAACCTTACAATGTGACATTATAGCTTATGTTTTAACAATAATCCAATTAAAAGAATAGAAATGAAATTTTAATATCTAAGTTTCTATTATTATTGGCTCCTAAAAAAATAACATCGAAAACCTAATAATGCATCTGTCATAATAAAATCAATCCCATTTACCAAAAACATGAGCATATAAATGTACTCTACATTATTCTGTTGACACCATATTTTGGCCGATCCCCAAAATCAATAAAACTTTGAAACTGACCCCAGTACTAAGTCTCCTTTTGACAGCTAATCTCACTTCCGATCCCTCTTTGATAGACAGTCACATTTCCGATCTCTCCTCAAAGAATTGAATCAATGCTAAGTCCTCACATCAGTCAAATCCTTACCAGTCTATTAAATCGCTCACCGATCTCTCTGACCCGTTGTAGTATAAACGAAGTGAACTAGATCTTTTCTTGCTAGTTTTATTGCCGATCTCCCTTTCAAAAGTTTAAGAGCTAAGGTTTTGGTCCGGTTTAATGAGGATTCCGATCTTAAGTGTTCAAGTCAAATTTCCAATTTTAATCAAGTCCCGTTCAGCATTTCTTCCCTACCGATCTCATGCTCATTGTGTTTTCCGATCTCTCACACTTAGGTTAATAATCATCTTCAGTTATTTCAACATACTCAGACAATCAAGTGTTTAATAATTTAGAAATTTTTCGATCATAACCATTCATCGAACAAAAAAGGGCATTCCACTTCATTTCATTTCAAAAATTTGTACAAGTTATTCAGCTGGAGGATCACCCCCAGCCTGATCTACATTTGGTCCGCCCTCTCGCTCACCCTCAGCCTCCTCCTCACTATCCTCACCCTCGCCGGGGCAGTCGACCATCCAAGAGAAGTCCTCCTCTGGGTAACGCTTCTGGAGTTCGGTCAAGAGATCCTTGTGAGCGTTCACATAAGCACCGGCTATTCCTGTCACCATCTCTTCATCTTTTGCCTTAAGCTCCTCAGCAAGGTGAGCGACCTGAGCAGCTTCGTTGGCCCGGAGCGCCTGGACTTCTCTAAGAGCATGATCCCTTTCAGCCAGAACATGAGTCTGTTTGGCCAGCTTATCCTCATAGTACTTCATGCACCCCTCAATTTGAGATATGTAATCCTGAGCGGATGAGAGTTGGGATCAGAGGGATGCCACTTCTTGACTCTTCTTCTCGACCTCCTTACCCAGGCGGTGAGCCTTTTCCCGGACTACGTGCTGGTTCACCAGGCACTCTACATTCAAACTCATGGATCGAGTCAGGATGTCGTCAAGATTGTCCGAAAACAGTCTGTCCCGATCCTCCCAAAGGCAGATGGAAGACCCCAAGACTTTGGCAAAATCGGGGTTCTCCTGAACAGTCCGGTTGTTCTCCAGGGAAGCGATCAGCACTTGAGCGCCACGAGAAGGGGGCCTCGTAGGAGGTCGAGAACGACCCCCTTCTGTGCTTGGAGCAACTGGAGGAGGTAGAGGCGGCTCTTCTCATCGAGGAGGAGATCGGACAGCTTCTGCGATCGGCGGTCCCGAAGGTCGAGGTGGGTCCCCTTGTATCTCCCTAGGTTCATGGCCGGGTGTTTGAAGTAGTGCCGAACGCTTCATCTCCTTTATTTTTCGGGAAATCTCTCTTTCTTTCTTCCGCTTCCTGGAACCTTCACCACCCGCCATACCTGCACAAAAAAGAGGTCAGTGAGATCGCTAAGGTCCAAAGATCTAAGAAATAGAAAATACCGATGCTAAGATCAAAGAGCTGAAGCCCGCGATTTTCGCCCGTGATCAACTCCATCGTCCAATGATGCAGCTTGGCAGTCACCGCATCTAAACAGGAGTACTTTTGAGTGGCAGCTTGATTCTTCAGTTCCATCACTACTAGGCTTTCCTCCTTGTTCAGGGTAATACGCTTCGGAATCAAGGGCCCCTGGTGCCACCAGCTACGGGGGAAGTCCTCAAAGCAGGTCGAATTTTTGCTCCTCAGAATGAAGAAGCGGTTCTTCCAATTCTTAAGGGAGGAGGCGGTCGGTAAGAGCCCACAATGAGGCTTCGCCTGAAAGAACCAGTGCTCATCGTCCTTTCGGCGAGTTAGCCTGTGCAGTTCGACGAACACCTTAGCCGTAGGTCTGATTCCCTTAGCTCGGCACAGGCCTCGGAAGGCTAACAGGATCCGCCACGAGTTAGGGTGAATTTGGGCAATGCACACTCGGTGAAATTTTAGGACCTCCTTGAAGAAGTCGTCCAGAGGGAATCAAAGACCGGCCTTTAACTGTTCCTCGTATACCATCACCATGTCATTCTCTTCAAAGAAGTGATCGGCTCGGTGATCGCCGTGAGACCGGATAAGTTCATATGAATCGGGCTCAATGTTGTACTCCTGGCTAAACGACTGCAGATCGGTTTCTTGCAAGATCGATGGCAGCTCGTCCATAGGAAGATTCTCCCTCCCTGAGGAAGGTACAAGCCTCGATGGTGCGGTTCGCCCCCGAGCTGGAACGGAGACCCTATAAGGTTCTGGTCGTGCGCTTGGCCCAACCACCTCTACTTCATCAGACGACCATGAAACATGGACGGAAGGTGGGCTTGCCGCTCTCTGACCTTCGGAGCCGCTCATTTTTAAGGAAAACAATGAACTTAAAGATAAAAGAAGGATTAAAACCCTTACCGGAGCTTGAACGGAGTCGGAAGAGCTTGAAAATCGGGAGAGTTTTGGAATTGCTTGCGAGAGACAGAAAATGGCATAAGTAAGAAACTGGCTAACCCCTACCCCTATTTATACTCGTCCGAGCATTTAATGCTCACGATGTCCCAGGCAATGCATCGGTTAACGGGATTCGCCAGCTGTTCTGACACGTCTCTCGAACACTCCAAATTCCATAAAGAGATCGGCTAATTAGAGATCGGCATATTAAGATAAATGTTTCGAATTGCGGATCAGTTAAGGGTTGTTCAGTTGGGAACCAGATCGGATAAACACATCAGAGATCGAAAAATAATCAATGCAATAATAATAAGATGATAATTGACTTTTATTTCCAAAAGATCGGATTACATCATTTGGGCGATCTCTAGGGATCAGAATAATAGAGATCAGAAGATGGGAGATGAGCATGAGAGATCGGAATAGGAGCGTGGGAGGGATCAGAAGGCAAAAAGAATAAGACAAATCCCAAATAACCGTCGTCAGAATCAGAGCCGAGGTAGTTAAAGCGTGGCAGACGAGATCTCCACCGCACGCCTAAGAATCGCCCGCAATGCTGACAGGTGTCAGGGTATGTCATGACAGTCCTGTACATCCCAATCTCCACTGTTGATCTCACTTGTAAGGACGAACCCGGAGCCCTTGGATTAAGAGAGAAGACGACAAGACCAGCGTCTTTCACTCCTAGCCCTCAGATCGCTCCGGACAAGAGGATTTGAGACCGTCAGATTGAAAGAAGAAAAGGACGAATATTCTGAAGAATAATCTCAGCCGTTCATTTTGGTTCTCTTTAATTCTCAAGCATCCGATCATGTCCTTCAAAATCCAGACCCTCCATCTCCCTCAAAATAAATCCTGACCCTTCATGGGGAGCACCCGATTCCTATAAATACCTGCCTGAAAACTGTTCAAACAGACAGAAAAAAAAGATATAGACAAGAGGCAGTAACTATAGCAGAATAACTCTGAAACTTAATTCAGTTTGTTACTCTGCTATTTTTTGGAGTTTTCGTAGAAAAAACTTTTGAAACTAGTTTTCTGAAGTGTTTTCTTGCAAAAGGGATTCTTGAATACTGAAATTCTTCATTTTCAGTTCGTTCATTATCCTATGGCACTCCCACTTTCTGTTTTTGTTATCCTCTATTTCCATTCACATTGTCTAAGCTCAACTCCACTCAAGCTTTGTTATTTTGACCTGTTTACATTTTAACAAAGAGTACTTCATTTCGAGGCAAACCATAGTCCTCCGGCTGCCAACCTGCAATCTTGCTACTTTTTGCGATTCTGTAGTTAGTTCAATAGACTCGACTCCCTACAGGTCAGTGTTAATATTGTCATTTTATTAAGTCTAGTTCTCATTTCACGTATTTCCTTTGTTCTTTTTCTTATGCCTGTTGTTTTCTTTAAGTTCATGTCACGCTAAAAAAAATACAAAGGAAAGATATGCTCTAGTTTACTCCCGTGCTGGCTAACCCACACTTTTGTTAATCTTTATTATTTCTGAACGCAAGTCATCTAGTCCCGAGTTACGTAGAAGTAGCTAGGCAAAATGTAGGTAAGTGTGTTTAAAGTGTCTCTTTAAAAAAAGAGGGTCTAAATAACACGTCAGGGAAATAGCAAAATTGAATCACTAGGCTGACGTGGAAGGCGATCCAGCATAATGCCATAAGGCGGAATAAGAAATCAAAACTCAAATAAGTAAAGGGGTACAGATACGATACTAGTAAAGTGACCTTAGGGGAGGTCAGCAAAATTCAGTCCTGCGTCCCTTATTTAGTCTCAAAGTACCAACGAGTTAAAAGAAGTCTTATTTCGACCTTTGGCACCTTTAAATACTAGAACTCTTAAACTTAGGCTCCTATGATATATGGCTGTGTCCAAAATTCGAAGAGGTCGGAAGAGAGTCTTTATCCGTTCCTCAAACAAAATTTTTAACAAATAGTTTAAAAGAGATTGGAGGAGAGTTCTTATCCGGTCTCAACTCAAAATTTTAATAAATATTAAATAGAGATCGGAGGAGAGTTCTTATCCGGTCTCAACTCAAAATTTTAATAAATATTGAATAGAGATCGGAGGAGAGTTCTTATCCGGTCTCAACTCAAAATTTTAATAAATATTAAATAGAGATCGGAGGAGAGTTCTTATCCGGTCTCAACTCAAAATTTTAATAAATATTAAAGAGTTCGGAGAAGAGTTCTTATCCAATTCTTAAATTAAATTTTAATAAAATATTTCTTTTAAATAAAATTAACATACAACAGTAACTCACTAAGGTTGTCTCATTTACTCATGTATCTGGGTGATCCAAATTTAGTGAAAAATCAAATGTTCCTTTAGTCAAAAGGATTAACATGTCCATTCAAGCCCTCCTAACTAATGCAAAATTAAATCTACTTACCCTTATTAAGGGACGAGGTGGGGTGCCTAACACCTTCCCCACCCGTTTACGGACCCCGAACCTAGAATCTCTGCCTAGAAGTGGTTTCATCTCAATTTATCTTCATAAACGGTTTTCTTTAATTTCCCTCAAAATTAAAGTGGCGACTCCTCACTCTTTCCCACTTCGGTGACGGTTCGTTCAAGCGACCGCAAAATCCCTTGCGACAACTTAGCGACTCCACTGGGGAGATCATATCCGAATTTAACCCCGGTCTAGAGGTCTAAAAAGTAGATTTAATTTTCCAATCAAATTATAGTTAGGTGGGCTCACCCGGCGATAGTTTACGTGTTAATTTTTGTTTATTCCTACTAACTGTTCTGCTTGTTTTGCTTGTTTTGCTTGTTTTATCCTCCTACAGTGCTCTTCGTTTCAAAAAAAAAAGGAAAAAGGAAAAATGGAAAGAATAAAATCCCCCTGAATTGGGAAGAGGTAAAGGTGTCCCTTCACACACTGAACACTCACACGATGTCCTCACACACTTCGGTCCTATACCCGGGCTTTCTTACCCTTTTAGGAAAGTAGGAGGGGGTCATGTAGCGGTACCCGTGGGTTTTACCCCGTTAGTATCCGTGAAGGCTTCTGCTCAGATTGAAACTCGTTCTATCCACTGTGATACTCGTGGAATTTTCTCGATAATATCATGGTTATAGAATGGGGCTCTCTTATTCTGATGAGGGGCAATTTCGGAACCTGTGGCTTTTACAAAATTAGACCTTGAGCTAAACTATCACAATAGCTGAAAGCCGTAGTAAGCTACCTTATAAGATAGAACTATCCAATTAGGTAGCACTCATCCGGTATCAGGAGTCTCCCTATGCTAGGACAAAAAGGGGCATACTTACTCTTACCCTGTTCTGCTTTAATTTCCTTTTGTTCGTTTTTATGAGGGTAATCTTGAATTCTACTGAAACACCTACACATTTTCCTACTTTGATAAATGTGTATGTGTCACCCTGCCAACAGTATGATTCAAAATTACCCAAATTTATCTTGCTAACGAGTTTTTCCATGAGCATCATCAAACCAAGAGTCTGTGAAAAGGATAAGGCACCATTTTTATCATGGCATCCTCAAGTCAGTCGGCAGAAGAACTTCAGAATGCTAAACTTTGGTCCAAATCAACTCATACTCCAGTACCCTCGCAAAATAATGTTTCCAAGGCACATGCTAGCTTACTACCCTCATGGGATCTGAATAAAATTGAGGTCAGAATGAACAGCCTCGAGGGTCTGTCTAATGGATGGAGGTCGCTTCCCGATCAGGTCAAGGCACGATTTGAAAGGAAATACGGGAAAATTGCAACCCTAATGCGAGTCAAGGTCCAAATCCCGGCATTAAAGGCCATGCTGTCAGTTTGGAATCCTAAGTACGGGGTATTCTCTTTCAATGACATTGATACAGTTCCCACTATGGAAGAATATCAGGCATTACTAGAGATTCCTTACTCAACACAGAATCGGATCTACCTACACCTTGAGCATAGGCAGACCTGGAAACGATTAACACATTTGTTGGGTATTCCTTCGGAGGAGGCAAAGTCAAAAGAAACGGTCAAAGGGAACACGCATGGATGGTATTGGACCTACCTCGAGAAGCGGTTAGATCAATACCTCCAAGAGAAAGCATGGGATCAAGCTTGATGAGTACTCGCATTGGGAATCTATGGCCTGATTTTGTTCCGGGACCATTAGGAATCATAACTGCGGCCGCGGTGGAAGTATTCTGGGCGGTAGAAAGGCAGGAGGTCAATCCGATACTGGCAATTCTTGCGGAGACCTTATTAACCCTTACCTACTGCAGACAACAGGGTAAAGGGTCCATCAAGTGTTGTTCTCAATTGTTATATCTCTGGATTATCAGTCACATATGCCCTGTGGAGACAAAGGGATTGACTTGGTACCTTGACTAGCCTCCCATCGAGAAGATGACCCGGTTAATAATCAGTTCGAAGAATGAACAGCAGTGGCGGGAACAGATTTTGAGTTTCAATAGCCATGATTATTGTTGGAGGAAGCTGTGGGCGTCAGGCTAATCCGTTTTGATCAACACGGGAGGTAATCAGTCGGTGTCCCTGATCGGAGTAACCGGATACACAAGTTACACTTCGGCCTTGGTAATGAGGCAGTTTGGCTCAACACAAACCAGAATCGACATTGAAGAATATCACCAAGGTCATTTCTACCACGAGCTCAAGGAAGAGGAAGGGTTGAAAATGGCTCGCAAGTCTTGGGAGAACATCACTCTGATGGAGAGATCGCCTAAAGGCCCAAGCGCCTCGGGCGATTATCTTAAATGGAGAGCTGACAGGGACCGAGAATACTCAACTACAGAATTCGAAGACAGCGATCCGCGCCGAGATGTCCTATTAGAAGAAGCTGATGATCGCCTGGTTGACTCGCTACAAAAGGCAAATATCGAGAACTCGCAACTGCAAGAACAAATAAAACAGTTGGAGGACAAACAGCAGATTCTCAAGAGGAAAGTAAGAAGGCTCAGGGAAGAGGCAAGGGCCGAAAAGATGGGTTTTGAAGAGCAAGAGATACGGTGGGAAAAGGAAAAAAACTCTCTCCACGCTGTAATGAAAGAAGTAGAAGCACAGAATAATAAGCTTCAGGAAAAAACGAAATACCAAGAGATACTCGTTGAAGAGTATAAACAGGAAAACAAAAAGAAGAAGCTCGAATTAAAAGAACAGACACTACTCATCAACGATATCTTGAAAGAATGTGCTAAGGAAAGGAAGGAGAAAGAAAGACAAAATTTGCTCTCTATCAAGAGTGAAAGAGAATGTTGACCAGTGGAAGAACGATAGCACAGGAAAGCAAGAACTCCTACTGAATCGAGTATGCTCTAAAAGCATTCGACCTGCCAAACAAGAAGAAATGTTATATGAGTTTCTCATATTATGTCATCTAATTATAAAAAAACCTCCCAGAGCCTAGGCCGATGTAAAGAATACGGTGTACAAATTATTCAGTTAATGAAATGATTTTTGGACCATTGTTTAGCAAATTTGTGAATGAATAATATGACTCCCGTAGGAACTCCCTCGCTAGGGTTATATGAAAAATTGAATGCGCTATATGGGCCAGTATCATAAACGCGCATTCAATCCGGTCATTCCACGATCGGACTATCGAACGATGCCATGATAAAGTTGATGCAATTATCCTTTCAGATTTCATTACATCTCCCAAATGCCACTGTATCCTTCGTCCAGACCAGGACTTTTAGTTTCTTTACAAAATTCAAAATTCATTAAAAATCCTTTTTTTCGACTTCTTACAGGAAATCAACATTGCTTCAAACAAGGCAAGTCTGACCAAACACACTGTTCAACCCAAGCGAGTGTACTTAATAAGATCTCGAACAAAGAAGATAATGGAAGATCAGGAACAAGTCTGAGAACCTACAAGGCGGGTTTCGAATTGAAAGATCGGTCTCGTAACTTATGAGACTAATGAGGGAAATGTCCCAGAATAAACCCACAGTAGAGCCTAGCCTACCGCTACCTCCTCCACCACCTCCAACAAATGATCCACACCAAGCTACAACTTCTTTCACCTTTCAATCACCTATCCCGGACCCAATAGTCACTGTCAATCCGGTCGCCATGAATAATGACCTGCCTTTCTCTTATTACCCGGCTGTCTCAAATGCCGAGCCTCACCCTTCAATCCTAATCCCCCCAGTTCACTCCACCCCTCAGCTCCCGGCCGGGGGAGCATATCATGCAGTGGGAGGGGAAAATAAGACAAAAGAAAGCGAGAAATTATCTGCTCTAGAGGAGAGATTAAGGGCAATCGAAGGACTGAATATGTATGATTCAGTTGATGTAGCATCACTTAGATTGGTTCCAGATGTGGTTGTGCCACCCAAGTTCAAGGTCCCTGATTTCGACAAGTACACAGGGAATTCAGATCCTCGCATTCACTTGGCCACCTATATCGCCAAGATGTCTGCTCTGACAGAGGATGACAGACTGCTGGTCCACTTCTTTCATGAGAGCCTCTCCGGGGCAGCTTTGAGGTGGTGTATTCAGTTGGACAGGAGCAAACTGCGCTCCTGGAAGGATTTAGCTGATGCCTTCTTAAAGCAGTACAAATTTAACTGCGATGTGGCCCCCACAAGGAGGGATCTTCAAAACCTGGTGCAAAGGGACTGGGAAAGCTTTAAGGAATATGCCCAGAGATAGAGAGAAAAGGCGGCAGAAGTACACCCTCCGGTGACTGATAATGAGCTGTGCTCTTTGTTCATTGAGACTTTGAAAGCCCCCTATTTCAATTTGATGATTGGGAACACTTCCAACAGCTTCTCTAACATCATACAGGCCGGTGAAAGAATAGAGGCCAATCTAAGAATGGGACGGTTGCAGGAGTTGGCTGAGAACCTGCGAAAAAGACTGCCAGCTTTGGCAAGAAGAAGGAGGGTGATGTGCATTCTGTCAACCGTCAAAACAATTATTCCCCATTCCCTCAAAACAATTATCGGCCATATCCTCTCCCTCATGGCCAAACAGTCGCAAACATTCCACCTCATTATCCACTCTCGCGCCCACAATATCCCCCACCTACAAATTACCAACCAAGACCACCTCCTCCTCCTGCTCAACCAAGACCACCACAAAACAACCCAAGACCCCCAAGAAACCCTGATCCACCTCTTCCCCTCCCTCTCAGTGAAATATACCGATACCTTGTCGGTATAAACCAAATTGTACCAGTTCCCCTAGACCCGATCCAGCCGCCATACCCCAGGTGGTATGATGCCACTGCCCGTTGTGAGTACCATGGAGGGGCACAAGGGCATTCAACTGACAACTGCGGTGCACTCAGGGGAAGAGTGCACGCTTTAATCCGAAATGGGTGGCTGAAAATTGAGGGAAATGGTTCCCTCCCCAATGTTACCTCAAACCCACTGCCTAACCATAATGCGGGCAGTGGTGTAAATATGATAGAATCTGATGGAGAAGGATCAACACCGGAAGTAGACAAGCTGGTTCCTTACTTTAAAGAAATTTTTGCTGTGGCAATGAGGGAAGGCTACCTTTGCCCTTAGGTAACGGGATTAGAAGAAGGTACGGGGTGTCCTTATCATGGAGAGGCAGCTGATCATGAGCTGCGGGGCTGTGAGGGATTCAGGCAAAAAGTTCAGAACTTGTTGTCTCTCAAGGTTCTGAGATGCCAGACAAGGTCGAAGATGGAGGAGGGAGTGAACACCACTAGATACAGCCAGAATGCTTCTACCTCTAAACCCAGAATCACCTTCTCACCCCCAGTAGCCTCGCCGCCAGTAACGGTTATCCGAGCCCCATCTCAGCTCCCTATTACCAACACCCATGCCATACCTTGGAACTACAATTTCCAAGTCTTCACCCAAGGAGCGTCAAGCAGTACACCGGCTCCTAGCCTTGCTTCACCCCCGGCACCTCCTAAGCCATGTTTCACTCCTCATGAACACTTTCAGATGACTTATGCCGGACCTACCACCAGTGCTACTCCCCAGGATAATCCTCAACCTGTCACTACCACAAAATCCTCCTCGCATGAGCAAGAAGTTGAGTTCATAACTCGAAGTGGGAGGTGTTACGTGAACGAAGAAAAAGAAAAGAGAAAAGGGAAAGTAAAGATGGGAGAGTCATTGAAGAATGCAGAAGAGGATGTTGAGAAGACAGAGGAAGTAGAGCCTGCTGAGCATAAAGCAGAGGAGGAACTGCTGCTCCAAATAATGAAACAGAGCGAGTATGATGTGGTGGAGCAGTTGAGAAAGACACCTGCCCGAATTTCACTGTTATCGCTGATCTTGAGTTCTGAAGTGCACCGCCAAGCCTTGCAGAGAATCTGGATCGGGCCTTTGTAAACCCCAGACATTACTCAAGGCAGTTTGAGAAGATAGTGGGACAAATCCAGGCATCCAGTTTTGTTACTTTCTCGGAGGACGAGATAGACCCTGCGGGTTTAAGGCACACTAAAGCTCTGCATGTAACAGTGAAGTGTAAGGGTTGTATAGTAGCCAAGGTACTTATTGATAACGGGTCAGCTCTTAATGTACTGCCTAATACCACCTTGGCCAGGCTGCCGGTTGACCAATCTGATATACGTCAGAGTGCTATGGTGGTGAGAGCCTTCGACGGTACAAGGAGAGAAGTGCTGGGAGACATTGACTTGCCAATCCAAGTCGGTGCATGTACTTTCAATGTCACGTTTCAGGTGATGAACATTGAGCCGGCTTACACTATGTTGTTGGGGAGGCCTTGGATCCATTCTGCGAACGCCGTTCCTTCAACTTTGCACCAAAAGATCAAATATATTATGGACGGCAAAATCATCACAGTGAAAGGAGAGGAGGCCTTGCTAGTCACCAAGCCACAATCACTCCCTTATGTGGAAGCGGCTGAGGAGTCGTTGGAAAGTTCTTTCCAGGCCCTTGAGTTACAAGACACCGAAAATGATAAGGCTATGGCTATGGTGGCCAAAGTGATGTCAAAGAATGGATATCAGGAGGGCAAAGGCTTGGGCACCGCATTGCAAGGGATCGTTGAACCTATACCGGCTATTCAGAAGATAGGTCGCTGTGGTTTGGGTTATGAGGAAGATGCCCTTATGGATGGACGATTCTGGATGAGGAAAACACTTCGGGATCAGAGATTCGATCAGAAAATGGGAAAGATGAAAGTAGTCCAGAATCACGAAGTCTTCACTAAACCGGTCATTGAAAATCCGGCGGAGGTGGAAGAATCACTGATGAACCATCCATCAAGTCATCTACCGATCCCTTATATGAAGCTCTAGTCTCACCGATGGTGAGGGCAAGAACTGGACAAGCTGACGGCAGAGGACATCCCACACTCAATTTGAGTAATGTACCTTTGGTTATCTACACTTGATCATTTTGTCCATGGTGACAAGTGTAATACTGTAAATGGACCTTTTTCTTATGGCATAAATATTAATGAATTAATAGCGCATTTTAAATCCAATTCTTTCCTTTTGAATTTCATCCTTATAATATGTTCCATTTTTATTCATTCAGGACCATTCATCAATTAACACCTAATAATCCAATAGACTCAGAAATTCCTCTGGTTAATTTTGAAATCCCCATAACTGCCATTACTTCAAGTGATTCTGAGGAAGACCTTACAGAAGAAAGCAATGAAAAAGATGAACCCTCCCTAGTGCCTTATGGAGACGAAACGCACACCATAAATTTAGGCACAGAAGAAGTAAAAAGGGAACTTAAGGTAGTAGAGAGTGAAGAATTGGGAGATATGATCAGTCTGCTTAAAGAATTCCTCGACGTATTTTCCTGGAGCTATGATGATATGGTGGGTTTGGACCCTCAGATAGTGACACACAAAATTCCCCTAATTCCGGGGACAATTCCGGTAAAGCAGAAGTTAAGAAGAATGAACCCCAACACACTACTCAAAGTTCGGGATGAAGTCAAGAAACAGTATGACGCTGGGTTCCTGGAAGTGGTCAAATACCCCCAATGGGTGGCTAACGTCGTCCTGGTAATGAAGAAGGACGGGAGAGTTAGGGTGTGCGTTGACTACAGGGATCTTAATAAAGCAAGCTTGAAAGACGATTTTCCTCTCCCCCACATTGATGTGTTAGTTGACAATGCTGCAGGATTAGGCAGGTGTTCATGTATTGATGGGGCATCAGGGTACAATCAGATCCCGATGGACGAGGAAGACAAGGATAAGACTACTTTCATCACTCAATAGGGAGTGTTTTGCTATCGGGTCATGCCTTTCGGGTTGAAGAATGCTGGTGCTACCTACCAGCGCGCAATGGTCATATTATTCCACGATATGATGCATAAAGAGGTGGAAGTGTATGTGGATGACATGATCATTAAATCCAGAGGAAAAGAAAGCCACGTACAGGTGATGAGGAGGGTATTCGAAAGGCTTAGAAAATACCAGTTGAAACTGAACCCTGCCAAATGCATATTCGGAGCTAGATCGGGAAAGTTGTTGGGATTCATAGTAAACGAGAGGGGAATAGAGGTTGATCCAGACAAGATTCGAGCTATTCAAGAAATGCCATCCTCAAAAACAGAAAGGGAGGTGCGCAGTTTCCTGGGAAAGTTGAACTACATTTCGAGATTTATTTCTAATCTCACTGCCAAAGCTGAGCCTATTTTCAGACTACTCCGAAAAAATAATTCCACCCAGTGGGATTCAATTTGCCAGGAGACTTTTGAGAAAATTAAGCAATACTTGACCAACCCACCAGTATTGGTTCCACCCGTGGCAGGAAGGCCTCTTATCCTGTATATGGCGGTCCAACAGAACTCGATGGGGTGCATTTTGCGACAACATGATGATACCGGCCGAAAGGAGAGGGCTATTTATTACCTGAGCAAAAAGTTCAATGATTGTGAGTCAAGATACTCTTTCTTAGAAAAGACTTGCTGCGCATTAGCCTGGACAGCGAATCGCCTCAAGCACTACATGCTGAATCACAAGACATGGCTCATCTCCAGGATGGATCCTATCAAATATGTATTCGAAAACCCATTCATGCCAGGTAGGATAGCCAAATGGCAGGTCATACTCTCCCAATATGACATAGTCTATATGACCCGGAAGGCAGTGAAAGGTAGCGTGATCGCTGACCTCCTAGCAGAAAATCCTATCCAGGATTATGAACCTCTGGATTTTGAGTTCCCGGATGAGCATATTAATGAAGTAGACTGCGAAGAAGAGGGGCCAGCCGATGTATGGGAAATGTATTTGACGAGTCGCCAATTTGTCCGGGAATGGAATTGGAGCTGTATTGATATCCCCGGATGGAAAGCACTTCCCGATAGCCATTAAGTTGAGATTTGACTGCACCAACAATGTCGCAGAATATGAAGCTTGTGTGAGGGGTCTACAGGCTGCAATCAAAATGAAGATCAGGAAGTTGGAAGTATATAGAGACTCAGCCCTGATTATATACCAAGTCAAGGGAGAATGGCAAACCAAGGATCCCAAGCTAATTCCATATCAGAAGTACTTACTGGAGCTGATTAAAAAATTCGAAGAGATCTCTTTCACTCACCTTAGTAGAGACAAGAATCAATTTGCTGATGCTTTAGCTACTCTAGCCGTTATGGCTCAAATTGAAGAAGGGCAGATGGCTCAGATGTTGAAGATTAAGGCAAGGAATGAGCCAGCTTATTGCTTCATGATTGAGGAAGAACCCGATGGTAAACCTTGGTATCATGACATCCTGGTCTACTGCAGAACCAGAGAATTCCCCTCAGGGGCAAACCGAAACGAAAAGAGGATGCTTCGAAGATTAGCATTGGGATACTTCCCCAGTGGTGAAACCCTATACAAGAGAGGGTCCAACGGTGAACTGTTGAGATGTGTGGATGCAAAAGAGGCGAAGAAAATCCTTTTTGAGACTCATGAGGGAAATTGTGCAACCCATGCCAATGGGCACATGATGGCTAAGCAGATCATGCGACGGGGATATTTTTGGACTACAATGGAAAAGGATTGCATTGAGTATTTCTGAAAATGCCATAAGTGTCAAATCTATGCCGATCCGATAAATGTGCCACCTCACAAGTTGTTCAACCTCGTCTCACCATGGCCTTTCGCAATGTGGGGCATCGATGTGATTGGTCCCATCAATCCCAAGGCATCCAATGGGTACAGATTCATCCTTGTGGCCATCGACTATTTCTCCAAGTGGGTCGAGGCGACATCCTATGCGCACATCACACAAAATACGTTTCTCAGATTTCTCAAAAGCAATATTATCTGCCGGCATGGCCTCCCTAATGAAATCGTCACTGATAACGCTAAGAATCTGAATGGTCCGAGGATTCAGAAATTGTGTGATCAATACAAAATCCGACACCTCAATTCCTCCCCATACCGTCCCCAGATGAATGGAGTGGTGGAAGCTGCAAACAAAAACCTCAAGAGGATAATCCGGAAAATGACGGTCACGTATAGGGATTGGCATGATATGCTTCCTTACGCTCTCCACGCATACCGGACTTCTGTAAGAACCTCAACCGGGGCAACTCCATACTCACTGGTTTTCGAGATGGAAGCGGTATCACCTATTGAAGTTGAAATCCCTTCCCTAAGGATTCTGAAGGAATCAGGGATTGATGAGTCAGAATGGATCCAGTCAAGGTTGGATCAGTTAAACTTGCTAGATGAGAAAAGGTTAGCAGCAGCATGTCATGGGCAGTTATACCAGATGAGGATGGCTAGAGCATTTGATAAAAGCATTCGCCCACGCGAATTCCAACCCGGGGACCTAGTTCTGAAGAAAGTGCTGCCAAATCAAAACGATCCCCGGGGCAAATGGTCACCAACCTACGAGGGACCCTATGTGGTTAAAAAGGCATTTTCTGGAGGAGCCTTGATCTTGACCCACATGGACGGTGAAGAGTTTCCGAGACCTGTGAATGCTGACACCGTCAGGAAATACTATGCCTAAAAAAAAAAAAAAAGGGGTAGGAGCGAAAACCCGAAAGGGCACTCCTAGCAAAATGTGTGAAAGAGGGTGAAAACCCGAGAGGGCGCCTTCTGCAAAATGAGTGAAGGATGAAAACCCGAAAGGGCATCCTGAAAAAGTAAGTTCTCCTAAAAAAAAAAAAAAAAAAAAAAAAAAAAACCTAGGGGTGAAAACCCGAAAGGGCATCCCGAGAACAAAAAGGGAGAAATAAGGAATGGGGGGCATGAAACCAGGATGAAGAGGAAACTGTCACGGCATAAGGCTTCAGAGAACTCGAAATAATGGCAGTTAAGGGATTTCAAAATCAGCCACAGGGAATATGTGAGATCTATCCTTTGTACCCTTCTTCTATGAAACTTCTTCTTTGTTTATATTAAACCGTAATAAAATCACACTTCATTCCCCATGTTTCTATCTTTCCCTTATATTTATCTTTCTGCAATCTTGTTATTTAATGCGCTATTTAAATCAGTTAAAATTTTTGCCATAAGATTAGTGTTAGTAGTATGCCCTAGAGCATATCATTTAGTATGTATCTTGTACATATTTTTAATAATAAAAGGCATTTCCACTTTTCCGTTTACATAATATATTTATGTGTAATAGAAAAGGTCCATTGATATTTTGTTAGAAATATTATTCTTAAGTTGTTAAGAATATGAGTGACAATATTTCTAGCACAAAGTATCATAAATAGGTTCACAATCGAGGATACTTCATAATAAGGACATGACTTATCCAGAAAGATTGTATTCATGTTTGTTCCCAAGTTATTTATATGAGATATAAATAAGATGGAATGGTGAGTCTCATGCCATATAACAAACATGATAGGCACTTATAAATGATAAGTAGGCCGAACCAGTGACACTTATGACAAGCACATGGAGTTTACTCTTGTCAATGTTTTGTCATAAATCATATCAGTGCATATAATCTTTAGACCTGAGATAGCACAGTTATCTTGTATATAGGTAGTTTGAGTTTGATACTGCTTTCATACTTGTACTATGTATGGGTATATGGGCATGTGTTGGCTCCTCTAGTTATATATGGAGGTAGGTGTTGATCAAGAAGGAATCTGTTCTCTAAGTAAATAGAGATAAAATCCTATGTTCATTTAATTGTTCTTGATGTTTCAAGTTCTGGCCAGACAGATAGATTTATTCGTAAAAGAGTTTCGATGAGAAAATTCTTTTAATCAAGAACTGGAATTAAAAGAGAACATAATATTCATAGCAAATGGAGTTTGACATAAACCATGACTCGGCTTGAGTTGGGATTTTGTAATGAGAGAGATTCTAGTGCATGATAATATATGATTATAGGTTCATTTAAGGTAAACCTTATTACTAATTGGGTGGCCATGGCATGCTATGCTAGGTGTTAACCATGGTCTATGAGATTCATAAAATGATTTAGAGAAATCATTTATGGTAAGAAAGAGTTCTGATGATATTAAGAGTTGATATCATGTCTCATTGCCAATTAGTGATGAGCCTAGTAAGTCACACACATACACAAGTTATCACCTATTTAAATATGATTTAATTAATTAATTAAAGAGTATAATTTATTAATTAAATAGATATGGTATGAAATAAAATTGCAAAGTCCCTAGCATCACTTGAAACCAAATCAACATTAGTGGATCGGTAGTATAAATTAAATTTATAATAAAAGTGTTTAAATATGAATTTAATTGATGAGAAATTAATTAATAGAGATTAATTAATTAATTTATATTTGATATAAATTAATTAGAAGAAGAAAATAATTATTTTTGTTTAAGAAATCAAAATTAATACACAGGCGCAATTTGGTACTTTTGCAGTTTGACACGTTGCACCATGATATGGAGACACATGGCAAAACACATAAACTTGCAAAATTATATCTAATCATGTAAGATGATTAAAATCAAGATTAAATATAGGTTTGACACTTGGCACAATGTGATTGGGTCACTTAAACCTAGAGCTAATCAAAATGTGACATGTGGCTAGGGTTTAATGTGTTAACCTAGCTATTTAAGTGGGGTTATGAAAAGAAAACACAACCAGCAGCCTCTCCTCTCATATGTCACGCCACTTTGAGCCTCTCCAGCTATTTCTCTTCATCTCTCATCAATTCAAAGAGATTAGCCATCAATCTCTTGAATTAAGAACACTAGAAATTGTTTCTAGTGTCCTGTTTACATCTCTAATCTCTTAAAAGGCAGAACTTGAATTTCTAATTAATAGAAAAGGCTTTAGAAGCTGTTCAAGGGCTGCCATAGGTGTTCTTGGTGTGGACAAGCTAGAGGACAACATCCGTGTCCTCAAGACGAATCTCAAAGGCGCATACGCTGCAGACATCAAGAGGTTAGTGTTATCGTTCTTGATTTAATCTAGGTTCTAAAATTAATCTGATTAATTTTAAAATCTTAAATGGCAAATACAGATCCAAAAACATATTAAAAGAGTTTTAATATGTTGTTTATCATTGAAATCAAATAGATAAAAATAAATCTTGCATGGTGCTTGTGACCCTAGGTGAAAATTTTTGAATTCAATGGTATAATCTTGTGTTTTTCACGCCTGCCTTCAATTGGTATCAGAGCCACTATATTTGCCATTTAGATTGTTGATTATATAATTTAATTGTGTGTTTGATCATGAGATCAAGAGATTCATTGCTGGTTGGATCATGAGATGTGGCGTCACACATGGAGAAGCCACCATTGGTGGCGGCAACAATGGTTCCATGGGTGATTCAAGGTTTGGCTTTTAATTCTGCAATTGTTGTATGATCTAAGGCCTATTCTTTGACTAATTAAAGTGTTTAATTAGTTGTTTTAATCACACAATTAAATTATGATTCAAATCAGAATTTTAAAAAATGTTTGAATGTGATTCAAATCTGAATTTTAAAAGTTGTTTGAATGAGATTCAAATCTGAATTTTTAAAGTTGTTTGAATCATATTTAAATCTGATTTTTTAAAATTGATTCAATAAAATTCAGATCTGATTTTTTAAAAAATATTTGAATGTGATTCAAATCTGAATTTTTAAATTTGTTTGAATGAGATTCAAATCTGAATTTTTAAATTTATTTGAATCATATTCAAATCTGGAATTTTAAGTTGAATATGAGATATTCAATTTAATTTAAGAATGTATGTTTTATTTAATTGTTAAATAGTGATATGCATGATGGATGATCATGGACTATAAAAGACCAATGTGATTGGATTTATTTCTTTTATGTTTCTTTGGGATTGTAAATTAATTAATTTATTTTAATTTATTTTGGGCATGTATTATTAAGTTTGTAATATTTTTGGGTTGTAATTTCATTTATTTAAGTTCTTGTAAATTCGCCTTGGTATGCCAAGGATTACTATGTAATATTGGATTGCAAGAAGTTCAAGGAGGTCAAGAGCATTGGTGGGACCAGTGGGAGGAATTCAATATCAAGTGTTGATTATGTACTCCTTCAGAACTCTTGTAAAATGAATGAATGAAATGCACCTAGGAATGCCCCGATTCAATTCTTGGTGGCTCGAATTGAATCCCTTAGAAAGTCCATGATCATACCATATTTATCGCTTATCCATGAATGCATGAGATGTATGGGAATGTATGCAATTATATGATATATGCATGCTAAATGGATAATGTGCAAAGTGAGACCTTAATAGTAATTAGGATGGCTATAAAATCTTCCAAATAAATGATTAAGTTGGAAATGCTATAATTAAAGTAATTATAACATAAGCCCTCCATTGGGGCAATTATTTTAAGAAATTTTAAATAGTTGCATGAGATGCAATTAATTTAAGAGATTTTCTTAAGAATAATTGTTAAGCATGAGATGTTGTAAATATGTAAATGGTTTGGTGGCCAATATTGGATGTACCTGAGGACATTAAAATTATTTGCATAATTATCGCTCAATGGGATCAACTTAACTAATGCAAGATAAGTCAATAATGGATGTACCGAGATTTTGAGCATTAGGGGCTAGGTAAAGGATTGAACCTCACATGAGATGTGATGGGCAAGGAGTTGCTCACTTATAGTTTATTGTAATTCCAATAATGGATGTACTGAGGATGATCAATAGAATTATAAGAATTCAATCACCCACTAGAAATCCATCCAACTAGGATTTCCGTTTTCTACTTTGGAAGTGTAGGATTCGCTAAGTTAGTGGGAGGACCAATTTGATTAAAAGACCATAATCATTTTGGTTAATTACATGATACATTTACTAATTAATCTGGTTATTTTCTGCAGCTTAATTTTCTCGATAAAAATGAGCACAAAACAACCACCACCATCCAATATCCTTGCAAGCATACTTGATCACAACAGTTGACAGGACCTAATCATGCGATTGGCTAAGAAATTTGAAACTTGTCTGAACCTTGAACATTTAGAATATGTTCTATATTCAAATGTTCCTGGTCCCTTAACTCCAGAGGCCACACAAGAGGAACATGATACTTTGGACAAGTGGAAGGAGCATGATATGAGAGCTAAGTGTTACATGCTTGCTTCCATGAGTAATGAGTTACAGAAGCAACATGAGAACATGCAGAGTGCTAGTGAGATCCTCCTTCACCTACAAGAGTTGTATGGTGAGCACAAAGAGAATGCTAGGTATGAGATATCTAAACAGCTTATTCCGTATGAGGATGTCCGAGGGATGTAATGTTGGGGATCATGTCCACAAGATGATTGGTGATTGAGCGGTTGGAACATCTTGACTTCAACATGGATTTCCAACTACAAACGGATTTGATCCTTCATCCCTTCCCGAGTCTTTTGGGAATTTTGTGACAAATTTCCATATGACTAAACAGAATGCACCTTAGCTGAATTACTCAACATGCTGGTTATTGCCCAAAAGAATATGCCGTGCAATAAAGGAAAAGAGGTAGCTTTGGTTGCATCTTCTTCACTGGAAAGTCCAACAAGAAGAAGGGCAATAAGAAAAAGAAACCTCAGATTCCTGGTCCTTCCAAGAAAATAGCTAAACAGAAAAGGAAGACTAAAGCTGATGAAGGCAAAGGAAAGTGTTTCCACTGCCAACAGGAAAGTGTTTCCATTGCCAATAGGAAAGTGTTTCCATTGCCAGTAAGAAAGTGTTTCCACTGGCCAGAGTAAAGCAATCTAAATGAATGCAATGCCATGGTGAAAACCAACTCAAGTTCAAAATATATTTGGCACTTAAGGTTATGTCATGTTGCAGAAGATAGGATTGCAAAATTGGAGAAAATGGGGATTCTATCCTCATTGGGCTCTGAGCCTACTCCAACTTGTGAATCTTGCCTTCAAGGCAAAATGACTAGATCACCCTTTGTTGGACAAGGGCTAAGAGCTGAAAATATTTTGGAACTAATACATAGTGATGTATGTGGTCCGTTTAAAGAAATGGCTAGAAGGGGTTTTCATTATTTTATTACCTTTACTGATGATAAATCAAGGTTTGGGTATTTGTATTTGATCAAATACAAACATGAATCCTTTGAAAAGTTTAAAGAATTTAAATCTGAAGTAGAAAATCAAAAAGGAAAAAATATTAAAGCTCTTCGATCAGATCGTGGAGGTGAATATTTGAGTACTGAATTTGATGAATACTTGAGAGAGCATGGCATTGTTTCTCAGCTGACTCCTCCAGGAACGCCACAGCTGAATGGTGTATCTGAAAGGAGAAATCGTACCCTATTGGATATGGTACGTAGTATGATGAGCTATACTGATATGCCAATCTCCTTTTGGGGATTTGCATTAGAATCAGCTTTGTATATTCTGAATAGGATTCCATCAAAATCAGTTTCTTCCACACCTTATGAGATATGGCATGGAAGAAAACCAAGTCTTAAGCATGTTAAGATTTGGGGTTGTCCAGCTTATATCAAAAAGCTGAACACTGATAAATTGGAGACCAAATCAGAAAAAGGTCGATTTGTTGGATATCCAAAATATAGTTTTGGATATTATTTTATTTGCCTACTTCACAAAAGGTTGTTATAAGTAGAGATGCCACATTTCTTGAACAACAGTTTGTTCAAGAAGGAGGCAAAGGAAGGCAAATAGAGTTAGAATTGGAGAATTCTGACCAACCAACAGATCAGATGGATATAGATCCATCTAGTCAACCTATACCCATTGATGAAACATCTAAAGCTGTTCCTCGTAGAACAACCAGGGTATCTCACCCACCAGTGAGATATGGTTTTCTTCATGAAGAAGAACAAGAGTTGTCTACTCATGAAGAAGTAGATCATGGAGATGATCCACTTACCTATGAAGAAGCTATATCAGATATAGACTCTTCAAAATGGATTGATGCTATGAAATCCGAGATTGATTCCATGTATAAGAATCAAGTTTGGGATCTTGTTGACCCACCAAGGTATTGTACCTATAGGGAACAAATGGGTTTTCAAGAAGAAAATTGGTTACGATGGAAAGGTAGAGACCTATAAGGCAAGGCTAGTAGCGAAAGGGTTTCGCCAAAGGCAAGGAATAGACTATGAGGAGACTTTCTCTTTGTTGCCATGCTTAAATCAATTAGGATTTTATTAGCAATAGTGCATACTATAATTATGAAATTTGGCGGATGGATGTCAAAGCGACTTTTCTCAATGGATACATTGAAGAAAACATTTTCATGGAACAACCTAAGGGATTTGAATCCCAAGATGGTTCCAAGGTATGCAAGCTAAAGCGATCCATTTATGGGTTGAAACAAGCTTGAGGAGTTGGAACATCCGTTTTGATGAAGCCATTAAATCTTTTGGTTTTATAAAAATGAGGATGAGCCATGTTTATATAAGAAGGTTAGTGACAGTGCTATCACTTTCCTTGTCTTATATGTGGATGACATCTTGTTGATGGGTAATGATACGGTATGTTGACGACTATAAAGGTATGGTTGTCAAATACATTCTCCATGAAAGACTTAGGGAGGCAACCTATATTCTTGGGATTCGCATCTATAGAGATAGAGCGAAAAGAATAATTGGTTTATCCCAAAGTCTATACTTGGAAAAGGTGTTAAAGAGGTTTAACATGCTTGATTCCAAGAGAGGATTGTTACCAGTGAGACATGGTATCCACCTTTCTAAAGAGATGTCTCCAAAGACACCAAGAAAGAGATAAGATGGCGGGATTCCATATGCTTGGCTATTGGAAGTTTAATGTATGCAATGTTGTGTACTAGGCCGGATATCGCATATCTTTATTAGTTTGACTAGCGGTATCAATCCAATCCAGTTTGGAACAACTGGATAGTATCAAGAATATTCTTAAGTACTTAAGAAGAACTAAGGATTTATTCTTGATTTATGGAGGTGGAGACTTGCAATTGGATGGTTATCGATTACGATTTCCAATCGGATATCGATGATAGAAAGTCTACCTCTGGATATGTGTTCATTTGTAATGGAGGTGCGATCGGTTGGAAGAGTTCCAAACAGAGCACGCATGCAGATTCCACTCGAGGTGAGTATATTCTTGCATCGAGATCTTTGCAAAGGAAGTCGTTTGGATAAAGAAGTTCGTGATGAACTTACGAGAATTCCTTCCATTGAGTCGAGAGTTCCATTACACGTGACAACAATGGAGCGATCATCTGAGCTAAGGAACCAAGGTCTCACCAGAAATCCAAACACATAGAAAGGCGCTACCACATTATCAGAGAAATAGTTGGGCGAGGCGATATAGCCATGCAGAAAAATAACATCAGCTGAAAATCCAGCTGATCCATTCACTAAGCCTATGTCACAGACTCAGTTAGACCGACATCTTGAGAAGATAGGTCTACGATATTGTAATGAATGGCTCTAGTGCTAGTGGGAGATTGTTAGTAGTATGCCCTAGAGCATATCATTTAGTATGTATCTTGTACATATTTTTAATAATAAAAGGCATTTCCACTTTTCCGTTTACATAATATATTTATGTGTAATAGAAAAGGTCCATTGATATTTTGTTAGAAATATTATTCTTAAGTTGTTAAGAATATGAGTGACAATATTTCTAGCACACAGTATCATAAATAGGTTCACAATCGAGGATACTTCATAATAAGGACATGACTTATCCAGAAAGATTGTATTCATGTTTGTTCCCAAGTTATTTATATGAGATATAAATAAGATGGAATGGTGAGTCTCATGCCATATAACAAACATGATAGGCACTTATAAATGATAAGTAGGCCGAACCAGTGACACTTATGACAAGCACATGGAGTTTACTCTTGTCAATGTTTTGTCATAAATCATATCAGTGCATATAATCTTTAGACACGAGATAGCACAGTTATCTTGTATATAGGTAGTTTGAGTTTGATCTTTGCTTTCATACTTGTACTATGTATGGGTATATGGGCATGTGTTGGCTCCTGTTAGTTATATATGGAGGTAGGTGTTGATCAAGAAGGAATCTGTTCCTCTAAGTAAATAGAGATAAAATCCTATGTTCATTTAATTGTTCTTGATGTTTCAAGTTCATGGCCAGGACAGATAGATTTATTAAGAAAAGAGTTTATGATGAGAAAAATCTTTTAATCAAGAACTGGAATTAAAAGAGAACATAATATTCATAGCAAATGGAGTTTTAAATAAACCAAGACTCAAGCTTGAGTTTAGATTTTGTAAAAGAGATTCTAGTGCATGGTTACATATTATTATAGGTTCATTTAAGGTAAACCTTATTACTAATTGGGTGGCCATGGCATGCTATGCTAGGTGTTAACCATGGTCTATGAGGTTCATAAAATGATTTAGAGAAATCATTTATGGTAAGAAAGAGTTCTGATGATATTAAGAGTTGATATCATGTCTCATTGCCAATTAGTGATGAGCCTAGTAAGTCACACACATACACAAGTTATCACCTATTTAAATATGATTTAATTAATTAATTAAAGAGTTTAATTGATTAATTAAATAGATTTGGTTTGCAATAAAATTGCAAAGTCCTAGCATGACTTGAAACCAAATCTAGATTATTGGATGTGTAGTATAAATTAAATTTATATTTAAAGTGTTTAAATATGAATTTAATTGATGAGAAATTAATTAATAGAGATTAATTAATTAATTTATATTTGATATAAATTAATTAGAAGAAGAAAATAATTATTTTGGGTTAAGAACTCTAAATTAAGACACGAGGCATTTTGGTCATTTTGCGGTGTGACACGTGGCACCATGAGATGGTGACACATGGCATAACACATAAGCTTGCCAAATATTTTTAATCATGTAAGATGATTAAAATCAAGATTAAATATAGGTTTGACACTTGGCACAATGTGATTGGGTCACTTAAACCTAGAGCTAATCAAAAGGTGACATGTGGCTAGGGTTTAATGTGTTAACCTAGCTATTTAAGTGGGGTTATGAAAAGAAAACACAACCAGCAGCCTCTCCTCTCATATGTCACGCCACTTTGAGCCTCTCCAGCTATTTCTCTTCATCTCTCATCAATTCAAAGAGATTAGCCATCAATCTCTTGAATTAATAACACTATAAATTGTTTCTAGTGTCTGTTTATCTCTAATCTCTTAAAAGGCAGAACTTGAATTTCTAATTAATAGAAAAGGCTTTAGAAGCTGTTCAAGGGCTGCCATAGGTGTTCTTGGTGTGGACAAGCTAGAGGGACAACATCTGGTGTCCTGAAGACGAATCTCAAAGGCGCAGACACGCTGCAGCACATCAAGAGGTTAGTGTAATCGTTCTTGATTTAATCTAGGGTTCTAAAATTAATCTGATTAATTTTAAAATCTTAAATGGCAAATACAGATCCAAAAACATATTAAAAGAGTTTTAATATGTTGTTTATCATTGAAATCAAATAGATAAAAATAAATCTTGCATGGTGCTTGTGACCCTAGGTGAAAATTTTTGAATTCAATGGTATAATCTTGTGTTTTTCACGCTTCCGTTCCTTCAATTAGGATTTGACAATTGATAACCTCACGTACTTTACTATGAGATTTGCAGGGAATGACCTAAAAAAAAAAAAAAAACTAGAGGTGAAAACCCGGAAGGGCACTTCTAGTCATATAGACGAAGGGGAAGTAAAAACCCGTAAGGGCGCTTTTCGGGAGAAAGAAAAAAAACAGAAAAGGGGCATTTGAAGAAATGGGGTCATAGGTTAAGTCTTGCAACTCGTCCTCCATTCATCATTGGTCTTCGGGATTCTGTTAAGTACACTTCATTGGGGAAGAACTTCTCGTGTCCGGATTAGGCTTGCTTTGTAAGTGCAATTTAATTTCCTGTTATCAACCTCTGGTTCCTTGATCTAAGTTGATTTTAATTTCCTGCAATTTAAATTCCTGTTATCAACCTCTGGTTCCTTGATCTAAGTTGATTTTAATTTCCTGCAATTTAAATTCTTGTTATCAACCCTGGTTCCTTGATCTAAGTTGATTTTAATTTCCTGCAATTTAAATTTCCTGTTATCAACCTCTGGTTCCTTGATCTAAGTTGATTTTAATTTCCTACAATTTAAATTCCTGTTATCAACCTCTGGTTCCTTGATCTAAGTTGATTTTAATTTCCTGCAATTTAAATTCTTGTTATCAACCTCTGGTTCCTTGATCTAAGTTGATTTTAATTTCCTGCAATTTAAATTCCTGTTATCAACCTCTGGTTCCTTGATCAAAGTTGATTTTAATTTCCTGTAATTTACATTTCCTGTTATCAACCTCTGGTTCCTTGATCTAAGTTGATTTTAATTACCTGCAATTTAAATTTCCTGTTATCAACCTCTGGTTCCTTGATCTAAGTTGATTTTAATTTCCTGCAATTTAAATTTCCTGTTATCAACCTCTGGTTCCTTGATCTAAGTTGATTTTAATTTCCTGCAATTTAAATTTCCTGTTATCAACCTCTGGTTCCTTGATCTAAGTTGATTTTAATTTCCCGCAATTTAAATTCCTGTTATCAACCTCTGGTTCCTTGATCTAAGTTGATTTTAATTTCCTGCAATTTAAATTCCTGTTATCAACCTCTGGTTCCTTGATCTAAGTTGATTTTAATTTCCTGCAATTTACATTTCCTGTTATCCACCTCTGGTTCCTTGATCTAAGTTGATTTTAATTTCCTGCAATTTAAATTCCTGTTATCAACCTCTGGTTCCTTGATCTAAGTTGATTTTAATTTCCTGCAATTTAAATTTCCTGTTATCAACCTCTGGTTCCTTGATCCAAGTTGATTTTAATTTAACTTATGTTGTCGATTTCTAGGTCACTAATTTGGGTATGCTTTAGTTCCCTAACTTTGAGCACTTAATCGTCCAAAATATGGGTCTGAATCTTTACATAATTTTTACACGGGAAATTATTTTTCCTTCGATAAAAATTATGTAAAGAGGGGCAGCTGTCGACACCATATTTTGGCCGATCCCCAAAATCAATAAAACTTTGAAACTGACCCCAGTACTAAGTCTCCTTTTGACAGCTAATCTCATTTCCTATCCCTCTTTGATAGACAGTCACATTTTCGATCTCTCCTCAAAGAATTGAATCAATGCTAAGTCCTCACATCAGTCAAATCCTTACCAGTCTATTAAATCGCTCACCGATCTCTCCGACCCGTTGTAGTATAAACGAAGTGAACTAGATCTTTTCTTACCAGTTTTATTGCCGATCTCCCTTTCAAAAGTTTAAGAGCTAAGGTTTTGGTCCGATTTAATGAGGATTCCGATCTTAAGTGTTCAAGTCAAATTTCCAATTTTAATCAAGTCCCGTTCAGCATTTCTTCCCTACCGATCTCATGCTCATTGTGTTTTCCGATCTCTAACACTTATGTTAAAAATCATCTTCAGTTATTTCAACATACTCAGACAATCAAGTGTTTAATAATTTAGAAATTTTCCGATCATAACCATTCATCGAACAAAAAAGGGCATTCCACTTCATTTCATTTCAAAAATTTTTACAAGTTATTCAGCTGGAGGATCACCCCCAGCCTGATCTACATTTGGTCCGCCCTCTCGCTCACCCTCAGCCTCCTCCTCACTATCCTCACCCTCGCCTTCGGGAGCCAGGTCGGCCATCCAAGAGAAGTCCTCCTCTGGGTAACGCTTCTGGAGTTCGGTCAAGAGATCCTTGTGAGCGTTCACATAAGCACCGGTTATTCCTGTCACCATCTCTTCATCTTTTGCCTTAAGCTCCTCAGCAAGGTGAGCGACTGGCGGCCGTTGGCCGGAGTGCTGGACTTCTCTAAGAGCATGATCCCTTTCGGCGGAACATGAGTCCTGTTCGGCGGCTTATCCTCATAGTACTTCATGCCCCTCAATTTGAGATATGTAATCCTGAGCTGTTGTGAGTTGGGATCAGTGGTATGCGTCTTCTTGAATGTTCTTCTCTTCCTCCGGACCCAGGCGGTGAGCCTTTTCGGACTACGTCTTTGGTTCACGGGCACTCTACATTCAAACTCATGGATCGGTCGGGATGTCGTCAAGATTGTCCGAGACGATCTGTCCGATCCTCCCGAAGGCAGATGGAAGACCCCAAGACTTTGGCAAAATCGGGGTTCTCCCGAACAGTCCGGTTGTTCTCCAGGGAAGCGATCAGCACTTGAGCGCCACGAGAAGGGGGCCTCGTAGGAGGTCGAGAACGACCCCCTTCTGTGCTTGGAGCAACTGGAGGAGGTGGAGGTGGCTCTTCTCGTCGAGGAGGAGATCGGACAGCTTCTGCGATCGGCGGTCCCAAAGGTCAAGGCGGGTCCCCTTGTATCTCCCCAGGTTCATGGCCGGGTGTTTAAAGTAGTGCCGAACGCTTCATCTCCTTTATTTTCTGGGAAATCTCTCTTTCTTTCTTCCGCTTCCTGGAACCTTCACCACCCGCCATACCTGCACAAAAAAGAGGTCAGTGAGATCGCTAAGGTCCAAAGATCTGAGAAATAGAAAATACCGATGCCAAGATCAGAGAGCTAAAGCCCGTGATTTTCGTCCGTGATCAACTCCATCGTCCAATGATGCAGCTCGGCAGTCACCGCATCTAAACAGGAGTAATTTTGAGTGGCAGCTTGATTCTTCAGTTCCATCACTACTAGGCTTTCCTCCTTGTTCAGGGTAATACGCTTCGGAATCAAGGGCCCCTGGTGCCACCAGCTACGGGGGAAGTCCTCAAAGCAGGTCGGATTTTTGCTCCTCAGAATGAAGAAGCGGTTCTTCCAATTCTTAAGGGAGGAGGGCAGATCGGTAAAGAGCCCACAATGAGGCTTCGCCTGAAAGAACCAGTGCTCGTCGTCCTTTCGGCGAGTTAGCCTGTGTAGTTCGGCGAACACCTTAGCCGTAGGTCTGATTCCCTTAGCTCGACACAGGCCTCGGAAGGCTACCAGGATCCGCCACGAGTTAGGGTGAATTTGGGCAATGCACACTCGGTGAAATTTTAGGACCTCCTTGAAGAAGTCGTCTAGAGGGAACCGAAGACCGGCCTTTAACTATTTCTCGTATACCATCACCATGTCATTCTCTTCAAAGAAGTGATCGGCTCGGTGATCGCCGTGACACCGGATAAGTTCATATGAATCGAGCTCAATGTTGTACTCCTGGCTAAACGACTGCAGATCGGTTTCTTGCAAGATAGATGGCAGCTCGTCCATAGGAAGATTCTCCCTCCCTGAGGAAGGTACAAGCCTCGATGGTGCGGTTCGCCCCCGAGCTGGAACGGAGACCCTATAAGGTTCTGGTCATGCGCTTAGCCCAACCACCTCTACTTCATCAGACGACCATAAAACATGGACGGAAGGTGGGCTTGCCGCTCTCTGACCTTCGGCGCCGCTCATTTTTAAGGAAAACAAAGAACTTAAAGCTAAAAGAAGGATTGAAACCCTTACCGGAGCTTGAACGGAGTCGGAAGAGCTTGAAAATCGGGAGAGTTTTGGAATTGCTTGCGAGAGACAGAAAATTGCATAAGTAAGAAACTAGCTAACCCCTACCCCTATCTATACTCGTCCGAGCATTTAATGCTCACGATGTCCCAGGCAATGCATCGGTAAACGGGATTCGCCAGCTGTTCTGACACGTCTATCGAACACTCCAAATTCCATAAAGAGAATGGCTAATTAGAGATCGGCATATTAAGATAAATGTTTTGAATTGCGGATCAGTTAAGGGTTGTTCAGTTGGGAACCAGATCTGATAAACACATCAGAGATCGGAAAATAATCAATGCAATAATAATAAGATGATAATTGACTTTTATTTCCAAAAGATCAGATTACATCATTTGGGCGATCTCTAGGGATCGGAATAATAGAGATCGGAAGATGGGAGATCAGCATGAGAGATCGGAATAGGAGCGTGGGAGGGATCGGAAGGCAAAAAGAATAAGACAAATCAAAAATAACCGTCGTCAGAATCAGAACCGAGGTAGTTAAAGCGTGGCAGACGAGATCTCCACCGCACGCCTAAGAATCGCCCGCAATGCTGACAGGTGCCAGGGTATGTCATGACAGTCCTGTACATCCCAATCTCCACCGTTGATCTCACTTGTAAGGATGAACCCGGAACCCTTGGATCAAGAGTGAAGACGACAAGACCAGCGTCTTTCGCTCCTAGCCCTCAGATCGCTCCGGACAAGAGGATTTGAGACCGTCAGATTGAAAGAAGAAAAGGATGAATATTCTGAAGAATAATCTCAGCCGTTCATTTTGGTTCTCTTTAATTCTCAAGCATCCGATCATGTCCTTCAAAATCCAGACCCTCCATCTCCCTCAAAATAAATCCTGACCCTTTATGGGGAGCACCCGATTCCTATAAATACCTGCCTGAAAACTGTTCAAACGGACGGAAAAAAAAGATATAGACAAGAGGTAGTAACTATAGCAGAATAACTCTGAAACTTAATTCAGTTTGTTACTCTGTTATTTTTTGGAGTTTTCATAGAAAAAACTTTTGAAACTAGTTTTCTGAAGTATTTTCTTGCAAAAGGGATTCTTGAATACTGAAATTCTTCATTTTCAGTTCGTTCATTATCCTGTGGCACTCCCACTTTCTGTTTTTGTTATCCTCTATTTCCATTCATATTGTCTAAGCTCAACTCCACTCAAGCTTGGTTATTTTGACCTGTTTACATTTTAACAAAGAGTACTTCATTTCGAGGCAAACCATAGTCCTCCAGCTGCCAACCTGCAATCTTGCTACTTTTTGCGATTCTGTAGTTAGTTCAATAGACTCGACTCCCTACAGGTCAATGTTAATATTGTCATTTTATTAAGTCTAGTTCTCATTTCACGTATTTCCTTTGTTCTTTTTCTTATGCCTATTGTTTTCTTTAAGTTCATGTCACGCTAAAAAAAATACAAAGGAAAGATATGCTCTAGTTTACTCCCGTGCCGGCTAACCCACACTTTTGTTAATCTTTATTATTTCTGAATGCAAGTCATCTAGTCCCGAGTTACGTAGAAGTAGCTAGGCAAAATGTAGGTAACTGTGTTTAAAGTGTCTCTTTAAAAAAAGAGGGTCTAAATAACACGTCAGGGAAATAGCAAAATTGAATCACTAGGCTGACGTGGAAGGCGATCCAGCATAATGCCATAAGGCGGAATAAGAAATCAAAACTCAGATAAGTAAAGGGGTACAGATACGATACTGGAAAAGTAACCTTAGGGGAGGTCAGCAAAATTCAGTCCGGTGTCCCTTATTTAGTCTCAAAGTACCAACGAGTTAAAAGAAGTCTTATTTCGACCTTTGGCACCTTTAAATACTATAACTCTTAAACTTAGACTCCTATGATATATGGCTGTGTCCAAATTTTGAAGAGGTCGGAAGAGAGTCTTTATCCGTTCCTCAAACAAAATTTTTAACAAATAGTTTAAAAGAGATCGGAGGAGAGTTCTTATCCGGTCTCAACTCAAAATTTTAATAAATATTAAAGAGTTCGGAGAAGAGTTCTTATCCAATTCTTAAATTAAATTTTAATAAAATATTTCTTTTAAATAAAATTAACATATAACAGTAACTCACTAAGGTTGTCTCATTTACTCATGTATCTGGGTGATCCAAATTTAGTGAAAAATCAAATGTTCCTTTAGTCAAAAGGATTAACATGTCCATTCAAGCCCTCCTAACTAATGCAAAATTAAATCTACTTACCCTTATTAAGGGACGAGGTGGGGTGCCTAACACCTTCCCCACCCGTTTACGAACCCCGAACCTAGAATCTCTGCCTAGAAGTGGTTTCATCTCAATTTATCTTCATAAACGGTTTTCTTTAATTTCCCTCAAAATTAAAGTGGTGACTCCTCACTCTTTCCCACTTCTGTGAGGGTTCGTTCAGGTGACCGCAAAATCCCTTGCGACATATTCTATGGTTTCAAAAATTATCATCTAAAGCAAAACTTAACAAAGAAAGGGATGAAGAAGGAGAGAAATCAAAAGTTTTTTCATATCAAGAACATTGAATTAAAATGAACAGGGAGAGAACTCAAAACTTTCTTCATATCAAGCACATTGAATTACAGAGAATATTTCCCCTTTTATACAAATCATTAACAACCCACACCATTCAATACCCCTTCAAGCTTCCTTACCCTCAAGGAAGAAAATTGAAAAGCACTTAAAAAAAATAAAAAACATAAACTCTGCTACAACTATGTAAAAGTTTTGTTACTATAAAAGATTATTTTCCTCATTGATTCAAGCTTGAAGGTTACAAATATAAATAATGGTGCAAAGATTGGAGTATAATAGCAGGATATGAGAAACTATACAACCAAATTCTTAGGGATAATATAACTAATGAATTTGTACAATTGAAAAGGATTTTGTTTGTTAAGTAACAGACTTAGTTAACTAAGTTAGCTGAGAGTTATCTCAATACGCCCTCGAAAAATGGTGCTCCTATTGGAGACACCAATCTTAGGCCGAAAAAGCTACAGGTAGACTTTGGGTTGAGGCTTAGTTAGTAAATCAGCCAATTGATCTTTAATGGATTGTGTTGAACGAATAAGGAGTCGAAAGTGACTCGTTCATGAATGAAGTGAAAATCAAGAGAAAGATGCTTCATTCAGGAATGAAAAACTGGATTAACATAGAAGTATATGGCGCTAATGTTATCACATAAGATCAGTGGCTTGTACGTGATAGTTTATTAAAGTTCATGAAGAAAGGACTCTAGCCATAAGAGTTTAAAAGTGGTTGAAGCAACATACTCAGCTTCAGTGGATAACCGAGCAACTGAACATTGAAGTTTGGAATGCTAGGACACTAGTGTTTCACCAAGGAAAATGACATAAGCACTAGTGGATAAAAAGCTGTCTTTATCACCTGCCCAGTCGGCATCCGAGAATGTTATAAGAGAGAATCATTTGTAAGGGCAAAGAAGACCATGATAAGTGTCGACACCATATTTTGGCCGATCCCCAGAATCAATAAGCCTTGAAACCGATCCCTAGCACTAAATCTCTCCTTGCCATTTAACCACAGTTCCGATCTCTCTTCACAGAGAATTGAGTCAATGCTAAGCCTTACCGGTCTCTCAATCATTCACCAATCTCTCAAGCCCATTGTCAAATATCCTGACCGGTTAATTATATTCCCGATCTCTCTTGTCAGACGAGATTAAATTAACACTAGAGCCTTGCTGCCAGTATTCATGGTCGACCTCCCTTTTAAAAGTTTAGGAATAATCAAGCTAAGGTTCCAATCCGGTTTAATGAAGATCCCGATCTTAGATGTTCAAATTTTCAATTAAGTTCCGTTTAGCGTTGGTTCCTTACCAGTCTCATGCATGTCGTGTTTTCCGATCTCTCACACTTAGGATAATAATCGCTTTCAGTTATTTCAATATACTCAGACAATCAAGTGTTTAGAAATTTTCCGATCACAACCATTCATTGAACAAAAGAGTCATTTCATTTCATTTCATTGCAAAATTTGTACAAGTTATTCGGCTGGGGGATCACCCCCAGCCTGATCTACATTTCGCTCATCCTCTCCCTCCTCTTCACTATCCTCACCCTCGCCCCCGGGAGCCAGGTCGGCCATCCAAGAGAAGTCCTCTTCTGGGTAACGCTTCTGGAGTTCGGCCAAGAGGTCCTTGTGAGCATTCACATAGGCACCAGCTATCCCTGTCACCATTTCTTCGTCTTTCGCCTTAAGCTCCTCGATAAGTTGGGCGACCTGAGAAGCATCGTTGGCCCGGAGCGCCTGGACTTCCCCGAGAGCACGATCCCTTTCAGCCAGAACATGATTCTGTTCGGCCACCCTGTCTTCATAGAACTTCGCCCGCCCCTCAACTTGAGATATGTAATCCTGAGCGGATGCGAGTTGGGATCGGAGGGAAGCCATTTCCTGATTCTTCTTCTCAACCTCCTTGCCCAGGCGATGAGCCTTTTCCCGAACTATGGTCTGGTTCACCAGGCACTCCACGTTCAGGCTCATGGCGCGAGTCAAGATATCGTCAAGGCTGTCCGGGGATAGCCTGTCCCGATCCTCCCTAAGGCAGATGGAAGACCCCAAGACTTTGGCAAAACCGGGGTTCTCCCGAACAGTCCGGTTATTCTTCAGGGACTCGATCAACGTTTGAGCGCCACGAGAAGAGGCTCTCACAGAAGATTGAGAAGGCCCCCTTTCTGTGCTTGGAGTAGCTGGAGGAGGTGGAGCCGACTCTTCCTGTTGAGGAGGAGATCGGACAGCTTCAGTGATCGGCGGCCCCGAAGGTCGGGACGGGCCTCCCTGCGTCTCCCCTGGTTCATGGCCGGGAGTTCGAAGCATTTCCGAACGCTTCATCTCCTTTACTTTCCGGGAGATCTCTCTTTCTTTCTTCCGCTTCCTAAAATCCTCATCACCCGCCATACCTGCACAAAGAAGAGGTCAGTGAGATCGCTAAGGTCCTGAGATCTGAGATTTAAAAAATACCAGTGCCTAGGTCAGAGAGCGAAAGTTCGCGATCTTGGCCGGTGAGCAGCTGTAGGGTCCAATGGTGCAGCTCAGCGGTCACTGCATCTAAACAGGAATACTTTTGAGTGGCAGCCTGATTCTTCAGATCCATCACTATTAAGCTCTCCTCCTGGTTTAGGTTAATGCGCTTCGGAACCAGGGGCCCCTGGTGCCACCAGCTACGGGGGAAGTCCTCAAAGCAGGTCGGATTTTTGCTCCTCAAAATGAAGAAGCGGTTCTTCCAATTTTTAAGGGAGGAGGGCAGATCGGTGAAGAGCCCGCAATGAGGCTTCGCCTGAAAGAACCAATGCTCGTCGTCCTAACGGCGAGTTAGCCTGTGCAGTTCGGCGAACACCTTAGCCGTAGGTTTGATTCCCTTAGCTCAGCATAGACCTCGAAAGGCTACTAAGATCCGCCACGAGTTAGGATGAACTTGAGCAATGCACACCCGGTGAAGTTTTAGGACCTCCTTGAAGAAGTCATCCAGAGGGAACCGAAGACCGGCCTTTAACTGTTCCTCGTATACCATAACCAGGTCATTCTCTTCAAAGAAGTGATCGGCTCGGTGATCGCCGTGGCACCGGATAAGTTCGTACGAATCAGGGCGAATATTGTACTCCTGGCTAAACGATTGTAGATCGGACTCTTGTAAGATCGATGGCAGCTCGTCCATAGGGAGATTCTCCCTCCCTGAAGAAGGTACGTGCCTTGATGGTCCGATCCGCCCCCGAGCTGGAACAGAGGCCCTAGGAGGTTCTGTTTGCGCGTTTGGCCCGACCACCTCTTCTTCGTCAGACGACCACGAGAACTGAATGGAAGGAGGACTCGCCGCTCTTTGACCCTCGGCACCGCTCATTTTCAAAGAAAACAAAGAACTTAAACTAAAAAGAAGATCAAAGCCCTTACCGGAGTCTGATCGGCGTCGGAAGAACTTGAGCAAACGAGAGAACTTTGAGGTTGTGAGCGAGAGATTGAAAATGACATACAGGAGCAAATGGCTAACCCCTCACCCCTATTTATACTTGTCCGAGCATTTAATGCTCACGAGGTTCTAGGCAGTGCATCGGTTAACGAGATTCGCTAGCTGTTCTGACACGTCTCTCGAAAATTCAGGAGATCGGTTAAATGGAGATCGGTATAATAAGTTGAATATTTTGAATGAAGGATTATTTAAGAGTCGTTTTGTTAGGAACCAGATCGGATAAATATATCAGAGATCGGAAAATAATCAATAAGATAATAATTTGAGAAACAAGATTTTTATTTCCAAAAGATCGGATTACATCATTTGGGCGATCTCTAGGGATCGGATTACAATGAAGGTCTAACTACATCATTTGGGCGATCTCTAGAGATCTGATTACATTGAAGGATTACATCATTTGGGCGATCTCTAGAGACCGGTGGAACATCCTATCTAAAGAGTCCCAGGTTTATAACTGATCCCAAGGGTGTCACCGATCGGAGCTTAATCCGCTGTTGGAACACCCAATGTGGAAGGAAACCGCTGTCGGAACACTCAATGTGGTGAGAAGCCGAATGAACTTGAGGAAGCAACCGCCAAGGGTCAGCGGAGCATCAGCAATTTGCTCGGCCAAAATCAGTTTGTCGATCATGCCAGTTGAACAACTCGGGATCGGCACGGTCGAGATCCGCAATCCAGATCGGTCAATTAACCCAGTCCTCTCACCATCATCAGACAAGGTTATGCGATCACCGGGGTCGTAAATTTTCAGTCGAGGAATAAGGAAGTCCATCGGAGAGGGATCAAAAACCACAATCATGGCCGGAACGACCGCCGGAGCAGCTAGAACTGGAAAAGAAAGAAGGAAGAGAGGAAAATCAGATGAAGGAAATGTCTCTTTCGTCAGGGGATATATAGGGGAAAACGGGCATTTATTCTTTGAGCGAAAAACGGCTTAACGCCGAGAATCGAGGGGAAATTAATGCTTTGACCAGACCGGACCTGAGAAAGGGAAAGATCTGAATAATAGATCGGAAGATGGGAGACCAGCATGAAAGATCGGAAAAGAGCATGTAAAAGAGATCAGAAAGAGGGAAGATCGGAAGGCAAAAAGAATAAGACAAATCCCAATAACCGTCGTCAGAATCAGAGCCGAGGTAGTTAAAGCGTTGCAGACGAGATCTCCACCACACGCCTAAGAATCGCCCGCAATGCTGACAGGTGCCAGGGTATGTCATGACAGTCCTGTACATCCCAATCCCCACCGTTGATCTCACTGGTAAGGACAAACCCGGAACCCTTGGATCAAGAGAGAAGACGACAATACCAGCGTCTTTCGCTCTTAGCCCTCAGATCGTTCCGGACAAGAAGATTTGGGACCGTCAGATTAAAAGAAGAAAAGGACAAATATTCTGAAGAGTGATCTCAGCCATTCATTTTGATTCTCTTTAATTCCTGAACATCCGATCATGTCCTTCGAAATCTTGACCCTCCATCTCCCTCAAAATAAATCCTGACCCTTCATGGGGAGCACCCGATTCCTATAAATACCTGCATGAAAAACTGTTCAAAGGACGGGCAAAAAAAAGAGAGGTAGTTATTATAGTGGAAGAACTCTGAAATTTGATTCAGTTTGTTACTCTGCTACTTTGAAGTTTTGATTGGAAAGGCTTTTGAAACTAGTTTTCTGAAGCATTTTCTTGAAAAGGATTCTGAATACTAGAACTCTACATTTTCAGTTTGTTCATTATCTGGTCACACTCTCACTTTCAGCCCTTTATCATCTCTGTCTTCATTCCCATTATCCAAGCTCAACTTCATTTCACTCGGTTTTTATCTTAATCTGATTGCATTTTAGCTAAGTACCCTTCAGTTCACGACGAACATCAACCCTCAGGCTAATCAGTCCGCTGTCTTATCACCATTTGTCACCCCGTAGTTATTTCAATAGATTTGGCTCCTTACAGGTAAGAGCTCATATTGCTGTTTTATTAACTGTTTACGTTTACTTTTTCGCACTTTCTTCGTTATTCTTGCGTATGCAATTTTCTCCAAGTTAATTTTGTGCAAAAGAACCCCAAAAAATGTTATTCTCGCGAGTTGTCTCTTTAGTGATCAGTCCATCATTTTATTAATCTTCGTCATTTCTGAAAGCAAGTTTTCTATCTCCTAGTAGCGTGTAAGTGGTCGGGTAAAACGTAGGTAATTGCAACTTAAGGGTCTCTTTTAAGAGAGAGAGCCTGAATAACACGTCAGGAAAATAGCCAAACTATTAGGCTGACGTAAACGGGAATTCGGCAAGATGCCATAAAGTGGAATAAAACCAAAGTAAACGAAACAGAATAGATCGGACATTAACAGGTACTGGTAAAGTGACCTTAGGGGAAGTCAGCAAAATTCAGTCCAGCTTCTCTTATTTAGTCACAAAATATCAATTAGAAGCCTTACCCCCCCAACACCTTAGAACGTCAGAATCCTTAGCTTTAGGACCTTATGACATGTAGCTGAAATTAAAATTTGGAAGGTCGGAAAGATCTCATTAAGGTTCCTGTTAATTTAAAAAGAGATCGGAAGAGGGTTCTTGTCCGATTCTCAACTCAAAACTTTAATTAAATAGAGATCGGAGGAGAGTTCTTATCCGGTCTCGAATCAAAATTTAAAATAAATCCTCAAAAGAGATCGGAGGAGAGTTCTTATCCGGTCTCAACTCAAAATTTAAAATAAACACTCAAAAGAGATCGGAGGAGAGTTCTTATCCGGTCTCGACTCAAAATTTATAATAAATATTTAAATAGAGTTTGGAAGAGAGCCCTTATCCGGTCTCAACTCAAAATTTTAATAAGCATTAAATAGAGATCGGAAGAGAGTTCTTATCCAGTCTCAACTCAAAATTTTTAATGATTTAATAGAGATCGGAGGAGAGTTCTTATCCGATCTCAACTCAAAATTTTAATAAATATTAAAGAGTTCGGAGAAGAGTTCTTATACAATTCTTAAATTAAATTTTAATAAAATAGTTCTTTTAGATAAGATTAACATGCACCAGTAACTCACTAAGGTTGTCTCATTTACTTATGTATCTGGGTGATCCAAATTTAGTGAAAAATCAAATGCTCCTTTAGTCAAAAGGATCAACATATCCATTCAAGCCCTCCTAACTAATGCAAAATTAAATCTACTTACCCTTATTAAGGGACGAGGTGGGGTGCCTAACACCTTCCCCACCCATTTACGGACCCCGAACCTAGAATCTCTGCCTTGAAGTGGTTTCATTTCAATTTATTTTCACAAATGGTTTTCTTTAGTTTCCCTTAAAACTAAGGTGGCGACTCCTCACTCTTTCCCACTTCGGTGAGGGTTCGTTCAGGCGACCGCAAAATCCCTTGCGACAATAAGCAGTACCCTTAAGTAGCAAAGAATTCGTTTTAGTGCCTAAATTGAGCTAGCTTTTTGACAGCATAACTAATATTTGGGCGGGTGAAGGACAAGTATTGTAAGGAGCCAATGACATTTCTTTAAGTCTTTATATTAGTGGTGAGGCTACCATCAAGAAGACAAAGAGTGTCATTAGTGGCAATGGGTGAGCCAACTAGTTTTGCTTCCTCCATATGGGTGCATTTCAACAGATCAAAAATATATTAATGTTAAGATAATCCTCCATTGAACTTATTGACAGAGATGCCAAGAAAATAATGTAGAAGTGCAGGATCTTTGATGGAGAATTAGAGCACTAAGCATTGAATGAAGCTAGTAATTTGTTTGTCATCATTGTTAGCGACGATGAGATTGTCAATATACACTAGGAAATAAATGATTCAGCCAGCATGGGAGTAAATAAACAGAGAAGCATCAGCTTTTGAATTTTTAAACCCAAAGGAGAGTAAAAATTTAGAGAGAGCTGTATACCACACGCAAGGTGTTTGTTTCAGTCCATAGTGGGACTTATGTAGTCTGCAAATAAAGGAAGAATGATTAGAATCAATAAACCTAGGGGGTTGAACCATGCATACCTCTTTCATAAGGGGACCATGAAAGAATGTGTTGTTGACATCCAATTGTTACAAGTTCTAGCCATTGGATATGGCAGTGGTCAGCACAACTTGAATGGTAACAAGCTTAACAATAGAGCTGAAAGTATCTATGTAATCTTGTCTGGGTTATTGATGAAACCTTTGGCAACAATCTCGCTTTGTATCTAGCAACACTACGATCTGGGTTTTGTTTAATGCAAAAAACCTACTTGCATTTGACAACTTATTTTCCAGATGGTAGCAGAATAAGAATCCAAGTACCATTCCTGATCAAGGCATTAAATTTAGTAGATAAAGCATCTCACCAATGCATATTCTTCATTACTTGAGTTACACAAGTAGGCTCCTATAAGGTGGGAAGAGGATGTGTTACAGTCGAGTGAAGTTGTTATAAATGTTATTCATGGATCAAGCAGTCATCTGGTGAGTGTGGGTTATGGCTATAGGCATTGAAGATGTAGAGGTAAGAGGGATAGGAAAGGATGGTGGCATATTGTTGTTTGCTAGATATGGGGAGAGAGAAGGTATATAAGGGAGCTCACCAGTTAAGGTATGGAAGAAGACATGTGTACCTAAGTGGTTGAAGGAGAGTTCACCTCACTATCGACTTATTGAATATTGGAGGTGCCATGGACAATTGGAACATTATAGAAAGGAGGAGTTTGAGTAACAGAGGATACCCAAGTAGATTTGACCGAATCTGCAATTCTAGGAAGAGAAAAATTATGAGTGGCATAAGAAAAAAATGAACTCTTTAAAATTAACATATCTTGAGACATAAGTTTTCCTATCTTGTAGCCAAAGCAAAGATAAGCACTTTGATTAGTGGAGTAACTGAGAAAGACACAGGGAAAGGATTTTTGTTATAACTTATGACAAGTGTAGGGTCTAAGCCAAGGGAAACAAAGGCAGCTAAAAATTTGAAGCTTTGAATAGTTAGGAGCAGTCTTGAAAAAGTTTGTGATATGGAGACAACATGGAGAGAACTAGTGTAGGAAGCCTATTGATTAACTAACAAGCAGTTTGGAAAGCATGAGACCAAACTCAATAGGTAAGGAAGCGGTTTGGAGAAGAATGAGACCAGTTTTGACTATGTGCCAGTGTTTCCTTTTGGTAATACCATTATGTTATAGTGTATGACGTGGATTGAGCAAGTGTTGTATCCCATGTGTCTCTAGGAAAGACTTAAGAGCTAATATTTGCCGCCTCCATCAGTGTAGAGACAAAGGATTGGTTTTTGGAAAAAATTTTCAACTTGTGCCTTAAATTTTGGAAAAACCAAAGCAACTTCAAATTTGTGTTTTAAGGGAAACAACCATGTATAATGAGAATAGTGATAAACAAAGATAACATAGAAGCGAAATTTATCAATAGAATTAAAAGGAGTAGGGCCTCAAACATCTAAGTACACAAATTCTAATGGGGAATTAGATGACAAGGAAGAATCACCAAACGATAATCGATGACTTTTATTACATGAACAATATTCACAAAATGAACTACTGGAGGAAAAACGATAGAGTTATTTTTGGACAAGTGGTGAAGAACTTTGTGGGATGGGTGACCAAGATGATGATGCCACTTGACCATGACACTAGCAGTAGCTGTTGGCACAAGGGAAGGTGGATAGACCTTCGTTGGCCACTCATATATGCTATCTTTATTTCTACCTTGAATGAGAAGCGCCCCTATGTTAAGACTTTTACCTTGAAAAATAAAGGAAAGAATTCAATGGAGACATTGTTGGTGAAATAAAATTATGAAATAGACACTAGATTTTTTTTTATGGTGGGAACACGTAAAACATCTTTTAAATGAAAGGAAGTTAAAAGATGAGTAAGAGTTGTTTATCTTGTATGTGTTATTATCAAACTTGAACCATCACCTATGAGGATTTCATCTAGGCCTATTTATTCGAAGTGAACGGACAGGTTGCCAAGGTCACTAGTGACATGGTGTGAAGCTATAGTATCTAGGAGCCACTAGGAGAAGTTTGCATTGGAAGCAATTACCGCATTTGCAGATGGGAATTGATGGATCTCATTCTTAACTTTAAAGCACATCTTGGTCGTGTGACCATAGCAATCACAAAACTAACATTGCACTTGAGATTGTATGCAAGAGTCATTGTTGTGTAGCTAGAAGGGACAAGAGGACTATCCTCTTGAGTGAGAAAAATTGTTTAGTTGAAAGGTGGATCATTTTTTAGAGTTGAAGGAATTTTGTGGTTGTGAGCTACATCTTGTGAAATGGGCAATAAAGGTGGAAATTTCATATGAGTTTTCTTTCTTAAGAAAGGTATCAAAGTCCATGAGTTTTTCATGAAGTTCTTTAAAAGTGATGGGTATTTCTCAGGCTCGAATAGCAGCAGTCAACTCACGAAATTCTGATCCAACACCATTGAGATTATGAATGGTGAGATCATTATCAACCAAAGGCTTGTTAATAAAAGCAAGTTTATCAGCAATAGATTTACTTGACTGAAGCTATTCAGGTAGTGATTTTAACCATGAGATGTAGAAAGCCTTTCTTTAAGATGCATGGCATGGAAGCGAGATTTGTTCGCAAAGAGTTTTGCTCAATTTTTCCCAAGCTTCGTTGAATGTTGGTGAGGTTGAAATTAGTGAAACTAGTGAATCAGAGACTGATGCCAATATGGCATGAAGGAGTAAGTTGTCTTGAAAAGCCAAATAGCATGGACAGGATTAAAAGAGGTAACTCCTGCCATGATATTGGATGGACTGCAGAGTATTATTCCATTAATTTATTCAGTCAAGTCAAGACCGATAAGGAGGGCATGGAATTAAGCACGCCATAAAGGGTAGTTGTTGAAAGATAATTTAAGAGGGCATTATAGTGCAGCTTGATGGTGATTAAGATGTTTTGTGGGTTAATTGGAATGGCTATGGACATGAGCTAAGGTGGGTTAAAGAAATTTTCATTTGTCATTGTAGGATCTGGACTCATTGGAGTGTTTTAGCTCTGATACCCTAAAAGGTTTACTATTAGAAAAGATTATTTTCTTCATTGATTCAAGCATGAAGGTTACAAATATAAATAGTGGTACAAAGATTAGCGTATAATAGTAGGATATGAGAAATTATACAATAAGATTCTTAGGGATAATACAACTAATGAATTTGTACAACTGAAAAGGATTCTGTTTGTTAAATAATAGACTTGGTTGACTTGGTTAGTTGAGAGTTAGTCTCAATACTATCAGCATATATCCAAGTAGTATCTACAATGAAAGCCTTTAATTGAAAAAAAAAATCCTTGCAATTTTGAAGAGAAGGAAAAAAAAAACAAAAAATATAACCTTTGTCCAACTTTTGCTTTATCTTGCATTTGATCATGCTCAAATGCCTAATTGAACATTTTCTTAACAATTTTTTCATTTTTCATTTTATCTTCTTCAAAAATACATTCAATATTTGTTCTATCAACTTACTAAAGTTCTTTGGTTCCACCTTTTCACCTAAAGACCTTAGATTAGCTCTTTCTATAGTGTTGAATTCAATAGGTGTAGAAATTAAATTCACAGAGCTTTATTGTCCTCTAAAATGATGAAATAAACAAGATCATTTATCTCCAATTGCCATAGAATTTCCAACTGCATTAATTATCCTCAAGTCATGGCTAGTAATAGAATAAGAAGAACCACTTTCATTCTTTGCCACAGTATCTTTAATAATATTTATATTTCCACTAGAAACACCATTAGAACCATTGTTAAAGCTAGCATGTAATTCTTTAATAGCAAGATTAAATCCTCTGGCTTTCTCAAGTATGGACTACAATCTTTACTAAAAAAGAACTCATGCTTATGGGTTTTTATAGTATGAAATTCTAGTTCTTTATATTCCCTGCTTGCATGTTTTTCAATAACAACCTCTTTCTCACTTGCACTTTGAATTTGCACCAACTTCATGTTGAATTTTTGGTTTATTTGTGCTGGACCAAAAGGAATCTTCAATAACATCATTGCTCTTCACAACTTTCTTATTGAATTTGATGTCATTAATGACTTTCTCATCTTTAACATCATTTATAATGGTAATCAACATTAGTTCTCTATTAAAAATATGATTCAATATATACATTTCTTCACACTAGAGACAAAAACCTTATTTCCTTCTTTCATTAATTTTGAGAGTATTTGTAATTGAGAGATAAACATCCATGGTAGGATTTCTGTGTCACACCCTACCCCTCTGTAAGGCGTAACATGATCCCGTAGTATACCTAATGAATTACTAACTTCGTCTATTGATAACCCATTAAATACACTACAAGGGATTTTCAAAACTTTTCTTACTTCTTTTACAGTGGTGAGCACTATTTACAGGTGTTAAAATTTTTTTTTTTTTTGAACTTAAGTGAAAGAGAAAACACATTTGAATTATTAGGAATTTCTATAAAAATTTTGGCAGAGTGCCTTATGTATTTTGAATAAAACAGTTCTTCAGAAAACCTGTAAAAGCACTTCAATATAATTCTCAATCTCCACTTCAACAGTTAAACAACACAATATCTTTTTCAACTCAAATCCACAATAATATTTCAAAGACTGAGATAAAAGAAATATAATACAATTTTTACAAGTCAAAATACTCATAATTTACTTTACAACTTCAATGTACAATTTTAATTTACAATTGCTCAAAATCAAGAACACTATGTATATACAGTGGTCATACATTACAGTAAAAAAATGCAAAATGTGGTATACTCATTATACCCGATAATCTCTCGCTGGATGTACTAGCAGCCTAGTCTGCTGCTCTGTCTGTCTGTCTACCTGCGACAGCAATGAAAAGCTATCGCTGAGACAATGTCTCAGTAGTGCACAACATTAACCAACTACAACTTTAAATCACAATTCATAAATCATATAAATGATGGATACGTAAAACCATAGTTAAATTCAAGACAATGAATGTCATAAGGAATTTAACACAATATCACAATAAATCTCAGTAATCAAAACGTAGTTAAATTCAAAAGACAGTGACTATCAATAAGAATTTAAACTCCATTTCACAAATTATCAAAGCTCATAATAACACAATTTAGTCAAATAATTTACGAACACAATGTTGCCAATTCATACACAACTTAAGCCATGACACAAAATTTCCGATCAATGCCGCGTTGTACACCATGACAAAGCAATCACAACCCCACTAATCGAAATCAATGAGGAAGGGAGCTAGCTATATAATGGGTACTCATCAAAGCACCTGCAGGCGTTACGTATCGCCGTCCCTGCAAGCCCTTGGGTGGTACCTATCAGAGCACTTACAGGCATTACGTATCGCCATCCCTGCAAGCTCCTGAGTTCACTCATGAGAGTTCCCAAGAATCGTAGGCGTTACGTATCGCCGTCCCTACTTTGCTCTGATAACACTAAACACATTTTATCTCAAAATTTCTAAAGTCATAATTTTATTCACAAGATGGCAACACAATTCATAATTAACTTCAACTTTCACAAATCACACTAAATCAATTTTTCCACAGTTTCAAACCATTTACAATGCTTTTCAAGCAATAAGTATCCATTCAAATACATTTCCATAATTGAAAACAATAATATACAAATAGTCATAATTTATTTCAATTGAAAAATTCAAAGGAAATAACTATTGTGCACAAACATAATTTAAAACAATAATGTACAATAGTCATAATTCATTTCAATTGAAAAATTCAAAAGGAATAGCTGTTGTGCACAAACACAATTTAAAACTATAATGTTCAATTAAATTTTTAAGTAGAAAATGAGAAGTCAAAATTATTGTGCACAAACACAATTTAAAACAATAACGTAGAAATAATCATAATTTATTTTAATTGAAAAATTCAAAAGAAATAAATATTATGCACAAACACAATTTAAAACAATAACATACAAATAACCAGAATTTATTTCAATTGAAAAATTCAAAAGAAATAAATATTGTGCACAAACACAATTTAAAATAATAATGTATAATAGTCATAATTCATTTCAATTGAAAAATTCAAAAGAAATAATTATTGCGCACAAACCTCTGATAATTGTCTTCTGGCCTTGACTCAGTGTTTCCTTCCCTTTCCCTGAGTTTTGCTAACTGAGAAACACAATTTGAAGTGTTTCAGTACTTAATTAAACTGTCTCTAACAATAATGTTTGATAAATAATTCACTGAATGCTATTATTTGCTTAATCAACCTAATATATCGACCCTCGATGCATTCTAGGTAAATTAGGTTTTAGTGTTACTAATATGTCACATTCGATAGTCTTTTAGGGCTGGTACATTTTACCTAACTCATTTCCATGTATACTGCGTTATCTTGCAATTTGCTGGATTCCGGGATACTAGTTTGACCTAGCCGGACGACCTAGTTCCCTCAGTTTTCGAGTTTCGGTCAAAACTACAAACTTGTAGATCTATGTCTTATGGAACGCGGGGCAAAATTTCAGGTCATTCTGAGTTATATAGACCAAGTTATGGTCATTTTACTATTACTGGTCAAAGTGCATCAAAATTGGTCACTTTAGGTCATTTTAGGTCAATTTTGGTTCGGCCAGTTTTTGGACCCGAATTTGTGCAAGCCGTTTGACTTGCTTATGGTCATTTCTAGGCTTTGGTGTGTTCATAAGACTTGTAGATATAGGTCTTAACTATTCATGGTAAAAATTTCAGGTCAATTGGACCTGTTTTGAGTGAGTTATGGCCTAAACACTAACTGCTACCCAAATGGTCAATTTTCAGGCCTTATTTGCACTTAATCCGGATTTGGTCATTTTTCAAGCTACCTTGCAAGCAGAATTTTGGCATGCTTCCTTCATGAAAGTTGGCACATTTTGTGCCTAGTTTCATCTCCAATTGGTCTCATGCCAATTGGAGCCACACACTTAAAGTTATAGGCCTAAAACTCAAACTGCCTTATTGCATTTCTTCCATACACATCAAGGATCACTCCTAACACTTACCAAACTTAACATTCAAGCCAATTCTGCTTGTACCATGACCTAAACATAATTCACAACACATTATAGGTCATTTTGGCAGCTTACAATTACATTCAATGTGCACCAACAAGTGCAGAATTTTTCAATCCAATTTACAACAATTCAATCACCTATACATGCTCATTTACATGTCCCACTTCACACCACCATACACACACTCAAACTGCCATAACAACCAACACATTTTAACATCATTATTCCATAAACCAAACATGAAATAAAATCCTTATGGTTCACCAAACCAGGCTACCAATTTATACCTCACTTTGAATAAAGTTCCAAGCTTCCAAATTCAAGTATACATTCACAATATACTTAGTATACATCACCCAATCAATTTTCTACACACATATATATTTAATCAATCCTTTAATCCACCATTTACAAGCAAAAATAAACTGTCTTTAAAGTGTTTCCATGGCTGCCAAAAGTACACTTCCCCATTCAATATCAAACTTCAAAAATCTCTCCATAAATCAAACACCCATAACATCCTTACAAACTTTAATTAAACAATAATCAAAAACACAAACTTACTACTTTTGAAACTTCTTAAAAACTCATCAAAACTTACCTTTCTCACTCCCTAAATGCTGCCCAAGTGGTGTAGACTAACTTTGATGGAGGAACTTAGGAAGAAATTGGCTTACTTCATGCATGCATAGAGCTTTGCCATGGATGGCCATGGAGGAAGTTGAGAGAAGAAAATGATTCAGTTGGTTCTGGTTTGGGAGGTTGAAGAAGGTGATTTGTTTCTGCCCAAAAATGTGTAGGTAAGGTGAGTGGAGCACTAATTAAGAATTAATGATTTTTTTATTCTTAATTTTTCAAATTCTCACATTAAGCTTCCCATTTTTGCTATTTAAACTTTGTACCACTAATTTAATTTTTCATGACATTTTACAAATATAATATCATGTATTTTTAATGGACATTTAGGTCAAAAGACAACTCGGGGTGTCAAATGACCACAATGCCCCTGTTCGGGTTGCATTCCCGATTTTTCGGTAACACCGGGTTTTGTCCGTTTTTCGATTTCTCACTTTTCTTTGTACTAATTATTTAATTTTTCTTTGATATTTCTAATGATATTTATACTTCAATAAATATTTATTTGAGTCCTAAAAATATTTTTCAGGGTTCCCCGCAGTCCAGGGTTAGTCAACGGTCCACGCCGTGACTTCCCGGTGCGGTCACCCATCGCTAGGGTTCTCGGCTCTCTTAACTTGGTTACATTTCTTTGCTATTATTTTTCCTTTGTTTTTCTTGTATTTTCTTTTCTTGTATTTCATTATTTTATGTCTCCTCTATCATAATGAAGTGTAGTTCTAGGCATCCTAGCTGTCCGGACAACACTGGTCACCGGAACAGTAGAACGCACTGCCGAACTTAGGGGTGTTACATTCTGTGCAATCAAATGGGTAAGAACGTAGGAGCAGAATGAAAGGGAAACAAATGTGAATCTTGGTGGACGAATACTGTTTCATAACCAAGAAAAAGAAGGAAGATAGAAGAGAAATAGAGGGAAAAATGATTTTATGAAAAGAATGGAAAGAGAAAAGGGAAGTACATATTTGAAAAGAACAATAACAATGAAGGAAGAATAGAAAGAATAAGAATATAAAAGAAAAGGAAAAAAATGATTATAAAAAAAAAAAGGAAAAGAAGAACCCTAGGTTCAAGAAAGGAGAAAGAAGAAGCAGAGGAAAGAATTAGTAAAATTTTGCACCTCTGCCATGGCCAAGGACCATTAACTCTAATGTCATTGATGCAAACTAAATGAAAGAATAAACTAGAAATGGAAGAAACATAGAAGAACTTAGAGAAGAAAGGGATAATCATAAAGAGAAATAAAGATTTCATTCATATCAAGCACAATGAACTACAAAGAATATTTTTCCCCTTTTATACAAGAGTAATATACAATTAAGTCCTTGAGGTATAATAAAATCCATATATTAGTCCTTAGTTTGTTTTTGGAGTAATAATTTGGTACTTAAACTTAAATTCCGTTAACAAATTAATGCCTACTTGTAATAGCCAAAATTTGAACTATTACTGAAGTTAGAGCACTTGAAGGCATAAGGCCACTAGAACCTGTAAAAGCCTGTTTATTACCTTTTCCTCTAGCTCTTTTGTATCATCTCCTTATAAGTGAATAGGATGAAACCCGTTAACACTCTAATCACAAGACACCATTTCTTTTAAATCCCAATTTACTAGCAAATTCCACTTTCCATTCACATAACTCATTTTATAGGGCTTAAGAATGACTTATCATTACATTCATGGGCATTATTTCTCTAAAGTTGGAATCTCTATAAATGGAAACTTTGTATTACTTTGCCTTCCATTGCTACTTTGAAAATAGTATGCTTATTTATATCCTCAAAATTCTCTCTTTATATAATTTTATTACAAAATTCAATAGCAAGCACGATGCCAAAATAGTCAAAATGTTACGTGTCTCAAAATAGCTCCGTAAAATGGCACAAAATACATAAACTTGTTTACATCAAACCATGGAGCATAATTATCCAAAATCTATTGATTGTTGCCTTAAACTTGTTCTTGAAAGGGATAGATAGAAGAAAGGGAATGAGTATATAAACCCATTGAGTAGAGAATTACAAGGAGGAAAAAAAAAACATATTAATAAGATACATTTCAATCATATGAATGCATCATTCTCATGAATGGTTTCATAACATAAACAAGTCACAACAAGGTAGCTATATCACTAAAGGTTTTCCATCTCAACACATATCATATGTCCAATGTGCCTAGCCTATTAAGGAGATCTTCAGGACTTCTTCTTAACTTTAATACACATAGTAGGTACCAAGAACCCAAAAGTCATAACTTATCTAAGGTGTATCCTAAAATCCTAGGTACATGGATGTCAAAGACATAGAATTGCCTTATTTGACATCCATTTCCTTTTATTTTATCTTCCCATTAGGAATCACTGGGTCATCCATAACTACCATACACAGCTCAATTAGAATATACAACATCTTTATGAATTAAACATTCATGCATTTCTATATACAATATATTTAATCAAAATAGTAGAATTATGCATGAGTGGAAATACAAAGAAATCATACTTTAAGAAAGCATTTTGTAATTTCTACTCACTTGGACAACAATCCCCTTAACCTTGACACTTCTAATTTGGAATCTTCACCCTTCCTCTAACTTTGGTCCTTGAGATCCACTTCCCTAAGTCTATAATTAGAAATACATAATATGTACTTAGTTAATTGTTTTGTTTAAACTAATTAGTACATTACATTTTGAGTTGTTGTCAACTTTAGTGGCTGAACCTATGCATCTTTAGCACCTGAAGTTACATGCATAAGGCCCTACTGTTTATGTAGTTTCTCAAAGTTACCAGCACATTTCCTTATCCTGTGAAAGTTTTCCTACATAAAAGTCACTCATTTCCCACATAGTTTAACACATTTAAATCCCAAAACCATTACTATTTTAAAGAGATCCTACTTATATTATTACTTAAATCTTTTAATTAAAGAGTATAAGTGTTAAGATTATTTACTAAGGTTTCCTATTTTTGTATCTCCCCCCTCTTTTACTTGGAATTCCCTTTTTTTGTTCCTCCAACAGCGTTTATTAAGCTAGGGTATGTTTTAGGTTTATCTTATTTTACAAGATTTAGAGAGAAAGGGAGAAAGGATATAGAAGAGGAAAAAGGAGAATGAGAAGGTTATGGAATATGGGAGGAATGGGTTCTAAGAAATATCTAAGGTTCTTTGAAATATCTAAGGTTCTCCCCCTTTTTATATTCTCTCTTTCCATGTTCGACAGCCGAAGTTGCTCTACTCCCCCAAAATCCTAGGATTCCAACCTTAGTTACTCAATTATTTTGTCAATCATTATTTAGGTTACTCTTTCATCTTGTCATCACTTTTTCTAGAGTTTCTGATTACCATGTTCTAGGGGAACACTCTATCACCTAGAAGCATATTTAGACCTATATTGGTGAGGGGTATTACACTGCCGCTTATTACTTTTCAACTCAACTCAACTAAGCCTTTATTCTAAAAATTTGGGATCGGCTATATGGATTCACTTTCTCCACTCTAAACGATTTTGGGTTAAATCCTAAGAAATGTGTAATGCTTCTAGGTCATGTTGTACTACTCTCCTCCAAGTCAATTTAGGTCTACCCCTTTTTTTCTTTCTATCCTCTAATCTAATGTGCTCTACTTGTCTAACTGGAGCCTCCGTATTTCTATGCTTCACATGACCAAACCACCTCAATCTCCCTTCTCTCAACCTATCTTCAATTGGCACCACTCCTACCTTTTCTCTAATACTCTCATTACGGACTTTATCTAGTCTAGTATGACCACTCATCCACCTTAACATTCTCATCTCTGCAACTCTTATCTTAGACGTATACGACTCTTTCAGTGCCCAACACTCACTACCATATTACATAACCGGTCGTATGTCTGTACGGTAAAATTTTCCTTTCAACTTATTAGGAATCTTATGATCACATAAAACTCCCGTGGCACGTCTCCACTTCAACCATCCGGCTTTAATCCTATGACTAACATCTTCCTCACATCCCCCATCTACTTGAAGGACTTAGCCTAGATATTTAAAGTGATTACTTTGGGACAGTTCCACTCCATTCAAACTAACTCCTTCCCTATCACCAGTTTGGCCTTCACTGAACTTGCAATGCATGTATTCTGTCTTCGTTCTACTTAACTTAAAACCCTTTGACTCTAGAGCACTTCTCCAAAGCTCTAGCTTTCTATTGACTCCTTTTCGTGTCTCATCTATCAGAACAATATCATCCGCAAACATCATGTACCAAGGAATACTCTCTTGTATATGTTTCATCAATTCATCTAAAACTAATGTAAAAAGGTAAGGGCTTATGGCTAATCCTTGGTGTAATCCAATTGAGATCAGAAAATCTTTTGTGTCCCCTCCCACCATGTGCATAATAGTAGTTGCTCCTTCATACATATCTTTCAACACTTGTATGTACCTAATAGATATCCTCTTTTGTTCTAACACATTCCATAAGACATCTCTTGGAACACTATCATAAGCCTTCTCCAAATCAATAAAAACCATGTGCAGATCTTTCTTCACATCTCTATATTTCTCCATCAAGCTTCTAATGAGAAAAATCGCTTCCATAGTTGAACGACCGGGCATGAAACCAAATTGATTGAGAGAGATAGAAGTATCATGACGTAGTCGATGCTCCACAACTCCCTCCCACAACTTCATAGTATGGCTCATGAGTTTAATTCCCCTATAGTTTGAGCAACTCTACATGTCTCCTTTATTTTTAAAAATAGGTACTAAGATACTCCCCCTCCATTCATCAAGCATTTTCTTTGAGTTTAGAATTTAATTAAATAATTTAGTTAACCATGCCACTCCCATATCTCCTAAACACTTCCACACTTCAATTGGTATTTCATCGGGTCCACAAGCTTTACCCACTTTCATTCTCTTAAGTGCTTCCTTTACTTCTAAAGATCTAATCCTTCTAGTATAATTCACATTCTTTTCTATTGTTCTATAATCTATATTCACGCTATTATCATTTTGACTATTATTAAAGAGATCATTAAAATAATTTCTCCATCTTTCTTTAATGTCCTCATCTTTCACCAACACTTTTCCTTCTTTATCCTTAATGCAGCTAACTTGATTGAGATCTTGACATTTCCTTTCTCTCATCCTTGCTAATCTATAAATATCTTTCTCCCTTTCTTTAGTTTCAAGTTTCTCATATAACTTTTCAAAGGCCTGTGCTCTTGCTTGACTAACTGCCTTTTTTGTCTCTTTCTTTGCTATTTTGTACTGTTCATATGCCTCATTATTATCACATTTAGGTAATTTCTTATACCATTCCCTTTTTCTCTTCACTGCCTTTTGTACTTCCTCATTCCACCACCATCTCTCTTTTGAGGGTGGTCCATGTCCTTTAGACTCTCCAAGTACTTTTCTAGCTACTTCTCTAATCTTTGATGCCATCTGTATCCACATATCATTGGCCTCCATATCCAGCTTCCATACTTCGGACTCAAGAAGCTCATTTTTGAACTTCACTTACTTTACTCCTTTGAACTTCCATCACTTTTGTTCGAGCTACACTATTTCTTCTGACCTTACTTAAATTGTTCCTAAACTTGACATTCAAGACCACCAACCGATATTGACTTGTTAAAGCCTCTCCTGAAATGACCTTGCAATCCTTGCATAAAGCTCTATTTGTCTTCCTGGTTAAGAGGAAGTCGATTTGGCTTCTATGTTGCCCACTTTTGAAAGTCACTAAATGTGACTCTCTTTTTATAAAGTAGGTATTTGCTAACATTAGGTCGTATGCCATAGCAAAATCTAGGATGCTTTTTCCCTCCTCATTTCGACTTCCAAAACCAAAACCTCCATGAACATTCTCATAACCTTGTCTATCACTTCCTACATGTCCATTCAAATCTCCACCAATGTAAACATTCTCTTCATTCGGTATGCTTTGTATTAAATCATCCATATCTTCCCAAAACCTTTGTTTACTCTCACTGTCTAGTCCTATTTGTGGGGCATAAGCACTAACTATATTTATTGTTTCTCCTTCTAGTACTAGCTTTACTAGTATAATTCTATCTCCTACTCTTTTCACAGCTATTACTGCGTCTTTCAATGTCTTGTCTATGATCATGCCCACTCCATTCTTATTTCTCTCCTTTCCGGTAAATCACAGTTTGTACCCTGAATTACCCACTTCCTTACTTTTCTCTCCTACCCATTTAGTCTCCTGAATACAAGCAATATTCACCCTTTTCCTTTCCAAGGTATCCACAAGCTCCATTAATTTTCCTATAAGTGATCCAACATTCTAAGTACCAACCCTGATCTTCCTCCTAACCTGCTCCTTCCTAATTGGTCTCTTTCTATGATATCTTCTATTGTTTTCTATGTCTATCTTGTGTTCTGTTCCACTATCTGTTCTACCATCTGTCCTATGGACTAACTTCTTTACCCACACCCGTCCATGATGTGGGAACCCTTGCTCACTTAACACCACACCTGGGAGCCGGCATGGCGCGTCGCTTTCGGTGAATGCCCTACACCCTTGCATATTTCTCACTACACCCGGGCTTCGATGTAGCGCGTCGTTAGTAGAGGACGCCCCAATGTTTATATCATTTGAATCCATATCATAAGGTGTGACGAAATTTTTACGCTGATTGTCACATACCGCAACCCTCCTCCTTTATTCGGGCTTGGGACTGGCTAAGCGCAAATTACTTAGGTGGAGTTCGCTTATTACTTTTCAATTTAAAAAAAAAATGGTATCCCTAAAGTTTTATTTATTAGCAAAATAATCCTTACATCTAAATTTACATTTAAATAATTATTTATTCTATACTTAAATAATTATACAAATTATTTTAAATAAATTAGATGTAGCCATTATTTTGCAAATAAAATAAAATTTTAAAGACTATTTTGTTAATAAAACAAAATTTTAAGGAATAAGTTGTTTTAAATTGAAAAACAGTTAAAGGAGTTAACAATCAATTTAAATGGCAGGAACTCATTTGTTAACAAAATTAAATTTTGAGGACCAAATTATTAGTCAAAAATATATAAAGAGCTAATAAGTTAGTTTTGTTATACCTAAATGACTTAATTGTAAATTACCCTCCATACGAATCATTAAAAACCCACACTACTCCATATTAGACACGTTTCATAACCTCTTTTCCTTAAAAAAAAAATAATAATAAAATAAAATTGGAAACTCCAACATAAAATGGTATCATTTTGTCATATGGCTCATCCTTTGTCGTTTGGGATGCTTTTGTTATTTAGATACAATTAACATTTTTTTTTCCTAAGAAGGCTTTTTTTTTTTTTAACTAAAACATCAAATCACAAAATTTCTACACCACTTAAACTTCATATGAAGTTTCTTACAAAATCAATACATATGTGTGTTTTTGTATTTTTGTTAATTGAAATGAAAAAAAAATATATAGTTAGTAAAATAAAGTGGTCAACCTGGCATAATTATAACTAATTTTTTATATTAAGATAAAATTATTAAAATTAAAAAGACGATATAATTTTTCTTTCTAATTATTCGTGCCACATAACAATTCATTTAATTAAAAAAAATCACATAGAAACACATCTCTTATGATCCATTTAGAATAGAAGTTATTATTATTATTATTATACTGTACTAAAAGAAAGTTAGCTTTTCACGTTCCTAAGAACAGTTAAATTAGTCCCTCATCCTTCCTTTCTCTTCTTTTCACACATGCAATTTGTATTATAAACTTTTATTTTATTTGTTCATTTACTTAAGGTTTCAATATGTTGAGTGAGTAATAAAAAGGAATTACAATAGTATAAATAATTGTCCATTTGCAATAAAGTATAATTCACTATTTTAATAATAATTTTATGATCATTTAATTTTTTTACAGTTCCTTATTTTTAATATTTTTATTTTTTAAAAAATTATTTTATTTTAAAAAATAAAGACTTTTTTTTTAATTTATACATGATATGTTTTGAAATCATGTTACTTAACTTTTTCATTCAATTATTTGAAGTTTCTACATTAACAAGAATGCTTGAAAGATCTTTAAATTTTTATCTAGGAATTTTATTTTATTAATTAAATTTTTATTTATTTATTTGAATTTTTAAATTAATTAACTGTTTATATATTAATTCAAATAATATTTTACTATTTTATTTTTTTAATTATTTAACTATTAATTATTAAATTTGCTTTAATTATTATCATCGTTCTTAAATCAATTTTGAAATTAATTAAAATAAAAAAAAAATACTTGTCACATTGTGCGGGCTTTTAGATCATGTAATATATTAAAAGTGAAATTTTTTTTTACCTAGACTGAATATACATGGACCCAATATATAAAATATATAATAAAATTCATCTATTAATAAATAGTCCTTATATATTTATGATTTGGATCGACTTAGAATCTCCCTTAAAAGGGAATCAATTTTTACTGTTCTCAGCAGAATAGTAAGAACCGTAAAAGTTGGTTTTCAACCGCATCTCTCCAAACTTCAAACAGATCCCCTTTGTTTGACGAGTTAGCATAACGTAGTTGATTACTGATTTTACGCTATGTGAGCACGCGGTGAGGTCCAAATTCCGGCACAAGATCAAATACTAGCTTATCTTGTTGATGATGATGGAAGAAGGTATTAATTACCAACAGCATCTGCGACGGCAATTCATTTGATGTTGTTGACATTTAGCGATGACATTAGCGATAGCCTAATACATCGGTCGTTGAAACCTTCAGCAATAATAAAAAAAATTCTATTGTTAAAGACCTGTTTCTTTTTGTAGTGACATAAAAATAGTGTTAGGTTTTTTTTTATATGAGTTAATTAATTTATTTTTTTTAATCTGTGTGATTATTTTTTTTTTTTATAATTAAGCTATAACTAGGGGTGGCCACGGTTTGGTTTCGAACCGAAATCGAACCGGAACCGGTTCGGTCAAAATCGGACCGAAACCGGTCAAAACCGGAACCGGCTTCAAACCGGACCGAAACCGTCCTTCTACGGTTTGGTTCAGGTTCATAATTTTTAGAAACCGTGAACCGGCGGTTCCGAACCGAATTGAACCGACGATTTCGAACCGGACCAAACCGACGATTTAAATACAAAAAATTCAATAAATAATTCATTCTACTCCTAATTCATTTATATATATATATATATATATATATATATGTATCATTAATTCATTAATTCTCTACACTCTCTTTAATTCTTAATACTCTTTCAATTTCTCTCAAATTTTCTAAATAATTATTTTCTACACTCCTTTTAATTCTCAGATTTCTACAATTCTACTTTATTATTTTTATACTCACTGAAATTTTTAATACTATCTCAATTACTCATATTATTTTATATCTTCAATAAAATTTTCAATACCCTCTATTTTTATTTTTTTTTCTTTTATATTTTTTTAATTATTAATTATCATATAATTTTTTTAAAAAAGGCAAATAATACTCAATTCAACTAAGCTTTTATCCCAAAAATTTATTGGGGTCGGCTATATGGATTCTTTCTCCACTCTAAACGATTTTGGGTTAAATCCTCAAAAATGTGTAATGCTTCTAGGTCATGTTGTACTATTCTCCTCTAAGTCGATTTAGGTCTACCTATTATTTTCATTCTATCCTCAACCCAATATGCTCTACTTGTCTAATTGGAGCTTTCCTATGTCTATGCTTCATATGACCAAATCACCTCAATTTCCCTTCTCTCAACTTATAACTGAAAATTTTGATTCCTCTAAATCCTAAAGGGATACATAGGTAAAATTAAGTTTATGCACCTTTTTCTATTTTTTTTTAAATTAGTTTTATCTCTAGTTTTTTAATAAGTTCAAGTCTTTGCTTATTAAATTTTTCTTAAAAATAAGTTATTTTTATTCTTATTTTTCTTATTTTATTTTGATTGAAAGATTTCTAAGAAAAATTAAAATATTTTTACAAATATAACTTAAATTCTAAATTAATAAAAATTTTCTATAATTTTTTCCTTTAAGTTGTTCTTAAACCGCCCCTAAACCGCTTTCAAACCGTCTTGAATTATCATTTTTTGAACCGTCCTCTAAACCGTTTTAAACCGGGGCTCGAACCGGAACCGGCGGTTCAAAAACCGTCTTCCGAACCGTCCCATGATGGTTTGGTTCAGGTTCATGATTTCATTGAACCCTAGCTATAATCAGATATTTTTTATTATAAAATTATATATTATTCAGTGCATTATATTAAATACATAATAAAAGTTATATTATTAATATAATGTATTTTTTTATCAGAATATTATTAATATAATTTTATTTGGTCCTAAACTAACTATATACATGTAATAATGAACAACTGAATTCACAAAATGACATTAATGATGGATAATAGTTTCATTTATAAAATGTAAGTATAATATTTTTATATTGTTATAAAACAAAATTGGATATATTTCAACATAAATATTTTTTTATCTATGGAACATAATAATAATAATTTCTATTTCTCCGCTCAAGACTTTAAGGCTCTTTCCAACTAGAAAGGTGAAAAATAACGATTTTGGCTAATTAGTATGAAATAAATAAAGGTTTTGATGCTTATAAAAATCTCTTGAAAATTCATGTAGGAATCAAGAAAGTTTTAACTTCTGTTAGATAATAATAAAGAAAGTAGCTCAACATTTTAACGAATTTTATATGGTATCTCAAATTAAAATCTTAATAGAAAGTAATTATTAAAAAAAAAAAACTCACTTAAATTGAAATTGGCCCACTAAATATGAGGCCCATGTACTCGAACTCCAACTCCAAAATCCCACATCGGTACGGAATAAAAATACTTTTTATTTTATAAACTTCTCTTATGGGCCATGCTATCGTGTTCGTAGAAAGGAGAGATGGTTGGCATCTCCCCTGACAGGGACGGGAACAGCCTTCGGGCTTACCTGTTACCAACACATACGGTTAAGGCTACCCGCCTCTCAGGTGGATCTCTAACCCAATTTTTTTTGTTCTTTCAATACAATGTCGTGTCATATCATGATGACATCTTTTGAGGCTTGGGAGGCTGTTTGGTACGGCAAGCAATGAAATTGAGCTTCAAGTTGCCAGATCATCATTTAAGGAGATTGCCAAGTAGTCTCTCTTAATTGGATATCCAGGATATCATCAGAGATGTTAAGCTTTATTTTTCAGCCCTTGATCGGTTTTCCTTCTCTTTTGTTCCAAGAGATTGTAACCATGTTGCCCGTAGTTTAGTTTAAGGGCCGAACATTATTCCATTTAAATTAAATTAAATTATTTTAATTTAATAATTTTATTAAATTAAAATAATTTAATTTAATTTAAATTTTAAAATAATTTAATTTAATTTGATTTATATTATAAAAATTTTAATTATATTAATTCGGTTTAATTTAAAAAAAATCGATTAAATTGAATTAAATTAAATAATTTTATTAATTTTTGAATTTATTTATTTTTATGGAGAATTTATAAATTATATGTAATTATATATATATTGTTTAATTTCATTTATTAATGGTTATTAAGTTTAAATTAAAGTTAAAATTAAACAAAATAACTTAAAAATTAAATTTAAATTAAAAATTAATTAAAATCAAAATCAATGAATTTGAACCGAACTGATCAAAATAGAATAATTTAATTTAATTCAATTTTTCATCTATTTCGATTTGATTCAATTTTTTAAATATATAATTTAATTTTTATAATTTAATTCGATTCAATTCGATTTGAATCGAATGTTTACCCTTAAGCCATAGTTTCCATAGCTATGAGGATGTTCGTAATTCCTAGCAGCAAATCATGTTTGTTTCCTTAATCATGCTTGAATAGTAGTGATTAAAACATAAAGAATACTCCAAAAAATCATCACATCTAAATTAAATTTGATTAATATTTTTAATAATTAAATCCATTTCAAATGTAAACTCTATGTTATATTTAAAAAATATTTAAATTCATTTAATTTTATATATTTTAATTAATGATTTAAATAAAAATATTCTTTATTAATAATTTATATTTTAATAATTTTATAAAATATTAAAATTTATTTATTTAAAATATAATATATAAAAATTTATAAATATTATTAAAATATATATTTTATATTTAATTAATCATTTATATAAACTGTTTCGAGTAACAAATATATAAAACATAAAACTTAAATTTATTAAGAGTATTATATCTCAAATTTAAATTTATTTCAAATCTAATTATATATTATCTAAACTCTTTTTATTAGAGTTTGATCAAATCGAATATTAAACTGGAATGATATATTTTCTTTGGAAAAAAAAATCTATTAATTACAATTTTATTGTGCAAAAAGCTGAATTTTGTTTGATAAGACATTGTGATTTGTTATAGAGAAATATATAAAAGTAGTTTAATTAATGCCAATGCCTGATGAGGTTATGTATTCTGCTATTTTTACATGTTTATTGCTAATTTAACAGTTTCAATTTTTATTCAAAAGATGGGTCAAACAATAATTTTGTTAATATATATCCTGAAGCTAAAATAGCATTTTTCACAAAATTTCATCATATCATTAATTTAATGGTTTTTTTGATAAAATAGTTTAATGATTTAATTCAATTATTTTTAAAAATTAATTGAATTAATCTTTTTAATAAATTTCTTTATAAATTTACTCATTACATGTTAAAATTAAATAATTAAATAAAACCTAATTAAACTTATACAAAGCATAAATTCACAACTTGTTTCAATATAATTTTTGAGCCATATAATTTGATTAAAAATTGTGCCATTTACCTATGATTAAGTGAACCTATAAGCTCTTCAATTTTTGGGATAAGTTTGCAATTATATAATATAAAATTAAAAAAAAATAATAATAAAGTATTAAACCAAGTCCTTTCCATTGGCTGTTTGTCTATAACAGTCCAGCTATTTGCGGGGCGGCAAACTCAACTGGCTGCTTAAAGGGTTTTGACCCTGAGTTCAGTAAAGGCAGCTTCTTCCTTACAACTCTGACATTTAAAAAAGTATATGGGATTAACAATCTGTTGATGACCAGCTCACGCTCAAAGATTTGGACATAGCCAATTGCATCCCACAAGGTGATGTTGAAGAAATGTTTCTCAGACTCACCTGCTCGTCTCTTGAAAGTATAACAGTTCAAGGAAATAATTTTAAGGTAGACAGGAATTGAGGGATGGGAAATGTCCACATGTCGCCAATTTGAGGAGCTAGATCTCGCAACTGTCAGTCCCTCTCTCAAGATTTGCAAATTTTGAGGTGCAACATTTATGACCTTTCCATTATCAGTCTTGTGGCTGAATGGATTTAAGCATAATTCTGTCACTTAAAACGGCGTATTGATTCTAGGAACTTCAAACCTTTCAAAAGCGCAAGTTCTGACTTACAAAAATCAGGTGACAAACTAATTTTTGCGCTTACATATGCACTTAAAATTTTAAGTAAATAATTAATTAAAATATTATAAGTCATTAATAAATAATTGATGTATTTAATAAAAAATAACTTATAAGTATATTTATTATATAAATAATTAAAAAAAAATATTAAATGAAATTTATAGTGAAATTTTTAAAATTTAATGAGAATAACATGATAAAATATTTAATTAAATTAATTTATAAATATATAATTTATAAACACCAAAATGAAAAATTAATCTCTCCTAATTTTTTTTTCTAAGTATAAAAAAATATTATAAACAAATTGATAAATTTATTTTTAGAGTTACGAGTTAGTTTAACCAGTTTATTAATTAAGGTATACACTCTCCTATTGTATGTCTGTTTTCTAAGAATACATTTTTTCTGCTGCTTGCAGTTTGTCAAATCACTGAAAATGGAGTTAGATGATTTGGGAAGAAGAATAACTAACCTTGAAATTACATTCTTGGAACCTCCAATTGTATCACTATAGTGGTACACCCATTCCCAGCTCAAACTGCCACAAGGGCGGTACTATTGGCTTTCTATCTCAGACATGCTGCACATAGGATTCAAGAGATAGTCTGAACAAGCTCTGAAAGATTGATCAGCAACAGTTTAAAAAGGCTTAGTTTCTTGCTCTTCATTTTCTACTGCAGTGAAGATCCACGTTTTCTTTTGTCTATAATTTCCATGTTTCATGTTTCTTCTTTCCTGAATCTACATATAAAAATTTTAGTTAAAAGACTTTCTCAAACTTAATGGCTTGTCAGATCTCTTTCTTGTGCAGATGTTCAAGGCATTCTGGTTCAACAAACAAAAATTAAGAAAACATGTAAGTTTTTTACCGCGAGAAAATTTCCACTTGCATAGAAATTGTTGGCCTCAACTAGACTCCTCATCCTTCATCCACAGTGTGAACTACTCCCAAAACTAAGATTAAGTAATTAAATTTAGATCAAATTGTTCTTAGAGCAACCCAAAAATAAAAACAGCAACACTACAAGAAATTTCTAAATGGTAATATTTGTGTATCAAAGATCATCACCTTCAAACATCAAACTTGTTATATTTTTAGAACAGGGCGTGGTTTATAAGCTCCAATTTTCTGAGGGAGACATAAAATCCTTGGCATTTTGACACCTCCAACATTAACTCCAAAATTAACACGCAACTACAGCTATAATGAGTGGCTAAACAAACAGAAATTCTTGAGATCAACCTCAAATTTATTATCTAATAAAGCCATCTGCAAAATACACCAAATTCTTCCCACAGATTTCTTTGCTGAAAACGAAAAGCCCATCTCTATTTATGCATTTTCATCCAGTGCAGAGAAATTTCACAGGGCATAAAAACAAAAATAAATCAAATAATAAAAAGTGCAAAATTATTCATCAAAAAGCTTTCTCAATAGATTAAATTAAAAAATAATAATAAAAATAATCAGTCAGTGAATAAAAGAGAAATAGGTAAAGCGCTCTAATATATATATATATATATATATATATATATATATATATATATATCAGTAAATTTGTCTCTCAAGCTCTCTTCTTCCTGGGCAGTATAGTTCTCTTGCCCATCGACGAAGCAGTCTTAGCAGAGACTGGCATCAGTCCACGCAGAATTGCTAGAATTCCAAATCCCATGAAGGGTGAATAAATCATCATCAATTTGTCCGATGCCTTGCCAGACCCCATCAGCTCAGCTAATATAGCACCCTGAGATTGAGATTTGACAAATCACTTCAAATTAATCATCAATCCTATAATTGGACCGTTTAACACAGAATTCAAAGGAAACAACCTTACCATGGAAGTGAACACGGAGGATCCATAGATCAAGCACGTGGTGTTAAACCAAGGCTTGGAAGCCAAAATCCCGTACAAATTGAAAAATGCGAGAGGCCATTGAAAGAGGAGCTCGAGCCAAACAACTCCGACGAAGAAATGGGGCTTCTCAGACATGAGATAGTCGCCGTATTCTTGGCTGTACCACCGCTTCAGATCGATCAAGAAGTCTGGGAAGTAGCTGGATGGGAGACATGTCTGCGCGTCGAGCAACGGCGCCGCCACCGCGATTACCAGGAAGAAGAGGAGGAGAACGACGTCGATCAGCTTCGTAAGTGCGCCCATTTTTCAGTTTTGGTTCTCGATGGAAAAGAGAAACCTGAAGGAGTAGATTGTTTATCGTAGATTCGAGAAATGAGTGGTTCAGTTTTGGTTCTCGTTGGAAAAGAGAAACCTGAAGGAGTAGATTGTTGATCGTAGATTCGAGAAATGAGTGGAGTTTAAGGGTTTGTTTGGATGGGGGGAGGAATGTAAGAAATGGAAATTTAAGTAAGCGTAAAGGATGGAAAGGGTAGGAGGATTATAATAAAAAAAAATTATGGGAAAAATAATGAAAAGGTAAAGAAAAGTAATGTATATTTTTTATGTTTGGTAAGAGGTGAAATAATGATAAGTTTAAGCGACGTATAGATAGAAATATTTATAATTTTAATTTCTTTCTTTCTTATCTCTTTTTATACCTTAAATTGAAGTGTAAGAATAATTAGAATTTGAGGGATAAGGGAGAGTAAGGTTTATCTTTACTTACTTTTATTCTCTATTAACTTATATCTTTTTAAATAGGAGCAAAATAATTACTTATCTTTCTTTACTTTTATTTATCCCTCCCTCACCCTCATCTAAAGAGAGCGACGAAAGGGATTGCAATAAGGTCGTTTCAAATGTTGGCTAAAGTGAAACTTAAAAACGACACGTTGTTTACTAGAGTTTCGTATGTCTATCCCACGTGCACCCTGTGTTGTTTCTCTCTCCCTCTCTTGAAGACCTCTGAAGATCAATTTGCCACTTCTCTTGAGATCAATTGCAGGGTTTGAGATTTATAGCTAGTTCGAAGTTTTTAGACCCATTTACAAAGGGAGAAGATGAGCGAGAAGTAGCCCGTGCTGAGGAGAGTGTCCATGGGGGATGCCACAGCTAGACGGAGAGCATCATCAACTAAAGACACACAGATGCAATGATCAAGCTAAGGATGTTATCCAAGTAAGAATCTTAATTTACATTTCCCTACCTTTTCATTTGCTTCTTTTATTCACAATAAACTCTGGCTCCGAAGTTTTGTGAATGTCAAGAAAATAGATAACCATTTAATGTAATTCTATGGCATCTTTTTGGTTTGATTATAATGAAATGAAATTATCTCATAAGACTAATACTCTAATGATTAAGATGGTTGTAATTGAGATTCAAACTTCAAAGTCATGCGAATATTTTCTTAACCCAAAAGTGAGATTCATGATAACCCAACTAATCGTGAAGAAAGCATATAGCAAATAAGAATAAACTTAAAACCACAAGAATTTGAATGGTTCTTCAAAGCCTCTAATATGTTGATGGAAAACAATCTCATTCTTTAGTCTTCCATATGAAAACTTATAACAATATTACTATTGAGTTTACATCCTAAACCTAATCCCAGAGCCCATTGCTCACCCACTCTTCTAAACAAAAGAATAACTCCCCCTATCCTTTTGGCAATCTAGGATAAACTATAGTTCAAGCCATTGCACAAAATCAAACACCTTGGCAAAGCTACCTAATTTGTATTATTAGTCCTATTTATAATATAATCTATACTAGGTCATGAAGTCATATCTCAAATTGGAGTCCTTATGAAATTGGAAATCTAACCTTAGTTTGATTTTGAGACACACTCCAACAGTTTAATATAAGATAGCCCTCATCTAATACAACTAGGATTCGTTGTCTAAATAGGAATATAACAATGACCATGAAAAATCAGGTCTCGACATTAATCTAACTGTGGGGCCTTACATGTTTAGGCTGTGTAGCCTCTTGGGCAGCACCGCTCCAAGCATACAGCGTCAACATGGACATAGGATTTTAGACTTTCTGGATTCAAGATCCTTTCTATCACATGGCCCGGCCATGCGCACAACATTTTTCCTTTTTAGGGCCTTTAGGTGTATAATAAATCTTTGAATATGAATACCTTTTAACTCAACACAATTTTGATCAGTAATTTCACCCATAAATACGAGCAATGTTTTTAAATGAAAATTGAGTGAAATAATTTATCACAATTGTAGCACCCTCCCGGTAGCAACTCCGTACATTCTAGAACGTCCGGAAAAATATTTAAACTAAAGAGAGCAATCATAATTAACTCAAATATTAATCAGAAAAATTTTAAAAAAAATTAGAAATAAAATACAACCAAGTTAAATGAGCCGGTGCCCTAGCGATGGGTAACCTAGTGAGAAGTTGCGATTCTCGCAACTAGGAGCCCTAGACCCAGGGGAAAAATTATAAAATAATTTTTGGGACTCCAGAGAAGGGTCATTGAGGTTTTTATGGCATTAGAATGCCAAGAAAATACTTAGAAAAATTTTTCAATCATAATTTTGGAGCCAAATGGAGGGCATTTTGGTCATTTCGTCTTCAGAGATGATTTTTGACCAACTTGTCCATTTATGCAAGTGAATTATATGACATAAAATATGAACAAATATTAATGAAAATTTATTTAAAAAAATGAATAAGCAATGAAAGAAAAGTAAATGGAAATAATGGGATTTATTACCTCATGCTTATGTAAGCATGAGGTAATTAAAAATGCTATGGTTAATCACATTAAAGCAAGACAATTAAAATTCAATAAAAAGGGATAAATGAGGCAGAATTCTAGAAAATTTCAGCAGCCCTTTCTCTCTTCAAAAACGTCACCCATGCTCTCCCATTGTCCACCATAGCCAAGCTTTACCAAGCTTGCTTTTCTTAGTTTTTACCCAACTAAAGCCTAAGTTCCCAACACAAATTCTTCTTCTTTCCTCTTAGTAAAGCTTTTGGGAGCAAAAAGAAATCAAAAGGAAGAGTTCTTACAAGCTTGAGATTAACTCCATTAAAGGTTAGTGACAATTAATTATTTAAACTTATATATGCATCATTAGGAGTGTGAATTGATCCATTGATTTTATGTGTTTGAAAAGTTGAAATGGTAGAGCTAGGGTTTGGACCCAAAATTGAGATGTTGATCATGTAATGGTGAAATTAAGTTTTAATGGTCAATTAGTGACCATTTGGTTTGGTTTGAATAAAAAATGAAGTGAATTGGGTTGTGGGATTTGAGGTTGGAGTGGCTGCCTTGTGTGACCTGCAGGTTTAGATGTGAGTCCAGCCTATTTGGACAACCATAACTTAAATTGTAGAGGTTCATTTGATGTTTGGCCAATTGGACATGAAACTAGACATAAAATGGCACAAATTTGGTGAAGAAACCATGCCCATAAGACCAAACTAAGTGGACCAAAACCTTGCTCCAATTCGGGTGACCTGCAATCTGCCTGGGCAAAATGACCAAATGAACAGTATTTGGTCATTTGGCCATAACTCAATCTAGCAAGGTCCAATTGACCTGAAATTTTACCAGCAACAAGGTGACATATAGACCAACAACTTTCATGAAGAAACTTGACCCAAATTATGATCATAACTTAGTCAAATTGCCAACCAAAGTTAGGTTACCAAATCTGGCAGAACCAGTTTTGCCCAGATTTTTGGAATCTGCCCAATCCGGCCAGTTATGGTTTTTAGGCCATAACTTGAGCTACAAAACTCCAAATGGAGTGATTCAAAAAAAAAATTCAACTAGACAAAATGAGGAACAACTTTCATGTTTACCATTTTTCCAAATTCCCACCGAATTAATGGAACAGTAAACCCAAGGATTGAAAATTGAAAATTCTGTCCAATTCACATTAAGCTTAGAGATGGTATTGGTAACCAATACCAACAAGTTTAAAATGCAAAATGTGGTATGTTGATGATATTTAAACTAAATTACCTATTGTCAATGTAAAAGTCAACATTTTGGTTAACTAATGAAATGAATAGTAGTCATAAAAATTTCAATTTCAAAGAATTACACAAATTAAAAGTGTTAAATGCCCTAGTAGGCCTAATGTGATTTGTTTGGATAGGTTGGCATGCCAATAGGGTTCTGTTAGCAGTACTGCATATGGCTTTATGCCATTCTGTATTTCATGGCTTCCCATGCCATTCTGTGATATAATAGCCTTTGGCTATGATAATGAGTTATTATACTCGGATTTAATCCCCGATAATTATCACAGCTTATTAGTTGTTCTGTTGCACACCGAGAGACACAATGTGACCGATGGTGTGATGGTCCGAGGTACTTAGTACCCCGTTTATCCATCCGATCAACTAGTGTAGGTTACTCGGGCAGTATTAATAAATTTTACCAAACTTTAATCAAATAATATTGCAATAAATATTTAAAATTTAGTCCACCCCAAAAATGTAAATATACATTTTGCACACATGTCTTATTTTATTTTATTTTATTCTATTTTATATTGTCACCACTAAGCAGAATTGCTTAGCGTGTCGCTTTTGCCATGCGCAAGTACAGGAGACATAGCTGGGGAGTTCAGCAGACCTCACACAGGGTGAGCCTTCATATCTGCACTTAAAGTTCAGATTCACCTCACATTACAGTGCATTTGGTAGGACATTAGGCTATTTTGATATTTTGATATTTTGTATTTTGTAACCTTCTGTAATGTATATTATAAATTCATGTAATTATGCTTTTGATGTAAATATCTATGAAACATGTTCAGTAATAAATTGAGCATTTTTTTTATTGAGTTGACTGTGGTTTGAATTTAATTGAATTTTGAGATATTGAAGTGAATTGAGAAATTGTTGAGAATATATTGGAGGTTGATTGAGAATAAGGTGATGATATTATTGGAAGTGTTTTTAACAGGTTCAGAAGAACTGTTTTTCCAATTTATAGCCGGCACTCTGCCGGATTTTCTATAAAATTTACGGAAAAATTTAGATTTATCAAAAATTATAAATAAATAAATTAAAAGAGATTAATTAAAATTGAAATATGAATTGGTGTTCCGACACACTGAGTGGCATAACTTGCTCGGCTATACTGCAGACGGGTAAGGGGTGTCACAACAATGCTTTTATGTTATTCAGATCAAATGATCCCATAGACTACCCAAGTCTTTAACTTGTCATATAAGTATAACTAATGTTTAAATTTGAAGAGCCACAAATATCTGGCCCAAAGGGTTTGGCATCTATTGCAATTGTTAATGGAATGGTATTTTCATTTATTATAGATTGAATTGAATCCTTTATTACTTGAAAACTATTCTCAAATTTCTCATTAAGGAGGAAAATAATATATAAACTCCCATCAATTTGAGAGGGAAATGGGATTTTGTAATTGTTGACAAATTTAGTAGCTAAATGGAGCATTATAACTCATAAGATTTATGTTTTGTAGCACATCCCTCAAGAGGCCCAAGAGTACCCTATTCTATACAAACCATATATTGACTTTACCCAAATAAGTAGTAAGAAATGGACTAAATTGGAAAGAGAGAAACAAAATTGTTGTTCCTTTCCTTCCTCTTTTTTTTTTTTTAGGGTTTTAAAGATTTTTTTTTTAACAATTGCTGAGCATCCACATATGTTATGTCATTCATGAAGATGAGGACTCTCTTCCCTTCAGCTTTTAAACAGAATTCCAAAAGAAACAACTCGCAAAATCACTGGAATAACATAAAAATAATAATCCCAGTGAACGGTTGACTTTGTGATTGTACTTTGCTAATGTTGTAGTTCAAGAGAGGCAATTTTTGCTATGTACTAAATAATAATAAGACTTTTCCTTTCTCTTTAGAAATCAATAATAGGCTCTCCAATTGTAAGATTTCGCTCAGGTGTCCATGGCAGGTCAAAGAGCTTTGCTGTTATGAATTTGAAGACCTTATTTACATTAATGTTGTAGGTTGCGCTTGAGAAGAATAGTGTTGCATTCAAAGCCTTGGCATATGCTCTTGCCTGTCACACATATATTGTACATATGTTGAGTCATTTTGTCATACAAGATATAAAATTAAAGGATGTTTGGATGAGCAATCTAAACAAACAAAATAAAAAACAAAATAATTGTAAAAAATTGCAATTGTTTTATCAATTTCCTAGAAATTGAGAATGCCATATGTCATAACATAAAAACAATACTTCAATTTTTTTTTTATTGAATTCGAGACCTTATAATTTTAAAGATGACCACTTATTTTAAGTTTAACATACACCGTAAAATATAAAAGTCAAATACTTTTAGCAACTAAGTATTGAATTTTATATTGCTAATAATTCTTTCTTACATAATTTCTAAAAATAAAATAAAATAAACAACACTAGAGAGATGGAGTATTAATGTGAATGCATCAATAGATGGGTCTTCTCCCCATAAACACATAAGCAAATTTTAAAACAACTTTGCTTGTTGGAACATTATTTTAGGTGTTCAATTCAAAACAATATTGATCTCTGATGGGTCTGCCATTTTTGCAACGGTTATATATCAATCAAATGAGCCTCTTAACCTTTACTAGGGACGTGTTTATGGCTGGGTCTTTTTGTGTTATAGAAATTGGTTTATTGAGCTCCATTATTCAGTTATGCATTAATCTAATAATTTTTTAACTTAATAATACTTCTTACTTTTTTATTAATGAGTTTCCTAATTTTTTATAAAATAAAATTTCAATACGTTTAAATTAAAAAATATAAATAAATTATAGACTAATAACACACAAATAATAGAAGCTAGATAGAAAAGATCAGCAAGTTGAAGTCATTGAAATGGGCAACTATGTGTCTCTTCAATCATTGTCCAAGTTCATGCTTCATAATTGATGGATAAGAAACCACTACATGATTTTTTATCCCAAAATTCTTCATGACAAATAGGCAAATGTATTATTTATTTATTTATCCACATTCTATAGCATGTGATCAATGTTGGCATAGCTTTTTGATTTTTTCAAATTATCTCCATAGAAAGTTGGATTTATAAAGATAAGAAAATGGATTGAATTTAATTTATTTTAAAAAAATTAATTAAAAAAACAAAAAATAAACTGAGTCTTACTTTTGATGAGAAGATTACCTAAGTCTTTGTTAGAGGTATATCATTTACCTATATAACTGATATGAGATCATTTAAAAATAAATTTAAAAATAAAATGATTTCAATAGGCTAAGAAATGAGAAGGTCAAATTGGAAGGCTACCTGGCTTGCAATTGCCCATTGAAGATCAATGGGAAGTTGAATAAAATCATCAAATTTGGTTCCTATTATAATTGAGATTGCAGTCTACAAAATCACCAAACCCATATCAATTAATTATAACTGGAATTGCATATTTATTTAGAGAGAGAGAGAGAGTAGTTTTTAGCTACCTGGTTCCATTTCCTTGCTTCTTGGTACCACTGTATGACACTAGAAATCACAAGAAAAACATATCATCTATAAAACGAATAATAATCATAAATTATCAAATTAATAAGGGAAAAATAGATAATTAAGAAAACAAACAAACGAACAAACCCATTTAATGTGAGCCGACTTGTGAGATCAAACATGATTAAAATTGCTGCAGAATCCTTGCAAGCCAGAGGAATTTGCTGACTAGAGGCTTCATCACCTTCACCATAATAATAATAATAATAATAATAACAACAACTTAATTAGTATTTAAAAAAAAAAAAAAAAAAAAAAAACTCACCACCAACTTCCCAGAGACCATAAGAAATCCGAGCACCTTTAACCAGTAATGTCTTGTACATCATATTCATTCCATCTTTCAGCATTCCTCCCTCTTCTGTCTCATTCCCCACGTACTTAGCCTTCACCCGTTTAATTTCACTTGTTTAATTAATTTTTGATATTTTTCAATAATTACAATAATTAATTAAAATAAATTAATTACCAGGAAACTGGTTTTCCCGATCTGGCAATCCCCGAGGAGACTGATCTTCAAAGCAACCAAATCCGAATCCTTATTACTATTATTATTATTATTATTATTATTATTATTATTATTATTATTATCATGGTGGTTATGACTCATCGCAGGTGCCATCGCCGTCATCTTCACTGTAGGAGGAGTAGAAGACGGAGTGATGACCGCCGAAACGAATCCGCTGGAGGCGGTCTCCGACGAGGATGAAACAGGCAAAGAATGAGGCGGCAACATTCGATAGTGGATAGGCTTGCCTAAGGAACACATGAGAATTTGATTCCATACGCGGAGAATACACCGCCTGAGGATCGAAATGCGACGTTGAAGCTTCAGCCTAACATCAAAACGAACCATAATTAAATTATCTTCTCTCCAATAGCTCCTGCGAAAAAACAAGAAGAAAGAGGATTGTCGTTTGTTGTTTGTCCCTGTCGTTTGGGGGTTTGCGTTAAAGTGAGAAAGGATGGCCTGAGACTTTGTGGATGGAACAGATCTATTTGGCCATGAGAGAAAAACTAGAGGCCAGACGAGGAGCTGTGCTAATATTTTGAAAGCGAAAGGGTATTTTTGGAATAATGGCTAAAATTTGAAAGTTTTCGGTTACAAAGTAACAACCTTTTGCTGTCAATGTGACTACTTTAACGGGACCATTGACTTAATTTATCCACGCATTATGTGTGGGACGTCTGTACTAGTGGTCCAAATTGCTGGCTTCATCTGTTTGCACCTTAAGGGTATTGTGGGAATATAAAAATAATTATGTGTAATTTTGTGGATTAAGGCTAAATTTCCAACTAAAATTTTCCCCCTATTTCTCCTGCTAACCACAACCTTTCCCTCCTGGCCAGCTCGTTCAAACACATATAATTAATGGTTAAGAGTTGGAATTTTGGAGGTTTTTATTTAAAAAAATTAATACAAAAACTTAATAAATATCTATATCTAAATCTATTTATATATCCTTTTAAGTTATTATATGACATTTATTTTTAATACTACCATGTGACGGGTATCACATATAGCTAAACTTTTTTTATATTTAATAGTTAGTCTTATTATATGCTAAGTATTTAATTTTATTTTTATTTTTTTTATTATCTTTCATTATTTTTTTAGTGAATTATAATTTAAATTCTAGGTATTACCATAATATATTATTTAATTTATATATTTTAGAATTATATTAATTAATTTATAAAATTTAATTTCTTCAATTACTAGATTGTTTTATTTTATTTATATTAATAAGAATAATTATTTAGTCTTTAAATATTATTATTATTATTAGTTAATTTATAAATTTTAGAATTCAAAATTTTAATTTTATCAATTAATTCATCCATCCATCTAATTTTAATATATATATATATATATATATATATATATATATATATATATATATAAAAGCTGAAACTTCGAAAATGACTCACAGAAATAAGCCACTTGACTTTTTTAAAGAAAATCACCACATGACATTTTAAAAGACTTACTAATATTAAGAGAATAAAAGAGAAAGTAGAGAATTTGTGAAAATATTGCTTGATAACTTTCTCAGGCTCTGATTTGTACATATACAATTAAAGGATCCTATACAGGAAGATATACATAATCAAGGAATCCCTTGATTATAGAGACTTAATCAATCCATTAATTTATAGATATGTACAATCTTATTCTAACACTTCTTCTCAAGTTCGAGCATATTGTATGCTTCTAACTTATTATAAATATACTCAATCTTAGTCCTTAGAGAAATTTAGTAAGAATGTCTGCTAGCTGGTCATTCAAACTAACAAAACTAGTTGCACTTTATCCAGACTTGATCTTTTGTCTAATAAAGAGATAATTTATCTCTTTATGCTTTGTCCTCTCATGAAACATAGAATTAGATGCAATATGTAGTGCAACGTGATTGTCACAAATCAGCTTCATCCATATTTTAACTTTTGAAGAAGCTGCTTTAACCTTATAAGCTTGCATGTAGCCAAAGCCATAGCTCGATACTCTACTTCTGCTTTCGATTTAGCCCCCACATCTTGCTTCTTACTTTTCTAGGATATTAGAATCCCTTTAATTAGAATGCAATACCTTGAAATAAAATGTCTATCTAAAGGAGATCCTGCCTAGTCTGCATCAAAATACCTTATAATTTATGTATGTCCCTTGTCTTCATACTACTTATCTTGTCCTGAAGTTCCTTTAATATACTTAAGAATTCGAATTGTTACGTTCTAATGACTATTACAAGGAGCTTGTAGGAACTAGCTAACCACATTTAATGGGAAATAGATATCTGGTCATGTGTCATGAGGTAATTTAACTTACCAACAAGTCTTTAAAACTGGCTAGGGTCTTTGAGAGGCTCCCCTATCCAGGAACAAGCTTAACTTTTCGGTCTACAGGAATATCAATAGGTTTGCAGTCTAGCATGCCAATTTCTTTTAATATATCCAATGCATATATTTCTTTGTGAAATGTCTACACCACCGCTAGATTAAACCACCTTAATGCCTATGAAATATTTCAATTTTCCCAATCTCTAGTTAGGAAATGATTAATAAATGTTGTTTAAGTTGGACAATGCCTTCATGATTATCACCTATTATGACAATATCATCAACATAAACTATCATATAAATATGCTTGCCATGAGAAGAATGTCTATAGAAAACTGAATGGTCTGTTTCACTTCGACACATCCTAAATTATTGAACAACAATGCTAACCTAACAGAGGATCTGTTTGAGGTAAGCTTGAGTAATATCGAAGTGGAGGAAAAGCCTTTTGGTCCTAAAGAGTAGGAATAGAAAAAGCTATGGAGATGGAAGTTTGATTAATTGTATTTGGTGAAAAATTTGGAGACATCTCAAAAAAGGTTACATCTATTGAAACAAAGTATCTCTTGATAATTAGATAACATTTATAGCCATTTTGAAAACAAGAGCATCCTTAGAAAATGCACTTGGTGGATTTTAGTTGAAGTTTATCTTTTCTTGGAGTGAGATTATGAACAAAACCATTACAACCAAATACACGAAGCTGAAGAGGAAATGGGTTTTGATCTAGATAGAGAATTGAATAAAGAGACTAATATTGCAAAACTGAAGAAGGCATGTGATTAATTAAATAGCAGGCAACATCACAAAAAATGCTAAGATACATGATGTTGAATAAGCAAAGTACATGTTGTTTCAATTAAATGTATGTCCTCATGCTCAACTATTCCATTTTGTTGAGGAGTATGTGCGTAAGAGGACTGATGGATGATTTCTTGAGAAGACATAAACGTTTGAAAAGGAAGAGAAAAATATTATCGTACATTATCACTATGTAAAACTTTAATAAAGACACCAAATTGAGTATGTATTTCAGCATAAAATTTTTGAAAGATGGAAAATAATTTAGAATGATTCTTCATTAAGACTAACCAAGTACAACGAGAATAATCATTAATAAATGTGACAAAATAATGAAAACCAAAAGTTGAACTGACTTGATTTGGACCCTGTATATTCCAATGAACAATATCAAACATGGATGCAACTCGATTATTAATTCATTTGTAAAATGGGTAACCTTTTTTTTATTGATTATAGAGTAATATTATTATGGAGCAACATCTAATTAAAGTGATTGTCGCAAGGTATTTTGCGGTCGCCTGAACGAACCCTCACCGAAGTGGGAAAGAGTGAGGAGTCGCCACTTTAATTTTGAGGGAAATTAAAGAAAACCATTTGTGAAAATAAATTAAAATGAAACCACTTCAAAAACAGAGATTCTAGGTTCCGTAAACGGGTAGGGAAGGTGTTAGGCACCCCACCTCATCCCTTAATGAGGGTAAGCAAATTTAACTTCAAGCTCTTTATAAACTAGAATTGATAGTTAGGAGGTTCGAACGGAGATGTTAATCCTCTTGGTAAAAGGGAATATTTGATTTTTCACTAATTCGGGTTTCCCAGATACATAAATAAATGAGTCGACCCTTAGTGAGTTACTGTTGTGTATCAGTTTAGTTCAAGGGGTCATTTTGCATATTTGTTAGAATTCAATTTAAGAATCGGATAAGAACTCTCCTCCGATCTCTTTTAGATTAAAATTTTGATTGGAGATCGGATAAGAACTCTCCTCCGTTCTCTTTTAGGTTAAAATTAGAAATTTTGGATTGAGAACCGGATAAGAACTCTCCTCCGATCTCTTTTAAATGTTTGCTAAAATTTTGGATTGAGAATCGGATAAGAAGTCTCCTCCGATCTCTTTTAAAATATTTGTTAAAATTTTGGTTGAGAATCGGATAAGAACTCTCCTCCGATCTCTTTTAAATATTTATTAAAATTTTGGATTGAGAATCGGATAAGAACTCTCCTCCGATCTCTATTAAATATTTGTTAAAATTTTGGATTGAGAATCGGATAAGAACTCTCCTCCGATCTCTTTTAAAATATTTGTTAAAATTTTGGTTGAGAATCAGATAAGAACTCTCATCCGATCTCTTTTAAATATTTATTAAAATTTTGGATTGAGAATCAGATAAGAACTCTCCTCCGATATCTTTTAAATATTTGTTAAAATTTTGGATTGAGAATCGGATAAGAACTCTCATTCGATCTCTTTTATTTTAATAGGAGTCGGATAAGGACTTTTTCGATCTCTCGAAATTTGATTACAGCTACACATCATAAAAGCCTAAAACTAAGGGTTCTGGCATTCAAAGATGCCAGGGATTGGAATAAGGCTTCTTTTAACTCATTGGTACCTTGTGACTAGACAGGGGATACCAGACTGAATTTTTCGACCTCCTATGTGGTCTCCTTACCAGTACCTTTTGATACCCGATCTATTCCATTTATTTATCTTAGATTTGGTTTTATTCCGCCTTATGACGTTTTGCCCAATTATTTTCTGTGTTAGTCTAGTTATTCAACTTTACTATTTTCCTGACTTGTTATTTAGACCTTCTATTTTTAAGGAAACGCTTAAGATACAGTTACCTACATTTTATCCAACTACTTATACGCTACTCGGGACTAGAACTCTTGCATTTAGAAGTAACAAAGATTAACAAAAGAATGGACTGAATAACAAAGAAGTAAACTCGAGAATGACCTTCTTCGCATTTTATAACGCAGTATAAACTTGGTGAAAATTACAAACATAAAAACAAAAGAAATACGTAAAATAAAATGAGCACTTGGTAAAGCAGTGATATAAGCACTCACCTGTAGGGAGCCGAATCTACTAAACTAACTACGGAATCACAAAACATAATAGGACTGCGGGTTGATAGCCGGAGGACTAAGGTTCGCCTTGAAATGAAGGATACTTTGCTAAAATGCAGTCAAGTCAAAAGAATAACCAAGTTTGAATGAAGTTGAGCTTGAACAACGAGAGTGGAAATAAAGATAACAAAGACAGAAAGTGAGAGTGTCACCGGATGATGAATCGAACTGAAAAGGGAGAGTTTCAGTATTCAAAAATCCCTTTGCGAGAAAATACTTCAGAAAACTGGTTTCAAAAGTTTTTCTTATGAGAGCTCAAAAATAGCAGAGTAACGAACTGAATTAAGTTTCAGAGTCCTTCCGCTATATTCACTATTTTTCCGTCCCCTTTTGAACAATTTTTATGCAGGTATTTATAGGAACCGGGTGCTCCCCATGAAGGGTCTGGATTTGTTTTGAGGGAGATGGAGGGTTAATATTTTAAAGGACATAATCTGAGGCTCGGGAATTAAAGAGAATCAGAACGGACGGCTGAGATCCCTTCCGAAATATTTGTCCTTTCTCTCTTCTAATCTGAAGGCCCAAAGTTTTCTTATCAAGAGCGATCCGAGGGCTAGGAGTGAAAGGCGCTGGTCTTGTCGTCTTCTTCTTTAATCCAAGGGCTCCGAGCTCGTCCTTATAAGTAAGATCAATGTTGGAGATTAGGATGTACAGCACTGTCATGACATACTCTGGCGCATGTCATTAATGCGGGCGATTCTGGGGCGTGCAGTGGAGATTTCGTCTGCAACGCTTTAACTACCTTGGCTCTGATTATGACGACAGTTAGCGGAAGTTGTCTTATTCCCTTTGTTTTCCGACCTCCCCTCCTTTTTGATCTTTTCAACATGATCCTTTTTCGATCTCTCATGCCGGGCTCCTCTCTTCCGATCTCTCCTGCTCCGGTCTTTTCCTCTTTCTGGTTCGGTCCAGTCAAAGCATTTACTCCTTTGATTTTCGAGGCATCCGCTTCGTTTTCTGCTTGCAATAAATGCTCGAATTTTTCCTATATATATACCTTCAACCGGGAAGCCCCCCGCATTTGATTTTTCCTCTTCCTTTTCACAGTTCCTGTTTTAACTGCTCCGGCAGTAGTCCCGGCCATGATAGTGGCTTTTAATCTTTTTCCGATTGTTCTTTTTATTCCCCGACTGAAAATTTATGATCCCGGTGATCGGAGAATTATGATAACCTCATTTGATGACAGTGAGAGAACCGGACTAACTTACCGCTCTGGATCGAGGACTTCGATCGTGTCGATCTCGAATAGTTCGACCGATATAATCGGTGAACTGATTTCGGGCGAGAAGACTGCTAATATTCCCCTTAACATCGGTGACTGCCCCTTAAAGTTTATTTGGCTCCTCACCACATTGGGCGTCCCAATTACAGCTCGGTTCTGGTCGATGACAGTGGAGATGACTCTCCATCCTCATGAGAGTCATAATCACCCCATCTAAGCTGTACATCTATCCGATGTCAATGGCCGGTCTCCCAATCAAACACATCTTTTGATTCAGCCACGAGACTAGGCTTTGACATAGGTCTTTATTAGAGATCCCCCCTATGATGTAATCAGACCTTCAATGTAATCTGATATCTAGAGATCGCCCAAATGATGTAATTCAACTTTTATGTAATCCGATCTCTAGAGATCGCCCAAATGATGTAATCCGACCTTTTCAGAAATAAAATTTTGTTTTGACAACTATCATTTTTATTATCGCATTGATTATTTTTCGATCTCTGACGTGGTTCCTAATTGAACAACCCTTAACTGATCCGCCTTAATTCACCGATCTGTAACTAGCCGATCCCTTTTATTATGGAATTTCTGGAATATTCGTGAGACGTGTCAGAAAAGCTGGTGAATCCCGCTAACCGATGCACGAACATCGTGAGCATTAAATGCTCAGACGGGTATAAATAGGGGATGGGTCAGCCAGTTGCTCTCTTATGTCATTTTCAGCATCCCGCGAGTGATTCCAAAATTCTCTCGATTTTTCAAGTTCTTCCGACACCGATCAAGCTCTGGTAAGGGTTTTGATCCTCCTTTTAGTTTAAATTCTCTATTTCCTTTGAAAATGAGCGGCGCCGAGGGTCAGAGAGCGGTAAGCCCCCCTTTCGTTCAGATCTCATGGTCGTTTGATGAAGTGGAGGTGGTCGGACCAAGTGCGCAACCTGAACCTCCTAGGGTCTCCGTTCCAGCTCGGGGGCAAGCAGCACCATCAAGGCATGTACCTTCTTCAGGGAGAGAAAATCTTCCCATGGATGAGCTGCCATCAATCCTGCAAGAAACCAACCTGCAGTCGTTCAGCCAAGAGTACAACATCCGGCCTGATTCATACGAGCTGATTAAGTGCCACGGCGATCTTCGTGCCGATCATTTCTTCGAGGAGAATGATATGATCATGATATACGAAGAATAATTAAAGGCCGAGCTGCGGTTCCCCCTTGATGATTTTTTCAAGGAATTTTTAAAATTTCATCAAGTGTGCATCGCCCAAGTTCACCCGAACTCGTGGCGGATCCTAGTAGCCTTTAGAGGCCTCTGCCGAGCTAAGGGACTCCGTCCTATAGCTAAGGTATTCGCCGAACTACATAGATTAACTCATCGAAAGGACGACGAGTATTGGTTCTTCCAGGCGAAGCCACATTGTGGGCTTTTTACCGATCTGCCCTCCTCCCTGAAGAATTGGAAGAATCGCTTCTTCATTCCGAGGAGCAAAATTCCGAATTGCTTTGAGGGCTTCCCTCGCAGCTGGCTGCACTAGGGCCCCTTACTTCCGAAACGCCTCACCCTAAATAGGGAAGAAGGCCTGATGGTGATGGAGCTGAAAGATCAGGCGGCCAGAGAGAAGTTCTCTTGTTTGGATGCAGTGACTGCCGAATTGCATCACTGGACTATGGAGTTGATCACTAGCGAAGATTGCGGGCTTCAGCTCTCTGACCTCGGCATCAGCATTTTCTATATCTCAGATCTTTGGACCTTAGCGACCTCACTGACCTCTTCTTTGTGCAGGTATGGCAAGCGGCGAAGCTTCTAAGGAGAGCCAAAAACGGAAGAGGGAGGTCTCCCGAAAAGTGCGGGAGATGAAGCGTTCCGAGCTGCTTCAAATGCCCAGTCATGATCCCGGGGAGATGTAAGGAGGCTCGTCTCAACCCTCGGGACCGCCAGTCATAGAAGTGGTCCGATCTCCTCCTCACCAATAAGAGCCGCCTCCACCTCCTCCAGTTGCTTCGAGTGCGGAAGGGGGTCCTTCCCAACCTTCTGTAAGGACCCTTTCTTGCGGTGCCCAAATCTTGATCCATTCATTGGAGAAGAACTGCACGGTTCGAGAGAACCCGGGTTTTGCTAAAGTCTTGGGGTCCTCCATCTGCCTTTAGGAGGATCGGGATAGGCTGTCTCTGAACAATCTCGATGACATCCTGACCCGATTTATGAGCCTGAACGTGGAGTGCTTGGTGAACCAGCACATTGTCCGAGAGAAGGCTCACCGCCTAGGTAAGGAGGTCGAGAAGATGGGTCATGAAGTGGCTTCCCTCTGATCCCAACTCTCATCCGCTCAGAACTACATATCTGAAATTGAAGGGCGGATGAAGTTCTACGAGGATAAGCTGGCCGAGCAAGCTCATGTTCTGGCCGAGCGAGATCATGTTCTTGAAGAAGTTCGAGCGCTCTGAGCCGGTGAAGTTGCTCACCTCACTGAGGAGCTCAGAGCAAAAGAAGAAGAGGCGGTGACAAGGGAGGCCGGCGCTTATGTGAATGCTCACAGGGATCTCTCAGCCGAGCTTAAGAAGCTTTATTCTGAGGAGGACTTCTCCTGGATGGTTGACCTGGCTCCCCAAGACGAAGAGGAAAGTGAGGAGGAGGCCGAAGGTGAGAGAGGGAGCGAACAAAATGTAGATCAGGCTGGGGGTGATCCTCCAGCAGAATGACTTGTACAAATTTTAAATGAAATGAAAATTCCCCTTTTGTTTAATGAATGGATGTGATCGGAAAATCTCTAAATTGCCTAATTACTTGATTGTTTGAGCATATTAAAACAATAACTAAAAGTGATTATTGATCTAAGTGTAAGAGGTCGGAAAACACAATAAGCATGAGATCGGCAGGGAACCAACGCTAAACGGGACTTGATTAAAATTGGAAATTTGACTTGAACACTTAAGATCGAGATCATCATTAAACCGGATCGAAACCTTAACTTTATTATTCCCAAACTTTTAAATGAGAGATCGGCAATAAGACTGGTGGCACGAAGGCCTAATGTTGGTTCAATCTCGTTTGACAAGAAAGATCGGAAATATAATTGACTGATCAGGGGACTTGACCATTGGTTTGAGAGATCGGTGAGGCTTTAAATGATACGGGGACTTAGTATTAATTAGATTCCTTTTGAGGAGAGATCGGAAATATGGTTAGTTGGTAAAGGGAGACTATGTGTTGGGGATCGGCTTTAAAGTTTATTGATTTCAGGGATCGGCCAAAATATGGTGTCGACAGTGATTATTTCCAATGCAATATGTTTCTAATTTTGTTATCAAAATTGGACTATTCTTCAACTAGTTTAACCAAAAATAAAACCGATCGAGTTTAAATTGAGCCAACACTTTTACCTTTTTTTTTTAAAATTAAGTTTGGTAGAGAGAGGAATTGAATCCTAAACCAGTAAATATATATAGAAAGCTCTTACCATTTAAACTACATTATATCTTTATTAATTTCTCTTTTAATATATATCTATTCATAAATGTATAAAATTTTTTTATTTATTATGACATAAAATTTTAATATATCAAAATCTAAAATTTCAATTAAAAATTTTGAATATTTTAAAAAATTATTATATATTAAAATTTATTAAATTATGTTTAATAATTTTATAAAATATGTTAAAAATGTTTCATTAATTGCTCTTTATAAAATTATTATACTTGAATCAATTATGAAGCATATTATAATTAAATGTATTATTCATATCTTAGCTTCATATAATTAGTATATAGTAGTATAATGTTGTAAACCCGTATTTTAGTATCTTGAAGGCTTAAATATTTGAGGTAGTGAGTAGCCCAGTGATGAGAATTCTAAAAGGTTTCAAGGTTCTAGAAGCGCTAAAGAGATGAATAGTGATGATATTTTCTCCTAAAAATACATTTTAGAAAATAAAAAAGTGAAAAAAAAAATAATAAGTGGATTCAGGGGGCCCAACAGGTTTCCAAACAAAGCATGGAGCTTATGTTGCTTTAATTAGGCATGCTCCCTAGGCATTCTAAGCCTGAACGAGGCTAAGAAGGCCTTTAGAGTGGCCTAGCAAAAGTGCATGGCCCATTTGATCAAAGCGGAATAGCAAGGAGTGAATGTAGACTTGATCTTGTCCTATAAGACTTAAATTGTGACACCCCTTACCCATCTATAGTGTAACCGAGCAAGATATGCCACATAGTGTGGCGGAGCACCATATCTTATTTCATTAAAATATACTCTTTCTTAATTTATTTATTTATTTATTCATTTATTAGTCGTTATGTGAAATTTATGTCAATTAATTTATTTATTGAAATTATGAATTAATTTAAGGTTCTGAAAATTTTACAGAAAATCCAGCAAAGTGCTGACTAAAAATAGAGAAAACAATTCTTCGGAACCTGTGAAAAATACTCCCAAATTTTCATTCATTCCCAAACTCTAAATAATTTCAACATAAAGTCATCACAGTTCATCAAATTTCAACACTTCTCAACATTTCAAACTCAAAATTTCAATTTTCATTCCATGCATGAATAATTATATACTCATATTTACAAGAAATGTTCAAATTCATTAACTCATAATATGTACAATAATTACATAAATTTATCATTTACATGACAAAATGTAGATCTAATACAAAATGTAAAATACAAAATGAAACCTAGCAATCCTACCAAATGCACTGCTGGTCGAGGTACCACAAATTGCAGAATGCAGATCCAAATCTAATTCCCAGTCTACGGTCTACTGGGCTCATGCTCCGTATCTCCAGTACCTATGCGTGGCAAAAGTAACGCGCTAAGCAATACTACTTAGTGGTGTCAATAATAAAATAAAAATAACTAAAATGAAATAAACATGCATAGTGTATGCTAATTTTTCGTATAGACAAGTTTTGGTAATTATTTATAGTATTATTAATTCAGTACTTTTTATATTAATTATTTGATTAAACATTTATTGAGATTTATTTTGGTTGCCCAAGTAACCTATACTAGTTGACTGGACTGGATAAATGGGTAAACTGGCACTGGGTACCAAGTATCTTTGGCCATCACACCATCGGTCACAAAGTGTCTCCCGGTGTACAACAGAACAACTAATAAGCTGTAATAAATATTAAGCACGAGGCCAAGTATTACAATAGTGTCAGAATGGCTAAAAGCCATAAAATCACGAAATGGTTACATAAGCCATAAATCACAGAATAGCATGATGCCATATGCAGTACTGCTATCAGAACCCTATTGGCATGCCAACCTATCCAAACCAATTATACTAGGCCTATTAGGGCATATTACAAATTTAAATGTAAAGTTCTTTGCAATTGCAGTTCAATAGTTACTATTCATCCTATTAGTCAACTAAAATGTTGACTTTTTTATAGACAATAGGTATATTAGTTCTAGTATCACTAATATACCATATTTTGTATTCTAAAATTGTTGGCATTGATTGCCAATACCATTTCAAAGCTTATTTTATATTATTCAAAATTTTGAGATTTCATACCTTAAGTTTACTGTTCTATTAGTCATTATTACAGTGGAAATTTGGCAAAATTTTCTTCACCAAAGTTGTTCCTTTACATTTTTTCTTTAATTCCCTTTTCGAATTACTCCATTTGGAGTTTTCTAGCTCAAGATATGCTAACTTTTGTAAGGCTGGCCGAATTGGTATCTACCCAGAATTTCTGGGCAGAATCCCATTCTGGCAGCTTTGGTGTCCTAATTTTGGTGAGCAATTTCATTAAGTTTTGGTCAGAATTTGGAGTTGTTTTCTTCATAAAAGTTGTCCTAAATTGTCTAAGCTTTCCATTGATATAAAATTCAGGTCAATTGGATGTTTCTACATTGAGTTATGACCAAATGAACAAACACTGTTTATTTAGTCATTTTGCCCAGGGCAGAATGTGTGTTACCCGGGTTAGGTCAATTTTGAGGGTCACTTAGTTTATTTCAATTTAAATCAAAGAAAATTGATGGCCACTTAGTTTATTTAGCTTATACACTCATTTAAATCAAAGAAAATCATCACAACTCTAAGATGGCCATGGCTGCTGAAAATGTAGAGTGGGCATATCAATGGATTTCATTTCAATTCCTTATAATTTTTAACTTAATTCAACTTCCTAGACATGAATTTAAAGAAAGATGAAAATATTGGACACTAACCTTGTTAGAGCTCTAACTTGAGCTTGTAAATCTTCAAAAAATTTTCTTCTAATGGTTGCCCCAAGCTTGATCTAGTTGCAAGGGTAAATTTTAGTGAAGACAGGAAGGGGTTTTATGGCAATTTAAGTTGGGAATTTAAGCTTGATCAAGAGCTTTATTGGAGGTTTCTCTCTCTCTTTCTCTCTCTCTCTCTCTCTCTCTCTCTCTCTCTTTCTTTCTTTGGTTCGGCACCTATGAGGAAGAAGGCTGCTGATTGTTTTGTTTTTATCTCATTTTTATTTCATTTTTTTTATCTCTTTAATTAATTAGTTAAATGGTGATTGGGTGGAGCACATTTTAATTGCATCATAGTGATGTCATAAAGTCTCATTTAATTTATTTTTTTTTCTACTCATTTTTATTTTAATTTTTATCATTTTTTATTCATATTTATGTCATATAATTTATTTACTTAATTGGACAAGTTGGTCAAAAATCATCTCTGAAGACGAAATGACTAAAATACCCTTCATTTTGCTTAACAGACTAAAATTGTCTGTACCAATCTAAAAATTTTTCTCAACATTTTCTTAGCATTCTAATACCATTGAAACCTCAATGACTCTTCTCTGGAGTCCCAAGAATTATTTCATGGAATTTACCTTGGATTTAGAGTTACTAGCCGTGAAGACAGCAACTTCCCGTTAGGTCACCCATTGCTAGGCACCGGCTCATTTAATTTTATTGTATTTTATTTTTAAATTTTTTTCTTGATTTTTCTTACCATTATTTGAGTTATTTATGACTCCTCACTCTAGTCTAAATATAGTTCCAGACATTTTAGTTATCTGGACCGACACCGATCACCGGAATAGTAGAATGTACGGACTTGCTAAAGTGAGGGTGTTACAACTCTTCCCCTCTAATTTAAATTTCGTCCTCGAAATTTACCTGATGCAAATAGTTGAGGGAACTGTTGCCTTATCGTCTCTTCATTTTCCCAAGTTGCCTCCTCGGTGTTGTGGTGCCTCCAAAGTACTTTCACTAGTGGAATTTGTTTATTTCTCAGTTCCTTCACTTTCCGAGCTAGGATCCGTATGGGTTTTTCTTCATATGTCAAGTCCGGTTGAATTTCAACTTCTTCCATGGAGATAACATGTGAAGGGTCTAATCTGTATCTTCTCAGCATAAATATGTGAAACACATTATGGATCTTGTCCAGCTCTGGTAGTAAAGCTAGCCTGTAGGCTACTGGACCCACACGCTCAATAACTTCATATGGGCTAATGAACCTAGGGCTTAACTTACCCTTTCTTCCAAACCTTAGTACTTTCTTCCATGGTAAAACTTTGAGGAATACTTTGTCACCAATTGCACATTCTATCTCTTTTCTCTTCAAGTTGGCATAAGATTTCTGTCTATCTGAGGCAACTTTCAAATTGACTTTTATCAATTTAACCTTCTCCTCAGTCTGTTTCACTAGGTTTGGTCCCACAAGTTTATCTTCACCCAATTTAGTCCAACACACTGGGGTTCTACACTTCCTCCCATACAGTGCTTCATATGGGGCTATTTGGATGCTAGCTTGATAGCTATTGTTGTATGCAAATTTTACTAGTGGGAGATATCTATCCCAACTTCTCTCAAATTCGATGACACAGCTCCTCAGAATATCTTCAAGGACCTAACATATATTTCATGTTATTACTATCATTTCAGTTCATTATTTGTAATAATTCAATGGGTTTTAATGTTTACCTAGATTACTCTTTCTGATTGTCCATCCATCTGAGGATGAAAAGCTATGTTAAAGTGGAGTTGTGTGCCTAAGGATTCTTGTAACTTCTTCCAAAATCTCGATGTAAACCTTGGGTCTCGATCAGATATAATGGAAAGTAGGATTCCATGTAGTCTAACTATCTTACTGATATATAATTCTGCTAACTTCTCCAGTGAGTAGTCAGTTCTGACTGGCAGAAAATGTGCTGACTTCATTAATCTATCCACTATCACCCATGCTGCATCATGCTTCTTCTGGGTGAGAGGTAGACCAATTACAAAATCCATGGTGACCCGATCCCATTTCCATTCAGATATGCTTATAGGCTGTAGCAACCTTGATGGGACTTGATGTTCCACTTTAACTTACTGACATGTCAAGCATCTAGTAACATAGTTAGCCATATCCTTTTTCATACCAGGCTACCAATAGTGAAGTTTCAGATCACGATACATTTTTGTGCTTCCCGGGTGCATGGCATAAGCACTAATGTGTGCCTCTTTCAGAATATTGGTCTTCATTTCCCCATTATCTCATACACACACTCTTCCTTTGTAGTACAGACACCCATCTGCTTTCACTTCATAATCAGTTTCCTTCCCCTCTGCGATTTTTCCCACAATAGCCATCAATTTATCATCTGCCTTTTGCCCATCTTTTATCTACTGTACCAAGTTTGGCTTTACTTGCAACTCAGCTAAAATAGCTCTATCTCTAGCCAAGGACAGATGGGCATTCAGTGATCTCAAAGCTGTGATGGACATTTTGCTCAAGGCATCAACAACTACATTTGCCTTTCCAGGATGGTAATCTATTAAACAGCCGTAGTCCTTTAGGAACTCAATCCATCTTCTTTGTCTAAGGTTGAGCTCCTTCTGGGTTGGCAAATATTTCAGACTTTTGTGATCTGTGTAAATATAGCACTTTTCACCATACAGGTAGTGCCTCCATATCTTCAGTGTGAAGATAATTGCTGCTAATTCAAGGTCATGGGTAGGGTAATTCTGCTCATGTGGCCTTAACTGCCTGGAAGCATAGGCGATCACCTTCCCCTCTTGCATTAATACACACCCTAACCTATTGTGACACCCCTTACCCGTCTATAGTGTAGCCGAGCAAGATATGCCACACAGTGTGCTGGAGCACCAATTCATATTTCCATTACAATTTACCCTTTTTAATTCATTCATTTACAATTTTTGATTAATTTGAATTTTTCACAAATTTTATAGAAAATCCGGCAGAGTGCTGTTGTAAATTGGAAAAACACTTCTTCTGAATCTGTTAAAAACACTTCCAATATAATCATAATTTCAATCTCGGTCAACCACCAACATCTTTCCACAATTTCTCAAATGACATCAATATTTCAAAATTCAATTCATTCATATCATACTCAACTCCATAAGAAAAACTCAAATTATTACTGAACATGGTTCATAAATAATTACATCAAAAGCATAATTACATGAGTTTAACATATACATAGCAAAAGTTTACAAATACAAAAGACCAAAAGTAGCCTAATGTCCTACCAATGCACTGCAAATGTGAGGTGACTCTGGACTCTGTGTGTAGATATGAAAGTTCACCTAGTATGAGGTCTGTTGGACTCCCCAGCTATGTCTCCAGTACCTGCGCATGGCAAAAGTGACGCGCTAAGCAATTCTGCTTGGTGGTGACAATATAAAATAAAATAACTAAAATAATATAAATATACAGAATGCATGTTACATTTTAGGTAGACTTAATTTCTAGCATTTATTGCAGTATTATTCGATTAAAATTTTGTAAGATTCATTATCATTGCCCGAATAACCCATACTAGTCGACTGGACTGGATAAACGGGTAAACTGGCACTAGATACTAAGTACCTCAGACTATCACACCATCGGTCACATTGTGTCTCCCAGTGTGCAACAAAACAGCTAATAAGCCGTAATAATCATCAGGGATAAAATTCAAGTATAATAACTCATTTAATATAGCCAAAGGCTATTTTATCACAGAATGGCACGTGAGGCCATAAAACACAGAATGGCATGAAGCCATATGCAGTACTGCTAACAGAACCCTATTGGCATGCCAACCTATCCAAACCAATCTTGCCAAGTGTACTAGGGCATATTACACTCATAATTTATACAATTCTTGAAATTTAAGTTTAGGTGTTACTATTCATTCCATTAGTCAACAAAAATATTGATTTTTGCATAGACAATAGGTACATTGGTTTTAATATTCCCAACATACCACATTTTTCATTCTAAAATTGTTGGTATTAGTTGCCAATACCATTTCTAAGCTTAATGTTAATTGTTCAAAATTTTTAGATTTCAAGCTTTGTGTTTACTATTCTATTATTCATTTTTTCAGTGGGAATTTGGCAAAGTTGTCAACATGAAAGTTGTTCCTTATTGTGTCTAGTTACATTTCTTTTTTTGGAATCACTCCATTTAGAGTTTTGTAGCTCAAGTTATGACTTAAATACCATGACTGGCCGGATTGCCAACTTCCTAGATTTTCTGGACTGACCAAATCTACAGTGTTTTGTACAGTGACTGCAGGTTACCTTTTGAATATGTTATGGTCAAAATTTAGGTTAGGTTTCTTCATAAAATTTGATTTATGACCAAATGAATAAACACTGTTCATTTGGTCATTTTGCCCAGGCAGAATGCAGGTCACCCAGATTAGGGCAATCTTTAGGTCAACTTGGTTTGGTTTTTTGGGCATGGTTTCTTCACCAAAGTTGTGCCATTATGTGTCTAGTTTCATGTCCAATTGGCCTTGCACCAATTGAACCTCTACAACTCCAGTTATTGCTGCCCAAACCTATTAGACTCATGCCCAGTCCTATAGGTCACCAAGGGTAGCCACTCTAACTTCAATTCCCACTAAACAAACCACTTCATTTCTTATTCACACATAGCCTAATGGTCAGTAATTGACCATTAAAACTCTCTTTCACCAAATACATGAACAAAGTCTCAATTTGGGTCCAAACCCTAGCTCCACCATTATAGATTGTTGCATTCACTTGTACTTCACCTTCCTAATCAATATATTAGTGTTAAGGGTAGCCACAATATCATTTTAATTCTAAGAAATCTTCAAAACTCAACCAAGTTCAAGGCTGCCAAAAATTTAGGATGGGCATACACATGATGTTTAACAAGTTTCTTTATAAATTTACACTCAATTATACTCCTTCAACATGAATTGAAAGAGAAAAGGCAAGTTAAGTCACTAACCTCTAATGGAGTGAATTTCAACCTTGCAAGAGTTCTTCTTTTACACTTCTTTTTGCTCCCAAAAGATTCACCAAGATGAAAGAGCAAGTTTTTATGTTGGAAACTTAGGCTTTAATGGGTGAAAAACCAAAGAAATCAAGCTTTGGTAAGCTTGATAATGGTGGACAATGGGAGAGAGGGTTTCGGCTTGGAGAAGATGAAAGGAGGTTTTGATTTTTTTCCTTTCCTTTTTCTACCCATTAAGTCTTTTTAAATAAATTTGTGCCATGTGTCAACATTTGATTAGGTGGGAGGATTATAATGACATTATTATGATGTCATAAGTCTAATTTCTCTCATTTTCCATCATTTTCTTGCCTATTTAATTCCAATTAAATTTTTAACAATATTTATTCACATTTTATGTCATATAAATTATTTATTTAACTGGACAAGTTGGCCAAAAATCATCTCTGAAGACAAAATGACCAAAATGCCCTCCTTTTGGCTTAACGAGCTAAAATTGTCTGTATCGATTGAAAATTTTTTTAAGCATTTTCTTGGCATTCTAATGCCTTAGAAACCTCAATGACACCCTTCTCTGAAGTCCTAAAAATTATTTTATGAATTTTTCCCTTGGTTTAGGATTGTTAACTGCCTTCACCATCACTTCCCCTTCGGGTTACTCATCACTGGGGTTTCGGCTCGTTTAACCTTAGTGCATTTTATTCCTAAAAATTTTCCTTGATTTTTATGAGCATTATTTGGTTTCTTTATAACTCCCCACTCTAGTCTAATTATAATTTCAAATATTCTAGCTGCTTGGACCGATATTGGTTACTGGAACAGTAGACTGTGTGGACTAGTTAAAGTGAGGATGTTACGCCTATTATGTGAGGCATCACTTTAAACCACAAAGTTCTTTTCCCAACACCAGTTGTATTAACACTGGTGCCTCTGTTAATATAGCCTTCAATTTCTCAAAACTATTCTGACACTTGTCGTTCCAGTCAAATCTAACATTCTTGTGTAACAACTTGGTCATTGGAACAACTATTAGAGAAAATTCCTTCACAAATCTTCTGTAGTAACTGGCTAGCCCCAAGAAACTTCTGACCTCAATTGTATTTTTAGGAGGCTTTCACTCCATCACTACTTCTATCTTCTTGGGATCCACTCTAATCCCATCAGCTGATACTATATGTCTAAGGAATGCAATTTCATTCAACCAGAAGTCACACTTGGACAGCTTAGCATATAGCTTCTTTTCTCTCAGGGTTTGCAGAACAATCCTCAAATGTTCATCATGTTCTTCCCTGGTCTTGGAATACACCAGAATGTCATCAATGAAGACCACTACAAACCGATCTCGATATGAATGAAAGATACGGTTCATAACGTTCATGAACATTGCTGGTGCATTTATTAACCCAAACGGCATCACCAGGAACTCATAATGCCCATATCGAGTCCTGAATGCAGTCTTTGGCATATCTGCATCCTTTACCCTTAGCTGATGATACCCTGATCTGAGATCAACTTTTGAAAATACACCAGCTCCCTTCAACTGATCAAACAGATCATCAATTCTAAGCAATGGGTACTTATTCTTCACAGTCACTTTATTCAACTGCCGATAATCAATCCATAGCCTCAAAGTCCCATCCTTCTTCTTCACAAACAGTATCGGAGCTCCCCATGGTGACACACTAGGGTGTATATACCCCTTGTCCAGTAACTCTTGCAACTAGATTTTTAGCTCCTTTAACTTAGTAGGTGCTATCCTATAAGGAGTAATAGAAATTGGTGTTGTACCCGGCAGTACCTCAATAGCAAATTTGACTTCCCTTTCTAATGGCAAACTAGGCAATTCTTTAGGGAATACATCTGGGAAGTCTCTTATTGTAGGTATATCACACAGATCTGACTTAGCCTGCCTAGTATCAACCACATGTGCTAGGTAGGCTTCACAGCCCTTTCTCATTAGTTTTCTTGTAGTAGTAGCTGAGATGACATTAGATAAGAAATCTGTCCTTTCCCACACAACTGTGATCTCATTTCCTTCAGCAGTTCTCAAAGAAATCCTCTTCAGTTTATAGTTAACCATTGCTTGAGGACGTGATAACCAGTTCATTTCCAAAATCACGTCAAACTCGTGGAAAGACAATTTGATCAGGTCTGCCGAGAATTCATACCCCTGAATCCTTGACGGACAACCTTTATATACCTTATTCACCACTACACTATGGCCCAATGGATTAGTGATCAGAATGTCTTGGTCACTCTCCCCTACTAGTATCACCCTTTTTACGGGTAGGTTGATGCAGATATATGAGTGGGTAGATCCTGGATCCACCAATGCATGTAAAGAGATATTGTAGAGGGAAAATGTACCCTTGATGACGTCCGGAGCATCTTGTTCCTCCTGAGCTCTCATGGCATAAGCCCTTGCAGGTGCCTTGGCCTCTGGCCTCTCAGCTGTCTTAGATGCAGGTCTTTGTGATGGACCAGCTACTTCAGATTTATCGGGCCTTCTGCCCCTTTGAGGTGTAGGGGTAGGCTTGTCTGTTTTTGCTAGGGCAGTTGTAGCAATTCTGCGTGGACAATTTTTGAGCTGATGTTCTGTAGACCCACACCGTAGGTAAGCACCAGTCACTCACCAACACTCCCCCTTGTGTGACTTTTGGCAGTGTGAATAGGCAGAAGATATTGGGACTAATCCCCTAAACACCGTCCTTGGAGAGCTACCCACTGATGGTGTGGACTGGCCTCTCCTAGGTGTGAACTATGGTCCGGGCCCCTGGGACTAGCCCTGACCTTGAGGCTGACCCAAACTCTGAGCAGGTGGACCTTTGAACTTCTTTCCAAGTGTAGGAGATGAACTGGTCTGACCTGGACCCCTCTTCTGCTATCTCTCCTTTCTGTTCTACTCATTTATTCTGACTTTCTTGACTTTTAAAGTAGCTTCAACTAATCTTTTGAAGTCTGTAATTTCCAAAGCAGTGATCATTATCTTGATGTTGTCATTTAGTCCTTCTTCAAACCTCTTACACCTCTTGGCCTCATTGGGGACTATTTCCCTTTCATAGTGGCTCAATCTAACAAATTCCTTTTCATACTCCGCCACTGATAGCTGCCTCTGCCTCAAACTGATGAATTCTCTTCTTCTTTCTTCCAAATATACACTGCCCATATACTTCTTTCTGAACTCAGTGAGGAAGAACTCCCAGATTATTTGCTCTGGTCAAACCTCACTGGATACTGTGTCCCACCACTGATAGGCATCGTCTTAAAGCAGGGACACAACACCCTCTAGATTCTGCTCTAAGGTGCAATGGAGTTGCTTCAGTACCCTTATGGTTTGGTCTAGCTAATTTTTAGCTACCACTGAGTCATCTTCTTTCTTACCTACGAAATCCACAGCTCCAAATTTTCTAAGCTTTTCTAAATGTGACTTCTGCTATGGAGGTGGTGGCGGTGGCATAACTCTGGCCATTTGTCTGAAAAACTCAGCCATTTGTTGAAACATGACATGTGGAGGCTGTACAGGCACTTCTGGTGCTAGTGGAGCAGGTTCCCCCCTGCCTCCAGCTTCAACCACTGGTGGAGCATGACTCTCTACCTCCTTATCGACTGCTCTCTGTCATGTGGGGTCCACATCCTAATCAAAATAAGAAAACAAACAGATCTACATCAGTGTCACCTCGACTCTTATAAATGCAATGCATGGTATGGACTTTATCTAGACCCAGAAACGCCTAAACCGTACTCTGATACCACTAAATGTGTCATCCCTTACCCGTCTACAGTGTAACCGAGCAAGATATGCCACACAGTGTGCCGGAGCACCATATCTTATTTCATTACAATTTACTCTTTCTTAATTTATTTATTTATTCATTTATTAGTATTAAGCAAAATTTATGTCAATTAATTTATTTATAGAAATGATGAATTAATTTAAGGTTTCAAAAATTTTACAGAAAATCCGACAGAGTGACGGCTAAAAATATAGAAAACAGTTATTCAGAACTTGTGAAAAACACTTCCAAATTTTCATTCATTCCCAAACTCCAAATAATTTCAACACAAGTCATCACAGTTCATCAAATTTCAACACTTCTCAACATTTCAAACTCAAAATTTCAATTTTCATTTCATACATGAATAATTACATACTCATATTTACAAGAAATGTTCAAGTTCATTAACTCATAATATGTACAATAATTACATAAATTTATCATTTACATGACAAAATGTAGATTTAATACAAAATGTAAAATACAAAATGAAACCTAGCAATCCTACCAAATGCACTGCTGGTCGAGGTACCACAAAATGCAAAATGCAGATCCAAATTTAATTCTCAGTCTACAGTATACTGGGCTCGTGCTCCGTATCTCCAGTACCTATGCGTGGCAAAAGTAACGCGCTAAGCAATACTGCTTAGTGGTGTCAATAATAAAATAAAAATAACTAAAATGAAATAAACATGCAGAGTGTATGCTAATTTTTCGTATAGACAAGTTTTGGTAATTATTTATAGTATTATTAATTCAGTACTTTTTATATTAATTATTTGATTAAACATTTATTGAGATTTATTTTGGTGTCCAAGTAGCCTATACTAGTTGACTGGACTAGATAAACAGGTAAACTGGCACTGGGCACCAAGTGCCTCAAGCCGTCACACCATTGGTTACAAAGTGTCTCCCAGTGTGCAACAGAACAGCTAATAAGCTGTAATAAATATTAAGCACGAGGCCAAGTATTACAATAGTGTCAGAATGGCTAAAAGCCATAAAATCACGAAATGGTCACATAAGCCATAAATCATAGAATGGCATGATGTCATATGCAGTACTGCTATCAGAACCCTATTGGCATGCCAACCTATCCAAACCAATCATACTAGGCCTGCTAGGGCATATTACAAATTTAAATGTGAAGTTCTTTGCAATTGCAGTTCAGTAGTTACTATTCATCTTATTAGTCAACTAAAATATTGACTTTTTCATAGACAATAGGTATATTAGTTCTAGTATCACCAATATACCACATTTTGTATTCTAAAATTATTGGCATTGGTTGCCAATACCATTTCAAAGCTTATTTTATGTTATTCAAATTTTTTAGATTTCATGCCTTAAGTTTACTATTCCATTGGTCATTGTTACAGTGGAAATTTGGCAAAATTTTCTTCATCAAAGTTGTTCCTTTATGTGTCTTCTTTAATTCCCTTTTTGAAGCACTCCATTTAGAGTTTTCTAGCTCAAGATATGCTAATTTTTACAAGGTTGGCCAGATTGATATCTATCCAGAATTTCTGGGTAGAATCCCATTCTGGCAGCTTTGGTGTCCTAATTTTGGTGGGCAATTTCATTAAGTTCTGGTCAGAATTTGGAGTTTTTTTCTCCATGAAAGTTTTCCTAAATTGTCTAAGCTTTCCATTGATATAAAATTCAGGTAAATGGACTTTTCTACGCTGAGTTATGACTAAATGAACAAACACTGTTCATTTGGTCATTTTGCCCAGGGCAGAATGTGTGTTATCCGGATTAGGTCAATTTTGAGGGCCACTTAGTTTGGTTTTCTGGGACAGGTTTCTTCACCAAAGTTGTTTCATTTTGTGTCTAGTTTATCCTCCAATTGGCCTTGCACCAATTGGAGTTACATAATGTGAGTTATAACCACAAGAGCACATTGGACTCAAACTCATGAGGCAGCCTAATCTTTACCTTAATTAATGTCACAAATCACTCCAAATTTGATTAAAACTACACCAAATGGTCACTAATTGACCATTACAATATCAATTTGTGCATAATTGCATCATCCCCCAAATATTGGTTCAAAACCCTAACCCTAATTTATCAAAGTCTCCAATTCATGCATTTCACCCCAATTATTATGCTAATTATAGAATTCATGTTAAGGGCAGCTTATACACTCATTTAAATCAAAGAAAATCATCACAACCCTAAGATGGCCATGGCTGCCGAAAATGTAGAGTGGGCATATCAATGGATTTCATTTTAATTCCTTATAATTTTCAACTTAATTTAACTTCCTAGACATGAATTTAAAGAAAGATGAAGATATTAGACACTAACCTTGTTAGAGCTCCAACTTAAGCTTGTAAATCTTTAAAATTTTACCTTTTTAATGGCTGCCTCAAGCTTGATCTAGTTGCAAGGGTAAATTTTAGTGAAGATAGGAAGGGGTTTTATGGTAATTTAAGTTGGGAATTTAAGCTTGATCAAGAGCTTTAATGGAGGTTTCTCTCTCTCTTTCTTTCTTTGGTTCGGCACCTATGAGGAAGAAGGCTGCTGATTGTTTTATTTTTATCTCATTTTTATTTCATTTTTTTATCTCTTTAATTAATTAGTTAAATGGTGATTGGGTGGAGCACATTTTAATTGCATCATTGTGATGTCATAAAGCCCCATTTAATTCATTTTCTTTTCTTTTCTTTTCTTTTCCACTCATTTTCAATTTAATTTTTATCACTTTTTATTTATATTTATGTCATATAATTTATTTACTTAATTGGACAAGTTGCTCAAAAATCATATCTAAAGACAAAATGATCAAAATGCCCTTCATTTTGCTTAACAAACTAAAATTGTCTGTATCGATCTAAAAATTTTTCTAAGCATTTTCTTAGCATTCTAATGCCATTGAAACCTCAATAACTCTTCTTTGGAGTCTCAAAAATTATTTCACAAAATTTTCCTCGGGTTTAGGGCTACTAGTTGTGAAGACAGCAACTTCACGTTAGGTTACCCATCGTAAGGGCACCGGTTCATTTAACTTCATTGTATTTTATTTCTAAAATTTTTCCTTGATTTTTCTTACTATTATTTGAGTTATTTATGACTCCTCACTCTAGTCTAAATGTAGTTCCAAACATTCTAGCTGTCCAGACCGACACCGGTCACTGAAATAGTAGAATGTACGGACTTGCTAAAGTGAGGGTGTTACATAAATCACACTAAATAGGAAGCAAATAAATAGAAACAGGAAAAAAAAGGGCAGCAATAAGGCAAGTCACACTAGTTGAATGGGATAGAGAGAGAGAAAAAAAGAGAGAGAGTGAGGAATGTGATCAAATTAATTAGGAAGTCAGGTGGAAAAGTCAAACACTTTCTTTGTTAGAAAGGGATTTGACATCCTAATTAGTTTGAATACTCTATAAGCGTCCTATTGTAGCAACTTCAGAATAACTTTTGGCAACTAAGAAACACACGCAAACCTTAACCCTAGAAACCACACGTCACATTCCCTCTCACACACTCACACGCCATTTCTTTCACACCTATCCAATTGACCTCTTTTAGCCTAAACTCGTCTTCTTCTTCTTCTTTTATTAATTCTAAAGGTGAGAACATCAAAATAATTAAGACATATACAAGAACTATGGTCTTTGAAGGTGTTTTTTTCCCAAGGCTAAAGGCAATTTAAACCACTCCTATGATTTTTAGAGGTAGTTTATAGAATTGCCTCCATAGTCACCATTTGTACAGCATAGCGCCAAGTTAGACCATGTTGTAGGGTTAGTTGGCTAGGGGTGGTTTAAACTGCCCCTGCACTAAGAATGGAGGAAATTTTATCCACCGCTTATTCGATCCATTATAATTCGTTACTGTAAAGATGGTTATTAATGCATCTAGACTTTTCAATCCAATTTTTAATTTTCAATAATTATTTATAAATAATGGCTTGCAATTTTTCTATACTTGGACTTTTTATTTGTTCATAAGTTTTAGTAGTCATTTTTGTAATATTATTTGTAGCTAAATAGTTAAGTAAATAAGAATGAAACTAAAGACGTGAATACATTTTTTAAAAAAGATAAATTTATTATACAACAACATTAAACATATTAATTTACAACTCATAAATAATAATTCTCGAATAATAAAGAAATATGACTTTTACATATCATCGTTCATGCTTTCAACCATATAGAGCAAAAAGTAATTCTTCCTAGAAAACCTTCCATCAAAATTACTAGCGATTATGGACCTACAAAACAAAGAAAAAATTGGTCAAAGGTCCATCAGGAATGTTCCTAATGAGGACCCTCCGACACTCAAGTAAGAGCTGGTGTAAGATTGATAAGAGAGAATGATGTACCTGACTATGGAGTTTTAGCTCCTTATATAGATATTTGATAGAATTGTATTGGGATTCGATTGAAGGAAATCCAATAAAGTGAGATTCAATTAAGGAAGTTCAATTAAAGTGGGAATCAATTGAGGGAAATCCAATAACAGCGAGATTCATAATCTTGGATAATATGGCATGCTTTTCTTTAAATAGATATAGTTCGCATTGGACTATAATATTTATCATTCAGTTGACTGAACCATGTATTTGGGTATTTTTGGGCTAGTTATCATTAATCCCCTTTCAAGTATGGATCTGAAGGTTTGATCTCGAATAATGTGGTAGACGACAATACTTTGGCCATGTCATAAAGCATTTGGAAATATAAATTACCTCCAAAGTTTTGGGTGAACCATCACGTTCGAAATTTTGGTGAACCATTACCTTAGAATGGTGGACTATTGCCTTAATGATTTTCAAGTGGCGGACTATCACCTTTATTTTGCCTAGTGGACAATTGCCATAGGTGGTCTTTCATTTCCAATTTATTTAGCCTGGTGGACTGGCTGTCGCCTTAGGTGGACTTACACCTTTAATTGTGTAGCCTGATAAACTATCGCCTTAAGTGAGCTTGCATCTTCAATTTGCTTAGCTTGGTGGACTATTGCATTAGGTGGGCTTTTTTCACCTTCAATATTTTTAGCGTGGTGGACTATTGCCTAAGATGAGTTTACACTTTCATTCAGCTTGGTGGACTATTGCCTTAAGTGAGCACTGTGGCCTTTTGAAATTCATCTGCAAAAAATAATGTTGCATAAGTATTTTTGTGAAGATAATTCCATACAATATATGTTGCAAATTTGCTCAATATTTTCATCAAATGATATAATGTGTAAAGTGTATATTACATATTTCACAGAGATACACATATTAAATTTGACCAATAATAAAGGTCTTCAAATTTAAAGAAGACTTAGAAATAATGTATTATTAATGATATAAGTATTTTATGCATGCATGTGCATTTGTAAAATGAATTAATTTAAAAGCTAAAGCTTGTAACATTATAAACAAAAGCTAAACGCAAAATTAATGGTAACATTGGAGCACATAAATTAGAGAAAATTCAATAAATAAACTCTAAAATAAATTTACATGCTACATATAAAATTTGATGTTCATTGTAGAAAATAGTATTTCAATAAATTAGATGCATGGAGTTGAGCATAAATTATTTTCTATAATTTAAATTTACCATTGTGAATTTAATTTCACAATTGAGCACAAATAATCCACTTAACCAAGTCCACATTATATACGTGCTTAATTTCATAGATTACATTGTTTTTGCATTTCCTCCATCAAATTCAGAAAAATAAGTCAATAATAGAACTACTTAAATACTAGTTAAAAATATTTAAAAGATGAACAAAAAATAGCCAACATGCATTTACAATTCTCAGTAAAGCTAAAGCACTTAATTTAGCTAAGAATCGATGGCACAACTTAGATCAAGAATTAGACAAAATTACATTCAACAAATGCCATGGTAGTGTTGTAATTATAGCAAAAATCAAGTGAACCACTATTTAGTGGTAAATATGTAATTTTTGATAAAAAGCTTGAGTTATTATGCTACCAAAACACATGGTGGCATTTATTGTAATTTTAAAGAAATCCCAAAGCATTTTTCTTACCGCAAAAAATAGTAGCTCTCTTATATATATAAGAAACTATGATAGACATGGGCACTTTATGTAATTTTGGATAAAATCACATGCAAAAGTGGTGATGGGAGTTTTGGGTGCCATATTAGAAAGATAGGTTTTTTTTTCTCTTGTTAAAAAGGTGGTGGTAGAACATGAATACATGACCATTTGAGTTACTAAAATGTAGTGGCAAGAGTTGTAATTTGCAACAAAATCATGTTCTTCTTTCAACAACAAAGGATGACTGTGACAGCCCTTACCCGACTACAGTGTAGCCAAACAAGTTATGCCACTCAGTGTGCCGGAGCACTCTATTTTATCTTAATTCATTTTTATCATAGTTTTGAAAATAATTTGTGAAATATAATTCATTTATTGAAATTGTAATTTATTTGAGGTTCTGAAAATTTTTAAAGAAAATCCGGCAGAGTACCGGCTAAAAATGGAGAAAACCGTTCTTCGGAACCTGTGAAAAACACTTCCTATATTCTTATTCATTCATCTCAACTCCATTTATCAAAATCTCAATATTTTTCAGTTCACATTCATTTCTCAATCATTCATTTCATGTGATAATCATATATATATCACAGATAAACATTCACTTTTTCATTTACAAACACAATTCTCATTATTTACATGAGCATCAAATTACATTTCATAAGTTCATTTACACATGAGAAAATAAGATCAATTACAAAATACCAAAATGACACCTAGTGTCCTACCAATGCAGTGAGGTGACACGGACACTATGCGATGGACTTACCCAATCGTGTTCTCGCTCTCGATCAAGATCTTGATTACCTACGCGTTGCAAAGCGGCGCTAAGCATAAAGCTTAGTGGTGCAAATAATAAAATAGAAAGAAATAATATGCAAATAAAAATCATAATTTCTTAGCCATTGTGTTCATAAGAACTGAATAATTACCAACTTAATGTTTAGTCGAATGCTAATTACGTTTTATGATATTAACTTCTTCATGCATTTTGTTTATTTATTTTCTTCATGATCTTGAGTTTCTTTGTATTCTATCATAATCATTTCTGATATTTAATTTTTGTATTTTCTTTAACAATCAGTTCAATTACAGTTATACTTTTCCATGCCCAAGTAACCTATACAAATTGACCGAACTGGATAAACGGGTAAACTAGCACTGGGTACCAGGTACCTCGGGCCGTCACACCATCGGTCACAATGTGTCTCCCGGTGTGCAAACAGAATGGCTAATAAGCCATATAAGCAATAAGGCATAAAGCCAAGTAAAACATCATAATCAGTATAGCCATAGGCTATCACATCACAGAATGGCAATGAAGCCATACATCATACGCAGTACTGCTATCAGAACCCTATTGGCATGCCAACCTATCCAAACCAATCACATTAGGCCTACTAGGGCATTTGATACTTTTGAATTCTTCAATTTTTGAATTTCAAGTTTTTATGTCACTATTCACTTCAATAGTCAACAAAAAGTTGACTTTTGCATAGATCATAGGTGTATTGGTTTTAACACTCCCAATGTACCACATTTTACATTTAAAACTTGTTGGTTTTGGTCACTTTCTCAAAGCTTAGGTCATTTTGGCAAAATTGCCAATTTTCGGTTTTGGTGCTCTGAAGTTGCACTGTTCTATTAGTCGATCTACTGTTGGAATTTGACAAAACTTCCTTCATAGAAAATGTTCCTTATTTTGTCTAGTTAAATTTCTTTTTTTGAATCACTCCATTTGGAGTTTTGTAGCTCAAGTTATGGCTAAAATAAGTTTACTGTTCACGTGCACTGTTCATGCTGCACTTTTGGGTTTTGGCAGATTTTGGTCCAACTTTGGTCAGTAATTTGACCAAGTTAAGTTCATAATTTGGTCTAACTTTCTTCATGTGAAATGTTCTACTATGCCTTAGGTTTCCATCGGTTCAAGAATCGCCTAAATCTGAGTTTTCTAGAGAGAGTTATAGCCATCCAACCATTACTGCTCAAATCAAAATCAACAGAGTTGCAGGTTTGAACAGTGACTGTGACTGCCATTTGGGTTAGGTTCTGGTCATAATTTGGGGTAGGTTTCTTCATGAAAGTTGTTTGTCTATGTCTTAACTTGTTGCTGTAAAACTTTCAGGTCAATTGACCATATCTACAGTGAGTTATAGCCAAATGAACAGTTACTGTTCATTTGGTCATTTTGCAGGTAGTATCCGGATTGGGGCCAACTTTTGGTCCACTTGCTTTGGTCTTTTGGGCATGGTTTCTTCAGAAAAAATGTGCCATTATAAGTCTAGTTTCATGTCCAATTGGCCAAACACCAATTGGACCTACACAGCCAAAGATATGGCAGTCCAAACAGGCTGGACTCACAGCCTTAATTCTCTAGGCAGCCTTCACATTTTAGTTTACCATGCATTAGCTTACTTCAAATTATGATTAACTTGCCTTAAATGGTCACTAATTGACCATTAGTATGTCCATTAATCATTTCATAAGCCAAGTCCAATTTTTCACTCCCAAACCCTAGTTTCCCATTATGATTCACACATACACCTTAGATACACACTTTCATTCATCACATATGTGTATATGCACCTTAAACATAATCTCTAATTCATTTTAAGTCCATTAAAACCATCAAAAACACTCCATCATTGTTCCTTCCTTAGGGCTGCCAAAATTTATGGTACACATACACATGAGTTTTAGTCCATTTAACTTACAATTTCATATTAAATTCAAGTCCTTAACATGGAAGTAAAGGAATATTAGCATAAGTAAGCACTAACCTCTTGTAGGGCAGAATTTTCCAAGCTTAAACTTCCCTTTCCTTCACTTTCTAGGCTGCCAAACACCTTCCCAAGATGAGTGGACAAGTTTTAATGAAGAGAATTTAAGGTTTAGTGGTGAGAATTCAAGGTTTGGAAGAGAGAAAATGAAATGAATTTTAATGGAGGAAGAAAGGTTCACGTATGGAAATTGGGAAGAAGAAGAAAGCTGCATTTTTCTCTCATTTTCTGCCCATTTTATTGATTTTAAATGGGTTATAGCCATGTGTCACCATATAATTGGGTGAAGGTACACTAATGACATCATGTGATGTCATAAATTCCCATTTAATTCATTTTTTTTTCTTTTCTTTTCTACTCATTTTCAATTCAATTTTTAGTAATATTTATTCACATTTTAGATCATAATAATTATTTACTTAACTGGACAAGTCGGCCAAAAATCATCTTTGAAGGCGAAATGACCAAAATGCCCTCCGTTTGGCTTAACGGGTCAAAATTGTCTGTACCGATTGAAAAATTTTTCTAGGTATTTTCTTGGCATTCTAATGCCATGGGAACCTCAATAACCCTTCTCTGGAGTCCCAAAAATTATTTTATAATTTTTCCCCCGAGTCTAGGGCTCCTCGTTGCGAGAACCGCAACTTCCCTCTGGTTACCCATCGCTAGGGCACCGGCTCGTTTAACTTGGTTGTATTTTATTTCAAAAATTTTTACTAAATTTTTCTTATTAATATTTGAGTTAATTATGATTCCTGACTTTAGTTTAAATATTTTTCCGGACGTTCTAGTCTGACCGACCGATCACCGAATGTACGGAGTTGCTACGGGGAGGGTGTTACAATGACACTTGTGAAATATTTAACAAAAAAATTTAAAAATAAGGCAGGTGGCTTTATTGTGGTTACAACAAAGAAAATAAGGCAAAATACACTTTAATACCCTGTACTTTTACCTTTTTAGTAGTGAGGATATGTATTTTGTTTTGCTATAATTAAGGACAGGAACTTTGACTCCATTTGCACTGTTAGGATAAATTACTAATGATATTAAATGACGCTTATAATATCCACCATTTTTTTATGTCAGAATATCTGTCATTGATGGAATATTCTGATGAAAATTAAAACTTAACTGACAAAAGTGTGGCGATAAGATGTGAAAGTATGTTTATGTATGTGTATTTTGTTCAAAATGAATTTAAGAAAAAAAATATTTTAAAGGTTTTATTTCTAAAAAGTTTTTAAGAAAGTGCTTATGGCAGTGCAGTTTTAGTAGCTAAAGTATGGATTTTCGATAGCTGAAACTCTATTTTTCCTACTCAAAAGCTCTTTTGGACATAAATAACTCTAGCAGCTGAAAGTTGAAGTTGGGGCAACTGAAAGTCCCTCGACGGAGAAGCCTATTTTGCTGCTAAAAACACTTAGGGTTTTCTTCTTTCCTCTCTTTCTCAACTTTCGGACATACAAAGAGCTCTTTGAAGAGATTTTCTTTTAGTTTTTGAAGACCTGGAGGTGGATTCTTCTGCTTAGAAGTGTGAAGAAGTATATTCAAATTTTGATGTTTTTGTTCTCCCATCTTTAAGCGCCAAGTAAAGAGGTAACTTTCTTTTTTTCTTAATCTTATAGGTAGATTTAAGAAAATTAATGAGGGATAAGGTTTCTATAGCTTCAATTTCATGAAAAGTTATTTTAAGTTAAGTTTTGGAAAGTTTATGCATGTTAGGGTTAGGATTTTGTGATTTTATGTCAAAATTATATGTTTTGTGGTTATAATAGTTATGTTTAAATGTTATAAGCCTTAAATGGCTAATTTCCCATGATGGATTTGAATAAATCCATGCATATGCTATGTTGGGTTTGAGAAAAACCTAGGATTGGAGTTTTTGATTGATGTATGTGTGTTTTAAGTATGTTTTCAAGTTGTTTAGGCCTCAAAGGTGTGTATATGTGATGGGGTTGTGTTTTAAACCTTGAAATGAGTTTAGGTGATGATGTGAGAAGGAATCTGCAGGTTTTCCAATTAGGAATTCTAAAAATTTCCAAGTTCGGCTATCAAAAGCCAGAGGTTCAGTAATTGAAGAATGTAGTTTCTCAGAAAATCTGGGAAAAATTTCCAAGTTTGATAGCTGAAGCCAGCATTGGACAAAAGTGCCTAAGACTTTGGCAGCCGAAGTTCAGGACTTCGATAGCTAAAGTGGGTTCTGCCTAACTTTTTCTCCATTTTTTTTTAAAGTTCTAAAACATGGTTTCATGGTTTCTGAGGGCCTAGAATATGATGTTTATGATATGTATAGATTTCTAAAACCTTGTATGACACTCTAGGGTCTGATTTTATAGATTCAGGCTTGAGGGACTCAGAAGGATAAGGATCCGTGGATAGCTCCCGTTTAAGTAAGGTTGTTGATAGGCTACAAGATATGAGTAACTTTAACCTTAATAAAATGGAAAGTTTTTACAAGTAATTAATGAGCATTCTCGTGCATCATATCATATCTATTTAGGATGCATGCATCTAGAACACAATGATGTTGCATGATTACATACTTGGTTATTGGTGCATTGATGGATGTTGAATGACTCACTAGCTCCCCCCATGTTATGATTATATAATGTTATGTAAGTTATGGATTCATAAGTAAATCCAATGGAGAGATCTTTAAGTTGCCCTTCAAGGGAGATCTGTAAGTTACCTCAAGGTGCATAACACAGGTCATGTTTAAAAGGAAAGTTTGGTGAGTTACTAGTGATAATGCCCATCTTATGTGTAATGTTTGTGATGTAAAAAAACCATGTGATTGATGCATTTTACATGAATGAATGAATGATATAATTAATGAATAGTTAGTTTACTCACTGAGCTTGTGTAAGCTTACCCCATTCCCCTAACCCTCAGGTGTAGGGTTACAGGACTAGAAGAATTCTTTGAAAAGAGAGTATCCAGGGTAGCCTTAGCCCTTCTTTTATGTATAATGTATGGGTAGATGGACATGTAATTTATGAATGGATAGTACTGTGCTGGTGATTAAAGGAAATTAGAAATATGTAATATTTGTTTAAGTGCGATGATGTATATGTTGTGTTACCCTTTTGAGGGTACGCATGTTAAACCGTTACACTTTGGATCTTATGTATGTTAAGGCTCAAATTATGAATCATTATTATGTTATGAATGTTTATGTATGGATAAAAACACTAAGGTGTAATGTTTGAAGTGTGTTTAAATAGTGAGATGCAATAATGTATGAATGTTTCTCAGGTTATAAGTTTGCTATGGGTTTCGAGAGCCTTAAGCTGACTTGATTTCTAGTGCCAGTAATGGCCCCTAGCTTGGGTCGTTACAATGCTGACGTGGCATGTTGATATGACACCCATGCATAATGTGGCACCATGTATGATGTGGTGCTGACATGGTATGCTTACATCAATGCCTAGTCAGTAAGTTTTTATGTTATCATTCATTTTGTCACCTAAGTGTAAAAAGGTGAAAGCACATTAAATTGCAAACAAAAAAAAGGGTTCAAACTCTAAATGCTAAAAGGGCAAAAATTTTAAAAGTACATGGAAAATAAGGAAAGAGAGAGAGATATTATATAATGAAAGGCGAATACGAGAGTGAGAAAGAGAGAGAGAGAGAAAGAGAGAGAGAGAGAGAGAGAATGAAAGATATGGAGACAGATAGAGACAATTTGACTCTTCCATTCCTCTCTATTTCCTTTTTTTATATGTACTTTTAAAATTTTTGTGCTTTTAGCATTTAGGTCTTGAACTTGTTTTTTTTCTTTTTGTAATTTAAGACATGTACTTTTACCTTTTTGCTCTTAGGTGACAAAATAAATGATGACATAAAAATTGATGATGTGGGGTTGACGTCAGCACCACATCATACTTAGCGCTATGTTAGCACGCCTTGTCATACATGCACCACATCAAGATGCCATATCAACATCATTTACATTGATAGCAATTTGTCCTTATGATGCACATGGAGTCAAAGTTCTTATCCTTAATTACAGCAGGACAAAGTATATATCCTCAATGATAAAAAGGTAAAAGTACAGGATATAAAGTGTACTTTGGTCAAGAAAATATTGGTGCCATCCTTCATAATAAATAAAGCCAAAACTGAAGAAACTTTAAAATGATTCAATCTTCATCATCAAGAGTCAAAATTAGAGAATCAGCATTTAGCCCTCCATAATGATTAGTTTGACTAGTGTTAGCATGAAGATCTTGACAAAATCTAGTCGTATCTTGTCCGGTGTAAAAAATTTTAAATAGGTTCTTGCTTTGATTTTCTAAAGTTTTACACAACACCCAACTACTAGCATGTAATGTAATTTAACTTAAAATCTAATCTCTCTTGTCAAATTTTTTTGACCTGGAGAGTGTTGAAGATTATCAGCATGATTTAATTATTTGAGCTTGGCGTTACCTTCACCAAAATGGCCTAAGCCAATTTGGCTTGGCTTGGCTCTCTTTGCTATGTATTTACTTTTAATTTCTTGTTATTTTTTGATGTAGGACTCCAACATCTCCTACTAGTAGATTAACGAAGATAAAGTTGAGAAATTTAACATGTCACATCTTACTCCTCTATAAGATATGACATGATCCCATAGTATATCCAATAAAATATCGAACTTCACCTACCGATAAATCATTAAATATACTATAAGGGATTTTAAACAAATCAAACTCATTTTTAAGTTAAATTATTGTTGAAAAATTTAGAAAATGTTAAGAAATCAGTTAAGTTTTTTATAATTTAAAGAATCTTATTTTATTTTATTTTTTGCAGAAAAAAAAACTGCGTGGTTATTGCTGTAATTTCATAATAATCCAAAATTTATACCTGTTAAAAATCAACCTGTAACAATTACTATACCTAAATTTAAAATCAATCCATAATAAAGAAATTTCTCTTTTTCATTCAACATCAAGAATTAATACTATCTCATTTACAATCCAAAAGAAACATTTAATTACAACTTCACAAATATTCAAGGTTACAAAAATATTATTACAAAGTTTATGTACAAACTGCTCATTGTCTTTACATACATACATATAGCTATAAATACATCCAAAATAAAATTACAAGGGTATACCTAGTTTATACCCAAAAATAACTCCAAACTCAGCCTCAAACCACATGTAACATCCTCACTTTAGCTAATTCGTACATTCTACTGTTCTGGTGACCAATGTTGGTTCGAGCAGCTAGAATATTTGAAATCATAATTAGATTAGAGTGAGGAGTTATAAATAAACCAAATAATGATAAGAAAAATTAAGGAAAATTTTTAGAAATGAGATGCACTAAGGTTAAATGAGCCGTAGTCCCAGCGATGAGTGACCTTAACGGGAAGTGACGGTGAAGGCCGTTAGCAACCCTAGACCCAGGAAAAACTCCATAAAATAATTTTTGAGATTTCAGGGAAGGATTATTGGGGTTTTAATGATAATAAAGTACTAAGAAAACACAAGGAAAATTTAATCAATCGGTACACACAATTTTAGCTCGTTAAGTCAAACGGAGAGCATTTTTATCATTTCGTCTTTAGAGATGATTTTTGACCAATTTATCCAATTAAGTACATTAATTATATAACATAAAATATGAATTAATGTTGATGAAAAATTAATTTGAAGTAAGTAGAAATGAAAGAAAAAAGAAAAATGAATAAAATGCCTAATTATGACATCATAATGATGTCATTTAAAACCCTCCCACCAATCACCATTTAGCAAGTCTTATTAAAACAAATAAAAGAGATAAGAATTAAGAAAAAAAAATCAAAATTGTCTTTCTTCTTCAGCTGGCCGAACCAGCTCCATGGTGTTCCACCATTGCCATCTCAACAAAGCTTCAATTCCCACCTTAAATCACCATAAAACCCTACCTTGTCTTCAGTAAATTTGATCTTCATACCTTTTGTAAACTTGAGGCAGCAAAAAGGAAAGGAAACTAAGAGGTTTTTCAAGTGTGAGAACTCTTCAACTAAGGTTAGTGCCCAATTTATTCTCTCTCTCACTCAATTCATGTTTAATGACATGATATAAGTTGAAATTGTAAGTTTAATGCATAAATTAAACTTTGAGAATTTGGGGACTTGAGCAAAATTAGAGTTTTGCTCATGTGTTGGTGAATGGAAGTCCTAATAGTCAATTAGTGACCATTTGGCTGTGTTTTATGAGGAATTGAAGTGAATTGTGGCTTTGGATTTGAGGTTGGGTATGCTGCCTCATAGGACCTGCAGGACTGAATGTGAGTCCAGCAAGTTTGGGCAGCTGTATCTTGAGAGGTGTAGGTTCAATTGGTCCAAGGCCAATTGGACATGAAACTAGACACATAATGGCACAGCTTTGATGAAGAAACCTTGCCTAGAAAACAAACTTAGGATGACCTAAAAATTAGCCAAATCCGAGTAACCAATTTTGGACCTGGTAAAAGTGACCAAATGAACAGTGTTGTTCATTTGGCCATAACTCAGTGTAGAAATATCCAAATGATCTGAATTTTATATCAATGGAAAGATTAGAAAATTTAGAATAACTTTCATGAAGAACACAAACTCAAATTCTGAACTTAACCAATTCAAATTGCTAGTCCAAGTTAGAATACCGAATCTGGCAGAACCAAATTTGCCCAGAAAATCCAGGTAAGGACCATTCCGGCCAGTTATGGTAAATTAACCATAACTTGAGCTACAAAACTCCAAATAGAGTGATTCAAAAATAAAATTAAAGAAGACACATAAAGGAACAACTTTGATGAAGAGAATTTTATCAAATTTCCACTGTAAAAATGACCAATAGAACAGTAAACTTAAGGTATGAAATTTGAAAATTTTGAATAACGTAAAATAAGCTTTGAAATGGTATTGGAAATCAATGCCAACAAAAATAAAATGTAAAATGTAGTATCTTGGTGAATTTAGGCTCAACAAATTTATTATAAATCAAAAAGTAAACCTTTGAATGGAAATGGTCAAATGAATAGTAACCACTAAATTATGTGAAGTAGAAAATCAAACTATAAGAACCATTGTAGTTATTAATATAGGATGTGGTAGGTAAATTGTGAATGGTGAATTTGAGTGACACTAGGATTTAAGGAAAATTTAACTAAATTTGAAATCTATGAAATATTCATGGACTACTTGAAATATGAATGATAATTCACCTAAATCATGAGGAATAGATAGTTAGGACTTACATGCCCATTACAAATAGAATTCATGATACATTAGTAATAAAATTGGAAATATGAAATTGTAATTAGCATAAGTGAATTGTCAAATGTATAAATGAGATGAAGTCAACATAAGGAATTATGTTTCATTGTAATTAGAACAATAATAATATCCTACCCAATAATTGGTACATGAGAGGAATTAAGGTGAATTATGAACACTTGTTCTCATCATGAGGAAAAAGAGAAATTAAAATTAATACATAAATAAGTTTGTATCTCAACTACATTGCTAGGGAAAATTTAATTTTTAGTTCTGGACCTCATAATATATTCATAATACAACTAGGAATATAAAATGTGAATTATATATCTATGGACTGTTAAATGTGAAAATGAGGCGAAATTATCACTAAGGCTTATGCCTCTTTTGTAACTAAAATTAATACCTTACATAATTAATGTCATATAAGAAACAAAAAGAATGTTTTGAGTACAATGGTACATGAGAACCATTGTTGTGAATTGTGATCAACACAAATGATATAATAAATGAATGTATAGATTATGATAAATGCATAATTTATGTAAAATTGTATTATAAAAATTTATATTTCTGTTACGAATAGAATTGAAATGTTATAAATTATAATTAGAATTTATCGTGAAATAATGAAATAATAAAACAAACATATTAACATTTAATGGTACTATGTGCCCATGTATTGCTTAGACACGTGTGTTAGATTGGATAGATTAGCATGCCAATAGGGTATTGTTTTAGCAGTACTGCGTAAGGCTTTATACCTGTATTCATGGCTTTATTCCCGTACTCATGGCTTTATGCCCGCACTCATGGCTTTTATGCCCGATTATGTGTTATCATGGCTTTTTAGCCATATTGACTGCATGCGTGGTTGACGTTCCACGTCCCATAGTATGACGGCCCGAGGCACTGCAGTATCTAGTGCCAACGACCCGTTATCTAGTTTAGTAAGCCTATCATAGGTTACTTGGACAGTGTAAATTATTAAAATTATTTAAGAACATTAGTAATTAAAAACATTAGAAAGTATTGAATGAAATGAGAAAAAAAAAAGATTAGCAATAGAAACATAACAAAAATATAATTTATAGATTTGTAGAGAGACCTCAAATACAATACTCTTAGAATAAAATATATATTGAATATTATTACTGTAAGGCTATAAACTCAGTACTGCCAAAGAGGAACGAATTAGCATATAAGATAGTTAATACTAGAAATATCATTTTAAATCAAATTGATACTTGAATATTTAGAATGTTTGATTTTTTTTATTTGTATATATTATTTTCTTATTATATATTACACCACTAAGCAACAATGCTTTGCGCGATGGATTTGTTTTCTCGCACAGGTACTTTGACTGAGATTTTTGGAGTTCAGATCTACAGAAGTGTCAGAAGTGCTCAAGGTTGTCGTCTCCTCAGCAATGCATGTAGATAGGGCTCACAAAAGTTATTTTATGTATTTATAATTAGTTATTATGTTGAAATATAAATTATGGAATTGTAATTAATTTGTATTTGTATATTATGTAAATTTTAAATTATGAACTTGTGTAATTAGTTTATAAATCATGTAAATTTATGTAATTTGAAAATTTTTACATATGAATTAAGTATGAATGGAAATGTATGGAAATGATTATGAAATTGAAATATATGGATGAGATTTGAAATATGAGATGACTATGAAAATGATTGATGTGATAATTATAATTAGTATGGATAAGATTTTATTATGAAAATATTGTTGAATTTCAAGCAGGTGAATAGTGAAATAAGCCAAATGGTAATAGAAATAAGGGAAACTCCGCTAGTTTCTCCATAGAAAAATAATTGATATTAAAATATAACGAGAACAAAATTTTTAAAGGAATAAAGTAAGATAAAATAGGGTGCTCCGGCACCGAATGTGACATGCCTTGCTCGGCTACACTGCAATTGGGTGAGGGGTGTTACATCACTGCTTCAAGTAAGCTCACTCAACTTCTCTATCTTTTCCTTTACCTGCGATAGCATACAGAATGTCACACCTTATCCCTTGTAAGGCATGACATGTTCCTATAGCATACCTAATGAATTACCAAACTACAGCTATCGATAACCCATTAGTTATGCTATAAGGGATTTTAAACAAATCATAACTTTTTATGTTATCAATTCTTTTGCGGAAAACTGCATGAGAATAGTTAAAATTCCATGTAAACATTCATTGGAAATAATGATAGAATAAATATTGCAAAAGTTATATTTTCATAAGTCTCAAAGTAAAATACAAAATAGTTACAAACTCAAAATGTGATAGCAATGCAATGCTTTTAAATACAAACTGCTCAATGTCTATACATCCATACATATAGGTACAAAATACATTCCAAGGAATCACAAGGGTATACCTAACGTAAATACCCACAAACAATACCAAAATGCTGCTTTCAAGTCTCTCACTCGACAACCTTCTCCTTTCCCTTACCTGCGACAGCATAAAGAAGCTATCACTGAGTGTATCACTCAATGGTGCACAACTAATAACTTTAAAACTTAAGGGAAAACACAATTTGTCAAAGCATAATAAATCACATTTTTCTTAAGCATGAAAAAGCTCTAAGTTCATAAGAGCCATTTATTGGAATAACATTTCAAATAAGAATTCACACTTCATACATCACAATTCACAAAGCATTAGTGTTGCCAACATCAACACAAAGTTTAGGCCATGACACAAAATTTCACGATCAGTGCCGTTTTGTACACCATGACAAAGCAATCTCAACCTCACTAACCGTTATTAATGAGGGAAGGGCTAGCTAGCTAATGAGTACTCATGTAGTCTTACCCCACTAACCGTTATTAATGGGAGACATAATCAATATCAATTATAAACCTCAAGTAGCCATTACTACTGGGGAGTTTCGAAAGGGACTGTCATGATAATTGTGGTTTCAAAACAGTTTTCAAAAATTTTCCACTCAACAATCACGTTTATAAATCAATAAACACATTCAAATTAATCATAATATCCATATAAAGGTGGCAACACCCAAATTTCTCAAATGCAAGAGAAAAACTATATTTCAGTCAAAGTAAACTTATTCAAAGAAAACTCATTCAAATAAACACATTCCAAACAATTTACAAGTTTAAAAACGAAGAAAATGTTAGTTGTACACAAACCTTCAATAATTCTCCTTCCTTGTTACCTACTATTCCTTGTCCGTTCCAACTTCTTTTTCTATTGAAAATACACAAATAGAATACCTCAATAACAATCTCAATTGCTGCCAAGAACTCATTACATGCATGTCTAATGCATCCCAAATTAGCTTTGCAAATTTTTGAAAATTTTGGTTTTGGACAACTTGGTGCCCCAATCTTTGAATCCAATTTTTACCTAGTTTCGTTCATAATTTGGTGAGGTGTTCTTCATGAAAATTGTTCATCTAGGTCTTAACTTTATTTTCCTTTTTGATTCACCTAATTCAGAGTTGTGTAGCTCAAGTTATGCCCAAAACACGATTACTGTTCACGTCACTATTCATGCTACAGATTTGGTTCTGGCAGATTTATCGATCCAACTTCGTTCAGCAATTTGATCAAGTTAAGTCCATAATTTGGTCTAATGTTCTTCATACGAAATGTTCTACTATGTCTTAGGTTTCCATCGGTTGAAGAATTGCCTAAATTGGAGTTTTCTAGAGAGAGTTATGGCCATGAAAAGTTTACTGTTAATATGATAAATCTGTAATTCTACAGATTCAGTGATTCAATTTTGCTCAGCAATTTGATTAGGCTAAGTCCATAATTTGGCCTCAAGTTCTTCATATGAAGTGTTCTAATATGTCTTAGGTTTCCATCAGTTCAAGAATCGCCTAAATCGGAGTTTTCTAGAGACAGTTATGGCCATGCAAAGTTTACTGTTCATATGGTAAATATGCAATTCTATAGATTCAGTGATTCAACTTTGCTCAGCAATTTGATTGGGTTAAGTCCATAATCTAGCCTCAAGTTCTTCATATGAAATGTTCTACTATGTCTTAGGTTTCCATCGGTTCAAGAATTGCCTAAATCAGAGTTTTCTACAGAGAGTTATGGACATGCAAAATTTACTGTTTAAATGGTCAAATTCTGCAGGTTCCAGAATTGTGTCTCTAAGTTCAAGCCAAGGTTTAGGCAATTTCTGGGCAGTTTTCTGGGGTGGGTCTCTTCATGAAAATTCTAGCCCTATGTCTTAAGTTTTATTTCCAATTGGTTTCACACCAATTGGAGTTGTGTAGCTCAATTTATGGGCTATCAAACACACTGAACTCAGTGTGCAAATTCTGCCCTAGGTTTAAAATTTTCATTTCTTCAATTATTCCCTCTAACCAACCTCAATTCACATTTAATTCACCCAAAATGACTATAATTTAGCATTGACACATCAATGGCACTTACTAGCACAAAACCCACAATTTTCAAACACTTGCAAAGCTAATTTAGGATGCATTAGACATGCATATAATGAGTTCTTGGCAGCAATTGAGATTGTTATTGAGGTATTCTATTTGTGTATTTTCAGTAGAAAAGAAGTTGGAACGGACAAGGAATAGTAGGTAACAAGGAAGGAAAATTATTGAAGGTTTGTGCACAACTAACATTTTCTTTGTTTTTAAACTTGTAAATTGTTTGGAATGTGTTTATTTGAATGAGTTTGCTTTGAACAAGTTTACTTTGACTGAAATATAGTTTTTCTCTTGCATTTGAGAAATTTGGGTGTTGCCACCTTTATATGGATATTATGATTAATTTGAATGTGTTTATTGGCTTATAAACGTGATTGTTGAGTGAAAATTTTTTTAAAACTGTTTTGAAACCACAATTAGCATGACAGTCCCTTTCAGAAATCCCCAGTAGTAACGGCTACTTGGGGTTGATAATTGATATTGATTATGTCTCCCATTAATAATGGTTAGTGGGGTAAGACTACATGAGTACTCATTAGCTAGCTAGCCCTTCCCTCATTAATAACGGTTAGTGAGGTTGAGATTGCTTTATCATGGTGTACAACATGGCACTGATCGTAAAATTTTGTGTCATGGCCTAAACTGTGTGTTGATGTTGGCAACACTAATGCTTTGTGAATTGTAATTTATGAAGTGTGATTTCTCATTTGAAATGTTATTCCAATAAATGGCTCTTATGAACTTAGAACTATTGTGAAGTTTTCATGCTTAAGAAAAATGTGATTTATTATGCTTTGACAAGTTGTGTTTTACCTTAAGTTTTAAAGTTATTAGTTGTGCACCACTGAGTGATATACTCAGCGATAGCTTCTTTATGCTGTCGCAGGTAAGGGAAAGGAGAAGGCTACTGAGTGAGAGACTTGAAAGCAGCATTTTGGTATTGTTTGTGGGTGTTTATGTTAGGTATACCCTTGTGATTCCTTGGGATGTATTTTGTACCTATATGTATGGATGTATGGACATTGAGCAGTTTGTATTTAAAAGCATTGCATTGCTATTACATTTTGAGTTTGTAACTATTTTGTATTTTACTTTGAGACTTATGAAAATATAAATTTTGCAATATTTATTCTATCATTATTTCCAATGAATGTTTACATGGAATTTTAACTATTCTCATGTAGTTTTCCACAAAAGAATTGATAAGATAAAAAGTTATGATTTGTTTAAAATCCCTTGTAGCATAACTAATGGGTTATCAATAGCTGTAGTTCGGTAATTCATTAGGTATGCTACAGGAACATGTCGTGCTTTACAAGGGATAAGGTGTGACATGTTTTAGTGGTATCAAAGCCGTTCGCATGTCCTCTTGGGTGATGGTGGGGCAAACCTCAGTGAGGACACTGAGTCCCGAAAGGGGGGGGGGGGGGGAGAAAGGTCCCTTAGGCAAATCCCACATCGACAGAGCACGGAGATGGTCTTGGGCTCAAAAAGTAATGATATATAAAATGGGGAAACTAATCACAGAGGCGCCTTTTAGTGGAATGGCCTGGAGAGTTGTAAGAACTCCAGGGTTAAGCGTGCTCGCTTGAGAGAAATCTTAAGATGTGTGACCTCCTGGGAAGTTCTTCATTCTACCTATGGGACAAAATCATGAGACTTATGGCCAAAGCGGACTATTCCTTTAGTGGTTGGAGCCCGACCGTTACACAGAAGTTATCGCTGAGTATTTCACTCAGTGGTGCACAACTAAAAATTTTAAGAAAAACTCAATACAAAACATAATTGTCAAATCATAACAAAAAGGGTTTACAATATCTAAATTTTTCATAAGTAATGACATCAGTATCGCAAATCATTTATTTCAATCACATTTTATTAAAACATTCACAAAGCAATGGTGTTGCCAATAATCACACAGTTTAGGATATGACACAAAATTTCATGATCAATGTCGTGTTGTATACTATGACAAAGCAATCTCAACCTCACTAACTATTATTAATGAGAGAGGTGGCTAGCTAAGCAATATGAGTACTCATCCAAATTCAACCTCAACTGGCAAGCCAGAGAGGGAGGTAACATAATCACATGTCATATCATATCCCAATTAGCTATTACTAATGGGAATACCGTAAGCGACTGTCATTTCAAAATAATCTCAAAAGATTTCCATTCAATGATCACATTGCAAATCAAATAATCACACATCATTTATTAAAAATCCCCATATAAGGTTGGCAACACATCTTCTCAAAACACTTCTAAAAACATTCAAACTGGCTCACCCTTTGCTACAATAATTTAAAATAGCCAACATTTGTCTTTCCACAATTATAAATCCATTTCACAATTCCAAATTCTCAAAATAATGTAAAAGAAAAGCATATTTGATTCATAAAATTCCACTCAATTAAATTACAAATTTTAAAGCAAACGAGGGATCTAGTTGTGCACAAACCTTATGTAAATCTCCTTTTCTTTGACTTACTTCTCTTTGTCTTTCAAGGTCTCTTTTTCTATTAAAAAAACACCTGTGCAATGTCTCAATACTTATCCCAATTATCACCAATAACTAATCAAATAAATATCTAATGAATCCCTAAGCTAACTTTGCAATTTCAATGAATTCTGGGTTAAGGGTAGTTTTGGACCTTGACTTTAGAACCCAATTCTAACCTACTTCTAGTCATAATTTGAGAAGGTGATCTTCATGAAAGTAGTTCCTCTATGTATTAGTTTTAATTTTTTTTTGAATCACTCAATTTGGAGTTCTGGATATCAAGTTATGGCTAAATTACTAGACACTATTCTGAGTGTCATATCCTAAAATTCTTGATTTTTAGATTTTTACCTTAAATTTACATTCTATATCCGAGCACCTTATGCTTAGAATTTGGATCAGGTCCCTAAACAAATATTTTAGGCCTTTGTTTCAGGTTTGCAAATCATTTTGAATCACTTCAATTAAAGTTTTGTAAAGGAAGTTATGCCCTAATTACTATCTGGAGGTCAAAGCGAAATTTTATTGAGATGCAGGACTTCCAGATTTAGATTTCTAACTTACTCTAACATTTCTCTAAATTTGCCTTAAGAACTAGGTTTAGGTCCAAACATTAAATTTGTAGCTCTATAACTTATGGTTATTAGCTTTAGAATCACCTAATTTGCTATTGTATAGCTTGAGTTATGATAATTTTTCCAAAACTGGTCGGATGACCAATTACTCACATTTTCAAGTTCAGTTTAGAATCAGGGCAGATTCGAGGACTTACTTTGTTCAAGCAATTTGATTAAGTTAAGGTCATAATTTGACTTCATGATCTTCATAAGAATTGTTATCCTATGTCTCAGGATTTCATAGGTTAAAGAATTACCTAATCGGAGTTTCCTAGAGTGAGTTATACTTAATTAACTAAGTACTGTTCATTTGATCAATTTCTCTAGGTCTAGAATTGGTAACCTGGATTCAAGCCCTAATTAAGTTTTCCTATGGTCATTTTCTAGGAAGATTCTCTTCATGAAAATTTTAGTATTATGTCTTAGGTTTCATTGTCAATTGGTTTCATACCAATTGGAGTTGTGTAGCTCAACTTATGAGCCTCTAAACATACTGGACTCAAGTGTCCAGATTTCAGCACATAGATCACACCCTTATCTCGTTAATTCCTTTTACCAACCAACATCAATTCACATTCAATACACCTCAATTGACCATAATTTAACCTTATAAACACTAATTGAACATCATACCACAAAAGCCCTAATTCTCCAAAACCCTAATTTCACATCTCTCCCAATTCATACAAGTTCATGCAAATTCAACACACAAATCATGTATACACTTCATTCAACACTAGAATTTATGTTCAATTGAATTAAATCACCAAAACCCTAACTCCCTCTTGCTAGCCAAAATTCCCTCTTAAATTTCCATGCATGATTTTCATTGTTTTTCAAGTAATTTGCCCATAACTAAACTTGATTCAATGAATTACATAACTAGGAAAGCTAGGTTGATCACTTACCTTATTTGGCAATTTTATATCTTCCAAATTTTTTACTTTCTTCAACTATCCTTGCTTCTATACTTCCAACCAAGGTCAAATTTCAAAGTTTCTAGGATTTGGTTCTAGGAATTATAGGAGGAAATCAAGCTTTCAAAGCTAGAAATGGCTTAACAATGGAGGAAATGAAGAAAGAAGATAGAGAGAGGAGTGGGTCGGCCCAACAAAGAAGAAGATAGAAATTGATTTTATTTTTAATTACTTTTGTCTCTTATATAAATATCTCAAATAAATATTTAAATTATAATTTTAATTATTATTATTTTTATACAATTTCATTAATTCCTTGTATGTCCCAATTAAATTTTCCATACATATCACCCTAAATTTATTTCTTTTCTAATGTTTTAATCTTACTCATTTTAATTGACATTTAGGTTAAAAGTTAACTCTTGAAGTGAATTGACTAAAATGCCCCTCATTGGGTTATAATCCATCTTTTTCCATAATATTCGATGAATCCTTAGGTTTTGATTCACTTACTTGTGATGATTCCCTTTACATTTCTTTGATTTTCAAATTCCCAATAATTTCTAAATTAATCCTTAATTAAGGACTCTATAGGATTCCATACGAATTTAGGGTAGCAACTGAACTCACAGTAGTTTCCCGGTCCAGTCACCGATCTTCGGGACTTAAGCTCATTTAATCAATTTGTACATCATTTCTCTTATTTTCCTCCAATTTCATTTGACCTTTATTAATTTAATTTATGACATCTCTATGTGATTTAAGTATAGTTCTAGATATTCTAACTATCTGAATAGACATTAGTCATCAGAATAGTAGAATGTACATGACTACTTAATATGAGGGTGTTACATAATAAAAATAAGACAGAATTATTAATAAGAAATGTAGTGGCAATTTGTGCAAGTAAACCAAAGCAAAACCACTTTTAACCATCAAAGGCTAGTGGAAAACTTGTAAAAAAAGCAAAATCAAATGCTCTTTTTAAAAAACATTAACCAGTGGTAGTTTTATAAAATCAATAAATTTGTGAATATTTCTTCCTTTTTACCACAGTGTAGACTATCTTTCTATGAAAGCTTATAAAAAACTTTGTGATTTTTAAACCAAATCAAAAGCACTTACTATGTGGTGGCAACTATATAAATAAAGCCAAGTTTATAATTAGTGAAAGTTTCATTATTTTCATAAAATTCAAAACAACTAGAAAAGGGTGGAAATATTATAAAATTTAGCAATCCCATGTGAGCTAATTTAGCAGAGGCACTATAGGCAATTTCGAGCAAAAGATAGCATTTGTTCATTGCTAAAGAAATAATGGCTTTCTTGTAAATATAGCAAAAATTAAAAATCAGCACAAAAATAAGTGGTAGACACGTAATATCACCAAAATCAAGGAGAAACCCACATTAGCTTTATTCTTCTACCACAGGCCAAAATTAAACACGCAGGACCAATTCTTTGCATGAGCCGATTACCTCATTTCAAGATTTTGAAGATCAATTTTTTTCACAAATTTTCAATTTATACAAGCTAAAAATATTTTTCTAGTCCTACTTGGACAAATAAGGAAAATAAAAAATAGTGATCAAACTTTTTATTATTCTCCTAAATTCTGAAGCAGTGATGACAAACTTTATTGGTTGGGTTGTTGCAAACCACAAATCATCCACTTAGTTGGTCCTATTCTCCCACTTTAGATGCATAATATGAAAAATATGATGAGGAGATAGCTTTTTGTGTCAAGTTCCCATAAATGACACCACTGTTGTGGTCTATCAAAATTACTAGCAATTATGGAATTATAAAATAGAGAACCAATTGGTTAGAGTTCCACTGGGGATATTCTCAGTGAGGACCCTCCGACACTTAAGTTAGAGATGGTGTGGGAGAATGACGTATATGTAGTTTTAGCTCTTTATATAGGCATTAGATAGAAACCTATTAGGATTTTTTAGTTAAGGGAAATCCAGTAAAGTATTGGTTAAGGAAAATCTAATTAAAGTGGGAATCGGTTTAGGGAAATTCAATAACAACGAGGTTCATAATCCTATATAATGTGGTATGCTTATCTTTAAGTAAATATAGTTAGTACTAGATTAGGATATTTGTCATTCAGTTGATTGAACCTTATATTTGGGTATTTTTAGGGTGGTACTACTGTTTCCCCATGAAATTGATTTTACTCAATTTACATGTATCAAAAGCACATATGGCCTTTCCTCACATGTGAACTGGATTGCGGGCGTACTAGAGAAAGAAATGACCTAATTTTCCCATGGTTCCTTAACTCTACTAAATTGCGCTTTGTTAGGATCTCTACTCATTCAACTTTTGTGAAATTGGAAAAGAACTTGATCGCTTGGGAAAACTTAAAGAGAGACTTGTGCATTAAAAAGTAAAATCATACTTGAAAAGTAAATTGATCATTGCGAAAAACATAAAAGATTGTGTTAAAAAAGTAAATTGAGCGCTTGACTAAAAAGTATTGAGAGATTTGCATATTAGTAAATATGTGCATTGAAAATATAAATTGATCACTTTGCACGGAAAGTAAAAGACTAGTTACTGCAAAATGAAAAGATTGCACAAGAAAGGTAAATTGAGATTTGTAGTAAAAGTAAATAATCATTTTAAGAAAATTAAATTATTGCTAGAAAAGTAAATTATAAATTGGAATTGAAAACTAAAAGAAGATTCATAGGAATTGAAATATGGACAAGAAAATTGTAAATTGCATTGAAAATCAAAAAGATTGTTTACAGGAAAAAATCGAAAAGATTGTTTACAGGAATTATTTACAGGAATTGAAATGTTTATAGAGAAAATGTAAATTGCTTGCTTGAATTAAAAATAAAAGAATAAAATTGGATCTGATACTAGACTAAAAAGTAAAAGATTGCTTGAAAATGTAAAAAGATTGGCTAAAGTAGGAAAATTGAGCTAAGACATTATATCTGTCATGTGTTGATTGATTGGTTGTGTGTGTGTCTTGACTGAAGCTCAGCACGTCTATTTATAGGAGATCAGCTATTTGGTGGCCAAGTTTGCCATGCCCACTTTCTCCACCACTTGCACCTTTTTCTCTTCACTAGCCACTTCTTATAACAGCCCATAACCACTCACTCACACCACTCCTCCACACTTTCCTGCCATCATCTCTAGTAGATAGTTTTAGACATTAAATATCTATAACTGCCTAACAAATAACACCCATTTGTACATGTAATTATTTAATTGGTCTAACTCCAAATTAATACTTACTGACTGTTGGTCTTGTGCTAGCTTGAGCTATGGGCCATGTCACATTAAATAGACAATTTAATTTAATATTTTAGACCCATTAATTAACTGGAGCCTAAAAATATTAAAATTAAATTATGGTGAAAACAGATGCCCCCATGTGTACAGCTTAAGAATTTAGGCTTTACACATGTAAAGAAAAACTTGAATATCACCTTGGCAGTCACTATCTTACTTGAATTGGACTTGAAAATTTGTAGTTTCTGTGTTGCTCTTGTTGACTATTTTCCATGGAAAAATTCTTGAAGGATTTAATTTATTAAATAAAAATTGGCAATTATGGTAGAGCCAAAATTTTATCTAATAAATTAAATAAGAGAACATTTTAATTTTACTAAATAAAAATTAACTAGTGATATGCTAGCCAAAATTTATTTAATAAAATTAGCTTTAAATTTTTCCTTTGATTGAGCTCACATTTTTCTCTCATCTTTTTATTTTAATATTTCTTCTCTCTCTCTCTCTCTCTCTCTCTCTCTCTCTCTCTCTCTCTCTCTTTTATATGTATATATACACATCACTTTTTTTTTTTTATTTATCTAACAACTCATAGATTAATTTTCTCTCAACCCACAAAAATCTTGAAAATTAAAATAAAGGCCATTAGGTATGTGAATTAATCAGTTTTACCTATTGATACATAGTCCAATTTCCAGTACTGACCTAACCATTGGAGTGGTGGTTAACTAATCCACCTGGTGCTCTCTTTTTTCTTGGAGATCCAATACCGGTAGAAGAGGAGAATAGCATCACTGCATCTCTTTTTTGTCTGGATTCTGATCTTCTGTGCTGTCTTTGGCACTAAAGTCCCTATTGTGCCACGTTTGGCCTTTAGCTGTTGTAACTTCTTTTTTGTGTCTTGGTTAGTGGCTTAGGAAACTTCTTATGCCATACCAGATTCCACTCATCAGTAGGTGTGCCTCTAGACAATACCATAAACCAAACCTTTCCTGTTGTTGCATTTAGCTTTTGGCACCCAGATCTTATGATTTATCTTATAATTGCAACCTTCCTTATTGGTCTCATCTCATAATACCAAATGTCATGGTATTTGCAGTAGCCTTTGCCCTTCATCTCTTCTTTAGATGGTGTCTTGTGTCCCTATGGAAGAGTAAAAAATTTTCATGCAAAAGAAAATAAAAAATCTTCTCTGCCTTATTATGTCAAAAGAATACTGTTGCTAGGGTAGCAAAAGGTTAGAAGAGACTTTTCTCCATACTTCTGAAGGTTTTGCCAATTTACATAAAATAGGACAGACACAACTTCCCATGTTAACAAAATCAACAATACCCACATCATAAAATGTTTCCTAAAAATATGTGCCCATGGAGGTTTTCCTTTTTCTAGTTTTCTTTCCTAAGCAATCCTTCATAGCCTGCTACTTTCATAGCAAGCTCAAAAAAATCCCTAACGTCCATGCCTTGAAACTTTTTCCTAAGCTTAATATCTAAACCACCTTAGGCCAACTCGATAAATTCACATTCAGGTAAAAATATTTTGCACCTATTGTGCATATTCTCGAACTTAGCAATGTATGAGTCTATAGATTCTCCTGGCTTTTAGTAAATCTTAGATAACTCAGTAATATACACTTCATGTTTAGTCTTGTAAAACTGTGTGTGAAACAAGTGCTCTATGTTTTGCCTAGTGTGCACATATTCTCTAGGTAATGAAGCATACCAAGAAAAAGAAACTTTAGTTAGGGAATTAGGAAACAACCTTAACTTAAACATGTCAAAGTTGTCATAATTAGCAACCTTACCACATTGAACAGTAAACCTACCAATATTTTCTAAGGCAAACTATATCTCATCTCCTGAGAATATATAACCCCTAGGGTAAGGGTTATTCCTATCCATCCAGGTGGGATAGGGTTTGTGAAACTTAAGATGATCTACCTGTAATGTCCTCACAGCAGGTAATCCGTACATTCTACTGTTCCGATGACCAATGTCTGTCGAACAGCCAGAATGTCTGGAACTACACTTAAACTATAGTTAGGAGACATAAATTGATGGAATAAATATTAAAAAAATATAAGAAAAATTAAGAGAAAATAAAGGAAATGAAATATAACTAGATTAAATGAGTCAAGGTTCCGGTGATGGGTGACCGTACTGGGAAGCGACTGTGAAGACAGTTGCCAATCTCAAACCCGCAAGAAACCCTAGGAAATAATTTTTAGGACTAAATTAAAGGTTTACTGAGGTATAAATGATATTAAAAAGGTCAAAGAAAATTCAAGAAAATTTATTAATATGTACAAACAAAAATAACCCAATAAGCCTAATGAAGGATATTTTGGTCATTTCAACCCCATAGTTGAATTTTGACCTAAATGTCAAATAGAATGAGAGAGATTAAAACACATAAAATAAATTAAATTGTGAAATATTCAATGGAAATGGGAAAAGAAACAAGAGGAAATAAAATGGAAGTATTACATAAGCCTTACATCGCCATGACCTAAGCATGATGCAAGGGTGACTACAAAATGACATAATAATAATTTATGTGAAATTAATCATGGGATATGTATAACATAAGATGATAAAACTTAATTAATCAAAAAGCATTTCTCATCTTCATCTTCTTCCATGGCCGAACCTCTCTCTTCATAAGCTTTCTCCATTTCTTTTTCTTTCAAAGCTTGATTTCCCTAACTTTTCTACCCCAAAACCCTAAGTTCACTTCACTAAAACTTGGGTCTACACCTTGGAGAAGCTAATAGTAGCAAGAAGAAAGGAAGATATTGAAGATTTCTAAGCTTGGAAAATCCCTTGATTAAGGTTAGTGCTAATCCTTCTCCCTTCTTTAATTAAACATTGAATTGAAGTTCGGAGGAGTGGGAATTGCATGAAATAAAAAGCAATTGATAAGTTTAGGAAAGAGTTGAAATTCGACAACCTTGTGAACCATAGGAGTTTGATGATTTTGATTCCCTTAAACTTGATTTGTGATGTTGATTGATTGTTGCTTAATAAAAGTGCCATGTATGCCAATTTGTAGTTCAGGAGATTAGAGGAAATTGCATTGGGAGTGTACTCTTCATGCAAGTTGTGAGATTCTTTGAGTCCAGTGTTGATTTTGACCTATAACTAGAAATGTGTTACTCCAATTGGTATAAGGCCAATTGTAGATGAAACTAGGGCCAAAATACTCCATTTTTCATGAAGAAATCATGCCCAAATTCTATCCATATATTGACCTAATTATTGTTTGAATCCGCTTACCAAATCCTAAACCCAGAAAAATGCTCAAATGAACAGTATATGTTCATTTCGTCATAACTTCCTCTAGGAAGGTCCAAATGATCTGATTTTTATACCATTGGAAAGGTTAGACATAGGAGTACAACTTTCATGGGGAACATAGAACCCAAAAATGCCTCTAACTAAACTAAATTGCTAGTAGAATTTAGGTCACAAAGTTGTCCAGTACCAATGTAACACCCTCCCGGTAACTACTCCGTACATCCTACTGTTCCGGTGACTGGTGTTAGTCCGGACAGCTAGAATGTCCGGAAAAATATTTAAATTAAAGTCAGGAACCATAATTAACTCAAATATTAATAAGAAAAATTTAGTAAAAATTTTAGGAATAAAATACAACCGAGTTAAGCAGTAGGTGCCCAAGCGATGGGTAACCAGAGGGAAGTTGCGGTTCTCGCAACGAGGAGCCCTAGACCCGGGAGAAAAATTATAAAATAATTTTTGGGACTCCAGAGAAGGGTTATTGAGGTTCCCATGGCATTAGAATGCCAAGAAAATACCTAGAAAATTTTTTCAATCGGTACAGACAATTTTGACCCGTTAAGCCAAACGGAGGGCATTTTGGTCATTTCGCCTTCAGAGGTGATTTTTGGCCGACTTGTCCAGTTGAGTAAATAATTAATATGACATAAAATATGAATAAACATTACTAGAAATTAAATTGAAATTGAGTAGTGGAGGAAAGAAAAGAAATTGAGGAAAAAAGGCTATTTATGACATCATGGTGATGTCATTTATAATTACCAACCAATCACAATTAAGCCCTTATTTGACTAACTAATAAAGAGACAAATTGAAGACTAAATTCATCAAAGATCCAGCAGCCATCTCCTTCCCCAAAACTAGCCAAAAACGTAGAGAGAGAAAAGAGAGGGTTTCCACCATAGTTCAAGCTTCCAAGCTTTGAAACCTTGCTTATCTTGCACCAAAAACCCTAGATCCCTTCAATAAAAATTACCCCCACACCTTGTTGGAGTGTTTGGCAGCCAAGAAAAGCCAAGAAAGTGAAGGAATTGCTTGAGAAAAATCTGCCCTAATCAAGGTTAGTGCATTAGATACTTAAAACTCCTTATTTTCATGATTTGCAACTTGAATTGAGTAAGAATTGTAACTAAAATGAACAAGAATTATGTGTACACATACTATGAATTTTTGGCAGCCCTTGTGAAGGAATTATTTTGATTGTTTTGATGGACTTAAAGTGGGCTATAGATCAAGTTTAAACCATGTGTGTATGTGATTATTGAAGGAGCTAGTAATTAAGGTGTTGTGAAAACCTATAATGGAACTAGGGTTTTGAAGAGTGAAAAATTGGCTTGGCTTGGGAAATTGTTAGGGCACATTTTAATGGTCAATTAGTGACCATTTTAGGTAAGTTGACCATAATTAAAACTGAAAAATAGTATGGTAAAGTGAAGGTGTAATCTGCCCTAGGGACAGCAGCAATGGACTGAGATTTCAGTCCAATTAGATAGCCATAACTTTGGCTGTGTTAGTCCAATTGGTGTTTGGCCAATTGGACATGAAACTAGGCTTATAATGGCACATTTTTGCTGAAGAAACCATACCCAAAAGACCAAAGCAAGAGGACCAAAACTTGGCCCCAATCCGGACACCCTGCAACTGATTCTGCAGAATTGACCAAATGAACAGTAACTGTTCATTTGGCCATAACTCACTGTAGATATGGTTAATTGACCTGAAATTTTTACAGAAACAATTTAAGACCTAGACAAACAACTTTCATGAAGGAACCTACCCCAAATTATGGCCAGAACCTAACCCAAATGGCAGTCGAAGTCACTTTTCATGTTACTGTAGATATGGTAATTTCTGCAGAATGCAAATCCGGCCAGCTGTGGTTTTTGGACCATATCTGGAGCTAAAAAACTCCAAATGGAGTGATTCAAAAAAGGAAATTCAACTAGACAAAATAAGGAACAACTTTCATGTTTTACATTTCTTCAAATTCTCACAGTAACAGTGTCCAATGGAACAGTGAAGTTGACTCACCAAAACTGAAAATTCTGCTTGTGTTGGTTTAAACTTGAAATGGTATTAACACTTAATGCCAACAAGTTTTAAACACAAAATGTGGTATGTTGGGAGTGCCAAAGTCAATGTACATATTTTCTATCCAAAAGTCAACATTTTTGTTGACCAATGAGGTGAATAGTAACACCAAAACATGAAATTCACAAATTGAAGAATTTAAAAGTTTCAAATGCCCTAGTATACCTAACAAGATTGGTTTGGATAGTTTGGCATGCCAATAGGGTTCGATTAGCGATCGCACATGGCAATATGCCATTCGTGATTTCATGGCTTTTAGCCATTCGACTTTGTATTGAGACTTGGCCTTGTGCCTGATATTATTCTGACTTGTTAGCTATTCATTTGCACACCGAGATGCATATGTGACCGATGGTGTGACGGCGAGTGCTAGGTACCCGGTGCGGTTACCCGTTATCCATCCGATGCGTCTAGTGTAGGTTACTTGGGGCAACCAAATGAATAAAAGTGGACAAAGTAAATGATATACAAATACCAAACAAATAAAGCGTACACATTCACTACACATTTAATTTCTTACTATTTTCTTTTATTATATTATTGCACCACTAAGCATTATTGCTTAGCGCGTTGCTTTGCCACGCGTGAGTACTGGAGATACAGATCGTGAGCCCGGTAGACCACAGACTGGGTGAGTCCATGCTGCAGCTCTGCACAGTGTCCGTGTAACCTCAACTTCTTGATTGCATTGGTAGGACATTAGGTGTCATTTTGACATTTTGTAACTTAACTTTGTTTTTCTCCTATGTAATTAAACTTGTGTAATGTATATTGATGTTTATGTAAATTATGAAAATTGTACTTGTGAATGGAAAAGTAAATGTTTACTTGTGATTTATATGTGATCATCACATGTGATGGATGATTGAGAACTGGAATTGAAATGTTGTTGAGATCTTAATATTGAGATTTTGTTGATAAATTGAAGTTGGGATTATTTGGTAATTATTTGGAAGTGTTTTTAACAGGTTTCGAAGAACTGTTTTCTCCATTCTTAGCCGGTACTCCGCCGGATTTTCTTTAAAATTTTCGGAACCTCAAATAAATAATAATTTCGATAAATGGCTTAAATAAATCATATTTCATAAATTAGCTTCAAAAGCATGATACAAATTAAGTAAGGTATATTAGAGTGTGCCAGTACACCATGTGGCATTACTTACTCGGGTATACTGTACACGGGTAAGGGGTGTCACATTTAGTGGTATCAGAGCACGGTTTAGGCATTTCTGGTCCTAGATTGAGTCCATACCATGCATTACATTTGTAAGAGTCGAGGTGACACTAATGCAGATCTGTTTGTTTTTGTTATTTTGAATAGGATATGGACCCTTCATCTCAGAGAGCTGTTGAGGAGGAAGTGGAGAGTCATGCTCCACCTGCAGCGGTGAGGCTGGGGCATGAGAGAATCTGCCGCCCGGCTCAAGCGAGCACTGCTCAGCCTCCACAGGCCATGTTTCAGCAAATGGCCGACTTCTTTAGACAAATGGCCGGAGTAATGCCAGCAGCACCACCACCACCAGCTCCACAGCAGAAATCACACCTGGAAAGGCTAAGAAAGTTTGGGGCGGTGGATTTCTTCGGCAAGAGAGAAGATGATTCTGTGGCAGCCGAGAATTGGTTGAACAGAACAGGCAGAGTTCTAAAACAACTCCACTGCACCCCAGAGCAAAATTTAGAGGCTGCCATATCTCTGTTGCAAGATGATGCTTATGAGTGGTGGGACACGGTGTCGATGAAGTGCGACGGAAGGTGTAACTTAGGACTTCTTTCTCTCTGAATTCAAGAAGAAATATGTAGTCTTGTATACGGAAGAGAGAAGAAGAGAGTTTATTAACCTAAAGCGACAGTGTCGGTGGCGAATATGAGAAGGAGTTTGTTCGATTAAGCCGTTATGGAAGGGAGATAGTCCTAATGAAGCCGAAAGGTGCAAGAGATTTGAAGAGGGACTAAATGACAACATCAAGATCCAGCTCACGCCTTGGGAATCACAGAATTTAGCAAGCTAGTGGAAGGCTGCAATAAGAGTTGAAAAAGTGAGAATCGGTGAAGCGGACCGAGAAGGGAGAGCAGAAGAGGGGACCGGTCGGTCTAGCTCATTGCATTTGGAAAGAAGTTCAAGGGTCCACACACGAGTTCAGCTCGACCATATGGTCGAGTCGGTCTCGGGGCCCGAGCCACGATTCACCCCTAGGAGAGGTCGGTCCACACCATCGGTGGCGGCTCTCCGGGGATGGGGTTCAAGGACCAGCCCAACATCTTACGCATGTCCACACCGCCTTAAATGGCACAAGGGGGAGTGTTGGAGAGTAACTAGTGCTGCTTGAGATGTGGGTCGACGAGCATCGGTGAGAAATTGTCCACGCAGAACCACTACAAGCTGCTCCAACACAAGCGGATAGACACGCTCTGCACCACGTAGAGGTAGAAAATCTGCAACCGTCGGCGATGGGACCATCACAGAGGCCTGCATCTGAGCCGGCAGAGAGGCCAGATAACAGACCACCTGCCATAAATTATGCCCTGAGAGCTCAGGAGGAGCAAGATGCCGGGCGTCATCGAGTGCGTTCTCCTCTACAATACTCTGTGCATGCATTGGTGGATCCAGATCCACTCATTCCTACATTTGCATCAACTTACCCGTAGAAAGGGGATACTAGTAGGGAGAGTGACCAAGACATTACGGTCACTAATCCATTGGGCCACGATGTGGTAGTGAACAAAGTATACAAGGGTTGCGTTAAAGATTCAGGTATGAATTCTTGGCGGACCTAATTGAGTTGCCCTTCCATGAGTTTGACGTGATATTGGAAATGGGTGGTTGTCACGTCATCGGGCAATAGTTGATTGCAAATTGAAGAGAATTTCTCTAAAAACTTGAGGGTAATGAGATCACGGTTGTGGGGAAAGGACGATTTCTTGTCCAATGTCATCTCGACCACGATTGCAAGAAGAATGATGAGAAAAGGCTGTGAAGCCTACCTAGCACATGTGGTGGATACTACGTAGGCTAAGCCAAACTTGAGTGACATACCCACAGTAAGAGACTTCTCAGAGGTATTTCCTGAAGAGTTGCACAGTTTGCCACGAGAAAGGGAAGTTGAATTTGCTATTGAGACAACTGCAGATGCAGACCCATTTCCATTGCTCCTTATAGGATGGCACCCACGAATTGAGAGAGTTGAAAACTTCGGTTGCAAGAGTTGTTAGATAAGGGGTTCATACGCCCAAAGGTGTCACCATGGGGAGCTCCAAGGTCTTGTTTGTGAAAAAGAAGGATGGGACTTTGAGGCTATGCATCGATTACCGTGATTGAATAAAGTGGTATGAAGAATAAATATCCGTTGCCTAGAATTGATGATCTGTTTGATCGATTGAAGGGAAGCGAGTGTTTTCCAAGATTGATCTCGGTCGAGGATATCATCGATTGAGGTGAAGGATGCGGATGTGCCAAAAGGCGCATTCAGACCCGATATGGGCATTATGAGTTCCTAGTGATGCCCTTTGGCTTAACAAATGCACAGCGCATTCATGGACCTTATGAACCGTATCTTCCATCCACACTTAGATCGGTTCGTAGTGGTCTTTATTGATGATATTTTGGTGTATTCCAAGACCAGGGAAGAACATGATGAGCATTTGAGGATTGTTCTGCAAATCCTGAGAGAAAAGAAGCTGTATGCTAAGCTATCCAAGTGTGACTTTTGGCTGAATGAGATAGCATTCCTTGGACACATAGTGTCAGCTGATGGGATTAGGGTGGATCCCAAGAAAATAGAAGCAGTGATGGAATGGAAGCCTCCCAGAATACAAGCGAGATCGAAGCTTTTGGGGCTAGTGGGTATTACAGAGATTTGTGAAGGGATTTTCCCTAATAGCTGCTCCAATGACCAAGTTGTTACACAAGAATGTCAAATTTGACTGGAATGACAAGTGTCAGACCAGTTTTGAGAAGTTGAAGGCTATGTTGACAGAAGCACCCGTATTAACACAACCAGTGTCAGGAAAGGACTTCGTGGTCTACAGTGATGCCTCTCATAATGGGTTAGGGTGTGTATTGATGCAAGAGGGGAAGCTGGTCGCCTATGCTTCCAGGCAGTTAAGGCCACATGAACAGAACTACCCTACCCATGATCTAGAGCTTGCAGCAATTATCTTCGCACTGAAGATATGGAGGCATTACTTGTATGGTGAAAAGTGCTACATTTACACAGACCACAAGAGTCTAAAATATTTGCCAACTCAGAGGGAGCTCAACCTTAGACAAAGGCGATGGATTGAGTTCCTGAAGGACTATGATTGTGTGATTGACTATCATCCTGGGAAGGCAAATGTAGTTGCTGATGCTTTGGCGAGAAAGTCCATCACGACTTTGAGATCATTGAATGCCCGTCTAACTTTGATTCGAGATGGAACTATTTTGGTGAGTTGCAAGTGAGGCCAAACTGCTCTACAGATTTTAGATGGGTAAAAGCGGATGGAAAGTTAACGGCCATTATGAGCAAAATCCCGGAAGGAAAAGCAAGCGACTATGAGGTAAAAGCGGATGGGTGTGCATGCTACAAAGGAAGACTGTGTACGGATGATGGGGAATTGAAGACCAGTATTCTAAAAGAGGCACACACGATGTATATGCTATGCACCGGGAAGTACAAAGATGTATCATGATCCAAGCTTGATATTGGTGGCACAGTATGAAGAGGGATATAGCCGACTATGTGACTAAATGCTTGACATGTCGCCAAGTTAAGCGAACATCAAGTTCCATCGGGTTTGCTCTGACCTATACGCATACGAATTGAAATGGGATCGGGTCACCATGGATTTTGTAAGTGGTCTACCTCTCACGGAAGAAACATGATGCGGCATGGGTGATAGTTGATAGATTGACAAAGTCGAGACACTTTACGCCGATTAGGATGACTACTCCTGGAGAAGTTAGCGAATTGTATATCAATGAGATAGTTAGACTACATGGAATTCCACTTTCCATCATATCTGATCGAGACCCAAGATTTACATCGAGATTTTGGAAGAAGTTGCATGAATCCTTGGGTACACAACTCCATTTCAGCACAGCTTTCCATCCTCAGACGGATGGGCAATCCGAAAGAGTAATCCAGGTAAACAATTGAAATCAATGAAATTGATACAAATATTGAATTGAAATGATAACAATAACGTGAAATACTTGTCGTGTCCTTGAGGATATCTTTGAGGAGTTGTGTCATTGAGTTTGAGGAAGTTGGGATAGATACCTCCCAGCGAGAATTTGCATACAACAATAGCTACCAAGCTAGTATCCAAATGGCCCCGTATGAAGCACTGTATGGGAGAAAATGTAGAACTTCAGTGTCTTTGGGTGAATTGGGCGAAGACAAACTGGTAGGGCCAGACCTGGTGAAACAGGCTGAGGAAAAGGTGAAATCAATCAAAGCCAACTTAAAGGTTACCTTAGACAGACAGAAATCTTATGCCGACCTGAAGAGGAAAGAAATAGAATATGGGGTTGGCGACAAAGTGTTCCTCAAGGTGTCACCATGGAAGAAGGTATTGAGGTTTGGAAGGAAAGGTAAGTTAAGCCCTAGGTTCATTGGCCCATATGAAGTCATTGAACGTGTGGGTCCAGTGGCCTATAGGCTAGCTTTACCACCAGAGCTGGACAAGATCCACAATGTGTTCCACGTATCCATGCTTAGAAGATATTGCTCAGACCCTTCACATGTCATCTCCAGAGAAGAAATTGAAATACAACCGGATTTGACATATGAAGAAGAACCTCTACGAATCCTAGCTCGGGAAGTGAAAGAGTTGAGAAACAAGCAAATTCCATTGGTGAAAGTGCTTTGGAGGCACCACAACACCGAGGAGGCAACTTGGGAAAGTGAAGAGATGATGAGGCAACAGTTTCCTCAACTGTTTGCATCAGATAAATTTCGAGGACGAAATTTAAATTAGAGGGGAAGAGTTGTAACACCCTCCGGTAACTACTCAGTACATCCTCTTATTCGGTGATCGATGTCGGTCGGACACTAGAATGTCCGAAAAATATTTAAATTAAAGTCAGAACCATAATTAACTCAAATATTAATAAGAAAAATTTAGTAAAAATTTTAGGAATAAAATACAACCGAGTTAAAGCAGTAGGTGCCCAAGCAATGGGTAACGAGAGGAAGTTGCGGTTCTCACAACGAGAGCCCTAGACCGGAGAAAAATTATAAAATAATTTTTGGGACTCCAGAGAAGGGTTATTGAGGTTCCCATGGCATTAGAATGCCAAGAAAATACCTAGAAAAATTTTTCAATCGGTACAGACAATTTTGACCCGTTAAGCCAAACGGAGGGCATTTTGGTCATTTCGCCTTCAGAGGTGATTTTTGGCCGACTTGTCCAGTTGAGTAAATAATTAATATGACATAAAATATGAATAAACATTACTAGAAATTAAATTGAAATTGAGTAGTGGAGGAAAGAAAAGAAATTGAGGAAAAGGGCTATTTATGACATCATGGTGATGTCATTTATAATTACCAACCAATCACAATTAAGCCCTTATTTGACTAACTAATAAAGAGACAAATTGAAGACTAAATTCATCAAAGATCCAGCAGCCATCTCCTTCCCCAAAACTAGCCAAAAACGTAGAGAGAAAAGAGAGGGTTTCCACCATAGTTCAAGCTTCCAAGCTTTGAAACCTTGCTTATCTTGCACCAAAAACCCTAGATCCCTTCAATAAAAATTACCCCCACACCTTGTTGGAGTGTTTGGCAGCCAAGAAAAGCCAAGAAAGTGAAGGAATTGCTTGAGAAAAATCTGCCCTAATCAAGGTTAGTGCATTAGATACTTAAAACTCCTTATTTTCATGATTTGCAACTTGAATTGAGTAAGAATTGTAACTAAAATGAACAAGAATTATGTGTACACATACTATGAATTTTTGGCAGCCCTTGTGAAGGAATTATTTTGATTGTTTTGATGGACTTAAAGTGGGCTATAGATCAAGTTTAAACCATGTGTGTATGTGATTATTGAAGGAGCTAGTAATTAAGGTGTTGTGAAAACCTATAATGGAACTAGGGTTTTGAAGAGTGAAAAATTGGCTTGGCTTGGGAAATTGTTAGAGCACATTTTAATGGTCAATTAGTGACCATTTTAGGTAAGTTGACCATAATTAAAACTGAAAAATAGTATGGTAAAGTGAAGGTGTAATCTGCCCTAGGGACAGCAGCAATGGACTGAGATTTCAGTCCAATTAGATAGCCATAACTTTGGCTGTGTTAGTCCAATTGGTGTTTGGCCAATTGGACATGAAACTAGGCTTATAATGGCACATTTTTGCTGAAGAAACCATACCCAAAAGACCAAAGCAAGAGGACCAAAACTTGGCCCCAATCCGGACACCCTGCAACTGATTCTGCAGAATTAACCAAATGAACAGTAACTGTTCATTTGGCCATAACTCACTGTAGATATGGTTAATTGACCTGAAATTTTTACAGCAACAATTTAAGACCTAGACAAACAACTTTCATGAAGGAACCTACCCCAAATTATGGCCAGAACCTAACCCAAATGGCAGTGGAAGTCACTATTCATGTTACTGTAGATATGGTAATTTCTGCAGAATGCAAATCCGGCCAGCTGTGGTTTTTGGACCATATCTGGAGTTAAAAAACTCCAAATGGAGTGATTCAAAAAATGAAATTCAACTAGACAAAATAAGGAACAACTTTCATGTTTTACATTTCTTCAAATTCCCACAGTAACAGTGTCCAATGGAACAGTGAAGTTGACTCACCAAAACTGAAAATTCTGCTTGTGTTGGTTTAAACTTGAAATGGTATTAACACTTAATGCCAACAAGTTTTAAACACAAAATGTGGTATGTTGGGAGTGCCAAAGTCAATGTACATATTTTCTATCCAAAAGTCAACATTTTTGTTGACCAATGAGGTGAATAGTAACACCAAAACATGAAATTCACAAATTGAAGAATTTAAAAGTTTCAAATGCCCTAGTATACCTAACAAGATTGGTTTGGATAGTTTGGCATGCCAATAGGGTTCAGTTAGCAGTACTACACATGGCAATATGCCATTCCGTGATTTCATGGCTTTTAGCCATTCTGACTTTGTATTGAGACTTGGCCTTGTGCTCGATATTATTCTGACTTGTTAGCCGCTCATTGCACACCGGGAGATGCATATGTGACCGATGGTGTGACGGCCCGAGGTGCTAGGTACCCAGTGCCAGTTTACCCGTTATCCAGTCCAGTCGTCTAGTGTAGGTTACTTGGGGCAACCAAATGAATAAAAGTGGACAAAGTAAATGATATACAAATACCAAACAAATAAAACGTACACATTCACTACACATTTAATTTCTTACTATTTTCTTTTATTATATTATTGCACCACTAAGCATTATTGCTTAGCGCGTTGCTTTTGCCACGCGTAGGTACTGGAGATACAGATCGTGAGCCCAGTAGACCACAGACTGGGTGAGTCCATCCTGCAGCTCTGCACAGTGTCCGTGTCACCTCAACTTCTGCAGTGCATTGGTAGGACATTAGGTGTCATTTTGACATTTTGTAACTTAACTTTGTTTTTCTCCTATGTAATTAAACTTGTGTAATGTATATTGATGTTTATGTAAATTATGAAAATTGTACTTGTGAATGGAAAAGTAAATGTTTACTTGTGATTTATATGTGATCATCACATGTGATGGATGATTGAGAACTGGAATTGAAATGTTGTTGAGATCTTAATATTGAGATTTTGTTGATAAATTGAAGTTGGGATTATTTGGTAATTATTTGGAAGTGTTTTTAACAGGTTCCGAAGAACTGTTTTCTCCATTTTTAGCCGGTACTCCGCCGGATTTTCTTTAAAATTTTCGGAACCTCAAATAAATAATAATTTCGATAAATGGCTTAAATAAATCATATTTCATAAATTAGCTTCAAAAGCATGATACAAATTAAGTAAGGTATATTAGAGTGTGCCAGTACACCGTGTGGCATTACTTACTCGGGTATACTATACACGGGTAAGGGGTGTCACAACCATACTACCCAGAATTTTCTGGACATAGGTCTACCCGATCAGTTTAGGAAAAAACGCCATAACTTGGCCTAAAAAAATCCAAATGCAATGAAACCAGTGGAAAATTTTTCATATGACATAAATATATAATATTGGTGTTTTGACCAAAACCCAAAAATCAAGGAAACTAGGTTAATTGGCTAGGTTAATTTAGCATGCAAATTCTGGAAATTGCCTAAGTTACCACTTAACCCCAGAAGAGTCTTTAGGTCATATCTCCCACTAGGAAACTCCAATTGGGATGATCTATATAGTTCTAAAAACCTAATAAATAGGGATCCATATTTGGTTTAGAAACTTTCCTCAAATTGTGAGTGTAAGGACCCTAAAATTGGAGTCAAATCCACTAACCTGAACTGGAATCTTGTTGACATAGGGTACATGAGTCCAGGCCAGTTAATTGACTATAAATAGTTCTACAAAACTTGAAAAATTGTAATTAAAAATTTTGAGTGACCATAAGACATAGGGTAATTACTTCTATGAAGAGCACTAGGCCTTAAAGTGGCTGCAACATGTTCAATTAATTAGGAAAAATGTAACTCCAAAATTTGTCTATTTAAGAAATCAGAAATAGGAAATGAACAAGTTGTGGTTATTTGACCATAACTTGAGTTCTAAAAATCCAAATGAAATGATTCAAAAGGGAAAACAAAGATGAGATATATAGAAACAACTTCCATGAAGGAAGTGTGGCCAAACAGTGGCCACATCCTAAATTCACTAGGTGAAATTAAGGTACCAAAACTGAACCTAAAGAAAAGTTCATAAAACAATATATTTTACGATAGGGACTTAACCCTAATAAATTGCCAAATGCATAAATTACATGAAAGTACAAGTGCGATCTACTTTCCCACTACATAATGATACATGACATGAATTAATAAGCCAAAATTGAGTAATAATGCTTAATTGCCCCAAAGTATACCTAGGCTTATGTATATAGCTTGGATCGATTGGTATACTAATTAAGGACTACAGATAGCAGTACTGCCGACATGAATAATCATTGATCGACAAAATATATTTGATATGATTATTCTACAGGCTTTATGCCTGCCCATTGGCCATTATACCAAATTTGATTTCTGGCTTAAAAGCCTGTCCGCTGGCCTTGTGCCTGACATGATAATTGTATACAGGGTAGATATATGGATATCTAACTAGTATACTCCTATGTATCTAGCCTTTATAGTCTGTTATAGGTTACTTGGGCACTGTTATAAATTAATTAAGACTAAATATGGGATAAATAAACAGAAAAGATCCCGATAACTTGAATTGTTCCCAAAGTGCATCAAATATATAGAATAGACCTAAAATTTAAGAAATTTTACATAGAAATAATATTTTTAATTATTTAGTTACCTTTATTTTAATTTATGCACCACTAAGTAATTCGCTTCGCACATTAGTTTTTCATTGCGTAGGTACTGGAGTCGCAGCAGCAGCCACCGCAGTAGTGATCTGACGTAGTTTTGTCCAGATCTGCCACAGTCCAGAGTCACCTCAGCAGTCTGTATTTTGTTGGTAGGGCCCATGTATTAGATTTTGTATTTTTGGTTTATTATACATAAACATCATGTAATTATATTTTGAGTTGTAAATGAAACTTATAAATTTTTGTATATGAATTTTCACATGAATGAAATGTATATTATTTTCTTGGAAATTTACATGAGCATTTATGAATGCTGTGATACATAATAAGATGAAATGGATATGAATCACTTTGAATAGGTAAATCTTGGAATCTGCCAGATGCTAATAAAATAGAGTAGGCTCTATCCGAGTCTCCAATAAAATATATTATGGAAAAAAAATTCCACACATGGATAACATGAATAAATGAAAGTTAAAAATTAACATTGAATATGACAAGACAAGATAGGGTGCTCCCGCATCGAATGTGGTACACCTTGCTCGGCTTCACTGTAGACGGGTAAGGGGCGTCACATTTAGTGGTATCAGAGCAATGGTTTAGGTGGTCTTATACCTAGATAGATAGAAAGAGATAGTGTGCATAACATACATGGGCCTTAACTACGAGTCGAGGTGATTCTAATGTAGATTTGTTCTTTGTCTATTTTATAGGATCGATGGCATCCAATCCCTCAGAGCATGGGTCTCCTAGACTAGTAGAGGAGGAGGTAGAGTCTCATGCACCCACACTTACTCCTAGTCAGGAGCGAAGTAGTAGAGCAGAGTCATCACGTGGTGCTGTGGGGAGAGCACAATAGGCCTTCCTAGAGTAGATAACTCAGATGCTCTGTCAGATTACCTAAGCCATACCACAACCACAACCACAGCCACCTCCACCTCCACAGCCTCAGCCATCGCCACCACCACCTGTACAGCCACCACCACCACCACCTCCACAACCACATCCAGTATAGAGGTCCCCACTGGAGAAGTTGATGAAGTATGGGTCTGTCAATTTCAAGGGTAAGAAGGAGGATGACCCAACCACCACAGAGTATTGGCTAGAGCAGACTGAGAGAGAATTACAGCAGCTGCACTGCACTTTAGAGCAACAGTTGGAGTGTGCTCTGGCATTGCTTCAGGAGGAGGCATACCAATGGTGGGTGACCATGTCGAGAGTGGTACAGGCTGCACAAATCACCTGGGATTTCTTTCTAGCTTAGAAAGAAATATATCAGCCATGTGTACATAGAGGCTAGAAGGAGAGAATTCCTAGCATTGAGATAGAGGCAGCTTACAGTCTCCGAATATAAGCGGAAATTCATGAGACTTAGCAGATATGTATGGGAGATAATGTCCACAGAAGCTGATAAATGCAGGAGGTTTGAGGACAGAGTAAATGACAGCATCCGATTGATAGTGACATCTCACCACTTCACAGATTTCTCCTTGTTAGTAGCATCAGCTCTTGATGTGGAGAGAGTGAGAGATACGAAGCAGTCCAGGAGAGACCGACAGCGTAAGAGAGGTTCTGAATCTAGTCAGTTCAGTTTAGCAGCCACTGGTGGTAAGAAGCCCAAGGAGTCTCAGGGTTAGACTCAGGGTCAAGGTAAGAAGCAGAGATCCCGATTTGCCCCAAGGAGAGGAGGACAGTCTGGTGCATCAGTGGGTAGTTCTCCGGGTGCAACTACACGAGGATCAGCCTCGATACTAATTTGTATACATTGCAGGAGGAACCACCGAGCAGAGTGTAGACTATTGACTGGGGGATGATTCAAATGTGGGTCTACGGATCACTTCTTGAAGGATTGTCCATAGAGGAGTGCTACTGCTCCCACTGCTTCACCCCAGATAGAGAGGTCTACCCGGGAAGCACAAAGGAGTAGAAGACCTGTGAGGCTTGATACAGCTGGTACATCACAGAGGCCTACTACAGAGATAGTTTAGAGATAGGAGACCAGAGTAGCACCTTGTGCTTATGCTATGAGAGCTCGGGAGGAGCCAGAGCCAGCTGATGTCGTAAGGGGTACATTCTTACTTCATGATTTATCCGTGTGTGCTTTAATTGATCCTGGTTCCATGCACTCTTATGTGTGCATAACACCACTGGTTAGTAGAGAGGTATAGATAGAGGAGTTAGAGGAGGACATATTGGTTAGTAATCCTTTAGGCCATAGTGTCATGGTGAAGAAGGTCTATAAAAGTTGTCCTCTGAGGATACAGAGTCATGAGTTTCCAGCTGACTTGATCGAACTATCATTCCATGACTTTGATGTGATACTGGGAATGGATTGGTTATCACGTCATCAGGCGATGGTGGATTGTGGGCTAAAGAGAATTTCATTACAGATAGTAGATGGGGATGAGCTTACAGTTGTGGGTGAAGGAACATGTTGTCTTTTTACCATTATATTAGCCACAATAGCTAGGAGATTGATAAGGAAGGGCTATAAGGCTTTCTTAGCGCAGTGGTTGACACCAGGAAGACTAGCCCGAGTTTACAGGAAATCCCCACTGTATGTGATTTTTTAGATGTATTTCCGGAAGAGTTTTTGGGTTTGCCACTAGAGAGAGAGGTGGAGTTTGCTATAGAGGTTTTGCCGGGTATTGCACCGATTTCTATTGCTCCATATAGGATGGCACCCACTGAACAGAGAGAGTTGAAAGTTCAATTATAGGAGTTACTGGACAAGGGTTTCATACGTCTTAGTGTATCACCCTGGGGAGCACCAGTGTTATTTGTGAAGAAGAAGGACGGTACACTCCAGCTTTGTATAGACTACTGGCAACTGAATAAGGTGACTATGAAAAACAAATATCCTTTACCATGGATATATGATCTGTTTGATCAACTGAAGGGAGCCAGTGTATTCTCCAAAATAGATCTCAAATTAGGCTACCATCAGCTAAGCGTAAAAGAGGCAGATGTGCTTCAAAGTGCTTTCAGGACTCGGTATGGACATTATGAGTTCCTAGTGATGCCATTTGGGCTAATGCACCAGCGGCTTTCATGGACTTCATAAACCGTATCTTTTATTCCTACTTAGATCAGTTCATTGTGGTCTTTATAGATGATATCCTAGTGTATTCTAAGAACCAAGAGGAGCATGACGAACACCTGATAGTAGTACTACAGACACTGCAGGAAAAGCAGTTGTATGCCAAGTTGTCCAAGTGTGATTTCTGGTTGGATGAAATTTCTTTCCTTGGACATGTGGTATCAGCAGATGGGATCAGGGTGGATCCAAAGAAGATAGAGGCAATAGTGGAATGGAAGCCTCCCAAAAATGCAACAGAAGTTAAAAGCTTCTTAGGGTTAGATGGTTGCTACAGAAGATTTGTGAAGGGGTTTTCCCTCATAGCTACTCCATTGACTAAACTACTGCATAAGAATGTCAAGTTTGACTAGAATCACAAATGCTAAGCTAGCTTTGAAAAGCTAAAGGCTATGCTCACAAAGGCTCCAGTGTTAACATAGCCAGAGTCAGGGAAAGACTATGTGATCTATAGTGATGCCTCACATAACGGGCTTGGGTGTGTTATGATGCAAGAGGGCAAGGTGGTTGCTTATGATTCCAGACAGTTAAGGCCACATGAAAAGAACTACCCAACTCATGATCTAGAATTGGCGGCAATAATATTTACACTGAAGATATGGAGACATTATCTGTATGGTGAGAAGTGCTACATCTACACAGATCACAAGAGTCTGAAGTATTTGCCAACCCAAAAGGAACTCAATATGAGACAAAGGAGATGGATTGAATTCCTTAAGGATTACGACTGTGTGATTAACTATCATCCTAGGAAGGTAAATGTAGTGGCCGACGCACTGAGCAGGAAGTCCATGATGACTTTAAGAGCACTGAATGCTCGATTGTCCTTAGCACAATATGGGGCTCTTTTGGCTGAGTTGCATGTAAAGCCAAGCTTGCTACAGCAAATAAAAGAAGCCCATATAAGGGATGAAAAGTTAGTAACTGTTATGAGCAGAGTTAAAGAGGGAAAAAAGACTAATTATGAGCTTAAAAGAAATGGGTGCCTATATTATTAAGGCAGAATATGTGTGCCAGGAGATGAAAAATTGAAGAAGAATATTCTGAAAGAGACACACAGTATTTTCCATGCTATGCACCCAGGAAGTACTAAGATGTATCATGATCTGAAGGCACATTATTAGTGGCCTAGAATGAAGAAAGAGATTGGTGATTTTGTAGCAAAATGTTTGACATGCCAGCAGGTTAAGGCTGAGCATGTAACACCCTAGGCAAATCCCACATCGACAAAACACGGGAGAGATGCTGGATTTATAAGTTGATGGTTTGTAACCCCTATTGACGTGTTTTAAAACCGTGAGGGCTTCGGCTCAGAGCGGACAGTATCACTAGTGGGTTGGGCCGTTACATTTGTGGTATCAGTGCTGCTCCGCATGCAACCTTGAACGATGGTGGGGCAAACCTCAGCGAGGATGCTGAGTCCCATAAGGGGGGTGGATTGTAACACCCTAGGCAAATCCCACATCGACAAAACACGGGAGAGATGCTGGATTTATAAGTTGATGGTTTGTAACCCCTATTGACGCGTTTTAAAACCGTGAGGGCTTCGGCTCAGAGCGGACAGTATCACTAGTGGGTCGGGCCGAGCATCAGGTTCTATCAGGGTTGTTGCAACTTATATCCATACCAGGGTGGAAATGGGATCGCATTACCATGGATTTTGTTGATAGATTGACCAAGTCAGCTCACTTCTTACCAATTAGAGCCAACTACTCACTGGAGAGGTTAGTAGAGATCTACATAGCTGAGATAGTCTGGCTACATGGAGTGCCAGCATCAATCATGTCTGATTGAGACCTGAGATTTACTTTGAGGTTTTGGAAGAAGCTACAGGAGTCGTTAGGCACTCAACTGCACTTTAGTATGGTTTTCATCCCCAGACAGATGGACAGTCAGAATGGGTGATTCAGGTAACTCTTAGAACCCAATAACTTATTATAGATGTTAAAGAAATAATAGTAATGACATGACCTGAATTATGTGATAAGTGTTAGAGGATATGCTTTGGAGCTGCATCATTGATTTTGAAGGAAGTTGAGAGAAGTATCTTCCTATGGTAGAGTTTTCATATAACAATAGCTACCAAACCAGCATAAAGATGGCTCCATATGAGGCATTATATGGGAGGAGATGCAGAACTCCCTTGTGTTGGATAGAGTTGGGCAAGAACAAGATAGTGGGCCCAGATTTGGTGAGGCAGACTGAAGAAAAAGTGAAACTGATTAGAGACAACTTGAAAGCCACCTCAGATAGACAAAAGTCATATGCGGACCTGAGGAGAAAGAACATAGAGTATAAGATTGGCGATAAAGTGTTTCTCAAGGTATCACCTTGGAAGAAAGTGCTAAGATTTGGCAAGAAGGGTAAGTTAAGCCTTTGGTTTATTGGTCGATATAATGTCATTGAACGTGTGGGTCCAGTAACCTGCAAGCTAGCTTTACCACCTGAGCTGGACAAGATTCACAATGTATTCTGTGTGTCGATGCTCAAGAGACACTGATAAGATCCTTGACATGTAATCTCAGTAGAAGAGATTATTGTGCAACCTGACTTGACATATGAAGATGAGCCGATCAGAATCTTAGCACGGGAGATAAAAAAGCTCAGAAATAAGAGAATTCCACTGGTGAAAGTCTTATGGAGACACCACAACACCGAAGAGGCTACATGGGAGAGGGAAAAGACGATGAGGCAGCAGTTCCCTCAGCTCTTCACGTCAAGTAAATTTTGAGGATGAAATTTTTATTTAGAGGGAAAGAATTGTAATGCCTTCACTGTAGGTAATCTATACATTCTACTGTTCCGACGACCAATGTCTGTCGGACAGCTAGAATATCTGGAACTACAATTAAACTATAGTGAGGAGACATAAATTGATGGAATAAATGCTAAGAAAATATAAGAAAAATTAAGAGAAAATAAAGGAAATAAAATGTAACTAAGTTAAATGAGCTGAGGTTCCCGCGATAGGTGACCGCACCGGGAAGCGACTGCGAAGATAATTGCCGACCTCAGACCCGCGAAGAACCCTAGAAAATAATTTTTAGGACTAAATTAAAGGTTTAATGAGGTATAAATGACATTAAAAATGTTAAAGAAAATTCAAAAAAACTTATTAATCGGTACAGACAAAAATAACCCAACAAGCTTAACGAAGGGCATTTTGGTCATTTCAATCCCATAGTTGAATTTTGACCTAAACGTCAAATAGAATGAGAGAGATTAAAACAAATTAAATAAATTAAATTGTGAAATATGCAATGGAAATGGGAAAAGAAACAAAAGGAAATAAAATGGAATTATTACATAAGCCTTACATCACCATGACCTAAGCATGATGTAAGGGTGACTACAAAATGACATAATAATAACTTATGTGAAATTAATCATGGGATATATATAACATAAGATGATAAAACTTAATTAATCAAAAAGCATTTCTCATCTCATCTTCTTCCATGGTCGAACCTCTCTCTTCATAAGCTTCCTCCATTTCTTTTTCTTTCAAAGCTTGATTTCCCTAAGTTTTCTACCCCAAAACCCTAAGTTCACTTCACTAAAACTTGGGTCTACACCTTGGAGAAGCTAATAGCAGCAAGAAGAAAGGAAGTTATTGAATATTTCTAAGCTTGGAAAATCCCTTGATTAAGGTTAGTGCTAATCCTTCTCCCTTCTTTAATTAAACATTGAATTGAAGTTTGGAGGAGTGGGAATTGCATGAAATAAAAAGGAATTGATAAGTTTAGGAAAGAGTTGAAATTCAACAGCCTTGTGAACCATAGGAGTTTGATGATTTTGATTCCCTTAAACTTGATTTGTGATGTTGATTGATTGTTGCTTAATAGAAGTGCCATGTATGCCAATTTGTAGTTTGGGAGATTGGAGGAAATTGTATTGGGAGTGTACTCTTCATGCAGGTTGTGAGACTCTTTGAGTCCAGTGTTGATTTTGACCTATAAACAGAAATGTGTTGCTCCAATTGGTATGAAGCCAATTGGAGATGAAACTAGGGCCAAAATACTCCATTTTTCTTGAAGAAACCATGCCCAAATTCTGTCCATAAATTGACCTAATTACTGTTTGAATCCGGCTTACCTAATCCTAAACCCAGAAAAATGACCAAATGAACAGAAAAATGACCAAATGAACAGTTCATTTGGTCCAAATGACTTGATTTTTATACTATTGGAAAGGTTAGACATAGGAGTACAATGTTCTTGAAGAACACAGAACCAAAAATGCCTTTAACCAAACCAATTTGCTAGCAGAAGTTAGGTTACAAAACTGTCCAGTACCAAATTGTCCAGAATTTTCTGGACGTAGGTCTACTCGACCAGTCTAGGAAAAAAGGCCATAACTTGGCCTAAAAAAATCCAAATGCAATGAAACCAGTGGAAAAATTTTCATAAGACAAATCTACAATATTGTTGTTTTGACCAAAACCCAAAAATCAAGGTAACTAGGTCAATTGGCTAGGTCAATTTAGCATGCAAATTCTGGAAATTGCCTAAGTTACCACTTGACCCCAGAAGAGTCTTTAGGTCATATCTACCACTAGGAAACTCCAATTGGGATGAGCTATACTGTTCTGGAAACCTAAGAAACAAGGCTCCACCTTTAGTTTAGAAAATTTCCTCAAATTGTGAGTGTTGAAATTGCAGTCAAAACCACTGACCTGAACTGGAATCCTGTTGGCACAGGGTACAAGAGTCCAAGCTAGTTAATTGGCTATAACTAGTTCTACAAAACTTGAAAATTTTTAATTCAAAATTTTGAGTGACCATAAGACATAGGGTAACAACTTATATGAAGAACACTAGGCCTAAAAGTGGTTGCAACATTTTTAATTAATTAGGTAAATTGTAACTCCAAAATTTGTCTATTTAAGAAACCAGAATTAGGAAATGAACCAATTGTGGTTATTTGACCATAACATGAGTTTTAAAAATCCAAATGACTTGATTCAAACAAGAAAACAAAGACAAGACATAGAGAAACAACTTTTATGAAGGAAGTGTGGCCAAACAGTGGCCACATCCAAACCAATTCACTAGGTGAATTTAAGATACCAAAACTGAACCTAAAGAAAGGTTCATAAAACAATTTATTTTATGATATGGACTTAACCCTAATAAATTGCCAAATGCCTAAATTATATGAAATTACAAGTGGGACCTACTTTCCCACTACATAATGATACATGACATGAATTAATAAGCCAAAATTAAGTAATAATGCTTAATTGCCCCAAAGTATACCTAGGTTTATGTATATAGCTTGGATCGATTGGTATACCAATTAGAGACTGCAGATAGTAGTAATGCCTATATGAATAATCATTGATCGACAAAATATATCTGATATGATTATTCTATAGACTTTATGCCTGCCCGTTGGCCATTATGCCAAATTTGATTTCTGGCTTAAAAGCCTGTCCGCTGGCCTTGTGCCTGACATGACAATTGTATACAGGGTAGACATATGGATGTCTAACCAATATACCCTAGTGTGTCCAACCTTTATAGTATGTTATAGGTTACTTGGGCACTGTTATAAATTAATTAAGACTGAATATGGGATAAATAAATAGAAAAGATCCCGATAACTTTAATTGTTCCCAAAGTTCATCAAATATATAGAACATACCTAGAATTTAAGAAATTTTACATAGAAATAATATTTTTAATTATTTAGTTACTTTTATTTTAATTTATGCACCACTAAGCAATTTGTTTAGCGCGTTGGTTTTCTATCATATACGTACTGGAGCCGCAGCAGCAGTCGCCATAGTAGTGCTCTGACGTAGTTTTGACCAGACCTGCCACAGTCCAGAGTCACCTCAGCAGTCTGTATTTTGTTGGTAGGGCCCATGTATTAGATTTTGTATTTTTGGTTTATTGTACATAAAAATCATGTAATTATATTTTGAGTTGTAAATGAAACTTGGAAATTTTTGTATAAGAATTTCCACATGAATGAAACGTATATTATTTTCTTGGAAATTTACATGAGCATTTATGAATGTTGTGATACATAATAAGATGAAATGGATATGAATCACATTGAACAGGTAAATCGTGGAACTCGTCAGATGCTAATAAAACAAAGTAGGCTCTGTCCGGGTCTCCAATAAAATATATTGTGGAAAAAAAAATTCCACACATGGATAATATGAATAAATGAAAGTTCAAAATTAATAATGAACATGATAAGACAAGATAGGGTGCTCCGGCACTGAATGTGGCACACCTTGCTCGGCTACACTGTAGATGGGTAAGGGACGTCACACTACCTGGTGTCAGAGCAATGGTTTAAGCGGTCCCACTGGCCATGCCAAATTTTTGTTTCCTCATAAAATTAATTTTACTAAATTTACACGTATTAAAAATACATATGGTCTTTTCTTATGTGTGAACTAGATTGCGGGCGTGCCAGGGACGTGTATGATCCGAATGTGAAATAAATATGCACCAATTTGACTTCTAAATAGAATAATTGGTGGGAAAGAAAGGATCTTATTTTTCTTTGGATTCCCTAACTCTACTAGGATGCACTTTGTTAGGATCTCTACTCTTCAACTTTTTTGAAAATGGAAAAGAATTTGATCACTTGAGAAAACTTAAAGGGAGGCTTGTGTATTGAAAAGTAAAATCGTGCTTAAAAAGTAAATTTATAATTGTGAAAAATATAGAGATTATGTTGAAAAAAGTTGAGTACATGACTGAAAAGTAAATTGAGAGCTTTGTGGAAAAGTAAATCTGTACATTAAAAATGTAAATTGGTTGCTTTGCAAGGAAATTAATGGACTGGTCATTGGAAAATGTAATGATTGCTGATTGTGCAAGAAAGATAAATTGAGATTTATAAGAAAAGTAAATGATCACTTTGAGAAAATTAAATTATTGCTAGAGAAGTAAATTGAGCATTGAAAATTAAATGGCCTGATTGCTTGATATGTAAATTTGTATAAGAATTGTAAATTGGCATTAAAAACTAAAAGTAGATTCACAGGAATTGAAATTGGACAAAAAAGTTGTAAATTGCATTGAAAATCAAAAAGATTGCTTATAGGAATTGAAATGTTTGCAGAGAAAATGTAAATTACTTGCTTGAATTGAAAATAAAAGGCTAAAATTGGATCTGATGATAGACTGAAAAGTAAAATATTGCTTAAAAATGGGATTAGCTAAACTAGGAAAATTAAGCTAAGATATTATGTCTGTTAGGTATTGATTGTTTGGTTGTGTGTATCCTAACTGAAGCCTAGCACGTCTATTTATAAGAGAAGAGTTGCTTGGTGACCAAGTTTACTATGCCCACTTTCTCTACTACTTGCACCTTTTTTCTCTCCACTAGCCACTTATTGTAACCACCCATAACCACTAAAAACCATCCACTAAAACCCATAGCCACCCACTCGCACCACTACTCCACTTTCCCACTTTCATGCCTATCATCTCTAGTAGATGTTTTTAGACATTAAATATCTGTAATTGCCTAATAAATAGCACTCACTTGTATAAGTAATTATTTAATTAGTCTAGCTCTAAATTAATATCCATTGCCTATTGGTCTTCAGCTAGCTTGAGCTATGACCATGCTACATTAAATGGGTAATTTAATTTAATATCTCAGGCCCATTAATTAAGTGGGGCCAAAAAATATTAAAATTAAATTGTGTTGTAAACAATTATGTCACTAATTATAATATGGAAATCCTGCTTTACTAAATAAAGACCTTGCCTTTTAAGCTTCTAAAGTTGAGAAATTCATTTTCAATGCCCAGAGCCCTGTTTGTGCTTCTTACACTCATAAGCTCGTCTAAGCACTATATTCCCACAAACCTACCAATAGAAAATTCATAAGCAAACCAATTTATATAGCATAAAAACAAATAAAATGTAAAAGAGACGTGCAAAAATAGATAATTCACCATAGTACTTTGAGGTTTAAGCAGTTCTAACCTCGCATACATATTGTATCCATAAGTTCCTTTTAATTGTTTTCATTCTAGCACCATCACAAGCCCTAATTCAAACATTGAGCTCCCATCCTTACTTAAAAAAACTAAAAATTTCCACTGCTAGTCCAACCACTTGTACAAACCATGATTCATCAAATTTGCCTTTAATATATAGAAAAAAGGGCCAAAGGCACATTTTACACCCTGAACTATTATCCAATAGTCATTTTGCATCCTAAACTTTTTCTAGGACTAATTAACCCCTTTAATAATTTAAAATGTCTATTCAAAACCACAATTGACATAAAACCAGTATAGAAAAAGCTGAAGAATTATCACGTGGTCACGTGACCACTGACGGATGTTGATTTACAACTACCTTACTATCATCTCCTCTTCTTATAAGTGTTCCATGACAGAAGCAATTAGGGAATAACTTTGGTGACATGTGGTGAAATTGAGAATGAAGCGATGGTGGTGGTGTTCTTTTGGTGAAAATTTTATATGTCTTCAAGCAATAATGCGGCATATGATCTATTGGGATTCAACAAAGTTTTAGGATTGAAGTCTAGGTCTTGAGATTTCATGGCTGACCTACTTCTTATTTATGTTTGAGGCTTCAAGTCAGCTCCTAAAGCTACCAATGTGCTAATCTACACATGTACTTCAGTCTCTTTCGTAATTACCAGTGCTTCTTTCATAATGTTGCTACTTCCTCTACAATTAGTCCCTTGAGCAATTAGTCTATTGTTCATCTCAACATTTGGCTTCTGTTTGAGCCTGGAAAAACAAAGATAAGGTTCTAGAATCAAACTTCATTATGTTTTTGCCAACAATGCAGAAAGAATATGATAAAAAAAAAGTATGGAAAATGCAACAAAGCAACTAAAAGTAGCAAAAAGATGAGTATACCTTATTTAGGACACTGATAGATTCTTTTATCACTACTTGTCCTTCAATTTCTTTGTTTTTGGTTTGCACATACGACTATTATTGTTGTTTTCTATTGCTTGTGAATATACAAGGGAATTTGGATCGATTTTGCTTAATGGGTTCCTTCTATAAGGTGATTTCTCTGCTTTACTTGAAGAGTTGTGACTAAGTGATGGCTATTGTTGATTATTCTCATTACAACCCTTTATGTTTATTCTCATCGAAGACTGAGAAAGGGGATGCAGCACCACTTGAATGATTAATACCATTTAATTTAGTTACATTCGGTGTAATTTGAACCATTTTAAATAGTTAAGGGGGTCAATTAGACCAAAAAATGTTTATGGTGCAAATTGACTATTGGGTAATAGTTCAGTGTAATGGGCCTTTGGCTAAAAAAAAAAAAAAAAGAGAAAGTGTCCAAAGGATACTTTTCTACAGAAAAAGGATTCTAGATTAGAAACAAATAGGACAGTGAAAGGTCTTGCATGATACCTATTAGCAAAAATACCATAAACCATGCAATTGAGCATTGTAGGTTTGCTATAACTAGTGGATTATAATAAGGATTAATTCATTACCAATCTAAAGTAATCCTTGCTTTTGTAATACCATAACCTGTTATAGTGGTGAAAAACCATAAGAAAAATTTACAGTTATGTTGAAGCTTAGCAATAGAGTGGAGCACAATAGATATTTACCAGTCATTCTTGACATTATTCAGTTACTCACTTTGTCATTAAGCACATTGATTATCTAATGTAAGAACAACTTCCTAAGACATTGGGTGTAAATTTTGGGGGTTGTTTGATATTGTTTGCCTACTGAACCAAAATTTTGTGGCAAACCCGATCAAATTAAGTTCACATAGCAAATAGACCTAGAAATTCCTAAAAATTTACAAGGTGTTTATACCCCACTTCAGTAGTTCCCAAATTAAATTTCAGCTTAAAATTCAACCATTTGTGTGGGGAACCAAAATTTTGTGGCAGAATCAATCAAATTAAGTTCACATAGCAAATATACCCAGAAATTTCTGAAAATTTACCGAGTGTTTATACCCCATATCAGTAGTTCCCGAATTAAATTTCAGCTTAAAATTCTTCCGTTTGTGTAGGGAACCAAAATTTTGCGTCAAACCCAATCAAATTAAGTTCACATTGCAAATCAGCCCAGAAATTCCTAAAAATTTGCAGGTTGTTTGTGCCACATTTGAGCTGTGCTCAAATTAAATCTCAGCTCAAAATTTAACAGTTTGTGTGGAGAACCAAAATTTTGCGGCAGACACGATTAAATTTGGTTTACATTGTAATCCTGTCAAGAAAAGCCTGAAATTCTAGCAGTAATTAGTCAGTATTGGATTGCATTTGCCTTCTCAATTTCAGATCAAAATACACTCGTTTTCTTGGTGATCCTAAATTTATGCAATTCTTGGTGTATTGTGTGAACTGCTGGTAATTGTGATAAGTTAGTGGCAAACTTGGATATTTAAGCTTGATATCACTTCTTTAGGTTGTCTCTTTTCTAGCTTACTACTCTTTTATTTTGGTGTCTACTTTCTTGATTCCTTATTGCATTACATTTCCATACTTGAGCTTTTCTTTTCTTGACTTCTTGAGTCAAATTATTGCTTTCTTGATTACTCGTTTTGATCCGTCACGTTCAAGAATTTTATTGTGTGTTAAATTTTTGTGAGTACAGTCTTAGTTTGAGTTACTTGAGTTTGATAAGAACTTGTGGACATAGCTAAGAGAGGTAAAAGGCACAAAGTGGTGAGTTCATAAGAGGGAAAAAGCCTTGTTGAGTTAAACACGAGTGGAGTGTCCCCTGTTGAGTGTAAACACGTAAGGGAGTGAGTGAGGTGTTTTCTTTATTCTAACCATTTTCTTGCAGGTCTGAAAACATGTCTAGAAGGGGTGATGGTAGTGAGGGGGAAGGTGAAAATCCATTCTACATGCAGGCTGTCAGACAACAATTTGAAAGAATGAATGTTGTGTGCAATGGAATCATAGATAGGTTGGAAAGATTGGAGCAAAGAGACAGGCAAAATGAGAGAAGGCCAAATAGGAGGGATCTTGTACCTCCAGTAGTTGAATCTGATGAAGATGAGGTTGATAACTATGATTTTGAGGTTGAAAGACCTAGGAGGGGTAGGTATGAGAGAAGAGATGAAGATAGGAGGAATGGTGATAGGAGGATAAGAAGAGAGGAAAGAGAGAGGAATAGGGTGGATAACAATATCAAAAGTATTAAAATGAGCATCCCTTCTTTTCAAGGGAACAATGATCCGGATGTGTATCTAGAATGGGAAAGGAAGGTAGAAGCTGTCTTTGATTGTCATCACTATTCAGAGGAGAAGAAAGTAAAGTTAGCAGCAGTAGAATTTACTGATTATGCTTTGGTATGGTGGGATCAAGTGTTGATTAGTAGAAGGAGAAATTATGAGCAATCAATTGCAACCTGGGGTGAGATGAAAACTATAATGAGAAAGAGATTTGTTCCTAGTCATTACTATAGAGAGCTATATCAGAGGTTACAAAGATTGACTCAAGGTTCTAAAAGTGTTGAAGATTATCATAAAGAAATGGAAATTGATATGATTAGAGCAAATGTGGAGGAGGATAGAGAAGCCACCATGGCTAGATTCTTGAATGGGCTAAACAAGGAGATTGCTCATATTGTTGAGTTACATCACTATGTTGAGTTGGAGGATATGGTCCACATGGCTATAAAGGTAGAAAGGCAACTTAAAAGCAAGTCAAAATTTGGAGGAAATACAGGTACTTCTTCATCTTGGAAGTCTAACTAGAAGAAGGAGGATAGGGAAAAGGCTGTTAGCAACTATAAGAAAAATGAGGATAAGGAAAAGAAGGTGGAGAAGAAATTTGTAGAAAGTAAAGGAAAGGAGGTTGCAACTACTACCCGAAATAGAGATGTGAAGTGTTTTAAGTGTTCAGGCAGTGGACACATAGCTTCTCAATGCCCTAACAAGAGAGTCATGGTCATGAGAGAAAATGGTGAGATAGAAACGGAGGAGGAAATTGTGAGTGATTCCACATCTTCAGGGGAGGAGGATGCAGAGGTAGAATATGCTGCTGAAGGAAGTGCTCTAGTGATTATGAGAGCATTAAATAGTCAAGTGAAGGAGGATGTTAGTGATGAATTGCAAAGAGAAACAATTTTCCATACAAGGTGTTTAATCCAAGACAAAGCTTGTAGTGTCATTATTGATGGGGGAAGTTGTGCCAATGTTGCTAGTACTATTTTGGTGCAGAGATTAGGGTTGAGGACTTTGAAACACCCTAGACCCTATAAATTGCAGTGGTTGAATGAATGCGGTGAGGTGAAAGTAACAAAACGAGTGCTGATTTCCTTTGCAATAGGAAAGTATCAAGATAAGGTTATGTGTGACGTGGTTCCAATGCAAGCTGGCCATTTACTACTTGGCCGACCATGGCAATTTGATAGAAAGGTGATCCATGATGGGTATAAAATAGGTATTCTTTTGAAATGAACGGAAGGAAAATCATTTTGGCACCTATGACACCAAAACAGATTTATGAAGACCAAACAAGGCTTAAGCAAGCAATGGGTGAGGTAAAATCAAGAGTGGCCGAAAAGAGAGCAGAAAAGAAAAGGAGTGAAAAGAAATTGACTAAAAATGTTGTGAGTGAGCAAGACAAGGGTGGTTGTGAGGAAAGAAAAGAGAGTAAAGAAAACATTCCAAGAGTGCTTGAAAAAGGTGAAACTTCGGTGCAAAAGGAGAGCTGTGCGGAAAGAGGGGAGAGAAAATTAAGCTTGCATGCTAAAGGAAGAGATGTGAGGAATGCCATGTTTGCCAACAAGCAAACGTTATTAATTGTGTTTAAGGACTCTTGTTTATCCACATCTGACCTTGACCCCAATTTGCCTAGTGTTGTTGTCTCCCTTTTGCAAGAATATGAGGATGTGCTACCTGAGGAGATGCCAACTGGACTACCACCTATTCGAGGGATTGAGCACCAGATTGATTTTGTACCTGGAGCAGTTATTCCCAACCATCCAGCCTATAGAACTAATCATGAAGAAACCAAAGAATTACAAAGGCAAGTTGAGGAATTGCTAGCTAAGGGTTACGTGAGAGAAAGTATGAGCCCTTGTGCTGTACCCATCCTTTTGGTACCAAAGAAAGATGGCACATGGCGCATGTGTGTGGATTGTAGGGCGGTCAACAAAATCACTGTAAAGTATCGCCACCCTATACCTAGATTGGATGATATGTTGGATGAACTTTGTGGTGCATGTGTTTTTACCAAAATTGACTTGAAAAGCGGATATCATCAAATTCGCATGAAAGTAGGTGATGAATGGAAGACTGCATTTAAAACAAAGCATGGACTATATGAGTGGTTAGTGATGCCTTTTAGGCTAACTAATGCTCCTAGCACTTTTATGAGATTGATGAATCATGTGTTGCGTGCTTTTATTGGAAGATTTGTTGTTGTTTATTTTGATGATATATTGGTTTACAGTAGAGACATGAATGAACATATGCATCATTTAAGAGTTGTATTCGATGTGTTAAGAAAGGAAAAATTATATGCTAACTTGAAGAAATGTTCATTTTGCATGGAAAAGGTTGTCTTTTTAGGATTTGTCATTAGTGCTAATGGTGTTGAATTTGATGATGAAAAAATTAGAGCTATTAATGACTGGCCCATTCCAAAGTCTGCATTTGAAGTACGTAGTTTCCATGGACTAGCTAGTTTCTATAGAAGATTTATTAAGAATTTCAGTACTATTGCAGCACCATTGAATGATCTTGTCAAAAAGAATGTTAATTTTGTTTGGGAACAGAAACAAGATGATGCTTTTCACAAAATTAAAGACATGTTATGTTTCACTCCTGTGTTGGCTTTACCTGATTTTTCTAAGACTTTTGAGATTGAGTGTGACGCATCAGGAATAGGTATTGGAGTCGTTTTAATGCAGGATAAGAGACCAATAGCATACTTTAGTGAGAAGCTTAATGGAGCATCTTTGAACTATTCTACATATGACAAAGAGTTGTATGCATTGGTACGTGCCTTGGAAACATGGCAATATTACCTTTGGCCAAAGTAATTTGTCATCCACACAGATCATGAGTCATTGAAGCATATCAAGGGGCAAACTAAGTTGAGTAGGCGTTATGCAAAATGGGTTGAGTTCCTTGAGACCTTCCCATATGTGATTCAATACAAACATGGGAAAGAAAATGTGGTTGCTGATGCCTTATCTCGAAGGCATAACCTTCTTGCCCTTCTTGAAGCAAAGTTATTGGGATTCGAATATGTGAAAGAATTATATGCTAAAGATAATGACTTTGCTAGAGTGTATACAGCTTGTGAAAAGAATGCTTTTGAGAAGTTTTATAGGCATGATGGATATTTGTTTAGAGAAAATAGATTGTGTGTGCCTAAGAGTTCCATGCGTGAATTACTTGTGAATAAGTCTTATGCTGGTGGATTAATGGGTCATTTTGGTGTTGCCAAAACTTTAGATGTGTTGAAGGAACATTTTTATTGGCCAAATATGAAAAGAGATGTTGAAAGAGTATGTGTTAGGTGCGTTGTGTGTGCTAAGGCTAAATCTAGAGTTTTGGCACAAGGTTTGTATACACCTTTGCCTAACCCTAGTGATCCTTGTGTTCATTTGTCTATGGATTTTGTGTTGGGATTACCTAGGTCTAAACAAGGCCATGATTCAATTTTTGTTGTTGTTGACAGGTTTTCAAAAATGGCACATTAGATTCCATGCCATAAAACTGATGATGCTACAAATGTTGCAAATTTATTCTTTAGAGATATTGTTAGGTTGCATGGCATACCTAAGAGTTTAGTTAGCGATAGGGATGTTAAATTCCTCAGTCACTTTTGGAAGGTTTTGTGGGGAAAATTGGGCACCAAGTTGTTATTTTCCACCACTTGTCACCCATAAATCGATGGTCAAACTGAAGTAGTAAATAGGACACTAACTACTCTTTTTGCGTGCTATGGTTAAGCAAAATTTGAAGTCATGGGAAGATTGCATTCCACTTGTTGAATTTGCATACAATAGAAATGTGCATTCTTCTACCGGCTATTCTCCATTTGAAATTGTGTATGGTTTCAATCCTTTAACTCCTTTGGATCTTTTACCTTTTCCTGTGAACGAGCTTGCTAGTTTAGATGGAAAAAGAAAAGCAGAATTAGTGAAGAAAATCCATGAACAAGCAAAGCTTCAAATTGAAAAGAAAAATGAAAAATATGCTAGTCAAGCTAACAAAGGAAGGAAGAAAGTCACATTTCAACCTGGAGATTGGGTATGGGTTCACTTGCACAAAGAAAGGTTTCCCTCTCGAAGGAAATCAAAATTACAACCAAGATTTGATGGACCTTTCCAAGTGCTGACCAAAATTAATGATAATGCCTACAAAATAAACTTTCCCGGTGAGTATAATGTCAGTGCCACCTTCAATGTTACTGATTTATCTCCTTATGTTAATGCAGGAACAGATTCAAGGACGAATCCTTTTGAAGTGAAGGGGAATGATGAGAATCAAGCTACATCCACACCAAAGGATTTCATCCAAGGTCCAATGACTAGAGCTAGAGCTAAATCACTTCAGAATTTAATTTGTAAAATCTTAAGGAGCAAGGATTATAAGCTGAAATAGCATGAAGAAAATTATAAAGGATTAAATTTGGTGAAAATTAAGCTTGGAAGTGACCAGGTGTCATGTGGAGTATCAGGTTATATGGAATAAACTGTGGACATGCATGTACCAGATCCAACCCATGTACATGCATCTGCTGGCACCTTTTTGAAAGAATATTCTTGCTGTTATAACCACATCTCTTTTGGACTTAAATGCCCTTATTTGCTGCTGTATTAAATTTACTTTTTGTAAGGAGTTTTTAGACTTTTGATAGATTAATTTTTGTTTGGACTTAAAGCTCCTTGCAGCTGTTATTAAAGTAGGGATATTTTTGTCTTTAGCTTTGGAGCCAAGAGACTATAAATACAAGTGTAACGAGAGAGTGGAGGACACACTTTGAATATTAATGAAAAATTGTTTCTGCTCCTTTAGTGAGTAAATTGGTTGTTGCCTTTATTTTTGTGAAGCTCATTAACTTGGTGAGATTTCTATCTTGCAAGGTTTAATGTGCATAATATTCTTGGTTTATTCATTCTCCATATAAATTAGGTCAAGAATCTCATTTCTGATATTTTCTTTGAATTACACAGCAATCTGATTGTGTTGGTTCAAAGAATCAAATTTATACATCTTGATTTGGTGCTTTCCATATTGTTCCTTTAATCCTTGAATGTGGGCTTTCAAGTTACCAATTACTTGAAGGTTCACATCAGGTATTATCTAATAAAGATGTGTAACACTCCCTCACCCGTCTACAGTGTAGCCGAGCAAGGCATGTCACACTCGGTGCCGGAGCACCCTATCTTATCTTACTTTATTCCTTTAATAATTTGATCTCGTTATATTTTAATATTAAATATTTTTCTACGTAGAAACCAGTGGAGTTTCCCCTATTTTATTACCAGTTGACGTATTTCACTATTCACCTATTTGAAATTCAATAATATTTTCAAAATAAAATCTTATCCATGCTAATCATAATTATCTCATCAATCATTCTCATAATTTTCTCATATTTCAAATCTCATCAATATATTTCCATTCATACTCAATTCATGTTCTCCATGATGTATACACAAAGTAATTAAGACTAATTGGCACTAACCTTGATTTAGCTAATTCCCAAAGCCTGAAACTCTCTCCTTCTCCCTTCCACCATTAAAGCTTCACCAAGCTTGAGTTCACCACCCAAATCACCGCAAAACCCTAGCTTTCCTTCACAAATATTTATCCTTACACCTAGAGCAAGTCTTGGGCAGCAAAAAGAAAGAGAAAAAGAAGAGTTCTCAAGTTTTGGAAATTAGCTAAATTAGTCTTAATTACTTTGTGTATACATCATGGAGAACATGAATTGAGTATTAATGGAAATATGTGGATGTGATTTAAAAAATGAGAAAATTATGAGAATGATTGATGAGATAATTATGATTAGCATGAATAAGATTTAATTTTGAAAATATTATTAAATTTCAAATAGGTAAATAGTGAAATACGTCAATTGGTAATAAAATAGGAGAAACTCTGCTGGTTTCTCCGTAGAAAAATATTTGATATTAAAATATAACGAGATCAAATTATTAAAGGAATAAAGTAAGATAAGATAGGATGCTCCGGCACCGAGTGTGACATGCCTTGCTCGGTTACACTGTAGACGGGTGATGGGTGTTACAAGATATGATTGTTAACCAAATTCTAAAAATTTCATTTCATTTCTTACGATTTTATTTATCATAATTAGCAAAGAAGAAAGTGTATCCTAAAATAAACAGAACAAGAAGTACAAATGATTGATTACAAGTCAAGACATATATATCAAGCATAAATAAAGAATAAAATAATAAGATATTGGGCATTTTTTAAATATATAAGAGAATTATGAGAACTTTGATTCTGTAACTTTAAGAAGAAATATAGGTAATTTAATTATCTAATAATTAAGATAAGTATAATATTTTTTTCATTTTTTGAAAAAGTATAATGTAACTTTTTTTTTTAATCTCTTTGTAATTAAAACAATCACATGTAATTTTCTTTCATTATTAATTAACTATATGTATTTTTCTAATTTGTAAATCAATTTATTTTATCAATTTTTAATTAAATCATATATGTATAATATTTTATAAATTTAACAAAGGCTCAATTTTTTTCATGCAGTTTTTTAACTCACATGTAATTTTGGTCCAAATATTTTTCTTTTTTTTTTGCAAAAGGTCCATTTTAACCCTTAAATGATTAGTCAAAAGGCAAATAAGCCTACAAAATATTTTTTTGGTTCAAACAAGTCTTTCATATTTTAATTTTAGCCAATTCAACCCTTTATATTTTAATTTTAGTCTAATCAAGTCAAAAAGTAGTCATATACCTCTCGCGACTAAAAATTCCGGCGAGCCTCCGTCTATTATAATAAAATATTATTTTAAAAATGTTAGAATTTTTTTTAAAGAAAAAATTGAACTAAAAAGTTAAAAAATTGTTCTTTTCTTCTCCATCGCCATTGTCTTCTTCTTACTTTTCCTCTTATTCTCTTCTTCTTCTTATCTTCCTCTTCTTCCTTCTTGTAAGTCTCATGTTATATCATGGCTGTCAAACTCGGTGGAATTCTCATGGTGGATGAAAAGAGGTTAATGCAATCGAGAAAATATGAAGCATGCTCACCAAAGTTTGTACAAGACCAGCCTCTTACATTGGAGCTAGATCGGTGTTCAACTTCTTGCCTAAGAGGCTCCCTATCACATTTTGTTCCATTCAATAGGCATAATTCGATAATCAATTCCTAATTTAATTAAATTTGACCCTTGTATTTTTAATTTCCATTTTCCAATTTGTGGGTTCTTGAAATTTTCTTGGTCACGAAGGACAATGAAGTCAGATTATAAGCAAAGAGTTTTCAAAGCTTTTTTCTTTCAATTACTGTATGAATTCAGATTATAAGCAGTTGGTATTTTTGGGATTCGTTCTTTCAATCACTATATAGGTTTACAGTTCTTCTACTGGAATATAAGCAATGGCTTTTCAAATTATAAGTTTTTTTTCTTAAAAAAAAATTTGACATTTCTTTGTTAGAGAGATTGAATTGCCTCTTTATTTTTTTTTTCCCTCGAGTTTGATTACTATGCAATGATCAAAATTGAAGCAACTGAACTTGGTTTTATTCTGTATTTGTTAAAGTTTTACTGTTTTGATTCATTATGTTGATGATGATCTCTCACTCATTTTTTTCTTTTTTTAATTTTTGTGAAAAATGACTTTGGGATATTTTCTCCTGCTTTTTTGCCATACTTCTTTTCTTCTACGAAGAATCCCAATGCGATTCACCCAATTCTCATTTCCTACTTCTTTGCATCTATCAAAAGACCAAATTGAACAATTGCACAGGAGCTAATTCTTGATACTCTTGCAAAGATTTTTCCATTCAGTTTATGTTTCTTTGAAACGGTGTAAATAATTAACAATCTTTTAATTCTTAGAATTTTTTTAATTATTTAAAATATGAAAATAATATTATCTATATCATATATAAATGTGAGAAGAAAGAATATTAGCTTTCCTTCATTTTTTAAATTAATTATAATTATTTTTTATTATTTAAATTATTTTCTGTCAAATAAGATAGAAATGATAGGAAAGAAAATTGTATATATTCTTCAAACGTAATGTACATAATTTATACACAAAGACTGCACTAATCAATACATTTACAGCACTAACTACTCCCTTATTATAGGCTAATATAAAGCTTATTACTATATTTATACAGCAGCTAATTTAGGTAAAGATAATTACATAAAGGGTAACAAATATCTTTTCCAATACTCCCCCTCAAGTTGGTAAGTGGAGATCTAACACTCCCAACTTGCTGCGTAAAAATTCAAAGGTTTCTTTGCCTAAGGGCTTAGTAAAAATATCTGCCAATTGCATCTTAGTTGAAACATACGCCGGACGAATAATTCCTGACATCATTTTTTCTCGAACAATGTGGCAGTCTATCTCAATATGCTTTGTCCTCTCATGAAACACTGGATTTGCAGCAATGTGAAGTGCTGCTTGATTATCACAGTAAAGTGGCGAAGGACCTACTTGTGATACTCTTAAATCATGAAGGATATACCTTAACCAAGTTAGCTCCAAACAAGTATTCGCCATTGCTCGGTATTCTGCCTCAGCAGATGATCTAGAAACATTTGTCTGTTTTTTTGATTTCCAAGATATGAGAGAAGGACCAAGGAAAATACAATATCCTGATACCGATCTTCGAGTTGTTCGGCAACCTCCCCAATCAGAGTCACAAAATGCTTTTAATTGCAAATTATTATTAGATGGCAAAAATAATCCCTGACCAGGATTTCCTTTCACATATTTGAGGACACGAATTGCCGCATTCCAATGAGATTTACATGGCTCATGCATAAATTGGCTCAACACACGAACTGAATAAACAATGTCCGGTCTAGTCACAGTTAGATAAATTAATCTGCCAACTAACCTTCTATATTTGGTAGCATCGTGTAATTTTTCATTGTCATCAAGATCCAATTTGCAATTTTGTTCCATCGGAAACTTCTCCGGTTTAGCACCTGTGAGTCCTGCGTCGTGTAGCACATCCAAGGCATATTTTCTCTGTGACATAAAAATGCCTTGATTGGAACGGGAAAACTCAATCCCCAAAAAATATTTGAGGTCGCCCAAATCCTTGATATGAAAGTGCTGAAGTAAATATGATTTGAGGCGATTAATTTCCTGTTCATCATTCCCTGTCAATAATATGTCATCAACATATATGAGAATAACAGTAATAGATGATGCATTAACTTTGGTGAATAAGGAATAGTCAGCTTTAGACTGTGTATAGCCGCCTTCTTGTAGAATATTGGATAATGTAGAGAACCAATTTCTGGAGGCCTGTTTTAAACCGTAGAGGGACTTATGAAGCCGACACACTGTGTTCTCCCCCTGTCGGCGCAATCCAGGTGGCGGTTGCATATATACCACTTCATTTAATTTACCATGTAAAAATGCATTCTGCACATCTAATTGATAGGTAAACCAGTTTCTGGCAGCAGCAACAGTCAAAAGACATCTCAAAGTGGTGAGCTTAGCAGTTGGGGAAAAGGTTTCCTTGTAATCGATCCCTTCAACCTGTGTATAGCCCTTAGCGACTAATCGAGCTTTATAGCGTTCAATAGTTCCATCAGAATTATATTTAATTTTATAAACCCAACGACATCCAATAGGCTTAATACCATGAGGTAAAGGAACCAATGACCAAGTGTGATTCCGTTCTAATGCTTCAAGTTCAGCAGTCATAGCCTTCTCCCATTGGGGATGACCGGCGGCCTGATCATATGTCTGTGGTTCTGTATGAGTAGAAATGCTTGCCAGAAAATGTTTATGAGAAGAAGAGAAACGATTACAAGAAAGGAAAGATGAGAGTGGATACCTTGTACCTGTTTGTGAAACCCTTTTACCGGTAGGATCATTGGTTTGAGTAGACAGAATGTAAGAATCATGCCATGCAGGAGGATGATTATCTCGAGTGGAACGGCGTGGAGGATCAGGTGGTGATATATTGGGTTGATCAATGAGTGGCTGGGCTTCGATAGGTGCAGAAGGATTTGGTGATGGACTGTGAATGGAGGAATAGATATTATTATGGAAGGTATCATCTAAATTTGTTGAGGAAGGATCAGAATTTATTTTTGGTAAGGTGGCAGGATCTATGGCAAGATTTGGCAATAATGGTGGAGGTGAGGATAATGGTGAATCAGTTCTAGAAGAGGAATGTAATTCAGAAGTCATGAATGGGAAGATATTCTCATTAAAGGTAACATCTCGGCTGATAATAATTTGATTAGAGACAAGATCAAGTAATTTATATCCCTTTTGATGATGTGGGTAGCCAAGAAAAACACAGCGTGTAGCTCGGGGAGAAAATTTTTGCTTAGGTTGGACAATAGTGGCATAGCACTCACACCCAAACACACGGAGATGTTGAAGAGGAGGTGGCTTTTGGTATAATTTTTCATAAGGGGACTGATTAGAGAGTAAGGGTGAAGGAAGCCGATTGATTAAATATACGGCTGTTAAAACACATTCTCCCCAAAAATGAAGTGGCACATTTGATTGAAAAAGTAAGGAGCGAGCAACATTTAAGATGTGACGATGTTTTCGTTCAACGACTCCGTTCTGCTGCGGAGTATAGACACATGTATTTTGAAACTCAATACCATTTTTTTGTAGAAAAGAAATTATGGGAAGAAACTCAGTACCATTGTCTGTACGAAGTATTTTAATTGATTTATGAAATTGATTTTGAACAAAAACCACAAATCGTTGTAACAAAGATGTTGTTTCAGATTTATTGTGCATTAAAAAGACCCAAGAACAACGAGTGTAGTCATCGACAATGCTAAGGAAAAATCTCGCCCCTGAATGTGTAGGGACTTTATGTGGTCCCCAAACATCACAATGTAAGATTTCAAAAGAACTTTTTGTAGATATAGAACTTGTAGGAAAGGGCAGACGAGTCTGCTTTGCTAAAGGACAAGTGTTACATTTATTATCAATATTGCTGGAAAGTTTTAAAAAAGATAGAATGGGTGCAAGTCGTGATGAGGATGGGTGACCCATTCGCAAATGCCATAGATAAGAAGACTGAGATGTGTGATATGCAGCTGGTGAAGGGGTTGAAGGATGTATGTAGTAGAGTCCGCCATTCTGTCTACCCGAGCCAATCATCTTCCCCGTAGCCAGGTCCTGTAAAACACAGAAATTTGGAAAAAGAATAACACAACAATTGAGTGCATTAGTGATTTTACTGGCAGACATTAGATTCAATTTGAATGAGGGAACACACAACACATTTTTTAAAACTAGTTGAGAATTAAAAGACATTGTGCCAGTATGTGTAATGTTGGCAGTGGCACCAGTCGGCAAATTAACAAGAGGAACAGAAGGAAGCTGAATTTGTGTGAGAAGAGAAGGATCAGAGGTGATATGATCAGTAGCCCCGCTGTCCAGAATCCAAGGCTTAACAACTGAATTTGAAAAAGCATTAAATGGAGAGATTATACCTGCTGCATTAGCGAATATATCTCCATTGCCAGAATTTTTATTTTGATTAATCATCGTCAAAGCCTGTGCTAATTTTTGCAATTGTTCATTGGTAAAATTAATCGAAATCGAGCTTTCCGCATCGTTGTCTCCCTAATTGTTGTTTCAACAAAGATTGGCTGAACGTCCCCCAGTTCGATTGTTGCTAGATTGTATGGATCTAGCATTTTGGTTAGCCTTTTTGAGTCGACAACGATCTTCTGTGTGCCCACTATTGTTACAAAATTTGCAATGATATTTTAACTTGCGACACTCATCAATATTATAGCCTGACCTATTGCAGTGTTCACAAAATTTTTCTTTAGCACCTTTTTGTGTGACTGACCGACTCTGAACGGCAGCTGCTACAGAGAAATTCTCAGTGATGCTTGGACCAATCTGTTGCTGGGTTTCTTCTTGAATGATCATGGAGTATGCTTGACGAACGTTGGGTAATGGTTTCATCAGCAATATGTTGAATCTCACAATCTTGTAAGGATCATTGAGCCCCATGAGAAATTGCATCAATTTATCCTCCTCTCTTTCGGTCTGATGATCATTGGTGCGATTGCAAGTCACTGGTGTACGATGAATCTCTAATTCATCCCACAAAGCTTTGATTTTGATGTAGTAGGCTGCCACGGACATTGTACCCTGAGTGATTGTTGTTATTGCTTTTTGGATTTGGAATATAGCAAAGACATTCTTCCGAGAAAATCGATCCCAAGATCATCCCACACTTGTTTGGCCGTCTCGGCATTCATGAGGCCGATGCTATATCAAGTTCGATCAATGATATATCCATGAGAGTATCAATCAGTAAAATTTGTTCCATTTTTCAAATTCGGTTGGCTGTTCCGTGGATGATGGCATTTTGATAGATCCATCAATGAAACCCAATTTTTTCTTGGCAATGAGAGCATGCGTCATACTTTTATACCAGGATTGATAATTTGTTCCGTTTAACTTAGTTGGAACCAACAAGTGTCCTGGTTGATCAGAATGGTGGATGTAATATGGATGTGATGGATCCATAATGTCTGATTTGGATTGGTCTGAAACTTCTTTTGACATTGAAAAACGAGCGGAAGAAGGTGAACAATTTTATACAGAGTACCAAGATCGGCGCTCTGATACCATGTCAAATAAGATAGAAATGATAGGAAAGAAAATTGTATGTATTCTTCAAACGTGATGAACATAATTTATACACGTAGATCGCACTAATCAATACATTTACAGCACTAACTACTCCCTTATTATAGGCTAATATAAAGCTTATTACTATATTTATACAGCAGCTAATTTAGGTAAAGATAATTACATAAAGGGTAACAAATATCTTTTCCAATATTTTTATATTTATATAAATTTAAAATTTTTAATTTTAGAGTTCATATAAATTTAAAATTTTTAATTTTATGACAATATATTTTTTTCCTTTTTTGCAATTATAATTTTGTACAATTATTTATTGGAAAAGAATGTAACTTACTATTTAAATTTTAACAAGGCATATGTTAAAATTTCTCCTTTATATATATATATATATATATATATATATAGAAAACTAAAAAAAAAAATTATACTATTGGTCTTTCTAAAAGGTTGAATATAATGATGTTACAATGATAGTATTTATAGCTACTGTTATTTATTATAAAAAGTATGCATGAAACAATTAGATATTCTTTATTAAAAATTACATAAATTAAGGTAAAAATTATTTATATGAAATATCAATAATATCCCAACTTATTTTCATTCATATTTAAATTTTATAATGCGAAATACTTTTATTTTATAATAGAAAAATATTTTTTCCCTTTTACATAGGCTAAAGATTATGTCAAAAGACAAAAGTAGGCTAAAGGTTATGTCAAAAGACAAAAGTGAACTACTCTACAATGAGATTTAATTTTTCTTTTTAGGTTTTTTATTTGGTAATTATTTATTATTTATCTTTAAGCATTTCATAAAAAAAATGGTTGATATTTTGTAATTATAATGTTTCCTTAAAAAATAAAATTATTATGACAAAAATTAATATCATAAATAATCAAGAAAATAACATTTTATTTATAATATATATGAATAATATATTAAAAATGATAAGACATGAGAAGGAGAGGGAAGAATGGGATAGATAAAAAAGAACATAATTGAATTTGATAATGACAAATCACTCTTTATTTTGATGGATTAAAAAATAAAATATGAATTTATTATTATTTAAAATCTTTATTTAATTAAATAGATTGATTTTCTATTTAATTTAAGTTTTATTCCATTAAGAATATAATTTTATTTAATTTCTTATTTAATTTATATAATGTAATTAATTACATATTATTTACTAATTTCTTTGATGTGCTAATACATGTTGATTTAGGGATAAGTTTTTAATTCATGTTTATTTGACTAAAAAATTAACTCTTAACAATTTTAATTAAACTATTATTTAATAATAATAATAATAATAATAATAATAATAATAATAATAATAATAAATTTAACAAAGTCAAAGTTAACTTTCATTGTCATGTGAAAATATTTTAATAAATGTGATTACACATTTAATAAAAATTGGTTATTTTTTAAAATGACAAATGAAGTGAGTTAAATTTTATATATTTATATTGATTTTTATTTTAGTGTATGGAAGAAAATCATAATATATAAAATTAAAATGTTGAATCAATAATAACTGAATGATAGCACTTATATAAATCATATATTTAATAGTTGATATAACTCTAATCTAAATTCTAAAACAGCAACCAAGAAAAACATCCAAAAAGGATGGACAATACAGAAAACACAATTACTGTAATTTGATATTATGGTAATATATTACATCATATAAGAAAAATTTTTAAAAATTATATATAAAATAAATTAAATCTCGAATACATATAATAGGCACAAATAATGTGTAACGCACCTTAAAGACAAAATCTAGTTTACTAATATTTTAATACTGTTAATTTTTATCTTATTTAGCTTAAATCAAGACATGAGAGGTTTGTTTAGACCCATAAATAGTTTAAAAGTTTATTTGACTTTTAATTAATAATTTAAGAGTCAAAATCAATGTTTTTCTTTCTTTTTTTTTTCTTTTTAATCCATTTTATTAAATTAATTCTCAACGGTTCTTAATTGAAATTGACTCAAAGCCAAAATCAAAACCGATAGAAATTAGAATATGAATAATATACCATAATAATTGCCAACAAGTTTTTGTTCAGTACATGAAAATTTTTAAGAATAAAATTTAGAAGTTTATATTTAAAAATTTCGATCCACCAGCAAAGATTTCATAATGGTATGAGAAATATGATAGATTTCACTAAAAAAGGAATCCTATCCCCTATATCCTGAAAAGCTGTACTCATTAGCTGAGAAAAAGGGCAAATTTTTGCTTTTATAGAGGTATACAAAACATGCTTTTATGATACAAAATGCACTACAACTAACATATCTTTTCGCTTTTTAACATCATTCTTGCTCCCTATTTTTTCTACATCACAAGATATGAGAATGGTGTTTGATTTCATGGTTTCTGAATTCAACAATGAAAAAAAAGAAAATTGAAAATCTTCTTCTTCTATGCAGGTGAACGTTCCTCTGTGCTGGGGCTAGCTTGTCTCTTCTGTGCTGGGGCTAGCTTGTCTCTTGCTATCACTACCCTTTCGCCTAAGCATCTCCTTAATCTCTTCTTCTTTCCTATCAGCAAAATCAATGAGATCTTTGAAGGAGCACAGCGAGCGTCTAGGTCTTGCCCGCTGAATCTCCTCCACCTCCCTAACTTCACCATCGTCCTGAGCAAATTTACGGTACTGACAAAGTACCCTAAAGAAGAATATAGTAAGAGCAATGAAGCAAGCAAAGCCACATATCAAGAACAAACCCCAGAAGCTGCTCAAGGAGAGTCGGTTTTCATCAACTTCATTGATTTGCATAGAGCACTCTGCATGTGTCAGCCATTTGTTATGAATTTTTTGGAGATCACCATTTTCAGAGAGTTGAAGGATGGCAGTGGACAAGTCGACTGCAAGAGGGGAGTCCTTCTGAAATGCCTGAGACCAAAATAATAGGAGAGTAAGTTTCCTCGAGAAATTTTCCGAACCACATAGGATTTTACCACAGACATCTCAAAATTTAATATGGATGTGCTACAAAAGGTGGAACTGCTCTACTAATTACTGCATTATTCAGAACCTTAACCATACTAAGAACTTCTGACATAGTTTTTTTTTGGCAGCAGATAACTTCGGTAAATGGTGGAAATAACATTGAAGGTCTAATAAGAGGTTGGGTATGCGTTATAAAAATACCTTCAAGGTTGAAAACTCCTAAGGTATGAAAATAATTCTAAGTATTCTAACTCATGTAAAGCATAGGACCTACCACTGCACTTAATAGAAATTCCAAGCAATGTATTCCTCAGAAAATTCCTAATATAGTAGACGGATTTTGTTCAAATATGTTGTAAACAGGGACAAAACATGCATGAAAAATAAAATAAATGTTCTTCTTTTTCCATTTTAGGAGGCAGGGATTGTGAACCAAGACAGTCATTTAAAGGAGTACTAGAACTTGACACCTAGCCATCTAATTATGTAAAATGATAATTTCATTTTAAAATAGCCAGTCATTTTAATTCCTTACAATCTAGAATAGTTACTAATTTGCAATGGTAATGGTATATCCACTAAAATCATCATAATCTGATAAATTTCTTTTGAGGAGATACCAGATTTTGGCTAAAATAAACCACTTCCATGCCAATATGCACATTGGCGTATCCTTGCTGGTCAAAGTCACCATAATTGAACAGAAATTATTCATTCAAGCTTAGAATGACAAAACAAAAGTTGATACTCACAAATCCCCATCCGCTTTTTGTGAATTCCTGTCCCACTGTCCTGAATGCACAGTCGGTGTTGGACAAGAAGAGCTCAATGTAAGGAAGTTCATCAACAATGGCAGCCACCCCACCAGCTGTTGGTCCACGTTTAAGGGCGGAAAAATATTCATCTTGGTTTTTCAATTTTACAAGCCTTGATTCTGCTATGTTGAGCTCTTCAACCAAGTAGTTCCATGTAAATGACCCATCTTGAACTCCAATTGGTTCAGTACTTGAGATCAAACTGTCAATCCCTTCAATCCGTGATGTTAACTGCTGAACTGTGAGGATTGATGTCAAACTGGCTGTATAGCTTGAATTGATAATCAACACAACAAATAGCCATATGATCAGTACCATACGTCCCAGTGTGCTTGCAGTGTTCTCTCCTACATTATGTCCAAGTAGCAGAGGATGTTAAAAAGTAAATGAAATAAAGATAGCATGACAGATTAGACAGATTAGGCATAGTTCACTTACTGTGGGAGAAGAACATTGTTGAGAAACTAAACCTGCAAGATTGGAACAACTCTCAGTTAGAAGCACACTAACATTTGCAAAACAAGAGTGCATAAGGCGAAACAACTGAGCTTGCTAGGAAGGAGGCACTTGAACAAACATTTCACAACAGCTGAGACAGATTCTGAGCTTGCCAAACAACTAAGCTTGCAGGTGAGGGTCCAAGGCTGGGTTTAACATCTCTAACTATCTCTAACACACTCCCTCATGCAAAAGTTTTCTAGACTTGAAGTTTGGACAAGCACAAACCTACTTCTCCTTTGTGCTGAAATGTTAACTGATAACAAAGGCTTCATTTAATGGCTCTAACTATCTCTTTCATGACACCCTCTAACTATCTCCACACCCACTTCCACCTTGTACTAAACTTTAATTAACAAGTCATCATTTACTTGTGTTGCACACGATAATAAATGGTGTTTAACATGTGAGTTTTTGTGCTAACCAAAAAATTTATAAATATTTTTTAACAATTTATATTTTTCTATATTTTAATTTATGTTATATATTAATATGTTCAACTGCACTAATATGTCTCAAAAAAAAAAAAAGATTATTCATGGCCAATCATTTGAACATGCACAGACATAGTCCTTTATAAAAAATAAAAAGAAACAACAAGCAAACACTACAACAAATACAGGTTTTCAAAGCACTTTTCCAACAACCAGCATCACCAGACACTTGATGTTAAAGTTTATACTAACATGTTTTATTGATGATAAAAGTTACTATGTTTACTAAATATCATGTTGCCTTTTTTCCCCCTCTTTTCCATATGATAATTTTAACTTGTACTTTGTATCCATTCAAAAGCAGCCTCACCAGTCTTCAAACTTTTACATATGCAAATGAAAATGAATTCAAAAGCCTTTTAATAACTCTAACTATCTCTAACACATTCCGTCATGGAAAGCCCATGGTTCTTGAAGCATGGGCAAGTACAAAACCGCCTCAATCAATTAACTAATGAATACCATGTCCAGGCCACTCAAACTAAAAAGCTCAAATCAGAGTCACCTAATATACATTGTAGTCAAATTTGTTAGAACTTATACATTGTCATGCATATAGTTTTACTGGTCTGTCCATCAGAATAAATGCTTTCTTGAACCTTTATCTATTGCCACGCTGACCATTCATATATAGTATATGAAATACGCATAAGCCATAACAAAGAATTTTATGCATATACTTTAATTTGTTTGTTAAGCTTCATGTGGTATCTAGGACATCTTGAGGCAGCTATGTAATAAGCAGGCATATTGCCTAAGTGCACTGACAAATGTGTTCTTTATTTTAGTAGGAGAAATTTCAACGAGTTAAACAGAATACTAACCAGAATATTGTGATAAGCTGTTGGCTTGGTGGACCACGAAATTCATGATTAATCCGGTGCTCAAGAATCCAGACAACAGCACCCACAAAAAGAAAGAAGGCACCAGTGACACACCACATTTGCACAGTAAATGGCTTGAGGAATGCCCAAGGGCTAGACTTTTCTTCCTTGACAGCAGCAACTACAACAAGTCCTGATTCCATGTAGGGCTGTGTAAAATCCACAATTCTTGTTCTATTTGTAACTATTGTAACATCTCCCACAGCTGCATCATAATCCTGAAAAAGGAAGAGAACTAATCAGGATAACCAATTGAATGTGAACACCAAAAGCTGGTTTCTGAACCCTTAAACAAATTAAAGTTGCTTACAACCCAATAAAGTTACAAATTAAAGCCAGATACGCACATTTTGAGAAACTGCATTGACAAGTTCATTGTATACAGGGTTTCTCTTTCCATCTCCATATAGCATATATGTGCGTGGGACAGGATATGGCAGCAAGTTTATGGCAGCTTCAAACACATCAATACAATATCCTCTAACCCCTGGAGGGTTTTTGTCCTTAGCCACAAATTCTTTATAACTTGCTCGATTGGGTACTGCTATACGCAGTGGCTTCCCGTTGTTGGGAAATACCCATCCTCTAGGAATGTCTGGATTTTCACCTGGCCATATTGTGGTGTAAAGATGTTGGTTGCTGGTAGAAGTATTGGAAGGCTTCCCATATAAGGTCTCTGGAGGAACAATTGAAAGACCAGAATGATTTGACCAATAGCCAATCCTGCGGGATCCTGTCCCACCAATATTAATAACATCATATGCTGGATGAGCTAAATTCTTATCCTGATCAAACTGGATTTGACCACTGAGACCTGTGAAGTTCATCCTAAGAAGTGTCTGGAGATACTGTTGACCTCCATCGAAAACACGGAGTAATGACAAGTGCAATGAGCTTCCATTTCTGTCATGCAACTTTGGGTCATCAGAGAAAGATGCATTTCCACCTTCATTGAAAAAAGCATCTAGAGCTCGGGCAGCTAACCATACTGAATCATAAGCATAGAGAGCATAAGAATTGAACCCAGCAGGTCCCCTAGTATCCTTATTCTTTAGGCCGTTCCACTTTGACAAAAACCTTTTCTTCATATCAGTATCTGGAGTGTAATGGCGAAGAGCAACAACCCCTTGTAAGAGATTCATTGTGTCAATATCAAGTGGATCTACTGAATCTAAAAGAGAAGGAAGCCAATCTGTAGCAATCCAAACATAGCCCTTGCTCATCATCCCAAGACTGTGGGCAACAGCAAAAATTTGCAAACCAGAATCAGGATTTACATGGACAACATACACCCGGGATTCCATCAGGTTTACTCCAACTAACAAGTCATTGATTGCACTCTTGGGTGCTCCAGGGGTGAAGGCAGCCTTGTAAGAGATCTTACAGCGCTTCTTTGCCAGGGCATCACCCAATGCAGATATGCCATTTCTCCCATAATCATCATCTACAAAGATGGCAATTACCTCCCTCCATCCAAAATATGCAACCAGATCGGCGATTGCAAGCATCTGGAAATAGTCACTTTGTGTAGTGCGGAGGAAATATGGATACTGAAGTGCAGAAAGCGTCGGGTCTGTTGCTCCAAACGATAAAAGCGGTACATGAAGTTCATTAACAACATGAGAGATGACATGAGCTATTCCAGATGATTGAGGGCCAATTGCTGCAACCACATCATTTTCCACCAGCTGCAAAGCTACATGGCAGAGACACTTCCGTCAAAATCTTTCATCTTTACAATCTTTTCAGTGAGGAGGCAGAGGATGGGGATTATGCACATGAACCCACTTTATTCCTCTCTCATTAAGATACCATTCCATATAGATGCTCATTAGCAGGGATAGCAATTATTTGATACAAACCTCTGTACAATAATTAGGCTAGATATGCTTGAATAGTCCTAACTCTGAAACTAAATAACACACAAATCTACCATTAGGCATGGACTTTAGTATTCATATGCTTCATTTTGTAATTAAAAAATTTCATGTCTTGAATATCAGAAGAAAAAGAGGATTTTGTCAGGCATATAAAGCAGAACTACATTCAAGCTGGGAGAACTTATATAAACCAAACTAATTGTCTAGCACAGAATAATTATCTAATAAAAATTCCTAATAAATGGTTCTAAGGTAATACTAAAAATGATGCAATAACGGAGAACTACAATGATTGAGCTACGGTATAAGCAAACTCAAAATGCTGTCAAAATGATATTACATTTATGGAAGCTGCAAGTGTAAAGCCAGTTAGGGACATAATGCTTGTACACAAACTATAGGGGGAAATGGAAATAGGGACCACAATCAAAACATCAATGCAGGATTTGAAATATGAAATCCCAAATTCAGAAACTGAAAGAATCTCTTTAAAACCGTTTTGTGTTTGACAGATTCAATGGCCAGAAGAACATTCTGGTTTTCAAACACCTAAAACAAATAGATAAATGCAGAAAAGAAGCCTAGGAAAAAGGTGATTCTAAACAAATTGTACTGTCAGAGTTTCACAGAAATACCTTCCATGGTTCCAATAAATCCACTGCAATTAGTGTCAAGTATAGTAAGATTCAGCTTTGTCCCTTGAAGAATACTGGAATCTGAGTTTACATCATCAACTGCAGCTTCAATTGCTGGCTTAGCTGCTCTCCCAATTACAGAATTAATAGTAAATAGAGCTCCAATATTCACAACACTAGGTCTCGGTGAAGAAGCACTGGCATTTCCAGTCTTACCGATGACTTCCATTGGCAAACAAATAATACAAAAAATGAATAACAACTGTATTCTTGCCATGCGTAGCCTATGGTCAGACCCAATAATCAGCAACATGTCCATGTGTAGAAAAGCTTGGAATCAAGCAATTTGCTCCTGAACAATACAAGCACCCGTAAGTAATTATAAAAAAATAAATCTAGTCTACATAATCCAGGTCAAACCAACTAAACTTCTACTATCAATATCACAAGAAGAATGAGAAAAGACCCAAAAAGAGAAGCAATATGATAACTCAATAATGAGAACAAAAGATTAACCTATAATAATAAGTTGGAAAACCAGTATTCAAATATAGAAAGAAAACCCACATGCAAGTGTAAACTAAATGGAACAAGGAACATGTAGAGGGCGAAGAAAGAAAGAGGAGAGCTGGCGGAGTGAGCACAGGACGAAGCTTACCATCGTGATATATAATTTCTCCCTAACATGGGGAAAAGTGTTGCACAGTTAAAGAGTCCGTACCGTAACATATAAGATTTGAACACAACAGGAACAGGCATAGCTCACATACCCAGAAGGGTATTAAAGCGCAAAACAGTCTTGCAAGCTCAAGCAAGGAATGATTCTTTCTCAACCTCGCCCTTTTATTGTGTCTGGTAATTGTCTGGCAAAAGCTTGCATTTTAATAATAATAAATTAATAACTATTACGTTTCAGCCTAATATTTTCGTAATATTATATCGTTGTTAGCCTTTCATTTTACTTTTCTACAAAACACGGTAGGTAGAACATGACACTGCCAAAGTAGACCCAAATTATAATGACCGAGACACCAATAAATGAATTTAAAAAAAAATTATAAAATTAATTATTTTTTTTTATTTTAAAAAATATATTAATTAATTATTCTTTTACTTCTTTTAATTTTTTAATTTCCTGTTTAGTTTAAATAAAATTTTTTATCAATTAATATATTTAAAGAGAGAAATTATTATTATTATTATTATTATTATTATTATTAAAATTAAATAATTATAAAATAAAAGGACTACATAATTATATTTTTTTAATTATAAAATAAATAAAATTTAAAACAACGCATAAAATAAATAAAGAGATTAACGATTAAATGAAATAAAAATATAAGAAGTATTAAAATATATTTTCTTAAATAAAAGAATTAAATATTAAATTCATTAAAATAAAAAAATAGATAATAATTATTTATTTTATGTATATATTTCATCATATATATCTCCTCTCGATATTATATTTATACCCATCTCATTTAGGAGTTATTTACCTGTGGGTTTGGTTAATTTATGCATATATATCCCCCCAATTTATTTTGTAGTTTACAAGTTTAATGAATTCAAATGGACAATTGTAAAATAAATAAATAAATAAATAAATCTTTTTATAATTTTGTTCTAATGTTTGAATTTTAGTTTTAATATTCTATCATTTGATATTGAATGTAATTGTATTTGATTTTTAAAATTAATTTTGCAATTGAACATAAAAATTAAACATTTGCTTAATTTGTAATTATATCTAAATATTTTAATTTGGATAATAAATTCAAACTTTTGAAAATTATAGACAAAATACAAAATGGATTGAGAGAAATTTAAATTTTATCTATTAAATTTACAATTATAGTAGTCAAACATTGTAAACTTTAAATCTTATTACTCAAATCCTCTCTCTCTCTCTCTCTATATATATATATTAAATGAGCTAATATTATTATTTTAATTAATATGATCATAATTTTTAAAATAATCAATTAACTTAATTATTAAAGTATAAAATATTTTTAAAGCGTTTGCTTACTATAATTATAAGTTTGGTCACTATAATTATAAGTAAGTTTAATGAACAAAATTTAAATTTTCCCAAATCAATTTTAGATTTTGACTCAAACTGTACCCAATATCCACAATTGAGATTAATTTTATTCAAAATTTAAAAATTTATCTATAATTACAAATTACTGAAAATGTTTGGCTTTTATGTTAAATTACAAATTTAATTTTAGAAATTAAACACAATTATATCTAATATCAAACGTTATGATACCAAAATTAAAATTAAAATATTAGAATAAAATTACAAATTTAATTTTAGAAATTAAACACAATTATATCTAATATCAAACGTTAAGATACCAAAATTAAAATTAAAATATTAGAATAAAATTACAAATTGACAAAAGAAATTTAGTGTTTTCTTATTAAATTGAGCAAGTCAAATTCATAGTGCTTTGTGTTTTTAAAAAAATTTTCAAAATAAAACATTATATGTAAATACTGTTAGTAGTATGCCCTAGAGCATATCATTTAGTATGTATCTTGTACATATTTTATTAATAAAAGGCATTTCCACTTTTCTGTTTACATAATATATTTATGTGTAATAGAAAATGTCCATTGATATTTTGTTAGAAATATTATTCTTAAGTTGTTAAGAATATGAGTGACAATATTTCTAGCACAAAGTATCATAAATAGGTTCACAATCGAGGATACTTCATAATAAGGACATGACTTATCCAGAAAGATTGTATTCATGTTTGTTCCCAAGTTATTTATATGAGATATAAATAAGATGGAATGGTGAGTCTCATGCCATATAACAAAATGATAGGCACTTATACATGATAAGTAGGCCGAACCAGTGACACTTATGACAAGCACATGGAGTTTACTCTTGTCAATGTTTTGTCATAAATCATATCAGTGCATATAATCTTTAGACCTGAGATAGCACAGTTATCTTGTATATAGGTAGTTTGAGTTTGATCGCTTTCATACTTGTACTGTGTATGGGTATATGGGCATGTGTTGGCTCCTACTAGTTATATATGGAGGTAGGTGTTGATCAAGATGGAATCTGTTCCTCTAAGTAAATAGAGATAAAATCCTATGTTCATTTAATTGTTCTTGATGTTTCAAGTTCCGGCAGACAGATAGATTTATTCGAAAAAGTTTACGATGAGAAAATCTTTTAATCAAGAACTGAATTAAAAGAGAACATAATATTCATAGCAAATGGAGTTTGACATAAACCATGACTCGGCTTGAGTTGGGATTTTGTAACAGAGATTCTAGTGCATGGTAACATATGATTATAGGTTCATTTAAGGTAAACCTTATTACTAATTGGGTGGCCATGGCATGCTATGCTAGGTGTTAACCATGGTCTATGAGGTTCATAAAATGATTTAGAGAAATCATTTATGGTAAGAAAGAGTTCTGATGATATTAAGAGTTGATATCATGTCTCATTGCCAATTAGTGATGAGCCTAGTAAGTCACACACATACACAAGTTATCACCTATTTAAATATGATTTAATTAATTAATTAAAGAGTTTAATTGATTAATTAAATAGGTTTGGTTTGCAATTAAATTGCAAAGTCCCTAGCATTACTTGAAACCAAATCTAGATTATTGGATGTGTAGTATAAATTAAATTTATATTTAAAGTATTTAAATATGAATTTAATTAATGAGAAATTAATTAATAGAGATTAATTAATTAATTTATATTTGATATAAATTAATTAGAAGAAGAAAATAATTATTTTGGGTTAAGAACTCAAAATTAAGACAAATGGGCATTTTGGTCATTTCACAGTGTGACACGTGGCACCATGAGATGGTGACACATGGCATAACACATAAGCTTGCCAAATGTTTTTTAATCATGTAAGATGATTAAAATCAAGATTAAATATAGGTTTGACGCTTGGCACAATGTGATTGGGTCACTTAAACCTAGAGCTAATCAAAGGGTGACATGTGACAAGGGTTTAATGTGTTAACCTAGCTATTTAAGTGTTGTTATGAAAAGAAAAAGCAACCAGCAGCCACTCCTCTCATTTGTCACGCCACTTTGAGGTTTTTCATCTATTCTTCTTCATCTCTCATCAATTCAAAGAGATTAGCCATCAATCTCTTGAATTAAGAACACTAGAAATTGTTTCTAGTGTCCTGTTTACATCTTTAATCTCTTAAAAGGCAGAACTTGATTTTCTAATTAATAGAAAAAGTTTTAGAAGCTATTCAAGGGCTGCCATAGGTGTTCTTGGTGTGGATAAGCTAGAGGGACAACATCTGGTGTCCTGAAGACGAATCTCAAAGGCGCAGACACGCTGCAGTGCATCAAGAGGTTAGTGTAATCGTTCTTGATTTAATCTAGGGTTCTAAAATTAATCTGATTAATTTTAAAATCTTAAATGGCAAATACAGATCCAAAAACATATTAAAAGAGTTTTAATATGTTGTTTATCATTGAAATCAAATAGATAAAAATAAATCTTGCATGGTGCATGTGACCCTAGGTGAAAATTTTTGAATTCAATGGTATAAACTTGTGTTTTTCACGCTTCCGCTCCTTCAATTGGTATCAGAGCCACTATATTTGCCATTTAGATTGATGATTATATGATTTAATTGTGTGTTTGATCATGAGATCAAAAGTTTATTGCTGGTTGCAAAGTCAAAGTGGCGGCACAAATGATGAACACCATGGTGCGCATGGTTGATGAATCACAATGGTGTGCAAAGGTAAATGGATGGTGAATGTGCAATTTTTGTATGATTTAAGATCCATTTTATGTCTAATTAAATTGTTTACTTAGAATTTTTATCACACAATTAAATTATGATTCAAATCAGAATTTTAAAAATTGTTTGAATGTGATTCAAATCTGAATTTTAAAAGTTGTTTGAATGTGATTCAAATCTGAATTTTTAAATTTGTTTGAATCATATTTAAATCTGATTTTTTAAAATTGATTGAATAAAATTCAGATCTGATTTTTAAAAAAATATTTGAATGTGATTCAAATCTGATTTTTAAAAAAATGTTTGAATGTGATTCAAATCTGAATTTTTAAAGTTGTTTGAATGTGATTCAAATCTGAATTTTTAAATTTGTTTGAATGAGATTCAAATCTGAATTTTTAAATTTATTTGAATCATATTCAAATCTGGATTTTTAAGTTGAATATGAGATATTCAATTTAATTTAAGTATGTATGTTTTATTTAATTGTTAAATAGTGATATGCATGATGGATGATCATGGACTATAAAAGACTAATGTGATTGGATTTATTTCTTTTATGTTTCTTTGGTATTGTAAATTAATTAATTTATTTTAATTTATTTTGGGCATGTATTATTAAGTTTGTAATAATTTCAGGGTTGTAATTTCATTTATTTAAGTTCTTGTAAATTCGCCTTGGTATGCCAAGGATTACCATGTATTATTGGATTGCAAGAAGTTCAAGGAGGTCAAGAGCATTGGTGGGACCAGTGGGAGGAATTCAAGATCAAGTGTTGATTATGTACTCCTTCAGCAACTCTTGTAAAATGAATGAATGAATGAAATGCACCTAGGAATGCCCTGATTCAATTCTTGGTGGCTCAGAATTGAATCCCTTAGAAAGTCCATGATCATACCGTATTTACTGCTTATTTATGAATACATGAGATTTATGGGAATGTATGCAATTATATGATATATGCATGCTAAATGGATAATGTGCAAAGTGAGACCTTAATAGTAATTAGAATGACCATAAAATCTTCCAAACAAATGATTAAGTTGGAAATGCTATAATTAAAGTAATTATAACATAGGCCCTCCATTGGGGCAATTATTTTAAGAAATTTTAAATAGTTGCATAAGATGCAATTTATTTAAGAGATTTTCTTAAGAATAATTGTTAAGCATGAGATGTTGTAAATATGTAAATGGTTTAGTGGCCAATATTGGATGTACCTGAGGACATTAAAATTATTTGCATAATTACTGGCTCAATGGGATCAACTTAACTAATGCAAGATAAGTCAATAATGGATGTACCTGAGATTTTGAGCATTAGGGGCTAGGTAAAGGATTGAACCTCACATGAGATGTGATGGGCAAGGAGTTGCTCACTTATAGTTTATTGTAATTCCAATAATGGATGTACCTGAGGATGATCAATAGAATTATAAGAATTCAATCACCCACTAGAAATCCATCCAACTAGGATTTCCGTTTTCTACTTTGGAAGTGTAGGATTCGCTAAGTTAGTGGGAGGACCAATTTGATTAAAAGACCATAATCATATTTGGTTAATTACATGATACATTTACTAATTAATCTGGTTATTTCTGCAATTAATTTTCTGATAATAATGAGCACAAAACAACCACCACCATCCAATATCCTTGCAAGCATACTTGATCGCAATAGGTTGACAGGACCTAATCTGTCTGATTGGCTAAGAAATTTGAAACTTGTCTTGAACCTTGAACATATAGGATATGTTCTAGATTCAAATGTTCTTGGTCCCTTACCTCCAGAGGCCACACAAGAGGAACATGAAACTTTGGGCAAGTGGAAGGAGCATGATATGAGAGCTAAGTATTACATGCTTGCTTCCATGAGTAATGAGTTACAGAAGCAACATGAGAACATGCAGAGTGCGAGTGAGATCCTCCTTCACCTAAAAGAGTTGTATGGTGAGCACAGCAGGAATACTAGGTATGAGATATCTAGACAGCTATTCCGTATGAGGATGTCTGAGGGACAGAATGTTGGGGATCATGTCCACAAGATGATTCGGCTGATTGAGCAGTTGGAACATCTTGACTTTAACATGGATTTCCAACTACAGACGGATTTGATCCTTCAGTCCCTTCCTGAGTCTTTTGGAAATTTTGTGACAAATTTTCATATGACTAAACAGGAATGCACCTTAGCTAGTTTACTCAACATGCTGGTTATTACCCAAAAGAGTATGCCAGGCAATAAAGGAAAAGAGGTAGCTTTGGTTGCATCTTCTTATGCTGGAAAGTCCAACAAGAAGAAGGGCAATAAGAAAAAGAAACCTCAGATTCCTGGTCCTTCCAAGAAAATAGCTAAACAGAAAAGGAAAACCAAAGCTGACAAAGGCAAAGGAAAGTGTTTCCACTGCCAATCGAAAAGTGTTTCCATTACCAACAGGAAAGTGTCTCCATTACCAGTAAGAAATTGTTTCCACTAGCCAGAGTATAGCAATCTAAATGAATGCAATGCCATGGTGAAAACCAACTCAAGTACAAAATATATTTGGCACTTAAGGTTATGTCATATTGCAGAAGATAGGATTGCAAAACTGGAGAAAATGGGGATTTTATCCTCATTGGGCTCTGAGCCTACTCCAACTTGTGAATCTTGCCTTTAGGGCAAAATGACTAGATCACCCTTTGTTGGACAAGGGCTAAGAGCTGAAAATATTTTGGAGCTAATACATAGTGATGTATGTGGTCCATTTAAAGAAATGGCTAGAGGGGGCTTTCATTATTTTATTACCTTTACTGATGATAAATCAAGTTTTGGGTATTTGTATTTGATGAAATACAAACACGAATCCTTTGAAAAGTTCAAAGAATTTAAATCTGAAGTAGAAAATCAAACAGGAAAGAGTATTAAAGCTCTTCGATCAGATCGTGGAGGTGAATATTTGAGTACTGAATTTGATGAATACTTGAGAGAGCATGGCATTGTTTCTCAGCTGACTCCTCCAGGAACGCCACAGCTAAATGGTGTATCTAAAAGGAGAAATCGTACCCTATTGGATATGGTACGTAGTATGATGAGCTATACTGATATGCCAATCTCCTTTTAGGGATTTGCATTAGAATCAGCTTTGTATATTCTGAATAGGATTCCATCAAAATCAGTTTCTTCCACACCTTATGAGATATGGCATGGAAGAAAACCAAGTCTTAAGCATGTTAAGATTTAGGGTTGTCCAAATTATATCAAAAAGTCAACACCGATAAATTGGAGACCATCGTAAAAGGTCGATTTGTTGGATATCTAAAAGATAGTTTTGGATATTATTTTTATTTGCCTACTTCACAAAAGGTTGTGATAAGTAGAGATGCCACATTTCTTGAACAACAATTTGTCCAAGAAGGAGGCAAAGGAAAGCAAATAGAGTTAGAATTGGAGAATTCTGACCAACCAATGCATCGATGGATATAGATCCATCTAGTCAACCTATACCCATTGATGAAACATCTACAATTTGTTCCTCGTAGAACAACTGTGGTATCTCACCCACCAGTGAGATATGGTTTTCTTCATGAAGAAGAACAAGAGTTGTCTACTCATGAAGAAGTAGATCATGGGGATGATCCACTTACCTATGAAGAAGCTATATCAGATATAGACTCTTCAAAATGGATTGAAGCTATGAAATCCGAGATTGATTCCATGTATAAGAATCAAGTTTGGGATCTTGTTGACCCACCTGAAGGTATTGTACCTATAGGGAACAAATGGGTTTTCAAGAAGAAAATTGGTCCTGATGGAAAGGTAGAGACCTATAAGGCAAGGCTAGTAGCGAAAGGGTTTCGCCAAAGGCAAGGAATCGACTATGAGGAGACTTTCTCGCCTGTTGCCATGCTTAAATCAATTAGGATTTTATTAGCAATAGCTGCGTACTATGATTATGAGATTTGGCAGATGGATGTCAAAACAGCTTTTCTCAATGGATACATTGAAGAAAACATTTTCATGGAACAACCTAAGGGATTTGAATCCCAAAATGGTTCCAAGGTATGCAAGCCAAAGCGATCCATTTATGGGTTGAAACAAGCTTCGAGGAGTTGGAACATCCGTTTTGATGAAGCCATTAAGTCCTTTGGTTTTATCAAAAATGAGGATGAGCCATGTGTATATAAGAAGGTTAGTGACAGTGCTATCACTTTCCTTGTCTTATATATGGATGACATACTGTTGATGGGTAATGACACAGGTATGTTGACGACTATAAAGGTATGGTTGTCAAATACATTCTCTATGAAAGACTTAGGGGAGGCAACCTATATTCTTGGGATTCGCATCTATAGAGATAGAGCGAAAAGAATAATTGGTTTATCCCAAAGTCTATACTTGGAAAAGGTGTTAAAGAGGTTTAACATGCTTGATTCCAAGAGAGGATTGTTACCAGTGAGACATGGTATCCATCTTTCTAAAGAGATGTCTCCAAAGACACCTGAAGAAAGAGATAAGATGGCCAGGATTCCATATGCTTCGGCTATTGGAAGTTTAATGTATGCAATGTTGTGTACTAGGCCGGATATCGCATATGCTGTTAGTTTGACTAGCAGGTATCAATCCAATCCAGGTTTGGAACACTGGATAGCTGTCAAGAATATCCTTAAGTACTTGAGAAGAACTAAGGATTTATTCTTGATTTATGGAGGTGGAAGACTTGCAATTGGATGGTTATATTGATTCTGATTTCCAATCAGATATCGATGATAGAAAGTCTACCTCTGGATATGTGTTCATTTGTAAAGGAGGTGCGATCGGTTGGAAGAGTTCCAAACAGAGCACGACTACGCATTCCACTACAGAGGTGAGTATATTGTTGCATCATATGCCGCAAAGGAAGTCGCTTGGATTAAAAGTTCGTGATGTAACTTACAGTAGTTCCTTCCATTGAGTCAGCAGTTCCATTACACTGTGACAACAATGGAGCAGTCATGCAGGCTAAGAAACTAAGGTCTCACCCAAAATCCAAACACATAGAAAGGCACTACCACATTATCAGAGATATAGTTGGGCAAGGCGATTTAGCCATGCAGAAAATAGCATCAGCTGAAAATCCAGCTGATCCATTCACTAAGCCTATGTCACAGACTCAGTTAGACCGACATCTTGAGAAGATAGGTCTAAGATATTGTAATGAATGGCTCTAGTGCTAGTGGGAGATTGTTAGTAGTATGCCCTAGAGCATATCATTTAGTATGTATCTTGTACATATTTTATTAATAAAAGGCATTTCCACTTTTCCGTTTACATAATATATTTATGTGTAATAGAAAAGGTCCATTGATATTTTGTTAGAAATATTATTCTTAAGTTGTTAAGAATATGAGTGACAATATTTCTAGCACAAAGTATCATAAATAGGTTCACAATCGAGGATACTTCATAATAAGGACATGACTTATCCAGAAAGATTGTATTCATGTTTGTTCCCAAGTTATTTATATGAGATATAAATAAGATGGAATGGTGAGTCTCATGCCATATAACAAACATGATAGGCACTTATACATGATAAGTAGGCCGAACCAGTGACACTTATAATAAGCACATGGAGTTTACTCTTGTCAATGTTTTGTCATAAATCATATCAATGCATATAATCTTTAGACCTGAGATAGCACAGTTATCTTGTATATAGGTAGTTTGAGTTTGATACTGCTTTCATACTTGTACTGTGTATGGGTATATGGGCATGTGTTGGCTCCTACTAGTTATATATGGAGGTAGGTGTTGATCAAGATGGAATCTGTTCCTCTAAGTAAATAGAGATAAAATCTTATGTTCATTTAATTGTTCTTGATGTTTCAAGTTCCTGGCCAGGACAGATAGATTTATTTAGAAAAGAGTTTCTGATGAGAAAATCTTTTTAATCAAGAACTGGAATTAAAAGAGAACATAATATTCATAGCAAATGGAGTTTGACATAAACCATGACTCCAGCTTGAGTTGGGATTTTGTAACAGAGAGATTCTAGTGCATGGTAACATATGATTATAGGTTCATTTAAGGTAAACCTTATTACTAATTGGGTGGCCATGGCATGCTTTGCTAGGTGTTAACCATGGTCTATGAGGTTCATAAAATAATTTAGAGAAATCATTTATGGTAAGAAAGAGTTCTGATGATATTAAGAGTTGATATCATGTCTTATTGCCAATTAGTGATGAGCCTAGTAAGTCACACACATACACAAGTTATCACCTATTTAAATATGATTTAATTAATTAATTAAAGAGTTTAATTGATTAATTAAATAGGTTTGGTTTGCAATTAAATTGCAAAGTCCCTAGCATTACTTGAAACCAAATCTAGATTATTGGATGTGTAGTATAAATTAAATTTATATTTAAAGTATTTAAATATGAATTTAATTAATGAGAAATTAATTAATAGAGATTAATTAATTAATTTATATTTGATATAAATTAATTAGAAGAAGAAAATAATTATTTTGGGTTAAGAACTCAAAATTAAGACAAATGGGCATTTTGGTCATTTCACAGTGTGACACGTGGCACCATGAGATGGTGACACATGGCATAACACATAAGCTTGCCAAATGTTTTTTAATCATATAAGATGATTAAAATCAAGATTAAATATAGGTTTGACGCTTGGCACAATGTGATTGGGTCACTTAAACCTAGAGCTAATCAAAGAGTGACATGTGGCAAGGGTTTAATGTGTTAACCTAGCTATTTAAGTGTTGTTATGAAAAGAAAAAGCAACCAGCAGCCACTCCTCTCATTTGTCACGCCACTTTGAGGTTTTTCATCTATTCTTCTTCATCTCTCATCAATTCAAAGAGATTAGCCATCAATATCTTGAATTAAGAACACTAGAAATTGTTTCTAGTGTCCTGTTTACATCTTTAATCTCTTAAAAGACAGAACTTGATTTTCTAATTAATAGAAAAAGCTTTAGAAGCTATTCAAGGGCTGCCATAGGTGTTCTTGGTGTGGATAAGCTAGAGGGACAATATCTGGTATCCTGAAGACGAATCTCAAAGGCGCAGACATGCTGCAGTGCATCAAGAGGTTAGTGTAATCGTTCTTGATTTAATCTAGGGTTCTAAAATTAATCTGATTAATTTTAAAATCTTAAATGGCAAATACAGATCCAAAAACATATTAAAAGAGTTTTAATATGTTGTTTATCATTGAAATCAAATAGATAAAAATAAATCTTGCATGATGCATGTGACCCTAGGTGAAAATTTTTGAATTCAATGGTATAAACTTGTGTTTTTCACGCTTCCTCTCCTTCAAATACATTATTAAGTATTAAATTCTAAGAAATAGAATTCGATGTTTTAACTAATAATTTTTAGTTTAACATATAATTTTACATTTTTTTTAAAAAAATAAAAAAGTCTCTACTTCAATTTTAGTTAAAATTAAATAAAATAAAAATATAAAACTCTCAATTTTTATGAAGTATTTGAAGATAAATTATTGAACATTTTAATTTTTTTTATTAATGTAGTTTTATTTAAACATAGATCATATAATTTTAAAAATAATTTTAAGATTATAAGAAATTTAAAATTTAATTAAAGTTAAAGTACTTGAAAAACTAAAATTAATTAAGGAGAATTTGTACATTTTTTTTATTGATTTAATTTTATTTGAATATGCAATTTCATAATTTTATAGATGATGTCTATCAATCAGTCAATAATGATTAATTTTTAGTATAATTTTATATGTAAACATAAACTTCAACTTTCATAATGTCATATAGTTTTTCATTTATTCTTAAAAATTTGAGGTGGTCCTAGGACGGATATGAATGCAACGTGCGGTTGGGAGTAGAAAGCACAATGGATTCATGATTCGAAGGAATTCATATGGAGATGGTATATATTTGAATGTATCTGTTTGATACTGTTTATATAAATATTTAATTAAATATTATATAAATGTATATTCACTTTTAATAATATTTATAAATTTTATATATATTATATTTTAAATAAGAAGATTTTCCATATTTCACAAAATTATAAAATTTTTAAAATATAAATTATTAATAAAAACATATTTAATATAAGTTATAAATTAAAATATATAAATACAAATAAATTCTAATATCATTTGGATAATAATAATAATAATAATAATAATTAAATTTTGAATGAATTTAAATAATTTAAATTAAAATTTAATTAAATTAATTTATAAAGATATTAGTTAATTTTGTTGAGAGTATATATATATATATATATATATATATATATATATATATATATATATATATATATATATAAAACTCGAATTTAGGTTGCTAATTGAGTGTTATACTTTCAATATTTATATTTTTATAATTAAATTAATAAAAACCTCAACGCAAGAGTTGCGGAAGCAATGGCGACTTGATAAAGGCAATGGATGACCTCATCTCATGCCTTTGATTCTTGTTTCATATCATTTCATATGGAAAATAAACTGTTGTCCTGATACCAAGTGGACCCATTTATTGCGTGAAACCGGTGGGGCACTGCGGTCTGCTCTGTTTTTTGGCATGCATATTATAATTTATCCAATATTACCTCTTCCGCCTTCAAATTTATCAGTATTTACAAATTATATCATGTTTTTAGTGAAATTATATTTCACGCCTATCATTTATATTTTTTTTTATAATCAACCTACATTAGTGATTAACAGAAAAAAGAAACAGTTAAGGGTGCAGTATAATTACAACTAAATAATCAAACTAAGTGATGGCATTTAATTATTTTAATAAAAAAAATTTTAAATTTTCAATTCAGTTCAAATAACTCAAAATTGTTAAACATAATTAAAATAACTAAAATAATCATTTTTTTAGATTACTAAACTAATCATTTTTATGGTTTAATGAAATTAGAATTTTGTTAATAATATATTATTTATAATCAATTTTTATCAATAAAATATAATTATAAATATAATAATTTGTTATAAATTAATAATATATAAATTATAAATTATATCTTTTGATTATAATTAAATAATCAATTGACAATTTAACTATAACAAATTTTGACGTGGTAAATTAACTTACAGCGCTAACCACATAATACTATTTTAATAAAAATAAAAAAAAATCATTTAGGTGTTGATGATGTCGTGGATCATTAGGTCTTTGGATGCTTAAGAACGGATCCTGGGTTGCCTATAAACCAGAATGGGTGAATCGGCAGTCGTTTGATAGCCACTTTGATGTTCAATTCAGTGATGGTATTCGAGATGGCAATGAAACAATATATTTGTAATGCGTGTAGAAGAAAAACATACCTGAGTAGGCGCTGAAGGCCTATTTATATGGTGGTAGGAGACGTTTTTGCGTATTCTCAAGATCTATTGGTGTTTCGCTGGTTTTATAACCCCGTAAGTGCATAGATTGCTAACAAGTAATAAAGTGATGAGTATAGTATTGTTTCCACGATGAATTTGATTAGTAAGTACCAATCTACACAGTAATTTTAACTGTCTAGGGTATCGAATACTTAGGGAATGAAGTTTATTGACCTTAAACACTAGAATGATAAACTTAAAATGAAATAATTTATTTGAAATAATTCTGGAATTAAGATTTCACACTTGAATCTTACTATGGATGTTTTCTCATTTATTTACTAGATTGAGGATCGTTTTTCTTGATGGAAATCAGTCATAAGTTATCCTAAATCCTCTCTCAAGGCACCTAGGGTGTATTCTAACTAACTAAAACTTGACTTCCATGGTGATCAAATTAATTAAAATCCTTTAAGATCTTTGACCAATTTTGAAGTTTCATAAAGGTATCAGCCTATGTCTAGATTAGAATTCCTAGGTTCAAGATCTTGATTTTTTAATATTAATCTTCACCTTTCAGACTTTCAATTAATATCTACAATCAATACTAAGTGGGTACCAGCATATTGCATGCATTAAGATAAAAAAAAATTAAATCAAGGAATGAATCTCAAATCCAATAAATAAAACTTAGTGTTCATCCATAATAATAATTACAAGCATTACTTTCCCAATTCCAGAATAAGAAAACTACTCACTCATGGTGAGTTCAGCAAACATCATGATAAAAGGTAAAAACAGTAAAAAGAAAATCATGTAGAGGAAATAAAACAATAAAAATCTGTCTAGGGAGATGAAATGAAGGAACCGAAGAGAGTTTACAGCTTTGATCTTGTGGAGCGTCAGCTGAAAAACTCCTTTTGGTACTGATGTTCCTCTCCTTGAGACGGCTGGAGAGAGTGCAGAGTGTGGATTTCTCTACTTCAAAACTCTTCAAAAGTGCTGTCAAAAGATAAAAGAGCGCCCCCCCTTTCTGATGTTTTCTCTTCTATTTATAATGGTTGCTCTAGGGTTAGGTCATTTTGAGTCCAAAAGGCTTTAGGAGTCTCATTTGAATCAGAAAACAAGAGCGAGAATTAGAGTTATAAAACTGGCTGCCGCATAGTATATGGCCCAGGACCGTGTAACTTACTCGAGTGGAACTGCAGAGTCTTGCATTGGCACAGAGACTTGCACGGGTTTGTGCCAACTACACGGGCCTGGTTACACGGGCTGTGCACTTTTGTTCCCATAAGGTTCTTTAAGCTTGTGCCAGGTAGAGACTTACACGGGTCCCTGCAGATTACACGGGTCTAATTATACGACCTGTGTACTTTTATTTCTCCATTGGCTATCTGGCTTTCTTCTGGTAGAAGGTTACATGGGTCTGGGGCTTAGCTTACACGACTCGTGTACTTTGTGTCAGCAGCAATACTTAGTCTCTTGACCTCTCAAAGCTTTCTTTTGTACTCCTATACTGTGGGGCTTCACCCAAACACCTGAAATGATGCAGAAAACATGGAATTAAGGGCTTGACAATAGAAATTACAAAAACTAATAAAATCAACTACTATGCATGAAAATACTTGCCTAAATGCTATGAGATAGTATACAAATGTGCTTAAAAATATCTATACAATTCAAATGTATCAATTGGCCAATCCTAAGCTTTCCTCTGGCCATACATTACAAATTTGTGCTATTATCGTGATTCTTGGCAAGGATCATGCTATCTGTAAATGGCATTTGTCTTATGTTTGTCCAATTTCCGATTTGTTGTGTCAATCTCCTGAGAACCATCTTGCAATGATCTGACTTGTCTAGTGTAAAAGTCTTGTCCGATCTCCATTAAATCAAAAGTGGTCAAAGCTAACCTCACTAGGCTTGTAGACAAATCCAATCGACTGGGAATCGGATTAGGTAAGTCCAACCCCAATAAAGATCAGAGTTTAGGCAAGACTATGTCAAATGCCAATACACGAAATTATATGATATATTTTTAAAATTATTTCTAAAAGAATATTCAAAATTTTCATATATAATGACTTCTTTTAAAAAAAAAATTAGGAAAACAATAAAAAAAAAATTCTAAACCTTAACCAAGATTAGTTACACACTCGCGCAATATAATTATAAATGAAACCAAATAAGCCAACCACTAAATAAAACCTAGCACTCTATATAAGAAAAGAGTACGTGTTGCTGGTAAAAGTGGTGAAGTTGGATTGCCAAAGTATGAGTATGATGCTTTGATGAAAATAATTATGTGGATAGTGATATAGTCTTGCCCAAATCCAATCTTTATTGGGCTCAGACTTACCTGATCCAATTCCTTGTGGATTAAATTTGTTTGCAAACTTAGTGAGGTCAACTTTAATAACTTCCCATCTAATGGAGATCGGACTAGATTTTTACATTAGACAAGTCGGATCATTGCAAAATGCTTTTCAGGAGATCAATATGACAAGTCAAAGATTGGACAAACACAAGAAAAATGTCGTTGAGTGCGAATAGCGTGATCCTTACCGAGAATCACGCTAATAGCATAAATCTGTAATGTATGACCAAAGGAGTGCTTAGGATCTGACAAACTTCTGAACTACAATGCTTCTCTAAAATGTGAACAGTTATATCTTATGCAGAGTATTCCCAACCACTCTAATAGGTTTAATGTAAAAGTGGTATTACATACTCCCAATAGGGTTAATATAGAACTTTGAGTAGTTGGTAAGCTCTTTCAAAGAAAAGTTTGTCAGTTGTATCCTCTTCAAAAATTATCTTCTAATAATTGAAAGATCAAGTAGATGGCAAAGGAGTCACTAAGAGACTATATATGGAGATTTAATACTAAGGCGATCTAGATTGAAAATCTAAATCATGAGATCACTTGTGAGGCCCTAAAAAAAGGATCTAGAAATACTAAGTTTGTGGATTGACTTATTAAAAATCCTGCCTGGGACTATTAACAACTCATGGAGAGAGCCCAAAAATACATCAAATTAGATGATGAAAGACCAGCATTGAAAGAAGAAAGGAAATCTGCCCAGGGGTCTAAAAGAAGACTAGACAGGAAAAGTTTCAATAGGGATAAGAGCTTATGCATTTAAAGATCATAACTCGAATATGCAAGAATGATACAATAATTACACACCACTCAATGAATTTAAAGCTCGAGTGTTGATTTGGATACAGAAGAATGGATAAGATATCAAGTGGCCGAAGAAAATGAAACTAGAATTGCAAGCAAGAGAGATTGGAGTAAGTATTGCAAGTTTCATGACGACTGGACATGTGAGAGATGAGTGCAGATAATTGAAATATGAGATCGAAAGGCTCATCAGAGATGGGAATTTGAGAAGGTTCATCAAAGACAGCCAAACCAATAATAAAAAAGAAGAAAGTTCGAGGAATAGGGATCAAAATAGAGCAGATTCAGAAGAGCCTAATGTCATTTTAGGTGGACCTAAAGGATGCAAAGTAAGTGGAAAGAGGCCAATAAAGTCTAGCAGCTCAAACAGAATACTCTCCATTGAGAAGAAGAATTTGTGCAAATATCTAATTACTTTTGAACCTAATGATTATTATAGGGTTAAAAGACCTCACTCTAAACTGTTAGTTGTGAATGTTTTATTGAACATATACATGGTTAGAAAAACTCTTATGGACACTAGCAGTTCGGTTAACTTGATCACTTTGAAAGTCTATGAGAAACTGAGACTACCAAAGAGAGATCTAACAAAAGTAATGTACCCACTAGAAGGTTTGGGAGACAACACAATTCTGGTAGCAAGAACCATTAACCTAACAGTAGGATTAGGTGATGAGACCATCAAGAGAAATATCTATACAGAGTTTGAAGTGGTTGACATCCTATTAACATACAATGTGATCCTAAAAAGACCACTATTAAACAATAATGGTATTCTAATTAGCATGAATTGCCTTTGCATAAATCTTCTAGCACTTGAGGGGATTGCTACAGTCAAGGGAAGCTAAAAATCAGCTCAAGAATGCTATAAACAATCTACTCAAGCAGCGATAATAGTGACCCTCTCGATAAATCTTTTGGAAAAGCCATAGAATCACATATCCCATAAACCAACATATTAGTTGGATGAAGTAAAACTATTAGAAGGAAAGAAAGTAAAGCTCATAATCACCTTCCAGGGATCGAAAGAAAGTAAAGCTTAGAATTGCCTTCCAGGGTTTGAATAGAGGAGCAATGATTCGACTTATAAAGGATAGATCTTCCACTTTTGTTGAGGGCCCAGAAAAAGTGGCAAGTGTTAATCCATCAATTAGGATGCATACTTTGAATATAGATCCAAATATGAAACTAGTCTAACAGAAGAAAAGAAGGATCACCCAGAATAAATAGCAGTTTATCATTGAGGAAGTCAACATGTTATGGAATGTAGCATGTAGGTCTTATCAGAGAAGTGAAATGTCCTACATGGGTGGCAAATGTGGTCTTATTTAAAAAGTCAAACTAAAAATGGAGGATGTGTGTGGATTTCACTAATCTAACTAGAGCATGCCCAAAAGATTTATACCCAGTACCCATAATATATAGATTAGATGATGCAACAATAGGGCATGTTGTGTGCTCATTAGTTGATGCCATCTCTAGATATCATCGAATCAAGATAGACCCAGAAGGTGAGGAGAAAATGACATTCATCGAAGATACTAGGTTTATTATTATAATATCATGTTGTTCGAACTAAAGAATGCTAGGGCCACTTTTCTAAGATTATTCAATAAAATGTTTAAAGATATGATAGGAAAAAAAGTGGAGGTCTATGTAGATGATATGATCATCAAAAGCAAAAGGATGAAAGATCACACAAAGGACATCGCAGAGGCTTTTGACATCCTGGCTAAGGTCAAAATTAAGCTCAAACTTGATATGTTTACTTTTAGAGTTAAAGTTGATAAGTTTTTAGGTACATGGCTTCAAATAGAGGAATAAATGCTAACCCAAAAAAAAATTAGAGCCATCATGGAGATAAAATCGCCCAAGAATATTAAGGACATCTAAAAGCTAAATGGTAGGATCATGGCTCTGGGGCGATTCATGTCCTGTTCAGTTCAAAAATGCCTTCCTTTCTACCAAGTGCTAAAAGCTCAAAAGAACTTCAAATGAGAGGAGGACTGCCAGGTAACATTCAGTGAGTTAAATTTTTTTTTTTAACTAATGCACCTTTGCTTGACTCACCTAAACATGGTGAAATACTATTTATATACCTTACAGTTACCAATGATATAGTGATTTTGGTCTTGGATTGAGAAGAGTATGGTGAATAGAGGTCGATCTATTACACTAGCTAGGTGTTAAAGGCAGTTGAGCTCAACTATCCGATCTTGGAGAAGCTCATTTTCACAGTTCTCTCAGTAGCAATTAAGCTGAGACCATATTTTGAATCCCATATTATAGAAGTCAGAACTAACTACCCTCTGAGGAAGATCTTGCACAAACTTAAGACTCCAAGTTGGTTAGCCATGTGGTTGTTCATTCTTAGGGTGTACGACATTAGATATGTTCCTAGAATGGCACTTAAGGCCCAAGCATTATCAAACTTTACCACTAAATTAATACCGATACTAGAACTTAAAGAGGATCATAGAGAGACATGGAATGTCTGGGTAGATGGGGTAGTTGGTTCAACAGGATCAGGGTTCAAAATTGTGCTAGAAAGTGCTTATGACATCAAACTAAAATATATAGCTCGATTGACTTTTTGAGCCATAAATAATATAGTGTAATATGAGGCCTTACTCATGGCTCTTTAAATCATAAAAGACGTAAGAACTCCAAATGTTACAATTTACTGTGACTCACAGCTAGTTGTTAATCAATGTCAAGATAATTTTCAAGTGAGAGACCCAAATTTGGGCAAGTACGAAGCTCAAATTTAGAAGCTAATGGTGGAGATAGGTTTAACCTTGAAGAGATCACAATTCTTTAAGTTCCTAGAGTAGAGAATAGCAATGCAAACGGTTTGGCAAAGATGGCAGCAATAAGTGATTAACACCTTACCTAACCCATTCCACTTGAGGAGATCACCCAACCAACAATCGATAAAGAGGAAATCTTGCTAATTAACATTGGATCGACATAGATATCTCCCATCTTTTACTACTTGAAGTAAGGAATAACTCCCTGATGATCCCTTCGAGGTAGAAAAGATCATGCAGAAGATCTCAAATTACAACGTCCTGAACAGATGGCTTTATAGGTCTTTTTTGAGACCATAGCTCAAATACATCACTCCTAAGGAAGGATTGGTGATTTTGTTAGATATTCGTGAAGGTCTATGTGGAAGTCATGAAGGAGCTTAGATCATCACTAAGAAAGCCTTCAGATAAGGCTACTTTTGGCTTATAACAGTGGACGATGCGAAAGAAATAGTTCCGAAATGCACGAAGTGCTTGGACCACGATTTAATTCCTCGTTTCCCAGTTGAGAAGCTCACTTCCATTCACAGTCCATGGCCTTTCTATCAATGGGGAATTGACATAATTGGTCATTTCCTAAAGGCATTCAGATCTAGGCAATATGTCATTATTGCCATAAATCACTTCACCAAATGGGCTGAGGTAGAGGCAACCAACTCATCACTACTGGGAAGGTGATCTCTTTTGTTAAGCATAATATTTCCTATAAGTTTGAAGTGCCTAAAGTGATCATCAATGACAATAGCACACAGCTCAAAGGAAAAGGTTTAGAGCTTTTTGTAAAGAGTGGGGATTAACCTTCGATTTGCATCTACTTATCATCCACAGACCAATGGTATGACTAAGGTCATAAACCAGACGATTCTCCATGGTCTGAATAAAAGACTTGATAAGGAAAAGGGTAGATAGTTAGATGAACTGCCCCATGTTCTTTGGACTTACCAATCTAAGTTAAGATCGATTACGGGAGAGACTCTGTTTTCCCTTGCTTATGTTTAAGGGGTTATCATACCAGTAGAAATCAACATTCTCAGTGCTCAAACTGAGAAGCCGAATGTCATGGCTAATGAAGAAGACCTCAAGTTTAATTTGGACCAAACTAAAATTCTGCGAGATAGGGCATATATCCGAATGACTAAATACAGATAGAAGATGGCTCAGATGTATAATTAGAATATTAAACATTGGTCCTTCACAATTGAAGATCTGATGATGAAAATGGCCAATTTCTCAGGAGGTGTAGTCGGGGCCAACAAGCTTGATAGCAACTAGGAATGTCTTTACATGTTTAAAGTCATATGCTTAGGGTCATAAACCAACTACTTCTACATTGGATTCAATTTTGGAAGATATTACGGCTACCTTTACGTTGGGACTCAAGGAATAACCTACTGAAGGGGTACTTGCAATCTCTTGGCTATCTCGATCATTCATTTTTATCTCACACAATAGGATATAAAAGAAACCAAATGTAAATAAGCATCAAATATGGTGTTTACCATTGAAATTGCTGGCCAGAGTAGAGTTGCAAAGGAAGAAATAAGAGAGAAGAGAGCTAAATGAACTAAAAAAAAAAAAAAAAAAAAAGCAAAATGAACCTTTTTTGTGTAGCAATACATATATGGTGCTGGTAATAAATGCCTAAATTTCAAATACACTGCCAAATGCACTTCGAATGCTTAAAAAGTAAATGCAATGTTTTAGACTCTTGAGATATAGTGGCCACAATTACATAATAAGTAACAACACTAGGATTAAGCTCACAAAGATGTAGAAATAAATTGGGGTTCAAAAACTCACAAAACTAGGGACACTAAACCTAAAGATTAGGACTTTGTTTGGGGAGGGAGGGAGGGAGGGAAAGGGAGGGGGGGACTAATGATATAATCCTCCTAAAAATCAAATCTTTATTGGCATCAAACTTGCTTGATTTGATTCCCAGTGGATCATTGCAAGATGGTTCTCAAGAGATCGACATGATAAATCGAAGATCGGACAAACACAAGACAAATGCCATTTGAGTATGAATAGTGTGATCCTCACTAGGAATCATGCTAATAGCACAAATCTGCAATGTACGGTGTAGACACATATTTTTTTACCCCCTAGAATGCATGCTTTGTAGAGACAATGAGGAGCCCTGTGATAAAAATACCACTAGATAGTAAGGAATCCTAAAGCATTAAGGAGACTATGAAATAATAAGAATATTAATAAAATAAAATAATTTTACATTTTAGAAAATTAATTGCATTATTTTGAAAATAAAAGGTTTTTAAGGACCATAAGCGTATATTATTTAATTGGCTTGATCTAATATTTTTAGGCTTTAAATGGACCCGATAAATATTTAATTGAGTTAGATTGAATAATGAAGCTCATTAAACTTTTTATTTCAGCTATTAAATAAATATGAGCTTAAATATTTTAGGCTTTATTGAAAAGGCATTTTAATTAATTAATAATGAAAAAGAAAAAGGAGAAACAAAAAGGAATAAAAAAAGGCATAAAAAGGGCTTTCTTCTTCTTCTTCTTCTTCTTCTTATTATTATTAAATAAAAAATTAAAAAAAAGATAAAATCCCCACAGATTAGGAAGATAATTTTTTTATTTATTATTTATTTTTTTATCTTTTTAAATTCTAAAATTCAAATTAGATTAGGTTAGTTCTATCTTATCATTTTCTCCCTATAAATACATCATTATGCTTAGGTTTTTAGGGGAGGAAAAAGGTCACTAAAAATTAGAAATTCTTAAGTTAATGTTCTACAATTATGGTGTGTGGAAGGCCATTTTCTAGTAGATCTTTCTTCATTCCACAAGAATTGCACACAGTTCTCCACACTTGCACACCATTCACTATAGATTTCACATAGTTTTAGGTTAATTAATTTATATAATCACTAAAATATTTTATTTTGTTGTATTTCTGCCATTCTAAAGTCTTCCAAGGTGTAAAGGTGCCTCATAATTCCAAGAAAATCAACCAAATAAAGATATGTTTCTTATTAGGCACCTATAATCTCTCCCAGTTGCAATTTCATCACTTTTATTTTTCATGCATTTCCATCATGTATTTGTTAGATTTAGAACTTGAACATAATTTTTGAAGATTCATTGGGTACTTTCCATATGGAATAACTTTTTGAATCACCTTAAAAACATTTTTATTTAATTATTTATGAATTTTTAAAATTTTAATTCATGTCTGGTTGTGTTTCTGTGTAACCTGATTTTGCAAAATTAATTTTCATGCCTTAGATTACTTATTTTGAGTTGTCATTTTTTTTAGTATACCTTTAAGACGTCTATATTAGGCCTGTACTTTTATATTTGTCATATTGTTCATAGAGTAATAGAAATATTTTTTATAAAATTATTGGTAAGATTTATCTAGTTTTCAATATAGCTGCTTGTTTTATTTTTCTGAATTAAATCTTGTGTGAATAAAGTGTTTCCTTTTACTATATTTTATTTTTATTTATTAGATAACATGTGGTAAATTTTTGGAATTTTCTAGGCACATTTGCTATTTTTAATGAATTTTATGAATTTTCTATCTAGTTTTATGTTTTGCATCAGATCTCATTTTGATATTTTTTCTAGGTTATTTCAATGCATGAATTTGTGGCTTATTTTTTTCATATTTTTATTTATTATCTTAGGAATCTTCAATATTTTTTTATGCAGTTTTTTATATTATTTTATTGTGTGAAATAAATATATTTTGTTGATTACTCAATTCTACCTTTTTTGGTAGAATTAAAAACATTATCATAAATATACATCTTTTATTTCCTAATTGATTCTAACTTGTTATTTTTGTGTTTTTGCATTAGTTGTATTTTAATTCTATTTTATTTTGATAATTATCCTTTTTTTGTATTTTATTTATTTATTTTATGTAATTTTTAATTATTTAGGCTTTAAATTATTATTTCATCTTTTTAAATAATTTAAAGTGTAAATAAGCCAAAACCCAAAAGGATAAGCCCAAACCTGAATGAACATGGAAGAAAAACAAATCGGACCCTTTAGTGGATGTAACTCAATTCAAGATGGAATTCCACAGCCTCTTGCATGAGATTAATGGGCTTAAGTGTCACACCCTACCCCTCCGTAAGATGTAATATGATCCCACAGTATACTTAATAAATTACCATATTTCACCTACCGATAATCTATTAAATATACTATAAGAGATTTTAGTAGAACAATTTCATTTTTAAGTCTGGCGTGGTGACAAAAATTTAAACTAAATGTTTTCAATTCCATTATGTATCATTAAATTCATTTAGGAATAATTAGGCATTTTTAAAATTTTAGGGAAAATCCGCGTGGTTACGGCTGAAATTATATAAAAACAGTTCTTCATTCCTATTGAACACAATTTAAAAAATTATATTCCGCAGTTCAACACAATCAGCTCAATTTATTTGTTCCATTCTCAATAAATCTCAACATGCAGAAAATAATTCATTATTTGTAAGTCTCAAAAAGAAATTCAAAAATTCACAACCATTGAAGTAACAATATTAATATTACAAATTTTCCAAACGATCAACTCAAGAAAAAAATATTACAATAATTTACATTTAATTACAGTCTCAAAATAATATTACATTAATTAAAATCTAAAAATTTTTATTATAGAGCTTTTTATACAGCTGCTCAATGTTTGTACAACATACATATAGCTATAAACTACATCAAAAGAAATTACAAAGGGTATGCTTATGATATACCCACAGTTAAATCAACTACAATTCTATATCGCTGCTCCAAGTAGCTCACGTTGTGGTCCTCGTTTTTTTTTTTTTTTTTTTTTTTTTTTTTTTTTTCTATCTGCGACAGCATAAAAAGCTATCGCTGAGTATGGATACTCAGTGGTACACAACTAACAATTTAAAATTCAATATAAAGCATAAATTGTCAAAACACATCTAATTATATTTTTATGATTCATAAAGTAATCCAATATTTATCAATCAAAACAAATCATTTATTTTTTTTATCACAAATTATTTAAATCATCCTATTTCCATGAAATCATAATAATAAGTTACAATTATTGACAAAACATTTATCAATGATCACCGTTTACGGGTGTTGCCAACAATTCACACAGTTGGACCCATGGCACAAAATTTCCAATCATTGTTGTGTTGTACACCAAGGCAACGCAAAGCACACTCCCCCCAATAACCGAAGCTAAAGGGAGGCACCAAAGACTAGCTAGTATATATGAGTACTCATCCAATCTCTACCTCAACTGGTAAGCCAGAGAGGGAGGAACTCAACCCCAGCAAGTGAAAGAGATATCTCGCTAGATAAGTTAATGAGATCACAAAGCATATTGCTATGTCAACTGTGGTTTCAAAATATATTTAAAATAATTTCTACTCACAAAGCACATTTATAAATCAACGAACATGTTTAATTATTGTAAATTCATGCACATGGTTGGCAACACATCAAATTCAAATTACAATCATCAAAACCATATGATAAATTCTTAAATGCATAGAAGAAATCATAATTAAATCATACAAAGTCATTCAACAAACTAAAGTTCTTGTACACAAGAGAAAATATAAATATAAAGTTCATTCAAAACTCAACTATAAGTTTAAAACATAAAAATAGGCTAGTTATGTACAAACCTCACTTGTGACACCCCTTACCCGTCTACAGTGTAGCCAAGCAAGATATGACACACAGTATACCAAAACATTATATTTTATCTCAATTATTTTTATCCTTTCTTAATTTATTTCTTCATGGTTATGAAGTACAATTTGTGAAATTTAACTCATTTATTGAAATTTTAAATTCATTTGAAGTTCCAAAAATTTTATAGAAAATCCGGCAGAGTACCAGTTGAAAATGAATAAAATAGTTCTTCGGAACCTGTGAAAAACACTTCCAATAGTCATTCTATTCCACAACTCCCAATTATCACTTCAATTTCAACAATTTCTCAATAAATCTTCCATTTGTCATTCATTCATTTAACATCATAATCATGTACATTGCATTTATAAACACAAATTTACAAATACTGACATTCATACCATATCATATTACATAAGTTTCAATTTATACATAAGAAAATAAAAGTTTGATTACAAACAGTACAAACAGTATAAAATACCAAAATGGGACCTAGTGTCCTACCAATGCATTGTAGCCTGTGATGTGACATGGACACTATGCAGAACTATGAATGGCCTCACCCAGTCTGTGGTCTACTGGGTTCTCTGTTCAAATCTTTAGTACCTACGCGTTGCAAAAGCGACGCGCTAAGCATAAAATTTAGTGGTGTCAATAATACAAGAAAATATAATATGCAAATAAAAAAAATAAAAATTTCCTAGTTATTGTGTTTATAAGAAATAAATAATTACTAACTTATTGTTTAGTCGAAGGCTAATTACATTTTATGATATTAACTCCTTCTAACATTTTATCAATCGTTTTCTTGATGATTTTGAGCTACTTTTTATTATAGATATTCTTGTTCTTTATCTTGATAATTAATTTTCTTACTTTTTTTAATAATCAATTCAATTATATTTAAACTTTTCCATGCTTAAGTAACCTATACAAATTGACCGGACTGGATAAACGGGTAAACTATGTCACACCTTACCCCTCTGTAAGGCATAACATGATCCCGTAGAATACCTAATGAATTACCGCACTTCGTCTACCGATAACTCATTAAGTACCCTACAAGGGATTTTAAAACAATTTTCTTATTTTTGATAAGTGGTGAGCGTTTTCTAATAGGTATTTAAAATATTTAATTAAGTTTGAAAGCTAGTTGGAAATTTTGGCCCATTTTATTTTTTTCGTAAATTTTATAAAAATTTTGATAGAGTTCTGTCTGTATTTTGAGAAAACAATTCTTCAAATACCTGTAAAAAGTACTTCTAAAAAAAAAATTTCTCTCAACCACTACCTCAATTTCACAATCAAACTCAATCAATTTCAACAACTCCACAATCATTTCAATCAATTTATCAAGTTCAAAATTTAATAATTTTCAAAATACTAGCAATACATTTCATTCAAATTAAATAAAATAGTTCCACTCATTTTTCATTAGTGACAAAACAATTTATATACATCCTTACAAAATTTACATCAAAAGAAAAACAAACTAAACTTTATTACAAACTTCATACAAATTTTGTACAAGCTGCTCAAGACCCATTTATATGTCCATACTTTTATATGCAATACATACATCAAAAGAAATATTTATAATTAGGGTATAAATTATACCCAATGACTTCAAGCTGAATGATTTTTAATCCTTAGCAGCTCAGTCTGCTGCTCTTCTAGTCTCTGTATCTGCGACAGTAATAGAAGCTATCGCTGAGTACTAGGACTTAGTAGTGCACAACATACTAAAATAATCTTTATGCAAAACATAAATCACATTTATTCAAAAATTTGACTGAACATGAGAATTAAGTACAAATCTTGCATTATGAGATTTTAATCCCAAACAATTTTATTTTGAAGGTTCAAATCACATTTCATAAAACCCACAGTTAGTTCATGCCATTCGAAACAAATAGAATCTCAATAGCCAGAGGCTAAAGAGAAATCACATCATAAGGCTAGCTAGCTCAAATATATGGATATCCATTCACATCCTCTTCTACTGGCACACCTCAACACTTCTCCAGAGAAGGAATCAAAATTTGAAACTAATTACCCCCACTAGTCGTACTAGTGAGGTGTTCAAATATATGGTCATGACACTGTGGTTTCAAACTTATCTTAACAATTTGCTAAACATTGTCATTTCAAATATACACAATAACTTTCAACAATTTAAGTCAAAACGTCATAACTAATGTCACAAATAAATTTTCAATAATTCAAAGCAAATGTAAAATACATATTTCATTCACTTTATCAATGAATTTTAAAGCATAGTAATGTTGTGCACAAACCTCAAGCGAGTTGCCTGTTGGCCTTGACTCGGTTCCTCGGGTTCTTTCCCGGTATTCTTTTCAACTGAAACACACAATTTTACAGTGTTTCAGTACCATAACTTAGCGTAAATCCAAAAATAAATTTAACTTCACTTTTACCTAACTCTAACGTGCTAAACTCGACGTTCTTGAAATTTTGTGTTTCGAGTTACTATTCACTACACTATTCAAGTTAAATTATTGACTTTCTAAGGCTTAATAGGTATGGGAATTCCAACTTTATCCACATACCACATTTTGGTCACCAAACTTGTTGGTTTTGGTTGTTTTCTCAAAACTTAGGTCTTTTAGGCAAAATTGCCAATTTTCAGTTTTGGAGTCCTAAGTTGCACTGTTCCATTGGTCACTTTACTATTGGAATTTGGCAAAACGTTCTTCACAGAAAATGTTTCCTAATGTCTTAAGTTTATTCTCCTTTTTGAATCACCCCAATTAGAGTTTTGTAGCTCAAGTTATGGCCATTTGAACTATGGTTGCCGGATTGGACACAACCCAGAATTCTGGGTAATTTTCTAGTGATGGCAGATTTGAGTCACCAATTTGGGGTGGCCAAATGACTTGGTTAATGGCATAATTTGGGTTTATATTCTTCATGAAAGTTTTAGGTCTATATCTCATCTAACCACTGGTAAAATTTCAGGTCATTTAGACCTTCCTAGCTCAAGTTATGACCCAAAAACAATTACTGTTAATGTGTACTGTTCATACTGCAGATTTTCAAGTTTGGTCAGTTTGTTCACTAGGTTTTTGTTACTTTTTGGGCTTGCTTCCTAAATGAAAATTGTGTCATTTAGTGCCTATTTTGAGTCACAATTGGTCCCATACCAATTGGACTTGTAAAATTCCATTTTTGGTCCCTCAAAGTTGACTTTTGGTCATGGTGCATACCCAATCCGAATTTGGCTTTGATTCAAACACTTCTAACACACTTAATTAGGTCACAAATGACCATTTCTTTCCTTAAACTATGTCAAAGACATCATTTAGCACTTCTTCACATTTTTGTCCCTAAACCCTAATGTCCAAACCCTAATTCACACTAATTTTTGCATTTACTTGATTTCATGCCTTTAACCATAGTCATTCAACTAACTAAGGTTTATATACCCCTTTCAAACCATTCAATTCATGCAAATCATCCTCATAACCAAGCTGGCCGAAAATCAGTTTAGTCCCTCAACCAATTTTTCTTTTCATTTTAAGTTTATTTCTATGTTCTTGATGCTATACATACACTAATTAAACTAAAAACTTGAAGTTTGCATTACTAACCTTGTTAGGTGTCTTTGAACTTTCACTTTCTCTCAATTTTCTTCAATTCTTTGATGACCAATCTTCCTCTCAAGTGATTAAATCAAGTTTTTGTGAAGCAAGTATGGGAGGATTTGGGGTTTAATGATGGTTTCAAAGCTTGAAGCAAGCTTTAAATGAGATTTGCAATGGTGAGGGAGAGAGAAGGATGGGAGGCGGCACTTTGAGGAAGATGAGGCTTTTATTTTATTTTATTTTTCTTTTCTTTTCTTTTGTCTTTTATCTCTTTAGGAAGACCAAAAATCCAAATAAGTAAATAAATTAATTTTATTCTTTATGACATCATGCATGAGGTCATGCATGATGTCATCACCTTTTGACTTTTCCATTCTCTTTTTTTTTTTAATTTAATCCTCGATTCTAAAATTTTCTTTTCTCCGATTTTATTTGACAGTTAGGTTAGGAGTCAGCTCTCGGGGTCAATTAACCAAATTACCCCTCGCCGGTTCATCCCGGTTTGCAATTAATTCTATATTTCTTCTGGCTCCCTAACCTAATTATTTGATTGGCTTAACAGTTCTTTTTCGTGATTTTCTCTTTTCCATTGTGTTTATAAGGGTCCTAAGGACCGCGACGTTACATTTTACGGTTCGAAATTTGAGTTTAAAATGACTTCGCAGTCATTCCCGAGATGGTCACCCATCGCTGTGACTCTCGGCTCGTTTAACTTTTTATGTTCTATTTTTCTTATTTATACTTAACTAACTAGCTATTACTAATTCTTTGTATTTATGGCTTCTTTAGTTGTCTTAAGAGTGGTTCTAATCCCCTTAATTGTCCGGATCGATACTGGTCACCGGAACAGTGAAATATACTAGGCTATACAAATAGGGGTGTTACAATTCTCCCCCCCTTAAAATAAATTTTGTCTCAAAATTTTACCTGGTATCAATCTCTGAATAGCTGTGGGTGCTGTCTCCTCATGTCCTCCTCTCGTTCCTAAGTAGCCTCCTAGCCCAAATGATGGTTCCACAGCACTTTTACCAATGGTATCTGCTTGTTCCATAGCTGCTTTATCTCATAAGCCAGAATCTCTATGGGTTCTTTTTCATATGTGAGATTTGGATTTACTTCAATTTCCTCTACTGGTAGTACATGAGATGGGTCTGATCGATACCTCCTCAACATAGACACATGGAAGACATTATGTATCTTCTCCAACTCTGGAGGTAGTGCCAAACAATATACCAAAGGACCCACTCTTTCCAGAACCTCATATGGCCCGATAAAACGAGGACTCAGTTTCCCCTTTCTGCCGAATCTCATAATTCTCTTCTAAGGAGAAACCTTGAGGAATACTTTCTCACCCACTGCATACTCAATATCCCTTCTCTTCAGATCAATGTAGGACTTCTGACAGTCTGATGTAGTCTTAAGTCAATCTCTGATCACCCTGATTTTCTCTTCAGTTTGCTGAACAATTTCTGGTCCAATCATCTTTCTTTCACCCACGTCATCCCAACACAACGGGATTCTACATTTTCTGCCACACAAAGCTTCAAATGGAGGCATTCCAATGCTTGATTGATAGCTGTTGTTGTAAGCAAACTCAATCAAAGGCAAGTATGTATCCCAACTGCCCTCAAACTCAATCACACAAGCCCGTAGCATATCCTCCAAGATCTGAATTACCCTCTCAGACTGGCCATCTGTCTGTGGGTGGAAGGCAGTACTGAAGTTCAATCTAGTTCCTAGGGCTCTTTGAAGACTACTCTAGAATCTAGAAGTGAACCTAGGATCTCTGTCTGACACGATGGATACTGGCACTCCATGCAGTCTCACAATCTCATCAATGTATAACTTGGCCAATCTTTCTAAACTGTAGTCCATCCGAACTGGCAGAAAATGAGCAGACTTGGTTAGTCTGTCAACAATGACCCATACTGCATGATGACTCTTCTGTGTCCTCGGAAGTCCTATCACAAAATCCATCGTTATTCTCTCCCATTTCCATTCCGGTACTGGTAGTGGATGTAACAACCCAGAGGGTACTTGATGCTCTGCCTTTACTTGCTGACAAGTTAGGCATTTGGATACAAACTCTGCCACATCTCTTTTCATATCCATCCACCAGTAATGCTCCTTTAGCCCTCTATACATTTTTGTGCCATCAAGTTTCATGGCAAAAGGAGACTCATGTGCTTCCTTTAAAATGATCTACCTTAAATCAACATCATTAGGAACATACATTCTGCCCTGGTGTAGCAGTAGACCATCATCTCTAATTGAGAATTCTAGTTTCTTGCCCTGTTGGACTTCTTCCATCAGCTTCTGATACTTCTGATCATTCTAAGTAGCCATTCTAATCTGGTCAATCAACACTGGCTGTACATGCCATGCAACTGCTGTCTGCCCATCATCATTAATCTCTAAGCTAGCATGTAATGATCTTAACTCATGTACCAAAGACAAAGGAGTAACCCGTAGACTTGCCATAGTCTTGCGACTTAAGGCATCAGCCACAACATTAGCTTTCCCTGGCTGATAGTCTATCAGACAATCATAGTCTTTTATTAACTCTAACCATCTCCTTTGTCTCAAATTCAGCTCTTTTTGGGTGCCGAAATACTTCAAACTCTTATGATCTGTGTAGATGTAACACTTTTCTCCATACAAATAATGTCTCCAGATCTTAAGAGCAAACACAATAGCTGCAAGCTCTAAGTCATGTGTTGGATAATTCCTCTCATGCGGTTTCAGTTGGCGTGATGCATAGGCAATGACATTTCAATCTTGCATCAATACATATCCTAACCCATTGTGAGAAGCATCGCTATAACTGGTGTATTCTTTACTCGGTGTAGGTAAAGTCAGGACTGGAGCTTTAGTCAAACATCTTTTCAATTCATCAAAACTCTGTTGGCATTTATCCGTCCACTGAAATTTTACATCTTTTCGGAGTAGCTTAGTCAATCGAGATGCCAACATGGAAAATCCCTTTACAAATCTATCAGAGTATCCAATAAACCAAAGCGTGAATCTCTGTGACATTTCTGGGTGGCCTCCAATTAAGGACAGCTTCAATCTTACTTAGATCTACCTTGATGCCCTCTTCTGATACTACATGCCCCAAGAAAGATATTTCTTTCAGCCAAAATTCACACTTCGATAATTTGGCATATAGCTGTTTCTCCCTTAAAGTTTGCAGTACAATCCGCATATGTCTATCATGCTCTTCTGCATTCCTCGAATAGACCAATATATTATCAATGAATACCACAACAAACTGGTTGAGGTATGGTCTGAAGATAGTGTTCATCAGATCCATAAAAGCAGCCGGAGCATTAGTTAACCCGAATGGCGTGACTAGGAACTCATAATGGCCATAGCGGGTTCTGAAGGCAGTTTTAGGAATACTCTGCTCTTGTACTTTCAGCTGATAATAACCTGATCTCAGGTCAATTTGGAGAACACAGCTGCACCTCTCAACTGATCAAACAAGTCATCAATGCGGGGCAATGGATATCTATTCTTTATTGTCACCTTATTCAATTGCCGGTAGTCAATACATAAGCAAAGAGTGCCATGCTTCTTCTTTACAAACAGCACTGGTGCTCCCCAAGGTGACACACTAGGGCGGATAAAGCCCTTGTCAAGAAGCTCTTGCAACTGTACTTTCAACTCTTTTAGTTTTGCAGGTGCCATTCTATATGGTGTTATGGAGATTAGGTCCACACCAGGCATAACATCAATCTCAAATAGCACCTCTCTTTCTGGAGGTAATCCTGGCAATTCATCAGGAAACACATCCGGAAAGTCACATACAGTAGGGATGTCCCTTAGTGCTGGGCTCCCCACTTGGGTGTCTATCACATGTGCCAAGTATGCTTCACACCCCTTTCTGATCATCCTTCTGGCTAGTGCAGCCGAAATGATGTTTGATGGCAGTAAATGCCTCTCTCCATGTATTACCACATCACCGTACAAAGGGAGACCAAAAGTGACTGTCTTCAGTCTACAGTCAATCATCGCATGATGCCTGGCTAACCAATCCATGCCCAAGATGATATCATACTCTCTGAAGGGCATTTCAATCAAGTCTGACAGGAAAACATGTCCTTGGATCACCAAAGGACAGTCTCTATAGATTCTGTTGACCCAGACCTCTTGTCCTAAGGGACTAGTTAGTAGCACTTCAAAACCCATTTGCACACATGAAACAACAAGTGAACTGACTATGCTAGTACTAAGATATGAATGGAAACCTAAGACATAGTAGAATATTTCATATGAAGAATGTTGGGCCAAATTATGAACTTAACTCAATCAAATTGTGAAACGACTGGTCACCGACCGCTGTAACTGAGCACCTAAAATTGACCAAATAAACAGTAAACTTTGCAAGGCTATAACTCTCTCTAGAAAACTCCGATTTAGGTGATTCTTAAACCGATGGAAACCTAAGACATAGTAGAATATTTCATATGAAGAATGTTAGGCCAAATTATGAACTTAACTCAATCAAATTGCGAAACAAATTCGGGTCACCGAATCTGCCAGAATCTGGGCACCTAAAATTGACAAATGAACAGTAAATTTTGCAAGGCTATAACTCTCTCTAGAAAACTCCGATTTGGGCGATTCTTAAACCGATGGAAACCTAAGACATAGTAGAACATTTCATATGAAGAACATTAGACCAAATTATGGACTTAACTTGGTCAAATTGATGAACGAATTTGGATTGATAAATCTGACAGAACAAAATCTGTAGCATGAACAGTGACGTGAACAGTAATGGTGTGTTGGGCATAACTTGAGCTACACTGCTCCGAATTAGGCGATTCAAAAAGGAAAATAAAGTTAAGACCTAAATGAACAATTTTCATGAAGAACACCTCATCAAATTATGATCGAAACTAGGTACAAATTGGGTTCAAAGATTGGGGCACCAAGCTGTCCCAAAACCAAAATATTCTAAAATTTTCAAAGCTAACTTGGGATGCATTAAACATGCATGTAATGAGTTCTTGGCAGCAATTGAGATTGGTATTGAGGTATTCTATTTGTGTATTTTTAGTAGAAAAAGAAGTTGGAACGGACAAGGAGAAGTAGGTAACAAGGAAGGAGAATTATTGAAGGTTTGTGCACAACTAACATTTTCTTCGTTTTCAAATTTGTAAATTGCTTGGAATGTGTTAAATTGAATGAGTTTGCTTTGAACAAGTTTACTTTGACTGAAATATGGTTTTTCTCTTGCATTTAAGAAATTTAGGTGTTGCTACCTTTATTTGGATATTATGATGAATTTAAATGTGTTTATTGGTTTATAAATGTGATTGTTGAATGGAAAATTTTTGGAAACTGTTTTGAAACCACAGTTAGCATGACAGTCCCTTTCGGAACTCTCCAGTAGTAATGGCTACTTGGGGTTGGTAATTGATATTGATTATGTCTCCCATTAATAACGGTTAGTGGGGTAAGACTATATGAGTACTCATTAGCTAGCTAGCCATTCCCTCATTAATAACGGTTAGTGAGGTTGAGATTGCTTTGTCGTGGTGTACAACACGGCACCGATCATGAAATTTTGTGTCATGGCTTGAACTGTGTGTTGGTGTTGGCAACACTAATGCTTTGTGAATTGTGATTTATGAAGTATGATTTCTCATTTGCAATGTTATTCAAATAAATGGCTCTTATGAACTTAGAACTCTTGCGAAGTTTTCATGCTTAAGAAAAATGTGATTTATTATGCTTTGACAAATTGTGTTTTATCTTAAGTTTTAAAGTTATTAGTTGTGCACCACCGAGTGATATACTTAGCGATAGCTTCTTTATGCTGTCGTAGGTAAGGGAAATGAGAAGGCTATCGAGTGAGAGACTTGAAAGCAGCATTTTGGTATTGTTTGTGGGTATTTATGTTAGGTATACCCTTGTGATTCCTTTTAGATGTATTTTGTACCTATATGTATGGATGTACGGATATTGAGTAGTTTGTATTTAAAAACATTGCATTGCTATCTCATTTTGAGTTTGTAACTATTTTGTATTTTACTTTGAGACTTATGAAAATGTAACTTTTGTAATATTTAGTCTATCATTATTTCCAATGAATGTTTCAAAGAATTGATAAGATAAAATGTTATGGTTTGTTTTAAAATCCCTTGTAGCATAACTAATGGGTTATCTGTAGGTGGAGTTTGGTAATTCATTAGGTATGCTACAGGAACATGTCGTGCCTTATAAGGGATAGGGTGTGACATGTTTTAGTGGTATCAGAGCTTTGATTTTTATACAAGTTTTGAAATTGCATGTTTGAAAATTTTTGATAAGTACAACTGCTCAATTGTCATTATTGACACATATAGTGCATTACATCATAAATATGGACTAATTGAGGGAAATTTGCTTGTGTTGGTTGCTCAGGGAGTAGAATTTCTCGTGATTCAATATGGAAGAGGGGGATCACACAGTAGAGCAATCAGTAGCAGCTGAGGTACAAGGGGAAGCCCCAGCTCCTCTGAATGCCAGTGGATCGACTGCACCCATCCCACCCATGCAGTTTCCTGCTTAGTTCGCTCAGTAGATGGCTGCACTATTTCAGCAAATGGCTGGACTATTTCAGCAAATGGCTGGCAATATACCAGTCCAAGCTCCTGTGCAAGCACCTACAGTGCAACCACCATCCCCAGCCAGAAAATATGACAAGTTAATGAAGTATGGGGCAACAGAGTTCAAGGGTACAGTGGACCCATTGCAAGCTGAGCAATAGTTAGAACGGATGGAGAGGGTCTTCAAGAAATTGCACTGCACAGATGAGTTGAAGTTTGAATATTCAATTTCCTTGCTGCATGGAGATGCATATGAGTGGTGGAAGGCCATTCCCTATAGTTTGGCTGAGCCGCCAGTGCTGACATGGGATGACTTTCTAAGGGAGTTTAGACAGAAGTATGCTCCTGATACCTATGTGGATATGAAGCTACAGGAGTTTCTTAGTTTGAAGCAAGGGAACAAGACTGTAGCCGAGTATGAGAGAGACTTTTCTCGCCTCAGCCACTATGCTGGAAGCCTATTCACTACCAGTGGAGACAGATGCAAACGGTTTGAGGCCGGTTTGAGGCCTAGTTTGAGATTGCAAGTGGTTGGGTTTCGACATGACAACTTCTCTTGGTTGATATCACAGGCCCTTGAATTGGAAAGGATAGAACTAGAAGGGGCATTTGAGAAGGTAATCACTGAAAAAGAGAAGAGCAGTAAGCCTACAGGTCAAAGTCCAAGTAACAATTCAGGTAAGAGGAAGAGCTTTGGGGGACCAAGTAACAGAGGATCTAGTAGGGGAAGATTCTCAGGGCAGAGGCCACCTAGATCCAGACAGCAGACATCTAGGGGTTCCTTTCCTACCCGTGCTTGTGAAACTTGTGGCAGGACTCATGGAGGAGTATGTTATAAGGCCATAGGAGCTTGTTACAACTGTGGTGGAAGTGGGCATTTTGCTAGAGATTGCACTAGTACCTGCAGATCTGAACCGCCTACTACCACTCAGGGATCTATTCAAGGTTCTGCTTTCAGAGGACAACAGACAACTAGTAGAGGCAGAGGCAGGGGTAGAGGTAACACTTCTGGCAGCCAGGGCACAGTGAGCCAACTAGAGCAGAGTGATGCACCAGTTAGGGTGTACACCATGCGCCAGAAGGATGAAGCTGAGACATCAGATGTTGTGGCTGGTACTTTCTCCATTTTTGATAGAGATGTATATGTGCTGTTTGACCCTGGTTCTACACATTCTTATGCTAGTGCCAGTATTGCATGCTCTATTGCCATTCCTTGTGTGAAATTGGATTATGATGTGCTAGTGACTAGTCCTTTAGGACAAGAGGTTAGGGTGAACAAATTGTATAAGGATTGTCCTTTAGTGATCCAAGGACGTACATTCCTGTCAGACTTAATTGACATGCCCTTCTGAGATTATGATATCATCTTGGGCATGGATTGGTTAGCCAGGCATCACGCCATGATCGACTATAGACTGAAGACAGTCACTTTTGGTCTTCCTAAGTATGCAGACATAGTGATACAAGGGGAGAGACAGTTATTGCCATCCAACATCATTTCAGCTACACTTGCTAGAAAGATGATTAGAAAGGGATGTGAAGCTTATCTAGCTCATGTGATAGACACCCAGGTGGGGAGTCCAGACCTTAAAGATATTCCTACAGTATGGGATTTTCCGGATGTCTTTCCGGAAGAATTACCAGGATTGCCTCCAGAAAGAGAGGTGCAGTTTGAAATTGAGACTATGCCTGGTGTGGAGCCAATCTCCATCACTCCTTATAGGATGGCACCTGCTGAGTTGAAAGAGTTGAAGGTACAATTGCAGGAATTGTTAGATAAGGGTTTCATCCGCCCTAGCGTGTCACCTTGGGGAGCACCAGTATTATTTGTGAAGAAGAAGGATGGTACTCTCCGCCTATGCATAGACTATAGATATTTGAATAAGGTGACCATAAAGAATAGATATCCTCTGCCACGGATCGATGATTTATTTGATCAGTTGAAGGATGCAACTGTATTCTCCAAAATTGACTTGAGATCGGGCTACTACCAGTTGAGGGTGCAGGAGCAAAGTATTCCTAAAATTGCCTTTAGGACTTGGTATGGCCACTATGAGTTCTTGGTAATGCCATTCGGGTTGACTAATGCTCCAGCTGCTTTTATGGGCCTAATGAACACTATCTTCAGGCCATATTTGGACCAGTTTGTTATGGTGTTCATTGATGATATTTTGGTGTACTCAAATAATGCAGAGGAAACGACAAGCACTTGAGGATAGTATTGCAGACTTTGAGGGAGAAGCAATTGTATGCCAAACTGTCGAAATGTGAGTTTTGGCTAAAGGAGATTTCATTTTTGGGACATATTGTATCTGCAGAAGGTATCCAAGTGGATCCTAGCAAAGTAGAAGCCATTCTTAATTAGAAGCCACCTAGAAATGTCACGAAAGTTTGGAGTTTCCTTGGTTTAGCTGGGTATTATCGAAGGTTTGTGAAGGGATTCTCCATACTAGCATATCCACTGACCAAGCTACTTAGGAAGGATGTAAAATTTCAGTGGACTGATCGATGCCAAGAAAGTTTTGATGAGTTAAAGAGGCATTTAACTGAAGCTCCAGTCTTAACCTTGCCCACTTTGGTTAAGGAGTATACCATATACAGTGATGCTTCTCATAACGGATTAGGCTGTGTGTTGATGTAAGATAGAAACGTCATTGCCTATGCTTCATGCCAGCTTAAACCGCATGAGAGGAATTATCCTACACATGACTTTGAGCTAGCAGCCATTGTCTTTGCCTTGAAGATCTGGAGACATTACTTGTATGGGGAGAGATGTTATATATACACAGATCATAAAAGTTTGAAGTACTTGGGCACACAAAAGGAGTTAAATTTGAGGCAAAGGAGATGGTTAGAGCTGATAAAAGATTATGATTGTTTGATAGACTATCAGCCTGGAAAAGCTAATGTTGTAGCTGATGCTTTAAGTCGCAAGACTATAGCTGGTTTGAGGGTTTCTCCATTGTCCATGGTGCATGAGTTAAGGGCATTGCATGCTAATTTGGAGATTAATGAAGATGGGCAGATGGTAGCTACTTGGCAAGTGAAGCCAATCTTTGTGAGAACAAATTAAAGCGATTAATGTAGGATGATAAGTATGTGAAGTTGATGGAAGAGGCTCGGGATGGCAAGAAACCAGAATTATCAGTAAATGATGAGAGCTTGTTGTTATATAAGGGCAGAATGTGCATTCCTGAGAATGTTGAACTGAGGCAGACCATTTTAAAGGAAGCACATGATTCACCTTTCGCAATGCACCCTGGTGGAACCAAAATGTATAGAAGTGTGAAAGAGCACTATTGGTGGAGAGGAATGAAGAAAAACATTGCAGAATATGTTGCCAAATGCCTAACTTGTCAACAAGTAAAGGCAGAACACCAAGTGCCTGCAGGGTTGCTACAGCCATTGCCAATTCCCGAGTGGAAATGGGAAAGAATCACTATGGATTTCGTGACAGAACTTTCACGTACACAAAAGAATCATGATGCAGTTTGGGTTATTGTTGATAGATTGACCAAGCCTGCACACTTTTTGCCAGTGAGAATGGATTACAGGCTGGAAAGATTGGCCAAACTCTACATTGATGATGTTGTGAGGTTACATGGAGTGCAAGTGTCTATTGTGTCGGACAGAGACCCAAGGTTCACTTCTAGATTCTGGGGTAGTCTCCAAAAAGCCCTAAGAACTAGATTGAAATTTAGTACAGCATTCCATCCACAGACAGATGGCCAATCCGAAAGGAGGATATGCTTCGGGCTTGTGTGATTGAGTTTGAAGGGAGTTGGGACACACACTTGCCTTTAATTGAATTTGCCTACAACAACAGTTATCAGTCAAGCATTGGAATGCCTCCATACGAAGCACTTTATGGCAGGAAGTGTAGAACTCCCTTGTGTTGGGATGAAGTGGGCGAGAGGAAGTTGATTGGTCCAGAATTAGTGCAACAGACAGAAGAAAAGGTTAAGCTTATTAGAGACAGACTCAAAGTTGCAACGGATAGACAAAAGTCCTACATTGACCTAAAGAGAAGAGATATTCGATATAGTGTGAGTGATAAGGTGTTCCTGAAAGTTTTCCCATGGAAGAGGATCATGAGGTTTGGTAGAAAGGGGAAACTAAGTCCTCGCTTCATTGGGCCGTATGAGGTTCTGGAAAGAGTGGGTCCATTGGCATATAGACTTGCATTGCCTCCGGAGTTGGAAAAGATTCACAATATCTTCCATGTCTCCATGTTGAGGAGAGGCAGATCGCACCCTCTCACATTTTGCCAATAGAGGAGATTGAGGTGAATCCAGACCTGACATATGATGAAGAGCCCATAAAGATCTTGGCACATGAGGTGAAGCAGCTGAGGAACAAATAGATACCTCTAGTCAAAGTGCTGTGGAACCATCATTTAGGCCAGGCGGCTACATGGGAGCATGAGGAGGACATGAGGAGACAGCACCCACAACTATTCAGAGACTGAGACCAGGTAAATTTCGAGGGCGAAATTTATTTTTAAGGAGGGGAGAATTGTAACACCCCGAACCTCCGAGTTATGAATAGTACCATTTTTGGTCCGTGACTAATACTATTCAAAGACACCTTGAGGACCAAAAATAAATAGAAAATTAATTGAGATAGACACAATAAAAATTCTAGTGACCAAATAAGCTAAGGACTCATCAGGTATTATAAAAAGAAGGATTATGACCCAATGAGGGGCATTTTGATCAATTCACCTCAAGAGTTGACTTTTGACCAAAATGTCAATTAAATTAAATGAAATTAATGAATTGAATTATGGGGTAAAAATTGAAGAAAAATTCAAGTAAAAAAATATGTAAGGGAAAATTTAAGAAATGAAAACTTAAACTTTCATTTCCATTATGACAAAATTAAAATGAAAGACTTATGGGCTTTTGATAGTTAAATTTAATTATTTAATTAAAAGAAAAAAATTAAGTGTAAATTAAAAAAAAAAGGGAATAAAAATTTAAGTTTAATTACCCTTATGACACAATTAAAATTTATAATTTTAATAAGCTAATTTTGGGGATATATATATATATATATATATATATATATATATATATATATATATATATATATATATATATATAAGAAGACAAATTTCTTCTTCATTTCTTTTTTTTCATAAGAGGCCACCACCCTCTCCTTTCTCTTCCTCTCTCTCTTTTTCTCTTCTTCTTCCACTTCTTCCCCTCAATGATTTCCCCTCCCAAGTTTTAATTCCCTTAAATTCCCTTCATAAATTCCATAGCCCACTAAAAGAAAACATCAAAGAGATCTTTGATTGAGAGATTAAAAGTAAGGAGAACAAGAATTAGAAGAAAAGTGAAGTTGGAAAGAAATCAACAAGAGGTAATTTTCTTTTCATGTTAGATTAGTTGTATAAGCTTGGAATGAAGTTAATTTATGATAAATTTCCATAAGAAAATGAAAGAAAACATATATAGAACCTAAACTAGGGTTTTGGCCAAATGGGAGAAAAATTAGGGTTTTGAACATTAGGGTTTATAGACCAAAAATGTGAAGAAGTGCTAAATGATGTCTTTGACATAGTTTAAGGAAAGAAAGGGCCATTTGTGACCTAATTAAGTGTGTTAGAAGTGTTTAAATCAAAGCCAAATTCGGATTGGGTATGAAGCATGACCAAAAGTCAACTTTGAGGGACCAAAAATGAAATTTTACAAGTCCAACTGGTATGGGACCAATTGGGACTGAAAATAGGCACTAAATGACACAATTTTCATTTAGGAAGCATGCTCAAAAAGTGACCAAAACCTAGTGAACAAACTGACCAAACTTGAAAAAACTGCAGTATGAATAGTACACATGAACAGTAATTGTATTTGGGTCATAACTTGAGCTAGGTAGGTCAAAATGACCTGAAATTTTACCAGTAGTTAGATGAGATATGGACCTAAAACTTTTATGAAGAACATAAACCCAAATTATGCCATTAACCCAATCAAATTATTGAGCAAAGTTGAGTTACTGAATCTGCAAAACTGTAGAATTGCCATATGAGCAGTAAACTTTCAATGGCTATAACTCTCTCTAGAAAACTCCGATTTAGGTGATTCTTGAACCGATGGAAACCTAAGACATAGTAGAATATTTCATATGAAGAATGTTAGGCCAAATTATGAACTTAACTCAATCAAATTGCAAAACGAATTTGGGTCACCGAATCTGCCAGAATCTGGACACCTAAAATTGACCAAATGAATAGTAAATTTTGCAAGGCTATAACTCTCTCTAGAAAACTCCGATTTAGGCAATTCTTGAACCGATGGAAGCCTAAGACATAGTAGAATATTTCATATGAAGAATGTTAGGCCAAATTATGAACTTAACTCAATCAAATTGCGAAACGAATTCAGGTCACTGAATCTGCCAGAATCTGGGCACCTAAAATTGACCAAATGAACAGTAAACTTTGCAAGGCTATAACTCTCTCTAGAAACTCCGATTTAGGCAATTCTTAAACCGATAGAAACCTAAGACATAGTAGAACATTTTATATGAAGAACGTTAGACCAAATTATGGACTTAACTTGGTCAAATTGCTGAACGAAGTTGGATCGATAAATCTGCCAGAACAAAATCTGCAGCATGAATAGTGACGTGAATAGTAATGGTGTTTTGGGCATAACTTGAGCTACACAGCTCCGAATTAGGCAATTCAAAAAGGAAAATAAATTTAAGACCTAAATGAACAATTTTCATGAAGAACACCTCATCAAATTATGATCGAAACTAGGTACAAATTGGGTTCAAAGATTGGGGCACCAAGCTGTCCCAAAACCAAAATATTCTAAAATTTTCAAAGCTAACTTGGGATGCATTAGACATGCATGTAATGAGTTCTTGGTAGCAATTGAGATTGGTATTGAGGTATTCTATTTGTGTATTTTCAGTAGAAAAAGAAGTTGGAACAGACAAGGAGAAGTAGGTAACAAGGAAGGAGAATTATTGAAGGTTTGTGCACAACTAACATTTTCTTCGTTTTTAAATTTGTAAATTGCTTGGAATGTGTTAAATTGAATGAGTTTGCTTTGAACAAGTTTACTTTGACTGAAATATGGTTTTTCTCTTGCATTTAAGAAATTTAGGTGTTGCTACCTTTATTTGGATATTATGATGAATTTAAATGTGTTTATTGGTTTATAAATGTGATTGTTGAATGGAAAATTTTTTAAAACTGTTTTGAAACCACAGTTAGCATGACAGTCCCTTTTGGAATTCTCCAGTAGTAACGGCTACTTGGGGTTGGTAATTGATATTGATTATGTCTCTCATTAATAACGGTTAGTGGGGTAAGACTATATGAGTACACATTAGCTAGCTAGCCCTTCCCTCATTAATAACGGTTAGTGAGGTTGAGATTGCTTTGTCGTGGTGTACAACACGGCACTGATCGTGAAATTTTGTGTCCTGGCCTGAACTGTGTGTTGGTGTTGGCAACACTAATGCTTTGTGAATTGTGATTTATGAAGTATGATTTCTCATTTGCAATTTTATTCAAATAAATGGCTCTTATGAACTTAGAACTCTTGTGAAGTTTTCATGCTTAAGAAAAATGTGATTTATTATGCTTTGAAAAATTGTGTTTTATCTTAAGTTTTAAAGTTATTAGTTGTGCACCACTGTGTGATATACTCAGCGACAGCTTCTTTATGCTGTCGCAGGTAAGAGAAAGGAGAAGGCTACCGAGTGAGAGACTTGAAAGCAGCATTTTGGTATTGTTTATGGGTATTTACGTTAGGTATACCCTTGTGATTCCTTTGGATGTATTTTATACCTATATGTATGGATGTACGGATATTGAGCAGTTTGTATTTAAAAGCATTGCATTGCTATCTCATTTGGAGTTTGTAACTATTTTGTATTTTACTTTGAGACTTATGAAAATGCAACTTTTGTAATATTTAGTCTATCATTATTTCCAATGAATGTTTACATGGAATTTTAACTATTCTCATGCAGTTTTCCGCAAAAGAATTGATAAGATAAAAAGTTATGGTTTGTTTTAAAATCCCTTGTAGCATAACTAATGGGTTATCTGTAGGTGGAGTTTGGTAATTCATTAGGTATGCTACGGGAACATGTCGTGTCTTATAAGGGATAGGGTGTGACATACATCTTGCTCAGAGATAGAGAATATACCAGCTGCTATATCAGAAGTCTTAGACTCTTCTCGTTGTCTCATTGAATAAACCCTGACTGAAGCACTTCCCTGTGCTGACTGACCAACTGTGCCCTGACTGCCTGAAGCAGTGCCTCTACCTCTAACTCTTCCTCTGCCAACTGGCTATGAACCTCTGGGAGCAGGACTCTGAATAGATCCCTCGGCAGTAGTAGGAGCTGGACCATATCTCGAAGATGGAGCACTAGTGTAGTCTCTTGCTAAATGACCCTTGCCTACGCAGTTAAAGCAGGCTCCCGTGGCCCAATAACACTCCCCCCTGTGAATCTTGCCACAAGTCTCACAGGGGTGGGCAGAATGTGAACCCCTACTCGACTGCTGACCAGACCTAGGGGGTCTCTGTCCGAAAAATCTTCCCCTACCAAATCTTCCACCTCGACCCCTGCTGGGTCCATTAAATTTCTTCTTCTTCCTAGAAGTCCCACTAGAACTCTGCTCTACTAACTTTTCCCCCTTGTCTTTTTCTGATTTCTCAGCTTTCTCTGATTTTTCTTTCATTGGGGTTGCTTCTGATTCTATTCTTTCCAACTCAAGTGCTTAAGACATGAGCTCTAAGAAGTTACTGTGTCGGAATCCCACAACTTGCATCCTTATGCTGGGCTTCAAACCCATCTCAAATCTCTTGCACCTTACCTTGCTGGTAGTAAGGAGACTCCCAGCATAATGACTTAAGCGGGAGAACTCCCTCTCATACTTTGCCACCGATTAGTTCCCTTGTTTCAAACTCAAAAATTCTTACAGTTTCTGATCAACATATGCATCTGGGATGTATTTCTGTCTGAATTCTCTAATGAAGTCATCCCAGGTCAGCACTGGTGGTTCAGCCAAGTTGTGGGGGATGGTCTTCCACCAATCATACGCATCCCCTTGCAGTAGCGACACAGAATACTCAAACTTTAGTTCATCTTGGCAGTGCAGCTTCTTAAATACTCTGTCATTGCTCTGCCTCTAAAGGGTCCACTGTACCCTTAAATTTTGTAGCCCCATACTTCAGTAATTTATCATACTGTCTGGCTGGAGGCAGTGGTTGTGCCATAGGTGTCTGAGGTGAAGCTTGATCAGGCATACACCCAGCCATTTGTTGAAATATCGTAGCCATCTGCTGTGCGAACTGTGCAGGAAACTACGGCATTTGCGGGGCTGGTGCTACTGACCCACTGACATTCGGTAAAGCTAGGGCTTCCCCTTGTGCCTCAGCTTCAACAGACTGCTCAACTGAGCGATCCCCTTCTTCCATTTCAGTCTGAAGTTAGGGTATCTCCTGAACAAGTAACACATGGAGATTTCCCTCCGTTAGTTCATATTTATGATGTGATGCACTGTATGTAACAAATATGGACATTGAGCAGCTGTACTTAACAAGGAAAGACACAAATTCATAAGTTAAAACAAACTTCAAAAATTTTGCTCTGATACCACTAAAACATGTCACACCTTACCCCTCTGTAAGACATAACATGATCCCGTAGAATACTTAATGAACTACCGCACTTCATCTACCGCTAACTCATTAAGTACCCTACAAGGAATTTTAAAACAATTTTCTTATTTTTGATAAGTGGTGAGCGTTTTCTAATACGTATTTAAAACATTTAATTAAGTTTGAAAGCTAGTTGGAAATTTTGGCCCATTTTATTTTTCCGCAAATTTTATAAAAATTTTGACAGAGTTCTGTCTGTATTTTGAGAAAATAGTTCTTCAAATACCTGTAAAAAGCACTTCTAAAAAAAAATTTCTCAACCACTACTTCAATTTCACAATCAAACTCAATCAATTTCAACAACTCCACAATCATTTTAATCAATTTCTCAAGTTCAAAATTTAATAATCATCAAAATACTAGCAATACATTTCATTCAAATTAAATAAAATAGTTCCACTCATTTTTCATTAGTGACAAAACAATTTATATACATCTTTACAAAATTTACATCAAAAGAAATACAAACTAAACTTTATTATAAACTTCATACAAATTTTATACAAGCTGCTCAAGACCCATTTACATGTCCATACTTTTATATGCAATACATATATCAAAAGAAATATTTACAATTAGGGTATAAATTATACCCGATGACTTCAAGCTGAATGATCTTTAATCCTTAGCAGCTCAGTCTGCTGCTCTTCTAGTCTCTGTATCTGCGACAGCAATAGAAGCTATCGTTGAGTACTAGGACTCAGTGGTGCACAACATACTAAAATAATCTTTATGCAAAACTTAAATCACATTTATTCAAAAATTTGACTAAACATGAGAATTAAGTACAAATCATGCATTATGAGATTTTAATCTCAAATAATTTCATTTTGAAGGATCAAATCACATTTCATAAAACCCACAGTTAGTTCATGCCATTCGAAACAAATAGAATCTCAATAGCCAGAGGCTAAAGAGAAATCACATCACAAGGCTAGCTAGCTCAAATATATGGATATCCATTCACATCCTCTTCTACTGGCACACCTCAACACTTCGCAGTTGTTCCCGAGATGGTCACCCATCGCTGTGACTTTCGGCTCGTTTAACTTCTTATGTTCTGTTTTTCTTATTTATACTTAACTAATTGGAAATTACTAATTATTTGTATTTATGGCTTCTTTAGTTGTCTTAAGTGTGGTTCTAATCCCCTTAATTGTCTGGACCGACACCGGTCACCGAAACAGTGAAATATACCAGGCTATACAAATAGGGGTGTTACAAACTAGCACTGGGTACCGGGTACCTTGGGCCATCACACCATCGGTCACAATGTGTCTCTCGGTGTGCAGACAGAATGGCTAATAAGCCATAAAAGCAATAAGGCATAAAGCCAAGTATAACATCATAATCAGTATAGCCATAGGCTATCATATCACAGAATAGCATGAAACCATACGCAGTACTGCTATCAGAACCCTATTGGCATGCTAACCTATCCAAACCAATCACACTAGGCCTACTAGGGCATTTAACACTTTTAATTTATGTAATTCTTTGAAATTGAAATTTTATGGCTACTATTCATTTCATTAGTCAACTAAAATGTTGACTTTTTTTTATAGACAATAGGTATATTGGTTCTAATATCACCAACATATCACATTTTGCATTCTAAAGTTGTTGGCATTGGTTGCCAATTCCATTTCAAAGCTTAGGATTGGTTATTTAAAATTTTCAGATTTTAAACACTTGGTTTACTGTTCCATTGGTCAAATTTTCAGTAAGAATTTGGCAATATTATCTTCATGAAAGTTGTTTCTTTATGTGTTTTCTTTAATTCTCTTTTCGATTCACTCCATTTGGAGTTTTTTAGCTCAAGATATGCCACTTTGAGCAAGGCTGGATGGATTGGTATTTACCAAGAAATTCTGGGCAGAATACCATTCTGCCAGATTTGGTAGTTCAAATTTGGCCAATAATTTTAGTTGGTTAAGTCCAGAATTAGAGTTTGTGTTCAACATAAAAGTTGTTCTAAATTGTCTAAGCTTTTCATTGACATAAATTTCAGATCAATTGGACCTTTCTACACTGAGTTACGACCAAATGAATGAACACTGTTCATTTGGTCATTTTGCCCAGGCAGAATGTAAGTTACCCAGATTTGGTCAATTTTTACGGCATCCTAAGTTTGCTTTCTGGACAGGGTTCCTTCATCAAAAGTTGTGCCATTATATGTCTAATTTCATGTCCAATTGGCCTTGCACCAATTGAACTTATACAACCCAAGTTATAGCTACCCAAACATGCTGGACTCACATCCAGACCTGTAGGGCACTCAAGGTAGCACACCCAACCTCAAATCCAAAGCTATCATTCACTTCAATTCCTCATCATACACAGCCAAATGGTCACTAATTGACCATTACAACATTTATTTAAGTTCAGTTACATCAACCTCCAAAATTGAGTTTCAAAACCCTAACTCTAATTGACCAAGCATTCAATTCATACATTTTACTCCTAATTGTTATACTAATCATATAATTTATACTAGGGATAGCTAATATGTCACTTTAAATCAAAGAATTCTCCTAACCCTAACTCATGTCAAGGCTGCTAAAATTTAGAGGAGAGCATGCAAGGGGTTCTCATGCATTTCACTTACAATTTCTTACTTAAATTAAACACCTAAGTATAAATTAAGAGAGAGAATAGAAAATTGGTCACTAACCTTAATTGAGAGATTTTTTCCCACTTCAATTCCTTCACTTTCTTCAAATTTCTTGGCAGCCAAACACTTTAGCTAGAGTCTAGGGCAATTTTTAATATTGGAAGTTAGGGGAAATATGGTGAGGAGAGTGAGAGAATTAAGGTAAATGAAGAGAATTTGAGGGAGTGCTTCAATGGAAGCAATTCGGCCAGCTAAAAAAAAATGAAGAAGACAACAAAAATTTGGGTCAATTTTGTCTCTTTTTAATAGTTTAATAAGTGTTTATGTAAATATGATTGGGGGATGATTTTAAATGACATCATTATGATGTCAAAATTCAAATTTTCATTCATTTTCTTTTTTTTTTCTTTTCTACTCATTTTCAATTCAATTTTTAGTAATATTTATTCATATTTTATGTCATAATAATTATTCACTTAACTAGACAAGTAGGTTAAAAATCATCTCCGAAGACGAAATGACCAAAATGCCCTTCGTTTGGCTTAAGGAGCCAAAACTGTCTGTACCGATCAAAAAAATTTTTTAAGCCTTTTCTTGGCATTCTAATGCCATAGAAACCTCAATAACTCTTCTCTGAAGTCCCAAAATTATTTTACAAATTTTCTCCTGGGTTTAGGGCTCCTAGCTGCGAGGACCGCAATTTTCCACTGGGTTACCCATCACTAGGGCACCGGCTCATTTAACTTAGTTGTATTTATTTCTAAAATCTTTCCTAAATTTTTCTTACTATTATTTGAGTTTTTTTATGATTCCTCACTCTATTCTAAATATTTTTTCAGACGTTATAGCTGTCCAGACTGACACCAGTCACTGAAACAGTAGAATGTACAGAATGGCTAAAGTGAGGGTGTTACATCACTTGGATCTCTTAATTTGTCCTAAGCGTTCCCTTCCTTGGAATTTTCTTTTCCAACTAAAATACATAATTAAAGTGTTTCAATATCCATCCAAATCACTTCTAATAAAAAATCCAACAATTAAATTTTTGCCTACTTAATTTTACTTATAATTTCTCCTAAGGGTGGAGTTCTTTGTATTTAACAATATTATGTTTACTATTCATTTAACTAGTTATAGAAAATTTTGAATTTTCCATAAATAATAGTTATGCTAGTTCTAATTACACCCACATACCACATTTTGGGTCACAATTTTGTTAGCATTGGTTGCCAATTGAAATTTAAAGTTCCCTAGATGTATTTCCAAAATTTCAGTTTTTATCATCTAAGTTTACTATTCCATTAGACTAATCTACAATATAAATTTAGCCAAATTTTCTTCATCAAAGTTGTTCCTTAATGTCTTAGCTTTAATTTCCTTTTTTAATCACTCCATTTGGAGTTTTGTAGCTCAAGTTATGCCATTTTTACTAAGGCTGGCCGTATTGGTCATTTTCAGAATTCTGGGCAACTTTTTTGTTTTGGCAGTTTTGATAACCTAATTTTGATTGGCAATTTGAATAGGTTATGATCAGAATTTGGGTTGGTGTTCTCCATGAAAGTTGTTCTAATATGTCCTATCTTTCCAATGGTTCAAAAATCAGGTCATTTGGACCTTTCTACACAAAGTTATGACCATTTGAACATATATTGTTCATATGGTTCGTTTTGTCCAGTAACAGGATACCAAATCCAGATTTAACCAAATTTTACACCAACTTGTGGTCACTTTCTGGGCAAGGTCTCTTCACAAAAATTGTAGTATTATGACCCTAGTTTCATCTCCAATTGACCTCACACCAATTGGAGCAACAAAATTTAAATTATAACCTCTTGAATGGACAGGGGTCAAGCTGCCAGAATTTAACACTTCAATAACCATAAGTCAACTCACTTCCATTCCTCAGTTCACATTCATAAGCACTCCAATTGCCCAAAATTAAGTATCAAATATCAATTGGTCATCAATTTCTCAAAAATCCCCAAATGCTACTAAAACCCTAATTCATCAAGAACCCTAATTCTATAATTATCACAATTCATGAATTTCAAGTGTGCAAATCACATCTACCTACTCAATTGAGTTCACATACACATTTAATTCCATAAATTTTCATCAAATCCAACTTCTTCCTAGGCTGGCCGAATTCTCTACCCACCATTCATACAAGATTTTCTTCATTTTCTTCATAATTTCCATGCATATCAACTAAGTTTCAAATAATATTCAAGAAGTTAAAACTAATTTATACTTACCTTAATTTATGGATTTTCTAGTTCTTCAAATCTCCTTCTTTTCCTCTTCTTTGCTCTCAATCTTTAATTCAAGGTCCACTTTGGGTTTTTCTTAAGATAAATGGTAAAATTTATGGTAGAATTTGGAAGGTATAAGCTTTAGGAATGAGTGTTAATGGAGGAAAGAGAGAGAAATTGGGTGAGAGATGCCGGCTGCCTTTGATGAAGAAGATGATGGTATCATTTTTTTAATTTTTTTGTCTTTATATATGTGTATTTATCTCTTAATTATCATAAATTAAAAATCAAATTTTTAATTAGGTCATACTTGCATAGGGATGATGTCATAATGCACTTATATTTAAATTTTCTTTTCCTTTTTCATTTCTTCCTTACACCTCTTCACTTGTAATCTATTTTTCATAATATTAATTTCCTATATTTTATTGGACATTTAGGCCAAGAGTCACCTCTAAGAGTGAATTGACCAAATTGCTCTTTACCGGTCTAATCCATTTTTCCAATAACACTAGATTACTTTCAAAACTCTGATTCAATTTTTTGAACTGGTTCTCTATTCTTTTCTATGGTTTTCACATTTCCTCTAACTTCACAATTATCCCTAGGCTTGGGTTGTCACAGTGTCCCACACAAAATTTGGGTAGCAACTGAGCTCGCAGTCACTTTCCAATTCGGTCACCCATCGCCGTGGCCTCGGCTCATTTAACCCATTATGCTTTGGTTTCTCTATTTCCATTTCACCTTCATATAATTTCTATTAATTTCTATTTATGGCTTTTTTAAATGGCTTAAATATGGTTCTAAATATCTTCACTGTCCGAACAGATACTAATCATTGAAACAGTAGAATGTATAGGCTACTCAATATGGGGGTGTTACATTAAAGCCTTAAAATATTTTTAGGATTAAATTTATTTTTGGTTATGGGTTGTAAAGGCCATTTTAAGGTTTTAGTCTATATTCTCCTCCATCTTTCTTTAGTTTAGGACCTACTTTTGTTTTGATTATTTTAAATGTTTTCAAATGGACCTTTGGCATATAATTGAACTTAGTAAAGATGCATATAGGAGAACATGGTAATTAATGAGCCTAAGTACATAACCTAGAAACATTGACATGATTAGAACCCTCCTCATCCTCTTATGCATGCACTTTAGATTGAAATGCCTATGACTTTTTCTTATGTATGCTATTTATAGCTTATAAAATGAATTGGCATATAATTAACTTAGTTAAATATAAATGTAAGGTAAGATGATAAATAAGGTAATTCTTTTAACTGTTATTTCTTTGAATAGTTCAATTTAAATGTGTGTGTAATCTTAGCTTACATAGATGTATGGTTAAGGAATTTAATAAAAGAAATAATAAGACAAACTTTAGAAATCATTAGTAGAGATTGGCTCTTGTTCTAAGGTATGTCCAAGCATAGAGGGTGCCTAACACCTTTCCTCGGTTGTACCCACTATCCCGAACCTAAGCCATTGGGCTTATGGTAAAAGAAGGATAGTGGACCTTTGTAAAAGGTAAGTCTCCACCCACATCCCTTCTTATAAATTTGTCCCAGTTGTTACCTGGGTGGTGACTCCTTTCCTCTACCTTTATGGCATTAATATCTAAGCATCGTAATAGTGTTATGGGAAGACGATGCTAAACCAAATTTAAGGGTCCCACAGCTTGGGGACTCCACTTGGGATTGAGGATAGTTACTCCAACTTAATTCCTTTAGTCTATTATTGTTTCTTTTATTGAGTTCCTTTGCATTGCACGTCACTTGCACACATAATAAAAGCATAATCAACTATAATGTGATATAGCCTTGTGGGGATAAGATTGAGGAGGCCTTTATTCCATTCGAGCTTAGGCAAGTTAGCTTATCTCTGAAACCTATGGCACGTACCTTAAGGTATAAAAAGAGCATGAACTCGACCGTTTGTACCTTTAACTTTCTTAAGGTTAATGGGAGACATAATGGTTAAGTTCTTGCTTTTGGGAAACCTTTTTGACCCTAGATGCATTAAGGATGGATTCAATCATGCTACCCTAGAAACATATGGCCCTAGGACCCTTATTACATGTGATGTGTTGGTTTATGAACCTATGTTTTAGATATGTAAGTTTTAAAGGAAGATATAATTGATTTGGGCTAAAACTCAAGCCCCTTTGTTGCCTTTTGGAAAATCAAAGCCCAAATCCATTTTATCTCTCTATAAGGCAAGAGGAAGCCCACTTACATATTGGACTTTTAGGTTCATAGACCTTTTGTTTATGAGGGAAGGTTCAGTCTTAGGCTAATCCCTTATTGATTAGGCCTAATGTACCAATACCTAAAAACATAATTTATGGACTTGACCATTTATTTCACACGTACGTGTCTTGGAGGTATAAGGAGGCGAAGTTACATAAGTTTTTTTTTCTTTTTTTTATTTTATTTCTCATGGTTCAAAATCTTTCTAGTTTAGGATTTTCTTCTTTCTTATAGGTTTTTAAATATAAATTTGTAAAATTTAAGAGTCAAAATCAATATTCCAAAATCTTTATTCATTTTTTAGGATCTTTTCAATTTTACATTCAAATTCACAAGTTTAAAGTCCAAAAACTTAAATATCATGCATATACATACTTGTGCATCTACATCATACTGCATTAATCTTTAGTCATTTGATTGCACAAAGGTTAGGAGTCATGTTAATAAAAGGGGAAAGTCAAATGATTGAAGAGATAAAGAAATACCTATAGAAGTTAAATGCAAGAAGAACATGGATAAAAGATATCAAGAATGCTCTCATGATAGAAGAAGTGGAGATAGATGCACAACTTGACTGCCTAAACAGCAGACTTTAAGAGATTCAAGGGATAAAACCAGAGCCATGGAAAAAGAAGATTCTAGGAGTTCAAGTGAAGGAAAAGCCATTTGACAAATTTATCTATGAAGTTTTCTACACTAAATCCTTACATGTTGACATTCCCTGGAGGATATTTAATCAAGAGGACAAGAACTTTAGAAAAGTTTAGATCAAAGCTTTATAGAGTTTATTTTGTAATAAGATTTGAATATTTTTATCAATAAAGATTTGAGCTTCTATTTTATCTTTGTCTCTACTTTTCTTTAGTTCCTATTTACAAGGTTGAATAACCATGACAAAGCTTTTCAAATGATGTGCAGTCAAATGAGTAAAGATCCACAACATAAGCATGACATATAGATAGCATATTAACATTTTGTTTTGCAGTCATTTAGACATTCTAGGAATATTCCTATCTTTACAAGTTAAAGAGTGATGGCAAGTGAAGAACAATGACAAGAAGAGGAAGTAGTTGTGAATTAGAAGATGGAAGAGATGGTGGGGAAAATTCTCAAAACACTTATGAAGCAACAAGTAAAAAAAGATAGAGAAATCAAAAGGCCATTGGATAGAGAGGGCAAATCCAATGAAGAACATTCCTATGATGGAAAAAAACTCCCCTAGGAAAAAGTTAACAAAGGAGAAAGATGACATGAATAAAGCATATTACACTTTGAAGGAAAAGATGGAGAGGTTTGAAAATGAACTTTGGAAGCAATTTATAATTCAAGGAAAGAATGACATGGAGGATTTAGGATTCCAAATGAGGATACAACTACCAAGTACGTTCAAAATGCCCTATTTGATCATTATGAAGACAACATGCTTGAATGATTATCAAATCACTCATCTCTTCCCTCTATCATTAGAAGGGGCTATTGCACCATGGTATCACAGTTTAGGGGATAAGGTCATAAAAGAATGGGGAAGTTTGGTTAAAGCATTCATCAAGTAGTATTCGTATAATAATACCTTAAATGTAACTAAAATAGACCTAAAAATTACCAAGCAGAGGCTTAATGAGTCATGCACTGAGTTTCTTATGAGATGGAGAAAAAAGGTTGCCCTCATGGTGCAACGACCATTGGAGAATGAGCAAATCATGATGATCATAGCAAATTTGTTACCTATTTATCATGAGAAGATGTATTATCTTCCAATTTCCAATTTTGGAGATTTTTTTCATGTTGGGGTGGAATTAGAAGACAAAATGAATGAGATGGCTTATAAGCATAGCTTCTCAAGAGGGTACGTGAATCATGAGGAAAATACTTACTTCAATCAAGCTCCTCGACAGAGAAGACTAATTGTTTAGGTGGCAAGGAGGTTTTCTGAGTTGGGTGTTTTTACAAGACTAAAGGATAAAGGATTGCTACAGCCTTTAATCGATACTTAGATACCAGACCCATTTTCAAAGAAATTCAAGAGACTTGTATTGTGAATTCCATCAAATTCTAGGTCATGACATAAACAAGTGTAGCCATCTCTGCCATGAGATACAAGATCTTATAGATGATGGTAAGATACTTAACCCAGAGCTAGAATATTCTAAAAGACCATGTCGTTTCTGCTTATCATTTGAATAAAATTATTATATGAATAAAAAAGAAACATTGTTTTAGCTTGTTTACTAAGTTAATTCAATTTCAACATAATATGCTTTGCATTTAAGATTTTATTGAGCATTAAAAAGAATGAATCTATGATAATTAATTGAGAAACTCTCAAAAATCCCAAAGAAATAAAGTTAGATATTGATCTAAGTTTAAAAGAAAATTTAGCAATCATAATTTGTTATGACAAGGTACTTCAACATGGAAAATGGGAATTTCAATTCAAGCTATCAAAGAGAGAACATTAAGGCGTAAAGGGGGGGCTATCCAAAATTTTGTTGAAGGAAGATAGCAGATTTGAGAATCCCATTAACATGAATGGGCACTTTGTTGGAGAGATGCTCGCTAGCTTGAAAAATCGTAGAGGGCATCCTTGGTAAAAATTAGAGCCAAAAATGAAAAACCCAAAAAAAAAATGAAAGAAAAAAAAGAAGAAGATAGAAAAGGAAAGAAAAAAAAAAGAAGAGAAAAGAAAAAAAAAAGAGAAATAAATTAAGAAACAGAAAAGGAGGGGTAGAGAGTTGGTTAGAAAACCTGCAAGGGCTAACCAACGGATTATGAATGCTTTATTTCCTTTTAGAAATTAGATCAATGGTCTAATTTTATACTGAAAAAGAGTAAAAGTGGTGCCTAAATTAATTATAAATAGTGAAGGCATGTTAATGTTAGATGAACTATTAAATGCTTTGCATATGATTAGAAAGAAAAACAAAAGTGAAGAAGCCAAAATAGATTAAAAAAAAGAGAAAAAAAAAAAGAAAAAAAAAGAGAAAAAAAAGAAAAAGAAAAAGAAAAATAAAGCTCACTAATTTAAAAACCAGAGCAGCTCGCTAAGTCGAAAACCTGTAAAGGTAACTTAGGCAAAAGTTAGAGCCAAATGAAAAGAATGGCATTATGTTAGGATATCTAACTAGGGGGCAATAATAATTATGTTACATCAGAATCATGAAAGGCATTGAAAACAAGTGTTTCATTAGGAGGCAATAATGATTATGTTACTTTAAAATCATGAAAGGCATTGGAAATAAGTGTGTCATTATTAGGGGCAAGATAATAGTTGAGAGGAAAAAGACCGAAGGCTATTGCATGAAAAGATAAGTCATAGGAAGCATAAAAAAAATAGATCATTTACCAACATTAAAAAGGAGGTCCATTTGAAAGGTTGAGTTACCAGCATAGGGGTAAGGAATATTGAAAGGAATAGGGAAAAAAATATAAGCTACTTATATTGTATAAATCATGACAAATCTTACATCATCCATAGCTAAGAAATAAAAATCATTAGGCAAATAGAAGTTAAAGAACATGAGCATAAACATTTGAACATGCACATCATTGAGAACATCAAACATTGTCATAAAAGATGCATTTGTATCATTTTAGTCATGTCTGCATTGCATAGAATTGCATGAGAGAAGAAAAAAAAAAAGGGAAAAGAAGAAAGAATAATGAAAGGATGAGAAAATTGCTTGAACAAGTAAAAAGCTAAAAGATAGAGCCAAATGCTTGAATGGGCATAGGGATTAAAGGTAACATACTTAAAAGGCATGAAAAGGCATGAGAATTAAGAGCAATGCACTTGAACAGGCATAAAGATTAGAAATAACATGCTTAAATAGGCATAAGGATTAGAAGTAACATGCTTGAAAAGGCATGAGAATTAGGAACAACATGCTTGAATGGGCATGAGAATTAGGAGTAACATATTTAAACAGGCATGAAAATTAGAAACAATATGCTTAACATGCATGAGGATTAAAAGTAACATGCTTAAAAAGGCATGACAATTGGGAGCAACATGCTTGAATGGGCATGAATAATAGGAATAACATGCTTGAAAAAGCATGAGTGTCGCAAGGGATTTTGCGGTCGCCTGAATGAACCCTCACCGAAGTGGGAAAGAGTGAGGAGTCGCCACCTTAGTTTTGAGGGAAACTAAAGAAAACCATTTACGAAGATAAATTGAGATGAAACCACTTCAAGACAGAGATTCTAGGTTCGGGGTCTGTAAACGGGTGGGGAAGGTGTTAGGCACCCCACCTCGTCCCTTAATAAGGGTAAGTAGATTTAACTTTGCATTAGTTAGGAGGGCTTGAATGGACATGTTAATCCTTTTGACTAAAGGAACATTTGATTTTTCACTAAATTTGGATCACTCAGATACATAAGTAAATGAGACAACCTTAGTGAGTTACTGTTGTATGTTAATTTTATTTGAAAGGGATATTTTATTAAAATTTAAGAATCGGATAAGAACTCTTCTCCGAACTCTTTAATGTTTATTAAAATTCTGAGTTGAGACCGGATAAGAACTCTCCTCCGATCTCTATTTAATATTCATTAAAATTTTGAGTTGAGACCGGATAAGAACTCTCCTCCGATCTCTATTCAATATTTATTAAAATTTTGAGTTGAGACCGGATGAGAACTCTCCTCCGATCTCTATTTAATATTTATTAAAATTTTGAGTTGAGACCGGATAAGAACTCTCCTCCGATCTCTATTTAATTAAAATTTTTAGTTGAGACCGAATAAGAACTCTCCTCCGATCTCTGTTAAGTATTTATTTTAGATTTTAGATTGAGAACCGGATAAGAACTCTCCTCCGATCTCTTTTAAACTATTTGTTAAAAACTTTGTTTGAGGAACGGATAAAGACTCTCTTCTGACCTCTTCGAAATTTGGACACAGCCATATATCATAGGAGTCCTAGTTTAAAGAGTTTTAGTATTTAAAGGTGCCAGAGGTCGAAATAAGACTTCTTTTAATTCGTTAGTACTTTAAGACTAAATAAGGGACGCCGGACTGAATTTTGCTAACCTCCCCTAAGGTCACTTTACCAGTATCCTATCTGTACCCTTTTACTTATCTGAGTTTTGATTTTTATTTCGCCTTATGGCATTATGCCGGATCGCCTTCCATGTCAGCCTAGTGATTCAATTTTGCTATTCCCCTGACGTATTATTTAGACCCTCTTTTTTAAAGAGACACTTTAAATACAGTTACCTACATTTTGCCTAGCTACTTTTACGCAACTCGGGACTAGATGACTTGCGTTCAGAAATAATAAAGATTAACAAAAGTGTGGGTTAGCCAGCAAGGGAGTAAACTAGAGCATATCTTTCCTTTGTATTTTTTTAGCGTGACATGAACTTAAAGAAAACAACAGGCATGAGAAAGAGGACAAAAGGAAATACGTGAAACGAGAGCTAGATTTAAATAAATGGCGATATTAACACTGACCTGTAGGGAGTCGAGTCTATTGAACTAACTACAGAATCACAAAAAGTAGCAAGATTGCAGGCTGGCAGCCGGAGGACTATGGTTTGCCTCGAAATGAAGTATTCTTTGTTAAAATATAAACAGGTCAAAATAACCAAGCTTGAGTGGAGTTGAGCTTAGACAATATAAATGGAAACAGAGGATAACAAAGACAGAAAGTGGGAGTGCCACGGAATATTGAACGAACTGAAAATGAAAAATTTCAGTATTCAAGAATCCCTTTTGCAAGAAAACACTTCAGAAACTAGTTTCAAAAGTTTTTTCTATGAAAACTCCAAAAAATAGTAGAGTAACAAGCTGAATTAAGTTTCAGAGTTCTTCCACTATATTAACCTCCTTTGTTTCATTCTTCCTTGAAATGCTTTTAGCGTGTATTTATAGGAATCGGGTGCTCCCATGAAGGGTCGGATTTATTTTGAGGAGATGGAGGGTCCGGATTTTGAAGGACATGATCGGATGCTTGAGAATTAAAGAGAACCAAGATGAGCAGTGAGATTATTCTTCGTAATATTTGTCCTTTCCTCTTTCAACTGACGGTCTCAAATCCTCTTGTCCGAGCGACCGAGGGCTAAGAGCGAAAGACGCTGGTCTTGTCGTCTTCTCTCTTGATCCAAGGGTTCCGGTTTGTCCTTACAAGTGAGATCAACGGTGGAGATTGGGATGTACAGGATCGCATGACATACCCTGCACTGTCAAGATTAAGTGGCGATTCTTAGGCGTGCGGTGGAGATCTCGTCTGTCACGCTTTAACTACCTCGGCTCTGATTCTGACGACGGTTATTTGGGATTTGTCTTATTCTTTTTGCCTTCCGATCCCTCCCACGCTCCTATTCCGATCTCTCATGCTGATCTCCCATCTTCCGATCTCTATTATTCCTATCCCTAGAGATCGCCCAAATGATGTAATCCGATCTTTTGGAAATAAAAGTCAATTATCATCTTATTATTATTGCATTGATTATTTTCCGATCTCTGATGTGTTTATCCAATCTGGTTCCTAACTGAACAACCCTTAACTGATCCGCAATTCAAAACATTTATCTTAATATACCGATCTCTAATTAGCCGTTCTCTTTATGGAATTTTGAGTGTTCGAGAGACGTGTCAGAACAGCTGATGAATCCCGTTAACCGATGCATTGCCTGGGACATCGTGAGCATTAAATGCTCGACCGAGTATAAATAGGGGTAAAGGGTTAGCCAGTTGCCCTCTTATCCCATTTTCAGTTTCTCGTGAACAAACCCAAAATCCTCTCGTTTTCTCAAGTTCTTCCGACGCCGATCAGACTCCGATAAGGGCTTTGATCTTCTTTTTAGTTTAAATTCTTTATTTCCTTTGAAAATGAGCGGCGCCGAAGGTCAGAGAGCGACGAGCCCTCCTTCCATTCAGTTCTCGTGGTCGTCTGATGAAGATGAGGTGGTCGGGCCGAGCACACAACCAGAACCTCCTAGGGTCTCTGTTCCAGCTCGGGGGCGGATCGCACCATCAAGGCATACACCTTCTTCAGGGAGGGAGAATCTTCCTATGGATGAGCTGCCATCGATCTTGCAAGAATCCGATCTGCAATCGTTCAGCCAGGAGTACAATATTCGTCCTGATTCGTACGAACTTATCCGGTGTCACGGCGATCATTGAGCCGATCACTTCTTTGAAGAGAATGAAATGGTTATGGTATACGAGGAATAGTTAAAGGCCGATCTTCGGTTCCCTCTGGATGACTTCTTCAAGGAGGTCCTAAAATTTCATCGAGTATGCATTGCTCAAGTTCACCCTAACTCGTGGCGGATCTTAGTAGCCTTCCGAGGCCTGTGCCGAGCTAAGGGAATCAGACCTACGGCTAAGGTGTTCGCCGAACTGCACAGGCTAACTCGCCGAAAGGACGACGAACACTGGTTCTTTCAAGCGAAGCCTCATTATGGGCTCTTTACCGATCTGCCTTCCTCCCTTAAGAATTGGAAGAACCGCTTCTTCATTCTGAGGAGCAAAAATCCGACCTGCTTTGAGAACTTCCCCAGTAGCTGGTGGCACCAGGGGCCCTTGATTCCGAAGCGTATTACCCTGAACAAGGAGGAAAGCCTAATAGTGATGGAACTGAAGAATCAGGCGGCCACTCAGAAGTTCTCCTATTTAGATGCAGTGACTGCCGAGCTGCATCATTGGACGATGGAGTTGATCACGGGCGAAAGTCACGGGCTTCAGCTCTCTGATCTTGGCATCGGTATTTTCTATTTCTCAGATCTTTGGACCTTAGCGATCTCACTGACCTCTTTTTTGTGCAGGTATGGTGGGTGGTGAGGGTTCCAGGAAGCGGAAGAAAGAAAGGGAAACTTCCCGGAAGGTGAAAGAGATGAAGCGTTCGGCACTGCTTCAAACACCCGGTCATGAACCTGGGGAGACTCAAGGAGGCCCGTCCCGACCTTCGGGACTGCCAGTCGCAGAAGCTGTCCGATCTCTTCCTCAACGAGAAGAGCTGCCTCCACCTCCTCCAGCTATTCCAAGCACAGAAGGGGGTCGTTCTCAACCTCCTGCGAGGCCCCCTTCTCGTGGCGCTCAAGTGCTGATCGCTTCTCTAGAGAACAACCGGACTGTTCGAGAGAACCCCGATTTTGCCAAAGTCTTGGGGTCTTCCATCTGCCTTCGGGAGGATCGGGACAGACTGTTTCCGGACAATCTTGACGACATCCTGACCCGATCCATGAGTCTGAATGTAGAGTGCCTCGTGAACCAGCACGTAGTCCGAGAAAAGGCTCACCGCCTGGGTAAGGAGGTCAAGAAGAAGAGCCAAGAAGTGGCATCCCTCCGATCCCAACTCATCCGCTCAGAATTACATATCTCAAATTGAGGGGCGCATGAAGTATTATGAGGATAAGCTGGCCGAACAGACTCATGTTTTGGCTGAAAGGGATCATGCCCTTAGAGAAGTCCAGGCGCTCCGGGCCAACGAAGCTGCTCAGGTCGCTCATCTTACTGAGGAGCTTAAGGCAAAAGATGAAGAGATGGTGACAGGAATAGCCGGTGCTTATGTGAACGCTCTCCAGGATCTCTTGGCCGAGCTCGAGCGTTACCTGCAGGAGGACTTCTCTTGGATGGCCGACCTGGCTCCCGGAGGCGAGGAGGAAAGCGAAGAGGAGGCCGAGGGTGAGAGAGAAAATGAGCAAAATGTAGATCAGGCTGGGGGTGATCCCCCAGCTGAATGACTTGTACAAATTTTTTGAAATGAAATGAAGTGGAATGCCCTTTTTTGTTCGATGAATGGTTATGATCGAAAAATTTCTAAATTATTAAACACTTGATTGTCTGAGTATGTTGAAATAACTGAAAATGATTATTAACCTAAGTGTGAGAGATCAGAAAACACAATGAGCATGAGATCGGTAAACGGGGCTTGGTCAAAATCGGCTTAAACACTTAGGATCGGGGTCATCATTAAACCTGTATGGAACCTTTAATCATTCTTAAACTTTTGAAAGAGAGATCGGCAATAAAAACTAGTAAGAAGAGATCTATTGTCAGTTTATTTCGTTTGCCAACAGAGATCAGGAATATACTTGACTGGTCCGGAGATTCGACAATGGGTTTGAGAGATCGGTGAGCGATCTAATAGACTGGTAAGGCTTTGACTGATGTGAGGACTTAGCATTGATTCAATTCTTTGAGGAGAGATCGAAAATGTGACTGTCTATGAAAGAGGGATCGAAAATGTGATTAGCTGTCACAGGGAGACTTAGTACTGGGGGTCGGCTTCAAAGCTTTATTGATTTTGGGGATCGGCCAAAATATGGTGTCAACAGCTGCTCCTCTTTACATAATTTCTATTAAAGGGAAAATTTCCCGTGTAGGAATTATGTAATGATTCAGACTCATATTTTGGACGATTAAGTGTTCGAAGTTAGGGAGCTAAGGCACACTTAAGTTGGTGACCTAAAAATTGGCAACAGAAGTTGAACTAAAATCAACTTGGATCAAAGAACCAGAGGTTGATGTAGATTGCAGGTAATTAAAATCAACTTAGATCAAGGAACCAGAGGTTGATAACAGAAAATTTAAATTGCAGGAAATTAAAATCAACTTAGATCAAGGAACTAGAGGTTGATAACAGGAATTTTAAATTACAGGAAATTAAAATTGGCAGGAAATTTAAATTGCTGGAAATTAAAATCAACTTAGATCAAGGAACCAGAGGTTGATAACAGGAATTTTAAATTGCAGGAAATTAAAATCAACTTAGATCAAGGAACCAGAGGTTGATAACAGGAATTTTAAATTGCAGGAAATTAAAATTGGTAGGAAATTTAAATTGCAGGAAATTAAAATCAACTTAGATTAAGGAACCAGAAGTTGATAACAGGAATTTTAAATTGCAGGAAATTAAAATTGGCAGGAAATTTAAATTGCAGGAAATTAAAATCAACTTAGATCAAGGAACCAGAGGTTGATAACAGAAAATTTAAATTGCAGGAAATTAAAATCAACTTAGATCAAGGAACCAGAGGTTGATAACAGGAAATTTAAATTGCAGAAAATTAAAATCAACTTAGATCAAGGAACCAGAGGTTGATAACAGGAATTTTAAATTGCAGGAAATTAAAATCAACTTAGATCAAGGAACCAGAGGTTGATGACAGAAAATTTAAATTGTAGAGGTTGATGACAGAAAATTTAAATTGCAGGAAATTAAAATCAACTTAGATCAAGGAACCAGAGGTTGATAACAGGAAATTTAAATTGCAGGAAATTTAAATCAACTTAGATCAAGGAACCAGAGGTTGATAACAGGAAATTTAAATTGCAGGAAATTAAAATCAACTTAGGATATGTAAATTGCATTTACAAAGCAAGCCTAATCCGGACACAAGAAGTTCTTCCCCAATGAAGTGTACTTAACAGAATCCCGAAGGCTGACGATGAATGGAGGACGAGTCGCAAGACTTGACCTATGGCCCCATTTCTTCAAATGCCCCTTTTTTCCTTTCTCCCGAAAAGCACCCTTGTGGGTTTGTACTTCCCCTTCGTCTATATGACTAGAAGTGCCCTTCTGGGTTTTCTCTAGTTTTTTTTTTTTTTTAGGTCGTTCCTGCAAATCTCATAGTAAAGTACGTGAGGTTATCCATTGTCAAATTTTAATCTTATGGCAAAAATTTTAACTGATTTAAATAGCACATTAAATAATGAGATTGCAAAAAGGATAACGTTAAAGAATAAATATAAGGGAAAGATGGAAGCATAGGGAATGTAGTATGACTTTATTATGATTTTAATAAAAACAAAGAAGAAGTTTCAAAGAAGAAGGGTACAAGGATAGCTCTTACATATTCCCTGTGGCTGATTTTGAAATCCCTTAACTGCCATTATTTCAAATTCTCTGAAGCCTCATGTCACGACAGTTTATTTCCCTTCTTGGTCTCATGCTTCTTTCCTTTTGGTTCTTGGGATGCCCTTGCAGGTTTTCACCCCTAGATTTTTTTTTTTTTTGTTTTTTGGGATAACTCACTTTTTCAGGATGCCCTTTCGTGTAACACCCCCGTTGTATAGCCTGGTATATTTTACTGTTCCGGTGACCGGTGTCGGTCCGGATAATTAATGGGATTAGGGCCACACTTAAGACAATTTGAGAAGCCATAAACACAAATAATTAGTAATGTTTAATTAGTTAACTATAAATAAGAAAAACAGAACATAAGAGGTTAAACGAGCCGAGAGTCACAGCGATGAGTGACCTCCTCGGGAATGACTGCGAAGTCATTCTAAACTCAAATTTCGAACCGTAAAAAGTGACGCTGCGGTCCTTAGGACCCTTATGAACATAGTGGAAAAGAGAAAACCATGAAAAAGAACTGTTAAGCCAGTCAAATAATTAGGTCAGGGAGCCGGAAGAAATATTGGATTATTTGCAAACCGGGATGAACCGGCGAGGGGCAATTTGGTCAATTGACCCCGAGAGCTGACTCCTGACCTAACTGTCAAATAAAATCGAAGAAAAGAAAATTTCGGAATCAAGAATAAAATTAAAGAACTAATAGAGAAATAAATAGAAAAAAAAAAGAAAAGGAAAGAGGTTGGAAAAGTCAAAGTTGATGACATCATTAATGATGTCATAAACAAATTTATTAAATATTTATTAAATTTGATATTTATGGTCTTCCATAGCAAAATAAATAAAAGAAACAAAAGACAAAAAAAAAAAAAATTAAATTCATCATCTTCAAAAGGAAAAACGTGACTCACTCTTCCCTCTCACTTATTTCATCTTCCACCATGGATAAGTCTAACCAAGCTTTTGAAACCCTAAATTAAACATGCTTTCCCTAAAATTCTCCACATGAATTTCATTATTGCATCTTGAAGAGTATAGAAGAAGCATAAGAAAGCAAGAAGAAGAAGGAAGAAGAAGAACAAAAAGTGAAGATTTAAGGTTCACCTAAGGTTAGTATGCTAAACTCTTCATTTATCCATTCAAATGCACATGTGATGGTTGAAAGTGAGCTTAGAACTTGATTTAAATGAAATAAATATGGGGGAAGAATTAAACTGAAATTTTGGGCAGCTTGAGAGGAATATGATTTGCATGGATATGATACATTTGAATGAGTTTAGAAACCTTTCTTGGTTGAATGATTAGTATTAAAACCATTAAGTGTGATTAATTGCAACAAAGTAGTGAAATTGATGAGTTAGGGTTTTAAATGCTAGGGTTGTGAACCAAATTTTGGGAAAAATGCATAAATGGCATGTTGGACTTATTGTGAAGTGAAATAATGGTCAATTATGACCAAATAAGTTGTGTGGGAATTGTTGGAATAAAAATCAAATTCGTAGGTCAATGGTCATGCTGCTGGCAGCATGACCAAACCCACTTTGAAGGACCAAAACTCAAATTTTACAAGTCCAATTGATATGCCACCAATTGGAGATGAAAATAGACATAAAAGAGCACAATTTTCATTGAGGAACCATGGCCAAAAACTGACCAAAACTTGGTGAAACAATTGACCAAAGTGAGTTGATAGCAGGCTGCCACTGCACTAAACTGACTAAATGAACAGTAACTGTTCATTTGGTCATAACTCGAGCTAGGTAGGTCAAATTGACCTGAAATTTTACCAGCAATTAGATATGATATAGACCTAAAACTTTCATGAAGAACACCAACTCAAATTAGGCCATTAACCCTTTCAAAATCATTGAGAAAAATTAAATTACTGTACTGAGATTCTGCAGAATTTTCATTGAGCAGCAATGTTTGGATGGCTATAACTCTCTCTAGAAAACTCGGATTTAGGCGATTCTTGAACCGATGGAAACCTAAGACATAGTACAACATTTCATATGAAGAAAGTGAGACCAAATTATGAATTTAACTTGATCAAATTATTAACCAAAGTTGGACCAAAAATTTGCCAGCACCAAAATCTCAGTATGAACAGTACACGTGAACAGTAAACTTATTTTGGCCATAACTTGAGCTACAAAACTCCGATTGAGGTGATCCAAAAATGAGAATACACTTAAGACAATAAGGAACATTTTCTATGAAGGAAGCTTTGTCAAATTCCAACAGTAGACTGACCAATGAAACAGTGCAACTTCGGAGAACAAAAACCGAAAATTGGCAATTTTGCCAAAATGACCTAAGCTTTAAACAAATGACCAAAACCAACAAGTTTGGTTACCAAAATGTGGTATGTGGGTGAAGTTGGAGTTCCCATACCCATTAAGCCTTAGAAAGTCAATAATTTGACTTGAATAGTGCAGTGAATAGTAACCCGAAACACAAAATTTCGAGAACGTCGAATTTAACACGTTAGAGCTAGGTAAATGTGAAGTTAAGTTTATTTTGGATTTATTTTAAGTTTTAGTACTGAAACATTGGAAAATTTCGTGTTTCAGTGGAAAAGAATACCGACAGAACTCGAGGAGTCGAGTCAAGGCCAACAGCGACTGTTTGAGGTTTGTGCACAACATATACTTTTATAATCATCTTTTGCATAATGTTTTGAATAATGTGAAATATTGGATTATAGCATTTTTATGATGTTTGATTAAAATTGTGAAAGTTATTGTGTATATTTGAAATGACAATGTTTAGCAAATTGTTAAGATAAGTTTTGAAACCACAGTGTCATGACCATATATTTGAACACCTCACTAGCACGACTAGTGGGGGTAATTAGTTTGAATTTTAATTCCTTCTCTGGAGAAGTGTTGAGGTGTGCCAGTAGAAGAGGATGTGAATGGATATCCATATATTTGAGCTAGCTAGCCTTGTGATATGATTTCTCTTTAGCCTCTGGCTATTGAGATTCATGTGATTTCTCTTTAGCCTCTGGCTATTGAGATTCTATTTGTTTCGAATGGCGTGATCTAACTGTGGGTTTTATGAAATGTGTTTTGATACTTTGAAATGAACTTGGTTTACATGTAAAATCTCACAATGCATGATTGTATTTAATTTTCATGTTTAGCCAAATTTTTGAATGAATGTGCTTTAAGTTTTGCATAAAGATTATTTTAGTATATTGTTCACCATCGAGTCCTAGTACTCGTGATAGCTTTATTGCCGCTGCAGATACAGAGACTAGAGGAGCAGTGATCGAGTCTTGAGGTGTGTGAAGTCATCACTTGAAGCCTTCGGGTATAATTTATACCCTAATCAGAAATACTTCTTTTGATGTATATATTGCACATAAATGTAAGGACATGTAAAAATGGGTCTTGAGCAGCTTGTACACAAATTTGTATGAAGTTTGTAATAAAGTTTAGTTTGTGTTTCTTTTGATATAAATTTTTAAGGTTGTGTACAAATTGTTTTGTTTTTAATGAAATATGAATGATATTGATTGACAGTATTTTGAGAATTATTGAACTTGTGAATCTTGAGAAATTGATTGAGTTTGATTGTGAAACTGAAGTAGTGGTTGAGAAAAACTTTTAGAAGTGCTTTTTACAGGTATTCGAAGAACGGTTTTCTCAAAATACAGAGGAAACTCTGTCAAAATTTTTATAAAATTTGCGGAAAACTAAAATGGCCAAAAATATTAATTAGTTTTAATTTCAACTAAATGTTTTAAACACTTATTAGAAATGCTCACCACTTATCAAAAATAGGAAAATAGTTTTAAAATCCCTTGTAGGGTACTTAATGAGTTATCGGTAGGTGAAGTGTGGTAGTTCATTAGGTATTCTACGGGATCATGTGATGCCTTACAGAGGGGTAAGGTGTGACATTTCGAGTTTTCATCCTTCACTCATTTTGCAGAAAGCGCCCCTTTGGGGTTTTCGCCTTCTTTCACACATTTTGCTAGGAGCGCCCTTTCGGGTTTTCACACCTACTTTTTTTTTTTTTTTTTTTTTTTAGGCATAGTATCTCTTGACGGTGTCAGCGTTCACAGGCCTTGGAAACTCTTCACCGTCCATGTGGGTCAAGATCAAGGCTCCTCCAGAAAATGCCTTTTTAACCACATAGGGTCCCTCGTAGGTTGGTGACCATTTGCCCCGGGGATCGTTTTGATTCGGTAGCACTTTCTTCAGAACTAGATCTCCGGGTTGGAATTCGCGAGGGCGAATGCTTTTGTCAAATGATCTAGCCATTCTCATTTGGTATAACTGCCCATGACATGTTGCTGCTAACCTTTTCTCATCCAGCAAGTTTAACTGATCCAACCTTGACTGGATCCATTCCGACTCATCAATCCCTGATTCCTTCAGAATCCTTAGGGAAGGAATTTCAACTTCAATAGGTGATACCGCTTCCATCCCGTAAACCAGTGAGTATGGAGTTGCCCCAGTTGAGGTTCTTACAGAAGTCCGGTATGCGTGAAGAGCATAGGGAAGCATATCATGCCAATCCCTATATGTGACCGTCATTTTCTGGATTATCCTCTTGAGGTTTTTGTTTGCAGCTTCCACCGCTCCATTCATCTGGGGACGGTATAGGGAGGAATTGAGGTGTCGGATTTTGTATTGATCACACAATTTCTGAATCCTTGGACCATTCAGATTCTTAGCGTTATCAGTGATGATTTCATTAGGGAGGCCATGCTGGCAGATGATATTGTTTCTGAGGAATTTGAGAAACGTGTTCTGCGTGATATGGGCGTATGACGTGGCTTCGACCCACTTAGAAAAATAGTCGATTGCTACTAGGATAAATCTGTGCCCATTGGAAGCCTTTGGGTTGATGGGACCAATCACATCGATGCCCCACATTGCGAAAGGCCATGGCGAGGCGAGGTTGAACAATTTGTGAGGCGGCACATTTATCGGATCTGCATAGATTTGACACTTATGGCATTTTCGAAAATACTTGATGCAATCTTTTTCCATTGTAGTCCAAAAATATCCCCGTCGCATGATTTGCTTAGCCATCATGTGCCCATTGGCATGGGTTGCACAATTTCCCTCATGAGTCTCAAAAAGGATTTTCTTCGCCTCTTTTGCATCCACACATCTCAACAGTTCACCGTTGGACCCTCTCTTGTATAGAGTTTCACCACTGGGGAAGTATCCCAATGCTAATCTCCGAAGCATCCTCTTTTCGTTTCGGTTTGCCCCTGAGGGGAATTCTCTGGTTCTGCAGTAGACCAGAATGTCATGATACCAAGGTTTACCGTCGGGTTCTTCCTCAATCATGAAGCAATAAGCTGGCTCATTCCTCGCCTTAATCTTCAATATCTGAGCCATCTGCCCTTCTTCGATTTGAGCCATAACGGCTAGAGTAGCTAAAGCATCAGCAAATTGATTCTTGTCTCTACTAAGGTGAGTGAAAGAGATCTCTTCGAATTTCTTAATCAGCTCCAGTAAGTACTTCTGATATGGGATTAGTTTAGGATCCTTGGTTTGCCATTCTCCCTTGACTTGGTATATAATCAGGGCTGAGTCTCCATATACCTCCAACTTCCTGATTTTCATTTTGATTGCAGCCTGTAGACCCATCACACAAGCTTCGTATTCTACGACATTGTTGGTGCAGTCAAACCTCAACTTGACAGCTATCGGGAAGTGTTTTCCATCTGGGGATATCAATACAGCTCCAATTCCATTACCGGACAAATTGACAGCTCCGTCGAAATACATTTCCCATACATCGGTTGGCCCCTCTTCTTCGCAATCTACTTCATTAATATGCTCATCAGGGAACTCAAAATCCAGAGCTTCATAATCCTGAATAGGATTTTCTGCTAGGAGGTCAGCGATCACGCTACCTTTCACCGCTTTCCGGGTCATGTAGACTATGTCGTATTGGGAGAGTATAACCTGCCACTTGGCTATCCTACCTGGCACGAATGGGCTTTCGAACACATATTTGATAGGATCCATCCTGGAGATGAGCCATGTCTTGTGATTCAACATGTAGTGCTTGAGGCGATTTGCTGTCCAGGCTAACGCGCAGCAAGTCTTTTCTAAGAAAGAGTACCTTGACTCACAATCATTGAACTTCTTGCTCAAGTAATAAATAGCCCTCTCCTTTCGGCCAGTATCGTCATGTTGTCCCAAAACACATCCCATCGAGTTCTGTTGGACTGCCATATACAGGATAAGGGGCCTCCCCACCACGGGCGGAACCAACACTGGTGGGTTTGACAGATACTGCTTGATTTTCTCAAAAGCCTCTTGGCAACCTGAATCCCATTGAGTGGTGTTGTTCTTTCAGAGCAGTCTAAAAATAGGCTCGGCCTTAGCGGTGAGATTGGAAATAAAACTTGAAATGTAGTTCAACTTTCCCAGAAAACTGCGCACCTCCCTTTCTGTTTTTGGGGATGGCATTTCTTGAATAGCTCGAACTTTGTCTGGATCTACCTCTATTCCCCTCTCGCTTACTATGAATCCCAACAACTTTCCCGATCTAGCTCCGAATATGCATTTGGCAGGGTTCAGTTTCAACTGGTATTTCCTGAGCCTTTCGAATACCCTCCTCATCACCTGTACGTGGCTTTCTTTCCCTCTGGATTTAATGATCATATCATCCACATATACTTCCACCTCTTTATGTATCATATCGTGGAATAATGTGACCATTGTGCGCTGGTAGGTAGCACCAGCATTCTTCAACCCGAAAGGCATGACCCGATAGCAAAATACTCCCCATTGAGTGATGAAAGCAGTCTTACCCTTGTCCTCCTCGTCCATTGGGATCTGATTGTACCCTGATGCCCCATCAATACACGAACACCTGCCCAATCCCGCAGCATTGTCAACTAACACATCAATGTGGGGGAGTGGGAAATCATCTTTTAGACTTGCTTTATTAAGATCCCTGTAGTCAACGCACACCCTGACTCTCCCGTCCTTCTTCATTACCGGGACGACGTTAGCCACCCATTGGGGATATTTGACCACTTCTATGAACCCAGCGTCATACTGTTTCTTGACCTCATCCCTAACTTTGAGCAGTGTGTCGGGATTCATTCTCCTTAACTTCTGCTTTACCGGGACTGTCCCCGGAATCAGGGGAATTTTGTGTGTCACTATCTGAGGGTCCAAACCCACCATATCATCATAGCTCCAGGAAAATACGTCGAGGAATTCTTTAAGCAGACTGATCATATCTCCCAATTCTTCACTCTCCACTACCTTAAGTTCCCTTTTTACTTCTTCTGTGCCTAAATTTATGGTGTGCGTTTCGTCTCCATAAGGCATTAGGGAGGGTTCATCGTTTTCATTGCTTTCTTCTGCCAGGTCTTCCTCAGAATCACTTGAAGTAATGGCAGTTATGGGGATTTCAAAATTAACCAGGGGAATTTCTAAGTCTATTGGATTATTAGGTGTTAATTGGCGAATGGTCCTGAATGAATAAAAAAGGAACATATTATAAGGATGAAATTCAAAAGGAAAGAATTGGATTTAAAATGCGCTATTAATTCATTAATATTTATGCCATAAGGAAAAGGTCCATTTACAGTGTTACACTTGTCACCATGGACAAAATGATCAAGTGTAGATAACCAAAGGTACTTTACTCGAAATTGAGTACAGGGGCGTCCTCTGCCGACCAGTTGTCTAGTTCTTGCCCCTCAGCTATCGGTGAGACTAGAGCTTCATACAAGGGATCCATGTAGATGACATCGATGGATGATTCATCAGGTGATTCTTCCACCTCTGCTGGATTTTCAATGACCGGTTTAGTGAAGACTTCTGTGATTCTTGGGACTACTTTCATCTTTCCCATTTTCTGATCGAATCTTTGATCCCGAAGTGTTTTCCTCATCCAGAATCGTCCATCTATAAGGGCATCTTCCTCGTAACCTAAACCACAGCGACCTATCTTCTGAATAGCCGGTATAGGTTCAAAGATCCCTTGCAATGCGGTGCCCAAGCCTTTGCCCTCCTGATATCCATTCTTTGACATAACTTTGGCCACCATAGCCATGGCCTTATCATTTTCGGTGTCTTGTAACTCAAGGGCCTGGAAAGAACTTTCCAACGACTCCTCGGCCGCTTCCACATAAGGGAGTGATTGCGGCTTGGTGACTAATATGGCTTCTTCTCCTCTCACCGTGATGATTTTGCCGTCCATAATATATTTGATCTTTTGGTGCAAAGTTGAAGGAACGGCGTCACGAATGGATCCAAGGCCTCCCAACAACATAGTGTAGGTGGCTCAATGTTCATCACCAAACGTGACGTTGAAAGTACATGCACCGACTTGGATTGGCAAGTCAATGTCTCCCAAAGACTTCTCTCCTTGTACCGTCGAAGGCTCTCACCACCATAGCACTCTGACGTATATCAGATTGGTCAACCGGCAGCCTGGCCAAGGTGGTATTAGGCAGTACATTAAGAGCTGACCCATTATCAATAAGTACCTTGGCTACTATACAACCCTTACACTTCACTGTTACATGCAGAGCTTTAGTGTGCCTTAAACCCGCAGGGTCTATCTCGTCCTCCGAGAAAGTAACAAAACTGGATGCCTGGATTTGTCCCACTATCTTCTCAAACTGCCCCGGAGTAATGTCGGGGTTTACAAAGGCCTGATCCAGGATTCTCTGTAAGGCTTGTCGGTGCACTTTCGAACTCAAGATCAGCGATAACAGCGAAATTCGAGCAGGTGTCTTTCTCAACTGCTCCACCACATCATACTCGCTCTGTTTCATTATTTGGAGTAGCAGTTCCTCCTCTGCTTTATGCTCAGCAGGCTCTGCTTCCTCTGTCTTCTCAACATCCTCTCCTGCATTCTTCAATGACTCTCCCATCTTTACTTTCCCTTTTCTCTTTTCTCTTTCTTCGTTCACGTAACACCTCCCACTTCGAGTTATGAGCTCAACTTCTTGCTCATGCGAGGAGGATTTTGTGGTAGTGACAGGTTGAGGATTAGTTCGGGGAGTAATATTGCTAGCAGGTCCGACATAAGTCATCTGAAAGTGTTCATGAGGAGTGAAACATGGCTTGGGAGGTGCTGGGGGTGAAGCAAGGCTAGGAGCCGGTGTACTGCTTGGTGCTCCTTGGGTGAAGACTTGGAAATTGTAGTTCCAAGGTATGGCATGGGTGTTGGTAATAGGGAGCTGAGATGGGGCTCGGATAACCATTACTGGCGGCGAGGCTACTGGGGGTGAGAAGGTGATTCTGGGTTTAGAGGTAGAAGCATTCTGGCTGTATCTAGTTGTGTTCACTCCCTCTTCTATCTTCGACCTTGTCTGGCATCTCAGAACCTTGAGAGACAACAAGTTCTGAACCTCTTGCCTGAATCCCTCACACTCATGACTCATGATCAGCTGCCCCTCCATGATAAGGACACCCCGTACCTTCTTCTAATCCCGTTACCTGAGGGCAAAGGTAGCCTTCCCTCATTGCCACAGCAAAAATATCTTTAAAGTAAGGAACCAGTTTGTCTACTTTCGGTGTTGATCCTTCTCCATCAGACTCTATCATATTTACACCACTGCCCGCATTATGGTTAGGCAGTGGGTTTGAGGTAACATTGGGGAGGGAACCATTTCCCTCAATTTTTAGCCATCCATTCCGGATTAAAGCGTGCACTCTTCCTCTGAGTGCTCCGCAGTTGTCAGTTGAGTGCCCTTGTGCTCCCCCATGATACTCACAATGGGCAGTGGCATCATACCACCTGGGATATGGAGGCTGAATTGGGTTTAGGGGGACTGGTACAATTTGGTTGATACCGACAAGGTATCGGTATATTTCACTGAGTGGGAGGGGAAGAGGTGGATTAGGGTTTCTTGGGGGTCTTGGGTTGTTTTGTGGTGGTCTTGTTTGAGCAGGAGGAGGTGGTCTCGGTTGGTAATTTGTAGGTGGGGGATATTGTGGGCGCGGGTATGGATAATTTGGGAAAGGAGGCGGAATATTTGCGATGGTTTGGCCGTGAGGGGAAGGATATGGCCGATAATTGTTTTGAGGGAATGGGGAATAATTGTTTTGACGGGTGACAGAATGCACATCACCCTCCTTCTTCTTGCCAAAACTGGCAGTCCTTTTCGCAGGGTTCTCAGCCAACTCCTGCAACCGTCCCATTCTTAGATTGGCCTCTATTCTTTCATCGGCCTGTATGATGTCAGAGAAGCTGTTGGAAGTGTTCCCAATCATCAAATTGAAATAGGGGGCTTTCAACGTCTCAATGAACAGAGAGCACAGCTCATTGTCAGTCACCGGAGGGTGTACTTCTGCCGCCTTTTCTCTCCATCTCTGGGCATACTCCTTGAAGCTTTCTCTGTCCCTCTGTACCAGGTTTTGAAGATCCCTTCTTGTGGGGGCCACATCACAGTTAAATTTGTACTGCTTTAAGAAGGCATCAGCTAAATCCTTCCAAGAACGCAGTCTGCTCCTATCCAACTGAATACACCACCTCAAAGCTGCCCCGGAGAGGCTCTCATGAAAGAAGTGGACTAGCAGTCTGTCGTCCTCTGTCAGAGCAGACATCTTGGCGATATAGGTGGCCAAGTGAATACGAGGGTCTGAATTCCCAGTGTACTTATCGAAATCAGGGACCTTGAACTTGGGTGGCACCACCACATCCGGCACTAATCTTAGTGATGCCACGTCGACCGAACCATACATGTTCAGCCCCTCTATTGCTCTCAGTCTCTCTTCTAGAGTAGATAGTTTCTCGTTTTCTTTCATCTTATTTTCCCCTCCCACTGCATGATATGCTCCCCCGGTCGGGAGCTGAGGGGTGGAGTAAACTGGAGGGATTAGGATTGAAGGGTGAGGCTCGGTATTTGAGACAGCCGGGTAATAAGAGAAAGGCAGGTCATTATTCATGGCGACCGGATTGACAGTGACTGTCGGGTCCGGGATAGGTGATTGAAAGGTGAAAGAAGTTGTAGCTTGATGGGGATCCATCGTTGTAGGTGGTGGAGGAGGTAGTGGTAAGCTAGGTTCTGAGGTAGGTTTATTTTGGGACATTTCCCTCATTAACCTCATAAGTTCTGAGACCTGGTCTTTAAGCTCAGACACTTGCCCTTGTAGGTTCTGTACTTGTTCCTGGTCTTCCATTATCTTCTTTGTCCGGGATCTTGTTAAGTACACTCTCTTGGGTTGAACCGTGTGCTTGGTCAGACTTGCCTTGTTTGAAGCAATGTTGATTTCCTGTAGGAAGTCGAAAAAAGGATTTTTAATGAATTTTGAATTTTGTAAAGAAACTAAAAGTCCTGGTCTGGACGAAGGATACAGTGGCATTTGGGAGCCAGAATGAAATCTGCGAAAGGATAATTGCATCAACTTTATCATGGCATCGTTCGATAGTCTGACTGTGAATGACTGGATTGAATGTGCGTTTATGATACCTGTCCATATAGCGCATTCAATTTTTCATATAACCCTAGCGAGGGAGTTCCTACGGGAGTCATATTATTCATTCACAAATTTGCTAAACAATGGTCCAAAAATCATTTCATTAACTGAATAATTTGTACACCGTATTCTTTACATCGCCTAGGCTCGGGAGGTTTTTATAATGAGATGACATTTTCTGAGATACTCATATAACCTTTCTTCTTGTTTGGCAGGGTTGAATGCTTTTAGAGCATACTCGGATTCAGGTAGGAGTTCTTGCTTTCCCTGTGCTATCGTTCTCTCCAGCTGGTCAACATTCTCTTTCAGCTCTTGATAGAGAGCAACTTGTCTTTCTTTCTCCTTCCTTTCCTTAGCACATTCTTTCAAGATATCGTTGATGAGTAGTGCCTGTTCTTTTAATTCGAGCTTCTTCTTTTTGTTTTCCTGTTTATACTCTTCAACGAGTATCTCTTGGTATTTCATCTTTTCCTGAAGCTTATTATTCTGTACTTCTACTTCTTTCATTACAGCGTGGAGAGAGTTTTTTTTCCTTTTCCCACCGTATCTCTTAATCTTCAAAACCCATCTTTTCAGCCCTTGCCTCTTCCCTGAGCCTTCTTACTTTCCTCTTGAGAATCTGCTGTTTGTCCTCCAACTGTTTTACTTGTTCTTGCAGTTGCGAGTTTTCGGTGTTTGCCTTTTGTAGTGATTTTATCAAATGGCTATCAGCTTCTTCTAATAGGACGTTCCGGCGAGGGTTGTTGTCTTCGAATTCTACAGTTGAGTGTTCTCGATCCCTGCCAGCCCTCCATTCAAGATAATCGCGTGTGGCACCTGGACCTTTAGGCAACCTTTCCATCAGAGAGATGTTTTCCCAGGATCTGCGAGCCATTTTCAACCCTTCCTCTTCCTTGAGCTCATGGTAGAAATGACCTTGGTGATACTCTTCAATGTCAATTCTGGACTGTGTTGAGCCAAACTGCCTCATTACCAATGCCGGAGTGTAACTTGTGTATCCGGTTACTCGATCGTGACACCGACCGATTACCTCCGTGTTGATCAAAATGGATTGGCGACGCCACGCCTTCCTCCAACAATAATCATGGCTATTGAAACTCAAAATCTGCTCCCGCCATCGCTCATTCTTCTGACCGATTATTAACCGGTCATCTTCTCGATGGGAGGTGGTCAAGGTACCAAGTCAATCCCTTTGTCTCCACAGGGCATATGTGACTGATAATCCAGAGATATAACAATTGAGAACAACACTTGATGGACCCTTTACCCTGTTGTCTGCAGTAGGTAAGGGTTAATAAGGTCTCCGCAAGAATTGCCGGTATCGGGTTGACCCCCTGCCTTTCTACCGCCCAGAATACTTCCACCGTGCTGTAGGTTATGATTCCTAATGGTCCTGGGAACAAAATCAGGCCATAGATTCCCAAAGCGAGTGCTACTGAAGCTTGATCCCACTGTTTCTCTTGGAGGCATTGATCTAACCGCTTCTCGAGGTAGGTCCAATACCATCCATGCGTGTTCCCTTTGACCGTTTCTTTTGACTTTGCCTCCTCCGAAGGAATACCCAACAAATGTGTTAATCGTTTCTAGGTCTGCCTATGCTCAAGGTGTAGGTAGATCCGACTCTGTGTTGAGTAAGGAATCTCTAGTAATGTCTGATATTCTTCCATAGTGGGAACTGTATCAATGTCATTGAAAGAGAATACCCCGTACTTAGGATTCCAAACTGACAGCATGGCCTTTAATGCCCGGATTTGGACCTTGACTCGCATTAGGGTTGCGATTTTCCTGTATTTCCTTTCAAATCGTGCCTTGACCTGATCGGGAAGCGACCTCCAACCATTAGACAGACCCTCGAGGCTGTTCATTCTGACCTCAATTTTATTCAGATCCCATGAGGGTAGTAAGCTAGCATGTGCCTTGGAAACATTATTTTGCGAGGGTATTGGAGTATGAGTTGATTTGGACCAAAGTTTAGCATTCTGAACTTCTTCTGCTGACTGACTCGAGGATGCCATGATAAAAATGATGCCTTATCCTTTTCACAAACTCTTAGTTTGATGATGCCTGCGGAAAAACTTGTTAGCAAGATAAATTTGGGTAATTTTGAATCATACTGTTGACAGGGTGACACATACACATTTATCAAAGTAGGACAATGTGTAGGTGTTTCAGTAGAATTCAAGATTACCCTCACAAAAATGAACAAAAGGAAATTAAAGCAGAGCAGGGTAAGAGTAAGTATGCGCCTTTTGTCCTAGCATAGGGAGACTCCTGATACCGGATGAGTGCTACCTAATTGGATAGTTCTATCTTATAAGGTAGCTTACTACGGCTTTCAGCTATTGTGATAGTTTAGCTCAAGGTCTAATTTTCTAAAAGCCACAGGTTCCCAAATTGCCCTCATCAGAATAAGAGAGCCCCGTTCTATAACCATGATGTTATCGGGAAAATTTCACGAGTATCACAGTGGATAGAACGAGTTTCAATCTGAGCAGAAGCCTTCACGGATACTAACGGGGTAAAACCCACGGGTACCGCTACATGACCCCCTCCTACTTTCCTAATAGGGTAAGAAAGCCCGGGTATAGGATCGAAGTATGTGAGGACATCGTGTGAGTGTTCAGTGTGTGAAGGGACACCTTTACCTCTTCCCAATTCAGGGGGATTTTATTCTTTCCATTTTTTCCTTTTTCCTTTTTTTCAAAACGAAGAGCACTGTAAGAGGATGAAACAAGCAAAACAAGCAAAACAAGCGGAACAGTTAGTAGGAATAAACAAAAATTGACATGTAAACTATCGCCGGGTGAGCCCACCTAACTATAATTTGATTGGAAAATTAAATCTACTTTTTAGACCTCTAGACCGGGATTAAATTTGATGTCCCCAGTGGAGTCGTCAAGCTGTCGCAAGGGATTTTGCGGTCGCCTGAACGAACCCTCACCGAAGTGGGAAAGAGTGAGGAGTCGCCACCTTAGTTTTGAGGAAAACTAAAGAAAACCATTTACGAAGATAAATTGAGATGAAACCACTTCAAGACAGAGATTCTAGGTTCGGGGTCTGTAAACGGGTGGGGAAGGTGTTAGGCACCCCACCTCGTCCCTTAATAAGGGTAAGTAGATTTAACTTTGCATTAGTTAGGAGGGCTTGAATGGACATGTTAATCCTTTTGACTAAAGGAACATTTGATTTTTCACTAAATTTGGATCACTCAGATACATAAGTAAATGAGACAACCTTAGTGAGTTACTGTTGTATGTTAATTTTATTTGAAAGGGATATTTTATTAAAATTTAAGAATCGGATAAGAACTCTTCTCCGAACTCTTTAATGTTTATTAAAATTCTGAGTTGAGACCGGATAAGAACTCTCCTCCGATCTCTATTTAATATTTATTAAAATTTTGAGTTGAGACCGGATAAGAACTCTCCTCCGATCTCTATTCAATATTTATTAAAATTTTGAGTTGAGACCGGATGAGAACTCTCCTCCGATCTCTATTCAATATTTATTAAAATTTTGAGTTGAGACCGGATGAGAACTCTCCTCCGATCTCTATTTAATATTTATTAAAATTTTGAGTTGAGACCGGATAAGAACTCTCCTCCGATCTCTATTTAATTAAAATTTTGAGTTGAGACCGGATAAGAACTCTCCTCCGATCTCTGTTAAGTATTTATTTTAGATTTTAGATTGAGAACCGGATAAGAACTCTCCTCCGATCTCTTTTAAACTATTTGTTAAAAACTTTGTTTGAGGAACGGATAAAGACTCTCTTCCGACCTCTTCAAAATTTGGACACAGCCATATATCATAGGAGTCCTAGTTTAAAGAGTTTTAGTATTTAAAGGTGCCAGAGGTCGAAATAAGACTTCTTTTAATTCGTTAGTACTTTAAGACTAAATAAGGGACGCCGGACTGAATTTTGCTAACCTCCCCTAAGGTCACTTTACCAGTATCCTATCTGTACCCTTTTACTTATCTGAGTTTTGATTTTTATTTCGCCTTATGGCATTATGCCGGATCGCCTTCCATGTCAGCCTAGTGATTCAATTTTGCTATTCCCCTGACGTATTATTTAGACCCTCTTTTTTAAAGAGACACTTTAAACACAGTTACCTACATTTTGCCTAGCTACTTTTACGTAACTCGGGACTAGATGGCTTGCATTCAGAAATAATAAAGATTAACAAAAGTGTGGGTTAGCCAGCAAGGGAGTAAACTAGAGCATATCTTTCCTTTGTATTTTTTTAGCGTGACATGAACTTAAAGAAAACAACAGGCATGAGAAAGAGGACAAAAGGAAATACGTGAAACGAGAGCTAGATTTAAATAAATGGCGATATTAACACTGACCTGTAGGGAGTCGAGTCTATTGAACTAACTACAGAATCACAAAAAGTAGCAAGATTGTAGGCTGGCAGCCGGAGGACTATGGTTTGCCTCGAAATGAAGTATTCTTTGTTAAAATATAAACAGGTCAAAATAACCAAGCTTGAGTGGAGTTGAGCTTAGACAATATAAATGGAAACAGAGGATAACAAAGACAGAAAGTGGGAGTGCCACAGGATATTGAACGAACTGAAAATGAAAAATTTCAGTATTCAAGAATCCCTTTTGCAAGAAAACACTTCAGAAAACTAGTTTCAAAAGTTTTTTTCTACGAAAACTCCAAAAAATAGTAGAGTGACAAGCTGAATTAAGTTTCAGAGTTCTTCCACTATATTAACCTCCTTTGTTTCGTCCGTTCCCTTGAACAGTTTTTAGGCAGGTATTTATAGGAATCGGGTGCTCCCCATGAAGGGTCAGGATTTATTTTGAGGGAGATGGAGGGTCTGGATTTTGAAGGACATGATCGGATGCTTGAGAATTAAAGAGAACCAAGATGAACGGCTGAGATTATTCTTTAGAATATTTGTCCTTTTCCTCTTTCAATCTGACGGTCTCAAATCCTCTTGTCCGGAGCGATCTGAGGGCTAAGAGCGAAAGACGCTGGTCTTGTCGTCTTCTCTCTTGATCCAAGGGTTCCGGGTTTGTCCTTACAAGTGAGATCAATGGTGGAGATTGGGATGTACAGGATCACATGACATACCCCGCACTGTCAAGATTGCGGGCGATTCTTAGGCGTGCGGTGGAGATCTCGTCTGTGACGCTTTAACTACCTCGGCTCTGATTCTGACGATGGTTATTTGGGATTTGTCTTATTCTTTTTGCCTTCCGATCCCTTCCACGCTCCTATTCTGATCTCTCATGCTGATCTCCCATCTTCCGATCTCTATTATTCCGATCCCTAGAGATCGCCCAAATGATGTAATCCGATCTTTTGGAAATAAAAGTCAATTATCATCTTATTATTATTGCATTGATTATTTTCCAATCTCTGATGTGTTTATCCGATCTGGTTCCTAACTGAACAACCCTTAACTGATCCGCAATTCAAAACATTTATCTTAATATGCCGATCTCTAATTAGCTATTCTCTTTATGGAATTTTGAGTGTTCGAGAGACGTGTCAGAACAGCTGATGAATCCCGTTAACCGATGCATTGCCTGGGACATCGTGAGCATTAAATGCTCGACCGAGTATAAATAGGGGTAAAGGGTTAGCCAGTTGCCCTCTTATCCCATTTTCAGTTTCTCGTGAACAAACCCAAAATCCTCTCGTTTTCTCAAGTTCTTCCGACGCCGATCAGACTCCGGTAAGGGCTGTGATCTTCTTTTTAGTTTAAATTCTTTATTTCCTTTGAAAATGAGCGGCGCCGAAGGTCAGAGAGCGACGAGCCCTCCTTCCATTCAGTTCTCGTGGTCGTCTGATGAAGATGAGGTGGTCGGGCCGAGCACACAACCAAAACCTCCTAGGGTCTCTGTTCCAGCTCGAGGGTGGATCGCACCATCAAGGCATGCACCTTCTTCAGGGAGGGAGAATCTTCCTATGGACGAGCTGCCATCGATCTTGCAAGAATCCCATCTGCAATCGTTCAGCCAGGAGTACAATATTCGTCCTGATTTGTATGAACTTATCCGGTGTCACGGCGATCATCGAGCCGATCACTTCTTTGAAGAGAATGACATGGTTATGGTATACGAGGAACAGTTAAAGGCCGGTCTTCGGTTCCCTCTGGATGACTTCTTCAAGGAGGTCCTAAAATTTCACCGAGTATGCATTGCTCAAGTTCACCCTAACTCGTGGCGGATCTTAGTAGCCTTCCGAGGCCTGTGCCGAGCTAAGGGAATCAGACCTACGGCTAAGGTGTTCGCCGAACTGCACAGGCTAACTCGCCGAAAGGACGATGAACACTGGTTCTTTCAGGCGAGGCCTCATTGTGGGCTCTTTACCGATCTGCCTTCCTCCCTTAAGAATTGGAAGAACCGCTTCTTCATTCTGAGGAGCAAAAATCCGACTTTCTTTGAGGACTTCCCCCGTAGCTGGTGGCACCAGGGGCCCTTGATTCCGAAGCGTATTACCCTGAACAAGGAGGAAAGCCTAATAGTGATGGAGCTGAAGAATCAGGCGGCCACTCAGAAGTTCTCCTGTTTAGATGCAGTGACTGCCGAGCTGCGTCATTGGACGATGGAGTTGATCACGGACGAAAGTCGCGGGCTTCAGCTCTCTGATCTTGGCATCTGTATTTTCTATTTCTCAGATCTTTGGACCTTAGCAATCTCACTGACCTCTTTTTTGTGCAGGTATGGCGGGTGGTGAGGGTTCCAGGAAGCGGAAGAAAGAAAGGGAGACTTCCCGGAAGGTGAAAGAGATGAAGCGTTCGGCACTGCTTCAAACACCCGGTCATGAACCTGGGGAGACGCAAGGAGGCCCGTCCCGACCTTCGGGACCGCCAGTCGCAGAAGCTGTCCGATCTCCTCCTCAGCGAGAAGAGCCGCCTCCACCTCCTCCAGCTGTTCCAAGCACAGAAGGGGGTCGTTCTCGACCTCCTGCGAGGCCCCCTTCTCATGGCGCTCAAGTGTTGATCACTTCTCTGGAGAACAACCGGACTGTTCGGGAGAACCCCGATTTTGCCAAAGTCTTGGGGTCTTCCATCTGCCTTCGGGAGGATCGGGACAGACTGTCTCCGGACAATCTTGACGACATCCTGACCCGATCCATGAGTCTGAATGTAGAGTGCCTGGTGAACCAGCACGTAGTCCGGGAAAAGGCTCACCGCCTGGGTAAGGAGGTCGAGAAGAAGAGCCAAGAAGTGGCATCCCTCCGATCCCAACTCTCATCTGCTCAGGATTACATATCTCAAATTGAGGGGCGCATGAAGTACTATGAGGATAAGCCGGCGAATGCACTCATGTTCTGGCTGAAAGGGATCATGCCCTTAGAGAAGTCCAGGCGCTCCGGGCCAACGAAGCTGCTCAGGTCGCTCATCTTACTGAGGAGCTTAAGGCAAAAGATGAAGAGATGGTGACAGGAATAGCCGGTGCTTATGTGAACGCTCACCAGGATCTCTTGGCCGAGCTCCAGAAGCGTTACCCAGAGGAGGACTTCTCTTGGATGGCCGACCTGGCTCCCGGAGGCGAGGAGGAAAGCGAAGAGGAGGCCGAGGGTGAGAGAGAAAATGAGCAAAATGTAGATCAGGCTGGGGGTGATCCCCCAGCCGAATGACTTGTACAAATTTTTTGAAATGAAATGAAGTGGAATGCCCTTTTTTGTTCGATGAATGGTTATGATCGGAAAATTTCTAAATTATTAAACACTTGATTGTTTGAGTATGTTGAAATAACTGAAAATGATTATTAACCTAAGTGTGAGAGATCGGAAAACACAATGAGCATGAGATCGGTAAACGGGGCTTGGTCAAAATCGGCTTAAACACTTAGGATCGGGGTCATCATTAAATCGGTATGGAACCTTTAATCATTCTTAAACTTTTGAAAGAGAGATCGGCAATAAAAACTAGTAAGAAGAGATCTATTGTCAGTTTATTTCGTTTGCCAACAGAGATCAGGAATATACTTGACTGGTCCGGAGATTCGACAATGGGTTTGAGAGATCGGTGAGCGATCTAATAGACTGGTAAGGCTTTGACTGATGTGAGGACTTAGCATTGATTCAATTCTTTGAGGAGAGATCGGAAATGTGACTGTCTATGAAAGAGGGATCGGAAATGTGATTAGCTGTCACAGGGAGACTTAGTACTGGGGGTCGGCTTCAAAGCTTTATTGATTTTGGGGATCGGCCAAAATATGGTGTCAACAATGAGAATTATGAGTAACATGCTTTAACAAGCATGAAGATTGGAAGCAACATGCTTAAAAAGACATGAGGATTAGGAATAACATGCATAAACAAGCATGAGGATTAGAAGAACATGTTTAAACAAACATGAGAATTAGGAGCAACATGCTTGAATGGGCATGAGGATTAGAAGCAGGATGTTTGAACAAACATGAGAATTAAGATTGAGATAAAAATAAGAGAGAGGAAGCTGGATAGGGAGAGAACTCTTAAGGGTGACATAAGAATGAAGGAAAAGGCTAGGATTTGCATTGCAAGCATTTTTGGATATTAGGCATTAAAAATGCACTTCATTCCCAAAGAGATGCAAGATTACATTTTTCATAACCAAAAATGCACTTCATTCCCAAATTTCGAGTCCAAATTTTGCATCTTTGCTTTCAAAATGGTTTTTTTTTTTCAAAAGATGAAAAATTACATTTTAATCCCTAATGAAGTCGCTAAATTGCAAAATGGTCCTTGAATGGAGAAAAGTTTTCAAAAGAAGTCTAAAAGGTCCCTATTGAATTTTAAAAGTAATCACCTCTCCAACAAAGATTTTCAAAAGCATAAGCACAATAATGTTGGTGCCTGTGGACTCCGATATCACTTAAATTGTGAGATTTCAAGTAATCTTACAAATTCTTTTTCAAATCAATTTCAAAATCACACCTGTCGAACTATGTCAGATCTGATTCTCTCTCAAAAGGAGATACATCGACAATTTAAGTGTTATTTAGACATGAATCCAAAATTTCAAATCAAGTTTTTCAAATAAATTTCCATTTTTTTTTCTAGAATTATGAGAAGATTTGATTATCCCTCAAAAGAAGATATGTAGGAAGCCTGGAGGTTCTAATTTCAAAGCCTTAAAACATTTTCAAAATCACACACTTTTGTTGTAGCCTATGTAACCATCAGTTTCAGAAGGAGCAGGAAGCATAGTTAAAGTCATGACTTAACTCAGATAGCGAGTATATCACGAAAGGTGGTATACTCAAATCTCACTTCTTTACATCATATGAGTTAGCATACTTTGACAAACTTTGGTAGTACCTTTGGCACTGTTGTTTGCTTGTTGATAACCCCACAAGTATACGAATTATTAACAAGTAATAAAGTGATAAGTAAAGTATCATTCCTATGACGACCGTGTTGAGCACTAAACTATAGTGATTTTAATTAACTAGACGATCAAGTTGTCGAGAAGGAGTAATTAAATCTAAATTAAAAGAAATAAAATCTAAAATAATTAACTAAACTAAAATACCAATGGATGAGAACATTCCAAAATTAGGGGTTCACGCTTCAATCAATTATATATTCAATCTAATTCATTCAATAAGTGGGAGATTATTACTTCGAAGGAAAGTAATTCTAAGTTATCTTAAGTCCTCTCTCAAGGCACTCAAGTTATATTTTAATTAACCTAAACTCTACTTTCATGGTAATTAAATTAGTTAAAACCCATTATGTTCTTTGATTAATTATTAAATCCATATAGAATTCTAGCCTATCTCTAGATTAAGAACCCAAAGTTCAAAATCTTGATTTTTCAATGTTAATCTTTACCTTTCAATCCTTCAATTAATATCTAGAATCAATACTAAGTGGGTATCAACACATAACATGCATTAAGATCACAAGAAATTGAATCAAAGAACAAGATGCCTAATATATTAAATAAAATCAAACAAGATCCACAGTTAGATTGAGAGTGCTACATCCTTAATCCTAGAATAAAGGAACTACTCACACATGGTGAGTTTTACAATCAAGCTTATAAAATAAAGAAAAGAAATGAGAAGAAATATAATGAAAGAACCCAGACAAAGAATTGCAGCCTTTGACTTTTAGAACTTCAGCTAAAAATCTCTTCTAGCAATCTTGCAAACCTTATTTCTCCTTCACCTCTCTTGAAGTTAATGTACACTCTTGAATGTAAATTGGTTCTCTTTTAATGTAAAGAGATTTCTTTCCCTCAAATCTTGACTTATTATATTTATCTGGTGTAAAAACCCTTATCAGAGTCTTAAAAGCCTTAAAAGTCCATTCGATCGAGTTAGAAAAAAGAGAAGTCGAGTTAAAATTACTGTCTGGGTACAGTACACGAGCCATGCAATGTTACACGGGGTACCCGGTGTAATTTTCTATAGCATAAATTTTTTTAGTTTTCTTTTGTCCAGAAGGTTGCGTGGGGTACAATAGGTTACACGGGGTAGGTTACACGGCCCATGTAATTCTTCTAGCCTTCCATTCTTTGCTTTTTGACCTTCGAATCTCTTTCAAACTTGTCCTTGGCTCAAGAACTAAATAAAAACACATGATAAAATATAAAAATCAAATAATTAGGTTGAATTAACAAGTTTTCTAAAATATTACTAAAAACACATATAAATAAACTTAAAAAAGAGACTAAATGCTAACAAAATGCAATGAATATTAACCCTAAATGTCTATATAATTTGACTTCATCAAAGACCCCCAAACTCAAACATTTACTTATCTTCAAGCAAAGAGAAACTTAAATGTACATGAGAGGTATTTTCCTTTTGGGTATAACAAAAATTGAAAACCTAGAATTTTGAAGACAACTTTAAGAAGATCAACATGCCAATAACTCATCAAAATGCTAAGAAGTCAAACGTCTATTGTATGCATCAATATCTAGCGAAGATCAAATTACCAACCCAAAACACATGTACTCATGCCAGTTACAGGAAATTGCTTTATTTAAATAAGCACATGTACACTTAGCAATCTCAAATGCCTCTATATGAATGTATTAAATTTAATATCCCAAGTCCCATAGGCAGATCTCCCAACCTTATCACTACTGATGTAGCACACACTTTCAAAAGATGAAAAAGTCTTTTTCATAGATTGTAATAGGGTTAAAGGGTAGTAATGTGGCAATTAAAAAAAAAAGATATAAGGTAATCAAAGTATGAGAGCAATTAATCTATAAAAGATCAAGATACAACAAAATTTTTTCTCTTTTTTTTTTTTAATTTATGGAGAGGAAAAATTTACAAATTGACTCTAGTGCTCTCATACTTCTTGATAATTAAATATGGACTTTATTTATAATTTTGGGTTTGATACACTTATCCCTTTTTGGTTTCCACCCCTAAACTCATTCCTTGAACACTTAGGCAGATTATTTTTTTGTAATTTATTTTCATATACTAGGACCTCTATTTTATTCCTTTCTCCATATTTTCTTTTCTTTTCTCTTTTTTATCTAGTGTAGCTCTCACTTTTACAGACAACCTCTCCCATATGAGTAAGTTAAATGTTTTGGCTAAAGGCTAGGTAAATAATGTGGGTAAACAAAGAAAATTATATAGGTAAAAATATAGATTCAAGTTGGCTACAAGGAATCTATTTTAATTAAGGGTGGCCAAGGCTATAATGAGGTTATATCAAAGAATGCCTAAATCACGTCTTAATCAAGTGTGTGCTGGGATTTCACCTCAATAAGTTTAAATGACCTGTTCTAGGACTAGTGAGATAATTAGAAAATCACATTCTTGTACATATACTTGCTCTAAGAACTCACAATTTTAATGTAATGGAATGATGTACACATGCCCAAGAAAAATAATCTACAAAAGCCAAATATCAATTCGATTATGAACATACTTCCCCTTACTTTTCTAAGTAATCAACATATCAAACTTCTCAAAGTTACTTCAATCATCCATCAAAACGTAAACGGTTCTCATCATATTAAAACAGTTAAAATATGCAAAAAATTTTATTAATTTTCTACCTAAAATGCAATGCAAAATTTAACATACAATCCTATCGCACCCCTAAACTCAAATTTGACATTGCCCTCAATTTCATTAAGATAGCACAATCAGCTCAAAAGCAATATCATAAGTGCAATGGATATAAAATTCTCCCCCTTGAAGCGTGCCTTACCTCGAAGATTTGTATGCTTGATCTCCATTATTCCTTTCAAGTGTTTCTTGAACCTATAAAGTGAACAATCACCAAACAAGTTTAGAGGGTGATAAAATAAAAGAAATAGGTAAATGCAAAGATAAAAAGTAAAACTTGGGTTATCTCCCAAGAAGCACTAATTTCAGGTCATTAGCTTGACCTCTTTCAGAAATGCTAATCAAAAAGCGGCTTTTGCCTATAGTAGTTGTCATATAACAAACATATGAGTCTTGATTTATGGTACCCTTAAAATGTAACACCCTTATGTTCGGTAGTGCGTTCTACTGTTCCAGTGACTAGTGTTGTCTGGACAGCTAGGATGCCTAGAACTACACTTCGATATGAGTGAGGAGACATAAAATAATGAAATACAAGAAAATAAAATACAAGAAAAACAAAGGAAAAATAATAGCAAAGAAATGTAACCAAGTTAAGCGAGCCGAAAACCCTAGCGATGGGTGACCGCACCAGGAAGTCACGGCGTGGACCGTTGACTAGCCCTGGACTGCGGGGAACCCTGGAAAATATTTTTAGGACTTAGATAAGTGTCTATTGAAGTATAAATATCATTAGAAATATCAAAGAAAAATTAATTAATTAGTACAAAGAAAAGTGAGAAATCGAAAAACGGACAAAACCCGGTATTATCAAAAAATCAGGAATACAACCCGAACAGGGGCATTGTGGTCATTTGACACCCCGAGTTGTCTTTTGACCTAAATGTCCATTAAAAATAAATGATATTACACCTGGAAAATGTCATAAAAAAATAAATTAGTGGTACCTAATGTAAATAGCAAAAATGGAGAGTTAAATGTGGGAAAATGAAAGTTAGGATTAAATTAATATTAGATTAAGGTTAGTGCTCCACTCACCCATCAAAGTGGACCACTAACTCACCCTTTGGACAGCAGATTCAACTTCATCTTCAAGCTCCCAAACTCAGCCGAAAATGGTGAAAAGAAGTCCACCATTGCCATCCACCTTGAATGCTCCATGCATGTGAGATTCAAGCTTCTTTCCTTCCATCTTCCTTCATTAAAAGTTGTCTATACACCTTGGCCAGTAGATAGGCAACAAGAAAACCAAGTTTTGGAGTGATTTTGAAGAGTTTCCAAAGTGGTAAGTTTGTGTTTTTGATTATTGCTTCATTAAAGTTTGTAAGGATGTTATGGGTACTTGAATTATAGAGAGATTTTTGAGGTTTGATGTTTAAAGGGAGATGTGTATTTTTGGCAGCCATGGAAACTCTTTGAGGACAGTTTATTCTTACTTGTAAATGGTAGATTAAAGGGTTGATTAAATGTTTATGTGTGTAGGAATTAATTTGGGTGATGTATACTTAGTATATGTGAATGTGTATTAGAAATTGAAAGCTTGGAAATTAATGGAGTGTAATGTATGAATCGGCAGCTTGGTTTGGTGAACCATAAGGATGTTATTTAATGTTTGGTTTATGGAATATTAATGTTGAATTGTAGTAGTTTGTAACACCCCTATTTATATAGCTTGGTATATTTCACTGTTCCGGTGACCGGTGTCGGTCCCGACAATTAAGGGGATTAGAACCACACTTAAGACAACTAAACAAGCTATAAATATAAATAATTAGTAATTGCCAATTAGTTAAGTAAAAATAAGAAAAATAGAACATAAGAAGTTAAACGAGCCGAGAGTCACAGTGATGGGTGACCTTCTCGGGAAGGACTACGAAGTCATTTTAAACTCAAATTTCGAACCGTAAAATGTGATGTCGCGGTCCTTAGGACCCTTATGAACATAGTGGAAAAGAAAAAATCACGAAAAAGAACTGTTAAGTCAGTCAAATAATTAGGTCAGGGAGTCGGAAGAAATATTGAATTATTTGCAAACCGGGATGAACCGGCGAGGGGCAATTTGGTCAATTGACCCCGAGAGCTGACTCCTGACCTAACTGTCAAATAAAATTTGAGAAAAGAAAATTTCAGAGTCAGGAATTAAATTAAAGAACTAATAGAAAAAAAAGAAATAAAGAAAATGAAAAAAGTATAGGGAGATGACATCATGCATGACATCATGCATGATGCCATAAATGTTATAATTAATAAATTAATTAAATTGATTTTTTGGGGTCTTCCATAAGCTAAAATAGATAAAAGAAAAGAAAAGAAAAAAAACAAAAAGCTCTCTTTCTTCCCTAAGTGCCGCCTCACTCTCTCCCTCATTTCTCCATTGCTAATCCTCCATTAAAGCTTGCACTCAAGCTTTAATTTCTTCACTTAACCTTAATAACTCCCATAAAAACCTTACTAGAGCTTGTTATCTCAACTTAAGAAGAAGATTTAAAGAAGAAAGAAGAACGAAAGATAGAGATTTGAAGTTCTAAGAAAGGTTAGTATGCTAACTTTCAATTTTCTACTTTAAATGCATATTTAGTTACTTAAATGAACTTAGAAACTAATGAAATGAAATAAAAATATGTGGGGAGGACCAAACTGAAATTTCGGTCAGCCATGGATGTATGAGAGTATGATGTGTTTTGAATGAATTAAATATATTAGTAAGCTTGTATGAAAGTGGTAGTAAGATTGAAATGCTTAAATGTGATTAAATGCAACAATTTAGTGTGGTTAGGGTTTGGAGACCTAGGGTTTTGAGGCAAAAATTTGGAGAAATGGGTAAATGATATGTTTGACCTATTTTGAAGTGAAAATTGGTCATTTGAGACCAAATGAGTTGTGTTGGAATGGTTGGAATTAAAGTCAAATTCGGAGGGAGTGTGGTCATGCTGCTGGCAGCATGACCAAGTCAACTTTGAAGGACCAAAAATAAAATTTTACAAGTCCAATTGATATGGACTGATTGGGGATGAAAATAGACATAAAATGACACAATTTTCATTCAGGAACCATGCCCAAAAAGTGACCAAAACCTAGTGAACAAATTGACCAAAGTTGGAAAGGTGCAGGCTGCCCTGTACAAACTGACCAAATGAACAGTGTTTGTTCATTTGGTCATAACTTGAGCTAGACAGATCCAAATGACCTGAAATTTTACCAGTGGCTAGGTGAGATATAGACCTAAAACTTTCATGCAGAACACAAACCCAAATTCTGCCAGTAACCAAGTCATTCGGCCACCCCAAGTTGGTGACCCAAAACTGCCAGCACCAAAATTGCCCAGAAAATCTGGGTTGTTTCCAATCCGGCAGCCATGGTTCAAATGGCCATAACTTGAGCTACAAAACTCCAATTGGGGTGATTCAAAAATGAGAATAAACTTAAGACAATAAGGAACATTTTCTATGAAGGAAGTTTTACCAAATTCTAACAGTAAAATTACCAATGGAACAGTGCAACTTGGGATACAAAAACTGAAAATTTGGCAATTTTGCCTAAAGGACTTAAGCTTCGAGAAAATGACCAAAACCAACAAATTTAATGACCAAAATGTGGTATGTGGGTGAAGTTGGAGTTCCCATACCTATTAAGCCTTAGAAAGTCAACAATTTGATTGGAATAGTGTAGTGAATAGTAACCCAAAACACAAAAACTTCGAAAACGTCGAATTTAGCACATTAGAGCTAGGTAAAAGTGAAGTTAAATTTATTTTTAGATTTATGCTAAGTTATAGTACTGAAACACTATGAAACTGTGTGTTTCAGCTGAAAAAGACTTGGAAACTCGGAGAGACTGAGTCAAGGCCTAGAGGCGACTCACGTCAGGTCTGTGCACAATAATTCTTGTTTAAATATTTTATTCTCAAAAATTTGACTTCTGCGATTAATTATGTACTATGTTGCCATTTTATAATCGCAAATATGACTTTGGAAATTGATCAGATTTCTCATAAATTATTTAAATAAATTTTTTTGAATTGATTTTGTCTTCACACTTAGCATGACAGTATCACATTATTCCTCCTCCATTTATGGGGTTGAGATCGTTTATTTTTCTCCCTCTCTGGCTTACCAGTTGAGGTCGAGATCGGATGAGTACTCATTAGCTAGCTAGCCACCTCCCTCATTGATTTCAATTAATGGGGTTGTAGATTGCTTTGTCGTGGTGTACAACACGGCATTGATCGGAAATTTTGTGTCATGGCTTAAGTTGTGTATGATTTTGGCAACACTGTATTTATTAAATTATTTGACTAAATTGTGTTATTCTGAGTTTTGATAATTGTGAAATGTGATTGAGAAATATTTAAATTGTGTTTTGGTAATGAATAATTTATGTATCGTATTTTAAATTTTTATTGTGCACCACTGAGTATTTTTATACTCAGCGATAACTTATTTTGCTGTCGCAGATAAGAGTAAGGAGAAAGCAGCAAAGTGAGCTGCTATTGAATTGAGGACTACACGGGTCTTTTTGTACGGGTATTATTTTATACCCTCATAGTTAATTTTGATGTAAATATAGAAACGTTGTATGTATCAATGTAAAGTTGAGCAGTTGTAAAATAAATTATAATAATATTATTTTTGGATTTCCTTCTGTAAATTAATATTTGTACTTGTGAATTTCATACTTTATGCCTTGTGAATGAAGTTATTAAATATTTTGAGATGATAAATTTTGATTTGGATTGTGGAATTATTTTGAAGTGAATTGAATTGTGTTGACTTGAGATTATTTGGAGGTTGGGAGTTGTGAAAAATTTTTGGAAGTGTTTTTCTCAGGTATTTGAAGAACTGTTTTCTCCAAATACAAACGGAACTCTGTCAAAATTTTTTAAAAATTTGCGGCAAAATTAAAATGGACAAAAATTTTTACTAGTATTTAAACTTTGAATAAATGGTTTTAATTCTTACCAAAATGCTCACGACTCCTAAATTGTAAGAAAATTATTTTAAAATCCCTTGTAGGGTACTTAATGAGTTAGCGGTAAGTGAAGTTCAGTAGTTTATTAGGTATTCTACGGGATCATGTTATGCCTTACAGAGAGATAAGGTGTGACATGTTTTAGTGGTATCAGAGCATGGTTTTTCAATAAATTTTGACTATGCATGTGAATATTTCTTTGATAAGTACAACTGCTCAAGTGTCTTTAATTGATACATATGACGTATTTACATCATGAATATGCACTAACGGAAGTCAACCTCCTTGTGTTTAATCTCAGGAAATAGAAAATTTGGGAAAACAGAATGGAAGGAGGAGATCATTCCGAAGAACAATCTGTTGAGGCTGAGGTTCAAGGGGAAGCCCCAGCACTCCAGAACGTGAGTGGGTCAGCTACTCCAGCTCCTACTCCAAAGATCGCAGCTTTCGCTTTGTACAGCAGATGGCTGCGTTTTTCCAGCAAATGGCGGGTAATGTGCCACCCTAAGCTCAGATGCAAGCACCTATAGCACAACCACAGCCCTCAGCTCGGTAGTATGAAAAATTGATGAAATTTGGGGCCACCGAGTTTAAAGGCACTGTGGATCCACTGGAGGTAGAACAATGGTTGGAAAGAATGGAACGAGTTTTTAGAAAGCTGCAATGTACGGAAGAGCTGAAGTTCAAGTATTCTGTTTCCTTGTTGCAAGGGGATGCGTATGAATGGTGGAAGACCATCCCCCACAGCCTGGTTGAGCCACCTGTGCTGACATGGACAGACTTCCTGAGGGAATTCAGGCAAAAATGGGTTCCTGATGTGCATGTGGATATGAAGTTACAAGAATTCCTGAGTTTGAAACAAGGGGACAGAACCATAGCAGAATATGAGAGAAACTTCTCAAGGCTAAGCCACTATACTGGAAGCTTAGTCTCCACCCCCAGAGACAGATGCAGGAGGTTTGAGTTTGGGTTAAGGCCAAATCTGAGAATGCAAGTTGTGGGTTTTCGACATCAAGATTTCGCTGAGTTGATCTCACAGGCCCTGGAACTGGAAAGGATAGAATCTGAAGGAGCAGTAAAGAAGGGTACACAAGAGAAAGAGAAGACTGAAAAGACTACGGGACAAACATCTGAGAGTGGTTCTGGAAAGAGGAAACAGTTTGGGGGATCCAGCCTCGTAGATCCGCAGAGGCATTTTACGGCCAAAGACCACCCCTGGCCTCGTCACAGACCCAAAGAAGCACCCCGAGGAGCTCTATCAGTACGGTAGTGTGAAACTTGTGGTAAAACTCATGGTGGGGTTTATTTCAAAGCTACCGGTGCATGTTTTAACTGTGGAGGGAGCGGACATTTCGCTAAGGATTGCACTAGTCCACGCCGTCCGACCTTCTACAATCGAGGATCAGCCCAAGTCTCTGCACCTAGAGGGTCACAGTCAGTTGCTAGAGGTAGAGGCAGAGGTAGGGGTCCTGGTAACACTCCTGGAAGTCAAAGCACTGTTAACCAGCCAGTATCCAGTGGCGCACCAGTCAGAGTGTATACCATGCGTCAGAGGGAGGAGGCTGAAACATCAGACGTAGTAGCTGGTAATTTTTCCTTCCTTGACCAAGATGTACATTTGTTATTTGATCCTGGCTCCACACATTCGTATGTTAGTGCTAGTGTGATGTGTTCTACTACTATTCAGTGTGTACCAATGGATTATGATGTGCTAGTAACTAGTCCATTAGGCCAGGAGGTCAAGGTAAATAAATTATATAGGGATTGTCCTTTGGTGATCCAAGGACACACTTTTTTGTCTGATTTAATTGAAATGCCCTTCAGAGATTATGACATTATCTTGGGCATGGATTGGTTAGCCAGGCATCACGCCATGATTGATCAGAGATCAAGACAGTCACTTTTGGTCTTCCTCAGTATGGTGATGTAGTAATACACGGTGAGAGGCAGTTATTGCCTTCAAACATCATTTCAGCTGCACTGGCTAGAAAAATGATTAGGAAAGGGTGTGAGGCGTACTTGGCACATGTGATAGACACCCAAGTGGGGAGTCCAGCACTGACGGACATTCCTACTATATGTGACTTTCTGGATGTGTTTCCTGATGAATTGCCAGGATTACCTCCAGAAAGAGAAGTGCAGTTTGAAATTGATGTTATGCCTGGTGTGGACCCAATCTCCATAACGCCATACAGAATGGCACCGGCAGAACTAAAATAATTGAAAGTACAGTTGCAATAGCTTCTTGATAAGGGCTTTATCCGCCCTAGTGTGTCACCTTGGGGAGCGCCAATGTTGTTTGTAAAGAAGAAGGATGGCACTCTCCAGTTATGCATTGACTATCGACAGTTGAACAAGGAGACAATAAAGAACATATATCCATTGCCCCGTATTGATGACTTATTTGATCAGTTGAGAGGTGCAACTGTGTTCTCCAAAATTGACCTGAGATCAGGTTATTATCAGTTGAGAGTACAAGAGCAGAGTATTCCTAAAACTGCCTTCAGAACCCGCTATGGCCATTATGAGTTCTTGGTCATGCCATTCGGGTTAACTAATGCTCCGGCTGCTTTTATGGATCTGATGAACACTATCTTCAGACCATACCTCGACCAGTTTGTTGTGGTATTTATTGAAGATATATTGGTCTATTCGAGGAATGCAGAAGGGCATGATAGACATCTGCGGATTGTACTATAGACTTTGAGGCAGAAACAACTATATGCCAAACTGTCGAAGTGTGAATTTTGGCTGAAGGAGATATCCTTTTTGGGGCACATAGTATCAGCAGAGGGTATTAAGGTAGATCCTAGCAAGATAGAAGCTGTCCTTAATTGGAAGCCACCCAGAAATGTCACAGAGATTCGCAGTTTTCTGGGTTTAGCTGGATACTATCGTCGATTTGTGAAGGGATTCTCCATGTTGGCATCTCCATTGACCAAGCTGCTTAGAAAAGATGTGAAATTTCAGTGGATGGACAAATGCCAACAGAGTTTTGATGAATTGAAAAGATGTTTGACTAAGGCTCCAGTCTTGACTTTACCCACATCGGGTAAAGAATATATAGTTTATAGTGATGCTTTTCACAATGGGTTAGGCTGTGTATTGATGCAAGATCGAAATGTCATTGCCTATGCATCACGCTAGCTAAAACTGCATGAGAGGAATTATCCAACACATGATTTGGAGCTTACAGCTATTGTGTTTGCTCTTAAGATCTGGAGACATTATTTGTATGGGGAGAAGTGCTACATCTACACAGATCATAAGAGTTTGAAGTATTTGGGCACCCAGAAAGAGTTGAATTTGAGACAGAGGAGATGGTTAGAGTTAATAAAAGACTATGATTGTCTAATACACTATCAGCCAGGGAAAGCTAATGTTGTGGCTGACGCCTTAAGTCGCAAGACTATGGCAAGTCTACGGGTTACTCCTTTGTCTTTGGTGCATGAGTTAAGATCACTGCATGCCAGCTTAGAGATTAATGATGATGGGCAGACAGCATTTGCATGGCATGTACAGCCAGTGTTGATTGATCAGATCAGAATGGCTACTCAGAATGATGAAAGGTATCAGAAGCTGTTGGAAGAAGTCCAGCAGGGCAAAAAAGTAGAATTCTCAATTAGAGATGACGGTCTATTGCTATATCAGGGCAGAATATGTGTTCCTAATGATGTTGATTTGAGACAGATCATTTTGAAGGAAGCACATGAGTCTCCTTTTGCTATGCACCCTGGTGGTACAAAAATGTATAGAGGGCTAAAGGAGCATTACTGGTGGATGGGTATGAAAAGAAATGTGGCAGAGTTTGTTTCCAAATGCCTAACTTGTCAGTAAGTAAAGGCAGAGCATCAAGTACCCACTGGGTTGTTACATCCACTACCAGTGCCAGAATGGAAATGGGAAAGAATAACGATGGATTTTGTAATGGGACTTCCGATGACACAGAAGAGTCATGATGTAGTATGGGTCATTGTTGACAAACTAACTAAGTCTGCTCATTTTCTGCCAGTCCGAATGGACTACAGTTTAGACAGATTGGCCAGGTTGTACATCGATGAGATTGTGAGACTTCATGGAGTGCCAATATCCATTGTATCAGATAGAGATCCTAGGTTCACTTCTAGATTCTAGGGTAGTCTTCAGAGAGCCCTAGGAACTAGATTGAACTTCAGTACTACATTCCACCCACAGACAGATGGCCAGTCTGAGAGAGTAATTCAGATCTTGGAGGACATGCTACGGCCTTGTGTGATTGAGTTTGAGGGTAGTTGGGATACACACTTGCCTTTGATTGAGTTTGCTTACAACAACAGCTACCAATCAAGCATTGAGATGCCTCCATATGAAGCTTTGTAGGGCAGAAAATGTAGAACCCCGTTGTGTTGGGATGACGTGGGATGATGTGGGATGACGTTGTTCAGCAAACTGAGGAGAAGATCAGGGTAATCAGAGATCGACTTAAGACTGCATCAGACCATCAGAAGTCCTATATTGATTTGAAAAGAATGGATATTGAGTATGCAGTAGGTGAGAAAGTTTTCCTCAAAGTTTCTCCTTAGAAGAGAATTATGAGATTTGGCAGAAAGGGGAAACTGAGTCCTCGTTTCATTGGGCCATATGAGGTTCTGGAAAGAGTGGGTCCCTTGGCATATCGGTTGGCACTACCTCCAGAGTTGGAGAAGATACATAACGTCTTCCATGTGTCGATGTTGAGGAGGTATCGATCAGACCCATCTCATGTACTACAACTAGAAGAAATTGAAGTGAATCCAGACCTCACATATGAAGAAGAACCCATAAAGATTTTGGCTTATGAGGTGAAGCAGCTACAGAACAAGCAAATACCGTTGGTAAAAGTGCTGTGGAACCATCATTCGGGCCAGGAGGCTACTTGGGAACTAGAGGAGGACATGAGGAGACAACACCCACAGCTGTTCAGAGATTAATACCAGGTAAAATTTCGAGACGAAATTTATTTTAAGGGGGGGAGAATTGTAACACTCCTATTTGTATAGCCTGGTATATTTTACTATTTCGGTGACCGGTGTCGGTCCAGACAATTAAGGGGATTAAAACCACACTTAAGACAACTAAACAAGATATAAATACAAATAATTATTAATTGCCAAATAGTTAAGTAAAAATAAGAAAAATAGAACATAAGAAGTTAAACGAGCCGAGAGTCATAGTGATGGGTGACCTTCTCGAGAAGGACTGCGAAGTCATTTTAAACTCAAATTTCGAACCGTAAAATGTGACGCCGCGGTTCTTAGGACCCTTATGAACACAGTGGAAAAGAGAAAATCACGAAAAAGAACTGTTAAGTCAGTCAAATAATTAGGTCAAGGAGCCGGAAGAAATATTGAATTATTTGCAAACCGGGATGAACTGGCGAGGGGCAATTTGGTCAATTGACCCCGAGAGCTGACTCCTAACCTAACTGTCAAATAAAATTTGACAAAAGAAAATTTTAGAGTCAGGAATTAAATTAAAGAACTAATAGAAAAAAAAGAAATAAAGAAAATGAAAAAGGTATAGGGAGATGACATCATGCATGACATCATGCATGATGCCATAAATGTTATAATTAATAAATTAATTAAATTGATTTTTTGGGGTCTTCCATAAGCTAAAATAGATAAAAGAAAAGAAAAAAAAAAAACAAAAAGCTCTCTTTCTTCCCTAAGTGTCGCCTCACTCTCTCCCTCATTTCTCCATTGCTAATCCTCCATTAAAGCTTGCACTCAAGCTTTAATTTCTTCACTTAACCTTAATAACTCCCATAAAAACCTTACTAGAGCTTGTTATCTCAACTTAAGAAGAAGATTTAAAGAAGAAAGAAGAGCAAAAGATAGAGATTTGAAGTTCTAAGAAAGGTTAGTATGCTAACTTTCAATTTTCTACTTTAAATGCATATTTAGTTACTTAAATGAACTTAGAAACTAATTAAATGAAATAAAAATATGTGGGGAGGACCAAACTGAAATTTCGGTCAGCCATGGATGTATGAGAGTATGATGTGTTTTGAATGAATTAAATATGTTAGTAAGCTTGTATGAAAGTGGTAGTAAGATTGAAATGCTTAAATGTGATTAAATGCAACAATTTAGTGTGGTTAGGGTTTGGAGACCTAGGGTTTTGAGGAAAAAATTTGGAGAAATGGGTAAATGATATGTTTGACCTATTGTGAAGTGAAAATTGGTCATTTGGGACCAAATGAGTTGTGTTGGAATGGTTGGAATTAAAGTCAAATTCGGAGGGAGTGTGGTCATGCTGCTGGCAGCATGACCAAGTCAACTTTGAAGGACCAAAAATGAAATTTTACAAGTCCAATTGATATGGGACCAATTGGAGATGAAAATAGACATAAAATGACACAATTTTCATTTAGGAACCATGCCCAAAAAGTGACCAAAACCTAGTGAATAAGTTGACCAAAGTTGGAAAGGTGCAGGCTGCCCTGTGCAAACTGACCAAATGAACAGTATTTGTTCATTTGGTCATAACTCGAGCTATACAGATCCAAATGACCTGAAACTCCAATTGGGGTGATTCAAAAATGAGAATAAACTTAAAACAATAAGGAACATTTTCTATGAAGGAAGTTTTGCCAAATTTCAACAGTAAAATTACCAATGGAACAGTGCAACTAGGGATACCAAAACTGAAAATTTGGCAATTTTGCCTAAAGGACATAAGTTTTGAGAAAATGACCAAAACCAACAAATTTAATGACAAAAATGTGGTATGTGGGTGAAGTTGGAGTTCCCATACCTATTGAGCCTTAGAAAGTCAACAATTTGACTGGAATAGTATAGTGAATAGTAACTCGAAATATAAAAACTTCGAAAACATCGAATTTAGCATGTTAGAGCTAGGTAAAAGTGAAGTTAAATTTATTTTTGGATTTATGCTAAGTTATGGTACTGAAACACTATGAAACTGTGTGTTTCAGCTGAAAAAAACTTAGAAACTCGGAGAGACTGAGTCAAGGCCTAAAGGCGACTCATGTCAGGTCTGTGCACCATAAATCTTGTTTAAATATTTTATTCTAAAAAATTTGACTTCTGTGATTAATTATGTACTGTGTTGCTATTTTATAATCGCAAATATGACTTTGGAAATTGATCAGATTTCTCATAAATTATTTAAATAAATTGTTTTGAATTGATTTTGTCTTCACACTTAGCATGACAGCATCACATTATTACTCCTACATTTATGGGGTTGAGATCGTTTATTTTCCTCCCTCTCTGGATTATCAGTTGAGGTCGAGATCGGATGAGTACTCATTAGCTAGCTAGCCACCTCCCTCATTGATTTCGATTAATGGGGTTGTAGATTGCTTTGTCGTGGTGTACAACACGGCATTGATAAAAAATTTTGTGTCATGGCTTAAGTTGTGTATGATTTTGGCAACACTGTGTTTATTAAATTATTTGACTAAATTGTGTTAGTCTGAGTTTTGATAATTGTGAAATGTGATTGAGAAATATTTAAATTGTATTTTGGCAATGAATGACTTATGTATCGTATTTTAAATTTTTATTGTGCACCACTGAGTATTTTTATACTCAGCGATAGCTTATTTTGCTGTCGCAGATAAGAGTAAGGAGAAAGCAGCAGAGTGAGCTGCTATTGAATTGAGGACTACACCGGTCTTTTTGTATGGGTATTATTTTATACCCTCATAGTTAATTTTGATGTAAATATAAAAATGTTATATGTATCAATATAAAGTTGAGCAGTTGTAAAATAAATTGTAATAATATTATTTTTGGATTTCCTTCTGTAAATTAATATTTGTACTTGTGAATTTCATACTTTATGCCTTGTGAATGAAGTTATTAAATATTTTGAGATGATAAATTTTGATTTGGATTGTGGAATTATTTTGAAGTGAATTGAATTGTGTTGACTTGAGATTATTTGAAGGTTGGGAGTTGTAAAAAATTTTTGGAAGTGTTTTTCTCAGGTATTTGAAGAACTGTTTTCTCCAAATACAAACGGAACTCTGTCAAAATTTTTATAAAATTTGCAGCAAAATTAAAATGGACAAAAATTTTTACTAGTATTTAAACTTTGAATAAATGGTTTTAATTCTTACCAAAATGCTCACCACTCCCAAATTGTAAGAAAACTGTTTTAAAATCCCTTGTAGGGTACTTAATGAGTTATCGGTAGGTGAAGTTCGGTAGTTCATTAGGTATTCTACAGGATCATGTTATGCCTTACAGAGAGGTAAGATGTAACATAGTTGTTATGGCAGCTTGGGTATATGTATGGTGGTGTGAGGTTGGACATGTAAATGAGCATGATTAGATGATTAGATTGTTGTAAGTAAGTTTGACAAATTCTGCACTATATGGTGTATGTCGAGTGTGATTATAAGCTGCCTAAATGATCAACAATATGTTGTAAAATATGTTTAGGTTATGGTACAAACCAGATTGGGTAAGAATGTGTAAATTGGTAAATGCTAAAAGTGATCTTTGATGAGTAATAAAGGAAATGCAATAGGGCAGTTAGGTTTTGGGCTTAGAACTTTAAGTGTGTGGTTCCAATTGGTATGAGACCAATTGGAGGTGAAACTAGGCACAAAATGTGCCAACTTTCATTGAGGAAGCTTGCCAAAATTCTGCTTGTAAGGTAACTTAAAAAGTGACCAAATCCAGATTAGTGCAATTAGGGACTGAAAATTGACCATTTGGGCAGCAGTTAGTTTTTTGGCCATAACTCACTCAAAACAGGTCCAATTGACCTGAAATGTTGACCATGAATAGTTAAGACCTATATCTACAAGTCTTATGAAGACACAAAAGCCCAAAAATGACCATAAGCAAGTCAAACAGCTTGCACAATTTCGGGTCCAAAAACTGGCCGAACCAAAATTGACCTAAAGTGACCAATTTTGATGCATTTTGACCAGCAATAGTAAAATGACCATAACTTGGTCTACATAACTCAGAATGACCTGAAATTTTGCCCCGCGTGCAATAAGAAATAGATCTACAAGTTTGTAGTTTCGACCAAAAACTGAAAACCAAGGGAACTAAGTCGTCCGGCTAGGTCAAACTAGTATCCCAGAATCTAGCAAATTGTAATAAAACGCAATATACATGGAAATGAGTTTGGTAACATGTACCAACCCTAAAAGACTATTGAATGTGACATATTAGCAACATTAAAACCTAATTTACCTAAAACGCATCGAGAGTCGACACATTAGGTTAACTAAGCAAATAATAGAATTCAAGCATTATCGTTAGAGACAGTTTAAATGAGTACTGAAACACTTCAAATTGTGTTTTTCAGTTAGCAAAGACTCAGGGAAAGGGAAGGAAACACTGAGTCAAGGCCAGGAGACAATTATCAGAGGTTTGTGCACAGCAGCTATTTCTTTTGAATTTTTTTCAATTGAAATGAATTATGACTATTTGTACATTATTGTTTTAAATTGTGGAAAGGTGTTTGAATGGATACTTATTGCTTGAAAACATTTGTAAATGGTTTGAAACTGTGAAAAATTGTTTGAATGATATTGATGGATACTTATTGATTGAAAAGCATTGGAAATGGTTTGAAACCACAACTATCATGTATATTGATTGTATTCCTCGCTAACTTGTCTAGTGGGACGAATTGAATTCCCTCTCTAGCTGAAGTGTTGAGGTATGTGCCTGTTGAGGACGAATAGAATGATTACTCATATTTTTGCTAGCTAGCTATGTTATTCCTCATTAGCCATCGGCTTTTAGGACGAATTGAATACCTCATTAGGCATCGGCTTTTGGGACGAATTGAACTTTGGAACATGATTAAGCTGTATGTGATTTATTGATATATATTATGAGATTGTGAAACGGAGTTTAAATTCTTATTGACATTCACTGTCTTTTGAATTTAACCATGATTTGATTTATTGAAATTTATTATGATATTGAGAAATGGAGTTTAAATTCTTGTTGACATTTACTGTCTTGAATTTAACTATGGTTTTAAGTATCCACTATTTATTTAACTTATGATTTGTGATTTAAAGTTGTATTTGGTTAATGTTGTGCACCACTGAGACATTGTCTCAGCGATAGCTTTTCATTGCTGTCGTAGGTAGACAGACGGACAGGGCAGCAGACTAGGCTGCTAGTGCATTCAGCGAGAGATCATCGGGTATATTGAGTATACCTCATTTTGCATTTTGTACTGTAATGTATGTTCACTGTATGTATATATTGTTCTTGGTTTTGAGCAGTTGTATATTAAAATTGTACATTGAAGTTGTAAAATAAATTATGAGTTATTTTGGCTTGTAAAATTTGTATTGTATTTCTTTTATCTCAGTCTTTGAAAAATTATTGTGGATTTGAGTTGAGAAATATACTGTGTTGATTAAATGTTGAAGTTGAGATTGAGAAATATATTTGAAGTACTTTTTACAGGTTTTCTGAAGAACTGTTTTGTTTAAAATACAGAGGGCACTCCGCCAAAATTTTTACAAAAATTCCTAATAATTCAAATGTGTTAACTCTTTCACTTAAGTTCAAATAGGTTTTTAACACCTATAAATAGTGCTCACCACTATAAAAAGAAGTAAGAAAAGTTTTAAAATCTCTTGTAGTGTATTTAATGGGTTATCAGTAGACGAAGTTGGTAATTCATTAAGTATACTACGGGATCATATTATGCCTTACAGAGGGGTAAGGTGTGACACATTAGGTATACTACGAGATCATGTTATGCCTTATAGAGGGGCAGGGTGTGACACAAAATTAGTAAGATTTGAAACAAAATTGCATGTAGCACGAACAACACATGGCTTAGAATTATATGCTTGGGAAAATGATAGCTTTAGCTCATGGAGGACATATGATGATGCAAGAGGTGCCCATGATAGAAAAGGGTCTTTTGGTGGTGTATGTGTAAGCGCCATCAATGAACTTAAATTGATAGTCTCATTAATTTCTTTATCCACTAAATTCATCTTTGATTTATTTTCATGTAAGCACCTTTCCATTGACCCACAACTATAAAAGACATGTTTACTTTAGCTGTACTTCCACTTCTTTTTCAAGTAATTCATGTTCTTGTGGCAATTCTACTGGTAAGTCATTTTCAAGGAATTTTTTTCTTGAGGCTTAACTTCTTCTATAGGTTCAAATTCCCATGAAGCTTCTTCATTCTCCCAACCTTGTTTGTTCAATTCCTCCTCGTAAAGTGATAGCTCATTGTTCACCATTAGGTTGTTAAAATTATCCAATATAGTTACTGCCTCTTCAAGTCTCACTCCCTTCTCTAATTGTAGCTCAAATGATTAGTGTGGAATGTTAGGTTGATAGATGTGTGGGGAGTATTTGTGACTCCAACCCTGCAGTGAAGGATCCCAATACCAATTGTAATCAAAAGCTGCCATGTCATTTAACAAGTGAATGGCATCCTTATGGTTTCTTTAAAGAACATGATCACCAGTAGCCCAAGCTCTATAATCTACCCAATCCCTTGTTGCTTCATCCAAACCATTGTAGAAATTAAGAGTGAGTTTATGATTTGAAAGATTATAATTGGCAAATTGCTCTACCAATTCATTAAACCTTCTCCAAACATTATAAAAAAATTCAATGTGTTGTTGAAAAAAACTTATGAAGACTTGCTAATGAAACATTTCAATGATCCTCATAAGAAAAAACAGGTAAAAACAAAATTAGACATAGAAAAATAAAAACAAAAAATAAACTATAAAAAAAATGCTAGATTAATCAAATCACTAATCGTTTGATATCAAGCACCAGTTGCCGCCAACGACACCAAAAACTTATTTGCTAGTTTATAACCCTGTAAGTGCACAAATCATCAACAAGTACTAAAGTGATAAGTAGAGTATCCTTCCCATGAGGACCTTATTGAGTACCAAACTATAGTGATTTTAATTATCTAGACGATCGAGTTGTAGAGAAATAGTAATTAAATCTAAATTAAAAGAAATAAAATCTAAAACAATCAACTAACTGAAATACCAATAGATGAGAAGATTTTAGAGTTAGGGGTTCACACTTATATCAATTGTAGATTCAATCTGATTCATTAAATAATTGGGAGACCATTACTTTAAAGGAAATTAATCCTAAGTTATCTTAAGTCCTCTCTCAAGGTACTCAAGTTGTATTTTAATTACCCAAATCATACTTTCGTGACGATTAAATTAATTAAAACCTATTATGTTCTTTGATTAAATGTTAGATCCACATAAAATTTCAACCTATCTCTAGATCAAAAATCCTAAGTTCAAAATCTTGATTTTCTAATATTAATATTTACATTTCAGTCATTTAATTAATATCTATAATTAATACTAAGTGGGTACCAACACATAATATGTATTAAGATTCAAGAAATTGAATTAAAGAATAAGATGCCCAATATATTAAATAAATTCAAATAAGATCCACAATTAAATTGAGAGAGCTACATCCCTAACCCTAGAATGAAGGAACTACTCACACATTATATTATTAAAATAAATATATAGTTATAAATTTATTATACCATATTATTTTTTATTTTTGAAATAAGAAAATAATTAAATTTTTTTTTAAAAAGAAAATAATAAAATGAGTTGAAAAATGTAGTTATAAAATAATAAAGTAATTATTATAAAATAATAATAATTATAGTTATTATAATTATAAATTTATTATACCATATTATTTTTTATTTTTGAAATAAGAAAATAATTAATTTTTTTTTAAAAAAGAAAATAATAAAATGAGTTGAAAAATGTAGTTATAAAATAATAAAGTAATTATTATAGTCGATAAAGAAAAAAAAATCTTATATTTTAAATTTTTAATAAAAAAATGTATTTTTTATAATAAATAAGTATTTTATATTTTATATTATTAATAAAAAATATTTTAACAAAGTTGTAATGCACTAAAATTATAAATGAAAAAATAGAAGGAAATAGTATTAATAATATTAATTTTCAAATTATATAAAAAAGAATAATATGATATAAATAAAAAAATAATATTAATTTTCAAATTATTATATCAGTTGCCTACTAGCTACCAACTATATTCATCAAGTGAACCAACGCTCACTAACCCTGTGGGTGATCCAACTCTTATAGGCCCACTGTATTACTTAGAAAATTGGACTATATAATAATGAATAGCCAAACAATAATCATGGAGTGCCGTATCTACTCTCTATACCATATTCATTATCTAGTATAGTCGTTCTGAACACGTGCATAAGATTAAAAAAGAAACAACACTTATCAAAGATAATTTTTTAACCATCTATAGATAGTTTACTTTCGGCAGCACATGTGGATAATGAAGGTCAAGTAGTGAGGGGTCCAGAAGACAAACTGTTTAACCTATAATATAGGACTATATTCAGAGGCATGCCATTTTCTACTATCAATAAATGAATTATTAATTACAAGCTAAAAACTATTTAACCTTTAACCAAATTACACCCAAGATTACCTTCAATACATAACTGTTTATAATAAATACATTAGTTAGTCTCTCTCAGTCTCCTCTAGACATAAACTAATGCACTTACTACTTTAACTATATTATGCACCACAAAAGGTATTTTTCAACTACATGGGCAAGAGCTCCATCAATGGACAAGAATTCCTTCCTTTTGAATTATATGCCTTTTTTCTACCTTAGACCAAAGCCTTTTTCCTTTATAGGACTACAATGGACAATAGTCTCTTCCTTTTAGATTATGCCATTTCTTCACCTTAGGCCAAAGCTTCTATCTCTTTATGGGACTGCAATAGGCAGGAGCCCCTCATCAATGAGCAAAGCCCCTCTCTGTGATGGGCAAGAGCCAAATAACCACTTCACAATGCACCTATTTATGGTGTTAGTCCTCTCAGTCCTAATCTAATTAAGAATTCAACTCAATTTAGGAATAACATCATAATAAAAGTTCTACTTCTCTACTTTGCCTCAAAATCTATCAACCATTATATACATCAAATTCTAGGCTGTCTTCGATCTTTAAATTTCCATACTTGAACTTGAACTCTCAAATCTTCAATTCTTCAGTTTTCATCATGGGTGCAACTTTCTTCTTTCTTCACAAAAAAAAAAAAAAAAAAAAAAAAAACTCCCATCATCATCTTTGCATCAGGGTCTCTACCTTAATTTTAACTCTCCACCACTTTGAGCTTGTATCACCATTGTTACATGTGTAACTTCTACATGTCATAACAACTCTACCTTTAACTAAACTCATCAAGATCATCCCCAAGCTCTAATAACACTTATTGTGCATCACATAATTGTTTTGCAAGCTCTAACAACACTTTTTGTGCATCACGGAATTGTTATGCATTACAGAAGCATGTCAACTACAAAGAAATAAAGCAAATAAACTGCAACAATAATATTTATGTGGTTCACCCTTTCAACATAGGGTAACATCCACGAGCATGTCATTTTTAACTATCAATAAATAAATCATCAATTAGAAGCTCACAACTATCTACCTTTTAACCTAAATACACCCAAGAGAACCCTCAGTACATAACTGCTCACTGTAAATATATTAGTTAGTCCCTTTCAATCTCTTCTAGACATAACCCAATATAGTTACGACTTTAACTACATTATATACCACAAAGGGTGTCTTTAACTACATGGGCAAGAGCCCCATCAATAGAGAAGAATTCCTTCTTTTGAATTCTATACCCCTTCTTTACCTTACGCCAAAGCCTCTTTCTCTCCATAGGACTATAATGGATAATAGTCTCTTTCTCTTGGACTATGCACCTTTTTTCACCTTAGGCCAAAATCTATTTCTCTCCATGGGACTGCAACAGACATAAGCCCTCATTAATGAGCGAAGTTGCTCTCTGTAATGGACAAGAGCCAAATAACCTCTCCACAATACTTCTATTTATGATGTTAGTCCCCTCGGTCCTAATTTAATTAGGAATCCAACTTAATTTAGAAATAACAATATAATAGGAGTTCTACTTAATATAAGAAATATTCTAAATCAAATTAGGAAAAGATTTTTTCCAAATCCACTAGGATTTTGAGTCACAAATCTAACAAATTGCAATGCATTTAAAAAAAAAAGTATCAAATATCTCCATTTTTTTTTCTTTGAAGTTAATTGATGTGCAAGTTAATTTATATCTATTTTAGTAAACAAATATATTTTATAGTATTTCACTTATATCAAGAAGACTAAAATTAAGATCTATGACATCTCCATGTTAAAGTTGATGAAATTTTGATCCTTTAATTATTATTCAATTGTTATTTTGGTGTTCGAAAAAAATTTACAATCATATAGGTTCTTCACATTTCAATTGGGGTCAATTAGACCTTTCAAATTTCAATTTTCGCTCGATTAAATTCAAATTTCAATCATGTGCTATTATGTGACGGAATAGGCATTTATTATAATTTCAAAAAACTAATTGATCAAGAAACTACCACCTCCCCCTCATTCCCTCAATTTTTGATTCAGAATCCACTAACCTCACTACAAAAAAATAATGTATCAGTGACAAATTGATGGATCCATCACTAATAATATAGGTTAGTGATGGATCAACGACAGAGCTAATTCAAAAAATTGACTTTTAGCAATGGATTTTAGTCTATCATTAAAATGTTCATTGCTAAAGTATCAACAATGGATCGGTGAAATATTAGTAATGGATTAGTAAAGTATCAGCCACGAATCCGTCACTAATCAATATTTTTGCGATGAAATTTTAATCTATCACTAAATCTGTCTCTATTACCTTGGCTTTTTTGTTTTTTTTAGTTTATCTCCCTTACAAGAAATCAAAGAAAAATCTTAACAGTCAAGAACAAAAGGAAGCACAATTTTAACTGCTCCATTCTCATATGGTAGTGATTTTTTTTTTCCATTTTCTTACGAAACAAAAAAACTTGCAACTTTAAATCTTTTCTTTTTTTTTTTTTCATTATCTTTATCCACTTGACCAATCTCTCCTTCATAAAATCCAAGCTATCATTTACAAAGGAATTACCGAATTTTCTTCAATCACTAGATATAAAATTAAGAAGAAACTCTAAAAGTCTAAACAACAAAGCATCTCCATTGATCAATAGTTGCACTTCAATCCCCCAACGAAGCAATTTTTATCTTCAAACTATTTTCCTTTTAAACAAAATTTTGAAATAATAGATTCAACTCTCTTTTATGAACCTACTCATCATCATAGTAGGTAGGTTCAGTGAGACTAACTGACCCCAATTAAAATTTTAAGGGCTCATTTGATTATTGAATTAAAGTTAAGGAGCTTTTGCCTTTTATTTATTCATTCAAAGTTTAATTTATCAATGTTTTGAATATTATTGGTTAACGTCATTAAATTTAAACTTATTTAACTGAAATTAAAAATTGAATGACATATTAAACCGTAAATTTTTTAGGAGACCAAAGTAATTATAAAGTTAATTAAGGGTCAAAAATTACCTTTTACCTAAAAATTTCAATTTTCAGCTGCCACACTTTCTCTAGAGAATTCCATTTAAAGATTGACTTCCTAATCCTAGATATAATTTAATTTCAAAGAAGTCAGGATGATAATATTTGTATGGATGACAAAAAATACTATTTTCAATATTTTTATTTCTTTCTCTTTAGTAAAATATTACCCATTGTTCGGATTAAGGTGTCTTTATCAATATATAGGTTCTATTTGAAGTTCAAATTAAAAATATCATTTTATATGTTATTTAAGAAAATATTTAATTATTTTAAAATTTTATATTAAATTATATTAAATATAACTTTAAATTAATCTAAATACTCTCTGAATAATATATTTAAAATTTAAAGATATCATGTAAGCATTTGAATTTTGTTATTAGATGGAGTCACTTCAATGTATAGACTGATGTTGCCTTAGCTTTGCAAAATTTTTTTGGAGCAATCAAAGGGACAAATGACACCCTATAAAATAAAACACTCACATTCCTTTCACAAAATCATGTACTTACAACTTTCAAAAGGTGTGATAGTGAATATTTTGTTTGTTTTATATGTAAGTTAATTTTAATTTTATTAATGAGTAATATTATTAATTAATTGTTATATTTTGCTTGCAATAACTAGTATTATGAGTTTATTTTTATAATATAATATATTTTTAAAATTTAATTGAGAACAAAAACATATCATTTACCTCAAAAGTAAAAAAAATTATTTAAAAATCTTTTTTTTTTTGAAATTTTAAAAATACTTAAAAATAAAAGATATTAACTGACCACGACTTGGTCAACTTTTGCAGCCAAAATAATCAAAGATCTCTAACCAATAACAACCCAGGCATTAATTGTTTGTGGTGTAAAGTAGGCTTCCGCGAGTAACACAAAAAATAATAATAATGGTAATAATAAGTAAATAAAAATTTAGGAAAGCGAAAAGCCAAAAAACACAATCAATTTGATTTGTAGTTTAGCGGATGGTTAGTCCATTGTGGTGACGATATATTTTTGTCATTGCTCAAAGATATTTCTTACTGTTCTTGGTTAACGGAGATTATCAACTTGACTACAAGCTTTCCTAGACCTGCATTTATGAACATGAACAAAGACTGCATGATACATCAATCCAAGGAGTTACATCTATTTCTTAGTCGCACACAATAATAATAACAATAATAATAATAATAATAATTTCAACCAAAAATAAAGGTTGCCCTCTCCTGATCATATCAATGAGAATTTGATATCTTCGAAAGGAGTTCATATATTCATGGAATGTATTCCCTTCCAAAAGCAATTAGAACCAATGCTTTTTATGAAGGAGCTGAGCTGCCTGGATTTGAAGGAATCCTTCGTTGTCAGTACCAAGTGGCACAGCAACTTCAAGTAAATAAATTTCAACCATGCGATGAAAAAAAAAAAAAAAAAAAAAAGCATTCTTAGTTCATAAATGCTTCCATGTGCACCCATAGGAAGATTGCTTAGTACCCTTGTGGTTATTATCAAAAGAGTACAGGAAAATAAAGAACCTAACCTACTTGTTCAGTAGTAATAATAAACAACCATAAGATTAAAGGGGTGATCCCCTGTACAACAAAACTCGGACATGAACCAATTCTCCAGTTCTTAAATGTTCAAGAAAAAATTGCTCAACTAAAAATGCTGTAATTTTCTAATATCATGTAATATTTACCTAAATTATTAGTGAAAGCTAATATGCTATGCCAATATAGGTACAAGAGGAAAACTTGTTATACCTTTTTTACACTTAAATAATATCTATCTACATTGCAGAGTTTTCTACATTTTAAGGCATACAATGAGTATATTCAACAGCTGGAATCTATTCAATTCGAAATACTTCAATTTTCATCATTAGCAGGTCCTTTCATTTCCTTGGAAGTGTTCTCTGATCTTTCCAAACTTATCAGGGGTGTAGGATTCTCACACTGAGTGAACATTTTCTTGATGACTTCTTCTTTCTCATCAATGAAGTCGAAAAAGTGAAAAATGACTTGAGAGCAGTGAGTGGTTGATGAAGTTAAGGATGGAGAAGCCAGTTGCATTTGCCTACGTTTATAGCGCACAAATTGGCGGACCACTCTTAGTAAAAATGCTAGAAGGGCTACAGCAATGAAGACACCACACAGAAGATAAAGACCCCAGAAACTGAACAAATGAATTTGGTTAGGCTCAGAATTATGTCTCTTCTCTCCAGGACAGCCCTTCTTACAGAACCACCTCTTATGGATCCTTTGAAGCTCACCAGTCTCAGAAAGTTTTAGAATTGCAGTAGACATGTAAACAGCAAGCGGAGATTCTCTTTGAAAAGCCTGATTTATCACAACGAAAATCGTTTAGGAGAAATTCCCAGTTTAAGATAAAATTTTTGAATTTTCAATGGAGGATGAGCTTCAGTTTAGAATATGGAAAAGAGAAAATGCAAAAAAAGTAAGAATGATCTTCTTCTTTCCTTCAAAAAAGAAATGACTGTTACTTATGAGATGATAACTCTGTATGCAGATCTCAGTCATATTGCTCATGCTACATGCATTTCAAGATGAATTTACAATTAAAAAAAAAAAAAAAAAGGTACTCATGAATGCTAAAACATAAGCATGTTTCTTTTTCTTTTTTTCTTTTTTTTTTAATCTCTTTTGGGTGGCTTGGTTGGTATCAGAAATAATAACAGATTTATCAAGCAGCCCATTAAACAACATTATTGTGCATGATGTGATGCGAGAAAGTTCAATTGCTTGTAGAGGAAGGTACTTACAAATCCCCATCCGCCCTTGGTAAACGGTTGCCCAATGATCCCAAAATCATTTTGGTTTGTAAGAAAAATCTCTACATATGGAAGCTCATCTACTATTGCAGCTACCCCTCCATTATTTGGCCCTAGCCTCAATGCTTTTTTGTAGGCCTCTGGGGACCCAAGGGGAACAAGTCTAGAACGAGGTATATAAAGACTTTCAGATAGGTAGGCATTGACAAATGACCCTTCTGGGTATCCGATAGGCCAATTACTTGCAATCAAGCTGTCAATACCAGTAATGGGTGATGAAAGCTGCTGAAAAGTAAGAATTGAAGTCAAACTTGCAGTATAGCTTGCAGTTATCACCATCAATAGGAAAAGCCATACTACCATCACCATGCGTCCAAGGGGACTTACGGTAGTTTCTTCTGCAATTAAATGACAATATAAAACTCACAAACATGAATTACCAGAATCCCAGAAATATCCATTGCATGCTACAATAAGAAAAGCTATTGACTAATTGAAAAGGCAACAGAAAAACAAGGATTACTTTATTTAATTCCTTCAATAGGGATCCCGCATTAAACACATTTTCAGTATGCAAAAAAGGATTCTGAACTGAAAAGAACACTAATAATCTAATTTAGAATAGCTTCAAATCAGAATTTTCCGAATCATGCTTCGTATTATAGTCCTAATTGCGTCTTAGCACAGCAGTTATCAAATTTTTTTTTTAAATGTACTGTAACAGCCAAGTTGTGAAGGGAACTTATACAATATTAACTAAGCAGAGCAGCTTTAAAGTTGCATGTGCAAGCAATTCTCTAATTGACTCCACATGAGACTACACTTGATGTGTGGGTGGGGGACAAAGTAAAGGGATTTGTCTAATTTTCAATTGAACTTTTCAGTTCCCTTTCAATAGCGACTGCAAGAATTAGTATGACTACTATAACTAAGGATTTTTAAAATGTAAAATAGTTATTTCTGCAAATCTATACAGTTAAGGGTGATATCACAGCCACAGGCTTTAGAAAGAAACACACTTTGATGCTAGGAGACTAAAGATAGATTCATATCTTAACTATAGAGGGAAATAAATTATTAAAGCCAAAGTATTCCTTACGATTTGTCTTGAATAGTGTTGAGAAACTGAACCTGCCAAAAGTTGCAGTTGAATAATGTTAGAGGTTAATTATCATGGACACATGAGGTATGTCAATTGCAACAGCAAACTGCAAGGTAGAGTGGAAGGAAAATTTTAAAAAGACTTCATGCAAATATTGACAAACATACATGAACATTGTTACAATCTGCCTTCTAGGAGGACCTCTGAATTCATCATTAACTCGGTGTTCAAGAATCCAAATAACCACTGCAATCATCACAAATGATGCTGCTGTAACAAACCACATCTCCACTGTAAATGGTTTAAGGAATACCCAAGCACTTGATTTTGAATTCCTGACTGGAGCTACAATGACAAGACCAGTAGCAGCATAAGGCTGAGAAAAATCCACAATTTTTGTCCGGTTTCTTACAATCGCAATGTCTCCAACAGCTGCATCAAATACCTGAGACCAAAACATGAAAGAATAAACAAGCTTTGCCTGTCTAAGTTCTACCTTTTATATAATGCAGCATTCAGGGTAGACCCATCATGGCATGGAACTCAACCAGACCAAGATCTACATGATATATTATCCATAAACCTCTGCCGTTTTCCCCCAAATTGGTGAAGATAAAATCTAATCATGGAAAAACACAAGTAACAAGGCATTTATATGAATCCATGGAGACATTTTGGTATTAATGATTTTCCAGGCAAGCCTGAGTGCAGTAATCCGGATATTCTACATATTTACCATGTATTGGAAGATCATGTTTGCCCCAGAGACCTTGACTAAGATTTGTATTTTCTTTTGTCCTCACCAATTATGAAAGTCAATAATATTTACTTACATCTTCTGCCACCATCCTCACGAGCTCATTATAGTTTGGATCGGACCGACCATCCCCAAAAGGCTCAAACCTGTAAGGTACATCATACGGGACTAGTTTCCTTGCTTCAAGGAACACATCTATACAGTATCCTTCAATTTTGTGGCTCTTGTTTACTTCAGTAACAAAATCCACAAAACTGGCTCTGTATGGCACTCCAATTCTCAATGGTCTTTCATCATCAGCAATTACCCAACCACGTGGCCTTTCAATCTTTCCACCAGGCCAGGTAATCTTTTGAAGCTTCTGATCCACGTGAGAATAGTTACTTTGTTCCCCTTGGCGAGTCTCTGGGGGTAAAAGTGAGAAACCTGAGATATTAGACCAATAACCAACTGTATGAATAGACACATGCCCAATATTAATGACATCATAGCCACCACTCTCAACGTTCCGGTCATTATTAAATTGCATGCGACCACTTAAACCAGTGAAGTTTGTCTGCATTATTTTGTTTAGTAGACTACTTCCATTACTAAAGACTTCGAGCTCCCCTAGATGTAATTCAGATGTTTTCATGTCATGTAGCTTGCCAATGGAAGAAAATGTGATATTCTTGAATTCATCAATGAACCTATCAATCGCATAGGCCACTGCCCAAACTGTATCATAGGCCTGAAGTCCATAGGTATTCAGCTCAGAACTTGCTAAACCCTTCCGCTGCATTACTCTCCATCGAGACAGAAAAGCTTTCTTCTGGCTGGACTCTGGAATATGTTGACGAAGACCAACTACTCCTTGAAGAGCACTAAGTGAAGTTTGATTCATCTGAGAGAATGAATCTATTGTAGTTGAAAGCCAATCCGTTGCAAACCAAATATAATTGTCAGTCATCATTTGAAGTCTTTGGGCAACGGTAAAGATTCTCAATTTGGGGTCTGGATTAACGTGAACAATATAAACACGAGGACCAAGTGGTTTGGATTGCTTAAGCAAATCCATTATCTCAGTATCATCAAAATTGACAGACAACTGCAACTTATACATTCTTGCCATTTTCTTTGCAAGTTCGCCTTCCAAAGCAGCTATCCCATTCCTCCCAGAATCATCATCCACATAGATTGCAATGACCTCTTTCCAACCATAAAAATCAATCAAATCCGCCATAGCAGCCATCTGATATGAATCGCTTTGTGTGGTTCGCACAAAAAAGGGGAATTGAAGGGCAGATAGAGTTGGATCAGTAGCAGCATATGAAACAAGGGGCACTTGGAGACCATTTGCAATTTGAGAAATCATGTGAGCTATTCCAGAGGACTGTGGACCAATTATGGCCACCACATGTTTCTCAAGTACCTGAAAAGCTGATAGAAAAGGAAGAAGTGCAATCAGGACAATGTAAATGTGCAAGGACTTCGATTTTGAGTTCATAAATCCAGTACCAACTTTGAAACATAACTCAACGTAAAGGACTTTCAAGCAGTAAGAACTAGTCATGAGTGACTAAAGTCATGGAAAGCAAATTATGAATGCCAAAATTGAATAATTTAGCTAAAAAGAGACACGTTTCAATTCAAAGTTAAAACTGAAAGCTCCTGCAACTTACTCGGTACTCAACCAGACAAAAATAACCATCAAAGCCAACATAATTAAGAAAAAGCACATGGCAATGTTCAAAACATGAAAATAAAACTACATATTAAGAGAATCACAAACAGATGAAATCTAATCCTCAAAGATCCAATCAACTCTACTTCTAAATTATCCTAGTTATACTTGCAATAAATGACAAAAATAAGGGAATTTGAAGGTTACCTCCAACAGAACCCATGAAGACATTACACCTTGCATCTTCAACGAACAGCCTCAGCTCTGTCCCATTGAGAATTCTTTTATCTTTATTGATATCAGAAACTGCAGCCTCCATTGCTGGCCTTGCAGCTCTACCAATAACCGAATCAAAAGTAAAAACTGCACCTAAATTAACATATTTAGGCCTTTGGCATGAAACAAAACCATTGAGAAGTATCCATACGAAAATAAACAAAAGTAATGCCTTAGCCATTTTCCTTAAAGCCAAGGTCTAATAAAAGTGGGACTAAAAACCAATATCTAAGCAATACCCAACAGACAGCATAAAAAGAAGAGGAGACTCAAAGGAATTAATTCAAGAATATTAGACTGAAAATGGAAAGAGGGTCTCTGTTTCTTGATCAGTGAAATTTTCTTATCCATTCTGGGAGGCAAGTTTCATCTATTGAATAAAAAGCGAAACCAACAAAACTGAGAACTTGTAAAAGATGCTTGTTGACGAGATTAATGAGTAGGGCGCTAAATTCTATGAGAAAGAAAAATAAAACTTGCAAAGTTAAATATGACAATAATAACCGTGAGAAAAAGAATTTACAGCGAAAATCACTTTTTATGGGGGCGGAGAAAGATTGGAAATGGGCAAAGGAAGAGTTACTTTTTGGCGTGGAAAGGAATTGGACGAAGGCAACTTCCAAGGAACTGTGCAGCGTGTATTTCCCACCTGATTTTTATGGTTCAACTCGAAAATTTCAACCACAATATCATCACTCTAATATCTACAGAGCGAATAAGTGATTCAAATATTACTGGGGCCAATTATTTCATTGAATCAAATATGGAGTTGACGCAAAATAAACACGGAGTTGACCCAAAATAAACGGATGGCTGATCAACTGGTGACTCAATTTTTTATTGGTTTGGTGGATTTAAAATTTTAAAAAAATTATAAATATATATATATATATATATATATATATATATATATATTAAAATTAAAGCATATAAATAGGTTCATAAAATCATGTTATATGTTTTAAAAAATAATTTAAAATTTTATCATTTATTATTTTATTAATATAGTTATGATTAACATTTGCTTACGATTGATTTTTGAGTAGCTAAAGTCTTGTTGTGATGTAAGTTTTGTCTTGTTCTCTGTGACAAGAATTTTTATGTCTTTTTCTTTCGAAAATTGATCTCTTATGGATGAAGAGGAGGAAAGTTTTTGGCTCAATCCTCTGCCCAGTAATGGTTCACCAGCTTTCTTTGAGTTTTTTCTTATTGGAAGGTTTCTAATAGGCCGACAAATCAATTTTGGTGCTATGAGAGAAACTATGTCTAATCTATGGCGACTAGGAAAAGAAGTCTGTATAGAAGAAATAGGGTCGGAACCATATCTCTTCTAATTTTTTCATAAGGTTGATTTGAAGAGGGTTATCAAAGGAGGCCCTTGGTCCTTCGATAATCATCTGCTTCTCACTCATCATCGAAAACTAGGGGAGCTTCCTGCTCAAATTCCTTTGATCTTTTCAGAGTTTTGGGTCCAAATTATGATTTATCAGTGGGTTTTAATACAAAAGCATTGGCTCGAAGATGCATATCAGTGGTGGGACACAGTATCATACGTGGTCCAGCCTGCTAAGTTGACCTGGGAGTTCTTTCTAGCTGAGTTCAGGAAGAAATATATCAGCCATATCTATCTTGAAGATAGGAGGAGAGAATTCATTAACTTGAGGCAGAGACACCTCACTGTGACAGAATATGAGAGGGAGTTTGTTCGACTGAGCACATATGCTAGGGAGATTGTACTTACAGAGGCTGACAGATGCAAGAGATTTGCAAAGGGTCATAATGATAACATTAAACTCTACATCATAGCACTGCAGATTAAGGACTTCACTTAGCTAGTTGCTGCAACTATGAGTGTTGAGCGGGTCAGAGATAGTGAGCAGAGCCATAGAATTCGAAAGCAGCAGAAGAGAGGTCTTGGGCAGTCCAGTTCCACCTATACAGCTAGTAAGAGGCTTAAGGGACCCTGAAGACAGACCAATTCCCAGGGACAGAGACAGCGATCTATATTTAGGAGGAGTTAGCCAGCAGCTTCAGTGGCTAGTGCTCTAGGGTTTGCAATGAGGGGACCAACCCCAGTCTCATGCAGTCATTATGGAAAGAGGCATACAGGTAAGTGTTGGCAACTGACTGAAGCCTATTATAGATGTGGTGCCACTAATCACTTTCAGAGAGATTGCCCTAAAAGGAGGACTACCTCTACACAACTAACAGAAAGGTCCATTCCTATAGCACAAAGGGGTAGGAGACCTAGCAGATCTGAGGTAGCTGAGGGTACTTAGAGAGCTACATTTGAGATAGTAGAGAGACCTAACACTCGGACACCAGCACGTGCCTATGCCATCAGAGCCCATGAGGAGCAAGACGTACCAGATGTGATTGTTGGTATATTTACTCTCTTTGACTCCTCAGTACATGCATTGATAGATCCAAGTTCTATACATTCATATATTTATACTACTATACTAGAAAAAAAAGGGTTTACAGGTACAATTGAGCAAGAGAGTCATAAACCCTATAGACCATATTGTGACAGTGAACAGGGTCTATAGGGATTGTCCTTTGAGAATTCAAGAACATGAGTTTTCTAGCTGATTTGATAGTATTACCTTTTCATGAGTTTGATGTGATTTTGGAGATGGATTGGTTGTCAAAACAACAAGTTATTATGGATTATTGCCTTAAAAGAATCACATTGAGAACTTCTGACAATGAAGAGGTGACAGTTGTGGGTGAGAGAACAGATTATCTCTCTAATGTCGTATCTGCCATTACAACAAGAAAGTTGATAAGGAAGGGTTATGAAGCTTACTTAGCTAGTGTGGTTGATACTAGGATGGCAGGGCTTAGTATTTGTGACATAATCACAGTGTGTGATTTCTTGGATGTATTTCTCGAGGAATTGCCTGGGTTGTCACCAGAGAGAGGTAAAGTTTGCCATTGATGTGATTTCTAATACAACACTAATATCTATTGGTCCTTATAGGATGGCACCCACTAAGTTGAAGGAGTTGAAAATACGGTTGCAGGAGTTGCTTGATAAAGGGTTGAGGAGCATCGATTTTATTTGTGAAGAAGAAGGATGGGACACTCAGATTATGTATTAATTATAGATAATTAAATAAGGTGACTGTGAAGAACAAATATCCCTTGCCCAAGATAGACGATTTGTTTGATCAGCTGAAGGGAGCAAGCATTTTTTCCAAGATTGATCTTAGATTTAGGTATTACCAATTGAGAGTAAAGGAGTCTGATGTGCCTAAGACAGCTTTCAGGACCCGCTATGGGCATTATGAGTTCCTGGTGATGCCATTTGGGCTAACTAATACACCAGCAGCTTTTGTAGACCTTATGAATCGCGTCTTTCATTCTTACCTAGATCAATTTGTAGCGGTCTTTATTGATGACATTTTGGTGCATTCTAAAAACCATAAGGAACATGATAAACATCTAAGGATTATACTGCAGAAATTGAGGGAGAAAAAGCTATATGCCAAGTTGTCCAAGTGTGAGTTCTGATTGAATGAGATCTCTTTCCTTGGGCATATAGTGTTAGCTGATGGCATTAGGGTTGATCCCAAAAAGATAGAAGCCATCATGGAGTGGAAGTCGCCTAAGAATGTGACAGAAGTTAGAAGTTTCTTAGGGTTGGAAGGTACTACAGAAGTTTTGTGAAGGGGTTATTACTCATTGCAACTCCATTGACTAGATTATTGCATAAGAATGTTAAGTTTGAATGGAATGATAAATGTCAAGAAAGCTTGGAGAAGTTGAAAGCAATGCTTGCAAAAGCACCCATTCTTACATAACTAGTGTCGAGGAAAGACTTTGTAATCTATAGTAATGCCTTGCACAATGGACTGGGGTGTGTGCTAATGCAAGAAGGAAAAGTGGTTACTTATGCTTCTAGGCAGCTTAAGCCATATGAAAAGAATTACCCAACTCATGATTTAGAACTTGCAACAGTTGTGTTTGCATTAAAAAATATGGAGGCATTATCTATATGGGGAGAAGTGCTATATCTATACATATCACAAAAGTCTCAAATACTTTCTAACTTAGAAGGAACTCAATTTGAGGCAAAGAAGATGGATTAAATTCTTGAAAGATTATGATTGCATAATTGATTACCACCCTAGGAAGGCAAATGTAATAGCTGATGCTTTAAGTAGGAAATCTCTGATAACTTTGAGGGCCATGAATGCTCGCCTGACTCTAGCACTAGATGGAGCTATTGCAGTTGAGTTGGAAGTAAAGCCAAGTTTATTACAGCAAATTCAAGAAGCTCAAAAGCTAGATGAAAGATTGGTAACTGTTATTAGACAAATTCAAGAAAGAAAGGAGAGTGAGTATGAGATCAAAGGAGATGGTCACTTGTATTATAAAGGGAAGATATATGTTCCAAATGACGAAGAACTTAAAAGGAGCATTCTTAAAGAGGCACATAGCAGCTTTTATGCCATACATCCAAGAAGCACTAAGATGTATAGAAACTTGAAGACTCATTATTGGTGGCCTGGTATGAAGAAAGAAATTGCCAACTATGTGACAAAATGCCTGACATGTCAATAAGTCAAGGTCGAACATCAAGTTCCATTGCATTTGTTGCAACCAATAGCAATACCAAAGTGGATATGGGATCGCATCACAATGGACTTTATTATTGGTCTACCTCATACACAGAAGAAGCATGATACAGTATGGGTAATAGTTGATAGGTTAACCAAGTCTGCTCACTTTTTACCTGTCAGAATCGACTACTCATTGAAGAAGTTAGCAGAGCTGTACATAAATGAGATAGTTCAGTTACATGGAGTGCCTACATCCATCATATCTGATAGAGACCCGAGGTTCACATCGATGTTTTGGAAGAAGCTACATGAAGCCTTAGGTACCAAGTTGAATTTTAGCACAGCTTTCTACTCACAAATAGATGGTTAGTTAGAAAGAGTGATTTAGGTACTTGAGGATATGCTTAAAAGTTGTATTATTAATTTTGGAGGGAGCTGGGATAAGTACCTCCCATTGATAGAATTTACATACAATAATAGTTACCAATTAAGCATAAAGATGGCGCCATATGAGGCTTTATATGGAAGAAAATGTAGAATGCCTTTTTGTTGTACTGAGCTTGGTGAAGATAAGTTAATAGGACTAGACTTGGTGAGACAAACAGAGGAGAAAGTAAAGATTCTCAAGGATAGTTTGAAAGCTACCTCAGATCGATAGAAGTCTTATGCTGATTTGAAGAGGAAAGATATTGAATACGAAGTTAGGGATAAAGTCTTCTTGAAGGTGTCACTATGGAAGAAGGTGCTCAGATTTGGGAAGAAGGGCAAATTGAGCTCTAGGTTTATCGGTCCATACGAGATCATCGAACGTGTGGGTCAGGTAGCCTATAGGTTAGCATTACCAATAAAGCTAGATAAGATTCACAATGTATTTTATGTCTCAATGCTAAGAAGATACAGATCAGATCTCTTACATGTCTTTTTGGCAGAGACCATTAATGTGCAATCTAATTTGACATATGAAGAGGAACCAGTAAAGATCTTAGCATGAGAAATTAAGAAGCTAAGGAATAAAAGAATTCCATTGGTGAAAGTGCTTTGGAGAAATCACAAAGTGGAGGAAGCGACGTGGGAGAGCGAAGAGATTATGAGACAAAAATATCCATAGTTATTTGAACTAGATAAATTTTGAGGACAAAATTTATATTAAAAGGGGAAAAATTATAACGCCCTCACTTAGGTAGTTTCGTACATTCTACTGTTCTAGCTACTAACATCTGTTCGGATCGCTGGAATGTTTGGAACTACCCTTAAATTAAAGTAAGGAGTCATAATATATTTTAATAAAGATCAAGTATGGTTGAAGGAAAATAAAAGAAATGGATTAGAAATTAGTTAAATGTGCACAAGTCCAGACAATGAGTAACTCCCCTGAGAAGTAGCTAAAGATCGGTATTTTGGGTCTATTTGCCACTTCAATTTGTGTAGGACCTTGTAAAACTCTTAATTAAGACTTAATTAAGGTATAATTATGAATTAATAAGTCAAAGAAATGAAAAGAAATAAAAGTATTCACATAAGTGGTGATACACTTGTATTATATATATATATATTTAAGCACATTTGTACAGCATTTCATAGCATTTAGATAGGTAATTTCATGCATAACCATTAAATTCATTAACTTTTATAAATTTCATCACTTTTCACTAAATTCTATGTTTTCTGCATATTTTCAGGTGTTTCGGGGAAGTTCCAAAGCATAGGAGTAAAGAAGGAGGCTTGGAAAAACTCAAGAAGCAAAGCATTGTTGCTGATACATAGTATACGAGTCGTGTAAACATACCATAGACTCGTGTAACTTGCTGCCAGGAGAAAGCCAAAGACGTCAAAGAAGAAACATAGTACACGGGCCATATAACACGACCCGTGTAACTTGCAGAGACCCGTGTAAGATTCTACCTGGCAAAGCTAGAAGAGTTTTTGGAAGAATAATAAAACACAGGTCGTGTACTTGGACTTGTGTGAATAGCTAAGACCCGTGTAATCTTCTGCTCTGACACAAGATGCAACCTTCAAGTTCCAGTAAGTTACATAGCCCTAGGCCGTGTAGTGACACACGGGCCGTGTATCAGTCGATAGCCAGTTTCCTGATTTAAGTTTCAGCTCTAGTTTTTACAGAGAAAACAGACTCCTGATGCTGGGGGGGACTCTAAAACCTAACCCTAGAACATTTAATATAAATAGAAGCAGCAGGAAATAGAGAAAATGATCCTGATATTAGCATTTTCACATACATCTTCGTCATTCTCTCTAAGCTGTCTTGAAGTTCCACAAGTTCAAAGCTGCAGATTCTCCTTGGTCCTTTTGTTCTATTTCTTTAGGCTATTCTTATGTTCTTTTATTTCATTTTTATTATGTTTGCTAAACTCACCATAAGTGAGTAGTTTTTTTATTCTGGAATTAGGAGAGTAACGCTTATAACCATTATTAAGGACATATATTGAGTTTCATTTCTTGGATTTGAGTTTTGTTCTTTGATTTAATATTCTGTGTTCTTAATGCATGCTATGTGTTAGCACTCACTTATACATGATAGAAGATACTAATTGAAGAACTGAAAGATGAATATTGATATTAGAAAATCAGAGTATTGAACCTAGGAAATCTAACCTATAGATAGGTTGATGACCTTTGTGAAGTTTCATAATTAATCACAAATCTTAAAGGATTTTTATTAGGACTAATCACCAACGAAAGTAGGGTTTAGCTTTAATTGAAATACACCTTAGGTGCCTAGAGAGAGGATTTAAGATATCTTAGGATTAATTTCCATCAAAACGATCCTCAATCCAATGAATGAACAAGATTAAATCCATAATAAGGTTAAAGTGTGAAATCTTAATTTTGAAATTGTTTTAATAGATTGTCTCATTTTAATTTCATTATCCTTTTAGTCTTTAGTATTCAAAATAGATCAGATTCACTGCCCCATTTTATTCGGTAGCCTAGACAGTCAAAATTAATGTGTAGTTTGGCACTTACTAATTAAATTCCTTATGGGATGATACTCTACTCACTACTTTATTACTTATTAGCGATCCATGCACTTGCGGGGTTGTAAAACCAGCAAATAAATTTTCGGCGCTATTGCCAAAGAATTTATTTTTAGTAATATTAGGAGATAGGCAATTTAGCTAATTTTGGCATTTACATTTATTATTTAAATTTGCTTAATTTGTTTTTATTCTTTTACTTTCTCTCAGGTATTTGGTTTGGTACATGACCAGAACAAAACCAGAGGAAGAAATTTTGGACTTGGACCCTGAGATAGATAGGACTCTAAGAACCATCAGGAGAGAAAGGAAACATCAAGAATGAGATCAAAAAATTTTAGAAGCTCCTGTTATGGCCAATAACAACAACCAGCCTAGACCCTTGAGGGCTTATGGAGTCTCATCTATCCAAGGATTCTAGCCCAGTGTTACAAGACCCACAGTGGAGGCCAATAATTTTGAACTAAAACTGGCATGGCTCCAGATGATCCAATAGGCCCAGTTTGGAGGTTCACCTACAAAAGACGCACACTACCATCTCTAGTGTTTTCTTGCCCTATGTGACACATTTAAGATGAATGGAGTCTTTGATAAAGCTATAAGACTTAGAGCATTCCCATTCTCCCTTCGAGATAAAGCAACGAAGTGGTTAATTTCTTAACTAGCTAGAACATTCACCACTTGGGAAGACCTCTCACAAGCTTTTCTAGCAAGGTATTTTCCACCTGCAAAAACTGCAAAGTTGAGGGTTGAACTCAACACCTTTAGGCAAAAGGAAAGAGAATCACTACATGATGCATGGGAGAGATATAAAGAGCTATAGAGAGAATGTCCACGCCATGGCATAGAAGATTGGATCCTAGTTCAGAATTTCTATAATGGGCTATTGCTCTCTACAAGGAGCATAGTAGATTCAGCTGTGGAAGGAGACTTGATGGAGAAAACGGTAACACAAGCTCTTAAACTTTTAGGAAGTATCACCTATCACAACTATGAGTGGACAAATGAAAGGGGAGATACAAGAAGAACAGCAGGAATCTTAGAAGTGGACGCCCTAAGCATGATAAATGCTCAATTTGACCAGCTCACCAAAAGGCTTGACAGAATGTAAGCCAATGCTATAGGGATGAACAACCAACATTGCAACAGTTGTAGAGGAGGGTGTATGACTTCAGAATGCATCAACTTCAATGAGCCCTCTATAGAACAGCTAAACTATGTGAATAACGGAGGAAACTTCAACCAAAGGTAAGTCAACAACTTATTCAAACACTTACAATCCTGGATGGAGAAACCACCCTAACTTTTCATGGTCCAACTCGCAGAATCAGCCAATGAACAAACAACAAGGGTATAGACCACCAGCACCCACAGGTTTTCAGATCAGAGGACAAAACCTTGCACAGCCACCACCACCTCCTTCACCTCAACAGCCTAAACCAAGGTTGACTATGGAATCCATGATGGAAGGCTTTTTAGCAGCCTAACAATAGTAAAATGAAATGATAAAGCAGTTAGCTTCCAGAATGGACCAACTAGCTACCCACAACAAGATGCTTGAAAACCAGATTACTTAACAGGCAAGTTCTTCAAGCAAGGCTACTGATAAAGTGCTAAGTCAACCAGAGATGAACCCTAAAGAACACTATAAGGCAGTTACCTTGAGGAGTGGTAAAATATTAGAAAAACAACCATTAGATAAAAAATTAACTGAGAAAATCTCTAATGAATTTGACAGCCAAACAGAGGAGAATGAAAAAGAAGCTAAAAAGGAAGAGGAGGAGGAAACAAATAAGAAGAAGAAATTACCAGAGCCATATCAACCTCCCCTACCTTTTCCTCAGAGGTTCTAGAAGGCTAAACTGGATAAGCAGTTTGTAAAGTTTTTAGAAGTTTTACAGAAACTCTACATTAACATTCCCTTTACAGAAGCACTTTCTCAAATGCCATCCTACACTAAGTTCCTTAAAGAGATTCTTTCAAAAAAAAAGAAGGCCAGAAGATTATGAGATTGCAGCTCGTACAGAGGAATGCAGTGCTATATTACAAAACAAGCTGCCACCAAAGCTGAAGGATCCAGGAAGCTTCTCCATACCTTGTCTCATTAGCAACATGAAAATAGACAAGGCACTCTGTGATCTAGGTGCAAGTGTGAGTTTGATGTCTCTATCAATATGTCAGAAATTGAATGTAGGAGAACTCAAACCGATAACAATATCATTACAATTAGCTGATCAGTATGTCAAATACCCGGTTGGCATCTTAGAAAACATCCCCATTAAGGTGGGAAAATTCTTCATCCCTGTTGAATTTGTTATCTTAGAAATGGAAGAGGATGTCCAAATCCCTATCATCTTGGGTAGACCTTTCTTGGCAACCATCGAAGCTATCATAGATGTTAAGAATGGGCATTCAACTCTCAAGGTAAGAGATGAAGAAGTGGAATTCAACCTGTTCAGAGCAGTAAAGCATAAACTTGAACCTAATGAATGCTTAAGGGTTGACATAACTGACAAGTTAGTTAAAGAGGAATTGCACAAAACATATTCTGAAAATCCTCTTGAAGCATGCATAGTGCACAGCCACACAATAGATAATGAAAACACAAAAATTGCAGCTTGTGCACAATCTTTAGAAGTTAGCCCTTCCATACCTTTAGCTCAAGCTCTCCAGGTGGAAGAACTAAAGGAGAAACAACCCAAAAGCAAGCCACAGGAAGATACCAAATAGGTAGAACTGAAACTTCTCCCCTCCACACTAAGGTAAGCATTTTTGGATTCAAATTCTAAATATCCTATTATTATCAATGCTAGCCTATCTGAAATAGAAGAGGAAAAACTGTTAAAGGTACTTAGGACCCATAGCAAAGCTATAGGGTATAAAATAAAAGACTTGAAAGGGATTAGTCCTTCAATTTGTATGCATAGGATACCTATGAAGGAAAACAGTAAGCCCACTATTGAACATCAAAGGAGACTTAACCCAAATATGAAAGAAGTAGTTAAGAAGGAAATTCTGAAACTATTAGATGCAGGTATTATATACCCAATTTCTGATAATAAATGGGTTAGTCCAGTGCATGTAGTGCCTAAAAAGGGTGGAATAACTATCATTCAAAATACAAATAATGAATTAATCCCTACTAAGATAGTCACTGATTGGCGTATGTGCATAGACTATAGGAAATTAAATAGTGCCACTAAAAAGGACCATTTTCCTCTCCTTTTCATAGACCAAGTGTTAGAAAGGCTAGTAAAGCATTCCTACTTTTGTTATCTAGATGGGTATTCAGGATTTTTCCAAATTCTTATTCACCCAAAAGACTAGGAAAAGACCATATTCACATGTCCTTATGGAACCTTTGCATATAGAAGAATGTCTTTTGGTCTTTGTAATGCCCTTGCTACTTTTTAAAAATGCATGATGGCCATTTTTTCCAATTATATTGAAAATATTATGAAAGTTTTTATGGATGATTTTTCTGTCTATGGAACTACTTTTGATGAATGCCTAGCTAACTTATCTAAAGTGTTGCAAAGATATGAAGAATCAAACCTGGTCCTAAATTGGAAAAAATGTCACTTTATGGTAAGGGAAGGTATAGTTCTTGGGCACTTGATATCAGAAAGAGGAATTGAAGTTGACAGGGCAAAAATCGAAATCATTGAAAAGATGCCACCACTAATATCAGTCAAGGGAGTACGAAGTTTTTTGGGACATGCAGGCTTCTACATTAGATTCATTAAAGACTTTTTCAAAATAGCTAAGCCATTGACTAATCTGTTAAGTCAAGATGTTCGCTTTGATTTTGATGAGAATTGCCTTATTTCTTTTAACAGGATCAAAGAAGCTCTAATTTCAGCACCAACTATGCAACCACCTGATTGGGAGCTACAATTTGAGGTGATGTGCAATGCAAGTGACTATGCGGTTAGAGCAGTGCTCAAACAAAGGAAGTATAAAAAGCTCCATGCCATTTATTATGCCAGTAAAACGCTTGACGATGCACAACTCAATTATGCTATCACAGAAAAGGAATTCCTAGGAGTGGTGTTTGCAATTGAAAAATTCAAATCCTACCTACTTGGATCAAAAGTCATTGTATTCACAGACCATGCTGCCATCTGGTACCTTTTGAATAAGAAGGAAGCAAAAATAAGGCTGATTCGATAAATCTTTCTCCTATAAGAATTTGACCTTGAAATCAAGGACAAAAAGGGATCCAAGAATGTAGTAGCTGAATACCTCTCAAGGTTGAAATAGGAAGACATAGGGGACATTGAGGATTTACCAATTGATGACTCATTTCCTGATGAGTAGTTACTAGCATTCTTCCAAGCTCTATGGTATGCTGACTTTGTTAATTATCTTGTATGCAGGTTATTGCTACCAAACATGTCTTATCAATAAAGGAAGAAATTCCTGCATAATGTGCGCTTCTACACATGGGAGGAACCTCTGCTGTACAAAAGATGCAATGATGGGCTAATAAGAAGATGCATACCGGAGGAGGAAATAGAGAGCATTCTGCAGCACTACCATTCATCATTATATGGAGGACATTTTGGCACGACAAAAATAGCAGCCAAGATTTTGTAAGTAGGGTTTTACTGGCCACATTTATTTAAGGATGTGAGATCCTTTGTGCTAGCTTGTGATCAATGCCAAAGAACAGGGAATTTCTCAAGAAGGAATGAAATGCCAGTGCATGGTATACTTGAAATAGAACTATTTGACGTGTGGGGAATAGACTTCATGAGTCCATTTCCAACCTCCTTTGGAAATAAGTATATCCTGGTTAGTGTTGATTTTGTGTCAAAATCGGTAGAAGTAATAGCCATACTAATAAATGATGCCAAAATGGTCACAAAATTTCTCAAAAAGAATATCTTCACAAGATTTGGCACACCAAGGGCAATAATCAGCGATGGAGGACGTCACTTCTGCAATCAATAATTTGAAACACTATTGAAGAAAAATGGAGTGACTCACAAAGTGGCAACCCCTTACCATCCTCAAACCAGTGGTCAAGTAGAAGTTTTAAACAGGGAGCTAAAACATATCCTTGAGAAAATGGTTAATAGCTTAAGGAAAGACTGGTCTATAAAGTTGGATAATGCATTGTAGGCATATCGCACTGCATATAAAACTCACATTGGAACAACACCCTTCCGCTTAGTTTATGGAAAATCCTGCCATCTCCCTGTCAAACTTGAACACAAGGCTTATTGGGCAATCCAGACCTTAAATTTTGACATAAAGGTTGCTAGTGAAAAATGGCTTCTACAGCTCAATGAGCTGGAAGAAATCAGGCAGGATGCCTATGAGAATGCTAGGATCTTCAAGGAAAAGACCAAAAGATGGCACGACAGACGCATATCAAGGAAAGAAATCAAAGAAAGAGATTTTGTCCGTGTCACACCTTACCCCTCTGTAAGGCATAACATGATCCCGTAGAATACCTAATGAACTACCGAACTTCACCTACCGATAACTCATTAAGTACCCTACAAGGGATTTTAAAACAATTTTCTTATTTTTGATAAGTGGTGAGCATTTCTAATAAGTATTTTAAACATGTAATTAAGTTGAAAGCTAGTTGGAAATTTTAGCCCATTTTATTTTTCCACAAGTTTTATTAAAATTTTGACAGAGTTCCCTCTGTATTTTGAGAAAACAGTTCTTCAAATACCTGTAAAAAGCACTTCTAAAAATTTTCTCAACAACTGCTTCAATTTCATACGCAATCTCAATCAAGTTCTCAACACATTTATCAACTTTCAATTTCAAATCCACTATCCAATGATCATCAAAATACTAACAATCCATTTCATTCAAATTAAATAAAATAGTTTCATTCATATTTCGTTAGAAACGAAACAATTTAAAAAGATCATTACAAAATTTACATTAAGTGAATTTCAATCTACAATATATATTACAACTTTATACAAATTTTATACAACTGCTCAAGACCCATTTTTACATGTCCATACATTTATGTGCAATATATACATCAAAAGAAATATTTACAATTAGGGTATAAATTATACCCGAAGACTTTAGGCTGAATGATCCTCAATCTTTAGCATTCGATCACCGCTCCTCTAGTCTCTCAGACTGACAAAGAATAAAGCTATCACGAGTACTAGGACTCAGTGGTGCACAACATACTAAAATAATCTTTATGCAAAAATAAAATCACATTTATTCAAAAATTTGACTAAACATGAGCATTAAACACAAAACATGAATTATGAGATTTTAATGCAAACCACGTTCATTTCGAAGTATCAAAACACATTTCATAAAACCCACAGTTAGATCATGCCATTCGAAACAAATAGAATCTTAATAGCCAGAGGCTAAAGAGAAATCACATCACAAGGCTAGCTAGCTCAAATATATGGATATCCATTCACATCCTCTTCTACTGGCACACCTCAATACTTCTCCAGAGAAGGAATCAAAATTCGAAACTAATTACCCCCACTAGTCGTGCTAGTGAGGTGTTCAAATATATGGTCATGACACTATGGTTTCAAAACTTATCTTAACAATTTTCTTAACATTGCTATTTCAAATATACATAATAACTTTCATAGTTTAAATCAAAACATCATAAATAATGTCACAAATAAACTTTCAACAATTCCAAATCACAAGTAAAATACATATTTCGTTCACTTTATCAATAAATTTTAAAGCATGGAGATGTTGTGCATAAACCTCAAGCGAGTCGTCCCTTAGCCTCGACTCGGTTCCTCGGGTTCCTTCCCGATATTCTTTTCAACTGAAACACACAATTTTACAATGTTTCAGTACTAGAACTTAACATAAATCCAAAATAAATTTAGCTTCACATTTACCTAGTTCTAACGTGTTAAATTCGACGTTCTCGAAATTTTTGTGTTTCGGGTTACTATTCACTACACTATTCAAGTCAAATAGTTGAACTTTCTAAGGCTTAATAGGTATGGGAACTCCAACTTCACCCACATACCACATTTTGGTTATTAAATTTGTTGGTTTCAGTCATTTTCTCAAAGCTTAAATCCTTTTGGCCAAATTGTCAAATTTTCAGTTTTGGTGCTCCAAGTTGCACTGTTCCATTGGCCCTTTTACTGTTGGAATTTGGAAAAACTTCCTTCATAGAAAATGTTCCTTATTGTCTTAAGTGTATTCTCATTTTTGAATCACTCCAATTGGAGTTTTGTAGCTCAAGTTATAGCCAAAATACAATTACTGTTCACGTGCACTATTCATGCTACAATTTTGGTTCTGGCAGATTTTTGATCCAACTTCGTACAGTAATTTGATTAAGTTAAGTCCATAATTTGGTCTAATTTTCTTCATACGAAATGTTCTACTATGTCTTAGGTTTCCATCGGTTCAAGAATTACCTAAATCGGAGTTTTCTAGAGAGAGTTATAGCCATTGGAACTTTACTGCTCAAATGGAAATCTGCAGTTTTGCAGGTTCAGTAACTCAACTTTGCTCAATCATTTGGTTAGGTTAATGGCATAATTTGGGTTAGTATTCTTCATGAAAGTTTTAGATCTATATCTTATCTAATATCTGATAAAATTTCAGGTCATTTTGACCTTCCTAGCTCGGGTTATGACTACTGTTCATTTGGTCAGTTTGTGCAGTGGCAGCCTGCTCTCATTTCACTTTGGTCAATTGGTGCACTAAGTTTTGGTCAGTTTTTGGCCATGGTTCCTTAATAAAAATTGTGCTATTTTATGTCTATTTTCATCCCCAATTGGTGGCATATCAATTGGACTTGTAAAATTTCCGTTTTGGTGCTTCAAAGTTGGCTTGGTCATGCTGCCAGCAGCATGACCATTTGCCCTACGAATTTAACTTTCATTCTCACAATTTCCACACATCTCTTTTGGTCATTATTGACCATTTTTCATCTCACAATAGACCAAAGTCATCATTTAAGCATTTCTCCAAAATTTGATTCATAAACCCTAACATTCAAACCCTAACTCATTCATCTCATGCATTTTACTACATTTAATGGTTTTAATGCTAATCATTCAACTAAGTAAGGTTTCTTAACTCATTCAAAACCCTCAAGCCATACAATTGATGTCCCCTCTTCAAGCTAGCCGAATTTCAGCAATGGTCCTTCCCCCATATTTTTATTTCATTTTATAAATTCTAAGCTCATTTCAACCACTAATTATGCATTTAAATGGAAAAATAAGGAGTTTAATATACTAACCTCAACTTAAAGCTTCAAATCTCTCTCTTAGCCCTTCTTTCCTCTTGTAGTCTTCTTCTCAAATTATAATAACAAGCTCTAGGGAGTATTTTAAGGGGGTTATTAGGATCAAGTGGAGAAATTAAAGCTTGAATGCAAGCTTTAATGGAAAATTTTCATGGAGGGAATATGGGGAAGATGGGGCGGCAAGATGGAAGGAAGAAGAAGTGATTTTTAATTTTTTTTTTCTATTAGTTCTTTAATTTAATTATCGATTCCGAAATTTTCTTTTCTCCAATTTTATTTGACAGTTAGGTCAGGAGTCAGCTCTCGGGGTCAATTGACCAAATTGCCCCTCGCCGGTTCATCCCGATTTGCAGATAATTCCATATTTCTTTTGGTTCCCTGACCTAATTATTTGACTGACTTAACAGTTCTTTTTCGTGATTTTCTCTTTTCCACTGTGTCCATAAGGGTCCTAAGGACCGCAGCGTCACTTTTTACGGTTCGAAATTTGAGTTTAAAATGACTTCGCAGTCATTCCCGAGGAGGTCACCCATCGCTGTGACTCTCGGCTCGTTTAACTTCTTATGTTCTGTTTTTCTTGTTTATACTTAACTAATTGAACATTACTAATTATTTGTGTTTATGGCTTATCTAGTTATCTTAAGTGTGGTTCTAATCCCCTTAACTGTCCGGACCGACACCGGTCACCGGAACAGTGAAATCTACCAGCCTATGCAAACGGGGTGTTACAATTCTCCCTCCCTTAAAATAAATTTCGTCTCGAAATTTTACCTGGTATCAATCTCTGAACAGCTGTGGGTGCTGCCTCCTCATGTCTTCCTCTCATTCCCAAGTAGCCTCCTGGCCCGAATGATGGTTCCACAGCACTTTTACCAACGGTATCTGCTTGTTTCGTAGCTGCTTCACCTCATAAGCCAGAATCTCTATGGGTTCTTCTTTATATGTGAGGTCTAGATTTACTTTAATTTCCTCTACTGGTAGTACATGAGATGGGTCTGATCGATACCTCCTCAACATAGATACATGGAAGACATTATGTATCTTCTCCAACTCTGGAGGTAGTGCCAAACGATAAGCCAAAGGACCCACTCTTTCCAGAACCTTATATGGCCCAATGAAACGAGGACTCAGTTTCCCCCTTCTGCCGAATCTCATAATTCTCTTCTAAGGAGAGACCTTGAGGAAAACTTTCTCACCCACTGCATACTGAATATCCCTTCTTTTCAAATCAATGTAGGACTTTTGATGGTCTGATGCAGTCTTAAGTCGACCTCTAATCACCCTGATTTTCTTCATTCTTTGAACGATTTCAGGTCCGATCATCTTTCTTTCACCCACGTCATCCCAACACAACGGGGTTCTACATTTCCTGCCATACAAAGCTTCATATGGAGGCATCCCAATGCTTGATTGGTAGCTGTTGTTGTAAGCAAACTCAATCAAAGGCAAGTGTATATCCCAACTACCCTCAAACTCAATCACACAAGCCCGTAACATGTCCTCCAAGATCTGAATTATCCTCTCAGACTGGCCATCTGTCTGTGGATGGAATGTAGTACTGAAGTTCAATCTAGTTCCTAGGGCTCTCTGAAGACTACCCCAGAATCTAGAAGTGAACCTAGGATCTCTGTCTGACACGATGGATACTGGCACTCCATGCAGTCTCACAATCTCATCGATGTATAACTTGGCCAATCTTTCTAAACTATAGTCCATCCGAACTGGCAGAAAATGAGCAGACTTGGTCAGTCTGTCAACAATGACCCAAACCGCATCATGACTCTTTTGTGTCCTCGGAAGTCCCATCACAAAATCCATCGTTATTCTCTCCCATTTCCATTCTGGTACTGGTAGTGGATGTAACAACCCAGCGGGTACTTGATGCTCTGCCTTTACTTGCTGACAAGTTAGGCATTTAGAAATAAACTCTGCCACATCTCTTTTCATACTCATCCACCAGTAATGCTCCTTTAGCCCTCTATACATTTTTGTACCACCAGGGTGCATGGCAAAAGGAGACTCATGTGCTTCCTTCAAAATGATCTTCCTCAATTCAACATCATTAGGAACACATATTCTGTCCTGGTGTAGCAGTAGACCATCATCTCTGATTGAGAATTCTGGTTTCTTGCCCTGCCTGACTTCTTTCAATAGCTTCTGATACTTCTGATCATTTTGAGCAGCCATTCTAATATGATCAATCAACACTGGCTGTACATGCCATGCAACTGCTATCTGCCCATCATCATTAATCTCTAAGCTGGCATGCAATGATCTTAACTCATATACCAAAGACAAAGGAGTAACTTGTAGACTTGCCATAGTCTTGCGACTTAGGGCGTAAGCCACAACATTAGCTTTCCCTGGCTGATAGTCTATCATACAATCATAGTTTTTTATCAACTCTAACCATCTCCTCTGTCTCAAATTTAGCTCTTTCTGGGTGCTCAAATACTTCAAACTCTTATGATCTGTATAGATGTAGCACTTCTCCCCATACAAATAATGTCTCCAGATCTTTAGAGCAAACACTATAGCTGCAAGCTCCAAATCATGTGTTGGATAATTCCTCTCATGCGGTTTTAGCTGGCGTGATTCATAGGCAATGACATTTCGATCTTGCATCAATACACAGCCTAACCCATTGTGAGAAGCATCACTATATACTGTGTATTCTTTACCCGGAGTAGGTAAAGTCAGGACTGGAGCTTCAGTCAAACATTTCTTCAATTCGCAGTCGTTCCCGAGGAGGTCACCCATCGTTGTGACTCTCGGCTCGTTTAACTTCTTATGTTCTGTTTTTCTTGTTTATACTTAACTAATTGAACATTACTAATTATTTGTGTTTATGGCTTATCTAGTTGTCTTAAGTGTGGTTCTAATCCCCTTAACTGTCCGGACCGACACCGGTCATCGGAACAGTGAAATCTACCAGGCTATGCAAACGGGGTGTTACAGTCCAGCTGTTCAATTCATGACTAAAACTCTTTCTAGGGAAGTTGAGGTCAAGATGGTTCGGACCCTTTAAGGTGACTGAAGTCTTCCCACATGGAGCGATAGAAGTATGGGGCGAAACCTCAGGTGCCTTCAAGGTTAATGGGCAGAGATTGAAGCCATACTTACCAAGGGATAAAATTGAAGAAGGATTCATCCAATCCTATAGCACCCGTCCACCTCAACAATGAAGCTGAAGAACAGTCCAGCTAATGACTATAAACAAGCGCTCTTTGTGAGGCAATCCAAACACTTTTGTAACCTTTCTTTTAATTTTCATTAGTTTACTTTATGTTCTTTAATTTTTGAAGGTACTCCAAAACACAATTCTGCAAAGGCAAGGAATTGAAAGTAAGGGAGGAGTGGAGACGTCAAGTCAAAATACGCAAGAGAAGATTGCACAAAACTAGGGAAGTAACTCTGTTGCTAATCTTTGCATTTAGTTCATTCATAATGATAGAAAACTTTAGCGTGAAATTGTCATATAGAGAGAAAAGGAGAGCTAAAAGTTTACACGGGCCATGTATAAGTGTTACACGCCCCGTGTAACATCCTGGAACCTCGGAACCACACTTGCATAAACTCCAAAAACTTACACTGGTTGACCTCATGTAATGTTGCACGCCTCATGCTTTATAAATGGAGAGAAAAATTATGAGTTTAAGGGAGACAGAGAGTTACACTGGTCCCCAATTAAATTTACATGGACTATGTAACTAAACTAGCCAAGCGAGTTTTGAATAGAAAGTTACACGAGTCCTCAAACGAATTTACACGGGCCATGTAACCTGTCTAAGAAGGGAACTTCCTGATAGAAAATTACATGGGTCCTCGGACCACGACCCATGTAGTGATACATGACCCATCATGTCGCAAATGGAATACCCTGGGACGAAAAAATGTACGAAACGAAGGGACTTTTTGTCTCTTTAAATACTCCAATCCCCTCTACATTCCCATCCACTCTAAAACTTTTCCTCTCCCAAACTTCTCTTCTTTAAATACCTCTCCAATCTCCATTCTCTTCCCAAAACCCTAACTTTTCTCCCTCTCTAAAGCACCAATGGCACCTACTAAGCGCCCTGCAAGGAGAATCGGGTCTTCCTTAAGGCCAAGAGGAGACTCTTCACCCTCACCTCCCTAACCATCACCCTAGCGCTCGAGAACGAGACAAGCCACACCTCCACCACCTAAACCACAATCACAACCTGCACCCCAACCTCAACTACAACCTCCACAACCAGCATAACCAGAATTCTCCATTGTTTGGCCATTTTGCGATGCTGCCCACTGAGATTTATGTGCACAGCTTAACAACGAGGGGATTATCTCCACCAAGTACATGGATTTCGGGTTGCTGGAACAACTCGGCCTACGAGAGGAGATTAATGGGCTGCTTGACAGTATTAGATGAATTAGATTCACTCAACTCCAGTTCCCAACCTATCACTATACCACACTTGAGTTTCTTGGGAGCTTTAAGGCCATCTTATGGCCCACGGACAGAGAAGACAGGGGGAGGATCAAATTTCATCTGCTTTGCATCGATCAGGTGATGAACATGGATGAGTTTAATGTAGTGTTCAGCTTTGATAGCATCGGGTTCTAGGAAATCCCGCAAAATAGGATGATCTATAACAACGTGGACTTCTGGCGCTCCATAGCATCGAACACTAATATATACAACTCCAACAAATCCAAATCCATTGGTATCACCAGCCTCGCTCTATGGTATATGCGCAAGTTAGCTGCTCACACCATCACAAGCAGTGGTGATAGCTTAGGCGTCGTCAATGCCAACAAGCTTTTCTTCTTGTGGTGCATGATCACCGGCCAACGTTGCAGCACCGGGTCCTTCCTATGCAACCACCTACGCCACATATCCCACCAACCTACAGGGCACATCATGCTTGGCGGCCTCATCATAGCCATAGCACTCCATTTCGGCTTCATCCTTGGGCATCACAGGCTGCGCTCCATCATTGGCACCACCAGGATGAAGGAGCAAAAGCATGGTGATTAGTTCATTAGAGCATTGAATTTCAAAAATTTTCTTCTAGGGTTACATGCATCATGCCACATCTCTTATGTGCCCAATTAATTTCAATGTTCAATTGCATATTAAAACACTTTTAATATGTATTAGGATCTATGTTTGCCATTCAAGATTGTGAATTAACAAATTAATTCATTTAAACCCTAGTTTAAAAGAGGAGTTTGAGCATTAACCTCTTTGATGCACTATGAATGCAATTGGCACATTTAGGAAGCACCTAGGATCTCAAGCGTTGTCCCTCTAGCTTGTTCACACCAAGATCACCAATGGGCAGCCCCCAAATCAGCTTCTCAATCCTTTCCAACCAATTATAATTTGGGTTCTTACTTTTAGAGAGGTTGTATGTATGTATAGGACACTAGAAATAATTTCTAACAATTTTAATTCAAAAAAAAACAAGGGATTTTTCTTTGAATCAAGTGAGAAAGGAAGAGAGGAGAGAAAGAACATTATGTGCCGTCTCACATAAGAGAGAAAGGAGAGGTGGCTGATTTTTCATATAACTTCTCTTTATATAATTAGGTCAAGTAATCACTTAAACCCTTTGTCACATGTCACCACCACGTTGCATCTTATTTTTATTGACCTAATCACATTAAGCCAAGTGTCGAAACTAGACTTAATCTTGACTTTGATCACCTTACATGATAGGAAGACAAATGGCAAACTTATATGATGCCATGTGTCACCATCTCATGGTGCCACATGTTACCATGTGAAATGACCAAATTACCCTTATGTTGTAATTTTGAGTTCTCAATCCAAAATCATTATTTCTCCTCTTCAAATCAATTTATATCAAATATAAATTAATTAATTAATCTCTATTAATTAATTTCTCACAATTAAATTCATATTTAAACACTTTAAATATAAATTTAACTTATACTATAAATCCAATAACCTAGATTTGGTTTCAAGTCATGTTAGGGACTTTGTAATCTTATTGTAAACCAAACCTATTTAATTACTTAATTAAACTCTTTAATTAATCAATTAAATCACATTTTAATTGGTGATTATCTTGTGTATGTGTGTGACTTACTAGGCTCATCACTAATTGGCAATGAGATATGATATTAACTCTTAATACCATCAGAACTCTTTCTTACCATAAATGATTTCTCTAAATCATTTTAGGCATCTCATAGACCATGGTTGACACCTAGCATAGCGTGCAATGGCCACCCAATCAGTAATAAGGAACACCTTAAATGAACCTTTAATCATATGTTACCATGCACTAGAATCTCTCTGTTACAAAATCCCAATTCGAGCTGGAGTTATGGTTTATGTCAAACCCCATTTGCTATGAACATTATGTTCTCTTTTAATTCCAGTTCTTGATTAATTAGATTTTCCTGTCAGAAACTCTTTTCTGACTAAATCTATCTGTCCTAGCCAGGAACTTGAAACATCAAAAATAATTAAATAAACATAGGATTTTATCCCTATTTACATAGGGTAACAGATTCCATCTTAATCAACATCTATCTCCATATATAACTAGTAGGAGCCAACACATGCCCATATACCCATACACAGTACAAGTATGAAAGCAGTATCAAACTCAAACCACCTATATGTAAGATAACTATATTATCTTAGGTCTAAAGATTATATGCACTGATATGATATATGACAATGCATTGATAAGAGTAAACTCCATGTGCTTGTCATATGCATCACTGGTTCGGCCTACTTATCATGTATAAGTGCCTATCATGTTTGTTATGTGGCATGAGACTCACCACTCCATCTTATTTATATCTCATATAAATACCTTGGGAACAAACATGATTACAATCTTTCTGGATAAGTCATGTCTTGTGTGAAGTATCCTTGATTGTGAATCGATTTATGATACTTTGTGCTAGAAATACTGTCACTCATATTCTTAACAACTTAAGAATAGAATTTCTAATAAAATATCAATGGACCTTTTCTATTACACATAAATACATTATGCAAACGAAAATGTGAAATTACCTTTAATTAATAAAATATGTACAAGATACATACTAAATGATATGCTCTAGGGCATACTACTAACAATCTCCCACTAGCACTAGAGCCATTCATTACAATATCTTATACCCATCTTCTCAAATTGTTGGTCTAACTGAGCTTGTGACATAGGCTTAGTGAATGGATCAATTGGATTTTCAGCTGATGCTATTTTCTGTATGACTGCATCGCCTCGCCCAACTATCTCTCTGATAATGTGGTAGCGCCTTTCTATGTGTCTGGATTTCTAGTGAGATCAGGGTTCCTTAGCCTGTATGATCACCCCATTGTTGTCACAGTAGAGTGAAACTGGTGACTCAATGGAAGGAACTATTGCAAGTTCTATCACGAACTTCTTTATCCAAATAACTTCTTTTGCAGCATCTGATGCAATAATATACTCAGCCTCTGTAGTGGAATTAGTAGTTGTACTCTATTTGGAACTCTTCCAACTGACTACACTTCCATTACAAATGAACACAAACCAGAGGTAGACTTTCTATCATCGATATCTGATTGGAAATCAGAATCAGTATAACCATTAAATTGCAAGTCACCACCTTCATAAATAAAGAATAAATCCTTAGTTCTTCTCAAGTACTTAAGGATATTCTTGACAGCTATCTAGTGTTCCAAACCTGGATTGGATTGAAACCTGCTAGTCAAACTAATAGCATGTGCGATATTCGGCCTAGTACACATCATTGCATACATCAAACTTCCAATAGCTGAAGCATATGGAATCCTGGCCATTTTATCTCTTTTTTCAGTGTCTTTGGAGACATCTCTTTAGAAAGGTGGATACCATGTCTTACTGATAACAATCCTCTCTTGGAATCAAGCATGTTAAACCTCTTTAATACCTTTTCCAAGTATAGACTTTGGGATAAACTAATTATTCTTTTCGCTCTATCTCTATAGATGCAAATTCTAAGAATATAGGTTGCCTCCCCTAAGTCTTTCATGGAGAATGTATTTGACAACCATACCTTGACATTTGTCAACATACCTATGTCATTACCTATCAATAGAATTTCATCCACATATAAGACAAGGAAAGTGATAGCACTATCACTAACCTTCTTATATACACATGGTTCATCCACATTTTTTGATAAAGCCAAATGACTTAATAGCTTCATCAAAATGGATGTTCCAACTCCTCGAAGCCTATTTTAACCCATAAATGGATTGCTTTAGCTTGCATACCTTAGAACTATCTTGGGATTTAAAACCCCTAGGTTATTCCATGAAAATGTTTTCTTCAATATATCCATTGAGAAAAGCTGTTTTGACATCCATCTACCAAATCTCATAATCATAGTATGCAGTTATTGCTAATAGAATCCTAATTGATTTAAGCATGGCAACAGGCGAGAAAGTCTTCTCATAGTCGATTCCTTACCTTTGGCGAAACCCTTTCACTACTAGCCTTGCTTTATAAGTCTCTACCTTTCCATCAGAACTAATTTTCTTCTTGAAAACTCATTTATTCCCTATAAGTACAATACCTTCAGGTGGGTCAATAAGGTCCCAAACTTGGTTCTTATACATGGAATCAATTTCGGATTTCATAGCTTCAATCCATTTTGAAGAGTCTATATCTGATATAGCTTCTTCATAGGTAAGTGTATCATCTCCATGACCTACTTCTTCATGAGTAAACAACTCTTGTCCATCTTCATGAAGAAAACCATATTTCACTGGTGGGTGAGATATCCTGGTTGATCTGTGAGGAATAACTGTGGATATTTCATCAATAGGTGTAGGTTGACTAGATGGATATATATCCATTTGATCTATTGATTGGTCAGAATTCTCCAATTCTAACTCTATTTGCCTTCCTTTGCCACCTTCTTTAATGAACTGTTGTTCAAGAAATATGGCATCTCTGCTTACCACAACCTTTGTGATGTAGGCAAATAAAAATATAATCCAAAACTTTCTTTTGGATATCCAACAAATCGACCTTTTTCTGATTTGATTTCCAATTATCAGTGTTCAGCTTTTTGATATAAGCTGGACAACCCCAAATCTTAACATGCTTAAGACTTGGTTTTCTTCCAAGCCATTTCTCATAAGGTGAGGAAGAAACTAATTTTGATGGAATCCTATTTAGAATAAGCAAAGCTGATTCTGATGCAAATCCCCAAAAGGAGATTGGCATATTAGTATAGCTCATCATACTACGTACCATATCTAATAGGGTACGATTTCTCCTTTCAGATACACCAATCAGCTGTGGTGTTCCTGGAGGAGTCAGCTAGGAAACAATGCCATGCTCTTTTCAGTATTCATCAAATTCAGTACTTAAGTATTCACCACCACGATCTGATCGAAGAGTTTTAATACTTTTTTCTATTTGATTTTCTATTTCAGTATTAAATTCTTTGAACTTTTCAAAGGATTCACGTTTGTATTTTTTCAAATACAAATACCCAAACCTTGATTTATCATCAATAAAGGTAATAAATAATGAAAACCACCTCTAGCCAATTCCTTAAATAGACCACATACATCACTATGTATTAGCTTCAAAATATTTTTAGCACTTAGTCCTTGTCCAATAAAGGGTGATCTAGTCATTTTGCTTTGAAGTTAGGATTCACAAGTTAGAGTAGGTTCAGAACCCAATAAGGATAAATCCCTATTTTCTCTAATTTTGCAATCATATCTTCTACAATATGACCTAATTTTAAGTGCCAAATATATTTTGAACTTGAGTTGATTTTCATCACGGCATTACATTCATTTAAATTGCTTGCATTCAATTTGTGTTTATCATTATTATCCAAATAATAAAGACCATCATGCATATAACCCGAGCCAACATATTTATTTCCAAAATAAATATTGCAAACATCATTTGTGAACTAAAATTCATAACCATTTCTAGTCAAACTAGATATAGAAATGATGTTTTTAAAAGCATCAGCTACATACAAAATATTATTCAAACATAAAACATGTCCACACATGTAAAAAGATTTAGATCCTATGACTAAAGCTTCAACAGTTGAGCCATCGTCAATCCGGAGTCTAACATCTCTAGCATGCAAGCTGCTACTGTTTGCTAGTTCCTGCATATCATAAGAAATGTGAGAACTGGAACCAGTATCTAAAACCCAAGCTGTAGAAGAACTATGAGCATCATTAGCGTCTAAATAACAAGATATAAATATACCTTCTGAAGGTGTATCCTTCTTGTTCTTCAGAGAAGCAAGATACTCTAGGCAGTTCCTTTTCCAGTGCCCATCCTTCTGGCAGTGGAAACACTTTCCTTTACCTCCATCAGCTTTCATCTTCCCTTTTTGTTTGGTTATCTTCTTGGAAGGTTCTAGAACTTGAGGTTTCTTATTCTTATTGCCCTTCTTCTTTTTGGACTTTCCAACATAAGAAGAAGATGCAATCAAAGCTACCTCTTTTCCTTTATTGCCCGGTATATTCTTTTGGGCAATAACCAACATGTTAAGTAAACCAGCCAAGGTGTATTCCTGCTTAGTCATTTGAAAATTTGTCACAAAATTCCCAAATGACTCAGGTAAGGACTGAAGGATCAAATTCGTCTACAGTTGGAAATCCATGTTAAAGTCAAGATGTTCCAGTTGCTCTATAAGCTGAATCATCTTGTGGATATGATCCCCAATATTCTGTCCCTCAGATATCCTCATTCGAAATAGCTGCCTATATATCTCATACCTAGCACTCCTACTATGCTCACCATACAACTCTTGCAGGTGAAGGAGGATCTCACTTGCACTTTGCATATTTTCATGCTGTTTATGTAACTCATTACTCATAGAAGCAAACATGTAATACTTGGCTCTCATATCATGCTCCTTCCACTTGTCCAAAGTGTTATGTTCCTCTTGAGTAGCCTCTGGAGGTAAGGGACCAGGAACATTTGAGTCTAGAACATATCTAATACGTTCTAGGTTCAGGATAAGTCTTAAATTTATGAGCCAATCAGAAAGATTAGGTCCCGTCAATCTATTGTGATCAAGTATGCTCGTAAGTATATTGGATGGTGGTGGTTGTTGTGTGCTCATTATTATCAGAAGAATAACTGCTGAAGATAACTAGATTAATTAGTAAATGTATCAAATAATTAACCAAAATGATTATGGTCTTTTAATCAAATTGGTCCTCCCACTAACTTGGCAAATCCTACACTTCCAAAGTAGAAAACGGAAATCCTAGTTGGATGGATTCTAATGGGTGATTGAATTCTTATAGTCTTATTAATCATCCTCAGGCACATCCATTATTGGAATTACAATAAACTATAAGTGAGCAACTCCTTGCCCATCACATCTCATGTGAGGTTCAATCATTTCATCTAGCTCCTAATGCTCAAAATCTCAGGCACATCCATTATTGATTTATCTTGCAATAGTTAAGTTGATCCCATTGAGCCAATAAACATGTAAATAATTTTAATGTCCTCAGGCACATCCATTATTGGCCATCAACTATTTACATATTTACAATATCTCATGCTTAACAATTATCTTTAAGAAAATCTCTTAAATTAAATATATCACATGCAAGTATTTAAAATTTCTTAAAATAATTGCCTCAATGGAGGGCCCATGATATAATTACTTTAATTATACCATTTCCAACTTAATCATTTGTTTGGAAGATTTAGTGGTCGGCTTAATTACTATTATGGTCTCACTTTGCACATTATCCAATTAGCATGCATATATTATATACTTGCATACATTCCCATACATCTCATGCATACATGGATAAACAATTAATATGGTATAATCATGGACTTTCTAAGGGATTTAATTCTAAGCCACCAAGAATTGAATCAGGGCATTTATAGGTGCATTTCATTCATTCATTTTACAAGAGTTGCTGAAGGAGTACATAATCAACACTTAATCTTGATTTCCTCCCACTGGTCCCACCAATGCTCTTGACCTCCTTGATCTTCTTGCAATCCAATTACATTGTAATCCTTGACATATTAAGGCAAATTTACAAGTTCATGGACTTTAATGTCCTCAAATAAATGAAATTACAACCCAAATTATTACAACACTTATAATACATGTCACTAAAATAAAAATTAATTATTTTACAACCCAAAGAAAATAAAAGAAAAAAAATCCAATCACATTGATCTTTTATTTTCCATAATCATCCATTATGCATACTACCATTTAACAATAAAATAAAATATACATACTAAAATTAAATTGAATATCTCATATTCAACTTAAAAATTTAGATTTGAATCTCATTCAAATAAATTTAAAAATTCAGATTTGAATCTTATTCAAACAAATTTAAAAATTCAGATTTGAACCTCATTCAAACAAATTTAAAAATTCATATTTGAATCTCATTCAAACAAATTTAAATTTAGAAACTCTTTCCAAATTTAATACCTTGAAAACAATTTTCAATAAATTAATTGTGTGGTTAAAATTCATAATTAAAACAATTTAATTAGGTATGGGCCTAATTATGGGCCTTAAAATATACAACAATTGCATAAAGAAGCCCAAAACCAAAACACACCCTTAGGGTGTGATTCACAACCAAGCCGCCACACATGAGGAGCATCACCTTGATGCCATCACCTTTAGAACAACCAACTAGCTTTGAATCAATCAACATTTGATCCAATCACACAATTAAATCTCATAAACAATCGTAATGGCAAATATAGTGGCTCTGATACCAATTGAAGGAGCATAAGTATGGTGATTAGTTCATTAGAGCATTGAATTTCAAAAATTTTCTTCTAGGGTTACATGCATCATGCCTCATCTCTTATGTGCCTAATTAATTTCAATGCTCAATTGCATATTAAAGCACTTTTAATATGTATTAGGATCTATGTTTTCCATTCAAGATTGTGAATTAACAAAGTAATTCATTTAAACCCTAGTTTAAAAGAGGAGTTTGAGCACTAACCTCTTTGATTCACTATGGATGCAATTGGCACATTTAGGAAGCACCTAGGACCCCAAGTGTTGTCCCTCTAGCTTGTCCACACCAAGATTACCAATGGGCAGCCCCCAAATTAGCTTCTCAAGCCTTGTTAACCAATTATAATTTGGGTTCTCGCTTTTAGAGAGGTTGTATGTGTGTATAGGACACTAGAAATAATTTCTAGCAATTTTAATTCAAAAAAAAAACAAGGGATTTTTCTTTGAATCAAGTGAGAAAGGAAGAGAGGAGAGGAAGAACACTATGTGCCGTCTCACATAAGAGAGAAATGAGAGGTGGCTGATTTTTCTTATAACTTCGCTTTATATAATTAGATCAAATAATCACTTAAACCCTTTGCCACATGTCACCACCACATTGCGTTTTATTTTTAATTGACCTAATCACATTAAGCTAAGTGTCAAAGCTAGACTTAATCTTGACTTTGATCACCTTGCATGATATGAAGACAAATGGAAAAATTATATGATGCCATGTGTCACCATCTCATGGCGCCACATGTCACCATGTGAAATGACCAAATTACCCTTATGTTGTAATTTTGAGTTCTTAACCCAAAATCATTATTTCTTCTCTTCAAATCAATTTATATCAAATATAAATTAATTAATTAATCTCTATTAATTAATTTCTCACAATTAAATTCATATTTAAACACTTTAAATATAAATTTAACTTATACTATACATCCAATAACCTAGATTTGGTTTCAAGTCATGCTAGGGACTTTGCAATCTTATTGTAAACCAAACCTAATTAATTAATTAATTAAACTCTTCAATTAATCAATTAAATCACATTTTACTTGGTGATTATCTTGTGTATGTGTGTGACTTACTAGGCTCATCCCTAATTAGCAATGAGATATGATATTAACTCTTAATATTATCAGAACTCTTTCTTATCATAAATGATTTCTCTAAATCATTTTAGGCATCTCATAGACCATGGTTGACACCTAGCATAGTGTGCCATGGCCACCCAATCAGTAATAAGGAATACCTTAAATGAATCTTTAATCATATGTTACCATGCACTAGAATCTCTCTATTACAAAATCCCAATTCGAGCTGGAGTTATGGTTTATGTCAAACCCCATTTGCTATGAACATTAACTCAACTCAACTCAACTCAACTAAGCCTTTATCCCAAAAATTTGGGGTCGGCTACATGGATTCGCTTTTTCCACTCTGAACGATTTTGGGTTAAATCCTCAGAAATGTGTAATGCTTCTAAGTCATGCTGTACTACTCTCCTCCAAGTCAATTTAGGTCTACCCCTTTTTTTCTTTCTATCCTCTAGCCTAATGTGCTCTACTTGTCTAACTGGAGCCTCCGTATGTCTACGCTTCACATGACCAAACCACCTCAATCTCCCTTCTCTCAACTTATCTTCAATTGGCACCACTCCTACCTTTTCTCTAATACTTTCATTACGGACTTTATCTAGTCTAGTATGGCCACTTATCCACCTTAACATTCTCATCTCTGCAACTCTTATCTTAGATGCATACGACTCTTTCAGTGCCCAACACTCACTACCATATAGCATAGCCGGTCGTATGGCTGTACGGTAAAATTTTCCTTCTAATTTATTGGGAATCTTACGATCACATAAAACTCCCGTGGCACGTCTCCACTTCAACCATCCGGCTTTAATCCTATGACTAACATCCTCCTCACATCCCCCATCTACTTGAAGGACTGAGCCTAGATATTTAAAGTGATTACTTTGGGACAGTGCCACTCCATTCAAACTAACTCCTTCCCTATCACCACTATGGCCTTCACTGAACTTGCAATGCATGTATTCCATCTTCGTTCTACTTAACTTAAAACCCTTTGACTCTAGAGTACTTCTCCAAAGTTCTAGCTTCCTATTGACTCCTTCTCGTGTCTCATCTATCAGAACAATATCATCCGCAAACATCATGCACCAAGGAATACTCTCTTGTATATGTTTCGTCAGTTCATCTAAAACTAATGTAAAAAGGTAAGGGCTTATGGCTGATCCTTGGTGTAATCCAATTGAGATCGAAAAATCTCTTGTGTCCCCTCCCACTGTGCGCACAATAGTAGTTGCTCCTTCATACATATCTTTCAATACTTGTATATACCTAATAGATACCCTCTTTTGTTCTAACGCATTCCATAAGACCTCTCTTGGAACACTATCATAAGCCTTCTCCAAATCAATAAAAACCATGTGTAGATCTTTCTTCCCATCTCTATATTTCTCCATCAAGCTTCTAATGAGAAAGATCGCTTCCATAGTTGAACGACCAGGCATGAAACCAAATTGATTGAGAGAGATAGAAGTATCATGACGTAGTCGATGCTCCACAACTCTCTCCCACAACTTCATAGTATGGCTCATGAGTTTAATTCCCCTATAGTTTGAGCAACTCTGTATGTCTCCTTATTTTTAAAAATAGGTACTAAAATACTCTTCCTCCATTCATCAGGCATTTTCTTTGAGTTTAGAATCTTATTAAATAATTTAGTTAACCATGCCACTCCCATATCTCCCAAATACTTCCACACTTCAATTGGTATTTCATCGTGTCCACAGGCTTTACCTACTTTCATTCTCTTAAGTGCTTCCTTTACTTCTAAAGATCTAATCCTTCTAGTATAATTTACATTCTTTTCTATTGTTCTATAATCTATATTCACGCTATTTCCATTTTGACTATTATTAAAGAGATCATTAAAATAATTTCTCCATCTTTCTTTAATGTCCTCATCTTTCACCAACACTTTTCCTTCTTTATCCTTAATGCACCTAACTTGATTGAGATCTTGACATTTCCTTTCTCTACTCCTTGCTAATCTATAAATATCTTTCTCCCCTTCTTTAGTTCCAAGTTTCTCATATAACTTTTCAAAGGCCTGTGCTCTTGCTTGGCTAACTGCCTTTTTTGCCTCTTTCTTTGCTATCTTGTACTGTTCATATGCCTCATTATTATCACATTTAGGTAATTTCTTATACCATTCCCTTTTTCTCTTCACTGCCTTTTGTACTTCCTCATTCCACCACCATCTCTCTTTTGAGGGTGGTCCATGTCCTTTAGACTCCCCAAGTACTTTTCTAGCTACTTCTCTAATCTTTGATGCCATCTGTATCCACATATCATTGGCCTCCATATCTAGCTTCCATACTTCGGACTCAAGAAGCTCATTTTTGAACTTCACTTGCTTTATTCCTTTTAACATGCTATGAACATTATGTTCTCTTTTAATTCCAGTTCTTGATTAATTAGATTTTCCTATCAGAAACTCTTTTCTGACTAAATTTGTCTGTCCTGGCCAGGAAAACATTAAGAACAATTAAATGAACATAGGATTTTATCCCTATTTACTTAGGGTAACAAATTCCATCTTGATCAAAACCTATCTTCATATATAACTAGTAGGAGCCAACACATGCCCATATACCCATACACAGTACAAGTATGAAATTAGTATCAAACTCAAACCACCTATATACAAGATAACTATGTTATCTCAGGCCTAAAGATTATATGCACTGATATGATATATGACAATGCATTGACAAGAGTAAACTCCATGTGCTTGTCATATGCGTCACTAGTTCGGCCTACTTATCATGTATAACTGCCTATCATGTTTGTTATGTGGCTTGAGGCTCACCACTCCTTCTTATTTATATCTCATATAAATACCTTGAGAACAAACATGATTACAATCTTTCTTGATAAGTCATGTCCTGTGTGAAGTATCCTCGATTGTGAACCAATTTATGATACTTTGTGCTAGAAATACTGTTACTCATATTCTTAATAACTTAAGAATAGAATTTCTAAAAAAATATCAATGGACCTTTTCTATTACATATAAATAGATTAGGTAAACAGAAAAGGAAAATTGCCTTTTATTAATAAAATATGTACAAGATACATAGTAAATGATATGCTTTAGGGCATACTACTAACACAGGATTGATCAAACCATTTGCATATCCATAAGGATATGTAAGAAGGTTGGGAACACATGCTTCCTTGTCGATGTAGAGGGGAATGTCATCCCTAAGTGGGAAGAAGTAGGGGAAGAGATGGGCAAACCATCAGAGGCCCAAGAGGAAGCCTAAGAGCCACTTCACCACGAGTCCCCCGCTCGAGTGCCTCCATACACGCCACCACCGAGAGACCTCGTCTTCGCCTACCTTTAGTGCATGGAGACCACATTCAATAACAGGATGCAAGCGCTCGAAGATAGCCTCCAAGAAGCTCATAACAAGCTCGATACGATAATTGAGAGGCTCAATGGAAAGGGACTATCATCACCACCAGAGACTTTCTAGAGTTAGAACTTTAGGATAGGTTCTTTCATGTAAAAACTTATATGCCTTAGACTTAAACTGGGCTTATAGGTCTCTATTGCTTTCTTTTTGTCCAAACTTTCAATTCTTAATACATAAGATGCTCTTTCATAACTTTTTGTTCTATATCTTAATTTTGCATATTGTGTTGCCATTGAGGACAATGTCAGATTTGAGTTTGGGGGTACAGATGCATTTCATGCATTGCATTCATTACATTTCATTACATTGCTCAATTATATCCATATTACACTTGTGTATCAAAAATCTAGAAAATTTTACAAATTTTGAACTTTTTTAAATGGTTTTTAACTTAGAACTATAACTACAAATATTAATAAGCTAATAATTGGACTCCACGGTATTGAGGAATGAATGTATCTGGATAGGCAAAAAGGGATTTAATTTATTGTTTGTGAAAAACTTAGTCATCTTAGTGGAGCTAGACTAGTTAAACCCCTTTATAGCTATTAATTTGTCACATGAACTTGCAAAATTAGGAGAAAACTTTTAAAATATAAACAAATCTAAAAATGCTTCACCAGCTCTAGAACATGTCTCTTGGACCTATCGAGGTGAAATCCTAGCATATGCTTGACAAAGAGATGATTAAGGAATTATTTGATATAGCCTCACTAAGCCTTAGCCATTCCTAATTAAAACGTATACCCCTTGTAGCCAACTTGAGCCTATATTTTTACCTATATAATTTTTCTTGTTTACCAATAAATATTTACCTAGCTCCTAGCCCAAACACTCACCTCACCCTTTTGAGGAAGTCTAATGTATGAAGGATAGGTATATTAAAGGTAAAAGAAAACATGGAGAGAAGGTGTGAAAAACCAAGAAGAGTGCAAGTATGCAATTGAAATCAAGGAAAAATTTGCCTTTCCAACCCAACAAAAGCAATGAGTTTGGGGGGAGAGGAAAAAAGGGGCACAAAAAAAGGGGGTCCCACAAGTATCATGAAAATATGCTTGGCACTATAAATAACCCTTCTTCTCACACAGAATCAGCAGAATAAACTAGGTATACTTAGAGCTTTGTGCATGAAAGCTATCCTCATATTTGCATTCCTTAAGACCCTTCATTGATAACCAAATCCTCATCCCTTAACCCCATCACAACCCTTCCAAAGACCTTTTGATCTTTTAAAAGTATGTGCTACATTAGTAGAGATAGGGAATTGAGATGTGCCTATGGAGTTGGAATTAAATCAAACTCACCAATATTCTTCAATAGAGGCAATTATGAGGGGAGTGAGTGTTTCTTGAGTCTATCCTGATAAAACATGTTATTTGTGACTTATTAGTAGCCTTTCATAGAGGAATAATTAGTTAATACACCATGAAGGGGGTGAAGCTTTAAGCAGGCAGCTATTGAAACCCTTATGCCTTGAAAGAGGGTATTTGGTATAAAGGTTGAAGGAGTTCAATTATATGCATATTGAATTTATGGTTATATTCCTAAGTTTTCCCCTAAAATATGTTCTAAAAAAGGTTTTGATTTGCTTGAGGACAAGCAAAGGAGTTTAAGTGCATTTGATACACTTGTATTATATAGATATTTTTAAGCACATTTGTACAACATTTCATAACATTTAGATACGTAATTTCATGCATAACTATTAAGTTTATTAACTTTTGTAAATTTCATCACTCTGCACTAAATTCTTTGTTTTCTGCATATTTTCAGGTGTTTTGGAGACGTTCCAAAGCATAGGAGTAAAGAAGGAGGCTTGGAAAAACTCAAAAAGCAAAGCATTGTTGCTGATACATAGTACACGAGTCGTGTAAACATACCACATTCCCGTGTAACTTGCTGCCAAGAGAAAGTCAAAGAGGTCAAAGAAGAAACATAGTACACATGCCGTGTAACATGACCTATGTAACCTACAGAGACCCGTGTAAGATTCTGCCTGGTAAAGTTTACAGAGTTTTTGGAAGAACAACAGAACATGAGCCATGTAATTGGACCCGTGTGAATAGCTGAGACCCGTGTAATCTTTTGCTTTGACACAAGATGCAACCTTCAAGTTTCAGTAAGTTACATGGCACGGGCTGTGTAGTGGCATACGGGTTGTGTATCAATCGATAGCCAGTTTTTTGATTTAGGTTCTAGCTCTAGTTTTTACAGAGAAAATAGACTCCTGATGTCGGAGGGACTCTAAAACCTAACCTGTAACACCCCTAAGTTCGGTAGTGCGTTCTACTGTTCCGGTGACCAGTGTTGTCCGGACAGCTAGGATGCCTAGAACTACACTTCGTTATGAGTGACAAGACATAAAATAATGAAATACAAGAAAAGAAAATATAAGAAAAATAAAGGAAAAATATTACCAAAGAAATGTAACCAAGTTAAGTGAGCCGAGAACCCTAGCGATGGGTGACCGCAACGAGAAGTCACGGCGTGGACTGTTGACTAGCCCTGGACCGCGGGGTACCCTGGAAAATATTTGTAGGACTTAAAGAGACATTAATTGAAGTAGGAATATCATTAGAAATATCAAAGAAAAATTAAATTATTAGTACAAGGAAAAGTGAGAAATCGAAAAACAGACAAAACTCAGTGTTACCGAAAAATCGGGAATGCAACCCGAACAGGGGCATTATGGTCAATCGACATCCCGAATTGTCTTTTGACCTAAATGTCCATTAAAAATAAATAATATTACACTTAGAAAATAAAATGAAAAATTAAATTGGTGGTACCTAAAGTGAATAGCAAGAATTAAGGGTTTAATGTGGAATAAGTGGGAATTTAACTTATTAAATGATTAAATTGTGTGAGTGGGCCACTAATGAATAAACTAAAAGCAAAATGGGGCAGCTGTAATTCCATTACACCATCAGAAACTTCATCTTCTCCAATTCACTAAACCTTGCCGAAATGAAGAATTAAAAGACCTCCATTGCCGTTTTCTCTCAAGCTCACCTAACCTCCTCATTTCACTTCCAATCATTTAGGGCTCTTCATTAAAGATTGTCTACACATCATAAGGAAGAGCTTGATACCAAAATCAAGAAGTTTAATCAAGGTTTAGCAAGTTCCAACCATAGGTAAGTTTACATTTTTGAATATTGCTTTGTTAAACTTTGTGTATATGTTATGGGTGTTGGATTTGTGAAGAAAATTTTCAAGTTTGAGGAGTTATTGATATGTCCATTTTGGACAGCCATGGAGTTATGTATTTAATGATTTATTATTACATATATTTGATGTAAATTCATGTTGAGTAGAGGGATTTAATATCCTAGTAAGTTATTTCCATGAAAATGTGGTGATTTTGCACTTAAATTGGAGATTGACGAATTGTGGGACACTTTGGCATTGTAGAACATTTCGGCAGCCTTGGGACACTTTGATAAATGTATGAGTTCATGAAGGTATTGGCAGAATATTGACATTGAGGATTGATGGATATGTGTATAGATTGGTTGTGTAAAGTGTATGTAAGAATGAGTAATATTTAGGTGTATATGTGATTGTACTTAGACTTTGTAAATTTGAGTTTATTTGGTGTATTGAGGATGTGTGTAATCTGCCCAAGGTGACTTTAAAGTGAAGTGGTATATGGTTTTGGTAATGTACCAAAACAGAATTGGTAAGGGAAGTGGACATATAGTAAGGTGAATGTGTCATTGATGTATGTTTAAGCAAGGTAATTAAGGGCAATATGCATTTTAGCCTATAACTTTAAATTTGTAACCTCAATTGGTATGAGACCAATTGGAGGTGAAACTAGGCACAAAATGTGCCAACTTTCATTGAGAAAGCATACCAAAATTCTGCTTGCAAGGTGATATGAAAAATGACCAATTCGGATTAAGTGCAAGTGAGGCCTGAAAATTGACCATTTGGGCAGCAGTTAGTGTTTAGGCCATAACTCACTCAAAACAAGTCAAATTGACCTGAAATTTTAACCATGAATAGTTAAGACCCATACCTACAAGTCTTATGCAGACACCAAAGCCCAGAAATGACCAAAAGCAAGTCAAACAGCTTGCACAAGTTCGGGTCCAAAAACTGGCCGAACCAAAATTGACCAAATTGACCTAAAATTGACCTAATTTGATGCCATTTGACCAGCAATAGTATAATGACCACAACTTGGCCTACTTAACTCAGAATGACCTAAAATTTTGCCCCGCGTTCCAAAAGACATAGATCTACAAGTTTGTAGTTTTAACCGAAACCCGAAAACCGAGGGAACTAGGTCGTCCAGCTAGGTCAAACTAGTACCCCGAAATCCAGCAAGTTGCATTAAAATGCACTAAACAAGGAAATGAGTTTGGTAAAACGTACCAACCCTAAAACCCTATCGAATGTGACATATTAATGACACTAAAACCTAATTTACCTAAAATGCATCGAGGGTCGGTATATTAGGTGATTGAGCAAATAATAGCCTTCAGTGAATTACTTATCGAACATTATCGTTAGAGGTAGTTTAATTTAGTACTGAAACACTTCAAATTGTGTTTCTCAGTTACCAAAGACTCAGGAAAAGGGAAGGAAACACTGAGTCCAGACCAAGAGACAGTTATCAGAGGTTTGTGCACAACAGCTATTTCTTTTGAATTATTTTCAATTGAAATAAATTATCACTATTTGTATATTATTGTTTTAAATTGTGAAAGTGTGAAAAATTGTTTGAATGATATTTGATGGATACTTATTGATTGAAAAGCACTGTAAATGGTTTGAAACCACAGCTATCATGTATATTGATTGTATTCCTCGCTAGATTGTCTAGTGGGATGAATTGAATTCCCTCTCTGGCTGAAGTGCTGAGGTGTGTGCCTATTGAGGACGAATAGAATGAGTACTCATATTTTTGCTAGCTAGCTATGTTATTCCTCATTAGTCATTGACTTTTGGGATGAATTGAATACCTCATTAGCCATCGGCTTTTGGGATGAATTGAACTTGGGAACATGATTAAAGCTGTGTGTGATTTATTGATTTATATTGTGAGATTGTGAAATGAATTTAAACTCTTATTGACATATACTGTCTTTTGAATTCAACCATGATCTGGCTTATTGGAATTTATTGTGATATTGAGAAATGGAGTTTAATTCTTGTTGACAATTACTGTATTGAAATTAACTATGGTTTTAATTATCCACTATTTATATGATTTATGAATTGTGATTTAAATTGTATTTGGTTAATGTTGTGCACCACTGAGACATTGTCTCAGCGATAGCTTTTTATTGCTGTTGCAGGTAGACAGACAGCATGTAAGCAGACTAGGTCGCTAGTACCTCCAAATGAGAGACTACCGGGTATAATGAGTATACCAATATTTTGTATTTTGTAATGTAATGTATGTTCACTGTATGTACATATTGTTGTTGGTTTTGAGCAGTTATAAATAAAAATTGTACATTGAAGTCGTAAAATAATTATGACTTATTTTGGCTTGTAAAAATTGTATTATATTTCTTTTATCTCAGTCTTTGAAAAATCACTGTGGATTTGAGTTGAGAAATGTGTTGTGTTGAGAAATATGTTGGAGTTGAGATTTGGAAATCTATTGAAGTGCTTTTTACAGGTTTTCTGAAGAACTGTTTTATCCAAAATATAGATGGCACTCTGCCAAAATTTTTACAGAAACTCCAAATAATTCAAATGTGTTAGTTCTATCACTTCAGTTGAAAAAGGTTTTTAACACCTGTAAATAGTGCTCACCACTGTAAAAGAAGTAAGAAAAGTTTTTTAAAATCCCTTGTAGTGTATTTAATGGATTATCAGTAGACGGAGTTGGTAATTCATTAGGTATACTACGGGATCATGTTATGCCTTACAGAGGGGTAGGTGTGACATGTTTTAGTGGTATCAGAGCAAAGTTTTTAAATTTTGTTTTCACCTGTTACTTGAATATTCTTTCTTCATAATACAACTGCTCAATATCATTGTTTGATACATACAGTACATTACATTATAAATATGCACTAACGGGAGGAAATCTCCTTATGTTATTTGTTCAGGAGATCTAAAATCCTCACATTGACTATGGAAGAGGGTGATCGTTCAGTCGATTAATCTATTGAGGCTGAGGTGCAAGGGGATGCCCCAGGCCTACAAAATGCCAGTGGTTGGTTCACACACCAGCCCGCAGCATCGCAGCTTCTGCTCGCTCGCCACAGATAGCCGCAATGTTCCAACAAATGGTCGGCAATGTACCTACTCAAGTCCCAATACAGACACACGATGGTACAACCACGCCTCCTACCAGCAAGATGATAAATTGATGAAATATGGGGCTATAGAGTTCAAGGGGACAATAGATCCTCTAGAGGCTGAACAGTGGTTAGAGAGGATGGATAGGGTATTCAAGAAACTGCATTGCACAGAGGAGCTCAGATTTGAATACTCAGTGTCTTTGTTACAGGGGGATGCTTATGATTGGTGGAAAACCATTCCCCACAGTCTGGTAGAACCTGCAGTGCTAACATGGAATGACTTTCTCAGGGAATTCAGATAGAAATATGTCCCTGATACTTATGTAGATCAGAAGCTGCAAGAGTTCCTAAGTCTGAAATAGGGGGGCAGATTAGTAGCTGAGTATGAAAGGGAATTTTCCCGCCTTAGCCATTATGCAGTGAGTCTACTCTCTACCAGCAGGGAGAGATGCAAGAGGTTTGAAACCGACTTGAAGCCCAGTATCAGATTACAAGTAGTCGGCTTCAAACACACTAACTTCTCTGAACTTATTTCTCAAGCTCTAGAGTTAGAAAGAATCGAGTCTGAAACTGCTCCTGAGAGAAAGAAATCAGAGAAGACAGAGAAAGAGGGAAAATCTGTAGAACAGAGTTCCAGTGGTCCTACTGGAAAGAGGAAGAACCATGGGGGACATGGCAGAGGTGGCAAGAAGTCTGGTAGGGGAAGATATTCAGGACAGAGACCTCCCCTATCTGGTCAGCAGAGTACCAGAAGTTCCTACCCTCCCCGCCAATGTGAAACTTGTGGAAGAAATCATGGTGGGATATGCTATAAGGCTATTGGAGCCTGTTATAACTGTGGAGGCACAGGACACTTTGCCAAGGATTGCACCAGTAGTCGCAGAGTTGGACCACCTCCTACTACTACAGAAGGGTCAGTTCAGAGCCCTGTCACCAGAAGTTCACAACCACCCAGCAGAGGTAGCCCAACAGGCAGCCAAGGCACAATGAAACAATCAGAGCAAGACAGTGCTCCAATCAGAATGTATGCAATGAGACAGAGGGAAGAGGCCGAGACATCTGATGTTGTGGCTGGTACCTTCTCAACTTTTAATCAGAATGTGTTTGTGTTATTTGATCCGGCTTCTATCCATTCTTATGTGAGTGCTAGCATCATTGATTGCATTGCTGTTCCATGTACAAAAATGGACTTTGAGGTGCTAGTAACAAGTCCACTAGGACAGGAAGTTAGGGTTAATAGAATGTATAGAGATTGTCCTTTGGTGATCCAAGGACACACTTTCCTGTCTGATCTCATTGAAATGCCCTTCAGAGATTATGATATCATCTTGGGCATGGATTGGTTAGCTAGGCATCATGCCATGATTGATCAGTAGGTCAAGATACCACTTTTGGCCTTCCTCGACAAATGATGTGGTAATACATGGGGAGAGGCGCTATTGCCATCAAACATCATTTCGGCCGCACTAGCCGTAAAAATGATCGTAAAGGGGTGTGAAGCATACTTGGCACATGTGGTAGACACCCAAGTGGGGAGTCCAAAGATTGAAGGACATCCCTACAAGACATGACTTTCCGGATGTGTTTCTGATGAATTACTGTGATTACCTCCGGAAAGAGAAGTGCAGTTTGAAATTAATGTTATGCCTGGTGTGGATCCAATCTCCATAACGCCATACAGAATGGCACCAGCAGAGTTGAAGGAGTTGAAGATACAATTGCAAGAACTACTTGAAAAGGGCTTCATCCGCCCTGGTGTGTCACCTTGGGGAGCACCAGTGTTGTTTGTTAAGAAGAAGGATGGTACTCTCCACTTATGTATTGACTACAGCTTGAATAAGGTGACAATAAAGAATGTATATCCATTGCCTCGCATTGATGATCCGCTTGATCGATTGAAGGGTGCAACAGTATTCTCCAAAATTGATTTGCGATCCGTTATTATCATTTGAAGGTGCAAGAGCAGAGTATTCCAAAAACTGCTTTCAGAACTCGGTATGGCCACTATGAGTTTCTAGTAATGCCATTCGGGTTAACAAATGCTCCAGCTGCTTTTATGGATCTGATGAACACTATTTTCAGACCATATCTTGATCAATTTGTGGTAGTGTTTATTGATGACATTTTGATATATTCAAGGAATGCAGAGGAGCATGACAGACATCTGCGGATTGTACTGCATACTTTAAGGGAGAAACAGCTATATGCCAAATTGTCGAAGTGTGAATTTTGGCTGAAAGAAATCTCCTTTTTGGGACATGTTGTGTCAGTTGAAGGGATCAAGGTAGATTCCAGCAAGGTAGAAGCTATCCTTAATTGGAAGCCGCCAGAACATCACGTAAATTCACGCTGGTTTAGCTGGATATTACCGTCGGTTTGTGAAGGGATTTTCTATGTTATCTTCTCCACCACCAAGCCGCTTCGAAAGATGTAAAATTTCAAAGTGATGATAAATGCCAGAAAGTTTTGATGAGTTGAAGAGGTGTTTGATCAAGCTCCACCTCACTTTACCTACTCCGGGTAAAGAATACACAGTTTATAGTGATGCTTCTCACAATGGGTTAGGCTGTGTACTGATGCAAGATCGGAATGTCATTGCTTATGCATCACGCCAGCTGAAACCGCATGAGAGGAATTACCCAACACATGACCTGGAGTTAGCAGCTATTGTTTTTGCTCTGAAGATCTAGAGACACTATTTGTATGGGGAGAAATGCTACATTTACACAGATCACAAGAGCTTGAAGTACTTAGGCACCCAGAAGGAATTGAATTTGAGGCAGAGGAGATGGTTAGAACTCATCAAAGATTATGATTGCTTAATAGACTATCAGCCAGGGAAAGCAAATGTGGTGGCTGACGCCTTAAGTCGCAAGACTATGGCAAGTCTCAGAGTTTCTCCCATGTCCATGGTATATGAGTTAAAAGCACAGCATGCCAGTTTAGAGATTGATGATGAGGGACAGACAGTAGTTGCATGGCATGTATAGCCAGTGTTGATTGATCAGATCAGAATGGCTGCTCAGAGTGATGAAAAATATCAGAAGCTATTAAAAGAAGTCCAGCAGGGCAAGAAACTTGAATTCTCTGTGAGAGATGATGGTTTATTGCTACATCAGGGCAGAATGTGCGTTCCTAGTGATGTGGAATTGAGACAGATCATTATGAAGGAAGCACATGAGTCTCCATTTGCTATGCACCCTGGTGGAACTAAAATGTACAGAGGGCTGAAAGAGCATTACTGGTGGATGGGTATGAAAAGAGATATAGCTGAATTTGTTTTCAAATGCCTAACTTGTCAGCAAGTAAAGGCAGAACATCAAGTTCCAGCTGGTTTGTTACATCCTTTGTCGCACTGCAGTGGAAATGGGAACGAATAACTATGGATTTTGTTATAGGACTTCCAAGGACACAGAGTAGTCATGATGCAGTATGGGTTATCATTGACAGATTGACCAAGTCTGCTCACTTTTTGCCAGTTCAGATGGACTATAGCCTGGAAAGATTGGCCAGATTGTACATATATGAGATTGTAAAACTGCATGGAGTGCCAGTATCAATTGTGTCTGACAGAGATCCTAGGTTCACTTCTAGATTCTGGGGTAGTCTTCAGAGAGCACTAGAAACTAGATTTAACTTCAAAGACAAGATTCCACCCACGCATGATGGCCACCAAAGGTTCATTCAGATATTGGAGGATATGCTACGGGCTTGTGTGATTGAATTTGAAGGTAGTTGGGATACACACTTGCCTTTGATTGAGTTTGCTTATAACAACAGCTACCAATCAAGCATTGGGATGCCTCCATATGAAGCTTTGTATGGCAGAAAGTGCAGAACTCCCCTTTGTTGGGATGAGGTAGGTGAAAGGAAGATGATTAGGCCAGAAATTGTTCAGCAGACAGAGGAAAAGATCAGATTGATCAGAGATAGACTTAAGGCTGCATCAGATCGTCAGAAGTCCTATGTTGATCTGAAAAGAAGAGATATTGAGTATGCAAAGGTGATAAGGTATTCCTCAAAGTTTCTCCTTGGAAGAGGATTATGAGATTTGGCAGAAAGGGGAAACTGAGTCCTCGTTTCATCGGACCATATGAGGTTCTGGAAAGAGTGGGTCCTTTGGCATATCGGTTGGCATTACCTCCAGAGCTAGCAAGGATACACAGTGTCTTCCATGTGTCCATGTTCAGGAGGTACAGATTTGACCCATCTCATGTACTAACAGTTAAAGAGATTGAGGTAAAACCAGACCTCTCATATGAGGAAGAACCCATAAAAATTATGGCATATGAGGTGAAGCAGCTGAGGAATAAACAGATACACCTGGTTAAAGTGCAGTGGAACCATCATTCAGGCTAGGAAGCTACTTGGGAACGTGAAGAGGATATGAGGAGACAGCACCCACAGCTGTTCAGAGACTAATACCAGGTAAAATTTCGAGACAAAATTTATTTAAGGGGGGGAGAATTGTAACACCCCTAAGTTCGGTAGTGCTCTATCGTCTGGTGATCGGTGTTGTCCTGGACAAACTAGGATGCCTAGAACTACACTTCGTTATGAGTGACGAGACATAAAATAATGAAATACAAGAAAAGAAAATATAAGAAAAACAAAGGAAAAATAATAGCAAAGAAATGTAACCAAGTTAAGCGAGCCGAGAACCCTAGCGATGGGTGACCGCATCAGGAAGTCACGGCGTGGACCGTTGACTAGCTCTGGACCGCGGGGAACCCTGGAAAATATTTTTAGGACTTAAAGAGACATCAATTGAAGTAGGAATATCATTAGAAATATCAAAGAAAAATTAAATTATTAGTACAAGGAAAAGTGAGAAATCGAAAAACAGACAAAACCCGATGTTACCGAAAAATCGGGAATGCAACCCGAACAGGGGCATTATGGTCAATCAACATCCCGAATTGTCTTTTGACCTAAATGTCCATTAAAAATAAATAATATTACACTTAGAAAATAAAATGAAAAATTAAATTGGTGGTACCTAAAGTGAATAGCAAGAATTAAGGGTTTAATGTGGAATAAGTGGGAATTTAACTTATTAAATGATTAAATTGTGTGAGTGGGCCACTAATGAATAAACTAAAAGCAAAATGGGGCAGCTGTAATTCCATTATACCATCAGAAACTTCATCTTCACCAAATCACCAAACCTTGCCGAAATGAAGAATTAAAAGACCTCCATTGCCGTTTTCTCTCAAGCTCACCTAACCTCCTCATTTCACTTCCAATCATTTAGGGCTCTTCATTAAAGATTGTCTACACATCATAAGGAAGAGCTTGATACCAAAATCAAGAAGTTTAATCAAGGTTTAGCAAGTTCCAACTATAAGTAAGTTTACATTTTTGAATATTGCTTTGTTAAACTTTGTGTACATGTTATGGGTGTTGGATTTGTGAAGAAAATTTTCAAGTTTGAGGAGTTATTGATATGTCCATTTTGGACAGCCATGGAGTTATGTATTTAATGATTTATTATTACATATATTTGATGTAAATTCATGTTGAGTAGAGGGATTTAATATCCTAGTAAGTTATTTCCATGAAAATGTGGTGATTGTGCACTTAAATTGGAGATTGATGAATTGTGGGACACTTTGGCATTGTAGAACATTTCGGCAGCCTTGGGACACTTTGATAAATGTATGAGTTCATGAAGGTATTGGCAGAATATTGACATTGAGGATTGATGGATATGTATATAGATTGGTTGTGTAAAGTGTATATAAGAATGAGTAATGTTTAGGTGTATATGTGATTGTACTTAGACTTTGTAAATTTGAGTTTATTTGGTGTATTGAGGATGTGTGTAATCTGCCCAAGGTGACTTTAAAGTGAAGTGGTATATGGTTTTGGTAATGTACCAAAACAGAATTGGTAAGGGAAGTGGACATATAGTAAGGTGAATGTGTCATTGATGTATGTTTAAGCAAGGTAATTAAGGGCAGTATGCATTTTAGCCTATAACTTTAAATGTGTAACCTCAATTGGTATGAGACCAATTGGAGGTGAAACTAGGCACAAAATATGCTAACTTTCATTGAGAAAGCATACCAAATTCTGCTTGCAAGGTGATATGAAAAATGACCAATTCGGATTAAGTGCAAGTGAGGCCTGAAAATTGACCATTTGGGCAGCAGTTAGTGTTTAGGCCATAACTCACTCAAAACAGGTCCAATTGACCTAAAAGTTTAACCATGAATAGTTAAGACCCATACCTACAAGTCTTATGAAGACACCAAAGCCCAGAAATGACCAGAAGCAAGTCAAACAGCTTGCACAAGTTTGGGTCCAAAAACTGGCCGAACCAAAATTGACCAAATTGACCTAAAATTGACATAATTTAATGCCATTTGACCAGCAATAGTATAATGACCATAACTTGGTCTACTTAACTCAGAATGACCTAAAATTTTGCCCCGCGTTCCATAAGACATAGATCTACAAGTTTGTAGTTTTAACCGAAACTCGAAAACCGAGGGAACTAGGTCGTCCGGCTAGGTCAAACTAGTATCCCGAAATCCAGCAAGTTGCATTAAAATGCACTAAACAAGGAAATGAGTTTGGTAAAACGTACCAACCCTAAAATCCTATAGAATGTGACATATTAATGACACTAAAACCTAATTTACCTAAACGCATCGAGGGTCGGTATATTAGGTGATTGAGCAAATAATAGCCTTCAGTGAATTACTTATCGAACATTATCGTTAGAGGCAGTTTAATTTAGTACTGAAACACTTCAAATTGTGTTTCTCAGTTACCAAAGACTCAATAAAAGGGAAGGAAACACTGAGTCCAGACCAAGAGACAGTTATCAGAGGTTTGTGCACAACAGCTATTTCTTTTGAATTATTTTCAATTGAAATAAATTATCACTATTTGTATATTATTGTTTTAAATTGTGAAACTGTGAAAAATTGTTTGAATGATATTTGATGGATACTTATTGATTGAAAAGCACTGTAAATGGTTTGAAACCACAGCTATCATGTATATTGATTGTATTCCTCACTAGATTATCTAGTGGGATGAATTGAATTCCCTCTCTGGCTGAAGTGTTGAGGTGTGTGCCTGTTGAGGACAAATAGAATGAGTACTCATATTTTTGCTAGCTAGCTATGTTATTCCTCATTAGTCATTGACTTTTGGGATGAATTGAATACCTCGTTAGCCATCGGCTTTTGGGATGAATTGAACTTGGGAACATGATTAAAGCTGTGTGTGATTTATTGATTTGTATTATGAGATTGTGAAATGAATTTAAACTCTTATTGACATATACTGTCTTTTGAATTCAACCATGATCTGACTTATTGGAATTTATTGTGATATTAAGAAATGGAGTTTAAATTCTTGTTGACAATTACTGTATTGAAATTAACTATGGTTTTAAGTATCCACTATTTATATGATTTATGAATTGTGATTTAAATTGTATTTGGTTAATGTTGTGCACCACTGAGACATTGTCTCAGCGATAGCTTTATTCTTTGTCGCAGTAGACAGACAGGGCAGCAGACTAGGCTGCTAGTACCTCCAGTGAGAGACTACCGGGTATAATGAGTATACCAATATTTTGTATTTTTTAATGTAATGTATGTTCACTGTATGTACATATTGTTGTTGGTTTTGAGCAGTTGTAAATAAAAATTGTACATTGAAGTCGTAAAATAATTATGACTTATTTTGGCTTGTAAAAATTGTATTATATTTCTTTTATCCCAGTCTTTGAAAAATCACTGTGGATTTGAGTTGAGAAATGTGTTGTGTTGAGAAATATGTTGGAGTTGAGATTTGGAAATCTATTGAAGTGCTTTTTACAGGTTTTCTGAAGAACTGTTTTATCCAAAATACAGATGGCACTCTGCCAAAATTTTTACAGAAACTCCAAATAACTCAAATGTGTTAGTTCTATCACTTCAGTTGAAAAAGGTTTTTAACACCTGTAAATAGTGCTCACCACTGTAAAAGAAGTAAGAAAAGTTTTTTAAAATCCCTTGTAGTGTATTTAATGGATTATCAGTAGACGGAGTTGGTAATTGATTAGGTATACTACGGGATCATGTTATGCCTTATAGAGGGGTAGGGTGTGACATAACCCTAGAACATTTAATATAAATAGAAGCAGCAGAAAATAGAGAAAAGGATCCTGGCATTAGCATTTTCACATACATCTTCATCATTCTCTCCAAGCCGTCTTGATGAATATTGCATCAGCATCAAGGAGGAGGCCTCAGTCAAAGTTTCACAAGTTTAAAGCTGCAGATTCTCCTCAGTTCTTGTGTTCTATTTCTTTAGGCTGCTCTTATATTCTTTTATTTCATTTTTATTATGTTTGCTAAACTCACCATGAGTGAGTAGTTTCTTTATTCTGGAATTAGGAGAGTAATGCTTATAATCATTATCATGGATAGATATTGAGTTTCATTTATTGGATTTGAGTTTTGTTCTTTGATTTAATATTCTGTTTTCATAATGCATCTTATTGTGAGTACCCACTTAGACATGATAGAAGATACTAATTGAAGAACTGAAAGGTGAAGATTGGTATTAGAAAATCAGAGTATTGAACCTAGGAAATCTGACCTAGAGATAGGCTGATGACCTTTGTGGAGTTTCATAATTAATCACAAATCTTAAAGGATTTTTATTAGGACTAATCACCAACGAAAGTGGGGTTTAGCTCTAACTGAAACACACCTTAGGTTCCTTGAGAGAGGATCTAAGATATCTTAGGATTAATTTCCATCAAAGCAATGATCCTTAATCCAATGAATGAACAAGATTAAATCCATAATAATGTTAAATCTTAATTCTGAAATTGTTTTAATAGATTGTCTCATTTTAAATGCATTATCCTTATAGTCTTAAGCATTCAAAATAGATCAGATTCACTGCCCCATTTTATTCGGTAGCTTAGACAGTCAAAATTATTGTGTAGTTTGGTATTTGCTAATTAAATTCATCGTGGAATGATACTCTGCTCACTACTTTATTACTTGTTAGCGATCCGTGCACTTGCAAGGTTGCAAAACTAGTAAAGAAGTGGCAAACTAAGTAGGTGTGCACTTACTTCCTTTCACACCTAGGAAGTTGGCCACTAAGAGTTAGAGGACTAAAGTGAATTAATCAATAAGTTAAGAGGTAAATAAAGGTTGAAGGACTAATTTGAATCAATTATAAAGTTGAGGGGAAAAATTAGAAATAATAGAAAATATTCTATGGACCAATAGATAAAGAAAGAAGAACCAATGGATAGAAGCCAATATAAGCAAATCCTTATCTTTTCCCTTCCCAAACCAGAGGCCAGCTTTCATCTTCTTCCCCTCTCTCTCTCTCTCTCTCTCTCTCTCTCTCTCTCTCTCTCTCTTTTTCTCTTTTCATTTCAATAGCCATTTTCTCTTAAAAATTTGAAGAAAAAACTAGACCAAAACCCTAGATCAAACCAATTTTGGAGGCCTAAGCAAGAGGGAGTAAGGAGGGTTAGCAACTAAAGCTTAAAGAACACTAATTCCATAAAAGGGTTGGAGAAAATTTGGAAGAAAAGGGAGAGTAGCAATTGATCTTCCCTTAAGGTTAGTGCTAAAACCTCTATTTTTTATCAAGTTGAAGTAAGGATAACACTAGGGACAAGGGGAAAATATAAAATAATGAGAAAGATAGTTGGTAGGGGTGATAAAACCCTGGTTCTACCAATAAGGTTACAGAACAAGTCACATTTGAAAATTCATAACTTGAGCTAGGAACGTTGGATTTTAGTGATCTTTATGTCTATGAAAACCTTGATGAATTTTTTAAAACTTTGTAGTTTTGAGCTAGACCTAATTCTTCTGCTATGATGATGTTTGAGGGAAAAACTTTTTATTGCTCAAATATGGAAAACTGACCTGAGGATTTCTAGAAACAGGACACTTGACTTTGAAAATGCATAATTTATGCTACAGAACTTGAAATAGTGTTATTCTTGAATCATTAAAAAGCTAAATGAATACCTAAAACTTTGTAGTTATGATCGAAAATTGATTTTGTTGGCTATATGGTGAAATCCTTGCATTTCCTATCATTGCTCTAACTGTGATTAGAATCTGGAATAGTTTGAACACTTTTATTCATAACTTGAGCTGTGGCCCTAATTTTGATATGATTCAAATTGGAGATTGAAATGAACATATGAAAGTTCATTTTTGGAAAAGATGCCATGAAGCCCTTATTGCTAGAATTTTTGATGAAATTTTAACTTTGCTGCCCTGTTCACCTGAACTTGACTAGAAATTTAGAACAACAATGATTCATAAGCTTATACTTTGCATTCTATAATTCCAAATGACATGAAATTTATGGAAAATGAAAGCTAAGATATAAGGCTAAAACTTTCATGAAGGAATGCTATCCAAAAATTGTGGGCAAGTAACCTTAAAATTAACTAGAAGATAGGGCACAAAATCTAGAACTTAATAGGAGTGCATTCTAGACTATCTGAAGTAAAAAGGGTATAACTTACCCTAAAAAACTCCAAATAAGGTGATTCTTGTTTTTTCAGAAATTTAAGATCCAAAGAATCAACTTTCATAAAGAATGAATTGGCAAAATCTGATTGTAACTTATTCAAATCTGGACTGCAAAATGTGTCCAGAATCTACCCTCTAATTGGTGAAGTTGAAATTTTGCTTAAGGATAGCTGTTGATTAATTGACCATAACTTTTGATTTTTGAATCCAAATTAAGTGATTCAAAAACTATATTAAAATTAAGACATAGATTTAAAAATCTCATAAAAAAATTAATTTAATTCCTTCAATTACTAGGTCAAAATGTTTGAGCAAAGTAATGCATAAAGTCTAATTTTTCTTAGAATTTGACAATGGTCATCATATGTGTAAATTTTTGTATATGAACTTTAATTGCATTCAATATGAAAATGTGGTAGTGGCAAATGTATAAGTGCATATAAGCATTGTTGATTACATCATGTGAAAACAAATAAAAAGATAATTACCTTATTAAGCTCAGGTAAACCTAGACAATGAATTATAGTTTTGGATAGATTGGCATGCCAATAAGGGATATTGTTAGCAATACTACATTAAATGTTATTGGATTGATGAATGTTTATTAGAGACACCAAGTGCCCATTGTTGAATTGGTCAGAGACACCGAGTGTTCAGCATTAAGAGCCCCATATCCAGACAGTTATATAGAGGCACTGAGTGCCCATTGTGAAACCGGTCAGAGGCACCGAGTGTTTAGTACCAGGAGTCCCATATCCAGTCCATATAGTTCTATAATAGGTTACTGTGGGCACAAGACAAATTTTAAAATGTGATTTTAATTAAGAAAATGCACATAAATATAATAAGAACTATGTTAAACCTTGGACATTATTTATAAAATCTCTTATAATATATATATATATATATATATATATATATATATATATATATAATATATATATATATATATATATATATATATACAAGTTTTGCTTTTATTCTTTTTAAATTATTAGTGCACCACTAAGCTCTGAAACTTAGTACGTAGGTTTTTCCTCGCACAGGTACAGAAGGTAAAGAGTAAATAGCCAGAGACAGGAGAGAAATGAGTGGATCTACAAGAAAGTCTGAAGTCACCTCATACTTAGACTTTGTGATAGATGCACTATCAATACTAGATGCATTTTGGTCACTCATTTTTGTATTTCAATTGTCATGTATCAAAACACTTGATGTAAATTTATTTTAGAATGACTATAAATTAAGTACAATCATATTTTGTTATATTTGTAAATTTATGTCTGAATATATGTTATGTAAATATTCACATATGATGAAGAAATGAATTTGATTACAAGTATGATGAGAGTTAATTAACAATATGGTGGCAATTGAAAATTGATTATTTATAGGTGTTATTAATAGGTGAATGTTAAAAGTTTAGGGGAAACTCTTACAGTTTTTCCCTTTGAAATTTATGACTAAAAATTAAAAGTAACACAAATTAAGTAAATTATTCAAATATAAGTTTAGGTGCTCCATGCAGAAGATGTGGCATTCCTTTGCTCGGCTTTACTGTAGGTCGGGTAGGGGCTGTTACAATTTCACATGATTTATTTTGAATATGAACAATTGCCAAATTTTTGTTTTATGTGTGGCATAATTGGACATTCTAACCAATTTTGTTCTGAGCTTTTTGATGATCAGAGTTCTTGTGCATCGAAAGGCTAGGGACCTTGGCTGAGGCCAATGGGGAGCTCCAAGAGTTCTAGTGAGTCACGGTGGTTGAGGGATAGATCAGGCTTGATGGTGGTGGGATCACAGGAGGGATTCATGGAATTTAATCTTCCAAGAGATCTTTCACCGAGGATGGATGCTGATGATAGGGAGCGGGATTCTCATGATAACGTAGTGGACTCCAATACTTCTCATGTAGACCAATCTCAGTTTCATGAGGATATCTTCTATGCAATATGTCCAAGTCCAATGAGGACTCTGATGTGTTGATGGGCTCCACTGATCATATGAATCAGGATGACAATGTGGACCAGGTAGGCCTTGGGCTCAGAATGCAGGATCAAGCCCACATTAATTTTAATTTATTTAAGCACAAAAAAAGGCAGCGGATTAGCTTGAGTAAGCAACAATCAGACAAAGTTGCTAACTCAGGTGAGTTACACTTTTCTCATAACAATCCTCTTTATGAAAACTTACTAGAGGCGGGACTTGGTCATTAGGCCCGTTGAAAATAATGATTTGCTTAAGTTATAACTATAGGGGGCTTGGCAACCCCCGTGCAGTTTGGGCTCTTTTTGAGCTCATTAAAATGAAGAGGCCAGATGTTATTTTCTTGTGTGAGACTTTAGCTCATGCTGAAAAAATTAAAGTTATTAAAGATAAAGTGGGTTTTGAGGGATGTTTTAATGTTGTTCGTATTGGTAGGGGTGGTGGTCTTGCGGTGCTTTGGAGGCATGCTTCGTCAGTTGATATTATGGGATATATTCAGAATTTTATTGATTTGCATTTTAAGGGGAATGGTACCTTGATCTAGAGGCTTATAGGTTATGGTATTCCAGATCGTACTATGACAATTGAATCATGGAATCTTTCATCTCACTTGGCTAGTCAAACTATCCTTCCTTGGGTATGCATTAGGGATTTTAATGATCTCTTTTGGGTGGAGGATAAGAAAGGAGGGACACCTTATCCTAATTATTTATTTCAGGGTTTTTGAGAAGTGGTTGATTAATTAGGTCTTGCTAACTTGCCTTTACAAGGTTTTGGTTTTACTTAGGAATGAGGGAAGGGTACGGATCATTTGGTTCAGGAGAGGTTGGATAGAGCCTTAGTTTCTAGTAGTTGGTTAGAAATATTTCCACATGCTAAGCTGTATAATTTGGTGTCTACCACGTCAGATCACAATCCCATCTTATTGGAAACAGATGTACGGACTTGGTTGGGTAAAGTGAAGAGATTTAAGTTTGAAAATATATGAATTTATCATCCTGATGTCACTAAGATTGTCACGGATTGCTGGATGGAGTCTTTGGGTAATGATCTTATAAGATGGTTGACCATTTGTGGCAAGTGGCTTCATTTGTGGGGCAGGAGCTTGTCCACCAATTTCTGTAAACAAATTGACAGTTTAAAAACTGAGCTTATGAGGGTAAGGGATCATTTTGTTAATGATTTGGAGCGAGACGTGGAAATTAAAAATAATATTAATGGGATTTTAAAAGAAGAGGAAATCTATTGGAAACAATGCTCTAAAACCTTTTGGCTTAAGGAGGGTGATAGTAACACCAGATTTTTTCATGCTCAGGCTTCTTCTTGAAAGCGTACTAATTTTATTAGTGTTTTACAGGAGAACACTGGTAACTAGTGTAGTGATCAAGACAGTATGAGTAATCTTGTTATTAATTATTTTGAAAATCTTTTTTCTACTGCTTCTGGTGATTATTCTTCTGTTGTTGATCATATTTCCCCAAGGATTTCTGAGGCTAATAATTTTAAGCTAATGGCTCTTTTTAGCAATGAGGAATTCCGTAAGGCTGTTTTTTATCTGCATCCCGATAAGGCCTCAGGGCCTAATGGGTTGAACCTAGCTTTTTTTCAGAAGTTTTGGAATGTTGTTGGGATACTGTGTAACACCCCTCACCCGTCTACGGTGTAGCTGAGCAAGATATGCCACATTCGGTGCCGGAGCACCCTATCTTATCCTGTCGTGTCCATTGTTAATTTTTAAACTTTGTAAAAAAACATGTGGTAATATATTTTTTTTATCACAATTTATCTCTGTGGAAATCCGGGCAGAGCCTTCTCTATTTTATTGCCATCTAGCGGGTTCCAATAGTTACCTGTCAAAAACAATTTCATATCATATATATTCTATTCATCTTGTCATATAACATATCATATCATATCTGTTCATTCAATTTCAAAAAAGTAATATTTTTCATTCATTCATTCATATGGAAATTATACACAAAATTTCATAAGCTTATTTTACAATCTCAAAAATATCAATACAATTTATTACATCATCAACTATAATTACATGAATCAAAATACTAGTCTATACATGGACCCTACTAAAATATTATAACTGATGAGGTGAATCTGGACTCTGGATTGTAGCAAATCTGGACAACAATAATCAGAGTACTACTGTGGTGGTTGTTGCTATGGCGGCTGCTGTGTCTGGTCTCCAGTATCTACGCGATGGAAAATCCAATGCTCTAAGCAAATTGCTTAGTGGTGCATAATCTTAAAGTAGAATAACTAAATGATTTAAAATAACAATAATATGTGAAATTTCATAATTCTAGGTCAATTGTATATTTCATTGCACTTTGGGAATAATTTACTTGTCAGAATCTTATCTGTGCTTATATTTCATTTTCAGTCTCTTTAAACTTATATCAGTGAAATTGTCATCAATTCTAAGATATTTATAAATTTTTTACACTTTGGGAATAGTTAGATTTAACAGTATCTTTTATGTTCATTTCTTATATAGTCTATGTCATTTATGACTTTTCTGTACTTTAAAACTAAATTAATTATCAGTATCTTATCCATTCATTGGTTTCATTCTCAGTCTTTTAAAATTATATCAATGCCCAAGTAGCCTATAATAGACTATAATGCTAGATACACGGGAGTATACTGGTTAGACAGCCATATGTCTGTCTAGTACACATCTGTCATGTCAGGCACAAGGCCAGTGGGCAGGCTGTTGAAGCCAGAAATACAATTATACACAATGGCATCTATCATATCAGGCACAAGGCCAATGGGCTGGTATATAATATCCTGTATACAACTGTCTGTCAGGCACAAGGCCAGTGGGCAAAAATCATATCAGACATATTTTGTCAATCAATGATTATTCATGTAGGCAGTACTTCTATCTGTAGTCCCTAATTGGTATACCAATCGATCCAATTATATATATAAGTCTAGGTATACTTTGGGCAAATTAGTATTATTAAGCACTTATAATTTTATTATTTCATGCTATGTACTATTAAGGGTTCATAACATATTGTTATTTCACTTCATGTACTATCTATGCTTTATACCATTTTCATGTCATTATAATGGGAACATAGGTCCCAAGTTTATATTCATATAACTTATGTATTTATCACTCTCATTATTTTATGTCATGTACTATACATATTTATAGTATTGTTATTTTATACATGATGGAAACATAGGTTTTAAGTGTGTTTTCCTATGACTTATGTCTTTAGCAAATAATTTAGGTAATTTTACATTTTATGTATCAACTGATTTCATGTCAACTTGTAGTGGGAAAGTGGGAAAAGTGGGACCCATATACATGTTTCATGTAATTTAGCATGTAGTGACTTATTAGGGATAAGTCAATAATTTATTCCAAGAACCTTTATTTAGGTTCAACTTTACTGTCTTGTCTTTATATATCAAATTGAGCAATTTGTGGGTATTGTTTGGCCACACTTCCTCAATGGAAGTTGTTCCTCCATGTCTTGTCTTTATTTTCTTTTTTGAATCATGTCATTTGGATTTGTATAACTCAAGTTATGGTCAAATAACCATAACTAGGTTAATTCTGAATTTTGGTTCTTTTAATTAGGTAGTTTTGGTTCTGGTGTTTATCAATTTATTTGAATAGTTTGTAGTAATATTTAGGTCTAGTGTTCTTTATAGGATTTATTGTCCTATGGCTTATGGTCACTCAAAATTTCTAGTTGCAATTTTTCAAGTCTTGTAGAATTTATTATAGCCACATTATTGGACTGGACTCAAATGTCATATACTAACATAATCCTCAATTAGGTCAGTAACTTTGACCTATAATTTAGGCTTCTTACATTCATAAGTTGAGGAAGATATTTAAAACAAAGTTGAAGATTTGTTTCTTAGGTTTCCAAAATGCTATGGCTCATTTCAATTGAAGATTTCTAGTAGGAGATATGCTTAAAAGACTATGCTGGAGTCAATGGTTACCTATGCACATTTCTAGAATTTATGCACTAAATTAGCCTAGCCAATTGACCTATTTCTCTTGATTTCTAGGTTCTAGTTAAAATACCAATCTTGTAAGTCTATGTCTTATTAAAAGTTTGGCACTGGTTTCAGGGCATTTGAAGTTCTATGGACCAAGTTATGGCTTCTTTGCCAAAACTGGTCAAGTAGTCTTTATTTAGCAATTCTGGGCAGTTTCAATTCTGGACAATTTTGATACCCCAAATTGGGCAAGCAATTTGGTTAAGTAAATGGCATTTTTGGGCTTTATGTCCTTCACAAAAGTTGTAGCCCTATGTCTAAGCTTTTCAATGGTATAAATTTCAGGTCATTTGGACCTGTCTAGTGTGAGTTATGGCTTCATTTGGTCAATATCTGAGTTCACTAAATGGCAATCCGGATTAGGGCAAACTTTTGGTCACTTTTTAGGTAGAATTTGGACATGACTTCTACATAGAAAATGGAGTGTTTTAGGTCATATTTCACGTTCAATTGGCCTCATGCCAATTGGAGTCACACAAGGTCAATTATGGCTCAATTTACATACTATTTTCAATATTTTCCCAACCTGCACAAAAAGGATACTCCCAAATTGCATTCCTAGCGCTTCTAATAGGCATCAATCACATCACAATTTGGTCAAATTTCCAGCAATAACACATTCAACTCCATTTGATCAAATGTCCAGCAATTACACATTCCACTCAACTCAATTAGGTCTAATGTCTAGCAATTACATATTCAATTCACATTCCATTAAATTTCTAGTATAAATATTTTCATCAATGAACATATAGCCCTCATTTTCTTATTTATCAAAATCACAAATTACCATTTAAATTCATGAAATAATCCATCTCCTAGGTACCTCAAAGTTGCCGAATCACACATTTGCATAAATCTTTAATATTTATTTCAAAACCTTACTTCAATGTATCAACCTCAAGCATACACATGACAATTAAGTTCTAGTATATGTAAGCACACTAATCATCCTCACTAATCACCATATACATGAAAGAATTAATCATATTCTCATGAAGATTAAGGCTGCAGAATTGAAGATTTCTCATAACTCATCATTTCTCTAAAATTTCATGCATAATTCATCTCATATCCACCTCAATTCAGGGCCTAACAAAGAAAAGAAGGGAAATTATGCACTAACCTTAATTCAAGAACTTCCCAAGCTTGTGAAACTTCAAAATTTTCACTTCTTATTGCTACCTATAACATTCCCATGATGTGTGGATAATTTCTTGTGAAGAGACTTGTGAAAATCATGGTGAGATTGATGGGATTTCTAAGCTTGCATGAAGGTACTTCAATGGAGGAATTAGGGAATTTCAATTCGGCCAAGGGAGGAAGGTAGAAGAAGATGGATTTGGTTAGTGGGAAATTATGTCCACTATGGCCTTTTATACCCCCCATTTTCCCTTAATTACACTATATGTATAATTTCATCTTTTTATGGGGTTTTCAAAATTTAATACCACTCATTTTTAATGGACATTTAGGTCAAAAGTCAACTTTAGGTGTCAATTGACCAAAATACCCCTCTTCGGTTTATAGTCCAACTTTTTTGATAATACCGATTTAATTTCTAAGACGGTTCCTTTAATTTTTATTTTGATCTGTACCAATTCACTAAATTTTCTTTAACATTTTCAATGTCATTTGTTCTTCAGTAAACCTTTAATTATATACCAAAAATTATTTCCTAGGGTTTTCCATGGTCCTGGGGTAGTCAACTGTCTACGCAGTGACTTCTCGATGCGGTCACCCATCGCTACGGTTTCGGCTCATTTAACCTAGTTGCATTTCCTTTCTTTTATTTTCTCTTAATTTTTCTTGTATTCTCTTATCATGTATCCCATCATTTTATGCCTCCTCAATATCATTTAAGTGTAGTTCCAGACATCCTGACGGTCCGGACAAATATTTGTCATCGGAACAATAAAATGTACGGACTACCGACGGTGAGGGCGTTACATACTGTGGTGCATAGCTACAGTGGCTTTCTAGCAGGATGTTTCCTTCATCTCTAAATAAGACTATTATTGTCCTTATTCCAAAAAGGGATAATCCTGTGACTTTAAAAGATCTTATACCCATTTCTCTATGTAATGTTCTTTATAACATTGTGTCTAAGGTTTTAGCTAGTAGACTTAAGCTTCTTTTGCCTGAGTTGATTTCTCCTTTTTAGTCAGCTTTTGTTCCTGATCACTTAATAACTGATAATGTGATGGTGGCTTTTGAGGTTATTCATCATATGAAAGGAAGACTAAGGTAATAAAGGTGAAATCACTCTGAAAATTGACATCAGTAAGGCGTATGATAGAGTTTATTGGCATTAGCTTTCTCAAATGATGCATAAGCTTATTTTTTATCAAAGATGGATTGCTATTATTATGCAGTGTGTAACATCTGTCTCTTATAAAATGGCTCTTAATGGCATTGAAATTAGCCCTATTATCCCTCAGAGAGGTTTACAGTAGGGAGATTCTTTCCCTCTGTGTCTCTTTATCATATGTGCTGAGGGTTTTTCGATGCTTCTTCAGAAAGCAAAAGCTAGAGGGGACATTCAAGGTAGTAAGGTTAGCCGACATGGATCTAGTGTGTCTGATTTGTTTTTTTGCTGATAATAGTTTCATTTTCTTTAAGGCTGATACTATTGAGACTTCTAATGTTAAAAATATTTTAGCGGCTTATAAGAATGCTTATGGATTGGTAATTAATTTTCAGAAATATGAAATTTTCTTTAGTGTAAATTGTTCTGCCAAAATCAAGCATGAGATTTCTGATATTTTACTTGTTAGATCTCCTCTTGATCATGGCAAGTATTTGGGTTTACCTTCTCTAGTGGGTAAGAATAAAAAATAGATTTTTTCTTTTCTCAAAGATAGACTTTGGAAATGGATTTTGGGTTGGCATAGTAAGCGTCTTTCTCGTACTGGTAAGGAAGTTCTTCTTAAATCCATTGCACAGGCTATTCCTTCTTATTGCATAAGTGTTTTTTGTTTCCCTATTTCAACTTATGAGGATTTGCAGAGGATGATGAACTCTTTTTGGTGGGGTTCAAAACCTAAAGGGCATAGAAATATTCATTGGTTTTCTTAGGACAAGATGTGCTCGAAGAAAGTTGCAGGAGTTATAGGTTTTTGTAATCTCCATCTTTTTAATTTAGCTATGCTTGGTTGGCGTATTATCTCCAACCCAAGTACTCTTTTTTGTAGGATTCTTAAAGCCAAATATTTCCTTATAGGGGATTTTTTAGATGCTTCAGAGGGTTTTAACCCTAGTTTTGTCTGGAGGAGTCTTTCGCAAGCTAAGGCTGTGCTAAATAGAGGATTGAGATGGAAAGTGGGAGATGGGAGGATGATTAATGTCTAGAAAGATCCTTGGAAGAATAGAGATGATAATTTTTTTGTTGATGCACCAATGTTTACGAGCCAGGAAGATCTAAAGGTTATGGATCTTACTAATGATGGGAGCAGACAATGCAATTTAAGTCAAATTAATGACCATTTTTAGTTTAATGATGTGGATGATATACTTAAAATTCCTATTAGCCTTTTCGAGACAGAGGATCGTTGTATCTAGCATTTTGCAAAAAATGGAATTTATAGTATCAAGTCAGGGTATCAATGTTTGCTTGATATGAATAGTCATAATTTTGTCCCTAATTTGGCATTTGACTGGAAGAAGCTTTGGAAATCTCATGTTCCTTCAAAAGTCAAGAATTTATTATAGAGAGCTATCCATAATATTATTCCTGCAAAAGTCAACCTTCAATAAAAGGGAGTACAAATTGATAATCAGTGCTTATTATGTGATGGAGTTGAGGACTTCACTCATTTATTCGTGTGTTGTCCATGTGCAGTGGAGTGTTCGTAGCACATGAGAATTATTGTGAGCTATAAAGAGATTTCTTTTCTTGACTTTTTGCCTCATTTTTTTAATCTTCAAGATTCTCATAAGATTGACTTGTGTTTAATGCTTATATGGAGCATGTGGAGTCATAGAAATTATTTTCTATGGCATGGTGTTAATTATGGAACGTAAGAGATTATTTCTTTTGTAGAAATGCATTGGAAGAAGTGGAAAGATGCCCAAGAGAGGCTTCATGCTCACGTTCCACCTGATTCTTTCGTAGTTGTTCCTTGGTGGGAACCTCCTGCACTTAATTGGTTCAAGTGCAAAATAGATGCTAGGGTTTTTTAGGAGGATAATAAAACAGGCTATGGGGCTATTGTTCATGAATCATATGGCAATTTTCAAGTAGGTTATTCAGGATATTTTAATGGTATTTATTGTCCTAATCTTGTTGAGGCTATGGCACTCTGTCAAACACTACAATGGCTTCTTCATGCTTTCCCTCACCATGTTATGATTGAAATTGATTGCAAAGAGATCTTCAATGCTATATCATCTCCTATGGAGGATTCGTCTGAGTTTGGCCAAATTGTTTCTAATTGTAAATTTCTTTTGTTCTAAGGTGTTAGGATGTCCCTGTCTTGGGTTAAGAGACAAACTAATAGAGTTGCCCATGCCTTAGCAAAAGCGGCTCTATTATATGCTAGTCCATTTGAATGGTCTCATTATCCTAGCTTTTTATGTGATTTTGATGTACTTTGATGTTTTTCAGGTTTTTTTACTTAACACTAGAGGTCCTAAGTTAGGTGTGTTTGGGGGGGTCTGATGACTGAGTTAGAGCGGACCTTCTCTGTTAAGTTTTTCCAAGATTTAAAATTAATTAAATATAATTAAAAAAAAAGATTAACATTTGCTGACATATATGCCATATGGCAAAAATGTCATCTATTTAAGTCGATTTTATTTTAAAAAATAAAATATTTAGAATTTAAATAATATAAAATATTTAAAATTTCATTTTAACAAACTTTTTATTTTCTTTTAATTATTTGTTATAAAAAATATTGGAAATTTAAAAAATAAAAAATAAAAAATATTTATTGAAAAAAAAATTGAATGGTTCGTTTATTTAATCATTCAAAAATATTTTCTTTTAATTATTAGTTATATAAAATATTTAAATTAAAATATTTATTGATTATGTAGCTATTTGCTATTTTTTTAAATAATTAATTAATTTAAAAGAAAGTAGGAAGGAATTTTAATAATACTGTATAAAAATTTCAATTGTTTTGATTTACAAATAAGTTGTAAATTCTGTAACACCTCTATTTGCATAGCCTGGTATATTTCACTGTTCCAGAGACCAGAGTCGGTCCGAAAAATTAAGGGATTAGAACCATACTTAAGACAACTAGATAAACTATAAACACAAATAATTAGTAATGTCCAATTAGTTAAGTATAAACAAGAAAAACAGAACATAAGAAGTTAAACGAGTCGAGAGTCACAGCGATGGATGACCTTCTCGGGAACGACTGCGAAGTCATTTTAAACTCAAATTTCGAACCGTAAAATGTGACGCCGCGATCCTTAGGACCCTTATGAACACAATGAAAAAGAGAAAATCATGAAAAAGAACTGTTAAGCCAGTTAAATAATTAGGTTAGTGAGCCGAAAGAAATATTAAATTAATTGCAAACCAGGAAGAACCAGCGAGGAGCAATTTGGTCAATTGACCCTGAGAGCTGACTCCTGACCTAACTGTCAAATAAAATCGGAGAAAAGAAAATTTCAGAATCGAGAATTAAATTAAAAAACTAATAGAAAAAAAAAGAAGAGAAAATGAAAAAGGTGTAGGGAGATGACATCATGCATGACATCATGCATCATGCATGATGCCATAAAGAATATAATTAATAAATTTACTTAAATTGATTTTTGGTCTTCTTAATACATAAAAGAAAAGAAAAAAAAATAAAACACAAAAGTCTTCTTCAAAAATGTCACTCTCCCTCTCCCACACCAAAACCTCCATTAAAGCTCAATTTTGAGCTTGCATATTATAAGATTTCACCATAGAAAAGTAAGCCACCATAGTTAAAGCTTGTCTAGGCAACTTGAGAAGAAGATTGGTCATCAAAGAAAGAAGAAAAGAAGAAAGAAAATTGGAGAAAAGGGGAGTTAGAAGTTGCTACATAAAGGTTAGTGATTTAAGTTACAAATGAGTTTATTACTTGTGTTTATAACTTAGTTAACTTAGAAAAATGCTTAAAATGAAATAAAAATTTGTTGAGGGACCATGAATGATTTTCAGCCAGCATGTATATGGGAGTATATTTGCATGGTTTGATGGATTTAATTGGCATATAAACCTTAGTTAGTTGAATGACTATGGTTAGAGGCATGAAATCAAGTAAATGCATGAGGTTAGTGAATTAGGATTTGGACATTAGGGTTTAGAGACCAAAAATGTGAAAAACTTGTAAATGGTGTCTTTGACCTAATGTGAAGTGAAAAATAGTCATTTGTGACCAAATGAGGTGTGTTAGAAGTGTTGGAATTAAAAGCCAATTCGGATTGGATAAGGTCATGTGCTGGCAGCATGACCAAAATTTCCTTTGAGAGACCAAAAATGAAATTTTACAAGTCCAATAGATATGGGACCAATTGGGGATGAAAATAGGCACTAAATGACACAATTTTCATTTAGGAAGCCTGCCCAAAAAGTGACTAAAACCTAGTGAACAAAGTGACCGAAGTTGAGAAATCGCAGGCTGCCCTGCACAACCTGACCAAATGAACAGTATGGTCATAACTTGAGCTAGGCAGGTCAAAATGACCTGAAAGTTTACCAGTGGTTAGATGAGATATATAGCTAAAACTTTCATGAAGAATACCAACCCAAATTATGCCATTAACCCAATCAAATTACTGAGCCAAATTGGGTCACTGAATCTGCAGACTGCAGATTTGCCATTTCAACAGTAAAGTTTCAATGGCTATAACTCTCTCTAGAAAACTCCAATTTAGGCGATTCTTGAACCGATGGAAACCTAAGACATAGTAGAACATTTCATATGAAGAAAATTAGACCAAATTATGGACCTAACTTGATCAAATTGCTGAACAAAGTTGGAATTAATAATCTGCCAGAACAAAATTCTGCAGCATGAACACTAAACGTAATTTGCTTATAACTTGAGCTACAAAACTCCAATTGGGGTGATTCAAAAAGGAGAATAAACTTAAGACAATAGAGAACATTTTCCATGAAGAACGTTTTGCCAAATTCCAACAGTAAAAGGACCAATGAAATAGTGCAACTTAGAACTCCAAAACTGAAAATTGGCAATTTTGCCTAAAAAACCTAAGTTTTGAGAAAATGACCAAAACCAACAAATTTAGTGACCAAAATGTGGTATGTGGGTAAATTTAGAATTCCCATACCTATTAAGCCTTAGAAAGTCAATAATTTGACTTGAATAGTGCAGTGAATAGTAATCCGAAACACAAAATTTCAAGAATGTCGAATTTAGCACGTTAGAGCTAGGTAAAAGTGAAGTTAAATTTATTATTGGATTTATGCTAAGTTATGGTACTGAAACACTGTGAAATTATGTGTTTCAGTAGAAAAGAATACCGGGACAGAACCCGAGGAGTCGAGTCAAGGCCAACAGGCGACTCGTTTGAGGTTTGTGCACAATGTATATTTTTTATAATCATCTTTTGCATACTATTTTGAATAATGTGAAATATTGGATTATGGCATTCTTATGATGTTTGATCTAAATTGTTGAAATGTTATTATGTATATTTGAAATGACAATGTTTAGCAAATTGTTAAGATAAGTTTTGAAACCACAGTGTCATGACCATATATTTAAACACCTCACTAGCACGACTAGTGGGGGTAATTAGTTTCGAATTTTGATTCCTTCTCTGGAGAAGTGTTGAGGTGTGCCAGTAGAAGAGGATGTCAATGGATATCCATATATTTGAGTTAGCTAGCCTTGTGATGTGATTTCTCTTTAGCCTCTGGCTATTGAGATTATATTTGTTTCGAATGGTATGATCTAACTGTGAGTTTTATGAAATATGTTTTGATACTTCGAAATGAACTTGGTTTGCATTAAAATTTCATAATTCATATTTTGTGTTTAATGCTCATGTTTAGTCAAATTTTTGAATAAATGTGATTTATATTCTGCATAAAGATTATTTTAGTATGTTGTGCACCACTGAGTCATAGTACTCAGCGATAGCTTTTATTGCTGTCGCAGATACAGAGACTAGAGGAGCAGCAGACTGAGCTGCTAAGGATTAAAGATCATTCAGCTTGAAGTTATCGGGTATAATTTATACCCTAATTGTAAATATTTCTTTTGATGTATGTATTGCATATAAAAGTATGGACATGTAAATGGGTCTTGAGCAGTTTGTACAAAGTTTGTATGAAGTTTGTAATAAAAAAATTTAGTTTGAGCTTCCTTTGATGTAAATTTTGTAATGATGTGTATATAAATTGTTTTGTCTCTAATGAAATATGAGTGGAACTATTTTATTTAATTTGAATGAAATGTATTGCTAGTATTTTGAGGATTATTGAATTTTGAACTTGAGAAATTGATTGAAATGATTGTGGAGTTGTTGAAATGGATTGAGTTTGATTGTGAAATTGAAGTAGTTGTTGAGAAAACATTTTTAAAAGTGCTTTACAGGTATTTGAAGAACTGGTTTCTCAAAATACAGACAGAATTTTGTCAAAATTTTTATAAAATTTGTGAAAAAATAAAATGGACAAAAAATATTAACTAGATTTACTTTTAATCATATGTTTTAAATACCTATTAGAAAATGCTCACCACTTGTCAAAAGTAAGAAAATTGTTTAAAATCTCTTGTAGGGTACTTAATGAGTTATCGGTAGGTAAAGTTCGGTAGTTCATTAGGTATTCTACAGGATCATGTTATGCCTTACAGAGGGATAAGGTGTGACGAATTCCGTTTCAGCAGTAAAAAAATAATTGATAAATTTATTTTTTAATATACCTATAATACAATGGGCAAAATTACAAACTGGTAAAATACCTTTAATCTTTATATATATATATTTGTTTTTTTTCATAATTGCATCCACCATTAATTAACACTTTATATCATTAAAAAAATAACAATTTTATTTAAAAATATAAAATATTTGAAATTTTATTTAAAAGTAAAATTAGTTTTTTTATATAAGGCCTAATTGAGTTGAAATTTCATTTTAACTTATTTTTTAATTATAAATTTAATTATTAGTATTAGATAATATTTGACTTAATAGTTTTATCTTAATAATTATTGATATTAGATAAAAAAAAAACATATTTTCCAAGAAAAATGAAATAAAAGTTTTTATGGGAATGCCAATTTTCATTCATGTCACTTATCATTCAGTGACGGCCAATGATACTAATATTTAAAATTTTAATAAAATTTAATTTGTATTTAACATAATTAATTGAAAATTTTAATGTTAGTAAAAATTTAGTATGATTTTAAAAATATAAAATCTAAAAATAAATATTAAACAATATTATTAAAATAAATAAAAATAATTCCTGCAATGCACGAGTGACATGTGTAGTTATTTTGTAATTTCACATATTTATCAAGTAGGGTGGCAAAAAGTACCTCTAGCTTACAAGCTATTAGCAAACAAGAAAATTAATTAGATACCATTTAAAAAAAAAAGATAAATTACAATTTAATCTCTAAAATTTAGTGAAACTTACATATCAGTTTCTGTAATTTAAATTTCACTTATTTAATCATTCACATTTTAATAAACTTACAAGTTAGTCCTTATTTAGACATATATAGACATGAAATTCTTTTTATATTTTTATTAATTATATAATAATATATATAATAATTAATTTTTTAATTAAATTCTTTTAATTCAAATATATAATAGAGCTAGAATTTTGATAAAATAAAATCATAATATTATAAGAAAATATAACACCCCTTACTCGTCTATAGTGGAGCTAAGCAAGGCGTGCTATATTCTGTACCGGAGCACCTTATCTTATCTTATTATATTCCTAGTAATTAAATTTCAATTTTTAATAATTTAAGTTCACTTTTTCAATTGGAGAAACCAATGAAGTTTCCCCTAATTTATTAACAATTTGACGATTTCTCACCTATTTAAAATCACACAATAATTTAAAATATATAAATTTTTCACAATTGCAAACATTATCTCATATTTTTCAAACAACCATTTCATCTCCATTCTCAATCCAAATCCATGCTCATTCATAAACAATCCATAAAGGAAATTCTTCAAATATTATTAATTTACATCATATATAAAATTAATGTACAAATGTATAATTTACATTACATATCCAAAATTTAATTACAAAGTCCAAAAATAAAATACAAGCTAGTGGACTCTACCAAAATATACACGGCTGATGAGGTGACACTTGGGACCCAATGTAGACCAAAATCTCAACTCCTAGTCTAAGGTCTATTGGGCTCTCTCTCATAGTCTTCAGTACCTACGCATGGCAAAAAGCGACGTACTAAGCATAATGCTTAGTGGTGCAAATATAATATAAAAATAAATTAAATAATTTGAAAATAAGGAAATTATATTATTTTTTCACATGGAATATATTTTTGATAACTATTTGTAATATATTTAATTTTAATGGTTTTTATATTCATTATTTATTAGTAAATTTTTAGGACTTACTTTAATGTCCAAGTAACCTATACTAGTTGACTGGACTGGATAATGAAGGCTAGGAAGCATGGAATTTAGGCCATTTAAGCATTAAATTTCAAAACTTATTCTAGGGTTTCATGCAACATACCATATGTTTTATGTGCCTAATCAATTTTAATGCCCAATTGCATACCAAAGCTCATTTTAGCATGCATTAAAATCTTCATTTGCCATCAAGAATTGAACATTAGGAATTTAATCAATTAAACCCTAACTAAAAGAGGGGTTTTGATCACTAACCTTCAAGATGCACAATTGATGGATCCCTCTTCCTTTGGATGCCTTTAGGACCCTAATTGTAGTCCCTCTAGCTTGTCCACCACAAGCACACCAAGAAGCAACTATGGCAGCCCCAAACTTTGCCTCTCAAGCTTTGCCAACCACTTGAAGATGGGGTTTAGTGCTTTAGTGAAGGTTAAAGGATATTTAGTGAACTAGAAACAATTTCTAGTATTTTTAATTCAAAGAAAACAAGTGATTTCTCTTTGAATCAAGTGAGAAAATGAAGAGAAGAGAGGAACACCCATGTTGCCGTCCAAATAAGGGGAGGAAGAAGAAGTTGTTTCTCTTTCTTCCTTTTCCCTTTTATAGTAAAGTCAAACCTCACTAACTCCTTGCCACATGTCATCACAGGATCCCATATTGCTTTTGGTTGACTTAATCCTATGTAGCCAAGTGTCAAGCTCCATTTAAACCATAAAAGGTGGTCTTCCATCATTAGAAGATAAGTGGCAAGCTTGTATGGTGCCATGTGTCACATCTCATGGTGTCACATGTCACCATGTGAAAAGACCAATTTACCCTTACTTTTTAATTTAAGTTCTCAACCCAAAATTATAATTTCTCCTCTTCAAATTAATTTATATCAAATATAAAGTAATTGATTAATTAATCTTTATTAATTAATTTCTCACAATTAAATTCATATTTAAATAATTAAATATAAATTTAATTTATCCTTTACATCCAATAACCTAGATTTGGTTTCAAGTCATGCTAGGGACCTTGCAATCTCATTGCAAACCAAACCTATTTAATTAATAATTAAACTCTTTAATTAATCAATTAAATTACATTTTACTTGGTGATTAACTTGTATAGATGTGTGACTTACTAGACTCATTACTTATTGGCAATGATAAATGATATTATCCCATACTATCATTAGAACTCTTTCTTACCTTAAATGATTTCTCTAAATCATTTCAAGCATATCGTAGACCATGGTTGACACCTAGCATAGCATGCTATGGCCACCCAATCAGTAATAAGGAATACCTTAAATGAACCTTTAATCATATGTTACCATACACTAGAATCTCTCTATTACAAAATCTCAATTCCAGCTGGAGTCATGGTTAATGTCAAACTCCATTCGCTATGAATATTATGTTCACTTTTTAATTCCAATTCTTGATTAATTAGATTTTCTTGTCAGAAAATCTTTTCTGACTAAATCTATCTGTCCTCGCCAGGAACTTAAATAATCAAGAATAATTAAATGAACATAGGATTTCATCTCCATTTACTTAGGGTAACATATTCCATTTTGATCAACACCTATCTCCATATATAACTAGTAGGAGTCAAAACATGCCCATATACTAGTACATAATACAAGTATGAAAGTAGTATCAAACTCAAACCACCTATATACAAGATAACAGTGTTATCTTAGGTCTAAAGATTATATGCACTAATATGATATATGACAATGCATTGACAAGAGTAAACTCCATGTGCTTTTCATAAGCATCACTGGTTCGGCCTACTTATCATGTATAAGTGCCTATCATGTTTGTTATGTGGCATGAGACTCACCACTCCAACTTATTTATATCTCATATTAATGCTTTGGGAACAAACATGATTACAATCTTTCTAGATAAGTCATGTCCTTTGTGAAGTATCCTCGATTGTGAACTATTTTATGATACTTTGTACTAGAAATACTGTCACTTATATTCTTAACAACTTAAGAATGGAATTTCTAACAAAATATCAATGGACCTTTTCAACTACACATAAATAGATTATGTATATGGAAAAGTGAAATTGACTTTTATCAATAAAATATGTACAAGATACATACAAAATGATATACTCTAGGGCATACTACTAACAAATAAATGGGTAAACTGGCACTAGGTATCAAGTACCTCGGGCCGTCACACCATCAGCCACATAGTGTCTGCCAGGTGTGCAAAAGAATGGCTAAAGGTGTTAGTAGTATGCCCTAGAGCATATCATTTAGTATGTATCTTGTACATATTTTTATTAATAAAAGGCATTTCCACTTTTCCGTTTACATAATATATTTATGTGTAATAGAAAAGGTCCATTGATATTTTGTTAGAAATATTATTCTTAAGTTGTTAAGAATATGAGTGACAATATTTCTAGCACAAAGTATCATAAATAGGTTCACAATCGAGGATACTTCATAATAAGGACATGACTTATCCAGAAAGATTGTATTCATGTTTGTTCCCAAGTTATTTATATGAGATATAAATAAGATGGAATGGTGAGTCTCATGCCATATAACAAACATGATAGGCACTTATAAATGATAAGTAGGCGAACTAAAGGACACTTATGACAAGCACATGGAGTTTACTCTTGTCAATGTTTTGTCATAAATCATATCTGCATATAATCTTTAGACCTGAGATAGCACAGCTTATCTTGTATATAGGTAGTTTGAGTTTGATAACGCTTTCATACTTGTACTGTATGGGTATATTGGCATCTGTTTGCTAATACTAGTTATATATGGAGGTATGTTTTGATCAAGATGGAAACTGTTCCTCTAAGTAAATAGAGATAAAATCCTATGTTCATTTAATAGTTCTTGATGTTTAAAGTTCCTGCCAGATAGATAGATTTATTCGAAAAGAGTTTTTGATGAGAAAATCTTTTAATCAAGAACTGGAATTAAAAGAGAACATAATATTCATAGCAAATGGAGTTTGACATAAACCATGACTCACTTGAGTTGGGATTTTGTAATGTAGAGATTATAGTGAATGTTAACATATGATTATAGTTTCATTTAAGGTAAATCTTATTACTAATTGGGTGGCCATTGCATGCTATTATAGGTGTTAACAATGTTCTATGAGGTTCATAAAATGATTTAGAGAAATCATTTATGTTAATAAAGAGTTCTGATATTAAGAGTTGATATCATGTCTCATTGCCAATTAGTGATGAGCCTAGTAAGTCACGCACATACACAAGTTATCACCTATTTAAATATGATTTAATTAATTAATTAATTAAAGAGTTTAATTGATTAATTAAATAGATTTGGTTTGCAATTAAATTGCAAAGTCCCTAGCATGACTTGAAACCAAATCTAGATTATTGTATGTGTAGTATAAATTAAATTTATATTTAAAGTGTTTAAATATGAATTTAATTGATGAGAAATTAATTAATAGAGATTAATTAATTAATTTATATTTGATATAAATTAATTAGAAGAAGAAAATAATTATTTTGGGTTAAGAACTCAAAATTAAGACACAGGGCATTTTGGTCATTTCATTGTGACACGTGGCACCACGAGATGGTGACACATGGCATAAGACATAAGCTTGCCAAATGTTTTTTTTTAATCATGTAAGATGATTAAAATCAAGATTAAATATAGGTTTGACACTTGGCACAATGTGATTGGGTCACTTAAACCTAGAGCTAATCAAAAGGTGACATGTGGCTAGGGTTTAATGTGTTAACCTAGCTATTTAAGTGTGGTTATGAAAAGAAAACATAACCAGCAGCCTCTCCTCTCATATGTCACGCCACTTTGAGCCTCTCCAGCTATTTCTCTTCATCTCTCATCAATTCAAAGAGATTAGCCATCAATCTCTTGAATTAAGAACACTAGAAATTGTTTCTAGTGTCCTATTTACATCTTTAATCTCTTAAAAGGCAGAACTTGAATTTCTAATTAATAGAAAAGGCTTTAGAAGCTGTTCAAGGGCTGCCATAGGTGTTCTTGGTGTGGACAAGCTAGAGGGACAACATCTGGTGTCCTGAAGACGAATCTCAAAGGTGCAGACATACGCGAGGCATCAAGAGGTTAGTGTAATCGTTCTTTATTTAATCTAGTGTTCTAAAATTAATCTGATTAATTTTAAAATCTTAAATGGCAAATACAGATCCAAAAACATATTAAAAGAGTTTTAATATGTTGTTTATCATTGAAATCAAATAGATAAAAATAAATCTTGCATGATGCATGTGACCCTAGGTGAAAATTTTGAATTCAATGGTATAAACTTGTGTTTTTCACACTTCCGTTCCTTCAATTGGTATCAGAGCCACTATATTTGCCATTTAGATTGTTGATTATATGATTCAATTGTGTGTTTGATCATGAGATCAAAAGTTCGTTGCTGGTTGCAAAGCAAGTTGGCGGCATGCTTGAAAAAACACCATCAATGGTGCGCATGGTTTGGCTTTCATGGTTGGTTTAAGGTTTGGCTTTTAATTCTGCAATTGTTGTATGATCTAAGGCCTATTCTTTGACTAATTAAAGTGTTTAATTAGTAGTTTTTATCACACAATTAAATTATGATTCAAATCAGAATTTTAAAAAATTGTTTGAATGTGATTCAAATCTGAATTTTAAAAGTTGTTTGAATGTGATTCAAATCTGAATTTTTAAAGTTGTTTGAATCATATTTAAATCTGATTTTTTAAAATTGATTGAATAAAATTCAGATCTGATTTTTTAAAAAAATGTTTGAATGTGATTCAAATCTGATTTTTTAAAAAATGTTTGAATGTGATTCAAATCTGAATTTTTGAAGTTGTTTGAATGTGATTCAAATCTGAATTTTTAAATTTGTTTGAATGAGATTCAAATCTAAATTTTTAAATTTATTTGAATCATATTCAAATCTGGATTTTTAAGTTGAATATGAGATATTCAATTTAATTTAAGTATGTATGTTTTATTTAGTTGTTAAATAGAGATATACATGATGGATGATCATGGACTATAAAAGACCAATGTGATTGGATTTATTTCTTTTATGTTTCTTTGGGATTGTAAATTAATTAATTTATTTTAATTTATTTTGGGCATGTATTATTAAGTTTGTAATAATTTTTGGGTTGTAATTTCATTTATTTAAGTTCTTGTAAATTCGCCTTGGTATGCCAAGAATTACTATGTAATATTGGATTGCAAGAAGTTCAAGGAGGTCAAGAGCATTGGTGGGACCAGTGGGAGGAATTCAAGATCAAGTGTTGATTATGTACTCCTTCAGCAACTCTTGTAAAATGAATGAATGAAATGCACCTAGGAATGCCCTGATTCAATTCTTGGTGGCTCAGAATTGAATCCCTTAGAAAGTCCATGATCATACCATATTTACTGCTTATCCATGAATGCATGAGATGTATGGGAATGTATGCTATTATATGATATATGCATGCTAAATGGATAATGTGCAAAGTGAGACCTTAATAGTAATTAGAATGACCATAAAATCTTCCAAACAAATGATTAAGTTGGAAATGCTATAATTAAAGTAATTATAACATAGGCCCTCCATTGGGGCAATTATTTAAAGAAATTTTAAATAGTTGCATGAGATGCAATTAATTTAAGAGATTTTCTTAAGAATAATTGTTAAGCATGAGATGTTGTAAATATGTAAATGGTTTAGTGGCCAATATTGGATGTACCTGAGGACATTAAAATTATTTGCGTAATTATCGCTCAATGGGATCAACTTAACTAATGCAAGATAAGTCAATAATGGATGTACCTGAGATTTTGAGCATTAGGGGCTAGGTAAAGAATTGAACCTCACATGAGATGTGATGGGCAAAGAGTTACTCACTTATAGTTTATTGTAATTCCAATAATGGATGTACCTGAGGATGATCAATAGAATTATAAGAATTCAATCACCCACTAGAAATCCATCCAACTAGGATTTCCGTTTTCTACTTTGGAAGTGTAGGATTCGCTAAGTTAGTGGGAGGACCAATTTGATTAAAAGACCATAATCATTTTGGTTAATTACATGATACATTTACTAATTAATCTGGTTATTTTCTGCAGTTAATTTTCTGATAAAAATGAGCACAAAATAACCACCACCATCCAATATCCTTGCAAGCATACTTGATCACAATAGGTTGACAGGACCTAATCTGTCTGATTGGCTAAGAAATTTGAAACTTGTCCTGAACCTTGAACATATAGGATATGTTCTAGATTCAAATGTTCCTGGTCCCTTACCTCCAGAGACCACACAAGAGGAACATGAAACTTTGGACAAGTGGAAGGAGCATGATATGAGAGCTAAGTGTTACATGCTTGCTTCCATGAGTAATGAGTTACAGAAGCAACATGAGAACATGCAAAGTGCGAGTGAGATCCTCCTTCACCTACAAGAGTTGTATGGTGAGCACAGCAGGGATGCTAGGTATGAGATATCTAGACAGCTATTCCGTATGAGGATGTCTGAGGGACAGAATGTTGGGGATCATGTCCACAAGATGATTCGGCTAATTGAGCAGTTGGAACATCTTGACTTCAACATGGATTTCCAACTACAGACGGATTTAATCCTTCAGTCCCTTCCTGAGTCTTTTGGGAATTTTGTGACAAATTTCCATATGACTAAACAGGAATGCACCTTAGCTGGTTTACTTAACATGCTGGTTATTGCCCAAAAGAATATGCCAGGCAATAAAGGAAAAGAGGTAGCTTTGGTTGCATCTTCTTCTGCTGGAAAGTCCAACAAGAAGAAGGGCAATAAGAAAAAGAAACCTCAAATTCCTGGTCCTTCTAAGAAAATAGTTAAACAGAAAAGGAAGACTAAAGCTGATGAAGGCAAAGGAAAGTGTTTCCATTGCCAATAGGAAAGTGTTTCCATTGCCAGTAAAAAAATGTTTCCACTGGCCAGAGTATAGCAATCTAAATGAATGCAATGCCGTGGTGAAAACCAACTCAAGTTCAAAATATATTTGGCACTTAAGGTGATGTCATGTTGCAGAAGATAGGATTGCAAAATTGGAGAAAATGGGGATTTTATCTTCATTGGGCTCTGAGCCTACTCCAATTTGTGAATCTTGTCTTCAGGGTAAAATGACTAGATCACTCTTTGTTGGACAAGGGCTAAGAGCTAAAAATATTTTGGAGCTAATACATAGTGATGTATGTGGTCCATTTAAAGAAATGGCTAGAGGGGGTTTTCATTATTTTATTACCTTTACTGATGATAAATCAAGGTTTGGGTATTTGTATTTGATGAAATACAAAAATGAATCTTTTGAAAAGTTCAAAGAATTTAAATCTGAAGTAGAAAATCAATCAGGAAAGAATATTAAAGCTCTTCGATCAGATCGTGGAGGTGAATATTTGAGTACTGAATTTGATGAATACTTGAGAGAGCATGGCATTGTTTCTCAGCTGACTCCTCCAGGAACGCCACAGTTGAATGGTGTATCTGAAAGGAGAAATCGTACCCTATTGGATATGGTACGTAGTATGATGAGCTATACTGATATGCCAATCTCCTTTTGGGGATTTGCATTAGAATCAGGTTTGTATATTCTGAATAGGATTCCATCAAAATCAGTTTCTTCCACACCTTATGAGATATGGCATGGAAGAAAACCAAAGTCTTAAGCATGTTAAGATTTGGGGTTGTCCAGCTTATATCAAAAAGCTGAACACTGATAAATTGGAGACCAGATCAGAAAAAGGTCGATTTGTTGGATATCCAAAAGATAGTTTTGGATATTATTTTTATTTGCCTACTTCACAAAAGGTTGTGATAAGTAGAGATGCCACATTTCTTGAACAACAATTTGTTCAAGAAGGAGGCAAAGGAAGGCAAATAGAGTTAGAATTGGAGAATTCTGACCAACCAACAGATCAGATGGATATAGATCCATCTAGTCAACCAATACCCGTTGATGAAACATGTACAGCTGTACCTCATAGAACAACCAGGGTATCTCACCCACCAGTGAGATATGGTTTTCTTCATGAAGAAGAACAAGAGTTGTCTACTCATGAAGAAGTAGATCATGGAGATGATCCACTTACCTATAAAGAAGCTATATCAGATATAGACTCTTCAAAATGGATTGATGCTATGAAATTCGAGATTGATTCCATGTATAAGAATCAAGTTTGGGATCTTATTGACCCACCTGAAGGTATTATACCTATAGGGAACAAATGGGTTTTCAAGAAGAAAATTGGTTCTAATGGAAAGGTAGAGACCTATAAGGCAAGGCTAGTAGCGAAAGGGTTTCGCCAAAGGCAAGGAATCGACTATGAGGAAACTTTCTCGCCTGTTGCCATGCTTAAATCAATTAGGATTTTATTAGCAATAGCTGCGTACTATGATTATGAGATTTGGCAGATGGATGTCAAAACAGCTTTTCTCAATGGATACATTGAAGAAAACATTTTCATGGAACAACCTAGGGGATTTGAATCCCAAGATGGTTCCAAGGTATGCAAGCTAAAGCGATCCATTTATGGGTTGAAACAAGCTTCGAGGAGTTGGAACATTCGTTTTGATGAAGCCATTAAATCCTTTGGTTTTATCAAAAATGAGGATGAGCCATGTGTATATAAGAAGGTTAGTGATTGCAAAGTTATCACTTTCCTTGTCTTATATGTGGATGACATACTATTGATGGGTAATGACACAGGTATGTTGACGACTATAAAGGTATGGTTGTCAAATACATTCTCCATGAAAGACTTAGGGGAGGCAACCTATATTCTTGGGATTCGCATCTATAGAGATAGAGCGAAAAGAATAATTGGTTTATCCCAAAGTCTATACTTGGAAAAGGTGTTAAAGAGGTTTAACATGCTTGATTCCAAGAGAGGATTGTTAACAGTGAGACATGGTATCCATCTTTCTAAAGAGATGTCTCCAAAGACACCAAGAAAGAGATAAGATGGCCAGATTCCATATGCTTGGCTATTGAAAGTTTAATGTATGCAATGTTGTGTACTAGCCCTTATATCTCATATGTCGTTAGTTTGACTAGCGGTATCAATCCAATCTAGGTTTGGAACATCGATAGTCACAAGAATATCCTTAAGTACTTGAGAAGAACTAAGGATTTATTCTTGATTTATGGAGGTGGAGACTTGCAATTGGATGGTTATACTGATTCTGATTTCCAATCAGATATCGTTGATAGAAAGTCTACCTCTGGATATGTGTTCATTTGTAATGGAGGTGCAGTCAGTTGGATTAGTTCCAAACAGAGTACGATCGCAGATTCCACTACAGAGGTCGAGTATATTGTTGCATCGATGTCGCAAATGAAGTCGTTGGATAAAGAAGTTCGTGATGTAACTTACAAGAGTTCCTTCCGTTGAGTCGCCAGTTCCACTACACCGTGACAACAATGGAGCGATCATACAAAGCTAAGGAACTAAGGTCTCACCCAAAATCCAAACACATAGAAAGGCACTACCACATTATCAGAGATAAAGTTGGGCAAGGCGATATAGCCATGCAGAAAAATAACATCAGCTGAAAAATCCAGCTGATCCATTCACTAAGCCTATGTCACACACTCAGTTAGACCGACATCTTGAGAAGATAGGTCTAAGATATTGTAATGAATGGCTCTAGTGCTAGTGGGAGATTGTTAGTAGTATGCCCTAGAGCATATCATTTAGTATGTATCTTGTACATATTTTTATTAATAAAAGGCATTTCCACTTTTCCGTTTACATAATATATTTATGTGTAATAGAAAAGGTCCATTGATATTTTGTTAGAAATATTATTCTTAAGTTGTTAAGAATATGAGTGACAATATTTCTAGCACAAAGTATCATAAATAGGTTCACAATCGAGGATACTTCATAATAAGGACATGACTTATCCAGAAAGATTGTATTCATGTTTGTTCCCAAGTTATTTATATGAGATATAAATAAGATGGAATGGTGAGTCTCATGCCATATAACAAACATGATAGGCACTTATAAATGATAAGTAGGCCGAACCAGTGACACTTATGACAAGCACATGGAGTTTACTCTTGTCAATGTTTTGTCATAAATCATATCAGTGCATATAATCTTTAGACCTGAGATAGCACAGTTATCTTGTATATAGGTAGTTTGAGTTTGATACTGCTTTCATACTTGTACTGTGTATGGGTATATGGGCATGTGTTGGCTCCTACTAGTTATATATGGAGGTAGGTGTTGATCAAGATGGAATCTATTCCTCTAAGTAAATAGAGATAAAATCCTATGTTCATTTAATTGTTCTTGATGTTTCAAGTTCCTGGCCAGGACAGATAGATTTATTCAGAAAAGAGTTTCTGATGAGAAAATCTTTTTAATCAAGAACTGGAATTAAAAGAGAACATAATATTCATAGCAAATGGAGTTTGACATAAACCATGACTCCAGCTTGAGTTGGGATTTTGTAACAGAGAGATTATAGTGCATGGTAACATATGATTATAGGTTCATTTAAGGTAAATCTTATTACTAATTGGGTGGCCATGGCATGCTATGCTAGGTGTTAACCATGGTCTATGAGGTTCATAAAATGATTTAGAGAAATCATTTATGGTAAGAAAGAGTTCTGATGATATTAAGAGTTGATATCATGTCTCATTGCCAATTAGTGATGAGCCTAGTAAGTCACACACATACACAAGTTATCACCTATTTAAATATGATTTAATTAATTAATTAATTAAAGAGTTTAATTGATTAATTAAATAGATTTGGTTTGCAATTAAATTGCAAAGTCCCTAGCATGACTTGAAACCAAATCTAGATTATTGGATGTGTAGTATAAATTAAATTTATATTTAAAGTGTTTAAATATGAATTTAATTGATGAGAAATTAATTAATAGAGATTAATTAATTAATTTATATTTGATATAAATTAATTAGAAGAAGAAAATAATTATTTTGGGTTAAGAACTCAAAATTAAGACACAGGGGCATTTTGGTCATTTCACAGTGTGACACGTGGCACCATGAGATGGTGACACATGGCATAACACATAAGCTTGCCAAATGTTTTTTTTAATCATGTAAGATGATTAAAATCAAGATTAAATATAGGTTTGACACTTGGCACAATGTGATTGGGTCACTTAAACCTAGAGCTAATCAAAAGGTGACATGTGGCTAGGGTTTAATGTGTTAACCTAGCTATTTAAGTGTGGTTATGAAAAGAAAACATAACCAGCAGCCTCTCCTCTCATATGTCACGCCACTTTGAGCCTCTCCAGCTATTTCTCTTCATCTCTCATCAATTCAAAGAGATTAGCCATCAATCTCTTGAATTAAGAACACTAGAAATTGTTTCTAGTGTCCTGTTTACATCTTTAATCTCTTAAAAGGCAGAACTTGAATTTCTAATTAATAGAAAAGGCTTTAGAAGCTGTTCAAGGGCTGCCATAGGTGTTCTTGGTGTGGACAAGCTAGAGGGACAACATCCGTGTCCTCAAGACGAATCTCAAAGGTGCGACATACGCCGATTGCATCAAGAGGTTAGTGTAATCGTTCTTGATTTAATCTAGGGTTCTAAAATTAATCTGATTAATTTTAAAATCTTAAATGGCAAATACAGATCCAAAAACATATTAAAAGAGTTTTAATATGTTGTTTATCATTGAAATCAAATAGATAAAAATAAATCTTGCATGATGCATGTGACCCTAGGTGAAAATTTTGAATTCAATGGTATAAACTTGTGTTTTTCACGCTTCCGTTCCTTCAAAAGGGCCATAATATCAATCGGGCATAAAGCCTCACATATCAAAGTGTAACAAAATGGCTAGAAGCCATAAATCATAAAATGGTAATAAAAGCCATAAATCACAAAATGGCACGGAGCCATAAGCAGTACTGCAAGTCAGAACCATATTGGCATGTAACACCCCTATACTAAGCAGACCACACATTCTACTGTTTTGGTAACTAGTGTCTGCCCGGATAGTCAGAATGTCTAGAACTATATTGGTGACACCTAGAAAAGCCATGAATAAAAATTAATAGCAATTATATGAAGGTAAAATGGAAATAAAGAAAATAAAGCATAATGGGTTAAATGAGCCGAGGCTACAGCGATGGGTGACTGTAACTGGAAGTGACTACGAGCTTAGTTGCTACTCAAATTTCGTGTGGGACACTGTGACACCCCAGGCCTAGGGATAATTGCAAAGCTAGGGAAAATGTGAAAACCATAGAAAATAATTGAGAACATGCTCAAATAGTTGAATCAGGGTTCAAGAAATAATTTAGTGTTATTGTAAAAATGGATGAGACAGGTAAAGGGCAAAATGATTAATTCAAAAGATGACTTTTAGCCTAAATGTCCATTAAAATATAGGAAATTAAATTTATGAAAAATAATTAAAAACATGAAGAAGTGTAGGAAAGGGAAAGAAAAGAAATTAGAATAAATAAATTATGACATCATCATGCTTGAGTAAGCATGACACAAATACTAATTTTAATTTCTAATTTTTTTATTTATGGGATAATTACTTACATAAGAGACAAATAAAAAAAAAATTTAAATCCTCATCTTCTTCAACTCTCTTACCATCCACCTCTCTCTCTTCCTCTCACTCTCACTTCCACCATTAAAGCTCATTCTGAGATTGAATAACCATCAAATTTAGCCATAAATTTTCTAGTCCCCTTAATTAAAACTTGGTTTTGAGTCTTGAAAAGAAGATTGGGAGCAAGAAGAGTGGAAAATATTAAAGGTAAGGAGAGATTAAAGAATTGTCAAATTGAGGCAAGTGATCTCTAAGTCTTCTTTCTTCTTTTATATTTGGAATTGAGTGCAATTGTGAGGATTAAGTTGATAAATGGAAGAAATTATGCTTGACTCTTAAAGATTGAAATTCAATCAACCATGAGGGGTTAGGGTTTGGTGTGCTTTGGCCTAATTGAATATGAACTCTAATGTTGGTGAAGTTATATGTATGTTTAGGACATTGAAATTGCATGAATTATGAAAAATTGGAAATTAGGATTATTGATGAATTAGGGTTTTGGTAGCAATTGGGGATTTTGATGAATTGATGTCAATTGACATAATTAATGCTTAAATTGGTCAATTGGTGTGTTTAGGAGTGTGATTGAATGCATGGACTGGACTTGAGTTGTGCATGTGGTAATGTCCAATTCTGGATAGCTTGACCTTGGTCCACTCAAATGGCTATAATTGAAATTATGTTGCTCCAATTGCTGTAAGACTAATTGGAGATGAAAATTAAGATCCAAAGCAACAATTTTCATGCAGAAACCTTGCCCTAAAACTGACCACAAGTTGCTGTAACATTTGGTTAAATTTGGATTAGGTACCATGCCACTGGACAAAATTGACTATATGAACAGTACATATTCAAATGGTCATAAATTGGTGTAGAAAGGTCCAAATGACCTGATTTTTATACCATTGGAAAGCTTAGACATATTAGAACAACTTTTATGAAGAACACAAACCCAAATTCTAGCCATAACCTAGTCAAATTGCCAACTAAACTTAGGTCACCAAAACTGCCAGAACCCTACATTGCCCAGAATTCTAGAATCTGACCAATCTGGTCAGCCTTAGTAAAAATAGCATAACTTGAGATACAAAACTCCAAATGGAGTGATTCAAAATACAGAATTAAAGCTAAGACATTAAGGAACAACTTTGATGAAGAAAAGTTGGCCAAATTTCCATTGTAGATAGGTCCAATAGAATAGTAAACCCAAATGACTAAAACTGAAATTTTAGAATTTCTCTTAGGGAGTTTTGAATTTCAATTGGCAATCAATGCCAACACAATTGTAACCCAAAATGTGGTATGTGAGAGTAATTAGAACTAGTATACCCCTTAAGTAGGAAAAAGTCAACATTTTAAAATAAATAGTAAGGTGAATAGTAACCACAAATATACCAATTGCAAAGGACTCAAATTTTATAAGTTTGATTGGGTAGATTAAGTCTACACAAATTTAATTATTGAATTACTTATTAGAAATGAGTAGAATGAGTATTGAAACATTTTAAATTATGTATTTCTATAGAAAAAGACACTGGAAAGGGTAAGAAAATAGCGAGTCAAGGTAAAGAGGTGACTCATTAAAAGTTTGTGCACAACTACTAAATTTCTTTTGATTGTTGAATTGAAAAAGTTGTGGAATTAATTTATGGCCTTAATTTTGCGTATTAGCCCAAAATTTGGGAAATTATTTGAATGTGAATTGATGGATAATTTGAGGTTTTAAAAATTGTTAAAATAGTTTGAAACCACAGTTATCATGATCATATGATTGAATTCCTCACTAGCTTGCTTAGTGGGACAAATTGGTTTTGTATTCCCTCTCTGGCTGAAGTGTTGAGGTGTGTGCTAGTTGAGGAAGAATTGAATGAGTACTCATATTTTGTGCTAGCTAGCCTTGGTATTCCTCATTAGCCTCTAACTAGTGGGACGAATTGGATATTGGAGTCATGATTAAGCTGTGTGTCTTTTCAAAATTGATTTTGCGATTATGGAACGAAATTTGGTTTATTTAAGAAATTTTCTGGCTTTAGAAATAAAGCAGGATTTTGTATGTGTTAAGATTCAAATTGATTTACTTTGGAAAAAAATTGTGATTGATTATTATGTAAATTATTATTTTCTTTAAGTTGTCGTAGGTAAAGAAGTAGATAAAGCAGCAGAGTAAGCTGCTTGTGACTTGGAGTGTTTAGCATTTTGGGAGTTATCACCGGGTATATAGATTGTACCCTTGTAAATTTTATTTTAATGTATATGCAACTGTATGTATGTACATTAGCTTTGAGCAGTTGTATAATAAACTTTAGAATTTAATTTTGATCTGCGTAAATGGTTGTAATGTAAACCTATTATTTTTCTTTAATGAAATATTTTAGTTTCTTTTTATATTTTTTAAATAATGAATTGCCTAAAATTGTGATTGTTGAAATTGAGTTATGATGAAAATATTGGAGTTTGAGACTTAAATGTATTTTGGGAGTGTTTCCACAGGTTTTTGAAGAACTGTTTCCCAAATTATAGTCGGCACTCTACCAAAATTTTTATAAAATTTGTAGAGATTTCAAATTAATAAAAAATTTGATTTATGGTTTAAACTTCAATTAAAGGGTTTTAATAATCACTAAATATCACCCACCACTTTAAAATGATCAAAAATTGGTTTAAAATCCCTAGTAGTATATTTAATGGGTTATCAGTAGGCGAAGTTTGATAATTCATTAGATATACTATGGGATCATGTTATGCCTTACGGAGGGGTAAGGTCTGACATTTTTTAGTTGTATCAGAGCTAGTTTTCGAAGTAAACTTTGAACTGTGAATTTGAGTATTTTTCTTTGATAAGTACAACTGCTCAATGTCATTGTTTGATACATACAGTACATTATATTATAAATATGAACTGACGAAGGGAAATCCCTTTTTGTTGTTGCTCAGGAGATAAAATACCCTCTAACTGACTATGGAAGAAGGGGATCGCTCAATTAAGCAATCAATTAAAGCTGAGGCACAAGGGGAAGCCCCAGCTCTCAGAATATGAGTGGGTCAGTTGCACCAGCTCCACTTATACTGCAGTTTCTTGCTCAGTTTGCTCAGCAGATAGCTGCATTATTCCAACAAATGGCGAGTAACATGCCTACCCAAGCCCCAATTCAAGCACCTATAGTACAACCATAGCCTCCAACCAGACAGTATGATAAGTTGATTAAGTATGGAGCTACTGAGTTTAAGGGTACGGCGGACCCTTTGGAAGCAGAGCAGTGGTTGGAAAAAATGGAAAGAGTATTCAAAAAATTGCATTGCACGGAGGAGTTGAAATTTAAATATTCAGTCTCATTACTATAGGGGGGTGCATATGATTGGTGGAATACCATCCCCATAGTTTGGTGGAACCTCCGGTATTGACATGGGATGATTTTCTGTGAGAATTCAGACAAAAATATGTTCCAGATGCGTATGTGGATATGAAGTGGCAGAAATTCTTAAGTTTAAAACAGGGGAATAGAATAGTGGCAGAGTATGAAAGGAAATTTTTTCGTCTTAACCACTATGCTGAGAGTCTACTCACCACCAGCAGAGACCAGTGTAAGCGGTTTGAGTCTGGTTTGAAGCCTAGTTTGAGAGTGCAAGTGGTTGGATTTCGGCATGATAACTTCTCTGAACTTATATCTCAATCACTAGAGCTAGAGAGGATAGAGTTAGAAGGGGCACCTGAGAAAGAAAAGACAGAAAAAGAGAAAAGTGGGAAGCCAGTGGATCAGAGTTCCAGTGATAATATTGGAAAGAGGAAAAACTTCAGGGGACAGAACAGTAAAAAGTTTGGTAGGGGAAGATTTTTGGGACAGAGGCCACCTAGATCTAGTCAGCAGACGACTAGAAGTTCCTTTCCTCCTCGTCCCTGTGAGACTTATGGTAGGAACCATGGTGGGGTATGCTATAAGGCTATCGGTGCTTGTTATAATTGCAGTGGTACAGGACATTTCGCGAAGGATTGCACTAGTACCCGCAGATCTGGGCCCCCTACTACCATAGTAGAAGGATCTGTTTAGAGTTTTGCCACTAGAGGTTCACAGCCAGTAAGTAGAGGTAGAGGCAGAGTTAGGGGCAGTACCTCAAGTAGTCAGGGCACCATTAATCAGTCAGAGCAGGGTAGTGCTCCAGCTAGAGTATATACTATGCGGCAGAGAGAAGAGGCAGAAACATCTGATGTTGTGGTTGGTACATTTTCTATCTTTGATCAAGATGTATATGTCTTGTTTGACCTGGGTTCTACTCACTCATATGTTAGTGCCAACATTGCTTGCTTGATTGCTGTCCCTTATGTGAAAATGAATTTTGAGGTGTTAGTGACTAGTCCTTTGGGACAGGAAGTTAGGGTAAATAAAATGTACAAGGATTGTCCCTTGGTGATCCAAGGACACACCTTCTTATCCGATTTGATTGAAATGCCCTTCTGAGATTATGATATTATCTTGGGCATGGGTTGGTTAGCCAGGCATCATGCCATGATTGATTGTAGACTAAAGACAGTCACTTTTAGTCTCCCTCAATATGATGATGTGGATATACATGGAGAGAGGCAGTTACTGCCATCAAACCTTATTTCTGCTACACTTGCCAGAAAAATGATCCGAAAAGGGTGTGAAGCTTGTTTGGCCCATGTGATAGACACCCAAGTATCCCATCCAGCATTGAGGGACATTCCTAAAATATGTGACTTTCTGGATGTGTTTCCCGAAGAATTGCCAGGATTACCTCTGGAAAGAGAGGTTATGCCTGGTGTGGACCCAATCTCTATTACTCTGTACAGAGTGGCACCTGCTGAATTGAAAGAGTTGAAGGTGCAGTTGCAAGAGTTGCTTGATAAGGGCTTCATCCGCCCTAGTGTGTCACCTTGGGGAACACCAGTGTTATTTGTTAAGAAGAAATATGGTACTCTCCATCTGTGTATCTATTACAGATAGTTGAATAAGGTGACAATAAAGAACAGATATACGTTGCCCCGTATAGATGACTTGTTTCATCGGTTGTAGGGTGCAGTTGTGTTCTCCAAAATTGACTTAAGATCGGGGTATTATCAGTTGAGAGTGCAAGAGCAGAGTATTCCAAAAATTGCTTTTAGAACTCGATATGGCCATTATGAGTTTCTGGTTATGCCATTCGGGTTAATTGATTCTCAACTGCTTTTATGGACCTAATGAATACCATCTTCAAGCCATATGTACATCAATTTGTTGCTGTGTTTATTAATGACATATTGGTATATTTGAAGAGTGCAGAAGAGCATGATTGACACCTGAGGATTGTGTTATAGACCTTAAGAGAGAAACAATTGTATGCCAAGTTATCAAAGTGTGAATTTTGGCTGGAAGAAATCTCTTTCTTAGGGCACATTGTGTCAGTTGAAGGCATTAAGGTAGATCCCAGCAAAGTTGAAGCTATCCTTAATTGGAAGCCACTAAAAAATGTTGCAAAAGTTCGTAGTTTTCTGAGTTTAGCTGGATACTACCACCATTTTGTTAAGGGATTTTCTATATTGGCATCTCCACTGACCAAGCTACTTTGGAAAGATGTGAAATTTTAGTGGATTGATAAATTCCAGCAAAGTTTTGATGAATTGAAGAAATGTTCGACTAAAGCTCCAGTTCTAACTTTACCTACTCTGGGTAAAGAATACATTGTTTATAGCGATGCTTCTCACAATGGGCTAGGCTGTGTACTGATGCAAGATCAAAATGTTATTGCTTATGCATCTTGTCAGCTGAAACCACATAAGAGAAACTACTCTACACATAACTTGGAGCTTGCAGCTATTGTATTTGCTCTGAAGATCTGGAGACACTATTTATATAGGGAGAAATGCTACATCTACACAGATCATAAGAGCTTGAAGTATTTGAGCACACAGAAAGAACTAAATTTGAGGCAGAGGAGGTGGTTAGAATTGATTAAAGACTATGACTGCTTAATAGATTATTAGCCAGAAAAAGCAAATGTGGCAGCAGATGCCTTAAGTCGCAAGACTATGGCTAGCTTAAGGGTTTCTCCTTTGACCTGGGTACATGAGTTGAGGGCACTAAATGCTAGTTTGGAGATATATGATAAGGGACAGATGATAGATGCTTGGCAAGCAAAACCAGTGCTGATTGATCAGATAAAAATAGCTGCACAGAATGATGAAAAATATGTGAAATTAATGAAGGAAGCTCAGGAAGGTAAGAAACCAGGCTTTATCGTGACTGATGATAGATTACTGCTACACTAGGGAAGAATATACGTTCCTAATAATGTGGAACTGAAGCAAATCATTATGAAGGAAGCACATGATTCTCCTTTTGTTATGCACCCTGGTCGAACCAAAATGTATAAAACCGTGAAAGAGCATTATTAGTGGAATAAGATGAAGAAAGATATAGCAGAGTTTATAGCCAAATGCTTAACTTGTCAGCAAGTAAAGGCAGAACATCAAGTGCCAACTGGGTTGTTACACCCATTGCCAGTACCTGAGTGAAAATGGGAAAGAATCACGATGGACTTTGTGATGGGACTTCTGAGAACACAAAAGAATCATGATGCAGTATGGATCATTATGGACAGATTAAGCAAGTCTGCACATTTTTTGCTTGTGAGAATGGATTATAGCTTGGACAGATTGGCTAAACTGTACCTAGATGAGATAGTGAGACTTCATGGGGTGTCAGTATCGATTGTGTCAAACAGAGATCCAAGGTTCACTTTTAGATTCTGGGGTAGTTTGCAAAGAGTCCTAATAACTAGATTGAACTTCAGTACGACATTCTATCCACAGATAGACGGCCAGTCTGAGAGGGTGATTTAGATATTGGAGGATATGCTACGGGCTTGTGTGATTGAATTTTAAGGTAGTTGGGACACACAATTGCCTTTGATTGAGTTTGTTTATAACAATAGCTACCAATCAAGCATAGGGATGCCTCCATATGAAACTCTATATGGCAGGAAGTGCCGAACTCATTTGTATTGGGATGAGGTAGGTGAAAGGAAATTGATTGGTCCAGAAATTGTTTAGCGAATAGAGGAGAAGATTAAACTCATCAGAGACAGACTTAAGGTTGCATCAGATCGTCAGAAGTCCTACATCGATCTGAAAAGAAGAGTTATTGAGTATACAGTGGGTGACAAGGTATTCCTTAAGTTTTCTCCTTAGAAGAAAATTATGAGATGAAGAAAGGGAAAACTGAGTCCTCACTTCATTGTACCATATGAGGTTCTAAAAAGAGTGGGTCCTTTAGCGTATAGATTGGCACTACCTCTAGAGCTAGAAAAGATACATAGTGTCTTCCTTGTGTCTATGTTGAGGAGGTATAGATCAGACCCATCTCATGTTCTACCTATTGAGGAGATTGAGGTGAATCCAGACCTCACATATGAGGAAGAACCCATAGAGATTCTAGCACATAAGGTGAAGCAGCTGAGGAACAAGTAGATACCGTTGGTTAAGGTGCTCTGGAACCATCATTCAGGCTAGGAGGCTACTTGGGTACGCGAGGAGGATATGAGGAGGTAGCACCCACAGCTGTTCAGAGATTAATATCAGGTAAAATTTTGGAACGAAATTTATTTAAGTGGGAGAGAATTGTAACACCCCTATACTAAGCAGACCATACATTCTACTGTTTCGGTAACTAGTGTCTGCCTGGACAGTTAGAATGTCTAGAACTATATTGGTGACACCTAGAAAAGCCATGAATAAAAATTAAATGCAATTATATGAAGGTAAAATGGAAATAAAGAAAACAAAGTATAATGGGTTAAATGAGTTGAAGCCACAACGATGGGGTAACCGTACCGGAAAGTGACTGCGAGCTCAGTTGCTACCCAGATTTCGTGTGGGACACTATGACACCCTAGGCCTAGGGATAATTGCGAAGCTAGGAAAAACGTGAAAACCACAGAAAATAATTGAAAACAAGCTCAAATAATTGAATCAGGGTTAAGGAAACAATTTAGTATTATTGTAAAAATGGATCAGACCGGTAAAGGGCAAAATGGTCAATTCACCCTTAGAGGTGACTTTTGGCCTAAATGTCCATTAAAATGTAGGAAATTAAATTTATGAAAAATAATTAAAAACATGAAGAGGTGTAGGAAAGGGAAAGAAAAGAAATTGGAATAAATAAATTATGACATCATCATGCTGGAGTAAGCATGACACAAATACTAATTTTAATTTCTAATTTTTTTATTTATGGGATAATTACTTACATAAGAGACCAATGAAAAAAAAAAATTTTAAAATCCTCATCTTCTTCAACTCACTTGTTGTCCACCTCTCTCGCTTCCTCTCACTCTCACTTCCATCATTAAAGCTCATTTTGAGCTTGAATAACCATCAAATTTAGCCATAAATTTCCTAGCCTCCTTGATTAAAACTTGGTTTTGAGTATTGAAAAGAAGATTGAGACCAAGAAGAGTGGAAAATATTCAAGGAAAGGAGAGATTAAAGAATTGTCAAATTGAGGTAAGTGATCCCTAAGTCTTATTTCTTCTTTTATCTTTGGAATTAAGTGCAATTGAGAGGATTAAGTTAATAAATGGAAGAAATTATGCTTGACTCATAAAGATTGAAATTCGGTCAGCCATGAGGGGTTAGGGTTTGGTGTGCTTTGGCCTAATTGAATATGAACTCTAATGTTGGTGAAGTTATATGTATGTTTAGGGCATTGAAATTGCATGAATTGTGACAAATTAGAAATTAGGGTTCCTGATGAATTAGGGTTTTGGTAGCAATTGGGGATTTTGATGAATTGATGCCAATTGACATAATTGATGCTTAAATTGGTCAATTGGTGTGTTTAGGAGTGTGATTGAATGCATGGAATGGACTTGAGTTGTGAATGTGGTAATGTCTAATTCTAGACAGCTTGACCTTGGTCCACTCAAATAACTATAATTGAAATTATGTTGCTCCAATTGCTGTAAGGCCAATTGGAGATGAAAGTTAAGACCCAAAGCAACAATTTACATGCAGAAACCTTGCCCAAAAATTGACCATAAGTTAGTGTAAAATTTGGTTAAATCCCAATTAGGTGCCCTACCACTGGACAAAACTAACCATATGAACAATACATGTTCAAATGGTCATACATTGGTGTAGAAAGGTCCAAATGACCTAATTTTTATACCATTAGAAAACTTAGACATAGTAGAACAACTTTCATGAAGAACACAAACCCAAATTTTGACCATAACCTAGTCAAATTGCCAACCAAACTTAGATAGCCAAAACTGCTAAAACCCTACATTGCTCAGAAATCTGAAATCTAACCAATCCGGCCATCCTTAGTAAAAATAGCATAACTTGAGCTAAAAAAACTCTAAATGGAGTGATTCAAAAAAGGAATTAAAGCTAAGACACTAAGGAATAACTTTGCTGAAGAAAAGTTGGCCAAAGTTCCACTGTAGATAGGTCCAATGGAACAGTAAACCCAAGAGATCAAAACTGAAATTTTGCAATTTCTCTTAGGGAGTTTTGAATTTCAATTTGCAATCAATGCCAACACAATTGTAGCCCAAAATGTGGTATGTGTGAGTAATTAGAACTAGTATACCCCTTAAGTAGGAAAAAGTCAACATTTTAAAATGAATAGTGAGGTGAATAGTAACCACAAATATACCAATTGCAAAGGACTCAAATTTTATAAGTTTGATTGGGTAGATTAAGTCTACATAAATTTAATTATTGAATTACTTATTAAAAATGAGTTGAATGAGTATTGAAACACTTTAAATTGTGTATTTCAGTAGAAAAAGACACTGAGAAGAATAAGAAAATAGTGAGTCAAGGCAAAGAGGCGACTCATTAGAGGTTTGTGCACAACAACTAAATTTCTTTTGATTTTCGAATTGAATTTTGAATTGAAAAAGTTGTAGAATGAATTTAAGGCCTTAATTTTGCATATTTGCCCAAATTGTGGGAAATTATTTGAATGTGAATTGATGGATAATTTGAGGTTTGAAAAATTGTTAAAATAGTTTGAAACCATAATTGTCATGATTATATGATTGAATTCCTCACTAGCTTGCTTAGTGGGACGAATTGGTTTTGTATTCTGTCTCTGGCTGAAGTGTTGAGGTGTGTGCCAGTTGAGGACGAATTGAATGAGTACTCATATATTATGTTAGCTAGCCTTAGTATTCCTCATTAGCCTCTAGCTAGTGGGATGAATTGGATATTGGAGTCATGATTAAGCTGTGTGACTTTTCAAAATTGATTTTGTGATTATGGAACGAAATTTGGTTTATTTAAGAAATTTTCTGGCTTTAGAAATAAAGCCTGATTTTATATGTGTTAATATTCAAATTGATTTACTTTGGAAAAAAATTTGATTGATTATTATGTAAATTATTATTTTCTTTAAGTTGTGCACCACTGAGTCTTTGGCTCAGCGATAGCTTTTTATTGCTGTCACAGGTAAAGAAGTAGATAAAGAAGCAGAGTTGGCTACTTGTGACTTGGAGTGTTAAGCATTTTGGGAGTTATCACCGGATATATATATTATACCCTTGTAAATTTTATTTTAATATATATATGTAACTGTATGTATGTACATTAGCTTTGAGCAGTTGTATAATAAACTTTAGAATTTATTTTTGATATGTGTAAATGGTTGTAATGTAAACCTATTATTTTTCTTTAATGAAATGTTTAAGTTTCTTTTTATATTTTTCAAATAATGAATTGCCTAAAATTGTGATTGTTGTGTTGACCCCACAAGCTCAAAGGAGCGTAGATTTTGATGATACCAAAACTCAACTAGAATCAAATTAACATTGTTTTAAGTGTTATGCTTCTCAAAGAACAAAGAAAAAGACTCAAGGATTTCATGATGGATTTGTGCTTTTGAAGAAATGATGACATTTTAAGATAACACAGGACGAATCAAAGGAGATAAAAGAAGAAAAGGTTACCTTCCAAAGCTGCATTGAAGATCAAATTTGAAGGTACATATAGTATAGAAGTTAGTTTTAACTTTTAGGATTGCTTGTGAAAAGAATTGAAGAGTAGAAGTCAATGATACTTATTTTCAATCCCTTAAAAGATTTTCTTTTAAATATCTTCAATGGCCTAAAAATATTTGATTATGATTTGGTGTAAAGTTCTAAAGTTTTCAAAGTTATGCAGAAAAGTTTTCCTGATATGCTAACTGGTTTGCTATTTGTTTTGGTATGCTAACTGGTTTGCTACTTTTCCAATATGCTAACTGTCTCATCTCTGCACAACATCGCAGAAAAAGACAAAATAACGACTATTTTCTTGAAATTCGAAATTGTAACGTTCAAATGAGTTCTCAAACTGTTAAACACATTCCAAAGCTATAAATACACCTATCCTTGGTCATTTGGCACTTAATGAAAGTCTCTATAGTGGTCCTAACTTTTCAAGATCATAAAAGCTTTCATTCAAAGACTCAAAGTGTTTTTATTGCTCATCATTGGCTTACCTACTCATTTCTTCTTTGTAGATTCTATTGTATTGAGAGAGATTAAGTTTTAAACACTTTATTGTCATTTATGAGAGGTCATTCAAGCACCTATTGAAGCTTGATTGTGAAAAAGTGTTTGGGATAACACTTGGTAGAAGTGTGAAGCTACTTGTAAAAGCTTTGGTGAGAAGATTTGTAAAGGGCTTTTGTCTCTTTCCTTTAAAAGAGAATATTTGTGGAGTGAAGACTCAAAGTGCGATCTTTGAGAGAGTGGATGTAGGCTAGTTGAGCCGAACCACTATAAAAATTTAGTGTTCAATTTTCTCAACCCTCACTCTTTATATTTATGTATTTTAACTTTCTGATTGAAGTGTTTTTGCTGATATGAAAATTGATATTGTTTATTGTTAATCTTGCTGCAAACTGAGAAAATTGGTTTACTGCTGAATCTGCTGATATTTGATTTAATTTGCTTATTGTTTTATTTGCTGTCAACTAATATATTTAGTGTACTGCTCTGTTTGCTATGTTGTGAACTTATTCAGATTACTGAAATTTTTACTGAATGCTAGTATATTCTATTAGAACAGTATTCTGATTGCTTATGCCTCAACTTTGAATCAACTTATCAATTGAGCTGTATTGTACATATTTCACATTAGAAAATTAGGTTGAACTAACCTGCAATTTTTCAAAGGTTTTGAGCAAGAACAAAAAAATTGTTTTTAGAGTCCAATTCACTCCCCTCTAGGACATATTTTGGGACATCAATTTGATATCAGAGCCTGTCTCTCTTGCTTGAGGATTAAACACCTTAGAGTGATCCATACACATGGCTGGTTCATCTAGAAACTCAGCTGGTATACCTGCTCCCTTAGCTGAAGGTTATTCAATCACTAGACCACTACTTTTTAATTGCACAAATTACTCTTTTTGGAAAACTAGAATGAGAAACTTTACACAATCTGTTGATATTGATGCTTGGAGAATAATTAAAGATGGTCCTTATATTCCTTATATAACTAGTGATGGAACTATGCAAATTCCTAAAGCTGAAGTTGAATTTGATGATAATGATTGGAAGAAAATTTTTACCAATGCCAAGGCTATTAACATTCTTCATTGTGCTCTTGATATTAATGAGTATAATCATATTTCAGGATGTCAAACTACAAAAGAAATATGGGACAAACTAGAAGTCACATATGAAGGAACTGATGTGGTGAAAGTGTCAAAGGCAAACCTCCTCATCCGTGATTATAAGTTATTTGAGATGAAACCTGGTGAAACTAGTGCTGAAATGAGAACCAGATTTACAGATCTTGTCAATCTTCTTAAAGCTCTTGGAAAGAGATTTGAGGAATATGAACTTGTAAAGAAAATTTTGAGATCTCTTCCTAAGTCATGGGAAGCAAAGACCACTGTTATTCAAGACACCAAGGATTTCAGAAAATACACCTATGATGAGCTAATTGGTTCTCTTATTGCACATGAGATGATCTATAAGAAAGATGAGAAAGAAGGTGATCAAAAGAAAAAGAAAGGTATAGCTTTTATATCCGAAAAGGTAGATGAGAAAAAGAAAAGTGTTGCTTTCAAAGCTAGTTCAAGTGATGATTCAAGTGCTTCAAGTGATGATGATGAAGATATGGCTATGATAGTCAAAAGATTCAAAAGAGCATTTAGAAAAGGTGGAAGCAAATACAAGAAGTTCACAAAGAAATATGCTCCAAAGACTCCAAATCATTCAAGTGAAATAGTTTGTTATGAGTGTAACAAACCAGGCCACATTAAGCCAAAGTGTCCTACATTGAAGAAGAAAAACAAGTTTAGAAAGGATAAAAGTAAAAAGGCAATGGTGGCAACGTGGAGTGATAGTGACACTTCATCAAATGATGAAACAAGTGACAAAGAAGCTGCAAACATTTGTATGATGGCAATTGAAGAAAAAGGTGAAAGCTCACACATCGAAGATAGTGATAATGAGGTAAACCTTGAACTTTCTAATGTTGATGAATTAGAACTTGCATTTGTAAAGACATATGATAAATATAGATCTTTTAAAAAGAAATGCAAAATTTCGGTTCATGAAAATTGTGCTTTAAGATCAGAAAATATTTCCTCGAGTATGGATTCAAAGGAAAATGAATTTTACAAATATCAAATAAAATTATTTAAGGAAGTTAATGATGAGCTTCAAAGATCAAAAGAAGTGTGTGAACAACTTCTTGAGAAAAACAGAATTCTTGAAGTAAAAGTTGAATCTTTGACAAGAGATTTAACTAAATTTACAAAAAGGAAAAGAAACACTTGATATACTTTTTGGGAATCAAAGATCCACAAATGAAAAATTTGGAATTGGTTATGATGGATTTATGAAATTTGGAAAATACAAACATTATTTTGTTAAAGCTACATCTTTTTCTCAACCAAATATTACATGCTTTTATTGTAATTATAATGGTCATATGATTAATGCTTGTTCTATTAGGAAAGGAACCTTTAAGGCAAAGAAAGTATGGGTGCCTAAAGGAACCCTACCTAATATTACTAACACACAAGGACCCAAAGTTGCTTGGGTACCTAAAGATAGTTAACTGATTTCAGGTCTGCCTAAGGAGTATGCTGGAAATAGAACACTGGTACATAGATAGTGGCTGCTCTAGGCACATGACAGGAAATAAAGGCAAATTATCCTCTCTTACTTTGAAAGAAGAAGGTTATGTCAAATTTGGTGTTAAAAGTAAAGCTAAAATTATTGGATGTGGAACTATTGGTAAAAATCCTTGCATTGAGAATGTTGCATTAGTACAAGGATTAAAATATAATCTTTCAAGTGTTAGTCAACTATGTGATAATGGTTTTAAAGTCATTTTTACTTTTACACATTGTGAGATTCATGGAAATAATGTTATGTTTGCAGGTGCTAGAATAGATAATATTTACCTACTTGATTTAACAAGTCTTGAAGAAAATTGTGAAACATGCTTTTTGACTTCAGATGATAGTGCATGATTATGGCATAGAAAATTAGGACATGTTAGCATGAGTACACTTGCTAAACTCTCTAGAAGGAATCTTGTTAGAGGACTTCCAAAGTCAAGATTTGAAAAAGAGTTTCAATGCAAAGCATGTGCACTTGGTAAGCATACAAAATCATCTTTTAAATCAAAAAATGTTATAACTACGTCTAGACCATTGGAGTTATTACATCTTGATCTTTTTGGTCCAATCACACCTAGAAGTCTAGGAGGTAAGGCATATATATTTGTAATTGTTGATGATTTTTCAAGATTCACATGGACTTTCTTTCTTGCTCATAAAGATGAAACCTTTGATATATTTGAAGCTTTTTACAAAAGAACTCAAAATGAAAAAGGTTATTGCATTACATTTTTTAGGAGTGATCATGGAAAAGAATTTGAAAATAGTTTGTTTGAAAATTTCTGCTCTCAAGATGGTATTTATCATACATTTTTAGCTGCTAGAACTCCACAACAAAATGGAGTTGTTAAAGGAAAAATAGATCTTTGCAAGAAATGGCAAGAACAATGCTGAATGAAAACAGTTTACCAAAATATTTACGGTAGAAGTCAGAATACAAAGATGCTACATTTTGAATAGAGTTTCCATTAGAGCTATTTTAAAGAAAACTCCTTATGAACTTTGGAAAGAAAGAAAACCTAATACTGTATATTTTCATGTCTTTGGTTGCAAATGTTACATTTTGAATAACAAAGACAGCAATCTCAAGAGATTTGATGTTAAATCTTGTGAAGGAATATTTCTAAGTTATTCAACAAATAGCAAAGCATATAGGATTTTCAATAGAAAAACCTTGACCGTGGAAGAATCAATGCATATACTTTTTTATGATGCTAACACCTTCTTGCAAAGGAAAGATTCTTATGATGATGAAATTGAGCAGATTCTAAATTCAAAGAATTCAAATAAAGATGAGCTTGATTCAAAACAACTAGTGGAGGATGATCAAAATGACAAAGAAGAAGAATTTCCTTGCTCCACAAATGTTAAAATTCAAGAAGACTCCCAACCAAATGTGGAAGAATTACAAATTGAGGAACCTCAACATCAAAATATTCCACAAGAATGGAGGTACCATAGAAATCATTCCAAAGATGACATTCTTGATAGTCCATTACAAAGAGTGATGACAAGAGCTCAACTTAGAAGATATTTTGGTAATGTTGCTTTTGTTTCTTAATATGAACCCAAAACATATGATGATGCTCAAAATGATGAAAATTGCCTTTTTGCTATGCAAGAGAAATTAAATCAATTTGAAAGAAATAAAGTGTGGACACTAGTTCCTAAACCTAAAAAGCATTCTGTTATTGGAACTAAATGGGTATTTAGGAACACGATGGATGAAAAAGGACATGTAATTAGAAATAAAGCTAGACTAGTAACTCAAGGTTACAACTAAGAGGAAGGTATTGATTTTGATGAAACCTATGCTCCGGTTGCTAGAATTGAAGCTATTAGAATGTTGTGTGCATTTACATGTTTTAAGAATTTCATGCTTTATCAAATGGATATTAAAAGTGCATTCTTAAATGGATATATTGATGAAGAAGTTTATGTGGCTCAACCTCTTGGTTTTGAAGATGCTCATTTTCCAAATCATGTTTACAAGCTTACTGAAGCTCTCTATGGTTTAAAGCAAGCTCCTAGAGCATGGTATAAGAGACTTAGTAAATTTTTGCTTCAAAATGATTTTAAAAGAGGAAAAGTGGATACTACTCTTTTCATTAAGAAACTAGGAAAAGACATGCTTATTGTGCAAATCTATGTAGATGATATTATTTTTGGTGCTACTAACCATTCTCTTTGTAAGAAATTTTCCAATATGATGAAAAGTGAATTTGAAATGAGTATGATGGGTGAACTTACTTTCTTCCTTGGATTGCAAATTAAACAAATGAAAGATGGAATTTTTATAAATCAGTCCAAGTACATAAAGAACATGCTAAAGAAGTTCAAAATGGAAGATATGAAAAAGCATCGGAACTCCCATGAGCTCAACAGTTAAATTGGAGAAAGATGAAAAAGGTAAAGAGATAGATAATAAACTCTATAGAGGTATGATTGGTTCTTTACTCTACTTGACAGCATCTAGACCAGACATTCATTTCAGTGTATGTTTATGTGCAAGATTTCAATCATGTCCAAAAGAATCTCATCTTGTAGCAGTTAAAAGAATTTTTAAGTATCTCATTGGCACTCACAACATTGGCTTGTGGTATCCAAAATGTGAATCATTTGATCTTATTTGTTATAGTGATTTAGATTTTGCTGGTAGTAGATTGGACAGAAAAAGCACTTCTGGAACTTGTCAATTTCTAGGTCATGCATTAGTTTCATGGCACAGTAAAAAGCAAACCTCTGTTGCACTTTCTACAGTAGAAGCTGAATATATTGCAGCTGGAAGTTGTGTTGCACAAATTTTGTGGATGAAACAATAGCTTAAAGATTTTGAAATTAAATTTGATCACATTCCCATAAGATGTGACAATACTAGTGCTATAAACCTATTAAAAAATCCTATCCAACACTCTAGAAGTAAGCATATTGAAATTAGACATCATTTTATTAGGGATCATGTTCAAAATGGTGATATTCAAATTGAATTTGTGCCTTCTGAAAAACAACTTGCTGACATTTTTACAAAGCCACTTAATGAGGAAATTTTCTGCAAAATAAGAAGAGAACTTGGCTGACTAATGCTCTTGATTAACTTTTGATGCATTCTCATGTTTCTATATGAAAATAAAGTGATATATGTTGGTTTGTAGTGTTAAAAATCTGTTCTGATATTTCTGGTGCAATTTGAAAAATTCTAGGTCTAATCTGATATGAACAGTATTATGCAGAATTTGATTGCAATGGCATACTAATTTGTTTGCCAATTTTCTTGTTTGTTAAATGCTTTACCACTGGTCCAAATTTTTTGTTGGCAAACTGGCAGTCAGGTTTGATTGTTTAAAACTCTAAGATTATTTTTATTTTCCAAGCGCCTATTCTGCATGTTTAAAAGGCATATTAATTAAATACCCCTCTATTTAAAGCATTGCATCATTATGTGTTTTAAGGGCAAAATAGACTTTTGACATATTAACTAGCGCAGGAGTCAACATTTTTTCAGAGCCATCAATCTTCTCTCTGCTTCTCCACTGGTACGCGGTACCCATCACTCTACAAAAATCTCCATTTATGTCTTTTCAAGTTTAAAATTCAAAATTTCTTCTCTTTTCCGAAGCATCGCCTCCCAAAACACGATCGGATGCATCTTCTCTCCATTTGTTAACCCATTTCACTCACAACCCTCTCAACCATCATCTCTTTTCATTTTCTTTAAAATTTCTGAAACCCATTGGCTCTAAACCAAATCGATCATTCTGCATTCTTCAAGATAGAAAATCCCTAAAATCTTACTACTCATTCCCCGTTATCTCTCTCAATCTGCCGAAAGCACCCATTCAAAGTAATTCTCGTTGGATTAAAATTTTCTGACGCATTCTCTCCTGTCATGATCGATTCATATTCTCTACAAGTCTCAGGTACTGAATCCAAAACATTAATGGAAGCGTGTTTACATTTTTTTTGGTTGTTCTGTCTGTTTTGATTTCGTCTCTCATTGTTGAAATTAGTTGATAAATCTTCTTAGTTTGAGTACTCACATTACGCAAAAATGTGCTATATGATAAAATCATGAATTTGTTGTTGTTGATTCTCAAAACCCGAATATTTCTTACTGTCAGTCCTAAAATGTTGTTGTTGATTCTCAAAAACCTGAATATTTCTTACTGTTAGTCCTAAATTTTTTTTTAATACATGATATTGTGCTAGAAATGTGTTGATATGCTTCTAATGATTATACATTGACTGCTCACATTGTTCATTTTGTGAACCTAGCCTTCTCTATCCCTACTGCCAATTTTCTTCTGGTTTGGTCATGGCACAGTCAAAAGGAAAAGGCAAAGCAAAAGTCACTACACCCTCATCATCTTCAGATTCCACTGATGTGAGTGTTCCTGTATCTTCTCCTCCACAGAGAGAAGTTCCTCTAGTAATTGGAAAATCAAAAGAAAAGTCCAAGAAAAGGACCAGTGAGCCTGTCCAAGAAAAAGGATCCAAGAAAAAAAGACTTCAAAAGCTCCAATTACGCATATGGAAAGGGCCATTCATAAACCAAGGTACATCCACTGGCCTACTTTTACTGAAGTCTCTGTTCCTTTACAGTCTTTGTTTGAATATCAAAAATGGGACAGATTGTGCTCTAACACTAAAGGAGTATATGTGGACTTAGTTCAAGAATTTTATAAGAATTTAAGAGTTGATGATGCTGAAAGAGATGAATATTTTAAGGTAAAAATGAAAGGAAAAGTCTATGAGGTGATAGTAGAAAGGTTAGTAAAAGCCCTAGGCATCCCAAATAGTGGGAATAGAATTTGTTCTCATAAAGAAGTATTTGTTGTTAGTGGGTTCAATAAAAGAGATTTTGAGGCTGAAGTGTTTAAAGGAGAAGTAAAAGATAAGACTAGCATTACCCATGCTCACCAACACATCAAAATTCTTCATAGTTTTATCATCTATGTGCTGAATCCTAGAACTGATAGTCCAAACTATTTAAGCACACTTGATCTCCACATAATTTGGCATATTGTGAATCAAATTGAGTTTAATCTTGCCTACTTTATGCTGAAACAAATTATGAAATGGAAACCACCTTACAAACTACCCTATGCCCATCTTCTTAATGGCCTGTTTAGAGACTTTGGGACACCTCTAGAAACTGAGAAACTTAGACAAATATGATCCCAATTACAAGTCTGTAGAAAGATGATGATGGCAGAAAACTAAGGTTTGAATAAGGTGTTAGTTCTAAGGATAGTGCAAGTGATACTTTTAATATTGAAGAAATTCTGGAAGAAGCAAACAACTTAAAGGAATTTGTTGAAATTGAATTTGGAGAAATACATAAATTTAGAGCTTTTCAAACTGTTCTTATGAATGCTCTTGATTCTAAGATTGATGGAACTTTGATGTTGATGTATAAAATTGTGAAAGAACTTTTCAAAATCAAAGTTCATTTGGGTATTTCAAGCACTGAAGTTGGAGAAACTAGTAAGGCTACTAGTGGTTCTGTTCCTCAAACAGAAAAAGAAGAGGAAGAAGAAGAAGAAGAAGAAGAAAAAGAAGAAGAAGAAGAAGAAGAAGAAGAAGAAGAAGAAGAAGAAGAAGAAGAAGAAGAAGAAGAAGAAGAAGAAGAAGAAGAAGAAGAAGAAGAAGAAGAAGAAGAAGAAGAAGAAACTAAAAAAGAAGAGGAAGAAAAGGAAACAGAAAAAGAAGAAGAGGAAGAGGAAGAAAAGGAAGAAGAGGAAACTAAAAAAGATGAAGAAGATTCCGATGATGGAAATGGAAAAGGAGGCAGCAAAGAAGGAAATGGAAAGGATATGAGCGACTCTGAATCTGAGCCAGAACCACAGACTCCTACTCCTGCTGCACCTACAAAAGAAAAGGCAAAAACAACTCAAAAGGAACAACGAAGCAATCAGAAAGAGCAAACTGGTAAACCATCTGGCAAAAAGGCTAAAAGCGGTAAAATGCCTATAGCAGAATGATACTCATCACAGAATCGAAGTTAGCTGCTGGCCCTATTGTTCCCTTAACACCTGGAGCTGCAATGACTGCTGAAATCTTTCAAACCTTGAGTGATAAACCTGTCAAGCCAAAAAGGGTGAAGATGGCTGCTCCAAGACAAATCAGAAGAAGCTCTAGGCTAAAAGGATAAATACCCATACTGCATGTTTACTGATTAAATTTTGTTTGACAGTCTGTCTCTTAATTTGCTACTTAGTTTGTTATTTTTAGTTTTCTGAACTTTAATTAGCTTGTCATATTATCTACTGTTTTGACTATTTTGTTTACTGCACTTAAACTGAATTTTGGTTTATACACATGTATATGTTTTCTCCCATGTTCTTTTGATGCTGATAAAAAGGGGGAGAAATGAATGAGTAATCTTGTTGGTATAACTTGTGATTGATATTGTTTGTGGTTAATATATTGTGCATATTGTGAATATTCAGTTAGTATTTTAGTTACACTTGCCTAAAACTCCTTGAAACAGAAAATGCTTATGAATATTTCATTGAAATTATTAAGGGGGAGTTATTTGTGATTAAATGTTGATATAAACACATACATAGGGGGAGTTATTCCCACACATACATTCATACACATACTCACACTTGTCAATATTTACATGGTGATTCGATTGAGTTTTGTCATCATCAAAAAGGGGGAGATTGTTGACCCCACAAGCTCAAAGGAGCATAGATTTTGATGATACCAAAACTCAACTAGAATCAAACTGACATTGTTTTAAGTGTTGTGCTTCTCAAAGAACAAAGAAAAAGACTCAAGGATTTCATGATGGATTCGTGCTTTTGAAGAAAGGATGACATTTTAAGATAACACAGGACGAATCAAAGGAGATAAAAGAAGAAAAGGTTACCTTCCAAAGCTGCATTGAAGATCAAATTTGAAGGTACATATAGTATAGAAGTTAGTTTTAACTTTTAGGATTGCTTGTGAAAAGAATTGAAGAGTATAAGTCAATGATACTTATTTTCAATCCCTCAAAAGATTTTCTTTTAAATATCTTCAATGGCCTAAAAGTATTTGATTATGATTTGGTGTAAAGTTTTCAAAGTTATGCAGAAAAGTTTTCCTAGTATGCTAACTGGTTTGCTACTTGTTTTGGTATACTAACTAGTTTGCTACTTTTCCAGTATGCTAACTATCTCATCTCTGCACAACATCGCAGAAAAAGACAAAATAACAGCTATTTTCTTGAAATTTGAAATTGTAACGTTCAAATGAGTTCTCAAACAGTAAAAAACATTCCAAAGCTATAAATACACCTATCCTTGGTCATTTGGCACTTAATGAAAGTCTCTCTACTGTTCCTAACTTTTCAAGATCATAAAAGCTTTCATTCAAAGACTCAAAGTGTTTTTATTGCTCATCATTGGCTTACCTACTCATCTCTTCTTTGTAGATTTTGTTGTATTGAGAGAGATTGAGTTTTAAAAACTTTATTGTCATTTATGAGAGGTCATTCAAGCACCTATTGAAGCTTGATTGTGAAAAAGTGTTTGGGATAACACTTGGTAGAAGTGTTGTCAGCCTTCTTGCAGTGCTAGAGCCGGGCACGCAACTCAAATCGATCTTTCGCTTTGGTGGAGTTAATCCCTTGGCCCTGCAGAGCTAGGATTCGAACCCATATCACCTCACGGTTTTACTCGCCTCTTACCAATTGAGCTGCAGCTCAATTGGTAAGAGGCGAGTAAAACCGTGAGGTGATATGGGTTCGAATCCTAGCTCTGCAGGGCCAAGGGATTAACTCCACCAAAGCGACAAGATCGATTTGAGTTGCGTGCCCTACTCTAGAAGGGCACTGCAAGAAGGCTCACTAGAGGGGCTTGAGCTGGGGCCCCCTAAGCCGGGGTGTGACAAGTGTGAAGCTACTTGTAAAAGCTTTGGTGAGAAGATTTGTAAAGGACATTTGTCTCTTGCCTTTAAAAGAGAAGATTAGTGGAGTGAAGACTCAAAGTGAGATCTTTGAGAGAGTGGATGTAGGCTAGTTGAGCCGAACCACTATAAAAATTCAGTGTTCAATTTTCTCAACCCTCACTCTTTACATTCATGCATTTTAACTTTCTGATTGAAGTGTTTTTGCTGATATGAAAATTGATATTATTTATTGTTAATCTTGCTGCAAACTGAGAAAATTGGTTTACTGCTGAATCTGCTGATATTTGATTTAATTTGCTTATTGTTTTATTTGCTGTTAACTAATATATTTGGTGTACTGCTCTGTTTGCTATGTTGTGAACTTATTTAGATTACTAAAATTTTTATTGAATGCTAGTATATTCTGTTAGAACAGTATTCTGATTGCTTATGACTCAACTTTGAATCAACTTATCAATTGAGCTGTATTGTACATATTTCACATTAGAAAATTAGGTTGAACCAACCTGCAATTTGTCAAAGGTTTTGAGCAAGAACTGAAAATTTTTTTTTAGAGTCCAATTCACCCCCCCTCTTGGACATATTTTGGGACATCATGTTGAAATTGAGTTATGATGAGAATATTGGAGTTTGAGACTTAAATGTATTTTGAAAGTGTTTTTACAAGTTTTTGAAAAACTATTTTCCCAAATTATAGTCGGCACTCTGCTAAAATTTTTATTAAATTTGCGAAGATTTCAAATTAATCAAAATTTTGATTTATGATTTAAACTTCAATTAAAGGGTTTTAATAATCACTAATTATCACCCACCACTTTAAAATGATCGAAAATTGGTTTAAAATCCCTAGTAGTATATTTAATGGGTTATTAGTAGGCGAAGTTCGGTAATTCATTAGGTATACTACGGGATCATATTATGCCTTATGGAGGGGTAAGGTGTGATATGGCATGCCAACTTGTCCAAACCAATCATAAAACTAGGCATACATGGGCACATTAACATTTTTTGTTTTGGTTCTTCACATTGTGTCATTATTGTTACTATTCACAATATTATTTATGCTAAATTTTTTGTTATGTCATATATAATGGGAACACAAGTCCCAAATTCATGTTCATACCATATTTTGGTTTACAAAGTTGATGGCATTAATTGCAAATCACAATTCAAATCCTTCTAAGAGTATTTCCAAATTTTCAGATTTTACAACCTAAGTTCACTATTATATTAGGCCAATCTACAGTGAAAAATTGGCCAACCTTTCTCCATCAAAATTATTTCTTAATGTCTTAAATTTAATTCCCCTTTTGAATCACTCTATTTGGAGTTTTGTAGCCCAAGTTATGACATTTTTACTACAACTGGTCGGATTATCAATGTTCAGGATTTTCTGGGCAGTTTTGGTTCTGTCATATATAATGGGAACACAAGTCTCAAATTCATATTCATACCACATTTTGGTTTACAAAGTTGATGGCATTAATTGCAAATGACAATTCAAATCCTTCTAAGAGTATTTCAAAATTTTTAGATTTTACAACCTAAGTTCACTGTTATATTAGGCTAATCTACAGTGAAAATTTGGCAAACCTTTCTCCATCAAAATTGTTTCTGAATGTCTTAAATTTAATTCCTCTTTTGAATCACTCTATTTGGAGTTTTGTAGCCCAAGTTATGACATTTTCACCACAACTGGTCGGATTGTCAATGTTCAGGATTTTTTGGGCAGTTTTGGTTCTGGCAGTTTTGTTGAGCTAAATTTGGTTAACAATTTAACTAGGTTAAGGTCAGAATTAGGGTTCATGATCTCCATGAAAAATGTTCTACTATGTCTAAGATTTACATGGCTTTAAGAATCAGGTCATTTGGACCTCTCTACAATGAGTTATACCCATTTGAACAATCACTATTCATATGGTCATTTTTCTAGGTCCAGCGTATGGTTACCCAGATTCAAGCCAATTTTAGGTCACTTTGTGTTAGTTTTCTAGGTAGGGTCTCTTCACGAGAAATGTGGCATTATGTCCCTAGTTTCACCTTCAATTGGTCTTATACCAATTGAAACTATACAACTCTACTTATGGCTGCCCAAACCTACTGGACTCAAAGTCTAGAATTTCCAACACAAGGCAACACACCCAATTCTCCAAATAAACTCAATCAATGACATCAATTCATCATCAATGCAATTGATCATAATTTGGCATTAATAACACTAATTATGTATCATAGCACAAAAATCCTAAATTTTTCCAAACCCTAATTCATCATCTCTCTCAACACATACAATTAAATCAAACTTCCCTCCTAATTCATAGATATACATTCATCAACGTCCATAATCATGTTTAAACTCATAAAATACATCAACCCTATACTATTCCAAGGTGGACCAAAATTCATATTGAATTTTCCATGCACATATTTCATCATTTCTCTTAAATTTCCACACATCCTCACTTAGATTCAAGTAAGGTTGAAGAATCTAAAACTAGTTTGCACATACCTCTTGTAGCAAGATTCCAAGGTTTCCAAATTTTCAGTTTCCTTCAAATTCTTGGCTGCCAAACACTTCTCCAAGGCCTAATTACTAATTTTTGTGTTGGAGTTTATGGGTTTTGTGGTGAAATATGCTAGGAATTTAAGCTTAGAAGAAGAGAAATGGAGGAGAGCTCTTCATTCATGGGTTTTGGCCACTTTGAGGAAAGGAAGAAGATGATTGAGTTTTTATTTTTATTTGACTTCTTTTATCCCTTTTATATGTGGTTGTCTTATGTTAATTGGTTGGGAATTTTAATTACATCATTATTACATAATGCATATGTCATAATTATAATTTAATTTTATTTCATTTTATTTTCCTTTCTTCCTTTCTCTATTCACTTCTAATTAAATTTTTATCAATATTTCTTCATATTTTATTACATAAATCTCACTTCATTAAATGAACATGTTAGTCAAAAATCAAGTCTAAGTGTGGAATGATCAAAATACCCTTCTTAGTGCTCATTATACCTTAATTGCCTCTATCAATTAGCATTAAAATTTCTTGCATTTCCTTCACATTTTATTATCATCTAAACCTCATTAATCCTTCAATTAATTCTTAATCCTTCAATTAAGTCCCCAAATATTTATTTCACAGAGTTTTTCATGGGTCTGGAGTTGACAATCGTATTTACAATCACTTCCTGTTAGGGTTACTCATCGCCGGAGTTTAGGCTCATTTAACCTCTTTGCATTTCATTTCTTTAATTGTTCCTTAATTTTTTTTTTGTCATTATTTAGGTTATTTATGGCTCTTCATTTTAGTTTAAATATAGTTCAAAACATTCTGTTTGTCTGGACAGGCATTAGTTATCAGAACAGTAAAATGTACGGACTACCTAAAAGTGAAGGCGTTACAGTAAAATAATAATATTATAAAATACAAGATTACTTTATAATAAAATTTATAATGTTATCTTATTATAAATAAAATAATAAATTAAACATTATTAATAAAAAAAACCTTAATGATTAAATTGTTTCATATTAAAAATAGAATTATGTGCATTTAGTCTTTTTTTATATAATTAATAGTAAATTGGACGGATGACTAATTTATAAGTTTATTAAAATATCAAGAATTAATTAGGTGGGTTTTAAAAATACAGAAATTAATTTATAAGTTTCACTAGACTTTAAGGACTAAATTATAATTTACCATAATATTTTGATGGCTTCTAGGCAATTTCTCCTTTTCACTAATCTCATGTAAGCTTGAGTTTTTTTTTTTTCAAACGTTAACCTCATGACCCTGCTTAGTTTCTTGCAATTTATCTTAAAATTTTTAAATTGAAAATTTTTAAAAATAATAATATTTAATATTTAAAAATTTAAATTTAAATTTAGTCAAAAAATAAAATATTATTTAACTATTATCCTTTTATTTATACAAGAAATTTTATAAAGTGATATGTTTATTTTTTTATTTTTAATATATAATTAATAATTCATAAATATTAAGATGATCGTTATTCATTCATAAAAATAATTTTGTTTTATATATTAATTATAAATGTTCAAAATAAAAATATTTAAAATTTAAATATTTTAATATAAAATTTAATAGTATTATTAAGATATATGTAAATATTGATTCTAAAATAAAATTTAATTGATTAAATTTATTTTTTTATATTTATAATAAGTGAAATATTTAATTAATTTATATTTGGTTAATTTTTTAATGATACATTAGTTGAACCAAATATTCACTGGTTGAACCAGTGAATCGTCAACTCAGTCCCTTAGCTGGATCAAGCTCTGAGCCAATATAATCATTATGTATATGAAATACAAACCAAGAAAGATTTAAGGCCTATTGATTTATGCACCATGTTCTATAAAATTAATTTTAAAGTGCTAATCCAAAGATTGCAAAATATTATATCATCTCTTATCAATAATGAGCAGAGTATCTTCACCAAAGACATTAATTTAAGATAATATTCTTATTAGCCATGAAATGATGCAGAACCTTAAAATGAGAAGAAAATATAGCAATTATGGGATGGTCCTCAAATTAGACATCAGTAAGGCCTATGAGAGTGTAGAATGGGTCTATCTCTAGCATATACTTTACAATGTGTTTAGATGAAATGAAGAAAGTTTATTTTTAAAGTAAGGTAAGCTAAGATAATGAAAAATAAGATATCAAAACCTCCCTAACCTACCAATTTGGTGGGTTAAAAGAGAGAGGTTTTGGAGGTTTTAAAACCTCTAAAAACTTTACCTCCTTTAAAAAACCTTCCTACTAACCAAAATTAACACTTTAAAAACCCATACCTTACCTTTAAAAGCTCCCTCCCAAATATAATGTTAGTGTTTGGGTTAATAGCTAGTGGATCACGTGGATCATGGAATGCATCACAATCATAATCTCTATAAAATAATGGACACGTAGTGGGCAATATCTAACCTTCATGGGTTTGTAGCAAGGACACTCATTATCTCCCTATCTTTTCCTTGCTTTTTGTGGAAGGTCTCTCATTGCATCAAGAAATCAAATTTTTAGTGTTTATCTATCTCCAAAAGAGGTGTGATTATCACCCACCTTCTCTTCACTGATGATTTTATTCTTTTCCCTAAAGCTACTTCAAAAGAGGCAGAGGAAATTAGAAATGTGCTTCAAATATATTCTGAGTTTGGTAGCAGACCATAAATCTTGCTAAATATGCATTATTGCTAAGCCTGAACACTCTTAATGATATTAGAAGAAGCATCTTGGGTATTTTATAAATTAACAATATTGATGGGCAAGAAAAATATTTGAGCCTCATTGCAACTATTCCCAAATCAAAGGTTCAAATCTTTGCTCCAATAAAGATAGAATCAAGCAGAGCAAAAAGGAAGTGTTGCTTAAAGCAATCATTATTAACATCCTAGTCTTCACAAAATCTACTTTAAATTGCTTGTCCAACTATGAAAAGAGATCAATAGCTTAGTTTCCAATTTTTGGTAGGGTTAATAAAAAGAAGAAAAGAAGCTACACTAGATTTCTTGGAATAGTATGTGTTATAACGACCAAATCTGGGACTATTATCATTACTAGGGCTTGGGCCAGTATAAGGTCTCTTAGAGCTTCTCACAAGTCCATTATGCTTACATTACCTCATTTTATGGCCTATATGAATCATAAAATACTTATAAAATAAACATAATTATATTTTTATATTTTAAAAATATTAAATAGCAAGCACAACAAAATACTATCAAAATTACATGTCATAAAAAGAGTTGCACTAAAAGTACATATACCTTATAAGTAAAATTGAGACAATAACCTCTAAAACTAAGCTAAAATCTACTATTTGCATTTATTACTCTTTTCCCTCTAGTAAAGATCTTCTAATTATATTCTTACTTTTAGAGAGGGTTTCACCCTTTGCTTCAAGCCCTCAATGCTTTAATTCTAAGTTGGAAGACCTAAGGGTTTTCAATTAACCTAATCTTTTCAAGTTTCCACTCCTCCCTTAAAGTAAAGAAAGGGAAAGGGAGGTTGTTTACACTCCCAAAGCAGATTTTGTTCTTTAAGGTTAGGAGTGCTTGGTCAATGAGAAAAAGGAAAGGAAATGAGGGAAAAAGGGGAGGGGAATGAAGAAGCTTCAAGTAAAATGGGAGAAAGGGAGAAATGGATACCAAAATATCTTTCCATCCTTTATGTACCTATGTTTGAGGATGAAGCACTTGTATTATATAGATGTTTTTAAGCATAATTGTACACCATTTCATAGCAGTTAGATAGGTAATTGCATGCTTATTTGATTATTTCATTAATTTTCATAAAATTCATTAATGTATACTAAAATTTATATTTTCTACATGTTTTTAGGTGTTTTAAAGGAAATTTAAGGCATAAGAGCAAAAGAAGGAGCTTGGAAGAACCTAATGAGCAAGGCAAGCTACTGATGCACTTCACACTGATTGTGTAAACTCAGACTCAGACCTGTGTAACTTCCCACCTAGTGAAACTTAAAGAAGTGCAGAAAAGGCAAAGTACACGAGCCGTGTAACATAGGTCGTGTAAGCCTCAGAGACCTGTGCAACTTTCTATCACCAAAGCTTAAAGAAACAAGCAATACATTCACAAGTACACGGGCCATGTAAGTGGACCTGTGTAAATCTCCAAGGCCCGTGTAACTTACTGCCCCTATCTGAGAGGAAGCCAACATGCTCCAGTAACTTACACGCCCCAGGTCGTGTAGTGACACACGAACCGTGTACTACATTTCAACAATCTTTCTTTAATATGACTCCAACTATTATTTTGGCATACTAATTAGACTTCTAATGCTTTTGGGACTCTAAAGCTTAACTCTAGGATTCCCAATATAAATAAGAGCTAGCAAAAAATGAAAAAAGGGCTTTTCAAAGAGCCTTTTGGAGGAGATACGGATAGACACAAAAGGGGAGAGTATTGAAAGAAGCCTCCCTAAGGAACCCTAGCTGTCTTGAAGAAGGATTACATTAATGCCAAGGACAGACTTCTTAGCCAAAGTTCCATAAGATCATAGCTACAGAATCTTTCCTCGATTCTTTTGTTCTTATTCTTTAGATTGGTTTTCATGTGCTTTTATTTTTATTTCATTATTTTTGTCAAACTCACCATGGGTGAGTAACTCCTTAAATTCTAGAATTAAGAAAGTAGTATTCTTGACTTTTGTTATGGATATATAGTGAGTTTTATTATGGAATTGAGTTGTGTTCTTTGATTTAATCTCTTATGCTCTTATTATATGCTATGTGTTGGTACCCACCTAGCCATGATCTAAGTTACTGATTGATGAGCTGAGAGGTGAAGATTAGTATTGGAAAATCAAGATTTTGAACTTAGGAAGTCTGACTTAGAGATAGGTTGATAACCTTTGTGGAGTTCCAAAATTAATCATAGATCTGAAAGGGTTTTGATTATGACTAATCACCAACGAAAGTGGGGTTTAGCTCTAATTGGCACACACCTTAGATACCTTAAGAGAGGATCTAGGATGCCTTTGGATTAATTTCCATCAAAGAAACAAACACTCAATCCACTAATAGAGCAAGATTAAAACTATAACAAGGTTAAAGTGTGAAATCTGAAATTCCAGAATTGTTCACATAGTTAGAATTCTCCTTAAGCTTTCAAATTTATTCTCTTTGATTTTTAATAGTCACTCTGTCTTAGTTAGAAATTTCTCTCACAACTTTCGGTAGTTTAAATAGTTAAGATTGTTGTGTAGTTTAGTACTTACATCTTTAACTCCTCATGAGAACGATACTCTACTCATCACTTTATTACTTGTTAGAGATTCGTGCACTTACGGTGATTGTAAAACCAAGCAAATAAGTTTTTAGCACCATTGCCGAGGAGTTTAGTAATATTAGACAATAAGCAATTTAGCTAATTTAAACATTTATTTCTTTTGTTATTTTAGTTTAACTTTTTCTTCTTTTTGGTGCAGAAAATTAGTACATGACCAGAACAACCAAACTTGAAGAAGAATTGCTAGAATTGGATCTTGAAATAGATAAAACTCTGAAAACCATCAGGAGAGGAAGAAAAAATCAAGAGCCATAACCAAAACCCGAAGCTAGAGAACGTCCAATTATGGCTAATAATAACAATAATAGGCAAAGATCCCTGAGGGAGTATGGAGCCCCTAATATTCAAAGATACTAATCCAGCATCACTAGGCCTACAAGCGAGGCCAACAATTTTGAACTTAAACCAGCATGGCTCTAGATGATCCAGCAAACTCAGTTTGGTGGCTCACCTATGGAGGATCCACACTATCACCTACAGAGCTTCCTCACTCTAAGTGCTACCTTCAAGATGGTACTTTCAATAATTGGGAAGGTCTCTCACAAGCTTTCCTAGCAAGGTACTTTCGACCTACAAAAACAGCAAAACTAAGGTTAGAACTGAACACCTTCAGGCAAAAGGAAGGAAAATCACTCTATAATGCATGGGAGAGATACAAAGACCTTCAAAGGGAATGTCTCCACCATGGCATAGAAGATTGGCTCCTTGTCTAGAATTTCTACAATGGTTTGCTACCATCCATAAGGAGTTCAGTTGATTCAGTTACAGGAGGAAACCTTATGGAGAAAACAGTAGCCAAAGCTTTGGAATTATTGGAAAGGGTCGCATACCATAATTCTGAGTGGTCAAATGAAAGGGGAGATGTAAGAAGAGCAGTAGAGGTACTAAAACTGGATGCTCTTAGTATGATTAATGCTCAGTTTGACCAACTCACTAAAAGACTTGACAGAATGCAGGCCAACATAATAGGAGCAAGTAATTAATTCTGTGATAGCTGTGGAGGAGGTTATATAACTTCAGAATGCAGTCTTTACAGCGACCCTTCCACAGAGCAACTGAACTATGTGAACAATGGAGGAAACTTCAACCAGAGGCAGGTTAATAACCCATATTCCAATACATACAACCCTGGATAGATGAACCACCCAAACTTCTCATGGTCCAACTCATAGAATCCTTAGAACCAACCCATAAATAAATAGCAAGGCTATAGGCCAACACCACTAAGTTTCTAGAATAGAGGATAAAATTTAATGCAGCAACAACCAACACTCCCTCAACCTCAATAGGCAGAATTAAGGTTGACCATGGAGTCCATGATGGAAAGTTTTTTAGCAGCACAACAACAACAAAATGAGATGATCAAGCAGCTAGCCTCCAGAGTGGATCAACTAGCCACCCATAATAAAATGCTTGAAAATCAGATCGCTCAGCTGGCTAGCTTTTCAAGTAAACAGGGTGGCAAATTACCAATTCAACCTGAAATGAATCCCAAGGAACATTGCAAAGCTGTAACATTGAGGAGTAGGAGAACACTACAAAATCCAGAAGAAAAGCAAAAAATAGAAGGAAGAAACCCCTGGAAACCAAGATATCCAAGAAGAGGAAGAAGAAAAGCAAGCTGAGAAAAGTAAGGAAGATGAGGAAAAGAGGAAAAAGAAATTGCCAGAACCTTACCAGCCCCCTTTACCTTTTCCTCAGAGATTCTAGAAAGCTAAATTGGATAAGCAATTTGGCAAGTTTTTAGAAGTTTTGCAGAAGCTCTACATCAATATTCCCTTTACAGAAGTGTTATCTCAGATGCCCTCCTACACAAAATTTCTAGAGGAAATCCTTTCAAAGAAAAGGAGATTGGAGGACTATGAGACAGTTGCTCTAATAGAAGAATGTAGTGCCATCCTATACAACAAGTTGCCTCCAAAATTGAAAGATCCTGAAAGCTTCTCTATACCATGCTTAATAGGCAATATGAACATCGACAAAGCCCTATGTGACCTTAGAGCCAGCGTGAGCCTAATGCCCTTGTCTATATGTTAGAAATTAAATGTGGGGAAAATGAGACCCACTACTATTTCCTTGTAAGTAGCAGATAGATCTGCCAAGTACCCAGTTAGCATCCTAGAAAACATCCCCATCAAAGTGGCAAAATTTTTTATTCCAGTAGATTTTATCATCCTAGAGATGGAAGAAGATGTCCAAATTCCCATTATATTGGAAAGACCCTTCTTGGCAACTGCTAGAGCAATCATAGACATAAAAAATGTGCGTCTAACTCTCAAAATACGGGATGAAGAAGTAGAATTCAACCTGTTTCAAGCACTGAAGCAAAAATCTGAACTTGATGAGTGTTTAAGGGTTAAAATCATAGACAAGCTAGTGGAGGAAGAATTTCAAAAAAGATATGCTAAAGATCTTCTTGAAGCTTGTATAGTGCATAGCTACACAGTGGAGAATAAAAACAAAGAAATTACAGCATATGCAAAAATTCTTGAAGCTAATCCACCTTTTACCTATGGCCCAAGCACTTCTGATGGAAAATTTACAAAAAGAGAAACCCAAGAATGACCTTCATGAAGAAACAAAATAAGTAGAATTAAAACCTGTTCCTTCTACACTGAGGTATGCATTTTTAGACTCTGATTCTAAAGATCCTATCATTATAAATGCTAGCCTGAATTCTGCAAAAGAGGGAAAAGTCTTAGGGGTACTTAGGACCCATAGTAGGTCTACAGGGTACACCATAGAGGACCTCAAGGGAATCAACTCTTCCATTTGTATGCATAGAATACCTATGGAAGAGAACAGTAAACCCACTATTGAACACCAAATGAGACTAAACCCTAACATAAAAGAAGTAGTAAAAAAGGAAATTTTGAAACTATTAGATATAGGTATTATATCCTCAATATCTAATAGCAAATGGGTTAGTCCAGTGCCTGTAGTGCTTAAGAAGGGTGGGACAACTATAGTTAAAAATAGCAATGATGAACTAATCCCTACTAGGGTAGTCACTGGTTGGTGAATGTGCATTGATTATAAAAAATTGAATTGTGCCACCAAAAAATACTATTTTTCTTTTCCATTTATAGATCAAATGTTAGAGAGGCTAACTAAACATTCCTATTTCTGTTATTTAGATGGGTATTCTAGATTCTTCTAAATCCTCATTCACCCTAATGACCAAGAAAAGACCACATTCACCTGTCCTTATGGAACACTTGTATATAGAAGAATGCCTTTTGGTCTTTATAATGCCCCCACAACTTTTCAAAGATGTATGATGGCCATTTTTTCTGATTATATTGAAAATATAATGGAAGTTTTTATGGATGATTTTTCTATTTATAGAACCAGCTTTGATGAATGCTTGACTAACCTTTCTAAACTACTTTAAAGATGTGAAGAGTCAAATCTGGTTCTTAATTGAGAAAAATGCCATTTCATGGTAAGAGAGGGCATAATCCTTGGGCACTTAGTTTTTGCAAAAGGAATAGAAGTGGACAAGGCAAAGGTAGAGGTCATTGAAAAAATGCCACCACCTTCATCGGTTAAGAAAGTATGAAACTTTTTAGGGCATGCATGCTTTTACGGAAGATTTATTAAGGATTTCTCTAAAATATCTAAGCCATTAATAAATTTGTTAAATTTGAATGTCCCCTTTGGCTTTGAAGAAATTTGCTTTGTTGCATTTTGTAGGATAAAAGAAGCCTTTATCTCAACACCAATAATGCAACCACCAGATTAGGAGCTGCCATTCGAGATAATGTGCGATGCAAGTGACTATGCAGTAGGGGCGGTGCTTGGACAGAGGAAAGACAAGAAAGTTCATGCCATCTATTATGCAAGTAGAACACTTGATGATGCACAAGTCAACTATGCAACCATAGAAAAGGAATTTCTAGCTGTTGTGTTTGCAGTTGAGAAGTTCAAATCTTACTTGGTTGGCTCCAGAGTTGTCATTTACACAGATCACGTTGCCATTAGGTACCTCCAGAACAAGAAAGAAACAAAACCAAGATTGATCAGATGGATTTTACTTCTACAAGAATTCGACCTTGAAGTTAAGGATAGAAAGGGGACCGTGTGACACCCCTTACCCGTGTACAGTATATCCGAGTAAGCAATGTCACACGGTGTACCGGCACACTCTATTTTACCTTAATTAATTTTTATCATAGTTTTGAATATAACTTGTGAAATATTATTTATTTAAGTTATTTATTGAAATTATAATTTATTTGAGGTTCAGAAAATTTTATAGAAAATCCAGCAGAGTACCGGCTAAAAATGGAGAAAACAGTTCTTCGGAACCTGTGAAAAACACTTCCAATAATCATATTCAATCATCTCAAACTCCAATATCAAAATCTCAACATTTTTCAATTTCATTTCTCAATCATTCATCTCATGTGATAATCATGTATATATCACAGATAAACATTCACTTTTCCATTCACAAACACAATTTTCATTATTTACATGAACATCAAAATACATTTCATAAGTTCAATTACATATGAGAAAATAAATATTAGTTACAAAATATCAAAATGAAACCTAGTGTCCTACCAATGCACTGAAGATGGTGAGGTGACACGGACACTATGCAGAGCTGCAGGATGGTCTCACCCAGTCTGTGGTCTACTGGGCTCAATCAGTATCTCCAGAACCTACGCATGGCAAAAGCAACGCGCTAAGCAATAATGCTTAGTGGTGCAATAATAAAAAAAAAGGAAATAACAGAAAATAAATATGTATTGAATGTATCGATGTTTTACTGGTTTTGTACTTGTTATAATCATTTATTTTGTTAACTTTATCCACTTTCATTCTTTTGGTTGCCCAAGTAACCTATACTGGACAACTGGACTGGATAAACGGGTATACTGGCGCTGGGTATCTAGTACCTCGGGCAGTCATACCATCGGTCACGTATGCATCTCCCGGTGTGCAACAAAACAGCTAATAAGCTGTAATGACAATAGGCACAAGGCCAAATATCAACACAAGGTCAGAATGGCTAAAAGCCATAAAATCACAGAATGGCATAATGCCATGTGCAGTACTGCTAACTGAACCCTATTGGCATGCCAAACTATCCAAACCAATCTTGTTAGGTATACTAGGGCATTTGATACTTTTGAATTCTTCAATTTTTGAATTTCAAGTTTTTGGTGTCACTATTCACTTTATTGGTCAACAAAAATGTTGACTTTTGGATAGAAAATAGGTACATTAGTTTTGACACTCCCAACATATCACATTTTGCATTCAAAACTTGTTGGCATTAATCACCAATACCATTTCTAAGCTTAAACCAAGGGAGCAGAATTTTCAGTTTTTTGTACCCCAACTTTACTGTTCCATTAGTGACTGTTACAGTGGGAATTTGAGGAAATGGTAAACATGAAAGTTGTTCCTTATTTTGTCTAGTTGAATTTCGTTTTTTGAATCACTCCATTTGGAGTTTTGTAGCTCTAGATATGGTCCAAAAACCACAGCTGGCCGGATTGCAAAACTGCAGAATTGACCATATCTACAGTGCAGTGAACAGTGACTGCCACTTCTTTGTTGGATAGGTTCTGGTCATAATTTGGGATAGGTTTCTTCATGAAAGTTGTTTGTCTATATCTTAACTTGTTTCTGTAAAAATTTCAGGTCAATTGACCCATTCTAAAATGAGTTATGGCCAAATGAACAATTACTGTTCATTTGGTCATTCTGCAGATTCTAGTTGCAGGGTATCCGGATTGGGGCCAGTTTTTGGTCCACTTGCTTTGGTCTTTTGGGCATGGTTTCTTCAGCAAAATTATGCCATTATGTGTCTAGTTTTATGTCCAATTTTCCAAATACCAATTGAACCTACACATCCAAAGATATGGCAGTCCAAACAGGCTGGACTCACAGCCTCACCTGCTGCTGTCACTAGGCAGCCTACCAATTTGGTTTGTAACACTCTAGTTCACTTCAAATTATGGTCAACTTATCTCAAATGGTCACTAATTGACCATTAGAATGTTCACTCATCATTTCATAAGCCAAGTCTAAATTTCACTCCCAAAACCCTAATTTCCCATTATGATTCACACCACACACCTTAGTTAACACTTTCATTCCTTATATATATATATATATATATATATATATATATATATATATATATATATATATATATATATATATATACACACTTTAAACACCCTCTCTAATCCACTCTAAGCCCATCTAAACCATCTAAGTCATAACCCTCACTAGACAGCCGAATTCCATGGTATTCATACACATGAGTTTTAGTCCATTTAATTCACAATTTCATATTAATTTCAAGTCCCTAACATGGAATAAAAGAAATATATGCATAAATAAGCACTAACCTCTTGTAGGGCAGAATTTTCCAAACTTAAACTTCACTTTCTTTCCTTTTCTAGGCTGCCAAACACTTTCCCAAGAGGTATGAACAAGTTTTAATGAAAGGTGTCTAGGGTTTAGTAGTGAAACAAAGAGAGAAAGGGAGCTTTGATTGAGAATCAATGGAAGGAGAGGGGAGAAGGGTTTCGGCTGGCTGAAGGAGAAGAAGAAGAAGAAGACCAGAATTTTTTTGTCTATTTTGACTCTTTTAAGTGTTTTAAGAATGCTTGTTAACTTGTGATTGGTTGGGAGTAAGATAATGACATCATGTGATGTCATTATCCCTAATTTTCTTTATTTTTCTTTTCTTTTCATCTCTACTCATTTTCAATTTAATTTTTAGTAATGTTTATTCATATTTTATGTCATAATAATTATTTACTCAACTGGACAAGTCGGCCAAAAATCGTCTCTGAAGGCGAAATGACCAAAATGCCCTCCGTTTGGCTTAACGGGTTAGAATTGTCTGTACCGATTGAAAAATTTTTCTAAATATTTTCTTGGCATTCTAATGCCATAGGAACCTCAATGACCCTTCTCTGGAGTCCCAAAAATTATTTTATGAATTTTTCCCCGGGTCTAGGGCTCCTAGTTGCGAGAACCGCAACTTCCCTCTGGGTTACCCATCGCTTGGGCACTGGCTCATTTAACTTGGTTGTATTTTATTTCTAAAATTTTTACTAAATTTTTCTTATTAATATTTGAGTTAATTATGGTTCCTGACTTTAGTTTAAATATTTTTCCGGACGTTCTAGCTGTCCGGACCGACACCGGTCACCGGAACAGTAGAATGTACGGAGTTACTACCGGGAGGGTGTTACAGACCGAGAATGCGGCAGCTGACCATCTATCCAGGCTCAAGCGAAAGGAACATAGGGATAGCTTAGATGACCTACCAATTGATGATTCCTTTCCAGATAAAAATTTATTTGTAATCTCCCAAGCCCCTTGGTATGCTGACTTTGTTAATTAGCTTGTCTGTAGGGTTTTATCACCTAACATGTCTTACCAGCAAAAGAAGAAATTCTTACATGATATGAGATACTACACATGGGAGGAACTCCTGCTATACAAAAGATGTAATGATGGTTTAATAAGAAGATGCATACCAGAGGAGGAAGCAAAGAATATTCTGCAACACTGCCACTCATCACCTTATGGAGGACACCTTAGTACAATAAAAACATCAGCCAAAATTCTACAAGCAGGGTTTTACTAGCCAAATTTCTTCAAAGATGTGTGATCTTTTGTGCTGACATGCGATCAATGCCAAAGAATAGGAAATATCTTGAGAAGGAATGAAATGCCACTGCACTGTATACTTGAAATAGAGCTGTTTGATGTGTGGGGAATAAACTTCATGGGTCCATTCCCATCTTCATTTGAAAACAAGTATATTCTAATTGGTGTTGAATATGTATCAAAATGGGTAAAAGCAATAGCCACTCCAACAAATGATGCCAGAGTGGTAACCAAATTCCTCAAGAAGTACATCTTCACAAAATGTGGCACCCCAAGGGCAATCATCAGTGATGGAGGAAGTCACTTCTGCAACTAGCAATTTGAGACATTACTAAAGAAGTATGGAGTGACTCATAAAGTGGCAACACCTTATCACCCCCAAACCAGTAGTCAACTAAAAGTTTCAAATAGGGAACTGAAGCAAATCCTTGAGAAAACAGTCAATCGCTCAAGGAAGGATTTGTCTTTAAAATTAGATTATGCATTGTGGGCCTACCGCACTACATATAAGACTCCCATTGGAATAATCCCCTTCTGCTTGGTCTATAAGAAATCATGCCACCTTCCAATCGAGTTTGAACACAAAGCCTATTGGGCAATTCAAACCCTAAATTATTACTTGAAAGCCGTTGGAGAGAAAAAGACTACTACAACTCAATGAACTAGAAGAAATTAGGCAAGATGCCTATAATGCCAAAATCATTAAAGACAGGACCAAAAGATGGCATAACAGGTGCATAATCAGGAAAGAAATCAACGAAGGAGACCTTATCTTGCAGTTCAACTCAAAACTAAAGCTTTTCCCAGGAAAGCTATAGTCAAGATGGTCTGGACCCTTCAAAGTCGCTAAAATTTTCCCTATGGAGTAGTAGAAATATGGAGTGAAACATTCGGTACCTTCGAGGTTAATGGGCAGAGATTGAAGCAATATTTCTCAGGAGATTCAATTGAGAAAGGGTTCACATAATCCTTCAGCAATCCTCCAATTCAATAGTAAAAGCTGAAAGACAGTTAAGCTAATGACTATAAACAAGCGCTACTTGGGAGGCAACCCAAGATTTTATATTTCTTTTAAATATTTTAATTTCCTTTTCTTTACATTATTTCTCGTTTTGCAGGCACCCCACTTTTCACATTGCACGAAGGATAAGAAGAACACAGAAAGGGAGAGGAGATCATTAAGTCTAATCCACGCAAGAGAGGAAAACCACAACACAGGGGAGTATTCTGTTGCTAACTCCTAATAGCATTCAATTCTTTCACATAAAATAAGTTAGCATAACCTTCTGGAGAGTTAGGATAAGAAATTACCCTTAGAGAGCTAAAAAAAAAAAAAATTTCCCAGAAAAGTTACACGAGCCAGGCCATGTAATGGTACATGCCCCATGTAACATTCTGGACTATTAAAATTCACAGAAATAGGGACTCTAGAAAGTTACATGGGTCACCCCATGTGAATACACTTGGACCGTGTAACCAAAGAACCTAAAAAGTAGGGTTCAGACAACCAAGGGCAGAAACTTACACAGGCTTTGTTCCTCATTACACGACCTTGTGTAAAATAGGAAATAAATAAATTCTTTGGTAGAAAGTTACACGGGTCAAGCCGTGTAACAGTACACGACCGTACTTGCCGAGAAAAAGAACAAGCAAGACAAAAGGTTACGTGGGTCGAGCCATGTAGTGATACATAGACCCATGTAAAATGTCACAGATTGTGCATTGAAGAGGTGGGAAAGTGATTCCAAATGCCACCTTTACCCCTTTAAATGCCCTTTAACTGTTACCTATCCCTTCAACTCCTACAAATACCCCCTCTTTCCAAAGATTTCCTCACAAGTTTCCCTCTAATCTTGATTCCCCTCTCCAAACCCTAGAAATCTCTTCATCCTTTGCTCTCCCATAGCACCAACCAAGAGAGCTGCAGGTAGAGTCGGTTCCTCATCTTGAGGGGACGTGATTCTCCATGGACATTGCTCTGCTGCAATGATTAGGATTGAAAGTAGAGTTAGATATTCTTCTTAATAGTAATGGGTGGACTCGTTTTGCCCAAATCCACTACCTCTTATACAGGGAAACCACTTTGGAGTTCCTAGGGAGTTTTCAAGCTACTCTTTGGGCCACTAACAGAGGTGATAGGGGGAGGATCACATTCTACCTCTTGGGAGTTGATCGTGTCCTGAACATGGACGACTTCAATGCCATCTTTGGTTTTAATAGTTTAGGACGCCAAGAAATCCAGCAGAATAGAATGGTCTACAATAGTGTTGAGTTTTGGCGATCCATTAAACCAAACTCAAAGAATTACAGCTCCAGCAAATCCAAGTCTAGTGGGTTGGCAAGCCCCATCTTACGCTACATGCACTGATTCGCTGCCCACACCATTATGTGGCAATAGTTTAGGCATGGTAAACACCAATGAACTCTTCTTCCTATGGTGCATGGTGACTGGCCAGTGCTGTAGTACTGGCTACTTCCTCTGTAACTACTTTCATCAGATATCCCACCAAGCAATGGAAAACATCACAGTGGATGGCCTAATTACTGCCATTGCCTTCCACTTTGGATTCATGCCTACCCACGTCCACTTACACCCCATCGCTGGTGCCTCCAGGAATGACCAGACCATCTGCATCTCCATAGGGATATGTAGGGTAGTGGGGGATTAGTGCCTTTTGATAGATGCTGAAGGGAATGTCATTCGCGAAGTAGTACCAGGAGGGAGAAAACGAGGCAAATCCTCCAGTGTAGCACTGCAACAATAGGAATAGGAGGAATTAGACCCCATCTTGCAAGGATCCCTAGCCAGAGTCCCTCCCTACACACCAACCCCTACTGACCCCGTGCTTGCCTTCCTATAAAGGATGGAGGCCACCATTGATGCTCAGATGAGGGCATTGGAGACCACTTTGAGGATTGGCTACGCATAGTCGAAAAAAGTCTCTAAGAGGCCCACAATAAATTGGACATGATATTAGAGCACCATGACACAGACAGCCCTTCCTCGTCTTTTAAGACTTTTTAGTCAATGGGACCATAGAGAGGCTTTTATTTTTGATATACTGTACTAACATTGAACTTAATTTTGGCATCTAGGTCCTTGACTATTCAATTTTTGTTCTGTTTTGCTCTCCTCACTAATAAATAAATGATATTTTCTGCATATTTTGCTTACTCTATTTGCCATTGAGGACAATGCTAATTATAGGTTTGGGGGTGCACTCATGCATTTATACATATACACATTGCATTTCATTGCTTAATTATATCCATATTATACTTGTGTATCCAAAATCTAGAAAATTTTTGCAAATTTTTAAAATTTTGGAATTTTTCAAAAGAATTTTAACTTAGAGTTATAATCAAAATTTTAATGAGCTAATGATTGAACTCCCTGGGATTGAGGAATGAATGTATCCAGATAGGCAAAAAGGCTTTAATATGTTGTTTGTGAAAGGCCAATTCACCTAAGTGGAGTTAAACTAGTTAAACCCCTTCATAGTTATTAATTTATCACATTGAACTTACAAAATTAAGAGAAAATTTTGAAATACAAGCAAACATAAAAATGCCTCACCAGCTCTAAAAGATGTCTCTTGGACCTATCAAGGCGAAATCCTAGCATATCCTTAATAAAGAGATGATTAAGGCATTATTTGATATAGCCTCACTAAGCCTTAGCCACTCCTAATTAAAATATATATCACTTGTAACCAACTTGAAGCCCATATTTATCCCTTTAGAATTTATTGCTTACCCTTATTATTTACCTAGCCCCTAGCCTAAACATCTACCCAACCCTTTTGAGGAAGCTAAATGCATAAGTAAAAAGTATAATAGGTGCAAAGAAAACATGAGAAGAGAGTGTAAAACTCAAGAAAGAGTGCAAGTGTGCAACTAAAATCAAATAAAAATTTGCCTTTCCAAACCCAGCAAAAGCAATGAGTTTAGGGGAGAGGACAAAGGGGACATAAAAAAAATTGAGAGAGAGAGAGAGAGAGAGAGAGGGAGAACAAGAAGTAGTCCCAAGATAAGTATCATGGAAGCATGCTTGGCACTATAAAAACCAAAAGCCTCTCCTCTCCATACAAAATTTGTAGAAATAAACTTAGTATAGCTAGTACTTTATGCATAGATGCTATCCTCATATTTGCATTCCCTAAAAACCTTTCACTGGTAACCAAGTTATTATCCCTTTAGCCCCATTACCACCCTTTTAAAGACCTTTTGATCTTTTAAAAAGTGTATGCGACATTAATGGTGATAGAAAATTAAGACATGCCTATGGAGTTGGAATTAAATCAAACTTTCCATAATCATATTCAATAGAGGCAAACTTGGGGGAGTGAATGTTTCTTAAGTTTATCCTAATGAAACAAGCTATTTGTGACTTTATTAATATCCTTGCATATAGAAATAATTAGTTAAAGCTCCATGAAGAAGATGAGGCTCTAAGCAGGTAGCTATTGAAGTCTCTATGCCTTAAAGGAGGGAAATTGGTATGAATGGTGGAAGGAGTTCGATTGTATGCAAGCTGGAATTTTGGTTATATCACCAAGTTTCCCTTAAAAAGTGTTTCAAACAGAGTTTTAAATTTGCTTGAGGACAAGCAAAAGTTTGAGCTTGGGGGCATTTGATACACTTATATTATATAGATGTTTTAAAGCATAATTATATACCATTTCATAGCATTTAGATGGGTAATTACATGCTTCTTTGGTTATGTAGAATACAGAGAATTTGGATAAAATTTTTTTATATTTCTTCATATTAAATGATTTATAAGCATTCTAATTTATATACAAAGGCTAGGACTAACTAGGAAACTAATAATAGCCAATAAATACAATGATTCATAATTATATTCTAATTTACAGCTAATTTACACTGATTAAGGAATTTACACTAATTGAGGGATTCTAACACTCCCCCTCAAGTTAGTTCATGTATGTTGCATATGCCCAACTTGCAAACTAGGGTATGAAACCCCTTACAACTTAATCTCTTAGTGAACACATCAGCTAACTGGTCTTTTGACCCTACGTAAGAGATACTTAAGGAACCATTGATAACTTTTTCTTTTATGAAGTGTCTGTCAATCTCTATATGCTTGGTCCGATTATGCTGAACTTGTCACACCTTACCCCTCTGTAAGGCATAACATGATTCCATAGAATACTTAATGAACTACCGAACTTCATCTATCGATAATTCATTAAGTACACTACAAGGGATTTTAAAACTATTTTCTTGCATTTTGGAAGTGGTGAGCATTTTGGTAGGAATTAAAATCATTTATTCAAAGCTTATGAACTAGTAAAAATTTTTGTCCATTTTTATTTTTCCGTAAATTTTATAAAAATTTCGGCAGAGTGCCGTCTATATTTTAAGAAAACAGTTCTTCAAATACCTGAGAAAAACACTTCCAATAATTTTTCACAACTCCCAACCTTCAAATAATCTCAAATCAACACAATTCAAATCATTCCACAATCAACCAAAAAAATTTATTAACTTAAAATATTTCATAATTCCATCCACAGTGCATATAATGTGAAATTCACAAATACAAATCTTAATTTACAGAAGATAATCCAAAAATAATATTATTACAATTTATTATACAACTGCTCAACTTTACATTGACACATAAAACATTACAATATTTACATCAAAATGACTACAAGGGTATAAAACAATACCCGTACAAAAAGATCAGTGTAGTCCTCAATTTCAATAGCAGCTCACTCTACTGCTTTCTCCTTGCTCTTATCTGCGACAGCAAAATAAGCTATCGCTGAGTATAAAAACACTCAGTGGTGCACAATAAAATTTTAAATACAATACATAAATCATTTATTAACAAAACACAATTTAAATATTTCTCAATCACATTTCACAAATTATCAAAACTCAAAATAACACAATTTAGTCAAATAATTTAATAACCACAGTGTTGCTAAGTCATACATAACTTAAGCCATGACATAAAATTTCCAATTAATGTTGTGTTGTACACCACGACAAAGCAATCTACAACCCCACTAATCGAAATCAATGAGGGAGGTGGCAACCTAGCTAATGAGTACTCATTCGATCTACAACCTCAACTGGTAAACCAGAGAGGGAGGAAAAATAATCGATCTCACCCCATAAATGGAGGAGGAATAATAAGGCACTGTCATGCTAAGTGTGAGTACAAAATCAATTCAAAACAATTTTATCAAATAATTTTGTGAGAAATCTGATCAATTTCCAAAGTCATATTTGTAATCATAAAATGGCAACACAATAATCACAGAAGTCAAATTTTCGAGAATAAAATATTTAAACAAGAATTATTGTGCACAGACCTGACGTGAGTCGCCTCTAAGCCTTGACTCAGTCTCTCAGACCTTCCAAGTCTTTTTTAGCTGAAACACATAGTTTCGCAGTGTTTCAATACCATAACTTAGCATAAATCCAAAAATAAATTTAACTTCACTTTAACTAGCTTTAATGTGCTAAACTCGACGTTTTTGAAATTTTTGTGTTTCGGGTTACTATTCACTATACTATTCAAGTCAAATTATTGACTTTCTAAGGCTTAATAGGTATGAAAATTCCAACTTCACCCACATACCACATTTTGGTCATTAAATTTGTTGGTTTTGATTGTTTATTCAAATTATAAGTCTTTTAGGCAAAATTGCAAATTTTCAGTTTTGGTGCCTTAGGTTGCACTGTTCCATTGGTCATTTTAATGTTGAAATTTGGCAAAACCTTCTTCATAGAAAATGTTCCCTATTGTCTTAAATTTATTCTCCTTTTTGAATCACTCCAATTGGAGTTTTTTAGCTCAAGTTATAGCCATTTGAACCAAGGCTACCAGATTGGACATAACCCAGATTTTCTGGGCAATTTTGGTTCTGGCAGTTTTAGGTCACCAACTTTGGGTGGCCAAATGACTTGGTTGCTAGCAGAATTTGGGTTTGTGTTCTTCATGAAAGTTTTAGGTCTATATCTCATCTAACCAGTGGTAAAATTTCAGGTCATTTAGACCTTCCTAGCTCAAGTTATGACCAAATGAACAAATACTGTTCATTTGGTCAGTTTGTACAGGGCAGACTGTGATTTTTCAAGTTTGGTCAATTTGTTCACTAGGTTTTGGTCACTTTTTGGGCATGCTTCCTAAATGAAAATTGTGTCATTTAGTGTCTATTTTCATTCCCAATTGGTCTCATACCAATTGGACTTGTAAAATTTCATTTTTGGTCCCTCAAAGGTAATTTGGTCATGCTGCTGGCTCCATCCGAATTTGGCCTTAACTCCAACCATTCCAACACACTTCATTTGGTCACAAATGACCATTTCTCACTTCACATTAGGTCAAAGACATCATTTACCACTTCCTTACATTTTTTTGTCTCTAAACCCTAAGTCCAAACCCTAACCACACTAAATTGTTGCATTTAGCTAATTTCAAAGTTCTTAACTATAATCATTCAACTAATGGAGGTCCATAAACTCATTCAAATCCATCAAAACCATGCAAATCATACACCCCTTCAATCTGGCCGAAATTTTAGTTTGGTCCTCCACACATATTTTTATTTCATTTCATTAGTTTCTAAGTTCATTTAAGTAACTAAACATGCATTTAAAGTAGAAAATTGAAAGTTAGCATAATAACCTTTCTTAGAACTTCAAATCTCTATCTTTTGTTCTTCTTGCTTCTTTTAATCTTCTTCTTAAGTTGAGATAACAAGCTCTAGTAAGGTTTTTATGGAAGCTATTAAGGTTGAGTGAAGAAATTTAAGCTTGAGTGCAAGCTTTAATGGAGGTTTAACTATGGAGATGTGAGGGAGAGAGTGATGGCGGCAACAAGGGAAGAAGATGACCAAATGAATTTTTTTTTCTTTTCTTTTCTTTTATGTCTTTTTTCTTATGGAAGACCCAAAAAAAAATCAATTTAATCAAATTATTAATTATGGGATTTATGGCATTATGCATCATGTCATGCATGATTTCATCTCCCTATACCTTTTTCATTTCCTCTTTTTTTTTTTCTATTAGTTCTTTAATTTAATTCTCGATTCCGAAATTTTCTTTTCTCCAATTTTATTTGATAGTTAGGTCAGGAGTCAGCTCTCGGGGTCAATTGACTAAATTGCTCCTCGCCGGTTCAACCCGATTTGCAAATAATTCAATATTTCTTCTGGCTCCCTGACCTAATTATTTGACTGACTTAACAATTCTTTTTCGTGATTTTCTCTTTTCCACTGTGTTCGTAATGGTCCTAAGGACCGCAGCGTCACATTTTATGGTTCGAAATTTGAGTTTAAATAGACTTCGTAGTCGTTCCCGAGAAGGTCACCCATCGCTATGACTCTCGGCTCGTTTAACTTCTTATGTCCTGTTCTTCTTATTTATACTTAACTAATTGAACATTACTAATTATTTGTGTTTATGGCTTCTCTAATTATCTTAAGTGTGGTTCTAATCTCCTTAATTATCCGAATCGACTCCGGTCACCGGAACAGTGAAATATACCAAGCTATACAAATGGGGGTGTTACAATTCGCGCCCCCCCCCCCCCCCCCCCTTGAATAAATTTTGTCTCAAAATTTTACCTGGTATCAATCTCTGAATAGCTGTGGGTGCTGTCTCCTCATGTCCTTCTCTCGTTCCCAAGTAGCCTCCTGGCCCGAATGATGGTTCCACAGCACCTTTACCAACAGTATCTGCTTGTTCCGTAGCTGCTTCACCTCATAAGCCAGAATCTCTATGGGTTCTTCCTCATATGTGAGGTCTGGATTCCCTTCAATTTCTTCCATTGGTAGTACTTGAGATGGGTCTGATCGATACCTCCTCAACATAGACACATGGAAGACATTATGTATCTTCTCCAACTCTGGAGGCAGTGCTAACCGATATGCCAAAGGACCCACTCTTTCCAGAACCTCATAAGGCCCAATGAAGCGAGGACTCAGTTTCCTCTTTCTGTCAAATCTCATAATCCTCTTCCAAGGAGAAACCTTGAGGAATACTTTCTCACCCATTGCATACTCAATATCCCTTCTCTTCAGATCAATGTAGGACTTATGACGGTCTGATGCAGTCTTAAATCGATCTCTGATCACTCTAATTTTTTCTTCAGTTTGCTGAACAATTTCGGGTCCAATCATCTTTCTTTCACCCACGTCATCCCAACACAATGGTGTTCTACATTTTCTGCCATACAAAGCTTCATATGGAGGCATCCCAATGCTTGATTGGTAACTGTTGTTGTAAGCAAACTCAATCAAAGGCAAGTGTGTATCCCAACTGCCCTTAAACTCAATCACACAAGCCCGTAGCATATCCTCCAAGATCTGAATTACCCTCTCAGACTGGCCATCTGTCTGTGGGTAAAATGTAGTACTGAAGTTCAATCTAGTTCCTAGGGCTCTCTGAAGACTACCCCAGAATCTAGAAGTGAATCTATGATCTCTGTCTGATACGATGGATACTGGCACTCCATGTAGTCTCACAATCTCATCAATGTACAACTTGGCCAATCTTTCTAAACTGTAGTCCATCCGGACTGGCAGAAAATAAGCAGACTTGGTTAGTCTGTCAATAATGACCCATACTGCATCATAACTCTTCTGTATCTTTGGAAGTCCCATCACAAAATCCATCGTTATTCTTTCCCATTTCCATTCTGGCACTGGTAGTGGATGTAACAACCTAGTGGGTACTTGATGCTCTGCCTTTACTTACTGATAAGTTAGGCATTTGGAAACAAACTCTGCCACATCTCTTTTCATACCCATCCACCAGTAATGCTCCTTTAGCCCTCTATACATTTTTGTGCCACCAGAGTGCATGGCAAAAGGAGACTCATGTGCTTCTTTCAAAATGATCTACCTCAAATCAACATCATTAGGAACACACATTCTACCCTGGTGTAGCAATAGACCATCATCTCTTATTGAGAATTCTGGTTTCTTGCCATGCTGGACTTCTTCCAACAGTCTCTGATACTCTGATCATTCTGAGCAGCCATTCTAATCTAATCAATCAATACTGGCTGTACATGCCATGCAACTGCTGTCTGCCCCTCATCATTAATCTCTAAGCTGGCATGCAATGATCTTAACTCATGTACCAAAGACAAAGGAGTAACCCGTAGACTTGCCATAGTCTTGCGACTTAAGGCGTCAGCCACAACATTAGCTTTCCCTGGCTGATAGTCTATCAGACAATCATAGTCTTTTATCAACTCTAACCATCTCCTCTGTCTCAAATTCAAATCTTTTTGAGTACCCAAATACTTCAAACTCTTATGATCTGTGTAGATGTAACACTTTTCCCCATGCAAATAATGTCTCCAGATCTTAAGAGCAAACACAATAGCTGCAAGCTCCAAGTCATGTGTCGGATAATTCCTCTCATGTGATTTTAGCTGGCGTGATGCATAGGCAATGACATTTCGATCTTGCATCAATTCACAGCCTAACCCATTGTGAGAAGCATCACTATAAACTGTATATTCTTTACCCGGTGTAGGTAAAGTCAGGACTAGAGCCTTAGTCAAACATCTCTTCAATTCATTAAAACTCTATTGGCATTTATCTGTCTACTGAAACTTCACATGTTTCCTAAGCAGCTTGGTCAATGGAGATGCAAACATGGAGAATCCCTTCACAAATCGACGGTAGTATCCAGCTAACCCCAGAAAACTGCGAATCTCTGTGATATTTCTGGGTGGCTTCCAATTAAGGACAGCTTCTATCTTGCTAGGATCTACCTTAATACCCTCTGCTGATACTATGTGCCCCAAAAAGGATATCTCCTTCAGCCAAAATTCACATTTCGACAATTTGGCATATAGCTGTTTCTCCCTCAAAGTTTGTAATACAATCCGCAGATGTTTATCATGCTCTTCTGCATTCCTCGAATAGACCAATATATCATCAATAAATACCACAATAAACTGGTCGAGGTATGGTCTGAAGATAGTGTTCATCAGATCCATAAAAGCAGTCGGAGCATTAATTAACCCGAATGGCATAACCAAAAACTCATAATGGCCATAGCGGGTTCTAAAGGCAGTTTTAGAAATACTCTGCTCTTGTACTTTCAGCTGATAATAACCTGATCTCAGGTCAATTTTGAAGAACACAGCTACATCCCTCAACTGATCAAACAAGTCATCAATGCGGGGCAATGGGTATCTGTTCTTTATTGTCACCTTATTCAACTGTCAATAGTCAATGCATAACCGAAGAGTGCCATCCTTCTTCTTTACAAACAATACTGGTGCTCCCCAAGGTGACACACTAGGGCGGATGAAGCCCTTGTTAAGCAACTCTTGCAACTGTACTTTCAATTCTTTTAGTTTTGCTGGTGCCATTCTGTATGGCGTTATGGAGATTGGGTCCACACCAGGCATAACATCAATTTTAAACTGCACTTCTCTTTTTGGAGGTAATCCTGGCAATTCATCAGGAAATACATCCGGAAAATCACATACCGTAGGGATTTCCCTCAATGCTGGACTATCCACTTAGGTGTCTTTCACATGTGCCAAGTACGCCTCACACCCTTTCCTAATCATTTTTTTGGCCAGTGCAGCTGAAATGATATTTGAAGGCAATAACTGTCTCTCCCCATGTATTACTACATCACCATACTGAGGAAGACCAAAAGTGACTGTCTTCAGTCTACAGTCAATCATCACATGATGCCTGGCTAACCAATCCATGCCCAAGATAATGTCATAATCTCTGAAGGGCATTTCAATTAAATCAGACAGAAAAGTGTGTTCTTGGATCACCAAAGGACAATCCCTATCTAATTTATTTACCCTGACCTCCTGGCCTAATGGACTAGTTACTAGCACATAATAATCCATTGGTACACACTGGATAGTAGTAGAACACATCACACTAGCACTAACATACGAATGTGTTGAGCCAGGATCAAATAACACATGTACATCTTGGTTAAGGATGGAGAAAATACCAGCTACTACGTCTGATGTTTCAGCCTCCTCTCTTTGATGCATAATATACACTCTGACTGGTGCGCCACTGGATACTGGCTGGTTAATAGTGCTTTAACTTCCAGGAGTGTTACCAGAACCCCTACCCTGCCTCTACCTCTACCAGCTGGCTGTGACCCTCTAGGTGTAGAGACTTGGGCTGATCCTTCAGATGTAGCAGAAGGTCCAGACCGGCGTGGACTAGTACAATCCTTAGCAAAATGTTCGCTCCCTCCACAGTTAAAACATGCACCAGTGGCCTTGAAATAAACCCCACCGTGTGTTCTACCACAACTTTCACACTGCCGTACCGATAAAGCTCCTTGGGGTGCCTGCTGAGTCTACTGACCAGACCGGGGTGGTCTTTGGCTAGAGAATCTGCCTCTGCCAGATCTGTGAGAGTTAGATCCTCCAAACTGTTTCCTCTTCCCTGAACCACTCTCAGGTGCTTGTCCAATAGTCTTTCAGTTTTCTCTTTCTCTTGTGTACCCTTCTTCACTGCCCCTTCTGATTCTATCCTTTCCAGTTCCAGGGCTTGTGAAATCAACTCAGAAAAATTCTGGTGTCTGAATCCCACAACTTGCATCCTCAGATTCGGCCTTAACCCAGATTCAAACCTCTTACATCTGTCTTTGGGGGTAGAGAATAAACTTCCAGCGTAGCGGCTCAGTCGAGAGAAGTCTCTCTCATATTCTGCTATGGTCCTGTCCCCCTGTTTCAAACTTAGGAATTCTTGTAACTTCATATCCACATATGCATCGGGGACCCACTTCTGTCGAAACTCCCTCAAAAAGTCTAACCAAGTAAGGACTGGATGTTCTACGAGACTGTGGGGGATGGTCTTCCACCATTCATATGCATCCCCTTGGAGAAGAGATACTGAATATTCAAATTTTAATTCTTCAATACACTGCAGCTTTCTAAAAGCCCATTCTATTCTTTCCAACCACTGTTCTAACTCCAGTGGATCCACAGTACCTTTAAACTCGGTGGCCTCAAATTTCATCAATTTTTCATTTTGCCGAGCTGAGGGTTGTGGTTGTGCTACAGGTGCTTGCATCTGAGCTTGGGGTGGCACATTTCCCGCCATTTGCTGGAAAAACGTAGCTATCTGTTGTGCAAACTGAGCATGGAACTGCGGTGTTGGAGTAGGAGCTGGAGTAGCTAACCCACTCCCATTTTGGAGTACTGGGGCTTCTCCTTGAACCTCAGCCTCAACAGATTGTTCCACGGAATGATCTCCTTCTTCCATTCCGTTTTCCTAAAATTTCTACTTCCTGAGATCAAACACAAGGAGGTTGACCTCCGTTAGTGCATATTCATGATGTAAATATGTTATATGTATCAATTAAAGACACTTGAGCAGTTGTACGTGTTAAAGAAATATTCACATGCATCGTCAAAATTTATTGCAAAACCATGCTCTGATAACACTAAAACATGTCACACCTTACCCCTCTGTAAGGCATAACATGATCCCGTAGAATACCTAATGAACTACCGAACTTCACCTACCGATAATTCATTAAGTATACTACAAGGGATTTTAAAACTATTTTCTTGCATTTTGGAAGTGGTGAGCATTTTGGTAGGAATTAAAATCATTTATTCAAAGCTTATAAACTAGTAAAAATTTTTGTCCATTTTTATTTTTCTGTAAATTTTATAAAAATTTCGGCAGACTATCGTCTATATTTTGAGAAAATAGTTCTTCAAATACCTGAGAAAAACACTTCCAATAATGCACTATCATCACCAGTTACCATAATATCAGCCACATAGACAATAAGCAGAGTGATCTTACCCCTATAGTGTTTTATAAATAAGGTGTGATCATCATTGCTTTGGCAGTATCCAAAAAGAAACCATCGCCTTACTAAACTTTTCAAACCATGCCCTAGGCGACTGTTTTAAACCATACATTGCTTTCTTCAATCTGCAAAATTTTCCTTTGGTCTTCCTATTCTCAAACCCTGGAGGGATTTTCATATATACTTCTTCTTCCAAATCACCATGTAGAAAGGCATTTTTTACATCAAACTGCCATAAATCCCACTCAAGATTTACTGCATATGATAGTAAAATTCTGATGGTATTCATTTTAGTAATAGGAGCAAACGTTTCCTGGTAATCTATCCCATACATCTGTGTGAAGCCTTTTGCTACCAGCCTAGCCTTATACCTTTCAATTGAACCATCTACTCTATGTTTCACAGTGAACACCCACTTGCATCCAACTGGTTTTTTGCCTATTGAAAAAGTAACAAGTTCCCATGTCTCATTCTTTGCTAGAGCTTTCATCTCGTCCACCATGGTTGCCTTCCATTTTGGATCAAGACATGCTTTCTTCCAATCCTGTGGGATAGAAACAGAGAAAACAGACAATAGAAAGGCTCTATAGGATGGAGACAAAGAATCATAGGAAATGAAGTTAGAGATGGGATGTTTAGTATAGGTTCTAACACCTTTTCTGAAAGCAATAGGAATATCAAGATCATTATTAAAAGAAGGAAGAGTAGAGTGAGAATTAAAATGAATCCAAAGATTTCAGTTGATTAGCAGTCTCCTGCTTGATGGCTATATCTGTCTTGTTCCGCTGAGTATAGATTCTCAAATCTGGTCCATTCAGTCTCCCTTGAGATTTAGGTGACTCCCCCTGAGTATCATTATTAGGTATAGGCTTTAAACCCAGATTTTCCCTTTAAAGTTGAAAGTTAGGAGAGCATAAAGAAGAAGGGAATGACACCTCTTCTTCCTTTTTATGCTCCCCCTGAAGAGGTGGATGTAAATAAGATTCAGATTCCCTAAAGGTAATATCCATGCTCACAAAATATTTCCGTGTAGGAGAGAGATAACACCTATACCCCTTCTGAGTACTAGAATAACCAACAAAGACACACTTGAGGGCTCGAGGTTCTAACTTCCCCCTATTAGGCTAATGAATAAAGCAAACATAACCAAAGACCTTTGGAGGAACAGTATGTGAATTTTTACCTTGCAAAACCTCTAAAGGACTCTTAAACTACAAAGTCCGAAGTGGCATCCTGTTAATAAGATATGCAGTAGAAAGAATTGCATCCCCCCAGTAAGGTTTGGGAATATTCATTATAAACATAAAAACCTAGCAACCACAAGTAAATGTCTATTTTTTTTCTCTCAGAGACTCCATTTTGAGCACTAGTGTTAACACAACTTGTAACACCCTCACTGTAGCCATTCCGTACATTGTATTATTTCAGTGACTGGTGTTAGTCTGGAAAGCTAAAATGTCTAGAAAAATATATAGAGTAGAGTGAGGAGTCATAAATAACTCAAATAATAATAAGAAAAATTTAGGAGAAATTTTAGAAATAAAACACAACCAAGTTAAATGAGCCGGTGCCCTAGCGATGGGTAACCTAGTGGGAAATTGCGGTCTTCGCAGCTAGGAGTCCTAAACTCGAGATAAAATTCATAAAATAATTTTTGAGACTCCAAAGAAGAGTCATTGAGGTTTCTATGGCATTAGAATGCCAAGAAAATGCAAAAAAAAATTTTTCGATTGGTACGGATGATTTTAGCTCAATAAGCCAAACGGAGGGCATTTTGGTCATTTCGTCTTCGGAGATAATTTTTTACCGACTTGTCCAGTTAAGTAAATAACTATTATGACATAAAATATGAATAAATATTACTACAAATTAAATTGAAATTGAATAGAAAAGAAAAGAAAAGAAAATGAATTAAAATTGCAATTTGGACCTCATGCTTATGTCATTAAAGTACTCGCACCCAATCACATTTTGACACCTCATTATAAACCCAATTAAAGGAGTTAAATGGGCTAAAAATCAAAACAATTCTGCTCATTCTCTTCCTTCTTCCAGCTGAAACCCACTTTAAACTCTCTTCCACCATTAAGAACTTCACCCAAACTTTATATCACCTACCAAATCACCTCAAAACCCTAACTTTTCTTCATGAAATTTTGTCCCTACCACTAAAGCAAGATTTGGGCAGCCATTAGAAGAGGAAAAAGTGAAGGAAAGTAAAGGGTAGAAATTCAACCAAGAGGTTAGTGCTAATTTTCTGGCTACCACTCTTTTCTAAGCATGAATTTAAATTGAGTTAAGTTGAAAATTTGATAAAAAATGAATTAAAGATGTATGAACTTGCCCCATGAAATTTTGGCAGCCTTAGGGTACCTAGGGTTTCATCAATTTGATTGCATAATAGTTATGTATGGCTATCATTGAACATGATTTTGGTGTTTTAAATTCATGGATTGTGTGTATATAGAGAATTGAAATTGCTGGCGTTAGGGTTTGGGCACCAAAATTTGGATTTTGTTTATGTATTGGTGAAAAGAGGTGGTGATGGTCAATTAGTGACCAATTGGTAATGTTTGAGTAGGAAATTAAGTGAATGGTGCCAAGGGAATTGAGGTTATGTATGTTATCCAGTGTGCACTACAAGTCTGAATGTGAGTCCAGCATGTTTGGGCAACTGTAATTTGAGTTGTGTAGGTTCAATTGGTGCAAGGCTAATTGGGCATGAAATTAGACACATAATGGCACAACTTTGATGAAGGAAACTTGTCCAGAAAACAAACTTAGATGCCTTAAAAATTGACCAAATTTGGGTAGCACCAATACTACCTGGGCAAAATGACCAAATGAACAGTGTTCATTCATTTGGTCATAACTCAGTGTAGAAAGGTCCAATTGACCTAAAATTTATATCAATGGAAAGAACAACTTTCATGTAGAACACAAGCTTAAATTCTAGACTTAACTAAATGAAATTGCTAGCCAAATTTGGACTACCAAATCTAGCAGAACCAAAAATTGTTCAGAAATTCTGGGTAAAGGCAATCCGACCAGTTATGGTGCAATAGCCATAACTTGAGCTAGAAAACTCCAAATGGGGTGATTTAAAATTGAAATGTAACTAGACACAATAAGGAACAACTTTGGTGAAGAACATTTGGCCAAATTCTCACTGTAGGATGGCCTAATGGAACAGTGAACTCTAGCACCCAAAAATTGAAATTTTTATTTATTCTCCATTGGTTAGAAGTATGGATTGACAACTAATGCCAACACTTTGGGAACCAAAATGTGGTAAATTAATTTGATTAAAACTCATGTAACTATTATATATGAGAAAGTCAATATTTTGACTTAAATGATTAAATGAATAGTAACCTTATATGTTAAGTATAAATATTCAAAAAATAACTTTGTAATATGCCCTAGTAGGCCTAATATAATTGGTTTGGATAGGTTGGCATGCTAATAGGGTTCTGATAGCAGTGCTGTGTATGATGTATGGCTCCATGCCATTCTGTGATATGATAGCCTATTGCTATACTGATTATGATGTTATACTTGGCTTTATGCCTTATTGCTTTTATGGCTTATTAGCCATTCTGTTTGTACACATGGAGACACATTGTGACCGATGGTGTGATGGCCCGAGATACCTGGTACCCAGTGCCAGTTTACCCGTTTATCCAGTCCGGTCAATTTGAATAGGTAACTTGGGCATGGAAAAGTATAAATATAATTGAATTGATTATTAAAGGAAGTAAGGAAATTAAATATCAAGATAAAGAACAAGAATGATTAAAATAAAATGAGGCTCAAAATCATCAAAGAAAACGATTAATAAAATGCTAGAAAGAATTGAAATGAACTGGACTGATGATAGAAAAAAAAAATAGTTATCTACTATTGAATGCACTGGGAACTTTAATTATTATGAAATACTTTAAGATAACCTAGAAGGTATTGAATTAAATGATACAGAAAGATTAATAATAGAAATATAATTTAAATAAATGTTACAAACGTACCTTTCATAATAATATTAAGTTAAGAATAATGCTATTAGAATATTAGTATATTGTATATTCTTACTGTAACCTTATGAATTAAGCACCTCCAAAGAGGACTAAATTAGGAAAAAAAAAAGGGATATAAATTTTAGAAACCTTATTGAAGCATAATTAGATCTAAATTATCTGAACCATGTTTTATTTTTATCTGTATTTTGTATATTATTTTCTTTGTTATATTATTGCACCACTAAACAGAAATGCTTAGCGCGATGGATTTATTTCTCGCGCAGGTATTGAAGGTAAAGCCCAAAAGAAAAAAATTAAACGGAGATCTTAGAGTTCTGATCTGCAGAAGTATCTGAAGTATTCAAGGTTGTCACCTCCTCAGCAATGCAAGTAGATAGGGCCCACATTAGTTTGGCTATTTCATATTTAATCAATTTATACATCATGTATATCATGAGATTATGTAATTATTTTGCAAATTATATAAATTAATAGAAATATGAGAATATTAATATATTAAATGAACATGAATGAATATGCATAGTAATGAATAAGAATCAAAATGTATGGACACTATAAAAAATGGTGAGCATGAATGAGATCTTTATTTGAAAATATTATTGAAAATTTCAAACAGGTGAATAGTGAATCACGTCAATATTTAATAAAATAGAGGAAACTCCGCTGGTTTCTCCGTAGAAAAATAATTGATATTAAATTAAACAAATTCAAAATTTTTAAAGAAATAAAGTAAGATAAATTAGGGTGCTCCGGCACCGAATATAGCATGCCTTGCTCGGCTACACTGTAGTCAGGTCAGGGTGTCACATTTATTGGTATTAGAGCACGGTTTAGGCGTTCCTAGGCATAGATAGATGGAAAGGGATAGTGTGCATAACATGCATTGCATTTATATGAGTCGAGGTGACACTAATGCAGATCCGCCTCTACTATTTACACCGGGTAAATTTCGAGGACGAAATTTTTGTTAGAGAGGAAGAATTGTAACACCCTCACTATAGTCATTCCGTACATTCTACTGTTCTGGTGATCGGTGTCAGTCCGGACAGCTAGAACATATGGAAAAATATGTAGACTAGAGTGAGGAGTTATAAATAACTCAAATAATAATAAGAAAAATTTAAGAAAAATTTTAAAAATAAAATACAACCAAGTTAAATGAGCCGGTACCCTAGCAATGGGTAACCTCAAGGGAAGTTGCAGTCTTCATAGCTAGGAGCCCTAAACTCGGGAGAAAATTCATAAAATAATTTTTGAGACTCTGGAGAAGAGTTATTGAGGTTTCTATGGTATTAGAATGCCAAGAAAAAGGCTTAAAAAATTTTTTCGATCGGTATGGACGATTTTGGCTCAATAAGCCAAACGGAGGGCATTTTTGTCATTTCGTCTTTGGAGATGATTTTTGATTGACTTGTCCAGTTAAGTAAATAATTATTATGACATAAAATATAAATAAATATTGCTACAAATTCAATTGAAATTGAGTAGAAAAGAAAAGAAAAGAAAAGAATTAAAATTGCAATTTTGACCTTATGCTTATGTCATTTGTAACACCCCGAACCTTCGAGTTATGAATAGTAACATTTTTGGTCCATGACTAGTACTATTTAAAAACACCTTGAGGACCAAAAATAAATAGAAAATTAATTGAGATAGACACAATAAAAATTCAAGTGACCCAAAAATATAAGGATTCACTGAGTATATTGTAAAAGAGGGATTATGACCTGATAAGGGGTATTTTGGTCAATTCACTTTCAGAGTTGATTTTTGACTAAAATGTCAATTTAATTAAATGAAAATAAAATATTGAATTATGAAGAAATATTGAGGGAAAAATTAGAGTAAAAGTGAAAAGAAAATAAAAGAAAAAAAAATCTAGAATACAAATTCCATTTTTTTTGGCCTAATTAAAATTTAAGCTACCAATGGGTTTTGGACAGCTCATTAAATGAATTAAAAAGGAATAAATAAATATAAAAGAAAACAAATTTCCTTCTCTCCCATTCTTCCATGCGGCCACCCATTTTCACTCTCCCTCTCTCTTCTTTTTTCTTCTTCTCCTATCTTCTTCCACCATTGTTTTCCCTTTCAAGTTTGATTCACTTGAATTCCCTTCACAAATCCCACAACCCACTAAAAGAAAATATCAAAGAGAACTTTGATTGAGGCATTGGAGCAAGTAGAGCAAGAGAAATTGGAAGAAAAATTGAAGTTGGAAAGAAATCACTTGAGATAAGTTTCTTTTCATGTTAGATTAGTTGTATAAGCTTTGAATGAAGTTAACTTATGATGAAATTTCATGAGAAATTGAAAGGAAACATGCATGGAACCTAAATTAGGGTTTTGGCCAAATTGGAGAAAAATTACGGTTTGATGCATTTTAGTGAAAATGATAATGAAATCAAGCTTAGTTGAAGTAGTGTGCATTATTAGAGTAAAGAAATTGCATGAAATGTGTATAAATTTAATTATAGGAGATTAGGGTTCATGGGAAAATTAGAGCTTTGGTGCTAGAGAGTGAAATTGGAGTGTGTAGTATTAAATTATGATCATTTGAGGTTTATTTAGTTTGAATTGACATTGGGTTGATGAATGGAGGTAATGAAATGGTAGGATTAGGGAAAATTACAAACTTTGATGTTTGAAAATTATGGAGTTTGTGTTAGGAAGTGCCATTGATGTGTCAATGCTAAATTATAGTCATTTTAGGTGAATTAAATGTGAATTGAGGTTGGGTAGTAGGAATAATTGAAGAAATGAAAATTTGAACCTAGGGCAAAAATTGCACATTGAGTTCAGTGTGTTTGGTAGCCCATAAATTGAGCTACACAACTCCAATTGGTGTGAAACCAATTGGGAATGAAACTTAAGACATAGGGTTAGAATTTTCATGAAGAGACCCAACCCAGAAACTACCCAGAAATTGCCTAAAACTTGGCTTGAACTTAGAAACAAAATTCTGGAACCTGTAGAATTTGATCATATGAATAGTAAATTTTCATGGCCATAACTCTCTCTAGAAAACTCCGATTTAGGTGATTCTTAAACCTATAGAAACTTAAAACACAGTAGAACATTTCATGTGTGGAACTTGAGGCCAAATTACAGACTTAACCCAATCAAGTTGCTAAGCAAAGCTGAATCACCGAATCTGCAGAAATCTAGAAATCTGCAGATTTACCATATGAACAGTAAATTTTGCATGGCCATAACTCTCTCTAGAAAATTCCAATTTAGGTGATTCTTGAATCGATAGAAACCTAAAACATAATAAAACATTTCATATGAAGAACATTAGACCAAATTATGGACTTAACTTGATTAAATTGCTGAACGAAGTTGGATCGATAAATATGCCAGAATAGAAACTGCAGGATGAATAGTGACGTAAATAGTAACCATTTTTTGGCCATAACTTGAGCTACATAGCTCCGAATTAGGAAATTCAAAAAGGAAAATAAAGTTAAGACCCAGATGAACAATTTTCATGAAGAATACCTCATCAAATTTTGATCTAAACTAGGTAGAAAGTGGGTTCAAAGACTGGGACACCAGGCTATCCAAAACCAAAATTTTATAAAATTTGCAAAGCTAACTTGGGATGCATTAGACATGCATGTAATGAGTTTTTGGCAAAAATTGAGATTGGTATTGAGGTATTCTATTTGTGTATTTTCAGCAGAAAAAGAAGTTGGGACGGACAAGGAATAGTGAGTAAAGAGAAAGGAGAGCATTGAAGGTTTGTGCACAACTAACCTTTTCTTTGTTTTTAAACTTGTAAATTATTTGGAATGTGTTTATTTGAATGAGTTTTCTTTGAACAAGTTTACTTTGACTGAAATATGATTTTTCTCTTGCATTTGAGAAATTTGGGTATTGCCACCTTTATTTGGATATTATGATGAATTTAAATGTGTTTATTGGTTTATAAATGTGATTGTTGAGTGGGAAAATTTTAGAAACTGTTTTGAAACCACAGTTAGCATGACAGCCCCTTTCGGAACCCCTAGTAGTAACGGCTGCTTGGGGTTGATAATTGATATTGAATATGTCTCCCATCAATAACGGTTAGTGGGGTAAGACTACATGAGTACTAATTAGCTACCTAGCCCTTCCCTCATTAATAACGGTTAGTGAGGTTGAGAGTTGTAACATCCTCCCGGTAGCAATTCCGCACAGTCTACTGTTCCGGTGACCGGTGTCGGTCCGGACAGCTAGAACGTCCGGAAAAATATTTAAACTAAAGTGAGGGACCATAATTAACTCAAATGTTAATAAGAAAAATTTAGTAAAAATTTTAGAAATAAAATACGACCAAGTTAAACGAGCCGGTGCCCAAGCGAGGGGTAACTCAGAGGGAAGTTGCGGTTCTCGCAACGAGGAGCCCTAGACCCGGGGGAAAAATTTTAAAATAATTTTTGGGACTCCAGAGAAGGGTCATTGAGGTTCCTATGGCATTAGAATGCTAAGAAAATATTTAGAAAAAATTTTCAATCCAGACAGTAATTTCAATTCGTTAAGCCAAACGGAGGGCATTTTGGTCATTTCGCCTTCAGAGGTGATTTTTGGCCGACTTGTCCAGTTAAGTAAATAATTATTATGATCTAAAATATGAATAAATATTGTTAAAAATTAAATTGAAATTTAGTAGAAAAGAAAAGAAAGAAAAAGGAGCTAAATTGGGAATTATGATGTCATGCTTAGGTAATTAAAAATGCTATGGCCAATCACATTAAAGCATGACAATTAAAATTCAATAAAAAGGGATAAATGAGGCAGAATTCCAGAAATTTCAGCAGCCCTTTCTCTCTTCAAAAAACGTCACCCATGCTCCTCCATTTTTGGTTCTTAAAAGCTTCAATTTCCATGCTTTCCTCACCCCAAAACCCTAAGTCACCTTCACTAAAACTTGTCCATACCTCTTGGGGAAGTGTTTGGCAGCCTAGAAAGTGAAGGAAAGTGAAGTTTTAGCTTGGAGAAATCTGCCCTACAAGAGGTTAGTGCATATATGTAGTTAAAACTCATTAATTCCATGATTGAGGCTTGTAATGGATGAGAAATTGTGAAATAAATGAAATAAATTCATGTGCATGTCCACCAAAGAATTCGGCAGCCCTAATAGAGGAATGGTTTTGATTGTTTTAATGGACTTAAAGTGAGCTAGAAATGGTGTTTAAGGTATGAATATGCATGGATGTTGAACTAGTGTGTTAATTGAGGTTTATGGGTAAATTGAATTGGACATTTGGGTTTTGAGAAGTAAAAATTGACTTGGCTTATCAAACTGTTAAAGAACATTCTAATGGTCAATAAGTGACCATTTGAGGTATGTTGACCACAATTTGGACTGAAAAATGGTATAGCAAAGTCAAGGTGTAAGCTGCCCTAGGACAGCAGCAAATGGACTGAAATTTCAGTCCAATTACACAGCCATAACTTTGGCTGTGTTGGTCCAATTGGTGTTTGGACAATTGGACATGAAACTAGGCTTATAATGACACATTTTCTCTGAAGAAACCATGCCCAAAAGACCAAAGCAAGAGGACCAAAACTTGGCCCCAATCCGGATACTCCTACAATTTCTCGAGAATGACCAAATGAACAGTAACTGTTCATTTGGCCATAACTCACTGTAGATATGGTCAATTGACCTGAAATATTTACAGCAATAAGATAAGATATAGACAAACAACTTTCATGAAGGACACCAATCTAAATTATGCCATTAACCTAATCAAATCATTGAGCAAAGTGAAGTTTATCAGATCGAGATTTCCAGAATTTTCATTTGAGCAGTAATGTTTGGATGGCTATAACTCCCTCTAGAAAACTCGGATTTAGGCGATTCTTGAACCGATGAAAACCTAAGGCGTAGTAGAGAAAGTTAGGCCAAATTATGAACTTAACTTGATCAAATTACTGACCAAAGTTGGACCAAAATCTGCCAAAACCCAAAAGTGCAGCATGAACAGTGCACGTGAACAGTAAACTTATTTTGGCCATAACTTGAGCTACAAAACTCCAAATGGAGTGATTCAAAAAAGGAAATTCAACTAGACAGAATAAGGAACAACTTTCATGTTTACCATTTCCTCAAATTCCCACTGTAAAAATAACAAATGGAACAGTAAAGATGAAGCACCAAATCTGAAAATTTTGTTCAATTAGCATTAAACTTAGAAATGGTATTGGCAACCAATACCAACAAGTTTTAAATACAAAATGTGGTATGTTTGGGGTGTTGAAACCAATACACCTATTTTCTATCCAAAAGTCAACATTTTTGTTGACCAATGAGGTGAATAGTGACACCAAAATCAAAAATTGACAATTTTGCCAAAATGACCTAAGCTTTGAGAAAGTGACCAAAACCAACAAGTTTTGAATACAAAATGTGGTATGTTGGGAGTACTAAAACCAATATACCTATTGTTTATGCAAAAGTCAACATTTTAGTTGACTAATGAAATGAATAGTGACATGAAAACTTGAAATTCAAAAATTGTGAAACTTAAAAGTGCAAAATGCCCTAGTAGGCCTAATGTGATTGGTTTGGATAGATTGGCATGCCAATAGGGTATTGTTTTAGCAGTACTGCGAAAGGCTTTATGCTGTATTCATGGCTTTATGCCCGTATTCATGGCTTTTATGCCCGTATTCATGGCTTTTATGCCCGATTATGTGATATCATGGCTTTTTAGCCATGCCGATCGATACGTGGTTGACGCTCAAGGCCCCATGGTTTGACGGCCCGAGTCTCCGCGGTGTCCAGTGCCAACGACCAGTTATCCAGTACAGTCGTCCAGTATAGGTTAATTGGGCATGGAAAAGTATAACTGTGATTGAACTGATTATTAAAGGAAATACGAAAATTAAGTATCAGGAATGATTACCAAAAATACAAAGAAGCTCAAGATCATGAAGAAAATAATTAACGAAATGCATGAAGAAGTTAATATCATAAAACATGATTAGCCCTCGACTAAACAATAAGTTAGTAATTATTCATTTATTATGAACACAATAGCAAGGAAATTATTATTTTTATTTGCATATTATATTTTCTTGTATTATTGGCACCACTAAGCTTTATGCTTAGCGCGTCGCTTTTGCAACGCGTAGGTACTGAAGATTTGGAAAGAGGGCCCAGAGACTACAGATTCGTAAGGCGGTTCACGCTCGCATAGTGTCCGTATCACCTCAACTTCTGCAGTGCATTGGTAGGACACTAGGTGTCATTTTGGCATTTTGTAACTAAATTTTTATTTTCTCATATGTATTTGGATCTATGTAATGTATTTTGATGTTCATGTAAATAATGAAGGTTATGGTCATGATTGCAAATTTGAGCATTTATTTATTGTTTGTATATGAGTATTATGAGAAATAGATGTTTGAGAAATGAAAAGGTTGTTGAGAACTGAAATTGAGAAATGAATGGTTGAAAAATGTTGAGATTTTCAATAATTGGAGTTTGAGATGATGAGACATGAATGTTGGAAGTGTTTTTCACAGGTTCCGAAGAACTGTTTTCTCCATTTTTAGCCGGATTTTCTTTAAAATTTTCGGAACCTCAAATAAATAATAATTTCGATAAATGGTTTAAAATGAATTATATTTCACAAGTTATATTCAAAACTATGATAAAAATGAATTAAGATAAAATAGAGTGCTCCGGCACACTGAGTGGCATAACTTGCTCGGCTACACTGTAGCCGAGTAAGGGGTGTCACATTTAGTGGTATCAGAGCGCGGTTTAGGCGTTTCTGGACCTAGATAGATTGCATATCATGCATTGCATTCATAAGAGTCGAGGTGACACTATTGCAGATCTGTATTTCCTGTTTATTTTAGGTTAAGGTATGGAATAAGAGAGTGAAGAGACAATGAGATAGCGAATGGAGATGAGAAGGAGACTATATTTAAGATGAAAAAGGATGAGTACATAACTGTTTGAGGATAGGATTGAGACTAAGGAGAAAGTGAAGTAGGATAACACGGAAAGGTGAAGAAATAAAGAGGTATTAGCTCCTTGGCTATTTAGATTGGGTAAATTTCGAGGACAAAATTTAAATAAGAGGGGAAGAGTTGTAACATCCTCCCGGTAGCAATTCGCACGACACTGCTCCGGTGATCGGTCATCCATTACACTAGAACGTCCGGAAAAATATTTAAACTAAAGTGAGGGACCATAATTAACTCAAATGTTAATAAGAAAAATTTAGTAAAAATTTTAGAAATAAAATACGACCAAGTTAAACGAGCCGGTGCCCAAGCGAGGGGTAACTCAGAGGGATGTTGCGGTTCTCGCAACGAGGAGCCCTAGACCCGGGGGAAAAATTTTAAAATAATTTTTGGGACCCCAGAGAAGGGTCATTGAGGTTCCTATGGCATTAGAATGCCAATAAAATATTTAGAAAAAATTTTCAATCGGTACAGGCAATTTCGACCCGTTAAGCCAAACGGAGGGCATTTTGGTCATTTCGCCTTCAGAGGTGATTTTTGGCCGACTTGTCCAGTTAAGTAAATAATTATTATGATCTAAAATATGAATAAATATTGTTAAAAATTAAATTGAAATTTAGTAGAAAAGAAAAGAAAGAAAAAGGAGCTAAATTGGGAATTATGATGTCATGCTTAGGTAATTAAAAATGCTATGGCCAATCACATTAAAGCAAGACAATTAAAATTCAATAAAAAGGGATAAATGAGGCAGAATTCCAGAAATTTCAGCAGCCCTTTCTCTCTTCAAAAAACATCACCCATGCTCCTCCATTTTTGGTTCTTAAAAGCTTCAATTTCCATGCTTTCCTCACCCCAAAACCCTAAGTCACCTTCACTAAAACTTGTCCATACCTCTTGGGGAAGTGTTTGGCAGCCTAGAAAGTGAAGGAAAGTGAAGTTTTAGCTTGGAGAAATCTGCCCTACAAGAGGTTAGTGCATATATGTAGTTAAAACTCATTAATTCCATGATTGAGGCTTGTAATGGATGAGAAATTGTGAAATAAATGAAATAAATTCATGTGTATGTCCACCAAAGAATTCGGCAGCCCTAATAGAGGAATGGTTTTGATTGTTTTAATGGACTTAAAGTGAGCTAGAAATGGTGTTTAAGGTATGAATATGCATGGATGTTGAACTAGTGTGTTAATTGAGGTTTATGGGTAAATTGAATTGGACATTAGGGTTTTGAGAAGTAAAAATTGACTTGGCTTATCAAACTGTTAAAGAACATTCTAATGGTCAATAAGTGACCATTTCAGGTATGTTGACCACAATTTGGACTGAAAAATGGTATATCAAAGTCAAGGTGTAAGTCGCCTAGGACAAAGAAATGGACTGAAATTTCAGTCCAATTACACAGCCATAACTTTGGCTGTGTTGGTCCAATTGGTGTTTGGCTAATTGGACATGAAACTAGGCTTATAATGGCACATTTTTGCTGAAGAAACCATGCCCAAAAGACCAAAGCAAGAGGACCAAAACTTGGCCCCAATCCGGATACTCGCAAACAGCCCCTGCAGAATGAACAAATGAACAGTAGGCCATAACTCACTGTAGATATGGTCAATTGACCTGAAATTTTTACAGCAACAATATAAGATATAGACAAACAACTTTCATGAAGGACACCAATCTAAAATATGCCATAAACATAATCAAATCATTTAGCAAATTGAAGTTTATCAGATCGAGATTTCCAGAATTTTCATTTGATCATTAATGTATAGATGGCTATAACTCCCTCTAGAAAACTCGGATTTAGGCGATTCTTGAACCGATGAAAACCTAAGGCGTAGTAGAGAAAGTTAGGCCAAATTATGAACTTAACTTGATCAAATTACTGACCAAAGTTGGACCAAAATCGCCAAAACCCAAAAGTGCAAAGATGAACAAAGGCACGTGAACAAGAAACTTAGTTTGGCCATAACTTGAGCTACAAAACTCCAAATGGAGTGATTCAAAAAAGGAAATTCAACTAGACAGAATAAGGAACAACTTTCATGTTTACCATTTTCTCAAATTCCCACTGTAAAAATAACAAATGGAACAGTAAAGATGAAGCACCAAATCTGAAAATTTTGTTTAATTAGCATTAAACTTAGAAATGGTATTGGCAACCAATACCAACAAGTTTTAAATACAAAATGTGATATGTTTGGGGTGTTGAAACCAATACACCTATTTTCTATCCAAAAGTCAACATTTTTGTTGACCAATGAGGTGAATAGTGACACCAAAACCAAAAATTGACAATTTTGCCAAAATGACCTAAGCTTTGAGAAAGTGACCAAAACCAACAAGTTTTGAATACAAAATGTGGTATGTTGGGAGTACTAAAACCAATGTACCTATTGTTTATGCAAAAGTCAACATTTTAGTTGACTAATGAAATGAATAGTGACATGAAAACTTGAAATTCAAAAATTGTGAAACTTAAAAGTGCAAAATGCCCTAGTAGGCCTAATGTGATTGGTTTGGATAGATTGGCATGCCAATAGGGTATTGTTTTAGCAGTACTGCGAAAGGCTTTATGCCTGTATTCATGGCTTTATGCCCGTATTCATGGCTTTTATGCCTGTATTCATGGCTTTTATGCCTGTATTCATGGCTTTTATGCCGATTATGTGATATCATGGCTTTTTAGCCATGCCGATCGTGATACGTGGTTGACGCTCAAGGCCCCATGGTATGACGCCCGAGGCACCGCGGTGTCCAAGGTTAACGACCGTTATCCACCCAAATGCCCAAAGATAGGTTACCTGAGCATGGAAAAGTATAACTGTGATTGAACTGATTATTAAAGGAAATACGAAAATTAAGTATCAGGAATGATTACCAAAAATACAAAGAAGCTCAAGATCATGAAGAAAATAATTAACGAAATGCATGAAGAAGTTAATATCATAAAACATGATTAGCCCTCGACTAAACAATAAGTTAGTAATTATTCATTTATTATGAACACAATAGCAAGGAAATTATTATTTTTATTTGCATATTATATTTTCTTGTATTATTGGCACCACTAAGCTTTATGCTTAGCGCGTCGCTTTTGCAACGCGTAGGTACTGAAGATTTGGAAAGAGGGCCCAGTAGACTACAGATTCGGTAAGGCAGTTCACGCTCGCATAGTGTCCAGATCACCTCAACTTCGCAGTTGCATTGGTAGGACACTAGGTGTCATTTTGGCATTTTGTAACTAAATTTTTATTTTCTCATATGTATTTGGATCTATGTAATGTATTTTGATGTTCATGTAAATAATGAAGGTTATGGTCATGATTGCAAATTTGTTCATTTATTTATTGTTTGTATATGAGTATTATGAGAAATGGATGTTTGAGAAATGAAAAGGTTGTTGAGAACTGAAATTGAGAAATGAATGGTTGAAAAATGTTGAGATTTTCAATAATTGGAGTTTGAGATGATGAGACATGAATGTTGGAAGTGTTTTTCACAGGTTCCGAAGAACTGTTTTCTCCATTTTTAGCCTGCTGCCGGATTTTCTTTAAAATTTTCGGAACCTCAAATAAATAATAATTTCGATAAATGGTTTAAAATGAATTATATTTCACAAGTTATATTCAAAACTATGATAAAAATGAATTAAGATAAAATAGAGTGCTCCGGCACACTGAGTGGCATAACTTGCTCGGCTACACTGTAGCCGAGTAAGGGGTGTCACATTTAGTGGTATCAGAGCGCGGTTTAGGCGTTTCTGGACCTAGATAGATTGCATATCATGCATTGCATTCATAAGAGTCGAGGTGACACTATTGCAGATCTGTATTTCCTGTTTATTTTAGGTTAAGGTATGGAATAAGAGAGTGAAGAGACAATGAGATAGCGAATGGAGATGAGAAGGAGACTATATTTAAGATGAAAAAGGATGAGTACATAACTGTTTGAGGATAGGATTGAGACTAAGGAGAAAGTGAAGTAGGATAACACGGAAAGGTGAAGAAATAAAGAGGTATTAGCTCCTTGGCTATTTAGATTGGGTAAATTTCGAGGACAAAATTTAAATAAGAGGGGAAGAGTTGTAACATCCTCCCGGTAGCAATTCCGCATACCATCTTGTTCGGTGATCGGTGTCGGTCCCAGACCTAGAACGTCCTGAAAAATATTTAAACTAAAGTGAGGGACCATAATTAACTCAAATGTTAATAAGAAAAATTTAGTAAAAATTTTAGAAATAAAATACGACCAAGTTAAACGAGCCGGTGCCCAAGCGAGGGGTAACTCAGAGGGAAGTTGCGGTTCTCGCAACGAGGAGCCCTAGACCCGGGGGAAAAATTTTAAAATAATTTTTGGGACTCCAGAGAAGGGTCATTGAGGTTCCTATGGCATTAGAATGCCAAGAAAATATTTAGAAAAAATTTTCAATCAGACAGTAATTTCGATTCGTTAAGCCAAACGGAGGGCATTTTGGTCATTTCGCCTTCAGAGGTGATTTTTGGCCGACTTGTCCAGTTAAGTAAATAATTATTATGATCTAAAATATGAATAAATATTGTTAAAAATTAAATTGAAATTTAGTAGAAAAGAAAAGAAAGAAAAAGGAGCTAAATTGGGAATTATGATGTCATGCTTAGGTAATTAAAAATGCTATGGCCAATCACATTAAAGCAAGACAATTAAAATTCAATAAAAAGGGATAAATGAGGCAGAATTCCAGAAATTTCAGCAGCCCTTTCTCTCTTCAAAAAACGTCACCCATGCTCCTCCATTTTTTGTTCTTAAAAGCTTCAATTTCCATGCTTTCCTCACCCCAAAACCCTAAGTCACCTTCACTAAAACTTGTCCAGACCTCTTGGGGAAGTGTTTGGCAGCCTAGAAAGTGAAGGAAAGTGAAGTTTTAGCTTGGAGAAATCTGCCCTACAAGAGGTTAGTGCATATATGTAGTTAAAACTCATTAATTCCATGATTGAGGCTTGTAATGGATGAGAAATTGTGAAATAAATGAAATAAATTCATGTGTATGTCCACCAAAGAATTCGGCAGCCCTAATAGAGGAATGGTTTTGATTGTTTTAATGGACTTAAAGTGAGCTAGAAATGGTGTTTAAGGTATGAATATGCATGGATGTTGAACTAGTGTGTTAATTGAGGTTTATGGGTAAATTGAATTGGACATTAGGGTTTTGAGAAGTAAAAATTGACTTGGCTTATCAAACTGTTAAAGAACATTCTAATGGTCAATAAGTGACCATTTCAGGTATGTTGACCACAATTTGGACTGAAAAATGGTATAGCAAAGTCAAGGTGTAAGCTGCCCTAGGACAGCAGCAAATGGACTGAAATTTCAGTCCAATTACACAGCCATAACTTTGGCTGTGTTGGTCCAATTGGTGTTTGGCCAATTGGACATGAAACTAGGCTTATAATGGCACATTTTTGCTGAAGAAACCATGCCCAAAAGACCAAAGCAAGAGGACCAAAACTTGGCCCCAATCCGGATACCCTGCAAACAGCCCCTGCAGAAATGACCAAATGAACAGTAAGCCATAACTCACTGTAGATATGGTCAATTGACCTGAAATTTTACAGCAACAAGATAAGATATAGACAAACAACTTTCATGAAGGACACCAATCTAAATTATGCCATTAACCTAATCAAATCATTGAGCAAAGAGAAGTTTATCAGATCGAGATTTCCAGAATTTTCATTTGAGCAGTAATGTATAGATGGCTATAACTCCCTCTAGAAAACTCGGATTTAGGCGATTCTTGAACCGATGAAAACCTAAGGCGTAGTAGAGAAAGTTAGGCCAAATTATGAACTTAACTTGATCAAATTACTGACCAAAGTTGGACCAAAATCTGCCAAAACCCAAAAGTGCAGCATGAACAGTGCACGTGAACAGTAAACTTAGTTTGGCCATAACTTGAGCTACAAAACTCCAAATGGAGTGATTCAAAAAAGGAAATTCAACTAGACAGAATAAGGAACAACTTTCATGTTTACCATTTTCTCAAATTCCCACTGTAAAAATAACAAATGGAACAGTAAAGATGAAGCACCAAATCTGAAAATTTTGTTCAATTAGCATTAAACTTAGAAATGGTATTGGCAACCAATACCAACAAGTTTTAAATACAAAATGTGATATGTTTGGGGTGTTGAAACCAATACACCTATTTTCTATCCAAAAGTCAACATTTTTGTTGACCAATGAGGTGAATAGTGACACCAAAACCAAAAATTGACAATTTTGCCAAAATGACCTAAGCTTTGAGAAAGTGACCAAAACCAACAAGTTTTGAATACAAAATGTGGTATGTTGGGAGTACTAAAACCAATGTACCTATTGTTTATGCAAAAGTCAACATTTTAGTTGACTAATGAAATGAATAGTGACATGAAAACTTGAAATTCAAAAATTGTGAAACTTAAAAGTGCAAAATGCCCTAGTAGGCCTAATGTGATTGGTTTGGATAGATTGGCATGCCAATAGGGTATTGTTTTAGCAGTACTGCGAAAGGCTTTATGCCTGTATTCATGGCTTTATGCCCGTATTCATGGCTTTTATGCCCGTATTCATGGCTTTTATGCCGATTATGTGATATCATGGCTTTTTAGCCATGCTGACTGCATACGTGGTTGACGTTCTGCGTCCCATGGTATGACGGCCCGAGGCACCGCGGTGTCCAGTGCCAACGACCCGTTATCCAGTCCAGTCGTCCAGTATAGGTTACTTGGGCATGGAAAAGTATAACTATGATTGAACTGATTATTAAAGGAAATACGAAAATTAAGTATCAGGAATGATTACCAAAAATACAAAGAAGCTCAAGATCATGAAGAAAATAATTAACGAAATGCATGAAGAAGTTAATATCATAAAACATGATTAGCCCTCGACTAAACAATAAGTTAGTAATTATTCATTTATTATGAACACAATAGCAAGGAAATTATTATTTTTATTTGCATATTATATTTTCTTGTATTATTGGCACCACTAAGCTTTATGCTTAGCGCGTCGCTTTTGCAACGCGTAGGTACTGAAGATTTGGAAAGAGGGCCCAGTAGACTACAGATTCGGTAAGGCAGTTCACAGTTCTGCATAGTGTCCGTATCACCTCAACTTCTGCAGTGCATTGGTAGGACACTAGGTGTCATTTTGGCATTTTGTAACTAAATTTTTATTTTCTCATATGTATTTGGATCTATGTAATGTATTTTGATGTTCATGTAAATAATGAAGGTTATGGTCATGATTGCAAATTTGAGCATTTATTTATTGTTTGTATATGAGTATTATGAGAAATGGATGTTTGAGAAATGAAAAGGTTGTTGAGAACTGAAATTGAGAAATGAATGGTTGAAAAATGTTGAGATTTTCAATAATTGGAGTTTGAGATGATGAGACATGAATGTTGGAAGTGTTTTTCACAGGTTCCGAAGAACTGTTTTCTCCATTTTTAGCCGGTACTCTGCCGGATTTTCTTTAAAATTTTCGGAACCTCAAATAAATAATAATTTCGATAAATGGTTTAAAATGAATTATATTTCACAAGTTATATTCAAAACTATGATAAAAATGAATTAAGATAAAATAGAGTGCTCCGGCACACTGAGTGGCATAACTTGCTCGGCTACACTGTAGCCGAGTAAGGGGTGTCACATTTAGTGGTATCAGAGCGCGGTTTAGGCGTTTCTGGACCTAGATAGATTGCATATCATGCATTGCATTCATAAGAGTCGAGGTGACACTATTGCAGATCTGTATTTCCTGTTTATTTTAGGTTAAGGTATGGAATAAGAGAGTGAAGAGACAATGAGATAGCGAATGGAGATGAGAAGGAGACTATATTTAAGATGAAAAAGGATGAGTACATAACTGTTTGAGGATAGGATTGAGACTAAGGAGAAAGTGAAGTAGGATAACACGGAAAGGTGAAGAAATAAAGAGGTATTAGCTCCTTGGCTATTTAGATTGGGTAAATTTCGAGGACAAAATTTAAATAAGAGGGGAAGAGTTGTAACATCCTCCCGTTAGCAATTCCATGATCTCTTTATTCGGTGACGGTGTCGGTCCGGACAGCTAGAACGTCCGGAAAAATATTTAAACTAAAGTGAGGGACCATAATTAACTCAAATGTTAATAAGAAAAATTTAGTAAAAATTTTAGAAATAAAATACGACCAAGTTAAAAGAGCCGGTGCCCAAGCGAGGGTAACTCAGAGGGAAGTTGCGGTTCTACAACGAGGAGCCCTAGACCGGGGAAAAATTTTAAAATAATTTTGGGACTCCAGAGAAGGGTCATTGAGGTTCCTATGGCATTAGAATGCCAAGAAAATATTTAGAAAAATTTTCAATCAGACAGTAATTTCGACCCGTTAAGCCAAAGCGGAGGGCATTTTGGTCATTTCTCATTCAGATTTGATTTTTGGCAGACTTGTACAGTTAATTAAATAATTATTATGATCTAAAATATGAATAAATATTGTTAAAAATTAAATTGAAATTTAGTAGAAAAGAAAAGAAAGAAAAAGGAGCTAAATTGGGAATTATGATGTCATGCTTAGGTAATTAAAAATGCTATGGCCAATCACATTAAAGCAAGACAATTAAAATTCAATAAAAAGGGATAAATGAGGCAGAATTCCAAAAATTTCAGCAGCCCTTTCTCTCTTCAAAAAACGTCACCCATGCTCCTCCATTTTTGGTTCTTAAAAGCTTCAATTTCCATGCTTTCCTCACCCCAAAACCCTAAGTCACCTTCACTAAAACTTGTCCATACCTCTTGGGAAGTGTTTGGCAGCCTAGAAAGTGAAGGAAAGTGAAGTTTTAGCTTGGAGAAATCTGCCCTACAAGAGGTTAGTGCATATATGTAGTTAAAACTCATTAATTCCATGATTGAGGCTTGTAATGGATGAGAAATTGTGAAATAAATGAAATAAATTCATGTGTATGTCCACCAAAGAATTCGGCAGCCCTAATAGAGGAATGGTTTTGATTGTTTTAATGGACTTAAAGTGAGCTAGAAATGGTGTTTAAGGTATGAATATGCATGGATGTTGAACTAGTGTGTTAATTGAGGTTTATGGGTAAATTGAATTGGACATTAGGGTTTTGAGAAGTAAAAATTGACTTGGCTTATCAAACTGTTAAAGAACATTCTAATGGTCAATAAGTGACCATTTCAGGTATGTTGACCACAATTTGGACTGAAAAATGGTATAGCAAAGTGAAGGTGTAAGTGCCCTAGGACAGCAGCAAATGGACTGAAATTTCAGTCCAATTACACAGCCATAACTTTGGCTGTGTTGGTCCAATTGGTGTTTGGCCAATTGGACATGAAACTAGGCTTATAATGGCACATTTTTGCTGAAGAAACCATGCCCAAAAGACCAAAGCAAGAGGACCAAAACTTGGCCCAAATCCGGATACCACGCAAACAGCCCCCAGAAATGACCAAATGAACAGTAGGCCATAACTCACTGTAGATATGGTCAATTGACATGAAATTATTACAGCAACAAGATAAGAAATAGACAAACAACTTTCATGAAGGACACCAATCAAAAATATGCCATTAACCTAATCAATTCATTCAGCAAAGTGAAGTTTCTTTGTCGAGATTTCCAGAATTTTCATTTGAGCAGTAATGTATAGATGGCTATAACTCCCTCTAGAAAACTCGGATTTAGGCGATTCTTGAACCGATGAAAACCTAAGGCGTAGTAGAGAAAGTTAGGCCAAATTATGAACTTAACTTGATCAAATTACTGACCAAAGTTGGACCAAAATCTGCCAAAACCCACAAGTGCGGCATGAGCGATTGCGTGAACAGTAAACTTAGTTTGGCCATAACTTGAGCTACAAAACTCCAAATGGAGTGATTCAAAAAAGGAAATTCAACTAGACAGAATAAGGAACAACTTTCATGTTTACCATTTTCTCAAATTCCCACTGTAAAAATAACAAATGGAACAGTAAAGATGAAGCACCAAATCTGAAAATTTTGTTCAATTAGCATTAAACTTAGAAATGGTATTGGCAACCAATACCAACAAGTTTTAAATACAAAATGTGATATGTTTGGGGTGTTGAAACCAATACACCTATTTTCTATCCAAAAGTCAACATTTTTGTTGACCAATGAGGTGAATAGTGACACCAAAACCAAAAATTGACAATTTTACCAAAATGACCTAAGCTTTGAGAAAGTGACCAAAACCAACAAGTTTTGAACACAAAATGTGGTATGTTGGGAGTACTAAAACCAATGTACCTATTGTTTATGCAAAAGTCAACATTTTAGTTGACTAATGAAATGAATAGTGACATGAAAACTTGAAATTCAAAAATTGTGAAACTTAAAAGTGCAAAATGCCCTAGTAGGCCTAATGTGATTGGTTTGGATAGATTGGCATGCCAATAGGGTATTGTTTTAGCAGTACTGCGAAAGGCTTTATGCTGTATTCATGGCTTTATGCGTATTCATGGCTTTTATGCCGTATTCATGGCTTTTATGCTGTATTCATGGCTTTTATGCGATTATGTGATATCATGGCTTTTTAGCCATGCTTGTTATCGTGGTTGGCGTTCTGCGTCCCATGGTATATATTGCGAAACCGCGCGGTGTCGATGCCAACGACGTTATCGATCCGATCGTCGAAGATAGGTTACTTGGGCATGGAAAAGTATAACTGTGATTGAACTGATTATTAAAGGAAATACGAAAATTAAGTATCAGGAATGATTACCAAAAATACAAAGAAGCTCAAGATCATGAAGAAAATAATTAACGAAATGCATGAAGAAGTTAATATCATAAAACATGATTAGCCCTCGACTAAACAATAAGTTAGTAATTATTCATTTATTATGAACACAATAGCAAGGAAATTATTATTTTTATTTGCATATTATATTTTCTTGTATTATTGGCACCACTAAGCTTTATGCTTAGCGTCGCTTTGCAACGCGTGAGTGCGAAGATTTGGAAAGAGGCCCGGAGACTACGATTCGTAAGGCGGTTCACGATTCTGCATAGTGTCCGTGTCACATCAACTTCTGATGCATTGGTAGGACACTAGGTGTCATTTTGGCATTTGTAACTAAATTTTTATTTTCTCATATGTATTTGGATCTATGTAATGTATTTTGATGTTCATGTAAATAATGAAGGTTATGGTCATGATTGCAAATTTGAGCATTTATTTATTGTTTGTATATGAGTATTATGAGAAATGGATGTTTGAGAAATGAAAAGGTTATTGAGAACTGAAATTGAGAAATGAATGGTTGAAAAATGTTGAGATTTTCAATAATTGGAGTTTGAGATGATGAGACATGAATGTTGGAAGTGTTTTTCACAGGTTCCGAAGAACTGTTTTCTCCATTTTTAGCCTGTACTCTGCCGGATTTTCTTTAAAATTTTCGGAACCTCAAATAAATAATAATTTCGATAAATGGTTTAAAATGAATTATATTTCACAAGTTATATTCAAAACTATGATAAAAATGAATTAAGATAAAATAGAGTGCTCCGGCACACTGAGTGGCATAACTTGCTCGGCTGCTTGTAGCCGAGTAAGGGGTGTCACATTTAGTGGTATCAGAGCGCGGTTTAGGCGTTTCTGGACCTAGATAGATTGCATATCATGCATTGCATTCATAAGAGTCGAGGTGACACTATTGCAGATCTGTATTTCCTGTTTATTTTAGGTTAAGGTATGGAATAAGAGAGTGAAGAGACAATGAGATAGCGAATGGAGATGAGAAGGAGACTATATTTAAGATGAAAAAGTATGAGTACATAACTGTTTGAGGATAGGATTGAGACTAAGGAGAAAGTGAAGTAGGATAACACGGAAAGGTGAAGAAATAAAGAGGTATTAGCTCCTTGGCTATTTAGATTGGGTAAATTTCGAGGACAAAATTTAAATAAGAGGGGAAGAGTTGTAACATCCTCCCGGTAGCAATTCCGCACAGTCTACTGTTCCGGTGACCGGTGTCGGTCCGGACAGCTAGAACGTCCGGAAAAATATTTAAACTAAAGTGAGGGACCATAATTAACTCAAATGTTAATAAGAAAAATTTAGTAAAAATTTTAGAAATAAAATACGACCAAGTTAAACGAGCCAGTGCCTAAGCGAGGGTAACTCGGAGGAAGTTGCGGTTCTATAGCGAGGAGCCCTAGACCCGGGGGAAAAATTTTAAAATAATTTTTGGGACTCCAGAGAAGGGTCATTGAGGTTCCTATGGCATTAGAATGCCAAGAAAATATTTAGAAAAAATTTTCAATCGGTACAGGCAATTTCGACCCGTTAAGCCAAACGGAGGGCATTTTGGTCATTTCGCCTTCAGAGGTGATTTTTGGCCGACTTGTCCAGTTAAGTAAATAATTATTATGATCTAAAATATGAATAAATATTGTTAAAAATTAAATTGAAATTTAGTAGAAAAGAAAAGAAAGAAAAAGGAGCTAAATTGGGAATTATGATGTCATGCTTAGGTAATTAAAAATGCTATGGCCAATCACATTAAAGCAAGACAATTAAAATTCAATAAAAAGGGATAAATGAGGCAGAATTCCAGAAATTTCAGCAGCCCTTTCTCTCTTCAAAAAACGTCACCCATGCTCCTCCATTTTTTGTTCTTAAAAGCTTCAATTTCCATGCTTTCCTCACCCCAAAACCCTAAGTCACCTTCACTAAAACTTGTCCATACCTCTTGGGGAAGTGTTTGGCAGCCTAGAAAGTGAAGGAAAGTGAAGTTTTAGCTTGGAGAAATCTGCCCTACAAGAGGTTAGTGCATATATGTAGTTAAAACTCATTAATTCCATGATTGAGGCTTGTAATGGATGAGAAATTGTGAAATAAATGAAATAAATTCATGTGTAGGTCCACCAAAGAATTAGGCAGCCCTAATAGAGGAATGGTTTTGATTGTTTTAATGGACTTAAAGTGAGCTAGAAATGGTGTTTAAGGTATGAATATGCATGGATGTTGAACTAGTGTGTTAATTGAGGTTTATGGGTAAATTGAATTGGACATTAGGGTTTTGAGAAGTAAAAATTGACTTGGCTTATCAAACTGTTAAAGAACATTCTAATGGTCAATAAGTGACCATTTCAGGTATGTTGACCACAATTTGGACTGAAAAATGGTATAGCAAAGTCAAGGTGTAAGCTGCCCTAGGACAGCAGCAAATGGACTGAAATTTCAGTCCAATTACACAGCCATAACTTTGGCTGTGTTGGTCCAATTGGTGTTTGGCCAATTGGACATGAAACTAGGCTTATAATGGCACATTTTTGCTGAAGAAACCATGCCCAAAAGACCAAAGCAAGAGGACCAAAACTTGGCCCCAATCCGGAGACCCTGCAAACAGCCCCTGCAGAAATGACCAAATGAACAGTAGGCCATAACTCACTGTAGATATGGTCAATTGACCTGAAATTTTTACAGCAACAAGATAAGATATAGACAAACAACTTTCATGAAGGACACCAATCTAAAATATGCCATTAACCTAATCAAATCATTGAGCAAAGTGAAGTTTCAGTCTTGAGATTTCCAGAATTTTCATTTGAGCAAGAATGTATAGATGGCTATAACTCCTCTAGAAAACTTCGGATTTAGGCGATTCTTGAACTGATGAAAACCTAAGGCGTAGTAGAAAGTTAGGCCAAATTATGAACTTAACTTGATCAAATTACTGACCAAAGTTGGACCAAAATCTGCCAAAACCCAAAAGTGCAGCATGAACAGTGCACGTGAACAGTAAACTTAGTTTGGCCATAACTTGAGCTACAAAACTCCAAATGGAGTGATTCAAAAAAGGAAATTCAACTAGACAGAATAAGGAACAACTTTCATGTTTACCATTTTCTCAAATTCCCACTGTAAAAATAACAAATGGAACAGTAAAGATGAAGCACCAAATCTGAAAATTTTGTTCAATTAGCATTAAACTTAGAAATGGTATTGGCAACCAATACCAACAAGTTTTAAATACAAAATGTGATATGTTTGGGGTGTTGAAACCAATACACCTATTTTCTATCCAAAAGTCAACATTTTTGTTGACCAATGAGGTGAATAGTGACACCAAAACAAAAAATTGACAATTTTGCCAAAATGACCTAAGCTTTGAGAAAGTGACCAAAACCAACAAGTTTTGAATACAAAATGTGGTATGTTGGGAGTACTAAAACCAATGTATCTATTGTTTATGCAAAAGTCAACATTTTAGTTGACTAATGAAATGAATAGTGACATGAAAACTTGAAATTCAAAAATTGTGAAACTTAAAAGTGCAAAATGCCCTAGTAGGCCTAATGTGATTGGTTTGGATAGATTGGCATGCCAATAGGGTATTGTTTTAGCGATCTTGAAAGGCTTTATGCCCTGTATTCATGGCTTTATGACCTTATTCATGGCTTTTATGCCCTTATTCATGGCTTTTATGCCGATTATGTGATATCATGGCTTTTTAGCCATGCCGATCGTGATACGTGGTTGGCGTTCTGCGTCCCATGGTATGACGCCCGAGGCACCGCGGTGTCCAGTGCCAACGACCCGTTATCCAGTCCAGTCGTCCAGTATAGGTTACTTGGGCATGGAAAAGTATAACTATGATTGAACTGATTATTAAAGGAAATACGAAAATTAAGTATCAGGAATGATTACGAAAAATACAAAGAAGCTCAAGATCATGAAGAAAATAATTAACGAAATGCATGAAGAAGTTAATATCATAAAACATGATTAGCCCTCGACTAAACAATAAGTTAGTAATTATTCATTTATTATGAACACAATAGCAAGGAAATTATTATTTTTATTTGCATATTATATTTTCTTGTATTATTGGCACCACTAAGCTTTATGCTTAGCGCGTCGCTTTTGCAACGAGTAGGTACTGAAGATTTGGAAAGAGGGCCCAGTAGACTACAGATTCGGTAAGGCAGTTCACAGTTCTGCATAGTGTCCGTATCACCTCAACTTCTGCAGTGCATTGGTAGGACACTAGGTGTCATTTTGGCATTTTGTAACTAAATTTTTATTTTCTCATATGTATTTGGATCTATGTAATGTATTTTGATGTTCATGTAAATAATGAAGGTTATGGTCATGATTGCAAATTTGAGCATTTATTTATTGTTTGTATATGAGTATTATGAGAAATGGATGTTTGAGAAATGAAAAGGTTGTTGAGAACTGAAATTGAGAAATGAATGGTTGAAAAATCTTGAGATTTTCAATAATTGGAGTTTGAGATGATGAGACATGAATGTTGGAAGTGTTTTTCACAGGTTCCGAAGAACTGTTTTCTCCATTTTTAGCAGACTCACGGATTTTCTTTAAAATTTTCTAACCTCAAATAAATAATAATTTCGATAAATGGTTTAAAATGAATTATATATCACAAGTTATATTCAAAACTATGATAAAAATGAATTAAGATAAATTAGAGTGCTCAAGACACCGAGTGGCATAACTTGCTCGGCTACATCAGCCGAGTAAGGTGTCACATTTAGTGGTATCAGAGCGCGGTTTAGGCGTTTCTGGACCTAGATAGATTGCATATCATGCATTGCATTCATAAGAGTCGAGGTGACACTATTGCAGATCTGTATTTCCTGTTTATTTTAGGTTAAGGTATGGAATAAGAGAGTGAAGAGACAATGAGATAGCGAATGGAGATGAGAAGGAGACTATATTTAAGATGAAAAAGGATGAGTACATAACTGTTTGAGGATAGGATTGAGACTAAGGAGAAAGTGAAGTAGGATAACACGGAAAGGTGAAGAAATAAAGAGGTATTAGCTCCTTGGCTATTTAGATTGGGTAAATTTCGAGGACAAAATTTAAATAAGAGGGGAAGAGTTGTAACATCCTCCCGGTAGCAATTCCGCACAGTCTACTGTTCCGGTGATCGGTGTCGGTCCGGACAGCTAGAACGTCCGGAAAAATATTTAAACTAAAGTGAGGGACCATAATTAACTCAAATGTTAATAAGAAAAATTTAGTAAAAATTTTAGAAATAAAATACGACCAAGTTAAACGAGCCGGTGCCCAAGCGAGGGGTAACTCAGAGGGAAGTTGCGGTTCTCGCAACGAGGAGCCCTAGACCCGGGGGAAAAATTTTAAAATAATTTTTGGGACTCCAGAGAAGGGTCATTGAGGTTCCTATGGCATTAGAATGCCAAGAAAATATTTAGAAAAAATTTTCAATCGGTACAGGCAATTTCGACCCGTTAAGCCAAACGGAGGGCATTTTGGTCATTTCGCCTTCAGAGGTGATTTTTGGCCGACTTGTCCAGTTAAGTAAATAATTATTATGATCTAAAATATGAATAAATATTGTTAAAAATTAAATTGAAATTTAGTAGAAAAGAAAAGAAAGAAAAAGGAGCTAAATTGGGAATTATGATGTCATGCTTAGGTAATTAAAAATGCTATGGCCAATCACATTAAAGCAAGACAATTAAAATTCAATAAAAAGGGATAAATGAGGCAGAATTCCAAAAATTTCAGCAGCCCTTTCTCTCTTCAAAAAACGTCACCCATGCTCCTCCATTTTTGGTTCTTAAAAGCTTCAATTTCCATGCTTTCCTCACCCCAAAACCCTAAGTCACCTTCACTAAAACTTGTCCATACCTCTTGGGGAAGTGTTTGGCAGCCTAGAAAGTGAAGGAAAGTGAAGTTTTAGCTTGGAGAAATCTGCCCTACAAGAGGTTAGTGCATATATGTAGTTAAAACTCATTAATTCCATGATTGAGGCTTGTAATGGATGAGAAATTGTGAAATAAATGAAATAAATTCATGTGTATGTCCACCAAAGAATTCGGCAGCCCTAATAGAGGAATGGTTTTGATTGTTTTAATGGACTTAAAGTGAGCTAGAAATGGTGTTTAAGGTATGAATATGCATGGATGTTGAACTAGTGTGTTAATTGAGGTTTATGGGTAAATTGAATTGGACATTAGGGTTTTGAGAAGTAAAAATTGACTTGGCTTATCAAACTGTTAAAGAACATTCTAATGGTCAATAAGTGACCATTTCAGGTATGTTGACCACAATTTGGACTGAAAAATGGTATAGCAAAGTCAAGGTGTAAGCTGCCCTAGGACAGCAGCAAATGGACTGAAATTTCAGTCCAATTACACAGCCATAACTTTGGCTGTGTTGGTCCAATTGGTGTTTGGCCAATTGGACATGAAACTAGGCTTATAATGGCACATTTTTGCTGAAGAAACCATGCCCAAAAGACCAAAGCAAGAGGACCAAAACTTGGCCCCAATCCGGATACCCTGCAAACAGCCCCTGCAGAAATGACCAAATGAACAGTAGGCCATAACTCACTGTAGATATGGTCAATTGACCTGAAATTTTTACAGCAACAAGATAAGATATAGACAAACAACTTTCATGAAGGACACCAATCTAAAATATGCCATTAACCTAATCAAATCATTGAGCAAAGTGAAGTTTATCAGATCGAGATTTCCAGTATTTTCATTTGAGCAGTAATGTATAGATGGCTATAACTCCCTCTAGAAAACTCGGATTTAGGCGATTCTTGAACCGATGAAAACCTAAGGCGTAGTAGAGAAAGTTAGGCCAAATTATGAACTTAACTTGATCAAATTACTGACCAAAGTTGGACCAAAATCTGCCAAAACCCAAAAGTGCAGCATGAATAAAGGCACGTGAACAAGAAACTTAGTTTGGCCATAACTTGAGCTACAAAACTCCAAATGGAGTGATTCAAAAAAGGAAATTCAACTAGACAGAATAAGGAACAACTTTCATGTTTACCATTTTCTCAAATTCCCACTGTAAAAATAACAAATGGAACAGTAAAGATGAAGCACCAAATCTGAAAATTTTGTTCAATTAGCATTAAACTTAGAAATGGTATTGGCAACCAATACCAACAAGTTTTAAATACAAAATGTGATATGTTTGGGGTGTTGAAACCAATACACCTATTTTCTATCCAAAAGTCAACATTTTTGTTGACCAATGAGGTGAATAGTGACACCAAAACCAAAAATTGACAATTTTGCCAAAATGACCTAAGCTTTGAGAAAGTGACCAAAACCAACAAGTTTTGAACACAAAATGTGGTATGTTGGGAGTACTAAAACCAATGTACCTATTGTTTATGCAAAAGTCAACATTTTAGTTGACTAATGAAATGAATAGTGACATGAAAACTTGAAATTCAAAAATTGTGAAACTTAAAAGTGCAAAATGCCCTAGTAGGCCTAATGTGATTGGTTTGGATAGATTGGCATGCCAATAGGGTATTGTTTTAGCAGTACTGCGAAAGGCTTTATGCCTGTATTCATGGCTTTATGCCCGTATTCATGGCTTTTATGCCCGTATTCATGGCTTTTATGCCTGTATTCATGGCTTTTATGCCGATTATGTGATATCATGGCTTTTTAGCCATGCTGACTGCATACGTGGTTGACGTTCTGCGTCCCATGGTATGACTGCCCGAGGCACCGCGGTGTCCAGTGCCAACGACCCGTTATCCAGTCCAGTCGTCCAGTATAGGTTACTTGGGCATGGAAAAGTATAACTATGATTGAACTGATTATTAAAGGAAATACGAAAATTAAGTATCAGGAATGATTACCAAAAATACAAAGAAGCTCAAGATCATGAAGAAAATAATTAACGAAATGCATGAAGAAGTTAATATCATAAAACATGATTAGCCCTCGACTAAACAATAAGTTAGTAATTATTCATTTATTATGAACACAATAGCAAGGAAATTATTATTTTTATTTGCATATTATATTTTCTTGTATTATTGGCACCACTAAGCTTTATGCTTAGCGCGTCGCTTTTGCAACGCGTAGGTACTGAAGATTTGGAAAGAGGGCCCAGTAGACTACAGATTCGGTAAGGCAGTTCACAGTTCTGCATAGTGTCCGTATCACCTCAACTTCTGCAGTGCATTGGTAGGACACTAGGTGTCATTTTGGCATTTTGTAACTAAATTTTTATTTTCTCATATGTATTTGGATCTATGTAATGTATTTTGATGTTCATGTAAATAATGAAGGTTATGGTCATGATTGCAAATTTGAGCATTTATTTATTGTTTGTATATGAGTATTATGAGAAATGGATGTTTGAGAAATGAAAAGGTTATTGAGAACTGAAATTGAGAAATGAATGGTTGAAAAATGTTGAGATTTTCAATAATTGGAGTTTGAGATGATGAGACATGAATGTTGGAAGTGTTTTTCACAGGTTCCGAAACTGCTTTCTCCATTTTTGCTTTGTACTCTGCGGATTTTCTTTAAAATTTTCGGAACCTCAAATAAATAATAATTTCGATAAATGGTTTAAAATGAATTATATTTCACAAGTTATATTCAAAACTATGATAAAAATGAATTAAGATAAAATAGAGTGCTCCGGCACACTGAGTGGCATAACTTGCTCGGCTACACTGTGTAGGAGTAAGGGTGTCACATTTAGTGGTATCAGAGCGCGGTTTAGGCGTTTCTGGACCTAGATAGATTGCATATCATGCATTGCATTCATAAGAGTCGAGGTGACACTATTGCAGATCTGTATTTCCTGTTTATTTTAGGTTAAGGTATGGAATAAGAGAGTGAAGAGACAATGAGATAGCGAATGGAGATGAGAAGGAGACTATATTTAAGATGAAAAAGTATGAGTACATAACTGTTTGAGGATAGGATTGAGACTAAGGAGAAAGTGAAGTAGGATAACACGGAAAGGTGAAGAAGTAAAGAGGTATTAGCTCCTTGGCTATTTAGATTGGGTAAATTTCGAGGACAAAATTTAAATAAGAGGGGAAGAGTTGTAACATCCTCCCGGTACAAATTCCGCATGATCTCTTATTCGGTGACAGTGTCGGTCGGACAGCTAGAACGTCCGAAAAATATTTAAACTAAAGTGAGGACCATAATTAACTCAAATGTTAATAAGAAAAATTTAGTAAAAATTTTAGAAATAAAATACGACCAAGTTAAGCAGTAGGTGCCCAGCGAGGGTAACTCGAGAGGAAGTTGCGGTTCTATAACGAGGAGCCCTAGACCCGGGGGAAAAATTTTAAAATAATTTTTGGGACTCCAGAGAAGGGTCATTGAGGTTCCTATGGCATTAGAATGCCAAGAAAATATTTAGAAAAAATTTTCAATCAGTGCAGTAATTTCGACCCGTTAAGCCAAGCGGAGGGCATTTTGGTCATTTCGCCTTGAGGTGATTTTTGGCCGACTTGTCCAGTTAAGTAAATAATTATTATGATCTAAAATATGAATAAATATTGTTAAAAATTAAATTGAAATTTAGTAGAAAAGAAAAGAAAGAAAAAGGAGCTAAATTGGGAATTATGATGTCATGCTTAGGTAATTAAAAATGCTATGGCCAATCACATTAAAGCAAGACAATTAAAATTCAATAAAAGGGATAAATGAGGCAGAATTCCAGAAATTTCAGCAGCCCTTTCTCTCTTCAAAAAACGTCACCCATGCTCCTCCATTTTTTGTTCTTAAAAGCTTCAATTTCCATGCTTTCCTCACCCCAAAACCCTAAGTCACCTTCACTAAAACTTGTCCATACCTCTTGGGGAAGTGTTTGGCAGCCTAGAAAGTGAAGGAAAGTGAAGTTTTAGCTTGGAGAAATCTGCCCTACAAGAGGTTAGTGCATATATGTAGTTAAAACTCATTAATTCCATGATTGAGGCTTGTAATGGATGAGAAATTGTGAAATAAATGAAATAAATTCATGTGTAGGTCCACCAAAGAATTCGGCAGCCCTAATAGAGGAATGGTTTTGATTGTTTTAATGGACTTAAAGTGAGCTAGAAATGGTGTTTAAGGTATGAATATGCATGGATGTTGAACTAGTGTGTTAATTGAGGTTTATGGGTAAATTGAATTGGACATTAGGGTTTTGAGAAGTAAAAATTGACTTGGCTTATCAAACTGTTAAAGAACATTCTAATGGTCAATAAGTGACCATTTCAGGTATGTTGACCACAATTTGGACTGAAAAATGGTATAGCAAAGTCAAGGTGTAAGCGCCCTAGGATACAGACAAATGGACTGAAATTTCAGTCCAATTACACAGCCATAACTTTGGCTGTGTTGGTCCAATTGGTGTTTGGCCAATTGGACATGAAACTAGGCTTATAATGGCACATTTTTGCTGAAGAAACCATGCCCAAAAGACCAAAGCAAGAGGACCAAAACTTGGCCCCAATCCGGATACCCTGCAAACAGCCCCTGCAGAAATGACCAAATGAACAGTAGGCCATAACTCACTGTAGATATGGTCAATTGACCTGAAATTTTTACAGCAACAAGATAAGATATAGACAAACAACTTTCATGAAGGACACCAATCTAAAATATGCCATTAACCTAATCAAATCATTGAGCAAAGTGAAGTTTACTGTACTGAGATTTCCAGAATTTTCATTTGAGCAGTAATGTATAGATGGCTATAACTCCCTCTAGAAAACTCGGATTTAGGCGATTCTTGAACCGATGAAAACCTAAGGCGTAGTAGAGAAAGTTAGGCCAAATTATGAACTTAACTTGATCAAATTACTGACCAAAGTTGGACCAAAATCTGCCAAAACCCAAAAGTGCAGCATGAACAGTGCACGTGAACAGTAAACTTAGTTTGGCCATAACTTGAGCTACAAAACTCCAAATGGAGTGATTCAAAAAAGGAAATTCAACTAGACAGAATAAGGAACAACTTTCATGTTTACCATTTTCTCAAATTCCCACTGTAAAAATAACAAATGGAACAGTAAAGATGAAGCACCAAATCTGAAAATTTTGTTCAATTAGCATTAAACTTAGAAATGGTATTGGCAACCAATACCAACAAGTTTTAAATACAAAATGTGATATGTTTGGGGTGTTGAAACCAATACACCTATTTTCTATCCAAAAGTCAACATTTTTGTTGACCAATGAGGTGAATAGTGACACCAAAACCAAAAATTGACAATTTTGCCAAAATGACCTAAGCTTTGAGAAAGTGACCAAAACCAACAAGTTTTGAACACAAAATGTGGTATGTTGGGAGTACTAAAACCAATGTACCTATTGTTTATGCAAAAGTCAACATTTTAGTTGACTAATGAAATGAATAGTGACATGAAAACTTGAAATTCAAAAATTGTGAAACTTAAAAGTGCAAAATGCCCTAGTAGGCCTAATGTGATTGGTTTGGATAGATTGGCATGCCAATAGGGTATTGTTTTAGCAGTACTGCGAAAGGCTTTATGCCTGTATTCATGGCTTTATGCCCGTATTCATGGCTTTTATGCCTGTATTCATGGCTTTTATGCCGATTATGTGATATCATGGCTTTTTAGCCATGCTGACTGCATACGTGGTTGACGTTCTGCGTCCCATGGTATGACGGCCCGAGGCACCGCGGTGTCCAGTGCCAACGACCCGTTATCCAGTCCAGTCGTCTAGTATAGGTTACTTGGGCATGGAAAAGTATAACTATGATTGAACTGATTATTAAAGGAAATACGAAAATTAAGTATCAGGAATGATTACCAAAAATACAAAGAAGCTCAAGATCATGAAGAAAATAATTAACGAAATGCATGAAGAAGTTAATATCATAAAACATGATTAGCCCTCGACTAAACAATAAGTTAGTAATTATTCATTTATTATGAACACAATAGCAAGGAAATTATTATTTTTATTTGCATATTATATTTTCTTGTATTATTGGCACCACTAAGCTTTATGCTTAGCGTGTCGCTTTTGCAACACGTAGGTACTGAAGATTTGGAAAGAGGGCCCAGTAGACTACAGATTCGGTAAGGCAGTTCACAGTTCTGCATAGTGTCCGTGTCACCTCAACTTCTGCAGTGCATTGGTAGGACACTAGGTGTCATTTTGTCATTTTGTAACTAAATTTTTATTTTCTCATATGTATTTGGATCTATGTAATGTATTTTGATGTTCATGTAAATAATGAAGGTTATGGTCATGATTGCAAATTTGAGCATTTATTTATTGTTTGTATATGAGTATTATGAGAAATGGATGTTTGAGAAATGAAAAGGTTGTTGAGAACTGAAATTGAGAAATGAATGGTTGAAAAATGTTGAGATTTTCAATAATTGGAGTTTGAGATGATGAGACATGAATGTTGGAAGTGTTTTTCACAGGTTCCGAAGAACTGTTTTCTCCATTTTTAGCCGGTACTCTGCCGGATTTTCCTTAAAATTTTCAGAACCTCAAATAAATAATAATTTCGATAAATGGTTTAAAATGAATTATATTTCACAAGTTATATTCAAAACTATGATAAAAATGAATTAAGATAAAATAGAGTGCTCCGGCACACTGAGTGGCATAACTTGCTCGGCTACACTGTAGCCGAGTAAGGGGTGTCACAAGATTGCTTTGTCATGGTGTACAACACGACACTAATCATGAAATTTTATGTCATGGCCTGAACTGTGTGTTGATGTTGGCAACACTAATGCTTTGTGAATTGTGATTTATGAAGTGTGATTTCTCATTTGAAATATTATTCCAATAATTGGCTCTTATTAACTTAGAACTATTTTGAAGTTTTCATGCTTAAGAAAAATGTGATTTATTATGCTTTGACAAATTGTGTTTTACCTTAAGTTTTAAAGTCATTAGTTGTGCACCACTGAGTGATATAGTTAGCGATAGCTTCTTTATGCTATCGTAGGTAAGGGAAAGGAGAAGGCTACCGAGTGAGAGACTTGGAAGTAGCATTTTGTTATTGATTATGGATATTTATGTTAGGTATACCCTGAAGGAGCAGAAGCATGAAAAACATAAGTTTATACCATTGAATTCAAAAATTGTTCACCTAGGGTCACATGCATCATGCAAGATATATTTTTATCCATTTGATTTCAATGATAAATATGTTTTTGGATCTGTATTTGCCATTTAAGATTTTAAAATTAATTAGATTAATTTTAGAACCCTAGATTAGATCAAGAACAAATACACTAACCTCTTGATGCACTGCAGTGTATTTGTGCCTTTGGGATGCATCTTCAGGACACCAGATGTTGTCCCTCTAGCTTGTCCACACCGAGTTCACCTATGGTAGCCCTTAAACAGCTTCTAAAGCTTTTTCTATTAATTAGAAAATCAAAATTTGCCTTTTAAGAGATTAAAGATGTAAACAGAATACTAGAAATTATTTCTAGTATTTTTAATTCAAGAGATTGTTTGCTAATCTCTTGGAATACATGAGAGAAGAAGATGAGGAGAAGGGAGAGCTTCTTGGGCGGCAGCACCAAAGATATCAGCTGCTGGTTGTATTATTTTCTTTTCATAACAACACTTATATAGCTAGGTCACCACTTAAAACCTTGCCATATGTCACCCTCTGATTGGTTCTAGGTTTAATTGGCCCAATCACATTGTGCCAAGTGTCAAACCTATATTTAATTTTAATTTTAATCATCTTACATGATTAAAAAACATTTGGCAAGCTTATGTATAGTGCCATGTGTCACCATCTCATAGTGCCACATGTCACCCTGTGAAATGATCAAAATGCCTCTGCGTCTTAATTTTGAATGTTCAACCCAAAATAATTATTTCTCTTCTTCTAATCAATTTATATCAAATATAAATTAATTAATTAATCTTTATTAATTAATTTCTCATTAATTAAATTTATATTTAAACACTTTAAATATAAATTTAACTTATATTATACATCTAATAATCTAGATTTGGTTTCAAGCCATGCTAGGGACTTTGCAATCTAATTGCAAACCAAACTTATTTAATTAATCAATTAAACTCTTTAATTAATTAATTAAATCATATTTAATTTGGTGATTACTTGTGTATGTGTGTGACTTACTAGGCTCATCACTAATTGGCAATGAGATATGATATCAACTCTTAATTTCACCAGAACTCTTTCTTACCATAAATGATTTCTCTAAACCATTTTATACATCTCATAGACTATGGTTAACACCTAGCATAGCATGCCATGGCCACCCAATTAGTAATAAGGTTTACCTTAAATGAACCTATAATCATATGTTACCATGCACTAGAATCTCTCTGTTACAAAATCCCAACTCAAGATGGAGTCATGGTTTATGTCAAACCCCATTTGCTATGAATATTATGTTCTCTTTTAATTCTAGTTCTTGATTAAAAGGATTTTCTCATCAGAAACTCTTTTCTGATTAAATTTATTTGTCCAGGCCAGGAACTTGAAACATCAAGAATAATTAAATGAACATAGGATTTTATCTCTATTTACTTAGAGGAACAAATTCCATCTTGATCAACACCTACCCCCATATATAACTAGTAGGAGCCAACACATGCCCATATACCCATACATAGTACAAGTATGAAAAGCAGTATCAAATTCAAACCACCTATATACAAGATAACTATGCTATCTCAGGTCTAAAGATTATATGCACTGATATGATTTATAACAATACATTGACAAGAGTAAACTCCATGTGCTTGTCATAAGCGTCACTAGTTCGGCCTACTTATCATGTATAAGTGCCTATCATGTTTGTTATATGGCATGAGACTCACCATTCCATCTTATTTATATCTCATATAAATAACTTGGGAACAAACATGAATACAATCTTTCTGGATAAGTCATGTCCTTATTGTGAAGTATCCTCGATTGTGAACCTATTTATGATACTTTGTACTAGAAATACTATCACTTATATTCTTAACAACTTAAGAATAGAATTTCTAACTAAAAATCAATGGACCTTTTTTATTACACATAAATATATTATGTAAACGAAAAAGTGGAAATGCCTTTTATTAATAAAAACATGTACAAGATACATACTAAATGTTATGCTCTAGGGCATACTACTAATAATCTCCCACTAGCACTAGAGCCATTCATTGCAATATCTTAGACTCGTCTTCTCAATATATCGGTCTAGCTGAGTCTGTGACATAGGCTTAGTGAATGGATCAGCTGGATTTTTAGCTGATGCTATTTTCTGTATAGCTACATCGCCTCGTCCAACTATTTCTCTGATAATGTGATAACGCCTTTCTATGTGTTTGGATTTCTGGTGAAACTGGGGTTCGTTAGCCTGTATCACTGCTCCATTATTGTTATAGTGTAGTGGAACTGTTGACTCAATGGAAGGAACTACTGCAAGTTCTGTCATGAACTTCTTTATCCAAACAGCTTCCTTTGCAGCATTTGATGCAGCAATAAACTCAGCCTCGGTAGTGGAATCTGCAGTCGTATTCTGTTTGGAGCTCTTTCAACTGAATGCACCTCCATTACAAATGAACACATATCTAGAGATAGACTTTCTATCATCGATATCTTATTGGAAATCAGAATCAGTATAACTATCCAATTGCAAGTTTCCACCTCCATAAATCAAGAATAAATCCTTAGTTCTTCTCAAGTACTTAAGGATATTCTTGACAGCTATCCAGTATTCCAAACCTAGATTGGATTGATACCTGCCAGTCAAACTAACAGCATACGTGATATCCAGCCTAGTACACAACATTGTATACATTAAACTTCTAATAGCCGAAGCATATGGAATCCTGGCCATTTTATCTCTTTCTTCAGGTGTCTTTGGAGACATCTCTTTAGAAAGATGGATACCATGTCTCACTGGTAACAAACCTCTCTTGGAATCAAGCATGTTCAACCTCTTTAATTCCTTTTCCAAGTATAGACTTTGGGATAAACCAATTATTCTTTTCACTCTATCTCTATAAATGCAAATCCCAAGAATATAGGTTGCCTCCCCTAAGTCTTTCATGGAGAATGTATTTGACAACCATACCTTTACAGTTGTCAACATACCTGTGTCATTACCCATCAACAGTATGTCATCCACATATAAGACAAGGAAAGTGATAGCACTGTCACTAACCTTCTTATATACACATGGCTCATCCTCATTTTTGATAAAACCAAATGACTTAATAGCTTCATCAAAATGGATGTTCCAACTCCTCAAAGCTTGCTTCAACCCATAAATGGATCTCTTTAGCTTTCATACCTTGGAACCATCTTGGGATTCAAAACCCCTAGGTTGTTCCATGAAAATGTTTTCTTTAATGTATCCATTGAGAAAAGCTGTTTTGACATCCATCTGCCAAATCTCATAATTATAGTATACAGCTATTGCTAATAGAATCCTAATTGATTTAAGTAAGGCAACAGGCGAGAAATTCTCCTCATAGTCGATTCCTTGCCTTTGGCGAAACCCTTTCACTACTAGCCTTGCCTTATAGGTCTCTACCTTTCAATCAGAACCAATTTTCTTCTTGAAAACCCATTTGTTCCCTATAGGTACAATACCTTCAGGTGGGTCAAGAAGATCCCAAACTTGATTCTTATACACGGAATCAATATCGGATTTTATAGCATCAATCCATTTTGAAGAGTCTATATCTGATATAGCTTCTTCATAGTTAAGTGGATCATCTCCATGATCTACTTCTTCATGAGTAGACAACTCTTGTTCTTCTTCATGAAGGAAACCATATCTCACTGGTGGGTGAGATACCCTAGTTGTTCTACGAGGAATAGCTGTAGATGTTTCATCAATGGGTGTAGGTTAACTAGATGGATCTATATCTATTTGACCTGTTGGTTGGTCAGAATTCTCTAATTCTAACTCTATTTGCCTTCCTTTGCCTCCTTCTTGAACAAACTATTGTTCAAGAAATGTGGCATCTCTACTTACCACAACCTTTTATGAAGTAGGCAAATAAAAATAATATCCAAAACTATCTTTTGGATATCCAACAAATCGACCCTTTTTTGATCTGGTTTCCAATTTATCAGTGTTCAGTGTTTTGATAAAAGCTGGACAATCCCAAATCTTAACATGCTTAAGACTTAGTTTTCTTCCATGTCATATCTCATAAGGTGTGGAAGAAATTGATTTTGATGGAATCCTATTCAGAATATACAAAGTTGATTCTAAGGCAAATCCCCAAAAGGAGATTGGCATATCAGTATAGCTCATCATACTACGTACCATATCCAATAGGGTACGATTTCTCCTTTTAGATACACCATTCAACTGTGGTAGAGTCAGCTGGGAAACAATGCCGTGTTCTCTCAAGTATTCATCAAATTCAGTATTCAAATATTCACCTCCACGATCTGATTGAAGAGCTTTAATACTCTTTCCTGTTTGATTTTCTACTTCAGATTTAAATTCTTTGAACTGTTCAAAGGATTCATGTTTATATTTCATCAAATACAAATACCCAAACCTTGATTTATCATCAGTAAAGGTAATAAAGTAATGAAAACCGCCTCTAGCCATTTCCTTAAATGGACCACATACATCACTATGTATTAGCTCCAAAATATTTTTAGCTCTTAGCCCTTGTCCAACAAAGGGTGATCTAGTCATTTTGCCCTAAAGGCAAGATTCACAAGTTGGAGTAGGCTTAGAGCCCAATGAGGATAGAATCCCCATTTTCTCTAGTTTTGCAATCCTATCTTCTGCAATATGACATAACCTTAAGTTCCAAATATATTTTGAACTTGAGTTGATTTTCACCATGGCATTGCATTCATTTAGATCACTTGCATTCATTTTGTGTTTGTCATTATTATCCAAATAATAAAGACCATCATTCATATAACCCGAACCAACAAATTTATTTCCAAAATAAATATTGCAAATATCATCTGTGAACTGAAATTCATAATCATTTCTAGTCAAACTAGATATATAAATGATGTTCTTAAAAGCATCAGGTACATGTAAAATATTATTCAAACACAAAACATGTCCAAACATGTAAAAAGAATTAGATCCTATGGCTAAAGCTTCAACAATTGAGCCATTGCCAATCCGGACTCTAACATCTTGAGAACGCAAGCTGCTACTATTTGCTAGTTCCTGCATATCATGAGAAATGTGAGAACTGGCACCAGTATCTAAAATCCAAGCTGTAGATGAACTATGAGTATCATCAAAATCTAAATAATAAGATATGGACATACCTTCCGAAGGTCTATCCTTCTTGTCCTTCAGAGAAGCAAGATACTCTGGATAGTTCCTTTTCCAGTGCCCATCCTTCTGGCAGTGGAAATACTTTCCTTTGCCTCCATTAGCTTTAGTCTTCCCTTTCTGTTTAGATATTTTCTTGGAAGGACCAGGAATTGAGGTTTCTTTTTCTTATTACCCTTCTTCTTATTGGACTTTCTAGTAGAAGAAGATGCAATCAAAGCTACCTCTTTTCCTTTATTGCCCGGCATATTCTTTTGGGCAATAACTAACATATTGAGTAAACCAGCCAAGGTGCATTCCTGTTTAGTCATATGGAAATTTATCACAAAATTCCCAAAAGACTCAGGAAGGGATTGAAGGTCAAATCCATCTGTAGTTGGAAATCCATGTTGAAGTCAAGATGTTCTAGCTACTCAATCAGCTGAATCATCTTGTGGACATGATCCCCAACATTCTATCCCTCAGACATCCTCATGCGGAACAACTGTCTAGATATCTCATACCTAGCATTCCTGCTGTGCTCACCATACAACTCTTGTAACACCCCTCACCCGACTATAATGTAGCCGAGCAAAGCGTGCTACATTCAGTGCCAAAGCACCCTAACTTATCTTACCTTATTTCTTTAAAAATTTTGTTCTCGTTATATTTAATATCGATTATTTTTCGACGGAGAAACTAACAGAGTTTCCCCTATTTTATTTTCGTTTAACGTGTTTTACTATTCACTTGTTTGAAAATTCACCAATATTTTCTAAGTATAATCTCATTCATACTCATATCATCATTTGAAAAATCATTATGTAATTCAAATCTATACTCATTTATACAAATTCATTCATGCTCCATTCTTATAGCAAAATTCTCAAATTTGCATTAATTTACATGATTTGCAATAATTACATAAATCCTTAATTTACATGATATACAAATTAATTATAATTTGCTAATTTACATTACAATATAAGAAATAAATAACATACACAAAAATGTTTAATGTGAGCCCTATCTACATGCATTGCTGAGGAGGTGACAACCTTGAACGCTCTGCAAATCAGAACTCCAAAATCTCTGTTTAGTATTCGCTGGGCTTTAACTTCAGTACCTGCGCGAGGAAACAAATCCATCGTGCTAAGCATTGCTATTTAGTGGTGCAATAATATAACAAGGAAATAATATACAAATAAAGATAGAAATAAAACATAATTCAAATAATTAAGATTATTTATACTTCACATGCGGTTTCAAAAATTTAATATATTTTATCCTAATTTAGTCTTCTTTGGAAGTGTTTATTTCGCCAATGTACAGTAATAATGTACATAAAAAAATGATCTAAAAATAATAAATTTATGCTTATATTATTATGTAAGTCACATTTGTAATATTTATGTATGTTATAATTTTCTTTGCTAATCTTTTAGCATTTTCTCAATACTTTCTAGGTTGTCTCAGATTATTTCATAATAAGTAAATTTTAATATCGGTCCAGTTCATTTCGATTCTTTCTAATAAATAACTATTCTAATTTATTTTAGGTCATTTTACTCATTTATTTAATTTCTAATATTTTTAATTACTAATATTCTTAACTTATTTCAATAAATTTCACTACTCAAGTAACCTATGACAGGCTGACTAAACTGGATAACGGGTCGTTGGCACTAGACACCGCAGTGCCTCAAGCCGTCATACCATGGGACGCAGAACGTCAACCACGTATGCAGTCAGTATGGCTAAAAAGCCATGATAACACATAATCGGGCATAAAAGCTATGAATGTTCGCATAAAGCCATGAATGCGGGCATAAAGCCATGAATGCGGGCATATAGCCATGAATGCGGGCATAAAGCCATGAATACAGGCATAAAGCCTTTCGCAGTACTGCTAAAACAATACCCTATTGGCATGCCAAGCTATCCAATCTGACACACATGTCTAGGCAATACAAGGGCACATAATATCATTAAATATTAATATATTGTGTTTTATGACTTCATTATTTCATGATAAATTTCATAATTTATACATTCATCATAATATTCATATATTCCTTACATCATTCATATTGATCACAATTCACAACAATGGTGTTCATATACCATTGTACTCAAAACATTCTTCCTTTCTCTTATAAAGAGAACTAATGTTTCATTCATATTTTCATGTGATTCATTTATTCATTACAATATTTATATGAATTCATAACTCATACAAGGTGTTATTATCTTATTTGTAATGGAAACATAAATCCTAATGTAAACCTTATCCCATTTATACTCAACAATTCATCTAGGTTAATTTCATTTCATATTCAAGCGGTATCACTCATGTTTTATTAGACCTACTAGTAATGGGAATACAAATATTAACTATATACTCACATAACTTAAATGTTCATTAAGTCATTTAGGTGAATTACTATTTTTATTCCAAGTAATCCATGAATGTTTCATGGATTCCAAATTTCATATATTAATTTCCTCTACTAATTTAGTTATTATACTTTGTGTCTTTGTATTACTATTCACATTACTATTCACTCAAATTGTTGACTTTTTAATACATAATAAATTTATTGAACCTAAGTTCTTCAAGATACCACATTTTGCATTTCATTTTTGTTGGTATTGATTTCCAATACCATTTCAAAGCTTATCTTATGTTATTCAAAATTTTCAAATTTCATACCTTAGGATTACTGTTCCATTGGTTATTTGTACAGTAGGAATTTGACAAAATTGTCTTCATGAAAGCTATTCCTTGTTGTGTCTAGTTACATTTCTTCTTTTGAATCACTGCATTTGGAGTTTTGTAGCTCAAGTTATGGCCTAAACACCATAACTGGCCGGATTGGACAGAATCCAGAATTCTGGGCAAAACTGGTTCTGGCATATTTGGTGACCTAAGCAGCTTTTTGCTGGTAAAATTTCAGATTAATTGAACTTTTCTACACTGAGTTATGACCATTTGAACAAACACTGTTCATTTGGTCATTTTCCAGGGACAGCATGTTGGTCACCCGGATTGGGGTAATTTTTAGGTCAACTTGGTTTGGTTTTCTGGGCAAGGTTTCTTCACCAAAGTTGTGCCATTATGTGTCTAATTTCATGTCCAATTGACCTTGCACTAATTGAACCTATACAACTCCATTTATGGCTGCCCAAACCTGCTGGACTCACAACCAGTCCTGCAGTGCACACTGGACAGCATACATAACCTCAATTCTCTTGGCACCATTCACTCAATTTCCTACTCAAACATGAGCAAATGGTTACTAATTGACCATTACAACCTCTTTTCACCAATACTTAAACAAAATCCAAATTTTGGTGCCCAAACCCTAACTCCAACAATTTCAATTCTCTATATACATACAATCCATGAATTAAAACACCAAAATCATGTTTAATGGCAACCATACATAACTATTATGCAATCAAATTGTTGAAACCCTAGGTACCCTAAGGCTGCCAAAATTTCATGGGGCAAGTTCATACATCTTTAATTCATTTTTCATCAAATTTTCAACTTAACTCAACTTAAATTCATGCTTAGAAAAGAATGGAAGCAAGAAAATTAGCACTAACCTCTTGGATGAATTTTTACCCTTCACTTTCCTTCACTTTCTCCTCTTCTAATGGCTGCCCAAGTCTAGCTCTAGTGGTAAGGGAAATTTTTTGTGAAGAGAGGGTGAGGTTTTATGGTGAAATCAAGTGGGAATTAAAGCTTTTGTTAAGCATCAATGGAGGTGGAAGAAGACATGGGTTTCCGTTGGTTGGGAAAAGAAGAAAGAGCTGATTGTTTTCTTCAAATTTTCTGCCCATTTTATGCTTTTAATTAATTTTATAGATAGGTGTCACAATGTAATTGGGTGGGAGTGGTTTATCGGCATCATGTGATGTCAAAATTCAAATTTTCATCCATTTTCTTTTCTTTTCTTTTCTACTCATTTTTAATTCAATTTTTATCAATATTTATTCATATTTTAGATCATAATAATTATCTACTTAACTGGACAAGTCGGTCAAAAATCATCTCTGAAGACGAAATGACCAAAATGCCCTCCGTTTGGCTTATTGAGCCAAAATCGTCTGTACCGATTGAAAAATTTTTCTAAACCTTTTCTTAGAATTCTAATGTCATAGAAACCTCAATGACTCTTCTCTGGAGTCCCAAAAATTATTTCATGAATTTTCTCATGGGTTTAGGGCTTCTAGTTGCGAAGACCATAAGTTCCCACTGGGTTACCCATCGCTAAGGCACCGGCTCACTTAACTTGGTTGTATTTTATTTCTAAAATTTTTCTTACATTTTTCTTGTTAATATTTGAGTTAATTATAGTTCCTCACTTTAGTTTAAATTTTTTTTCCAAACGTTCTAACTGTCCAAACCGACACCGGTTACCGAAATAGTAGAATATACGAAATTGCTACAGTGAGGGTGTTACAACTCTTGTAGGTGAAGGATGATCTCACTCGCACTCTGCATGTTCTTATGCTGCTTCTCTAACTCATTACTCATGGAAGCAAGCATGTAACACTTAGCTCTCATATCATGCTCCTTCCACTTGTCCAAAGTTTCATGTTCCTCTTATGTGGCCTCTGGAGGTAAGGGACTAGGAACATTTGAGTCTAGAACATATCCTATATGGTCAAGGTTCAGGACAAGTTTCAAATTTCTTAGCCAATCAGACAGATTAGGTACTATCAACCTATTGCAATCAAGTATGCTTGCAAGGATATTGGAGGGTGGTGGTTGTTCTGTGCTCATTATTATCTAAAAATTAACTGCAGAAAATAACTAGATTAATTAGTAAATGTATCATGTAATTAACCAAAATGATTACGGTCTTTTAATCAAATTGGTCCTCCCACTAACTTAGCGAATCCTACACTTCCAAATTTGATAATGGAAATCCTAGTTGGATGGATTTCTAGTGGGTGATTGAATTCTTATAATTCTATTGATCATCCTCAGGTACATCAATTATTGGAATTATAATAAACTATAAGTGAGCAACTCCTTGCCCATCACATTTCATGTGAGGTTCAATCCGTGACACCCCTTACCCGTCTACAGTATATCCGAGTAAGTTATGTCACACGGTGTACCGGAACACTCTATTTTATCTCAATTAATTTTTATCATAGTTTTGAATATAACTTGTGAAATATAATTCATTTAAGTCATTTATTGAAATTATAATTTATTTGAGGTTCCGAAAATTTTATAGAAAATCCGGCAGAGTACCGGCTAAAAATGGAGAAAACAGTTCTTCGGAACCTGTGAAAACACTTCCAAAATCATTTCCAAACAATCCCAACTCCATTTCATCAACAAAGTCTCAATATGATTTTCAACAACCTTTCCATTACTCAAACATTCATTTCTCATGGTACTCATATACAAACAATAAATAAATACTCGAATTTTCCATTCATAACCACAATTTTCATTATATACATGAACATCAAAATACATTACATAAGTTCAATTACATATGAGAAAATAAAAGTTAGTTACAAAATACCAAAATGAAACCTAGTGTCCTACCAATGCACTGTAGATGGTGAGGTGACATGGACACTATGCAGAGCTGCAGGAGGTCTCACCCAGTCTGCGGTTTACTGGGCTCTCGGTCAGTATCTCTAGAACCTACGCGTGGCAAAAGCAACGCGCTAAGCAATAATGCTTAGTGGTGCAATAATAAAATAAAAGGAAATAACATAAAATAAATATGTATTGAATGCATCGATGTCTTACTTGTTTTGTACTAGTTATATTCATTATTTCATTAAATTTATCCACTTTCATTTTTGGTTGCCCAAGTAACCTATACTGGATGACTGGACTGGATAAAAGGGTAAACTGGCACTGGGTATCTAGTACCTCGGGCCGTCACACCATCGGTCACATATGCATCTCCCGGTGTGCAACAGAACAGCTAATAAACTGTAATGACAATAGGCACAAGGCCAAATATCAACACAATGTCAGAATGGCTAAAAGCCATGAAATCACAGAATGGCATAATGCCATGTGCAGTACTGCTAACTGAACCCTATTGGCATGCCAAACTATCCAAACCAATCTTGTTAGGTATACTAGGGCATTTGATACTTTTAAATTCTTCAATTTTTAAATTTCAAGTTTTGGTGTCACTATTCACTTCATTAGTCAACAAAAATGTTGACTTTTGGATAAAAAATAGGTGTATTAGTTTTAACACTCCCAATGTACCACATTTTGCATTTAAAACTTGTTGGAATTAATCACCAAATCCATTTCCAAGCTTAGCACTAAGGGGCAGAATTTTCAGTTTTTGTACCATAAAATTACTATTCCATTAGGGACTGTTACAGTGGAAATTTGAGGAAATGGTAAACATGAAAGTTGTTCCTTATTTTGTCTAGTTGAATTTCTTTTTTTTGAATCACTCCATTTGGAGTTTTGTAGCTCCAGATATGGTCCAAAAACCACAGCTGGCCGGATTGGAAAACTGCAGAATTTACCAAATCTACAGTACAATGAACAGTGACTGTGAGTGCCTTGTTGGATAGGTTCTGGTCATAATTTGGGGTAGGTTTCTTCATAAAAGTTGTTTTTCTATATCTTATCTTGTTGCTGTAAAAATTTCAGGTCAAATGGACCATTTTACAGTGAGTTATGGCCAAATACTGTTCATTTGGTCATTCTGCAGAATCTGCTTACAGGGTATCCGGATTGGGGCCAACTTTTGGTCCACTTACTTTGGTCTTTTGGGCATGGTTTCTTCAGAAAAATTGTGCCATTATATGTCTAGTTTCATGTCCAATTGGCCAAACACCAATTGAACCTACACAGCCAAAGATATGGCAGTCCAAACAGGCTGGACTCACAGCCTCCCTGCTGCTGTCACTAGGCAGCCTACCAATTTGGTTTGTAACACTCTAGTTCACTTCAAATTATGATTAACTTACCTCAAATGGTCACTAATTGACCATTAGAATGTTCACTAATCATTTCATAAGCCAAGTCAAATTTTCACTCCCAAAACCCTAATTTCCCATTATGATTCACACAAGATGCCTTAATTAACTAGCTAATTCACTATCCACATATATATATGCTTTAAACATGATCTCTAGTCCACTTTAAGTCCATCAAAACAATCAACCCTATCCCTTCCTTAGGGCTGCCGAAATTCATGGTAAAGATACACCTAAATTGTATTCATTTGGCTTACAAATTCTTACTCCTTTTTAAGTCTCTAACATGGAAATAAAGAGTTTTAGATATATATGTGCACTAACCTCTTGTAGGGCAGAATTTTCCAAGCTTAAACTTCACTTCCTTCCCTTTTCTTGGCTGCCAAAAGGTTATGCAAGGTGCAAGGATGAATTTTAGTGAAAGGAATAGGAGGATTTATGGTGAAAGGAGGAGAGAAATTGAGCTTGTTGAAGGTGTTAATGGAGGTTTGGTGCTAGGGCAATGTTTACTGGTTTGGGGAGGATGAAGCTGGCTGTTGGCTATTTGCTTTCTGTGGACTTTATAGTCTCTTTTATTAGTTAATTAAATAGTTGTTTAAATGCAATTGGTGGGAACTTTTAATTGACATCATAATGATGTCATAATTTGCTTTTTATGGATTTTTCTTTTCTTTTCTTTTCTACTAGCTTTACATTAATTTTTTTCATCAAAATTAATTCATATTTTATGTTATAATAATTATTTACTTAACTGGACAAGTCGGCCAAAAATCGTCTCTGAAGGCGAAATGACCAAAATGCCCTCTGTTTGGCTTAACGGGTCAAAATTGTCTGTACCGATTGAAAAATTTTTCTAAATATTTTCTTGGCATTCTAATGCCATAGGAACCTCAATGACCCTTCTCTGGAGTCCCAAAAATTATTTTATGAATTTTTCCCCGGGTCTAGGGCTCCTAGTTGCGAGAACCGCAACTTCCCTCTAGGTTACCCATCGCTTGGGCACCGGCTCATTTAACTTGGTTGTATTTTATTTTTAAAATTTTTACTAAATTTTTCTTATTAATATTTGAGTTAATTATGGTTCCTCACTTTAGTTTAAATATTTTTCCGAATGTTCTAGCTGTCCGGACCGACACCGGTCACTGGAACAGTAGAATGTACGGAGTTGCTACCGGGTGGGTGTTACAACTCTTCTCCTCTAATTTAAATTTTGTCCTCGAAATTTACCTGATGAAAACAGTTGAGGGAACTGTTGCCTCATCGTCTCTTCACTTTCCCAAGTTGCCTCTTCGGTGTTGTGGTGCCTCCAAAGCACTTTCACCAGTGGAATCTGCTTGTTCCTCAATTCTTTTACTTCCTGAGCTAGGATCCGTAGAGGTTCTTCTTCATATGTCAAATCCGGTTGTATTTCAATTTCTTCCCTGGAGATGACATGTGAAGGATCTAAGTGGTATCTTCTGAGCATGGACATGTGGAACACATTGTGGATCTTGTCCAGCTCTGGTGGTAAAGCTAGCCTATAGGCCACCGGACCTACACGTTCAATGACTTCATATGGGCCAATGAACCTAGGGCTTAACTTACCTTTTCTTCCAAACCTCAATACCTTTTTCCACAGTGACACCTTGAGGAACACTTTGTCGCCAACCGCATATTCTATTTCTTTTCTCTTCAGGTCGGCATAAGATTTATGTCTGTCTGAGGCAACCTTTAGATTGGCTTTGATTAGTTTCACTTTCTCCTCAGTCTGTTTCACCAGGTCTGGCCCCACCAGTTTGTCTTCGCCCAATTCAGTCCAGCACACTGGAGTTCTACATTTTCTCCCATACAGTGCTTCATACGGGGCCATTTGGATACTAGCTTGGTAGCTATTATTGTATGCAAATTCTGCCAGTGGGAGGTATCTATCCCAACTTCCCTCAAACTCAATGACACAACTTCTCAACATATACTCAAGGACCTGGCATATATTTCATGTTATTATTATCATTTTAATTCAATATTTGTATCAATTCCATTGGTTTCAATTGTTTACCTGGATTACTCTTTCAGATTGCCCATCCGTCTGAGGATGGAATGCTGTGCTGAAGTGGAGTTGTGTACCCAAGGACTCATGTAACTTCTTCCAAAATCTCGATGTAAACCTTGGGTCTCGATCAGATATGATGGAAAGTGGAATTCCATGCAGTCTAACTATCTCACTGATATACAATTCTGCTAACTTCTCCAGTGAGTAGTCAGTCCTAACTGGCAGAAAGTGTGCTGACTTTGTCAATCTATCAACTATCACCCATACTGCATCATGTTTCTTCTGGGTGAGAGGTAGACCACTTACAAAATCCATGGTAATCCGATCCCATTTCCATTCAGGTATGCGTATAGGCTGTAGCAAACCCGATGGAACTTGATGTTCTGCCTTGACTTGCTGACATGTCAAACATTTAGTCACATAGTCAGCTATGTCTTTCTTCATACCAGGCCACCAATACTGAAGCTTCAGATCATGATACATCTTTGTACTTCCTGGGTGCATAGCATAAACACTGGTATGTGCCTCTTTCAGAATACTGGCTTTCAATTCCCCATTATCTGGTACACATACTCTTCCTTTGTAGTAGAGACACCCATCTGCTTTCACCTCATAGTCAGTTGCTTTTCCCTCAGAGATTTTGCTCATAATAGCCATTAGCTTCTCATCTACTTTCTGCCCATCTAAAATCTGCTGTAACAGGTTTGGCCTCACTTGCAACTCAGCCAAAATAGCTCCATCTCGAACCAAAGATAGACGGGCATTCAATGATCTCAAAGCTGTGATGGATTTTCTGCTCAAAGCATCAGCAACTACATTTGCCTTCCCAGGATGGTAGTCAATTACACAATCATAATCCTTCAGGAACTCAATCCATCGTCTCTGTCTAAGGTTGAGCTCCTTCTGGGTTGGCAAGTATTTCAGGCTTTTGTGGTCCGTGTAAATGTAGCACTTTTCACCATACAAGTAATGCCTCCATATCTTCAGTGCAAAGATAATTGCTGCAAGCTTTAGATCATGGGTAGGGTAATTTTGTTCATGTGGCCTTAGCTGCCTAGAAGCATAAGCGACCACCTTCCCCTCTTGCATCAATACACACCCTAACCCATTATGAGAGGCATCACTGTAGACCACAAAGTCCTTTCCTGACACTGTGTGCTGCTGGTGCCTCTGTCAACATAGCCTTCAACTTCTCAAAACTGGTCTGACACTTGTCATTCCAGTCAAATCTGACATTCTTGTGTAATAACTTGGTCATTGGAGCAGCTATTAAGGAAAATCCCTTCACAAATCTCCTGTAATACCCAGCTAGCCCCAAGAAGCTTCTGACCTCAGTTGTATTTCTGGGAGGCTTCCATTCCATCACTGCTTCTATTTTCTTGGGATCCACCCTAATCCCATCAGCTGACACTATGTGTCCAAGGAATGCAATCTCATTCAACCAGAAGTCACACTTGGACAACTTAGCATCTGACTTCTTTTCTCTCAGGGTTTGCAAAATAATCCTCAAATGCTCATCATGTTCTTCCCTGGTCTTGGAATACACTAGAATATCATCAATAAAGACCACTACGAACCGATCTAGGTATGGATGGAAGATACGGTTCATAAGGTCCATAAATGCCGCTGGTGCATTTGTTAGGCCAAAGGGCATCACCAGAAACTCATAATGCCCATACTGGGTCCTGAATGCAGTCTTGGGCACATCTACATCCTTCACCCTTAATCGATGATACCGATGCGAGATCAATCTTATAAAATACTCCTGCTCCCTTCAACTGATCAAACAGATCATCAATTCTAGGCAACGGATATTTGTTCTTCACAGTCACTTTATTCAACTGTCGGTAATCAATGCAAAGCCTCAAAGTCCCATCCTTCTTCTTCACAAACAGCACTGGAGCTCCCCATGGTGACACACTGGGGCGTATGAACCCCTTATCAAGCAACTCTTGCAACTGAGTTTTCAACTCCCTCAATTCCGTGGGTGCCATCCTATAAGGAGAAATGGAAATGGGTGCTTTGTGCAGCGGTGTCTCAATAGCAAATTCAACTTCCCTTTCTAGTGGCAAACCGTGCAACTCTTCAGAAATACCTGCAGGAAGTCTCTTCGTGGGTATATCACTCAGGTTTGGCTTAGCCTGCCTAGTATCCACCACATGTGCTAGGTAGGCTTCACAGCCTTTTCTCATCATTCTTCTTGCAACTGTGGCTGAGATAACGTTGGACAAGAAATCTGTCCTTTCCCCTACAACAGTGATCTCATTACCTTCAGAAGTTTTTAAAGAAATTCTCTTCAATTTGCAATCAACTATTGCCTGATGACGTGACAACCAGTCCATTCCCAAAATCACGTCAAACTCATGGAAGGGCAACTCAATTAGGTCTGCCAAGAATTCATACCCCTGAATCCTTAACGGGCAACCCTTGTATACTTTGTTCACCACTACACTGTGGCCCAATGGATTAGTGACCAGAATGTCTTGGTCACTCTCCCCTACTAGTATCCCCCTTTCTACGGGTAGGTTGATGCAGATGTATGAATGGGTGGATCCTGGATCCACCAATGCATGCACAGGTGTATTGTAGAGGGAGAACGTACCCCTGATGACATCCGGGGCATCTTGCTCCTCCTAAGCTCTAATGGCATAAGCTCTTGCAGGTGGTCTGTTATCAGGCCTCTCTGCTGGCTCAGATGCAGGCCTCTGTGATGGTCCCACTGCGTCAGATTTGCCAGATTTCCTACCCCTTTGTGGTGCAGGAGCAGGTCTGTCTGCTTGTGTTGGAGCAGCTGTAGTAGTTCTGCGTGGACAGTTCTTCAACTGATGCTCTGTTGACCCACACCTTAAGCAGGCACCAGTCACTCTCCAACACTCCCCCTTATGCCATTTCAAACAGTGTGGACATGCAGAAGATGCTGGGGCTAGTCCCCTGAATCCCATCCCTGGAGAGCTGCCCACTGATGGTGTGGACTAACCTCTCCTAGGGGTAAACTGTGGCCTGGGCCCCTGGGACTGACCCTGACCTTGTGGTTGACCTTAACTCTGTGCAGGTGGACCTTTGAACCTTTTCCCAGATGCAGGAGCTGAACTGGACTGACCTAGGCCCCTCTTCTGCTGTCTTTCCCTTCTAGTCTGCTCACTGATTCTTACTTTTTCAACCTTTATTGCAGCTTCCACTAACTTAGTGAAGTCGGTAATTCCCAAGGCAGTGATCATGATTTTTATGTTGTCATTTAATCCCTCTTCAAATCTCTTACACCTTTCGGCCTCATTGGGGACTATCTCCCTTCCATAGCGACTCAATCGGATGAATTCCTTTTCATACTCGGCCACTGTTAGTTGTCTCTGCCTCAGGTTAATGAACTCCCTTCTTTTCTCTTCCAGGTATACACTACCCATATATTTCTTCTTGAATTTTGAGAGAAAGAAGTCCCAAGTTAAGATTTCTGGCTGTACTTCACTGGACACAGTATCCCACCATTCATAAGCATCATCTTGCAATAGAGATATGGCAGCTTCCAAGTTTTGCTCTGGGGTGCAGTGGAGTTGTTTTAAAACTCTGCCTGTTCTGTTCAACTAGTTTTCGGCTGCAATAGAATCATCTTCTCTCTTGCCAAAGAAGTCCACTGCTCCAAACTTTCTCAATTTTTCCAGGTGTGATTTTGGTTGTGGAGGTGGTGGTGGTGGTGGAGCTGGCATTACTCCAGCCATTTGTTTGAAGAATTCGGCCATTTGCTGAAACATGGCCTGTGGAGGCTGAGCAGGCTCTGCTTGAGCAGGCAGAGCAGGTTCTCCCATACCCCCAGTCTCAGCTGCTGCAGGTGGAGCATGACTCTCCACTTCCTCCTCAACTGCCCTCTGAGATGTAGGGTCCATATCCAATTCAAAATAAGAAAGACAAACAGATCTGCATTAGTGTCACCTCGACTCTTACAAATGCAATGCATGGTATGGACTCAATCTAGGCCCAGAAACGCCTAAACCGTGCTCTGATACCACTAAATGTGACACCCCTTACCCGTCTACAGTATATCCGAGTAAGTTATGTCACACGGTGTACCGGAACACTCTATTTTATCTTAATTAATTTTTATCATAGTTTTAAATATAACTTGTGAAATATAATTCATTTAAGTCATTTATTGAAATTATAATTTATTTAAGGTTCCGAAAATTTTATAGAAAATCCGGCAGAATACTGGCTAAAAATGGAGAAAACAGTTCTTCGGAACCTGTGAAAACACTTCCAAAATCATTTCCAAACAATCCCAACTCCATTTCATCAACAAAGTCTCAATATGATTTTCAACAACCTTTCCATTACTCAAACATTCATTTCTCATGGTACTCATATACAAACAATAAATAAATACTCGAATTTTCCATTCATAACCATAAATTTCATGATATACATGAACATCAAAATACATTACATAAGTTCAATTACATATGAGAAAATAAAAGTTAGTTACAAAATACCAAAATGAAACCTAGTGTCCTACCAATGCACTGTAGATGGTGAGGTGACACGGACACTATGCAGAGCTACAGAAGGTCTCACCCAGTCTGCGGTCTACTGGGCTCTCGGTCAGTATCTCCAGAACCTACGCATGGCAAAAGCAACGCGCTAAGCAATAATGCTTAGTGGTGCAATAATAAAATAAAAGGAAATAACAGAAAATAAATATGTATTGAATGTATCGATGTCTTACTTGTTTTGTACTTGTTATATTCATTATTTCATTAAATTTATCCACTTTCATTTTTGGTTGCCCAAGTAACCTATACTAGACGACTGGACTAGATAAACGGGTAAACTGGCACTGGGTATCTAGTACCTCGGGCCGTCACACCATCGGTCACATATGCATCTCCCGGTGTACAGCAGCGGCTAATAAAGCGTAATGACAATAGGCACAAGGCCAAATATCAACACAATGTCGAATGGCTAAAAGCCATGAAATCACGAGAATGGCATAATGCCATGTGCGATCGCTAATCGAACCCTATTGGCATGCCAAACTATCCAAACCAATCTTGTTAGGTATACTAGGGCATTTGATACTTTTGAATTCTTCAATTTTTGAATTTCAAGTTTTGGTGTCACTATTCACTTCATTAGTCAACAAAAATGTTGACTTTTGGATAGAAAATAGGTGTATTGGTTTTAACACTCCCAATGTACCACATTTTGCATTTAAAACTTGTTGGAATTAATCACCAAATCCATTTCCAAGCTTAGCACTAAGGGGCAGAATTTTCAGTTTTTGTACCATAAATTTACTGTTCCATTAGGGACTGTTACAGTGGAAATTTGAGGAAATGGTAAATGAAAGTTGTTCCTTATTTTGTCTAGTTGAATTTCTTTTTTTTTTGAATCACTCCATTTGGAGTTTTGTAGCTCTAGATATGGTCCAAAAACCACAGCTGGCCGGATTGGAAAACTGCAGAATTTACCAAATCTACAGTACAATAAACAGTGATTGTGAGTGCCTTGTTGGATAGGTTCTGGTGGTTTCTTCATGAAAGTTTTTTGTCTATATCTTATCTTGTTGCTGTAAAAATTTCAGGTCAAATGGACCATTTTACAGTGAGTTATGGCCAAATGAACAGTTACTGTTCATTTGGTCATTCTGCAGAATCTGCTTGCAGCGTATCCGGATTGGGGCCAACTTTTGGTCTACTTACTTTGGTCTTTTGGGCATGGTTTCTTCAGAAAAATTGTGCCATTATATGTCTAGTTTCATGTCCAATTGGCCAAACACCAATTGAACCTACACAGCCAAAGATATGGCAGTCCAAACAGGCTGGACTCACGGCCTCCTCACTTTGTCACTAGGCAGCCTACCAATTTGGTTTGTAACACTCTAGTTCACTTCAAATTATGATTAACTTACCTCAAATGGTCACTAATTGACCATTAGAATGTTCACTAATCATTTCATAAGCCAAGTCAAATTTTCACTCCCAAAACCCTAATTTCCCATTATGATTCACACAAGATGCCTTAATTAACTAGCTAATTCACTATCCACATATATATATGCTTTAAACATGATCTCTAGTCCACTTTAAGTCCATCAAAACAATCAACCCTATCCCTTCCTTAGGGCTGCCGAAATTCATGGTAAACATACACCTAAATTGTATTCATTTGGCTTACAAATTCTTACTCCTTTTTAAGTCTCTAACATGGAAATAAAGAGTTTTAGATATATATGTGCACTAACCTCTTGTAGGGCAGAATTTTCCAAGCTTAAACTTCACTTCCTTCCCTTTTCTTGGCTGCCAAAAGGTTATGCAAGGTGCAAGGATGAATTTTAGTGAAAGGAATAGGAGGATTTATGGTGAAAGGAGGAGAGAAATTGAGCTTGTTGAAGGTGTTAATGGAGGTTTGGTGCTAGGGCAATGTTTCGGCTGGTTTGGGGAGGATGAAGCTGGCTGTTGGCTTTTTGATTTCTTTGGTCTTTATTGTCTCTTTTATTAGTTAATTAAATAGTTGTTTAAATGCAATTGGTGGGAACTTTTAATTGACATCATAATGATGTCATAATTTGCTTTTTATGGATTTTTCTTTTCTTTTCTTTTCTACTAGCTTTACATTAATTTTTTTCATCAACATTAATTCATATTTTATGTTATAATAATTATTTACTTAACTGAAAAAGTTGGCCAAAAATCGTCTCTGAAGGCGAAATGACCAAAATGCCCTCCGTTTGGCTTAACGGGTTAAAATTGTCTATACCGATTGAAAAATTTTTCTAAATATTTTCTTGGCATTCTAATGCCATAGGAACCTCAATAACCCTTCTCTGGAGTCCCAAAAATTATTTTATGAATTTTTCCCCGGGTCTAGGGCTCCTAGTTGCGAGAACCGCAACTTCCCTCTGAGTTACCCATCGCTTGGGCACCGGCTCATTTAACTTGGTTGTATTTTATTTCTAAAATTTTTACTAAATTTTTCTTATTAATATTTAAGTTAATTATGATTCCTCACTTTAGTTTAAATATTTTTCCTAACGTTCTAGCTGTCCGGACCGACACCGGTCACCGGAACAGTAGAATGTACGGAGTTGCTATCGGGAGGGTGTTACACAATCCTTTACTTAGCTCCTAATGCTCAAAATCTCAGGTACATCCATTATTGACTTATCTTGCATTAGTTAAGTTGATCCCATTGAGCCAGTAATTATGTAAATAATTTTAATGTCCTCAGGTACATCCAATATTGGCCACCAAACCATTTACATATTTACAACATCTCATGCTTAACAATTATTCTTAAGAAAATCTCTTAAATTAATTGCATCATATGCAACTATTTAAAATTTCTTAAAATAATTGCCCCAGTAGAGGGCCCATGTTATAATTACTTTAATTATAGCAAATCCAACTTAATCATTTGTTTGGAAGATTTTATGGTCATTCTAATTACTATTAAAGTCTCACTTTGCACATTATCCAATTAGCATGCATATATCATATACTTGCATATATTCACATACATCTCATGCATTCATGGATAAATAGTAAATATGGTATGATCATAGACTTTTTAAGGGATTCAATTCTGAGTCACCAAGAATTGAATCTGGGCATTCCTAGGTGCATTTCATTCATTCATATTACAAGAGTTGCTGAAGGAGTACATAATCAATACTTGATATTGAATTCCTCCCACTAGTCCCACCAATGCTCTTGACCTCCTTGAACTTCTTGCAATCCAATTATATAGTAATCCTTGGCATACCAAGGCGAATTTACAAGAACTTAAATAAATGAAATTACAATCCAAAAGTATTACAATCTTAATAATACATGCCTAAAATAAATTAAAATAAATTAATTAATTTACAATCCTAAAGAAGCATAAAAGAAATAAATCCAAATACATTAGTCTTTTATAGTCCATGATAATTCATCATGCATATCACTATTTAACAATTAAATAAAATATACATACTTAAATTAAATTGAATATCTCATATTTAACTTAAAAATCCAGATTTGAATATGATTCAAACAAATCTAAAAATTCAGATTTGAATCACATTCAAATAAATTTAAAAATTCATATTTGAATCACATTCAAACAATTTTTTAAAAATCAGATTTGAATCACATTCAAACAATTTTTTTAAAAATTCAGATTTGAATATTGTTCAAACAACTTTAAAAATTCATATTTGAATAGGATTCAAATAACTTTAAAAATTTAGATTTGAATCACATTCAAACGACTTTTAAAATTCAGATTTGAATCACATTCAAATAATTTTAAAAATTCTGATTTGAATTATAATTTAATTGTGTGATTAAAACTGCTAATTAAACACTTTAATTAGTCATAGGATAGGCCTTAGATCATACAATAATTGTAGAATTTAAAACCAAACCTTGCGCCACCCATGAAGCCCAAAGATGGCACACCATTGATGGTGAGATCAAGCATGCCGCCACACTTCTTTATCAAAACAGCAATGGATCTATCATCTCATGATCATTCCACACAATTAAATCATATAATCAACAATCTAAATGGCAAATATAGTGGCTCTGATACCAATTGAAGGAGCGAAAGCATGAAAAACACAAGCTTATACCATTGAATTCAAAAATTTTTCACCTAGGGTCACATGCATCATGCAAGATTTATTTTTATCTATTTGATTTCAATGATAAACAACATATTAAAACTCTTTTAATATGTTTTTGGATATGTATTTGCCATTTAAGATTTTAAAATTAATTAGATTAATTTTAGAACCCTAGATTAGATCAAGAACAAATACACTAACCTCTTGATGCATTGCAGCGTATTTGTGCCTTTGGGATGCGTCTTCAGGGCACCAGATGTAGTCCCTCTAGCTTGTCCACACCAAGTTCACCTATAGCAACCCTTGAACAGCTTCTAAAGCTTTTTCTATTAATTAGAAAATTAAGTTTTTCCTTTTAAGAGATTAAAGATGTAAACATAACACTAGAAATGATTTCTAGTATTTTTAATTCAAGAGATTGTTTGCTAATGTCTTGGAATACATGAGAGAAGAAGATGAAGAGAAGGGATAGCTTCTTGGGTGGTGGCACCAAAGATATCAGCTGCTCTTTGTATTATTTTCTTTTCATAACAACACTTATATAGCTAGGTCACCACTTAAACCCTTGCCACATGTCACCCTCTGATTGGTTCTAGGTTTAATTAACCCAATCACATTGTGCCAAGTGTCAAACCTATATTTAATCTTAATTTTAATCATCTTACATGATTAAAAAAATATTTGGTAAGCTTATGTATAGTGCCATGTGTCACCATCTCATGGTGCCACATGTCACCCTGTGAAATGACCAAAATGCCCCTGTGTCTTAATTTTGAGTTCTCAATCCAAAATAATTATTTCTCTTCTTCTAATCAATTTATATCAAATATAAATCAATTAATTAATCTTTATTAATTAATTTCTCATTAATTAAATTCATATTTAAACACTTTAAATATAAATTTAACTTATACTATACATCCAATAATCTAGATTTGGTTTCAAGCCATGCTAGGGACTTTGCAATCTAATTGCAAAATTAATCAATTAAACTCTTTAATTAATTAATTAAATCATATTTAATTTGGTGGTTACTTGTGTATGTGTGTGACTTACTAGGCTCATCACCAATTGGCAATGAGATATGATATCAACTCTTAATATCACCAGAACTCTTTCTTACCATAAATGGTTTCTCTAAACCATTTTATGCATCTCATAGACCATGGTTAACACCTAGCATAGCATGCCATGGCCACCCAATTAGTAATAAGGTTTACTTTAAATGAACCTATAATCATATGTTACCATGCACAAGAATTTCTCTGTTACAAAATCCCAACTCAAGCTGGAGTCATGGTTTATGTCAAACCCCATTTGCTATGAATATTATGTTCTCTTTTAATTCCAGTTCTTGATTAAAAAGATTTTCTCATCAGAAACTCTTTTCTGATTAAATCTATCTGTCCTGGCCAGGAACTTGAAACATCAAGAACAATTAAATGAACATAGGATTTTATCTCTATTTTCTTAGAGGAACTAATTCCATCTTGATCAACACTTACCTTCAAATATAACTAGTAGGAGCCAACACATGCCCATATACCCATACATAGTACAAGTATGAAAGCAGTATCAAACTCAAACCACTTATATACAAGATAACTGTGTTATCTTAGGTCTAAAGATTATATGCACTGATATGATTTATGACAATACATTGACAAGAGTAAACTCCATGTGCTTGTTATAAGCGTCACTGGTTCGGCCTAGTTATCATGTATAAGTGCCTATCATGTTTGTTAAATGGCATGAGACTCACCATTCCATCTTATTTATATCTCATATAAATAACTTGGGAACAAACATGAATACAATCTTTCTGAATAAGTTATGTTCTTATTGTGAAGTATCCTCGATTGTGAACCTATTTATGATACTTTGTACTAGAAATACTGTCACTCATATTCTTAACAACTTAAGAATAGAATTTCTAAGTAAATATCAATGGACCTTTTCTATTACATATAAATATATCATGCGAAAAGAAAAGTGGAAATGCCTTTTATTAATAAAAATATGTACAAGATACATACTAAATGATATGCTCTAGGGCATACTATTAACATACCCTTGTGATTCCTTTGGATGTATTTTGTACCTATATGTATGGATTTACGAATATTGAGCAGTTTGTATTTAAAAGCATTGCATTGCTATCACATTTTGAGTTTGTAACTATTTTGTATTTTACTTTAAGACTTATGAAAATGTAACTTTTGCAATATTTAATCCATCATTATTTCCAATGAATGGTTACATAGAATTTTAACTATTCTCATGTAGTATTTCGCAAAAGAATTGATAAGATAAAAAGCTATGATTTGTTTTAAAATCCTTTGTAGCATAACTAATGGGTTATCAGTAGGTGGAGTTCAGTAATTCATTAGAAATGCTACGGGAACATGTCATGCCTTACCAGGGATAAGGTGAGATATGTTTCAGTGGTATCAGAGCTTTGGTTTTTATATAAGTTTTGAAATTGTATGTTTGAAAATTTTTTTTTTGAAAAGTACAACTTCTCAATTGTCATTACTTGATACATATAGTGCATTACATCATAAATATGGACTAATTGAGGAAAATCTCCTTGTGTTGGTTGTCCAGGAAGTAGAATTCTTTGTGTTTCGGTATGCAAGAGGGGGATCACACGGTAGAACAATCCATAGCAGCTGAGGTACAGGGGGAGGGCCCAGCTCCTCAGAATGCCAGTGGGTTAGCTGCACCAGTCCTACCTATGCAGTTTCCTACTCAGTTCGCTCAGCAAATGGCTGGACTATTTCAACAAATGGCTGGCAATATACTAATCCAAGCTCCTGTGCAAGCACCTTCAGTGCAACCACCATCCCTAGCCAGACATTATGACAAGTTAATGAAGTATGGGGCGATAGAGTTTAAGGGTACAGTGGACCCATTGGAAGCAGAACAATGGCTTGAGAGAATGGAGAGAGTATTTAATAAATTACATTGCACAGATGATCTAAAGCTTGAATACTCCATTTCTTTGTTACAAGGGGATGCTTATGAATGGTGGAAGACCATTCCCTATAGCTTGGTAGAGCCTCCAGTTTTGACTTGGGAAGATTTTTTGAGGGAGTTTAGATAGAAGTATGTTCCAGACACGTTTGTGGATATGAGGCGACAAGAGTTCCTGAGTCTGAAGCAGGGTGATAGGACCGTGGCAAAGTATGAGAGGGAGTTCTCTCGCTTGAGTCACTATGCTGGGAGTTTACTTACTACTATCAGAGATAGATGCAAGCACTTTAAAGCCGGATTGAGGCCTATCTTACGAATGCAAGTGGTTGGGTTCCGACATGAGAACTTCTCAGAGCTGATATCCCAAGCCCTGGAATTAGAGAGGATTGAGTTAGAAGGGGCTGTCAAAAAGGGAACAGAAGAAAAAGAGAAAAGTGGGAAGATTTTAGGTCAGAGTTCAAGTAGCAATCCGAGTAAGAGAAAGAGCTTTGGGGGACCAAGTAACAGAGGATCTAGGAGGGGAAGATTCTCAGGGCAAAGGCCACCTAGATCCAGACAGCAGACATCTAAGGGTTCTTTTCCTACCCGTGCTTGTGAGACTTGTGGTAGGACTCATGGACGAGTATGTTATAAGGCCATAGGAGCTTATTACAACTGATGGGGAAGTGGGCATTTTGCTACAGATTCACTAGTGCTCAAACGTCTGGGCCACCGACCACCACTGAGGGATCTATTCAAGGTTCTGCTTCAAGAGGACAACAGATAGCTAGTAAAGGCCGAGGCAGGGGTAGAGGTAACACTTCTGGCAGCCAGGGCACAGCGAGCCAACCAGAGCAGAGTAGTGCATCAGCCAGGGTGTACACCATGAGCCAAAGGGAGGAAACTGAGACATTAGATGTTGTGGCTGGTACTTTCTCCATCTCTGATAGAGATGTATATGTGCTGTTTAACCCTGGTTCTACACATTCTTATGCTAGTGCTAGTGTTGCATGCTCTGTTGCTATTCCTTATGTAAAATTGGATTATGATACTAGTCCTTTAGGACAAGAGGTTAGGGTGAACAAATTGTATGAAGATTGTCCTTTGGTGATCCAAGGACATACATTCCTGTCAGACTTAGTTGAAATGCCCTTCCGATATTATGATATCATCTTGGGCATGGATTGGTTAGCCAGGCATCACGCTATGATCAACTGTATACTGAAGATAGTCACTTTTGGTCTTCCCGAGGATGCAGACGTAGTAATACATGGGGAGAGGCAGTTATTGCCATCCAATATCATTTCAGCTGCACTTGCTAGAAAGATGATTAGAAAGGGATGTGAAGCTTATCTAGCTCATGTGATAGACACCCAGGTGGGGAGTCCAGATCTTAAAGATATTCCTACAGTATGAGATTTTTCGAATGTCTTTCTGGAAGAATTGCTAGGATTGCTTCCGAAAAGAGAGGTGCAGTTTGAAATTGAGACTATGCTTGGTGTGGGCCAATCTCCATCACTCCTTATAGGATGGCACCTGCTGAGTTGAAAGAGTTGAAGGTGCAATCGCAGGAATTATTAGATAAGGGTTTCATCTGCCCTAGTGTGTCACCTTGGGGAGCACTAGTATTATTTATGAAGAAGAAGGATGGTACTCTTTGCCTATGCATAGACTACAGACAGTTGAATAAGGTGACCATAAAGAATAGATATCCTCTGCCACGAATCAATGATTTGTTTGATCAGTTGAAGGATGCAACTGTAAATTGACTTAATATCGGGCTACTACTAGTTGAGGGTGCAGGAGCAAAGTATTCCTAAAACTGCCTTTAGGACTCAGTATGGCCACTATGAGTTCTTGGTAATGCCATTAGGGTTTACTAATGCTCTAGCTACTTTTATGGGCCTGATGAACACTATATTCAGGCCATATTTGGACCAGTTTGTTGTGGTGTTCATTGATGATATTTTGGTATACTCAAAGAATGCAGAGGAACACGACAAACACTTGAGGTTAGTATTGCAGACTTTGAGGGAGAAGCAGTTATATGCCAAACTATTGAAATGTGAGTTTTGGCTAAAGGAGATTACATTTTTGGGTCATATTGTATCTGCAGAGGGTATCCAGGTGGATCTTAGCAAAGTAGAAGCCATTCTTAATTGGAAGCCACCCAAAAATGTCACGTAAGTTCGGAGTTTTCTTGGTTTGGCTGGGTATTACTGAAGGTTTGTGAAGGGATTCTCTATGCAAGCATCTCCATTAACCAAGCTACTTAGGAAGGATGTAAAATTTCAGTGGACTGATTAGTGCCAGGAAAGTTTTGATGAGTTAAAGAGGCATTTAACTGAAGCTCTAGTCTTAACCTTGCCCACTTTGGGTAAGGAGTATACTATATACAGTGATACTTCTCATAATGGATTGGGTTGTGTTTTGATGGAAGATAGGAATGTCATTGCCTATGCTTCACGCTAGCTTAAACTTCATGAGAGGAATTATCCTACGCATGACTTGGAGCTGGCAGCCATTGTCTTTGCCTTGAAGATCTGGAGACATTACTTATATGGGGAGAGATGTTATATATACACAGATCATAAAAGTTTGAAGTACTTGGGCACACAAAAGGAGTTAAATTTGAGGCAGAGGAGATGGTTAGAGCTGATAAAAGATTATGATTGTTTGATAGACTATCAGCCTAGAAAAGCTAATGTTGTAGCTGATGCTTTAAGTCACAAGAATATGGCTGGTTTGAGGGTTTCTCCATTGTCCATGGTGCATGGTTAAGGGCATTGCATGCTAATTTGGAGATTAATAAAGATGGGCAGATGGTAGTTACTTAGCAAGTGAAGCCAATGCTGGTAGAACAAATTAAAGTAGTTGCACAGAAGGATGATAAATATGTGAAGTTGATGGAAGAGGCTCAAGATGGCAAGAAACTAGAATTATCAGTAAATGATGAGGGCTTGTTGTTATATAAGGGCATAATGTGCATTCTTGAGAATGTTGAACTGAGACAGACCATTTTAAAGGAAACACATGATTCACCTTTTGCAATGCACCTTGGTGGAATCAAAATGTATAGAAGTGTGAAAGAGCACTATTGGTGGAGAGGAATGAAGAAAGATATTGCAGAATATGTTGCCAAATGCCTAACTTATCAGCAAGTAAAGGCGGAACACCAAGTACCTGCAGGTTTGCTACAGCCATTGCTAATTCTCGAGTGAAAATGGGAAAGAATCACTATGGATTTTGTGATAGGACTTCCATGTACACAAAAAAATCATGATACAGTTTGGGTTATTATTGATAGATTGACCAAGTCTGCACACTTTTTGCCAGTGAGGATGGATTACAACCTGGAAAGATTGGCCAAACTGTACATTAATGATGTGGTCAGGTTATATGGAGTGTCGGTGTCTATTGTGTCAGACAAAGACCCAAGGTTCACTTCTAGATTTTGGGGTAGTCTCCAAAAAGCCCTAGGAATTAGATTGAACTTCAGTATAGCATTCCATCCATAGAGAGACGGCCAATCTAAAAGGATCATTTAGATTTTGGAGGATATGCTTCGGGCTTATGTGATTGAGTTTGAAGGGAGTTGGGACACACACTTGCCTTTAATTGAATTTGCCTACTACAATAGTTATCAGTCAAGCATCGGGATGCCTCCATACGAAGCACTTTATGGCAAAAAGTGTAGAACTTCCTTGTGTTGGGATGAAGTGGGCGAGGGGAAGTTGATTGGCCCAGAATTAGTGCAACAAACGGAAAAAAAGGTTAAGCTCATTAGAGATAGACTCAAAGTTGCAATGGATAAACAGAAGTCCTATATTGACCTAAAGAGAAGAGATATTCGGTACAGTGTGGGTGACAAGGTATTCCTGAAAGTTTCCCCATGGAAGAGGATCATGAGGTTTGATAGAAAGGGGAAACTAAGTCCTCGCTTCATTAGGCCATATGAGGTTCTGGAAAGAGTGGGTCCATTGGCATATAGACTTGCATTGCCTCCAGAGTTGGAAAAGATTCACAATGTCTTCCATGTCTCCATGTTGAGGAGGTACAGATCAGACCCCTCTCACATTTTGCCAGTAGAGGAGATTGAGGTGAATCCAGACCTGACATATGATGAAGAGCCCATAAAGATCTTGGCACATGAGGTGAAGTAGCTGAGGAACAAGCAAATACCTCTAGTGAAAGTGCTGTGGAACTATCATTCAGGCCAGGAGGCTACATGTGAGCGTGAGGAGGACATGAAAAGACAACACCCACGGCTATTCAAAGACTGAGACCAGGTAAATTTCAAGGATGAAATTTATTTTTAAGGAGGGGAGAATTGTAACACTTCGAACCTCCGAGTTATGAATAGTACCATTTTTGGTCCGTGACTAGTACTATTCAAAGCCATATTGAGGACTAAAAATAAATAGAAAATTAATTGAGATAGACACAATAAAAATTTAAGTGACTCAAAAATATAAGGATTCACCGGGTATATTGTAAAAGAGAGATTATGACCCGATAAGGGGTATTTTGGTCAATTCACTTTAAGAGTTGATTTTTGACCAAAATGTCAATTTAATTAAATGAAAATAAAATATTGAATTATGAAGAAATATTGCGGGAAAAATTAGAGTAAAAATGAAAAGAAAATAAAAGAGGCAAAAAAAATCTAGAATACAAATTCCATTTTTTTTTACCTAATTAAAATTTAAGGGACCAATGGGCTGTAGACAACTCATTAAATTAATTAGAAAGGAATAAATAAGTATAAAAGAAAATAAATTTCCTTCTCTCCCATTCTTCCATACCACAATCCATTTTCACTCTCCCTCTCTCTTCTTTTCTCTTTTTCTCCTATCTTCTTCCACCATCGTTTTCCCTTTCGAGTCTTGATTTACTTGAATTCCCTTCATATGTCCCTTAACCCACTAAAAGAAAAGATCAAAGAGAACTTTGATTGAGGTGTTGGAGCAAGTAGAGTAAGAGTGCAACACCCCTATTTGCATAGCCTGGTATATTTCACTGTTCCATTGACCGGAGTTGGTTCGGACAATTAAGGGGATTAGAACCACACTTAAGACAACTAGATAAGTTATAAACATAAATAATTAGTAATTGCCAATTAGTTAAGTATAAATAAGAAAAACAGAACATAAGAAGTTAAACGAGCCGAGAGTCACAGCGATGGATAACCTTCTCGGGAATGACTGCGAAGTTAATTTAAACTCAAATTTCGAACCGTAAAATGTGACGCCGCGGTCCTTAGGACCATTATGAACACAGTGGAAAAAAGAAAATCACGAAAAAGAATTGTTAAGCCAGTCAAATAATTAGGTTAGGGAGCCGGAAGAAATATTGAATTATTTGCAAACTGGGTTGAACCGGCGAGGGGCAATTTGGTCAATTGACCCCAAGAGCTGACTCCTGACCTAACTATCAAATAAAATCGGAGAAAAGAAAATTTTGGAATTAGAAATTAAATTAAAGAACTAATATAAAAATAAATAAAAAAAAAGAAAATAAAAAAATAAAGGAAGATGACATCATGCATAACATTATGCATGATGCCATAAATGTTATAATTAAAAAATTTACTTAAATTGATTTATGGTCTTCCTAAGACATAAAAAAAAAAAAAGAAAAGAAAAGAAAAAAAAAAACATAAAGGTCTTCTTCCTCATCCATGTTGCCGCCCTCACTCTCCTTCACAGCTCCATTTTTAAACCTCCATTGAAGCTTGCATTCAAGCTTGAATTTCCTCACTTAACCTAAATATTTTCCATAAACACCCCATCAAAGTTTGTTACCTCAACCTAAGAAGAAGATTGAAAGAGCAAAGAAAAAGAAAAAAGAAGAGAATTGAAGAATTGGACATCAAAGATTGAGGTTAGTGATTTAAGTTGCAAAATTAGTTTATTAGTTGTGTTTATAGCCTAATCAACTTAGAAATAAACTTAAAATGAAAAGAAAATTCTTGTTGAAGGACCATGAGTAAATTTCAGCCAGCATGTGTGTGGAGGTGTATTTGCATGGTTTGATTGAATTTAATATGTTAAGCAAGCTTGTATGGATGTGGTAATGAGATTGATATGCATTGAATTGGTTAAATGCAAGAATTGGTGAACTAGGGTTTTGGACATTTAGGGTTTAGAGATAAAAAATGTGAAATTGATAAATGATGTCTTTGACCTAGTTGGAAGTGAAAAATGGTCATTTGTGACCAAATGAAGTGTGTTAGAAGTGGTTGAACCAAAAGCAAATTCGGATTGAGTGAACAAATTGATAATGAAATAAAGCTTAGTTGAAGTAGTGTGCATGATTAGAGTAAAGAAATTACATGAAATGTGTATAAATTTAATTATGGGAGATTATGATTCATGGAAAAATTGGAGTGTGTAGTGTTAAATTATGATCATTTGAGGTTTATTTAGTTTGAATTGACGTTGGGTTGATGAATAAAGGTAATGAAATGGTAGGATTAGGGAAAATTGCAAACTTTGGTGTTTGAAAATTGTGAGGTTTGTGCTAGGAAGTGCCATTGATGTGTCAATGCTAAATTATAGTCATTTTAGGTGAATTAAATGTGAATTGAGGTTGGTTAGTGGTAATAATTGAAGAAATGAAAAATTGAACCTAAGGCAGAAATTACACATTGAGTTTAGTGTGTTTGACAGCCTATAAATTGAGCTACACAACTCCAATTGGTGTGAAACTAATTGAGAATGAAATTTAAAACATAGGGCTAGAATTTTCATGAAGAGACCTAACCCAGAAACTGCCCAAAAATTGCTTAAAACTTGGCTTGAACTTAGAGACAAAATTCTAGAACCTGTAGAATTTTATCATATGAACAATAAATTTTGCATGGCCATAACTCTCTCTAGAAAACTCTGATTTAGGTGATTCTTGAACTGATAGAAACTTAAAACATAGTCAAACATTTCATATGAAGAACTTGAGGCCAAATTATGGACTTAACCCAATCAAATTTCTAAGCAAAATTGAATCACCAAATATGCAGAAATCTAGAAATTTGCAGATTTACCATAATAACAGTAAATTTTGCATGGCCATAACTCTTTCTAGAAAACTCCAATTTAGGCGATTCATAAACCGATGGAAACCTAAGACATAGTGAAGAACATTAGACCAAACTATGGACTTAACTTGATCAAATTGCTGAACGAATTTGGATCGATAAATCTGCCAAAACAGAAACTGTAGGATGAATAGTGACATAAACAATAACCATGTTTTGGCCATAACTTAAGCTACATAGCTCCGAATTAGGTGATTCAAAAAGAAAAATAAAGTTAAGACCTAGATGAATAATTTTCGTGAAGAACACCTCATCAAATTTTGATTGAAACTAGGTAAGACGTGGGTTCAAAACTAGGGCACCAAGCTGTCCAAAACCAAAATTTTCTAAAATTTGCAAAGCTAACTTGGGATGCATTAGACATGCATGTAATGAGTTTTTGGTAGAAATTGAGATTGGTATTGAGGTATTCTATTTGTGTATTTTCAATAGAAAAAGAAGTTGGGATGGACAAGGAATAGTGAGTAAAGAGAAAGGAGAGCATTGAAGGTTTGTGCACAACTAACCTTTTCTTTGTTTTTAAACTTGTAAATTATTTGGAATGTGTTTATTTGAATGAGTTTGCTGTGAACAAGTTTACTTTGACTGAAATATGGTTTTTCTCTTACATTTGAGAAATTTGGATGTTGCCATATTTATTTGGATATTATGATGAATTTAAATATGTTTATTGATTTATAAATGTGATTATTGAGTGGGAAAATTTTGGAAACTATTTTGAAACCACAGTTAGTATGACAGCTCCTTTTGGAACTCCCCAGTAGTAATGGATAATTGGGGTTAATAATTGATATTGATTATGTCTCCCATTAATAACGATTAGTTGGGTAAGACTACAAGAGTACTCATTAGCTAGCTAGCCCTTCCCTCATTAATAACGGTTGGTGAGGTTGAGATTGCTTTGTCGTGGTGTACAACATGACACTAATCGTGAAATTTTGTGTCATGGCTTGAACTGTGTGTTGATGTTGGCAACACTAATGCTTTGTGAATTGTGATTTATGAAGTGTGATTTCTCATTTGAAATGTTATTCCAATAAATGGCTTTTATGAACTTAGAACTATTGTGAAGTTTTCATGCTTAAAAAAAATGTGATTTATTATGCTTTGACAAATTGTGTTCTACCTTAAGTTTTAAAGTCATTAGTTATGCACCACTGAGTGATATACTTAGCGATAGCTTCTTTATGCTATCGTAGGTAAGGGAAAGGAGAAGGTTGCCGAGTGAGAGACTTGGAAGTAGCATTTTGGTATTGATTGTGGGTATTTACGTTAGGTATACCCTTGTGATTCCTTTGGATGTATTTTGTACCTATATGTATGGATGTACGAACATTGAGCAGTTTGTATTTAAAAGCATTGCATTGCTATCACATTTTTAGTTTGTAACTATTTTGTATTTTACTTTGAGACTTATGAAAATGTAACTTTTGCAATATTTAATCTATCATTATTTCCAATAAATGGTTACATGGAATTTTAACTATTCTCATGCAGTATTCCGCAAAAGAATTGATAAGATAAAAAGCTATGATTTGTTTTAAAATCCTTTGTAGCATAACTAATGGGTTATCGGTAGATGGAGTTCAGTAATTCATTAGGTATACTAAGGGAACATGTCATGCCTTACCAGGGATAAGGTGTGACATCATTAAAGCACTCCCACCTAATCACATTTTGACACATCATTATAAACCCAATTAAAAGAGTTAAATGGGCTGAAAAATCAAAAAAATTATGCTCATTCTCTTCCTTCTTCTGGCCAAAACCCACTTCACACTCTCTTCCACCATTAAAAACTTCACCCAAGCTTCATGTCACCTACCAAATCACCTCAAAATCCTAACTTTCCTTCATAAAATTTTGTCCCTACCACTAAAGCAAGATTTGGGCAGCCATTAGATGAGGAAAAAGTGAAGGAAAGTGAAGGGTAGAAATTCAACCAAGAGGTTAGTGCTAATTTTCTTGCTACCACTCTTTTCTAAGCATGAATTTAAGTTAAGTTGAAAATTTGATGAAAAATGAATTAAAGATGCATGAACTTGCTCCATGAAATTTTGGCAGCCCTAGGGTACCTAGGGTTTCATCAATTTGATTGCATAATAGTTATGTATGGCTGTCATTGAACATGATTTTGGTGTTTTAAATTCATGGATTGTATGTATATAGTGTAACATCCTCACTTTAGCTAGTCCATACAGTCTACTGTTCCGGTGACCAGTGTCGGTCCGGACAGCTAGAATGTTCGGAAAAATATTTAAACTAAAGTGAGGAACCATAATTAACTCAAATATTAATAAGAAAAATTTAGAAAAAATTTTAGAAATAAAATACAACCAAGTTAAATGAGCCGGTGCCCTAGCGATGGAAAACCTAGTGAGAAGTTGCGGTTCTCGCAACTAGGAGCCCTAGACCTAGAGGAAAAATTATAAAATAATTATTGAGAATCCAGAGAAGGGTTATTGAGGTTCTTATGGCATTAAAATGCTAAGAAAATACTTAGAAAAGCTTTTCAATTGGTACAGACAATTTTGGCCGTTAAGCCAAACAGAGGGCATTTTGGTCATTTCATCTTCAGAGATGATTTTTGACCAACTTGTCCAGTTAAATAAATAATTTATATAACATAAAATATGAACAAATGTTATTAAAAATTTAATTGCAATTAAATAGACAAGAAATGAAGAGAAAATGAAGGAAAATGGACTTATGACATCATAATGATGTCATTAAAGTTTTCCCACCCAATCCAAAGTTGACACATGGCATAACTTTATTTAAAAGAGTTAAAATGGGCTGGAAAATGAAATGAAATCAGAACCTCTCTTCTTCATTTCCTTCTTGCCGTCACCCATACTCCCATAACCACCATTTTCAAGCTTTCAAAGCTTGATTTTCACTCACTTTTACCCAACTAAACCCTAACCTAACAATACAAAAAGTTGTTCTTGCATCTTGGAGAGCCTTTTGGGAGCAAAAAGAAAAGGAAAGGAAGAACTTTAGCAAGTTGGAAAGCTCACTCCTTAGAGTTTAGTGACATAACCTTAATTTTTACTTTGAATACATGTTTAAGGACTATGTATGAGTAATAATTGCAAAGGAAAATTGCTAAATACCACTTGTATGCCTTCCCTTATTTTTGGCAGCCATGGTTAGGGTTTGATTGTGTTCAGTTTAATGAAGTTAAAAGGTTGTTATGGCTGCCCACAATATGTATCTACTAAGTGGATTGATGAAATGAAGTGAAAATGCATGTGTGGTAATGTTTGATTTAGGGTTTGGGGTGGAGAAATGGGACTTTGACCATGTGATGATGAAAATAAGTTTTAATGGTCAATTAGTGACCATTTGGTTCTGTTTAAATAAAAAATGGGGTTTGGTGTGGCTGCCCATGGTGACCTGCAGAATTGAACATGAGTCTAGCAGGTTTGGGCAGCCATAACTTGAATTATAGAGGTTCAATTGGTTCAAGGCCAATTGAAAATAAAACTAGACACATAATGGAACAACTTTGGTGAAGAAATCATGCCTATAAAACGAAACCAAGTGGACCAAAAGCTTGCCCTAATCCGGGTGACCTGCAGTCTGCCTGGGCAGAATGACCAAATGAATAGTGTTTGGTCATTTGGCCATAAATCAGTGTAGAAAGGTCCAATTGACATGAAATTTTACCAGAAATAAGCTGAGATGTAAACCAACAACTTTCATGAAGAAACCTAACCTAAATTATGACCAGAACATATTCAACAAGTGAGTTGCAGTCACTGTTCATTACACTATAGATATGGTCAGTCCAGAAATTCTGGACAAAATTTTAATCCGGCCAGTTGTGGTTTTTGGACCATAACTTGAGCTACAAAACTCCAAATGGAGTGATTTAAAAAAGGAAATGCAACTAGACAAAATAAGGAACAACTTTCATGTTGATCAGTTTGCCAATTTCCCACCACAAAATTGACCAATGGAACAGTAAAAACCAAGCATAAAAACTAAAAATTCTACCTAACTAACATTAAGCTTAGAAATGGTATTGGCAACCAATACCAATAAAAATGTGGTATGTTGATGATATTGGAACCAATGTACCTATTGCCTATGCAAAAGTCAACATTTTTGTTGACCAATGAATGGAATAGTAACATTAAAGATTAAATTTCAAAAATTGTGAAACTTAAAAGTGTAAAATGCTCTAGTATACCTAACAAGATTGGTTTGGATAGCTTGGCATGCCAATAGTATTCTGTTAGCAGTACTGCATATGGCTTCATGCCATTCTGTGTTTCATGGCTTCCCATGCCATTCTGTGACATAATAGCCTTTGGCTATGTTATTTGAATTATTACACTTGGATTTTAACCCCGATAATTATTACAGCTTATTAGCTGTCCTGTTGCACACCGGGAGAAACAATGTGACCGATGGTGTGATGGTCCGAGGTACTTAGTACCCAGTATCAATTTACCCGTTTATCTAGTCTAGTCAATTAGTATGGGTTACTCGGGCAATGATAATAAACCTTACGAAATTTTAATCGAATAATAATGTAAATAATATCAAAAGTTAAGTGTACTAAAAATGTAAACACACATTCTGCATATTCATTTTATTTTGTTTTATTTTATTTTATATTGTCACCACTAAGCAGAATTGCTTAGCGCTTTGCTTTTGCCACGCGTAGGTATGGGAGACCTAACTGGTGAGCCCAGCAGACATCAGACCGGGTGAGTATTCAAATTTGCATCCGGAGTTCCGAGTCACCTCACACCTGCAATGCATATGGTAGGACATAGGATTTTGGAAGCATTTTGTATTTTGGCATTTTATATTAATTTGGATTGTAACTATAAACTCTTGTAATTATGTACTAATGTAAATATATGAAATTTCATATTATTGAAATTTTCTGCATAATGTATGTTGATAAATGAAATGTTGAGAAATATTTATGAATATGCTTCAAGTGATGAAGTGAACAGAAAAGTTTTGAAAATAGTATTGTGATTTGAGATTGAGATTTTGAGATTGACTTGAAACGTGTATAATGGAGTTTGGATTTGGAAATTATATTGGAAGTGTTTTTAAACAGGTTCAGAAGAATTGTTTTTCCAATTTACAGCCGGCACTCTATCGGATTTTCTATAAAATTTGCGAAAAAATCCAAATTTATCAAAAATTGAAAATAAATGAATTAAAAGGGATAAATTGTTTTAGAAACATAAATTGGTGCTCCGGCACACTAAGTGGCATAACTTTCTCGGCTACACTGTAGACGGGTAAGGGGTGTCACATTTAGTGGTATCAGAGCATCGGTTTAGGCGTTTTTAGGCCTAGATAGAGTGCATACCATTGCATTGCATTTGTAAGTGTTGAGGTGACACTGATGCAGATTTGTTTGTTTTCTTATTTTGAATAGGATATGGATCTTGCTTCGCAAAGAGCAGTTAATGAAGAGGAGGAGAGTCGTGCTCCACCAAGGGCTGAATCTGGGGGCAGGGGAGAATCTGCTCCACCAGCAGCTGAGGCACCTGCCCAACCTCAGTTTGCTCTATTTCAGCAAATGACTGAATTCTACCGGTAAATGATGGGGGCAATTCCACCACCATAACCACAGCCACAACCACCACCAGCACCACATAAATCTCATTTGGAGAAATTGAGAAAGCATGGGGCTGTGGACTTCTTTGGGAAGAGGGAGGATGATCCCATGGCCGTAGAAAACTGGTTGGATAGAACCATCAAAGTGTTGAAACAACTTAACTGCACCCCCGAGCAGAACCTGGAGGGTGTTGTGTCCCTATTTCAGGATGATGCATATTAGTGGTGGGACACAGTAACCAGTGAGGTGCAACTTGAACGGATTAACTGGGAATTCTTCCTCACAGAGTTCAGGAAGAAATATGTTAGCAAAGTGTATTTGGAAGAGCGAAGAAAAGAGTTTATCAGTCTGAGACAGAGGCAATTATCAGTGGTGGAATATGAGCGTGAGTTTGTCAGACTGAGCAGATATGGAAGGGAGATAGTCCCTACAGAGGCAGAGAGGTGCAGAAGGTTTGAAGAAGAGCTCAATGACAACATCAAAGTCATGATCACAGCATTGGAGATCACTGATTTTGCTAAGCAAGTAGATGCTGCATCAAAAGTGGAAAGGGTTAGAATCAATGAACAAAATATAAGAGAAAGACAGCAGAAGAGGGGTCCGGGTTAATCCAGTGCATTTTCTGCTCCCAGTAAGAAGAGTAAGGGTCCTCCTGCTCAGAGTTCAGGACCACCACGAGTCGTGGTCGATCTCGGGGCCTGCACCACGCTCACACCTAGGAGAGGTCAGTCCACACCATCAGTGGGCAGCTCTCTATGGATGGTGTTTAGGGGACCAGCCCCTGCATCTTCTGTCTGTCAGTACTGCCAGAAGTGGCATAAGAGAGACTATTGGCGAGTGATTGGTGCATGCTTACGATGTGGATCTACAGAACATCAGATCAAGAATTGTCAGAAGAGGACTACTATTGTTGCTCCAACATAAACTGACAGACCTGCTCCTGCACCACAAAGGGATAGGAAGCTCAGTAAACCTGAGGCAACTGGTCCATCACTGACGCCTGCATCTGAGTCAGCTGAGAGGCCAGATACTAGAGTACCTGCCAGGGCCTATGCTATTAGAGCTCAGGAGGAGCAAGATGCCCCAGATGTCATCAGGGGTACGTTTTCCCTCTACAACATTACTGTGCATGCATTGGTGGATCTAGGATCCACTCATTCCTACATTTGCATCAAAATACCCATAGAGAGGGGAGTTCCAGTAGAGGAGAGTGATCAAGACATTCTGGTCACAAATCCACTAGGCCATAGTGTGATAGTGAATAAGGTGTATAAAGGTTGCCCGTTGAGGATTCAGGGGTATGAATTCTCGGCAGACCTAATTGAATTGCCTTTCCACGAGTTTGATGTGATTTTGGGAATGGATTGGTTATCACGTCATCAGGCAATAGTTGTTTGCAAACTGAAGAGGATTTCTCTGAAAACTTCTAAGGGTAATGAGATCACTATTGTGGGTGAAAGGACAGATTTTCTGTCCAATGTTATCTCAATCACAGTTGCAAGAAGATTGATGAGAAAAGGTTGTGAAGCTTACCTAGCACACGTAGTTGATACTAGGCAGGCTAAGCCAAACTTGTGTGATATACCCACAGTAAGAGACTTCCCAGATGTATTTCTTGAAGCGTTGCCTGGTTTACCACAAGAAAGGGAAGTCAAGTTTGCTATTGAGGTAATGCCCAGTACAGCACCAATTTTTATTGCTCCTTATAGGATGGCACCCACTGAATTGAAGGAGTTGAAAAGTCAGTTGCAAGAGTTACTCGATAAGGGGTTCATACGCCTCAGTGTGTTACCATGAGGAGCTCCGGTACTATTTATGAAGAAGAATGATAGAACTTTGAGATTGTTTATTGATTACCGGCAGTTGAACAAAGTGACTATAAAGAATAAATATCCATTGCCCAGAATTGACGATCTGTTTGATCAGTTGAAGGGAGCCGGTGTATTTTCAAAAATTGATCTCAGATCAGGGTATCATCAGTTGAGGGTAAAGGATACAGATGTGTCAAAAACTGCATTCAAAACCCGGTATGGGCATTATGAATTTCTAGAGATGCCGTTTGGGTTAACAAATGCACCAGCAGCATTTATGGACCTTATGAACCGTATCTTTCATCCATACTTAGATCGGTTTGTAGTGGTCTTTATTGACGATATTCTGGTGTATTCTAAGACTAGGGAAGAACATGATGAACATTTGAGGATTATTCTGCAAACCCTGCAAGAAAAGAAGCTGTATGCTAAGCTGTCCAAGTGTGACTTCTGGATGAGTGAAATCTCCTTTCTTGGACACATAGTATTAGCCAAGGGGATTAGAATGGATCCCAAAAAGATAGAAGCAGTGATGGAGTGGAAGCCTCCCAGAAATACAACTGAGGTCAGAAGTTTCTTGGGGCTAGCTGGGTATTACAGAAGATTTGTGAAGGGATTTTCTCTTATAGCTACTCCAATGACCAAGTTGTTGCACAAGAATGTGAAATTTGGCTGGAACGACAAGTGCCAATCCAGTTTTGAGAGGCTAAAAGCTATGTTGACAGAAGCACCAGTGTTAACACAGCCAGTGTCGGGAAAAGATTTTGTGGTCTACAGTGATGCCTCACATAATGGGCTAGGGTGTGTATTGATGCAAGAGGGGAAAGTGGTCGCCTATGCTTCCAGGCAATTAAGGCCACATGAACAGAACTACCCTACTCATAACCTGGAGTTAGCAACAATTATCTTCGCACTGAAGATATGGAGGCATTATTTATATGATGAAAAATGCTACATCTGTACAGACCACAAGAGTCTAAAATATTTGCCAACCTAGAAGGAGCTTAATCTTAGACAGAGGTGATGGATTGAGTTCCTAAAGGACTATGATTGTGTGATAGATTATCATCCTGGGAAGGCAAATGTAGTTGCTGATGCTTTAAGCAGGAAGTCCATCACAGCTTTAAGATCACTAAATGCCTGTCTGTCCTTAGCTCAAGATGGAGCTATCTTGGCTGAGTTGCAAGTGAGGCCAAACCTACTACAGCAGATACAAGATGGGCAGAGGGCAGATGAAAAATTAATGGCCATTGTGGGTAAAATTTCAGAGGGAAAGGAAACTGAATATGAGGTGAAAGCAGATGGGTGTCTGTACTACAGAGGAAGAGTGTGTGTGCCAGATGATGGGGAACTGAAGACAAGTATTCTGAAAGAAGCACACACTAGTGTTTATGCTTTGCACTCAGGGAGCACGAAAATGTATAATGATTTGAAGCCTCATTATTGGTGGCCTGGTATGAAGACGGATATAGCTGACTATGTGACTAAGTGTTTGACATGTCAGCAAGTTAAAGCAGAACATCAAGTTCCATCAGGATTGCTACAGCTTATAAGCATACCTGAATGGAAATGGGACCGGGTCACTATGGATTTTTTTAGTGGTCTACCTCTCACCCAGAAGAAGCATGATGCAATATGGGTGATAGTAGATAGATTAACGAAGTCAGCACATTTTCTGCCAGTTAGACTGACTACTCACTGGAGAAGCTAGCAGAATTGTATATTAGTGAGATAGTTAGACTGCATGGAATCCCACTTTCCATCATATATGACCGAGACCCAAGGTTTACATCGAGATTTTGGAAAAAGTTGCAAGAAGCCTTGGGCACACAATTCTGTTTTAGCACGGCTTTTCATCCCTAGACGGATGGACAGTCAGAACGAGTAATCCAGGTAAACCTAAGAACTAATTGAATTTTCATAGTTAATAAATTGAAATGATAGTAACAATGTGAATTATGTGATAGATCCTGGAGGATATGCTAAGGAGTTGTGTCATTGAGTTTGAGGGGAGTTGGGATAGATACCTCCCACTGACAGAATTCGCATACAACAATAGCTACCAAGCTAGCATCCAAATGGCTCCGTATGAAGCACTGTATGGGAGGAAATGTAGAACCCCAATGTGTTGGACTGAATTGGGCGAAGATAAGCTGGTAGGACCAGACCTGGTGAAACAGACTGAGGAAAAAGTGAAGATAATCAAAGCTAACTTGAAGGTTGCCTCAGATAGATAGAAATCTTATGCCGACTTGAAGAGAAAAGAGATAGAGTATGCAGTTAGCGATAAGGTGTTTCTTAAAGTCTCACCGTGGAAGAAAGTACTGAGATTTGGAAGAAAGGGTAAGTTAAGCCCATATGAAGTCATTGAACATGTGGGACTAGTGGCCTATCGGCTAGCTTTACCACCAGAACTGGATAAAATTCATAATGTATTCCATGTTTCTATGCTGAGAAGATATCGCTCAAATCCTTCACATGTCATTTCCATGGAAAAGATTGAAATCCAATCGGACTTGACATACACAAAAGAACCTATATAGATCCTAGCTCGGGAAGTGAAGGAACTGAGAAATAAACAAATTCCACTGGTAAAAGTGCTTTGGAGGCACCACAACACTGAAGAAGCAACTTGGGAAAGTGAAGAGATGATTAGGCAACAGTTTCCTCAACTGTTTGCATAAGTAAATTTCGAGGACGAAATTTTTCTCAGAGGGGAAGAGTTGTAACATCCTTACATTAGCTAATCCGTATAGTCTACTGTTCTGGTGACCAATGTCGGTCCGAACAGCTAGAATGTCCGGAAAAATATTTAAACTAAAGTGAGGAACCATAATTAACTCAAATATTATGGTTCTCACAACTAGGAGCCCTAGACCTGGGGGAAAAATTACAAAATAATTATTGGGACTCCAGAGAAGGGTTATTGAGGTTCTTATAGCATTAGAATTCCAATAAAATACTTAGAAAAAATTTTTAATCGGTATAGACAATTTTGGCCCATTAAGCCAAACGGAGGGCATTTTGGTCATTTCGTCTTCAGAGATGATTTTTTGCCAACTTGTCCAGTTAAATAAATAATTTATATAACATAAAGTATGAACAAATGTTGTTAAAAATTTAATTGCAATTAAATAGACAAAAAATGAAGAGAAAATGAAGGAAAATGGACTTATAACATCATAATAATGTCATTAAAGTTCTCCCACCCAATCCAAAGTTGACACATGGCATAACTTTATTTAAAAGAGTTAAAATGGGGTGGAAAATGAAATAAAATTAGAACCTCTCTTTTTCATTTCCTTATTGCCGTCACCCATACTCCCATAACCACCATTTTCAAGCTTTCAAAGCTTGATTTTCACTCACTTTTACCCAATTAAACCCTAACCTAGCAACACAAAAAGTTATTCTTGCATCTTGGAGAGCCTTTTGGGAGCAAAAAGAAAAGGAAAGGAAGAACTTTAGCAAGTTGGAAAGCTCACTCCTTAGAGGTTAGTGACCTAACCTTAATTTTTACTTTGAATACATGTTTAAGGACTATGTATGAGTAAGAATTACAAAGGAAAATTGCTACATACCACTTGTATGCCATCCTTATTTTCGGCAGCCATGGTTAGGGTTTGATTGTGTTGAGTTTAATGAAGTTAAAAGGTTGTTATGGCTGGCCACAATATGTATCTACTAAGTGGATTGATGAAATGAAGTGAAAATGCATGTGTGGTAATGTTTGAGTTAGGGTTTGGGGTGGAGAAATGGGACTTTGACCATGTGATGATGATAATAGGTTTTAATGGTCAATTAGTGACCATTTGGTTCTGTTTAAATAAAAAATGAAGTGTGTTGAGTAGTGGAGTTTGGGTTTGGTGTAGTTGCCCATGGTGACCTGCAGAATTGGACATGAGTCCAGCAGGTTTGGGCAGCCATAACTTGAATTGTAGAGGTTCAATTGGTGCAAGGCCAATTGGACATAAAACTAGACACATAGTGGCACAACTTTGGTGAAGAAACCATGCCCATGAAACCAAACCAAGTGGACCAAAAGCTTGCCCTAATCCGAGTGACCTGCAGTCTGCCTGGGCAAAATGACCAAATGAATAGTATTTGGTCATTTAGCCATAAATCAGTGTAGAAAGGTCCAATTGACCTGAAATTTTACCAGCAATAAGCTGAGATATAGACCAAAAACTTTTATGAAGAAACCTAACCCAAATTATGACCAGAACATATTTAACAAGTGAGTTACAGTCACTGTTCATTACACTGTAGATATGGTCAGTCCAGAAATTCTGGACAAAATTTCAATCAGGCTAGTTGTGGTTTTTAGACCATAACTTAAGTTACAAAACTCCAAATGGAGTGATTCAAAAAAGGAAATGCAACTAGACAAAATAAGGAACAACTTTCATGTTGATCAGTTTGCCAAATTCCCATTGCAAAATTGACCAATGAAACAGTAAAAACAAAGCATAAAAACTAAAAATTCTGTCCAACTAACATTAAGCTTAGAAATGGTATTGGCAAACAATACCAACAAATTTTGAATGCAAAATGTGGTATGTTAATGATATTGGAACCAATGTACCTATTGCCTATGCAAAAGTCAACATTTTTATTGACCAATGAATGGAATAGTAACATTAAAAATTAAATTTCAAAAATTGTGAAACTTAAAAGTGTAAAATGCCCTAGTATACCTAACAAGATTGGTTTGGATAGCTTGGCATGCCAATAGGGTTTTGTTAGCAGTACTGCATATGGCTTCATGCCATTCTGTGTTTCATGGCTTCCCATGCCATTCTGTGACATAATAGCCTTTAGCTATGTTATTTGAATTATTACACTTGGTTTTTAGCCCTGATAATTATTACAGCTTATTAGCTGTTCTATTGCACGCCGGGAGACACAATGTGACCGATGGTGTGATGGTCTGAGGTACTTAGTACCCAATTCCAGTTTACCTATTTATCCAGTTTAGTCAATTACTATGGGTTACTCGGGCAATGATAATAAACCTTACCAAATTTTAATCGAATAATAATGCAAATAATATCAGTAGTTAAGTCTACAAAAAATGTAAACACACATTCTGCTTATTCGTTTTATTTTATTTTATTTTATATTGTCACCACTATGCAGAATTGCTTAGCGCGTTGCTTTTGCCACGCGCAGGTATGGGAGACCTAGCTAGTGAGCCCAGCAGACATCAGACCGGGTGAGCCTTCAGATTTGCTTCCGGAGTTCCGAGTCACCTCTCACCTGTAGTGCATATGGTAGGACATAGGATTTTGGGAGCATTTTGTATTTTGTATTTTGGCATTTGGTATTATTTTGGATTGTAACTATAAACTCTTGTAATTATGTATTAATGTAAATATATGAAATTTCATATTATTGAAATTTTCTGCATAATGTATGTTGATAAATGAAATGTTGAGAAATATTTATGAATATGCTTCAAGTGATGAAGTGAACAGAAAAGTTTTGAAAATAGTATTGTGATTTGAGATTGAGATTTTGAGATTGACTTGAAATGTGTATAATGGAGTTTGGATTTGGAAATTATATTGGAAGTGTTTTTAAACAGGTTCAGAAGAACTGTTTTTCCAATTTACAGCCGGCACTCTGCCGGATTTTCTATAAAATTTGCGAAAAAATCCAGATTTATTAAAAATTGAAAATAAATGAATTAAAAGGGATAAATTGTATTAGAAACATAAATTGGTGCTCCGGCACACTAGGTGGCATAACTTGCTCGGCTACACTGTAGACGGGTAAGGGGTGTCACATATAGAGAATTGAAATTGTTGGAGTTAGGGTTTAGGCACCAATTTGGATTTTGCTTATGTATTGGTGAAAAGAGGTGGTGATGGTCAATTAGTAACTATTTGGTCATTTTTGAGCAGGAAATTGAGTGAATGTTGCCAAGGGAATTGAAGTTATGTATGCTGTCCAGTGTGCACTACAGGTCTAGATGTGAGTCCAGCATGTTTGGGTAGCTATAATTTGAGTTGTGTAGGTTTAATTGGTGCAAGGCCAATTGAACATGAAATTAGACACATAATGGCATAACTTTAATAAAGGAAACCTGTCCAGAAAACAAACTTAGGATGCCCTAAAAATTGACCAAATCCGAGTAGCACCAATACTGCCTAGGCAAAATAACCAAATGAACAGTGTTCATTCATTTGGTCATAACTCAGTGTAGAAAGGTCCAATTGACCTGAAATTTATATCAATGAAAAGCTGAGGCAATTTAGAACAACTTTCATATAGAGTACAAGCTCAAATTCTAGACTTAACTAAATGAAATTGCTAGCCAAATTTGGACTACCAAATTTGGCAGAACCAAAAATTGCCCAGAAATTCTAGGTAAAGGCAATCCGACCAGTTATGGTGCAATAGCCATAACTTGAGCTAGAAAAATCTAAATGGGGTGATATAAAAAGTGAAATGTAACTAGACACAATAAGGAACAACTTTGATGAAGAACATTTAGCCAAATTCTCACTGTAGGATGGCCTAATGGAATAGTGAACTCTAGCACCCAAAAACTGAAATTTTGATTTATTCTCCATTAGTTAGAAGTATGGATTGGCAACTAATGCCAACACTTTTCGGAGCCAAAATGTGGTAAATCTATGTTATTAAAACTCATGTAACTATTATATATGAGAAAGTCAATCTTTTGACTTAAATGACTAAATGAATAGTAACCTTACATGTTAAGTACAAATATTCAATAAATAACTTTTTAATATGCCCTAGTAGGCCTAATGTGATTGGTTTGGATAGGTTAGCATGCCAATAGGGTTCTAGTAGCAGTACTGCGCATGATGTATGGCTCCATGCCATTCTATGATTGAAGGAACGGAAGCATGAAAAAAACAAGTTTATACCATTGAATTCAAAATTTTTTACCTAGGGTCACATGCATCATGCAATATTTATTTTTATCTATTTGATTTCAATGATAAACAACATATTAAAACTCTTTTAATATGTTTTTGGATCTGTATTTGCCATTTAAGATTTTAAAATTAATCAGATTAATTTTAGAACCCTAGATTAAATCAAGAACAAATACACTAACCTCTTGATGCCCTGCAGTGTATTTGCGCCTTTGAGATTCGTCTTCAGGACACCAAATGTTGTCCCTCTAGCTTGTCCACACCAAGAACACCTATGGCAGCCCTTGAACAGCTTCTAAAGCTTTTTCTATTATTTAGAAAATCAAGTTTTGCCTTTTAAGAGATTAAAGATGTAAATAGGACACTAGAAATGATTTCTAGTATTTTTAATTCAAGAGATTGATGGCTAATCTCTTTGAATTTGTAACACCCCCGGTTGCATAGCCTGGTAGATTTCACTGTTTCGGTGACCGGTGTCGGTCCGGACAATTAAGGGGATTAGGACCATACTTAAGACAACTTAAAAGCCATAAACACAAATAATTAGTAATGTTTAATTAGTTGACTATAAATAAGAAAAACAGAACATAAGAAGTTAAACGAGCCGAGAGTCACAGTGATGAGTGACCTCCTCGAGCAGCTAAGTCGTTTTAATCTCATATTTCGAACCGTAAAAAGTGACGCTGCGGTCCTTAGGACCCTTATGAACACAGTGGAAAAGAGAAAATCACGAAAAAGAATTGTTAAGCCAGTCAAATAATTAGGTCAGGGAGCCGGAAGAAATATTGGATTATTTGCAAACCGGGATGAACCGGCGAGGGGCGATTTAGTCAATTGACCCCGAGAGCTGACTCCTGACCTAACTGTCAAATAAAATTGGAGAAAAGAAAATTTTAGAATCGAGAATTAAATTAAAGGACTAATAAAAAAAAATAGAAAAAAAAAGAAAAAAAGAAAGAAGATGGAAAAGTCAAAGTGATGACATCATGTATGATGTCATAAAGGCTTAATTGATTTATTTTATTAATTTGGGGATTTTTGATCTTCAAAAAGGGGATAAGATTAAAGAAAAGAAAAGAAAAAAAAATTAAAACACAAATCTTCTTCTTCCAAAACGTCACTCTCTCTCCCTCACCCTCTCCCTCTCCACAAACTCCATTAAAGCTCAATTTTGAGCTTGAAAATCATAAGATTTCACCATAGAAAAATTAGCCACCATAGTTAAAGCTTATCTAGGAAACTTGAGAAGAGGATTGAGCAAGAAAGAGAAAAGGAAAATTTGAAGGAAAGGAGGAAGAAAATTGCTACACAAAGGTTAGTATGCTAAACTCTTTATTTATCCATTTAAATGCATATGTGATGGTTGAAAGTGAGCTTAGAACTTGATTAAATGAAACAAACATGTGAGAATGACCATTGCTAAAATTTGGCCTGGTTGGGAGGAGTATGGTTTGCATGAATATGATGCAATTGAATGAGTTTAGAAACTTTACATAGTTAAATGATTAACATTAAAATCATTAGAAGTAGTTAAATGCAAGAGTTAGTGAGATTAGGGTTTCAATGCTAGGGTTTATGAACCAAAATTTGGAGAAATGCATAAATGGCATGTTTGACCTATTGTAAAATGAAATAATGGTCAATTATAACCAAATAGGTTGTGTGGGAATTGTTAGAAAGAAAACCAAATTCGTAGGTCAATTGGTCATGCTGCTGGCAGCATGACCAAACCCACTTTGAAGGACCAAAACTCAAATTTTACAAGTCCAATTGATATTCCACCAATTGGAGATGAAAATAGACATAAAAGAGCACAATTTTCATTAAGGAACCATGGCCAAAAACTGACCAAAACTTGGTGAAACAATTGACCAAAGTGAAATGATAGCAGGCTGCCACTGCACTAAACTGACCAAATGAACAGTAACTGTTCATTTGGTCATAACTCGAGTTAGACAGGTCAAATTGACCTGAAATTTGGCCAGGAGTTAGAGGGCATATAGATCTAAAACTTTCATGAAGAACATCACCCCAAATTATGCCATTAACCCATTCAAATTATTAAGCAAAGTTAGGTTACTAAACCAGCAACTCTGCAGAATTTTTAGTGAGCAGCAATGTTTGGATGGCTATAATTCCCTCTAGAAAACTCGGATTTAGGCGATTCTTGAACCGATGGAAACCTAAGATATAGTAGAACATTTCATATGAAGAAAGTGAGACCAAATTATGAACTTAACTTGATCAAATTATTGACCAAAATTGGATCAAAATCTGCCAGAACCCAAAATACCAGTATGAACAGTACACGTGAATAGTAAACTTATTTTGGCCATAACTTGAGCTACAAAACTCCGATTGAGGTGATCCAAAAATGAGAATACACTTAAGACAATAAGGAACATTTTCTATGAAGGAAGTTTTGTCAAATTCCAAAAGTAGACTGACCAATGAAACAGTAAAACTTCGGAGCACCAAAACTCAAAATTGGCAATTTTGCCAAAATGACTTAATAGAAAATGACCAAAACCAACAAGTTTAATGACCAAAATGTGGTATGTGGGTGAAGTTGGAGTTCCCATACCTATTAAGTATTAGAAAGTCAACTATTTGACTTGAATAGTGCATGAATAGTAACTCGAAACACAAAATTTAAAGAACGTCGAATTTAGCACGTTAGAGCTAGGTAATTGTGAAGCTAAATTTATTTTGGATCTATGTTAAGTTCTAGTACTGAAACATTGTAAAATTGTGTGTTTCAGTTGAAAAGAATATCGGGAAGGAACCCAAGGAATCGAGTCGAGGCTAAGGGACGACTCGTTTGAGGTTTGTGCACAACATCACTATGCTTTAAAATGTATTGATAAAGTGAATGAAATATGTATTTTACATTTGCTTGAATTGTTGAAAATTTATTTTTTGACATTAGTTATGATGTTTTGATTTAAATTATTGAAAGTTATTGTGTATATTTGAAATGACAATGTTTAGCAAACTGTTAAGATGAGTTTTGAAACCACAGTATCATGACCATATATGTGAACACCTCACTAGCACGACTAGTGGGGGTAATTAGTTTCGAATTTTGATTCCTTCTCTGGAGAAGTGTTGAGGTGTGCCAGTAGAAGAGGATGTGAATGGATATCCATATATTTGAGCTAGCTAGCCTTGTGATGTGATTTCTCTTTAGCCTCTGGCTATTGAGATTCTATTTGTTTCGAATGGCATGATCTAACTGTGGGTTTTATGAAATGTGTTTTGATACTTCGAAATGAACGTGGTTTGCATTAAAATCTCATAATTCATGTTTTGTGTTTAATGCTCATGTTTAGTCAAATTTTTCAATAAATGTGATTTTATTTTTGCATAAAGATTATTTTAGTATGTTGTGTACCACTGAGTCCTAGTAATTAGCGATAGCTTCTATTGCTGTCGCAGATACAGAGACTAGAAGAGCAGCAGACTGAGCTGCTGAGGTGTGAGGAGCTATCATCTTGAAGTCTTCGGGTATAATTTATACCACACTCAGTAAATATTTATTTTGATGTATGTATTGCATATAAAGGTATGGACATGTAAATGGGTCTTGAGCAGCTTGTACAAAATTTGTATGAAGTTTGTAATAAAATTTAGTTTGTATTTCTTTTTATGTGAATTTTGTAAAGATGTATATAAATTGTTTTGTCTCAAATGAAATGATTGTGGAATTGTTGAAATTGATAGAGTTTGATTGTGAAATTGAAGTTGTGGTTGAGAAAAATTTTTAAAAGTGCTTTTTACAGGTATTTGAAGAACGGTTTTCTCAAAATACAGAGGAAACTCTGTCAAAATTTTCATAAAATTTACGGAAAAATAAAATGGGCCAAAATTTCCAACTAGCTTTTCACTTAAGTACATGTTTTAAATACTTATTAGAAATGCTCACCACTTACAAAAAGTAAGAAATTGTTTTAAAATCCCTTGTAGGGTGCTTAATGAGTTATCGGTAGGTGAAGTTCGGTAGTTCATTAAGTATTCTACGGGATCATGTTATGCCTTACAGAGGGGTAAGGTGTGACATGTTTTAGTGGTATCAGAGCCTGGTTTTTGAAGTATGTTTTAACTTATGAATTTGTGTCTTTTCTTTGTTAAGTACAACTGTTCAATGTCCATAATTGTTACATACAGTGCATTACATCATGAATATAAACTAACGGAGGGAAATCTCCATGTGTTATTTGTTCAGGAGATACCCTAATTTCAGACTGAAATGGAAGAAGGGGATCGCTCAGTTGAGCAGTCTGTTGAAGCTGAGGCACAAGGGGAAGCCCACTTTGCGAGAATGTCGATGGGTCAAGAACACCACCCCACAAATGCCGCGATTCCTCACAGACAATTGCAGATGGCTGCAATGTTTCAACAAATGGCTGGGGGTATGCTTGCTCAAGCTCCACCCCAACCACCTGTGGCACAACCACTGCCTTGACACCGATGCGACAAGTTATTGAAGTATGGGGCTGCGAATTTAAGAAGTCTGATGGACCCTTTAGAGGCGAGCAATGGCTTGAAAGAATGGGCCAGTGTTTAAGAAACCTGCCGCCAAGATGAGCTGAAGTTTGAGTATTCTGTGTCTCTACTGCAAGGGGATGCGTATGATTGGTGGAAGACCATCCCCCACAGCTTAGCTGAACCACCAGTGCTGACCTGGGATGACTTCATCAGAGAGTTCAGACAGAAATAGATCCCAGATGCATATGTTGACCAGAAACTAAAAGAATTTTTGAGTTTGAAACAAGGGAACCGATCGGTGGCAGAGTATGAGAGGGAGTTCTCCCGCCTGAGTCACTATACGGGGAGTCTCCTTACTACCAGCAAGGCAAGATGCAAGAGATTTGAGACGGGTTTGAAGCCCAGTATAAGGATGCAAGTTGTGGGATTCCGACACAGCAACTTCTCAGAACTTATGTCTCAAGCACTTGAATTGGAGAGGATTGAATCAGAAGCAACCCCAAGGAAAGAAAAATCAGAAAAAGCTGAGAAATCAAAAAAAGACAAGGGGGAAAAAAAAAAGTTCTGGTGCTACCTCTGGAAAGAGAAAGAAGTTTAGTGGACCCAGCAGGGGTCGAGGTGGAAGATTTGGTAGGGGCTGATTCTCCGGACAGAGACCCCTAGGTCCAGTCGTGATCAGCGAGGTTCACATTCGCCTCCTGTGAGACTTGTGGCAAGATTCATGGGGGGGGAGTGTTATTGGGCCACTGGAGCCTCCTTTAACTGCGGAGGGAAGGGCCATATAGCTAAAGATTGTACTAGTGCTCCAAGATATAGTCCAGCTCCTACTACTGCCGAGGGATCTATTCAGAGTCCTGCTCTCAGAGGTTCACAGTCAGTTGGCAGAGGAAGAGGCAGAGGTAGAAGCACTGCTTCAGGCAGTCAAGGCACAGTTGGTCAGTCAGGACAAGGAAGTGCTTCGACCAGAATCTACACTATGAGACAGCGAGAAGAGGCTGAGACTTCTGATGTGGTAGCTGGTACATTCTCTATCTCTGATCAAGAAGTATTTGTATTGTTTGATCCGGGTTCAACCCATTCATATGTTAGTGCTAGCATAGTTAGTTCACTTGCTGTTCCATGTGTGCAAATGGATTTTGAAGTGCTAGTAACTAGTCCGTTAGGACAAGAGGTCCGGGTCAACAGAATTTATAGAGACTGTCCTTTGGTGATCCAAGGACATGTTTTCCTGTCAGACTTGATTGAAATGCCCTTCAGAGAGTATGATATCATCTTGGGCATGGATTGGTTAGCGTGCATCATGCGATGATTGATCAGAGATCAAGATCACTTTTGGTCTCCCTTTATACGGTGATGTGGTAATACACGGGGAGAGGCAGTTACTGCCATCAAACATCATTTCGGCTGCACTAGCCAGAAGAATGATCAGAAAGGGGTGTGAAGCATACTTGGCACATGTAGTAGACACCCAAGTGGGGAGTCCAGCACTGAAGGACATCCCTACTGTATGTGACTTTTCGGATGTATTTCCTGATGAATTGCCAGGATTACCTCCAGAAAGAGAGGTGCAGTTTGAGATTAATGTTATGTCTGGTGTGGACCCAATCTCCATAACACCATATAGAATGGCACCTGCAGAATTAAAAGAGTTGAAAGTACAATTGCAAGAGTTGCTTGACAAGGGCTTTATCCGCCCTAGTGTGTCACCTTGGGGAGCGCCAGTGTTGTTTGTAAAGAAGAAAGATGGCACTCTCCGATTATGCATTGACTATCGGCAGTTGAATAAGGTGACAATAAAGAACAGATATCCATTGCCCCGTATTGATGACTTGTTTGATCAGTTGAGGGGTGCAGCTGTGTTCTCCAAAATTGACCTGAGATCAGGTTATTATCAGCTGAAAGTACAAGAGCAGAGTATTCCTAAAACTGCCTTCAGAACCCGATATGGCCATTATGAATTCCTAGTCATCCCATTCGGGTTAACTAATGCTCCGGCTGCTTTTATGGATCTGATGAACACTATCTTCAGACCATACCTCGACCAGTTTGTTGTGGTATTCATAGATGATATATTGGTCTATTCGTGGAATGCAGAAGAGCATGATAGACATCTGCGGATTGTGCTACAGACTTTGAGAGAGAAACAACTATATGCTAAATTGTCGAAGTGTGAATTTTGGCTGAAGGAGATATCCTTTTAGGGCATGTAGTATCAGAAGAGGGCATTAAGGTAGATCCAAGTAAGATTGAAGCTGTCCTTAATTGAAGGCCACCCAAAAATGTCACAGAGATTCGCAGTTTTCTGGGTTTAGCTGGATACTACCGTAGATTTGTGAAGGGATTCTCCATGTTGGCATCTCCATTGACCAAGCTGCTTAGAAAAGATGTAAAATTTCAGTGGACGGATAAATGCCAACAAAGTTTTGATGAATTGAAGAGATGTTTGACAGAGGCTCCAGTTTTGACTTTACCCACACCGGGTAAAGAATATATAGTTTACAGCGATGCTTCTCACAATGGGTTAGGTTGTGTGTTGATGCAAGATCGAAATGTCATTGCCTATGCATCACGCCAGCTAAAACTGCATGAGAGGAATTATCCAACACATGATTTGGAGCTTGCAGCTATTGTGTTTGCTCTTAAGATCCGGAGACACTATTTGTATGGGGAAAAGTGTTACATCTATACAGATCATAAGAGTTTGAAGTATTTGGGCACCCAGAAAGAGTTGAATTTGAGACAGAGGAGATGGTTAGAGTTGATAAAAGACTATGATTGTCTGATAGACTATCAGCTAGGGAAAGCTAATGTTGTGGCTGACGCCTTAAGTCGCAAGACTATGGCAAGTCTACGGGTTACTCCTTTGTCTTTGGTACATGAGTTAAGATCATTGCATGCCAGCTTAGAGATTAATGATGATGGGCAGACAGCAGTTGCATGGCATGTACAACCAGTGTTGATTGATCAGATTAGAATGGATGCTCAGAATGATCAGAAGTATCAGAAGTTGATGGAAGAAGTTAGGCAGGGCAAGAAACCATAATTCTCAATCAGAGATGACAGTCTACTGCTACACCAGGGCAGAATATGTGTTCCCAATGATGTTGAATTGAGGAAGATCATTTTGAAGGAAGCACATGAGTCTCCTTTTGCCATGCACCCTGGTGGCACAAAAATGTATAGGGGGCTAAAGGAGCATTACTGGTGGATGGGTATGAAAAGAGATATGGCAGAGTTTGTATCCAAATGCCTAACTTGTCAACAAGTAAAGGCAGAGAATCAAGTACCAACTGGGTTGTTACATCCACTACCAGTACCAGAATGGAAATGGGAGAGAATAACGATGGATTTTGTGATGGGACTTCCGAGGACACAGAAGAGTCATGATGCAGTTTGGGTCATTGTTGACAGACTGACTAAGTCTGCTCATTTTCTGCCAGTCCAGATGGATTATAGTTTGGAAAGATTGGCCAAGTTATACATCGATGAGATTGTGAGACTGCATGGAGTGCCAGTATCCATCGTGTCAGACAGAGATCCTAGGTTCACTTCTAGATTCTGGGGTAGTCTTCAGAGAGCCCTAGGAACTAGATTGAACTTCAGTACGGCATTCCACCCACGCATGCATGGCCACCAAAGGGTAATTCAGATCTTGGAGGACATGCTACGGGCTTGTGTGATTGAGTTTGAGGGCAGTTGGGATACACACTTGCCTTTGATTGAGTTTGCTTACAACAACAGCTACCAATCAAGCATTGGGATGCCTCCATATGAAGCTTTGTATGGCAGAAAATGTAGAACCCCGTTATGTTGGGATGACGTGGGTGAAAGAAAGATGATTGGACCCGAAATTGTTCAGCAGACTGAGGAGAAGATCAGGGTGATCAGAGGTCGACTTAAGACTGCATCAGACCGTCAAAAGTCCTACATTGATCTGAAGAGAAGAGATGTTCAGTATGCAGTGGGTGATAGAGTTTTCCTCAAAGTTTCTCTTTGGATGAGGATTATGAGATTCGGCAGGAAGGGAAAACTAAGTCCTCGTTTTATCAGGCCATATGAGGTTTTGGAAAGAGTGGGTCCTTTGGCTTATCGGTTGGCACTACCTCCAGAGTTAGAGAAGATACATAATGTCTTCCATGTGTCTATGTTGAGGAGGTATCGATCAGACCCATCTCATGTACTACCAGTAGAGGAAATTGAAATAAATCCAGACCTCACATATGAAGAAGAACCCATAGAGATTCTGGCTTATGAGGTGAAGCAGCTATGGAACAAGCAGATACCATTGGTAAAAGTGCTGTGGAACCATCATTCGGGCCAAGAAGCTACATGGGAACGAGAGGAGGACATGAGGAGACAACACCCACAGCTGTTCAGAGATTGATACCAGGTAAAATTTCGAGACGAAATTTATTTAAGGGGGGGAGAATTGTAACACCCCCTGTTGCATAGCCTGGTAGATTTCACTGTTCCGGTGACCCGTGTCGGTCCGGACAATTAAGGGGATTAGGACCACACTTAAGACAACTTAAGAAGCCATAAACACAAATAATTAGTAATGTTTAATTAGTTGACTATAAATAAGAAAAACAGAACATAAGAAGTTAAACGAGCCGAGAGTCACAGCGATGAGTGACCTCCTGAACGATCACAAGTCATTTTAAACTCAAATTTCGAACCGTAAAAGTGACGCTATGTCCTTAGGACCCTTATGAACACAAAGTGGAAAAGAGAAAATCACGAAAAAGAACTGTTAAGCCACCAAATAATTAGGTCGTGAGCCGAAGAAATATTGGATTATTTGCAAACCGGATGAACCTGAGGGGCGATTTGGTCAATTGACCCCGAGAGTCGACTCGACCTAATCACAAATAAAATTGGAGAAAAGAAAATTTTAGAATCGAGAATTAAATTAAAGGACTAATAAAAAAATAGAAAAAAAGAAAAAAGAAAGAAGATGGAAAAGTCAAAGTGATGACATCATGTATGATGTCATAAAGGCTTAATTGATTTATTTTATTAATTTGGGGATTTTGATCTTCAAAAAGGGATAAGATTAAAGAAAAGAAAAGAAAAAAATTAAAACACAAATCTTCTTCTTCCAAAACGTCACTCTCTCTCCTCACCCTCTCCTCTCCACAAACTCCATTAAAGCTCAATTTTGAGCTTGAAAATCATAAGATTTCACCATAGAAAAATTAGCCACCATAGTTAAAGCTTATCTAGGCAACTTGAGAAGAGGATTGAGCAAGAAAGAAAAAAGGAAAATTTGAAGGAAAGGAGGAAGAAAATTGCTACACAAAGGTTAGTATGCTAAACTCTTTATTTATCCATTTAAATGCATATGTGATGGTTGAAAGTGAGCTTAGAACTTGATTAAATGAAACAAACATGTGAGAATGACCATTGCTGAAATTTGGCCTGGTTGGGAGGAGTATGGTTTGCATGAATATGATGCAATTGAATGAGTTTAGAAACTTTACATAGTTAAATGATTAACATTAAAATCATTAGAAGTAGTTAAATGCAAGGGTTAGTGAGATTAGGGTTTCAATGCTAGGGTTTATGAACCAAAATTTGGAGAAATGCATAAATGGCATGTTTGGCCTATTGTAAAATGAAATAATGGTCAATTATAACCAATAGGTTGTGTGGGAATTGTTAGAAAGAAAACCAAATTCGTAGGTCAATTGGTCATGCTGCTGGCAGCATGACCAAACCCAATTTGAAGGACCAAAACTCAAATTTTACAAGTCCAATTGATATGCCACCAATTGGAGATGAAAATAGACATAAAAGAGCACAATTTTCATTAAGGAACCATGGCCAAAAACTGACCAAAACTTGGTGAAACAATTGACCAAAGTGAAATGATAGCAGGCTGCCATCGATTAAATCGACCAAATGAACAGTAACTGTTCATTTGGTCATAACTCGAGTTAGACAGGTCAAATTGACCTGAAATTTGGCCAGGAGTTAGAGGGCATATAGATCTAAAACTTTCATGAAGAACATCACCCCAAATTATGCCATTAACCCATTCAAATTATTGAGCAAAGTTAGGTTACTAAACCAGCAACTCTGCAGAATTTTCAGTGAGCAGCAATGTTTGGATGGCTATAATTCCCTCTAGAAAACTCGGATTTAGGCAATTATTGAACCGATGGAAACCTAAGACATAGTAGAACATTTCATATGAAGAAAGTGAGACCAAATTATGAACTTAACTTGATCAAATTATTGACCAAAGTTGGATCAAAATCTGCCATAACCCAAAATACCAGTATGAACAGTACACGTGAACAGTAAACTTATTTTGGCCATAACTTGAGCTACAAAACTCCGATTGAGGTGATCCAAAAATGAGAATACACTTAAGACAATAAGGAACATTTTCTATGAAGGAAGTTTTGTCAAATTCCAACAGTAGACTGACCAATGAAACAGTGCAACTTCGGAGCACCAAAACCAAAAATTGGCAATTTTGCCAAAATGACCTATGCTTTGAGAAAATGACCAAAACCAACAAGTTTAATGACCAAAATGTGGTATGTGGGTGAAGTTGGAGTTCCCATACCTATTAAGTCTTAGAAAGTCAACTATTTGACTTGAATAGTGCAGTGAATAGTAACCCGAAACACAAAATTTAAAGAACGTCGAATTTAGCACGTTAGAGCTAGGTAATTGTGAAGCTAAATTTATTTTGGATCTGTGTTAAGTTCTAGTACTGAAACATTGTAAAATTGTGTGTTTAAGTTGAAAAGAATATCGGGAAGGAACCCGAGGAACCAAGTCGAGGCTAAGGGACGACTCGTTTGAGGTTTGTGCACAACATCACTATGCTTTAAAATGTATTGATAAAGTGAATGAAATATGTATTTTACATTTGCTTGAATTGTTGAAAATTTATTTGTGACATTAGTTATGATGTTTTGATTTAAATTATTGAAAGTTATTGTGTATATTTGAAATGAAATGTTTAGCAAACTGTTAAGATGAGTTTTGAAACCACAGTATCATGACCATATATTTGAACACCTCACTAGCACGACTAGTGGGGGTAATTAGTTTCGAATTTTGATTCCTTCTTTGGAGAAGTGTTGAGGTGTGCCAGTAGAAGAGGATGTGAATGGATATCCATATATTTGAACTAGCTAGCCTTGTGATGTGATTTCTCTTTAGCCTCTGGCTATTGAGATTCTATTTGTTTCGAATGGCATGATCTAACTGTGGGTTATATGAAATGTGTTTTGATACTTCGAAATGAACGTGGTTTGCATTAAAATCTCATAATTCATGTTTTGTGTTTAATGCTCATGTTTAGTCAAATTTTTGAATAAATGTGATTTTATTTTTGCATAAAGATTATTTTAGTATGTTGTGTACCACTGAGTCCTAGTACTCAGCGATAGCTTCTATTGCTGTCGCAGATACAGAGACTAGAAGAGCAGCAGACTGAGCTGCTGAGGTGTGAGGAGCTATCATCTTGAAGTCTTCGGGTATAATTTATACCCTGCCTGTAAATATTTATTTTGATGTATGTATTGCATATAAAGGTATGGACATGTAAATGGGTCTTGAGCAGCTTGTACAAAATTTGTATGAAGTTTGTAATAAAATTTAGTTTGTATTTCTTTTTATGTGAATTTTGTAAAGATGTATATAAATTGTTTTGTCTCAAATGAAATGATTGTGGAATTGTTGAAATTGATAGAGTTTGATTGTGAAATTGAAGTTGTGGTTGAGAAAAATTTTTAGAAGTGCTTTTTACAGGTATTTGAAGAACGGTTTTCTCAAAATACAGAGGAAACTCTGTCAAAATTTTCATAAAATTTACGAAAAAATAAAATGGGCCAAAATTTCCAACTAGCTTTTCACTTAAGTACATGTTTTAAATACTTATTAGAAATGCTCACCACTTACAAAAAGTAAGAAATTGTTTTAAAATCCCTTGTAGGGTGCTTAATGAGTTATCGGTAGGTGAAGTTCGGTAGTTCATTAAGTATTCTACGGGATCATATTATGCCTTACAGAGGGGTAAGGTGCGACATAATTGATGAGAGATGAAGAAGAAGAGAGGGAGAGCTTCAAAATGGCGTGACAAAGGAGGAGTGTCTGCTGGTTGTTTTATTTTTCTCATAACAACACTTATATAGCTAGGTTAACACATCAAACCCTTGCCACATGTCACCCTTTGATTAGCTCTAGGTTTAAGTGACCCAATCACATTGTTCCAAGTATCAAAACTATATTTAATCTTAATTTTAATCATCTTACATGATTAAAAGACATTTGGCAAGCTTATATGTAATGCCATGTGTCACCATCTCATGGTGCCACGTGTCACACTGCGAAATGACCAAAATGCCCCTGTGCCTTAATTTTGAGTTCTTAACCCAAAATAATTATTTCTCTTCTTCTATTTAATTTATATCAAATATAAATTAATTAATTAATCTCTATTAATTAATTTTTCATTAATTAAATTCATATTTAAACACTTTAAATATAAATTTAACTTATACCATATATCCAATAATCTAGATTTGGTTTCAAGTCATGCTAGGGACTTTGCAATCTAATTACAAACCAAACCTATTTAATTAATCAATTTTAATTAATTAATTAAATCATATTTAATTAGTTGATAACTTGTGTATGTGTGTAACTTACTAGGCTCATCACTAATTGGCAATTAGATATGATATCAACTCTTAATACCATCAGAACTCTTTCTTACCATAAATGATTTCTCTAAGTCATTTTATGCACCTCATAGACCATGGTTAACACCTAGCATAGCATGCCATGGACACCCAATTAGTAATAAGGTTTACCTTAAATGAACCTATAATCATATGTTACCATGCACTAGAATCTCTCTGTTACAAAATCCCAACTAAAGCTGGAGTCATGGTTTATGTCAAACTCCATTTGCTATGAATATTATGTTCTCTTGTAATTATAGTTCTTGATTAAAAAGATTTTCTCATCAGAAACTCTTTTCTGAATAAATCTATTTGTCTTGGCCAGGAACTTGAAACATCAAGAACAATTAAATGAACATAGGATTTTATCTCTATTTACTTAGAGGAACAGATTCCATCTTGATCAACACCTACCTCCATATATAACTAGTAGGAGCCAACACATGCCCATATACCCATACACAGTACAAGTATGAAAGTAGTATCAAACTCAAACTACCTACATACAAGATAACTGTGCTATCTCAGGTCTAAAGATTATATGCACTGATATGATTTATGACAAAACATTGATAAGAGTAAACCCCATGTGCTTGTCATAAGTGTCACTGGTTCGTCCTACTTATCATTTATAAGTACCTATCATGTTTGTCATATGGCATGAGACTCACCATTCTATCTTATTTATATCTCATATAAATAACTTAGGAACAAACATGAATACAATCTTTCTAGACAAGTCATGTCCTTATTATGAAGTATCCTCAATTGTGAACCTATTTATGATACTTTATGCTAGAAATAATGTCACTCATATTCTTAACAACTTAAGAATAATATTTCTAACAAAATATCAATGGACCTTTTCTATTACACATAAATATATTATGTAAACGGAAAAGTGGAAAAGCCTTTTATTAATAAAAATATGTATAAGATACATACTAAATGATATGCTCTAGGGCATACTACTAACAATCTCCCACTAGCACTAGAGCCATTCATTACAATATCTTAGACCTATCTTCTCAAGTTGTCGGTCTAGCTGAGTCTGTGACATAAGCTTAGTGAATGGATCAGCTGGATTTTCAGCTGATGCCATTTTCTGCATGGCTACATCGCCTTGCCCAACTATTTCTCTGATAATGTGGTAGCGCCTTTCTATGTGTTTGGATTTTTGGTGAGACCTTGGTTCCTTAGCCTGTATGACTGCTCCATTGTTGTCACAGTGTAGTGGAACTGCTGACTAAATGGAAGGAACTACTGTAAGTTCTGTCACGAACTTCTTTATCCAAACTTCCTTTGCGACATCGATGCGAGAATATACTCAGCCTCTGTAGTGGAATCTGCAGTCGTGCTCTGTTTGGAACTCTTCCAACTGACTGCATCTACATTACAAATGAACACATATCCAGATGTAGACTTTCTATCATCAATATCTGATTGGAAATCAGAATCAGTATAACCATCCAATTGCAAGTCTCCACCTCCATAGATCAAGAATAAATCCTTAGTTCTTCTCAAGTACTTAAAGATATTCTTGACAGCTATCCAGTGTTCCAAACCTAGATTGGATTGATACCTGCTAGTTAAACTAACAGCATATGAGATATCCGGCCTAGTACACAATAATGCATACATTAAACTTCCAATAGCCAAAGCATATGGAATCCTGACCATCTTATCTCTTTCTTCAGGTGTTTTTGGAGACATCTCTTTAGAAAGATGGATACCATGTCTCCCTGGTAATAATCCTCTCTTGGAATCAAGTATGTTAAACCTCTTTAACACCTTTTCCAAGTATAGACTTTGGGATAAACCAATTATTCTTTTCGCTTTATCTCTATAGATGCGAATCCCAAGAAAATAGGTTGCCTCCCCTAAGTCATTCATGGAGAATGTATTTGACAACCATACCTTTACAGTTGTCAACATACCTATTTCATTACCCATCAATAGTCTGTCATCCATATATAAGACAAGGAAAGTGATAGCACTGTCACTAACCTTCTTATATACACATGGCTCATCCTCATTTTTTATAAAACCAAAGGATTTAATGGCTTTATCAAAACAGATGCTCCAACTCTAAGAAGCTTGCTTCAACCCATAAATGGATCGCTTTAGCTTGCATACCTTAGAACCATTTTGGGATTCAAAACCCCTAGGTTGTTCCATAAAAATGTTTTCTTCAATGTATCCATTGAGAAAAGCTGTTTTGACATCCATATGCCAAATCTCATAATCATAGTATGCAGCTATTGCTAATAGAATCCTAATTGATTTAAGCATAGCAATGTTAGTAGTATGCCCTAGAGCATATCATTTAGTATGTATCTTGTACATATTTTTATTAATAAAAGGCATTTCCACTTTTCCGTTTACATAATATATTTATGTGTAATAGAAAAGGTCCATTGATATTTTGTTAGAAATATTATTCTTAAGTTGTTAAGAATATGAGTGACAATATTTCTAGCACAAAGTATCATAAATAGGTTCACAATCGAGGATACTTCATAATAAGGACATGACTTATCCAGAAAGATTGTATTCATGTTTGTTCCCAAGTTATTTATATGAGATATAAATAAGATGGAATGGTGAGTCTCATGCCATATAACAAACATGATAAGCACTTATAAATGATAAGTAGGCCAAACCAGTGACACTTATGACAAGCACATGGAGTTTACTCTTGTCAATGTTTTGTCATAAATCATATCAATGCATATAATCTTTGGACCTGAGATAGCACAGTTATCTTGTATATAGGTAGTTTGAGTTTGATACTGCTTTCATACTTGTACTATGTATGGGTATATGGGCATGTGTTGGCTCCTACTAGTTATATATGGAGGTAGGTATTGATCAAGATGGAATCTGTTCCTCTAAGTAAATAGAGATAAAATCCTATATTTATTTAATTGTTCTTGATGTTTCAAGTTCCTGGCCAGGATAGATAGATTTATTCAGAAAAGAGTTTCGGATGAGAAAATCTTTTTAATCAAGAACTGGAATTAAAAGAGAACATAATATTCATAGCAAATGGAGTTTGACATAAACCATGACTCCAGCTTGAGTTGGGATTTTGTAACAGAGAGATTCTAGTGCATGGTAACATATGATTATAGGTTCATTTAAGGTAAACCTTATTACTAATTGGGTGGCCATGGCATGCTATGCTAGGTGTTAACCATGGTCTATGAGGTGCATAAAATGATTTAGAGAAATCATTTATGGTAAGAAAGAGTTCTGATGATATTAAGAGTTGATATCATGTCTCATTGCCAATTAGTGATGAGCCTAGTTAGTCACACACATACACAAGTTATCACCTATTTAAATATGATTTAATTAATTAATTAAAGAGTTTAATTGATTAATTAAATAGGTTTGGTTTGCAATTAGTTTGCAAAGTCCCTAGCATGACTTGAAACCAAATCTAGATTATTGGATGTGTAGTATAAATTAAATTTATATTTAAAGTGTTTAAATATGAATTTAATTAATGAGAAATTAATTAATAGAATGAATTAATTAATTTATATTTGATATAAATTAATTAGAAGAAGAAAAATAATTATTTTGGGTTAAGAACTCAAAATTAAGACACAGGGGCATTTTGGTCATTTCACAGTGTGACACGTGGCACCATGAGATTGTGACACGTGGCACCATACATGGGATTACACATAACTTGCCAAATGTTTTTTTTAATCATGTAAGATGATTAAAATCAAGATTAAATATAGGTTTGACACTTGGCACAATGTGATTGGGTCACTTAAACCTAGAGCTAATCAAAGGGTGACATGTGGCAAGGGTTTAATGTGTTAACCTAGCTATTTAAGTGTTGTTATGAAAAGAAAAGCAACCAGCAGCCACTCCTCTCCTTTGTCACACCACTTTGAGGCTTTTCATCTATTCTTCTTCATCTCTCATCAATTCAAAGAGATTAGCCATCAATCTCTTGAATTAAGAACACTAGAAATTGTTTCTAATGTCCTGTTTACATCTCTAATCTCTTAAAAGGCAGAACTTGAATTTCTAATTAATAAAAAAAGCTTTAGAAGTTGTTCAAGGGCTGCCATAGGTGTTCTTGGTGTGGACAAGCTAGAGGGACAACATCTGGTGTCCTGAAGACGAATCTCAAAGGCGCAGACACGCTACAGTGCATCAAGAGGTTAATGTAATCATTCTTGATTTAATCTAGGGTTCTAAAATTAATCTGATTAATTTTAAAATCTTAAATGGCAAATAAAGATCCAAAAACATATTAAAAGAGTTTTAATATATTATTTATCATTGAAATTAAATAGATAAAAATAAATCTTGCATGATGCATGTGACCCTAGGTGAAAATTTTTGAATTCAATGGTATAAACTTGTGTTTTTCACGCTTCCGTTCCTACAGGCAACAGGCGAGAAAGTCTCCTCATAGTCGATTTCTTGCCTTGCCGAAACCCTTCCGCTACTAGTCTTGCCTTATAGGTCTCTACCTTTCTATCAGAACCAATTTTCTTCTTAAAAACCCATTTATTCCCTATAGGTACAATACCTTCAGGTGGGTCAACAAGATCCCAAACTCGATTCTTATACATGGAATCAATTTCAGATTTCATAACATCAATCCATTTTGAAGAATCTTTATCTGATATAGCTTCTTCATAGGTAACTGGATCATCTCCATGATCTACTTCTTCATGAGTAGACAACTCTTGTTCTTCTTCATGAAGAAAACCATATCTCATTGGTGGGTGAGATACCCTGGTTGTTCTACGAGGAACAGCTGTAGATATATTTTATCAATGGGTATAGGTTGACTAGATGGATCTATATCCATCTGATCTGTTGATTGGTCAAAATTCTCTAATTCCAATTCTATTTGTCTTCCTTTGCCTCCTTCTTGAACAAACTGTTGTTCAAGAAATGTGGCATCTCTACTCACCACAACCTTTTGTGATGTAAGCAAATAAAAATAATATCCAAAACTATCTTTTCGATATCCAACAAATCGACCCTTTTCTGATCTGGTTTCCAATTTATCAGTGTTAAGCTTTTTTATATAAGCTGGACAACCCCAAATCTTAACATGCTTAATACTTGGTTTTCTTCTGTGCCATATCTCATAAGGTGTGGAAGAAACTGATTTTGATGGAATCCTATTCAGAATATACAAAGCTGATTCTAATGCAAATCCCCAAAAGGAATTAGCGTATCAGTATAGCTCATCATACTACGTACCATATCTAATAAGGTACGATTTCTCCTTTCAAATACACCATTCAGCTATGTTGTTCCTGGAGGAGTTAGCTGGGAAACAATGCCGTGCTCTCTCAAGTATTCATCAAATTCAGTACTCTAGCATTCACTTCCATGATCTGATCGAAGAACTTTAATACTATTTCCTGTTTGATTTTCTACTTCAGATTTAAATTCTTTGAACTTTTCAAAGGATTCATGTTTGTATTTCATCAAATACAAATACCCAAACCTTGATTTATCATCAGTAAAGGTAATAAAGTAATGAAAACTGCCTCTAGCCATTTCCTTAAATGGACCACATACATCACTATGTATTAGCTCCAAAATATTTTTCAGCTCTTAGCCCTTGTCCAACAAAGGTTGATCTAGTCATTTTTCCCTAAAGGAAAAATTCACAAGTTAGAGTAGGCTCAGAGCCCAATGAGGATAGAATCCCCATTTTCTCCAATTTTGCAATCCTATCTTCTGCAACATGACATAACCTTAAGTGCCAAATATATTTTGAACTTGAATTGGTTTTCACCATGGCATTGCATTCATTTATATTGCTATACTCTGGCCAGTGGAAACACTTTCTTACTAGCAATGGAAACACTTTTCTTTGCCTCCATCAGCTTTAGTCTTCCCATTCTGTTTAGCTATTTTCTTGGAAAGACTAGGAATCTGAGATTTCTTTTTCTTATTACCCTTCTTCTTGTTGGACTTTCCAGTAGAAGAAAATGCAATCAAAGCTACCTCTTTTCCTTTATTGCTCAGCATATTCTTTTGGGCAATAACCAGCATGTTGAGTAAACCAGCTAGGGTGCATTCCTATTTAGTCATATGGAAATTTCTCACAAAATTCCCAGAAGACTCAGGAAGGGGCTGAAGGATCAAATCCTGTTAGTAGTATGCCCTAGAGCATATCGTTTAGTATGTATCTTGTACATATTTTTATTAATAAAAAGGCATTTCCACTTTTCCGTTTACATAATATATTTATGTGTAATAGAAAAGGTCCATTGATATTTTGTTAGAAATATTATTCTTAAGTTGTTAAGAATATGAGTGACAATTTTTCTAGCACGAAGTATCATAAATAGGTTCACAATCGAGGATACTTCATAATAAGGACATGACTTATCCAGAAAGATTGTATTCATGTTTATTCCCAAGTTATTTATATGAGATATAAATAAGATGGAATGGTGAGTCTCATGCCATATAACAAACATGATAGGCACTTATAAATGATAAGTAGGCCGAACCAGTGACACTTATGACAAGCACATGGAGTTTACTCTTGTCAATGTTTTGTCATAAATCATATCAGTGCATATAATCTTTAGACCTGAGATAGCACAATTATCTTGTATATAGGTAGTTTGAGTTTGATACTGCTTTCATACTTGTACTGTGTATGGGTATATGGGCATGTGTTGGCTCCTACTAGTTATATATGGAGGTAGGTGTTGATCAAGATGGAATCTGTTCCTCTAAGTAAAGAGAGATAAAATCCTATGTTCATTTAATTGTTCTTGATGTTTCAAGTTCCTGGCCAGGACAGATAGATTTATTCAGAAAAGAGTTTCTGATGAGAAAATATTTTTAATCAAGAACTGGAATTAAAAGAGAACATAATATTCATAGCAAATGGAGTTTGACATAAACCATGACTCCAGCTTGAGTTGGGATTTTGTAGCAGAGAGATTCTAGTGCATGGTAACATATGATTATAGGTTCATTTAAGGTAAACCTTATTACTAATTGGGTAGCCATGGCATGCTATGCTAGGTGTTAACCATGGTCTATGAGGTTCATAAAATGATTTAGAGAAATCATTTATGGTAAGAAAGAGTTTTGATGATATTAAGAGTTGATATCATGTCTCATTGCCAATTAGTGATGAGCCTAGTAAGTCACACACATACACAAGTTATCACCTAATTAAATATGATTTAATTAATTAATTAAAGAGTTTAATTGATTAATTAAATAGGTTTGGTTTGCAATTAGTTTGCAAAGTCCCTAGCATGACTTGAAACCAAATCTAGATTATTGGATGTTTAATATAAGTTAAATTTATATTTAAAGTGTTTAAATATGAATTTAATTAATGAGAAATTAATTAATAGAGATTAATTAATTAATTTATATTTGATATAAATTAATTAGAAGAAGAAAAATAATTATTTTGGGTTGAGAACTCAAAATTAAGACATAGGGGCATTTTGGTCATTTTGCAGTGTGACACATGGCATCATGAGATGGTGACACATGGCATAACACATAAGCTTGCCAAATGTTTTTTAATCATGTAAGATGATTAAAATCAAGATTACATATAGGTTTGACACTTGGCACAATGTGATTGGGTTACTTAAACCTAGAGCTAATCAAAGGGTGACATGTGGCAAGGGTTTAATGTGTTAACCTAGCTATTTAAGTGTTGTTATGAGAAAATAAAACACAACCAGCAGCCACACTCCTTGGTTACGCCATTTTGCAGCCCTCCCTCTATTCTTCTTCATCTCCATCAATTCAAAGAGATTAGCCATCAATCTCTTGAATTAAGAACACTAGAAATTGTTTCTAGTGTCCTGTTTACATCTCTAATCTCTTAAAAGGCAGAACTTGAATTTCTAATTAATAGAAAAGGCTTTAGAAGCTGTTCAAGGGCTGCCATAGGTGTTCTTGGTGTGGACAAGCTAGAGGGACAACATCTGGTGTCCTGAAGACGAATCTCAAAGGCGCAGACATGCTGCAGTGCATCAAGAGGTTAGTGTAATCGTTCTTGATTTAATCTAGGGTCCTAAAATTAATCTGATTAATTTTAAAAATCTTAAATGGCAAATACAGATCCAAAAACATATTAAAAGAGTTTTAATATGTTGTTTATCATTGAAATCAAATAGATAAAAATAAATCTTGCACGATGCATGTGACCCTAGGTGAAAATTTTTGAATTCAATGGTATAAACTTGTGTTTTTCACTCTTCCGTTCCTTCAATTGGTATCAGAGCCACTATATTTGCCATTTAGATTGTTGATTATATGATTTAATTGTGTGATTTGATCATGAGATGATTGATCCATTGCTGGTTGCAATGGAGGTGTGGCGGCATGATTGAAAATCACCATCAATGGTGCGCATGGTTTGGCTTCCATGGGTGGTTCAAGGTTTGGCTTTTAATTCTGCAATTGTTATATGATCTAAGGCCTATTCTTTGACTAATTAAAGTGTTTAATTAGTAGTTTTAATCACACAATTAAATTATGATTCAAATCAGAATTTTAAAAATTGTTTGAATGTGATTCAAATCTGAATTTTTAAAATTGTTTGAATCATGTTTAAATCTAATTTTTTAAAATTGATTGAATAAAATTCAGATCTGATTTTTTAAAAAATGTCTGAATGTGATTCAAATATGATTTTTTAAAAAATGTTTGAATGTGATTCAAATCTGAATTTTTAAAGTTGTTTGAATGTGATTCAAATCTGAATTTTTAAATTTGTTTGAATGAGATTCAAATCTGAATTTTTAAATTTATTTGAATCATATTCAAATCTGGATTTTTAAGTTGAATATGAGATATTCAATTTAATTTAAGTATGTATGTTTTATTTAATTGTTAAATAGTGATATGCATGGTGGATGATCATGGACTATAAAAGACCAATGTGATTGGATTTATTTCTTTTATGTTTCTTTAGGATTGTAAATTAATTAATTTATTTTAATTTATTTTGGGCATGTATTATTAAGTTTGTAATAATTTTTGGGTTGTAATTTCATTTATTTAAGTTCTTGTAAATTCGCCTTGGTATGCCAAGAATTACTATGTAATATTGGATTGCAAGAAGTTCAAGGAGGTCAAGAGCATTGGTGGGACCAGTGGGAGGAATTCAAGATCAAGTGTTGATTATGTACTCCTTCAGCAACTCTTGTAAAATGAATGAATGAAATGCATCTAGGAATGCCCTGATTCAATTCTTAGTGGCTCAGAATTGAATCTCTTAGAAAGTCTATGATCATACCATATTTACTGCTTATCCATGAATGCATGAGATGTATGGGAATGTATGCAATTATATGATATATGCATGCTAAATGGATAATGTGTAAAGTGAGACCTTAATAGTAATTAGAATGACCATAAAATCTTCCAAACAAGTGATTAAGTTGGATATGCTATAATTAAAGTAATTATAACATAGGCCCTCCATTGGGGCAATTATTTTAAGAAATTTTAAATAGTTGCATGAGATGCAATTAATTTAAGAGATTTTCTTAAGAATAATTGTTAAGCATGAGATGTTGTAAATATGTAAATGGTTTGGTGGCCAATATTGAATGTACTTGAGGACATTAAAATTATTTACATAATTACTGGCTCAATGGGATCAACTTAACTAATGCAAGATAAGTCAATAATGGATGTACCTGAGATTTTGAGCATTAGGGGCTAGGTAAAGGATTGAACCTCACATGAGATGTGATGCGCAATGAGTTGCTCACTTATAGTTTATTGTAATTCCAATAATGGATGTACCTGAGGATGATCAATAGAATTATAAGAATTCAATCACCCATTAGAAATCCATCCAACTAGGATTTTCGTTTCCTACTTTGGAAGTGTAGGATTCGCTAAGTTAGTGGGAGGACCAATTTGATTAAAAGACCATAATCATTTTGGTCAAATACATGATACATTTACTAATTAATCTGGTTATTTTCTACAGTTAATTTTCTGATAAAAATGAGCACAAAACAACCACCACCATCCAATATCCTTGCAAGCATACTTGATCACAATAGGTTGACAGGACCAAATCTGTCTGATTGGCTAAGAAATTTGAAGCTTGTCCTGAACCTTGAACATATAGGATATGTTCTAGATTCAAATGTTCCTGGTCCCTTACCTCCAGAGGCCACACAAGAGGAACATGATACTTTGGACAAGTGGAAGGAGCATGATATGAGAGCTAAGTGTTACATGCTTGCTTCCATGAGTAATGAGTTACAGAAGCAACATGAGAACATGCAGAGTGCGAGTGAGATCCTCCTTCACCTACAAGAGTTGTATGGTGAGCAAAGCAGGAATGCTAGGTATGAGATATCTAGACAGCTATTCCGTATGAGGATGTCTGAGGGACAGAATGTTGGGGATCATGTCCACAAGATGATTCGGCTGATTGAGCAGTTAGAACATCTTGACTTCAACATGGATTTCCAACTACAGACGGATTTGATCCTTCAGTCCCTTCCTGAGTCTTTTGGGAATTTTGTGACAAATTTCCATATGACTAAACAGGAATGCACCTTAGCTGGTTTACTCAACATGCTAGTTATTGCCCAAAAGAATATGCCAGGCAATAAAGGGAAAGAGGTAGCTTTGGTTGCATCTTCTTCTGCTGGAAAGTCCAACAAGAAGAAGGGCAATAAGAAAAAGAAACCTCATATTCCTAGTCCTTCCAAGAAAATAGCTAAACAGAAAAGGAAGACTAAAGCTGATGAAGGCAAAGGAAGTGTTTCCACTGCCAAAAGGATGGGCACTGGAAAAGGAACTGCCCAGAGTATCTTGCTTCTCTGAAAGACAAGAAGGATACACCTTCGGAAGGTATGTCCATATCTTGTTATTTAGATTCTGATGATACTCATAGTTCATCTACAGCTTGGGTTTTAGATATCGTGCCGCTTCTTACATTTCTAATGATATGCGTGAACTAGCAAACAAGAGCAACTTCATGCTCTCAAGATATTAGAGTTCGGATTGGCAATGGCTCAACCTGAAGCTTTAGCCATAGGATCTAAATCTTTTACATGTTTGGACATGTTTTGTGTTTGGATAATATTTTATATGTACCTGATGCTTTTAAGAACATCATTTCTATATCTAGTTTGACTAGAAATGGCTATGAATTTCAGTTCACTGATGATGTTTGCAATATTTATTTTGGAAATAAATATGTTGGTTCGGGTTATATGAATGATGGTCTTTATTATTTGGATAATAATGATAAACACAAATTGAATGCAAGTGATCTAAAAGAATGCAATGCCATGGTGAAAACCAACTCAAGTTCAAAATATATTGCAGAAGATAGGATTGCAAAATTGGAGAAAAAGGGGATTCTATCCTCATTGGGCTCTGAGCCTACTCCAACTTGTGAATCTTGCCTTCAGGGTAAAATGACTAGATCACCCTTTGTTGGACAAGGGCTAAGAGCTGAAAATATTTTTGAGCTAATACATAGTGATGTATGTGGTCCATTTAAAGAAATGACTAGAGGGGGTTTTCATTATTTTATTACCTTTACTGATGATAAATCAAGGTTTGGGTATTTGTATTTGATGAAATACAAACATGAATCTTTTGAAAAGTTCAAAGAATTTAAATCTGAAGTAAAAAATCAAACAGGAAAGAATATTAAAGCTCTTCGATCAGATCGTGGAGGTGAATATTTGAGTACTGAATTTATGAATACTTGAGAGAGCATGGCATTGTTTCTCAGCTGACTCCTCCAGGAACACCACAGCTGAATGGTGTATCTGAAAGGAGAAATCGTACCCTATTGGATATGGTACGTAGTATGATGAGCTATACTGATATGCCAATCTTCTTTTGGGGATTTGCATTAGAATCAGCTTTGTATATTCTGAATAGGATTCCATCAAAATCAGTTTCTTCCACACCTTATGAGATATGGCATGGAAGAAAACCAAGTCTTAAGCATGTTAAGATTTGGGGTTGTCCAAATTATATCAAAAAGTCAACACTGATAAATTGGAGACCAGATCAGAAAAAGGTCGATTTGTTGGATATCCAAAAGATAGTTTTGGATATTATTTTTATTTGCCTACTTCACAAAAAGTTGTGATAAGTAGAGATGCCACATTTCTTGAACAACAGTTTGTTCAAGAAAGAGGCAAAGGAAGGCAAATAGAGTTAGAATTGGAGAATTCTGACCAACCAACAGATCAGATGGATATAGATCCATCTAGTCAACCAATACCCATTAATGAAACATCTACAGCTGTTCCTCGTAGAACAACCAGGGTATCTCACCCACCAGTGAGATATGGTTTTCTTCATGAAGAAGAACAAGAGTTGTCTACTCATGAAGAAGTAGATCATGGAGATGATCCACTTACCTATGAAGAAGCTATATCAGATATAGACTCTTCAAAATGGATTGATGCTATGAAATCTGAGATTGATTCCATGTATAAGAATCAAGTTTGGGATCTTATTGACCCACCAGAAGGTATTATACCTATAGGGAACAAATGGGTTTTCAAGAAGAAAATTGGTTCTGATGGAAAGGTAGAGACCTATAAGGCAAGGCTAGTAGCGAAAGGGTTTCGCCAAAGGTAAGGAATCGACTATGAGGAGACTTTCTCTCCTGTTGCCATGCTTAAATCAATTAGGATTATATTAGCAATAGCTGCATACTATGATTATCAGATTTGACAGATGGATGTCAAAACAGCTTTTCTCAATGGATACATTGAAGAAAACATTTTCATGGAACAACCTAGGGGATTTGAATCCCAAGATGGTTCCAAGGTATGCAAGCTAAAGCGATCCATTTATGGGTTGAAACAAGCTTCGAGGAGTTGGAACATCCGTTTTGATGAAGCCATTAAATCCTTTGGCTTTATCAAAAATGAGGATGAGCCATGTGTATATAAGAAGGTTAGTGACAGTGCTATCACTTTCCTTGTCTTATATGTGGATGACATTCTGTTGATGGGTAATGACACAGGTATGTTGACGACTATAAAGGTATGGTTGTCAAATATATTTTCCATGAAAAACTTAGGGGAGGCAACCTATATTCTTGGAATTCACATCTATAGAGATAGAGCGAAAAGAATAATTGGTTTATCCCAAAGTCTATACTTGGAAAAGGTGTTAAAGACGTTTAACATGCTTGATTCCAAGAGAGGATTGTTACCAGTGAGACATGGTATCCATCTTTCTAAAGAAATGTCTCCAAAGACACCTGAAGAAAGAGATAAGATGGCCAGGATTCCATATGCTTCGGCTATTGGAAGTTTAATGTATGCAATGTTGTGTACTAGGCCGGATATCGCATATGCTGTTAGTTTGACTAGCAGGTATCAATCCAATCCAGGTTTGGAACACTGGATAGCTGTCAAGAATATTCTTAAGTACTTGAGAAGAACTAAGGATTTATTCTTGATTTATGGAGGTGGAGACTTGCAATTGGATGGTTATACTGATTCTGATTTCCAATCAGATATCGATGATAGAAAGTCTACCTCTGGATATGTGTTCATTTGTAATGGAGGTGCAGTAAGTTGGAAGAGTTCCAAACAGAGCACGACTGCAGATTCCACTACAGAGGCTGAGTATATTGTCGCATCGATGCGGCAAAGGAAGTTGTTTGGATAAAGAAGTTCGTGACAGAACTTACAGTAGTTCCTTCCATTGAGTCAGCAGTTCCACTACACTGTGACAATAATGGAGCAGTCATACAGGCTAAGGAACCAAGGTCTCACCAGAAATCCAAACACATAGAAAGGCGCTACCACATTATCAGAGAAATAGTTGGGCGAGGCGATGTAGCCATGCAGAAAATAGCATCAGCTGAAAATCCAGCTGATCCATTCACTAAGCCTATGTCACAGACTCAGTTAGACCGACATCTTGAGAAGATAGGTCTAAGATATTGTAATGAATGGCTCTAGTGCTAGTGGGAGATTGTTAGTAGTATGCCCTAGAGCATATCATTTAGTATGTATCTTGTACATATTTTTATTAATAAAAGGCATTTCCACTTTTCCGTTTACATAATATATTTATGTGTAATAGAAAAGGTCCATTGATATTTTGTTAGAAATATTATTCTTAAGTTGTTAAGAATATGAGTGACAATATTTCTAGCACGAAGTATCATAAATAGGTTCACAATCGAGGATACTTCATAATAAGGACATGACTTATCCAGAAAGATTGTATTCATGTTTGTTCCCAAGTTATTTATATGAGATATAAATAAGATGGAATAGTGAGTCTCATGCCATATAACAAACATGATAGGCACTTATAAATGATAAGTAGGCCGAACCAGTGACACTTATGACAAGCACATGGAGTTTACTCTTGTCAATGTTTTATCATAAATCATATCAGTGCATATAATCTTTAGACCTGAGATAGCACAGTTATCTTGTATATAGGTAGTTTGAGTTTGATACTGCTTTCATACTTGTACTGTGTATGGGTATATGGGCATGCGTTGGCTCCTACTAGTTATATATGGAGGTAGGTGTTGATCAAGATGGAATCTGTTCCTCTAAGTAAAGAGAGATAAAATCCTATGTTCATTTAATTATTCTTGATGTTTCAAGTTCCTGGCCAGGACAGATAGATTTATTTAGAAAAAGAGTTTCTGATGAGAAAATCTTTTTAATCAAGAACTGGAATTAAAAGAGAACATAATATTCATATCAAATGGAGTTTGACATAAACCATGACTCTAGCTTGAGTTGGGATTTTGTAACAGAGAGATTCTAGTGCATGGTAACATATGATTATAGGTTCATTTAAGGTAAACCTTATTACTATTTGGGTGGCCATGGCATGCTATGCTAGGTGTTAACCATGGTCTATGAGGTTCATAAAATGATTTAGAGAAATCATTTATGGTAAGAAAGAGTTTTGATGATATTAAGAGTTGATATCATGTCTCATTGCCAATTAGTGATGAGCCTAGTAAGTCACACACATACACAAGTTATCACCTAATTAAATATGATTTAATTAATTAATTAAAGAGTTTAATTGATTAATTAAATAGGTTTGGTTTGCAATTAGTTTGCAAAGTCCCTAGCATGACTTGAAACCAAATCTAGATTATTGGATGTATAATATAAGTTAAATTTATATTTAAAGTGTTTAAATATGAATTTAATTAATGAGAAATTAATTAATAGAGATTAATTAATTAATTTATATTTGATATAAATTAATTAGAAGAAGAAAAATAATTATTTTGGGTTGAGAACTCAAAATTAAGACATAGGGGCATTTTGGTCATTTTGCAGTGTGACACATGGCATCATGAGATGGTGACACATGGCATAACACATAAGCTTGCCAAATGTTTTTTAATCATGTAAGATGATTAAAATCAAGATTACATATAGGTTTGACACTTGGCACAATGTGATTGGGTTACTTAAACCTAGAGCTAATCAAAGGGTGACATGTGGCAAGGGTTTAATGTGTTAACCTAGCTATTTAAGTGTTGTTATGAGAAAATAAAACACAACCAGCAGCCACACTCCTTGGTCACGCCATTTTGCAGCCCTCCCTCTATTCTTCTTCATCTCTCATCAATTCAAAGAGATTAGCCATCAATCTCTTGAATTAAGAACACTAGAAATTGTTTCTAGTGTCCTGTTTACATCTCTAATCTCTTAAAAGGCAGAACTTGAATTTCTAATTAATAGAAAAGGCTTTAGAAGCTGTTCAAGGGCTGCCATAGGTGTTCTTGGTGTGGACAAGCTAGAGGGACAATATCTGGTGTCCTGAAGACGAATCTCAAAGGCGCAGACATGCTGCAGTGCATCAAGAGGTTAGTGTAATCGTTCTTGATTTAATCTAGGTTCTAAAATTAATCTGATTAATTTTAAAAATCTTAAATGGCAAATACATATCCAAAAACATATTAAAAGAGTTTTAATATGTTGTTTATCATTGAAATCAAATAGATAAAAATAAATCTTGCATGATGCATATGACCCTAGGTGAAAATTTTTGAATTCAATGGTATAAACTTGTGTTTTTCACGTTTCCGTTCCTTCAAATCCATCTGTAGTTGGAAATCCATGTTGAAGTCAAGATGTTCCAACTGCTCAATCAGCCGAATCATCTTGTGGACATGATGTTAGTAGTATGCCCTAGAGCATATCATTTAGTATGTATCTTGTATATATTTTATTAATAAAAGGCATTTCGACTTTTCCATTTACATAATATATTTATGTGTAATAGAAAAGGTCCATTGATATTTTGTTAGAAATATTATTCTTAAGTTGTTAAGAATATGAGTGACAATATTTCTAGCACAAAGTATCATAAATAGGTTCACAATCGAGGATACTTCATAATAAGGACATGACTTATCCAGAAAGATTGTATTCATGTTTGTTCCCAAGTTATTTATATGAGATATAAATAAGATGGAATGGTGAGTCTCATGCCATATAACAAACTTGATAGGCACTTATAAATGATAAGTAGGCCGAACCAGTGACACTTATGACAAGCACATGGAGTTTACTCTTGTCAATGTTTTGTCATAAATCATATCAGTGCATATAATCTTTAGACCTGAGATAGCACAGTTATCTTGTATATAGGTAGTTTGAGTTTGATACTGCTTTCATACTTGTACTGTGTATGGGTATATGGGCATCTGTTGGCTCCTACTAGTTATATATGGAGGTAGGTGTTGATCAAGATGGAATCTGTTCCTCTAAGTAAATAGAGATAAAATCCTATGTTCATTTAATTGTTCTTGATGTTTCAAGTTCCTGCCAGACAGATAGATTTATTCGTAAAAGAGTTTCGATGAGAAAAATCTTTTAATCAAGAACTGGAATTAAAAGAGAACATAATATTCATAGCAAATGGAGTTTGACATAAACCATGACTCCAGCTTGAGTTGGGATTTTGTAACAGAGAGATTCTAGTGCATGGTAACATATGATTATAGGTTCATTTAAGGTAAATCTTATTACTAATTGGGTGGCCATGGCATGCTATGCTAGGTGTTAACCATGGTCTATGAGGTTCATAAAATGATTTAGAGAAATCATTTATGGTAAGAAAGAGTTCTGATGATATTAAGAGTTGATATCATGTCTCATTGCCAATTAGTGATGAGCCTAGTAAGTCACACACATACACAAGTTATCACCTATTTAAATATGATTTAATTAATTAATTAAAGAGTTTAATTGATTAATTAAATAGATTTGGTTTGCAATAAAATTGCAAAGTCCCTAGCATGACTTGAAACCAAATCTAGATTATTGGATGTGTAGTATAAATTAAATTTATATTTAAAGTGTTTAAATATGAATTTAATTGATGAGAAATTAATTAATAGAGATTAATTAGTTAATTTATATTTGATATAAATTAATTAGAAGAAGAAAATAATTATTTTGGGTTAAGAACTCAAAATTAAGACACAGGGGCATTTTGGTCATTTTGCAGTGTGACACGTGGCACCATGAGATGGTGACACATGGCATAACACATAAGATTGCCAAATATTTTTAATCATGTAAGATGATTAAAATCAAGATTAAATATAGGTTTGACACTTGGCACAATGTGATTGGGTCACTTAAACCTAGAGCTAATCAAAGGTGACATGTGGCTAGGGTTTAATGTGTTAACCTAGCTATTTAAGTGGGGTTATGAAAAGAAAACATAACCAGCAGCCTCTCCTCTCATATGTCACGCCACTTTGAGCCTCTCCAGCTATTTCTCTTCATCTCTCATCAATTCAAAGAGATTAGCCATCAATCTCTTGAATTAAGAACACTAGAAATTGTTTCTAGTGTCCTGTTTACATCTCTAATCTCTTAAAAGGCAGAACTTGAATTTCTAATTAATAGAAAAGGCTTTAGAAGCTGTTCAAGGGCTGCCATAGGTGTTCTTGGTGTGGACAAGCTAGAGGGACAACATCTGGTGTCCTGAAGACGAATCTCAAAGGCGCAGACACGCTGCGGACATCAAGAGGTTAGTGTAATCGTTCTTGATTTAATCTAGGTTCTAAAATTAATCTGATTAATTTTAAAATCTTAAATGGCAAATACAGATCCAAAAACATATTAAAAGAGTTTTAATATGTTGTTTATCATTGAAATCAAATAGATAAAAATAAATCTTGCATGGTGCTTGTGACCCTAGGTGAAAATTTTTGAATTCAATGGTATAATCTTGTGTTTTTCACGCTTCCGTTCCATCAATTGGTATCAGAGCCACTATATTTGCCATTTAGATTGTTGATTATATAATTTAATTGTGTGTTTGATCATGAGATCAAGAGATTCATTGCTGGTTGGATCATGAGGTGTGGCGGCACACATGGTGGAGCCACCATTGGTGGCGGCAACAATGGTTCCATGGGTGGTTCAAGGTTTGGCTTTTAATTCTGCAATTGTTGTATGATCTAAGGCCTATTCTTTGACTAATTAAAGTGTTTAATTAGTTGTTTTAATCATACAATTAAATTATGATTCAAATCAGAATTTTAAAAATTGTTTGAATGTGATTCAAATCTGAATTTTAAAAGTTGTTTGAATGTTATTCAAATCTGAATTTTTAAAGTTGTTTGAATCATATTTAAATCTGATTTTTAATATTGATTCAATAAAATTCAGATCTGATTTTTAAAAATATTTGAATGTGATTCAAATCTAATTTTTAAAAAATGTTTGAATGTGATTCAAATCTGAATTTTTGAAGTTGTTTGAATGTGATTCAAATCTGAATTTTTAAATTTGTTTGAATGAGATTCAAATCTAAATTTTTAAATTTATTTGAATCATATTCAAATCTGAATTTTAAGTTGAATATGAGATATTCAATTTAATTTAAGAATGTATGTTTTATTTAATTGTTAAATAGTGATATGCATGATGGATGATCATGGACTATAAAAGACCAATGTGATTGGATTTATTTCTTTTATGTTCCTTTGGGATTGTAAATTAATTAATTTTTTTTAATTTATTTTGGGCATGTATTATTAAGTTTGTAATATTTTTGGGTTGTAATTTCATTTATTTAAGTTCTTGTAAATTCGCTTGGTATGCCAAGGATTACTATGTAATATTGGATTGCAAGAAGTTCAAGGAGGTCAAGAGCATTGGTGGGACCAAGTGGGAGGAATTCAATATCAAGTGTTGATTATGTACTCCTTCAGCAACTCTTGTAAAATGAATGAATGAAATGCACCTAGGAATGCCCTGATTCAATTCTTGGTGGCTCGAATTGAATCCCTTAGAAAGTCCATGATCATACCATATTTATCGCTTATCCATGAATGCATGAGATGTATGGGAATGTATGCAATTATATGATATATGCATGCTAAATGGATAATGTGCAAAGTGAGACCTTAATAGTAATTAGGATGGCTATAAAATCTTCCAAACAAATGATTAAGTTGGAAATGCTATAATTAAAGTAATTATAACATAAGCCCTCCATTGGGGCAATTATTTTAAGAAATTTTAAATAGTTGCATGAGATGCAATTAATTTAAGAGATTTTCTTAAGAATAATTGTTAAGCATGAGATGTTGTAAATATGTAAATGGTTTGGTGGCCAATATTGGATGTACTGAGGACATTAAAATTATTTGCATAATTATCGCTCAATGGGATCAACTTAACTAATGCAAGATAAGTCAATATTGGATGTACCGAGATTTTGAGCATTAGGGGCTAGTAAAAGGATTGAACCTCACATGAGATGTGATGGGCAAGGAGTTGCTCACTTATAGTTTATTGTAATTCCAATAATGGATGTACCTGAGGATGATCAATAGAATTATAAGAATTCAATCACCCACTAGAAATCCATCCAACTACGATTTCCGCTTACTTTGGAAGTGTAGGATTCGCTAAGTTAGTGGGAGGACCAATTTGATTAAAAGACCATAATCATTTTGGTTAATTACATGATACATTTACTAATTAATCTAGTTATTTTCTGCAGCTTAATTTTCTCGATAAAAATGAGCACAAAACAACCACCACCATCCAATATCCTTGCAAGCATACTTGATCACAACAGTTGACAGGACCTAACTGTCTGATTGGCTAAGAAATTTGAAACTTGTCTGAACCTTGAACATATAGGATATGTTATATATTCAAATGTTCCTTGTCCATTACCTCCAGAGGCCACACAAGAGGAACATGATACTTTGGACAAGTGGAAGGAGCATGATATGAGAGCTAAGTGTTACATGCTTGCTTCCATGAGTAATGAGTTACAGAAGCAACATAAGAACATGCAGAGTGCTAGTGAGATCCTCCTTCACCTACAAGAGTTGTATGGTGAGCACAGCAGGAATGCTAGGTATGAGATATCTAAACAGCTTATTCCGTATGAGGATGTCCGAGGGATGTAATGTTGGGGATCATGTCCACAAGATGATTCGGTGATTGAGCAGCTTGGAACATCTTGACTTCAACATGGATTTCCAACTACAAACGGATTTGATCCTTCACCCTTCCGAGTCTTTTGGGAATTTTGTGACAAATTTCCATATGACTAAACAGAATGCACCTTAGCTGAATTACTCAACATGCTGGTTATTGCCCAAAAGAATATGCCGTGCAATAAAGGAAAAGAGGTAGCTTTGTTACATCTTCTTCTCACTGGAAAGTCCAACAAGAAGAAAGGCAATAAGAAAAAGAAACCTCGATTCTGGTCCTTCCAAGAAAATAGCTAAACAGAAAAGGAAGACTAAAGCTGATAAAGGCAAAGGAAAGTGTCTCCACTGCCAACAGGAAAGTGTTTCCATTGCCAGTAAGAAAGTGTTTCCACTAGCCAGAGTATAGCAATCTAAATGAATGCAATGCCATGGTGAAAACCAACTCAAGTTCAAAATATATTTGGCACTTAAGGTTATGTCATGTTGCAGAAGATAGGATTGCAAAATTGGAGAAAATGGGGATTCTATCCTCATTGGGCTCTGAGCCTACTCCAACTTGTGAATCTTGCCTTCAAGGCAAAATGACTAGATCACCCTTTGTTGGACAAGGGCTAAGAGCTGAAAATATTTTGGAGCTAATACATAGTGATGTATGTGGTCCATTTAAAGAAATGGCTAGAGGGGGCTTTCATTATTTTATTACCTTTACTGATGATAAATCAAGGTTTGGGTATTTGTATTTGATGAAATACAAACATGAATCCTTTGAAAAGTTTAAGGAATTTATATCTGAAGTAGAAAATCAAACAGGAAAAAATATTAAAGCTCTTCGATCAGATCGTGGAGGTGAATATTTGAGTACTGAATTTGATGAATACTTGAGAGAGCATGGCATTGTTTCTCAGCTGACTCCTCCAGTAACGACACAAATGAATGGTGTATCTGAAAGGAGAAATCGTACCCTATTGGATATGGTACGTAGTATGATGAGCTATACTGATATGCCAATCTCCTTTTGGGGATTTGCATTAGAATCAGCTTTACATATTCTGAATAGGATTCCATCAAAATCAGTTTCTTCCACACCTTATGAGATATGGCATGGAAGAAAACCAAGTCTTAAGCATGTTAAGATTTGGGATTGTCTAGCTTATATCAAAAAGCTGAACACTGATAAATTGGAGACCAGATCAGAAAAAGGTCGATTTGTTGGATATCCAAAAGATAGTTTTGGATATTATTTTTATTTGCCTACTTCACAAAAGGTTGTGATAAGTAGAGATGCCACATTTCTTGAACAAATAGTTTGTTCAAGAAGGAGGCAAAGGAAGGCAAATAGAGTTAGAATTGGAGAATTCGACCAACCAATGCATCGATGGATATAGATCCATCTAGTCAACCTATACCCATTGATGAAACATCTACACTGTTCCTCGTAGAACAACCAGGTATCTCACCCACGGTGAGATATGGTTTTCTTCATGAAGAAGAACAAGAGTTGTCTACTCATGAAGAAGTAGATCATGGAGATGATCCACTTACCTATGAAGAAGCTATATCAGATATAGACTCTTCAAAATGGATTGATGCTATGAAATCCGAGATTGATTCCATGTATAAGAATCAAGTTTGGGATCTTGTTGACCCACCTGAAGGTATTGTACCTATAGGGAACAAATGGGTTTTCAAGAAGAAAATTGGTTCTGATGGAAAGGTAGAGACCTATAAGGCAAGGCTAGTAGCGAAAGGGTTTCGCCAAAGGCAAGGAATAGACTATGAGGAGACTTTCTACTTTGTTGCCATGCTTAAATCAATTAGGATTTTATTAGCAATAGCTGCATACTATGATTATGAGATTTGGCAGATGGATGTCAAAACAGCTTTTCTCAATGGATACATTGAAGAAAACATTTTCATGGAACAACCTAAGGGATTTGAATCCCAAGATGGTTCCAAGGTATGCAAGCTAAAGCGATCCATTTATGGGTTGAAACAAGCTTCGAGGAGTTGGAACATTCATTTTGATGAAGCCATTAAATCTTTTGGTTTTATCAAAAATGAGGATGAGCCATGTGAATATAAGAAGGTTAGTGACAGTGCTATCACTTTCCTTGTCTTATATGTGGATGACATACTGTTGATGGGTAATGATACAGGTATGTTGACGACTATAAAGGTATGGTTGTCAAATACATTCTCCATGAAAGACTTAGGGGAGGCAACCTATATTCTTGGGATTCGCATCTATAGAGATAGAGCGAAAAGAATAATTGGTTTATCCCAAAGTCTATACTTGGAAAAGGTGTTAAAGAGGTTTAACATGCTTGATTCCAAGAGAGGATTGTTACCAGTGAGACATGGTATCCACCTTTCTAAAGAGATGTCTCCAAAGACACCTGAAGAAAGAGATAAGATGGCCAGGATTCCATATGCTTCGGCTATTGGAAGTTTAATGTATGCAATGTTGTGTACTAGGCCGGATATCGCATATGTTGTTAGTTTGACTAGCAGGTATCAATCCAATCCAGGTTTGGAACACTGGATAGCTGTCAAGAATATTCTTAAGTGCTTAAGAAGAACTAAGGATTTATTCTTGATTTATGGAGGTGGAGACTTGCAATTGGATGGTTATACTGATTCTAATTTCCAATCAGATATCGATAATAGAAAGTCTACCTCTGGATATGTGTTCATTTGTAATGGAGGTGCGATCGGTTGGAAGAGTTCCAAACAGAGCACGATCGCAGATTCCACTATCGAGGTGAGTATATTGTTGCATCGATGTTGCAAAAGAAGTCGCTTGGATGAAGAAGTTCGTGATGTAACTTACAGAGTTCCTTCCATTGAGTCGAGTTCCATTACACTGTGACAACAATGGAGCAGTCATATAGGCTAAGGAACTAAGGTCTCACCCAAAATCCAAACACATAGAAAGGCACTACCACATTATCAGAGATATAATTGGGCAAGGCAATATAGCCATGCAGAAAATAGCATCAGCTGAAAATTCGGCTGATTCATTCACTAAGCCTTTGTCATAAGCTCAGTTAGACTGACATCTTGAGAAGATGGGTCTAAGGTATTGTAATGAATGGCTCTAGTGCTAGTGGGAGATTGTTAGTAGTATGCCCTAGAGCATATCATTTAGTATGTATCTTGTATATATTTTATTAATAAAAGGCATTTCGACTTTTCCATTTACATAATATATTTATGTGTAATAGAAAAGGTCCATTGATATTTTGTTAGAAATATTATTCTTAAGTTGTTAAGAATATGAGTGACAATATTTCTAGCACAAAGTATCATAAATAGGTTCACAATCGAGGATACTTCATAATAAGGACATGACTTATCCAGAAAGATTGTATTCATGTTTGTTCCCAAGTTATTTATATGAGATATAAATAAGATGGAATGGTGAGTCTCATGCCATATAACAAACTTGATAGGCACTTATAAATGATAAGTAGGCCGAACCAGTGACACTTATGACAAGCACATGGAGTTTACTCTTGTCAATGTTTTGTCATAAATCATATCAGTGCATATAATCTTTAGACCTGAGATAGCACAATTATCTTGTATATAGGTAGTTTGAGTTTGATACTGCTTTCATACTTGTACTGTGTATGGGTATATGGGCATCTGTTGGCTCCTACTAGTTATATATGGAGGTAGGTGTTGATCAAGATGGAATCTGTTCCTCTAAGTAAATAGAGATAAAATCCTATGTTCATTTAATTGTTCTTGATGTTTCAAGTTCTGGCCAGACAGATAGATTTATTCGTAAAAGAGTTTCGATGAGAAAAATCTTTTAATCAAGAACTGGAATTAAAAGAGAACATAATATTCATAGCAAATGGCGTTTGACATAAACCATGACTCGACTTGAGTTGGGATTTTGTAAGAGAGATTCTAGTGCATGGTAACATATGATTATAGGTTCATTTAAGGTAAATCTTATTACTAATTGGGTGGCCATGGCATGCTATGCTAGGTGTTAACCATGGTCTATGAGGTTCATAAAATGATTTAGAGAAATCATTTATGGTAAGAAAGAGTTCTGATGATATTAAGAGTTGATATCATGTCTCATTGCCAATTAGTGATGAGCCTAGTAAGTCACACACATACACAAGTTATCACCTATTTAAATATGATTTAATTAATTAATTAAAGAGTTTAATTGATTAATTAAATAGATTTGGTTTGCAATAAAATTGCAAAGTCCCTAGCATGACTTGAAACCAAATCTAGATTATTGGATGTGTAGTATAAATTAAATTTATATTTAAAGTGTTTAAATATGAATTTAATTGATGAGAAATTAATTAATAGAGATTAATTAGTTAATTTATATTTGATATAAATTAATTAGAAGAAGAAAATAATTATTTTGGGTTAAGAACTCAAAATTAAGACACAGGGGCATTTTGGTCATTTTGCAGTGTGACACGTGGCACCATGAGATGGTGACACATGGCATAACACATAAGCTTGCCAAATATTTCTAATCATGTAAGATGATTAAAATCAAGATTAAATATAGGTTTGACACTTGGCACAATGTGATTGGGTCACTTAAACCTAGAGCTAATCAAAAGGTGACATGTGGCTAGGGTTTAATGTGTTAACCTAGCTATTTAAGTGGGGTTATGAAAAGAAAACATAACCAGCAGCCTCTCCTTTCATATGTCACGCCACTTTGAGCCTCTCCAGCTATTTCTCTTCATCTCTCATCAATTCAAAGAGATTAGCCATCAATCTCTTGAATTAAGAACACTAGAAATTGTTTCTAGTGTCCTGTTTACATCTCTAATCTCTTAAAAGGCAGAACTTGAATTTCTAATTAATAGAAAAGGCTTTAGAAGCTGTTCAAGGGCTGCCATAGGTGTTCATGGGGTGGACAAGCTAGAGGACAACATCCGTGTCCTCAAGACGAATCTCAAAGCGCAGACACGCAAAGACATCAAGAGTTTAGTGTAATCGTTCTTGATTTAATCTAGGGTTCTAAAATTAATCTGATTAATTTTAAAATCTTAAATGGCAAATACAGATCCAAAAACATATTAAAAGAGTTTTAATATGTTGTTTATCATTGAAATCAAATAGATAAAAATAAATCTTGCATGGTGCTTGTGACCCTAGGTGAAAATTTTTGAATTCAATGGTATAATCTTGTGTTTTTCACGCTTCCGTTCCATCACATGATCCCCAACATTCTATCCCTCAGACATCTTCATGCGGAACAGCTGCCTAGATATCTCATACCTAGCATTCCTACTGTGCTCACCATATAACTCTTGTATGTGAAGGAGGATCTCACTCGCACTCTGCATGTTCTCATGTTGCTTCTGTAACTCATTACTCATAGAAGCAAGCATGTAACACTTAGCTCTCATATCATGCTCCTTCCACTTGTCTAAAGTTTCATGTTTCTCTTGAGTGGCCTCTGGAGGTAAGGGACCAGGAATATTTGAATATAGAGCATATCCTATATGTTCAAGGTTCAGGACAAGTTTCAAATTTCTTAGCCAATGAGAGAGATTAGGTCCTGTCAACCTATTGCGATCAAGTATGCTTGCAAGGATATTGGATGGTGGTGGTTGTTCTGTGCTCATTATTATCAGAAAATTAATTATAGAAAATAACCAGATTAATTAGTAAATGTATCAAGTAATTAACCAAAATGATTATGGTCTTTTAATCAAATTGGTCCTCCCACTAACTTAGCAAATCCTACACTTCCGAAGTAGAAAACGGAAATCCTAGTTGGATGGATTTCTAGTGGGTGATTGAATTCTTATAATTCTATTGATCATCCTCAGGTACATCCATTATTAGAATTACAATAAACTATAAGTGAGCAACTCCTTGCCCATCACATCTCATGTGAGGTTCAATCCTTTACCTAGCCCCTAATGCTCAAAATCTCAGGTACATCTATTATTGACTTATCTTTCATTAGTTAAGTTGATCCCATTGAGCCAGTAATTATGCAAATAATTTTACATCCAATATTGACCACCAAACCATTTGCATATCTACAACATCTCATGCTTAACAATTATTATTAAGAATATCTCTTAAATTAATTGCATCTTATGCAACTATTTAAAATTTCTTAAAATAATTGCCCCAATGGAGGGCCCATGATATAATTACTTTAATTATAGCATATCCAACCTAATCATTTGTTTGGAAGATTTTATGGTCATCCTAATTACTATTAAGGTCTCACTTTGCACATTATCCATTTAGCATGCATATATCATATAATTGCATACATTCCCATACATCTCATGCATTCATGGATAAGCAGTAAATATGGTATGATCATAGAACTTTCTAAGGGATTCAATTCTGAGCCACCAAGAATTGAATCAGGGCATTCCTAGGTGTATTTCATTCATTTATTTTACAAGAGTTGCTGAAGGAGCACATAATCAACACTTGATCTTGAATTCCTCTCACTGGTCCCACCAATGCTCTTGACCTCCTTGAACTTCTTGTAATCCAATATTACATAGTAATCCTTGGCATACCAAGGCGAATTTACAAGAACTTAAATAAATGAAATTACAACAAAAAATTTTTACAAACTTAATAATATATGCCCAAATAAATTAAAATAAATTAATTAATTTACAATCCCAAAGAAACATAAAAGAAATAAATCCAATCACATTGGTCTTTTATAGTCCATGATCATCCATCATGCATATCACTATTTAACAATTAAATAAAACAAACATACTTAAATTAAATTAAATATCTCATATTGAACTTAAAAAACCAGATTTGAATATGATTCAAATAAATTTAAAAATTTAGATTTGAATCTCATTCAAACAAATTTAAAAATTCAGATTTGAATCACTTTCAAACAACCTTAAAAATTCATATTTGAATCACATTCAAACAATTTTTAAAAAATTATATTTGAATCACATTCAAACTATTTTTAAAAATTTAGATCTGAATATTATTCAACAACTTTAAAAAATCTGATTTAAATATGATTCAAACAACTTTAAAAATTCAGATTTGAATCACATTCAAACAACTTTTAAAATTCAGATTTGAATCACATTCAAACAATTTTTTTAAAATTCTGATTTGAATCAAAATTTAATTGTGTGATAAAAATTCTAATTAAACAATTTAATTAGACATAGGATGAGCTTTTAGATCATACAACAATTGCAAATTAAAAAGCCAAACCTTTACATCACCCATGAAGCCAAACCATGCGCACCATTGATGGTGATCTCTTGCATGCCGCCACACATCCATTCCAACCAGCAATGCATAAATCATCTCATGATCAAAACACATAACTAAAGCATATAATCAACAATCTAAATGGAAAATATAGTGGCTCTGATACCAATTGAAGGAACAGAAGCGTGAAAAACACAAGTTTAAACCATTGAATTCAAAAATTTTCACCTAGGGTCACATGCATCATGCAATATTTATTTTTATCTATTTGATTTCAATGATAAACAACATATTAAAACTCTTTTAATATGTTTTTGGATCTGTATTTGACATTTAAGATTTTAAAATTAATCAGATTAATTTTAAAACCCTAGATTAAATCAAGAACAAACACAGTAACCTCTTTATGCACTGCAGTGTATTTGCGCCTTTGAGATACGTCTTCAGGACACCAAATGTTGTCCCTTTAGCTTGTCCATACCAAGAACACTTATGGCAGCCGTTGAACAGCTTCTAAAGCTTTTTCTATTATTTAGAAAATCAAGTTCTGCCTTTTAAGAGATTAAAGATGTAAACAGGACACTAGAAACGATTTCTAGTATTTTTAATTCAAGAGATTGATGGCTAATCTCTTTGAATTGATGAAAGATGAAGAAGAAGAGAGGGAGAGCTTCAAAGTGGCATGACAAAGGAGGAGTGGCTGCTGGTTGTTTTATTTTTCTCATAACAACACTTATATAGCTAGGTTAACACATTAAACCCTTGGCACATGTCACCCTTTGATTAGCTCTAGGTTTAAGTGACCCAATCACATTGTGCCAAGTTTCAAACCTATATTTAATCTTAATTTTAATCATCTTACATGATTAAAAGACATTTGGAAAGCTTATGTGTAATGTCACGTGTCACCATCTCATGGTGCCACGTGTCACACTGTAAAATGACCAAAATGCCCTTGTGCCTTAATTTTGAGTTCTTAACCCAAAATAATTATTTCTCTTCTTCTAATTAATTTATATCAAATATAAATTAATTAATTAATCTCTATTAATTAATTTCTCATTAATTAAATTCATATTTAAACACTTTAAATATAAATTTAACTTATACTATATATCCAATAATCTAGATTTAGTTTCAAGTCAGGCTAGGGACTTTACAATCTAATTGCAAACTAAACCTATTCAATTAAGCAATTAAACTCTTTAATTAATTAATTAAATTATATTTAATTAGGTGATGACTTGTGTATGTGTGTGACTTACTAGTCTCATCACTAATTGGCAATGAGATATGATGTCAACTCTGAATACCATCAGAACTCTTTCTTACCATAAATGATTTCTCTAAATCATTTTATGCACCTCATAGACCATGGTTAATACCTAGCATAGCATGCCATGGACACCCAATTAGTAATAAGGTTTACCTTAAATGAACCTATAATCATATGTTACCATACACTAGAATCTCTCTGTTACAAAATCCCAACTCAAGCTGGAGTCATGATTTATGTCAAACTCCATTTGCTATGAATATTATGTTCTCTTGTAATTGCAGTTCTTCATTAAAAAGATTTTCTCATCAAAAACTCTATTCTGAATAAATCTATCTGTCCTGGCCAGGAACTTGAAACATCAAGAACAATTAAATGAACATAGGATTTTATCTCTATTTGCTTAGAGGAACAGATTCCATCTTGATCAACACCTACCTCCATATATAACTAGTAGGAGCCAACACATGCCCATATACCCATACACAGTACAAGTATGAAAGCAGTATCAAACTCAAACTACCTATATACAAGATAATTATGCTATCTTAGATCTAAAGATTATATGCACTGATATGATTTATGACAAAACATTGACAAGAGTAAACTCCATGTGCTTGTCATAAGTGTCACTGGTTCGGCCTACTTATCATTTATAAGTACCTATTATGTTTGTCATATGGCATGAGACTCACCATTCCATCTTATTTATATCTCATATAAATAACTTGGGAATAAATATGAATACAATCTTTCTGGATAAGTCATATCTTATTATGAAGTATCCTCAATTGTGAACCTATTTATGATACTTTGTGCTAGAAATAATATCACTCATATTCTTAACAACTTAAGAATAATATTTCTAACAAAATATCAATGGACCTTTTCTATTACACATAAATATATTATGTAAATGGAAAAGTGGAAAAGCCTTTTATTAATAAAAATATGTACAAGATACATACTAAATAATATGCTCTAAAGCATACTACTAATAATGATATGATAGCTTATGGCTATACTGACTATGATGTTATACTTGGCTTTATGCCTTATTGCTTTTATGGCTTATTAGCCATTCTGTTTGCACACTAGGAGACATATTGTGACCGATGGTGTGATGGCCCGAGGTACCTGGTACCCAGTGCCAGTTTACCCATTTATCCAGTCCGGTCAATTTGTATAGGTTACTTGGGCATGGAAAAGTATAAATGTAATTGAATTGATTATTAAAGGAAGTAAAGAAATTAAATATCAAGATAAAGAACAAGAATGATTACAATAAAATGAGGCTCAAAATCATCAAAGAAAATGATTAATAAAATACTAGAAAGAATTAAAATGAACTAGACTGATGATAAAAAAAAAAGTTATCTATTATTGAATGCACTGGGAACTTTAATTATTATGAAATAATTTAAGATAATTTAGAAGGTATTGAATTAAATTATACAAAAGATTAAAAATAGAAATATAATTTAAATAAATGTTACAAATGTACCTTTCATAATAATATTAAGTTAAGAATAATGCTATTAGAATATTAGTATATTGTATATTCTTACAGTAACTTTATGAATTAAGCACCTCCAAAGAGGACTAAATTAGGAAAAAAAAAAAAGGGGATATTAAATTTTAGAAACCTTATTGAAGCATAATTAGATCTAAATTATCTGAACCATGTTTTATTTCCATCTGTATTTTGTATATTATTTTTTTTGTTATATTATTGCACCACTAAGCAGAAATGCTTAGCGCGATGGATTTGTTTTCTCGTGCAGGTACTGAAGGTAAAGTCCAAAAAAAAATTATTAAACGGAGATCTTGGAGTTCTGATTTGCAGAAGTTTCTGAAGTATACAAGGTTGTCACCTCCTCAGCAATGCATGTAGTTAGGGCTCATATAAGTTATTTTATGTATTTTGTACATTATGTAAATTATGAACTTGTGTAATTAGTTTATAAATCATGTAAATTTATGTAATTTGAACATTTTTACATATGAATTGAGTATGAATGTAAATGTATGGAAATGATTATGAAATTGAAATATATGGATGAGATTTGAAATATGAGAAAATTATGAGAATGATTGATGAGATAATTATGATTAGCATGGATAATATTTTATTTTGAAAATATTGTTGAATTTCAAATAGGTGAATAGTGAATCACGTCAATATTTAATAAAATAAGAAAAATTCCGCTGGTTTCTCCGTAGAAAAATAATTGATATTAAATTAAACGAATTCAAAATTTTTAAAGAAATAAAGTAAGATAAGTTAGGGTGCTCCGGCACCGAATGTAGCACGCCTTGCTTGGCTACGCTATAGTTGGGTGAGGGGTGTCACACAACTAGTCTGATGTAAAATTCCGTGTGACTTCAAATATTCCTGAAAAACTCCATTCATATACTCTGTGCCATTATCAGTTCTCAATTTATTAACATGAGCATTAAACTGGGTGCTAATCATTTTGTAAAACTGTTGAAAACATGAAAATACTTCATTTTTCCCTTTCATCAGATATACCCAAATTAACCTACTGCAACAATCAATAAAGGTCACAAACCATCTATAACCTGATAAAGACATAGTTTGAGTAGGCCCCCACACATCAGAATGGATAGTCATAAAAGGAACTGAAGCCTTATTATTTATTGCCGGATAAGATTGTCTAGTATGTTTGGCAAACTCACAAGCATCACATACTAACAATTCAGTTTTGCATTGCTTAAACAAAAGAGGATAAAGTTTCTCTAAAACAGTAAATGAAGGATGTCCAAGTCTCCTATGCCACTGAATAATTTCTTCCTCAGCACCCATAGACTGTCAAAACATGGCCTAATCAACACAATCATTCAATAGATATAGCCCATCTTGCAGTCTACCATTGCCAATTGTTCTCCTTATTATCAACTCCTGAAACACACAGTGAGTGGGAAAAATTCAATTTTGCAATTGAGAGCTTTTGTGATAGAACTGATAGACAAAAGGTTAATAGGAAAGCTAGGCACATGTAAGACAGAACTAAGACTTATAGTAGGAGTGCATTTAACAGAACCTATTCCAGAAACAGTAGATAAGGATCCATCCGCAATGCAGACTTTTTCTTTGCCTGAACATGGAGAATAGGATATGAATTTATTCGAAGAGCTTGTCATATGTTTGTTTGCTCTACAATCTATAACCCAAAATGAATTATTATGATTGGCAAGAAAAGCATTATCTGAGTTGATGAAGTTAGAAGAGGCAACTTTAGTGGAATGTGATTCAAGCTGTGATAGGAGTCATCTCAGAGTTTATACCTCTTCATTGAAAAACATCCCAGTGATAGCAGTATCTTCAGAAACACTCATAGCCTCAGATACATTTGCTTGTGATCTAGCAGAGCCCATCCTTTTTCCTCCATGCTCTTTAGTTGGACGGCCATGCAGCTTCCAACATTGTTCTTGAAGGAACGGAAGCGTGAAAAAGACAAGATTATACCATTGAATTCAAAAATTTTCACCTAGGGTCACATGCACCATGCAAGATTTATTTTTATCTATTTGATTTCAATGATAAACAACATATTAAAACTCTTTTAATATGTTTTTGGATCTGTATTTGCCATTTAAGATTTTAAAATTAATCAGATTAATTTTAGAACCCTAGATTAAATCAAGAACGATTACACTAACCTCTTGATGTGCTGCAGCGTGTCTGCGCCTTTGAGATTCGTCTTCAGGACACCAGATGTTGTCCCTCTAGCTTGTCCACACCAAGAACACCTATGGCAGCCCTTGAACAGCTTCTAAAGCCTTTTCTATTAATTAGAAATTCAAGTTCTGCCTTTTAAGAGATTAGAGATGTAAACAGGACACTAGAAACAATTTCTAGTGTTCTTAATTCAAGAGATTGATGGCTAATCTCTTTGAATTGATGAGAGATGAAGAGAAATAGCTGGAGAGGCTCAAAGTGGCGTGACATATGAGAGGAGAGGCTGCTGGTTATGTTTTCTTTTCATAACCACACTTAAATAGCTAGGTTAACACATTAAACCCTAGCCACATGTCACCTTTTGATTAGCTCTAGGTTTAAGTGACCCAATCACATTGTGCCAAGTGTCAAACCTATATTTAATCTTGATTTTAATCATCTTACATGATTAAAAATATTGGCAAGCTTATGTGTTATGCCATGTGTCACCATCTCATGGTGCCACGTGTCACACTGTGAAATGACCAAAATGCCCCTGTGTCTTAATTTTGAGTTCTTAACCCAAAATAATTATTTTCTTCTTCTAATTAATTTATATCAAATATAAATTAATTAATTAATCTCTATTAATTAATTTCTCATCAATTAAATTCATATTTAAACACTTTAAATATAAATTTAATTTATACTACACATCCAATAATCTAGATTTGGTTTCAAGTCATGCTAGGGACTTTGCAATTTAATTGCAAACCAAATCTATTTAATTAATCAATTAAACTCTTTAATTAATTAATTAAATCATATTTAAATAGGTGATAACTTGTGTATGTGTGTGACTTACTAGGCTCATCACTAATTGGCAATGAGACATGATATCAACTCTTAATATCATCAGAACTCTTTCTTACCATAAATGATTTCTCTAAATCATTTTATGAACCTCATAGACCATGGTTAACACCTAGCATAGCATGCCATGGCCACCCAATTAGTAATAAGGTTTACCTTAAATGAACCTATAATCATATGTTACCATGCACTAGAATCTCTCTGTTACAAAATCCCAACTCAATCTGGAGTCATGGTTTATGTCAAACTCCATTTGCTATGAATATTATGTTCTCTTTTAATTCCAGTTCTTGATTATAAGTTTTTCTCATCGAAACTCTTTTACGAATAAATCTATCTGTCTGGCCAGAACTTGAAACATCAAGAACAATTAAATGAACATAGGATTTTAACTCTATTTACTTAGAGGAACAGATTCCATCTTGATCAACACCTACCTCCATATATAACTAGTAGGAGCCAACAGATGCCCATATACCCATACATAGTACAAGTATGAAATCATTATCAAACTCAAACTACCTATATACAAGATAACTGTGCTATCTCAGTCTAAAGATTATATGCATCGATATGATTTATGACAAAACATTGACAAGAGTAAACTCCATGTGCTTGTCATAAGTGTCACTGGTTCGGCCTACTTATCATTTATAAGTGCCTATCATGTTTGTTATATGGCATGAGACTCACAATTCCATCTTATTTATATCTCATATAAATAACTTGGGAACAAACATGAATAAAATAATTATGGATAATTCATGTCCTTATTATGAAGTATCCTCGATTGTGAACCTATTTATGATACTTTGTGCTAGAAATATTGTCACTCATATTCTTAACAACTTAAGAATAATATTTCTAACAAAATATCAATGGACCTTTTCTATTACACATAAATATATTATGTAAACGGAAAAGTGGAAATGCCTTTTATTAATAAAATATGTACAAGATACATACTAAATGATATGCTCTAGGGCATACTACTAACAATCTCCCACTAGCACTAGAGCCATTCATTACAATACCTTAGACCCATCTTCTCAAGATGTCAGTCTAACTGAGCTTGTGACAAAGGCTTAGTGAATGGATCAGCTGAATTTTTGGTGATGTTATTCTGCATGGCTATATCGCCTTTGCCCAACTATATGTCGATAATGTGGTAGTGCCTTTCTATGTGTTTGGATTTTGGTGAGACCTTAGTTCCTTAGCTCAGATGATCGCTCCATTATTGTCACGGTATAGTGGAAGCTGACTCAATGGAAGGAACTCTTTAAGTTCTCACGAACTTCTTTATCCAAACGACTTCCTTTGCGATCATCGATGCGAGAATATACTCGACCTCGATGAGTGGAATTTGCAGTCGTGCTCTGTTTGGAACTCTTCCAACTGACTGCACCTCCATTACAAATGAACACATATCTAGAGGTAGACTTTCTATCATCGATATCTAATTGGAAATCAGAATCAGTATAACCATCCAATTGCAAGTCTCCACCTCCATAAATCAAGAATAAATCCTTAGTTCTTCTCAAGTACTTAAGGATATTCTTGTGACTATCGATGTTCCAAATCTGGATTGGATTGATACCTGCTAGTCAAACTAACAGCATATGCGATATCGGGCCTAGTACACAACATTGCATACATTAAACTTCCAATAGCCGAAGCATATGGAATCCTGGCCATCTTATCTCTTTCTTCAGGTGTCTTTGGAGACATCTCTTTAGAAAGGTGGATACCATGTCTCACTGGTAACAATCCTCTCTTGGAATCAAGCATGTTAAACCTCTTTAACACCTTTTCCAAGTATAGACTTTGGGATAAACCAATTATTCTTTTCGCTCTATCTCTATAGATGCGAATCCCAAGAATATAGGTTGCCTCCCCTAAGTCTTTCATGGAGAATGTATTTGACAACCATACCTTTATAGTCGTCAACATACAGATCATTACCCATCAACAGTATGTCATCCACGTATAAGACAAGGAAAGTGATAGCACTGTCACTAACCTTCTTATATACACATGACTCATTCTCATTTTTGATAAAACCAAAGGATTTAATGGCTTCATCAAAACGAATGTTCCAACTCCTCGAAGCTTGTTTCAACCCATAAATGGATCGCTTTAGCTTGCATACTTTGGAACCATCTTGGGATTCAAAACCCCTAGGTTGTTCTATAAAAATGTTTTCTTCAATGTATCCTTTGAGAAAAGTCGCTTTGACATCCATCGCCAAATCTCATAATCATAGTATGCACTATTGCTAATAAAATCCTAATTGATTTAAGCATGGCAACAGTAGAAAGTCTCCTCATAGTCTATTCCTTGCCTTTGGCGAAACCCTTTCGCTACTAGCCTTGCCTTATAGGTCTCTACCTTTCCATCAGAACCAATTTTCTTCTTGAAAACCCATTTGTTCCCTATAGGTACAATACCTTCAGGTGGGTCAACAAGATCCCAAACTTGATTCTTATACATGGAATCAATCTCGGATTTCATAGCATCAATCCATTTTGAAGAGTCTATATCTGATATAGCTTCTTCATAGGTAAGTGGATCATCTCCATGATCTACTTCTTCATGAGTAGACAACTCTTGTTCTTCTTCATGAAGAAAACCATATCTCACAGGTGTGTGAGATACCAAGGTTGTTCTACGAGGAGCAGTGTAGATGTTTCATTAATGGGTATTGGTTGACTAGATGGATCTATATCCATCGATGCATTGGTTGGTCGAATTCTCCAATTCTAACTCTATTTGCCTTCCTTTGCCTCCTTCTTGAACAAACTGTTGTTCAATAAATGTGGCATCTCTACTTATCACAACCTTTTGTGAAGTAGGCAAATAAAAATAATATCCAAAACTATCTTTTGGATATCCAACAAATCGACCTTTTTCTGATCTGGTCTCCAATTTATCAGTGTTAAGCTTTTTGATATAAGCTGGACAACCCCAAATCTTAACATGCTTAAGACTTGGTTTTCTTCCATGCCATATCTCATAAGGTGTGGAAGAAAGCGATTTTGATGGAATCCTATTCGGAATATATAAAGTGATTCTAATGCAAATCCCCAAAGGAGATTGGCATATCGGTATAGCTCATCATACTACGTACCATATCCAATAGGTACGATTTCTCCTTCGGATATACCATTCATTTGTGGCGTTCTGGAGAGTCGGTGAGAAACTATGCCATGATATCTCAAGTATTGTTCTAATTCATTACTCTAATATTCACATCCACGATCTGATCAAATAGCTTTAATACTCTTTCCTGTTTGATTTTCTACTTCAGATTTAAATTCTTTGAACTTTTCAAAGGATTCATGTTTGTATTTTATCAAATACAAATACCCAAACCTTGATTTATCATCAGTAAAGGTAATAAAATAATGAAAGCCCCCTCTAGCCATTTCTTTAAACGGACCACATACATAACTATTTATTAGTTCCAAAAAATTTTCAGCTCTTAGCCCTTGTCCAACAAAGGGTGATCTAGTCATTTTGCCTTGAAGGCAAGATTCACAAGTTGGAGTAGGCTCGGAACCCATTGAGGATAAAATCCCCATTTTCTCCAATTTTGTAATCCTATATTCTACAACATGACATAACCTTAAGTGCCAATTATATTTTGAACTTGAGTTGGTTTTCTCCATGGCATTGCATTCATTTAGATTGCTATACTCTTGCTTGTGGAAACACTTTCTTACTTGCAATGGAAACACTTTCTGTTAGCAATGGAAACACTTTCCTTTGCCTTTTTACTTTAGTCTTCCTTTTACTGTTTAGCTATTTTCTTGGAAGGACCAGAATCAAGTTTCTTTTTCTTATTGCCCTTCTTCTTGTTGGACTTTCCAGTGAAGAAGATGCAACCAAAGCTACCTCTTTTCCTTTATTGCACAGCATATTCTTTTGGGCAATAACCACATGTTGAGTAATTCAGCTAAAGTGCATTCCTGTTTAGTCATATGGAAATTTGTTACAAAATTCCCAAAAGACTAAGGAAGGGACTGAAGGATTAAATCCGTTTGTAGTTGGAAACCCATGTTGAAGTCAAGATGTTCCAACTGCTCAATCAGCCGAATCATCTTGTGGACATGATCCCCAACATTCATCCCTCGGACATCCTCATACGGAATAGTTGTCTAGATATCGCATACCTAGCATTCTGCTTTGTGCTCACCATACAACTCTTGTAGGTGAAGGAGGATCTCACTTGCACTCTGCAAGTTTTCATGTTATACGTAACTCATTACTCATGGAAGCAAACATTTAACACTTAGCTCTCATATCATGCTCCTTCCACTTGTCCAAAGTTTCATGTTCCTCTTAAGTGGCCTCTGGAGGTAAGGGACCAGGAACATTTGAATCTAGAACATATCCTATATGTTCAAGGTTCAAGACAAGTTTCAAATTTCTTAGCCAATCAGACAGATTAGGTCCTGTCAACCTGTTGTGATCAAGTATGCTTGCAAGGATATTGGATGGTGGTGGTTGTTTTGTGCTCATTATTATCAGAAAATTAATTGCAGAAAATAACCAAATTAATTAGTAAATGTATCATGTAATTAACCAAAATGATTATGGTCTTTTAATCAAATTGGTCCTCCCACTAACTTAGCGAATCCTACACTTCCAAAGTAGAAAACGGAAATCCTAGTTGGATGGATTTCTAGTGGGTGATTGAATTCTTATAATTCTATTGATCATCCTCAGGTACATCCATTATTGGAATTACAATAAACTATAAGTGAGCAACTCCTTGCCCATCACATCTCATGTGAGGTTCAATCCTTTTACTAGCCCCTAATGCTCAAAATCTCAGGTACATCCAATATTGACTTATCTTGCATTAGTTAAGTTGATCCCATTGAGCCAGTAATTATGCAAATAATTTTAATGTCCTCAGGTACATCCAATATTGGCCACCAAACCATTTACATATTTACAACATCTCATGCTTAACAATTATTCTTAAGAAAATCTCTTAAATTAATTGCATCTCATGCAACTATTTAAAATTTCTTAAAATAATTGCCCCAATGGAGGGCTTATGTTATAATTACTTTAATTATAGCATTTCCAACTTAATCATTTGTTTGGAAGATTTTATAGCCATCCTAATTACTATTAAGGTCTCACTTTGCACATTATCCATTTAGCATGCATATATCATATAATTGCATACATTCCCATACATCTCATGCATTCATGGATAAGCGTTAAATATGGTATGATCATGGACTTTCTAAGGGATTCAATTCTGAGCCACCAAGAATTGAATCAGGGCATTCCTAGGTGCATTTCATTCATTCATTTTACAAGAGTTGCTGAAGGAGTACATAATCAACACTTGATATTGAATTCCTCCCACTGGTCCCACCAATGCTCTTGACCTCCTTGAACTTCTTGCAATCCAATATTACATAGTAATCCTTGGCATACCAAGGCGAATTTACAAGAACTTAAATAAATGAAATTACAACCCAAAAATTATTACAAACTTAATAATACATGCCCAAAATAAATTAAAATAAATTAATTAATTTACAATCCCAAAGAAACATAAAAGAAATAAATCCAATCACATTGGTCTTTTATAGTCCATGATCATCCATCATGCATATCACTATTTAACAATTAAATAAAACATACATACTTATATTAAATTGAATCTCATATTCAACTTAAAAATCCAGATTTGAATATGATTCAAATAAATTTAAAAATTCAGATTTGAATCTCATTCAAACAAATTTAAAAATTCAGATTTGAATCACATTCAAACAACTTCAAAAATTCAGATTTGAATCACATTCAAATATTTTTTAAAAAATCAGATTTGAATCACATTCAAATATTTTTTTAAAAATCAGATCTGAATTTTATTGAATCAATTTTAAAAAATCAGATTTAAATATGATTCAAACAACTTTAAAAATTCAGATTTGAATCACATTCAAACAACTTTTAAAATTCAGATTTGAATCACATTCAAACATTTTTTTAAAATTCTGATTTGAATCATAATTTAATTGTGTGATTAAAACAACTAATTAAACACTTTAATTAGTCAAAGAATAGGCCTTAGATCATACAACAATTGCAGAATTAAAAGCCAAACCTTGAATCACCCATGGAACCATTGTTGCCGCCACCATTGGTGGCTTCACCATGTGTGACGCCACACCTCTTAATCCAACCAGCAATGAATCAATCATCTTATGATCAAATCACACAATTAAATCATATAATCAACAATCTAAATGGCAAATATAGTGGCTCGATACCAATTGAAGGCAGGCGTGAAAAACACAAGATTATACCATTGAATTCAAAAATTTTCACCTAGGGTCACATGCACCATGCAAGATTTATTTTTATCTATTTGATTTCAATGATAAACAACATATTAAAACTCTTTTAATATGTTTTTGGATCTGTATTTGCCATTTAAGATTTTAAAATTAATCAGATTAATTTTAGAACCTAGATTAAATCAAGAACGATTACACTAACCTCTTGATGTCTTTGCGTGTCTGCGCCTTTGAGATTCGTCTTCAGGACACCAGATGTTGTCCCTCTAGCTTGTCCACACCAAGAACACCTATGGCAGCCCTTGAACAGCTTCTAAAGCCTTTTCTATTAATTAGAAATTCAAGTTCTGCCTTTTAAGAGATTAGAGATGTAAGCAGGACACTAGAAACAATTTCTAGTGTTCTTAATTCAAGAGATTGATGGCTAATCTCTTTGAATTGATGAGAGATGAAGAGAAATAGCTGGAGAGGCTCAAAGTGGCGTGACATATGAGAGGAGAGGCTGCTGGTTATGTTTTCTTTTCATAACCACACTTAAATAGCTAGGTTAACACATTAAACCCTAGCCACATGTCACCTTTTGATTAGCTCTAGGTTTACGTGACCCAATCACATTGTGCCAAGTGTCAAACCTATATTTAATCTTGATTTTAATCATCTTACATGATTAAAAATATTTGGCAAGCTTATGTGTTATGCCATGTGTCACCATCTCATGGTGCCACGTGTCACACTGTGAAATGACCAAAATGCCCCTGTGTCTTAATTTTGAGTTCTTAACCCAAAATAATTATTTTCTTCTTCTAATTAATTTATATCAAATATAAATTAATTAATTAATCTCTATTAATTAATTTCTCATCAATTAAATTCTTATTTAAACACTTTAAATATAAATTTAATTTATACTACACATCCAATAATCTAGATTTGGTTTCAAGTCATGCTAGGGACTTTGCAATTTAATTACAAACCAAATCTATTTAATTAATCAATTAAACTCTTTAATTAATTAATTAAATCATATTTAAATAGGTGATAACTTGTGTATGTGTGTGACTTACTAGGCTCATCACTAATTTGCAATGAGACATGATATCAACTCTTAATATCATCAGAACTCTTTCTTACCATAAATGATTTCTCTAAATCATTTTATGAACCTCATAGACCATGGTTAACACCTAGCATAGCATGCCATGGCCACCCAATTAGTAATAAGGTTTACCTTAAATGAACCTATAATCATATGTTACCATGCACTAGAATCTCTGCATTACAAAATCCCAACTCAAATTTGAGTCATGGTTTATGTCAAACTCCATTTGCTATGAATATTATGTTCTCTTTTAATTCCAGTTCTTGATTAAAAGATTTTCTCATCGAAACTCTTTACGAATAAATCTATCTGTCCTGGCCAGGAACTTGAAACATCAAGAATAATTAAATGAACATAGAATTTTAACTCTATTTACTTAGAGGAACAGATTCCATCTTGATCAACACCTACCTCCATATATAACTAGTAGGAGCCAACAGATGCCCATATACCCATACATAGTACAAGTATGAAAGCGATATCAAACTCAAACTACCTATATACAAGATAAGCTGTGCTATCTCAGGTCTAAAGATTATATGCACTGATATGATTTATGACAAAACATTGACAAGAGTAAACTCCATGTGCTTGTCATAAGTGTCACTGATTCGGCCTACTTATCATTTATAAGTGCCTATCATGTTTGTTATATGGCATGAGACTCACCATTCCATCTTATTTATATCTCATATAAATAACTTGGGAACAAACATGAATACAATCTTTCTGGATAAGTCATGTCCTTATTATGAAGTATCCTCGATTGTGAACCTATTTATGATACTTTGTGCTAGAAATATTGTCACTCATATTCTTAACAACTTAAGAATAATATTTCTAACAAAATATCAATGGACCTTTTCTATTACACATAAATATATTATGTAAACGGAAAAGTGGAAATGCCTTTTATTAATAAAATATGTACAAGATACATACTAAATGATATGCTCTAGGGCATACTACTAACAGTTCTTTGGTGTGTCGAACTTTCCCACAATAGTCAAAATGCAAGTGATCCTTATCTGATGGACCATATGACTGTTCTCACAAGGAGTTAGCAGCTAGCTCAGCCTTATCAACAGGTGTAGAATTGATCATAACACTCCTTCTGCTCTCCTCCTATTGAACATAAGAGGATGTCTGCCTTAAGGTGGGTAAAGGATCCTTACCAAGCACTTGGACCCGAATCTGATCATACTCCACATTTAGCCTGGCAAGAAAATCATATATCGCTCCTTCTCAACCAATTTCTGGAACTTAACTGCATCAGCCGGATATGAAGCCTGAAAGTCCTTATAGAAATCCAACTCTTACCATAGACCACTTAGTTTCGCATAATACTAAGCAACATTCAACTCACCTTGTTTTATTCTATGAACCTTGTTCCTAAGCTCATAAACTTGTGCATTATTCCTAACTTGAGAATAAGTCTGAGAAATAGCGCTCCAAATGGTAGCAGCACTATCCAACAGTAAATACCCATGAGCTTTATGAGATTGCATAGAATTGATGAGCCATGACATAACAAAAGAGTTCTCCGATTCCCATTACCGGTAGGTAGAACTAGTACTTTTTGGCTTTTTTTATATCTCCAGTGATATACCCCTGCAGTCCTCTAGCCTGAATGAACAGTAGATAAGATCTAGACCATGCCAAATAATTAGTTCCATCTAACTTTACATGACTAATTTGTAAAGAGGGATTATCACCAACAAATTCAACCTTTGTTTCAAAGGCTTTCTTCTTTTCATCAGTCATTTTTCAATTAAAGAAATAGGTATTGAGACAGAAAGCAAGAAACTGGGCAACGACAGGTACCTAAAAAATAAATGTGCAAACCAGGTGTGAAAACATGTTGGTCAGAGGCATGCCGGATAGGGAAGGTCGTCGGTAAGAGGCACGGTCAAAGAAATCACTGAAAAAAGGGGTGCACACGCTGGCGCATGAAGAATGATGAGAGACTTCTGGAGGCGTGTGAGCTCATGCGCTTCATCGGACGGTGGTGGGACTCCGAGCGTAGGCCGATCTACTAGTGTCCTTCCTCCTCAAGTGGGTGGTGACAGTCACCTCCCTTCCTAAAACAATGTAAAAGCTTGACCAAAAAAAAAATTACCCAGAACTACACTGTTCACGCTAATAAATTTTAGCACTGCTCTGATACCATGTAGAATATAGAGAATTTAGAAAATTTTCTTCTATATGTCTTCATACTAAAATAATTTACAAGCATTCTAACTTATATACAAAGGCTAGGACTAACTAGGAAACTAATAATAGCCAATAAATACAATTATTCCTAATTATATTCTAATTTATAGCTAATTTACACTGATTAAGGGATTTACACTAATTGAGGGATTCTAATAGGTTATTTCATTAGTTATCATAAAATTCATTAATGCATGCTAAAATTTATATTTTCTGCATGTTTTTAGGTGTTCTGAAGGAAATTTAAGGCATAGGAGCAAAATGAAAGAGCTTAGAAGAACCTAAGGAGCAAGGCAAGCTATTGATGCACCTTACACGAGTCGTGTAAATGTAGACTCAGAATCATATAACTTTCTACCTAGTGAAACTTTAAGAAGTGCAGAAAACCCAAAGTACATGGGACGTGTAAGCCTCAGAGACCTGTGCAACTTTCTGTTGCCAAAGCTTGAAGAAGTAAGCAGTACATTCATAAGTACACAGGCTATGTAAGTAAACCCGTGTAAACCTCTAAGGCCCGTGTAACTTACTGCCCCTATCCAAGAGGAAGCCAACATGCTCCAGTAACTTACATGCCACAGGCCGTGTAGTGACACACAAGTCGTGTGCTACATTTCAGCAATCTTTCTTTAATACTACTCTAACTGCTATTTTGGCATACTAATTAGACTTCTAATGCCTTTGGGACTCTAAAGCTTAACCCTAGGACACACAATATAAACAAGAGCTAGCAGAAAATGAAAAGGGGGCTTTTGAGAGATTTTTTGAAGGAGACACACAAACACAAAAGGGGAGAGTTTTGAAAGAAGCCCCTCCCTAAGGAACCCTAGCTGTCTTGAAAAAGGATTACATCAGCGCCAAGGACAGACTTCTCAGCTAAAGTTCCATAAGATCATAACTACATAATCTTTCCTCGGTTCTTTTGTTCTTATTCTTCAGATTTGTTTTCATGTGCTTTTATTTTTATTTTATTATGTTTATCAAACTCACCATGAGTGAGTAATTCCTTAAACTCTGAAATTAAGAAAGTAGCATTCTTGACTTTTGTTATGGATATATATTGAGTTTTATTTATGGAATTGAGTTTTGTTCTTTGATTCAATCTTTTGTGCTCTTATTACATGCTATGTGTTGGTATCCACCTAGTCATGATCTAAGATACTGATTGATGAACTGAGAGGTGAAAATTAGTATTAGAAAACCAAGATTTTGAACCTATGAAGTCTAACCTAGAGATAGATTGATAACCTTTATGGAGTTCCAAAATTAATTATAGATCTCAAAGGGTTTTGATTAAAACTAATCAGCAATGAAAGTAAGGTTTAGCTCTAATTGGCACACACCTTAGATACCTTGAGAGATGATCTAGGATGCCTTAGGATTAATTTCCATCAAAGAAACAAATACTCAATCCGCTGATAAAGCAAGATTAAAACTATATCAAGGTTAAGGTGTGAAATCTGAAATTCCAGAATTGTTCACATAGTTAGAATTCTCCTTAAGCTTTCAAATTTACTCTCTTTGATTTTTAATAGTCACTCTGTCTTAGTTAGAATTTTCTCTCACGACTTTTGGTAGTTTAAACAGTTAAGATTGCTATGTAGTTTAGTACTTACATATTTAATTCCTCTTGGGAACGATACTCTACTCATCACTTTATTACTTGTTAGCGATTCATGCACTTACGGTGGTTGCAAAACCAAGCAAACAGAGGACTTTAGGTGGCCAAATATGCAACTTTTAATAGCGAAAATTGTTAGTAGTATACCCTAGAGCATATCATTTAGTATGTATCTTGTACATGTTTTTATTAATAAAAGGCATTTTCACTTTTCCGTTTACATAAGATATTTATGTGTAATAGAAAACGTCCATTGATATTTTGTTAGAAATTCTATTCTTAAGTTGTTAAGAATATGAGTGACAATATTTCTAGTACAAAGTATCATAAAATGGTTCATAATCGAGGATACTTCATAATAAGGACATAACTTATCCAGAAAGATTGTATTCATGTTTGTTCCCAAGTTATTTATATGAGATATAAATACGATGGAATGGTGAGTCTCATGCCATATGACAAACATGATAAGCACTTATACATGATAAGTAGGCCGAACCAGTGACACTTATGACAAACACATGGATTTTACTCTTGTTAACGTTTTTTCATAAATCATATCAGTGCATATAATCTTTAGACCTAAGATAGCACAGTTATCTTGTATATAGGTAGTTTGAGTTTGATACTGCTTTCATACTTGTACTGTGTATGGGTATATGGGCATGTGTTGGCTCCTACTAGTTATATATAGAGGTAGGTGTTGATCAAGATAGAATCTGTTCCTTTAAGTAAATAGAGATAAAATCCTATGTTCATTTAATTATTCTTGATGTTTCAAGTTCCTGGCCAGGATAGATAGATTTAATCAGAAAAGAGTTTCTGATGAGAAAATCTTTTTAATCAAGAACTGGAATTAAAAGAGAACATAATATTCGTAGCAAATGAAGTTTGACATAAACCATGACTCCAGCTTGAGTTAGGATTTTGTAATAGAGAGATTCTAGTGCATGGTAACATATGATTATAGGTTCATTTAAGGTAAACCTTATTACTAATTGCATGGCTATGGCATGCTATGCTAGATGTTAACCATGGTCTATGAGGTGCATAAAATGATTTAGAGAAATCATTTATGGTAAGAAAGAGTTCTGATGATATTAAGAGTTGATATCATATCTCATTGCCAATTAGTGATGAGCCTAGTAAGTCACACACATACACAAGTTATCACCTAATTAAATATGATTTAATTAATTAATTAATTAAAGAGTTTAATTGATTAATTAAATAGGTTTGGTTTGCAATTAGATTGCAAAGTCCCTAACATGACTTGAAACCAAATCTAGATTATTGGATGTATAGTATAAGTTAAATTTATATTTAAAGTGTTTAAACATGAATTTGATTAATGATAAATTAATTAATAGAGATTAATTAACTAATTTATATTTCATATAAATTGATTAGAAGAAGAGAAATAATTATTTTGGATTAAGAACTCAAAATTAAAACACAGGGGCATTTTGATCATTTCACTTGGTAACATGTGGCACCATGAGATGGTGACACATGGCATTACACATAAGCTTGCCAAATGTCTTTTAATCATGTAAGATGATTAAAATTAAGTTTAAATATAGGTTTGACACTTGGCACAATGTGATTGGGTCAATTAAACCTAGAACCAATCCGAGAGTGACATGTGGCAAGGGTTTAATGTGTTGACCTAGCTATATAAGTGTTGTTATGAAAAGAAAATAATACAACCAGCTGCTGTTCTCATTTGTGCCACCACCTTGAGGCTCTCCCTCTCTTCTTCTTCATCTCTCATCTATTCCAAGAGATTAGCAAACAATCTCTTGAATTAAAAATACTAGAAATTGTTTCTAGTGTCCTGTTTACATCTTTAATCTCTTAAAAGGCAAAACTTAATTTTCTAATTAATAGAAAAAGCTTTAGAAGTTGTTCAAGGGCTGCCATAGGTGTTCTTGGTGTGGACAAGCTAGAGGGACAACATCTGGTGTCTTGAAGACGCATCTCAAAGGCGCAAATACACTATAGTGCATCAAGAGGTTAGTGTGTTTGTTCTTGATTTAATCTAGAGTTCTAAAATTAATCTGATTAATTTTAAAATCTTAAATGGCAAATGCAGATCCAAAAACATATTAAAAGAGTTTTAATATGTTGTTTATCATTGAAATCAAATAGATAAAAATAAATCTTGCGTGATGTATGTGACCCTAGGTGAAAATTTTTGAATTCAATGGTATAAACTTGTGTTTTTCACGCTTCTGTTCCTTCAATTTATATCAAAGCCACTATATTTGCCATTTAGATTGTTGATTATATGATTTAATTGTGTGTTTTGATCATGATATAATTTATCCATTGCTGGTTGCAATGGATGTGTGGTGGCATGCAAGAGAACACCTAATGGTGCGCAAGGTTTGTGGCTTCATGGGTGGCTCAAGATTTAGCTTTTTAATTTGTAATTGTTGTATGATGTAAAAGCTCATCCTATGTCTAATTAAATTGTTTAATTAGAATTTCAATCACATAATTAAATTTTAATTCAAATCAGAATTTTAAGAATTGTTTGAATGTGATTCAAATCTGAATTTTAAAAGTTGTTTGAATGTGATTCAAATATGAATTTTTAAAGTTGTTTGAATAATATTCAGATCTGAATTTTTAAAAATTCTTTGAATATAATTCAAATCTGATTTTCTAAAAATTATTTGAATGTGATTTAAATCTAAATTTTTAAGGTTGTTTGAATGTGATTCAAATCTGAATTTTTAAATTTGTTTGAATGAGATTCAAATCTGAATTTTTAAATTTATTTGAGTTATATTCAAATCTGATTTTTAAGTTGAATATAAGATATTCAATTTAATTTAAGTATATATATTTTATTTAATTGTTAAATAGTGATATGCATGATGGATGATCATGGACTATAAAAGACCAATGTGATTGGATTTATTTCTTTTATGTTTCTTTGGGATTGTAAATTAATTAATTTATTTTAATTTATTTTGGGCATGTATTATTAAGTTTGTAATAATTTTTGGATTGTAATTTCATTTATTTAAGTTATTGTAAATTCGCCTTGGTATGCCAAGGATTACTATGTAATATTGGATTGCAAGAAGTTCAAAGAGGTGAAGAGCATTGGTGGGACCAGTGGGAGGAATTCAAGATCAAGTGTTGATTATCTACTCCTTCAGCAACTCTTGTAAAATGAATGAATGAAATGCACCTAGGAATGCCCAGATTCAATTCTTGGTGGCTCAGAATTGAATCCATTAGAAAGTCCATGATCATACCATATTTACTGCTTATCCATGAATGCATGAGATGTATGGGAATGTATGCAATTATATGATATATGCATGCTAAATGGATAATGTACAAAGTGAGACCTTAATAGTAATTAGGATGGCCATAAAATCTTCCAAACAAATGATTAAGTTGGAAATGCTATAATTAAAGTAATTATAACATGGGCCCTCTATTGGGGCAATTATTTTAAGAAATTTTAAATAGCTGCATAAGATGTAATTAATTTAAGAGATTTTCTTAAGAATAATTGTTAAGCATGAGATGTTGTAAATATGTAAATGGTTTGGTGGCCAATATTGGATGTACTTGAGGACATTAAAATTATTTGCATAATTACTGGCTCAATGGAATCAACTTAACTAATGCAAGATAAGTCAATAATGGATGTATCTGAGATTTTGGGCATTAGGGGCTAGGTAAAGGATTGAACCTCACTTGAGATGTGATGGGCAAGGAGTTGCTCACTTATAGTTTATTGTAATTCCAATAACGGATGTACCTGAGGATGATCAATAGAATTATAAGAATTCAATCACCCACTAAAAATCCATCCAACTAGGATTTTCGTTTTCTACTTTGGAAGTGTAGGATTCGCTAAGTTAGTGGGAGGACTAATTTGATTAAAAAACCATAATCATTTTGGTTAATGACTTGATACATTTACTAATTAATCTGGTTATTTTCTGCAGTTAATTTTCTGATAATAATGAGCACAGAACAACCACCACCATCTAATATCCTTGCAAGCATACTTGATTGCAATAGGTTGACAGGACCTAATCTCTCTGATTGGCTAAGAAATTTGAAACTTGTCTTGAATCTTGAACATATAGGATATGTTCTAGATTCAAATATTCTTGGTCCCTTACCTCCAGAGGCCACTCCAGAGGAACATGAAACTTTGGACAAGTGGAAGGAGCATGATATGAGAGCTAAATGTTACATGCTTGCTTCCATGAGTAATGAGTTACAGAAGCAGCATGAGAACTGTAACAACCTAGGAAAATTCCACATCGGCAAAACACGGGAGAGATGCTGGTTTTATAAGTTGGTGGTTCGTAACCCTTAGTGACGCATTTTAAAACCGTGAGGGCTTCAGTCCAAAGCGGACAATATCACTAGTGGGCCGGGCCATTACATTTGTGGTATCAGAGCCGCTCCGCGTGCAACCGTGAGCGATGGTGGGGCAAACCTCAGTGAGGATGCTGAGTCCCATAAGGGGGGTGGATTGTAACACCCTAGGCAAATCCGACATCGGCAAAACACGGGAGAGATACTGATTTTATAAGTTGGTGGTTCGTAACCCTTAGAGACGCGTTTTAAAACCGTGAGGGCTTCAGTGCAGAGTGGACAATATCACTAGTGGGCTGGGCTATTACAAGAACATGCAGAGTGCGAGTGAGATCCTCTTTCACCTACAAGAGTTGTATGGTGAGCATAGTAGGAATGCTAGGTATGAGATATCTAGGTAGCTGTTCTGCATGAGGATGTCTGAGGGACAGAATGTAATATCCTCCCGGTAGCAACTCCGTACATTCTACTGTTTCGGTGATCGGTGTCGGTCCGGACAGCTAGAACGTCCGGAAAAATATTTAAACTAAAGTCAGGAACCATAATTAACTCAAATATTAACAAGAAAAATTTAGTAAAAATTTTAGAAATAAAATACAACTAAGTCAAATGAGCCGATGCCCAAGCGATGGGTAACCAGAGGGAAGTTGCGGTTCTCGCAACGAGGAGCCCTAGACCCGGGGAAAAATTCATAAAATAATTTTTGGGACTCCAGAGAAGGGTCATTGAGGTTCCTATGGCATTAGAATGCCAAGAAAATATTTAGAAAAATTTTTCAATTGGTACAGACAATTTTGACCCGTTAAGCCAAACGGAGGGCATTTTGGTCATTTCGCCTTCAGAGACGATTTTTGGCCGACTTGTCCAGTTGAGTAAATAATTATTATGGTCTAAAATATGAATAAACATTACTAGAAATTAAATTGAAATTGAGTAGTGAAGAAAAGAAAAGAAAAATCAAAGAAAAGCTCATTTATGACATCTTGATGATGTCATTTATAAATTATGACCAATCACAATTAAGCCATCATTTGACTAACTAATAAAGAGACTAAATGAAGACCAAATAACCAAAAATTACAGCAGCCATTCTTCTTCTTCTCCCCTTCTCCCCATCTCCCTCCATTGATGCACTCACCCAAGCTCCAAAACCTAGCCAATTACACCATAAAACCCCTATATGCCTTCATAAAACTTGGTCCTCACACCTAGAGCAAGCTTTGGACAGAAAAAAGAAAGGAAGAAAGTGAAGTTTTGAAGTCTTAGAAGTGGCTCCATTCAAGGTTAGTGCACATATGTATTTAAAACACATTAATTCCATGTTAGAGATGTGTAATAGGTAAGAAATTGTGGAATAAATGAACCAAACCCATGTGTATGAATGCCATGAATTTTGGCAGCCATATTGAAGGAATAGAAATGAGGGTTTTGTTGGACTTAGAGTGGATTAGAAATGATGTTTAAGATACATATACACAAGGATAATAAATTGGTATGCTAACTAAGGCATCTTGTAGAAAACATAAGGTGAAGCTAGGGTTTTGGGGGAGTGAAAATTGATTTGTCTTATGAAATTGTTAGAGCACATTTTAATGGTCAATTAGTGACCTTTTTAGGTAAGTTGACCATATTATGGACTAAAAAATAGGATTGCAAAGTGAAGTTGTAGGCTGCCCTAGGACAGCAGCAGAGGGACTGAAAATTCAGTCCACTTGAACTGCCATAACTTGGGATGTGTTGGTCCAATTGGTGTTTGGCCAATTGGACATGAAACTAGGCTTATAATGGCACATTTTTACTGAAGAAACCATGCCCAAAAGACCAAAGAAAGAGGACCAAAACTTGGCCCCAATCCGGATACCCTGCAAACAGCCCCTGCATAAATGACCAAATGAACAGTAACTGTTCATTTGGCCATAACTCACTGTAGATATGGTCAATTGACCTGAAATTTTTACAGCAACAAGATAAGATATAGACAAACAACTTTCATGAAGGACACCAATCTAAATTATGCCATTAACCTAATCAAATCATTGAGCAAAATGAAGTTTACTGTACTGAGATTTCCAGAATTTTCATTTGAGCAGTAATGTTTGGATGGCTATAACTCTCTCTAGAAAACTCGGATTTAGGCGATTCTTGAACCGATGAAAACCTAAGGCATAGTAGAACATTTCATATGAAGAAAGTTTGGCCAAATTATGAACTTAACTTGATCAAATTACTGACCAAAGTTGGACCAAAATCTGCCAAAACCCAAAAGTGCAGCATGAACAGTGCACGTGAACAGTAAACTTATTTTGGCCATAACTTGAGCTACAAAACTCCAAATGGAGTGATTCAAAAAAAGAAATTTAACTAGACAAAATAAGGAACAACTTTCATGTTTACCATTTCCTCAAATTCCCACTATAAAAATAACAAATGGAACAGTAAAGATGAAGTATGAAAACTGAAAATTTTGCTCAATTAGCATTAAGCTTAAAAATGGTATTGGCAACCAATACCAACAAGTTTGAAATAAAAAATGTGGTATGTTTGAGGTGTTAAGACCAATACACCTATTTTCTATCCAAAAGTCAACATTTTTGTTGACCAATGAGGTGAATAGTGACACTAAAACCAAAAATTGGCAATTTTGCCAAAATGACCTAAGCTTTGAGAAAGTGATCAAAACTAACAAGTTTTGAATACAAAATGTGGTATGTTGGGAGTATTAAAACCAATGTACCTATTGTTTATGCAAAAGTCAACATTTTAGTTGACTAATGAAATGAATAGTGACATGAAAACTTGAAATTCAAAAATTGTGAAACTTAAAAATGCAAAATGCCCTAGTAGGCCTAATGTGATTGGTTTGGATAGTTTGGCATGCCAATAGGGTATTGTTTTAGCAGTACTGCGAAAGGAAAGGCTTTATGCCTGTATTCATGGCTTTATGCCCGTATCCATGGCTTTTATGCCCGTATTCATGGCTTTTATGCCGATTATGTGATATCATGGCTTTTTAGCCATACTGACTGCATACGTGGTTGACGTTCTGCGTCCCATGGTATGACGGCCCGAGGCACGCGTGTCGGTGCCAACGACCGTTATCGATCCGATCGTCCAGTATAGGTTACTTGGGCATGGAAAAGTATAACTGTGATTGAACTGATTATTAAAGAAAATACGAAAATTAAGTATCAGGAATGATTACAAAAATACAAAGAAGCTCAATATCATGAAGAAAATAATTAACGAAATGCATAAAGAAGTTAATATCATGAAACATGATTAGCCCTCGACTACACAATAAGTTAGTAATTATTCATTTCTTATGAACACAATAGCAAGGAAATTATTATTTTTATTTGCATATTGTATTTTCTTGTATTATTGGCACCACTAAGCTTTATGCTTAGCGCGTCGCTTTTGTAACGCGTAGGTATCAAGATTTGGACAGAGGGCCCAGTAGACCCACAGTTGGGTAAGGCCGTTCCACGATTACGCATAGTGTCCGTTTCACCTCAAATTCATCAGTGCATTGGTAGGACACTAGGTGTAATTTTGGCTTTCTGTAATAAATTTTTATTTTCTCATATGTTATGAAACTTATGTAATGTATTTTGATTTTCATGTAAATAATGCAAATTTGTGTTTGTAAATGGAAAAGTGAATATTGATTTGTAGGTTATATGACTATCAAACGAGATGAATGATTGAGAATTGAAATTGAGAAATGTTGTTGAGATTTTGATATTGGAGTTTGAGATGATGAGACATGAATATTGGAAGTGTTTTTCACAGGTTCCGAAGAACTGTTTTCTCCATTTTTAGCCGGTACTCTGCCGGATTTTCTTTAAAAAATTTCGGAACCTCAAATAAATTACAATTTCAATAAATGAATTATATTTCACAAGTTATATTCAAAACCACGATAAAAATGAATTAAGATAAAATAGAGTGCTCCGGCACACTGAGTGGCATAACTTGCTTGGCAACACTGTAGTCGGGTAAGGGGTGTCACACAGAATGTTAGGGATCATGTCTACAAGATAATTCGGCTGATTGAGCAGTTGGAACATCTTGACTTCAACATGGATTTCCAACTATAGACGGATTTGATCCTTTAGTCCCTTCCTGAATCTTTTGGGAATTTTGTGACAAATTTCTACATGACTAAACAGGAATGCACCTTTGCTGATTAACTCAACATGCTGGTTATTGCCCAAAAGAATATGCCGGGCAATAAAGGAAAAGAGATAGCTTTGATTGCATCTTCTTCTGCTGGAAAGTCTAACAAGAAGAAGGGCAATAAGAAAAAGAAACCTCAGATTCCTGGTCTGTCACACCCTACCCCTCTGTAAGGCATAACATGATCCCGTAGTATATCTAATAAATTACCAACTTCATCTACTGATAACCCATTAAATACACTACAAGGGATTTTAAAACTTTTCTTACTTCTTTTTATAGTGGTGAGCACAATTTACAGGTGTTAAAAACCTTTTTGAACTGAAGTGAAACAGCTAACACATTTGGACTAGTAGGGATTTTTGTAAAAATTTTGGCAGAGTGTCATCTGTATTTTGAACAAAACAATTCTTTAGAAAACCTGTAAAAAAAACACTTCAATATTTTTCTCAATCTCAAACTCCAACATAATTCAACACAATAAGTTTTTCAACTCGAATCCACAATAATTTTTCAAAGACTGAGATAAAAGAAATACAGTACAATTTTTTTTTTTACAAGCCAAAATAACTCATAATTTATTTTACAACTTCAATGTACAATTTTAATTTATAACTGCGCAAAATCAAGAACAATATATACATACAGTAAACATACATTACAGTACAAAATGCAAAATGTGGTATACTCAATATACCCGATGATCTCTCGCTGAATGCACTAGCAGCCCAGTCTGCTGCCCTATCCGTCTGTCTACCTGCGACAGCAATAAAAAGTTATCACTGAGACAATGTCTCAATGGTACACAACATTAACAAAATACAACTTTAAATCACAATTCATAAATCATATAAATGATGGATACGTAAAACCATAATTAAATTCAAGACAATGAATGTCATAAGGAATTTAAACTCTATTTCATAATATCACAATAAATCTCAATAGTCAAAACATGGTTAAATTCAAAAGACAGTGAATGTCAATAAGAATTTAAACTCCATTTCACAAATTATCAAAGCTCATAATAACACAATTTAGTCAAATAATTTAAGAATACAGTGTTGCCAATTCATACACAACTTAAGCCATGACACAATTTTCTGATCAATGCCGCGTTGTACACCACGACAAAGCAATCACAACCCCACTAATCGAAATCAATGACGAAGGAAGCTAGCTATATAATGAGTACTCATTTGATCACCTCAACTAGTAAACCAGAGAGGGAGAAAAATAAACGATCACAACCCCATAAATGGAGAAGGAATGATGTGATACTGTCATGCTAAGTGTGAACACAAAATCAATTATAAACATTTTACTCAAATGATTCGTAAGAATCCAATAAATTTCCAAAGTTATAATTTTTTTCATAAAATGGTAACACAATTCATAATTAACTTCAATTTTCACAAATCACACTAAATCAATTTTTCTACAGTTTCAAACCATTTACAATGCTTTTCAAGCAATAAGTATCCATTCAAACACATTTTCATAATTGAAAACAATAATATACAAATAGTCATAATTTATTTCAATTGAAAAATTCAAAAGAAATAAATGTTGTGCACAAACCTCTGATAACTGTCTCCTGGCCTTGACTCAGTGTTTCCTTCCCTTTCCCTGAGTCTTTGCTAGCTGAGAAACACAATTTGAAGTGTTTCAGTTCCCATTTAAACTATCTCTAACGATAATGCTTGATAATTAATTCACTGGATTCTATTACTTGCTTAGTCAACCTAATATGTCGACTCTCGATGCATTGTAGTTAAATTAGGTTTTAATGTTACTAATATGTCACATTCTATAGTCTTTTAGGGTTGGTACACGTCACCAAATTCATTTCCATGTATCTTGCATTTTCTTGCAATTTGCTGGATTCCGGGATACTAGTTTGACCTAGCCAGACGACCTAGTTCCCTCAGTTTTCAGGTTTTGGTCAAAACTACAAACTTGTATATCTATGTCTTATTGCACGCGGGGCAAAATTTCAGGTCATTCTGAGTTATGTAGACCAAGTTATGGTCATTTTACTATTGCTAGTCAAAATGCATCAAAATTGGTCACTTTAGGTCATTTTAGGTCAATTTTAGTTCGGCCAATTTTTGGACCCGAACTTGTGCAAGCTGTTTGACTTTTGTATGGTCATTTCTGGACTTTGGTGTCTTCATAAGACTTCTAGATATAGGTCTTAACTATTCATGGTCAAAATTTCAGGTCAATTGGACCTGTTTTGAGTGAGTTATGGCCTAAACACTAACTGCTGCCCAAATGGTCAATTTTCAGGCCTTAATTGCACTAATCCGGATTTGGTCACTTTTCAAGTTACCTTACAAGCAGAATTTTGGCAAGCTTCCTTCATGAAAGTTGGCACATTTTGTGCCTAGTTTCACCTCCAATTGATCTCATACCAATTGGAGCCATATACTTAAGGTTCTAAGCCCAAAACACAACTGCCCTATTGCTTTTCCTTTATTACTCATCAAAGATCACTTTTAACACTTACCAAACTTCACATTCATGCCCATTCTGGTCTGTACCATAACCTAAACATATTTTACCACATATTTTTGATCATTTTGGCAGCTTAAAATCACATTCAACATACACCATAAAGTGCAGAATTTGTCAAATTCAATTACAACAATTTAATCACCTGTTCATGCTCATTTACATGCCTAACCCCACACCATCACACATATACCCAAGCTGCCCTAACAACTATCCCAATTCAACATTAATATTCCATAATCCAAACAAGAAATAACATCCCTATGGTTCACCAAACCAGGCTGCCGATTCGTGCATTTACATTCCATTAATTTCCAACCTTCAAATTTCAAATACACATTCACATATACTAAGTATACATCACCCAATAATTTCTTACACACCTAAACATTTAATCAATCCTTTAATCTACCATTTACAAGCAAAAATAAATTGTCTTCAAGGAGTTTCCATGGCTGCCAAAAATACAGCTCTCCCTTTAAACATCAAACCTCAAAATTCTTTCCACAATTCAAGTACCCATAACCTCCTCACAAACTTTAATGAAACAATAATCAAAAACACAAACTTACCACTTTGGAAATTCTTCAAAACCTCACCAAAACTTCTTAAAATTGCTATCAAACTCTTCCTTGCAAGGTGATGATAAATTTTAATGAAAACAAGTGTGGGAAAAGATGGCTTGATCATGGAGTTGTAATGGCTTAAAGGTGGGTGGCCATGGGAGAGGTTTGAGAGCTTTCATGCGTTTTCAATTGAAGAAGATTAATTGCAAATTTGTTAGTGGATCTTTCTATCCACTTAATGTTTATTTAACCCCATAGTGCTCCACTCACCATAAGTTAATTAATTAAATAATCAAGTTTTCATTTTCCCACATTAAGCTTCTCATTTTTGTTATTTACATTTGGTACCACTAATTTAATTTTTCATGACATTTTCCAAATATAATATCATGTATTTTCAATGGAAATTTAGGTCAAAAGACAACTCGGGATGTCAAATGACCACAATGCCCCTGTTCGGGTTGCATTCCCGATTTTTCGATAACACCCGGTTTTGTCTGTTTTTCAATTTCTCACTTTTCTTTGTACTAATTATTTAATTTTTATTTGATATTTCTAATGGTATTTATACTTCAATAGGGGTCTATTTAAGTCCTAAAAATATTTTCCAGGGTTCCCCGCGGTCCAGGGCTAGTCAACGGTCCACGCTGTGACTTCCCGGTGCGATCACCCATCGCTAGGGTTCTCGGCTCACTTAACTTGGATACATTTCTTTGCTATTATTTTTCCTTTTTTTTTCTTGTATTTTCTTTTCTTGTATTTCATTATTTTATGTCTCCTTACTCATATCGAAGTGTAGTTCTGGGCATCCTAGCTGTCCGGATAACACTGGTCACAGGGGCAGTAGAACACACTACCGAACATAGGGGTGTTACAATTCTCCCCCCCTTAAATAAATTTCATCTCGAAATTTTACCTGGCATTAGTCTCCGAACAGCTGTGGGTGTTGTCTCCTCATATCCTCTTCACGTTCCCAAGTGGCTTCCTGGCCTGAATGATGGTTCCACAGTACTTTAACCAGGTGTATCTGTTTATTCCTCAGCTGCTTCACCTTATAAGCTAGAATTTCTATGGGTTCTTCCTCATAGGAGAGGTCTGGATTTACCTCAATCTCTTCAACTGATAGTATATGAGATGGGTCTGATCTGTACCTCCTTAACATGGACACATGGAAAACATTGTGTATCCTTGCTAACTCTGGAGGTAATGCCAACCGATATGCCAATGGACCCACTCTTTCCAGAACCTCATATGGTCCGATGAAACGAGGACTCAGTTTCCCCTTTCTGCCAAATCTCATAATCCTCTTCCAAGGAGAAACTTTGAGGAATACCTTATCACCCACTGCATATTCAATATCTCTTCTCTTCAAATCAACATAAGACTTCTGACGGTCTGATGCAGCCTTGAGTCTATCTCTGATCAATCTGATCTTTTCCTCTGTCTGCTGAACAATTTCAGGCCCAATCATCTTCCTTTCACCTACTTCATCCCAACATAAGGGAGTTCTGCACTTTCTGCCATACAAAGCTTCATATGGAGGCATCCTAATGCTTGATTGGTAGCTGTTGTTATAAGCAAACTCAATCAAAGGCAAGTGTGTATCCCAACTACCTTCAAACTCAATCACACAAGCCCGTAGCATATCCTCCAATATCTGAATTACCCTTTCGGACTGGCCATCTGTCTGTGGGTGGAATGCTGTGCTGAAGTTCAATCTAGTTCCTAGGGCTCTCTGAAGACTACCCCAGAATCTAGAAGTGAACCTAGGATCTCTGTCAGACACAATTGATACTGGCACTCCATGCAATTTTACAATCTTATATATGTACAATCTGGCAAATCTTTCTAGGCTATAGTCCATTTGAATTGGCAAAAAGTGAGCAGACTTGGTCAATCTATCAACTATAACCCATACTGCATTATGACTATTTTGTGTTCTTGGAAGTCCTGTAACAAAATCCATAGTTATTCGTTCCCATTTCCACTCTGGTACTGGCAAAGGATGTAACAAACCAGCTAGAACTTGATGTTCTGCCTTTACTTGCTAACAAGTTAGGCATTTGGAAACAAATTCAGCTATATCTCTTCATACCTATCCATCAGTAATGCTCTTTTAGCCCTCTATACATTTTAGTTCTACCAGGGTGCATAGCAAAAGGAGACTCATGTGCTTCCTTCATAATGATCTGTCTTAATTCAGCATCATTAGGAACGCACATTCTGCCCTGATGTAGCAATAAACCATCATCTTTCACAGAAAATTCAGGTTTCTTGCCCTGCTGGACTTCTTTCAGTAGCTTCTGATATTTATCATCATTCAGAACAGCCATTCTGATATGATCAATTAATACTGGCTGTACATGCCATGCAACTACTGTCTGTCCCTCATCATCAATCTCTAAACTGGCATGCTGTGCTTTCAATTCATATACCATGGACAAAGGAGAAACTCTGAGACTTACCATAGTCTTCCACACATTCATAACATTTCTTTGTTATATCTAAACTAACTGTTCGAATTTTTACATCCATAACTCTTTTTATCTGTCAATATTCTATAACTTACTTCCTTTTGTACTGACTATAACCTTTCGATATTCTAACTTTTGAGTTTTAGATCCCTAAGTAGGATTTTCAAACTTATTTCTAACAATTAAATTCTGACCTGGAATAACTATATCAAAACAGATGCCGTTGACAACTATTCTTATCTAGGTGTACTATCGGGTAGTACGTAGCTCTACACAATAATCTCAAGTCAGTACTATAATCTGCAGCTTATAGTATAAACATCAAGAACATTGCATAGTTACTACGATACATCCCAATAAATCAAACTTTCCTATCTTTTATCCTTTTCGAATTCACTGATATCCGAAATTTATTCTGATTACAATATCCATTAACAATTACTAACAGTAACATTTCTGCCTTCATCTAGAACAATTCTATTACCGCATCTTACTTTTATGTCCTCTTGCCTTATATTAAGTAGGCTTGTCGTTTAGCTTTATAATTTATGGTGTGTTAGAAAATACTTTTTGCCGATAAACTCTTTCAAAACTAATTTCACTTATTATCACAATCCTTATCTTAAAGGACTAATCACTAATACATCAAAATTTATTCCCCTATAAAGGAATAATAACAGAACATATAGTTCTAACACTAACATAAAAATATGCAGGTTCTAGGTCAAACAATACATAAACGAAGAGTGCCATCCTTCTTCTTAACAATAATACTGGTGCTTCCCAAAGTGACACACTAGGGTGGATGAAGCCCTTTTCAAGTAGTTCTTGCAACTGTACCTTCAACTCCTTCAACTCTGCTGGTGCTATTCTATATGGTGTTATGGAGATTGGATCCACACCAGGCATAACATTAATTTCAAACTGCACTTCTCTTTCCGGAGGTAATCCTAGCAATTCATCAGGAAACTCATCTGGAAAGTCATGTATTGTAGGGATGTCTTTCCATGTTGGACTCCCCACTTGGGTGTCTACCACATGTGCCAAGTATGCTTCACACCCCTTTCTGATCATTTTTCTGGCTAGTGCAGCCGAAATGATGTTTTATGGCAATAGCTGCCTCTCCCCATGTATTACCACATCACTGTACTGAGGGAGACCAAAAGTGACTGTCTTCAGCTTACAGTCAATCATGGCATGATGCCTAGCTAACCAATCCATACCCAAGATGATATCATAATCTCTGAAGGGCATTTCAATGAAATCAAATAGAAAAGTGTGTCCTTGGATCACCAAATGACAATCCCTATACATTTTATTAACCCTAACCTCCTGTCCTAACGGACTTATTACTAGCACCTCAAAGTCCATTTTTGTACATGGAACAGCAATGCAATTAATGATGCTAGCACTCACATAAGAATGGGTAGAACTCGGATCAAATAACACAAACACATCTTGATTAAAAGTTGAGAAGGTACCAGCCACAACATTAGATGTCTCGCCCTCTTCTCTCTGTCTCATTGCATAGATTCTGAATGGAGCACTATCTTGCTTAGAATGTTTCACTGCGCCTTGGCTGCCTGCTGGGCTACCTCTACCCCTGCCTCTACCTCTGCTGGGTGGTTGTGAATTTCTGGTGACAGAGCTCTGAACTGACCCTTCTGTAGTAGTAGGAGGTGGTCCAATTCTGCGACTATTGGTGCAGTCCTTGGCAAAGTGTCCTATGCCTCCGCAGTTATAACAGGCTCCTATGGCCTTGTAACATACCCCACCATGATTTCTACCACAAGTTTCACATTGGCAGGGAGGGTAGGAACTTCTAGTTGTTCGACGACTGGACTTTGGTGGTCTCTGTCTTGATGATCCACCTCTGTTATATCCCTGAGCTCGGGGCTCCTCATATTCTTTTCTCTTTCTCAAATTACTGCTTGAGCTCTGACCCATAGGTTTCTCCCTCTTCTCTATTTCATGTTGCCCTTGTGGGGTTGGGTCTGTACTTGGGCTTAGGCTGACAGATTATCAGCCATTTTTTAGAAGAAAGTGGCCATTTGCTGGGCCATTTGTGCAGTAATTTATACCGATAAAACTGGTACAGTCGGGCCTTTGACACTTTGTGGCGCTGGGGTCTCAACTTGTACCTCAGCCTCTATCGGTTGATAGACTGAACGATCACTCTCTTCCATAGTCAATTCGAGGATCTTAGACCTCCTGAACAATTAACACAAGGAGATTTCCTCCCGTTAGTGCATATTTATAATGTAATGTACTGTATGTATCAAACAATGATATTGAGCAGTTGTACTATAAAGAAAGAATATTCAAATTACAGGTGAAAACAGAATTTAAAAACTTGCTCTGATACCACTAAAACATGTCACACCCTACCCCTCTGTAAGGCATAACATGATTCCATAGTATACCTAATGAATTACCAACTTCATCTACTGATAACCCATTAAATACACTACAAGGGATTTTAAAACTTTTCTTACTTCTTTTTATAGTGGTGAGCATAATTTACAGGTGTGAAAAACCTTTTTGAACTGAAGTGAAACAGCTAACACATTTGGACTAGTAGGGATTTCTGTAAAAATTTTGGCAGAGTGCCATCTGCATTTTGAACAAAACAGTTCTTCAGAAAACCTGTAGAAAAAACACTTCAATATTTTTCTCAATCTCAAACTCCAACATAATTCAACACAATAAGTTTTTCAACTCGAATCCACAATAATTTTTCAAAGACTGAGATAAAAGAAATACAGTACAATTTTTTTTTTTACAAGCCAAAATAACTCATAATTTATTTTACAACTTCAATGTACAATTTTAATTTACAACTGCTCAAAATCAAGAACAATATATACATACAGTGAACATACATTATAGTACAAAATGCAAAATGTGGTATACTCAATATATCCGGTGATCTCTCGCTGAATGCACTAGCAGCCTAGTCTGCTGCCCTATCCGTCTGTCTACCTGCGACAGCAATAAAAAGCTATCACTGAGACAATGTCTCAGTGGTGCACAACATTAACCAAATACAACTTTAAATCACAATTCATAAATCATATAAATGATGGATACGTAAAACCATAATTAAATTCAAGACAATGAATGTCATAAGGAATTTAAACTCTATTTCACAATATCACAATAAATCTCAATAGTCAAAACATGGTTAAATTCAAAAGACAGTGAATGTCAATAAGAATTTAAACTCCATTTCACAAATTATCAAAGCTCATAATAACACAATTTAGTCAAATAATTTAAGAATACAATGTTGCCAATTCATACACAACTTAAGCCATGACACAATTTTCCGATCAATGCCACGTTGTACACCACGACAAAGCAATCACAACCACACTAATCGAAATCAATGAGGAAGGAAGCTAGCTATATAATGAATACTCATCCGATCACCTCAACTAGTAAACCAGAGAGGGACAAAAATAAACGATCACAACCCCATAAATAGAGAAGGAATGATGTGATACTGTCATGCTAAGTGTGAACACAAAATCAATTCCAAACATTTTATTCAAATGATTCGTAAGAATCCAATAAATTTCCAAAGTTATAATTTTATTCACAAAATGGCAACACAATTCATAATTAACTTCAATTTTCACAAATCACACCAAATCAATTTTTCCATAGTTTCAAACCATTTACAATGCTTTTCAAGCAATAAGTATCCATTCAAACACATTTCCATAATTGAAAACAATAATATACAAATAGTCATAATTTATTTCAATTGAAAAATTCAAAAGAAATAAATATTGTGCACAAACCTCTGATAACTGTCTCCTAGCCTTGACTCAGTGTTTCCTTCCGTTTCCCTGAGTCTTTGCTAGCTGAGAAACACAATTTGAAGTGTTTCAGTTCTCATTTAAACAATCTCTAACGATAATGCTTGATAATTAATTCACTGGATTCTATTACTTGCTTAGTCAACCTAATATGTCGACTCTCGATGCATTGTAGGTAAATTAGGTTTTAATGTTACTAATATGTCACATTCGATAGTCTTTTAGGGATGGTACACGTTACCAAATTCATTTCTATGTATCTTGCATTTTCTTACAATTTGCTAGATTCCGGGATACTAGTTTGACCTAGCCGAACGACCTAGTTCCCTCGATTTTTAGGTTTTGGTCAAAACTACAAACTTGTAGATCTATGTCTTATTGCACGTGGGGCAAAATTTCAGGTCATTCTGAGTTATGTAGACCAAGTTATGGTCATTTTACTATTGCTGGTCAAAATGCATCAAAATTGGTCACTTTAGGTCATTTTAGGTCAATTTTGGTTCGGCCAGTTTTTGGACCCGAACTTGTGCAAGCTGTTTGACTTGCTTATGGTCATTTCTGGGCTTTTCTGTCTTCATAAGACTTGTAGATATAGGTCTTAACTATTCATGGTCAAAATTTCAGGTCAATTGGACCTGTTTTGAGTGAGTTATGGCCTAAACACTAACTGCTGCCCAAATGGTCAATTTTCAGGCCTTAATTGCACTAATCCGGATTTGGTCACTTTTCAAGTTACCTTACAAGCAGAATTTTGGCAAGCTTCCTTCATGAAAGTTGGCACATTTTGTGCCTAGTTTCACCTCCAATTGGTCTCATACCAATTGGAGCCACATACTTAAGGTTCTAAGCCCAAAACACAACTGCCCTATTGCTTTTCCTTTATTACTCATCAAAGATCACTTTTAACACTTACCAAACTTCACATTCATGCCCATTCTGGTTTGTACCATAACCTAAACATATTTTATCACATATTGTTGATCATTTTGGCAGCTTAAAATCACATTCAACATACACCATAAAGTGCAGAATTTGTCAAATTGAATTACAACAATTTAATCACCTGTTCATGCTCATTTAGATGCCTAACCTCACACCATCACACATATACCCAAGCTGCCCTAACAACTATCCCAATTCAACATTAATATTCCATAATCCAAACATGAAATAACATCCTTATGGTTCACTAAACCAGGCTGCCGATTCATGCATTTACATTCCATTAATTTCCAACCTTCAAATTTCAAATACACATTCACATATACTAAGTATACATCACCCAATAATTTCTTACACACCTAAACAATTAATCAATCCTTTAATCTACCATTTACAAGTAAAAATAAACTGTCTTCAAGGAGTTTCCATGGCTGCCAAAAATATAGCTCTCCCTTTAAACATCAAACCTCAAAATTCTTTCCACAATTCAAATACCCATAACCTCCTCACAAACTTTAATGAAACAATAATCAAAAACACAAACTTACTACTTTGGAAATTCTTCAAAACCTCACCAAAACTTCTTAAAATTGCTATCAAACTCTTCCTTGCAAGGTGATGATAAATTTTAATGAAGACAGGTGTGGGAAAAGATGGCTTGATCATGGAGTTGTAATGGCTTAAAGGTGGGCGGCCATGGGAGAGGTTTGAGAGCTTTCATGCGTTTTCAATTGATGAAGATGAATTGCAGATTTGTTAGTGGATCTTTCTGTCCACTTAATGTTTATTTAACCCCATAGTGCTCCACTCACCATAAGTTAATTAATTAAATAATCAAGTTTTCATTTTCCCACATTAAGCTTCTCATTTTTGTTATTTACATTAGGTACCACTAATTTAATTTTTCATGACATTTTCTAAATATAATATCATGTATTTTCAATGGAAATTTAGGTCAAAAGATAACTCGGAATGTCAAATGACCACAATGCCCCTGTTCGGGTTGCATTCCCGATTTTTCGGTAACACCGGGTTTTGTTTGTTTTTCGATTTCTCACTTTTCTTTGTACTAATTATTTAATTTTTATTTGATATTTCTAATGGTATTTATACTTCAATAGGGGTCTATTTAAGTCCTAAAAATATTTTCTAGGGTTCCCCGCGGTCCAGGGCTAGTCAACGGTCCACGCCGTGACTTCCCGATGAGATCACCCATCGCTAGGGTTCTCGGCTCGCTTAACTTGGTTACATTTCTTTGGTATTATTTTTCCTTTGTTTTTCTTGTATTTTCTTTTCTTGTATTTCATTATTTTATGTCTCCTTACTCATATCGAAGTGTAGTTCTAGGCATCCTACCTGTCCGGACAACACTAGTCACAGGGACAGTAGAATGCACTACCGAACATAGGGGTGTTACATGGTCCTTCTAAGAAAATAGCTAAACAGAAAGGGAAGACTAAAGCAAATGGAGGCAAAGGAAAGTGTTTCCACTGCCAGAAGGATGGGCACTAGAAAAGGAACTGCCCAGAGTATAGCAATCTAAAAGAATGCAATGCCATGGTGAAAACTAACTCAAGTTCAAAATATATTTGGCACTTAAGGTTATGTCATGTTGCAGAAGATAGGATTGCAAAATTGGAGAAAATGAGGATTCTATCCTCATTGGGCTCTGAGCCTACTCCAACTTGTGAATCTTACCTTCAGGGCAAAATGACTAGATCACCACTTGTTGGACAAGGGCTAAGGGCTGAAAATATTTTAGAGCTAATACATAGTGATGTATGTGGTCCATTTAAGGAAATGGCTAGAGACAGTTTTCATTATTTTATTACCTTTACTGATGATAAATCAAGGTTTGGGTATTTGTATTTGATGAAACACAAATATGAATCCTTTGAAAAGTTCAAAGAATTTAAATCTAAAGTAGAAAATCAAATAGGAAATATTATTAAAGCTCTTCGATCAGATCGTGGAGGTGAATATTTGATAACTGAATTTGATGAATACTTGAGAAAGCATGGCATTGTTTCCCAGCTAACTCCTCCAGGAATGCCACAGGTGAATAGTGTATCTAAAAGGAGAAATCGTACTCTATTGGATATGGTACGTAGTATGATGAGCTATACAGATATGCCAATCTCCTTTTGGGGAATTGCATTAGAATCAGTTTTGTATATTCTGAATAGGATTCCATCAAAATCAGTTTCTTCCACACCTTATGAAATATGGCATGGAAGAAAACCAAGTCCTAAGCATGTTAAGATTTGGAGTTGTCCAGCTTTTATAAAAAAGCTGAACACTGATAAATTGGAAACTAGATCAGAAAAGGGTCAATTTGTTGGATATCCAAAAGATAGTTTTGGATATTATTTTTATTTGCCTATATCACAAAAGGTTGTGGTGAGTAGAGATGCCACATTTCTTGAATAATAGTTTGTTCAAGAAGGAGGCAAAGGAAGGCAAATAGAGTTGGAATTAGAGAATTCTGACCAACCAATAGATCAGATGGATATAGATCCATCTAGTCAACCTACACCCATTGATGAAACATCTATAGATGTTCCTCGTAGAACAACCAGGGTATCTCACCCACCAGTGAGATATGGTTTCCTTCATGAAGAAGAATAAGAGTTCTCTACTCATGAAGAAGTAGATCATAGAGATGATCCACTTACCTATAAAGAAGCTATATTAGATATAGACTCTTCAAAATGGATTGATGCTATGAAATCTGAAATTGATTCCATTTATAAGAATCAAGTTTGGGATCTTGTTGACCCACCTAAAGGTATTGTACCTATAGGGAACAAATGGGTTTTCAAGAAGAAAATTGGTTCTGATGGAAAGGTAGAGACCTATAAGGCAAGGCTAGTAGCAAAAGGGTTTCGCCAAAGGCAAGGAATCGACTTTGAGGAGACTTTCTTGCCTGTTGCCATGCTTAAATCAATTAGGATTCTATTAGCAATAGCTGCATACTACGATTATGAGATTTGGCATATGGATGTCAAAACAGCTTTTCTCAATGGATACATTGAAGAAAACATTTTCATGGAACAACCTAGGGGTTTTGAATCCGAAGATGATTCCAAGGTATGCAAGCTAAAGCGATCCATTTATGGGTTAAAGCAAGCTTCAAGGAGTTGGAACATCTGTTTTGATGAAGCCATTAAATCCTTTAGTTTTATCAAAAATGAGGATGAGCCATGTGTATATAAGAAGGTTAGTGACAGCGCTATCACTTTCCTTGTCTTATATGTGGATGACATACTGTTGATGGGTAATGACACAGGTATATTAACAACTGTAAAGGTATGGTTGTCAAATACATTCTCCATGAAAGACTTAGGGGAGGCAACCTATATTCTTAGGATTCGCATCTATAGAGATAGAGCAAAAAGAATAATTGGTTTATCCCAAAGTCTATACTTGGAAAAGGTGTTAAAGAGGTTTAACATGCTTGATTCCAAGAGAGGATTGTTACAAGTGAGACATGGTATCCATCTTTCTAAAGAGATGTCTCCAAAGACACCTGAAGAAAGAGATAAGATGGCTAGGATTCCATATGCTTCGGCTATTGGAAGTTTAATGTATGCAATGTTGTGTACTAGGCTGGATATCGCATCTGATGTTAGTTTGACTAGTAGGTATCAATCCAACCTAGGTTTGGAACACTGGATAGCTGTCAAGAATATCCTTAAGTACTTGAGAAGAACTAAGGATTTATTCTTGATCTATGGAGGTGGAGACTTGCAATTGGATGGTGATACTGATTCTGATTTCCAATCAGATATTGATGATAGAAAGTTTACCTCTGGATATGTGTTCATTTGTAATGGAGGTGCAGTCAGTTGGAAGAGTTCCAAACAGAGCATGACTGCAGATTCCACTACCAAGGCTGAGCATATTGCTGCATCAGATGCTGCAAAGGAAGCTATTTAGATAAAGAAGTTCGTGACAGAACTTATAGTAGTTCCTTCCATTGAGTAAGTAGTTCCACTGCACTATGACAACAATGGAGTAGTCATACAGGCTAAGGAACCAAGGTCTCACTAGAAATCCAAACATATAGAAAGGCGCTACCACATTATCAGAGAAATAGTTGGACGAGGCGATGTAGCCATGCAGAAAATAGCATCAGCTAAAAATCCAGCTGATCCATTCACTAAGCCTATGTCACAGACTCAGCTAGACCGACATATTGAGAAGATGAGTCTAAGATATTGTAATGAATGGCTCTAGTACTAGTGGGAGATTGTTAGTACTATGCCCTAAAGCATATCATTTAGTATGTATCTTGTACATGTTTTTATTAATAAAAGGCATTTCCACTTTCCCGTTTACATAAGATATTTATGTGTAATAGAAAAGGTCCATTGATATTTTGTTAGAAATTCTATTCTTAAGTTGTTAAGAATATGAGTGACAGTATTTCTAGTACAAAGTATCATAAATAGGTTCAGAATCGAGGATACTTCATAATAAGGACATGACTTATCCAGAAAGATTATATTCATATTTGTTCCCAAGTTATTTATATGAGATATAAATAAGATGGAATGGTGAGTCTCATGCCATATGACAAACATGATAAGCACTTATACATGATAAGTAGGCCGAACCAGTGACACTTATGACAAACACATGGAGTTTACTCTTATCAATGTTTTGTCATAAATCATATCAGTGCATATAATCTTTAGACCTGAGATAGAACAGTTATCTTGTATATAGGTAGTTTGAGTTTGATATTGCTATCATACTTGTACTGTGTATGGGTATATTGGTATGTGTTGGCTCCTACTAGTTATATATGGAGGTAGGTGTTGATCAAGATGGAATCTGTTCCTCTAAGTAAATAGAGATAAAATCCCATGTTCATTTAATTGTTCTTGATGTTTCAAGTTCCTGGCCAGGACAGATAGATTTAATCAGAAAAGAGTTTCTGATGAGAAAATCTTTTTAATCAAGAACTGGAATTAAAAGAGAACATAATATTCATAGTAAATGAAGTTTGACATAAACCATGACTCCAGCTTGAGTTGGGATTTTGTAACAGAGAGATTCTAGTGCATGGTAACATATGATTATAGGTTCATTTAAGGTAAACCTTATTACTAATTGGGTGGCCATGGCATGCTATGCTAGGTGTTAACCATGGTCTATGAGGTGCATAAAATGATTTAGAGAAATCATTTATGGTAAGAAAGAGTTCTGATGATATTAAGAGTTGATATCATATCTCATTGCCAATTAGTGATGAGCCTAGTAAGTCACACACATACACAAGTTATCACCTAATTAAATATGATTTAATTAATTAATTAAAGAGTTTAATTGATTAGTTAAATAGGTTTGGTTTGCAATTAGATTGCAAAGTCCCTAGCATGACTTGAAACCAAATCTAGATTATTGGATGTATAGTATAAGTTAAATTTATATTTAAAGTGTTTAAATATGAATTTAATTAATGAGAAATTAATTAATAGAGATTAATTAATTTATTTATATTTGATATAAATTGATTAGAAGAAGAGAAATAATTATTTTGGGTTAAGAACTCAAAATTAAGACACAAGGGCATTTTGGTCATTTCACAGGGTGACATGTGGCAACATGAGATGGTGACACATGGAATTACACATAAGCTTGCCAAATGTCTTTTAATCATGTAAGATGATTAAAATTAAGATTAAATATAGGTTTGACACTTAGCATAATGTGATTGGGTCAATTAAACCTAGAACCAATCAAAGGGTGGCATGTGGCAAGGGTTTAATGTGTTGAGCTAGCTATATAAGTGTTGTTATGAAAAGAAAATAATACAACCAGCTGCTGTTCTCATTTGTGCCGCCACCTTGAGGCTCTCCCTCTCTTATTCTTCATCTCTCATCTATTCTAAGAGATTAGCAAACAATCTCTTGAATTAAAAATACTAGAAATCGTTTCTAGTGTCCTGTTTACATCTTTAATCTCTTAAAAGGAAAAACTTGATTTCCTAATTAATAGAAAAAAGCTTTAGAAGCTGTTAAAGGGCTGCCATAGGTGTTCTTGGTGTGGAAAAGCTAGAGGGACAACATTTGGTGTCCTGAAGACGCATCTCAAAGGCGCAAATACACTGCAGTGCATAAAGAGGTTAGTGTGATTGTTCTTGATTTAATCTAGAGTTCTAAAATTAATCTGATTAATTTTAAAATCTTAAATGACAAATCCAGATCCAAAAACATACTAAAAGAGTTTTAATATGTTGTTTATCATTGAAATCAAATAGATAAAAATAAATCTTGCGTAATGCATGTGACCCTAGGTGAAAATTTTTTAATTCAATGGTATAAACTTGTTTTTTTCACGCTTCCGTTCCTTTAAAAATCTCTCAACTAGAATATGCTAAAATGATTTCTCCTCTAACATTTGCACTTCAAAACCCCTTGTTCACACACACAACAACACTACCTAAGTGTTGAGTCTTCAATCATCCAAAAGAATATTTCGTATTCCGAATGCATATTTCGGCTAGTCTAGCTAAGGGGTACTACATGTGTGCTTCAAACTCTCAATGGGATTGGAATCCTGAGACTTGGAGAATTTTAATAAGTCCTTACTTGCAAAAATAGGGATGAAGAATTTTAACCGATCCCAATTCTCTAATAGCCAAGGTCTTTCCCCATATACATTCCCCTATACTTTCCCCATAATCTGCAAGTGAACTAGAATGCAAATTCGGTTATTATTTGGGCTTCCCAACTTGTTGATCATAACTCTCACATTTGGAATGTCCGATTATTAACTAGCAAACAAGATTCTATTTCACATGTGTAATAAAGCACGTATGATTAAACTTTGTTAGGCCTAAACACAGTCTGGTTTGGACCATGAATGAGACTAAGTCAATAGTTTCAATCTTCAAATTAGATCGAGACCGAAAGTGGTTCGGTTATGATTCAACCCCATGAACTACAGCTAAAACTGACCCAAAACTATTTAGTTTGAACCAGGGGTCTGGTCTAGTTTCGATTGAGATTCTTTTTTTTTTTGTAATTTTTATTTTTTTTAATTTTTATTACACTAGCCAATGAGAGGTTGCCATGTGGTAGCCTTTGCATGCGCAAAGTGGTCCCCTTGGCAACCTCCCTCATTTGCTTATCCTACCTCATTTTGTACTTGTCGCAAGGGTTTTGTGGTCGCCGGATGAATTCTGACCGAAGTGGGAAAAGTGAGGAGTCGCCACTTTAATTTTGAGGGAAATTAAAGAAAATCATTTGTAAGAATTAAAATCCACTTTGAAAACAAAGATTATAGATTCGTGGTTCATATACGGGTGGGGAAGGTGTTAGGTACCCCACCTTGTCCCTCAACAAAGGTAAGCAGATTTAATGTTATGCTCTTTATAAATTGATAATTTAGGGGCTAGAATGATGATGTTAATCCTTTGTGTGGATAAAAGGAATATTTGATATTTCACTATTTAGGGTTGCCCAAGAACACGAGTACATGAAATGACCCTTCAGTGAATAGGTGTTGTGTAATGGATTTTCGTTGGGGGTTAATTCGAATATTGAAGTTTTGATATTTTAGTTTGGATTTAAGCTAAGAGAATTCGGGTATGAACTCTCTCCCGATCTCTTAATGTGTTCTGTTAAAATTTAAGCGGAAGATTTTGGGTAAGAACTCTCCCCCGATCTCCACATATTTTATTAAGATTTTGACCGAGAATTCAGGTAAGAATTCTCTCCCAATCTTTTAGTGTATTTAAGAATTTAAGTTGAGAACTCAGGTAAGAACTCTCCCCCGATCTCTTAGTGTTAAGAATTTAAGTTGAGAACTCGGGTAAGAACTCTCCCCTGATCTCTTAGCGTATTTAAGAATTTAAGTTGAGAACTCGGGTAAAAACTCTCCCCCGGTCTCTTAGTGTTAAGAATTTAAGTTGAGAACTTGGGTAAGAACTCTCTCCCGATCTTTTAGTGTTAAGAATTTAAGTTGAGAACTCGAGTAAGAACTCTCTCCTGATCTCTTAATGTATTTCGTTAAAGATTAGACTGAGTTCGGGTAAGAACTCTCCCCCGTTCTCTTAATGTATTGCGTTAAAAATTAGACTGAGTTCGGGTAAGAACTCTCCCCCGATCTCTTAATGTGTTTATTAGAATGGCATTTTATAAGAACTTTGAATTAAGGATTCTAGTAAAGGGTCCTTCTTAACCCCTTTTTACATGGGAATGAAGTACCGAAGGCGCAAGAAACCCGTGTAAAGCTTTTCCTAGCCTACGAGACCTTATAACTAGATGACGAAAGACCTAACTCCTTGCTGATCTTTTGCATGATCGCTTTATTAGAACTCTTTGATTTGAGACATCCAATCTCTTTTTAGTCGCTCACCTAGGATCCGAACTTATCTTAATTCCCGATCTATTGTCTTATCGACTGGGTTCGTTCCAAGGCCCGATCTCATAACTTATTTATTTAACCTAATCTTGGTCCCAACCTATCCGTCCTTTGTTACACCTATATTCCTTTATCAATTTTTCATTTATTCAAACCAAAAACTCTCATGTTAAAGTACCCCTGCCTATATTCTTTAGAGTATTTACAAGTCGCCTATGACTTGAATGTCTACTCTCGAAGGGAATGAAAACTACGTGACGATAAATGGAATTTGCAAATGAATAGAAAAAGAAGGCGTAGGAAATAACTTTGGGCCTAGATAACCTATTCTAAGACTTAATGTGATTGGATATAAAAGAAACTTTAAAAGAAAACTGGAGAAAACAAACCAAGGGTATTCAACAAAATGACAGTTTAGATGCTTACCTGTGGAAAGTTGAAGAGACAGGTGAGCTGACTCTGGTATCCACAAATCTTGCAGAGGTGAAAGCTGACGGCTGAAGAACTTGAGCTTACCCAAAGTAATGAGAACAGATCGGGACGAGTTGAGCTCGAAAAGTAATGCACAGATACTAGGGCGATGGGAATGAGGCAGAGTGAAGATGGTTTCACAGGGTGATGCACAAGAACTGAAAATGAAAATCTTAGAATTTAGAGCTCCTTTGGATGAAATACTTTAGAAAACTGGTTTCTAAAGTTTCTCAACACTTTGAAAGCTCCAAATGACAAGTAGGAAGACTGAATCAAAGTCCAAAGTCTTTCCACGATAATATGACCTTCTTCTTCTACAGTGTTGCATGCAGGTATTTATAGGGAACGGGTATCCAAAATGAAGGGTCAGGATCTTATTAGGGGGAGACGGAGGGCTTAGATTCAAAATGATATAATCTGATGTCTAAGAATTAAAGAGAATCAGAATGGAGGGTCAGGATTTCATTCAGAATATCTGTCCTTTCTCCCCTTAATCCAACGGTCGAGGGTCTCTCCTTACGAAATGGATCCAAAGGCTGGAAATAAAAAGCATCGAATCTATCATCTGCTTTTTGATCTGAGGGCTTCGGATCCATCCTTATGATTATAATTAACGGTGGAGATCAAGATGTACAGGGCTACTTTAACCATTTTGGCGTCTGGCGACTAAAAGGGTGTCCTTGCAAATGAGATGTGTGGCGAGGATCTGATCATGCCAGCAATGCTTTAACTAACTCAAATTTGACAATGAAGAGAGTTAATTGAAAGTCTGACCGGAAGTTATTTAACCCCTCTGCGCTCTCTGATCTCTACAGGTTGTCTCTTATTTCTTCTGATCTTCCCATTATGGCCATCCTTTTTTGGGTCATTATTCCGATCTCTATTTCTTGCATTGGGTCCCTCCTTATTTCCTGATCTCTCTCATTCCTGATCTTTCCCCTCTATCTAACTTGCCTTGGTTATTTTTTCGATCTCTGATAAGTGTACTCGATCTAATCCCTAGGTGAATCGCCATTTGCCGATCCGTGGTTTTAGAAATTTGTTCAATCCGATACCTTAGTTGACCGATCTCATTTATCTGATTTTTTTTACTATGTTTTTGAAACCTTCTTGCGACGTGTCAAAGAGGCAGCCCGGTCCCGCTAACCGATGCGTCACTTAGGACTTCGTGAGCATTTAATGCTCAGATGGGTATAAATAGAGGAAAGGTGAGTCATTTGTTTCCTTATGTCATTTTTAGACCTTTCCTGTAGCGATTTCAACACTTTCTCTTACTTTCTAAAGTTTTCAGTAACCGATTTACACTCCGATAAGCGTTTTGATCTTTTCTCGGTTAATTTTCCTTTTTGTTTTTTGAAAATGAGCTATACCGAGAGTTAGAGAGCTACTAGTCTCCCTCCGTTCATATCTCATGGACATCGGACGAAGTTGAGGTGGTCAGGCTGAGCGGGTGACCCGAACCTTCTACAACCTCTGTCTCAGCCCACGGTCAGGTGGCCCAATCAAAACAAGTATCTTCTTCAGGGAAAGAAAACTTACTCATGGATGAGTTGCCATCGGTCCTCAAGGAAACTGATCTGTAGTCTATTAGTCAAGAATACAACCTTCGAACTAACTCCTTCAAGCTCATCAGGTGTAATGGCGATCTCCGAGCTGATCATTTCTTTGAAGAAAATGACATGATCATGGTATATGAAGAACAATTAAAGGCCGGGCTTCAGTTCCCCCTAGATGAATTCTTTAAAGCCGTTTTGAAGTTCCATCATGTATGGTAGCCCAAGTGCACCCAAACTCTTGGCGGATTCTGGTGGCTTTCAGAGGCTTATGCTGAGCTAAAGAGCTCGAGCCTACAACAAAGGTTTTTTATGAGTTGCATAGGCTCACTCGACGAAAGGATGATGAGTATTGGTTTTTCCAAGCCAAGCTGCACTGTGGGCTTTTTACCAATCTCCCTTCTTCGTTAAAGAATTGGAAGAACCGGTTCTTCATATAGAGGAGTAAGATCCTGAATGGCTTTGAGGGTATCCCACGCAGTTGGCAGTACCTGATCCCTTCAGTTCCAAAGAAGATCACCCTAAATAGAGATGAGGACGTTATGGTAAAGGAATTGAAGGATCAGGCGGCTATTCACAAGTATTCATGTCTAGATGCAGTTATGGCCAAACTCAAGTGGTGGCTAATGCAAATGATCGCCCATGAGGATTATGAGCGGCAGCTCTCTGACCTCGTACTCAGGATCGGTATAACCTAAATCTTTAGCCTCCTGACTTAGGTGATCTCACTAACTTGTTTTCTGTGCAGGTATGGCTGGAGGCGAGGGCACGAAAGAGAGCCATAAGCAAAAAAGGAGGTCGCTGGGAAAGTATGAGAAATGAAGATTGCTGCTGTATCCCAGACGCTAGGGCGATACTCGGTAGAAGTGCTGGGCTCTTCGTCCTGACCTTCGGGACAGTCGATCCCAGAGATAGAGATCGCTCCTTCCCTGCCTCAATAAGATGAACCGCCACCTCTGTCGGTTTCTTCAAGTGCAGAAGGAGTGTCTTTCCAACCCATTGTGAGGACCCTCTCTCGTGGTGCCCAGGTCCTCATTCACTTGCTAGAGAAGAATCGCTCAGTTCGGGGGAATCATGACCTGGCCAAGGTTTTGGGTGCCACCATCTACTTCTAGGATGACCGGAATAGGCTGACTCCGAAGAGCATTGACGACCTCCTAGCTCAGACGATGAGCTTGAGCATAGAGAGCCTTGTAAATCAACATATAATCAAAGAAAAGGCTCATCTCTTGAGACAAGAAATTCTGAAGGCGGTCTAAGACGCTACTTCCGCTAAAACCCAACTTTCATCTGCTCAGGACTACATCGCCGAGATTGAGGGTTGGACAAAATCTTATGAGGATAGGATAGCCGAACTGGAGTAGGAACTCGAAGAAGCTCGGGCCTACCGAACTGCCAATGTCACACGCCTTACCGAGGAGATCAGAGTGACAGAAGAAGAGGCCATGACAAGGGAAGCTGGTGCTTATGTGAATGCTCATGGCAATCTTCTGGTCGAGCTTGTAAGGCGCTATCCTGAGGAAGACTTCTCTTGGATGGTGGATCTTGTCCCTAGAGGTATAGAGGAGAGCGAGGAGGAGCCTGAGATAGAGAGAGAGGATGATAGAACTGATAATGTACCCAGAGAGCAGGTTGGGGGAGACCATCCTGCCAAATGACTTGTACATTTTTGTTTTGAAATGAATTGAAGTCTTTTATTTGTTCAATTTCTTGATGAGATTAGAAAATCAAAAGATAAGAGATTAGAAAAACATTACACGCGAACATGAAATCGGATGGAGCCATGACCAAATACCGAATGAAACCTTAGAATATTAGAGTTGCAAAGATTTGACACTGACTTGAACTTTTAAGGTCAGAACCATTATTAGACCAGATAAAAATCTTAACTTTATTTCGAGGAATATTTGGGGAATTCAAGCAAGAAACCTGATCACAACATTAGTCAAATGAAATTCTGCGATATTTATACATAGAGAGATCGGAGAACAACAGTTGGCAAGATTGGATGGTCTGGAGACCCAATATTAACTCGAACTCAACTGACAAAGACCAAGAGATCGGAAAGCAATCTAACTTGAGCGTGAGATCGATTTGTTCCAGGGACGAGCGATCTGTAAGTTCGGAAAAGCTACCTATGATTGGGGACATCAGTTGAGAGCATATGATAAAATTTCAATTTTAAAAGATCCTTGCCTTTGAAAGTCAGCCAAAATATGGTGTCTATAGTACTGTTGGTTGGGCAACGGCAATTTCCCCAACCAACGATCATTTTTTTTTTCACTTTTTTTCTTTTTATTTAAATAAAAGGATAAAAAATACCCCTAGCTACAAAAAAAATAATAGCCATATTTAAGGGGGGGGGGGGGGGGGAAGAGGGGGACGAGGGAGGGAAGGTTTGGCAATATGAAAAATAGTTTGGCCCCATATATACCCCATAAATCACTTAAAAATTTACATATATTCAATTTTCCAAAATCTTTCTCTAAAATCTCAATATAATTTCTCTATATGCCAATTAATCATCCATTTTTTTTTATCCAAAAATATAATGATTTTTCTCTTACAACATTTTATTATTTTTTTTAATTCCTCCTAATTTTGTTCTATCTCATTTTATTTTTAATTTTTTATATTTCCATATATTGCTCCCAAAAAAATGACTAGCCCTAGTCAATCTTCAAGGAGGTCCATGATAGATAAAGAAATGGGGTTAGTCCTAGACTCTGGCAGTCAAGATACATTTGACCCCAATTTTTGTTTGATTGGCACAAATACACTAAATCAGTTATTTAATAGCCAGTTGCCTTTTATAAACCCAAGAAGCCTTGATTCTAAGCACACTGATTTCAAAAAAATAAAGATGAAGTACCAACTCTGACACAACCAACACAATCGACACAGGTATTAAAATGTAATAATTTTATGGTCCACTTCACCATAATTCAAGTACAGGGAGAAGTTAAGGTGCAATGCAATTATTGCAAGTGTAATGAAAGAGTGGGGACCTTTGTGTTCAACAAATGACATAAAGCCAAGAAAATTTGCAAATGATGTTCTCATTGTTAGTAATATGCCCTAGAATATATCATTATATTGTATCTTATAAACATTTATTCCTATTTAATAAAAAATATTCTTTTCTTTTAAATTTGAATGGTTTGAATTTAATTGAAAATATCCTTTAATATCTTGTTAGATATTTTATTCTTAAGTTGTTAAGAAAATGAGTGACAGAACATTCTAGTACAAGTATTATAAATTTGGTTCACCATCTAAGATAATTTATTGGGCATGACTTACTTGTATTTGTTTCCATGGATTAGTATGAGATACTAATGGGATGGAATGGTGAGTCTCATGCCATATGACAAACATGGTGGATACTTATATGATAAGTAGGCAGAACTAGTGACACAAGATGACTTGTACATGGAGTGTACTTTTATCAATACAAAGTCATCTAGATCATAATAGTGCATATAATCCCTTGACTTGAGATAACATAGTTATCTTATATATAGGTGGTTTAAGTTTGATACTAATTTCATACTTGTACTATGTATGAGTATATGGGCATGTGTTAGCTCAGACTAGTTATATATAGAGATAGGTGCTAGTCAAGATGGGATCTGTGACTTAGTCTACAGTGTAGTCGAGTAAGAGATGCCACATCCTATGCCCGAGCACCTTATCTTATTTTACTATATTTCTTGGTAATTATATTCCATTTTGTTATTTTAAAATTAGTAATTCAAACGAAGAAACTGACAGAGTTTCCCCTAAATTGTTATCAATTGACGAATAACCACCTGTTAAAATTTTCATTTCATATCTCAGTTTTTAAATCAACATCTCATGAATTCAAATGCCATCTCAATTTCCAATCATTACATTTCCATACATTACCATTTTATTGCTCAATTCATATGGGAAATACTCAATCCATATATGAAATTTACAAATTTCAATAACTTACATAAGGTACAGATTAATTACATAGTCTCACAACTTACATCATATACCAAATTTAATACAATTTTTCAATTTACATTACATGCCAAATGTTTAATTACAATATATCAAAAGATAACTACAAAAAGCTCATGGACCCTACAATGCACTGCAATGAGGTGACACAGCTGACACAATGCAAATCTAATCTCCAAATAATCCCAGTCAGACATCTACTAGGCTTTATCCTTATCTTCAGTACATACACATGGCAAAAAGCAACGTACTAAGCATAATGCTTAGTGGTTCAATAATAATATAAAAGTAAACTAAATAATTAAAAACAATGAAATTATGTTATTATGCCATAAGGGATGCATTATTGATAATTATTTGAAATAACTTATTTTATTGATTTTTCTATTCCTTATTTATTATTAAATTTTCAAGGCTTATTTTAATGCCCAAGTAACCTATACAGATTAACTGGACTGGATAAATGGGTAATCTAGCACTGGATATCAAGTACCTCTGGCCATCACACTATTTATCACATAGTGTCTGCCAGGTGTGCAACAAAATGGCTAAAGAGTCATAACATCAATTGGGCATAAAGCCATGTGTATCAGGAAAACAACAGAATGGCTATAAGCCATATATCACAAAATTGCATTAGAAGCCATAAATCACAGAATGGCACAAAGCCATAAGCAGTACTGCAAGTGAGAACCCTGTTGGCATGCCAACCTATCCAAACCAATCAAAAAGACTAGGCATGCATGGGCATATTAGTACCTTAAGCATTTGTTCTTTACATTATGTCATTGCATTGCACTATTCATTGCACTATTCATGCTCAATCTTGGTTATGCCATTCATAATGGGGACATAAGCCCCAAATTCTTATTCACCCCACATTTTACTTCATTAAGCTATTAGCATTAATTGCCAACCATAATTCAAGTCATTTTAGGATTAATTTAAAATTTTCTGAAATTGCACCTTGAGTTTATTGTTACATTAGGCTAAGCTACAGTAATAATTTGGATTCACTTTTTTAAAAAAAATTATTCCTTTATGTGTCAACTTTAATTTCCTTTTTGAATCACTCAATTTGGAGTTTTGATCAATTTTACCTTTTCCTCGGTCTGTTTCACCAATTATAGCCCCACAAGTTTATCTTCACCCAGTTTTGTCCAATACAAGGGTGTTCTGCACTTTCTCCCATACAATGCCTCATGTGGAGCCATTTGAGTACTACTCTAATAGCTATTATTATAAGTAAATTCTGCTAGTGGGAGGTATCTGTCCCAACTTCCCTTAAACTCTATGACATAACTCCTCAGCATATCCTCAAGCACCTATCACATACTTCATGTTATTACTATTATTTCAGTTTAACATTTATTATAATTCAATAAGTTTTAAGGTTTACCTGAATCACCCATTCTGACTGTCCATCCATTTGAGGATGAAAAGCCGTGCTATAGTGGAGTTGTGTACCGAAGGCTTCCTGTAACTTCTTCTAAAATCTAAATGTGAACCTCGAGTCTCTATCAAATATAATGGAAATTAGGACTCCATGTAGTCTAACTATATCACTAATGTATAACTCTGCTAGCGTCTTTAGTGAATAGTCAATTCTGGCTGGCAGAAAATGTGCTGACTTGGTCAATTTATCCATTATCACTCATACTGCATCATGTTTCTTCTGGGTGAGAGATAGACCACTAACAAAATCCATGGTGATGCAGTCCCATTTCCATTCAGGTATGTTTATGGGCTGTAACAAACCTGATGGAACTTGGTGCTCTGCCTTGACTTGCTGACATGTCAAACATCTGGTTACATAGTCAGTAATGTCCCTCTTCACACCAGGCCACCAATACTGGGACTTCAAATCATGGTACATTTTAGTGCTCCCTGGGTGCATAACATAAACACTACCATGTGCCTCTTTTAGTATACTCTTCTTCAGTTCCCTATCATCAGGTACACATATTCTTCTCTTGTAGTACAAGCACCCATCCTCTTTCATCTCATACTCAGTCTCTTTCCCCTCTTTAATTTTTTCCATAATAGTCATTAATTTCTCATCCTGCTTCTGCCCCTCCTGTATCTGCTGTAGCAGGTTTGGCTTCTCTTGTAACTCACCCAAAATAGCTCCATCTCGAGCTAAAGATAGGCGGACATTCAGGAATCTCAAAGCTATAATAAACTTCCTGCTCAGACCATCAGCAACCACATTTGCCTTCCTAAGATGATAATCTATCACACAATCATAGTCCTTCAGGAACTCAATCCATCTTCTTTGCCTCAGGTTGAGTTCCTTCTGGGTTAGCAAATATTTCAGACTTTTATGGTTTGTATATATGTAGCACTTCTCACCATACAAGTAATGCCTCCATATCTTCAATGCAAAGATAGTTGCTGCGAACTCTAGATCATAGGTAGGGTAGTTCTTTCCACGTGGCCTTAGTTGTCTGGAAGCATAAGCAACCACCTTACCTTCCTGCATCAGAACACACCCTAGCCCATTGTGAAAGGCATCACTGTAGACCACAAAGTCCTTCCCAGATACTGGTTGTGTTAACACTAGTTCCTCTGTCAACATAGCCTTTAGCTTCTCAAAATTGGCTTGACACTTGTCTTTCCAGTCAAACTTTGCATTCTTATGCGGTAACTTGGTCAGCCGAGCAGCTACTAGAGAAAACCCCTTCACAAACCTTCTGTAATACCCAACTAGCCCCAAGAAACTTTTGACTTCAATTGCATTCCTAGGAGGCTTCCATTCCATTACAGCTTCAATCTTCTTAGGATCCACTCTAATCCCATCAACTGATACTATGTGTCCAAGGAAAGCAATCTCATTCAACCAGAATTTACACTTGGACAGCTTAGCATACAGCTTCTTCTATCTTAGAGTCTACAGAACAATCCTTAAATGCTCATCATGCTCCTCTCTGTTCTTGGAATACTCCAAGATGTCATTAATAAAGACCATTATAAATCGATCTAAGTATGGATGGAAGATACGGTTCATAAAGTCCATGAAAGCTGATGGTGCATTTATCAACCCAAACAGCATCACCATAAATTCATAGTGCCCATACCAGGTCCTGAATGTAGTCTTAGGAACATTTGCATCCTTTACCCTCAGCTAATGATACCCTAATATGAGATCAATCTTGAAAAATACACCTGCTCCCTTCAATTGATCAGATAGATCATCAATTCTAGGTAATGGGTACTTGTTCTTCACTGTTACTTTATTTAGTTGTTGGTAATCAATGCATAACCTTAAAGTCCTATTCTTCTTCTTTACAAATAGCACGAGAACTCCCCATGGCAACACACTAGGGTGTATAAACCCCTTATCCAGCAACTCCTGTAACTGAATTTTCAGCTCCTTCAATTCAGTGGGGGCCATCCTATAAGGAGCAGTTGAGATTGGTGTTGTGCCCAACATCACCTCTATGGCAAATTCCTCAGGGAAGACATCGGGGAACTCACATATAGTGGGAATGTCACGAAGACTAGACCCAGCCTTCCTGGTATCAACAACATGCACCAAATAGGCTTTACAACCCTTCCTAATCAGTCTCCTTCTAGTAATAGCTGAGATGACATTAGATAGGAAATCTGTCCTTTCACCCAAAACTGTTATCTCTTCATTCTCAGGATTTTTCAAAGTAATTATCTTCAATCTACAATTAACTATTGCCTAATGATGTGACAACCAATCCATCCCAAGGATTACATCAAACTCGTGGAAGGGTAATTCAATTAGATTTATCAAGAACTCATACTCTTGAACCTCATTGGGCAACCTCTATACACTTTATTTACCACAACACCGTGGCCTAATGGGTTAGTGACTAGAATGTCTTGGTCTTAGTCACTTTCCTCTACTTGAATTCCCCTTTCCACAGGCAACTTAATGCAGATGTAGGAATGAATGGATCCTGGATCCACCAATGCATGTAGAGGCATATCATAAAGTAGGAACGTACCTCTGATCACATCCGGAGCATCTTGCTCGTCTTGTGCCCTCATGGCATATGCTCTAGCTAGTGCCCTTGCCTCTGGCCTCTCCACTGTCTCTGATACAGGCCTCTGTAAAGTACTAGCTGCCTCTAATTTACCTTATCTCCTACCCCTTTGAGCTGTAGGGGCAGGTCTATCTGTTTGTGCTGGAGTAGCTGAAACATTTCTCTGAGGGCAATCTCTCACTTGATGTTTAGTAGACCCACACTAGAAGCATCCTCCAGTTAATCGCCAATATTAGCCTCTGTGCCACTTATTATAATGTGGGCACGCTGCTGAAACTGCTGGGGCTAGTCCCCTAAACACCGTTCCTGGAGAGCTTCCCACTGATGGAGTGGACTAACCTCTCCTAGGTGTAAACTGATATCTGGGCCTCTATGATTGGCCCTGACTATGACTCTGAGCCTAGGGACCTCTGAACCTCTTATTGGGTGCAGATGAGGAGCTAGCTTGACCTGAACCCCTCTTATGCTGCCTATCTCATCTACTCTGCGCGTCATTTCTAACCCTCTCTACATTCAGTGCAGGTTCAACTAACTAAGAGAAGTCTATGATTCTCAATGCTGTGATAAGCAGCTCAATGTTATCATTCAGACCCTCTTCAAACCTTTTGCATCTATCAGCTTCAGTGGGGACTATTTCTCTGCCATATCTACTCAATCTGATGAATTCTAACTCATACTCTGCCATAAACAACTGTCTCTGTCTCAAACTAATAAACTCTCTCCTCTTACTTCCAAATATATCTGACTGATATATTTCTTTCTGAACTTTGCCAAGAAGAAATCCTAGGTGATCTGCTCTAACTGAACTACACAGGAGACTGTATCCCACCACTGAAATGCATCCTACTAAAGCAGAGATACTGCATACTCTATACTCTCCCCAGGAGTACAGTGAAGCTACTGAAGGACCCTCTTTATCCTTTCTAACAAGTACTCAGTAATAGATGGGTCATCTTCCTTTTTATCCTTGAAGTCTATAGCTCCATACTTCCTAAGCTTTTCTAGATGAGACTTCTATGGCTATGGTGGTAGAATTATTGGGATTGCGCTCGTCATCTGTCTAAAAAATGTGGTCATCTACTCAAACAAGGCCTGTTGGGGTTGTGTAGGCCCCTTAGCCACTGGTGGAGTAGGACTTCCCCTATCTTTAGCATCAGCCATGGGTGGAGCATGACTCTCCACCTCTTCCTCTACTGCCCTCTGAGACTCTGGGTCCATGCCTTAACCTATAACAAACAGAGAAACATATCTGCATTAGTGTCACCTCGACTCTTACAAATGCAATACATGATATGCACTCTATCTAGGTCCAGAAATTCCTAAACCGTGCTCTAATACCACTAAATGTGACACCCTGTAACACCCTCCCTGCAGCAATTCCGTACATTCTACTGTTCCGATGATCAGTGTCGGATCGGACAGCTAGAGCATCCGGAAAAATATTTAAACTAAAGTGAGGAATCATAATTAACTCAAATATTAACAAGAAAAATTTAGAAAAAATTTTATAAATAAAATACAACCAAGTTAAATGAGCCGGTGCCCTAACGATGGGTAACCTAGTGAGAAGTTGCGGTTCTCGCAACTAGGAGCCTTAGACCCAGGAGAAAAATTATAAAATAATTTTTGGGACTCTAGAGAAGGCTCATTGAGGTTTCTATGGCATTAGAATGCCAAGAAAATACTTAGAAAAATTTTTCAATCGGTACAGACAATTTTGGCCCGTTAAGCCAAACGAAGGGCATTTTGATCATTTCGTTTTCAGAGATAATTTTTGGCCAACTTGTCCAGTTAAATAAATAATTTATATAACATGAAATATGAATAAATGTTGTTGAAAATTTACTTGAAATTAAGTAGACAAGAAATGGAAAGAAAATGAAAGAAAATGACATTATGACATCATAATGATGTCATTAAAGTTCTCCCAACCTATCCCATATGGACACATGGCATAACTTTATTTAAAATATAATTAATGGGCTGGAAATGAAAGAAAAATCAGAATTCTCTCCTTTCTTCATTTCCTTGCCGTAAACCATTTCTTCCTTAACCTCCATGAACAAGCTTTTTCAAGCTTGATTTTCCCTAGCTTCCACACCATAAAAGCCCTAGTTGTCTTCACAAAAAATTCACCCCACACCTTGAGGAAGCTTTGTGCAGCAAAATTTTGAAGAAAAAACTAAAGTTTTGCAAGACCCAAACTTAGTTCCAAAGAGGTTAGTGCCAATTCCTACTAGAAATTTTATGTATATCATATGTGGAGTAGGAATTAAGTGTGAAAATTAAGTGAAATTAAACAAAAGTTGCATGATGCATTTTTATCATTTTTGGCAGCCATGAACTTATGAGAGTTTTGATGATTTTTTTTTTAGATTAAAAGAGTATATAAGCTGTCCTTTGATATGAAATTAATACTTAGCACCTTATATTATAAGTTAATAGAAGAATAGAGGAATTGAGAATTTAGGGTTTTGACCAAATTAAGGTTTTAATCCTATAATGGTGTAGGAACATTTTAATGGTCAATTAGTGACCATTTGGTTATTGGTAAACAAGAAATGAAGTGTATTTAGTGATGGGATTTAGGTTTAGTGTGGCTGCCCTAGGTGACCTACAGAATTGGACATGAGTCTAGCAGGTTTGGCCAGCCATAACTTGAATTGTAGAGGTTCAATTGGTGTAAGGCCAATTGGACATGAAACTAGACACATAATGGCACAACTTTGGTGAAGAAACCATGTCCATAAGACCAAACCAAGTGGACCAAAAGCTTACCCCAATCCGGGTGACCTGCAGTCTGTTTCTGCAAAATGACCAAATGAATAGTATTGGGTCATTTGCCATAACTCAGTGTAAAATGGTTCAATTGACCTGAAATTTTACCAACAACAAGCTAAGATATAGACCAACAACTTTCATGAAGAAACCTACCCCAAATTATGACCAGAACCTATCCAACAAGGGAGTTGCAATCACTGTTCACTGCACTGTAGATATGGTCAGTCCAGAAAAATTCCAATCCGGCCAGTTTTGGTTTTTGGACCATAACTTGAGCTAAAAAACTCCAAATGGAGTGAGGAAATTTAACTAGGCAAAATAAGGAACAACTTTCATGTTGAATATTTTGCCAAATTCCCACTGCAAAAATGACTAATGGAACAGTAAAAATAAGGTATGAAAACTGAAAATTCTGCTCAATTAACTTTTAGCTTAGAAATGGTATTGGCAACCAATACCAACAAATTTTGAATGCAAAATGTGGTATGTTGGGAGTATTAAAACTAATGTACCTATTGTCTATGCAAAAGTCAACATTTTGATTGACTAATGAAGTGAATAGTAACACAAAAACTTGAAATTCAAAAATTGTAAAACTCAAAAGTGTAAAATGCCCTAGTATACCTAACAAGATTGGTTTGAATAGCTTGGCATGCCAATAGGGTTCAGTTAGCAGTACTGCACATGGCACTATGCCATTCTGTGATTTCGTGGCTTTTAGCCATTCTGACATTATGTTGATACTTGGCCTTGTGCCTAATGTTATTACAGCTTATTAGCTGTTTTGTTGCACACCGGGAGACACATATTTGACCGATGGTGTGACGGCCACCCAGTGCCAGTTTACCCGTTTATCCAGTCCAGTCGTCCAGTATAGGTTACTTGGGCAACCACAAATGAAAGTGGATAAATTTAATGAAATAATGAATATAACCAGTACAAAATAAGTATGACTACAAATACTCATCGAAAATTTATTTGCAATGAGACATCAATACATTCACCCCATATTTATTTTCTGTTATTTCTTTTTATTTTATTATTGGCACCACTAAGCATTATTGCTTAGCGCGTTGCTTTTGCCATGCGTAGGTTCTAGAGATACTGACTGAGAGCCCAGTAGACCACAGACTGGGTGAGACCTCCTGCAGCTCTGCATAGTGTCCGTGTCACCTCACCATCTTCAGTGCATTGGTAGGACACTAGGTTTCATTTTGGTATTTTGTAACTAACTTTTATTTTCTCTTGTGTAATTGAGACTTATGTAATGTATTTTGATGTTAATGTAACTAGTGAAAATTGTGTTTATGAATGGAAAATTGAGTATTTATTTATTGCTTATATACGAATACCATGAGAAATGAATGATTGAGAAATGGAAATGTTGTTGAAAAATATTGAGATTTTAATGATTATTGGAGTTTGAGAATGATTGGAAATGATTATTGGAAGTGTTTTTCACAAGTTCCGAAGAACTGTTTTCTCCATTTTTAGTCGGTACTCTGCCGGATTTTCTATAAAATTTTCGGAACCTCAAATAAATTATAATTTCAATAAATGACTTAAATGAATTATATTTCATAAATTTTACTTCATAACTATGAAAAAAAACAAAAAAATAATAATAAATTAGGAAAAAAAATGATTGAGTTAAAATAGGGTGTTCCGATACACTGCGTGGCATTTCTTGCTCGGCTACACTGTAAACGGGTAAGGGGTGTCACATTTAGTGGTATCAGAGCACGGTTTAGGCTTTTCTGGGCCTAGATTGAGTCCATACCATGCATTGCATTTGTAAGAGTTGAGGTGACACTAATACAGATCTGTTTGTCTTTGTTATTTTGATTAGGATATGGACCCCACATCTCAGAGGGCAGTTGAGGAGGAAGTGGAGAGTCATGCTCCACCTACAGTAGCTGAGACTGGGGGTAGGGGAGAACCTGCTCCACCAGCTTCAGCAGAGCCTGCTCAGCCTCCACAGGTGGTGTTCCAGCAAATGGCCGAATTCTTCAAATAAATGGCTAGGGTAATGCCACCACCACCACCACCTCCACAGCTGAAATCACACCTGGAAAGACTAAGAAAATTTGGAGCAGTGGATTTCTTTAGCAAGAGAGAAGATGATTCTGTTGCAGCTGAAAATTGGTTGAACAGAACAGGAAGGGTTTTAAAACAACTCCACTGCACTCCAGAGCAAAACCTAGAAGCTACCATATCTTTGTTGCAAGATGATGCATATGAATGGTGGGATACGGTGTTTAGTGAAGTGCAACCAGAAGTAATAACTTGGGACTTCTTCCTCACAGAATTCAAGAAGAAATATGTGGGTAGTGTATACTTGGAAGAGAGAAGAAGAGAGTTCATTAACCTGAGGCAGAGACAGCTGACAGTGGCCAAGTATGAAAAGGAATTTGTCAGATTGAGCCGCTATAGAAGGGAGATAGTCCCTAATGAGGCCGAAAGGTGTAAGAGATTTGAAGAGAGATTAAATGACAACATAAAGATCATGATTACTGCCTTGGGAATCACCGACTCCACCAAGTTAGTGGAAGCTACAATAAAAGTTGAAAAGGTTAGAATAAGTGAGCAGACCAGAAGAGAGAGACAGCAGAAGAGGGGCCCGGGTCAGTCTAGTTCATCTTCTGCACCTGGGAAGAAGTTCAAAGGTCCACCTGCATAGAGTTAAGGTCAACCACAAGGTCAAGGTCAGTCTCAGGGGCCCAGGCCATAGTTCACCCCTAGGAGAGGTTAGTCCACACCATCAGTGGGCAGCTCTCCAGGGACGGGGTTTAGGGGACCAGCCCCAGCATCTTCTGCATGTCCACATTGTCTGAAATGGCATAAGGGGGAGTGTTGGAGAGTGACTGGTGCCTGCTTAAGGTGTGGGTCAACAGAGCATCAGTTGAGGAACTGTCCACACAGAACTACTACAGCTGCTCCAACACAAGCGAGCAGACACTGCTCCTGCACCACAAAGAGGTAGGAAATCGGCAAATCGAGGCGGTGGGACCATCACGAAGCTTGCATCTAAGCCGAGAGAGGCTCGAGGCGGAACACCGCGAGCCTATGCCATGAGAGCTCAGGAGGAGTAAGAAGCCCCGGACGTCATCAGGGGTACGTTCTTCCTCTACAATACATCTGTGCATGCATTGGTGGATCCAGGATCCACTCATTTATACATCTGCATCAACTTACCTATAGAAAGGGGGATATTAGTAGGGGAGAGTGACCAAGACATTCTGGTCACTAATCCATTGGGCCACAGTGTAATGGTGAACAAAGTATACAAGGGTTGCTCGTTAAGGATTCAGGGGTATGAATTCTTGGCAGACCTGATTGAGTTGCCTTTCTATGAGTTTGATGTGATTTTGGGAATGGACTGGTTATCACATCATCAGGCGATGGTTGATTGTAAATTGAAGAGAATTTCTTTGAAAACTCCTGAGGGTAATGAAATTACAGTTGTGGGGGAAAGGACAGATTTCTTGTCCAATGTCATCTCAGCCACAGTTGTAAGAAAACTGATGAGAAAAGGCTGTGAAGCCTACCTAGCACATGTGGTGGATACTAGGCAGGCTAAGCCAGATCTGTGTGACATACCCATAGTAAAAGACTTCCCAGATGTGTTCCCTGAAGAATTGCCTGGTTTGCCACCAGAAAGGAAAGTTGAATTTGCTATTGAGATATCTGCTGCAAAGACCAATCTCTATTGCTCCTTATAGGATGGCACCACAGAATTGAAGGAACTGAAAATCCGATTCTGAGTTCTTGGATAAGGGGTTCATACGCCCTTGATGTGTCGCCATGGGGAGCTCGGTCTTTGTTTGTGAAAAAGAAGGATGGGACTTTGAGGTTATGCATTGATTACCGGCAGTTGAATAAAGTGACTGTGAAGAATAAGTATCCATTACCTAGAATTGATGATCTGTTTGATTAGTTGAAGGGTGCAGGAGTATTTTCTAAAATTGATCTCAGATCAGGGTATCATCAGTTGAGGGTGAAGGATGCAGATGTGCCAAAGACTGCATTCAGGACCCGGTATGGGCATTATGAGTTTTTGGTGATGCCCTTTGGCCTAACAAATGCACCAGCAGCATTCATGGACCTTATGAACCGTATCTTCCATCCATACCTAGATCAGTTCGTAGTGGTCTTTATTGATGATATTTTAGTGTATTCCAAGACCAGGGAAGAACATGATGAACATTTGAGGATTGTTCTGCAAACCCTGAGAGAAAAGAAGCTGTATGCTAAGTTGTCAAAGTGTGACTTCTGGTTAAATGAAATTGCATTCCTTGGGCACATAGTGTCAGCTGATGGGATTAGGGTGGATCCCAAGAAAATAGAAGCAGTGATGGAATGGAAGCCTCCCAGAAATACAACTGAGGTTAGAAGCTTCTTGGGGCTAGCTGGGTATTACAGGAGATTTGTGAAGGGATTTTCCTTAATAGCTGCTCCAATGACCAAGTTGTTACATAAGAATGTTAGATTTGACTGGAATGACAAGTGTCAGACTAGTTTTGAGAAGTTAAAGGCTATGTTGACAGAGGCACCAGTATTAACACAGCCAGTGTCGGGAAAGGACTTTGTAGTCTATAGTGATGCCTCTCATAATGGGTTAGGGTGTGTATTGATGCAAGAGGGGAAGGTGGTCGCTTATGCTTTCAGGCAGCTAAGGCCACATGAACAGAATTACCCTACTCATGATCTAGAGCTTGCAGCAATTATCTTCGCACTGAAGATATGGAGGCACTACTTGTATGGTGAAAAGTGCTACATTTACACAGACCACAAGAGTTTGAAATACTTGCCAACCCAGAAGGAGCTCAACCTTAGACAAAGGCGATGGATTGAGTTCCTGAAGGACTATGATTGTGTAATTGACTACCATCCTGGGAAGGCAAATGTAGTTGCAGATGCTTTGAGTAGAAAATCCATCACAGCTTTAAGATCATTGAATGCCCGTCTATCCTTGGCTGGAGATGGAGCTATTTTGGCTGAGTTACAAGTGAGGCCAAACCTGCTACAGCAGATTTTAGATAGGCAAAAGATAGATGAGAAATTAATGACTACTGTGAGTAAAATCTCAGAAGGGAAAGCAACTGACTATGAGGTAAAAGCATATGGGTGTCTGTACTACAAAGGAAGACTGTGTGTACCAGATAATGGGGAATTGAAGGCCAGTATTCTGAAAGAGGCACACACCAGTATTTATACTATGCACCCAGGAAGTACAAAAATGTATCATGATCTGAAGCTTCTTTATTGGTGGCCTGGTATGAAGAAGGACATAGCTGACTATGTGACTAAATGCTTGACATGTCAGCAAGTCAAGGCAGAACATCAAGTTCCATCAGGTTTGCTACAGCCTATACGCATACCTGAATGGAAATGGGATCGGGACACCTTGGATTTTATAAGTGGTCTACCTCTCACCCAAAAGAAGCATGATGCAGTATGGGTGATAGTAGATAGATTGACGAAGTCAGCACACTTTCTGCCAATTATGTCACACCTTACCCCTCTGTAAGGCATAACATGATCCCGTAGAATACTTAATGAACTACCAAACTTCACCTACCGATAACTCATTAAGCACCCTACAAGGGATTTTAAAACAATTTCTTACTTTTGGTAAATGGTGAGCATTTCTAATAAGTATTTAAAACATGTACTTAAGTGAAAAGCTAGTTGGAAATTTTGGCCCATTTTATTTTTCCGCAAATTTTATAAAAATTTTGACAGAGTTTCCTCTGTATTTTTGAGAAAACCGTTCTTCAAATACCTGTAAAAAGCACTTCTAAAAATTTTTCTCAACCACAACTTCAATTTCACAATCAAACTCTATCAATTTCAACAATTCCACAATCATTTCATTTGAGACAAAACAATTTATATACATCCTTACAAAATTCACATCAAAAGAAATACAAACTAAATTTTATTACAAACTTCATACAAATTTTGTACAAGCTGCTCAAGACCCATTTACATGTCCATACCTTTATATGCAATACATACATCAAAATAAATATTTACAGGTAGGGTATAAATTATACCCGAAGACTTCAAGATGATAGCTCCTCACACCTCAGCTGTAATGGCCCGGCCCACTAGTGATATTGTCCGCTCTGGACTGAAGCCCTCACGGTTTTAAAACGCGTCAATAGGGGTTAGGAACCTCCATCTTATAAACTCAGCATCTCTCCCGTGTTTTGTCGATGTGGGATTTGCCTAGGGTGTTACAATCCACCCCCCTTATGGGACTCAGTGTCCTCGCTGAGGTTTGCCCCACCATCGTTCAAGGTTGCACGCGGAGCAGCTCTGATACCACAAATGTAATGGCCCGGCCCACTAGTGATATTGTCCGCTCTGGACTGAAGCCCTCACGGTTTTAAAACGCGTCAATAGGGGTTAGGAACCTCCATCTTATAAACCCAGCATCTCTCCCGTGTTTTGTCGATGTGGGATTTGCCTAGGGTGTTACATCAGCAGCTCAGTCTGCTGCTCTTCTAGTCTCTGTATTTGCGACAGCAATAGAAGCTATCGCTGAGTACTAGGACTCAGTGGTACACAACATACTAAAATAATCTTTATGCAAAAATAAAATCACATTTATTCAAAAATTTGACTAAACATGAGCATTAAACACAAAACATGAATTATGAGATTTTAATGCAAACCAAGTTCATTTCAAAGTATCAAAACACATTTCATAAAACCCACAGTTAGATCATGCCATTCGAAACAAATAGAATCTCAATAGCCAGAGGCTAAAGAGAAATCATATCACAAGGCTAGCTAGCTCAAATATATGGATATCCATTCACATCCTCTTCTGCTGGCACACCTCAACACTTCTCCAGAGAAGGAATCAAAATTCGAAACTAATTACCCTCACTAGTCGTGCTAGTGAGGTGTTCAAATATATGGTCATGACACTGTGATTTCAAAACTTATCTTAACAATTTGCTAAACATTGCTATTTCAAATATACACAATAACTTTCATAGTTTAATCAAAACATCATAAATAATGTCACAAATAAACTTTCAATAATTCCAAATCACAAGTAAAATACATATTTCGTTCACTTTATCAATGAATTTTAAAGCATGAAGATGTTGTGCAAAAACCTCAAATGAGTCGCCTTTTGGCCTTAACTCGACTCCTCAGGTTCTGTCCTGGTATTCTTTTCCACTGAAACACATAATTATATAGTGTTTCAGTACCATAATTTAACATAAATCCAAAAATAAATTTAACTTCACTTATACCTAGCTCTAACGTGCTAATTTCGACGTTCTTGAAATTTTGTGTTTCGGGTTACTATTCACTATACTATTCACGTCAAATAGTTGACTTTCTAAAGCTTAATAGGTATGGGAACTCCAACTTCACCCACATACCACATTTTGGTCATTAAACTTGTTGGTTTTGGTCGTTTTCTCAAAGCTTAGGTCATTTTGGCAAAATTGCCAATTTTCGGTTTTGGAGTTCTAAGTTGCACTATTCCATTGGTCAATCTACTGTTGGAATTTGATAAAACTTCCTTCATAGAAAATGTTCCTTATTATCTTAAGTGTATTCTCATTTTTGGATCACCTCAATCGGAGTTTTGTAGCTCAAGTTATGGCCAAAACAAAATTACTGTTCATGTGCACTATTCATGCTAAGATTTTGGGTTCTGGCAGATTTTGATCCAACTTTGGTCAGTAATTTCGTTAAGTTAAGTTCGTAATTTGGTCTAAATTTCTTCATAAATGTTCTAATATGTCTTAGGTTTCCATCGGTTCAAGAATCGCCTAAATCGGAGTTTTGTAGAGAGAGTTACAACCCTTCAAACATTACTGCTCAATATAAATTCTGCAGAGTTGCAGGTTTGGTAACTCAACTTTGCTCAATAATTTGAATGGGTTAATGGCATAATTTGGGGTGGTGTTCTTCATGACAGTTTTAGATCTATACCTTATCTAATTGCTGGTAAAATTTCAGGTCAATCTGACCTTCCTAGCTGGAGTTATGACCAAATGAACAGTTACTGTTCATTTGGTCAGTTTGGTACAGTGGCAGCCTGCTCTCATTTCACTTTGGTCAATTTGTTCACCCAGTTTTGGTCAGTTTTTGGGCATGGTTCCTTAATGAAAATTGTGCTCTTTTATGTCTATTTTCATCCCCAATTTGTGGTATATCAATTGGACTTGTAAAATTTGAGTTTTGGTCCTTCAAAGTGGGTTTGGTCATGCTGCCAGCAGCATGACCATTGGACCTACGAATTTGGTTTTCATTCCAATAATTTCCACACATCTCTTTTGGTCATTATTGACCATTTTTCAGTCCACAATTGGTCAAAGATATCATTTATGCATTTCTCCAAAATTTTCCTCAAACCCTAGGCCTCCAAACCCTAATTCACTTAATTATTGTAATTAATCACACTTAATGGTTTTAATGCTAATCATTCAACACCAATAAGCTCACATACACCTTTAAATTCACCAAGTTCATGCATACACATCCTCAAACCCTAGTTGACTAAAATTTAGGTTTGGTCCTTCAACAATTTATTTCATTTCATTTTTCCACAATTTCTAGTGTAATTCAACTACTTAATTATGAATTTAAACATAATATTAAAAACTAACCACTAACCTCTTTTGTTGAATTTCTCCCTCTTCAAATCTTCTTTCTTTCCTCCTCTTTTTGTTGTCAAGATGCTTGTCAAAGTCCAAGAACAAGACTTACTTAAAGGAGTTAGGGAGTTTATAAAATAAAATCAAGCTTTTGAAAGCTTGAGATGGGTGTTAATGGTGGAAAGGGAAATGAGAGAAATGAGGGAGAAGGAGTGACGGGAATGAAGTAATCAAAAAATTTTTTTTTCTTTTCTTTTATCTATTTTGCTTATGGAAGACCACAAAAACTTAATTTAATAAATATTTAATTAATTCCTTTTATGGCATCATGCATGATGTCATGCATGATGTCATCACCTTTTTGCTTTTTGATTTTCCTCTCTTTTTTTTTTCTATTTTTCTATGAGTTCTTTAATTTAATTCTCGACTCCGAAATTTTCTTTTCTTCGATTTTATTTGACAGTTAGGTCAGGAGTCAGCTCTTGGGGTCAATTGACCAAATTGCCCCTCGCCGGTTCATCCCGGTTTGCAAATAATTCCATATTTCTTCCGGCTCCCTGACCTAATTATTTGACTGGCTTAACAGTTCTTTTTCGTGATTTTCTCTTTTCCACTGTGTTCATAAGGGTCCTAAGGACCGCAACGTCACTTTTTACGGTTCGAAATTTGAGTTTAAAACGACTTCGCAGTCATTCCTGAGGAGGTCACCCATCGCTGTGACTCTCGGCTCGTTTAACTTCTTATGTTCTGTTTTTCTTATTTATAGTTAACTAATTAAACATTACTAATTATTTGTGTTTATGGCTTCTAAAAAATTGTCTTAAGTGTGGCTCTAATCTCCTTAATTGTCCGGACCGACACCGGTCACCGGAACAGTGAAATCTACCAGGCTATGCAAACGAAGGTGTTACAAATTAGGACTGACTACTCACTAGAGAAATTAGCACAATTGTATATCAGTGAGATAGTTAGATTGCATGGAATTCTACTTTTCGTCATATCTGATCGAGACCCAAGGTTTACATCGAGATTTTGGAAGAAGTTGCATGAATCCTTGGGTACACAACTCCACTTCAGCACAGCTTTCCATCCTCAGATGGATGGGCAATCAGAAAGAGTAATCTAGGTAAACAATTGAAACCAATTAAACTAATACACATATTGAACTGAAATGGTAATAATAATGTGAAATATATGTCAGGTCCTTGAGGATATGCTGAGGAGTTGTGTCATTGAGTTTGAGGGAAGTTGGGATAGATACCTTCCACTGGCAGAATTTGCATACAACAATAGCTACCAAGCTAGCATCCAAATGGCCCCGTATGAAGCACTGTATGGGAGGAAATGTAGAACTTCAGTGTGCTGGACTGAATTGGGCGAAGATAAACTAGTAGGGTCAGACCTGGTGAAACAGACTGAGGAGAAGGTAAAACTAATCAAAGCCAATCTGAAGGTTGCCTCAGACAGACAAAAATCCTATGCCAACTTAAAGAGAAAAGAAATAGAATATGCAGTTAGCGATAAAGTGTTCCTCAAGGTGTCACCGTGGAAGAAGGTACTGAGGTATGGAAGAAAAGGTAAGTTGAGCCCTAGGTTCATTGGCCCATATGAAGTCATTGAACGTGTGGGACCAGTAGCTTACAGGCTAGCTTTACCACCAGAGCTGGACAAGATCCACAATGTGTTCCACGTATCTATGCTAAGAAGATACCGCTCAGATCTTTCACATGTCATCTCCATGGAAGAAATTAAAGTACAACCGGATTTGACATATGAAGAAGAACCCATACGGATCCTGGCTCGGGAAGTGAAAGAGTTGAGAAATAAGCAGATTCCACTGGTGAAAGTACTTTGGAGGCACCACAACACCAAGGAGGCAACTTGGGAAAGTGAAGAGACAATGAGGCAACAGTTCCCTCAACTATTTGTATCAGGTAAATTTCGAGGATGAAATTTAAATTAGATGGGAAGAGTTGTAACACCGTCCCTGCAGCAATTCTGTACATTCTACTGTTCCGGTGATCAGTGTCGGACCGGACAGCTAGAGCATCCAGAAAAATATTTAAACTAAAGTGAGGAACCATAATTAACTCAAATATTAATAAGAAAAATTTAGGAAAAATTTTAGAAATAAAATACAACCAAGTTAAATGAGCCAGTGCCCTAACGATGGGTAACCTAGTGAGAAGTTGCGGTTCTCGCAACTAGGAGCTTTAGACCCGGGGGAAAAATTATAAAATAATTTTTGGGACTCCAAAGAAGGGTCATTAAGGTTTCTATGGCATTAGAATGTCAAGAAAATACTTAGAAAAATTTTTCAATCGGTATAGACAATTTTGGCCCATTAAGCCAACGAAGGGCATTTTGGTCATTTCATTTTCAAAGATGATTTTTGGCCAACTTGTCCAGTTAAATAAATAGTTTATATAACATGAAATATGAATAAATGTTGTTAAAAATTTAATTGAAATTAATTAGACAAGAAATAGAAAAAAAAGGAAAGAAAATGACATTATGACATCATAATGATGTCATCAAAGTTCTCCCAACCTATCCCATATGAACACATGGCATAACTTTATTTAAAATAGAATTAATGGGCTGGAAATGGAAGAAAAATCAGAATTCTCTCCCTTCTTCATTTCCTTGCCGTAAACCATTTCTTCCCTAACCTCCATGAACAAGCTTTTTCAAGCTTGATTTTCCCTAGCTTTCACACCATAAAAGCCCTAGTTGTCTTCACAAAAAACTCACCCCACACCTTGAGAAAGCTTTGGGAAGCAAAATTTTGAAGAAAAAACTGAAGTTTTGCAAAACTCAAACTTAGTTCCAAAGAGGTTAGTGCCAATTCCTACTAGAAATTTTATGTATATCATTTGTGGAGTAGGAATTAAGTGTGAAAATTAAGTGAAATTAAACAAAAGTTGCATGATGAATTTTTATCATTTTTGGCAGCCATGAACTTATGAGAGTTTTGATGATTTTTTTTTTTAGATTAAAAGAGTATATAAGCTGTCCTTTGATATGAAATTAATACTTAGCACCTTATATTGTAAGTTAATGGAAGAATAGAGGAATTGAGAATTTAGGGTTTTGACCAAATTAAGGTTTTAATCCTATAATGGTGTACGAACATTTTAATGGTCAATTAGTGACCATTTTGTTATTGGTAAACAAGAAATGAAGTGTATTTAGTGATGGGATTTAGGTTTAGTGTGGCTACCCTAGGTGACCTGCAGAATTGGACATGAGTCCAGCAGGTTTGGCCAGCCATAACTTGAATTGTAGAGGTTCAATTGGTGTAAGGCCAATTGTACATGAAACTAGACACATAATGGCACAACTTTGGTGAAGAAACCATGTCCATAAGACCAAACCAAGTTGACCAAAAGCTTGGCCCAATCCGGGTGACCTGCAGTCTGTTTCTGCAGAATGACCAAATGAACAGTGTTTGGTCATTTGGCCATAACTCAGTGTAGAATGGTCCAATTGACCTGAAATTTTACCAGAAATAAGCTAAGATATAGACCAACAACTTTCATGAAGAAACCTACCCAAACTGTAGATATAGTCAATCCAGAAAAATTCCAATCCGGCCAGTTGTGGTTTTTGGACCATAACTTGAGTTACAAAACTCCAAATGTAACACCCCCGTTGCATAGTCTGGTAGATTTCACTGTTTCGGTGACCGGTGTCGGTCCGGACAATTATTGGGATTAGAGCCACACCTAAGACAATTTGAGAAGCCATAAACACAAATAATTAGTAATGTTTAATTAGTTAACTATAAATAAGAAAAACAGAACATAAGAGGTTAAACGAGCCGAGAGTCACAGCGATGAGTGACCTCCTCGGGAACGACTGCGAAGTCGTTTTAAACTCAAATTTCGAACCGTAAAAAGTGACGCTGCGGTCCTTAGGACCCTTATGGACACAGTGGAAAAGAGAAAATCACGAAAAAGAACTGTTAAGTCAGTCAAATAATTAGGTCAGGGAGCCGGAAGAAATATTGGATTATTTGCAAACCGGGATGAACCGGCGAGGGGCAATTTGGTCAATTGACCCCGAGAGCTGACTCCTGACCTAACTGTCAAATAAAATCGGAGAAAAGAATATTTCGGGATCGAAAATTAAATTAAAGAACTAATAGAAAAATAAATAGAAAAAAAAAAGAAAAGGGAAGAGGTTGGAAAAGTCAAAGTTGATGACATCATGAATGATGTCATAAACAAATTAATTAAGTGAATTATTTAATTGGACTTTTTGTGGTCTTCCATACACTAAAATAAATAAAGAAAAGAAATGAAAAAAATCAATTTTGGTCTTCTTTCTTCCCTTTTGCCGTCCCATTCCTCTCTTCCCACTCCTTCACCATATTTCACCATTGTTAAGGGAATAAAAGCTTGAATTTCCCTACCTTAACCTATAAATTCACAAAGTCTCCACACAAAAATTTCTCCTTACATGTTGAGAGAGCATTAGAGAGTAAAAAAAAAAGAAGAAAGACTTGAAGAAAGGGGAGCCTAAAAATCCTCCAAGCAAGGTTAGTATATTAAACTCCTTACTTTCCATTTTAAATGCATAATTAGTGGTTGAAAGTGAGCTTAGAACTTGATTAAATGAAACAAACATGGGAGAAGGACCAAACTGAAATTTGGGCAGCTTGAGAGGAGTATGATTTACATGAATTTGATGCATTAGAATAAGTTTAAAAGCTTTGATTAGTGAATGGTTAAGGTTAAGTGCACTAGTTGTGATTTAATGCATGAGATGGAAGAGCTAGGGTTTGAATGTTAGGGTTTTGAGGCAAAATTTTGGAGAAATGCATAAATGATATCTTGGACCTATTGTGAAGTGAAATAATGGTCAATTATGACCAAATAACTTGTGTGGGAATGATAGAAAACTAAACCAAATTCGTAGGTCAATGGTCATGCCTTTGTGGCATGACCAAATCCACTTTGAAGGACCAAAACTCAAATTTTACAAGTCCAATTGATATGCCACCAATTGGAGGTGAAAATAGACATAAAAGAGCACAATTTTCATTAAAGAACCATGGCCAAAAACTGACCAAAACTTGGTGAAACAATTGACCAAAGTGGATTGATTGCAGGCTGCCACCGCACTAAACTGACCAAATGAACAGTAACTGTTCATTTGGTCATAACTCGAGTTAGACAGGTCAAATTGACCTGAAATTTGGCCAGGGGTTAGAGGGCATATAGATCTCTTTCATGAAGAACACCAACCCAAATTAGGCCATTGACCCTTTCAAAATCATTGAGCAAAATTAAATTACTGTACTGAGATTCTGCAGAATTTTCATTGAGCAGCAATGTTTGGATGGCTATAACTCTCTCTAGAAAACTCGGATTTAGGCAATTCTTGAACCGATGGAAACCTAAGACATAGTACAACATTTCATATGAAGAAAGTGAGACCAAATTATGAACTTAACTTGATCAAATTATTAACCAAAGTTGGACCAAAAATCTGCCAGCACCAAAATCTCAGTATGAACAGTACACGTGAACAGTAAACTTATTTTGGCCATAACTTGAGCTATAAAACTCCGATTGGGGTGATCAAAAAATGAGAATACACTTAAGATAATAAGGAACATTTTCTATGAAGAAAGTTTTGTCAAATTCCAACAGTAGGCCAACCAATGGAACAGTGCAACTTCGGAGAACCAAAACCGAAAATTGGCAATTTTGCCAAAATGACCTAAGCTTTAAACAAATGACCAAAACCAACAAGTTTGGTGACCAAAATGTGGTATGTGGGTGAAGTTGGAGTTCCCATACCCATTAAGCCTTAGAAAGTCAATAATTTGACTTGAATAGTGTAGTGAATAGTAACCCAAAACACAAAATTTCGAGAACGTCGAATTTAACACGTTAGAGCTAGGTAAATGTGAAGTTAAGTTTATTTTGGATTTATTTTAAGTTTTAGTACTGAAACATTGGAAAATTTCGTGTTTCAGTGGAAAGAATCTAGGGACAGAACCCGAGGAGTCGAGTCAAGGCCAACAGGCGACTCGTTTGAGGTTTGTGCACAACATATACTTTTATAATCATCTTTTGCATATCGTTTTGAATAATATGAAATATTGGATTATGGCATTCTTATGATATTTGATCTAAATTGTTGAAAGTTATTATGTATATTTGAAAAGACAATGTTTAGCAAATTGTTAAGATAAGTTTTGAAACCACAGTGTCATGACCACATATTTGAACACCTCACTAGCACGACTAGTGGGGGTAATTAGTTTCGAATTTTGATTCCTTCTCAGGAGAAGTGTTGAGGTGTGCCAGTAGAAGAGGATGTGAATGGATATCCATATATTTGAGCTAGCTAGCCTGTGATATGATTTCTCTTTAGCCTCCGGCTATTGAGATTCATGTGATTTCTCTTTAGCCTCTAGCTATTGAGATTCTATTTGTTTCGAATGGCGTGATCTAACTGTGGGTTTTATGAAATGTGTTTTGATACTTTGAAATAAACTTGGTTTACATGTAAAATCTTACAATGCATGATTGTATTTAATTTTCATGTTTAGTCAAATTTTTGAATGAATGTGCTTTAAGTTTTGCATAAAGATTATTTTAGTATATTGTGCACCACTAAGTCCTAGTACTCAGCGATAGCTTTTATTGCTGTCGCAGATATAGAGACTAGAGGAGCAGCAGACTGAGCTGCTGAGAATTAAGGATCGTTCTGCTTTGAAGTCTTCGGGTATGATTTATACCCTAACTGTAAATACTTCTTTTGATGTATATATTGCACATAAATGTATGGACATGTAAAAATGGGTCTTGAGCAGTTTGTACACAAATTTGTATGAAGTTTGTAATAAAGTTTAGTTTGTGTTTCTTTTGATATAAATTTGTAAGGTTGTGTATAAATTATTTTGTTTTTAATGAAATATGTATGATTTTGATTGACAGTATTTTGAGAACTATTGAACTTGTGAATTTTGAGAAATTGATTGAGTTTGATTGTGAAACCGAAGTAGTGGTTGAGAAAAACTTTTAGAAGTGCTTTTTTACAGGTATTTGAAGAATGGTTTTTCTCAAAATACAGAGGAAACTCTGTCAAAATTTCTATAGAATTTGCAGAAAACTAAAATGGACCAAAAATATTAACTAGTTTTAATTTTAACTAAATGTTTTAAATGCCTATTAGAAAATGCTCACCACTTATCAAAAATAAGAAAATTGTTTTAAAATCCCTTGTAGGGTACTTAATGAGTTATCGGTAGGTGAAGTTCGGTAGTTCATTAGGTATTCTACGGGATCATGTTATGCCTTACAGAGGGGTAAGGTGTGACATGTTTTAGTGGTATCAGAGCAAATTTTTGAAGTATGTTTTAACATATAAATTTGTGTCTTTTCTTTGTTAAGTACAACTGCTTAATGTCCATAATTGTTACATACAGTGCATTACATCATGAATATGAACTAACGGAGGGAAATCTCCTTGTGTTATTTGTTCAGGAGATACCCTAATTTCAGACTGAAATGGAAGAAGGGGATCGCTCGATCAGCGATCTGTTGAAGCCGAGGCACAAGGAGAAGCCCACTTTACCAAATGTTAGTGGGTCAAGAAGACCCCACAAATGCCGCAGATTCCTCACAGATTCGCCTGACAAATGGCTGCGATGTTTTAACAAATGGCTGGGGGTATGCCTGCTCAAGCTCCACCCCAACCACCTGTGGCCCAACCATTGCCTCCAGCCAGACAGTTTGATAAATTGCTAAAGTATGGGGCTGCAGAATTTAAGGGTACAGTGGACCCTTTAGAGGCAGAGCAATGGCTTGAAAGAATGGACAGAGTGTTTAAAAAATTGCACTACCCAGATGAACTAAAGTTTGAATATTCTGTGTCGCTACTACAAGGGGATGCGTATGATTGGTGGAAGACCATCCCCCACAGCTTGGCTGAACCACCAGTGCTGACCTGGGATGATTTCATCAGAGAGTTCAGACAGAAATACATCCCAGACGCATATGTTGATCAGAAATTGCAAGAATTTTTGAGTTTGAAACAAGGAAATCGATCAGTGGCAGAGTATGAGAGGGAGTTCTCCCGCCTGAGTCACTATGCGGAGAGTCTCCTTACTACCAGCAAAGCAAGATGTAAGAGATTTGAGACCGGTTTGAAGCCCAGTATAAGGATGCAAGTTATGGGATTTCGACACAGCAACTTCTCAGAGCTTATGTCTCAAGCACTTGAACTGGAGAGAGTTGAAGCAGAAGCAAACCCAGTGAAGGAAAAAGCTGAAAAATCAGAAAAAGACAAGGGGGAAAAATCAGTTGAACAGAGTTCTGGTGCTACCTCTGGAAAGAAAAAGAAGTTTAGTGGACCCAGCAGGGGTCGAGGTGGAAGATTTGGTAGGGGCCGATTCTCTAGACCGAGACCCCTAGGTCCGGTCGTGATCGGCAGGGTTCACATTCGCCCTGTTCGACTTGTGGCAAGATTCATGGGGGGGAATGTTATTGGGCCACTGGAGCCTGTTTTAACTGTGGAGGCAAGGGCCATATAGCTAAAGACTGTACTAGTGCTCCGAGATATGGTCCAGCTCCTACTACTGCCGAGGGATCTATTCAGAGTCCTGCTCCCAGAGGTTCACAGTCATTTGGCAGAGGAAGAGGCAGAGGTAGAGGCACTACTTCAGGCAGTCAGGGCACAGTTGGTCAATCAGCACAAGGAAGTGCTTCAACCAGAATCTATGCAATGAAACAGCGAGAAGAGGCTGAGACTTATGATGTGGTAGCTGGTACATTCTCTATCTCTGATCAAGAAGTATTTGTATTGTTTGATCCGAGTTCAACCCATTCATATGTTAGTGCTAGCATAGTTAGTTCACTTGCTGTTTCATGTGTGCAAATGGGTTTTGAAGTGCTAGTAACTAGTCCGTTAGGACAAGAGGTCCGGGTCAACAAAATCTATAGAGACTGTCCTTTGGTGATCCAAGGACATGTTTTCCTGTCAGACTTGATTGAAATGCCCTTCAGAGAATATGATATCATCTTGGGCATGGATTGGTTAGCCAGGCATCACGCCATGATTGGATCAGAGATCAAGATATCACTTTTGGTCTCCCTGCATGCGGTGATGTGGTAATACACGGGGAGAGGCATTTACTGCCATCAAACATCATTTCGGCTGCATTAACCAGAAGAATGATCAGAAAGGGGTGTGAAGCATACTTGGCACATGTGATAGACACCCAAGTGGGGAGTCCAGCACTAAGGGACATCCCTACGGTATGTGACTTTCCGGATGTATTTCCTGATGAGTTACCAGGATTACCTCCAGAAAGAGAAGTGCAATTTGAGATTAATGTTATGCCTGGTGTGGATCCAATCTCCATAACGCCATATAGAATGGCACCTGCAGAATTGAAAGAGTTGAAAGTGCAGTTGCAAGAATTGCTTGACAAGGGCTTTATCCACCCTAGTGTGTCACCTTGGGGAGCGCCGGTATTGTTTGTAAAGAAGAAGGATGGTACTCTCCGGTTATGCATTGATTATCGACAGTTGAATAAGGTGACTATAAAGAACAGATATCCATTGCCCCGCATTGATGACTTGTTTGATCAGTTGAGGGGTGCAGCTGTGTTCTCCAAAATTGACCTGAGATCAGGTTATTATCAGCTGAAAGTACAAGAGCAGAGTATTCCTAAAACTGCTTTCAGAACCCGCTATGGCCATTATGAATTCCTAGTCATGCCATTCGGGTTAACTAATGCTTCGGCTGCTTTTATGGATCTGATGAACACTATCTTCAGACCATACCTCGACCAGTTTATTGTGGTATTTATTGATGATATATTGGTCTATTCGAGGAATGCAGAAGAGCATGATAGACATCTGCGAATTGTACTGCAGACTTTGAGGGAGAAACAGCTATATGCCAAATTGTCGAAGTGTGAATTTTGGCTGAAGGAAATATCTTTCTTGGGGCATGTAGTATCAGAAGAGGGCATCAAAGTAGATTCAAGTAAGATTGAAGCTGTCCTTAATTGGAGGCCACCCAGAAATGTCACAGAGATTCACGATTTTAGGTTTATCTGGATACTCGTAGATTTGTGAAGGATTCTCCATGTTGGCATCTCCATTGACCAAGTGCTTAGAAAAGATGTAAAATTTCAGTGGAATGATAAATGCAAGCAGAGATTTGATGAATTGAAGAGATGTTTGGTGAAGCTCAGTCCTAACTTTACCCACACCGGGTAAAGAATATACGATTCTGGCGATGCTTCTCACAACGGGTTAGGTTGTGTGTTGATGCAAGATCGAAATGTCATTGCCTATGCATCACGCCAGCTAAAACCGCATGAGAGGAATTATCCGACACATGATTTGGAGCTTGCAGCTATTGTGTTTGCTCTTAAGATCTGGAGACACTATTTGTATGGGGAAAAGTGTTACATCTACACAGATCATAAGAGTTTGAAGTATTTGGGCACCCAGAAAGAGCTGAATTTGAGACAGAGGAGATGGTTAGAGTTGATAAAAGACTATGATTGTCTGATAGACTATCAGCCAGGGAAAGCTAATGTTGTGGCTGACGCCTTAAGTCGCAAGACTATGGCAAGTCTATGGGTTACTCCTGTGTCTATGGTACATGAGTTGAGGTCATTACATGCCAGCTTAGAGATTAATGATGAGGGGCAGACAGCAGTTGCATGGCATGTACAGCCAGCGTTGATTGATCAGATAAGAATGGCTGCTCAGAATGATCAGAAGTATCAGAAGTTGATGGAAGAAGTCCGACAGGGCAAGAAACCAGAATTCTCAATCAGAGATGATGGTCTATTGCTACACCAGGGCAGAATATGTGTTCCTAATGATGTTGATTTGAGGCAGATCATTTTGAAAGAAGCACATGAGTCTCCTTTTGCCATGCACCCTGGTGGCACAAAAATGTATAGAGGGCTAAAGGAGCATTACTGGTGGATGGGTATGAAGAGAGATGTGGCAGAGTTTGTGTCCAAATGCCTAACTTGTCAGCAAGTAAAGGCAGAGCATCATGTACCCACTGGGTTGTTACATCCACTACCAGTACCAGAATGGAAATGGGAAAGAATAACGATGGATTTTGTGATGGGACTTCCGAGGACACAGAAGAGTCATGATGTAGTTTGGGTCATTGTTGACAGACTGACTAAATCTGCTCATTTTCTGCCAGTTCGGATGGACTACAGTTTAGAAAGATTGGCCAAGTTATACATCGATGAGATTGTGAGATTGCATGGAGTGCCAGTATCCATCGTGTCAGACAGAGATCCTAGGTTCACTTCTAGATTCTGGGGTAGTCTTCAGAGAGCCCTAGGAACTAGATTGAACTTCAAGATCGCATTCCACCCACGCATGACAGAAGGCCAGTCTGAGAGGGTAATTCAGATCTTGGAGGATATGCTACGGGCTTGTGTGATTGAGTTTGAGGGTAGTTGGGATACACACTTGCCTTTGATTGAGTTTGCTTACAACAACAGCTACCAATTAAGCATTGAGATGCCTCCATATGAAGCTTTGTATGGCAAAAAATGTAGAACCCCGTTGTGTTGGGATGACGTGGGTGAAAGAAAGATGATTGGACCCGAAATTGTTCAACAGACTGAAGAGAAAATCCGGGTGATCAGAGATTGACTTAAAGCTGCATCAGACCGTCAAAAGTCCTATGTTGATTTGAAAAGAAAGGATATTGAGTATGCAGTGGGTGAGAAGGTTTTCCTCAAAGTTTCTCCTTGGAAGAGAATTATGAGATTCGGCAGAAAGGGGAAACTGAGTCCTCGTTTTATCGGGCCATATGAGGTTCTAGAAAGAGTGGGTCCTTTGGCATATCAGTTGGCACTACCTCCAGAGTTGGAGAAGATACATAATGTCTTCCATGTGTCTATGTTGAGGAGGTACCGATCAGACCCATCTCATGTACTACCAGTAGAAGAAATAGAAGTAAATCCAGACCTCACATATGAAGAAGAACCCATAAAGATTCTGGCTTATGAGGTGAAGCAGCTACGGAATAAGCAGATACCGTTGGTAAAAGTGCTGTGGAACCATCATTCGGGCCAAGAAGCTACTTGGGAACGAGAGGAGGACATGAGGAGACAACACCCACAGCTGTTCAGAGATTGATACCAGATAAAAATTTCGAGACGAAATTTATTTAAGGGGGGGAGAATTGTAACACCCCCGTTGCATAGTCTGGTAGATTTCACTATTTCGGTGACCGGTGTCTGTCCGGACAATTATTGGGATTAGAGCCACACCTAAGACAATTTGAGAAGCCATAAACACCAATAATTAGTAATGTTTAATTAGTTAACTATAAATAAGAAAAAAAGAACATAAGAGGTTAAGCAGTAGAGTCACAATGATGAGTGACCTCCTCGAGAACAGCTGAAGTCATTTTAAACTCAAATTTGAACCGTAAAAGTGACGCCTGCGGTCCTTAGGACCCTTATGGACACAAATGGAAAAGAGAAAATCACGAAAAAAGAAGCTGTAAGTCGGTCAAATAATTAGGTCGAGAGAGCGAGAAATATTGGATTATTTGCAAACGGGATGAACAGGAGAGGGCAATTTGGTCAATTGACCGAGAGTGACTCGACCTAATCACAAATAAAATCGGAGAAAAGAATATTTTGGGATCGAAAATTAAATTAAAGAACTAATAGAAAAATAAATAGAAAAAAAAAAGAAAAGGGAAGAGGTTGGAAAAGTCAAAGTTGATGACATCATGAATGATGTCATAAACAAATTAATTAAGTGAATTATTTAATTGGACTTTTTGTGGTCTTCCATACACTAAAATAAATAAAGAAAAGAAATGAAAAAAATCAAATTTGGTCTTCTTTCTTCCCTTTTGCCGTCCCATTCCTCTCTTCCCACTCCTTCACCATATTTCACCATTGTTAAGGGAATAAAAGCTTGAATTTCCCTACCTTAACCTATAAATTCACAAAGTCTCCACACAAAAATTTCTCCTTACATATTGAGAGAGCATTAGAGAGTAAAAAAAAAAAAAAGAAGAAAGACTTGAAGAAAGGGGAGCCTAAAAATCCTCCAAGCAAGGTTAGTATATTAAACTCCTTACTTTCCATTTTCAATGCATAATTAGTGGTTGAAAGTGAGCTTAGAACTTGATTAAATGAAACAAACATGGGAGAAGGACCAAACTGAAATTTGGGCAGCTTGAGAGGAGTATGATTTACATGAATTTGATGCATTAGAATAAGTTTAAAAGATTTGATTAGTGAATGGTTAAGGTTAAGTGCACTAGTTGTGATTTAATGCATGAGATGGAAGAGCTAGGGTTTGAATGTTAGGGTTTTGAGGCAAAATTTTAGAGAAATGCATAAATGATATCTTGGACCTATTGTGAAGTGAAATAATGGTCAATTATGACCAAATAACTTGTGTGGGAATGATAGAAAACTAAACCAAATTCGTCGGTCAATGGTCATGCTGGCGACATGACCAAACCCACTGAAGGACCAAAACTCAAATTTTACAAGTCCAATTGATATGCCACCAATTGGAGATGAAAATAGACATAAAAGAGCACAATTTTCATTAAAGAACCATGGCCAAAAACTGACCAAAACTTGGTGAAACAATTGACCAAAGTGGATTGATTGCAGGCTGCCACCGCACTAAACTGACCAAATGAGCGAATCGCTCATTTGGTCATAACTCAGTTAGACAGGTCAAATTGACCTGAAATTTGCCAGGGTTAGAGGGCATATAGATCTCTTTCATGAAGAACACCAACCCAAATTAGGCCATTGACCCTTTCAAAATCATTGAGCAAAATTAAATTATCAGACGAGATTCTGCGAAATTTTCATTGAGCAAAGAATGTTTGGATGGCTATAACTCTCTCTAGAAAACTCGGATTTAGGCGATTCTTGAACCGATGGAAACCTAAGACATAGTACAACATTTCATATGAAGAAAGTGAGACCAAATTATGAACTTAACTTGATCAAATTATTAACCAAAGTTGGACCAAAAATCTGCGGCACCAAAATCTCGGTATGAGCATTACGTGAGCGATGAAACTTATTTTGGCCATAACTTGAGCTACAAAACTCCGATTGGGGTGATCCAAAATTGAGAATACACTTAAGATAATAAGGAACATTTTCTATGAAGAAAGTTTTGTCAAATTCCAACAGTAGGCCGACCAATGGAACAGTGCAACTTCGGAGAACCAAAACCGAAAATTGGCAATTTTGCCAAAATGACCTAAGCTTTAAACAAATGACCAAAACCAACAAGTTTGGTGACCAAAATGTGGTATGTGGGTGAAGTTGGAGTTCCCACACCCATTAAGCCTTAGAAAGTCAATAATTTGACTTGAATAGTGCAGTGAATAGTAACCCGAAACACAAAATTTCGAGAACGTCGAATTTAACACGTTAGAGCTAGGTAAATGTGAAGTTAAGTTTATTTTGGATTTATTTTAAGTTTTAGTACTGAAACATTGGAAAATTTCGTGTTTCAGTGGAAAAGAATACCGGGACAGAACCCGAGGAGTCGAGTCAAGGCCAACAGGCGACTCGTTTGAGGTTTGTGCACAACATATACTTTTATAATCATCTTTTGCATATCGTTTTGAATAATATGAAATATTGGATTATGGCATTCTTATGATGTTTGATCTAAATTGTTGAAAGTTATTATGTATATTTGAAAAGACAATGTTTAGCAAATTGTTAAGATAAGTTTTGAAACCATAGTGTCATGACCACATATTTGAACACCTCACTAGCACGACTAGTGGGGGTAATTAGTTTCGAATTTTGATTCCTTCTCTGGAGAAGTGTTGAGGTGTGCCAGTAGAAGAGGATGTGAATGGATATCCATATATTTGAGCTAGCTAGCCTGTGATATGATTTCTCTTTAGCCTCTGGCTATTGAGATTCATGTGATTTCTCTTTAGCCTCTGGCTATTGAGATTCTATTTGTTTCGAATGGCGTGATCTTACTGTGGGTTTTATGAAATGTGTTTTGATACTTTGAAATAAACTTGGTTTACATGTAAAATCTTACAATGCATGATTGTATTTAATTTTCATGTTTAGTCAAATTTTTGAATGAATGTGCTTTAAGTTTTGCATAAAGATTATTTTAGTATATTGTGCACCACTGAGTCCTAGTACTCGTGATAGCTTTATTCTTTATCACAGAATCTGAGAGACTAGAGGAAGCAGTGAGTGCTGAGAATTGAGGATCGTTCTGCTTTGAAGTCTTCGGGTATAATTTATACCCTAACTGTAAATACTTCTTTTGATGTATATATTGCACATAAATGTATGGACATGTAAAAATGGGTCTTGAGCAGTTTGTACACAAATTTGTATGAAGTTTGTAATAAAGTTTAGTTTGTGTTTCTTTTGATATAAATTTGTAAGGTTGTGTATAAATTATTTTGTTTTTAATGAAATATGTATGATATTGATTGTGATATTTTGAGAACTATTGAACTTGTGAATTTTGAGAAATTGATTGAGTTTGATTGTGAAACCGAAGTAGTGGTTGAGAAAAACTTTTAGAAGTGCTTTTTTACAGGTATTTGAAGAACGGTTTTTCTCAAAATACAGAGGAAACTCTGTCAAAATTTCTATAGAATTTGCGGAAAACTAAAATGGACCAAAAATATTAACTAGTTTTAATTTTAACTAAATGTTTTAAATGCCTATTAGAAAATGCTCACCACTTATCAAAAATAAGAAAATTGTTTTAAAATCCCTTGTAGGGTACTTAATGAGTTATCGGTAGGTGAAGTTCGGTAGTTCATTAGGTATTCTACGGGATCATGTTATGCCTTACAGAGGGGTAAGGTGTGACACCAAATGGAGTGATTCAAAAAAGGAAATTTAACTAGACAAAATAAGGAACAACATTTATGTTGAACATTTTGCCAAATTCCCACTGCAAAAATGACTAATGGAACAGTAAAATAAGGTATGAAAACTGAAAATTCTGCTCAATTAACTTTAAGCTTAGAAATGGTATTGGCAACAAATACCAACAAATTTTGAATGCAAAATGTGGTATGTTGGGAGTATTAAAACTAATGTACCTATTGTCTATGCAAAAGTCAATATTTTGGTTGACTAATGAAGTGAATAGTAACACCAAAACTTGAAATTCAAAAATTGTAAAACTCAAAAGTGTAAAATGCCCTAGTATACCTAACAAGATTGGTTTGGATAGCTTGGCATGCCAATAGGGTTCGATTAGCGATCGCACATGGCAATATGCCATTCTGTGATTTCATGGCTTTTAGCCATTCTGACATTATGTTGATACTTGGCCTTGTGCCTAATGTTATTACAGCTTATTAGCTGTTTTGTTGCACACCGGGAGACACATATTTGACCGATGGTGTGACGGCCCAAGGTACTTGATACCCGGTGCGGTTACCCATTTATCGATCCAGTCATCCAAAGATAGGTTACTTGGGCAACCAAAAATGAAAGTGGATAAATTTAATGAAATAATGAATATAACCAGTACAAAATAAGTACGACTATAAATACTCATCGAAAATTTATTTGCAATGAGACATCAATACATTCACTGCATATTTATTTTCTGTTATTTCTTTTTATTTTATTATTGGCACCACTAAGCATTATTGCTTAGCGCGTTGCTTTTGCCACGCATAGGTTGGAGATATCTTGGAGAGCCAGTAGACCACAGACTGGGTGAGACCTCCTGCAGCTCTGCATAGTGTCCGTGTCACCTCACCATCTTCAGTGCATTGGTAGGACACTAGGTTTCATTTTGGTATTTTGTAACTAACTTTTATTTTCTCTTGTGTAATTGAGACTTATGTAATGTATTTTGATGTTAATGTAAATAGTGAAAATTGTGTTTATGAATGGAAAATTGATTATTTATTTATTGCTTATATACGAATACCATGAGAAATGAATGATTGAGAAATGGAAATGTTGTTGAAAAATATTGAGATTTTGATGATTATTGGAGTTTGAAAATGATTTGAAATCATTATTGGAAGTGTTTTTCACAGGTTCCGAAGAACTGTTTTCTCCATTTTTAGTCAGTACTCTGTCGGATTTTCTATAAAATTTTCAAAACCTCAAATAAATTATAATTTCAATAAATGACTTAAATGAATTATATTTCATAAATTTTACTTCATAACTATGAAAAAAAAAACAAAAAAATAATAATAAATTAGGAAAAAAAATGATTGAATTAAAATAGGGTGTTTCGATACACTGCGTGGCATTTCTTGCTCGGCTACACTGTAGACGGGTAAGGGGTGTCACACACCCCTTACCCGATCTACAGTGTAGCCGAGCAAGAGATGCCATATCCTATGCCGGAGCACCTTATCTTATTTTACTATATTTCTTAGTAATTATATTCCATTTTGTTATTTTAAATTCAGTAATTGAAATGGAGAAACTAACGGAGTTTCCCCTAAATTATTAACAATTGATGAATAACCACCTGTTAAAATTTTCATTTCATATCTCAATTTTTAAATCAACATCTCATGAATTCAAATGCCATCTCAATTTCTAATCATAACATTTCCATACATTATCATTTTATTGCTCAATTCATATGGGAAATAGTCAATCCATATATGAAATTTACAAATTTCAATAACTTACGTAAGGTGTAGATTAATTACATAGTCTCACAACTTACATCATATACCAAATTTAATACAATTTTTTGATTTACATTACATGCCTAATGTGTAATTACAATATATCAAAAGATAACCACAAAAAGCTCATGGGCCCTACCAATGCACTACGGTGAGGTGACACAGCTGACGCAATGCAAATATGATCTCTAAGTAATCCGAGTCAGACGTCTACTAGGCTTTATCCTTCTCTTCAGTACCTACGCGTGGTAAAAAGTAATGTGCTAAGCATAACGATTAGTGGTGCAATAATAATATAAAAGTAAACTGAATAATTAAAAACAATGAAATTATGTTATTATGCCACAAGGGATGCATTGTTGATAATTATTTGAAATATACTTATTTTATTGATTTTTCTATTCATTATTTATTATTGAATTTTCAAGACTTATTTTAATGCCCAAGTAACCTATATAGATTGATTGGACTAGATAAATGGGTAATCTAGCACTGGATATCAAGTACCTCGGGCTATCACACCATCGGTCACATAGTGTCTGCCAGATATACAACAAAATGGCTAAAGAGCCATAACATCAATCGAGCATAAAGCCATGTGTATCAGAAAAACAACGGAATGGCTATAAGCTATAAATCACAAAATGACATTAAAAGCCATAAATTATAGAATGGCATAAAGACATAAGCAGTACTGCAAGTCAAAACTCTATTGGCATGCCAACCTATCCAAACCAATCACAAAGACTAGGCATACATGGGCGCATTAGTACCTTAAGCATTTGTTCTTTATATTATGTCATTGCATTTACTATTTATTACACTATTCATGCTCAATATTGGTTATGCCATTCATAATAGGGACATAATCCCCAAATTTATATCACTCCACATTTTAGTTCATTAAGCTATTGGCATTAATTGCCAACCATAATTCAAGTCATTTTAGGATTAATTCAAAATTTTCAGAAATTGTACTTTAAGTTTACTGTTACATTAAGCTAAGCTACAATAATAATTTGGATTCACTTTCTTCACAAAAATTATTCCTTTATATGTTAACTTTAATTTTCTTTTTTGAATCACTCAATTTAGAGTTTTGTAGCTCTAGATATGGTCAATTTTCCAAGACTGGTTCACTAACCCTTTGCAGTTCTAGAACCTGACAAATTCTGGAACCTCACTTTATCCAGCTATTTGGACAAGCTGAAATCATATTTTGGCCTAATATTCTACATATGAGTTGTTCCTCTATGTGTCATGGTCACACAGGTGTAAGATTCACTAATTTTCAAATTATGTAGGGTGAGTTATAGCAATTTAACTGACCTGGATTCATAAACCCTGTGCATCCCAGATTTTAGGTTCAAGTCAGTGTTTGCAATTTGAGGTCCTTATCCTCAGAATTTGGGTAACATTTCTGCACCAAAGTTATAGCCCTATTTTTTATGTTTTTATATCAATTTGGCTTATCCAAATTAGAGTTTCCTACTAGGAGTTATGGTCCATTTACCACTCGGGTGTTAAATGGTAAAGTTGCTCACGTGTAGGAATTCCAGGTTGGGAATTCCTGAATTCTCCTAGCAATTTCCCTAAGTTGCATTTTTAGGTTCTGGTTAAAACACCAAAATTTTAGTTCTAGATCTTATGGATATTTTGGCTTTTGAATCACTACAACTGGTCAGGTACCCTGAAATTCAGAATTTCAAGTCAAGTTTGGTTCTATCAAGTTTGCTGGAACAAATTGGTCTAGCAAGTTGGTTGGGTTAGGGTTAGAACTAGGCTCTAAGATCTTCACAAAAAATGTTCTCCTATGTCTTCTCTTTCCATTGGTTCAAAAATCAGCTCAATTGGAGCTTTCTATAATAAGTTATGCCCATATGAACATTTGCTGTTCACATGGTCATTTTTCCAATTCCAGCATTGGTTAATCTGGATTTAAGCCAATTTTAGGTCATTTGGTGTTCAATTTTTGGATAGGGTCTCTCATGAAAAATGTGGCATTAAGTCTAAGGTTTTACCTTCAATTGGCCTCACACCAATTGGAGAAATGTAGCTCTACTTATAGCTGCCTAAACATGCTGGACTTAGAGTCTAGAATTTCCTACATAAGAAACAACACTTCCAATTCCTTATTACCACCTAACTACCACTTCATTTTGTCATCAATCCACTTTAATTGGTCCATAATTGACCTCAAGAGTTTTAGTTTCATATCACAACACAAAATCCCCAAATTTTATTCAAAACCCTAACTACACATCAGCATCTCATGCAATCACCTACCAAATCAACCTATCAACATGCATACTCATCATACCTATGCTACAAGGCAAGTTTAATTTCATTTAACTACCTCAAACCCTCCTTTACTTAAGTTGGCAGAAATTACAATTCAACATTCATGCATAATTTCTCAATTTTTTATGCAATTTCTTTCATAATCTATCTAAATTTCAAGACTATAGAAAGAAAGAAAGATGAAACTTGCACTAACCTTAGTAGGAAAAATTTTCTCTTAGCCAACTTCACTTTTCTTGCACTTTCTTGGCTGCCACACTCTTCTCCAAGTTGAAATATCAAGATTTAGTGGAGTGGACTAGAAGTTTTATGGTGGAAAGCTAAGGGAATTTGAGCTTAAAAATAAGAAATGGAGGAGGCATGCAAAGAGCTAGTTCGGCCAGCAGATGGGAGGAGGAGAAGATGAGGTTTTTCTTCCCTTTTGTCTTTAATTGTTTGTCTTTTATATTTCTTAGTTGTCTAATTGTTATTAGGCTAATTATAATTAGTCTTAATTAATTTAATTTAATTACAACATTCCTAATAATTCCATTTATTTCCTACATGATTTTTCACACAACTTATTCATGTTTTTAATTAAATTTCAACATTTCAATCTGACACATTTTAATAGATATTGAGGTCAAAAATCACCTTTAGGTATCAAATGACCAAAATGCTGCTCATTAGGTTATGGTCAATCTTTTTCGATAATAACCTTTAAGTCCATAACCCGATAGTCGCTTTGATTTTTTTTATACCACTTAATTCAATTTATTTTCTTCTTATTTTTAGTCCTCAAACCGGCTTTTAAATAGTACTATTCACTAACTGAATATGGCACTATTTAGAGCTTGAAAGTTCAGGATGTTACAAGATCCATTACCCTAAGTAAATAGGGCTAAAATTCTCAGTCCATTTAATTGTTTTTAATAATTTAAGTTCCTGGCAAGGACAGATAGACTTAGTCAGAAAAAAGTTTCTGACATGAAAGTCTTATTAATTAAGAATTAGAATTAAAAGAGGACATATGATTCTAAGCACAAGAGTTTAACATGAACCATTACTCCAACTGGAATCGGGATTTTGTAAGGGAGAGATTTTAGTGCATAATACGTATGATCAAGATTCATAAATTGGAAAATTAATTCAAAATTAATTGGGTAGTCATGGTACATTATACTAGATGTCAACCATGATTTATGATAACTTAAATGAAAAGGGAATTTTATTATAGGTTTGGAATGGTTCCAATAATATTAAAGACTTTTTTTTTTTTTTTTTTGCCAATTAGTAATGAACCTAGTAAGTCACACATAAAAGCAACTTAATCAAAGCAAGATTAGTTTAATTAATTAATTAAATTAATAAATTAAGTTTGTAATTAGATTACAAAGTTCCTAGCATGACTTGAAACTAAATTTACCAATGGAAGTATTCAAGTTAATATTTAAAGTGTTTAAATATAAACTTAAAAAATCAAGCTTATGGAAGAAATGGAAGATTATGGACTTAGTCAAAATTACAAGTTTGACTTGTCAAATTTTGACAATTTTGACCACGTTGACTTCGTAAAAAATGGGAGAAAAAAATGCTAATTAAATAATGGTTAATTAATTAGTTAATTAGTATTTAGAATACTAATTAATCAAGTTTAATTTTCCTAATTAAGATTAAAGCTTTGACAAATGGACCAATGGAAATAAGAAAACTCATTCAAGAGTTGAATGAGAATTGGATACTTGCCAATTTAATTTTAATTAAAGAAATTAAGTTAATAAAAGGAAAAGAGAATAAGATAAAATTAATCTTCTTCTTCCATCTTCCTTGGCCGAATATCGTTCCTCCATGGACAAAGAAATTTTCTCTTCTTCCTTTACTTAATTCAAGGGTATTAAGTGTTAATACACTTGAATTAAACCTTGAGAAAGTGTTTTTTACAACTTCTACAAAAGGAAAACCAAAGAAAACCAATCCCTTGCTTCTTTCCATCTTGGTCGATTTACTTGGAGAGGAGTTCAAGGAGTTTTCTTGATCCAAATATGCTTTGATCAAGGGGCTTATGTGGACAAGCTAGAGGGCTAGCACTTGATAGTGTTCACTCCCTAGAATTGATGTAAGAATTTGATTTTGTGCTTTAAGTAGTAAGAATTTCCATAAACCCTAACTTGTAGGAATTTAGGGGTTTTGTTTTCTTATGGCAAATTAGGCTTATTAGCAATTGATTATGACCTAATCCAAGAGTTTTGCAATAGTATAAAGAGTTTATGCATACTTCATGAAACCTAGGGTTATAAAATTTAAAATTGCTAACCTAACACCCTAAGGCTAGTTATGGTGCATTTTTCTTTCAATTGGTATCAGAGACACCCTAATTTGCCATTAGGAACATGTAATCATGTTATATGATGTGTGGGATAGTTGTATGTTGCATGAGATGCAATTGAAAGAAAGGAAAATTCAAAGGTAAAAGTGTGCAAAATGGTTCTGCCATTATGAGATTGTGGTGATATACCATTCGGCCAAAATTGGTCTTTGGTCAAACAATTTTATTTTTGTGCTTTTACTTGTTTAATAGTGTTTAACATATATGACATGCAGTTTAGAACCACAAAAATCTAAGAAAAATCTTAAAATTTGGTTAAAGCACTAAAAGGCCAAGTTGGTGTGACCATTCAGCCTAAGATGTGATCTTGGTGTTTTGTTATCTTTCATAGCTTTCCTTGGTGATTAAGATATTTAATCTAAGTCCCAACATAGGTATAACATGATTGTGAATAAGATTCATGGTTAGTAGATTTAATTTTGAATATGAGATATTTGAAATTAAAATGCATGTTCAAGTGTTGAATGTGTGGATATTGGCATGAAAGATGATAATGGACTTTAGGAGACCAATGTAATTGAGTTCTTATTCTTTTCTATGAGATTGTAATCATTAATTTTAATTTTTACAAGGGTTCTATCATAAAGTTATTGTGATAGCCTTAGGTTGTAATTTATTTATTTGAGCTTGCATGCTTAATTTTATTGTAATTTTCACCTTGGTATGCCAATGATACGTGATGTAATTGGCTTGGTGGAATTACAAGAAGAAATGGAGTTCAATACCTTGATGGAGATCAGTGGGACTATAACTTTTAAGAGTTGAAGATTGTCAAAGTAAGCTACAAATAGATGAATGATAACCTAGAATGCCCTATAATTTAATCCTTGTAGCTAAGGTTGAATTCCCATAGGATAGAGATGCTTTGATCAAGGGGCTTGTGGGGACAAGCTAGAGGACTAGCACTTAATAGTCTTCACTCCCCAGAATTGTTGTAAGAATTTGATTCTGAGCCTTAAGGGATAAGAATTTCTCTAAACTCTAACTTATAAGAATTTAGTGGTTTTGTTTCCTTATGGCAAATTAGGCTTGTTAGCAATTGATTATGACCTAATTTAAGTGTTTTGCAATAGTATATAGAGTTTATGCTTGTTGCATGAAACCTAGGGTTATAAAATTTAAAATTGCTAACCTAGCACCCTAAGGCTCGTTATGGTGCATTTTTCTTTTCCATATATAAATCTTTTGATTTTATTTTTTAAAGATAGATTTGCCTCTATTACATGTGATGCAAATAGCTGAGTTATTTGTCAAAAAATATATGAAGTTGTACAAGTTCTCAATGATGCAACAGACTCTTTTTCACATGTTTATGCATTTATTTTTAATTGACTGTATTAATGTTGTTTTCGTTTTGAAAGACAATGCTGAAATAATATGTAACACCCCCTATCTGATCTACTGTGAAATCGAGCCAAGGAATGCCACATTCTGTGTTGTAAGCACCTAAACTTGTATTTGAACAATTTTCTTACTTAATATTTACTATTTTTTTTATTTAAAAATTTTTATCATAAATTTCAAAGGGAAAAATTGCAAGAGTTTCTCCTAAACTTTTACTATCTACCTGTTAATAACAACTATTAATAATCATATTTTCAATTACAACAATATTGATAATTAAAACTCATCATACTTGTAATCAAATTTATTTCTTCATTATATGTGAATATTTGCATAATATATATTTAGACATAAATTTCTAAATGTAACAAAGTATGCTTATACTTAACTTATAGTCACCCATAATAAATTTACATCAAGTGTTTTGGTACATGACAATTAGAATACAAAAATGAGTGATCGAAATGCATCTAGTGTTGGTAGTGCATCTACCACAAAGTCCAAGTATGAGGTGACCTTGGACTTCCCTGCAAATCCACTCCTTACTCTCTTGTCTCTGTCTACCTACTCCTTACCCTCTATACTTGCGCGAGGAAAAACCTACGCACTAAGCTTCAAAGCTTAGTGGTGTACTAATAATTTAAAAAGAATAAAAGTAAAACTTGTATATATACTATAAGAGATTTGATAAACAATGTTTAAGAGTTTGCATCATTCTCATTATATTTGTGCATATTTTCTTAATTAAATCACATTTTAAGATTTGTTAAGTGTCCATAATAACCTATGACAGAATCATATGGTTTGGATATGGGAGTCCCGGTACTGAACACTCGGTGTCTCTGATCAATTTAGCAATGGGCACTCAGTGCCTCTATATAATTGTCAAATGTACTCCTGGTATTGAGCACTTAGTGTCTCTAATTGATTCAACAATGGGCACTCGGTGCCTCTATATAGTCATTCATCAATCCATTAGTATAATTAATGCAGTACTGCTAATGATGTCCCTTATTGGCATGCCAATCTATCCAAACCTATAATTCACTATCTAGGTTTACCCGGACTTAGTAAGGTAATTATCATTTTTATTTTCTTATGATGTAATCAACAATACTTGTATGCACATAAACTTTTGCCATTATCATATTTTTATATTGCATACATTTAAATTTCACACATTTATACAAAATTCACACATATGATGTCTATTGTCAAATTCCAATAAAAATCAGACTTTATGCATTATTTTTCTCAAGCATTTTGACCTACTAATTACAGGACTTAAATTCAACTTTCTTTATGAGATTTTTAAATCTATGTCTAAATTTAATATAGTTTTTGAATCACTTAATTTGGATTCAAGGATCAAAAGTCATGGTTTATTAATTAATAGCTATCCTTAAGAAAAATTTCAACTTCACCAGCAATAGGGTAGGTTCTGAACAAATTTTGGAGTCAGATTTGAATAGGTTACAATATGATTTTATCAATTCATTCTCCATGAAAGTTGATCCTTTGGATCTTAACTTTCCAACAAAACAAGAATCACCTCATTTGGAGTTTCCTAGGGTAAGTTATACCCATTTTACTCCGGACAGTCCAGAATGCACTCCTACCAAGTTCTAGATTCTGTGTGCTATCTTCTAGCCAAATTTAAGGTCACTTACACAAAATATTTGGGCAGTATTCCTGCATGAAATTTTTAGCCTTACATCTTAACTTTCATTTGCCATAAATTTCATATCATTTGGAATCATAGAATGCAAATTATAGGCCTATGAATCATTATTGTCCTAAATTTCCAGTCAAATTTAGGTGAGCAAAACAGTAAAGTTAAAATCTCACCAAAAATTCTAGTAACAAGAGTTTCATGGCATCTTTTCCAGAATTAAACTTTCATTTGTCCATTTCAATCTTAAATTTGAATCATTTCAAAATCAGGACTACAGCTCAAGTTATAAATGAAAAAGTGCAAACTGTTCTAGACTCCAGTCACAGCCAGAGTAGTAACAAGAAATGTAAGAATTTCACTATGCAACCAACAAAATCAATTTTTGGTCATAACTTCAAATTTTAGTGTATTCATTTAGCTTTCTAATGGTTTAAGAATGACCCTATTTCAAGTTCTAGAGCATAAGTTATGAATTTTCAAATTTGAGTGTCCTGCTTCTGGAAATCATCAGGTCTATTTTCCAGATTTGAGCAATAAAAAGTTCTGCCCTCAAACACCATTATATCTAGGGAATTAGGTCTAGCACAAAACTACAAAGTTTTAGAGCATTCATCAAGGTTTTCATAAACATAATGATCACAAAAATCTAACTTTCCTAGCTCAAGTTATGACATTTTAAAATGGTTGGTTCTGCAGGCCTACTAGCAGAACCAGGGTTTGATCACCCCTATTAATTATCTTTCTCATTATTTTACATTTCTCCCTTATCCCTATTGGCATTCTTACTCAAACTTGATAAAAAAATAAAGGTTATAGCACTAACCTTAAGGGAAAATTAACTGCTACTCCCCCTTTTCTTCTAATTCTCCTCCAAACCCTTTTTGGAATTAGGGTTCTTCAAGCTTTATTTGTTAACTCTTCTTATTTCCTTGCTTATACCTTCCAAAAATGGTTTGATCTAGGGTTTGAATTTGAGGTTTTCTTTTCAAATTTGAGAGAAATGGGCTATTATAAGAAAGAATAAGAGAAGAAGAATGGGAAGAAGATGGTGGCCGGCTGCCCATTAGAAGAAGATAAGGTAGATTTTATTTGCTTTTACCCATTGGTCTTTCATCTTTGTCCATTGGTCCATAGGGTATTTTCTCCAATTTTTAAATTTTTCCCAAAACTTTATAATCTATTCAAGGGAGTCCTCCAACCTTTTATTTTCCCCTTAACTTATTAATTAATTCACTTTAGTTCTTTAACTCTTAGTGGCCAACTTCCTAGGTATGATAGGAAGCATGTGCACACCCACTTAGTTTGCTATTTATGTAAATAATTTTACTTCTTTTCATTTCATTGACTTATTAATTCATAATTATATATTAATTAAGTCTTAATTAATAGTTTTACAAGGTCCTACATGAATTGAACTAGTGAACAGACCCAAAACACAGATCTTTAGCCCTTTCCCAGGGGAGTTACTCATCACTGGGACTTGTGTACATTTAACTGATTTCTAATCCATTTCTTTTATTTTCCTTCAACCTTACTTGATCTTTATTAAATAAAATTATGACTCCTTACTTTAGTTTAAGGGTGGTTCCAGACATTCCAGCCGTTCGAACAGACGTTAGTCATTGGAACAGTAGAATGTGTGAAACTACCTAAAGTGAGGGTGTTATAATTCTTCCTCTCATAATATAAATTTCGTCCTCGAAATTTACCTGGTTTAAATAACTGTGGATGTTGTTATCTCATAATCTCTTCGCTCTCCCATGTCACTTGCTCTACTTTGTGATTTCTCCACAACACTTTCACCAATGGAATTCTTTTATTCCTTAGCTCCTTGATTTCTCGTGCTAAGATCTTTACTGGTTCCTCTTCATATGTCAAATCAGGTTGTACATCAATGATCTCTATCGATAAGATATGTGAGAGATTTGATCTGTATCTCCTTAACATCGAGACATGAAATACATTGTGAATCTTGTCCAGCTGTGGTGGTAATGCTAGCCTATAGGCTACTGAACCTACACATTCCATGATCTCGTATGGGCCGATAAACCTGGGGCTCAATTTACCCTTCTTCCCAAATCTAAGAACCTTTTTCCATGGTGACACCTGTAAGAAGACTTTATCGCTAACCTCGTACTCAATATCTTTTCTCTTCAAAGCTGCATAAGACTTCTGCCTATTTGAGGCGGCTTTCAAACTATTCTTGATTATCTTTACTTTCTCCTCAGTTTGTCTTACCAAGTCTGGTCCTATTAACTTATCTTCACTAAGCTCAGTCCAACATAAAGACATTCTACATTTTCTTTCATACAAAGCCTCATATGGCGCCATCTTTATGCTTGATTGGTAACTATTATTGCATGCAAATTTTATCAATGGGAGGTACCTATACTAGCTCCCTCCAAAATCAATAATGCAACTGCTAAGCATATCCTCAAGTACCTGAATCACACTTTCTGATTGGCTATCCGTTTACAGGTGGAAAGTTGTGCTAAAATTCAACTTGGTACCTAAGGCTTCATGTAACTTCTTCCAAAACCTCGATGTGAACCTCGGGTCTTTATCAAATATGATGGATGCAGGTACTCCATGTAACCGAACTATCTCATTTACGGATAGCTCTGCTAACTTCTCTAATGACTGGTTGGTTCTAACAGGTAAAAAGTGAGCTGACTTGGCTAAACTGTCAACTACCACCCATACAGCATAATGCTTCTTCTATGTAATAGGTAGACCAATGATAAAGTCCATTGTGATGCGATCCCATTTTCGCTCGGATATTGTGATTGGTTGCAACAAACCCAATGGAACTTGATGTTCGGCCTTGACTTGTTGACATGTCAGACATTTTGTCACAAAATTGGCAATATCTTTCTTCATATCAGACCACTAATAATGAGTCTTTAAGTCTCTGTACATCTTGGTGCCTCCTGGATGCATGACATAAAAGTTGCTATGTGCCTCTTTAGGAATGCTCCTCTTAAGCTCCTCGTCATTCAGAACATATATCTTCCCTTTATAATATAAGTGACCATCTCCTTTGATCTCATACTTTCTCTCCTTCTTGGATTTATCTAATAATAGTTACCAATCTTTCATCCAGCTTCTAGGCTTCTTGAATTTGCTACAATAAACTTGGTTTTACTTGCAGCTCAACTACAATAGCTCTATTTGGTTCTAGAGTCAGGCATGTATTCATGGCTCTCAAAGCTGCCAAAGATTTCCTACTTAAAGTATCAGCTATTACATTCACCTTCCCAGGGTGGTAATCAATTATGCAATCATAATTTTTAAAGAATTCGATCCATGTTCTTTGCCTCAAATTGAGTTTCTTCTGAGTTGACAAACATTTGAGACTTTTGTGATCTATATAGATATAGCACTTCTCCCCATATAGATAATGCCTCCATATCTTTAATGCAAGCACAAATTACTGCAAGTTCTGAATTATGAGTTGTGTAATTCTTTTTGTAACACCCTTTACCCGTCTGTAGTGTAGCCGAGCGAGGCATGTCACATTTGGTTCCGGAGCACCCTATCTTATCTTACTTTGTTCCTTTAATAATTTGCTCTCGTTATATTTTAATATCAATTATTTATCTAAGGAGAAACCAGCGGAGTTTCCTCTATTTTATTGCCAGTTGGTGTATTTCACTATTCACCTGATTAAAATTTTCAATAATATTTTCTATACAATAATTCATCCATACTCATATTATCATTTCAAAAATCATTATGTAATTCAAATCCATACTCATTTGTACGAATTCATTCATTTCCATACATTCCAAATCATGCTCAGTTCATACACAAAATTCTAAACTTCATTAATCTATATGATTTACAAACTATTTACATAATTTATAAATTAAATGATATACAAATTAATTACATATGAAATAATCAATTTATAAATTTACATCACATAAATACTCAACTCAACTCAACTCAACTAAGCCTTTATCCCAAAAATTTGGGGTCGGCTATATGGATTCGCTTTTTCCACTCTGAACGATTTTGGGTTAAATCCTCAGAAATGTGTAATGCTTCTAAGTCATGTTGTACTACTCTCCTCCAAGTCAATTTAGGTCTACCCCTTTTTTTCTTTCTATCCTCTAACCTAATGTGCTCTACTTGTCTAACTGGAGCCTCCGTATGTCTATGCTTCACATGACCAAACCACCTTAATCTCCCTTCTCTCAACTTATCTTCAATTGGTACCACTCCTACCTTTTCTTTAATACTTTCATTACGGACTTTATCTAGTCTACTATGGCCACTCATCCACCTTAACATTCTCATCTCTGCAACTCTTATCTTAGATGCATACGACTCTTTCAGTGCCCAACACTCACTACCATATAACATAGCCAGTCGTATGGCTGTACGGTAAAATTTTCCTTTTAATTTATTGGGAATCTTACAATCACATAAAACTCCCGTGGCACGTCTCCATTTCAACCATCTGGCTTTAATCCTATGACTAACATCCTCCTCACATCCCCCATCTACTTGAAGGACTGAGGCTAGATATTTAAAGTGATTACTTTGGAACAGTACCACTCCATTCAAACTAACTCCTTCCCTATCACCAGTTTGGCCTTCACTGAACTTGCAATGCATGTATTCTGTCTTCGTTCTACTTAACTTAAAACCCTTTGACTCTAGAGTACTTCTCCAAAGTTCTAGCTTCCTATTGACTCCTTCTCGTGTCTCATCTATCAGAACAATATCATCCGCAAACATCATGCACCAAGGAATACTATCTTGTATAAGTTTTGTCAGTTCATCTAAAACTAATGTAAAAAGGTAAGGGCTTATGGCTGATCCTTGGTGTAATCCAATTGAGATCAGAAAATCTCTTGTATCCCCTCCCATTGTACGCACAATAGTAGTTGCTCCTTCATACATATCTTTCAATACTTGTATGTACCTAATAGATACCCTCTTTTGTTCTAACACATTCCATAAGACTTCTCTTTGAACACTATCATAAGCCTTTTCCAAATCAATAAAAACCATGTGTAGATCTTTCTTCACATCTCTATATTTCTCCATCAAGCTTCTAATGAGAAAGATCGCTTCCATAGTTGAACGACCGGGCATGAAACCAAATTGATTGAGAGAGATAGAAGTATCATGACGTAGTCGATGCTCCACAACTCTCTCCCACAACTTCATAGTATGACTCATGAGTTTAATTCCCCTATAGTTTGAGCAACTCTGTATGTCTCCCTTATTTTTAGAAATAGGTACTAAAATACTCTTCCTCCATTCATTAGGCATTTTCTTTGAGTTTAGAATCTTATTAAATAATTTAGTTAACCATGCCACTCCCATATCTCCCAAATACTTCCACACTTCAATTGGTATTTCATTGGGTCCACAGGCTTTACCCACTTTCATTCTCTTAAGTGCTTCCTTTACTTTTAAAGATCTAATCCTTCTAGTATAATTTACATTCTTTTCTATTGTTCTATAATCTATATTCACGCTATTTCCATTTTGACTATTATTAAAGAGATCATTAAAATAATTTTTCTATCTTTCTTTAATGTCCTCATCTTTCACCAACATTTTTCCTTCTTTATCCTTAATGCACCTAACTTGATTGAGATCTTGACATTTCCTTTCTTTACTCCTTGCTAATCTATAAATATCTTTCTCCCCTTCTTTAGTTCCAAGTTTCTCATATAACTTTTCAAAGGCCTGTGCTCTTGCTTGACTAATTGCCTTTTTTGCCTCTTTCTTTGCTATCTTGTATTGTTCATATGCCTCATTATTATCACATTTAGGTAATTTCTTATACCATTCCCTTTTTCTCTTCACTGCCTTTTGTACTTCCTCATTCCACCACCATCTCTCTTTTGAGGGTGGTCCATGTCCTTTAGACTCTCCAAGTACTTTTCTAGCTACTTCTCTAATCTTTGATGCCATCTGTATCCACATATCATTGGCCTCCATATCTAGCTTCCATACTTCGGACTCGAGAAGCTCATTTTTGAACTTCACTTGCTTTACTCCTTTGAACTCCCACCACTTTGTTCGAGCTACACTATTTCTTTTGACCTTACTTGAATTGTTCCTAAACTTGACATCCAAGACCACCAACCTATGTTGACTTATTAAAGCCTCTCCTGGAATGACCTTGCAATCCTTGCATAGAGCTCTATTTGTCTTCCTGGTTAAGAGGAAGTCGATTTGGCTTCTATGTTGCCCACTTTTGAAAGTCACTAAATGTGACTCTCTTTTTACATACGAAATATTTATAGCATACAAAATACATAATCTGATATACATGGGCCCTAGCTACATGCATTGCTGAGGAGGTGACAACCTTTGACACTCTGCAGATCTAGACTCCCAAAAATCCCAGTCAAATGTCCATTGGGTTTTAGCTTCAATACCTGTGCGAAGGAAACAATTCCATCACGCTAAGCATTGCTGCTTAGTGGTGCAATAATATAACAAGAAAATAATATATACAAATAAGAAAGACTGAAGTATAATTCTAAAGTATAATTTAGATCATCGGATATCAATTAAATTTGGTATAATATTTCTAATATCAACTATCTTATATTCTATTTTGTCCCTCTTTGAAAGTGCTGAGTTTATACAGTAATAATATTCGATATACAATTTAATTCTAGAGTATTGTATTTTCAGTTCCTACAATTCTGAAAATTTCATTTGTACTATTTGATTTAGTTATGTTTCCATTGCTAATCTTTTTCCTCATTTCATTCAATACTAATGTTCTTAAAAAAATTTCAATAATTTACACTGCTCAGGTAATCTATGACAGGCTGACTAAACTGGATAACGGATCGTTGGCACTGGACACCGCAGTCCCTCGGGCCGTCATACCATGGGACGCAGAACGTCAACCACGTATGCAGTCAGTATGGCTAAAAAGCCATGATAACATATAATCGGGCATAAAAGCCATGAGTGCGGACATAAAGCCATGAATACAGGTATGCCTTACGTAGTACTGCTAAAACAATAACCTATTGGCATGCCAATTTATCCAATCTGACACACGTGTCTAGGCAATACATGGGCACATAATACCATTATTTTATTAAATACTCTGATTCTAATTTATAGTATTTTAAATTTTTATTCATAGCAAAAGCATAAATACCCAAATTTCATTCCTACACAATTTATACAATTCATTATACCATTTATGATAAATTTCAATTCACATCATTCAACCTTCATGTACCATTTGTACATCGAAATATTTTCCTAAGGCCTTCCACATAGGTCATTCTCTTATGTCCTAGAATCATTCAAGTTTAAGAATTAAAATTTACTAATTACATTATATGTTTCAATTATAATTTCTAGTATTTTAATCTTTTTCATAATAGAAATATAAATCTCAAAGTCTAATATTTACATAATTTAGGCATTCATAATAAATATATATTCATTAGATCACCCATAATTGCTCACAATCCAAAACAATGGTTCTCATGCACCATTGTACTCAAAATGCTTTTTCTTATCCTTTCTCTAATAATGGGGACTAAAGTCTTATTTATACGTTAATTTTTCATTGCCCTATTTATATAAATTATTATTCATATTTCAAGTAATCCATGAATATTTCATAGATTTCAAATTTAGCTAAATTTTCCTTAAATCCTAGTGTCACTCAAATTCAAAAATTTAAATCAACTATTTACATTATCTATATATTAACCATTACAATGGCTTTCTAATTTATTATATCCTTTCCTATATCATTGGGGTCACTCAACTTCACCATTCACAATTTACCTACCACATCCTATATTAACAACTACAATGGTTTTATAATTTGTTTTTCTACTTCACATAATTTAGCGATTACTATTCATTTGACCATATCCATTTAAAGGTTGACTTTTTGATTCATAATAGATTTGTTAAGCCTAAGTTCACCAATATACCACATTTTATATTTTATTTTTGTTGGCATTAGTTGCCAAACTCAATTCCTAGTCTCCTAGGTTTTATTTCAAATTTTTAGAATTTGAGGTCCAAATTCACTATTCCATTGGACCTTGCTACAGTAGAAATTTGATAAAACTTTCTTCATAAAAGTTGTTCCTTTATGTGTCTTCTTTAATTCCCTTTTTGAATCACTCCATTTGGATTTTTGTAGCTCAAGTTATGGCCAAATTACCATAACTGGCAGGATTGACCTGTACCCAGAATTTCTGGACAATTTGGTTCTGCCAGATTTAGTGTCCCAACTTGGACTAGCAATTTGAATGGGTTAGGTTCAGAATTTGAGTTTATATTCTTCATGAAAGTTGTTCTAAATTTTCTAATCTTTCCATTGATATAAAATTCATGTCATTTGGATATTTCTACATTGAGTTATGGCCAAATGAATAAACACTGTTTATTTGGTCAATTTTCCAGGGCAGTATGTATGTCACCCATATTAGGTCAATTTGTAGGCCATTGTATTGTGGTTTTCTGGGCATGGTTTCTTCATCAAAGTTGTGCCATTATGTGTCTAGTTTCATTTCCAATTAGCCTTGCACCAATTGAACCTACACCTCTCAAGTTACAACTGCCCAAACTTGATGGACTCACATTCAGCCCTGCAGGTCCTATGAGGTAGCATACCCAACCTTAAATCCAAAGCCACAATTCATCTCAATTCTTCATCAAACATAGCCAAATGGTCACTAATTGACCATTAGGACTTCCATTCACTAAAACACAAGCAAAATCCTAAGTTTGCTTCAAACCCTAATTTCCCAAAGTTTTATTTTAACACTCTACATAGAAATTGATCTTCAAATCTTTATTTTCTCATCAAAGGCAATCATGATTCCACTTTAATTCAATTGAAAACATCAAAACCCTAGAACACCTAGCACACCCATGGCTGCCAAAAGTTAAAAGTTACCCTAACATGCATATCTTTGCTCAAATTCCCAAATTTCTAGCTTACTTCATGCTATTAAAATTAAATCTAAAGAAAGAGAGAGAAAATTAAGCACTACCCTCTTTTGGTGATTTTCTAAACTTCTCCACACCTCACTTTCTTTCACTTTCTTGGTTGCCAACATCTTAGCAAGGTCCAAGGTTAAGTTTTTCTGTTTGGAGATAGAGAAAATATGAAGAGATTTAAGAGAAATTGAAGGTTTAGTGGAGCATCAATGGAAGATGCCTTAGAAGAGTGAATCGGCCAAGTGAGGGAGAGGAAAAAAATGGCTGATTTTTACTTTAATTTAACTCTTTTTACCTTTTTTTTAATTAGTCTTGTTAAATTATGATTGGCTAGTAAATTTTTAATGATATCATCCTAGGTCATGCATATGTCACAATTTAAATTTTATTTTAATTTATTTTATTTTATTTTCTACTCATTTTCAATTAAATTTTTAGCAATATTTATTCATATTTTATATCATATAATTTATTTACTTAATTGGACAAGTTAGTCAAAAATTGTCTCTGAAGACGAAATGACCAAAATGCCCTTCGTTTTGCTTAAGGAGCCAAAACTGTCTGTACTGATCTTAAAAATTCTCCTAACCAATTTCTTGGCATTCTAATGCTACCTAGGGTGCCATAACTCTTCTCTGGAATCCCAGAAATTATTTCACTGGGTTTCCCTTGGGTTTAGGGCTACTAGCTGTGAAGACAGCAACTTCCCATTAGGGTCACCCATCACCAGGGAACCAGCTCATTTAATTTTATTGTATTTCATTTCTAAAAATTTTTCTAAATTTTTCTTACCTTTATTTGGTCTATTTATGACTGCTCACTCTAGTTTACATATAGTTCCAGACATTCTAGCTGTCCGAACCGATACCGGTCACAAGAACAGTAGAATGTATGGACTTGCTAAAGTGAGGGTGTTACACTTTTCATGTGGCTTAAGTTGCTTGGAAGCATAAGCAACCACTTTCCCTTCTTGCATTAGCACACACCCCAGTCAATTGTGCGAGGCATTACTATAGATCACTAAGTCTTTCCTCAACACTAGTTGTGTAAGAATGGGTGCTCCTGTAAGCGTTGCCTTCTACTTCTCAAAGCTTGCTTGACTTTTATCATTCCATTCAAACTTGACATTCTTATGCAATAATCTGGTCAATGGAGTTGCAATTTGCGAGAACCCCTTCACAAATCTCCTATAGTAACCTGCCAACCCTAAGAAGCTTCTAACTTTTGTCGCATTCTTAGGTGGCTTCCACTCCAAGATGGCTTCTATCTTATTGGGATCAACCTAATCCCATAAGCTGACACTATATGCCCAAGGAAAGAGATATCATTTAACCAGAACTCACACTTGGACAAGTTAGCATATAGCTTTTTCTCCCTTAATGTCTGCAGTACAATCCTCAGATGTTCATCATATTCCTTACTATTCTTAGAATACACCAAAATGTCATTAATGAAGACCACTACAAATCAATCCAGGTAAGAACGGAAGATGCGGTTCATAAGGTTCATGAAAGCTACTGGTGCATTAGTTAGCCTAAATGGCATCACCAGGAACTTATAATGCTCATAGTGGGTCCTAAAAGTTGTCTTAGGCACATCAGACTCCTTTACTCCCAATTGGTAACACCTGGATCTAAGATCAATCTTAGAAAAGATGCTTGCTCCCTTCAGTTGATTAAACAAATTATCTATCTTGGGCAAGGGATATTTGTTCTCCACAGTCACCTTATTTAGTTGTCTGTAATCAATACATAATCCAAGTGTCCTGTCTTTCCTCTTCATGAATAACATCGATGCTCCCCAGGGTAACACACTAGGGCATATAAACCCTTTATCAAGCAACTCCTGCAACTGTATTTTCAACTCCTTCAACTCAGTGGGGTGCCATCCTATAATGAGCAATAGATATTGGTGCTATACCAGGCATCACATCAATGGCAAACTCCACCTCTCTCTTTGGTGGCAAAATAAGCAATTCCTTGAAAATACAGCCGAGAAATCACACATTGTGGGTATGTCATAAATACTAGGCCCTGCCTTTCTAGTATCAACCACACTAGCTAAGTAAGCTTCACAACCCTTCCTTGTCAATTTCCTTACTGTAATGGCTGATATGACATTAAAGATTTATTCTCTCACCCACAATTATCACCTCTTCATTGTTAGAAGTTCTCATTGTGATTCTTTTTAGGCAACAATCCATGATAACTTGATGTTTTGATAGCCAATCCATCCCCAAAATCACATCAAACTCATGAAAATGTAATGCTATCAAATCAGCTAAAAACTCATGTTCTTGAATTCTCAAAGGACAATCACTATAGACCCTATTCACTGTCACATTATGGCCTAAAAGGTTTGGGACTAGAATATCTTGCTCAATTGTACCTTCTTGTAAACTCCACTCTTCTGGTATAGTGGTACAAAGGTATAAATATGTAGAACCTGGATCTATCAATGCATATACTGAGGAGTCAAAGAGAGTAAATATACCAATCCTGCTCCTCACGGGCTCTGATGGCATAGGCACGTGCTAGTGTCTATGTGTCAAGTCTCTCTACTATCTCAGATGTAGCTCTCTGAGCACCCCCAACTACCTCAGATCTACTAGGTCTCCTAGCCCTCTGTGCTGTAGGAATGGACCTCTTTGTCGGTGATGCAGAGGTAATCCTCCTCCTGGGGCAATCTCTCTGAAAATGATTAGTGGCACCACATCTGTAACAGGCTCTAGTTAATTGCCAACACTTGCCTGTATGCCTCTTCCCACAATGGCTGTATGTGGCTGGGGCTGGTCCCCTCACTGTAGACCCTAGAGCACTAGCCACTAAATATACCGGCTAACTCCTCCTGAATGTAGACCCTTGTCCCTGTCTCTGGGACTGTGCCCGTCTTTGGGGTCCCTTGGGCCTCTTACTAGCTATATAGGTGGAACTAGACTACTCTCGAGTCCTCTTGCTCTGCTCATTATCTCTGACCTGCCAAACACTCATAGCTGCAGTAACTAACTGAGTGAAGTCCTTAATCTGCAGTGCTATGATGTGGAGCTTAATGTTATCATTAAGACCCTCCGTACATCTCTTGCATCTGTCAGCCTATGTAGGCACAATCTCCCTAGCATATCTACTCAATCGAACAAAATCGCTCTCATATTCTGCCATAGTAAGGTGTCTCTGCCTCAAGTTAAAGAATTCTCTCCTCTTATCTTCAAGATAAATATGGTTGATATATTTCTTCCTGAACTCAGCCAGAAAGAACTCCCAAGTCAACTCAGCAGGCTGGACCACGTGTGATACTGTGTTCCACCACTGATATGCATCTTCCTGAAGTAATGCAACTGCACACTCTAAACTCTGCTCAGGAGTACAATGCAACTACTGGAGAATCCTCTCTGTCCTCTCTAACCAATACTCAGCAACTGCTAGATCATCTTCTTTCTTTCCCTTAAAATCTACTACCCCATATTTCCTAAGCTTCTCCAGGTGGGACTTCTATTAAGGCTGAGCCTATGGGATGACTCTTGTCATCTGTCTCAAGAAATCAGTCATTTGCTAGAAAAAGAACTATTACAGCTATGCTGGTTGTCCAGATGCCAGTGTAGCTGGATCTCTCATGCCTCTGTCACTCTTACTACCAGAGGCATGACTTTCTACCTCCTTATCAAGCTCTCTATGATTCTAACTCCATTCTTTAATCTAAAATATACAAGAGAGTATATTTGCATAAGTGTTACCTCAATTCCCTATAGAAGCAATGCATGATCACACATATGCCATGTCTTTTTATCTATTCATGTCTAGGAATGCCTAAACCAAAGCACTGATACCACTAAATGTAATACCCCCTACCTAATCTACAGTGAAACCTAGACAAAGAATGCCACATTCTGTGTTGTAAGCACCTAAACTTGTATTTGAACAATTTTCTTAGTTAATGTTTACTATTTTTTTATTTTAAATTTTTTTATCATAAATTTTGAAGGAAAAAACTGCAAGAGTTTCCCTAAAACTTTTAACATCTACCTATTAATAACACCTGTTAATAATCATATTTTCAATTGCAACAATATTGATAATCAACTCTCATCCTACTTATAATCAAATTCATTTCTTCATCATATGTGAATATTTACATAACATATATTCAGACATAAATTTGTAAATGTAACAAAGTATTTTTGTACTTAATTTACAGTCACTCATAATAAATTTACATCAAGTGTTTTAATACATGACAATAGGAATACAAAAATGAGTGACCAAAATGCATCCAGTATTGGTAGTGCAACTACCACAAAGTCCAAGTATGAGGTGACTTCGGACTTTCCTGTAGATCCACTCCCTCCTCTCCTGTCTCTATCTACCTACTCCTTACACTCTGTACTTGTGCGAGAAAATCTTACGCACTAAACTTCACAGCTTAGTGGTGCACTAATAATTTAAAAAGAATAAAAGTGAAACTTGTATATATACTATAAGAGATTTGATAAAAAATGTTGAAGGGTTAAAATCATTCTCATTATATTTGTATACTTTTTTTTTAATTAAATCATTTTTTAAGTTTCGTTACGTGCCCACAGTAACCTATGATAGAACTATATGGACTGAATATGGGATTCTCGGTACTGAACACTCGGATGCTTCTAACTAGTTTAGCAATGGGCACTCAGTGCCTCTATATAACTGTCAACATGTACTCCTAGTACTAAACACTCAGTGTCTCTGACCGGTTCAACAATGGGCACTCGGTACCTTTATATAGTCATTCATCAATCCATTAACATAATTAATGTAGTACTACTAATGATGTTCCCTATTGGCATGCCAATCTATCCAAACCTATAATTCACTGTCTAAATTTACTAGGGCTTAGTAAGGTAATTATCATTTTTATTTTCTTATGATGTAATCAACAATACTTATATGTACATAAACTTTTGCCATTATCATATTTTCATATTACATACATTTAAATTTCATACATTTATACAAAGTTCACACATATGATGTCCATTGTCAAATTCCAACAAAATCAGACTTTATGCATTACTTTTCTTAAGCATTTTGGCCTAGTAATTGTAGAATTTAAATTCAACTTTCTTTATGAGATTTTTAAATCTATGTCTTAACTTTAATATAGTTTATTTTTAAATCTATATCATAACTTTAATATAGTTTTTGAATCACTTAATTTGGATTCAAGGATCAAAAGTTATGGTTAAGTAATCAACAGCTATCCTAAAGCAAAATTTCAACTTCACTAGCTATAGGGCAGGTTCTGGACAAATTTTGGAGTCTAGATTTGAATAGGTTGCAATTAGATTTTGCCAATTCAATCTTCATGAAAGTTGATCCCTTGGATCTTAACTTTCAAACAAAATAAGAATCTCCTCATTCAGAGTTTCTTAGAGTAAGTTATACCCATTTTAGTCTAGACAGTCTAGAATGCACTCCTACCAAGTTCCAGATTATGTGCCCTATCTTCTAGCCAAATTTCAGGTCACTTACACAAAATTTTTGGGCAGCATTCACACATGAAAGTTTTAGCCTTATGACTTAACTTTTATTTGCCATAAATTTCATGTCATTTTGGAATTACAGAATGCAAATTATAGGAGTATGAATCATTGCTATCCTAAATTTTCAATCAAATTTAGGTGAATAGGGTAGCAAAGTTAAAATTCCACCAAAAATTCTAATAACAAGGGTTTCATGGAATCTTTTTCAGAATTAAACTTTCATATGTCTGTTTCAATCACCAATTTGAATCATTTCAAAATCAAGACTATAACTCAAGTTATGAATGAAAAAGTACAAACTGTTCTAGACTCCAGTCACAATCAGAGTAGTAATAAGAAATGCAAGAATTTCACCATGCAGCTAACAAAATCAATTTTCAATCATAACTATAAAGTTTTAGGGTATTCATTTATCTTTCCAATGGTTCAAGAATCACCTTATTTCAAGTTCTAGAGCATAAGCTATGAATTTTGAAATTCATGTGTCCTACTTCTAGAAATCATCAGGTCTATTTTCCAGATTTGAGTAAGAAAAAGTTTTGCCCTCAAACACATCATAGCAAGGGAATTAAGTCTAGCAAAAAACTACAAAGTTTTAGAGCATTCATCAAGGTTTTCATAGACATAAAGATCATAGAAATCTAACTTTCCTAGCTGAAGTTATGAAATTTTAAAGATAGCTGGTCCTATAGGCCTACTGGCAGAACCAGGGTTTCATCACCCCTACCAACTATCTTTCTCACTATTTTGCATTTCCCCCTTATCCCTAGTGGCATCCTTACTCAAACTTGATAAAAAAATAAAGGTTATAGCACTAACCTTAAGGAAAAACCAGCTATTACTTCCCCTTTTCTTTCAATTCTCCTCTAAACCCTTTATGGAATTAGGGTTCTTCAAGCTTTATTTGTTAACTCTTCTTGCTTCGTTGCTTATACCTTTCAAAAATGGTTTGATCTAAGGTTTGAATTTGAGGTTTTATCTTTAAATTTGAGAGAAATGGGCTATTAGAAGAAAGAATAAAAGAAGAAGAATGGGAAGAAGACGATGGCGGATTGCCCATTACGAGAAGATGAGGTGGATTTTATTTGCTTTTACCCATTGGTCTTTCAACTTTGTCCATTGGTCCATAGGGTATTTTCTCTTATTTTTAAATTTTTCTCAAAACTTTATAATTTATTCAAGGGAGTCTTCCAACCTTTTATTTGCCCCTTAACTTATTGATTAATTCACTTTAGTCCTCTAACTCTTAGTATCCAACTTCCTAAGTATGATAAGAAGCATGTGCACACCCACTTAGTTTACCACTTATGTGAATACTTTTACTTCTTTTTATTTTTTTGACTTAATAATTCATAATTATACCTTAATTAAGTCTTAATTAAGAGTTTTACAAGGTCCTACATGAATTTAAGTAGTGAACAGACCTAAAATATCGATCTGTAGCCACTTCCCAGGGGAGTTACTTATCATCGAAACATGTGCACATTTAGCTGATTTCTAATCCATTTTTTTTTTATTTTCCTTCAACCTTACTTGATCTTTATTAAATTAAATTATGACTCCTTACTTTAATTTAAGGGTGGTTCCAGACATTCCAGCCATCCGAACAAACGTTAGTCACCATAACAGTAGAATGTACGAAACTATCTAAAGTGAGGTCATTACATAATAAAAGTAAAATGGCTAATTATTTTGAAAGGATAGCACTTGTATTTCTTGTTTATGCATTTTTTAACTCAGAATTAAAATTAGATGGTGTCTATGATTTATTAATTAATTATTATGGGGCTATTGAAAAATGAAATAGATGTACCAAAGCTAACTACCAAGGTTAAGCAAAATATTTTAGAAATGTATGAGTCTCATATGGTTGCTCAATTAGTCATTAGAGTTAGAGGATCTTCATCAACGACAATCATAACACATAAAGGGGACTCAACACTATTTAAAAGAGGTTCACAATATTTGATACAAAGATAAAAATGAGTACGAGGTACTAATGGTCTAATTAAAATTGATTTATATTTATCAACTAACTTTGAATTTGATGACAAAGATAATTCATCATTTTCCATACTTAAAAGGTGGAAATGGTGTGAATCAAAATTTCGAATTTTATCCAAATTAGCAAAAGAATTATTACCAGTTCGATTTTTAACTGTAGCATTAGAATAAGCATTTAGTGCAAAAGGTGACATACTAGATGAAAAGCATTCTAATATGGTTCCTGAATTGTTAGAGGCACAAAATTGTTTAGAAAATTAGACAAGAGCTGATAATCGTAAAAAAGATCAAGTTATGGAGACCATAGATGATGAATTCTCAAGGACAAGGGCATCCGTGTAACACCCTAACCCTATCTATAGCTAAAGTAGTGTGTACATGTCCCCGAGACACACCTAATAGTGTATCTCAAGGGATTCACTCTCTCTAACACAACTTGATTTCTTTATTACCAATTTTGCTTCATATTAGGGAAAACAGTGAAAAATTTAAAAATTTCAAATTTATTTAAGTCATAACAAAACCAAACCTATAGGTTTTCCATCTATTTAGAGTCTTTCAAATAACGAAAATTAATTTCAAAATTTCAAGACAAAATTTTGACAAAATTTCCTTTAAATTTTTAGTTTCCTTTAAATTTTTAAGTAATTGTAAATGACCTATTAAAATACCTGTCAACATTTATAATATTTTTCCAATACACACATGAAACATATGTGGTTTCATTCACAACCCATTCCCACAATAAACATAATGTATACACACATCTCATCAGTTAAAAGTAAATTCTCATACTTGGAAATTTACAATATATATACATGTGACAGTGTTTACAAAATACAAGACTTATTACAATATCCATGTAGTTTGTGGAATTTAAATGGTTACATATTAAAGGATTATATTACATATCAAAATGCCTATACAATGTAATCTCCTAATGTGTACAAAATAATTTGGTGTCTTCTCGAGTCTTGAGCAAAACTTCACTTATCCACCTTTACTCCCATGTCGGTTCCTTATCTTTACTTTTATTACCTACAGAAAGTTTAAACAACCCTCCGCTAAGCAACTTGCTTAGTGGTGCTATAACTTAATAATACTATGTCATACAACATATATGCAAGACAATCATGCATGATCTCATGAATCATGTTTCTGAAGATTTTATTTCAATAATACATGTGCAATCCTACAACATTTAATAATGACATGATACAACTTTTAATTTCATAAAATTATTGCATGATCAAATTAATAACATATAAAATCAAGGTGCATGGTATTTCATGAATAACATTTATCACATACCCCTTTCCATTTATTTTCTTCGCTTAATTACAATGTCTAGACAATTTAAGTGACAAGTATCCTCATCATGGCATAAAGCCAAGTAACCTCATCATGGCATAAAGCCAAGTTATTGTGCACAATTTTAGCAATTGACTAGTCAATTCCTCATGCCACTTATTTCTAGACTACAATGGGCATACACATTATCAATATTACATTTAATTTATTCAATCAAGATATGCTTGCTAATTGCCCTTTTTATTCATAACTCATTCACCATTAATATCATTAAAAACACACAATTACATTTTCTAATCAATTTTGGTAAAAAGGGTAGCAAGTTTAATATTCTACCAAAATTCATAGAAATAGGATTTTATTGCCATATTTTTCAAAATTCAGCTTTCATATGTCTGTTTCAATATCCAATTTGAATCACATCAAAATCAAATCTACATCTCAAGTTATGAACAAAAATGTGTAACCTGCTCTAGACTTTAATCACATCCAGAGCAGTAATAGGAAATATAACAATATCACTAGGTAGCTGGCAAAATCAATTCTTGGTTATAACTACAAAGTTTTAGGGCATTCATTAAGCTTTCTAAAGGTTTAATAATCACACTATTTCAAGTTCTGTAGCACAAGATATGAATTTTTAAAATTGATTGTCCTGCTTCTAAAAATCGTCAACTCAGTTTTCTAGATTTAAGCAATAAAAAATTTTACCTTCAAACACCAACTTAACAGGAGAATTAGGTCCAGCACAAAACTACAAAGTTTTAAGGCATTCATCAAAGTTTTCATAGACATAAAGATCACAGCAATCCAATTTTCCTAGCTCAAGTTATGAATTTCTAAATGTGACTGATTCTGTGGCCTACTGGTAGAACCAAAGTTCCATCACACATACTAGCTATCCTTTTTACTATCTTGCATTTCTCCCTTATCCCTAGTGATATCCCTACTCAAATATGATAAAAAATAAAGGTTATAGCACTAACCTTAGTTGTGAACCAGCTGCTGCCCCTCCTTTTTCTTTCAAATCTCCACCAAACCCTTTTAGGAATTAGGTTTCTTTAAACTTGTTTCACTAAATCTCTAGCTTCCTTTGATTTAGCGTCCAAAAATAAGTTGATTTAAGGTTTTTACTTGGGATTCCCTCTTCAATTTGAGAGAATTTGGGCTGTTAAAATGAAAATAAAAGAAAGGGAAAGAAGGATGAGTTTGGCCAGCTACTTGGGAGGAAAAAGATAAGGTTGCTTTTATTTACTTTTAACCGTTAGTCCTTCATTCTTTATCCATTGATCCATGAGGTATTTTCTCTTATTTCTAATCTTTCTCCAAAACTTTGTAATTTATTCAAGTTAGTTCTCTAATCTTTTGTTTGCCCCTTAACTTATTAATTAATTCAATTTGGTACTCTAACCTTTGATGGCCGGATTCCTAGATATGCATGGCGGTAATTTCATACACAAATAAATTTTGCAATTTATATGAATACCTTTGTAACACCCCTATGTTCGGTAGTGCGTTCTACTGTTCCGGTGACCTGTGTTGTCTGGACAGCTAGGATGTCTAGAACTACACTTCGTTATGAGTGAGGAGACATAAAATAATGAAATACAAGAAAAGAAAATACAAGAAAAACAAAGGAAAAATAATAGCAAAGAAATGTAACCAAGTTAAGCGAGCCGAGAACCCTAGCGATGGGTGACCGCACCGGGAAGTCACGGCGTGGACCATTGACTAGCCCTGGACCGCGGGGAACCCTGGAAAATATTTTTAGGACTTAAATAGACCCCTATTGAAGTATAAATATCATTAGAAATATCAAAGAAAAATTAAATAATTAGCACAAAGAAAAGTGAGAAATCGAAAAACGAACAAAACCCGGTGTTACCGAAAAATCGGGAATGCAACCCGAACAGGGGCATTGTGGTCATTTGACATCCCGAATTGTCTTTTGACCTAAATGTCCATTAAAAATAAATAATATTATACTTGGAAAATATAATGAAAAATTAATTTAGGGGTACCTAACGTAAATAGTAAAAATGGAGGGTAAATTGACTAATTATCACATTTAAACATAAAATATAATTGATTTTGTGTAAGTGGACCACTAAGGATTATAATATGTATTTAGTGGCCAGATTAATCCACTAAACTTCATCTTCAACCTCCATTCTCCTCCCATGCCGAATTGAATTCCCTCACAACCTCCATGGCCAAAACTTGAAGAAGCTTCATCATCTCCTCCATTTCACCCCTAAACACCAAAGTTCCTTCATTAATCTTGATCCCCACTTCACAAGGAAGAAGTAGATACCAATATTAAGAAGTTTGAGTGAATATTTAACATGTCCCAACAATAGGTAAGTTTGAGTTTTTGATTATTGCTTTGTTAAAGTTTGTAAGGATGTTATGGGTATTTGATTTATGGAGAAATTTTTGAGGTTTGATGTTGAATGGGAGTGTGTACTTTTGGCAGCCATGGAAACACCTTGAAGGCAGTTTATTTGTGCTTGTAAATGGTGAATTAAATGATTGATTAAATGTATATTGTGTAGGAAATTGTTTGGGTGATGTATACTTAGTATATGTAAATGTAAAATGAAATTTAAAGCTTGGAAAGTAATGCAATGTAAGTGTACCATTATGGCAGTTTGCTAACTCTTGAGGAATTCTGGAATTCATGCTTGGTTTATGGAATAATGATGTTAAAATGTGTTGGTTGTTATGGCAGTTTGAGTGCATGTATGATGGTGTGAAGTTGGATATGTAAATGAGCATGAATTGGTGATTGAATTGTTGTAAATTAAGTTGGACAAATTCTGCACTTGTTGGTGCACATTGAATGTAATTGTAAGCTGCCAAAATGACCTATAATATGTTGTAAATTATGTTTAGGTTGTGGTGCAACCAGAATTGGTTTGAATGTTGAGTTTGGTAAGTGTTAAAAGTGATGCTTGATGTGTATGCAAGAATTACAATAAGGCAGTTTGAGTTTTAGGCCTAGAACTTTAAGTGTGTGGCTCCAATTGGTATGAGACCAATTGGAGGTGAAACTAGGCACAAAATGTGCCAACTTTCATGAAGGAAGCTTGCAAAAATTCTGCTTGGAAGGTAGCTTGAAAAATGACCAAATCCGGATTAAGTGCAAATGAGGCTTGAAAATTGACCATTTGGGCAGCAGTTAGTGTTTAGCCCATAACTCACACAAAACAGGTCCAATTGACCTGAACTTTTAACCATGAATAGTTCAGACCCATATCTACAAGTCTTATGAAGTCACCAAAGCCCAGAAATGACCATAAGCAAGTCAAACAGCTTGCACAAGTTCGGGTCTAAAAACTGGCCGAACCTAAAATGACCTAAAATGACCTAAAGTGACCAATTTTGATGCAATTTGACCAGCAATAGTAAAATAACCATAACTTGGTCTACATAACTCAGAATGACCTGAAATTTTGCCCCGCGTTCCATAAGACATAGATCTACAAGTTTTTAGTTTTGATCGAAACCCAAAAACAGAGGGAACTAGGTCGTCCGGCTAGGTCAAACTAGTATTCCGGAATCCAGCAAATTGCAAGAAAATGCAGTATATACGGAAATGAACTTGGTAACATGTACCAACCCTAAAAGACTATCGAATGTGACATGTTAGTAACATTAAAACCTAATTTACCTAGAATGCATCGAGGGTCGATATATTAGGTTGATTAAGCAAATAATAGCATTCAGTGAATTACTTATCAAGCATTATCGTTAGAGACAGTTTAATTTAGTACTGAAACACTTCAAATTGTGTTTCTCAGTTAGCAAAGACTCAGAAAAAGGGAAGGAAACACTGAGTCCAGACCAGGAGACAGTTATCAGAGGTTTATGCACAACAACTATTTCTTTTGAATTTTTCAATTGAAATGAATTATGACTATTTGTACATTATTGTTTAAAATTGTGGAAATGTGTTTGAATGGATATTTATTGCTTGAAAAGCATTGTAAATGGTTTGAAACTGTGTAAAATTGTTTGAATGATATTGATGGATACTTATTGATTGAAAAGCATTGGAAATGGTTTGAAACCACAGCTATCATGTATATTGATTGTATTCCTTACTAGCTTGTCTAGTGGGACGAATTGAATTCCCTCTCTGGCTGAAGTGTTGAGGTGTGTGCCTGTTGAGGATGAATTGGATGAGTACTCATATTTTTGCTAGCTAGCTATGTTATTCCTCATTAGTCATTGACTTTTGGGACGAATTGAATACCTCATTAGCCATCGGCTTTTGGGACGAATTGAACTTTGGAACATGATTAAGCTGTGTGTGATTTATTGATATGTATTGTGTGATTGTGAAATGAATTTAAACTTGTATTGACATATACTGTCTTTTGAATTCAACCATGATCTGACTTATTAAAATTTATTGTGATATTGAGAAATAGAGTTTAAATTCTTGTTGACAATTACTGTCTTGAAATTGACTATGGTTTTAAGTATCCACTATTTGTATGATTTATGAATTGTGATTTAAAGATGTATTTGGTTAATGTTGTGCACTACTGAGACATTGTCTCAGCGACAGCTTTTTATTGCTGTCGCAGGTAGACAGATAGACAGGGCAGCAGACTAGGCTGCTAGTACCTCCAGCGAAAGATTTTCGGGTATAACGAGTATACCACATTTTGCATTTTGTACTGTAATGTATGACCACTGTATGTACATATTATTTTTGGTTTTGAGCAGTTGTAAATTCAAATTGTACCTTGAAGTTGTAAAATAATTATGAGTTATTTTGGCTTGTAAAAATTGTATTATATTTCTTGTATCGCAGTCTTTGAAAAATCACTGTGGATTTGAGTTGAGAAATATGTTGGAGTTGAGATTTGGAAAAATATTGAAGTGCTTTTTATAGGTTTTCTGAAGAACTGTTTTATCCAAAATACAGATGGCACTCTGCCAAAATTTTTACAGAAATTCCAAATAATTCAAATATATTAGTTCTATCACTTCAATTCAAAAAGGTTTTTAACACCTGTAAATAGTGCTCACCACTGTAAAAGAAGTAAGAAAAGTTTTTAAAATCCCTTATAGTGTATTTAATGGGTTATCAGTAGACGGAGTTGGTAATTCATTAGGTATACTACGGGATCATGTTATGCCTTACAGAGGGGTAGGGTGTGACATGTTTTAGTGGTATCAGAGCTAGTTTTTAAATTCTATTTTCACATAGTATTTGAATATTCTTTCTTCATAGTACAACTGCTCAATATCATTGTTTGATACATACAGTACATTACATTATAAATATGCACTAACGGGAGGAAATTTCCTTGTGCTATTTTTTCAGGAGATCTAAAATCCTCGCATTACCATGGAAGAGGGTGATCACTCAGTCGATCAATCTATTGAGGCTGAGGTGCAAGGGGATGCCCCAGGCCTACACAATGTTAGTGGTTCAAGAAGACCACTCTATAAGATCAGCCTTCCTCGCTCAAAAGAGATGGCTACAATGTTCCAATAAATGGCTGGTAATGTGCCTACTCAAGTCCCAATACAGACACCAGTGGCACAACCATAGTCTCCTACTAGGCAGTATGACAAATTGATGAAATATGGGGCTACAGAGTTCAAGGGGACAGTAGATCCTCTAGAGGCAGAACAATGGTTAGAGAGGATGGATAGGGTATTCAAGAAACTGCATTGCACGGAGGAGCTCAGATTTGAATACTCAGTATCTTTGCTATAGGGGGATGCTTATGACTGGTGGAAAACCATTCCCCACAGTCTGGTAGAACCTGCAGTGCTAACATGGAATGACTTTCTCAGGGAATTCAAACAAAAATATGTCCCCGATGCTTATGTAGACCAGAAGCTACAATAGTTCTTAAGTCTGAAACAGGGGGGCAGATTAGTGGCTGAGTATGAAAGAGAATTTTCCCGCCTAAGCCATTATGCAGTGAGTTTACTTTCTACTAGCAGGGAGAGATGCAAGAGGTTTGAAACCAGCTTGAAGCCCAGTATCAGACTACAAGTAGTCGGATTCAAACACACTAACTTCTCTGAACTTATTTCTCAAGCCCTAGAGTTGGAAAGAATTGAGTCCAAGCGACTCCCGAGAAAAGAAATCAGAGAAGACAGAGAAAGAGGGAAAATCAGTAGAACAGAATTCCAGTGGTCCTACTGGAAAGAGGAAGAATCATGGGGGACATGGCAGAGGTGGCAAGATGTCTGGTAGGGGAAGATATTCAGGACAAAAGCCTCCTCTATCTGGTCAGCAGAGTACCAGAGGTTCCTACCCTCCCTGCCAATGTGAAACTTGTGGAAGAAATCATGGTGGGATATGCTACAAGGCTATTGGAGCCTGTTATAACTGTGGAGGCATAGGACACTTTGCCAAGGACTGCACCAGTAGTCGCAGAGTTGGACCACCTCCTACTATTGCAGAGGGGTCAGTTCAGAGCCCTGTCACCAGAAGTTCACAACCACCCAGCAGAGGTAGAGGCAGGGGTAGAGGTAGCCCAGCAGGCAGCCAAGGCACAGTGAAACATTTAGAGCAAGACAGTGCTCCAGTCAGAATCTATGCAATGAGACAGAGAGAAGAGGCCGAGACATCTGATGTTGTGGCTGGTACCTTCTCAACTTTTAATCGAGATGTGTTTGTGTTATTTGATTCGGGTTCTACCCATTCTTACGTGAGTGCTAGCATCATTGATTGCATTGCTGTTCCATGTACAAAAATGGACTTTGAGGTGCTAGTAATAAGTCCACTAGGACAGGAAGTCAGGGTTAATAGAATGTATAGAGATTTTCCTTTGGTGATCCAAGGACACACTTTTCTTTCTGATTTCATTGAAATGCCCTTCAGAGATTATGATATCATCTTGGGCATGGATTGGTTAGCTAGGCATCATGCCATGATTGACTGTAGAGGTCAAGATGTCACTTTTGGTCTCCTCGATGCTGATGTGGTAATACATGGGGAGAGGCAATTATTGCCATCAAACATCATTTCGGCTGCACTAGCCAGAAAAATGATCAGAAAGGGGTGTGAAGCCTACTTGGCACATGTGGTAGACACCCAAGTGGGGAGTCCAGCATTGAAGGACATCCCTAGACATGACTTTCGGATGTGTTTCTGATGAATTGCCGTGATTACCTCGAAAGAGAAGTGCGATTTGAAATTAATGTTATGCTCGGTGTGGATCCAATCTCCATAACGCCATACGTAATGGCACCAGCAGAATTGAAGGAGTTGAAGATACAATTGCAAGAACTACTTGAAAAGGGCTTCATCCGCCTAGTGTGTCACCTTGGGGAGCACGGTGTTGTTTGTTAAGAAGAAGGATGGTACTCTCCGCTTATGCATTGACTACCAGCAGTTGAATAAGGTGACAATAAAGAACAGATATCCATTGCCTCGCATTGATGATCTGTTTGATCAGTTGAAGGGTGCAGCTGTATTCTCCAAAATTGATTTGCAATCTGGTTATTATCAGTTGAAGGTGCAAGAGCAGAGTATTCCAAAAACTGCTTTCAGAACTCGGTATGGCCACTATGAGTTTCTAGTAATGCCATTCGGGTTAACAAATGCTCCAGCTGCTTTTATGGATCTGATGAACACTATCTTCAGACCATATCTTGATCAATTTGTGGTGGTGTTTATTGATGACATTTTGATATATTCAAGGAATGTAGAGGAGCATGACAGACATCTGCGGATTGTACTGCAGACCTTAAGGGAGAAACAGCTATACGCCAAATTGTCGAAATGTGAATTTTGGCTGAAAGAAATCTCCTTTTTGGGACATGTTGTGTCAGCTGAAGGGATCAAGGTAGATTCCAGCAAGGTAGAAGCTATCCTTAATTGGAAGCCGCCCAAGAACATCACATAAATTCGCAGTTTTCTGGGATTAGCTGGATATTACCATCAGTTTGTGAAGGGGTTTTCTATGTTATCTTCTCTACTGACCAAACTGCTTCGGAAAGATGTAAAATTTCAGTGGACTGATAAATGCCAGCAGAGTTTTATTGAGTTGAAGAGGTGTTTGACTGAAGCTCCAGTCCTCACTTTACCTACACCGGGTAAAGAATACACAGTTTATAGTGATGCTTCTCACAATGGGCTAGGCTGTGTACTGATGCAAGATCGGAATGTCATTGCTTATGCATCACGCCAGTTGAAACCACATGAGAGGAACTACCCAACACAATATCTGGAGCTAGCAGCTATTGTTTTTGCTCTGAAGATCTGGAGACACTATTTGTATGGATAGAAATGCTATATTTACACAGATCACAAGAGCTTGAAGTATTTGGGCACCCATAAGGAATTGAATTTGAGGCAGAGGAGATGGTTAGAACTCATTAAAGACTATGATTGCTTAATAGACTATCAGCCAGGGAAAGCAAATGTGGTGGCTGACGCCTTAAGTCGCAAGACTATGGGAAGTCTTAGAGTTTCTCCTTTGTCCATGGTATATGAATTGAAAGCACAGCATGCCAGTTTAGAGGTTGATGATGAGGGACAGACAGTAGTTGCATGGCATGTACAGCCAGTGTTGATTGATCAGATCAGAATGGCTGCTCAGAGTGATGATAAATATCAGAAGCTACTGAAAGAAGTCAAGCAGGGTAAGAAACCTGAATTTTCTGTGAAAGATGATGGTTTATTGCTACATCAGGGTAGAATGTACGTTCCTAATGATGCTGAATTGAGACAAATCATTATGAAGGAAGCACATGAGTCTCCTTTTGCTATGCACCCTGGTGGAACTAAAATGTATAGAGGGCTGAAAGAGCATTACTGGTGGATGGGTATGAAGAGAGATATAGCTGAATTTGTTTCCAAATGCCTAACTTGTCAGCAAGTAAAGGCAGAACATCAAGTTCCAGCTGGTTTGTTACATCCTTTGTCAGTACCAGAGTGGAAATGGGAACGGATAACTATGGATTTTGTTACAGGACTTCCAAGGACACAGAGTAGTCACGATGCAGTATGGGTTATAGTTGACAGATTGACCAAGTCTGCTCATTTTTTGCCAGTTCGAATGGACTATAGCCTGGAAAGATTGGCCAAATTGTACATATATGAGATTGTAAAATTGCATGGAGTGCCAGTATCAATTGTGTCTGACAAAGATCCTAGGTTCACTTCTAGATTCTGGGGTAGTCTTCAGAGAGCCCTAGGAACTAGATTGAACTTCAGCACAGCATTCCACCCACAGACAGATGGCCAGTTTGATAGGGTTATTCAAATATTAGAGGATATGCTACGAGCTTGTGTGATTGAGTTTGAAGGTAGTTGGGATACACACTTGCCTTTGATTGAGTTTGCTTATAACAACAGTTACCAATCAAGTATTGGGATGCCTCCATATGAAGCTTTGTATGGCAGAAAGTACAGAACTCCCTTATGTTGGGATGAAGTAGGTGAAAGGAAGATGATTGGGCCAGAAATTGTTCAGCAGACAGAGGAAAAGATCAGATTGATCAGAGATAGACTCAAGGCTGCATCAGACCGTCAGAAGTCCTATGTTGATCTGAAGAGAAGAGATATTGAATATGCAGTGGGTGATAAAGTATTCCTCAAAGTTTCTCCTTGGAAGAGGATTATGAGATTTGGCCAAAAGGGGAAACTGAGTCCTCGTTTCATCGGACCATATGAGGTTCTGGAAAGAGTGGGTCCTTTGGCATATCGGCTGGCATTACCTCCAGAGCTAGTAAGGATACACAGTATCTTCCATGTGTCCATGTTAAGGAGGTACAGATCTGACCCATCTCATGTACTATCAGTTGAAGAGATTAAGGTAAATCCAGACCTATCATATGAGGAAGAACCCATAAAAATTCTGGCTTATGAGGTGAAGCAGCTGAGGAACAAACAGATACACCTGGTTAAAGGGCTGTGGAACAATCATTCAGGCCAAGAAGCTACTTGGGAACGTGAAGAGGATATGAGGAGATAGCACCCACAGCTATTCAGAGACTAATGCCAGGTAAAATTTTGAGAAGAAATTTATATTAAGGGGGGGAGAATTGTAACACCCCTATGTTCGGTAGTGCGTTCTACTGTTCCGGTGACCAGTGTTGTCCGGACAGCTAGGATGCCTAGAACTACACTTCGTTATGAGTGAGGAGACATAAAATAATGAAATACAAGAAAAGAAAATACAAGAAAAACAAAGGAAAAATAATAGCAAAGAAATGTAACCAAGTTAAGTGAGCCGTGAACCCTAGCGATGGGTGACCGCACCGGGAAGTCACAGCATAGACCATTGACTAGCCCTGGACCACGGGGAACCCTGAAAAATATTTTTAGGACTTAAATAGACCCCTATTGAAGTATAAATATCATTAGAAATATTAAAGAAAAATTAAATAATTAGTACAAAGAAAAGTGAGAAATCGAAAAACGAACAAAACCCGGTGTTACCGAAAAATCAGGAATGCAACCCGAACAGGGGCATTGTGGTCATTTGACATCCCGAATTGTCTTTTGACCTAAATTTCCATTAAAAATAAATAATATTACACTTGAAAAATATAATGAAAAATTAATTTAGGGGTACCTAATGTAAAGAGTAAAAATGGAGGGTAAATTGACTAATTATCACATTTAAACATAAAATATAATTGATTTTGTGTAAGTGGACCACTAAGGATTATAATATGTATTTAGTGGGCAGATTAATCCACTAAACTTCATCTTCAACCTCCATTCTCCTCCCATGCCGAATTGAATTCCCTCACAACCTCCATGGCCGAAACTTGAAGAAGCTTCATCATCTCCTCCATTTCACCCCCAAACACCGAAGTTCCTTCATTAATCTTGATCCCCACTTCACAAGAAAGAAGTAGATACCAATATTAAGAAGTTTTAGTGAAGATTTAGCAAGTCCCAACAATAGTTAAGTTTGAATTTTTGATTATTGCTTTGTTAAAGTTTGTAAGGATGTTATGGGTGTTTGATTTATGGAGAAATTTTTGAGGTTTGATATTGAATGGAAGTGTGTACTTTTGGCAGCCATGGAAACACCTTGAAAGCAGTTTATTTGTTCTTGTAAATGGTGAATTAAATGATTGATTAAATGTATATTGTGTAGGAAATTGTTTAGGTGATGTATACTTAGTATATGTAAATGTAAAATGAAATTTAAAGCTTGGAAAGTAATGGAATGTAAGTGTACCATTGTGGCAGTTTGCTAACTCTTGAGGAATGCTGGAATTCATGCTTGGTTTATAGAATAATGATGTTAAAATGTGTTGGTTGTTATGGCAGTTTGAGTGCATGTATGATGGTGTGAAGTTGGATATGTAAATGAGCATGAATTGGTGATTGAATTGTTGTAAATTGAGTTGGACAAATTCTGCACTTGTTGGTGCACATTGAATGTAATTGTAAGCTGCCAAAATGACCTATAATATGTTGTAAATTATGTTTAGGTTGTGGTACAACCAGAATTGGTTTGAATGTTGAGTTTGGTAAGTGTTAAAAGTGATGCTTGATGTGTATGCAAGAATTTCAATAAGGCAGTTTGAGTTTTAGGCCTAGAACTTTAAGTGTGTGGCTCCAATTGGTATGAGACCAATTGGAGGTGAAACTAGGCACAAAATGTGCCAACTTTCATGAAGGAAGCTTGCAAAAATTCTGCTTGCAAGGTAGCTTGAAAAATGACCAAATCCGGATTAAGTGCAAATGAGGCTTGAAAATTGACCATTTGGGCAGCAGTTAGTATTTAGCCCATAACTCACTCAAAACAGGTCCAATTGACCTGAACTTTTAACCATGAATAGTTAAGACCCATATCTACAAGTCTTATGAAGACACCAAAGCCTAGAAATGACCATAAGCAAGTCAAACAGCTTGCACAAGTTCGGGTCCAAAAACTAGCCGAACCTAAAATGACCTAAAATGACCTAAAGTGACCAATTTTGATGCAATTTGACCAGCAATAGTAAAATGACCATAACTTGGTCTACATAACTCAGAATGACCTGAAATTTTGCCCCACGTTCCATAAGACATAGTTTTACAAGTTTTTTGTTTTGACCGAAACCCGAAAACCGAGGGAACTAGGTCGTCCGGCTAGGTCAAACTAGTATCCCGGAATCCAGCAAATTGCAAGAAAATGCAGTATATACGGAAATGAACTTAGTAACATGTACCAACCCTAAAAGACTATCGAATGTGACATGTTAGTAACATTAAAACCTAATTTACCTAGAATGCATCGAGGGTCGATATATTAGGTTGATTAAGCAAATAATAGCATTCAGTGAATTACTTATCAAGCATTATCGTTAGAGGCAGTTTAATTTAGTACTGAAACACTTCAAATTGTGTTTCTCAGTTAGCAAAGACTCAGAAAAAGGGAAGAAAACACTGAGTCCAGACCAGAAGACAGTTATCAGAGGTTTGTGCACAATAACTATTTCTTTTGAATTTTTCAATTGAAATGAATTATGACTATTTGTACATTATTGTTTTAAATTGTGGAAATGTGTTTGAATGGATATTTATTGCTTGAAAAGCATTGTAAATGGTTTGAAACTGTGTAAAATTGTTTGAATGATATTGATGGATACTTATTGATTGAAAAGCATTGGAAATGGTTTGAAACTACAGCTATCATGTATATTGATTGTATTCCTCACTAGCTTGTCTAGTGGGACGAATTGAATTCCCTCTCTGGCTGAGATGTTGAGGTGTGTGCCTATTGAGGACGAATTGGATGAGTACTCATATTTTTGCTAGCTAGCTATGTTATTCCTCATTAATCATTGACTTTTGGGACGAATTGAATACCTCATTAGCCATCGGCTTTTGGGAAGAATTGAACTTTGGAACATGATTAAGCTGTGTGTGATTTATTGATATGTATTGTGAGATTGTGAAATGAATTTAAACTCGTATTGACATATACTGTCTTTTGAATTCAACCATGATCTGACTTATTAAAATTTATTGTGATATTGAGAAATGGAGTTTAAATTCTTGTTGACAATTACTGTCTTGAAATTAACTATGGTTTTAAGTATCTACTATTTGTATGATTTATGAATTATGATTTAAAGATGTATTTGGTTAATGTTGTGCACCACTGAGACATTGTCTCAGCGATAGCTTTTTATTGCTATCGCAGGTAGACAGACAGACAGGGCAGCAGACTATGCTGCTAGTACCTCCAGCGAAAGATTTTCGGGTATAACGAGTATACCACATTTTGCATTTTGTACTGTAATGTATGACCACTGTATGTACATATTGTTTTTGGTTTTGAGCAGTTGTAAATTCAAATTATACCTTGAAGTTTTAAAATAATTATGAGTTATTTTGGCTTATAAAAATTATATTATATTTCTTGTATCGCAGTCTTTGAAAAATCACTGTGGATTTGAGTTGAGAAATATGTTGGAGTTGAGATTTGGAAAAATATTAAAGTGCTTTTTACAGGTTTTCTGAAGAACTGTTTTATCCAAAATACAGATGGCACTCTGCCAAAATTTTTACAGAAATTCCAAATAATTCAAATATGTTAGTTCTATCACTTCAATTCAAAAAAGTTTTTAACACCTATAAATAGTGCTCACCACTGTAAAAGAAGTAAGAAAAGTTTTTAAAATCCCTTGTAGTGTATTTAATGGGTTATCAGTAGACGGAGTTGGTAATTCATTAGGTATACTACGGGATCATGTTATGCCTTACAGAGGGGTAGGGTGTGACAACCTTTTAGGGTAAATTGAGGATGTTACAATCCGAGAGTAGTTAAAATTAGTAGAATAATTTTTTTTTTTTTTGTAATTTTCCCTCTTTAATTTGTGTAGTTAAATTAAATTTTTAATTCTCCTTTTTTATGGTCAATACTTTATTAAATTGTATTTCATTGATTAAAAAATGTGTACACAATAAATTTATAATTTTAATTAAATTTATAGAATTATATTTTTTATTTGTGTACTTGATTTTTTTTTCACTTTTTATAAGTTTTTATTAATGTTTTACAAAATTAATTTTGTTAACTAAAGTTGGAATAAGAATCATCTTGAACTGGGGCCTAATAGGAACCGTAATTCTTAAAAACTAAAACTGAAATTGCCTTAAAATCAAAACTAGAACCATCTACAATTGGGCCAGTTCTAGTTCAATCCTACCAAAGGCCGTGAACCATCAGAATCAGACCAAAACCGACCTGTGGTTGGCTCTGCCCTTTGTGGTTCTAGCCTTTTTATGATAAGGAATGGAAATGTGTGCCAATTGGCAAAAACTATGAGCAATTCTTCCTTGTTTACTAGCCAATGAGTTTTTGGACTTAAGAATTGTTTGGCTTAGCTTATGCAAATTATAAGCTAATTTGAGCTTATAAGTATTTAAAATTTTAAACAGTTACGTAATTGATTAAAGTGTTTATAAGTGACTGATATGCAGTCGACACGTTTACTAAAAACTATTTATAAGTATATTTATTGTGAAGTTTAGTTTAGCTTATAAAAATTAGTGTATTCTATGGTTACTTGATTTAAAATAAAGTAAAATTACTTTGTTAAAGAAAATAAAGTGCTTTAACAAAATTTTACCTTTTATCTTATTAAATTTTTGTAAAATGATTTTTTTTTTTTTTTGTAAATTAGTCAATTACAAAAATTTATTAGCTTAACAGAAAAAATAAAATTTCTTCACACACACACACATATATATATTAAAAATATTATAAATGAATTAGATAAGATATACTTATTTAGCATTTTACATTTAACATCTATTATTTTAATTAAAATTTAAGATGTTGCAAAAAATATAATAATTTAAGATGTTGAAGAAAATTTATTTTTTTTCCATTAAGTTAATAAATTTTATATAATTAACTACTTTACCAAAAAAAATGATCTTACAAAAATTTAATAAGATGAATTTTAAAATTTTGTTAAATTATATTATTTTCCATAACAAAATAATTTTACTCTATTGTAAATTAAGTAACCATAGAAAATTTGAATTTATAAGTATTTAAAATTTTAATAAGTTACATGATTGGTTAACGTATTTATAAGTGAATAATAAGCTGTTGACATATTTTATAAAAAACTACTTTTATATATATATATTTATTATCCAAATGGCTAAAAAAGTGCTAAATTATTTTCTCAAATAATAAAATATGTTAACTCAATATTTTTTATAATATTATCAAAATATATTTCGATTACATACAATATAATTTAATTTTAAATGAAATGAAAAAAATATTTTATAAATTATCTATAAAATTAATGTAAATAATTTATTTAAATTATAGTTGGAAAATAATTTTTTTAAAGCGAATATAAGAATAAATATAATAAGGATATTTAGTAGAATTATAAAATTAAATATGGATAATACAATAAAAAAATTTGATCAAATTTACTTATAAGTACCTAACTTGTAAATACTAAACTGAAAAGTTCATCTCATCCAACTTATTATTATCATTATTATTATTATTATTTATTCTAGAAATATTTTAAACAATCATGTCAGCTTTAATTTATAATTTATAAGCTAATTTGATTAATTTATAAATTAAATCAAATATCTTTTATTCCATCTAAAATTGAGGAGGGATTGTTTACAATTTCTACTTTCATTGAATTTAAGTCAAATATGCTCAAAATTTAAATGGAAACATTGAGGGTTGCTTATTATTAAATTTTTTACTTTTTTAATAGTAATTTAAAAGTAGTTGATTTTCATTAATGCAGTTAAATTCAATAGTATTAAAATGTCTTTAAATGGAAGAAATGTGTGGTTTAAAGTTTAAATTTAAGAGCTTGGCCTCATATGGGAATAAATTTAAAAATTGTTAGATTAAATATTTACCTCGATGATTGTATAAAATTAATAAAAATATATAATAAATACACATATCTAAATATAAATATTTAATTTTATTATTACTAAACTCGTCATTATATAAGTTTGAGTTTTCTATAACTGTACTTTTAAATGTATTCAACTTTAAACATATTCAAATCTATGTAATTTTCTTTTCATCAAAATTTAAGTTATTTAAAATTAAAAATAAAGAAAATAAAATTGATTATTTTAAACATTAATGCTTCATTTATTTTGCAGAAAACAAGTTGTATATTGAAAATAAAAAATATTTTCATGAAATTTTTTTTTATTTAGTTATAATGTTAAATTAATGGTATATATTTATATTATGTATATATAAATATTTTCACATTTCAATAAGATCATTAAAGTCTAAAGAATGGAAAATGGCTTTCTCTTCTAAAGAGAATTAAAATAAGAAATCTTTCTCATTAAAAATGACTTAATTTTCTATTTAATCAGAAAAATATTTTTATTGACTCATTTTTTGAATGTCCAAAACACTAGAAAATAGAAAAAATATTTTCTAAAAAAATATTTTTTCGTAAAACAAATGGAGTCTAAATAACAAAATTGAATGTGTTCAAAGAATATTTATATTAATTTTTATTTTTTAAAACAAATAAAACATGACCTTATTTTGTTCCTAAAATACAACCGAATAAAACTTTCATCCCACTTTAATCCTTGGCTATTTTTTAGTGTGAAAAAGAATTTAACTCGTAACAAAATTTACTATCATAAAATATTTTTGTCCCTCAAAATTTGAGTTGGAGTGAAGGGTATAAATTTTAATAATATGGGGAAAAGTGTTTTTAATGCAAAATACTTATGGCTTTTACTAATTATAAAATAAAAGAAAAAGTGAATAATTATGAAATTATTTTTCAATATATTCTTTTGTCAATGTGATTGAAGAATACTAGAAAAAGTTTTTGCTGTTTAAATAAACTTAATGATCTTGAATTTCTTAACGATTTTTTCTACATTTATATTTATAAATTAATATAGAGTTATTATTCATAAATGAAAGATTATTTTTTCTTTAAAAAAAATTATAATTTATCTTCAAAATACGTAACAAATTGCATAATTAAAAAAGCCCACGTTCTATGGTATAATTCCAAATGGCACACACAGTCACCAATACTTGTTTCTTTGTTGTAAAGATTAAAAGCAACTGTTTCATTTTCATATACCCACAATGGAAAAAGCTTATAAGCATCTCTCGTGTGATTAGTGACCCTAAACAAATGTGCATTGATTCTTTTCTTCTAATTGAAGAGGAATCCAATGCTCACCAATTATAATTGTAAAAAGAAAAAAAAAAAGTTCATTTATTATATCAAGGCATGATTGGCTCAACTATTTTAGTTAACTATGTCATCTATTATGCTATTCAATTATGAAATTACAGGACGAATTGAATTTAAAAGTTCAAATGTTTATGTTATTTATCCATTATAGTTAAAAATTTTAATTTTGGACAATGAAATTCAACATTTGAGATTGAATATAATTATAATCAAAGGATAAAATTGAATTTGGAAAAACTAAAGAATAAATTACAATAAAGTCTCTAAAATTGGATGAAATCTATAACTTAATTTGTTCTTATATTTCTAAAATTAAATAATTTAATTCTTTATTTTTTATTATATATAAAAGTTAGTCTCTCAATTTAATTTTTTATCAAATTATCATTAATTCTAACAAAAATGATAAAAATATTCTTTATTATATTTTCAATATAAAACAATTACATAAATATCTGAGTTTTGTTTTTATTAACAAAATAATCCTTTAATTTAAATTTTATATTGAAATAGTAAATTATTTTTATTGATTATATATAATAAATAGAGCATAATAAATATATTATATATAATAGACATTATATAATAAATAAATTTTCAATTCGCTTTAGAATTTAAGATGATCTATAGCATGTAATATGAGAATTGATGTTTGATGAACTCTAGAAATGTTTTTGATTGCAGCTCCAAGAATGTTGTTTCGTGATTAAAAGAGTATTTTGTTATAGCATTATGGTAAGAGATGTGCTCCCATGCAAGTGAGATCGACTTCAAGTACTCCGATGCTCTTGGCTTTTGCTACGCTACGGACTCATCCACATATAAAGCATCATGTTTCAAAAAAGCTTTTTTTTTTTTTTTTCAATGGCTTTATGTCATAAGTACGATTCTATATAAAAAACAACAGAGACAATGTCGTTGTCCTTGCTCTCCAATGATACATTTCCCAAAATTCGGCCACTGATACTCAAAATTGCTCAATATTTGTTGTATTGAAAATATATTTATTGTATAATATTTCTTATAAAATATGTTTATTAAACTATATTTATTATACATAATAAGTGTAAAATATATTTAGTTTTTTAATATCAAAGTTAGATCGGGGGCTCTTTTCTTAATGGAACAAAATTTCATAGATTTAATTATTTCAAATTAAAAATATAGTATATGGCATTTTAATAATCTTTATTAAAATTAATAGTAATTTAGATGGATGGACTAATTTGTATATATAATAAAAAGTAAGATATTAAATTATTTTATTTTAAAAATATAAGAATTAAATTATAAATTTTATCAAATTTCAGGAATTATATTATAATTTATTTTTTTAATTTTTCTAAATTTATTTATTTATTTATTATGCAAAGGAGGGGACCGCCTTTAGAGAACTGCCCTAGGCAAGGCTATGCCTTGCACATCTGAAGCTACCCAAATTCTACTTAACAACCAAATTAGCCAATTTATTAGCTACCTGATTAGCCCCATGATAACAATGCATCAATGTGATGTCCCAAGAACGTCCTAGATACTAGCGGCATTGAGAAATCAAACTGGTAAACCAAGGACTTGGAGCATCCTTAGCAGAGACCAAATGCAAAACAAATTGAGAATCCAATTCCACTTGCACTCTTTGAAAGCCAAAAGTCTAGGCTAACCGAAGACCATTGCATAACGCCTGCAATTTGCCTACGTAGAGGTACAAATGCCCAGACGCACTGTAAAACCAGCCTTCCAAATGCCCAAGTAGTCTCAAATTACCCCACCACCACCACCGCATCCTGAGTTGCCTCTACAAGCTCCATTAGTGTTGAGCTTAACCCATCCTAAATCAAAACACTTACAAGCAACATGACTATGGATCTGAACGTCAAATTATGATCATCCCCTAACCCACACCAAGCCGACAGGTTACTGTGAAATTGTCTTTGAAGCAATCTCAACTTCCCTTCAATTCTGTAAATATTTGAGCTTTTAGGTTCAATTGGCTAAAATTATGTCATATTATTCAGTATGGTCAATTTTTTTAGTATAATTTTATTTATTCAAAATAAGCATGATAGTAAAAATTATAATTTTTTCTATTTACTTTTATTTCTATCAAATATTGAATACATACAAATAAAATCACTCACTTTTCTTTTATTTTTCTAAAATTAAATTATTAATAAATATAATAATTAACAATTTTTCTTTACATAAAAATTTCTCATTTTGCTATTCCACTCACTTTTTCTTTCCTTTTCTTTTCTTTGAAAAAAAAAAAAAAATCCTTTCCTTCTTACGGAAATGCCTCCCCCCAAATTCAACCTTCCACCATTTGCTATATGAGTCTCGGCTCAGTTGGCCAATTATAACTAGAACTATATTTATATACACAGGTGTAAACGAATCAAGCTGCTCGCGAGCTACTCGGGATTCTGGTTGATAAAAATTTGACTCGGTTTGGTTCGTTTTCTAAACAAGTCAAGTTCAAGCTCAAATTTTAGATTCATTTAATAAATAAACCGAGCTTAAACTCAGTAGTATTTGACTTAAGTTCAGCTCGTTTATAGGCTTATGAGTTGGCTCATTGAACAAACTCGTGATCTGACTTGTTAAACAAGCTTGCGATCTGACTCGTTAAACAAGTTCGCCATCTAACTTGTTAAATATTCTTGCAAATTAACTTGTGAATAAATTTGTAAATAGACTCGTTTATAAGCTCATGAACTGGTTCATTTATAAAAACATTTATATTAGTAATTATAATTTATAATGTCATAAATATATTTATTTTATTTATAATTAATTGAAAAAGAATGAAAATTTTCATATATGTATTGACTTTACTGAGAAATACACTAACGGATGATGTGACTAATCCGCAAATATACGGGTTGTATCAAGTAATAAAGTGATGAATCAAGTAGCGTTCCCACGAGGATTTGCTGTTTGAGTACCAAACTATGAATGAAGCGATTATTTGGGCTAATGATTAATGGATAAATAGTAAATGTAAATAAGCAAGGTAAATTGATTAATCTAATTGAAATGGGTAAAGAGCAAACAAATAAATTCTAATTCTAATTCGCAATTAAACTAAATTAACAATGGGTAATTTAAATGAAAGTCTAATTATGTTAAAAATGATTCTAGAGTTGGGGGTTTATGCATAAATTAATTGGGATTTGTCTTGGGCATTCCAATTTTTAAGGAAAAAAATAGAGTTTGAAGGAAATTGATTCTAAATTCCTTTGATATCTTTTTCAAGCAAACCGAAGTGTGTTTTAAAATAACCAAACCTACTTTCGTATGTTATTTGATTACTTTAAAACCCATTAAGTTTAGTAACCAATAATTATGTAACACCCCTGTTTGCATAGCCTGGTAGATTTCACTGTTCCGGTGACCGGTGTCGGTCCGGACAATTAAGGGGATTAGAACCACACTTAAGATAACTAGATAAACCATATACACAAATAATTAGTAATGTTCAATTAGTTAAGTATAAACAAGAAAAACAGAACAGAAAAAGTCAAACGAGCCGAGAGTCACAGCGATGGGTGACCTTCTCGGGAATGACTGCGAAGTCATTTTAAACTCAAATTTTGAACCGTAAAAAGTGACGCTGCGGTCCTTAGGACCCTTATGAACACAGTGGAAAAGAGAAAATCACGAAAAAGAACTGTTAAGCCAGTCAAATAATTAGGTCAGGGAGCCGGAAGAAATATTGAATTAATTGCAAACCGGGTTGAACCGGCGAGGGGCAATTTGGTCAATTGACCCCGAGAGCTGACTCCTGACCTAACTGTCAAATAAAATCAGAGAAAAGAAAATTTCGGGATCAAGAATTAAATTAAAGAACTATTGAAGAATTAAAGAAAAAGAAAAAGAAAAAGAATAAAAATGATACTTATTACATCATGATGATGACATCATATAAGATGTCAAAATTAATTTTAATTTTTCAACCTTTTTTGACCAAGTCAATTATGGGCATAAAAACAAAAATTGAAAAGCCAAATTTTATCTCTTCTTCTTCTTCTTTTTTTTCTCTTTCCCGTAGCTCCTCATCCCTCCCCCTTTTCTCTCTAAATCCTCCATGGCTACTTAATTTCAAGCTTTTAAAGCTTGAATCAACCCCATAAATCCCATAATTTTCCTAAATAAAACTTGTTCTTAGATCTTGGCAAGCTTATTGAGAAGGAAATTTGAAGGAAAATAAAAGGGAAATTGAAGCTTGGGGAAACTTCACAAGAGGTTAGTGACAAATTCTTCAAATTGTCTATTGAATTTTTGTTTAAGTAATTGATATAAGTTAGAAATTAACTTTAAATGGAAAGAAAACAATTATTGAGGGACTATATATGAGTTCAACCAGCTAGGGTTTATGTTTGAAATGGGTGATTTGATGCAAATTAGAAAGTAGTTAAGTGAGAATAAGTGAATGAGAACTAAATATTCATTTATAATTCAATAAATGAACTAAACATGGAAGTTAGGGTTTTGCACTTAGGGTTTATGAACCAAAAATGTAAGAAATGAGTAAATGGTGTCTTGGACCTATTGTGAAGTGAAAAATGGTCAATAATGACCAAAGGAGATGTGTGGGAATTGTTAGAATGAAAGTCAAATTCGTAGGGTAAATGGTCATGCTGCTGGCAACATGACCAATCCAACTTTGAAGGACCAAAACGGAAATTTTACAAGTCCAATTGATATTTCACCAATTGGGGATGAAAATAGACATAAAATGACACAATTTTCGTTAAGGAACCATGCCTAAAAACTGACCAAAACCTAGTGAACCAATTGACCAAAGTTGGTTAAGAGCAGTCTGCCACTGCACAAACTGACCAAATGAACAGTATTTGATCACTCGAGCTAGGAAGGTCAAAATGACCTGAAATTTTACCAGTAATTAGATAAGATATAGATCTAAAACTTTCATGAAGAATACTAACCCAAATTATTCCATTAACCTAATCAAATTATTGAGCAAATTTGAGTTACTAAACCTGCAAAACTGCAGGATTGCCATTTGAACAGTAAAGTTTCAATGGCTATAACTCTCTCTAGAAAACTCCGATTTAGGTGAATCTTGAACCGATGGAAACCTAAGACATATTAGAACATTTCATATGAAGGAAATTAAACCAAATTACGGACTTAACTTGATCAAATTATTGAACGAAGTTGGATCAAAAATCTGCGAGAACCAAAATTGTAGCATGAACAGTGCACGTGAACAGTAACTATATTTTGGCTATAACTTGAGCTACAAAACTCCAATTGGGGTGATTCAAAAAGGAGAATAAACTTAAGACAATGGGGAACATTTTCTATGAAGAAAGTTTTGCCAAATTTCAACAATAAAGTGACCAATGGAATAATGCAACTTAGCACTACAAAATTGAAATTTACCATATTTGCCTAAAAGACCTAGGAATTGAGTAAACAACCAAAACCAACAAGTTTAGTGACCAAAATGTGGTATGTGGGTGAAGTTGGAGTTCCCATACCTATTAAGCCTTAGAAAGTCAACAAATTGACTTGAATAGTGTAGTGAATAGTAACCCGAAGCACAAAATTTCAAGAACGTCGAGTTTAGCACGTTAGAGCTAGGTAAAAATGAGGCTAAATTTATTTTGGATTTATGTTAAGTTCTAGTACTGAAACATTATAAAATTGTGTGTTTCAGTTGAAAAGAATATCGGGAAGGAACCCGAGGAACCGAGTCGAGGCTAAGGGGCGACTCACTTGAGGTTTGTGCACAACATCACTATGCTTTAAAAATTCATTGATTAAATGAATGAAATATGCATTTTACTGTTGCTTTGAATTGTTGAAAGTATTGTGACCTTATTTATGATGTTTTGATTTAAATTGTGAAAGTTATTGTGTATATTTGAAATGACAATGTTTAGCAAATTGTTAAGATAAGTTTTGAAACCACAGTATCATGACCATATATTTGAACACCTCACTAGCATGACTAGTGGGGGTAATTAGTTTCGAATTTTGATTCATTCTCTGGAGAAGTGTTGAGGTGTGCCAGTAGAAGAGGATGTGAATGGATATCCATATATTTGAGCTAGCTAGCCTTGTGATGTGATTTCTTTTTAGCATCTGGCTATTGAGATCCTATTTGTTTCGAATGGCATGATCTAACTGTGGATTTTATGAAATGTGTTTTGATTCTTCGAAATGAACTTAGTTTGCATTAAAATTTCATAATTCGTGTTTTGTGTTTAATGCTCATGTTTAGTTAAATTTTTGAATAAATGTGATTTAAGTTTTGCATAAAGATTATTTTAGTATGTTGTGCACCACTGAGTCCTAGTACTCAGCGATAGCTTCTATTGCTGTCGCAGATACAGAGACTAGAGGAGCAGCAGACTGAGCTGCCGAGGTGTGAGGAGCTATCGGCTTAAAGCCTTCGGGTATAATTTATACCCTAACTGTAAATATTTCTTTTGATGTATATATTGCACATAAATGTATGGACATGTAAAAATGGGTCTTGAGCAGTTTGTATAAAATTTGTATAAAGTTGTAATATATATTGTAGTTTGAAACTCTCTTAATGTAAATTTTGTAAGGATGTATATAAATTATTTTGTTTCTAATGAAATATGAATGGAACTATTTTATTTAATTTGAATGAAATGGATTGCTAGTATTTTGATGATCATTGGATAGTGGATTTGAAATTTGAAAGTTGATAAATGTGTTGAGAAATTGATTGAGATTGAGTATGAAATTGAAGCAGTTGTTCAGAAAAATTTTTAGAAGTGCTTTTTACAGGTATTTGAAGAACTAGTTTCTCAAAATACAGAGGAAACTCTGTCAAAATTTTTATAAAATTTGCGTAAAAATAAAATGGACCAAAAATATTAACTAGTTTTAATTTTAACTAAATGTTTTAAGTACTTATTAGAAAATACTCACCACTTGTCAAAAATAAGAAAATTGTTTTAAAATCCCTTGTAGGGTACTTAATGAGTTATCGGTAGGTGAAGTTCGGTAGTTCATTAGGTATTCTACGGGATCATGTTATGCCTTACAGAGGGGTAAGGTGTGACATGTTTTAGTGGTATTAGAGCAAGTTTTTGAAATATGTTTTAAATTGTGAATTTGTGTCTTTTCTTTGTTAGGTATAACTGCTCAATGTCCATAATTGTTACATACAGTGCATTACATCATGAATATGAACTAATGGAGGGAAATCTCCATGTGTTACTTGTTCAGGAGATACCCTAACTTCAGTCTGAAATGAAAGAAGGGGATCGCTTAGTTGAGCAGTTTGTTGAAGCTGAGGCACAAGGGGAAGCCCCGGCTTTACCGAATGTCAGTGGGTCAGTAGCACCAGCCCCGCAAATGCCGCAGATTCGCACGGTTGCACAGCAGATGGCGGCAATGTTTCAACAAATGGCTGGGGGTATGCCTGTTCAAGCTCCACCCCAACCACCAGTGGCACAACCACTGCCTCCAGCCAGATAGTATGACAAGTTATTGAAGTATGGGGCTGCAGAATTCAAGGGTACAGTGGACCCTTTAGAGGCAGAGCAATGGCTTGAAAGAATGGACAGAGTGTTTAAGAAACTGCACTGCCCAGATGAGCTGAAGTTTGAATATTCTGTGTCGCTACTGCAAGGGGATGCGTATGATTGGTGGAAGACCATCCCCCACAGCTTGGTTGAACCGCCAGTGCTGACCTGGGATGACTTCATCAGAGAGTTCAGACAGAAATACATCCTAGATGTATATGTTGATCAGAAACTGCAAGAATTTTTTAGTTTGAAACAAGGAAATTGATCAGTGGCAGAGTATGAGAGAGAGTTTTCCCGCCTGAGTCACTATGCGGGAAGTCTCCTTACTACTAGTAAGGCAAGATGCAAGAGATTTGAGACAGGTTTGAAGTCCAGTATAAGGATTCAAGTTGTGGGATTTCGACACAGCAACTTTTCAGAGCTCATGTCTCAAGCACTTGAACTGGAGAGAATTGAATCAGAAGCAACCCCAATAAAAGAAAAATCAGAGAGAGCTGAGAAATCAGAAAAAGATAAAGGGGAAAAGTCAGTAGAGCCAAGTTCTGGTGCTACCTCTGGAAAGAGAAAGAAGTTTAGTGGATCCAGCAGGGGTTGAGGTGGAAGATTTGGTAGGGGCAGATTTTCCGAACAGAGACCCCCTAGGTCTGGTCAGCAGTCGAGTAGGGGTTCACATTCTGCCTGTGCCTGTGAGACTTGTGGCAAGATTCATGGGGGGGAGTGTTATTGGGCCACTGGAGCCTGCTTTAACTGCAGAGGCAAGGGTCATTTAGCAAGAGACTGCACTAGTGCTCCATCCTCAAGATATGGTCCATCTCCTACTACTGCCGAGGGATCTATTCAGAGTCCCACTCCCAGAGGTTCACAGTCTGTTGGCAGAGGAAGAGGTAGAGGTAGAGGCACTGCTTCAGGCAGTCAGGGCACAGTTGGTCAGTCGGGACAAGGAAGTGTTTCAACCAGAATCTACACAATGAGATAGTGAGAAGAGGTTGAGACTTCTGATGTGGTAGCTGGTACATTCTCTATCTCTGATCAAGAAGTATTTGTATTGTTTGATCCGGGTTCAACCCATTCATATGTTAGTGCTAGCATAGTCAGTTCACTTGCCGTTCCATGTGTGCAAATGGGTTTTGAAGTGCTAGTAACTAGTTCGTTAGGACAAGAGGTCCGGGTCAACAGAATTTATAGAGACTGTCCTTTGGTGATCCAAGGATATGTTTTCCTGTCAGACTTGATTGAAATGCCCTTCAGAGAGTATGATATCATCTTGGGCATGGATTGGTTAGCTAGGCATCATGCCATGATTAACTGTAGACTGAAGACAGTCACTTTTGGTCTCCCTCTGTACGGTGATGTAGTAATACATGGGGAGAGGCATTTACTGCCATCAAACATCATTTCAGCTGCACTGGCCAGAAAAATGATTAGGAAAGGGTGTGAAGCATACTTGGCACATGTCATAGACACCCAAGTGGGGAGTCCAACACTGAAAGACATCCCTACTGTATCTGACTTTCCGGATGTATTTCCTGATGAATTGCCAGGATTACCTCTAGAAAGAGAGGTGCAATTTGAAATTAATGTTATGCCTGGTGTGGACCCAATCTCCATAACACCATATAGAATGGCACCAGCAGAATTGAAAGAGTCGAAAGTGCAATTGCAAGAATTGCTTGACAAGGGCTTTATCCGCCCTAGTGTGTCACCTTGGAGAGCGCCAGTATTGTTTGTAAAGAAGAAGGATGGCACTCTCCGCTTGTGTATTGATTATCGACAGTTGAATAAGGTGACTATAAAGAACAGATATCCATTACCCCGTATTGATGACTTATTTGATCAATTGAGGGGTGCAGCTGTGTTCTCTAAAATTGACCTGAGATCAGGTTATTATCAGCTGAAAGTACAAGAGCAGAGTATTTCTAAAACTGCCTTCAGAACCCGCTATGGCCATTATGAATTCCTAGTCATGCCATTCGGGTTAACCAATGCTTTGGTTGCTTTTATGGATATGATGAACACTATCTTCAGACCATACCTCGATCAGTTTGTTGTGGTATTCATAGATGATATATTGGTCTATTCGAGGAATGCAGAAGAGCATGATAGACATCTACGGATTGTACTGCAAACTTTGAGGGAGAAACATCTATATGCCAAATTGTCGAAGTGTGAATTTTGGCTGAAAGAAATATCTTTCTTGGGGCATGTAGTATCAGAAGAGGGCATCAAGGTAGATCCAAGTAAGATTGAAGCTGCCCTTAATTGGAGGCCACCCAGAAATGTCACAGAGATTCGTAGTTTTCTGGGTTTAGCTGGATACTACCGTAGATTTGTGAAGGGATTCTCCATGTTGGCATCTCCATTGACCAAGCTGCTTAGAAAAGATGTAAAATTTCAGTGGACGGACAAATGCCAGCAGAGTTTTGATGAATTGAAGAGATGTTTGACTGAAGCTCCAGTCCTGACTTTACCTACTCCGGGTAAAGAATATACAGTATATAGTGATGCTTCTCACAATGGGTTAAGTTGTGTGTTGATGCAAGATCGAAATGTCATTGCCTATGCATCACGCTAGCTAAAACCGCATGAGAGGAATTATCCAACACATGATTTGGAGCTTGTAACTATTGTGTTTGCTCTTAAGATCTGGAGGCACTATTTGTATGGGGAAAAGTGTTACATCTACACGGATCATAAGAGTTTAAAGTATTTGGGCACCCAGAAAGAGCTGAATTTGAGACAGAGGAGATGGTTAGAGTTGATAAAAGACTACGATTGTCTGATAGACTATCAGCCAGGGAAAGCTAATGTTGTGGCTGATGCCTTAAGTCCAAGACTATGGCAAGTCTACGGGTTACTCCTTTGTCTTTGGTACATGAGTTGAGATCATTACATGCCAGCTTAGAGATTAATGATGATGGGCAGACAGCAGTTGCATGGCATGTACAGCCAGTGTTGATTGATCAGATTAGAATGGCTGCTCAGAATGATCAGAAGTATCAGAAGTTGATGGAAGAAGTCCGACAAGGCAAGAAACCAGAATTCTCAATCAGAGATGATGGTCTACTGCTACACCAGGGCAGAATGTGTGTTCCTAATGATGTTGATTTGAGGCAGATTATTTTGAAGGAAGCACATGAGTCTCCTTTTGCCATGCACCCTGGTGGTACAAAAATGTATAGAGGGCTAAAGGAGCATTACTGGTGGATGAGTATGAAAAGAGATGTGGCAGAGTTTATTTCTAAATGCCTAACTTGTCAGCAAGTAAAGGCAGAGCATCAAGTACCCGCTGGGTTGTTACATCCACTACCAGTACCAGAATGGAAATGGGAGAGAATAACGATGGATTTTGTGATGGGACTTCCGAGGACACAGAAGAGTCATGATGCGGTTTGGGTCATTGTTGACAGACTGACCAAGTCTGCTCATTTTCTGCCAGTTCGGATGGACTATAGTTTAGAAAGGTTGGCCAAGTTATACATCGATGAGATTGTGAGACTGCATGGAGTGCCAGTATCCATCGTGTCAGACAGAGATCCTAGGTTCACTTCTAAATTCTGGGGTAGTCTTCAAAGAGCCCTAGGAACTAGATTGAACTTCAGTACTGCATTCCACCCACAGACAGATGGCCAGTCTGAAAGGGTAATTCAGATTTTGGAGGACATGCTACGGGCTTGTGTGATTGAGTTTGAGGGCAGTTGGGATACACACTTGCCTTTGATTGAGTTTGCTTACAACAACAGCTACCAATCAAGCATTGGGATGCCTCCATATGAAGCTTTGTATGGCAGAAAATGTAGAACCCTGTTGTGTTGGGATAACGTGGGTGAAAGAAAGATGATTGGACCCGAAATTGTTCAACAAACTGAAGAGAAAATCAGGGTGATTCGAGATCGACTTAAGATCAGACGCATCGTCAAGTCCTACATTGATCTGAAAAGAAGGGATATTGAGTATGCAGTGGGTGAGAAAGTTTTCCTCAAGGTTTCTCCTTGGAAGAGAATTATGAGATTCGGTAGAAAGGGGAAACTGAGTCCTCGTTTCATTGGGCCATATGAGGTTCTGGAAAGACTGGGTCCTTTGGCATATCGGTTGGCACTACCTCCAGAGTTGGAGAAGATACATAATGTTTTCCATGTGTCTATGTTGAGGAGGTACTGATCAGACCCATCTCATATACTACCAGTAGAGGAAATTGAAGTGAATCCAGACCTCACTTATGAAGAAGAACCCATACAAATTCTGGCTTATGAGGTGAAGCAGCTACGGAACAAGCAGATACCGTTGGTGAAAGTGCTGTGGAACCATCGTTCGGGCCAGGAGGCTACTTGGGAACAAGAGGAGGACATGAGGAGACAGCACCCATAGCTGTTCAGAGATTGATACCAGGCAAAATTTCGAGACGAAATTTTGTCAATCTATCCACTATCACCCATACTGCATCATATTTCTTCTGGGTGAGAGGTAGACCACTTACAAAATCCATGGTGACCCGATCCCATTTCCATTCAGGTATGCGTATAGGTCAGAGCAAACCCGATGGAACTTGATGTTCGCTTGACTTGCCGACATGTCAAGCATTTAGTCAAATAGTCACTATGTCCTTCTTCATACCATGCCACCAATATCAAGCTTCGATCATGATACATCTTTGTACTTCCCGGTGCATAGCATATGCACCGTGTGTGCCTCTTTAGAATCTCGCCTTCAATTCCCCATCATCTGGTACACACAATCTTCCTTTGTAATACAGACACCCATCTGCTTCCACCCCATAGTCAGTTGCTTTTCCCTCTGAGATTTTGCTCATAATAGCCATTAACTTTTCATCTGCCTTTTGCCCATCTAAAATCTGTTGTAGCAGGTTTGGCCTCACTTGCAACTCAGCCAAAATAGCTCCATCTCAAACCAAAGTTAGACGGGCATTCAATGATCTCAAAGCTGTGATGGACTTTCTGCTCAAAGCATCAGCAACTACATTTGCCTTCCCAGGATGGTAGTCAATTACACAATCATAGTCCTTCAGGAACTCAATCCATCGTCTCGCCTCAAGGTTGAGCTCCTTCTGGGTTGGCAAGTATTTCAGGCTTTTGTGGTCCGTGTAAATGTAGCACTTTTCACCATATAAGTAATGCCTCCATATCTTCAGTGCGAAGATAATTGCTGCAAGCTCTAGATCATGGGTAGGGTAATTCTGTTCATGTGGCCTTAGCTGCCTGGAAGCATAAGCGACCACCTTCCCCTCTTGCATCAATACACACCCTAACCCATTATGAGAGGCATCACTATAGACTACAAAGTCCTTTCCTGACACTGGCTGTGTTAACACTGGTGCTTCTGTCAACATAGCCTTCAACTTCTCAAAACTGGTCTGACACTTATCATTCCAATCAAATCTGACATTCTTGTGTAACAACCTGGTCATTGGAGCAGCTATTAAGGAAAATCCCTTCACAAATCTCATGTAATACCCAGCTAGCCCCAAGAAGCTTCTGACCTCAGTTGTATTTTTGGGAGGCTTCCATTCCATCACTGCTTCTATTTTCTTGGGATCCACTCTAATCCCATCAGCTGACACTATGTGTCCAAGGAATGCAATCTCATTCAACCAAAAGTCACACTTGGACAACTTAGCATACAGCTTCTTTTCTCTCAGGGTTTACAGAACAATCCTCAAATGTTCATCATGTTCTTCCCTGGTCTTGGAATACACCAAAATATCATCAATAAAGACCACTACAAACCGATCTAAGTATGGATGGAAGATACGGTTCATAAGGTCCATGAATGCTGCTGGTGCATTTGTTAGGCCAAAGGGCATCACCAGAAACTCATAATGCCCATACCGGGTCCTGAATGCGCTTTGGCACATCTACATCCTTCACCCTCAACTGATGATACCCTGATCTGAGATCAATCTTAGAAAATACTCCTGCTCCCTTCAACTGATCAAACAAATCATCAATTCTAGGCAACGGATATTTATTCTTCACAGTCACTCTATTCAACTGCCGGTAATCGATGCATATTCTCAAAGTCCCATCCTTCTTTTTCACAAACAAAGACCGAGCTCCCCATGGTGACAAATCAAGGCGTATGAACCCCTTATCAAGCAACTCTTGCAATCGAAGTTTTCAACTCCCTCAATTCGATGGGTGCCATTCTATAAGGAGCAATGGAAATGGGTGTCAGATCTGCAAAGATCTCAATAGCAAATTCAACTTCCCTTTCTGGTGGCAAACCAGGTAACTCTTCAGGAAATACCTCTGGGAAGTCTCTTACTGTGGGTATATCACTCAGGTTTGACTTAGCCTGCCTAGTATCCACCACATGTGCTAGGTAGGCTTCGCAGCCTTTTCTCATCATTCGTCTTGCAACTGTGGCTGAGATGACATTGGACAAGAAATCTGTCCTTTCCCCCACAACTGTGATCTCATTACCCTCAAAAGTTTTCAGAGAAATTCTCTTCAATTTGCAATCAACTATTGCCTGATCACGTGACAACCAGTCCATTCCCAAAATCACGTCAAACTCGTGGAAGGGCAACTCAATCAGGTCTGCCAAGAATTCATACCTGAATCCTTAACGCAACCCTTGTATACTTTGTTCACCACTACTACATCGTGGCCCAATGGATTAGTGACCGTAATGTCTTGGTCACTCTCCCCTACTAGTATCCCCCTTTCTACGAGTAGGTTGATGCAGATGTATGAATGAGTGGATCCTGGATCCACCAATGCATGCACAGATGTATTGTAAAGGGAGAACGCACTCGATGACGCCCGGCATCTTACTCCTCCGAGCTCGGGGCATAAGCTATGGCGGCGTGGTTATTATCCGCCTCTCGCTGGCTCGATGCAGCCTCGTGATGGTCCTATCGCCTCGATTTGCCGATTTCCTACCCCTTTATGGTGCAGGAGCAGTGTCCATCGCTTGTGTTGGAGTAGCCGTAGTAGTTCTCAAGGTGCGCTTCTTCAATCGATGCTCTGTTGACCCACACCTTAGCGAGCACCAGTCACTCCGACACTCCCCCTTGTGCCACTTCGCATGTGTGGACATGCAAAGATGCCGGGATGGTCCTCGAACCCCATCCTCGAGAGCGCCCACCGATGGTGTGGACCGAGCTCTCCTAGGGGTAAATCGTGGCACAGGCCCCGAGATCGACCACGATCAGGTGGTCGACTGAACTGCGTGCGTGTGGACCCTTGAACCTCTTCCCAGATGCAGGAGCTGAACTAGACTGAGCTGGGCCCCTCTTCTGCTGTCTTTCCCTTCTAGTCTGCTCACTTATTCTAACCTTTTCAACCTTTATTGCAGCTTCCACTAACTTGGTAAAGTCTGTGATTCCCAAGGCAGTGATCTGGATCTTTATGTTGTCATTTAATCCCTCTTCAAATCTCTTACACCTTTCAGCCTCATTAGTGGCTATCTCCCTTCCATAGCGGCTCAATCTTACGAATTCCTTCTCATACTCGGCCACTGACAACTGTCTCTGCCTCAGGTTAATGAATTCCCTTCTTCTTTCTTCTAGATATACAGTACCCACATATTTCTTCTTAAATTATGAGAGGAAAAAGTCCCAAGTTACCATTTCTGGCTGTACTTCACTAGACACCGTATCCCACCATTCATAAGCATCATCTTGCAACAGAGATATGGCAGCTTTTAGGTTTTGTTCTGGGGTGCAGTGGAGTTGTTTTAAGACTCTGCCTGTTCTGTTCAACCAATTCTCGGCTGCAACAGAATCATCTTCTCTCTTGCCAAAGAAGTCCACTGCTCCATACTTTCTCAATTTTTCCAGTGTGATTTTGGTTGTGGAGGTGGTGGTGGTGGTGGTGGTGCTGCTGCTGGCATTACCCCAGCTATTTGTCTAAAGAATTCAGCCATTTGTTGGAACATGGCCTGTGGAGGCTGAGCAGGCTCTGCTTGAGCTGGCGGAGCAGGTTCTCCCATACCCCTAATCTCAGCTGCTGCAGGTGGAGCATGACTCTCCACTTCCTCCTCAACTGCCCTCTGAGATGTAAGGTCCATATCCTATTCAAAATAAGAAAGACAAACAGATCTGCATTAGTGTCACCTCGACTCTTACAAATGCAATGCATGGTATGGACTCAATCTAGGCCCAGAAACGCCTAAACCGTGCTCTGATACCACTAAATGTGACACCCCTTACCCGTGTACAGTATACCCGAGTAAGCAATGTCACACGGTGTACCGGCACACTCTATTATACCTTAATTAATTTTTATCATGGTTTTGAATATAACTTGTGAAATATAATATATTTGAGCCATTTATCGAAATTATAATTTATTTGAGGTTTCGAAGATTTTAAAGAAAATCCGGCAGAGTACCGGCTATACATGGAGAAAACAGTTCTTCGGAACCTGTGAAAAACACTTCCAATAATCATATTCAATCACCTCAAACTCCAATATCAAAATCTCAATATTTTTCAATCTCATTTCTCAGTCATGCATCTCATGTGATGATCATGTATAAATCACAGATAAACATTCACTTTTCCATTCACAAACCCAATTCTCATTATTTACATGAACATCAAAATACATTACATAAGTTCAATTACATATGAGAAAATAAAAATTTAGTTACAAAATACCAAAATGAAACCTAGTGTCCTACCAATGCACTGTGGAGGGTGAGGTGACACGGACACTATGCAGAGCTGCAGGATGGACTCACCCAGTCTGTGTTCTACTGGGCTCACGATCAGTATCTCCAGAACCTACGCGTGGCAAAAGCAACGCGCTAATGATGCTTAGTGGTGCAATAATAAAATAAAAGAAAATAGCAGAAAATAAATATGTATTGAATGTATATGTTTTTTTTTGTTTTGTATTTGTTATATTCATTTATTTCTTTAACTTTGTCCATTTTCATTCATTTGGTTGCCCAAGTAACCTATACTGGACGACTGGACTGGATAAACGGGTAAATTGGCACTGGGTATCAAGTACCTCGGGCCGTCACACCATCGGTCACATATGTATCTCCCAGTGCAAATGTAAACTAACAAGTCAGAATAATATTAGGCACGAGGCCAAGTCTCAACACAATATCAAAATGGCTAAAAGCCATAAAATCACAGAATGACATAATGCCATGTGGAGTACTGCTAACTGAACCCTATTGGCATGCCAAACTATCCAAACCAATCTTGTTAGGTATACTAGGGCATTGGATACTTTAAAATTCTTTAATTTGTGAATTTCAAATTTTGGTGTCACTATTCACTTCATTAGTCAACAAAAATATTGACTTTTGGATAGAAAATAGGTGTATTGGTTTTAACACTCCCAATGTACCACTTTTTGCATTTAAAACTTGTTGGAATTAATCACCAAATCCATTTCTAAGCTTAAATCCAAGAGAGTAGAATTTGTAGTTTTTGAACCCTAAATTTACTGTTCCATTAAGCACTGTTTCATTAGGAATTTGAGGAAATGGTAAACATGAAAGTTGTTCCTTATTTTGTCTAGTTGAATTTCTTTTTTTGAATCACTCCATTTGGAGTTTTGTAGCTCCAGATATGGTCCAAAAACCACAGCTGGCCGGATTGGAAAACTGCAGAATTTACCAAATCTACAGTACAATGAACAGTGACTGTGAGTGCCTTGTTGGATAGGTTCTGGTCATAATTTGGGATAGGTTTCTTCATGAAAGTTGTTTGTCTATATCTTATCTTGTTGCTGTAAAACTTTCAGGTCAAATGGACCATTCTACAGTGAGTTATGGCCAAGTGAAAAGTTACTGTTCATTTGGTCATTCTGTAGAATTTAATTGCAGGGTATCCGGATTGGGGCCAATTTTTGGTTCACTTGCTTTGATCTTTTGGACATGGTTTCTTCAGCAAAATTGTGCCATTATAAGTCTAGTTTCATGTCCAATTGGCCAAACACCAATTGGACCTACACAGCCAAAGTTATGGCTGTCTAAGTGGGCTGGAATCACAGCCACCCTGCTGCACTCACTAGGCAGCATACACATTTCAATTTGCCATGCTATATTTCAGTCCAAATTATGGTCAACTTACCTCAAATGGTCACTAATTGACCATTAGAATGTTCTTTAACAATTTCATAAGCCAAGTCAAATTTTCACTCCCAAACCCTAGCTCAAATTCAAGGTTCACCCATGTTACCTTATTTAACTAATCAATTCATTATCCTTATATTTACATACTTTAAATATGATCTCTAGTTCACTCCAAGTCCATCAAGACAGTCAATCTTGTTCCTTTCTTAGGGCTGCCGAAATTCATGGTAAACATACACATAGATTGTATTCATTTGGCTTACAAATTCTTACTCCTTTTTAAGTCTCTAACAAGGAAATAAAGAGTTTTAGGTATATATGTGCACTAACCTCTTGTAGGGTAGAATTTTCCAAGCTTAAATTTCACTTCCTTCCCTTTTCTTGGCCGCCAAAAGGTTATGCAAGATGCAAGAATAAATTTTAGTGAAAGTGACTTAGGGTTTTGAGGTGAGGTTTGAGAGATCTTTAAGATTGAATGAAGAAGAAAAAAAATGGAGGGTTTCTTGGCTATGGTGCGGCTGGGATTTGGGAAGAAGATGGCTGTTTACTTTTTGTTTTCTTTGGTCTTTATTTATCTCTTTTATTAGTTAGTTAAATGGTTGTTTAAATGCAATTGGTGGAAACTTTTAATTGACATCATAATGATGTCATAATTTGCTTTTTATGGATTTTTCTTTTCTTTTTTTTTCTACTAGCTTTACATTAATTTTTCATCACCCTTAATTCATATTTTATGTCATAATAATTATTTACTCAATTGGACAAGTCGGCCAAAAATCGTCTCTGAAGGCGAAATGACCAAAATGCCCTCTGTTTGGCTTAACGGGTCAGAATTGTCTGTACCAATTGAAAAATTTTTCTAAATATTTTCTTGGCATTCTAATGCTATAGGAACCTCAATGGCCCTTCTCTGGAGTCCCAAAAATTATTTTATAATTTTTCCCCTGGGTCTAGGGCTCCTAGTTGCGAGAACCGCAACTTCCCTCTGGGTTACCCATCGCTTGGGCACCGGCTCATTTAACTTGGTTGTATTTTACTTCTAAAATTTTTCCTAAATTTTTCTTATTAATATTTGAGTTAATTATGGTTCCTCACTTTAGTTTAAATATTTTTCTGAACGTTCTAGCTGTCCTGATCGACATCGTCACCGAATAAAGAGAATGTACGGAGTTGCTACCGGGAGGGTGTTACAACTCTTCCCCTCTAATTTAAATTTCGTCCTCGAAATTTACCTGATGCAAACAGTTGAGGGAACTGTTGCCTCATCGTCTCTTCACTTTCCCAAGTTGCCTCCTCGGTGTTGTGGTGCCTCCAAAGTACTTTCACCAGTGGAATCTGCTTATTTCTCAACTCTTTCACTTCCCGAGCCAGGATCCGTAGAGGTTCTTCTTCATATGTCAAATCTGGCTGTATTTCAATTTCTTCCTTGGAGATGACATGTGAAGGATCTGAGCGGTATCTTCTTAACATAGATACGTGAAACACATTGTGGATCTTGTCCAGCTTTGGAGGTAAAGCTAGCCTATAGATCACTGGACCCACACGTTCAATGACTTCATATGGGCCAATGAACCTAGGGCTTAACTTACCTTTCCTTCCAAACCTCAATACCTTCTTCCACGGTGACACCTTGAGGAACACTTTGTTGCCAACCGCATATTCTATTTCTTTTCTCTTCAGGTCGGCATAAGATTTCTGTCTGTCTGAGGCAACCTTCAGATTGGCTTTGATTAGTTTCACTTTCTCCTCAGTCTGTTTCACCGTGTCCGCCCCACCCGCTTGTTCGCCTAATTCAGTCCAAAGACACCGAGTTCTACATTTCCTCCCATACAGTGCTTCATATGGGGCCATTTGGATACTAGCTTGGTAGCTATTGTTGTATGCAAATTCTACCAGTGGGAGGTATCTATCCCAACTTCCCTCAAACTCAATGACACAACTCCTCAGCATATCCTCAAGGACCTGACATATATTTCATGTTATTATTATCATTTTAATTCAATATTTGTATCAATTCCATTGGTTTCAATTGTTTACCTGGATTACTCTTACGGATTGCCCATCCGTCTGAGGATGGAAAGCTGTGCTGAAGTGGAGCTGTGTACCCAAGGACTCATGCAACTTCTTCCAAAATCTCGATGTAAACCTTGGGTCTCGATCAGATATGATGGAAAGTGGAATTCCATGCAGTCTAACTATCTCACTGATATACAATTCTGCTAACTTCTCCAGTTAGTAGTCAGTCCTAACTGGCAGAAAGTGTGCTGACTTTGTCAATCTATCCACTATCACCCATACTGCATCATATTTCTTCATGGTGAGAGGTAGACCACTTACAAAATCCATGGTGACCCGATCCCATTTCCATTCAGGTATGCGTATAGGCTGTAGCAAACCTGATGGAACTTGATGTTCTGCCTTGACTTGCTGACATGTCAAGCATTTAATCAAATAGTCAGCTATGTCCTTCTTCATACCAGGCCACCAATACTGAAGCTTCAGATCATGATATATCTTTGTACTTCCTAGGTGCATAGCATATGCACTGGTGTGTGCCTCTTTTAGAATACTGGTCTTCAATTCCCCATCATCTGGTACACACAATCTTCCTTTGTAATACAGACACCCATCTGCTTCCACCCCATAGTCAGTTGCTTTTCCCTCTGAGATTTTGCTCATAATAGCCATTAACTTTTCATCCGCTTTGCCCATCTAAAATCTGCAGAAGCAGTTTGGCCTCACTTGCAACTCAACCAAAATAGCTCCATCTCGAACCAAAGTTAGACGGGCATTCAATGATCTCAAAGTCGTGATGGACTTTCTCTTCAAAGCATCAAGAACTACATTTGCCTTCCCGTGATGGTAGTCAATTACACAATCATAGTCCTTCAGAACTCAATCCATCGCCTCGCTTAAGGTTGAGCTCCTTCCGGGTTGGCAAGTATTTCGTGCTTTTGTGGTCCGTGTAAATGTAGCACTTTTCACCATATAAGTAATGCCTCCATATCTTCAGTGCGAAGATAATTGCTGCAAGCTCTAGATCATGGGTAGGGTAATTCTGTTCATGTGGCCTTAGCTGCCTGGAAGCATAAGCAACCACCTTCCCCTCTTGCATCAATACACACCCTAACCCATTATGAGAGGCATCACCAGAGACCACAAAGTCCTTTCTCGACACTGCCGTGTTAACACTGGTGCTTCACAACATAGCCTGCAACTTCTCAAAACTGGTCTGACACTTATCATTCCAATCAAATCTGACATTCTTGTGTAACAACTTGGTCATTGAAGCAGCTATGAAGGAAAATCCCTTCACAAATCTCCTGTAATACCCAACTAGCCCCAAGAAGCTTCTGACCTCAGTTGTATTTTTGGGAGGCTTCCATTCCATCACTGCTTCTATTTTCTTGGGATCCACTCTAATCCCATCAGCTGACACTATGTGTCCAAGGAATGCAATCTCATTCAACCAAAAGTCACACTTGGACAACTTAGCATACGACTTCTTTTCTCTCGTGGTTTACGAACAATCCTCAACTGTTCATCATGTTCTTCCCTGGTCTTGGAATACACCAAAATATCATCAATAAAGACCACTACGAACCGATCTAAGTATGGATGGAAGATACGGTTCATAAGGTCCATGATTGCTGCTGGTGCATTTGTTAGGCCAAAGGGCATCACCAGAAACTCATAATGCCCATACCGGGTCCTGAATGCAGTCTTTGGCACATCTACATCCTTCACCCTCAACTGATGATACCCTGATCTGAGATCAATCTTAGAAAATACTCCTGCTCCCTTCAACTGATCAAACAAATCATCAATTTTAGGCAACGGATATTTATTCTTCACAGTCACTTTATTCAACTGCCGGTAATCGATGCATAATCTCAAAGTCCCATCCTTCTTTTTCAAAACAAAGACCGAGCTCCCCATGGTGACACATCGCGTATGAACCCTTATCAAGAAACTCTTGCAATCGAAGTTTTCAACTCCTCAATTCAATGGGTGCCATTCTATAAGGAGCAATGGAAATGGGTGCTTTCTGCAGTTGTCTCAATAGCAAATTCAACTTCCTTCTCGTAGCAAACTGTAACTCTTCAGGAAATACCTCTGGGAAGTCTCTTACTGTGGGTATATCACTCAGGTTTGACTTAGCCTGCCTAGTATCCACCACATGTGCTAGGTAGGCTTCGCAGCCTTTTCTCATAATTCGTCTTGCAACTGTAGCTGAGATGACATTAGACAAGAAATCTGTCCTTTCCCCCACAACTGTGATCTCATGACCCTCAGAAGTTTTCAGAGAAATTCTCTTCAATTTGCAATCAACTATTGCCTGATGACGTGACAACCAGTCCATTCCCAAAATCACGTTAAACTCGTGGAAGGGCAACTCAATCAGTTGCCAAGAATTCATACCTGAATCCTTAATGGGCAACCCTTGTATACTTTGTTCACCACTACACTGTGGCCCAATGGATTAGTAACCAGAATGTCTTGGTCACTCTCCCCTACTAGTATCCCCCTTTCTACGGGTAGGTTGATGCAGATGTATGAATGAGTGGATCCTGGATCCACCAATGCATGCACAGATGTATTGTAGAGGGAGAACTTACCCCTGATGACGTCCGGGGCATCTTTCTCCTCCTGAGCTCGTGGCATAAGCTCGCAGTGGTCCATTATCCGCCTCTCTGCCGCTCGATGCGAGCCTCTCGTGATGGTCCTAATGCCTCAGATTTACCGCATTTCCTACCCTTTATGGTGCAGGAGCAGTGCATGCGCTTGTGTTGGAGCAAACATAGTAGTTCTCGTGGACGCTTCTTCAACCGATGCTCTGACCTACACCTTAGCGAGCACCGCCACTCTCCAACACTTCCCTTGTGCCACTTCGCATGGTGTGGACATGCAGAAGATGCTAGGGCTGGTCCCCTGAACCCCATCCCTGGAGAGCTGCCCACTGATGGTGTGGACTGACCTCTCCTAAGGGTAAACTGTGGCATGGGCCCCTGAGACTGACCCTGACCGTGTGGCTGACCTGAACTCTGTGCAGGTGGACCCTTGAACCTCTTCCCAGATGCAGGAGCTGAACTAGACTGACCTGGGCCCCTCTTCTGCTGTCTTTCCCTTCTAGCCTGCTCACTTATTCTAACCCTTTAAACCTTTATTGTAGCTTCCACTAACTTGGTAAAGTCTGCGATTCCCAAGGCAGTGATCTGGATCTTTATGTTGTCATTTAATCCCTCTTCAAATCTCTTACACCTTTCAGCCTCATTAGTGACTATCTCCCTTCCATAGCGGCTCAATCTTACGAATTTCTTCTCATACTCGGCCATTGACAACTGTCTCTGCCTTAGGTTAATGAATTCCCTTCTTCTCTCTTCTAGATATACAGTACCCACATATTTCTTCTTGAATTATGAGAGGAAAAAGTCCCAAGTTACCATTTCTCGTCAGACTTCACTAGACAATCGTATCCCACCATTCATAAGCATCATCTTGCAAATGAGATATGGCAGCTTCTAGGTTTTGTTCTGGGTGCAGTGGAGTTGTTTTAAGACTCACTGCTCTGCTCAACCAACTAATTCTGGCCACAATGTAATCATCTTCTCTCTTGCCAAAGAAGTCCACTGCTCCATACTTTCTCAATTTTTCCAGGTGTGATTTTGGTTGTGGAGGTGGTGGTGGTGGTGGTGGTGCTGGCATTACCCCAGCCATTTGTCTGAAGAATTCGGCCATTTGTTGGAACATGGCCTGTGGAGGCCGAAAGGTGCTCGCTTGAGCCGGGAGCAGTTCTCCCATACCCCCGCCTCACCGCAGGTGGAGCATGACTCTCCAGTTTCTCCTCAACTGCCCTCTGAGATGTAGGGTCCATATCCTATTCAAAATAAGAAAGACAAACAGATCTGCATTAGTGTCACCTCGACTCTTACAAATGCAATGCATGGTATGGACTCAATCTAGACCCAGAAACGCCTAAACCGTGCTCTGATACCACTAAATGTGACACCCCTTACCCGTGTATAGTATACCCGAGTAAGCAATGTCACACGGTGTACCGGCACACTCTATTATACCTTAATTAATTTTTATCATGGTTTTGAATATAACTTGTGAAATATAATATATTTGAGCCATTTATCGAAATTATAATTTATTTGAGGTTTCGAAGATTTTAAAGAAAATCCGGCAGAGTACCGGCTATACATGGAGAAAACAGTTCTTCGGAACCTGTGAAAAACACTTCCAATAATCATATTCAATCACCTCAAACTACAATATCAAAATCTCAATATCTTTCAATCTCATTTCTCAGTCATGCATCTCATGTGATGATCATGTATAAATCACAGATAAACATTCACTTTTCCATTCACAAACCCAATTCTCATTATTTATATGAACATCAAAATACATTACATAAGTTCAATTACATATGAGAAAATAAAAATTTAGTTACAAAATACCAAAATGAAACCTAGTGTCCTACCAATGCACTGTGGAGGGTGAGGTGACACGGACACTATGCAGAGTCACAGGATGGACTCACCCGATGCGGTCTACTGGGCTCACGATCAGTATCTCCAGAACCTACGCGTGGCAAAAGCAACGCGCTAAGCAATGATGCTTAGTGGTGCAATAATAAAATAAAAGAAAATAGCAGAAAATAAATATGTATTGAATGTATATGTCTTATTTGTTTTGTATTTGTTATATTCATTTATTTCTTTAACTTTGTCCATTTTCATTCATTTGGTTGCCCAAGTAACCTATACTGGACGACTAGACTGGATAAACGGGTAAATTGGCACTGGGTATCAAGTACCTCGGGCCGTCACACCATCGGTCACATATGTATCTCCTAGTGTGCAACAGAACAGCTAACAAGCTGTAAATAATATTAGGCACGAGGCCAAGTCTCAACACAATATCAAAATGGCTAAAAGCCATAAAATCACAGAATGGCATAATGCCATGTGCGATCGCTAACTGAACCCTATTGGCATGCCAAACTATCCAAACCAATCTTGTTAGGTATACTAGGGCATTTGATACTTTAAAATTCTTCAATTTGTGAATTTCAAATTTTGGTGTCACTATTCACTTCATTAGTCAACAAAAATGTTGACTTTTGGATAGAAAATAGGTGTATTGGTTTTAACACTCCCAATGTACCACATTTTGCATTTAAAACTTGTTGGAATTAATCACCAAATCCATTTCTAAGCTTAAATCCAAGAGAGCAGAATTTGCAGTTTTTGAACCCTAACTTTACTGTTCCATTAAGCACTGTTGCAGTGGGAATTTGAGGAAATGGTAAACATAAAAGGTGTTCTTTATTTTGTCTAGTTGAATTTATTTTTTGGAATCACTCCATTTGGAGTTTTGTAGCTCCAGATATGGTCCAAAAACCACAGCTGGCCGGATTGGAAAACTGCAGAATTTACCAAATCTACAAAGACAATGAACAAAGGATCGTGAGTGCCTTGTTGGATAGGTTCTGGTCATAATTTGGGATAGGTTTCTTCATGAGAGTTGTTTTTCTATATCTTATCTTGTTGCTGTAAAAATTTCAGGTCAAATGGACCATTCTACAGTGAGTTATGGCCAAATGAACAGTTACTGTTCATTTGGTCATTCTGCAGAATTTAATTGCAGGGTATCCGGATTGGGGCCAATTTTTGGTCCACTTGCTTTGGTCTTTTGGACATGGTTTCTTCAGCAAAATTGTGCCATTATAAGTCTAGTTTCATGTCCAATTGGCCAAACACCAATTGGACCTACACAGCCAAAGTTATGGCTGTCTAAGTGGGCTGGAATCACAGCCACCCTGCTGCACTCACTAGGCAGCATACACATTTCAATTTGCCATGCTATATTTCAGTCCAAATTATGGTCAACTTACCTCAAATGGTCACTAATTGACCATTAGAATGTTCTTTAACAATTTCATAAGCCAAGTCAAATTTTCACTCCCAAACCCTAACTCTAATTCAAGGTTCACCCATGTTACCTTATTTAACTAACTAATTCATTATCCTTATATTTACATACTTTAAATACGATCTCTAGTTCACTCCAATTCCATCAAGACACTCAATCTTGTTCCTTCCTTAGGGCTACCGAAATTCATGGTAAACATACACATAGATTGTATTCATTTGGCTTACAAATTCTTACTCCTTTTTAAGTCTCTAACATGGAAATAACGAGTTTTAGGTATATATGTGCACTAACCTCTTGTAGGGCAGAATTTTCCAAGCTTAAACTTCACTTCCTTCCCTTTTCTTGGCTGCCAAAAGGTTATGCAAGATGCAAGGATAAATTTTAGTGAAAGTGACTGAGGGTTTTGAGGTGAGGTTTGAGAGATCTTTAAGCTTGAATGAAGAAGAAAAAAAATGGAGGGTTTCTTGGCTATGGTGCGGCTGGGATTTGGGAAGAAGATGGCTGTTTACTTTTTGTTTTCTTTGCTCTTTATTTATCTCTTTTATTAGTTAGTTAAATGGTTGTTTAAATGCAATTGGTGGAAACTTTTAATTGACATCATAATGATGTCATATTTTGCTTTTTATGGATTTTTCTTTTCTTTTTTTTTCTACTAGCTTTACATTAATTTTTCATCACCCTTAATTCATATTTTATATCATAATAATTATTTACTCAACTGGACAAGTCAGCCAAAAATCGTCTCTGAAGGTGAAATGACCAAAATGCCCTCCGTTTGGCTTAACGGGTCAGAATTGTCTGTACCGATTGAAAATTTTTTCTAAATATTTTCTTGGCATTCTAATGCTATGGAACCTCAATGGCCCTTCTTTGGAGTCCCAAAAATTATTTTATAATTTTTCTCCCGGGTCTAGGGCTCCTAGTTGCGAGAACCGCAACTTCCCTCTGGGTTACCGATCGCTTGGGCACCGGCTCATTTAACTTGGTTGTATTTTATTTCTAAAATTTTTCCTAAATTTTTCTTATTAATATTTGAGTTAATTATGGTTCCTCACTTTAGTTTAAATATTTTTCCGGACGTTCTAGCAGTCCGGACCGACACTGGTCACCGAAACAGTAGAATGTACGGAGTTGCTACCGGGAGGGTGTTACAATTTTCCTAAATAAAACTTGTTCTTAGATCTTGGCAAGCCTATTGAGAAAGAAATTTGAAGGAAAATAAAAGGGAAATTGAAGCTTGGGGAAACTTCACTAGAGGTTAGTGACAAATTCTTCAAATTGTCTATTGAATTTTTGTTTAAGTAATTGATATAAGTTAGAAATTAACTTTAAATGGAAAGAAAACAATTATTGAGGGACTATATATGAGTTCAACCACTAGGGTTTATGTTTGAAATGGGTGATTTGATGCAAATTAGAAAGTATTTAAGTGAGAATAAGTGAATGAGAACTAAATATTCATTTATAATTCAATAAATGAACTAAACATGGAAGTTAGGGTTTTGCACTTAGGGTTTATGAACCAAAAATGTAAGAAATGAGTAAATGGTGTCTTGGAACTATTGTGAAGTGAAAAATGGTCAATAATGAGCAAAGGAGATGTGTGGGAATTGTTAGAATGAAAGTCAAATTCGTAGGGTAAATGCAGCATGACCAAGCCAACTTTGAAGGACCAAAACGGAAATTTTACTAGTCCAATTGATATTTCACCAATTGGGGATGAAAATAGACATAAAATGACACAATTTTCATTAAGGAACCATGCCCAAAAACTGACCAAAACCTAGTGGGTTAACCAATTGACCAAAGTTGGTTAAGAGCAGTCTGCCACTGCACAAACTGACCAAATGAACAGTATTTGATCACTCGAGCTAGGAAGGTCAAAATGACCTGAAATTTTACCAGTAATTAGATAAGATATAGATCTAAAACTTTCATGAAGAATACTAACCCAAATTATGCCATTAACCTAATCAAATTATTGAGCAAAGTTGAGTTACTGAACCTGCAAAACTGCAGGATTGCCATTTGAACAGTAAAGTTTCAATGGCTATAACTCTCTCTAGAAAACTCCGATTTAGGTGAATCTTGAACCGATGGAAACCTAAGACATAGTAGAACATTTCATATGAAGGAAATTAGACCAAATTACGGACTTAACTTGATCAAATTATTGAATGAAGTTGGATAAAAAATCTGCCAGAACCAAAATTGCAGCATGAACAGTGCACGTGAACAGTAACTATATTTTGGCTATAACTTGAGCTACAAAACTCCAATTGGGGTGATTCAAAAAGGAGAATAAACTTAAGACAATGGAGAACATTTTCTATGAAGAAAGTTTTGCCAAATTCCAACAATAAAGTGACTAATGGAACAGTGCAACTTAGGACTCCAAAACTGAAATTTACCAAATTTGCCTAAAAGACCTAGGATTTGAGTAAACAACCAAAACCAACAAGTTTAGTGACCAAAATGTGGTATGAGGGTGAAGTTGGAGTTCCCATACCTATTAAGGCTTAGAAAGTCAACAAATTGACGTGAATAGTAACCCAAAGCATAAAATTTCAAGAACGTCGAGTTTAGCACGTTAGAGCTAGGTAAAAATGAGGCTAAATTTATTTTGGATTTATGTTAAGTTCTAGTACTGAAATATTATAAAATTGTGTGTTTCAGTTGAAAAGAATATCGGGAAGGAACCCGAGGAACCGAGTCGAGGCTAAGGGGTGACTCACTTGAGGTTTGTGCACAACATCACTATGCTTTAAAAATTCATTGATTAAATGAATGAAATATGCATTTTACTGTTGCTTTGAATTGTTGAAAGTATTGTGACCTTATTTATGATGTTTTGATTTAAATTGTGAAAGTTATTGTGTATATTTGAAATGACAATGTTTAGCAAATTGTTAAGATAAGTTTTGAAACCACAGTATCATGACCATATATTTGAACACCTCACTAGCATGACTAGTGGGGGTAATTAGTTTCGAATTTTGATTCCTTCTCTGGAGAAGTGTTGAGGTGTGCCAGTAGAAGAGGATGTGAATGGATATCCATATATTTGAGCTAGCTAGCCTTGTGATGTGATTTCTCTTTAGCCTCTGGCTATTGAGATCCTATTTGTTTCGAATGGCATGATCTAACTGTGGATTTTATGAAATGTGTTTTGATTCTTCGAAATGAACTTAGTTTGCATTAAAATTTCATAATTCGTGTTTTGTGTTTAATGCTCATGTTTAGTTAAATTTTTGAATAAATGTGATTTAAGTTTTGCATAAAGATTATTTTAGTATGTTGTGCACCACTGAGTCCTAGTACTCAGCGATAGCTTCTATTGCTGTCGCAGATACAGAGACTAGAGGAGCAAAGATCGAGTTGAGGTGTGAGGAGCTATCAGCTTAAAGTCTTCGGGTATAATTTATACCCTAACTGTAAATATTTCTTTTGATGTATATATTGCACATAAATGTATGGACATGTAAAAATAGGTCTTGAGCAGTTTGTATAAAATTTGTATAAAGTTGTAATATATATTGTAGTTTGAAACTCTCTTAATGTAAATTTTGTAAGGCTGTATATAAATTATTTTGTTTCTAATGAAATATGAATGGAACTATTTTATTTAATTTGAATGAAATGGATTGCTAGTATTTTGATGATCATTGGATAGTGGATTTGAAATTTGAAAGTTGATAAATGTGTTGAGAAATTGATTGAGATTGAGTATGAAATTGAAGCAGTTGTTGAGAAAAATTTTTAGAAGTGCTTTTTACAGGTATTTGAAGAACTGGTTTCTCAAAATACAGAGGGAACTCTGTCAAAATTTTTATAAAATTTGCGTAAAAATAAAATGGACCAAAAATATTAACTAGTTTTAATTTTAACTAAATGTTTTAAGTACTTATTAGAAAATACTCACCACTTATCAAAAATAAGAAAATTGTTTTAAAATCCCTTGTAGGGTACTTAATGAGTTATCGGTAGGTGAAGTTCAGTAGTTTATTAGGTATTCTACGGGATCATGTTTTGCCTTACAGAGGGGTAAGGGGTGACAAATTAATTCCTCTTAAATTCCTAGTTTATTTCTAAATCTAGGTGATTTTAAGTTCCAATCCTTGATTATCTATCAATGACTTTCACCTTTTGGTCCTTCAATCAAAGATTAACACAATACCCAATGGGTACCAACATTAGGCAAGTAAATCAAGCACACAAGGAAGGAATCAAAACTCATATTTATGTAAAATAAGGAAATACCCAGTCCAAATCCACAAATTAATCTAAAACATATTTCCCAACTCTAAAATCTAAAGAGATTACTCACTCATGATGGTATTTATAAGAAAAATTGATGGAAAAGTAAAGAAAAACATGATAAAAGGACTAAAATAGAAAAACCCAGGTAGAAGAATCAAAGTCTCTGGTTTCTGGAGCTCCAAAATTAGTGCAGCAGCTCCTCCTCCAAGAGAAAATTGGCGTCTCCTCTCTCTCTCTATTAAATTTTCTTTCCTTTTTGTCTTTCCTTCCTTTCCTCTTGTGGCAAAAATAAGGAAATGATGAATTTATATGGTCCCAAAAAGTTGCCCTAAAAGTAAATAAGAGCCAAGGAGTGGGTAGGAAATGAGGTGTAAAATTATCCAAGTCAGCAGCATCTTTCACGTTAGGCGATGCTGCTTAGGGTTAACTTAACCTAAGTAGCTTCTTAGCAAATTTCAGCTTCTGGTCGCACTGTCTGCTTAAGGTTAAGCAGACCTTCAGCAAATCTAGACAGACTTAGAGTAAAATGGACTTTTCTGCTCATTCTTGACTTGTGCTGCACCTTAAGCACTACCGCTTTACCCTAAGCATGATCTTAAGCAAAGTCTCAAGCAAATTTCGGCTGGTTTGCTCTTTCAAGGCTTGATTTCTTTAACTTTCCTCCATGCTTAAAGAACTCCAAATCTCTTCAAATCACTTCCTATTGCACTCATTGATCTTCGATTTGCCACAAAATCCTATAAAAAACAACAAAATTATAAAAATCAAATATAAAGTATCTAAAATTAACAAATAAGATAAAATAAAGCTTAAAAACATAAAATATACTAAAATATAAGGGCAAAATGGATGCAAAACTACCCTAAAATGCCTATATGAAATGAGTGTAACAAATTCCCCCAAACTCAAACCTTTGCTTGTCCTCAAGCAAATTAAAACAATTAATGCAATTTGGGGTACCTTACCTTAAATTTATGAAAATTACTTATCCAAACTCTCAAGCTTACTTTTAGCCACCAACAAACCATATACCCACTTTCAAGATACAAAGAATTCAATCCTTACCAAAGTTATCACCGCTTAGCCTTGGGTCAATTATCCATATCATCAAGCCCAAACCAATCAATCACAAGGAATAATCGTGCCTAAATAGACTATAGGGTAATCCACAAACTAAAGTGTCTCAAATAATGATGGAAGTAAATGAATGGATTAATGATATCACAATCCCATAGGCAATTTTCCTATTCCAATCTCCACTAATGTAGCAAAACACCATCAAAAGATCAAAAGGACTTTCAAGGGTTGTAATGGGGCCAAGGCGGTGATAATGTGGCTAACAAGGAAAGGATTAAGGTAACAAAATATGAGAATAATCAAATTATTAAAAGATCAAGACACAAATTTTTTTTTATTTTTTATTTTTTATTTATTTATTTTTTTTTTTACTTTGAATCAGATGGGGGAAGGAACTTTACAACTATTCACTAATGCTAGCATATAATTTTGAAGCTTTTAGAGGGACTACATAAATAACATTGACTTTGAATTACAATTGTCCCTTTCAATTCACCCCCAAACTCATTTCTTTGTGTACTTGGGTGGTGAATTACTTTACATACCATAATTGAATTTGCTAGCTTTTTTTTTTTTCTTTTTTTCTTTTTTTACTTTGAATCACTTCTCCCAACTAATTATTATTATTATTATTATTATTATTATTATTATTATTATTATTATTATTATTATTATTATTATTATATATTTTTTTTAAGTGTATCTATTACTCAAAGAATTATTCTCATGGAGGGTAGGTAAGTGTTTGGGTTTATGGCTAGGTAGTAATGTGGGTTTCAAAGGAATAAGAGGGATAAATGTAGGCTCAAATTGGTTCCAAAGAGAAATTTTTAAGTGAGGTTGGCTAAGGCTAAAATATGGGTTTAAAATTCAAAGAATGCCTAGATCATTTCTTTTTCAAGTGCATGCTATGATTTCGCTTTGAAAGGTTTAGAAAGATTGTTCTAGAATTGGTGAGACATCAATTAGCTACTTCTCACCTTAGAGTTTTCTCTAGGCACTCAAAGTCAATGCAATTGATTGGGTGGCCCTTGGCTAAGAAGATATAAACTAAAGCAAGAATCTAATAACTTTGCACCTATCTAGAACTTTCAATCCATCAAACCCTTCTAAAAGTAAGCTTAATTGCTCTTCAAAGCAATTCTCAATCCTCTAAGGACAAGGTAAAAATTATTTTTATGATATGCATGATCCTAAAATGAATGCATAAATCAAATTAAAACTAAGTGTAATCTATATGAAAACTATATGCAAATGTATGTATATAAGTATAGACATGTGTGTGGTTTATGTATAAGTGTATGTATTATCTATATATGAATGAATGAAATGCAATAAATGAATGAATGAAAACTTTTTTTTTTTTAAATTTTGCAAAAATTTTGCCCTCACCCCCAAACTCAAATGAAACATTGTCCTCAATGTTTAAAATGAATGCAAAGATGGGCAAATTTGTGTGAATTACTCAATTAATGAAATTTATACAATTGGGGATTAAATCAATATAAGGTCAAGAATTCCAAAATTAGCTCAAAGTGATATTAACAATGAAGCTTTAGAGAGAAAAATGTGAAAAAGTATCCCAAATGTATGAATTTACACTGCTTAAGATGTTGCTTAACCTGTTGCGTAGGGTAAAGCGAAAGCATAAGCATTGGCAACATACCATAAGCATAAATGGTAAAAGGGTAAGTTGTTACCTCCAAATGATGTGAAACAGATGCGGCTCAAAGAAAATTTGTGCAACTCATCAATGTCAACAAAATTAGGATTTAAGAAAAAGATAAAGTGCAAAAATAATGTGCAAGAAAATGAAAAAGTGTAAAGAAATAAAATCTAACAGTTAAATAAAAAATTAAACCAAAAAGCATTCACAGAGTAACTATGTCCATAGCAGAAGATAAAATAAAATAAACTAAAGGAAAGAAGTGCAAGTATAATCATAAAAACTAATTACCAAAGTATTACAACTATGACTAAAGTTTGAAAATTAAAATAAACAGATTACAAAATAAACAAAACACAGAAACTGAATTGAAGAACTAGTACTGTTACTGCTTCTGCACTAAAACTAATACTAAATTGCTACTACTATTCAAGCTCTGCTGTCAAGGCTTTGCTGCTACATCAGGGTCTGCTTCAGGTGCTGCAGTAGGTTCATTGTGATCCGAAGCTTCAGAAGCAGTTTCCAAATTTTCTGTGAGGTCTTTCATTTCTTGAAGCATGTCTTGGCCCCAATGATATAAGTTGTTATAAGATTGGGCCAATTTGTTGTAGGGCTCTAGATTTGAAGTTGTTGCTGCTTCTGTTTCTTTTTAAGAGATGAAAATCTCTTTTTAAATTTCTTTTCTAGCTTCTTCTTTTGGTTAACCTGCTGTTGACCCATGGTATCAATTTTGACTTCTAAGCTCTTCAAGGTAGCAAGGATTTCTGTGGTGTCAGGTGAGGGAACAGATGGTTGAACAGTGAAACTTGCTATTCTGGATTCCAAGGATCTTAAGAGAGACAAAATGTCTGCTGAAAACTGTGGGGTAGTGGTTGGTTGGGGTTCTGCTGGTGCAAAGGTAGTGGGGTTTGCAGTACCAGTGGCTTCAGGATGCTGCTGTAACAGAGTATAGGTATGGCCTACTTTCTCACAAACATCCATGTGTAGCAACATTGTGCTGTCTATATATGATTCACTAGAAACTGGCAGCAGCTTATATAGACTAGCATCAAAGCTAAATGAGTTTGCTATAGCAGTTATATACCCCCCAAAAACTATACTACCTTTGGTATGCTTTGTGACAATTTGGTGCCAATGAGTAGCTATGAAATGGGCTGTGCTTACTTGTTTTCTCTCCTTCATGCACCACAAGAAAAATAAGTCTCCAGCACCCACAATACTGTTACTGTGTCCCCTTCCTAAAACAGTGTAAGAAATGAACCTATGGAGGTATTTCAAAACATGATCAACTATCCTAGAGGCTTTTGCAATCCTCTATCTATAATAACCCCCAAAAGGTGCAATATCTTTCCAAAATTGAACAGGGTCATAAACAGTTTGCTGCCACTCAATATTTTTATAGCCCGAATCTTGAAAACCAAAAATTGCATTAATAGCATCCATGTCTAACTCCCTATCAATGCCAGCACATTGAAAATATATCACATCCTTATGCTCAGATACTGTTGGTTTGAAATTCAGCCTTAAGGAACTCAAAAATTCCAGGGTCAAATCTTTGTACACTGGTTCCCTAATCCTAGCAAATTTTGTCCAGCTGATAGCATCTAAATAGGCAAATACAGAGTCATAAATGCCTAATTCTTTTAAAATCTGCTCATCCATATATTTGTTTGCCAAAATAGGTTTAGAAGTTAATCTCTCATAAGCATTTTTCATATCCATATCCTTAAAAGCCCAAGCTAATGGAGAGAGTACCTCCTCTATATTATCGGCAGATGACGCAGGTGCTGCTGGAGAGTTTAAGGGTGACTGAGATACAGGTGTTTGGACCGCTGGTGCTGGAATTTGCGAGGAAGACCTAGTCCTTTTGCTAACTGGTTCAGAGGAAGGTTGAGGTGGAGAGTTTAGGTCAAAAGGAACAAAGGGTACTCTTTTCCGTTTTCCGACAGGGGTTTTCTTGGGTCTACCTGCAGCCTTTTTAGTTTTACCTTTAGACTTCGTTTGAGTAGGCGCAGGTTCAAGCATTGGTTCTGGGAACTGAGTGTCGAAAATGGGTATTTCATTTTGTGGTTCAGTTTGCGGCGAGAGAGGAGTCGGCGGAATGAGAGTTGGTGTTTGGCTTGGGGGTAGTGGTGGTGACTGAGGCGGTGGTGATTGAGGTAGCGGCTGCGTTTGCGGTGGTGGCAACTGAGGGAGCGGCGAACTGGGGCTGGGGTTAGGGTTTGTGGGCAGGGAGGATGGAATACCCATTTTCGATTTGATATAATGTCGAAATCTGCTGGGTTTGGGTTTGTAGGTAGACCACATTTTAGTTCTCACCATTTAATGAAAAGAAAGAAACTTTTCAGCTTCCCATAAAAATTGCCAGAAAAAATGGTGCGGGAAGGGAGTCGGCAAAATGAAAGTTATGGCTTATCGAGAGTGCGGGTGAGGGTTTTATAAAAATGGCGGAAGTTTTGGGCTTTTTAAAATGTGGGGCAGACATTTGGTAATTTGGGCCATGCTTGGGGTTAAGCATAAGGTTCAGCAGAATTTGCTTAGGACTCTGCTTGACAAGCAACATTATCAGCAAGTTTCGGCAGGTTTTGGAAAAAATTGTGATTTTACTTACCAAAAACAGTCCAAAAGCTATGGAATGCTATCATGACCCTCAGCAATTACCAAATACACACAAACACCATAAAATTGAGGAATTTAAGCTCATCATCTCTCATAAACTTAGTAAGTATAGCAAATGTTCATTTAGCTTTTTGCAATCATTGTTCATTTCAAGCACCCATTGTGACTACCTTTTTGCACACTTAATAAAATGGTCTCCTTTCTAAACTTATACCAAAAGCACATTTTCAGCAGCATTTGAAACAAGTTCCAAACATTCAAAAATTGCAGAAAAGACATAAGAATTGACTTCTTAAGCAGCATGAACAGTAACAAAAATCTATAGACTGCAAAAACTAGCAGCAATTCAAACAAAAACATGTAAATTCCTATCAGACTACAAAATTATATATACACTAAAAGGTAAAACTTAACAAACACTATTTTTGCACTTCAATAAAGCTCACATCAGTCCTAAATATCAAAATTGATCCTCATTCAAGTTGCATTTCACAAAATTTACACAAGACACAAAATCAAATATGTGCTATCAAGTAGATTGCAATATCAGCAATTTAGCACAAGTTTAAAGGTGTTACTATTCACAGGTACTGGATAAAGTGCAGAATTTTGCTTATACTTGCTCTCTTTCAATTCTTTGTTTTTGCTACAAGTGTTAATTTGCCCAATCTTCATGAATGACCAATAAAAGAAAATAAACAAATGTCACTTTTAAGTTTAATGAGGGTAAAAACTGAAAATAAAATGAAATGGAAAATTAATAATCTATAAAAGGATACGCTTGGGTTGCCTCCCAAGAAGTGCTTGTTTAAGGTCTTAAGCTTGACCTTCCACTCCAAATCACCTAAATATCCCTGATTGGAGAACCAAGCCATGAAACTTGTACAACCTTTTGTGTGGGTTCTCCAATAATATAATGCTTTAATCTCTGCCCATTAACTTTGAAAGTCCCTGAGGTTTCATTACCTATCTCAACAGCTCCATAAGGGTATACCTTTATAACAGTGTAGGGTCCTGACCATCTTGACTTTAATTTTCCTAGAAATAACCTTAACCTAGAGTTGTATAGAAGAACAACATCCCCTTCTTGAAATTCTTTCCTCCTAATATGCTTATCATGCCATCTCTTAGTTCTTTCCTTGTAAAGCTTGGCATTTTCATAAGCATCTAATCTAAGTTCCTCAAGTTCATTTAGTTACAGCATTCTTTTTTCTCCTACAGTTTTTAAGTCAAAGTTCAGTGTCCTTATAGCCCAATATGCTCTATGCTCTAACTCCAAAGGTAAATGACAAGCTTTCCCATAAACCAATCTAAATGGGGTGGTGCCAATAGGAGTTTTAAAAGCTATTCTATAGGCCCAAAGAGCATCATCTAACTTTAGTGACCAATCTTTCCTTGAACTATTCACTATTTTCTCAAGAATTCTTTTCAACTCTCTATTTGAGATCTCCACTTGACCACTAATTTGTGGATGGTAGGGTGTTGCAACCTTATGCTTCACTCTATATTTTTGTAATAATCTTTCAAATTGATGGTTGCAAAAATGAGAACCTCCATCACTTATAATGGCACGTGGAGTTCCAAATCTTGTGAAAATGAACTTTTTAAGGAATTTAATCACAACTCTAACATCATTAGTTGGAGATGGTATAGCTTCAACCCATTTGCTCACATAATCTACTCCAACTAAAATGTATTTGTGTCCCAAGGACGATGGAAAAGGTCCCATGAAATCAATGCCCCACACATCAAATAGTTCCACTTCCAATATATTTTGGAGGGCCATTTCATCTCTCTTCAAGATATTACCCATCCTTTAACACCTATCACATGCATTTACAAACTTCCTCACATCCTTAAACATGTGTGGCCAAAAGAACCCTGCTTGAAGAACTTTTATTGCAGTCTTTGTCACACTCATATGACCCCCATAAAGTGAAGAATGGCAATCTTTAATAATATTCCCTATCTCCTCATCAGCTAAACATCTTCTAATTAACCCATCTCCACATCTCTTGAACAAAAATGGCTCTTCCCAATCATAATCCTTTACATCAAAAAGAAATTTCTTCTTTTGCTACCATGTTAGATCAGGTGGAAGGATTCCACACACTAGATAGTTCACAAAATCTGCATACCAAGGGATTTTTGCATTCATGATTAACAACAGTTGCTCATAAGGAAAATAATCATCTATTGGGGGCTCTTTTCCCAAATTATCTCCTTGTTCTTGCCTCAATCTAGATAGATGATCTGCTACCACATTTTCTACTCCTTTCTTGTCTTTAATTTCCAAGTCAAACTCTTGAAGGAGTAGCACCCACCTTATCAATCTAGGTTTAGCCTCTTTTTTCTGAAGGAGATACTTGATAGCTGCATGGTCCGTGTACACTATTACCTTTGACCCCATAAGATAGGACCTGAATTTGTCTACTGCAAATACCATTGCCAAAAACTCTTTCTCTGTAGTAGAGTAATTTATTTGAGCATCATCTAAGTTCCTACTTGCATAGTATATTGCATACACCTTCTTATCTCTCCTTTGTCCCAAAACAGCCCCAATGGCATAATCACTTGCATCGCACATTAACTCAAAAGGTAATGACCAATCGGGTGGCTGCATAATAGGAGCAGATATCAAAGCTTCCTTTATCCTGCAAAAAGCATTCATACAATTAGTATCAAAATGAAATTCCACATCTTTACTCAATAAATTGGTAAGAGGCTTAGAAATCTTAGAGAAATCCTTGATGAATCTCCTGTAAAATCCAGCATGCCCCAAGAAACTCCTCACTCCCTTCACGGATGTTGGGGGTGGCATTTTTTCAATAATTTCTACCTTTGCTTTATCCACCTCAATACCCCTGTTTGACACAAGATGTCCCAAAACAATTCCTTCTTGTACCATAAAATGGCACTTTTCCCAATTCAAAACTAAATTGAACTCTTCACATCTCTGCAAAACCTTAGACAAGTTAGATAAGCATTCATCAAAAGATTTACCATACACAGAAAAATTATCCATGAACACTTCCATAATACCCTCGATCATGTCAGAAAATATGGACATCATACATCTTTGAAATGTAGCAGGGGCATTACATAGTCCAAATGGCATCCTTCGATATGCAAAGGTACCATAAGGACATGTGAAGGTAGTTTTATCCTGATCATCTGGGTGAATAGGGATCTGAAAGAATCCTGAATAGCCATCCAAATAGCAAAAATAAGAATGATGAGCTAGTCTCTCAAGCATTTGATCTATAAATGGTAATGGAAAATGGTCCTTTCTAGTTGCATTATTCAATTTCCTATAGTCTATACACATTCTCCATTCGATTCTGATCCTTGTAGGTATTAGTTCATCATTTTCATTTTTCACTCTTGTGATGCCCCCTTTTTGGGTACAACATGATGAATCGACTTACCCAATTCTTTGTCGAAAGCAGGTAAATGATACCTGCATCAAGCAATTTCAAGATTTCCTTTTTCACAACCTCTTTCATATTTGGATTCAATCTCCTCTGTGACTCTCGAGAGGCTTTATGATTATTTTCCAACAAAATTCTATGCATGCACACAGAAGGATGTATTCCTTTAATATCATCAATGGTATAACCAATTATCCTTCTATGCTTTCTAAGAACTCTCAATAATTTTTCAACCTTACAATCAGTCAATTTAGCACTAACAATCACAGGATATGTAGAATTTTGACCTAGAAAAGCATACCTGAGATTTGTTGGAAGAGGTTTCAACTCTACCTTAGGTGCTTCACTTTTTTCAAGCTTTGATGATGAAGTTGTATCTTGCTTCAAGTCCCCAATCTTTTCAATATCAGCCATAGGCAAAGGTGAATTTCCTTCCAAAATTGTAGCATATTCTGCAGCTTCTTCAATCTCGTCCCCTTTTTTGATGTTATGAACCAAACAAGCTTCTAAGGGATCTTTTGGATGTTGCTTTTTAAGCACTTCTCTGACCTCTTCATCTATCACATCAATTCTCAAGCATGAATTTGAATCATCTTTCTTTTTCATTGCTTGAAACAAATTAAATTCAACTTTCTCTTCCCCAACTTCTAATGTAAGCCTTCCATTTTTTACATCAATCACATCTCCAGCAGTAGCAAGGAAAGGTCTACCAAGAATACTAGGAATGTGTACATCCTCCTCCATCTCCAATACCACAAAATCCACTGGTATGAAAAATTTTCCAACTTTCAGAGGAACATTCTCAATTACCCCAATTGGAAATTTAATAGACCTATCTGCTAACTGTAGTGAAATGGTAGTAGGCTTCATTTCTCCAATCTTCGCTTTCTCATAGATAGACAATGGCATCAGACTAACACTGGCTCCAAGATCACATAAAGCCTTATCTATACTGATATCCCCAATGTGACATGGTATGGAGAAACTCTCAGGATCTTTCAGTTTGGGTGGAAGCTTATTTTGCAAAATAGCACTGCTTTCTTCCGTAAGAGCTACAGTCTCAAATTCCTCCAATTTCTTCTTGTTAGATAAAATCTCCTTCAAAAATTTAGCATATGAAGGCATTTGTGCTAAAGCATCAGTGAAAGGAATAGTCACATGCAAAAGACTTCAATACTTCCAAGAACTTCCCAAATTGTTTATCCAATTTCGCTTTCTGGAACCTTTGTGGGAATGGTAAAGGTGGCATGTAGGCTTTAGGTGCAACATATTTTGGTTCTTCTTCTTTGCTTTCCCTCTCCTTACTTCCATTTTCTTCCACTGAATTTTCTTTCTCAGCTCCAATTCTGACTCCAGCTTCAGTTTGTTCATCTCCTTCTCTGTTTTTCTCTTCTTCAATTTTCTCTTTAATCTTTTTATCTCCATTCTCCAATATTTTTCCACTCCTCAATGTAATAGCCTTGCAATGCTCCCTTGAATTTTCTGGCTAGCTAGGGAGCTTCCCAAATGCTTTGTTACTTGAAGAGCTAGTTTGTTGAGCTATTTGATTCTCTAACATCTTGTTGTGTGTTGCCACTTGATCTACTTTAGATGCTAATTGAGAAATCATTTCTTGTTGACTTTGATGGCTCATAAGTAGAGTTTCAATCATAGCTTCTAACCTAGCTGTCTTGTCTGGTTGTGCTTATTGTGGTAGAGGTGGAGCAGGTGCATTTTGAGGTTTAGAAATTCCAGGAGGAGGACCTCTATTCTGCTGAAAATTCTGATTTTGTCCTTGTCTACCTCCCCAAGAGAAATTGGGGTGGTTTCTCCATGCTGGATCATAAGTTGCAGAAAATGAGTTACCACCTAGTCTTTGATTGTAGTTCCCCACATAATCCACTTGCTCACTTGAAAAATCTTGATTAAGTGCAGAAAAATCTGCTGCACAATTGACATTTGCAGCTCCAACTTCTACTGAATTACTAGAACCTCCAGCTGAAGAATCTACTTTCATGCTTAGCTTGTCCATCTTCCTTGTCAAAGCGTCAAACTTAGCATTAATCATATTCATGGCATCAAGCTCAAACATACCAGCTGGTTTCTTGTTCTCATTCCTCTCACAACTCCATTGGTAGTTGTTATAAGCAATTTTATCAAGAGCGAAAAAAGCTTCATCTTCAGATTTTTCCATAAGATCACCTCCAGAAGATGCATCAATTATACTTATAATAGCTAGTAAAACTCCATTGTAAAAGTGTTGAACAAGCATCCACTTAGGAATCCCATGATGTGGACATCTCCTTTGCAAATCCTTGTACCTCTCCCATGCTTCATACAAGCTCTCATCATCTCTAGGTTTGAAAGAAGTTAGCTCATTTCTTAGCTTAGCTGTCTTGCTTGGTGGAAAATATTGAGCTAAAAATGCTTGAGAAAGTTCATCCCATGTTGTGATAGAACCCGATGGCAATGAATGTAACCACTCTCTAGCTCGGTCCTTGAGAGAAAAAGGAAATAATCTGATTCGAACTGCATCATTAGAAACTCCATTTATCTTCAACATATCACTGATCTCAAGAAAGTGTGCTAGATGCACATGTGGACTTTCACTTGGACTTCCTCCAAATTGTGATTGTTGTACCATCTGACAAAGTGCAGGCTTCAGTTCAAAATTATTAGCTTCTACTCTTGGTCTTGTGATACTTGGCATGAAATCTCCAATGTTAGGATAGGCATGATCCTTCACAGAGCGGTTGTTATTGTTGTTGGCCATTTCTTCTTGTAATTGCTCTTGCTCTTGTGCTCTTTCTTGTTGTTGTTGAGCTTTAATTTCAGCTTTTCTCCTCTTAGATTCTGCTCTTAAAGCTTTTGCTGTCTTTTCTATCTCTGGGTCAAAGAATATATTGGTTTCTTCACTTTTTGTTCTTCTCATAAAATAAAGTACCTGAAAAACAAAATAAACAAATTCTCAAAGTAAAATGGTAAAAAGAAAATAAAATAAAATGCCCAAATTAACCAAACAAACAATTGTTCAATATCAAACAAAAATCAAATCCCCGGCAGCGGCGCCAAAAACTTGATGTGACTAATCCGCAAGTATACGGGTCGTATCAAGTAATAAAGTGATGAATCAAGTATCGTTCCCACGAGGATTTGCTGTTTGAGTACCAAACTATGAATGAAGCGATTATTTGGGCTAATGATTAATGGATAAATGGTAAATGTAAATAAGCAAGGTAAATTGATTAATCTAATTGAAATGAGTAAAGAGCAAACAAATAAATTCTAATTCTAATTCGCAATTAAACTAAATTAACAATGGGTAATTTAAATGAAAGTCTAATTATGTTAAAAGCGATTCCAGAGTTGGGGGTTTATGCATAAATTAATTGGGATTTGTCTTGGGCATTCCAATTTTTAGGGAAAAAAATAGAGTTTGAAGGAAATTGATTCTAAATTCCTTTGATATCTTTTTCAAGCAAACCAAAGTGTGTTTTAAAATAACCAAACCTACTTTCGTATGTTATTTGATTACTTTAAAACCCATTAAGTTTAGTAACCAATAATTAATTCCTCTTAAATTCCTAGTTTATTTCTAAATCTAGGTGATTTTAAGTTCCAATCCTTGATTATCTATCAATGACTTTCACCTTTCGGTCCTTCTTAACACAATACCCAATGGGTACCAACATTAGGCAAGTAAATCAAGTACAAAAGGAAGGAATCAAAACTCATATTTATGTAAAATAAGGAAATACCCAGTCCAAATCCACAAATTAATCTAAAACATATTTCCCAACTCTGAAATCTAAAGAGATTACTCACTCATGATGGTATTTACAAGAAAAATTGATGGAAAAGTAAAGAAAAACATGATAAAAGGACTAAAATAGAAAAACCCAGGTAGAAAAACCAAAGTCTCTGGTTTCTGGAGCTCCAAAACTGGTGCAGCAGCTCCTCCTCCAAGAGAAAATTGGCGTCTCCTCTCTCTCTCTATTAAATTTTCTTTCCTTTTTGTCTTTCCTTCCTTTCCTCTTGTGGCAAAAATAAGGAAATGATGAATTTATATGGTCCCAAAAAGTTGCCCTAAAAGTAAATAAGAGCCAAGGAGTGGGTCAGAAATGAGGTGTAAAATTATCCAAGTTAGCAGCATCTTTCACGTTCTGGGCAGTCTGCTTAGGGTTCTGCTTAACCCTAAGCAGCTTCTTAGCAAATTTCAACAGTCGCCGCTTAAGGTTAAGCAGACCCTCAGCAAATCTCGGCAGACTTAGAGTAAAATGGACTTTTTTGCTCATGCTTGACTTGTGCTGCACCTTAAGCACTACCGCTTTACCCTAAGCATGATCTTAAGCAAAGTCTCAAGCAAATTTCGGCTGGTTTGCTCTTTCAAGGCTTGATTTCTTTAACTTTCCTCAATGCTTAAAGAACTCCAAATCTCTTCAAATCACTTCCTATTGCACTCATTGATCTTCGATTTGCCACAAAATCCTATCAAAAACAATAAAATTATAAAAATCAAATATAAAGTATCTAAAATTAACAAATAAGATAAAATAAAGCTAAAAAACATAAAATATACTAAAATATAAGGGCAAAATGGATGCAAAACTACCCTAAAATGCCTATATGAAATGAGTGTAACAACGAACTCTTTAAAGATGACGCAATTTTCTAGGTAAAAGTGGTATCTAATATTAACAACAAAATTAGCAACCAAATAAAAAGGATACTAATAAAAGGATTTTTTCGGTAATTATCGATCAACTAGTATTTTGTAGGTAATATTAAAAACAAAATCCAAAAAAATTCAAAAACTTGAAAAAGTTTACCTACAAAATTTTTTCATTAGTAATTACTAATAAACTCATTTTTTTTAGGTAATATTAAGAAGAAAATAAAAAATAAAATTTTAAAATAAATTACCTATAAAAATTTTGCATAAGTAATTACCAATGACTTGTTTTTCATTTGTAATGTTAAGAAGAAGAAAAAAAATTTAAAAAGCTTAAAAAATTTTATCTACAAAAATTTGTCATTGGTAATTACTAACGAACTCATTTTCTATATGTAATATTAAGAAGAAAATAAAAATAAAATTTTAAAATAAATTTCCTACAAAAATTTTGCATCTGTAATTACCAACAACCTCATTTTTCATTGGAAATATTAAGAAAAAGAAAGAAAAATAAAAAGCTTAAAAAATTTTACCTATAAAATTTATCGTCGATAATAACAATCGAATTCGTATTTGGTCAGTAATATTAAGAAGAAAATAAAAAAATAATTAAATTACCTACAAAAATTTATTGTCAATAATTACTAACAAACTAATATTTGATCGGTAATATTAAAATGAAAATAGAAAAAAAATTTAAATTATCAATGAAAATTTTTCATCGGTAATTACCAATGAACCATATTTAGTCAATAATACTAAAAAGAAAATAAAAAAAAATTAAAAAGCTCAAAAAATTTTACCTATAAAAAATTTTCATCTGTCACACCTTACCCCTCTGTAAGGCATAACATGATCTCGTAGAATACCTAATGAACTATCGAACTTCATCTACCGATAACTCATTAAGTATCCTACAAGGGATTTTAAAACCATTTTCTTACTTTTTGGATGTGGTGAGCATTTTAGTAGGAATTAAAAACATTTAATTGAAGTTTCAAAACTAGTAAAAATTTTTGTCCATTTTTTTTTTTGTCTGCAAATTTTGAAAAAATTTCGGCAGAGTGCCATCTGTATTTGGAGAAAACAATTCTTCAAAGGCTTGTAAAAACACTTCCAATAAATATTTTCACAACTACCAACCTCCAAATAATCTCAATTCAACTCAAAATTTTTAGATCAAACTATTTCAAAATAATTTCATCAACATTGTAATCAGTAAAGCAAATTTACATTCACAAGTTTAATTTACAGATATAAAATCCAAAAATAATACTATTACAGTTTATAAATACAACTGCTCAACTTTACATTAATATATATGAACAATATTTATTTACATCAAACTAAATTATATTGGGTATAAAATAATACCCGTACAAAAATATCAGCGAAGTCCTTGTCAATTATGTATCTCACTCTGCTGCTTTGTCCTTGCCTTTATCTGCGACAGTAAAATAAGCTATCGCTGAGTATAAAAATAATCAGTGGTGCACAATAAAAATATTAAATGCAATACATAAAACATTTATTGACAAATCACAATTTAAATATTTCGCAATTATCAAAACTCATTATAGCACAATTTTGGTCAAACAATTTAATAAACATAGTGTTGCCAATTCATACACAACTTAAGCCATGACACAAAATTTTCGATCAATGTCGTGTTGTACACCACGACAAAGCGATCTACAACCCCACTAATCGAAATCAATGAGGGGGGTAGCTAGCTAGCTAATGAGTACTCATCTAATCTACAAGGAGGAAGAATAATAAGGCACTGTCATGCTAAGTGTGAATCCGAAATCAATTTAAAGCAATGTATTCAAATATTGCATACAAAATCAAATCAATTTCCAAAGTCACATTTTCATTCACAAAGTGGCAACACAAAAGTTCTTAAACTCATAATTAACACAAAAATTTCATAATGCGTACTAAATCAAATTCTCAATGAGAAAATGCTTAAATAAGGTTTATTGTGCACAAACCTAACGTGAGTCGTCTCTAGGCCTTGACTCAGTCTCTTAGACCTTCTGGGTCTTTTTCAGCTGAAACATGAAATTTATAGTGTCTCACTATCTTTGCTTCACACTAATTCCAATAATTAATCCCAATACGCTTAAACTTACATTCTTGAAAATTTTCATATTGAGGTTACTATTTATAGTACTATTTAAGTCAAATTATTGACGTTCTTATGCTTAAAAGGTATGGGAACTCCAACTATACTCACATATCACATTTTGGTTACCTAACTTATTGGTTTTGGTCATTTTCTCAAAACTTAAGTCTCTTAGGCAAACTTTCAAATTTTCAGTTTTGGTGACCTATTTTACACTATTCCATTGGTCATGTTGCTGTTGGAATTTGTCCAAGTTTTCTTCATAGAAATTGTTCCTTATTGTCTTAACTTTATTTCCCTTTTTGAATCACTCCATTTCGAGTTTTGTAGTATGAGTTATAGCCATTTGAACATGGCTGGCCGGATTGGCCTAACCCAGATTTTGTGGGCACCAAAACTGGTTCTGGCAGTTTTAGGTTACCAACTTTGGGTGGCTAAATGACTTGGTTAAGGGCATAATTTGGTTTTGTGTTCTTCAAGAAAGTTGTGGTCTCAGCTTTCTACTGGCAAAATTTCAGGTCACTTGGACCTGCCTAGCCCAAGATATGGCCAAATGAACAAACACTGTTCATTTGGTCATTTTTGTATAGGGCAGAACACCTAATTCTGGATTTGGCCAATTTGTTCACTATGCTATGGTCACTTTTTAGGCATGATTCCTAAATGAAAAATGTGTCATTTTGTGTCTAGTTTCATCCCCAATTAGGTTGGTAAAGTTTCAGTTTTGATCCCTAAAGGGGACCTTGGTCCTACTGCCTGCAGAATGGCCATATCCAATCCAAATTTCAATTTGGTTCTAACACTTCCAACATACCACAATTGGTCACATATGACCATTTTTCAGTTCAGACAAGGTCAAATACACCATTTGACCAATTCTCCAAATTTTGTCTCCCAAACCCTAGGTCCAAAACCCTAACTTCCATGTTTAGCTCATTTGTTGAATTCTAAATGCATATTTAGTATTTATACACTCATTCACACTTAACTAATTCATAATTTGTATCAAAATTATCCATCCTCAAACCTAAACCTTAGCTGGCTGAATTTCTATTTGGTCCACCATGCTTGATTTTATTCACTTATTTGTTAATTCCAAGTGTAACTTAGCTACTTAAACATAAATTCAAAGAGAGAATGAAGGAATAACACTAACCTTAAGTGAGCAGAATTTTTCACTCTTCAAAACTTCTTCATTTCTTTTTCTTTTTATTGTCAAGCTCCTTAGCAAGTTCTAAATACAAGATTTAATGATGAAAAGTAAAATTTCTATGGTGGGATTTAGGGTTTATGGAGCTTTGGTTAGTGCTCTAATGGAGTTTTTTTGTAAAAGAGAGAGAGAAGGGTGAGGTTGACGGCAACAAGAAGAAGAATGAGTTTTTTTTTTTCTTTTATGTGTTTTTAGCCTAATTTAATTCACAATTATCCAAAAATTTCAATTTTTTAATTATTAAATTTATTGCATCATGCATGATGTCATGCATGATGTCATGCATGACATAATAAACTTTTTCACTTTTTCAACTTTTTCTTTTTTCTTTTTTTTTATTTATTTTTCCATTAGTTCTTTAATTTAATTCCCGATTCTGAAATTTTCTTTTCTTCGATTTTATTTGACAGTCAAGTCAGGAGTCAGCTCCAAGGGTCAATTGACCAAATTGCCCCTCGCTGGTTCGATCCAGTTTGCAAATAATTCAATATTTCTCCTGGATTTCTAACCTAATTATTTGATCAGCTTAACAATTATTTTTTGTGATTTTCTCTTTTCCACTGTGTTCACAATAGTCCTAAGGACTACAGCGCCACATTTTACGATTCGAAATTGGAGTTTAAGTCGACCTCGCAGTTCTTCCAGAGAAGGTCACCCATCGCTGTGGCTCTCAACTCATTTAACTTCTTATGTTCTATTTTTCTTATTTATATTTAACCAATTGACAATTACTAATTATTTGTGTTCAGGGCTTATCTAGTTGTCTTAGATGTGATTCTAATCCCCTTAATTATCCGAGCCAATGCCGGTCACCGGAATAGTGAAATATACCAGGCTATGCAAATAGGAGTGTTACAATTCTCCCCCCCTTAAAATAAATTTCATCTCAAAATTTTACCTGGCATCAATCTCTGAACAGCTGTGGGTGCTATCTCCCATGTCCTCCTCTCGTTCCTAAGTAGCTTCTTGGCCCGAATGATGGTTCCACAACACTTTCACTAATGGTATCTGCTTATTCCGTAGCTGCTTCACCTCATAAGCCAGAATCTCTATGGGTTCTTCCTCATATGTGAGGTCTGGATTCACTTTAATTTCTTCCACTAGTAGTACATGAGATGGGTCTGATCGATACCTCCTCAACATGGACACATGGAAGACGTTATGTATATTTTCTAACTCTAGAGGTAGTGTCAAACGATATGCCAAAGGACCCACTCTTTCCAGAACCTCATATGGCTCGATAAAATGAGGACTCAGTTTCCCCTTTTTGCCGAATCTCATAATTTTCTTCTAAGGGGAAACCTTGAGGAATACTTTGTCACTCACTGCATACCTAATATCCCTTCTCTTCAAATCAATATAGGACTTCTGACGGTCTGATGTAGTCTTAAGTCGATCTCTGATCAATCTGATTTTCTCTTCAGTTTGTTGAAAAATTTCTGGCCCAATCATCTTCTTTTGACCTACATCATCCCAACACAAGGGAGTTCTGCATTTTCTGCCATACAAAGCTTCATATGGAGGCATCCCAATGCTTGATTGGTAGCTGTTGTTGTAAGCAAACTCAATCAAAGGCAAATGTGTGTCCCAGCTGCCCTCAAATTCAATTACACAAGCCCGTAGCATGTCCTCCAAGGTCTGAATTACCCTCTCAGACTGGCCATCTGTCTGTGGGTGGAATGCCATGCTGAAGTTCAATATAGTTCCTAGGGCTCTCTAAAGACTACCCCAGAATCTAGAAGTGAACCTAGGATCTCTGTCAGATACGATGGATACTGGCACTCCATGCAGTCTTACTATCTCATCAATGAACAACTTGGCCAATCTTTCTAAACTATAGTCCATCCGGACTGGCAGAAAATGAGCAGACTTGGTCAGTCTGTCAATTATGACCCATACTGCATCATGACTTTTCTGTGTCCTCGGAAGTCCTATAACAAAATCCATTGTTATTCTCTCCCATTTCCATTCTGGTAATGGTAGTGATGTAACAACCCAGCGGGTACTTGATGCTCTACCTTTACTTGCTGACAAGTTAGGCATTTGGAAACAAATTCTGCCACATCTCTTTTTATACCTATCCACCAGTAATGCTCCTTTAGCCCTCTATACGTTTTTGTGCCACCAGGGTGCATAGCAAAAGGAGACTCATATGATTCCTTCAAAATGATCTGCCTTAAATCCACATTATTAGGAACACACATTCTACCCTGGTGTAGCAGTGGACCATCATCTCTTATTGAGAATTCTGGTTTCTTGCCCTACCGGACTTCTTCCAACAGCTTCTGATACTTCTAATCATTCTAAGCAGCCATTCTGATCTGATCAATCAACACTGGCTGTACATGCCATGCAATTGCTGTCTGCCCCTCATCCTTAATCTCTAAGCTAGCATGTAATGATCTCAACTCATGTACCATAGACAAAGGAGTAACCCATAGACTTGTCATAGTCTTGCGACTTAAGGCGTCAGCCACAACATTAGGTTTCCCTGGCTAATAGTCTATCAGACAATCATAGTCTTTTATCAACTCTAACCATCTCCTCTATCTCAAATTCAACTCCTTCTGAGTACCCAGATACTTCAAACTCTTATGATTTGTGTAGATGTAGCACTTCTCCCCATATAAATAGTGTCTCCAGATCTTAAGAGCAAACACAATAGCTGCTAGCTCCAAGTCATATGTTGGATAATTTCTCTCATGCGGTTTCAGCTGGCGTGATGCATAGGCAATGGCATTTCAATCTTGTATCAATACACAGCCTAACCCATTATGAGAAGCATCACTATAAACTGTATATTCTTTACCTAGTGTAGGTAAAGTCAGGACTAGAGCCTCAGTCAAACACCTATTCAATTCATCAAAACTCTGCTGGCATTTATCTGTCCACTGAACTTTCACATCTTTTCAAAGTAATTTGGTCAATGGAGATGCCAATATGGAGAATCCCTTCACAAATCGACGGTAGTATCCAGCTAACCCCAGAAAATTGCGAATTTTTGTGATATTTCTGGCTGGCTTCCAATTAAAGACAGCTTCTATCTTGCTAGGATCTACCTTAATACCTTTTATTGATACTATGTGCCCCAAAAAGGATATCTCCTTCAGCCAAAATTCAGACTTCGATAATTTGGCGTATAGCTGTTTCTCCCTTAAAGTTTGCAGTACAATCCGCAGATGTCTATCATGCTTTTCTACACTTCTCGAATAGACCAATATATCATCTATGAACACCAATACAAACTGGTCAAGATATCGACTAAAGATAGTGTTCATCAGATCTATAAAAGCAGCCGGAGCATTAGTTAACCCAAATGGCATGACCAAGAACTCATAATGGCCATAGCGGATTCTAAAGGCAGTTTTAGGAATACTCTACTCTTATACTTTCAGCTAATAATAACCTGCTCCCAGGTCAATTTTGGAGAACACAGCTGCACCCCTCAACTGATCAAACAAGTCATCAATGCGGGGCAATGGATATCTGTTCTTTATCGTCACCTTATTCAACTGCCGATAGTCAATGCATAACCGGAGAATGCCATCCTTCTTCTTAACAAACAACACTGGCGCTCCCCAAGGTGACACACTAGGGCTGATGAAGCCCTTGTCAAGCAGCTCTTGTAACTACACTTTCAATTCTTTTAGTTCTGCTGGTGCCATTCTATATGGTGTTATGGAGATTAGATCCACACTAGGCATAACATAAATCTCAAACTGCACCTCTCTTTCCGGAGGTAATCCTGGCAATTCATCAGGGAACACATATGGAAAGTCACATACTGTGAGGATGTCTCTCAATGCTGGACTATCCACTTGGTTGTCTATCACATGTGCCAAGTACGCCTCACACCCCTTTCTAATCATTTTTCTGTCCAGTGCAGCTGAAATGATGTTTGACGGAAATAATTGCCTCTCTCTATGTATTACTATATCACCATACTGAGGGAGACCAAAAGTGACTGTCTTCAGTCTACAGTCAATCATTGCATGATGCCTGGCTAATCATTCCATGCCCAAGATAATATCATAATCTCTGAAGGGCATTTCAATCAAATCTGACAGAAAAACATGTTCTTGGATCACCAAAGGACAGTTTCTATAGATTCTATTAACCCTAACCTCCTGACTTAATGGACTAGTTACTAGCACCTCATAGTCCATTTGTACACATTGGATAGCAGTAGAACATATCACACTAGCACTGACATATGAATGTGTGAAGCCAGGATCAAACAACACATATGCATCTTAGTCAAGGATAGAGAAAATACCAGCTACTACATCTGATGTTTCAGCCTCCTCTCTCTAACGCATTGTATACACTCTGACTAGTGTGCCACTGGGTACTGGCTAGTTAACAGTGCTTTGACTTCCAGGAGTATTACCAGGACCCCTACCTCTGCCTCTACCTCTAGCAGCTGGCTGTGACCCTCTAGGTGTAGAGACTTGGGTTGATCCCTCAAATGTAGCAGAAGGTCCAGATCGGCGTGGACTAGTACAATCTTTAGCAAAATGTTTGCTCCCTCCACAGTTGAAACATGTACCGGTGGCCTTGAAACAAACCCCACTGTGTGTTCTACCACAAGTCTCACACTACCAAACTGATAAAGCTCCTCTAGATGCCTAGTGGGTCTGCTGACCAGACTGGGGTGGTCTTTGGCCAGAGTATCTGCCTCTACCAGATCTGCGAGAGCTAGATCCCCCAGGCTATTTCCTCTTCCTTGAACCACTTTCAAGTGGTTGACTAGTAGCCTTTTCAGTCTTCTCTTTCTTTTGTGTACCCTTCTTAATGACCCCTTCTAGTTTTATCCTTTCTAGTTCCAGAGCTTGTGAGATCAACTCAGAGAAATTCTGATGTCGGAAGCCCACAACTTGCATTCTCAGATTTGGCCTTAACCCAGCCTCAAACCGCTTACACCTATCTCTGGGGGTGGAAACTAAGCTTTCAGCATAGTGACTTAGCCTTGAAAAGTCCTGCTCATACTCTGCTATTGTTCTGTCCCCTTGCTTCAAGCTCAAGAATTCTTGTAACTTCATATCCACATAAGCATCAGGGACCCACTTTTGTCTAAACTCCCTCAAAAAGTCTAACCATGTCAGCACAGGTGGCTCAACCCAGGCTGTGGGGGATGGTCTTCCACCATTCATATGCATCCCTTTGCAATAGAGAAAAAGAGTACTCGAACTTCAACTCTTTTACACACTGCAGCTTTCTGAAAACCCGTTCCATTCTCTCTAACTGCTGTTCTGCCTCCAGTGGATCCACAGTGCCCTTAAACTTGATGGCCCCAAATTTCATTAATTTTTCATATTGCCGAGTCGAGGGCTGAAGTTGTGCTGTAGGTGCTTGCATCTGAGCTTGAGGTGGCACATTTCCTGTTATTTGTTGGAAAAACACAGCCATCTGCTTTGCAAACTGAGCAGGAAACTGTGGTGCTAGAGTAGGAGCTGGAGTGACTGACCCACTCATGTTCTGGAGTGCTGGGGCTTCCCCTTGGACCTCAACCTCGACAGATTGCTCCACGGAATGATCTCCCTCTTTCATTCTGTTTCCCAAAATTTTCTACTTCCTGAGATCAAACACAAGGAGGTTGACCTCCGTTAGTGCATATTCATGATGTAAATATGTCATATGTATTAATTAAAGACACTTGAGCAGTTGTACTTATCAAAAAAATATTCACATACATAGTCAAAATTCATTGCGAAACCATGCTCTAATACCACTAAAACATGTCACACCTTACCCCTCTGTAAGGCATAACATGATCCCGTAGTATACCTAATAAACTACTGAACTCCACCTACTGATAACTCATTAAGTATCCTACAAGGGATTTTAAAACCATTTTCTTACTTTTTGGAAGTGGTGAGCATTTTAGTAGGAATTAAAAACATTTAATTGAAGTTTCAAAACTAGTAAAAATTTTTGTCCATTTTTATTTGTTCGCAAATTTTGAAAAAATTTCAGCAGAGTTCCGTCTGTATTTGGAGAAAACAGTTCTTCAAAGGCTTGTAAAAACACTTCCAATAAATATTTCCACAACTCCCAACCTCCAAATAATCTCAATTCAACTCAAAATTTTTAGATCAAACCATTTCAAAATAATTCCATCAACATTGCATCCAGTAAAGCTAATTTACATTCACAAGTTTAATTTACAGATATAAAAACAAAAAATAATACTATTACAGTTTATAAATACAACTGCTCAACTTTACATTAATACATACGAACAATGTTTATTTACATCAAACTAAATTACATTGGGTATAAAATAATACCCGTACAAAAAAATTAGTAAAGTCCTTGTCAATTCAGTAGCTCATTCTGCTGCTTTGTCCTTACCCTTATCTGCGACAGCAAAATAATCTATCGCTGAGTATAAAAATAGTCAGTGGTGCACAATAAAATTTTGAAATGTAATACATAAAACATTCATTGACAAATCACAATTTATATATTTCGCAATTATTAAAACTCATTATAGCATAATTTTGGTCAAATAATTTAATAAACATAGTATTGTCAATTCATACACAACATAAGCCATGACACAAAATTTTGGATCAATGCCATGTTGTACACCACGACAAAGCGATCTACAACCCCACTAATCGAAATCAATGAGGGAGGTGGCTAGCTAGCTAATGAGTGCTCATCCGACCTACAACCTCAACTGGTAAACCAGAGAGGGAGGAAAATAATCGATCTCAACCCTATAAATGGAGGAGGAATAATAAGGCACTGTCATGCTAAGTGTGAATCCGAAATCAATTTAAAGCAATTTATTCAAATATTGCATACAAAATCAAATCAATTTCCAAAGTCACATTTTTATTCACAAAGTGGCAACACAAAAGTTCTTAAACTCATAATTAACACAGAAATTTCATAATGCGTACTAAATCAAATTCTCAATGAGAAAATGCTTTAATAAGGTTTATTGTGAACAAACCTGATGTGAGTCGCCTCTAGACCTTGACTCAGTTTCTTAGACCTTTCGGGTCTTTTTCAGCTGAAACATGAAATATATAGTGTCTCAGTATCTTTGTCTCACACTAATTCCAATAATTAATCCCAGTATGCTTAAACTTACATTTTTGAAAATTTTCATGTTGAGGTTACTATTTATGGTACTATTTAAGTCAAATTATTGACTTTCTTATGCTTAAAAGGTATGGGAACTCCAACTATACTCACATATCATATTTTGGTTACCTAACTTATTGGTTTTGGTCATTTTCTCAAAACTTAAGTCTTTTAGGCAAACTTTCAAATTTTCAGTTTTGGTAACATATTTTACACTATTCCATTGGTCATGTTGCTGTTAGAATTTGGTCAAGTTTTCTTCACAGAAATTGTTCCTTATTGTCTTAAATTTATTTCCCTTTTTGAATCACTCCATTTGGAGTTTTGTAGCTCAAGTTATAGCTATTTGAATATGGCTGGCCGAATTGGCTTAACCCAGATTTTCTAGACACCAAAACTGGTTCTGGCAGTTTTAGGTTACCAATTTTGGGTGGCTAAATGAATTGGTTGATAGCATAATTTGGATTTGTGTTTTTCATGAAATTTTAGGTCTATATCTCAGCTTTCTACTGGTAAAATTTCAGGTTACTTGGACCTGCCTAGCCCAAGATATGGCCAAATGAATACTGTTCATTTGGTCATTTTTGTACAGGGTAGAACACCTAATTTCGGATTTGGCCAATTTGTTCACTATGCTATGGTCACTTTTGGGGCATGATTCCTAAATGAAAAATGTGTCATTTTGTGTCTAGTTTCATCCCCAATTGGCCTCACACTAATTGGGTTGGTAAAGTTTCAGTTTTGGTCCCTGAAAAGGACTTTGGTCCTACTGCTTGCAGAATGGCCATATCCAATCCAAATTTCAAATTGGTTCTAACACTTCCAACATACCACAATCGATCACATATGACCATTTTTCAGCTCAAACAAGGTCAAACACACCATTTGACCAATTCTCTAAATTTTGTCTCCCAAACCCTAGGTCTAAAACCCTAACTTCCATGTTTAACTCATTTATTGAATTCTAAATGCATATTTAGTATTTATACACTCATTCACACTTAACTAATTCATAATTTGTATCAAAATTATCCATCCTCAAACCTAAACCCTAGCTGGCTGAATTTCTATTTGGTCTACCATGCTTGATTTTATTCACTTATTTATTAATTCCAAGTGTAACTTTGCTACTTAAACATAAATTCAAAGAGAGAATGAAGGAAGAACACCAACCTTAAGTGAGCAGAATTTTTCACTCTTCAAAACTTCTTCCTTTCTTTTTCTTTTTGTTGTCAAGTTCCTTATCAAGTTCTAAATACAAGATTTAATGATGAAAAGTAGAATTTCTATGGTGGGATTTAGGGTTTATGAAGCTTTGGTTAGTGCTCTAATAAAGTTTTTTTGTGTGGGAGAGAGAAGGGTGAGGTTGACGGCAATAAGAAGAAGAATGAGTTTATTATTATTTTTTTCTTTTATGTATTTTTAGTCTAATTTAATTCACAATTATCCAAAAATTTCAATTTTTTAATTATTAAATTTATTGCATCATGCATGATGTAATAAACTTTTTCACTTTTTCAACTTTTTCTTTTTTCTTTTTTTTATTTATTTTTTCATTAGTTCTTTAATTTAATTCCCGGTTCCAAAATTTTCTTTTCTCCAATTTTATTTGACAGTCAGGTCAGGAGTCAGCTCCAGGGGTCAATTGACCAAATTGCACCTCGCCGGTTCGATCCGGTTTGCAAATAATTTAATATTTCTCCTGGATCCCTGACCTAATTATTTGACCAGCTTAACAATTCTTTTTTGTGATTTTCTCTTTTCCACTATGTTCGCAATAGTCCTAAGGACCGCGGTGTCATATTTTACGGTTTGAAATTTGAGTTTAAATCTACCCGCAGTCCTTCCCGAGAAGGTCACCCATCGCTGTGACTCTCGGCTCATTCAACTTCTTATGTTCTATTTTTTTTTATTTGTACTTAACCAATTGACAATTACTAATTATTTGTGTTCAGAGCTTATCTAGTTGTCTTAGATGTGGTTCTAATCCCCTTAATTATTCAGACCGAAACCGATCACCGGAATAGTGAAATATATCAGGCTATGCAAATAGGGGTATTACATCATCGGTAATTATCAATGAACTGTATTTATTTGGTAATATGACGAAGAAAAAAAAAATTTTAAAGGTTAAAAAATTTTACATAAGAAATTTTTTTGTTGGTAATTACCAATGAACCGTATTTAGTAGGTAATACTAAGAAGAAAATATAAAAAAAAAATAAAAACTGAAAAAATTTTACCTACGAATATTTTGCATTAGTAATTACCAACAAATTGTATTCAGTTGGTAATACTAAGAAAAAAATAAAAAAAATAAAAATGTTAAAAAAGTTTACATACAAACATTTTTCGTCAATAATTACGAATAAACTGTATTTAGTTGGTAACACTAAGAAAAAAATAAAAAATAAATAAAAACCTTAAAAATTTTTACCTACGAAAAATTTTCATCGGTAATTACCAACAAATATTGATTTCATCGGTAATCCATCAGTAAATTACAAAAAAAAATAAAATAAAATTCCTACGTCATTTGTGAATAGATTAGAGAATATTTAGTTTCTTTATAAAAGGAAAGCCACTACCTAATATATGTTAACTGTGGTATAACTACTATGTGGAGTCTACTTTGGGCTCACTATTTATTTTTTTAAATTCATTTAAATCTTAAAAAATTAAAAAATAATTTTACATTTAAATTAAAATAATTAATATTTAATTTAAAAAATAATAAAAAATATTTAAAAGTAAAAATTAAATTAAATTTAAAATTTTAAATTAAATTAAAAAGTAAAAAATTAAATTAAAAATATGAAATAAAAATTGCCTACGAAAATTGTCGTTGGTAATTACTTACGATAACTTATTTTTATCAGTAATTATGTACGATAATTTATTATTATTGATAATTATCAATAAAAAGTGTTTTCGGTAAATAGTCGGTAACTTATACATATACGATCCACACGAAATTACCCCCCAAAAAATTTTAATTTACTTACGAAATAGTTCATTGGTAAATTTAATTTAGTGACAATATTTTTTCTTCGTCGGTAAAAATTACCTACACTAGAATTTGTGGACAAAAAAATTTCATCGATAATCCTAATTATCAATGAAAAATAGGCATATTTGGTCAATAACTTTCATAGCTATTTTTTTAATATCTTGTAGTATGTGCTAGCAAAGGTTGTAAAAATAATATATAAAAAATATATTATTTAAAATTATAATATAATCAATATATAAAATATAGTTATTTGTAATTTATTTTTTTTTAAATTAAGTTAATTTACATAAAAATAAAATTAGAATATTAAATATATGCTTTCAATATCATAAAATAATATATTATTAAATATTATACTATTATATAAAATTATGATTTAATCAAAATAAAAGTGCATTTATAAAATATAATTATTTGTAATTTAAATATAATTTTTATAAAAAATAAAGTTAGTTTTTATATGTGAAATAAATTTAGAATATTATATAATAAATAAATAAAAATTATTTTAAACTATTTTATCTATATTAAAGTAATAAATAAATAAAAACTTAACTACATCATTTTGGTGGTGGTCGTATGACTTAAAATGTGAATTTATCTCTCTCTCCCTATCTTTGTCTATCTCTTTATAGTAGGACTTTCTCTATCTTTATAGTCTCCCATCTATTTTTTTTCTATTACTACTAACTAATCTATCCATATATTGTTATTACTCTCTATACTACCTCTTTCTTAGTCTTTGTCATTATGATATCTCTCTCTCTTGTAATAACCCCAAATTAGGGCCGTTACCGGTGCTAGAGATTGGGTCAGTTTAAAGCTGCTGAAATCTATAGCAAGCTTAAAAATTGTCAAACATGAACTTTATCATAAAATCCACAATCCAAGCAACTCAAAGATGATTACACTTTAGTTTTCACTTCTGTACATAAATATTTTATAATAAAACTAGTTCAAAAATTGAACCTTTAAATCTCATACATGAGAACTAATGTGTAATTACATCATACATGCATACATAAATAATAAGTCTGCTTATATATTTGAACATCATACATACATCTCTCAAACTTAATCAATACATTAAACAATTGTTCTGAGTTTTAACACAGTAACTATCCATTAAAAATTTAAATGTCCAAACTAAACATTCAACAATCATAAGAAGCTCTAGATCCGCTCCTGCTGCTCATCTCTAAGAAGACTCATCCATCCCTGCATCCCTGCATTTGGGGTTAGGAGAAAGGGGTAAGCTTCTAAAAAATTAGTAATCAATCCAACCACACATGCATAAATTATCTTTCTCATGTCGTACATATTCAATGCATCATTCAAATGAATTTTCACTTCATAAGCATTTCACATAAGACGGATTTGTCACCAGTGGTCTCCCAAATCTAATATGCTAGACTCATACAAAGGCTTCTCAGGACTTTCGCTTAAATAATCAGTGAGCCAGGGGCTTACTAGGCCTTGCCTAGTCTTATCTCTATAGATCATTCATGATCATCTCATAATACATAACATATCCAATACATGCGGAAGTTTAATAGGTCATCCAAGGTCTATTAGGCATCAACAATAAATATGCAATAATGCAATATATTCGTGTTCTAGAAATATACACCCTAATAATAATGAAATGATGCATGTGGATGATCATGATTTCAATTTAAATAAATTACATTCATTAAAATTAGTGTTACTCACCTCTTGTAGCCTATCAAACACCTTACTTGAACGGTAGCTAGCCTTGGATCCTTAGCTTCCCAAATCCCTCAAGTCCGATCCTATAAACATCAGAACCTAAGAAGTTATTCGAAACTCTAAAACTCTATACATTCCTTAAACAGACAAATCTAGGTCCTTTTTTGTTGGACCTAAGGTCTTAATCCATATTTTGATGATAGTAAACAATTAGTATGCTACTAATTTACCTTAGAAGTATTTGTATTGAGTTTGTAGGCCCAAGACTCAAAATTGCCAAATTGCTTCAAATCAAGATTAAAGAAGAGCAAGATAAGGAAGCAAACATTTATGGGATCCTATAATGTAATTTTTATTTTTATATCTTGTGAATCTCATTTAATTAATTGTGTTGGCTTAAGTCTAGGTGGTACTAAGAAAATTTTGTTTAACTTACTTTTCACCTAATTCTTTACCAAGGGAAAATTAAATATTTTTTTTTTCAAAAATGTAAAATTAATTCTTTTAAAGTGTAGTTATTGAAAATTTTATCAAATTACTTTCCAATGGTTCAAACGGATTGAAAATTTGAGTTTGGATCAAAAAGTTATGAGTTTTTAATCTCTAAATTTCTTAGTGTCTATATTTATAACTTTTTCTTGACCAATGAGTAGCAAAATGAAATCTTCACTTTTGAGAAATGAAAATTTGTTTTTGAAAGTGTTTTCATTAAAGAGTTTATCAAATTAGCTTTCCAACAATTCAAACGGATTGAAAATTCGAGCTCGAGTTAAAATGTTATGAGTTTCGAAAGCCTAAGTGCCCTTTTCGTGCCTTTTGTCCAAAGAGTACTTCGATAGCCGAAAGTGGGAACTTCCGCAGTCGAAGTTCAGTCCTTAAATGATGGTTTTTGAGTGAATAAACCCATTTTATCTAGAGAGCACCATGGCAGCCGAAAGTGAAAACTTCGACAGCAGAAGTTCACTTTTTAAATGATGTTTTTTTGCACTCCAACCTTCGGCAGCCGAAGTAAATTGACTTCGGCAGCCAAACTTGAGTTTCTAAAACTTAATAAAATAGAGCTTTGGGTGATTTAATGGCTATATTTGCATTTAATGCACCTCTAACGGTTATTTTCTTGCTAAAACTATAAATACAGGCCATTTATAACTGTAAAAAGAGGAGAATAACCTTTTTTTTTTAGAATTTATTATGTCAAAAGATTTATCATCTTCTCTCTATAGAACTTGAGCTACCATAATTGATTGTTGAGAGCTTGATATTTGAGCTATAATTTCTTGGTTCAAAGAGTTCATTCCAGGTTGTTGTAATCATTTATTATTATTTGAGTGTGATAGAGTATTAAATTACTCTTGAGTACAAAGGAATTTGTAAAAAAGCAAAGGTTTGCTCTTGTGATAATTGTAAAGGGTTTATTCTTCACCCAAAGAAGAATTTTATTAGAGTTAACTCTCAAGGAGGGCCTTGAGGAGAGGACGTAGGCTTAGGATGGCCAAACTTCTATAAATTTCTTGTGTTCATTCTTCTTTTCTCTCTTCCTCGTGCTTTTTCTCAAAATTCCCTCTTAGCCTTCAAATTTTTTAATTAACACCCAATCCAACCCTCCTCTTGGGTTGCTATAAGGGACAACAAGTGGTATCAGGGCTGGTCTCCATTCAAAAGACTTAATCATTTAGAGCAAAGATCAATGGCAACCCTCAGTGCATAAGAAGATTAATCGGTGGTAAGATGTCTCTTCTTTGATGCGAATGACTTCTTATATTGGAAAAATAGAATGTTTTATTTTCTTAAATCAGAAGGAGTTAACTTGAAGGATGTTGTAGTGTAACACCGTCACTTTAGCTAGTCCATGCATTCGACTATTCCGGTGATTAATGTCGATCTGGATAGTCGGAATGTCTAGAACTATATGTAAATTAGAGTGAGGAGTCATAAATAGACCAAATAATAGTAAGAAAAATTAAGGAAAAATTTTAGAAATGAAATACAACAAAGTTAAATGAACCGATGCCCCGGTGATGGGTGATCCTAATGGAAAGTAACGGTGAAGACAGCTAGTAACCCTAAACCCAAGGAAAATCTCATGAAATAATTTCTAAGATGCCAGAGAAGAGTTATGGAGCCCTAGGTAGCATTAGAATTCCAAGAAAAGGTAAGGAGAATTTTATCGATCGGTACAGACGATTTTGGCTTCTTAAGCCAAACGAAGGGCATTTTAGTCATTTCACCGGGAGAGACGATTTTTAACCAAATTGTCCATTTAAATAAGTGAATTATATGATATAAAAATATGAATAAATATTGCTAAAAATTAAATTGAAAATGAGTAGGAAAGAAAAGAAAAGAAAATGAATAAAAATTAGAATTATGACATAAGATGATGTCATTTAACATGACTCCACCAATCACAATTCAACAACACACTTAAATTTCTTTAAAAGGGGAAAAATAAGTTAAAACTAAGAAAGCAAATTCTTCTCCTTCTTCCTTGTTCAGCCGAGACCCATATCCCTCTCCATACCTCCATTTTTGCTTCACCTTCTCACTAAAAATTTCTTGTAAAAATCCCATTAAACCACTTGTTTGTTTCACTAAAATTATTCCTTATACCTTAAACATCCTCTAGGCAGTAAAAAGAAGAGAAGAATTGAAATTTTATCAAGTTGGATATTTCATCAAACAAGGTTAGTGCCATATTTCTTACCTTTATTTCCTTTTAAGCATGAATTCAAGTTAAGTTAGGTTAGAAATTGATGAAAAATGAAGTAAATATCCATGCTTAGGTTTCATGGAATTTTAGCCAGCCTTATGGGAGTGAGAGTTTGAGGGTTTTGATAGATTTGAATGGTTTAGAAATGGTGTTTGATGTGTGGACATGAATTAGAAATTGATTAGTATGCCTAATTTGATATATGTTGTGTAAATCTTAAATTAGAGCTAGGGTTTGATATAAAAATTAGGAATTTAATGATATATTGATAAATTATTGATGTTGAGACCAATTATGGAGTAATTGAAATGCATGAAATGTGATTTGTGGATAGTAGTAGCGTGGGAAGGTGGTATTGGAAGTGTTGTTCTTATGTAGGAAATTCTGGACCTATGAGTCCAGTGTGTTTAAATGGACATAAGTAGAGCTAGACAATTCTAATTGGTGTGAAGCCAATTGCAGATGAAATTTAAGACCTTAAGCTAAATTTTTTGTGAAGAAACCATGCCAAGAACACCAACCTAAGTTGCCCTAAAAATTGACCTAATCGGGGTAACATACATACTACCCTAGAAAATTAACTAAATGAACAGTGTTTGTTCATTTGGCCATAACTCAATGTAGAAATATCCAAATGACCTGAATTTTATACCAATAGAAAGATTAGACAATTTAGAATAACTTTCATGAAGAACATAAACTTAAATTCTGAACCTAACCAATTCAAATTGCTAGTCCAATTTAGAACACCAAATATGGCAGAACCAAATTGCCCAAAAATTCTGGGTACAGGTTAATCCAGCCAGTTATGGTAAAATAGCCATAACTTGAGCTACAAAACTCCAAATGGAGTGATTCAAAAACGAAATTAAAGAAGACATATAAAGGAATAACTTTGATGAAGAAAAGTTTGCCAAATTCTCACTATAGCTTAGACCAATAGAATAGTAAACATAAGATACAAAAACTAAATTTTTGAAAATACTTTTAGGAGGCTTTGAATTGCAATTGGCAATCAATGCCAACAAACTTAGAACCTAAAATATGATATAAATATGTATCAAATATTTGTGTACATATTATGAATTAAAAAGTCAACTTTTAAAGGGAAATGGTCAAGTAAATAGTAACTACCAAAAACTTAAGTTGCTAATGGGATCAATGGTACCTCACTTAAAGGACTTAATGTATACTTAAATTATGAGAATAGGTAGATGTGAATTGTATTCTCATCACAAATAGAACTTAGGAGACATTGTTAATATGTTTTGAAATGTGGTTTGGAAATCAATATAAATGAAAATATTGAACCTAGGGACATGTAAAATGATGTAATAAATTAGATAAGGAATTAGAAAGGAAAAATAGATGATATAATTGATAAATTGTGAATTATATAAATGATATTCATGAATATATGCATTAGATGAAAATGAGTCTAGATATTGTATTTCCACTAGGAAATAAAGTTTAAAATGTTACAACCAATATATATAATGGAATATATAATGAAATAATTATTATAAATTCTGATCATATGAATGACATAATGAATGAATAAATGAATCATATTAATGTATGAATGAGACATTAGTTCTCATTTTTGTGAAAATGACTAATACTTTGAGTACAATGGTATAACAGGACAATTGATGTGAATTGCGATCATATGAATGATCAAATGAATGTATAAATTATAATTGGAATTTGTCATGAAATAATAAAGTCATAAAACACAATATATTAACATTTAATGGTACTATGTGCCCATGTATTGCCTAGACAAGTGTGTCAGATTGGATAGATTGGCATGCCAATAGGGTATTGTTTTAGCAGTATTGCATAAGGCTTTGTGCCTATATTCATGGCTTTATACCCGGTGTCCAGTGCTAACGACCCGTTATCCAGTTTAGTCAGCCTGTCATAGGTTACCTGGGCAGTGTAAATTATAGAAATTATTTAAGAACATTAGTATTGAATGAAATGAGGAAAAAGATTAGCAATGGAAACATAACTAAATCAAGTAGTACAAATGAAATTTTCAGAATTGTAGGAACCAAAAATACAATACTCATAGAATTAATCTGTATATCAAATATTATTACTGTATAAACTCAGCACTTCCAAAGAGGGAAAAAATAGAAATAAGATAGCTGATATTAGAAATATCATACCAAATTTAATTGATACCCGAGTATCTAAATTATACTTTAGAATTATACTTCAGTCTTGGTATATATTATTTTCTTGTTATATTATTACACCACTAAGCAGAAATGTTTAGTGCAATGGATTTGTTTCCTTCGTGCAGGCACTGAAGCTAAAACCCAGTAAACATTTGACTGGGATTTTTGGAGTCCAGATCTGCAGAAGTGTCAGAAATGTTTAAGTTGTCACCTCCTTAGCAATGCATGTAGATAGGGCTCACAAAAGTTATTTTATGTCTTTATAATTAGTTATTAATTGTAATGCAAATTATGGTATTGTAATTAATTATATATCATGTAAATAGTGAATTTTGAGAATTTTGATACATAAATTGAGTGTGAATGGATATGCATGCAAATGAGTTGCAAGAATTGAATGTGTGATGAGATGATTATGAAAATAACTGATGAGATTTTATTGTGAAAATATTATTGAAATTTCAAGCAGGTGAATAGTGAAATACGCCAAATGGTAATAGAAATAGGGGAAACTCTGCTGGTTTCTCTATAGAAAAATAATTGATATTAAAATATAACGAGAACAAAATTTTTAAAGGAATAAAGTAAGATAAAATAGGATGCTCCAGCACCGAGTGTGACATGCCTTGCTCGGCTACATTATAGTCGGGTGAGGGGTGTCACATGTAGAGAATGGGCCATTCACCCTAACTAAAATTGTAGATGGTGTGCATGTAACAAAGCCAAATGGTGAATGGAGTGAGCAAGAAAAAAGAAGAGTAGCTCTAAATGATAAAGCTATTCATGTTTTATTTTTGCACTAAGTAGAAGTGAATATAATAAAGTGTGTATGAAGTTTACTGCAAAAGAAATTTAGGATGCTTTGGTGGTTACTCATGAGGGTACTAGTCAAGTAAAGGAGAATAAGATGGATTCCCTCATTTATCAATATGAGTTGTTCAAGATGAAATCGGATGAGAACACAAGTCAAATGTATGATAGATTTGTAGAGATTATAGAGGAATTAAATCCCTTGGGAAACATTCACAAATAAGGAGCTAGTAAAGAAGATTTTAAGAAGTCTTCCTAAGGAGTAGCTACCCAAAGTAACTTCACTTAAGGATTCCAAGGACTTGAGTAAGGTAAAGCTTGATGAGCTCTTAGGAAATCTCATTGACTATGAGATGAACCTCAAAAGAAAGTAAGCAGAGGAGCCCAACAAAGCTAAGAAGAACATTGCCTTTAAAATATCTTTCGAAAACTCAAGTGATGAAGATGATGAATTTGATGAGGAAGAGTTGGTTCTAGTAACAAGGGGAATAAGGAATATGCTCTTCCAAAGTAAGAAGTTCATCCCAAAAAGGAACTTCAAGAAAGACAAGGGTAAAAGTAGTAAGAAGGATCCTTCCATATGCTTTGAATGCAATAAGTCGGGTCACATAATGGATTATCATAAATTGAAAATGGCTTTCAAGAAGTTCAAGAAGAAGGCACTTAAAGCAACATGGGATGAATCAACTGACTCCGAAGATGAGGAGATTAGTGATCAAGTTGCCCAAATGTGCTTCATAACAATGGAGGAAAGCTCTAATGAGGTAACTTTAAATGATGATTTTGTTGAGTTTTCTTATGATGAACTAGTTAGTGCTCTTAAAATTATGAATGATGAGCTAGAATTAAGTCATAAGAAGAATAAACTTTTGAAAAGTGAGCTTGCTAGTTTAAGGAAGGAAAATGAGACCTCATCTGAGGAGGATAGACTTTTAGATAGTAATATGCAAAAATCCTTAGATGAGCTCTCATTAGAAAATGAGAAGTTAAGAAATGAAATTGCTGAGCTAAAAACTTCTCTTTTAAAATTTGCTAAAAGAAAGGACAAATTTGATGTAATTTTAGACTCTCAAAGGTCTCTTAGCATCAAGTATGGACTTGGTTATAGCAAATTTGCCTAAGCACTTCCTTCCAAGACCATTTTTATTAAAGCATCTAGTTCTAGTGAGCCTAGTCCCCAAGTGCCTAGTCCAAAGGTGTCCAATCCTAAAGGACAAGAACCAAAGATATCTAGTGGAAATGAAACTAGAAAGACTTCATTTCATCAACATGCTCTTAAACAGAATGTAAATAGGACATATACATCTAGGAGAGTTACCGCCAAACTTTCATAGGGGATATGCTACTAGGCCTCATTACTATTATCACACTCACCATGCCTCATGCTCACATGCACTTAATGGACACAAAAAAAAATGGTCACATGAGACTATTTGCATACCTTCATGCATATAAATCAACAATAAGAAGGTTCAATGGTTATTATCACTATTGTGGCAAGTTTGGTCACTCCAACTATAAGTGTGCCATTAGGAAAGTCTATCTTGGATTTGGTAAAATATTTGATACAAATGAAGGAACCACTAACCCTCAAGGACCCAAGAACATTTGGGTACCTAAAGTAAATTGAATTGTCTTGTGTAGGTATGCTTGAAATCCTCTAAGCTTGAATCCTCTAAGCTTGAAAGCAAGTGGTATTTGGATAGTAGATGTTCAAAACACATGACTGGAAATGCCAACCTTTTCCTTTCACTTAAAAAGAAAGATGGAGGTGGGCAAGTGACTTCTGGTAATAATGGTAAAGTTAAAATTGTGGAGATAGGTAAGATAGGTAAGGAAAACTCCCTTATTCTTGACAAAGTACTTTTGGTTGATGGTTTAAAACATAATTTGCTTAGTGTTAGTTAATTATGTGATAAAGGTTATAGAGTCATTTTTTAGTCTAAATCTTGCTTTATGTCTAAAATGTGTGATAATAAAATGTTATTTGTTGGTGAAAGAATTAAAAATATTTACGTTATTGATTTGCATGCTTTGTCTAACAAAGATGTCAAGTGATTTGTTTCTATTAGTGATGACTCTTGGACTTGGCATAGATGGCTTGCACATGCTAGCATGGACCTTTTTGCAAACTTGAACAAGGATGAGCTAGTTGATGGGCTACCAAAGATCAAGTTTCAAAAAGATAAGGTGTGTGATGCATGCCAAATGGGTAAGCAAGTCAAGAGCTCTTTTAAATCTATTCATAAGGTATCTACTTCTAAATCCCTTCAATTATTGCATATGGATTTGTTTGGTCTTACTAGAGTAGCTAGCTTAGGTGGTGCATATTATGCTTTTGTGATTATTGATGACTACTCTAGGTATACTTGGGTTGCTTTCTTTGCTCATAAGGATGAATACTTTGATGTTTTTGAGAGATTTTCAAAAGGGTTCAAAATGAAAAAGGTTTTCAATTTCTTCTATTAGGAGTGATCATGTCAGAGAATTTGAAAATGCATGATTTGAAAAGTTTTGTAACTCGCTGGGGATCACTCATAACTTTTCTTCTCCTAGGACTCCCCAACAAAATGGTGTTGTTAAAAGAAAAAAATATGACTCTTTTAGACATGGGGAGGACTATGTTAAATGAATATAACTTACCTACTTATTTTTTGGTAGAAGCCATTAATACAACTTGTTTTGCTTCAAATAGAGTTTTGATTAGACCTATTTTAAAGAGAACCCCTTATGAGCTATAGAATGGCAAAAAACCTAAAGTAGGTTATTTTAGAGTTTTTTATTGTAAATACTTCATTTTGAATGCTAAAAATAATCTAGATAAATTTGGCTCTAAAACTAATGAAGGTATCTTCTTGGGCTATTCTATATTTAATAAAAGAACTTTAGTTATTGAAGAGTTAATGCATGCTGTATTTGATGAAGCTAACCCCTTTGGTCTTGGAAAGGATATTTCTTGTGATGATGATATTGTAGGTAATTTTGATGAGTTAACTCTTGGAGATCCTCAATTTAGTGAAAATTAAGATAAACTCTAAGAAGATCCCTTGAAGGAGTTGGGAGATGATGAAGTTGAGCTTCAAGAGCAACAAGGTCAACTAGTTCTTCATCAAGGAAATCAACAAGATCTACCTAAAGATTGGACCTTCAAAAATGAGCATCTTAAGGACCTAATCATTGGTGATACATCAAAAGGGTAACAACTAGATCATCTCTTAGAAACATATGTAATAACCTTGCATACATTTCTCAAATAGAACCTAAGAGCATAAATGAGGCCATAAATGATGAGGGTTGGGTACTTGCAATGCAAGAGGAACTCAATCAATTTGAAAGGAATAAGGTTTGGACCTTAATTCCTAGGCTAAAGGATCATCCATCCATAGGCACCACATGGTTATTTAGAAGTAAGTTAAATGAGAATAGAAACATCACTAGGAATAAGGCTAGTTTAGTAGCCAAAAGCTATAAACAAGAGGAGGGCATTAGCTATGATGAAACTTTTGCCCCTCTAGCTAGATTAAAAGCCATTAGAATTTTGCTTGCCTATGCATCATACATAAATTTTAAACTCTTTCAAATGGATGTTAAAAGTGCTTTTTTAAATGGTTTTATTGATGAGGAGGTATATGTTCGGCAACCTCCTAGTTTTGAAAATTATGAGTTTCCAAACCACGTTTTTATATTGACTAAAGCCTTGTATAGTTTGAAACAAGCTCCTAGAGCTTGGTATGAAAGGCTTAGTAACATTCTTTTACAAAATGGTTTTTCAAAAGGAAAAATTGATACAACCCTTTTTGTTCAAAATCATAAAAATGACATCATTATAGTGAAAATATATATTGATGATGTTATATTTGGTGCTACTAATGAGTGTTTGTGTGAAGAGTTTGCTAACACCATAAACAGTGAGTTTGAGATGTGCATGATGGGAGAACTCAAGTTCTTCCTTGGGCTTCAAATCAAGCAAGCTAAGGATGGCATCTTCATCAACCAAGCCAAGTATACTAAAGAATTGATCAAGAGGTATGGGATGGAGTGTAACACCCCTTACCCGATCTCCAGTGTAGCCAAGCAAGAAATGTCACATTCAGTGTCGAAGCACCCTATCTTATCTTGTCTTATGTGTTAATAATTTAAATTTCATTTATTGATGGTATTTCAAATATTGGTATTTTTTTTTATGGAGAGACAGACAGAGTCTCCCCTATTTTATTAACAGTTAACCTGTTAGAAATCAATTACCTATTCAAAATATCATATCAATTTCAATCTTATCTCATCATATCCATATCATATCTCCATTCACTTATCATTTCATATCATACAATCATATCATGTAAAAATCAATCTCATTTCATTCATATAGTCCATGTACATGATTTACATAATTACAAGACTTATACAGTCTAAAAAATTAATTACAATTCTCACTTACGTATAATGAACAAAAATACATAACTATGTAACCATGGGCCCTACCAAAATAGACAGCTAAGGTGACAACCCATTACTGCAGATTTGATCAAAATCCTAATCTGGACTCTACTGATCCTTGTCTCTAGTACCTACGTGTGGAAAAATCAATGCGTAAAAAAACTAACACGCTAAGCATATTGCTTAGTGGTGCAATAATAAAATTGAAAATAAACTAAATAATTGAAAATACATATTTCATGGTGTAAGTTCATATAAGAATGTATTTTCATAACTTATGAGTAATTCACAATTGATTGTTCTTTTCTATTCATTTATTTAGTATTTAATCTTTTTATTTCATTTCATTGCCCAAGCAACCTATAATAGACTATTAAGATTGAATATACGGGAGTATACTAGTTAGATACTCCATGTGCCTATCATGTATACATCTGTCAGACATAAAGCTAGTGGACAGGCATAAAAGCCAGTAATCATATTAGGCATAAAGCCACCGAGCAGGCATAAAAGCCAGAAGAATAACCATGTTAGGCATACATTGCTTATTAATGATCATCCATGAAATAGGCTAAAAAGCCATGGTAGTACTACATCTATAATCCCCAGTTGACATGTCAGTCGATCCACCCCATACATATAAGTCTAGGCATATAAGGGCAAATTTAATGTCATTATGTGTTCATAAATTTCAATATCTTGTCACTTGTGTTATTCATGCTTCATAGCATTAGTACACTATTCATAGTGGGAACATAAGTCCCAGTGACATGTTCATGTAGTTCATGTGTTCATTAAACCATTTATATCGAGTTATTTTCACATTTTAAGTCATTTGGGAAAGATTCAAAAATTTCCAGAATTGGGGTTGTAAATTTCCCTAGCAATTTGGCTAAGATGCAAATCTGTTTGGCTACACCTCCTTCATGGAAGTTGTTCCTTTATGTCTTAACTTTATTTCCCTTTTTGAATCATTCAATTTCAAGTTTTGTAGCTCTAGTTATAGCTAATTTAGCAAATTCTATTTCAGGGTACTAACCCTGCACTTTCCATGTTACCATAAATTCAACAAGTTCTTGCAACTAGAATTTGAGCACTTTAGGCTCAGAATTGGCTTTAGGTCCCTAAAACAAAGTTTTAGGCCTTTGTCTTAGATTTCCAAGTCTTTTTGAATCAGTTCATTTAGAGTTTTCTAGAGAAATTTATGGCTAAATAACCATTCAGAGCTCATAAGGCACATTTGTTGGAATTCAGGAATTCCAGCATTGTCACTTCTAACTTACTCTAACAATTTCCCTAAGTTGCATTGAGATCTAGGTTCTGGTCAAAACACAAAAGTTATAGTTCTATGTGCTATGAACATTTTGGTTTTAGAATCACTGTATTTTTAGTTTTGTAGCTTGAGTTATGGCAATTTGGCCAAAACTGGTCGGGTACCTAGATGGTTAGGATTTCAGGTATAGTCTAGAATTCAGGGCAAGTTTCTAGATCAAATTTATCCAGAAACTTGGTTGAGTTAGGGTCATAATTTGGCCTAAGTTCTCCATATAAAATGTTCTCCTATGTCTCAGGTTTTCATAGGTTCAAGAATCAGGTCAATTGGAGTTTTCTACAGTAAGTTATGGCCAATTTACCAAACACTGTTCATATGATCATTTCCACAGGTCCATAATGTGTTATTCCGGATTCAAGCCTAATTTAGGCCAACTTATGATTAGTTTCTGGGAAAGATTCCTTCATGATATTTCTAGCATTGTGTCTTAGGTTTAATCTCCAACTGGCCTCACACCAATTGGAACAATGTAGCTCAACTTATAGCCACATAAACCCACTGGACTCAGAGGTCTAGAATTCTTGCACAAAGGTCACACTTCCAATTCTTTAATTCAACTCAATAACCAACTTCAAATCTCAATCAACATACCTCAATTGGTCAATAATGGATCTCAAACACATCAATTGAGCATCATAGCATCAAATCCCCAAATTTGTTCAAAACCCTAACTTCACAATCACAATTTCATGCTACCATATGCAAATCAACATATAAATCATGTAAACACATTAAACAACACTAATTGGCATGTTATAATTCATCAAATCACTAAATCCCCAAACTCCTTCAAGTAGCCTGAAATTTCATACCCCTCTTCATGCATGATTTCTTTCATTTTATTTGAAATTTCAACTCATTTCAACTTGGTATCATGAATTAAAGAAGTAAGAAAGGTAGATTTAGCACTAACCTTAACTTGGCAATTTCTCCTCCTTGCCAAACTTCAATATTTCTTCTTCTTCTTCTTGCTTCTAATCACTCTAGCTAGGTCAAATATCAAGTTTTAATTCAAGGGACTATAGGTTTTATGGTGGAAATTTAAGGTTTCTATAAGCTTTGGAAGGCAACAATGGTGGAAGGGCATGGAGCATGGTGGCCGGCCATGGGAAGAGAAGAAGGAAGAAGATAAACTTCCATTTAATGATTTTTGTCTTCATTTAAAATTATCTCTATATATATTATTTAAATATTTATTTTAAATATTATAATTTTTTAACAATTTTATTAATCCCCTATGTGTCCCTTTATATTTTTCTATATATATACTTCATATTTTTAAGTCATTTTCAATACTTTAATCTCTCTCATTTTAATTGACATTTAGGTCAGAAATTAACTTTGGGAGTGATTTGACCAAAATGCCCTTCATCGGGTTATAGTTTATCTTTTTCAATAATGACAATTAAGTCTACAACCCGATGGTCACTTTGATTTTTATACTACTTATTTCAATTTATTTTTCTATTATTTTTAGTCCTCAAACCGGTTTTGAATAGTACTATTCACTTACTGAATATGGTACTATTCAGATCTTAGAAGTTTGGGATGTTACATGGATAATAGCAAGCCAAGTAGAACTCCAATAAGTACAAACACCAAACTTGACAAGGATGAAAAAGGAAAATCAGTTGATGAAAAACTCTATAGAGGTATGATCGGTAGTCTCTTGTACCTCACAACTAGTAGACAAGATATCATGTTTTCCATATGTTTATGTATACATTTTTAATCACATCCTCCAGAGTCTCATTTGCATGCTGTTAAACGCATTCTAAAATACTTGAATGGTACATCACATTTAGGTCTATGGTATCCTAAAAATGCATCTTTTGATTTATGTTCTTACTCAGATGTTGACTTTGCCGGAAGCATCCTTGATAGGAATATTACCTCAGGTACTTGTCAACTCCTAGGACATTCTTTAATTTCTTGGTGTAGCAAGAAACAAAACTCAATTGCACTTTCTACAGTTGAAGCCTAATATATGGCCGTAGGTTTTTGTTGTAGCTAAATTACTTGGATCAAACAACAATTAAGGGACTTCAAAGTGTCTCTTGATCATATTCCTATTAGATGTGATAACACAAGTGCAATCAATCTGACCAAAAACCTCATACAACATTCTAGAACCAAGCATATAGACATTAGACATCATTTTATATGTGATCATGTATTGAATGGTGATGTTGTTCTTGAATTTGTTGATAATAATCACGAATTAGCTGATATATTTACAAAACCATTATGTGAAGATAGGTTTAATTTCATTAGGAGAGAATTAGGCATGCTTGACAACTTTGAGGGTTAAAATTGTGATGATTGAATGTGTATATATTTTTTAAAAATTCTTGTTCAATTATTGTATTTTTTATGTTTTAAGATTTGTCTTAATGTTCTTCAAGTCTTTATGTGTTAAAAGTTTCATTTGCTCAAAAAGAAAAGATTTTTATAGTTGTTATTATTTTAAAAGTGTTTTTTAAAATTCAGACAGCGGCATTTTAGGCAGCCAAAAGTCTTTGTTCCGGCTGCCGAACCTTCAAAATCTCTTTTCAAAATCGAGCAGTAGCTAAAGCGGCAGCCGAAAACCTTGATTTCGGCAGCCGAACCTGGCTTTCTTAAACCCCCACTCTTTATTTTCTTTGACATTTTAGTAGCCTATCTCCCTTTTCTCTCTCTTCAATTAATCTTCATGTTATACAATGTTAATTGATATGAGCTAGCTCAATGTTGTTGTGTGGCTGCTATATGTATATATATATATAGATGTTTGTTGTAGTATGGATTCTATAGACCAAAGTTGAGAATTTGCCTAATTTAAATCATTAGTCTTGCTTGGCGTGAGTTAGATTTCTTTTCACTTATTGGTTCATACCTATGCTTGCTTTATGATGTTGCATATATATTTATGATTTACTGTTCACATGAAATCCTGTTCAGATGATATTGTGGAAATATGTATGCTACTAAAATTGTTTTTATCTTTTTCTTGGCATCAAGCATGTAATTTTATTTTTAACTATAAGATATAATTTCCTTAATGTCTCATATTGATAAAATTGATAAAGTAGTTCAATTATGTACTCCATTATGTGGATCAATTGTCATATTTGCAAAAGTATCCATATACTCATGTTGATTGTAACAACACTATACATACAAGTAGAGTTTCATTTGTTACTTTCATATGAGAATGCTTAGTTTTTGCTATAATGCTATTATTTTACTATAAGAATTTGCTTGTTTATGCCAAAAAATGAGCCTAAAATTTATATGCCCTATTACTAGCTTATTGTTCTTGATCAAATTTTTGCAAATTTACCTAAACAATGCCTGTCGAGTTCTTTTATGCAAAATGTCTTTTGAAGGTGTATTTGAACTAGTTTTCGTACTTCCTACTTGACTTTGGCACTATGACTTTATTTTCTTTGTGCTCATGTGTTTTGAAATATTAATGTACATTGAGTTTATTTCTTCTCCTTGAGAGTGCTTGAACAATGTCCTTCATAAGAGCTTAAGCTTTTAGCACGATGGTTAGCGCTTGATCCTATAATCCAAAAAAGGGGGAGATATTTATTTTGAAGTATATTTTTAGATGATGCCAAAAGAGGGAGATATATAGCAAATGGATGTATAATTCCAGATCCTAGACTTTATACATTATATATATATGTTATACATGCTTTCTAGTGGGATGTATGTTTTTAGTATATTGATATGATACTTTTTGGTATATTTATAATACATATTCAGAATTATCTTTGATATAGAAATACCTATGCATCATCATTCATCTAGGACTCATGATATTGCATGCATTGAGTTAAAGCCTCTCTTATGTGCTTTCCAAATTCTAATTATTAAGGCATAAATTGTTTCTAAAAAGGGGAGCACATTAAGGGAGAGAATTTCTGAAAGACTCACACTTCACTTGTGCTTAATTTTCCTCATCCACTAATTGTTTATCATCATAAAAAAGGGGGATATTGTTGGACCTAAGGTCTTAATCCATGTTTTAATGATAGTAAATAATTAGTGTACTATTAATCTATCTTGGAAGTGTTTGTATTGAGTTTGTAGGCCCAAGACTCAAAATTGCCAAATAACTTTAGGACAAGGTTAAAGAAAAGCAAGATAAGAAAGTAAACATTTATGGGATTCTACAATGTAATTTTTATTTTTATATCTTATGAATCTCATTTAATTAATTGTGTTGGCTCAAGTCTAGATAGTACTAAGAAAATCTTATTTAACTTAGTTTTCTCCTAATTCTTTACCAAGGGAAAATTAAATAAATTTTTATTTTTTTAAAAAAAATGTAAAATTAATTCTTTTAAAGTATTTTCATTGAAAATTTCATTAAATTAGCTTTCCAATTGTTCAAACGGATTGAAAATTTGAGTTTGTTCAAAAAGTTATGAGTTTTTAATCTCTAAATTTCTTAGTTTCTCTATTTATAACTTTTTCTTGACCAATGGGGGAGTAAAATGAAATTTTTACTTTTGAGAGATGAAAATTTATTTTTGAAAGCATTTTCATATAAGAGTTTATCAAATTAGCTTTCCAACGGTTCAAACGGATTGAAAATCCGAGTTCGGGTTAAAAAGTTATGAGTTTCGGAAAGCTAAGTGCCATTTTTGTGCTTTTTGTCCAGAGAGCACTTCGGTAGCCAAAAATAGGAACTTTGGTAACCAAAGTTCAGTCTTTAAATGATTGTTTTTGAGTATTTAAACCCATTTTGTCTAGAGAGAACTACAGCAGCCGAAAGTGGGAACTTCAGCAGCCGAAGTTCACTTTTTAAATGATGTTTTTTCGCACTCCAACCTTCAGCAGCTGAAGTAACCTGGGTTTTTGAAACTTGATAAAGTAGAGTTTTGGGTGGTTGAATGGCTATATTTGCATTTAATGTGCCCCAATGATCATTTTCTTGCCAAAACTATAAATAGAGGCCGTTTATGACTGAAAAAAAAGGAGAACAACTATTTTCTTTGAGAATTTATTGTGTCAAAAGGTTTTTCCTCTTCTCTCTCTAGAACTTGAGCTACCATAATTGATTATTGAGAGCTTTATATTTGAGTTGTAATTTCTTGGTTTAGAGAGTTCATTCCCAATTATTGTAATCATTTATTGTTACTTGAGTGTGATAGAGCATTAATTGCTCTTGAGTGTAAAGGGATTTGTAAAAGAGTAAGTGATTGCTCTTGTGGTGATTGTAAGGGTTTTATTCTTCATCCAAAGAAGATTTTTAGTGGAGTTAACTCTCAAGGAGGGCCTTGAAGAGAGGACATAGGCTTGAGATAGCCAAAACTCTATAAATTTCTTATGTTTATTCTTCTTTTCTCTCTTCCTTGTGCTTATTCTCAAAATTCTCTCTTAGCCTTCAAATTTTTTAATTAATACCAATTCACCCCCCTCTTGGGTTGCTACAAGGGATAACATTTTGGATAGTAAAATCATATTTTCGAGCTTTAGAACTAAAGGAGAAATAAGGCTAGCAAAACTAAGTTCGGCTGCCAAAGTCTTAGACTTTGGTTGTCGAAGTCATGAGTCTTAATTTTCCTTTTAGTCCAATAGTGACTGTGGTTGCCAAAGTTTTAGACTTCAATTACCGAGCCCATAAATTTTCTAGATTTTCTCGAGAAACTGCATGACTTTAACTATCGAAATAATAGTTTTTGGTAGCTAAACCTTGGAATTTTTAGAATTCCCAAGTCATACCCAAACTTCAACTAAACTCATATCCATGCTCTAAATCACAATCCAACTATCAAAGCATAATTCTAAGGCATATAACAACTTAAGAAACTCCAACAAATGCACATACATCACAATTGATGTGAAAAAGTTTAGATTTTCTCAGACTTCCCATTTAAACATCCAAAGACAAATCATTCCAAGTACTCACTTAACATAACTTTGTTTAAAATCTAACCAACACATGCTTATAGACTTCTTAAACATATCAAGAATAAGTTTAAAACATAGCATTGAAATCCCAATTAAAAAGCTCCTACATACAACTTTTCTTCCAAAGTAAAAAACTTAAAAACCATATAAAAATCATTTGCAATTCAAATCATACTCTCCTAGTCATGAATACATACTTTAAACATGTAGGAATTTTAATTAAAGAGAGAAAAATTCTCTTTTCTCCTATGGAAACTAAGTAGAGAGGTTGGAGGAAATCTTTAATATCCTTTAAATTCTTGAGCTCCACAACCAATCCAAGACTCCTAGCTTTTAAAAAATAATAATAAAAAAAAGAATTCAAGGAGAAAAAATTCCTTTGCATGCAATAGAGGTTGAGAGAGAAAAGAGAAAATTACTTTTCTTTTAGATTTAAACTGAAATGGCTATTTATACCCCTGTTGTCGAGGGAACTTTCAGCTACTAAAAGCCAGACTCCATTTCCATCTAAAAAGTGTATTTGAATAGTAAAAAGACTTCAGTTGCCGAAAGTTCATTCTTCGACTACCCAAAATAGCACTTAAAAACTTTTCTTGGTCAAATCATTTAAAACATTTTTCATTCTTAAATACATTTTTAACACATCATACATACATGTATATGCATATACTTACATTTTCCACCATCATTCCCCTATCAATGGAATCTTGAATTCTGCCAGAATATTTTATCAATGACAAAAATTCCAACATAGATAATGAGTCTGCATATAGATTTGGAAATCATACATACATCTCTCAAACTTGATCAATACATTAAATAATTGTTCAGAGTTCTAGCACAGTAACTATCAATTAAAAATTTACATGTCCAAACTAAACATTCAATAATCATAAGAAGTTCTATATCCGCTCCTGCTACTCACTCTTTAGGAAGAATCATCTATCCTTGCTGTGACACCCCTTACCCGTGTACAGTATACCCGAGTAAGTAATGCCACACGGTGTACTGGCACACTCTAATATACCTTACTTAATTTGTGTCATGCTTTTGAAGTTAATTTATGAAATATGATTTATTTTAACTATTTATCAAAAGTATTATTCATTTGAGGTTCCAAAGATTTTAAGGAAAATCCGGCGGAGTACCGGCTAAAAATGGAGAAAACAGTTCTTCGGAACCTGTTAAAAACACTTCTAATATACTATTTCATTCATTCTCAACTCAAATATCATCAATAAAACTCAATATCAATATCTCAATAATTTGTCAATTTCAGGTCTCAACAACCTTTTCATTTCTCAAATCATCCCTTTCTTAGGGTTCTCATATATAAACAACCATTAAATGCTCAATTTAATACCATACATGACCATAAATCTTTATTATTTACATGAACCTCAAAATACATTACATAAATCCCAAATACATATGAGAAAATAAAAAGTTAATTACAAAATGACAAAATGACATCTAGTGTCCTACCAATGCAATCGCAGTGACGAGGTGACACGGACAGCGAAGCCTGGATGGACTCACCTACCGAGGTCTACTGGGCTCACGATCAGGATCTCCAGTACCTACGCGTGGCAAAAGCAACGCGCTAAGCAATAATGCTTAGTGGTGCAATAATAAAATAAAAGAAAATAGCAAGAAAACAAATATATAGTGAATGTGTATGATTCATTTGTTTGGTATGGTTATATATACATTAATTCAATAACTTGGTTCATTTCATTCATTTGGTTGCCCAAGTAACCTACACCAGCGATCGGATCGATAACGTAACCGCAGGTACCTAGTACTCGAGCCGTCACACCATCGGTCACATATGTATCTCGATTATGCTTGAGCCAATTAACAAGTCAGAATAATATCGTGCACAAGGCCAAGTCTCAATACAAAGTCGAATGGCTAAAAGCCATGAAATCACAGAATGGCATTTTTGCCATGTGCAGTACTGCTAACTGAACCCTATTGGCATGCCAAACTATCCAAACCAATCTTGTTAGGTATACTAGGGCATTTGAAACTCTTAAATTTGTCAATTTGTGAATTTCAACTTTTTTGGTGTCACTATTCATCATTGGTCAACAAAAATGTTGACTTTTGGAATAAAAATGTGTACATTGCCTTTGGCACTCCCAACATACCACATTTGGTGTTTAAAACTTGTTGGCATTAAGTGTTAATACCATTTCAAAGTGTAACCCACACAAGCAGAAAATTTCAGTTTTGGTGAGTCAACTTTACTGTTCCATTGGACACTGTTACTGTTGGAATTTGAAGAAATGTAAAACATGAAAGTTGTTCCTTATTTTGTCTAGTTGAATTTCCTTTTTTGAATCACTCCATTTGGAGTTTTGTAGCTCTAGATATGGCTCAAAAACCCAAGCTGTCCGGATATGCATTCTGCAGAAATTTACCATATCTACAGTGCATGAACAGTAACTTGAGTCACTTGGTTGAATGAGTTCTGGCCATAATTTGGGGTAGGTTCCTTCATGAAAGTTGTTTGTCTATGTCTTAACTTGTTGCTGTAAAAATTTCAGGTCAATTGACCAAATCTACAGTGAGTTATGGCCAAATGAACAATTACATTTGGCAAATTCTGCAGAATTCAGTGCAGGGTATCCGGATTGTGGCTGAGTTTTGACCCTTTTGCTTTGGTCTTTTGGGCATGATTTCTTCAGCAAAAATGTGCCATTATAAGCCTAGTTTCATGTCCAATTGGCCAAACATCAATTAGACTAACAAAGCCCAAGTTATGGCAGTGCAAAGGGACTGAATTTTCAGTCCCTATGCTGCTGTCATAGGGCAGTTTATACCTTGACTTTGCCCCACCATTTTTCAGTCCCATTTATGGTCAACATATCCAAAATGGTCACTTATTGACCATTAGAGTGTTCTTTAATAGGTTGGTCAGCCAAGTCACTTTTTCATGCTTCAAAACCCTAGTATCCAAGGCAATTTACCCATAACCCTCCATTAACACACTAGTTCAACATCTATGTAAATATATAACTTAAATACAATCTCCAACTCATGCTAAGTCCATAAAAAAAACATTCAAAACACTCCCTTATTGTTTCTTCTTAGGGCTGCCGAAATTGAAGTGTTCATACCCATAGGTTTTTTGTTCATTTAAACTACAAATCTTACTAAGTTCAAGTCCAAAATCATGGAAATAAAGAGTTTAATGGGTATAAATGCACTAACCTTGTTTGGGCAGAATTTCCAAAGCCCTAAACCTCACTTTTCTTCCTTTCCTTGGCTGCCAAAAGCTTCTCCAAGAGATATGGTCAAGGTTTAATGAAAGGGGTTAGGGTTTAGTGGTGGAAACTCATGGGAAATGGAGGTAATGAAAGAAAATTTTCATGGAGGGAGGAAGAAGAGAGGATCACGTTTTTAAGGAAGAAGAAGAAGAAGAAAGCAGCTGGTTTTTTAATTGTTTAGGTCTTCTTTTATCTCTTTATTAGTTAGTCAAATAATGGCTAAATTTTGATTGGTCATAGTTTTTCTTAATGACATCATAATTCCCATTTACTTACTTTTCTTCTTACTTTTGTTTTCTTATTTTCATTTCTCATTTTTAATAAATTTTTCATCAACATTAATTCATATTTTATGTCATATTAATTATTTACTCAACTGGACAAGTTGGCCAAAAATCACCTCGAAAGGCAAAATGACCAAAATGCCCTCCGTTTGGCTTAACGGGTCAAAATCGTCTGTACCGATTGAAAAATTTTTCTAGGTATTTTCTTGGCATTCTAATGCCATGGGAACCTCAATTACCCTTCTCTGGAGTCCCAAAAATTATTTTATAATTTTTCCCCCGGGTCTAGGGCTCATCGTTATAGAACCGAACTTCCTCCTGCTACCCATCGCTTGGGCACCGGCTCGTTTTGCTTGGTTGTATTTTATTTCTAAAATTTTTACTAAGTGTTTCTTATTAATATTTGAGTTAATTATGGTTCCCGACTTTAATTTTAATATTTTTTCGGACGTTTTAGCTATCCGGACCGACACCGGTCACCGGAACAGTAGAATGTACGGAGTGGTTACCGGGAGGGTGTTACAACTCTTCCCCTCTAATTTAAATTTCGTCGTCGAAATTTACCTGATGCAAACAGTTGAGGGAACTGTTGCCTCATCGTCTCTTCACTTTCCCAAGTTGCTTCCTCGGTGTTGTGGTGCCTCCAAAGCACTTTCACCAATGGAATCTGTTTGTTCCTCAACTCTTTCACTTCCCGAGCTAGGATCCGTAGAGGTTCTTCTTCATATGTCAAATCCGGTTGTATTTCAATTTCTTCTCCGAGATGACATGTGAAGGGTCCGAGCGGTATCTTCGAGCATGGATACATGGAACACATTGTGGATCTTGTCCACTCCGTGGTAAAGCTAGCCTATAGGCCACTGGACCCACACGTTCAATGACTTCATATGGGCCAATGAACCTAGGGCTTAACTTACCTTTCCTTCCAAACCTCAATACTTTCCTCCATGGTGACACCTTGAGGAACACTTTGTCGCCAACCCCATATTCTATTTCTTTCCTCTTCAGGTCGGCATAAGATTTCTGTCTGTCCGAGGCAACTTTCAAGTTGGCTTTGATTGATTTTATCTTCTCCTCAGCCTGTTTCACCAGGTCTGGCCCTACTAGTTTGTCTTCGCCCAATTCAGTCCAGCACACTGGAGTTCTACATTTTCTTCCATACAGTGCTTCATACGGGGCCATTTGGATACTAGCTTGGTAGCTATTATTGTATGCAAATTCTGCCAGTGGGAGGTATCTATCCCAACTTCCCTCAAACTCAATGACACAACTCCTCAGCATATCCTCAAGGACCTGACAAATATTTCATGTTATTATTATCATTTCAATTCTATATTTGTATCAATTTCATGGGTTTCAATTGTTTACCTGGATTACTCTTTCTGATTGCCCATCCGTCTGAGGATGGAAAGCTGTGCTGAAATGGAGTTGTGTACCCAAGGACTCATGTAACTTCTTCCAAAATCTCGATGTAAACCTTGGGTCTCGATCAGATATGATGGAAAGTGGAATTCCATGCAGTCTAACTATCTCACTGATATACAATTCTGCTAACTTCTCCAGTGAGTAGTCACCCTAATCGCGTAAAGTGTGCTGACTTTGTCAATCTATCAACTATCACCCATGCTGCATCATGTTTCTTCCGGGTGAGAGGTAGCCCACTTATAAAATCCATGGTGACCCGATCCCATTTCCACTCAGGTATGCGTATAGGCTGTAGCAAACCTGATGGAACTTGATGTTCTGCCTTGACTTGCTGACATGTCAAGCATCTAGTCACATAGTCAGCTATGTCCTTCTTCATACCAGGCCACCAATACTGGAGCTTCAGATCATGATACATCTTTGTACTTCCTGGGTGCATAGCATATACACTGGTGTGTGCCTCTTTTAGAATACTGGTCTTCAATTCCCCATCATTTAGTACACACAGTCTTTCTTTGTAGTACAGACACCCATCTGCTTTTACCTCATAGTCAGTTGATTTTTCTTCTGGGATTTTGCTCATAATGGCCGTTAACTTTCCATCTGCCTTTTGCCCATCTAAAATCTGTTGTAGCAGGTTTGGCCTCACTTGCAACTCAGCCAAAATAGTTCCATCTCGAATCAAAGTTAGACGGGCATTCAATGATCTCAAAGCTGTGATGGACTTTCTGCTCAAAACATCAGCAACTACATTTGCCTTCCCCGGATGGTAGTCAATTACACAGTCATAGTCCTTCAGGAACTCAATCCATCGCCTCTGTCTAAGGTTGAGCTCCTTCTGGGTTGGCAAATATTTCAGGCTCTTGTGGTCTGTGTAAATGTAGCACTTTTCACCATACAAGTAATGCCTCCATATCTTCAAGCATAAGATAATTGCTGCAAGCTCTAGATCATGGGTAGGGTAGTTCTGCTCATGTGGCCTCAATCGCTGGAGGCATAGGCGACCACCTTCCTCTTGCATCAATACACACCCTAACCCATTATGAGAGGCATCACCGAGACTACAAAGTCCTTTCCCGACACCGTGTTAACACCGTGCCTCTGTCAACATAGCCTTCAACCTCTCAAAATTGGTCCGACACTTGTCATTCCAACAAATCGACATTCTTGTGTAACAACTTGGTCATTGGAGCAGCTATTAGGAAAATCCTTCACAAATCTCCTGTAATACCTAGCTAGCCCCAAGAAACTTCTGACCTCAGTTGTATTTCTGGGAGGCTTCCATTCCATCACTGCTTCTATTTTCTTGGGATCCACCCTAATCCCATCAGCTGACACTATGTGTCCAAGGAATGCAATCTCATTCAGACAAAAGTCACACATGGACCACTTAGCATACAGCTTCATTTCTCTCAGGGTTTGCAGAACAATCCTCAAATGCTCATCATGTTCTTCCCTGGTCATGGAATACACCAAAATATCATCAATAAAGACCACTACGAACCGATCTAAGTGTGGATGGAAGATATGGTTTATAAGGTCCATGAATGCCGCAGGTGCATTTGTTAGGCCAAAGGGCATCACTAGAAACTCATAATGCCCATATCGGGTCCTGAATGCGCCTTTGGCACATCCGCATCTTTCACCTCACCGATGATACCCGATCGAGATCAATCTTAGAAAATACTCCTGCTCCCTTCAACCGATCAAACAGATCATCAATTCTAGGCAACAGATATTTGTTCTTCATACCACTTTATTCAAGTAATCAATACAAAGCCTCAAAGTCCCATCCTTCTTCCTTACAAACGAGCTCCCCATGGTGACACATCGCGTATGAACCCCTTATCAAGCAACTCTTGCAATCGAAGTTTTCAACTCCTCAATTCATGGGTGCCATCCTATAAGGAGCAATGGAAATGGGTGCTGCAGTTGTCTCAATAGCAAATTCGACTTCCCTTTCTCGTGGCAAACCAACTCTTCAGAAATACCTGGGAAGTCTCTTGTGGGTATGTCACTCAAGTTTGGCTTAGCTCGCCTAGTATCCATCACATGTGCTAGGTAGGCTTCACACTTTTCTCATCATTCTTCTTGCAATCGTGGTTGAGATGACATTGGACAAGAAATCATTCCTTTCCCCACAATCGTGATCTCATTACCCTCGTGGGTTTTCAAAGAAATTCTCTTCAATTTGCAATCAACTATTGCTCGATGACGTGACAACCAGTCCATTCCCAAAATCATGTCAAACTCATGGAAAGGCAACTCAATCAAGTCCGCCAAGAATTCATACCCTTGAATCCTTAACGGCAACCTTTGTATACCTTATTCACCACTACATCGTGGCCCAATGGATTAGTGACCGTAATGTCTTGGTCACTCTCCCTACTAGTATCCCCTTTCTACGGGTAGGTTGATGCAAATGTAGGAATGAGTGGATCTGGATCCACCAATGCATGCACAGGAGTATTGTAGAGGAGAACGCACTCGATGACGCCCGGCATCTTGCTCCTCCTGAGCTCTCAAGGCATAATTTACGCAGTGGTCCATTATCCGGCCTCTCTGTTGGCTCGATGCGCCTCTCGAGATGGTCCCACGCTGATTTACGGACCTTCTACCTCTCGTGGTGTAGGGCGTGCTTGTGTCGGAGCAGCTGTAGTAGTTCTGCGTGGGCAGTTCCTCAGTTGATGTTCTGTCGACCCACATCTCAAGCAAGCACCAGTCACTCTCCAACACTCCCCCTTATGCCATTTCTGACAGTGTGGACACACAGAAGATGCCGGGGCTGGTCCCCTGAACCCCATCCCTGGAGAGCTGCCCACTGATGGTGTGGACTGACCTCTCCTAGGAGTGAACTGTGGTCCGGCCCCGAGACTAACCCCCGACTCGTGGTCGAGCTGAACTTTGTGCAGAGGACCCTTGAACTTCTTCCCCGATGCAGAGCCGAACTCGATCGACCGGTCCCCTCTTCTCTCTCTCTTCTAGTCCACTCACTAATTCTTACTTTTTCAACCTTTATTGCCGCTTCCACTAATTTGGTAAATTCTGTGATTCCCAAGGCAGTGAGCTGGATCTTGATGTTATCATTTAGTCCCTCTTCAAATCTCTTGCACCTTTCGACTTCATTAGGGACTATCTCCTTCCATAACGGCTTAATCTTACGAATTCCTTCTCATATTCAGCCATCGACAACTATCTCTCGCCTCAGTTAATGAATTCCCTTCTTCTCTCTTCCAAATATACAAGTACCCACATACTTCTTCTTGAATTCGAGAGAAAGAAATCCCAAATTCTGACTTTGCACTTCATCGACATCTTGTGTCCCACCACTCATAAGCATCATCTTGTAGCAAAGAGATGGCGGCTTCTAGATTTTGCTCGGGGTGCGGTGGAGTTGTTTCAAGACTCGCCTGCCTGCTCAACCAATTTTCTACCGCCATGAGTCATCTTCTCTCTTACCATAGAAGTCCACACTCCAAATTTTCTTAGCCTTTCCAGTGTGATTTACTGTGGAGCCGGTGGTGGTGGTGGTGGTGCTGGCATTACCGGCCATTTGTCTAAAAAGTCGGCCATTTGTTGGAACATGGCTCGTGGAGGCGAGCAGCTCGCTTGAGCCGGGCGAGCAGATTCTCTCATGCCCCCGCCTCACCGCAGTGGAGCATGACTCTCCACTTCCTCCTCAAAGGCTCTCTGAGATGAAGGGTCCATATCCTATTCAAAATAAGAAAGATGAACAGATCTGCGTTAGTGTCACCTCGACTCTTACAAATGCAATGCATGGTATGGACTCAATCTAGGACCAGAAACGCCTAAACCGTGCTCTGATACCACTAAATGTGACACCCCTTACCCGTACAAGATACCCGAGTAAGTAATGCCACACGGTGTACTGGCACACTCTAATATACCTTACTTAATTTGTGTCATGCTTTTGAAGTTAATTTATGAAATATGATTTATTTTAACTATTTATCAAAAGTATTATTCATTTGAGGTTCCAAAGATTTTAAGGAAAATCCGGCGGAGTACCGGCTAAAAATGGAGAAAACAGTTCTTCGGAACCTGTTAAAAACACTTCCAATATACTATTTCATTCATTCTCAACTCCAATATCATCAATAAAACTCAATATCAATATCTCAATAATTTGTCAATTTCAGGTCCCAACAACCTTTTCATTTCTCAAATCATCCCTTTCTTAGGGTTCTCATATATAAACAACCATTAAATGCTCAATTTAATACCATACATGACCATAAATCTTTATTATTTACATGAACCTCAAAATACATTACATAAATCCCAAATACATATGAGAAAATAAAAAGTTAATTACAAAATGAAAAAATGACATCTAGTGTCCTACCAATGCACTGCAGGTGACGAGGTGACACGGACACTGAGCAGAACTGCCGGATGGACTCACCCAGTCTGAGGTCTACTGGGCTCACGATCAGGATCTCCAGTACCTACGCGTGGCAAAAGCAATGCGCTAAGCAATAATACTTAGTGGTGCAATAATAAAATAAAAGAAAATAGCAAGAAAACAAATATATAGTGAATGTGTATGATTCATTTGTTTGGTATGGTTATATATACATTAATTCAGTAACTTGGTTCATTTCATTCATTTGGTTGCCCAAGTAACCTACACTAGGCGATCGGATCGATAACGGTAACCGCATTGGGTACCTAGTACCTCGCCGTCACACCATCGGTCACATATGTATCTCCGGCAGCAACGTAACAACTAACAAGTCAGAATAATATCGGGCACAAGGCCAAGTCTCAATACAAAGTCGAATGGCTAAAAGCCATGAAATCACAGAATGGCATTTTTGCCATGTGCGATCGCTAATCGAACCCTATTAGCATGCCAAACTATCCAAACCAATCTTGTTAGGTATACTAGGGCATTTGAAACTCTTAAATTTGTCAATTTGTGAATTTCAACTTTTTTGGTGTCACTATTCATCATTGGTCAACAAAAATGTTGACTTTTGGAATAAAAATGTGTACATTGCCTTTGGCACTCCCAACATACCACATTTGGTGTTTAAAACTTGTTGGCATTAAGTGTTAATACCATTTCAAAGTGTAACCCACAAAAGCAGAAAATTTCAGTTTTGGTGAGTCAACTTTACTGTTCCATTGGACACTGTTACTGTTGGAATTTGAAGAAATGTAAAACATGAAAGTTGTTCCTTATTTTGTCTAGTTGAATTTCCTTTTTTGAATCACTCCATTTGGAGTTTTGTATCTCCAGATATGGCTCAAAAACCCAAGCTGTCCGGATATGCATTCTGCAGAAATTTACCATATCTACAGTGCATGAACAGTAACTTGAGTCACTTGGTTGAACGGGTTCTGGCCATAATTTGGGGTAGGTTCCTTCATGAAAGTTGTTTGTCTATGTCTTAACTTGTTGCTGTAAAAATTTCAGGTCAATTGACCAAATCTACAGTGAGTTATGGCCAAATGAACAGTTACATTTGGCAAATTCTGCAGAATTCAGTGCAGGGTATCCGGATTGTGGCTGAGTTTTGACCCTTTTGCTTTGGTCTTTTGGGCATGGTTTCTTCAGCAAAAATGTGCCATTATAAGCCTAGTTTTATGTCCAATTGGCCAAACATCAATTGGACTAACACAGCCCAAGTTATGGTAGTGCAAAGGGACTGAATTTTCAGTCCCTATGTCATCATAGGGCGCTTTATACCTTGACTTTGCCCCACCATTTTTCAGTCCCATTTATGGTCAACATATCCAAAATGGTCACTTATTGACCATTAGAGTGTTCTTTAATAGGTTGGTCAGCCAAGTCACTTTTTCATGCTTCAAAACCCTAGTATCCAAGGCAATTTACCCATAACCCTCCATTAACACCCTTGTTCAACATCTATGTAAATATATAACTTAAATACAATCTCCAACTCATGCTAAGTCCATAAAAAAAACATTCAAAACACTCCCTTATTGTTTCTTCTTAGGGCTGCCGAAATTGAAGTGTTCATACCCATAGGTTTTTTGTTCATTTAAACTACAAATCTTACTAAGTTCAAGTCCAAAATCATGGAAATAAAGAGTTTAATGGGTATAAATGCACTAACCTTGTTTGGGCAGAATTTCCAAAGCCCTAAACCTCACTTTTCTTCCTTTCCTTGGCTGCCAAAAGCTTCTCCAAGTGATATGGTCAAGGTTTAATGAAAGGGGTTAGGGTTTAGTGGTGGAAACTCATGGGAAATGGAGGTAATGAAAGAAAATTTTCATGGAGGGAGGAAGAAGAGAGGATCACGTTTTTAAGGAAGAAGAAGAAGAAGAAAGCAGCTGGTTTTTTAATTGTTTAGGTCTTCTTTTATCTCTTTATTAGTTAGTCAAATAATGGCTAAATTTTGATTGGTCATAGTTTTCTTAATGACATCATAATTCCCATTTACTTACTTTTCTTCTTACTTTTGTTTTCTTATTTTCATTTCTCATTTTTAATAAATTTTTCATCAACATTAATTCATATTTTATGTCATATTAATTATTTACTCAACTGGACAAGTCGGCCAAAAATCACCTCGGAAGGCAAAATGACCAAAATGCCCTCCGCTTGGCTTAACGGTCAAAATCGTCTGCTGATTGAAAAATTTTTCTAGGTATTTTCTTGGCATTCTAATGCCATGGGAACCTCAATTACCCTTCTCTGGAGTCCCAAAATTATTTTATAATTTTTCCCCGGGTCTAGGGCTCCTCGTTGCAGAACCGAACTTCCTCCTGCTACCCATCGCTTGGGCACCTGCTTTGCTTGGTTGTATTTTATTTCTAAAATTTTTACTAAGTGTTTCTTATTAATATTTGAGTTAATTATGGTTCCCGACTTTAATTTTAATATTTTTCCGACGTTCTAGTATGCGGACCGACACCGTCACAGAGAATGTACTGAGTTCTGGGAGGGTGTTACACTTGCATCCTTGCATTTAGGGTTAAGGGAAAGGGGTAAGTTTCCAAAAGCTCAGTGAGTAAACTAACCAAACATGCATAAATTATTTTTCTCATTTCATACATATGCAATGCATCATTCAAATGAATTTTTACATCATAAACATTTCACATAAGACAGACTTGTCCCTAGTGGTCTCCCAAATCTAATATGCCTAGCTCATACAGAGGCTTCTCAGGACTTTCGCCTAAATCAGTGACATATCCAAAGTGCCCTGCTCATACATATGCTCCTTAGGAATTCCACTTAAATAATCAGTCAGCCAAGGGCTTACTCAGCCTCACTTGGTCTTATCGCCATAGATCATGCATGATCATCTCATAATACATAACATATCCGTAACATGGGAGAGTCTAGTGGGTCATCCAAGGTCCATCAAGCATCAACAATAAATTTGCGATAATGCAACATATTCGTGTTCTAGATACATACACCCTAATAATAATGAAATGATGCATATGGATGATTATGATTTTAATTAAATAAATTACATTCATTAAGATTGGTGTTACCTACCTCTTGTAGCCTATCGAACACCTCACTCAAAAGGTATCTAGCCTTGGATCCTTAATTTCCCAAATCCCTCAAGTCCGATCCTATAAACATTAGAACTTAAGGAGTTATTCAAAGCTCTAAAACTCTATACATAACTCAAACAGACAAATCTAAGTCCTTTTGGATAGTTAAATTATGTTTTGAAGCCTTAGAACTAAAGGAGAAATAAGGTTGGCAGAACCAAGTTTAGCTATCAAAGTCTTGGACGTCGGATGTTGAAGTCTTGGACTTCTGCTGCTGAAGTCTTGAGCCTTAATGTTCCTTTTCTAGATTTTCTCGAGAAAATGCATTACTTCGACTGCCAAAATAATAGATTTTGGCAGTCGAACCTAGAAATTTCTAGAATATTCACATTAAAAACCTACAGAAATTCATACCCAAACTTTACCAAAACTCATATCCATGCTCCAAATCACAATCCAACAATCACAGCACAATTCCAAGGAACATAACAACTTAAGAAGCTCCAACAAACACACATGCATCACAATTGATGTGAGAAAGTGAAGATTTTCTCAAACTTCCATTTAAACATCCAAAGACAAATCATTCCAAGAACTCTCTTACATAATTTTGTTCAAAATCTGACCAACACATGCTTACAAACTTCTTAAACCTACTAAGAATAAGTTTAAAACATAGCATTGAAATCTCCATTAAAACCCTCCAACATAAAACTCTTCTTCCAAAGCTAAAAAATTAAAAACTATATAAAAATGACATTCAATTCAAGCCATATTCTCTTAGTTATGAACACATACAGTAAGCAAGTAGGATATTCAATTGAAAAGAGAAAAATTCACCTTTCTCATATGGAAACTAAGTAGAGAGATTGAAGGAAATCTTTAAGATCCTTTGAATTCTTGAGCTCCCCAACCAAACCAAGACTCCTAGCATTTAAAAGATTGAAACAAAAGAATTCAAGGAGGAAAAAATTCCTTTGCATGCAATAGAGGTTGAGAGAGAGAAGAGAAAATCACTTTTCTTTTAAATTTAAACTAACATGGCTATTTATACCCTTACTGTCTGACTTTGAGCTGCCAAAAGTGCAACTTTCAACTGTCAGAGTCCATTCTATCCAAAAAGGGTATTTGAATAGTAAAGAGACTTTGGCTACCGAAAGTTCATTTTTTGACTGTCGAAGTTCCCTCTGCCCAAAATAGCACTTAAAAACTTTTCTTGATCAAATCATTTAAAACATTTTCTTTTCATTCTTAAATATATTTTTAATATATCATACATACATTTATTTGCATACGCTTACATTTTCCACCACCATTCCCTATTTGTGGAATCTTGAATTCTGCCAAAATACTCCCTCCACGACAAAAATTTTGATATCGGAAAATGATGGGTATTACATCTTTGAATTGTAAACCTTTAAAATGTTAAAATTCAAGTTTAACACTAGGTCATCTCCTTTTATATGTACTTCTAAAGTTTGATATGTTCTTTCATGATTATTATTTTATTTAATATTGTATGCATATTTCATATAAATTAAATTATTCTTATCTTAAATAGAATATTAGTAAAAGGTGTAAGCACAAAATATAATATATTTGATAAATTAAATAATCCAGTTATATTTAATCCAATTAAACCTATTTAAATAAATTAAATATAAAAATTGTAAAAACATTCAAATTATAATATATTTATATAAAAAATTAATGAATTAATTTATTAACAATATGAATTAATTAATAATGCAAAAAGTAATATATTTATTAGAATAACATTAGAAAAATAAAATAATAATTTAATTATAATTACATAAAATTTATAATGTAATTTTAAAACTACATAGTTTGATTCAAAACTAAGTAGTTTTAAATTGAAAGAATAAAGAATAATTAATTTTATTTGAATTATGGTGGTGGTGTTATTTGTATTTTTTTTAATTAGTTATAATGTGCTTAAATTGTTTTTTCTTATTATTTTTTTATTATTAATGACTATGAACTCATGTAATAATGTATTATGAAAATAATTATGAGTTAAAAATGGGTATGATAATAGTTGAGCTCAAGCTCGAGCTTATCAAACTCAAATTTGAGATCGAGCTTGAGTTTATTGAATTTGAGATAGAGCTTATTGAACTTGAGCTCAAGCTTGAGCTTACTGAGCTAACATTTGAGTTCAGATTAATGAGCTTATTGAACTTGAAACGAGCTAAACTCGAGCTTGAATCGTTAATATAATAAACGAATTTAAAAGTGCTGAACTTAAATTTTACATATTTCAAATGAGTTGAGGTCAAGCTTTAATGTAAAAGCTTGAATCGAGTTGGAGCTCGAGTTTGAGCCTGAATCAATATTAATGAGCCGAGCTTGATAAACCAAGGCTCGATTCAACTCGAATTGTTTACACTCCTATTTATATATGTATTTTTGCTCGAACTAAATTTAGACAATAAAATCCAATTATGAAAATGTCTGTATTGTTAAAATTAATATATTGCTTAGCATATGCTCTTTAATGATTAACAATTTGGCACCTTAATGCTAAAGTGGGCATCCAATGAAAATAAATTCAAAGTTGTAATTGAAAATCTCCACCTCTTAATTATTACTAGTCTTTTACAAAATAATGTTTTTTAATGTTAGAATTTCACTAGATGACTTTAGTTGTTTTAGAGAAAATGTGTGACCAATAAGCCTTCTATAAATATCATATAGACTTAAAAGAGGGAGAAGGGACTCCTCTACTTGAGCACCATCAGGGATCTGAGATACTTCAATCAAATTTTATATCTTGGAGGCCAAAGTTATTCGACAAAAAGGAGAAGGAAAAATAAGAAGAGAGATTTATTAGGTTTGGAGATTCTGAGGTTGTGGGTGTACTGAGAGTATTCATGGTTACTAGGTTTTCTCCCTATTCTTCGTTAAACTAAATCTTACTCATTCAATGCTAGCTGGGAGCTTCTTAACCTTAGTAAGAAATAATAATACTTATGCAGTGTCGAGGTACTAATGCCCTACTTGGCTTAAAATCTCAAAATAATGCCCTTTTGTATTGTTATATAAAACCAAATTAATAAAACCATAGCAAATGATCAATATTTGAGCATTTTTTATTACACGAAATCTTCAAAAGAGGTAAGTGTAAAGCAGACTAATTCCTTGATAAACAAATATCTGAATAAGAAATAGATTCAGATTTTTAGGAGAAAAAGAAGATTTAGAATGAAGCCATAGAATAGAGAAATTGATGGTAGTATTTTCTAATGATCTAAACATATTACAACCCTATCTTATATAGGAGAAGAGGAAAGACAAGTATAGTTTTGCACACTATGGTCCTTTACTGTGACACCCCTTACCCGTCTACAGCATAGGCGAGTAAGATATGTCACACAGTGTACTGGAACACCATATTTTATTTTAATCCTTTTTATCCTTCCTTATTTATTTTTATCCTAGTTATGAAGTACAATTGGTGAAGTATAATTTATTTAAGTCATTTATGGAAAACATCAATTTATTTGAGGTTTCGCAATATTTATAGAAAATCCGGCAGAGTACCAGCTAAAAATAGAGAAAACAGTTCTTCGAAACCTGTGAAAAATACTTCCAAAATTTTCAATCAATCCCAAACTCCATTTCATCAACAAAATCTAAATATTTTTCAACAACATTTCCATTTCTCAATCATTCATTTCATATGATATTTATGTAAAAGTCATCAACAAACATTCACTTTTTCATTCATAAACACAATTTCCATTATTTACATTAATACCAAAATACATTACATAAGTCTTAATTACACATGAGAAAATAAAAGTTAATTACAAAAAACCAAAATATAACCTAGTGTCCTACCAATGCACTGATGATGGTGAGGTGACACGGACACTATGCAGAGCTGCAGATGATCTCACCCAGTCTGTAGTCCACTGGGCTCTTTATCGGTCTCTCCAGAACCTACGCATGGCAAATGTAACGCGCTAAGCAATAATGCTTAGTGGTGCCAATAATAGAATAAAAAGAAATAACATAAAATAAATATGCAGTGCATGTTCTAATGTCTTATGCAGACAATTTTTCGATAATTATTTGTAATCTTATTTATTATGTACTTGTCATATTCATAATTTCATTAAATTTATCCACTTTCATTTTTGGCTGCCCAAGTAACCTATACTGAATGACTGGACTGGATAAACGGGTAAACTGGCACTAGGTATCAAGTACCTCAGACAGTCACACCATCGGTCACATATGTATCTCCTGGTGTGCAACAGAATAGCTAATAAGCTGTAAAAATATTAGGCACAAGGCCAAGTATCATCACAATGTCAGAATGGCTAAAGCCATAAAATTACAGAATGGCATAATGCCATGTGCAGTACTGCTAACTGAACTCTATTGGCATGCCAACCTATCCAAGCCAATCTTGCTAGGTGTACTAGGGCATGTTTCACTTTTAAATTTTACAATTCTTGAAATTTAGGTTTAGGTGTTACTATTTATTTCCTTAGTCAACTAAAATATTGACTTTTGCATAGACAATAGGTACATTGGTTCTAATACTCTTAACATATCACATTTTGCATTCTAAAGTTATAGGTATTGGTTGCCAATACCATTTTTAAGCTTAGTGTTAATTATTCACAATTTTCAGATTTCAAGCCTTATGTTTACTGCTCCATTGGTCATTATAAAGTAGGAATTTGGCAAAGTTGTCTTCATGAACACTATTTCTTTTTTTGTCTAGTTACATTTCCTTTTTTAAATCACTCCATTTTGGAGTTTTGTAGCTCAAGTTATGGCCTAAACACCATAACTAGCCGAATTGGACAGAATCCAAAATTCTGGGCAAAACTGGTTCTGCCAGATTTGGTAACCTAAATTTGGTTGGCAATTTGACTAGGTTATGGTCAGAATTTGGATTTGTGTTTTTCATAAAAATTGTAGGTCTATGTCTCAGATTTATTATGGTATAATTTCAAGTCAATTGGACCTTTCTACACTGAGTTATGACCAAATGAATAAATACTGTTCGTTTAGTCATTTTGCCCAGGCAGAATGCAAGTCACCCAGATTAGGGCAATTTTTAGGCTAACTTGGTTTGGTTTTCTGGGCAGGGTTTCTTCACCAAAGTGGTGCCATTATGTGTCTAGTTTCATGTCCAATTGGCCTTGCACCAATTGAACCTCTACAACTCTATTATAACTGCCCAAACCTGCTAGACTCATGCTCAATCCTGCAGGTCAGCCAAGGTAGCTCACCCACACTCAATTGCCAAGCCTTAACTCACTTCATTTTCTCATCATACACAGCCAAATGGTTACTAATTGACTATTTAAACTACCATTCACCAACACATGAGCAAAACCCTAGGTTTTGCCCAAACCCTAACTCCATCAACTTCAATTCTTCACATACATGCAATCAATGAATTAAGACATCTAATTCATATTCAATGGCAGCCATGGACAACTATAAATTAATCTAATCAATGAAATCCTAACATACTCTAAGGCTGCCAAAAATTTTGAAGAGTGCATACTTATAGTTTTCTTTCCAATTCCTTGCAATTTTTAAGCTCAATCAAGTCCTTAAACATATATTGAAAGAAAGGAAGATAGATTGGTCACTAACCTTTTGAGCATAATTTTTCCACTCAAAATTCCTTCACTTTCTTTGGCTTTCTTGGCAGCCAAACACTTGCTTAAGATGTAGAGACAAATTTTATTGAAGTGGACTTAGGGTTTCAAGTGAGATTTGGGTGGGTTATAAAGCTTGGATAAGCTTTAATTGGGGTAAGGTTTAGGAGAAGTATTTCGTTTGGCTGAAGGAAGGAGGGGAACTGAATTTTTTTCTTTCTTTTTTTCTGCCCATTTAGTCATTTTAAATAAGTTAATGCCATGTGTCACTATGTGATTGGGTGGAGGCACACTAATGACATCATGTGATGTCATAAATTCCCATTTAAGTCATTTTTTTTCTTTTCTTTTCTACTCATTTTCAATTCAATTTTTAGTGATATTTATTCACATTTTATTTCATAATAATTATTTACTTAACTGGATAAGTCAGCCAAAAATCATCTCTGAAGACGAAATGACCAAAATGCCCTCCATTTGGCTTATTAAGCCAAAATTGTCTGTATCAATTGAAAAATTTTCCTAAGCATTTTCTTGGCATTCTAATGCCATAGGAACCTCAATGAACCTTCTCTAGAGTCCCAAAAATTATTTTATGAATTTTCCCCTAGGTCTAGGGCTCCTAGTTGTGAGAACCGCAACTTCCCACTGAGTTACCCATCACTAGGGCACCGGCTCATTTAACTTGGTTGTATTTTATTTCTAAAATTTTTCCTAAATTTTTCTTATTAATATTTGAGTTAATTATGGTTCCTCACTTTAGTTTAAATATTTTTTCGGACGTTCTAGCTGTCCAGACCGACACTGGTCACCGGAACAGTAGAATGTACGGAGTTGCTACAGGGAGGATGTTACATTTACCCTTATACACATAATAAAGCTAAAAATAGATGGGTAAAGTATAGATAATATTAAAATAGACATGTGATACAATTGGCATACTTTTAATATTGTAGACATATGATACAAATGGCACACTAATACTATATACAAGTGATACAATTAACACACTTTTAATATTGGCAGACACAATAAAGTAATCTAGCACTTTTCTTTTATTTAGATAAGGATCTGAAGGTCTAGCCAAGTGAGCTGTGTGAGAATCCAAAGTAGTCAAAAGGAATTCTAGCTTGGACTCAGATTAAAATTATCATAATCTGAGTTACCAGAATCTATGTCTCCACACACGTTCTTGTACCATGGACTACTTAGATTGATTTGCTCTTTTCTGCACTTCTTATGGCTTACTATTCTTCGTCTACTGGATCTTAGGAATCTTGCCACATAAGGTGATTGTAGTTAGGCTTTCATTTGCGTAAAAGTCATACTTTTTCAGTCATGGTTATTTGTTTCTCTTCAGGAGGCTTTGGCCCAACGGAAATACACATAACTGGTTTGTGTATAGGATTGAATCCATTCATCTCACAAAGATGAGATTGCAGTTCATTGCTGAGTGGTGCCATTGCTTGAGAGTTGGTTATAGAAAGATCATAAGTCCTCTTTTCATAATGAGAATTTTGTGACCAAAGTATCCCCTCAAAATTTTTGAAAAATAGTCAATGGAGAATGAATAGGGAACATACCATTTTAGCTTTTGCAAGAGGTTTTTTCCAAATATTTTTATCCTCAAGGAATTTTTTGAGATTAGTTCTTTAGGTGGATAATGAAGAGAACCACTTAAGGAAGTGTCAAATTAATGACTTTTGATTTTGTCCATCATTAAGGACATGATAAAGGTCCAGAACTAGAACTTCAAACCCTATAATTTCTTCCTGGATTAAATTCATAAAAGGATTTAAAGCAAAACAAGTAAGGAATATAGCTTCTGGGATAAATATGGATTATCAATTTTTAATTCCTCTAAGGACATTGATGAGGTTTGGAAGTAAAAAAGCTTATTTTTTGCATAAGTTTGGATCTAGGCTAGAGTCATGGAAGGGTTGCATCTATGAGGGAAACTTTCAGAAGGAAGAATGAGGCAGAGGGGAATTTTTGAAAAATTTGTGAAAGAGCTCACTATGAAAATGAGTGGGATGGTTTGAACTGAAGAAATTAGCTGAATGGATCAAGGTCTTGTGAGGAGATAAGGGATCAGGTCGAGATGTCCCTTGATATGCTGGACTATGTATTTATACTTGAAAAACCAATCTTTTAGTCTCAATAGTTGTGGGTTACGAAGACTCTTATTTTTGAAATCAAGAATCTTTAGAAAGGATGAATTATCCATTATGATAAGGAAATAATGACCTATTAGATGGAATTCAAATTTCTTGATTCCATATTTTATAGATCTCTTTGTAGATCATGTGATAATGCTTTCCAGAAGTTTTGAATTGTCCACTTGTATATCCATAGATATGCTTTTTTCCGTCAATATCTTTAATGAGGATATCTGTAACACCACTACATTCTGATGACAAAATTCTTATTGTAGATGGGAAATTCTCATAAAACTTATGGTTTCAAGGATAAAGGAAATAGTGGTTAGTTCTATATGTATGATATGATGTGTTAAAAATAATATTTAAGAATGAAAATGTTTTAATTGTTTTGAGTAAAAAAAGTTTTAAGTGTGGCTTTTGGGCTAAAGGAACTTCGGCAGCCAAAGTCCTTTTTTAATGTTCAAATATCCTATTAGACAGAATGGACGCTAGTAGCCAAAAGTTGGGTATTCGATAGCCAAAAGTCCCCTCAACAGCAGAATATAAATAGCCCATTTCAGTTCAAATTTCAAAAAAAAAAGTGATTTTTCTCTCTCTCAACCTCTGTTGCATGTAAGGGATTTTTCCTGCTTGAATTCTTTTCACTTTAATTTTTTAAGAGCTAGAAGCCTTAGGTTTTGTTGGGAAGCTCAAAGATTTAAGGATTTTTAAGTATCCTCCAATCTCTCTCTATAACTTTGTTCCAAGGGAAAAAGGTGTTTTTTTTTCTTTTCAATTGAATTTTTTATGTGTTTTTAAGTATCGATACATGAATAGGAGGTAGTTTATGGCTTTGCATGTAAGATTTGCATGGTTTTTAAGTTTTATTTTTGGGAGAAGAGTTGCATGTAGGAGAATCTTAAGGTGGACTACAATAATTTGTTTTAAACTTGTTCTTGATAGATTTAAGAAGTTTATAAGCATGTTTTAGTTAGTCTTTTAAGAAGATTAGGTTAATTGAGTTCATTTGAATGACTTATACTTTGATGTTTTAATGGAAGTTTAAGAAACCCTCAATCTTCACTCTTTGATATGAATGCTTGTGAGTTTCTTTTAGATTCTTAAGTTGATAAATGCCTTAAGTTTGTGTTTTGAGTGTTGGATCATGTTTTGGAGCTCGAATATATGTTTTTGGTTGTGTTAGGGTTGAGTTGTTGTAGAATTCGAGCTTAAGAATTCTAGAAATTCCTAAGTTTGACTGCCGAAGACCATTACTTTGACAGTAAGAGTGGTTATAGTCTCTCTAGGTTTGGCTGCTAAAACCTAGGAATTTGGCAGTCGCAATTGCCACTGCCTAAATAGGGCATTTCAAGTTTAAGACTTCGGCAGTCGAAGTCACATGCTTTGGCAGCTAAAATTGGCTATGCCAATCTTATTTCTCTCTTCTTTTTAAGGCTCCAAAACTTGTTCTTGTCATCCAAAAAAGACCTAGAATAAGATGTTTAGCATATGTGTAGAGTTTTTAAGCTACGAATAACTCTTTAGAGTCCAAAGTTTATAAGATTGGACTTAAGAGACTCGAGAGCTAACCCTAATGAATGTAACTTATTTAATTGAAAGCATAATCATCCACATGCATCATATCATTGTTTATTAGGATGTATGTATCTAGAACACAAAGATATTACATTTGTGCATAATTATTGTTGATGCTGATGGACATTGGATGACCCACTAGTTTTCCCCATGATATAAATATATTATATGTTTATGATCTTGTATGATATGATATGATATGATGTGATAAGACCAGGTGAGGCCTAATATGCCCTTAGCTCACTATGCTTTAAGTGGAAGTCTTAAGGAGCCTCTATATAAGCTAGGCGTATTGAAATTTTTATGTATTTAAGTGGAAGTCATGAGAAGCCTCTTTATGAGTTGGGCACATTGGATATGGGAAATCACTGGTTACAAGTCCATCTTATGTGAAATATTTGTGATGTCAAAAGCTCATGTGATTGATGCATTGCATATGTATGAAATGAATAACATGACTAATTTATATTTTTTTAGTTTACTCACTGAGCTTTTTGAAGCTTACCCCTTTTCCTTAACCACAAATGTAGAGTTGTAAGGATAGAGATGTCTTCAAGGAGAGTTAGTAATAGGAGATGTTGTAGCAAGTTTTATATGTATTGAATTTATAAAATGGACATATAAATTATTATGGTTAGATACTATGCTTAGTTGTTAGGAATGGTACTATGTATTGTTTAAGTTAAGTTATACATGTATGTTTACCTTAACCTATAAGCACATTCATTTACTTCTTACGAATGTACAAAAGGAGTACACTTTAATAGTGATGTATGATATGGAAATTTTGAACCATTTTTAAAGAAAATGAATTATGTTTTTATGTAAATGCTAAAATGTGTTTGGTTATGAATGGCTTAAATGTGTTTGTCTATTGTCGACACCATATTTTGGCCGACCCCCAGAATCAATAAACTTCGAAAACGATCCCCCAGCATTAAGTCTCCCTTTGCCAGCCAATTACATTTCCGACCTCTCCTTGCCATTTAACCACATTTCCGATCCCTCTTCACAGAGAATTGAATCAATGCTAAGTCCTCGTATCAGTTAAAGCCTTACCGGTCTCTCAAGTCACTCACCGATCTCTCAAGCCAATTGTCAAATTTCCTGACCAGTCAAGTACATTCCCGATCTCTCTTGTCAAACAAAATTGAACCGACACTATATCTTTATGTCACCGGTCTTATTGCCGATCTCTCATTTTAAGTTTAGGAATAATCAAGTTAAGATTCCAATCCAGTGTAATGATGATCTCGATCTTAAGTGGGTTCGTCAAATTTCCAATTTTAATCGAGTCCCGTTTAGCGTTGGTTCCCTACCGATCTCACGCTCATTGTGTTTTCCGATCTCTCACACTTAGGTTAATAATCACTTCCAGTTGCTTCGATATACTCAGACAATCAAGTGTTTAAATAATTTAGAAATTTTCCGATCACAACCATTCACCGAACAAAAGAGGCATTTCATTTCATTTCATTTCAGAATTTGTACAAGTCATTCGGCTGGGGGATCACCCCCAGCCTGATCTACATTTTGTCCATCTCCTCTCTCACCCTCAGCCTCCTCCTCGCTATCCTCACCTTCATCCTCGGGAGCCAGGTTGGCCATCCAAGAGAAGTCCTCCTCAGGATAACGCTTTTTGAGCTCGGCCAGGAGATCTCTGTGAGCATTCACATAAGCGCCGGCCACTCCGGTCACCATCTCTTCTTCTTTCGCTTTGAGCTCCTCAGCAAGGTGAGCAAGTTGAGCAGCTTCATCGGCCCGGAGCGCTTGCACTTCTTCAAGAGCATGATCTCGCTCAGCCAGGACATGAGCTTGCTCGGCCAGCTTGTCCTCATAGAACTTCATTCGCCCCTCAATTTGAGATATGTAGCCCTGAGCGGATGAAAGTTGAGATCGGAGGGAAGCTGCTTCATGACCCATCCTCTCGACCTCTTTACCCAGGCGATGCGCCTTCTCCCGTATGATGTGCTGGTTCACCAGGCACTCCACGTTCAGGCTCATGGATCGGGTCAAGATATCATCAAGGTTATCCAGAGACAGCCTATCCCGATCTTCTCGAAGACAGATAGAGGACGCCAAGACCTTGGCGAAACCAGGGTTCTCTCGAACTGTACGATTCTTCTCCAGTGAGTGGACTAAGACTTGGGCACCGCGGGAGAGGGTTCTCACGTTAGGTTGAGAAGGACCCTCTTCTGCGCTCGGAGCAACCGGAGGAGGTGGAGGCGGCTTTTCCCGGTGAGGAGGGGATCGGAACACTTCTACGACCACCTCTCCCTAAGGTTGAGACGAGCCTTCGTGTTTTTCCCTGCTCATGACTGTGTGTTTGAAGCACTGAGTGCTTCATCTCCCGTACCTTCCGAGAGATCTCTCTCTTCCGCTTCTGGCTTTCCTTAGAAGCTTCGCCACTTGCCATACCTGCACAAAGAAGAGGTCAGTGAGATCGCTAAGGTCCAAAGATCTAAGATAAAGAAAATACCGATGCCGAGAGCAGAGAGCTGAAGCCCGCAATCTTGACCGGTGACCAGTTGCGGGGGAAGCCCTTAAAGCTGTTCGGAATTTTGCTCCTCAGGATAAAGAAGCGGTTCTTCCAATTCTTCAGGGAGGAAGGTAGATCGGTAAAAAGCCCACAATGGGGTTTCGCCTGGAAGAACCAATACTCGTCGTCCTTGCGACGAGTTAGCCGATGCAGTTCAGCAAACACCTTAGCCGTGGGTCGAAGCCTTTTAGCTCGGCATAGGCCTCGGAAAGCTACCAAGATCCGCCACGAGTTCGGGTGAACTTGAGCGATGCACACTTGGTGATATTTCAAAACTTCTTTGAAGAAGTTGTCCAAAGGGAACTGCAGACCGGCCTTTAATTGTTCTTCGTAGACCATAATCATATCATTCTCCTCGAAGAAGTGATCGACACAAAGATCGCCGTGACACTTAATCAATTCGTAGGAATCAGGCTGGATGTTGTACTCCTGGCTGAACGACTGAAGGTCGGTTTCTTGCAAGATTGACGGTAGCTCGTCCATGGGAAGATTTTCCCTCCCCGAAGAAGGCACATGCCTTGATGGTGCTGGTTGTCCCCGAGCTGGAGCGAAGATCCTAGGAAGTTCAGGCTGCGCACTTGGTCCGACCACCTCTACATCATTGGACAACCACGAGAACTGAATGGAAGGGGGCTTACTGCTCTCTGACCTTTGGCACCGCTCATTTTCAAAGGAAACAGAAAATTTAAACTAAAGTAAAGATCAAAACCCTTACCGGAGCTTGATCGGTGTCGGAAGAATTTGAGAAAACGAGAGAATTTTGAAGTTGTTCGCAAGAGACTGAAAATGACATAAGAGAGTAACTGGCTAACCCCACCCCTATTTATACTCGTCCGAGCATTTAATGCTCGCGAGGTTCCAGGTAATGCATCGGATAGCGGGGCTCGCCAGCTATTCTGACACGTCTCGCGAATATTCCCAAGATTCCAAAAAGAGATCGGCTAACTAGAGATCGGCAGATTAAGATAAATCTTTTGAATTGCGGATCGGTTTAGGGTCATTTAAATTAAAGGTCAGATCAGGTAAATACTTCAAAGATCGGAAAATAATTAATGCAATAATAATAAGATGATAATTGACAAAATAAAATCTTTATTTCCAAAAGATCGGATTACATCATTTGGGTGATCTCTAGAGATCGGATTTCATTAAAATTGGACTACATCATTTCAGTGAGATCAGATTACATTGAAAATAAAATACATCATTTGGGCAATCTCTAGAGACCGGTGGAACATCCCATCTAAAGGCCTATGTCAAAGCCTAGTCTCGTGGCTGAGTCAAAAGATGTGGAGACCAGCTGTTGACATCGGATAGATGTACAGCTCAGATGGGGTGATTATGACTCCCATGAAGATAAGAGACGTCGTCATCGATGTTACCACTCGAAATCGAGCCGCTGTCGGAACACCCAGTGCGGGGAGGAGCCAAATGAACGCCAAGGGGCAGTCGCTGGTGTTAAGGGGAATATTAGCAGTCTTCTCGCTCGAAATTAGTTCGCCATTTGGATCGGTCGAATGATTCGAGATCGACACGATCAAGGTCCGCGACCCAGATCGGTTAATTAGTCCAGTTCTCTCACCATCATCAGATGAGGTCATTACGATTCTTCAATCACCGGGATCATAAATTTTCAGTCGGGGAATAAAAAGGTCCATCAGAAAAAGATCAAAAACCACAATCATGGCCTAACAATCACGAACAACTAGAGCAGGAAAGTAAGGAGGAAAAGAGGAAAATCGAATGGAGAAATTTTTTGGTCAGGGGTATATATAGGGGGAGATCAAGCATTTATTGCTAAGCAGAAAACGAAACTGACGTTTTGGGAATCGAGGGAAATTAATGCTTTGACCAGACCGGACCTGATTAAGGGGAGGACACGAACGATACAGATCGGAAGAAGGGAGGTCGGTATAAAAGATCAGAGAAGGATCATGTTAAGAAGATCAGAAAGGAAGAGAGAGCAGAAAACAAAGAGAATAAGGCGCCTACCGCTGCCATAATCGTGAGCCGAGGTAGTTAAAGCGTTGCAGGAGAAATCTCAACCGCACGCCCCAGAATCGCCCGCATTTCTGACATGCATACGTCAGGACAGCGCTGTACATCCTAATCTCCACCGTTGATCTTACTTGTAAGGACGAGCTCGGAGCCCTCGGATCAAAGAAGAAAATGACAAGATCTGCGCCTTTCACTCCCAGCCCTCGGATCGCCCTGGACAAGAGAATTTAGGACCGTCAGATTAGAAGAAGAAAATGACAAATATTATGAAGGGGACCTCAGCCGTCCGTTCTGATCCTCTTTAATTCCTGAACCTCAGATCATGTCCTTCGAAATCCTGAACCTCCATCTCCCTTAAAATAGATCCTGACCCTTCATGGGGAGCACCCAGTTCCTATAAATACCTGCATAAAAACTGTTCAAGAGGGGGCAAAAAAAAAAAAGGAGAAATAATTACTATAGTGGAAGAACTCTGAAATTTAATTTAGTTCGTTACTCTACTGTTTTTAAGTTTTTGATAAGGAAAAACTTTTGAAACCAGTTTTTCGAAGTGTTTTCTTGTGAAAGGGATTCTTGAAATACTGAACTCTCCATTTTCAGTTCTTTCATTATCCTGTGACGCCCTTATTTTCAGTTCTTTGTCATCTTTGTTTCCATTCTTATTCCCCAAGCTCAACTTGCTTGTATAAACTTGACTGCCGTTTAGCGAAGCATTTTTCGTTTCTAGGAGAGCTTCAGCCTTCAAGCTAAATAGCTTGTGCCCCTATTACGTTCTGCGATTAGTTTAGTAGATTCGGTTCCTCACAGGTGAGTGTTTATATCTCTGTTTCACTAAAAGCTCTTTTTATTTTACGCATTTCCTTTACTTTTATGTTCGTAATCTTCGCCAAGTTTCTATGGTGTAATGAAGGTTATTCCCAAAGTTTACTTTCTTTGTCAATTAGTCCATTCTTTTGTTAAGCTTTGCTACTTCTAAATGCGAAAGTCCTCATCTCAAGTAACGTATAAGTAGTTCGGTAAAATGTAGGTAGTCGTGTCTTAAGTGCTTCTTTGAAATAGAAAGCCTGAGTAATACGTCAAGAAAATAATAGAGTTATATCACTAAGCTAACCGAGAAGGTGATCCAGCAGAATGAAACTAAATTTCAAGTTAATAAACAGGACGGATTATGTACAAAAAGGTATTGGTGAGGTAATTACATAGGAGATCGGTAAAATTTAGTCTGGCATCCTTTGTCTGGTCACAAGGTACCAACCAGTTAGAAGAAGCCTCATTTCGACCCTTAGCATCTTTGAATGCCGAAACTCTTAGTTTCAGGTTCTTATGATACGTAGCTGTAATTAAACCTTGAGAGATCGGAAAAGTCCTTATCCGGTCCCCATTTAAATATTTAATAGAGGTCGGAGGAGAGTTCTTATCCGATCCTTGCCCAGAATTTTAATAAATATTTAATAGAGGTCGGAAGAGGGTTCTTATCCGATCCTCAAACTTAAAATTTTAATATTTAATAGAGATCGGAAGAGAGTTCTTATCTGATCCTCAAACTTAAAATTTTAATATTTAATAGAGATCGGAAGAGAGTTCTTATCCGATCCTCAAACTTAAAATTTTAATATTTATAAGGAGGTCGGAGGAGAGTTCTTATCCGATCCTCAAGCCAAAAGTTTAAAGAGATCGGAGGAGAGTTCTTATCCGATTCTCACTTAAAAACTTTCACACATATTTAAAAGAGGTCGGAGGAGAGTTCTTATCCAATTCTCAACCCAAAATTTTTAACAAATATTTATAGGAGATCGGAGGAGAGTTCTTATCCGACTTCCAAGTCAAATTTTAACAAATACGTAAGATGATCCCCCTGAAATAAAATTAATACGCAACAGCAATTCACTAAGGTTGTCTCATTTACTTATGTATCTGGGTAATCTAGATTAGTGAAAAATCAAACGTTCCTTTCGGTCAAAAGGATTAACATTCCCCTTCAAGCCCTCCTAACTATGAAGAACGTGAAGTTAAATCTGCTTACCCTCGTTGAGGGACGAGGTGGGGTGCTTAACACCTTCCCCACCCGTTCATGGACCCCGAACCTAGATCTCTGTTTTTGAAGTGGTTTCATTTTAACTTGCTTTCACAAATGGTTTTCTTTAATTTCCCTCAAAATTAAAGTGGCGACTCCTCACTTTTCCACTTCGGTGAGTGTTCATCCAGGCGACCGCAAAACACCTTGCGACAGCTTGGCGACTCCACTGGGGAGTATTAAAACTTAACCCCGGTCTAGAGGTCCAAAAGTATATTTAATCTTGCGATCAAATCATAGTTAGGTGGGCTCACTCCTCAAGATTCTGTATGTTAATTATTGTTATTCCTGCTAACCATTTTGTTTGTCTTGCTTGTCTTATTTTCTACAGTGCTCTACATTTAAAAATAAAGAAGGAAAAACAAAATTCCCCCTGAATTGGGAAGAGGTAAAGGTGTCCCTTCACACACTGAACACTCACACGATATCCTCACACACTTCAGCCCTATACCCGGGCTTTCTTACCCTTTTAGGAAAGTAGGAGGGAGTCATGTAGCGGTACCCGTGGGTTTTACCCCGTTAGTATCCGTGAAGGCTTCTGCTCAAATTGAAACTCGTTCTATTCACTGTGATACCCGTGGAATTTTCCCGACAGTATCGTGGGGGATAGAATGGGGATCCACTGTTTACAGTGGGAGCAATTTGGGAACCTGTGGCTTTTAGAAAATTAGACCCTGAGCCAAACTATCACGATAGTTGGAAGCCGTAGCGAGCTACCTTGTAAGATAGAACTGTCCAACTAGATAGCACCCAGCCGGTATTAAGACTTTCCTTTACTTTAAGACAAAAGGGGCATACTTACTCTTACCCTATTCTGTTTATGTTATTTTGTTCTTATTTTTAAGGGTAATCTTGAATCATACTAAACCCACACATTTTCCTACTTCGATAAATGTGTAGGTATCACTCTGCCAACAGTATAATTCAAGATCACCTGAATTTATCCAGCTAATAAGTTTTCTCGCAGCATCACCAAAATAAGATCTATAAAAGGATAAGCATCATTTTTAACATGGCATCCTCGAGTCACGCGTAAGAAGTTCGTAATGCTAAACCGTGGTCCGATCACCATAGTCCAAGACTTCGCAAAACGGTGTTTCCAAGGCACATGCTAGCTTACCGCCTTCATTCAATCTGAATAAAATTGAGGTCAGAATGAACTACCTCGAGGGTCTGTCTAATGGTTGGAGGTCGCTTCCCGATCAGGTTAAGGTACGATTTGAGGAAAAGTACGGGAGGATTGCAACCTTAATGCGAGTCAAGGTCCAAATCCCGGCATTAACGGCCATGCTGTCGGTTTGGAGTCCTAAGTACAGGGTATTCTCCTTCAATGATATTGATACAGTTCCCACTATGGAAGAATATCAGGCATTACTAGAAATTCCTTACTCAACGCAGAATCGGATCTACTTACACCTCGAGCATAGGCAGACCTGGAAACGATTGGCACATATATTGGGTACTTCCCTAGAAGAAGCAAAGGCAAAAGAAACCGTCAAAGGGAACACGTATGGATGGTATTGGACCTACCTCGAGAAATGGTTAGAATAATACATTCAATATAAATGGTGGGACCAGGCTTCATTGATGCTCGCTTTGGCAATCTACGGCTTGATTTTGCTCCCTGGGCCTTCCGGAATCATAACATGCGGTGTTGTAGAAATATTCTGGGCAGTAGAGAAACAGAAGGTCAATCCAATACCTGCGATTCTCGCCGAGACTTTCTTAACCCTTACTTACTGTAGACGGCAAGGCAAGGGGTCCATTAAGTGTTGTTCTCAGCTGTTGCACCTCTGGATTATTAGTCATATGTGTCCGGTGGAGACGAAGGGACTAACTTGGTATCTTGATCAGCCTCTCATCGAGAAAATGACCCGATTAGTAATCAGTCCGAAGAATGAACAGCAGTGGCGGGAACGGATTTTGAGCTTCAATAGCCACAACTATTGTTGGAGGAAATTGTGGACACCAACTCAACCCATTTTGGTCAGCACAGGGGATAATCAATCAGTATCTTTGATCGGAGTGAGTGGATACACAAGCTACACTCCGGCATTAGTAATGAGGCAGTTCGACTCAACATAGTCCAGAATCAACATTGAAGAATACCACCAAGGTCATTTCTACCATGAGCTCAAGGAAGAAGAAGGGTTGAAAATGGCTCGCAAATCTTGGGAAAACATCACTCTGACAGAGAGGTCGCCTAAAGGTCCAAGTGCCACACGCGATTATCTTGAATGGAGGGCTGATAGAGACCGAGAACACTCAACTGCAGAATTCGAAGACAGCGACCCTCGCCGAAACATCCTATTAGAAGAAGCTAATAATCGTCTAGCTGACTCACTACAAAAGGCAAATACCGAGAACTCACAACTGCAAAAACAAATAAAACGATTGGAGGACCAACAACAGAACCTTAAAAGAAAGGTGAGAAGACTCAGGGAAGAGGCAAGGGCCGAAAAAATGGGCTTCGAAAAGCAAGAGGCACGATGGGAAAATGAAAAAGACTCTCTCCAAGCTGTGGTAAAAGAAGTAGAAGTACTGAATAGTAAGCTTCAGGAAAAAATGAAATACCAAGAGATACTCGTAGAAGAATACAAACAAGAAAACAAAAAGAAGAAGCTCGAATTAAAGGAACAAGCACTACTCATCAATGATATTCTGAAAGAATGTGCTAAAGAAAGGAAAGAGAAAGAAAGACAATCTGCTCTCTATCAAGAGCTGAAAGAGAATGTCGACCAGCTGGAGAGAACGATAGCACAGGGAAAGCAAGAACTATTACCTGAATCCGAGTATGCTCTGAAAGCATTCGACCCTGCCAAACAAGAAGAAAGGTTATATGAGTATCTCAGAAAATGTCATCTCATTATAAAGAACCTCCCAGAGCCTAGGCCGATGTAAAGAATATGGTGTACAAATTATTCAATTAATGAAATGATTTTTGGACCACCGTTTAGCAAAATTGTGAATGAATAATATGACTCCTGTAGGAACTCCCTCGCTAGGGTTATGTGAAAAATTGGATGTGCTATATGGACAGGTATCATAATTGCACATTCAATTCAGTCATTCACAGTCAGACTATCGAACGATGCCATGATAAAGTTGATGCTATCATCCTTTCGCAGATTACATTCTGGCTCTCAAATGCCACTGTATCCTTCGTCCGGACCAGGACTTTTAGTTTTTTTTTACGAAATTCGAAATTCATTAAAATTTTTTTTTACTTCCTCACAGAAAATCAAACATTGCTTCAAATAAGGCAAGTCTGACCAAGCACACGGTTCAGCCCAAGCGAGTGTACTTAACAAGATCCCGAACAAAGAAGATAATGGAAGATCAGGAACAAGTACAGAACCTACAAGGATGGGTTTCCGAATTGAAGGATTAGGTCTTAGAACTTATGAGATTAATGAGGGAAATGTCCCAAAATAAACCCACTGCAGAGCCTAGCCTACCACTACCTCCTCCGCCACCTGCAACAAATGATCCACACCAAGCTATAACTTCTTTTACCTTCCAGTCACCTATCCCGGACCCGACAATCACTGTCAATCCGGCCACCATAAATAATGACCCATCTTTCCCCTATTATCTAGCTGTTTCTAATCCCGAACCATACCCTTCAGCTCTAGTCCCTCCAGTCCATTCCACCCCTCATCTCCCAACCGGAGGAGCATTTCACGCAGTAGGAGCAGAATATAAGACCAAGGAAAATGAAAAACTGTCTGCTCTAGAGGAAAGAATGAGAGCAATAGAGGGACTGAACATGTACGACTCGGTTGATGTGGTGTCACTTAGGTTGGTCTCGAACGTGGTGGTGCCACCTAAATTCAAGGTCCCGGATTTCGACAAGTACACCGGGAACTCAGATCCCCGCATTCACCTGGCAACCTACATTGCCAAAATGTCTGCCCTAACAGAAGATGACAGGCTTCTCATTCATTTTTTTCACGAGAGCCTCTCTGGAGCAGCTTTGAGATGGTGCATACAATTGGACAGGAGCAAGCTGCGCTCATGGAAAGATTTGGCTGATACCTTCTTGAAGCAATACAAATTCAATTGTGATGTGGCACCCACAAGGAGGGACCTCCAGAACCTGGTACAGAGAGACAGGGAAGGCTTCAAGCAGTATGCCCAGAGATGGAGAGAAAAGGCGGCGGAAGTATACCCTCCGATGACCGACAATGAACTATGTTCCCTGTTCATTGAAACATTGAAGGCCCCCTATTTCAATTTGATGATTGGGAACACTTCCAATAGCTTCTCGGATATCATCCAAGCCGGTGAGAGAATAGAGGCCAACCTAAGGATGGGGCGACTACAGGAGGTGAATGAGAATCCTGCAAAGAAGACTGCCAGCTTTGGCAAAAAGAAAGAAGGTGAGGTCATTCCATCACCTGGCAAAACCATTACTCCTAACTTCCCCAGAATAACTATCGGCCATACCCCTCCCCTCATGGCCAAACAATTGCAAACGTCCCACCTCTGTTCCCAAATTATCCACACCCACGCCCACAATACCCACCACCTGCAAATTATCAACCCAGACCGCTTCTCCACCTAACCAACCCAGACCACCCCCTAATAACCCGAGACCATCAAGAAATTCTGATCCACCCCTTCCCCTCCCACTAAGTGAAATATACCGATACCTAGTCAGTATAAACCAGATAGTACCAGTTCCCCTAGACCCAATTCAGCCTCCATATCCCAGGTGGTATGATGCCACTGCCCGTTGTGAGTATCATGGAGGAGCACAAGGGCATTCAACTGACAACTGTGGAGCACTCAGGGGGAGAGTGCACGCTTTAATCCGGAACGGATGGCTGAAAATTGAGGGAAATGGTTTCCTCCCTAATGTTACCTCAAACCCATTGCCCAACCATAATGTGGGCAATGGTGTAAATATGATAGAATCTGATGGAGAAAGGTCGACACCGGAGGTAGACGAGCTGATTCCTCACTTTGAGGAAATTTTTGCCATGGCAATGAGGGAAGGCTACCTTTGCCCTCAGGTATCAGGGTCAGTAAAGAATACGGGATGTCCCTACCATGGAGGGGCAACTGATCATGAGCTGCGGGACTGTGAGGGATTCAAGCAAGAGGTTCAGAACTTGTTATCCCTCAAAATTCTGAGATGCCAGACAAAGTCGAAGACGGAAGGGGGAGTAACACAACTAGATACAGCCAGAATACTTCTACCTCTAAACCCAGAATCACCTTCTCACCCCCAGTAGCCTCACCGCCAGTAACGGTTATCCAAACTCCGCCTCAGCTCCCTATCACCAATACTCACGCTGTCCCTTGGAACTATAATTTCCAAGTTTTCACTCAAGGAGCGTCAAGCAGTACATCAGCTCCTAATCTTGCCTCACCTCCGGCACCACCAAAACCATGTTTCACTCCTCATGAGCATTTTAAAATGACTTATGCCGGACCTACCACCAGTACTACTCCCCAATTTAATCTTCAGCCCATCGCTGCCACAAAATCCTCCTCGCTTGAGCAAGAAGTCGAGTTCATAACTCGAAGTGGGAGGTGTTACGGGAACGAAGAGAAAGAAAAGAGGAAAGGGAAAGTAAAAATGGGAGAGTCACTAAAGAATACAGAAGAGGAGGTTAAGAAGACGGAGGAAGTAGAACCTGCCGAACCTAAAGAAGAGGAGGAACTGTTGCTCCAAATAATGAAACAGAGTGAGTATGATGTGGTGGAGCAGTTGAGAAAGACACCTGCCCGAATTTCACTATTATCGCTGATCCTGAGCTCAGAAGTGCACCGACAAGCCTTGCAGAGAATCCTGGATCAAGCCTTCGTAAACCCCGACATCACACCGGGGCAGTTTGAGAAAATAGTGGGACAAATCCAGGCATCCAGTTTTGTTACTTTCTCGGAAGACGAGATAGACCTTGCGGGTTTAAGGCATACTAAAGCTCTGGACGTGACAGTGAAATGTAAGGGATGTATAGTAGCCAAGGTCCTTATTGATAACGGATCAGCCCTCAATGTACTGCCTAGTGCTACCTTGGCAAGGTTACCAGTCGATCAATCAAATATACGTCAAAGTGCTATGGTGGTAAGAGCCTTTGATGGTACCAGAAGAGAAGTATTGGGAGATATTGACTTGCCACTTCAAATTGGCGCATGTACCTTCAACGTCACGTTCCAAGTGATGAATATTGAATCGGCCTACACTATGTTGCTGGGGAGGCCGTGGATCCATTCCGCAAATGCTGTTCCTTCAACTTTGCATCAGAAAATAAAGTACATCATGGACGGCAAAATCATCATGGTAAGAGGGGAAGAAGCCATATTAGTCACCAAGCCACAATCACTTCCCTATGTGGAAGCTGCTGAGGAGTCGTTGGAAAGCTCTTTCCAGGCCCTCGAATTACAAGAAAGCAGAAATGAAGGGGCTATGGCTATGGTGGCCAAAGTGATGTCAAGGAATGGGTATTAAGAGGGCAAAGGCTTGGGAACCGCATTGCAAGGAATCATTGAACCTATATCGGCTTTCCAGAAGGTAGGCCGTTGTGGTTTGGGTTATGAGAAAGATGCCCTTATGGATGGGCAATTCTGGATGAGGAAAATGCTTCGAGATCAAAGGTTTGACCAGAAAATCGGGAAAATGAAACTAGTCCCGAGAATCACAGAGGTCTTCACTAAACCGGTCATCGAAAATCCGACAGAGGTTGAAGAATCACCTGATGAACCATCCATTGACGTCATCCACCTAGATTCCTTGTATGAGGCTCTGGTCTCGCCAATAGCTGAGGGGCAAAAGTTGGACAACTGGACAGCAGAGGACATCCCTGTACTTAATTTCGAGTAAAGTACCTTTGGTTATCTACACTTGATCATTTTGTCCATGATGACAAGTGTAACATCGTAAATGGACCCTTTTCTTATGTCATAAATTTTTAATGAATTAATAGCGCATTTATTTCCAATTCTTTTCTCCATTTGAATTCCATCCTTATAATATATTCTATTTTCTTTCATTCAGGACCATTCATCAATTAACACCTAATAATTCAATAGATTCGGAAATTCCTCTGGTTAATTTTGAAACCCCTATAACTGCCATTACTTCAAGTGATTCTGAGGTGGAGCTCACAGAAGAAAGTGATAAAAGGGATGAACCTTCCCTAGTGCCTTGTGGCGATGAAACACGCACCATAAACCTAGGCACGGAAGAAGTGAAGAGGGAACTTAAGGTTGTGGAGAGTGAGGAATTGGGAGATATGATCAGTTTGCTCAGAGAATTCTTAGACGTATTTTCCTGGAGCTATGATGATATGGTTGGTCTGGACCCCCAGATAGTGACGCATAAAATTCCCCTAGTTCCAGGGACAATCCCGGTGAAGCAGAAGCTAAGAAGAATGAATCCTGACACACTGCTCAAAGTTAGGGATGAGGTCAAGAAACAGTATGACGCTGGGTTCCTGGAAGTAGTCAAGTATTCCCAATGGATAGCTAACGTTGTCCCAGTAATGAAGAAGGACGAGAGAGTTAGGGTGTGCGTCGATTACAGGGATCTCAATAAAGCAAGCTTAAAAGATGATTTCCCTCTCCCCCACATTGATGTGTTAGTAGACAATGCTGTGGGATTAGGTAGGTGTTCGTGTATTGATGGGGCATCGGAGTACAATCAAATCCCAATGGATGGGGAGGACAAGGAAAAGACAGCTTTTATCACTCAATGGGGGATATTTTGTTATCGGGTCATGCCTTTCGGGTTGAAGAATGCCGACGCCACTTACCAACGCGCTATGGTCACATTATTCCACAATATGAAGCATAAAGAGGTGGAAGTGTATGTGGATGATATGATCATTAAATCAAGGGGGGAAGAGAGCCACGTGCGGGTTCTGAGGAAAGTATTTGAAAGACTCAGGAAATACCAGCTGAAACTGAACCCTGCCAAGTGCATATTCGGAGCCAAATCTGGAAAGTTATTGGGATTCATAGTGAGTGAAAAGGGAATTGAAGTTGATCCAGACAAAGTTCAAGCTATTCAAGAGATGCCTTCCCCAAAAATAGAAAGGGAGGTGCGCAGTTTTCTAGGAAAGTTGAACTACATATCGAGATTTATTTCTAATCTCACTGCCAAGGCCGAGCCTATTTTCAGACTACTCTGAAAGAACAATTCCACTCAATGGGATTCAGTTTGCCAAGAGGCTTTTGAGAAAATCAAGCAGTACTTATCCAACCCACCAGTATTGGTTCCACCAGTGGCGGGAAGGCCTCTGATCCTGTATATGGCAGTCCAGCAAAACTCAATGGGAGGTGTTTTGGGGCAACACGATGATACCGGCCGGAAGGAGAGAGCGATTTATTACCTGAGCAAAAAGTTCAATGATTGTGAGTCAAGGTATTCTTTCCTAGAAAAAACTTACTGTGCACTAGCTTGGACAGTGAATCGCCTCAAGCACTACATGTTGAATCACAAGACATGGCTAATTTCCAGAATGGATCCCATCAAGTATGTATTCGAAAGCCCATTCGTGCCAGGAAGGATAGCCAACTGGCAAGTCATACTCTCCCAGTATGACATCGTTTATATGACCCGGAAAGCAGTGAAGGGTAGAGTGATCGCTGATCTCCTAGCAGAAAACCCTATCCAGGATTATGAAGCTTTGGATTTTGAGTTCCCTGATGAGCATATTAATGAAGTGGACTTCGAAGAAGAAGGGCCAGTCGATGTTTGGGAAATGTATTTCGACGGAGTTGTCAATTTGTCTGGTAATGGAATCGAAGCTGTATTGGTATCCCCATATGGAAAACACTTTCCGATAGCTATCAAGTTGAGATTTGACTGTACCAACAACATCGCAGAATATGAAGCTTGCGTAATGGGTCTACAGGCTGCCATCGAAATGAAAATCAGGAAGTTGGAGGTATATGGAGACTCAGCTCTGATCATTTATCAGGTCAAGGGAGAATGGAAAACTAAGGATCCTAAGCTAATCCCATATCAGAAGTACTTACTGAAGCTGATTAAGAAATTCGAGGAAATCTCTTTCACTCATCTTAGTAGAGACAAGAATCAATTTTCTGATGCCTTAGCTACTTTAGCTGTTATGGCTCAAATGGAAGAAGGGCAAATGACTCAGATATTGAAGATTAAAGCAAGAAGTGAACCGGCTTACTGCTTCATGATTGAAGAAGAACCAGATGGTAAACCTTGGTATCATGACATCCTGTTTTTCTGCAGAACCAGAGTATTCCCTCCAGGGGCGAGCAAGAACGAAAGGAGGATGATTCGGAGATTAGCATTGGGATACTTCCCCAGTGGAGAAATCCTATACAAAAGGAGCTCCAACGGCGAATTGTTGAGATGTGTGGATGCAAAAGAGGCGAAGAAAATCCTTTTCGAGACTCATGAAGGGAACTGTGCCACCCATACTAATGGACATATGATGGCTAAGCAAATCATGCGACGGGGATATTTCTGGACCACCATGGAAAAGGACTGCATCGAATATTTTCGGAAATGCCATAAGTGTCAAATCTACGCAGATCCGATAAATGTTCTGCCTCACAAATTGTTCAACCTCGTCTCACCATGGCCTTTTGCAATGTGGGGCAACGATGTGATTGGTCCCATCAACCCCAAGGCATCCAATGGGCACAGATTTATCCTAATAGCCATCGACTATTTCTCCAAATGGGTCGAAGCAACATCCTACGCACACATTACGCAGAACACATTTCTCAAATTCCTCAGAACTAACATCATCTGCCGGCACGGCCTCCCTAATGAAATCGTCACTGATAATGCCAAAAATTTGAATGGTCCGAAGATCCAGAAATTGTGTGATCAATACAAGATCCGACATCTCAATTCCTCCCGCATCGCCCTGCATGAATGGAGCGGTGGAAGCTGCAAACAAAAACCTCAAGAGGATAATCTGGAAAATGACGATCACATATAGGGATTGGCATGATATGCTTCCCTATGCTCTTCACGCATACCGGACTTCTATAAGGACCTCAACTGGTGCAACTCCTTACTCACTGGTTTACGGGATGGAAGCAGTGCTACCTATTGAAGTTGAAATTCCTTCCTTAAGGATTCTGAAGGAATCAGGGATTGATGAGTCAGAATGGATCCAGTCGAGGTTGGATCAATTAAACTTGCTGAACGAGAAAAGGCTAGCAACAGCATGTCATGGGCAGTTATACCAGAGAAGAATGGCTAGGGGATTTGACAAAAGCGTTCGCCCATGCGAATTGCAACCTGGGGACTTAGTTCTGAAGAAAGTGTTACCAAATCAAAACGATCCCCGGGGCAAATGGTCACCAACCTACGAGGGACCCTATGTGGTTAAAAAGGCATTTTTCGGAGGAGCCTTGATCCTGACCCACATGGACAGTAAAGAACTTCCAAGACTTGTGAATGCTGACACCGTCAAGAGATACTATGCCTAAAAAAAAAAAAAAAAAAAAGGGTAGGGGTGAAAACCCGAAAGGGCGCTCCTAGCAAAATATGTGAAAGAAGGTGAAAACCCTCGACGGGCGCTTTCTGTAAAATGAGTGAAGGATGAAAACCCGAAAGGGCGTCCTGAAAAAGCGAGCAAAAAAAAAAAAATAACAAAAAATCTAGGGGTGAAAACCCGAAAGGGCATCCCAAGAACCAAAAGGGAGAAATAAGGAAAGGAGTACGAAACCAAGAAGGGAAATAAACCGTCATGGCATGAGACTTCAGAGTACTAGAAATAATGGCAGTTAAGGGGCTTCAAAGCTAATTACAAGGAATATGTGAGATCTATCCTTGTACCCTTTTCCTTTGAAACTTTATTTTTGTTTTTATTAAAGCCGTAATAAAATCATACTTCATTCCCTATGCTTTTATCTTTCCCTTATACTCATTCTTTAACATTATCCTTTTGCAATCTCGTTATTCAATGCGCTATTAATTAGTTAAAATTTTTGTCATAAGATTAGGATTTGACAATTGATAACCTCACGTACTTTACTATGAGATTTGCAGGGAATGACTTTGAAAAAGGGGGGTAGGGGTAAAAATCCAAAAAGGCGCCCCTAGCAAAATGTGTGAAAGAAGGTGAAAACCCCGAAGGGGCGCTTTCTGTAAAATGAGTGAGGAATGAAAACCCGAAAGGGCATCCTGAAAGAGCGAGCCAAAAAAAAAAACTAGAGGTAAAAACCCGGAAGGGCGCTTCTAGTCAAATAGACGAAAGGGAAGTGAAAATCCGCAAGGGCACTTTTCGGGAGAAAGTCAGAAAAACTGAAGTGGGGCATTTGAAGAAATGGGGTCATAGGTCAAGTCTTGCAACTCATCCTCCATTAATCATTGGCCTTTGGGTTCATGTTAAGTACACTTCATCAGGGAAGAATTCCTCGTGTCGGGATTAGACTTGCTTTGTAAGTTGATTTTAATTTCATGCATTTAAATTTCCTGTTATCAACCTCTGGTTCCTTGATCTAAGTTGATTTTAATTTCCCGCAATTTAAATCTCCTGTTATCAACCTCTGGTTCCTTGATCTAAGTTGATTTTAATTTCATGCATTTAAATTTCCTGTTATCAACCTCTAGTTCCTTAATCTAAGTTGATTTTAATTTCCCGCAATTTAAATTTCCTGTTATCAACCTCTGGTTCCTTGATCTAAGTTGATTTTAATTTTCCAGCATTTAAATTTCCTGTTATCAACCTCTAGTTCCTTGATCTAAGTTGATTTTAATTTTCAGCATTTAAATTTCCTGTTATCAACCTCTGGTTCCTTGATCTAAGTTGATTTTAATTTCCAGCATTTAAATTTCCTGTTATCAACCTCTGGTTAGTTGATCTAAGTTGATTTTAATTTCATGCATTTAAATTTCCTGTTATCAACCTCTGGTTCCTTGATCTAAGTTGATTTTAATGTTCCAGCATTTAAATTTCCTGTTTTCAACCTCTGGTTCCTTGATCTAAGTTGATTTTAATTTTCCAGCATTTAAATTTCCTGTTATCAACCTTTGGTTCCTTAATCTAAGTTGATTTTAATTTCATGCATTTAAATTTCCTGTTATCAACCTCTGGTTCCTTGATCTAAGTTGATTTTAATTTCCAGCATTTAAATTTCCTATTATCAACCTATGGTTCCTTGATCTAAGTTGATTTTAATTTCATGCATTTAAATTTCCTGTTATCAACCTCTGGTTCCTTGATCTAAGTTGATTTTAATTTCTCACAATTTAAATTTTCTGTTATCAACCTCTGGTTCCTTGATCTAAGTTGATTTTAATTTCCTGCATTTAAATTTTCTGTTATCAACCTCTGGTTCCTTGATCTAAGTTGATTTTAATTTCATGCATTTAAATTTCCTGTTATCAACCTCTGGTTCCTTGATCTAAGTTGATTTTAATTTCCCGCAATTTAAATTTTCTGTTATCAACCTCTGGTTCCTTGAACCAAGTTTATTTTAATCTTCGCATTTAAATTTCTTGCTATCAACCTCTAGATCCTCGATCAAAGTTAATTTTAATTTCTAGCATTTAAATTTCCTGTTATCAACCTCTGGTTCCTTGATCCAAGTTGATTTTAATGTTCCAGCATTTCATTTTCCAGTTATCAACCTCTGGTTCCTTGATCTAAGTTGATTTTAATTTCCCGCAATTTAAATTTCCTGTTATCAACCTCTGGTTCCTTGATCTAAGTTGATTTTAATTTTCCAGCATTTAAATTTCCTGTTATCAACCTCTAGTTCCTTGATCTAAGTTGATTTTAATTTTCCCGCATTTAAATTTCCTGTTATCAACCTCTGGTTCCTTGATCTAAGTTGATTTTAATTTCCCGCAATTTAAATTTCCTGTTATCAACCTCTGGTTCCTTGATCAAAGTTGTTTTTAATTTTCTAGCATCTCTAGGTCACTTACTTAAGTAAGCTCTAAACGCCCAAAATATGGGTCTGAATCTTTACATAATTCCTACACGGGAAATGTTTCCCTTTAATAGAAATTATGTAAAGAGGGGCAGCTGTCGACACCATATTTTGGCCGACCCCCAGAATCAATAAACTTCGAAACTGATCCCCCAGCATTAAGTCTCCCTTTGCCAGCCAATTACATTTTCGACCTCTCCTTGCCATTTAACCACATTTCCGATCCCTCTTCACAGAGAATTGAATCAATGCTAAGTCCTCGTATCAGTTAAAGCCTTACCGGTCTCTCAAGTCACTCACCGATCTCTCAAGCCAATTGTCAAATTTCCTGACCAGTCAAGTACATTCCCGATCTCTCTTGTCAAACAAAATTGAACCGACACTATATCTTTATGTCACCGGTCTTATTGCCGATCTCTCATTTTAAGTTTAGGAATAATCAAGTTAAGATTCCAATCCAGTGTAATGATGATCTCGATCTTAAGTGGGTTCGTCAAATTTCCAATTTTAATCGAGTCCCATTTAGCGTTGGTTCCCTACCGATCTCATGCTCATTGTGTTTTCCGATCTCTCACACTTAGGTTAATAATCACTTCCAGTTGCTTCGATATACTCAGACAATCAAGTGTTTAAATAATTTAGAAATTTTCCGATCACAACCATTCACCGAACAAAAGAGGCATTTCATTTCATTTCATTTCAGAATTTGTACAAGTCATTCGGCTGGGGGATCACCCCCAGCTTGATCAACATTTTGTCCATCTCCTCTCTCACCCTCAGCCTCCTCCTCGCTATCCTCACCTTCATCCTTGGGAGCCAGGTTGGCCATCCAAGAGAAGTCCTCCTCAGGATAATGCTTTTTGAGCTCGGCCAGGAGATCTCTGTGAGCATTCAGATAAGCTCCGGCCACTCCGGTCACCATCTCTTCTTCTTTCGCTTTGAGCTCCTCAGCAAGGTGAGCAAGTTGAGCAGCTTCATCGGCCCGGAGCGCTTGCACTTCTTCAAGAGCATGATCTCGCTCAGCCAGGACATGAGCTTGCTCGGCCAGCTTGTCCTCATAGAACATCATTCGCCCCTCAATTTGAGATATGTAGCCCTGAGCGGATGAAAGTTGAGATCGGAGGGAAGCTGCTTCATGACCCATCCTCTCGACCTCTTTACCCAGGCGATGCGCCTTCTCCCGTATGATGTGCTGGTTCACCAGGCACTCCACGTTCAGGCTCATGGATCGGGTCAAGATATCATCAAGGTTATCCGGAGATAGCCTATCCCGATCTTATCGAAGACAGATAGAGGACGCCAAGACCTTGGCGAAACCAGGGTTCTCTCGAATCGTACAATTCTTCTCCATTGAGTGGACTAAGAATTGGGCACCGCAGGAGAGGGTTCTCACGTTAAGTTAAGAAGGACCCTCTTCTGCGCTCGGAGCAACTGGAGGAGGTGGAGGCGGCTCTTCCCGGGGAGGAGGGGATCGGACCACTTCTACGACCACCGGTCCCGAAGGTTGAGATGAGCCTTCCTGTATTTCCCCGGGCTCATGACCAGGTGTTTGAAGCAGCTCGGAGCGCTTCATCTCCCGTACCTTTCCAGAGATCTCTCTCTTCCGCTTCCGGCTTTCCTTAGAAGCTTCGCCGCTTGCCATACCTGCACAAAGAAGAGGACAGTGAGATCGCTAAGGTCCAAAGATCTGAGATATAGAAAATACCGATGCCGAGAGCAGAGAGCTGAAGCCCGCAATCTTGACCGGTGACCAGCTATGGGGGAAGCCCTCAAAGCTGTTCGGAATTTTGCTCCTCAGGATAAAGAAGCGGTTCTTCCAATTCTTCAGGGAGGAAGGTAGATCGGTAAAAAGCCCACAATGGGGTTTCGCCTGGAAGAACCAATACTCTTCGTCCTTACGACGAGTTAGCCGATGCAGTTCAGCGAACACCTTAGCCGTGGGTCGAAGCCCTTTAGCTCGGCATAGGCCTCGGAAAGCTACCAAGATTCGCCACGAGTCCGGGTGAACTTGAGCGATGCACACTTGGTGATATTTCAAAACTTCTTTGAAGAAGTCATCCAAAGGGAACCGCAGACCGGCCTTTAATTGTTCTTCGTAGACCATAATCATATCGTTCTCCTCGAAGAAGTGATCGGCACGAAGATCACCGTGACACTTAATCAATTCGTAGGAATCAGGCCGGATGTTGTACTCCTGGCTGAACGACTGAAGGTCGGTTTCTTGCAAGATTGACGGTAGCTCATCCATGGGAAGATTTTCCCTCCCCGAAGAAGGCACATGCCTTGATGGTGCTGGTTGTCCCCGAGCTGGAGCGGAGATCCTAGGAAGTTTAGGCTGCGCACTTGGTCCGACCACCTCTACATCATCAGACGACCACGAGAACTGAATGGAAGGGGGGCTTACTGCTCTCTGACCTTCGGCACCGCTCATTTTCAAAGGAAACAGAAAATTTAAACTAAAGTAAAGATCAAAACCCTTACCGGAGCTTGATCGGTGTCGGAAGAATTTGAGAAAACGAGAGAATTTTGAAGTTGTTCGCAAGAGACTGAAAATGACATAAGAGAGTAACTGGCTAACCCCACCCCTATTTATACTCGTCCGAGCATTTAATGCTCGTGAGGTTCCAGGTAATGCATCGGATAGCGGGACTCGCCAGCTGTTCTGACACGTCTCGCGAATATTCCCAAGATTCCAAAAAGAGATCGACTAACTAGAGATCGGCAGATTAAGATAAATCTTTTGAATTGCGGATCGGTTTAGGGTCATTTAAATTAAAGGTCAGATCGGGTAAATACTTCAGAGATCGGAAAATAATTAATGCAATAATAATAAGATGATAATTGACAAAATAAAATCTTTATTTCCAAAAGATCGGATTACATCATTTGGGCGATCTCTAGAGATCGGATTGCATTAAAATTGGACTACATCATTTCGGTGAGATCAGATTACATTGAAAATAAAATACATCATTTGGGCGATCTCTAAAGTCCTATGGAACATCCCATCTAAAGGCCTATGTCAAAGCCTAGTCTCGTGGTTGAGTCAAAAGATGTGGAGACCAGCTGTTGACATCATATAGATGTACAGCTCAGATGGGGTGATTATGACTCCCATGAAGATAAGAGACGTCGTCATCGATGTTACCACTCGAAACCGAGCCGCTGTCGGAACACCCAGTGAGGGGAGGAGCCAGATGAACGCCAAGGGGCAGTTGCTGGTGTTAAGGGGAATATTAGCAGTCTTCTCGCTCGAAATCAGTTCGCCATTTGGATCGGTCGAATGATTTGAGATCGGCACGATCAAGGTCCGCGACCCAGATCGGTTAATTACTCCAGTTCTCTCACCATCATCAGATGAGGTCATTACGATTCTTCGATCACCGGAATCATAAATTTTCAGTCGGGGAATAAAAAGGTCCATCGGAAAAAGATCAAAAACCACAATCATGGCCGGAACAACTGCCGGAACAACTAGAGCAGGAAAGTAAGGAGGAAAAGAGGAAAATCGAATAGAGAAATTTTTTGGTCAGGGGTATATATAGGGGGAGATCAATCATTTATTGCTAAGCAGAAAACGAAGCGGACGTTTTGGGAATCGAGGGAAATTAATGCTTTGACCAGACCGGACCTGATTAAGGGGAGGACTGGAATGATACAGATCGGAAGAAGGGAGGTCGCTATAAAAGATCGAAGAAGGATCATGTTAAGAAGATCGAAAAGGAAGAGAGAGCAGAAAACAGAGAGAATAAGGCGCCTACCGCTGTCGTCATAATCAGAGCCGAGGTAGTTAAAGCGTTGCAGGAGAAATCTCAACCGCACGCCCCAGAATCGCCCGCATTTCTGACATGTATACGTCAGGACAGCGCTGTACATCCTAATCTCCACCATTGATCTTACTTGTAAGGACGAGCTCGGAGCCCTCAGATCGAAGAAGAAAATGACAAGATCAGCGCCTTTCACTCCCAGCCCTCGAATCGCCCCAGACAAGAGAATTTAGGACCGTCAGATTAGAAGAAGAAAATGACAAATATTCTGAAGGGGATCTCAGCCGTCCATTCTGATCCTCTTTAATTCCTGAACCTCAGATCATGTCCTTTGAAATCCTGACCCTCCATCTCCCTTAAAATAGATCCTGACCCTTCATAAGAGAGTTTTTATCCGATCCTCAAACTTCAAATTTTAATATTTATAAGGAGGTCGGAGGAGAGTTCTTATCCGATCCTCAAGCCAAAATTTTAAAGAGATCGGAGGAGAGTTCTTATCCGATTCTCACTTAAAAACTTTAACACATATTTAAAAGAGGTCGGAGGAGAGTTCTTATCCGATTCTCAACCCAAAATTTTTAACAAATATTTATAGGAGATCGGAGGAGAGTTCTTATCCGACTTCCAAGTCAAATTTTAACAAATACGTAAGATGATCCCCCTGAAATAAAATTAATACGCAACAGCAATTCACTAAGGTTGTCTCATTTACTTATGTATCTGTGTAATCCGGATTAGTGAAAAATCAAACATTCCTTTCGGTCAAAAGGATTAACATTCCCCTTCAAGCCCTCCTAACTATGAAGAACATAAAGTTAAATCTGCTTACCCTCGTTGAGGGACGAGGTGGGGTGCCTAACACCTTCCCCACCCGTTCATGGACCCCGAACCTAGAATCTCTGGTTTTGAAGTGGTTTCATTTTAACTTGCTTTCACAAATGGTTTTCTTTAATTTCCCGCAAAATTAAAGTGGCGACTCCTCACTTTTCCACTTTGGTGAGTGTTCGTCCAGGCGACCGCAAAACACCTTGCGACATTTATGAATGGCTTAGGTTTTGGTATATGTATGGAATGAGATTATGATTAACAAGTTTTATGCTTGCTATGGGTTCTAACAACCTCAAGCTAAACGGATCTCTAGCACTAATAATGGCCTCTAGTTGGGTCATTACAAAGTTGGTATCAAAGCTATAGGTTAGATAAGTGGACCTAGATGCTAGTGAAAGTCTTAGTAAGGAGGGAAAGAAAATTATCATCTAGCACAGTTAGGAAATTGCATGTCCATTAGGGTTGTGTCCCTATATGTTGTATGATATGCTTATGTTTTATGCCATAGGTTTCATGTTTTATGTCCATTAGCCTTAAACTAACCTAATCCCTAGCACCGATAATGGTCTCTGGTTGGGTCATTACAAAGTTGGTATCAGAGCTATAGGTTAGATGAGTGGACTTAGATGCTAGTGAAAGTCTTAGTAAAGAGGGAAAGAAAGTTGTGATCCAGCATAGTTAGGAAAATACATGTCCATTAGGGTTGTGTCCCTATATGTCGATGATATGCTTATGTTTTATGCCATGCTATATGATATGTCTTATGTTCATGTGAATCCATATGAACATTAGGTATTCTCAACACTTCTTGTTTGCTTTCAAATGTGAGGTTCAAAATGGTTACAATGTTAACCAGTGCATCACTAAAAAATAAGGGTATAGGAGCATTACCAGCAAACCTCATATTAAGGGGAAAAGCAAGCAAAAGTGGAAGGGGAGAGTCCTCTAGAGGCCCCATAAGGTCTTTTGAGGTTAGTAGGGAAACCTTGAGTGCATCCAGAATGTCCGTGGACACATGAAGGGGTTTTTATGGCTTTTGGCAATAGTAGGAGGGCCCTGGGTTTTCTGTTTTGGGAAGAGAAAAGAAAGGTATATATGAAGAGGGAGGGGATGAATCAGAGTTTGTATCCCTACCACCACAAGTTTAGGAACATGGGTTTGGATTTAACCATCCACAATAGGGAAGTTTTGTAAACCTTGGGTTCATGGGCTACCCTTAATACCCACCTTTCATGCCCTGCCTAACTTACTTTCCTCCTTTTAGCCCTTACCCCTTGTATCCTTCTGAAAGGTACCCCTAAAACCCTCAAACTACCATGGGAACTCAGAACCCCATAGAGAGAGTGTAACACCCTCACTGTAGCAATTCCGCACATTCTACTTTTTCGATGACCAGTGTCGGTCTGGACAGCTAGAACGCCTAGAAAAATATTTAGACTAGAGTGAGGAGTCATAAATAACTCAAATAAGTGTAAGAAAAATTTAGAAAAAATTTTAGAAATAAAATACAACCAAGTTAAATGAGCCGGTGCCCTAGCGATGGGTAACCTAGTGGGAAGTTGCGATTTTCATAGCTAGAAGCCCTAAATCAGGGAGAAAATTCGTGAAATAATTTTTGAGACTCCAGAGAAGAGTCATTGAGGTTTTTATGGAATTAGAATGCCAAGAAAAGACTTAAAAAAATTTTTAGATCAGTACAGACAATTTTAGTCTGCTAAGCCAAACGGAAGGCATTTTGGTTATTTCACCTTCAGAGACAATTTTTGGCCGACTTGTCCAGTTAAGTAAATAATTATTATGACATAAAATGTGAATAAATATTGCTAAAAATTGAGTTGAAAATGAGTAGAAAAGAAAAGGAAAGAAAAATGAAAAAAATTAGGAATTATGACATCATATGATGTCATTAAACACTCTCCACCCAATCACAACTTGACAAACTAATTAAAAGGGAAAAAAACTAATTAAAAAGAGACAAAATGAAAAACCAATCTGCACTCCCATTTTCAAACAGCCGCACCATAGAGAGAAAGAGAGAGAGAGAGAAGAGGTTCCACCATTGATGAAGCTTGTAAGCTTCATTTTCTCCCTTATCTCACCCCAAAACTCCTAGTTGTCTTCACTAAAATTTCATCTTACACCTTGAGGAAGCTTTAAGTAGCAGAAAATTGAAGAGAGATTGAAGTTTTAACAAGCCAAGAAAATGGTTAAAAGAGGTTAGTGCTACTTTCTTCCATATTCTTTTAGTAAACTTAAATTTGAGCATGAAAATAGAAAGAATTACAAGAAAAAAATTGAGAAATTATTCATGTTTGATGGAAGAAGAATTTTGGTCAGCATGTGTACCTATGGGAATTGATAAATTTAAATGAAATAAAATGTGTTTATTGGAGTTGCTTAGTAGGAATTTGTGATTGGATGTGTTAGATGGCATGGATAATATGAAATGGACACTTTAGAAATTAGGGTTTGTGAAAAATTAGAGTTTTGCTTATGTAATGGTATATTAACATTGTAATGGTCAATTAGTGACCATTTGAATGTGTATGAGGAGGAATTGAAATGTGTAAGGATGTTAGAGTTGAACTTAGGCATGCTGCCATTGGTTACTTGCAGGACTGGATATGAGTCCAGCATGTTTGGGCAGCTATAAATGGAATTATATAGGTTCAATTGGTGCAAGGCTTATTGGACATGAAACTAGATATATAATGGCACAAATTTGGTGAAGAAACCCTGCCCAGAAAACCAAACCAAGTTGACCTAAAAATTATCCTAATCCGGGTGACCAATATGCTATCCCTGGAAAATGACCAAATGAATAGTACTTGTTCAAACGGTCATAACTTAGTGTAGAAAAGTTCAATTGATATGAAATTTTACCAGCAGAAATCTGAGACGTAGCCCTATAACTTTTATGAAGAATACAAATTTAAATTCTGACCATAACCTAGTCAAATTGCCAACCAAATTTAGGTCACCAAATCTGGCAGAACCAAATTGCCCAGAAATTCTGGGAATAGGTCAATCTGGCTAGTTATGGTAAAATGACCATAACTTGAGCTACAAAACTCTAATTGGAGTGATTCAAAAAGAAAATTAAAGAAGACACATAAAGGAACAACTTTGAAGAAGAAAATGTTGCCAAATTTCCATTGTAATAATGACTAATGGAACAGTAAACTTAGGGTATGAAATCTGAAAATTTTGAATAACATAAAATAAACTTTGTAATGGTATTGGAAATCAATACCAACAAAAATAAAATGCAAAATGTGGTATCTTGGTAAACTTAGGTTCAATAAATTTATTATGTATTAAAAAGTCAATAATTTAAGTGAATAGTAATGTGAATAGTAGTACAAAGACACAAAGTGTAAGAACTAAATTGGTAGAGGAAATTAAGGTATGAAATTTGGAATCCATGAAATGTTCATGGATTACTTGGAATAGAAATAGTAATTTACCTAAATGACTTAATGAACATTTAAGTTATGTGAATATGTACTTAAGATTTGTATTCCCATTACTAGTAGGTCTAACAAAACATGAGTGGTACCACTTCAATATGAAATGAAATTTACCTAGATGGATTTTTGAGACTTATACTCCCAACACCAATGGAGTTCATAATATATTAGCAATACAACTTGAAGTATGAAATGTACTTTACATGAATAGATTATTAAATGAATAAATGTGATAAAAGTGTCATTTGAGATTTAGGTTCCCATCAAGAGAGAAAGGAAAGATGTTATGAATGTGAATTGTAATTAGTATGAATATTATGATGAATGTATAAATTATAGAATTTGTCATGAAGTAATGAAGTCATAAAACACAATATATTAATATTTAATGATATTATGTGCCCTTGTATAGCCGAGACATGTGTGTCAGATTGGATAAATTGGCATGCCAATAGGGTATTGTTTTAGCAGTACTGCAAAAGGCTTTATGCCTGTATTCATGGCTTTATGCTTGCACTCATGGCTTTATGCCCGCATTCATGGCTTTATGCCCGCACTCATGGCTTTTATGTCCGATTATGTTTTATCATGGCTTTTTAGCCATACTGACTGCATATGTGATTAATGTTCTGCGTCCCATGGTATGACAACCCGAGGCACCGCAGTGTCCAATGCCAACGACCCGTTATCCAGTTTAGTCAGCCTGTCATAGGTTACCTGGGCAGAAAAATTTATTGAAATAAGTTAAAAATATTAGAAATTAAATAAATCAGTGAGAGAAATTCGAAAGGTATTAAACTAGTATTAAGAATTTAATTATTACAAAATGATCCACAACACATAGAAAATATTAAGAGAGTAAATGAAAGACTAGCAAATAAGCATAACGTAAGTAATTATTAAAAATACATCCTCCATAATAATGTAAACATAAACTAAATATTTAGATTTATTTGTACATTATATAAATGATTATTATAAACTTACAACAGAATAGATTCTAGAGAGTAATATAAATGATGAAAAATATACTGTATGGCAAATTTCATATGAACCCAGTAAAATTCTTGAGTGTAAAAAATATGCTCCAATTATTTTTATTTGTATACATTATTTCTTATTATATTATTGCACCACTAAGTAGCAATGCTTAGCACGATGGATTTGTTTCCTCGCGCAGGTACTGAAGTTAAAGCCCAGTGAATACTAAACAGAGATTTTGGAGTTCTGATCTGCAGAGTGTTCAAGGTTGTCACCTCCTTAGTAATGCATGTACATAGGGCCCATATAGATCATATTATGTATTTTGTACATTATAATTAGTTATTATTTGTAATGTAAACCATGAATTGTGTGTTGAAATATAGATTATGGAACTGTAATTAATTTGTAGATCATATAAATTATGAAATTATGTAATTATTTTGTAAATTATGTAAATTAAGGAAATTTGAAAATTTTGCTTGTGTAATTTGAGAATGTTTACATATGAAATTGAGATATATGAATGAGATGTGAATAATGAGAATAATTGATGAGATTTTTATTGTAAAATATTATTGAAATTTTCAAACAGGTGAATAGTAAAACATGTCAAACGATAATAAAATAGGAGAAACTCCATTAGTTTCTCTGTCGAAAAAATAATCGATATTAAATATAACGAAAACCAAATTTTTAAAGAAATAAAGTAAGATAAGTTATGGTACTCTGGCACCGAATGTAGCACGGCTTGCTCGACTACACTGTAGTCGAGTGAGGGGTATTACAGAGAGTTACAGGAAAGCAAGCACCACTACCACCCCTTATAGTCCCTACAGTTCTAACATAAGAGGCTGGGTCAAGTAGTAAATATAAGGCCAAAATGATAAATAACTTAAAGTTGGATGCACCTAAACATAAGGAAGGAGATGATCCTTTCGACTATGTTATAGCAGTCAAGATGATAGCTGATGAGCTTGATGCTAGTGATAGTAAGGCCATTCAAATGTCTGGCTTTGCTTTGAAATATAAGAAGGCAAAAGAATGGCATAAGGCTTATGTGGCTAGCAGGGTTGATAGTATGACTTGGACCTAGTTTGTGGTAGAGTTTACCAACTGGGCTTTTCCAGAAAGCTCTTGAGAGTTGAAGGTGGTCGAGTTTGAATAGTTGAGGCAGATGACCAGTATGAATGTAAATGAATATATAGAAGTTTATGGAACTTCTATAGTGTGTAAGGCGGAGTATGATACTAATAAGAAGAAGGCAATTAGGTACACCTAAAGGCTGCACTCTCACTACTCTTCATTGATTCTAGCTACAGAAACCCATAGCTTCCACTACATTATTAATGTTATAAGGAAGATGGAAGCAGGGCAATCATTAAAGGGGTTTTAGACTTGAAATGCATAAAGGCTGAATAGTCCATAGTTCCTAAGGCCACAAATGCAAGTAGGTTCAGTCACCTAACTAAAACCACTTCTTCATCCAAAAATAAGAAGGAAAAAAGGGGAAATATTGGGAAGAAGTAGAAGAAGAACAAGTTCTAAAGCAGGATCAAGTTTGGTCTTAGGATGGGGAGTGGATCTAATTTAGGTTTAGATACATCGGGTTGTGTAAGTTATGGGAAACCTCACTGAGGACTGTGTAAGTATGGAAACTCAGAATGTTATAGGTGTGGTCAAGAAGCGCATATGGCTAGGGAGTGTCCCAACATGGAAAGGGTGGCCTCATAGCAGCAAGCAGGGTCAGATAGTGTAGCCCAACCAACAACAAGATAGGCTTTTACAATTCCTTCTTAAGGAAGAGGACAAGGGATAGGAAGAAGAGTTTCTTCCTTTGTAGCAAGTTCACAAGGAAGGGGTTCTACAGCACTAGCTCGAATATTTACCATGACACAGTAGGAAGCAAATACCTCCACCATTGTGGTGTTAGGTACACTTCACATAAAAAGCTTCAATGTATATGCTTTGATTGATCTGGGTGCTTCTAACTCTTTTGTTATCCCTGATACATCCTAAGGTTAAGATTGATGGTGTCTAGTTTAGATTATCTTCTGTTTTTTAGTGACAGAGATGATTTGTTACTCTTGTTTAGTAATGGTTGAGGGTAGATGCCTTCCAACTAACTTAGTAGTTCTAGAATTGATTGGTTTTAATGTCATTCTAGGGATGGATTAGCTTTCAGCCAATTATGGTACCTTAGATTACAGAAGAAAGATAATGAAGTTCAGGGAAAAAAATGGGACAAAAGTAGTGTTTTAGGGAGACTAAATGTCACCTATGAAAGGTATGATCTCATACATGCAGGCTAGAAAAATGCTAAGGAAAGAATGTAAAGGGTTTATAGCCCTTTCAAGGAAGTTGTGGTGAACCAAAATGGACTAGGGTCAATTCCAGTAGAGAGAGAGTTTATAGATATTTTTCCAAAAAAACTAACAGTTTTGCCACTTAAAAGGGAGATAGATTTTGAAATTGACCTAGTCTTTAGTACTAGACCCATATCAATTCCTCTATACAGAATGGCTCCTCCAAAGCTGAATGAGTTAATGGATCAGTTACCGGATTTAGAAGACAAAGGGTTCATCAGACCAAGCACTTTTCTTTGGGGTGTCTAGTGCTGTTCGTGAAGAAGAAGGATGGTTCCCTAAGGATGTGCATAGACTATAGGCAGTTGAACAAAGTGACCACAAAAAAACAAGTACCCTTTAACCTGTATTAATGATTTGTTTGATCAGCTAGCAGGATCTAGTTGTTCCTCTAAAATAGATTTAAGGTCAGGATATCACCCATTGAGGATAAAGGAGATGGACATTTCGAAGACTGCTTTCTAGACTAGATACAAGGTATTTAGATTTTGTCACACCCTACTCCTCCGTAAGGCATAACATTATCCCATAGTATATCTAATAAATTACCAACTTTATCTATTGATAACCCATTAAATACACTACAAGGGATTTTAAACCTTTTCTTATTTCTTTTTACAGTGGTGAGCACTATTGACAGGAGTTAAAATATTTTTAACTGAAGTGAAAAAAATTAACAAATCTGAGTATCAGTGATTTCTGTAAAAATTTTGGCAGAGTGCCATCTGTATTTTTAATAAAGCAGTTCTTCAAAAACCTGTAAAAAAGAACTTCTAATAATCCCAAACTCCAATAACAGTTCAACACAATAAATTTCTCTACATTCATCAACTCAGTTCAACAATTAATTTTCTAGTGTTTCCAAAAGCTGGGATAAGATAAATATATCACAATATTTTTACAGGCCAAAATAATTTACAATTTTAGTTTACAACTGCTCAAGACCAAGTACAATATATACATATAGAGCACATACATTACAACAAAAACTACAAAATATGGTATACTCAATATACCGGCGAAATCTCAAAATGTAGCACAAGCAGCCTACTCTGCTGCTCTGTCTGTCTGTCTACCTGCGACAGCAATGAAAAAGCTATCGCTGAGTAAAATTTACTCAGTGGTGCACAATAACAATTTAAAATGCGGTATATAAAACTTTTATTGACAATTTACAATTCAAACAATTCACAATTTTTTTAAAGCTCACATAACGCAAAATTGATCAAACAATTGAATAACATAGTGTTGCCAATCAATAACACAACTTAGGTCATAACACAAATATTTCCGAACATACCGTGTTGTACACCATGACAAGGCAAACTCACCCCACTAATCGAAATCAATGAGGGAGGTGGCTAGCTAGCTAATGAGTACTCGTCCAAACTCACCTCAGACTGGCAAGCCAGAGAGGGAGGAATATAATCAAATATCAAACTCAACCCCACAAGTGGAGGAGAAACATAGTAATATTGTCATGCCAAGTGTGAATCAAAATAATTCCAAATCACAGTATTTCAAATAAACCACAAATCACATTTTATCTCAAAATTTCCATTTGTAAAGTAGGCAACACAATAATTTCCAAATAATATTCCCAAAGCCAAAACAATAAAAAACTATTCATAACTCATTTCTCCAAATAAATTTTCTAGTAAAAGCAGTGAATATAAAAAGTATTGTGCACAGACCTGATTTGAGTTTCCTCTAGGCCTTGACTCAATGTCCCTTATGCTTTTCAATATCCTTTTCAACTGAAACACACAATTTAAAATGTTTCAGTACTCATTTAAATTATTTCTAATCATAAGGTTCCATAATTAAATTTTATTGATACTACTCCTTTCATTAGTCAACCTATAATGTTGACCCTTGATGCACTCTAGGTGAATTAGGTTTAATGTTACCAATATTTCACATTTTTCATTTCAATATGCTACCAATATAGTGCAATTTACCATTTTTAAAAGTTGGCATTCATTGCCAAATTATTTCAAGCATCATTGTATGTAAATGTCAAGTTCTCAATTTTTGTGTGCTAGATTGGTCTATCTTAAAGTCCTATTTCTCTTGGTTTTTAGCTTCTGGTCAAAGAAGCCAAATTGTAGATCTATGTCTTATTGCACGCGGGGCAAAATTTCAGGTCATTCTGAGTTGTATAGACCAAGATATGGTCAATTTACCAAAGCTGGACATATTGCACTAAAATGGTAACTTTAGGTCATTTTTAGGTCATTTCTGGTTCCGACAGTTTTTATACCCGAACTTGTGCAAGCTATTTGACTTGCTTATGGTCATTTCTGGGTTTTGGTGTCTTCATAAGAGTTGTATCTCTATGTCTAATCTATTCATGGTAAAAATTTCAGGTCATTTGGACCTGTTTTGAGTGAGTTATGGCCAAAACACTAACTGCTGCCCAAACGGTCAATTTTAAAGCTTTCAAGTCAATAATTCGGATTTGGTCATTTTTCAAGTTACTTTCTGGATAGAATTTAGGTAGGCTTTCTTCATGAAAGTTGGCACATTTTGTGCCTAGTTTCACCTTCAATTGGCCTCATACCAATTGGAGCCACACACTTAGGGTTATAGGTCCATTTGCACACTGCCCTTTACATGCTTTTCAAACACCAAACCAAACACATGTTTACCAATTACATTTTCACTTCTCATACCATTCTGCATTTGGCACTAACCAAAACCATTCAATTCTCTACATTATAGGTCAACTTGGACAGAATATAACCACTTCAAAATACACCAAATGCAGTCACAATTCACAAATTTCAATCCCAATAATATATACACATAAATACATTCTAATTATCACACATACTTCCATTAACAATTTTCCTACCTTATCACTATTATCCACACACATATATGCTGCCATTTTTTATCCAATATTTCAACAATATTTCATGAACTTAAACACTTCAATCTTCATCATGAGGATGCCAAAAATTTACACATACACATCCACTTCCATTTTCCCTTTTCAAGCTTAACATTCAAACTTCACACATGGAATTCAACTTCAATACAATTAAAAATTTAAATCAACATCTCAAACAACCATTTACATGCAAAGATAAGTTGTACATGGTGAGGTTCCATGGCTGCCGAAATGGCTCAACTCCAACAAATCATCAAACCTTAACCTTCTTCCATAATTCAACTGCCCACAACCTGAGTTACACTTTTAATGAAACAAGGATTGAAAATAACCACTTACCTCTTTTCGACTTCTTCAAAACCTCACCAAAACTTATCTTTCTTGCTCCCTTATTATTGCCCAAGGTGTCTAGACAAGGTTTAGTGAAGGAACCTAGTGGAAAGGGTGACTTGATCAAGGTTGCATGGAGGTCCTTCCATGGCCGACAATGGTGGTTTGGAAGGGATTTTGAATTCAGTAAGGTGAGGACTTGAGGAAGAAAGAGTGTTGTAGAATGTTAGTAGGACAAATTCTGATTTTTTAATGCTTTATATATTCCATAGTGGTCCACTAAGTGATTAAAGAATCTAAGTTAATGTTAAACTTCCATTTATGCCACATTATACCCATAATTTTTCTTATTTATACAACACATAATATTTCATTTTTTATGGCATTTTCAAACTTTATTACCATTTATTTTTAATGAAAATTTAGGTCAAAAGGCAACTCGGGATGTCAAATGACCACAATGCCCCTATTCGGGTTGCATTTCCTATTTTTCGGTAACACCGAGCTTTGTCGTTTTCTCGATTTCTCGATTTTCTTTGTACTAATTAATTAATTTTTCTTTGATATTTATACTTCAGTAAGTCTTTAATTATGTGTCAAAACTAAATTCCGAGGGTTCCCTGCAGTCCTAGGGTCGGCTATTGCCTGCGCCGTAACTTTCCTGTGCGGTCACCCATCATTGCGGTGCTGGCTCGTTTAACTTAGTTTCATTTCATTGCTATTATTTTTCCTTTCTTTTTTCTTGTATTTTCCTTTCTTATATTTCATTATTTTATGTCTCCTCACTAACATTTAAATGTAGTTCTAGGCATCCTAGCTGTCCGGACAGACACTGGTCATCGAAACAGTAGGACGCACTACCGAACATAGGGGTGTTACAGATTTTATCTAGATCATTTTGTGGTCGTCTTTATTGATGACATCTTAGCGTAATCCAGAAATCAAGAAAAACATGCACAATATCTAAGAATGGTTCTCCAGACTTTGAGGGAGTATTAGTTATATGCCAAGTTCTCTAATTGCTAGTTCTAGTTGAAGAGTATATCTTTCTTGAGACACGTAATGTCAGAGAATGGAATTAAAGTGGATCACAAGAAGGTTGAAGCAGTGGCAGTTTGGCTGAAGCTAAGTTTAGTGATTGAGATCAAGAGTTTCCTAGGATTAGCCGGCTATTATAGGAGATTCATGCCTGATTTCTCCAAGATAGCTACTCCTATGACTAGGCTAATTCAAAAGAAAAGGAAGTTTGAGTGGACAAACCAGTGTGAAGAGAGTTTTCAGAAGCTCAAGGAGTGTTTGGGGATAACACCAATTCTAGCTTTGCCTTCTGGCAATATAGATTTCATAGTATATTATGATGCCTCCAGAGTGGGTTTGGAGTGTTTTCTTATGCAGAATGGCAAGGTAATAGCTTATGTTTCGAGCGAGTTGAAGAAGCATAAAGTTAACTATCCCACCCATGACCTAGAAATGGCGATGATAGTTTTTAACCTAAAGATGTGAAGACATTATCTGTGTGGGACTAAGTGTGAAATCTTCATAAACCACAAGAGTCTTCAGTACATCTTTAACCAAAAAGAGTTGAACCTCAGACAAAGAAGATGGGTGGAATTGCTAAGTGATTATGATTGTACTATTTAGTACCATCCGGGTAAGGTAAATATTATTGCAGATGCCTTCAGCTAGAAATCATTTGGCAGTCTGGCTATCTTAAAGGAGCTACATCAGTTGATAGGAGAAGGGTTACAGCTGGAATTGTCAGTAAAAGGCACTTGGATAGCAAAAATGAAAGTGGCACTGGTGTACTTTAGATAGGTGGTAAAAAAATAATACAAGGATCTAGAATTGCTAAAGATAGTGGAAGCCATGTCGAAGGGCACAAACCGTGAGTTTCTATTTGATGGGAAAGGAGTTTTAAGATATAGCAGTAGATTGTGTGTACAAGATGATATCTGACTCAAGGGAGACATTACGAGAAGCTCATTGTGCAATGTACAGTGTACATCCTAGAGCCACCAAGATATATTAGGATCTAAAGAAAGTATATTGTTAGTCTTTTATGAAGAAAGAGATTGTACAGTTCGTGTCTGCTTGTGAGGTGTGTCAAAGAGTGAAGCTAAAGGATTAGAAACTAACAGAAATGTTAAACCACTACCCATTCTAGAGTGCAAATGGACCTACTACCTATTCTAGAGTGCAAATGGGAGAATGTGGCCATGGACTTTGTTGTGAGGTTACCTGTAGCCTCTAATAGACATGACTCTATATGGGTAATAATAAACAAGTTGACTAAGACTACCCACTTTATTCCTGTGAGAGCTAACTATTATGTGGATAAATTGGCTCAAGTGCATATGGCGAAAATAGTAAAGTTGCATGGAACTCTAGTGACAATAGTTTCTGATAGGGGACCATAGTTCACTTCTAGGTTTTGGCATTGTTTTTAGAATGAGATGGGCACCAGACTGAATTTTAGCATAGCTTTTCATCCTTAGACTGGTGGGCAATCAAAAAGAACCATATAGACCTTGGAGGATATGCTGAGAATGTGTGCACTTGACTTTAGAGAATCATGGAAGAAATACCTTCTACTAATTAAGTTTGCATACAACAACAACTATCACTCTAGCATTAGAATGCCTCAATATGGAATTCTGTATGGGAGGAAATATAGGTTTCTAATGTGCTAGGAAGAAGTTGGTGAGAAAGGTTTGGTAGGCACTAAGTTGGTCCAAATCACTAATTAGGCGATGCCTTTAATCAAGGTGAGGTTAAAGATAACAGGCAATAGGCAGAAGAGTTATGCAAATCTCCACAGAAAGGAAGTCATTTTTAAGGTGGGGGACATGGTACTTTTCAAGGTATCTCTAATGAAGAGTGTTATCCAATTTAGAAAGAAAGCTAAATTAGCTTTGAGTCACATTGGACTCTATAAGGTGCTGTAGAAAAGTGGGAATGTATCTCACAAGTTAGATATGCCACTAGAAATGGAAAGAATCCATCTGGTTTTTTATGTCTCTATATTAAGGAAGTTTTTATCAAATCCGAACAAGTAATCAATGAACTTAACATGGAAATTTCAGAGGATCTATCTTATGTTGAACAGCCTATGAGGATTGTGGATACACAAATCAGAAGGTTGAGAAATAAGGAGATACCTATGGTAAAAGTTTTGTGGAATAACCATAACATGGAAAAATGCACGTGGGAGACTCGTGATTCCATGTTACAGCAATATCCTCACCTATTTTAGGTATGTCATGCTTGTGTCTTATGAATGTTTATGTTTGATGTTTATTATGTTGTTTCCGGGGACGAATGTTCCTAAGGAGCCGGGGGGGGGGGGGGTGTTATGGGGAGGGAATGTAACACCCTCTACTTTCCAATGTTAGAATTCCTATTATAAATAGGAAATTCTCATGAAACTTAGGGCTTCATAAATAAAGAAAATAGTGGTAAGTTCTATATGTATGATATTATGTATTAAAAAAGTATTTAAGAATGAAAATTTTTTAGTTATTTTGACTAAGAAAAGTTTTAAGTGAGGTTTTTTTGTAGAAGAAACTTCGACAGTCGAAGGTTAGACTTTCGATAACTAAAGTCCTATTTTACTATTCAAATGTTCTGTTGGACAGAATGGACTCTAGCAGCTAAAAGCTGGGCTTCTGGCAGCCAATAGCCCCCTTGACAATGGGGCATAAATAACCCATTTCAGTTCAAAGTTCAAAGAAAAGTGATTTTTCTCTTTCTCTCTCAACCTCTGTTGCATGCAAGGGATTTGTCCTCCTTGGAATTTTTTTCAGTTGAATTTTTTGAAAGCTAGAAGTCTTGGGTTTTATTGGGAAGCTCAAAGATTTCAAGATTTTTGAAGTTTCCTCTAATCTTTCTCTCTCTCTAACTTGGTTCCAAGGGAGAAAGGCATTTTTCTTCTTTTTAATTGAATATTCTATGTGTTTCTAAGTATCTACACATGAGTAAGAGGCAGTTTATGGCTTTGCATGTAAGATTTGTATGGTTTTTAAGCTTTTGTTTTTGGGATAAGAGTTACATGTACAAGGTTTTTAAGGTGGACTGCAATGATATGTTTTAAACTAGTTCTTAATAGATCTAAGAAGTCTATAAGCATGTTTTAGTTAGTCTTTGAAGAAGATTAGGTAATTGAGTTCATTTGAATGACTTGTACTTTGATGTCCTAATGGAAGTTTGAGAAAACCTTAATCTTCACTCTTGGATATGGATGCATGTGAGTTTCTTTTAGATTCTTAAGTTGATAGATGCCTTAAGTTTGTGTTTTGAGGATTGGATCATGTTTTAGAGCTTAAGCATATTTTTTGGTTGTGTTGGGTTTAAGTCACTATAGAATTTGAACTTGGGAATTCTAGAAATTCCCAAGTTCAGTTGCCAAAGACCATTACTTTGACAACTAGAATGGCTATAGTCTCTCTAAAGGTTTCCATGTTCAACTGTTGAAACCTAGGACTTCGGCAACCATAGTCGCCACTACCAAAATAGGGAATTTCAAGTTTAAGACTTCGGTAGCTAAAGTTATTTCTGCAAACCTTATTTCCCTCTTTGTTCTAAGGCTCCAAAATTTATTTTTAGAATCCAAAAAGGACCTAGAATAAGATGTTTAGTCTATGCATAGAGTTTTTGAGCTCCAAATAACTATTTAGGGTTCGATGTTTATAGGATCATATTTAAGGGACTTAGGGAGCTGAGGATCTAAGGATAACAACCATTTGTGTAAGGTGTTTGATAGACTACAAGAGGTGAGTAACACTAACCCTAATGAATGCAACTTATTTAACTAAAAGCGTAATCATTCACGTGCGTCATATCATTATTTGTTAGGATGTATATTATCTAGAACATGAAGATGTTGCATTTGTGCATAATTACTGTTGATGCCAATGGACATTGGATGGCCCACTGATTTTCCCCATGATATAAATATGTTATATGTTTATGATCATGCATGATATGATATGATATGATGTGGTAAGACCAGGTGAGGCCTAATATGTAACGCCCTCACTTTAGGTAGTATGTACATTCTACTGTTTCGATGACTAACGTCTGTTCAGACAGCCAGGATGTCTGGAACTACACTTAAACTAGAGTGAGGAAACATAAATTGATTGAATAAAGATCAATAAAAATTAAGGAAAAATAAAAAAATGAAATGCCAATTGGTTAAAGGAGTCGAGGTTCCAGCAATGGGTGACCCTAATGGGAAGCGACTATGAATACAGTTGCCAACCCCAAAATCGTGGGGAACCCTATGAGATAAATATTTGGGACTTAATTGAAGGATTAATGAGGTTTAAATGACAATAAAATGTCAAGAAAATGCAAGGGAATTTATGCTAATCGGTAAAGACATATTTTAACCTGATGAATGGTATTTTGGTCATTTCACATAAAGAGTTAATTTTTGACCAAAATGTCAATTAAGTTAAGTGGAATTAATAAAATAAATTATGAAAGAATTTTTAATGAAAATTTAAATAGAAATGAGTAATGGAAAGGAAGAAAATAAAAGAAATGAAATTTAAATAACAATTATGACGTAAGCATGACATAGGGATTACCTAATTAAAATTTCCACTAATTAAAATTTAACACATAAACTTAAAAAGGATAAATATTTAGTATAAGACAAATTTGACCAAGAAAAGTTCATCTTCTTCCTTTGAATACTCTTGGCCGAACCATTGCTTGGTTTCTTCCTCCATTTCCATCTTCTTCCAAGCTTGAATTTCTATCCATTCTCACCCTAAAATCCCTAAGTTCCAACATTAAACCTCAATTACTCACCTTGGTAAACAATTTGGGAGCAAAAAGAAGAGAAGTGAAGGTTTAACAAGTTGGGAATTTCATCAATTCAAGGTTAGTGCAATATATAAGCTTCTTTCCTTCTTTAAGTATTGTTAGCATATTAAACTAAGTTGAAATCTCAGGAAATTGAAAGAATATGATGAGTATTTGAAAGACCAAAATTTTAATAGCCATGAGAGATGTGATACCCCTTACCCGTCTATAGTATAGCCGAGCAAGATATGCCACACAGTATGCCGAAGCACCAAATCATATTTCCATTACAATTTAACCTTTTTAACTCATATATTTACAATTTTGATTAATCTGAATTTTTCCGCAAATTTTATAGAAAATTCGACAGAGTGCCAGCTGTTAATTAGAAAAACAGTTCTTCTGAATCTATTAAAAACACTTCCAATATAATCATAATATCAATCTCAGTCAACCACAAACATCTTTCCATAATTTCTCAAATGACTTCAATATCTCAAAATTCAATTCGCTTCATATCATACTCAACTCAATAAGAAATACTCAAATTTATTACTGAACACGATTTATAGATGTTTACATCAAAACATAATTACATGAGTTTGTAATATACATGACAAAATAAAAGTCTAATTACAAAAGTTTACAAAATACAAAATACCAAAAGTAACCTAATGTCCTACCAATGCACTACAAATGTGAGGTGACTCTGGACTTTGTGTGCAGATCTAAAAGTTCACCCGGTCTGAGGTTTGCTGGACTCTCCAGCTATGTCTCTAGTACCTGCTCGTGGCAAAAGCAATGCGCTAAGCAATTCTACTTAGTGGTGACAATATAACATAAAATAACTAAATAAAATAAATATGCAGAATGTATGTTTACATTTTATGTAGACTTAATTCCTGACATTCATTGCAGTATTATTCGATTAAAATTTGGTAAGATTTATTTTAATTGCCCGAGTAACTTATACTTGTCAACTGTACTGGATAAATGGGTAAACTGGCACTGGGTACCAAGTACCTTGGACCATCACACCATCAATCACATTATGTCTTCCGGTGTGCAACAGAATAGCTAATAAGCTATAATAATTATCAGGGATAAAACCCAAGTATAACAACTCAATCAATATAGCCAAAGGCTATTATATCACAGAATGGCACGTGAGGCCATAAAACACAGAATGACATGAAGCCATATGCAGTACTGCTAACAGAATCCTATTGGCATGCCAACCTATCCAAACCAATCTTGTTAAGTGTACTAGGGCTTGTTACACTTTTAAATTTGACAATTCTTGAAATTTAAGTTTAGGTGTTACTATTTATTTCATTGGTCAGCTAAAATGTTTACTTTTGCATAGGCAATAGGTACATTGGTTTTAATACTCCCAACATACCACATTTTGCATTCTAAAATTGTTAGTATTGGTTGCCAATACCATTTCTAAGCTTAGTGTTAGTTGTTCAAAATTTTCAGATTTCAAGCCTTGTGTTTACTGTTCCATTGGTCATTTTTACAGTGGAAATTTGGCAAAGTTATCAACATAAAAGTTGTTCCTTATTGTGTCTAGTTACATTTCCTTTTTTGAATCACTCCATGTGGAGTTTTGTAGCTCAAGTTATGGCCTAAACACCATAACTGGCCGGATTGCAAACTTTCCAGATTTTCTGGACTGACCAAATCTACAGTGTTTTGTGTAGTGAATGTAGGTCACCTTTTGAACATGTTATGATCACAATTTGGGTTTGGTTTCTTCATTAAAGTTGTAGGTATATATCTCATCTTTCTTCTGGTAAAATTTCAGGTCAATTGGACTTTTCTACATTGAGTTATGACCAAATGAATAAATACTATTCATTTGGTCATTTTGCCCAGACAGAATGTAGGTCACCCGGATTAGGGCAATCTTTAGGTCAACTTGGTTTGATTTTCTGGGCATGGTTTCTTCACCAAAGTTGTGCCATTATATGTCTAGTTTCATGTCCAATTGGCCTGCACCAATTGAACTCTACAACTGAAGTTATTGCTGCCTAAACCTGCTGGACTCATGCTCAGTCCTGTAGGTCTGCCAAGGCAGCAACACTAACTTCAATTCCCACTAAACAAACCACTTCATTTCTTATTCACACATAACCAAATGGTCACTAATTGACCATTAAAACTTACTTTCACCATTACATGATCAAGGTCTCAATTTTATACCCAAACCCTAACCCATTCCATCTCAAATCATGTATTCACTTGCCTTTCACTATCCTAAACAATAGGTTAGTATTAAGGGCAGCTAGGGTATAATTTTAATTCAAGAAAATCTTCAAAACTCTACCAAGCCCAAGGATATTGGAATATTAAGCAAGTCAAACACATGATGTTTATTAAATTTACTTGTAAGTTTGCATTCAATTTCACTCCTTCAACATGAATTGAAAGAGAAAGGGTAAGTTTAGTCACTAACCTCTTTGGAACTAAGTTTGGGTCTTGCAAAACTTCAATTTTTCTTCAAAATTTTGTTGCTCAAAGCTTCCTCAAGGTGTGGGGTGAATTTTTTGTGAAGACAACTAGGGCTTTTATGGTGAGAAAGGGTGGGGATTCAAGCTTAATCAAGCTTTCATGAAGGTTTTTCTCTCCTCTCTCTCTTTCTCAAGCAATTTTGCTGGTTGAAGAAGAAATGGCTACTGGAATTTTCTTTTTTGTTTTTATCTTATTTTGTGTCCATTTTATCCCTTAAGTAATTTTGTTAAGTTGTGATTGGTGGAGAGCTCATTAATGACATCATATGATGTCATAATTCCACTTTTCTCTCATTTTCTTTTCTTTTCTTTTATACTAATTTTCAATTAAATTTTTAACAATATCTATTCACATTTTATGTCATATAAATTATTTATTTAACTGGACAAGTTGGTCAAAAGTCATCTCTGAAGACGAAATGACCAAAATGCCCTCTGTTTGGCTTATTGAGCTAAAATTGTGTGTACCGATTGATTAAAATTTCCTTGTGTTTTCTTAATATTTTATTGTCATGGGAACCCCAATAATCCTTCCCTGAGGTCCCAAAAATTATTTTATGAAGTTTTCCTGGGTCTAGGGTTGTTAACGGCCTTCACCGTTACTTCCCCTTCGGGTTACTCATCACTGGGGTTTGGGCTCATTTAACCTTAGTGTATTTCATTCCTAAAAATTTTCCTTGATTTTTCTGATCATTATTTGGTTTATTTATAACTCCTCACTCTAGTCTAATTATAATTTCAAATATTCTAGCTGCCTAGATCGACATTGGTCATAGAAACAGTAGACTGTACGGACTAGCTAAAGTGAGGATGTTACAAGAGAAATTAGGGATGTATGATTTTTTATTGAATTAACTTTCCTAGTAGTGTTCTTGATGAGTTTACATTTAGTAAAAGTTGAATTGCATGGTGTTGCATGAGAAGTGATTTTGATAGTTAGGGTTTTGACCTAAATTTGAGGATTTTGTATTATGGCTTGAAATTTACATTGTTGATGTCGATTATTGACTATTTGAAGTACAATGAATGTGATTGAAGTTTGGTAGTTAGGAGGAATTAAAGATTGGAAGTGCCATTTTCTGTGCAGGAAATTCTGGACCTTAAGTCTAGTGTGGTTATGTGACCATAAGTAGAGCCATATTGCTCCAATTGGACATTGAACCTAAGACATAATGCCACATTTTTCATGAAGAAACCCTGCCCAGAAACTGAACCTAACATGACCTAAAATTGCTTGAATCCGGGTAACTACCTGCTGGACTGGAAAAATGACTATGTGAACAGTAAATATTTAAATGGGCATAACTCACTCTAGGAAGTCAGAATGACTTAATTCTTAAACCAATGGCAAGGTTAGACATAGGATCACATTTTTCATGAAGAATATAGAGCCCAATTCTGACTCTAACCCAACCAATTTGCTAGAACAAATTAGGTCAATAATTCTTTCCAGAACCAAAACCTGACCTGAAATTTTGGACTTTGACCTACCTGACCAGTTTTTTACAAAAATGCCATAACTCAGTCCACAAAACTGCAAATGCAGTGATTCCAAAGCTAAAATCTACATAAGACCTAGAACAACAATTTTGATGTTTTAACCAAAATCCAGAACTATAGACCCTTATTTTGTGATGAGTATGTGCATTGAGGCTGTGGGAAACTCGATGATGAAAAATTATATGACTGTAAGATGTAATTGGAGGCATAGAGCTAAATTATTAATTTTGTGGCATGATCATGAAAAAAAAATAATAATATGTTTTTTTTAGGAAATGAATTTAATTAAATTTAAATAAAATTTTGTTTTGTTTAAATTTAATATGGGTAGTTTTTAAATGTACCTAATTAAGTTTAATTGGGCCCCATGAGCATAAGAAAGCCTAGTTAAGAATTTTAAATAAGACCCATTTAATTTTTTTTTTGAAAATTAAAATAAGAAAATATTTTTTTCTCTATCCCTCTCCCATACAAAACAATATTTTTTCTCAAATTTGAGGGGATACACAACTCTATACATGTTCAGTTTTCTGTCTCTCATTCTTCTTATTATTTTTTGTTTTTTTTTTTTAAATCTGTAAAATATTTGAAAAAATTATATTCATATTTTACACGAAATTCTATTAATTTTAGACTCAAGAATCACTAAAAAAGCTTTAATATTTTGTAAGTTATGGCTATTTAAAATTAAGGTTCTTGTAAAATCTGATTTGTAGGATACCCGACTTGTGGAGCCCATATCTCCCTTATTTCTTAATATTTTTGCATAAATTTGGTGTCCAAAATTAATTTTGAAATATTTTGAATCTTTTTCAATTAGTTTTGCTTTCATATCTGTTATGGTTGGTGAGTTATGAATTTTATGAAAAAGTAGTGTGATTTTGTCATTAGGAAAATTTACGATTTGTGTAGATTATTTGGCTAGGTTTTTGTTTAATCTATGAATTTTATGATGTTGTATGATGTTTTGGCTGTCTTCTATAATTTTTTCATGATTTTTAGGCATGCTTAACTATTTTTCAAAAATCAAATTTCTTGCTACTATCAATCTACTAGAATCTGAGAATTGTATATTTATATATGTTCTTGTGTGTTCTTGAGTTCTAATTGCTATTTGATTTATTTTTCTAAGTTCTTTTAATTTAAGAGGTGTTATGAAGTGTTTGGATCATGTTAGAATGTTAGTAGTATGCCCTAGAGTATATCATTTAGTATGTATCTTGTACATAATTTTATTAATAAAAGGCATTTCCACTTTTCCGTTTACATAATATATTTATGTGTAATAGAAAAGGTCCATTGATATTTTATTAGAAATATTATTCTTAAGTTGTTAAGAATATGAGTGACAATATTTATAGCACAAAGTATTATAAATAGGTTCACAATCGAGGATACTTCATAATAAGGACATGACTTATCCAGAAAGATTGTATTCATGTTTGTTCCCAAGTTATTTATATGAGATATAAATAAGATGGAATGGTGAGTCTCATGCCATATAACAAACATGATAGGCACTTATAAATGATAAGTAGGCCGAACCAGTGACACTTATGATAAGCACATGGAGTTTACTCTTGTCAATGTTTTGTCATAAATCATATCAGTGCATATAATCTTTAGACCTGAGATAGCACAGTTATCTTATATATAGGTAGTTTGAGTTTGATACTGCTTTCATACTTGTACTATGTATGGGTATATGGGCATGTGTTGGCTCCTGCTAGTTATATATGGAGGTAGGTGTTGATCAAGATGGAATCTGTTCCTCTAAGTAAATAGAGATAAAATCCTATGTTCATTTAATTGTTCTTGATGTTTCAAGTTCTGGCCAGACAGATAGATTTATTCGTAAAAGAGTTTCTGATGAGAAAAATCTTTTAATCAAGAACTGGAATTAAAAGAGAACATAATATTCATAGCAAATGGAGTTTGACATAAACCATGACTCCAGCTTGAGTTGGGATTTTGTAACAGAGAGATTCTAGTGCATGGTAACATATGATTATAGGTTCATTTAAGGTAAATCTTATTACTAATTGGGTGGCCATGGCATGCTATGCTAGGTGTTAACCATGGTCTATTAGGTTCATAAAATGATTTAGAGAAATCATTTATGGTAAGAAAGAGTTCGATGATATTATGAGTTGATATCATGTCTCATTGCCAATTAGTGATGAGCCTAGTAAGTCACACACATACACAAGTTATCACCTATTTAAATATGATTTAATTAATTAATTAAAGAGTTTAATTGATTAATTAAATAGGTTTGGTTTGCAATTAAATTGCAAAGTCCCTAGCATGACTTGAAACCAAATCTAGATTATTGGATGTAGTATAAATTAAATTTATATTTAAAGTGTTTAAATATGAATTTAATTGATGAGAAATTAATTAATAGAGATTAATTAATTAATTTATATTTGATATAAATTAATTAGAAGAAGAAAATAATTATTTTGGGTTAAGAACTCAAAATTAAGACACAGGGGCATTTTGGTCATTTCACAGTGTGACACGTGGCACCATGAGATGGTGACACATGGGATTACACATAAGCTTGCCAAATGTTTTTTTAATCATGTAAGATGATTAAAATCAAGATTAAATATAGGTTTGACACTTGGCACAATGTGATTGGGTCACTTAAACCTAGAGCTAATCAAAAGGTGACATGTGGCTAGGGTTTAATGTGTTAACCTAGCTATTTAAGTGTGGTTATGAAAAGAAAAAATAACCAGCAGCCTCTCCTCTCATTTGTCACGCTACTTTGAGCCTCTCCAGCTATTTCTCTTCATCTCTCATCAATTCAAAGAGATTAGCCATCAATCTCTTGAATTAAGAACACTAGAAATTGTTTCTAGTGTCCTGTTTACATCTCTAATCTCTTAAAAGGCAGAACTTGAATTTCTAATTAATAGAAAAAGCTTTAGAGGCTGTTCAAGGGCTGCCATAGGTGTTCTTGGTGTGGACAAGCTAGAGGGACAACATTTGGTGTCCTGAAGACGAATCTCAAAGGCGCAGACACGCTGCAGTGCATCAAGAGGTTAGTGTAATCGTTCTTGATTTAATCTAAGGTTCTAAAATTAATCTGATTAATTTTAAAATCTTAAATGGCAAATACAGATCCAAAAACATATTAAAAGAGTTTTAATATGTTTTTTATCATTGAAATCAAATAGATAAAAATAAATCTTGCATGGTGCATGTGACCCTAGGCGAAATTTTTTTGAATTCAATGGTATAATATTGTGTTTTTCACGCTTCCGTTCCTTCAATAGAGCCACTATATTTGCCATTTAGATTGTTGATTATATGATTTAATTGTGTGATTTGATCATGAGATGATTGATTCATTGCTGGTTGGATCAAGAGGTGTGGCGGCACACATGGTGTAGCCACCATTGGTGGCGGCAACAATGGTTCCATGGGTGGTTCAAGGTTTGGCTTTTAATTCTGCAATTGTTGTATGATCTAAGGCCTATTCTTTGACTAATTAAAGTGTTTAATTAGTAGTTTTAATCACACAATTAAATTATGATTCAAATCAGAATTTTAAAAATTGTTTGAATGTGATTCAAATCTGAATTTTAAAAGTTGTTTGAATGTGATTCAAATCTGAATTTTTGAAGTTGTTTGAATGTGATTCAAATCTGAATTTTTAAATTTGTTTGAATGAGATTCAAATCTGAATTTTTAAATTTATTTGAATCATATTCAAATCTGGATTTTTAAGTTGAATATGGGATATTCAATTTAATTTAAGTATGTATGTTTTATTTAATTGTTAAATAGTGATATGCATGATGGATGATCATGGACTATAAAAGACCAATGTGATTGGATTTATTTCTTTTATGTTTCTTTGGGATTGTAAATTAATTAATTTATTTTAATTTATTTTGGGCATGTATTATTAAGTTTGTAATATTTTTGGGTTGTAATTTCATTTATTTAAGTTCTTGTAAATTCGCCTTGGTATGCCAAGGATTACTATGTAATATTGGATTGCAAGAAGTTCAAGGAGGTCAAGAGCATTGGTGGGACCAGTGGGAGGAATTCAATATCAAGTGTTGATTATGTACTCCTTCAGCAACTCTTGTAAAATGAATGAATGAAATGCACCTAGGAATGCCCTGATTCAATTCTTGGTGGCTCAGAATTGAATCCCTTAGAAAGTCCATGATCATACCATATTTACTACTTATCCATGAATGCATGAGATGTATGGGAATGTATGCAATTATATGATATATGCATGCTAAATGGATAATGTGCAAAGTGAGACCTTAATAGTAATAAGGATGGCTTTAAAATCTTCCAAACAAATGATTAAGTTGGAAATGCTATAATTAAAGTAATTATAACATAAGCCCTCCATTGGGGCAATTATTTTAAGAAATTTTAAATAGTTGCATGAGATGCAATTAATTTAAGAGATTTTCTTAAGAATAATTGTTAAGCATGAGATGTTATAAATATGTAAATGGTTTGGTGGCCAATATTGGATGTACCTGAGGACATTAAAATTATTTGAATAATTACTGACTCAATGGGATCAACTTAACTAATGCAAGATAAGTCAATAATGGATGTACCTGAGATTTTGAGCATTAGGGGCTAGGTAAAGGATTGAATCTCACATGAGATGTGATGGGCAAGGAGTTGCTCACTTATAGTTTATTGTAATTCCAATAATGGATGTACCTGAGGATGATCAATAGAATTATAAGAATTCAATCACCCACTAGAAATCCATCCAACTAGGATTTCCGTTTTCTACTCTGGAAGTGTAGGATTCGCTAAGTTAGTGGGAGGACTAATTTGATTAAAAGACCATAATCATTTTGGTTAATTACATGATACATTTACTAATTAATCTGGTTATTTTCTGCAGTTAATTTTCTGATAAAAATGAGCACAAAACAACCACCACCATCCAATATCCTTGCAAGCATACTTGATCACAACAGATTGACAGGACCTAATCATGCGATTGGCTAAGAAATTTGAAACTTGTCTGAACCTTGAACATATAGGATATGTTCTAGATTCAAATGTTCCTGGTCCCTTACCTCCAGAGGCCACACAAGAGGAACATGAAACTTTGGACAAGTGGAAGGAGCATGATATGAGAGCTAAGTGTTACATGCTTGCTTCCATGAGTAATGAGTTACAGAAGCAACATGAGAACATGTAGAGTGCGAGTGAGATCCTCCTTCACCTACAAGAGTTGTATGGTGAGCACAGCAAGAATGCTAGGTATGAGATATCTAGACAGCTATTCCGTATGAGGATGTCTGAGGGACAGAATGTTGGGGATCATGTCCACAAGATGATTCGGCTGATTGAGCAGTTGGAACATCTTGACTTCAACATGGATTTTCAACTACAAACGGATTTGATCCTTCAGTCCCTTCCTGAGTCTTTTGGGAATTTTGTGACAAATTTCCATATGACTAAACAGGAATGCACCTTAGCTGGTTTACTCAACATGCTGGTTATTGCCCAAAAGAATATGCCAGGCAATAAAGGAAAAAAGGTAGCTTTGGTTGCATCTTCTTCTGCTGGAAAGTCCAACAAGAAGAAGGGCAATAAGAAAAAGAAACCTTAGATTCCTGGTCCTTCCAAGAAAATAGCTAAACAGAAAAGGAAGACTAAAGCTGATGGAGGCAAAGGAAAGTGTTTCCACTGCCAAAAGGATGGGCACTGGAAAAGGAACTGCCCAGAGTATCTTGCTTCTCTGAAGGACAAGAAGGATACACCTTCGGAAGGTATGTCCATATCTTGTTATTTAGATTATGATGATACTCATAGTTCATCAACAGCTTGGGTTTTAGATACTGGTGCCAGTTCTCACATTTCTAATGATATGCAGGAACTAGCAAAAAGTAGCAGCTTGCGTTCTCAAGATATTAGAGTCCGGATTGGCAATGGCTCAATCAATGAAGCTTTAGCCATAGTAACTAAATCTTTTACATGTTTGGACATGTTTTGTGTTTGGATAATATTTTATATGTACCTGATGCTTTTAAGAACATCATTTTTATATCTAGTGTCACTAGAAATGTCTATGAATTTAAGTTCTCTGATGATTTTTGCAATATATATTTTGCAAATAAATATGTTGGATTGGCTTATATGAATGATGTATTTTATTCATTGGATAATAATAACAAACACAAATTGAATGCAAGTGATCTAAAAGAATACAATGCCATGGTGAAAACCAACTCAAGTTCAAAATATATTTGGCACTTAAGGTTATGTCATGTTGCGTAAGATAGGATTGCAAAATTGGAGAAAATGGGGATTCTATCCTCATTGGGCTCTGAGCCTACTCCAACTTGTGAATCTTGCCTTCAAGGCAAAATGACTAGATCACCCTTTGTTGGACAAGGGCTAAGAGCTGAAAATATTTTGGAATTAATACATAGTGATGTATGTGGTCCGTTTAAAGAAATGGCTAGAGGGGGCTTTCATTATTTTATTACCTTTACTGATGATAAATCAAGGTTTGGGTATTTAAATTTGATGAAATACAAACATGAATCCTTTGAAAAGTTTAAGGAATTTAAATCTGAAGTAGAAAATCAAACAGGAAAAAGTATTAAAGCTCTTCGATCAGATCGTGGAGGTGAATATTTGAGTACTGAATTTGATGAATACTTGAGAGAGCATGGCATTGTTTCTCAGCTGACTCCTCCAGGAACGCCACAACTGAATGGTGTATCTGAAAGGAGAAATCGTACCCTATTGGATATGGTACGTAGTATGATGAGCTATACTGATATGCCAATCTTCTTTTGGGGATTTGCATTAGAATCAGCTTTGTATATTCTGAATAGGATTCCATCAAAATCAGTTTCTTCCACACCTTATGAGATATGGCATAAAAAAAAAAACCAAGTCTAAAGCATGTTAAGATTTGGGGTTGTCCAGCTTATATCAAAAAGCTGAACATCGATAAATTGGAGACCAGATCAGAAAAAGGTCGATTTGTTGGATATCCAAAAGATAGTTTTGGATATTATTTTTATTTGCCTACTTCACAAAAGGTTGTGATAAGTAGAGATGCCACATTTCTTGAACAACAGTTTGTTCAAGAAGGAGGCAAAGGAAGGCAAATAGAGTTAGAATTGGAGAATTCTGACCAACCAACAGATCAGATGGATATAAATCCATCTAGTCAACCTATACCCATTGATGAAACATCTACAGCTGTTCCTCGTAGAACAACCAGGGTATCTCACCCACCAGTGAGATATGGTTTTCTTCATGAAGAAGAACAAGAGTTGTCTACTCATGAAGAAGTAGATCATGGAGATGATCCACTTACCTATGAAGAAGCTATATCAGATATAGACTCTTCAAAATGGATTGATGCTATGAAATCGAGATTGATTCCATGTATAAGAATCAAGTTTGGGATCTTGTTGACCCACTGAAGGTATTGTACCTATAGGGAACAAATGGGTTTTCAAGAAGAAAATTGGTTACGATGGAAAGGTAGAGACCTATAAGGCAAGGCTAGTAGCGAAAGGGTTTCGCCAAAGGCAAGGAATAGACTATGAGGAGACTTTCTACTTTGTTACCATGCTTAAATCAATTAGGATTTTATTAGCAATAGTGCATACTATGATTATGAGATTTGGCGGATGGATGTCAAAGCGACTTTTCTCAATGGATACATTGAAGAAAACATTTTCATGGAACAACCTAGGGGATTTGAATCCCAAGATGGTTCCAAGGTATGCAAGCTAAAGCGATCCATTTATGGGTTGAAACAAGCTTCGAGGAGTTGAAACATCTGTTTTGATGAAGCCATTAAATCCTTTGGTTTTATCAAAAATGAGGATGAGCCATGTGTATATAAGAAGGTTAGTGACAGAGCTATCACTTTCCTTGTCTTATATGTGGATGACATACTGTTGATAGGTAATGACACAGGTATGTTGACAACTATAAAGGTATGGTTGTCAAATACATTCTCCATGAAAGACTTAGGGGAGGCAACCTATATTCTTGGGATTCGCATCTATAGAGATAGAGCGAAAAGAATAATAGGTTTATCCCAAAGTCTATACTTGGAAAAGGTGTTAAAGAGGTTTAACATGCTTGATTCCAAGAGAGGATTGTTACCAGTGAGACATGGTATCCATCTTTCTAAAGAGATGTCTCCAAAGACACCCGAAGAAAGAATAAGATGGCCAGGATTCCATATGCTTCAGCTATTGGAAGTTTAAGGTATGCAATGTTATGTACTAGGCCAGATATCGCATATGCTGTTAGTTTGACTAGCAGTTATCAATCCAATCCAGGTTTAGAACACTGGATAGCAGTCAAGAATATCCTTAAGTACTTGAGAAGAACTAAGGATTTATTCTTGATTTATGGAGGTGGAGACTTGCAATTAGATGGTTATACTGATTCTGACTTCCAATCAGATATCGATGATAAAAATTCTACCTCTGGATATGTGTTCATTTGTAATGGAGGTGCAGTCAGTTGGAAGAGTTCCAAACAGAGCACGACTGCAGATTCCACTCGAGGTGAGTATATTCTTTGCATCGATCTTGCAAAAGAAGCTTTGGATAAAGAAGTTCGTGATGTAACTTACGGTAGTTCCTTCCATTGAGTCGCCAGTTCCACTACACCGTGACAATAATGGAGCGATCATACTGAGCTAAGGAACCAAGGTCTCACTAGAAATCCAAACACATAGAAAGGCGCTACCACATTATCAGAGAAATAGTTGGGCGAGGCGATGTAGCCATGCAGAAAATAGCATCAGCTGAAAATCCAGTTGATCCATTCACTAAGCCTATGTCACAGACTCAGTTAGACTGACATCTTGAGAAAATAGGTCTAAGATATTGTAATGAATGGCTCCAGTGCTAGTGGGAGATTGTTAGTAGTATGCCCTAGAGCATATCATTTAGTATGTATCTTGTACATAATTTTATTAATAAAAGGCATTTCCACTTTTCCGTTTACATAATATATTTATGTGTAATAGAAAAGGTCCATTGATATTTTGTTAGAAATATTATTCTTAAGTTGTTAAGAATATGAGTGACAATATTTCTAGCACAAAGTATCATAAATAGGTTCACAATCGAGGATACTTCATAATAAGGACATGACTTATCCAGAAAGATTGTATTCATATTTGTTCCCAAGTTATTTATATGAGATATAAATAAGATGGAATGGTGAGTCTCATGCCATATAACAAACATGATAGGCACTTATAAATGATAAGTAGGTCGAACCCGGTGACACTTATGACAAGCACATGGAGTTTACTCTTGTCAATGTTTTGTCATAAATCATATCGATGCATATAATCTTTAGACTGAGATAGCACGATTATCTTGTATATAGGTAGTTTGAGTTTGATACTGCTTTCATACTTGTACTATGTATGGGTATATGGGCATGTGTTGGCTCCTGCTAGTTATATATGGAGGTAGGTGTTGATCAAGATGGAATCTGTTCCTCTAAGTAAATAGAGATAAAATCCTATGTTCATTTAATTGTTCTTGATGTTTCAAGTTCCTGGCAAGGACAGATAGATTTATTGAGAAAGAGTTTCGATGAGAAAAATCTTTTAATCAAGAACTGGAATTAAAAGAGAACATAATATTCATAGCAAATGGAGTTTGACATAAACCATGACTCGGCTTGAGTTGGGATTTTATGTAGAGAGATTCTAGTGCATGGTAACATATGATTATAGGTTCATTTAAGGTAAATCTTATTACTAATTGGGTGGCCATGGCATGCTATGCTAGGTGTTAACCATGGTCTATGAGGTTCATAAAATGATTTAGAGAAATCATTTATGGTAAGAAAGAGTGCTGATGATATTAAGAGTTGATATCATGTCTCATTGCCAATTAGTGATGAGCCTAGTAAGTCACACACATACACAAGTTATCACCTATTTAAATATGATTTAATTAATTAATTAAAGAGTTTAATTGATTAATTAAATAGGTTTGGTTTGCAATTAAATTGCAAAGTCCCTAGCATGACTTGAAACCAAATCTAGATTATTGGATGTGTAGTATAAATTAAATTTATATTTAAAGTGTTTAAATATGAATTTAATTGATGAGAAATTAATTAATAGAGATTAATTAATTAATTTATATTTGATATAAATTAATTAGAAGAAGAAAATAATTATTTTGGGTTAAGAACTCAAAATTAAGACACAGGGGCATTTTGGTCATTTCACATTGTGACACGTGGCACCATGAGATGGTGACACATGGGATTACACATAAGCTTGCCAAATGTTTTTTAATCATGTAAGATGATTAAAATCAAGATTAAATATAGGTTTGACACTTGGCACAATGTGATTGGGTCACTTAAACCTAGAGCTAATCAAAAGGTGACATGTGGCTAGGGTTTAATGTGTTAACCTAGCTATTTAAGTGTGGTTATGAAAAGAAAAATAACCAGCAGCCTCTCCTCTCATTTTTCACGCCACTTTGAGCCTCTCCAGCTATTTCTCTTCATCTCTCATCAATTCAAAGAGATTAGCCATCAATCTCTTGAATTAAGAACACTAGAAATTGTTTCTAGTGTCCTGTTTACATCTCTAATCTCTTAAAAGGCAGAACTTGAATTTTTAATTAATATAAAAAGCTTTAGAGGCTGTTCAAGGGCTGCCATAGGTGTTCTTGGTGTGGACAAGCTAGAGGGACAACATTTGGTGTCCTGAAGACGAATCTCAAAGGCGCAGACATTGCGATTGCATCAAGAGGTTAGTGTAATCGTTCTTGATTTAATCTAGGGTTCTAAAATTAATCTGATTAATTTTAAAATCTTAAATGGCAAATACAGATCCAAAAACATATTAAAAGAGTTTTAATATGTTTTTTATCATTGAAATCAAATAGATAAAAATAAATCTTGCATGGTGCATGTGACCCTAGGCGAAATTTTTTTGAATTCAATGGTATAATCTTGTGTTTTTCACGCTTCCGTTCCTTCATAGAAGACTTAGATGATTAGGTAGTTGTAACTTATTAGGAATTTTAACCCTTAAGAGACTAGAGTTAGAATTCAATATGAATTATTATTAGTATTTTCTTATTTTTCTTTAGTTTCTTTACTTTTTAGTTTCTTTATTTTTATTACAAATAAAATTTGTAAATAGCCCTAAGGTAAGTACCAAAGAGGGCATTTGTGTTGAGCTTACATGGAGCTAAACGGGAGTAAGCCAGGGATATTATTGCCATACTAGAAGAGGATACCCTTTTTTAGGGGTTGCTTGCCCTAATGGTAACTTGAATTACTAACAAGTAAGTAATCCTAAATTTCTAGAATAACCATTGGCATGAAATTATAGTAATAATAGGATTTTTATTTGGTAAATTAAAATTAACTTTATTTTTAATTTAACTGACTTTTGCATGTAATTAATTTAAATAAATACTTTATAAATTAAAATTAATTTTGTTTGTAAATTAAACTAATCTTGGCATGTAAAATAAATATAATTTAATACTTAGTAATTGTAAAATAAATTTGCATGTTAGAGATTTTTATTAGGTTATAATTGTTTGGGCCTTATGTGACATTAGAATAAATTATATATGTACATAATTAATTTAGTTTAATTATCCTTGGGATAACTTTGTGAAAAATTAATTAATTAGGTTAAATAGAAACTTAAGGTTATTTGAAATTGAATTTGTTTGTAAATTAAATTCTCAATAACAAATTAATTTTAGTCATCTGGTAAATATGATTTAAATAATTAGCAACCCCATAGATAGGAATTACTTGTGCATAAAAATTGTTTGTAAACAATAACCCTTTTGTGAATTACTTGGGTATGTAGGATTAGAATTGCATTTTTAGGATAAAGTTTAATAAATGAATAATAAACATGGCTTCTAAAAACATTAGTAGAGAACTGGCACTCGAATTAACGAGGTTAGACCAGGCGTAAGGGGTGCCTAACACCTTCCCCTTACGTACCCACTATCCCGAACCTAAACATTGAGCTATGGTAATGACAGTTGTGAAAAATCTACAAGGAGTAAGTTGCCATCCATGACCCTCGGAAGAAACACTAAATATATCCCAGTTATTACCCAAGTGGCGACTCCTGTCTGTCTATACCTTCGTGGTATAAATCCTTAGTACTGTGGTAGTGTTATGGGAAGACGATACTTACCAGTGGTTTGATTTTATTAGGATTGTATGAAGTGCATGTCTAGGAAATGTTGTCTAAGGAGGTGGTACTTAAGTAAGACCATTGTGAATCCATCATCTTTCCTGGGAATTACCTAGTGCATTTTATATAATTCTAGTGGATGATATTATGCCTCACCCCCCCCCCCCCCCCAACTCTACAAGAACCTAATAGAACTTGGACAATTTGCTAGGACAAGTCAGTATTCTAAATTCTGAAATTTCTAAAATTGAACTAAATAGCCACTTGACCCCAGAATAGTATTTATATCATATCTCCCACTAGGAAACTATAATTGGGATGAACCAAACTATTTTGAAACTTAAAAAACAGGATTCCAACTTTAGTTTAGGAACTTTACTCAAATTGTGAGAGTAACGACCTTAAAATGGGAATTGTAAACACTGACCTGAACCTGAAATCCTGAATGTACAGGGTTCATGAGTCCAGATCAGTTAACTAGCCATAACTCACTCTACACAATCTAAACTTAGTGATTCTTAAACCCGTGTGACCTTAAGACATAGGGAAATAATTCATATGAAGGACATTAGGCCTAAATATGATTGTAGCATGCCCAAATGACTAGATAAAATTGGTATTCCACAATCTGCCTAGCTCTGGAACCATAAAGGGTCAATGAACAAGTTTTGGTAATTTGACCATAACTTGAGTTCTAAAACTATAAATGGCATCATTCAAAAAGAAAAACAAAGATAAGACATAGAGGAACAACTTCCATGAAGGAAGTGTGGCCAAACAGTGTTTACATCTTAGCCAATTTACTAGGTAAATGTTAAGGGCTAGAATTGGTATCTAAAGGAAGGTTCAAGGAATTAATTGATGCATGATATATATATTATTTAAATGGTTTGATAAATACATAAGTTACATGAAAGTGAGATTGGAACCTATTTTTCCATTACAAATGACATGAAATTGCTATAAAGCACTAATAGTGCAAAACATGAAATAATAAGTCTATAAGTACTTAATAACACTAATTTGCTCAAAGTATACCTAGACTTGTGTATATAGTTTGGATCAATTGGTATACCAATTAGGGACTACAAATTGCAGTACTGCCCATACCTGAATGATCATTGATAGACAATATCTATCTGATATAGTTATTCCTTTGGCTTTATGCCTGACATGATGTGATCATCAGCTCTTATGCCTGATTTGATTTCTGACTTTATGCTTGCCCGCTGGCCTTGTGTCTGACATGACAGATGTATACATGATAGATATATAGATGTCTAACTAGTATACTCCTGTGTATCCTATCTTTATAGTCTGTTATAGGTTACTTGGACACTGATATGAATTTAATAAGATTGAATATAAAATAAATTAGTAGAAAAGATCTTGATAAACTTATTTTCTCCTAAAGTTCAATAAATATGTAAATGACTCAAAATTTATGAAATCTGCACTTCTTTATGAAATTATACATGGAATAATTATCTTTAATTATTTAGTTATTTTTACTTTAATTTATGCACCACTAAGCAATTCGCTTAGCGCGTTGATTTTCCACGCATATGTACTGGTGAGTAGGATCAGTCCAAACAGTGAGTTGGAGCCGATTTACAGTAGTGTGACGTGTCACCTCAGCATTCTATTTTTAGTAGGGCCCATGTGTATTTAGCTTTTGTATTTTTCATCATTGTACATAAGTGAGTGATGTAATTAAATTTTGAGATTGTATAATAATTAGTAAATTATCTACTTGACTCTTACAAATGAAATGAGATGAGATTTCTTTTCAAATGAATTTAAGAGAATTATGATGATATGACTTATTATATGATATGGATATGATAAGAGGTGAATTAATGTAGGTTGAAATTATGATATGAAAATTCTAACAGGTAAATAGTAACACACCAAATGCTAATAAAACGGATGAGACTCTGTCTAGGTCTCCACAAAAATAAATTTTGATGAAAAAAAAATATGAGACATAAGATTACAAATAAATATGACAAGATAAAATAGATAAGGTGTTCCGACACAGAATGTGGCACATCTTGCTTGGCTACACTGTAGACTGGGTAAGGGGCATTATATAGTAAGACCCTAGCTCATTATGTTTTAAGCAAAAGTCTTGAGGAACCTCTGTATGAGTCAGACACATTGGAGATGGGAAACCACTAGTGACAACTCCATCTTATGTGAAATGCCTGTGATGTGAAAAGTGAAGGAACGAAAGCGTGAAAAACACAAGTTTATACCATTGAATTCAAAAATTTTCACCTAGGGTCACATGCATCATGTGAGATTTATTTTTATCTATTTGATTTCAATGATAAACAACATATTAAAACTCTTTTAATATGTTTTTGGATCTGTATTTGCCATTTAAGATTTTAAAATTAATCAGATTAATTTTAGAACCCTAGATTAAATCAAGAACGATTATACTAACCTCTTGATGCAATCGCAATGAGTCTGCGCCTTTGAGATTTGTCTTGAGGACACGGATGTTGTCCTCTAGCTTGTCCACACCAAGAACACCTATGGCAGCCCTTGAATAGCTTCTAAAGCTTTTTCTATTAATTAGAAATCAAGTTCTGCCTTTTAAGAGATTAAAGATGTAAACAGGACACTAGAAACAATTTCTAGTGTTCTTAATTCAAGAGATTGATGGCTAATCTTTTTGAATTAATAAGAGATGAAGAAGAAGAGATGAAAACCCTCAAAGTGGCGTGACAAAGGAGTGTGGCTGCTGGTTGTATTTTGTTTTCTCATAACAACACTTAAATAGCTAGGTTAACACATTAAACCCTTGCCACATGTCACCCTTTGATTAGCTCTAGGTTTAAGTGACCCAATCACATTGTGCCAAGTGTCAAACCTATATTTAATCTTGATTTTAATCATCTTACATGATTAAAAAACATTTGGCAAGCTTATGTGTTATGCCATGTGTCACTATCTCATGGTGCCACGTGTCACACTGCAAAATGACCAAAATGCCCCTGTGTCTTAAATTTGAGTTCTCAACCCAAAATAATTATTTTTCTTCTTCTAATTAATTTATATCAAATATAAATTAATTAATTAATCTCTATTAATTAATTTCTCATTAATTAAATTCATATTTAAACACTTTAAATATAAATTTAACTTATATTATACATCCAATAATCTAGATTTGGTTTCAAGTCATGCTAGGGACTTTGCAATCTAATTGCAAACCAAACCTATTTAATTAATCAATTAAACTCTTTAATTAATTAATTAAATCATATTTAATTAGGTGATAACTTGTGTATGTGTGTGACTTACTAGGCTCATCACTAATTGGCAATGAGACATGATATCAACTCTTAATATCATCAGAACTCTTTCTTACCATAAATGATTTCTCTAAATCATTTTATGAACCTCATAGACCATGGTTAACACCTAGCATAGCATGCCATGACCACCCAATTAGTAATAAGGATTACCTTAAATGAACCTATAATCATATGTTACCATGCACTAGAATCTCTCTGTTACAAAATCCCAACTCAAGCTGGAGTCATGGTTTATTTCAAACTACAATAGCTAACAATATTATGTTATCATTAAATTCAAGTTATTGATTAAAAGATTTTCTCATCGAAACTCTTTTACGAATAAATCTATCTGTCTGGCCAGAGCTTGAAACATCAAGAACAATTAAATGAACATAGGATTTTATCTCTATTTACTTAGAGGAACAGATTCCATCTTGATCAACACCTACCTCCATATATAACTAGTAGGAGCCAACACATGCCCATATACCCATACACAGTACAAGTATGAAAGCAGTATCAAACTCAAACTACCTATATACAAGATAACTGTGCTATCTCAGGTCTAAAGATTATATGCACTGATATGATTTATGACAAAACATTGACAAGAGTAAACTCCATGTGCTTATCATAAGTGTCACTGGTTCGGCCTACTTATCATTTATAAGTGCCTATCATGTTTGTTATATGGCATGAGACTCACCATTCCATCTTATTTATATCTCATATAAATAACTTGGGAACAAACATGAATACAATCTTTCTGGATAAGTCATGTCCTTATTATGAAGTATCCTCGATTGTGAACCTATTTATGATACTTCGTGCTAGAAATATTGTCACTCATATTCTTAACAACTTAAGAATAATATTTCTAACAAAATATCAATGGACCTTTTCTATTACACATAAATATATTATGTAAACGGAAAAGTGGAAATGCCTTTTTTTAATTAATAAAAATATGTACAAGATACATACTAAATGATATGCTCTAGGGCATACTACTAACAAAAAGCTCATGTAATTGATGCATTGCATATGTATGAAATTAATAACATGACTAATTTATGTTTGGTTAGTTTTTCTTTGAATCTTACCCTTTTCCCTTAACCCCAGATGCAGAGTTGCAGGGATAGAGGTGTCTTCGAGGAGAGTTAGCAACAGGAGATGCTGTAGCAAGTTTTATATGTATTGAATTTATAGAATGGACATGTTAATTATTATGGTTAGATACTATGCTTGGTTGTAAGGAATAGTATTATGTATTGTTTAAGTTAATTTATGCATGTACGTTTACCTTAACCTATAAGCACATTCATTAACTTTTCAAGAATGTACAAAAGGAGTACACTTTAATAGTGATGTATGATATGAAAGGGCTTAAATTCTGAAACATTTAAAAAGAAAATGAACTATGTTTTTATGTAAATGCTAAAGTGTGTTTGGCTACGAATGGCATAGGCTTTAGTATATGTATGGAATGAGCTTATGATTAATAAGCTTTAGGCTTACCACGGATTCCAGCAGCATTGAGCTATCCCAATCTCTAGTGCTGGTAACGATCTCTAGTTGGATCATTACAATAGCACCCTAATACTTATCACTAGCATCTGTTTGGAGGATCCTTTTGCTTGCGCTAGGAATCTTTAAAGGAGGAGGATTTTGTGCTATTTATTTCAATGTCATGATAGCTATTGTTTGCTCAGAACCCCAAGGAGGGGGGGGGGGGCACTTGGTTCTTTAGCATCTTAGAGAGCACTCAAATAATTGACGATGACAAGAAATTGCTAGATTTATTTCATTGTCAGATCTTTGTCTATGAACTTTAATAAATCTTAAGCAATGTATGGACTAGGCTAATATTTCCTTTTTTTGAACTTCATGCTAAAAAATTCCATATTAGACAGGGCAATATGGCTTTTTTTTCTTAGATAGCATTATCCCATACTTCTGGACTAGAGAGTGGAATTAAGCCAATAATCTTTTATGGGCCTAGACATCCTTTAAGAATAGTAGGATTTCACTAATGTAAATGAGAATACTATAGAGAATGGGCTCAAATATTTTGACCATTGCCTTCTGGAATAGGGATGGAGCCATTTTGAGACCAAATCGCATTACTATCCATTGGAATTATGCATTAGGAATGTAGAATGCGGTTTTAGGTTGATCTATAAGGTCAATGCCTAATTGTCAGAAGCTTGCTTTTAGATCAAACTTAGAAAAGGTATGAGCCTCACGAAGACATGTAAACAGAGAGCTGATTTTTGGGAGAGGAAACTTGTCATCTTTGAAAAATTGATTCAAAGGCTTATAGCCTTTCCTCTTATTGTCTCAGACTTTTTTTTGACATAAAAGGCTTGATATGCCCAATCTGAGGTTGTTGGTTCAATTAGGCCTTGTTGAAGTAACTATTGGCATTTTGTTTGTGCAAGGGCCAGATCAATTGGAATCATTCTTGGATGAGTCGCCTTTGTAGAATTAATATCCTCATTAAGCTTAAAAGGAAGCTTAATAAAGCAACCTATGTTTTTCCACAAAGGATGAGGATGTAAGAACTCTATATGAGAATCCATGCAGGAAGGCAAAGAAGATCTCTAAATTCTTAGAATTCAAGAGTTGCTTCAGTAAGAGAAAACATCTTTTGGATAGTAGTAAAGGGCTTGAAAAGGCTTTTGCACTTTAGTCCTCTAGGTAGAATTTGAAGCTTTTGAGCTTGCCGATAAACATCAAAACCAATTAACAAATCTTTATTAGGCAAGTCTATACCAATAACCTTTGTCCATGTAAAATAGTTTGGAAAAATTGTAAGCCAATAGGTCTTCTGGTGATAAGGTCTGTTCAGAAGACTTTTCCATCTGCAGCCTTAAAATTCTCTGAATGTGAACCTAAGCTTCATCAGGTAGAACAACTGGATTCATCATACTCTTGTGAACACTAGTATTAAAGAATCCAATGATAGGAACTAGTCTATCATATCGAGATGGTAAAATGTGGATGTGTACAAAAGGAATAGGTATAAAGGGCTGCACCGAATGAGATGGCTAAAAAGGAAACATTCAAATTCTATATCTTCTGAGGAGGTTTTATCATCTGTAGATACTTTCTTTAGAGCAGAGACAGTCTCCTGATCAACTTCTTCTTGTTCTAAAAGTAGAGATTCAATATCAACTTCTTCCAGATCTAAGTGAGTTGTAACATCCTCCCTGTACGTATTCTGTATATTCTATTGTTCCGGTGACCTAATGTCAGTCTGGGAAAGTCAGGATGTCTGGAACTATACTTCAGTGATAGTGAACAGACATATAATGATGAAATAAATAAAAAGAAAATACAAAAAAAAAATTAAAGAAAAATAAAAGAGAGAAAATGAAACTAAGCTAAACGTGCCGGCACCGTAGCGATGGGTGACCGCATCGGGAAGTTACGGCAAAGGCCACTGCTAACTCTAGGACTGCAGGGAACCCTCGAAATTAAATTTTGGGACAAAATTAAAGGTTTATTGCAATGTAATTGACAGTAGAAATATCAAAGAAAAATTAATAAATTAGTATAAAAAAAATGAAAAATCGAGAAACAGACAAAAATCGGTGTTACTGAAAAATCGGGAATACAACTCGAAGCGGGGCATTTTGGTCATTTGACACTTAGATTTGCCTTTTGACCTTAATGTCCATTAAAAATAAATGGTATTACACTTTGAAAATATCATAAAAAATTAAATTGTGATACATTATATAAATAGTGAAAGAAATGAGGTAAATGTACAAATAATGAAACTTTAATTAATTAAACATTAAACAAATTTTAAGTGCTCCACTAACTACAATTTAAGGGACTTAAATAATACAAATGGGATAGAAGTAATTCATCTTCTTCAACATTTGGAAGTGTGGCCAAATTCCTCCATGGGAGACTTCCATGGCCAAACTCCTTTCCTCACCATGCATTCATGATTCAAGCTCTCTTTCAGCATAAATCCTTCATTAAAACTTGCATACTCAGCTTGGGGAAGACATTAGCAGCAAAAAGAAGAAGTTTAGTGAGGTTTGAGAAAGCTACAAAAATAGGTAAGTGTCCAAATCCCCTCCCTTGCTTTAGTAAACTTCATGTTTAGGTTGAGGTGAGTTGAATGGTGAAGAGAATGAAAGAATTTATTGAGTTATGGAATTATTCAATTTCGGCAGCCATGAGAACCTATGTTGCTTGAGTTTTTCTTATCTCTAATTGATGGAAAATAATGTTGATTTAGTCATTTTAAAGTTGTAGTAATTTAGTTTCCATGTATATGTACATTGAGTACTTGAATTTAAGGGTTTGGAAAGCAATTTGTATACCTTAGCAAACTGCCTGTCGCAAGGTGTTTTGCGGTCGCTTGGACGAACCCTCACCGAAGTGGGAAAGAGTGAGGAGTTGCCACTTTAATTTTTAGGGAAATTAAAGAAAACCATTTGCGAAAACAAATTAAAATGAAACCACTTCAAAAACAGAGATTCTAGGTTCGGGGTCCGTAAACGGGTGGGGAAGGTGTTAGGCACCCCACCTCGTCCCTCAATGAGGCTAAGCAGATTTAATTTCACGTTCTTTATAAATTAGAATTGATAGTTAGGAGGGTTTGTATGGAAATGCTAATCCTTTTGACAAAAAGGAATATTTGATTTTTCACTAATTCAAATTACCCATATACATAAGTAAATGAGACAACCTTAGTGAGTTGCTGTTGCATATTAGTTTTATTTTAGGGGATCATTTTACGTATTTGTTAAAATTTAATTTGGGAATCGGATAAGAACTCTCCTCCGATCTCCTTTAAATATTTATTAAAATTTTGGTTGAGAATCGGATAAGAACTCTCCTCCGATCTCTTTAAAATTTTTAGGCTTGAGAATCAGATAAGAACTCTCCTCCGATCTCTTTAAAATATTTATTAAAATTTTTAGGCTTGAGAATCGGATAAGAACTTTCCTCCGATCTCTTTAAAATATTTATTAAAATTTTTAGGTGAGAATCAGATAAGAACTCTCCTCCGATCTCTTTAAAATTTTTAGGCGAGAATCGGATAAGAACTCTCCTTCGATCTCTTTAAAATATTTATTAGAATTTTTAGGTGAGAATCGTATAAGAACTCTCCTCCGATCTCTTTAAAATTTTTAGGCGAGAATCGGATAAGAACTCTCCTCCGATCTCTTTAAAATATTTATTATAATTTTTAGGTGAGAATCGGATAAGAACTCTCCTCCGATCTCTTTAAAATTTTTAGGTGAGAATCGGATAAGAACTCTCCTCCGATCTCTTTAAAATTTTTAGGTGAGAATCGGATAAGAACTCTCCTCCAATCTCTTTAAAATATTTATTAAAATTTTTAGGTGAGAATCAGATAAGAACTCTTCTCCGATCTCTTTAAAATATTTATTAGAATTTTTAGGTGAGAATCGGATAAGAACTCTCCTCCGATCTCTTTTATTTTAATAGGAGTCGGATAAGGATTTTTCTGACCTCTCGAAGTTTGATTATAGTTACACCTCGTAAGAGCCTAAGACTAAGGGTTCTGGCATTCAAAGATGCCGCGGATCGGAATAAGGCTTCTTTTAACTCATTGGTACCTTGTGACTAGACAGGGGATACCGAACTGAATTTTTCGACCTTCCTATGTGGTCGCCCTACCAGTACCTTTTGATACCCGATCTATTCCATTTATTTATCTTGGGTTCGGTTTTACTCTGCCTCGTGATGTCTTACCCAATTGTCTTTCGTGTTATTCTAGTGATTCGGCCTTACTATTTTCCTGACTTATTATTCAGACCTTTCATTATTTTAAAGAGACCCTTAAGATACAGTTACCTACATTTTATCCAACCACTTATATGCTACTCGGGACTAGTAGACTTACATTGAGAAATAACAAAAAAGAACCGACTGATCAATAAGAAAGTAGACTCGAGAATAACCTTCTTCGTGTTCTTTAGCGTAATATAAACTTGGAGAAAATTACGAACATAAAAATAAAGGAAATATGTGAAATAAAGCGAACTCTTGATAAAGCAGCGATATAAGCACTCACCTGTAGGGAGCCGAATCTACCAAACTAAGTACGGAATCACAAATCGTAATAGGACTGCGGGTTGATAACCGGAAGACTAAGGTTCATCTTGAAATGAAGGATGCATTCAAGTCAAAAGAATAACCAAGTTTGAATGAAGTTGAGCTTGAACAATGGGAGTGGAAATAAATATAACAAAGACAGAAAGTGAGAGTGTCACCGGATAATGAATCACACTAAAAATGGGGAGTTTCATTATTCAAAAATCCCTTTGCAAGAAAATACTTCAGAAAACTAGTTTCAAAATTTTTTCTTATGAAAGCTCAAAAATAGCAGAGTAACGAACTGAATTAAGTTTCAGAGTCCTTTCGCTATATTCACTATTCGTCCGTCCCTTGTTGCAGTTTTCATGCAGATATTTATAGGGACCGGGTGCTCCTAATGAAGGGTCAGGATTCTCCTTGAGGAAGATGGAAGGTTAGGATTTTAAAGGACACGATCTGATGGTTGGGAATTAAAGAGAATTAAGACGAACGTCTGAGATCTTTTTCAGAACATTTTTCCTTTTTCTCTTCTAATATGACGATCCCTAATTTTCCTGTCCAGGGTGATCCGAGGACTAGGAATAAAAGGCGCCAGTCTTGTCGTCTTTTTCTTTGATCCAAGGGCTCCGAGCTCGTTCTTACAAATGAGATCAACGGTGGAGATTGGGATGTACAGCACTATCATGACATACTCTAGCACTTGTCAGTAATGCGGGCGATTCTGAGGTGTGCGGTGGGGATCTCGTCTGCAACGCTTTAACTACCTCGGCTCTGATTATGACGACGGTTAGCCGAAGTTGTCTTATTCTCTTTGCTATCCGACTTCCTCTCCTTTCCGATCTTCCTAACACACTCCTTTTCTGGTCTTTCATACCGGCCTCCCTTCTACCGATCTCTATCACTCCGGTCTTCCCTTTTAACGGGTTCGGTCCAGTTAAAGCATTTATTTCCCTCAATTCTCGAGGTGCCCGCCTCGTTTTCTGCTTAGCAATAAATGCTCGGACCTCCTCTATATATACCTTCAACAGGGAAACCTTCTGCATTTGATTTTCTCCCCTTTTCTCCTCATTTTTCCTGTTCTAGCTGCTCCGGCAACAATCCCGGACATGATGACCGCTTTTGATCTTTTTCCAGTTGCCCTCTTTGTTTCTTGCTTGAAAATTTATGATCCTGGTGAATGGGAAATTATGATAACTTCATTTGATGACCGTGAGAGAACCGGACTAATTTACCGACCTGGATCGAGGACCTCGATCTCATTGATCTCGAATCGTTCGATCGATACAAATGGCGAACTGATTTCGGGCGAGAAGACTGCTAATATTCCCCTTAACACCGGTGACTGCTCCTTGGCGTTCATCTGGCTCCTCACCACACTGGGTGTTCCGACAGCGGCTCGGTTTCGAGCGGTAACTTTGATGACAACCTCTCTCATTCTCATGAGAGTCATAGTCCCCCCATCTAAGCTGTACATCTATCCGATGTCAACAGCCGGTCTCCTGGTCAAACACATCTTTTGACTCAGCCACGAGACTAGGCTTTGACATAGGCCTTTTAGATAGGATGTTCCACCGATCTCTAAAGATTGCCCTTATGATGTAATCAGACCTTTAATATAATCCGATCTCTAGAGATTGCCCAAATGATGTAATCAGACCTTTAATGTAATCCGATCTCTAGAGATCGCCCAAATGATGTAATCCGACCTTCTGGGAATAAAATTTTATTTTGTCAATTATCATTTTTATTATTATTTCATTGGTTATTTTCCGATCTCTGAAGTATTTACCCGATCCGACTCTTAATTTGAATGACCTTATCCGATTCGTAATTCAAAACACCTTAATCTGCCGCTCTATAGTTAACCGATCTCTTTATGGAATCTCCGGAATATTCATGAGACGCGTCAGAAAAGACTGGCGGATCTCGTTAACCGATTCGCTGCTTGGGACATCGTGAGCATTAAATGCTCGGACGGGTATAAATAGGGGAAGGGTTAGCCAGTTGCTCCCTTATGTCATTTTCAGCCTCTCGCGAACAACTTCAAAATTCTCTCGTTTTCTTAAGTTCTTCCGACACCGATCAGACTCCGGTAAGGGTTTTGATCTTTCTTTTAGTTTAAATTCTCTATTTCCTTTGAAAATGAGCGGCATCGAGGGTTAGAGAGCGGCAAGCCCCTCTTCCGTTCAGATCTCATGGTCATCTGATGAAGTGGAGGTGGTCAGACCAAGCGTACAACTTGAACCTCCTAGGGTCTCTGTTCCAGCTCGGGGGCAAGCAGCACCATCAAGGCATGTACCTTCTTCAGGGAGGGAAAATCTTCCCATGGACGAGCTGCCATCAATTCTTCAAGAAACCGACCTACAATCGTTCAGCCAAGAATACAACATTCATCCTGATTCATTCGAACTCATCCGGTGTCACGGCGATCTCCGAGCCGATCACTTCTTCGAAGAGAACGACATGATTATAGTATACGAAGAGCAACTAAAAGCCGGGCTGCGGTTCCCTCTTGACGACTTCTTCAAGGAAGTCTTAAAATTTCACCAAGTGTGCATAGCCCAAGTCCACCCGAACTCGTGGCGGATCCTAGTAGCCTTCAGAGGCCTCTGCCGAGCTAAGGGATTCCGTCCTACAGCTAAGGTATTCGCCGAACTACATAGATTAACTCGTCGAAAGGACGACGAGTATTGGTTCTTCCAGGCGAAGCCGCATTGCGGGCTTTTCACCGATCTGCCTTCCTCCCTGAAGAATTGGAAGAACCGCTTCTTTATCCTTAGGAGCAAAATTCCGAATGGCTTTGAAGGTTTCCCTCGCAGCTGGCTGCACCAGGGCCCCGTACTTCCGAAGCGCCTTACCCTAAATAGGGAAGAAGGCCTGATGGTGATGGAGCTGAAAGATCAGGCGGGCAGAGAGAAGTTCTCTTGTTTAGATGCGGTGACTGCCGAACTGCATCACTAGACAATGGAGTTGATCACTGGCGAAAATTGGGGCTTTAAGCTATCTGACCTCGGCATCGATATTTTCTATATCTCAGATCTTTGGACCTTAGCGATCTCACTGACCTCTTCTTTGTGCAGGTATGGCAAGCGGCGAAGCTTCCAAGGAGAGCCGAAAGCGGAAGAGAGAAATCTCCCGGAAGGTACGGGAGATGAAGCGAGCTGAAGCCCTGCAGACACCCAGCCATGAGCCCGGGGAAATGCAAGGGGGCTCATCTCAACCTTCGGGGCAGCCGATCCCCGAGGTAGAAGTGATCCGATCTCCTCCTCGCCAAGAAGAGCTGCCTCCACCTCCTCTAGTTGCTTCGAGTGCGGAAGGGGGTCCTTCCCAACCTACCCCAAGGACCCTCTCCCGCGGTGCTCAGGTGCTGATCCATTCCCTGGAGAAGAACCGAACTGTCCGGGCGAATCCGGGTTTGGCTAAGGTTAGGGGCTTCTATCGCCGGGAGGATCGGGACAGTGTCCCGGACAATCTTGATGACATCCTGACCCGATCCATGAGCCTGAACGTGGAGTGTTTGGTGAATCAGCACATAATCCGGGAGAAGGCTCACCGCCTGGGTAAGGAGGTCGAGAAGATGGGGCATGAAGTGGCTTCCCTCCGATCCCAACTCTCATCCGCTCAGAACTACATATCTGAAATTGAGGGGCGGATGAAGTTCTACTAGGACAAGCTGGCCGAGCAAGCTCATGTTCTGGCCGAGCGAGATCATGTTCTCAAGGAAATTCAGGCGCTCCGGGCTGGTGAAGTTGCTCACCTCACTAAGGAGCTTAAAGCGAAAGAGGAAGAGGCGGTAACAAGGGAGGGCGGCGCTTATGTAAATGCTCACAGGGATCTCTTAGCCGAGCTCAAAAAGCGTTATCCCGAGGAGGACTTCTCCTGGATGGTCGACCTGGCTCCCCAAGACGCAGAGGAAAGTGAGGAGGAGGCTGAGGGTGAGAGAGGAAGTGAGCAAAATGTAGATCAGGCTGAGCGTGATCCTCCAGCCGAATGACTTGTACAAATTTTAATATGAAATGAAATTCACTTTTTGTTCAGTGAATGGATGTGATCGGAAAACCTCTAAATTACTTAAGCACTTGATTGTCTGAGCATATTAAAACAACTAAAAGTGATTATTAATCTAAGTGTAAGAGGTAGGAAAACACAATAAGCATGAGATCAGCAGGGAACCAACGCTAAACGGGACTTGATCAAAATTAGAAATTTGGCTTGAACACTTAAGATCGGGATCATCATTAAACCGGATTGGAACCTTAACTTGATTATTCCTAAACTTTTAAAAGGGAGATCGGCAATAAAACTGGTGACATAAAGATCTAGTGTTGGTTCAATTTCGTTTGTTAAGAGAGATCGAGAATGTAATTGACTAGTCAGGAGATTTGACAATTGGTTTGAGAGATCGATGAGGCTTTAAATGACATGGGGACTTAATATTGATTCGATTCCTTTTGAGTGAGAGATTGGAAATGTGGTTGTTCGGCAAAGAGAGATCGGAAATGTAATTGGCTGGCAAAGGGAGACTTAGTGCTAGGGATCGGTTTCGAAATTTATTGATTCTGGGGATCGGCCAAAATATGGTGTCGACACTGCCACTTGTGGCAGCCTTTAAATTCATGAATTAGTGTTTGGTTTCATGAATTTTCTTGATGAATTATGGTGAAGATGAATTGTGGGCAGTGTATGTGAAGTAATGGTTGTGAGGTATATGTAATAATCAAGTGTTTTCATGTATATATTATGTTGAAATTAACTTTGCAAATTAGGGCTGTATAATGTACATGGAGCACTTGTATATTCTGCCTAAATGGACATGATTAAGATATGATGAATGGTATAGAAGTGTTATGAATGTATATTTGTAGTTTTAGAAGGAGGAGAAGTGTCATTTGGAAGTGTTCTTTTATGTGCAGATTGTGTGTTGTGAAGGCAGTAGGTAAATTGAACCATAAGTGAAAATTGGTGACCCTAATTGGTATGAGGCCAATGGAAGGTGAAACTAGACACAAAATAGGCTAACTCTCATGTAGAAATGTTGCCAAAATTCTGCCTAGAAACTGACCTTAAAAATGACCTAATTCGGAATTGGTAATGTGCAAGCCCAGATTTTTGACCATATGAACAATAGTCACTAAGATGACCATAACTCACTCAAAATAGATCTAAATGACCTAAAATTTTTATCATGGAAAGCTTAGACATAGAGTTACAATTCTTATGAAGATATCAAAGCCCAGAAATGGCCAGAACCAAGTCAAATTGCTTGCCTAAATTAGGGTACCAAAATTGCCAGAACTGAATTTGACCTAAAATTGACCAAATTTTGCACTAAAGATGCAATCTGTCCAGATTTAGTAAATTGACCATATCTTGGTCTATACAGCTCAGAATGACCTGAAATTTGTGCCAAAAGTTCAATAAGACATAGAGCTACAATTTTTCTTCTTTGACCAGAAGCTAAAAACCAAGAGAAATAGGACTTTAACCTAGACCAATCTAATATACTAAAACTGAAAATTTGACATTAACATATAATGAAACTTTGAAGTAATTTGGCAATAAATGCCAACTTGTAAAAAGGGTAAATTGCACTATATTGGCAGCATATTGAATTATAAATTGTGATATGTTGATATGAGAATCAAATTATCCATAATATCTAAAAAGGTCAACATTTGCATTGACTTGTAAATTACATAATAGCTAGTAAACTCTAAAAATGAAGAATTAAACAATTAATTTGTAATATGCCCTAGTTTGCCTAGTTGACTAGCTTGGATAGGTTGGCATGCCAATAGGATTCTGATAGTTGTTCTATAAATGGCTTTATGCCATACTGTGTTTTTACGGCATATTATGCTGCACTGTGACTTTAATAGCCTATAGCTATACGTATTGTGTTGTATTATACTTGGCTTATTGCCGGATTGACTATATGGCTTTTTAACCACACTGTTTGCACACCGGGAGACACTTTGTGATCGATGGTATGACGGCCCGAGGTACTAGGTACCCAGTGCCAGTTTATCCAGTTTGGTCAGCGTATAGGCTACACGGACAGTTGATTTAAGCATTATTAAATTAAAATAGCTAAATTTAGTTTATTGACATATAGCACCACCAAAATTAGCAAAAATAAAAAGTTAGCAAATAAAAGTAAAAATAGTAACTGCAAAGAATATTGATGTCATAAATTCATAAAAAATTCAGTTATTTTATTTTAGTGTATATTTCTTTATATTTGACACCACTAAGCAGAATTGCTTAGCACGTTGCTTTTGCTACACGTAGGTACTGGAGACATAGCTGGGGAGCCCAGTAGACCTACGACCGGGTGAGACATCAGATCTGCACAGGAGTTCAGAGTCATCTGCACTACACTGCATACATGGTAGGACTTAGGATCTTGAGTAATGACTATCAGTTGTATTTTGACATTTTGTTATGTTAGTTGTATATTATAAAACTTTAAGATTTGTAATAATTTATAGTTATTAAACTCCTATGGAGAGTGTTTGGATGAATGTAAATTATGATGGATTATATTTTGAAACTATGAAATTTTGAGGTTGAAAAATTATATAGAAGATTGAGATTATCATATTGAACTGTTTTTAATAGGTTTAGAATGACAATTTATCCGAAATACAGACGGCACCTTGCCAGATTTTTATTACTTTTTTTGAAATACTGATTTTATTAAAGTATGAAAATAGAACCAGAATGATATGAATTTTATATAAAAGGCTTCCTAAAATCAAATTGAGTTCAGAAAATGAGATAATCACAGACTAGGTGCTCCGGCACATCGTGTAGCATGCCTTACTCTACTACAATGTAGACGGGTGAGGGGTGTTACATTTAGTGGTATCAGAGCACGGTTTAGGCGTTTCTGGACCTAGATAGATTGCATATCATGCAATTGCATTGTAAGTGTTAAGATTACTCTAATGCAGATCTTTTGATTTGTTATTTTGATCAGAATATGGACTCCACATCGCAGAGAGCGATCGATGAGGAGGTGGAGAGTCATGCTCCATCTATGACTGAGCCAGGAGACAGGAGGGAACCTGCTCCACCAGTACCAGAGGCACCAGCCACATTTCAGCAAATGGCTGAGTTCTTTAGACAGATGGCAGGAGTTATACCACCACCACCACCTCTACATCAAAAATCTCATATGGAGAAACTTAGAAAGTTCGTAGCAGTGGTTTTTCTGGATAAAAGGGAAGATGATTCTGTCACAACTAAAAACTGGTTGGACAGAACTAGAAGGGTTTTGAAACAACTTCACTACACTCTAGAGTAGAATTTCGAAGCTGCTGTATCACTACTGCAAGATGATGCATACCAATGGTGGGACACAGTAACTAGTGAGGTGCCACCAGAATAAATAACTTGGGATTTCTTTCTCACCGAGTTCAGAAAGAAGTATGTGGGCAGTGTATACCTAGAAGAGAAGAGAAGGGAATTTATTATCCTACGCCAGAGACAGCTAACAGTGGCTAAATATGAAAGAGAATTTGTCAGACTGAGCCACTATGGGTGGGAAATAGTCCCTAATGAGGCCGAGAGATGCAAGAGATTTGAGGAAGGACTCAATGATAACATTAAAGTAATGATTACAGCCTTAGGGATTATAGAGTTTGCCAAGTTAGTGGAAGCCACACTGAAGGTTGAAAAAGTTAGAATAAATGAGCAGAGTAGAAGGGACAGACAGCAGAAAAGAGTTCAGGGTCAGACCAGTACATCTTCTGCCCCTAGTAAGAAATTCAGAGGTTCGCCTACTCAGAGTTTCAATAGAGCACCAAGTCAGGGTCAGTCACAGAGGCCCAAATCTTAAATTGCACCGAGGAGAGGCCAGTACACACTTTTAGTGGCTAGCTCTCCAAGGACAGGGTTTAGGGGCCCAGCCCCAACAGTATCTGTTGCTTGCCCACATTGCCAAAAATGGCATAAGGGAGAATGTTGGAGGATGATAGGTGCTTGTTTATGGTGAGGATCTACAGACCACCTAATCCGAGATTGTCCGCGCAGAACTGCTACATCCACTATAGTATCAACTGTTAGGCCTGCCTCTCCAGCTCTAAGGGGTAGAAAGTCGGGTAAGGCTGAGGCAGCCGGTAATTCACAGAAACCAGTATCAAAGTCTATGGAGAGAGCAGAAGGCAGAAAACCAGCCAAAGCGTATGCTATAAGGGCACAAGAGGAACAGGATGCTCCATATGTCATCAAGGGTACGTTCCTCCTCTATAATACTTCGGTGCATGCATTAGTGGATCCAGGTTCTACTCATTCATATATTTATATCAAGCTGCTCATATAAAAGGGAATACCAGTAGAGGAAAGTGACCAAGACATCTTGGTCACAAATCCGTTAGGCCACAGTGTGATAGTAAACAAGGTATGTAAGGGTTGTCCATTGAAGATTCAAGGGAAAGAGTTCTCGAAAGACTTAATCGAACTGCCTTTCCATGAGTTTGATGTGATTTTGGGAATGGACTGATTATTCCATCATCAGGCAATGGTAGATTGTAAATTGAAGAGAATCTCTCTGAAAATTGCTGAGAATGAAGAAATAACAATTGTGGGTGAAAGGACAGATTTCTTGTCCAATGTCATATTAGCTACAATTGCAAGGAGATGGATGAGAAAAGGGTGTGAAACCTATCTGGCACACATGGTTGATAATAGGTAGGGTAAAATTAACTTGTCTGACATACCCATAGTAAGGGACTTCTCTAAGGTATTTCCTGAGGAATTGCCTAGTTTGCGACCAGAAAGGGAAATTGAATTTGCTATTGAGATTATGCCAGGTACAGCTCTGATTTCAATTGCTCCGTATAGGATGGCACCTGCTGAATTGAAAGAGTTAAAAATCCAGCTGTAAGAATTACTAGACAAGGGGTTCATACGCCCCAATGTGTCACCGTGGGGAGCTCCGGTACTATTTGTAAAAAAGAAAAATGGGATACTGAGGTTATGTGTTGACTATCGGCAGTTGAACAAAGTAACAGTGAAGAACAAGTATCCATTGCCTAGAATTGACGATCTGTTTGATTAGTTGATGGGAACCAGTGTGTTTTCTAAGATTGATCTCAGATCAGGGTATCATCAGCTAAGGGTTAGGGATGCAGATGTGCTGATGACTGCATTCAGAACCTGGTATGGGCATTATGAATTCTTGGTGATGCCATTTGGGTTAACCAAACGCTCCAACAACATTCATGGACCTTATGAATCGTATCTTCCATCCATACTTAGATTAGTTCGTAGTGGTCTTCATTGATGACATCCTAGTGTATTCCAAGGATAAAGCAGAACATGATGAGCATTTGAGAATTATTCTGCAGACTCTAAAAGAGAAGAAACTGTATGCTAAATTGTCCAAGTGTGAGTTCTGGTTGAATGAGATTGCATTCCTTGGACATGTAGTATCAGCTGAAGGGATTAGAGTGGATCTCAAGAAGATTGAAGCAGTGATGGAATGGAAGCCTCCCAGAAAAACAACAGAGATCAGAAGTTTCTTGGGGTTAGCTGGATATTATAGAAGATTTATAAAGGGATTTTCCCTGATAGCTGCTCCAATGACCAAATTACTACACAAGAATATGAAATTTGACTGGAATGATAAGTGTCAAGCCAATTTTGAGAGGCTGAAGGCTACGTTGACAGAGGTACCAGTGTTAACACAGCCAGTATTAGGAAAAGACTTTGTAGTGTATAGTGATGCCTCACATAATGGGTTAGGATGTGTTCTCATGCAAAAAGGGAAAGTGGTCGCATATGCTTCCAGGCAGTTAAGGCCAAATGAAAAGAATTACACTACTCATGATTTGGAGTTAGCAGCAATTATCTTCGCATTGAAGATATGGAGGCATTACTTATATGGGGAAAAATGCTACATATACACAGACCATAAGAGTCTAAAGTATCTGCCAACCCAGAAGGAACTTAATTTGAGATAAAGGCGGTGGATTGAATTCCTGAAAGATTATGATTGTGTGATTGACTATCACCCTGGGAAAGCAAACGTAGTTACTGATGCCTTAAGCAGAAAATCTATTGTAGCATTAAGATCTCTAAATGCCCAACTGTCCTTAACTCATGATGGAGTTATTTTAACTGAATTGCAAGTGAAGCCGAATCTGTTACAACAAATATAAGATGGGTAGAAGACAGATGATAAATTAATGGCTGTTATGGGTAAAATCACTGAGGGAAGGGAAACTAAATATGAAGTGAAAGAAAATGGGTGTCTGTACTATAAAAAAGAATGTGTGTACTAGATGATAAAGAGTTGAAATCAGTATTCTGAGAGAAGCATATAACAGTGTGTATGCTATGTACCCAGGAAGCACAAAAATGTACCATGACCTGAAACTTTGATACTGGTGGCCGGGTATGAAGAAGGACATAGCTAACTATGTAACTAGATGCTTGACATGTCAGTAAGTCAAAGCAGAACACCAAGTTCCATCAGGTTTGTTATAGCCTATAAACATACCTGAATAGAAATGGGACCGAGTCGCTATGCACTTTATCAGTGGTCTACCTCTCACTCAGAAAAAGCATGATGCAGTATGGGTAATTGTAGATAGGTTGACCAAATCAGTACATTTTCTGCCAGTCAGAACTGACTACTCACTAGAAAAGCTAGCAGAATTGTACATCAGTGAGATAGTTAAACTACATGGAATTCAACTTTACATCATATCTGATAGAGACCCAAGGTTTACATCTAGATTTTGGAAGAAATTACAAGAATCCTTGGGCACACAACTCCATTTTAGTACAGCTTTTCATCCTCCGACGGATGGACAGTCAGAAAGAATAATCCAGGTAAAATTTGAAACTCATTGAGTTATTGCAGACAATAAATTAAACTGATAATGATAATAATAACCGAACATATGTGATAAGTCCTCAAGGATATGCTGAGGAGTTGTGTTATTGAGTTTGAGGGAAGCTGGGACAGATACCTTCCACTGGCAGAATTTGCATACATCAATAGCTATCAAGCTAGCATACAAATGGCACCCTATGAAGCACTGTATGGGAGAAAATGCAGAACACCTATATTTTGGACTGAATTGGGTGAAGATAAGCTAGTGGGACCAAACCTGATAAAATAGACAGAGGAAAAGGTAAAACTGATAAAGGCTAATTTGAAAGTTGCCTCGGACCGACAGAAATCTTATGCTGACTTGAAAAGAAAGGACATTGAGTATGAAGTTGGCGAGAAGGTATGTCTCAAAGTATCACCATGGAAGAATTAAGCCTTAGGTTCATTAGCCCATATGAAGTTATTGAACGTGTGGGACTAGTAGCCTACAGATTAGCCTTACCACCTAAGCTGGACAAGATACATAATGTGTTCCATGTCTTTATGCTCAGAAGATACAGATCAGATCCTTCACATGTCATCTCAGCAGAAGAAATTGTTGTACAACTTGACCTGACATATGAAGAAGAACCGATTAAAATCTTGGCACGAGAGGTAAAAGAGCTCAAAAACAAGACAATTCCACTAGTGAAAATATGATGGAGGCACCACAACACGGAAGAGGCAACATAGGAGAGCGAGGAGACAATGAGGCAACAGTTCCCTCAGCTCTTCACATCAGGTAAATTTCGAGAACGAAATTTTTATTTAGAGGGGAAGAGTTGTAACATCCTCCCTGTACATATTTTGTATGTTCTATTGCTCTGGTGACCTAATGTTAGTCTGGGCAAGTCAGGATGTCTGGAACTACACTTCAGTGATAGTGAACAAACATATAATGATAAAATAAATAAAAAGAAAATACAAGAAAAATTAAAGAAAAATAAAAGAGAGAAAATGAAACTAAGTTAAACGAGCCAGCACCGTAGCGATGAGTGACCGCACAGGGAAGTTACGGTGAAGGCCATTGCCAACTCCAGGACTGTGAGGAACCCTCGGAATTAAATTTTGGGACATAGTTAAAGGTTTATTGAAATGTAATTGACACTAGAAATATCAAAGAAAAATTAATAAATTAGTATAAAGAAAAATGAAAAATTGAGAAACAGACAAAAATTGATGTTACTGAAAAATCGGGAATACAACTCGAAGCAGGGCATTTTGGTCATTTAACACTTAGAGTTGTCTTTTGACCTCAATATCCATTAAAAATAAATGGTATTACACTTTGAAAATTTCATAAAAAATTAAATTGTGATACATTATATAAATAGTGAAAGAAATGAGGTAAATGTGCAAATAATGAAACTTTAATTAATTAAACATTAAACAAATTTTAAATGGTCCACTAACCACAATTTAAGGGACTTAAATAATACAAATGGGACAGAAGTAATTCATCTTCTTCAACATTTAGAAGTGTGGCCGAATTCCTCCATGGGAGTCTTCCATGGCCAAACTCCTTTCCTCACCATGCATTCATGATTCAGGCTCCCTTTCACCATAAATCCTTCATTAAACCTTACATACTCAGCTTGGAGAAGACATTGGCAGCAAAAAGAATAAGTTTAGTGAGGTTTGCGCAAGCTACAAAAATAGGTCAGTGTCCAAATCCCCTCCCTTGCTTTAGTAAACTTCATGTTTAGTTTGAGGTGAGTTGAATGGTGAAGAGAATGGAAGAATTTATTGAGTTATGGAATTGTTCAATTTCAGCAGCCATGAGAACCTATGTTGCTTGAGTTTATCTTACCTCTAATGGATGGAAAATAATGTTGATTTAGTCATTTTAAAGTTGTAGTAATTTAGTTTCCATGTACATGTACATTGAGTACTTGAATTTAAGGGTTTGGAAAGCAATTTGTATACCTTAGCAAACTGCCACTTGTGGCAGCCGTTAAATTCATGAATTAGTGTTTGGTTTCATGAATTTTCTTGATGAATTATGGTGAAGATGAATTGTGGGCAGTGTATGTGAAGTAATAGTTGTGAGGTATATGTAATAATCAAGTGTTTTCATGTATATATTATGTTGAAATTAACTTTGCAAATTAGGGCTGTATAATGTACATGGAGCACTTGTATATTCTGCCCAAATAGACATGATTGAGATATGATGAATGGTATAGAAGTGTTATGAATATATATTTGCAGTTTTGGAAGGAGGAGAAGTATCATTTGGAAGTGTTCTTTTATGTGCAGATTGTGTGTTGTGAAGGCAGTAGGTAAATTAAACCATAAGTGAAAATTGGTGAACCCAATTGGTATAAGGCCAATAGGACGTGAAACTAGACACAAAATAGGCCAACTCTCATGCACAAATGTTGCCAAAATTCTGCCTAGAAACTGACCTTAAAAATGACCTAATCCGGAATTGGTAATGTGCAAGCCCAGATTATTGACCATATGAACAGTAGTCACTAAGATGACCATAACTCACTCAAAACAGGTCCAAATGACCTGAAATTTTTACCATGGAAAGCTTAGACATAGAGTTACAATTCTTATGAAGACACCAAAGCCTATAAATGGCTAGAAGCAAGTCAAATTGCTTTCCAAAGTTAGGGTGCCAAAATTGCCAGAACTGAATTTGACATAAAATTAACCACATTTTTCACTAAAGATGCAATCTGTCCAGTTTTAGTAAATTGACCATATCTTGGTCTATACAACTCAGAATGACCTGAAATTTGTGCCAAAAGTTCAATAAGACATAGAGCTACAATTTTTCTTCTTTGACCAGAAGCTAAAAACCAAGAGAAATAGGACTTTAACCTAGACCAATCTAGCACACTAAAACTGAAAATTTAACATTAACATACAATGAAGCTTTGAAGTAATTTGGCAATAAATGCCAACTTGTGAAAAGGGTAAATTGCACTATATTGGCAGCATATTGAATTACAAATTGTGATATTTTGATATGAGAATCAACTTATCGATGATATCTAAAAAGGTCAATATTTTCATTGACTTGTAAATTATATAATAGCTAGTAAACTCTAAAAATGAACAATTAAACAATTAATTTGTAATGTGCCCTAGTTTGCCTAGTTGACTAGTTTGGATAGGTTGGCATGCCAATAGGATTCTAATAGTTGTTTTGTAAATGGCTTTATGCCATACTGTGTTTTTACGGCATATTATGCCGCACTGTGACTTTAATAGCCTATGGCTATACGTATTGTGTTATTATACTTGGCTTATTGCCGGATTGACTATATGGCTTTTTAGCCACACTGTTTGCATACCAGGAGACACTTTGTGACCGATGGTGTGACAGCCCGAGGTACTAGGTACCCAGTGCCAGTTTATCCAGTCTGGTCAGTGTATAGGCTACACGAACAGTTGATTTAAGCATTATTAAATTCAAATAGCTAAATTTAGTTTATTGACATACAACACCACCAAAATTAGAAAAAATAAAAAGTTAGCAACTAAAAGTAGAAATAGTAACTGCAAAGAATATTAATGTCATAAATTCATAAACAATTCAGTTATTTTATTTTAGTGTATATTTCTTTATATTTGGCACCACTAAGCAGAATTTCTTAGCGCGTTGCTTTTGCTACGCGTAGGTATTGGAGACACAGCTGGGGAGCCCAGCAGACCTACGACCGGGTTAGACATCAGATCTGCACAGGAGTCCAGAGTCATCTGCACTACACTGCATATATGGTAGGACTTAGGATCTTGTGTAATGACTATCAGTTGTATTTTGACATTTTGTTTTGTTATTTGTATATTATAAAACTTTAAGATTTGTAATAATTTGTACTTATTAAACTCCTATGGAGAGTGTTTGGATGAATGTAAATTATGATGGATTGTATTTTGAAACTATGAAATTTTAAGGTTGAAAAATTAGTTGGAAGATTGAGATTATCATATTGAACTATTTTTAACAGGTTTAGAATGGCAGTTTATCCGAAATACAGACAGCACCTTACTAGATTTTTATTACCATTTTTGAAACACTGATTTTATTAAAGTATTAAAAAATAGAACCAGTATGATATGAATTTTACATAAAAGGCTTCTTAAAATCAAATTGAGTTCAGAAAATGAGATAATCACAGACTAGGTGCTCTGGTACGTTGTGTAGCACACCTTGCTTGGCTACACTATAGACGAGTGAGGGGTGTTACATGAGTGCTTTGGTAAATCTGTTGCATCAGTTTTTCTGCCTTTTTATGATTTTGACGACATTCTTTAGAGAAGTGCCCTTTTTTTCCACAGATGAAACATCTGTTTAATTTTAATTTCTTTCCTCTACAAGATTTCCTTTTAAAGAAACGAAATGACTTTTTCTTTTTCCCTTTGTACTTGCCACTTCTGAACTTATAGTGCTACTAGTAAAACTTCTTCTTTGTATTACAAGTGCAATTCCCGTCTTTAAACTTGATGGCGAGATGAAATTTTTAACATGCTTTTTTCAAGAATTTTTTATTTTCTAACATGTCGTTGAAGAACCATTGTTGGTCACACATTTTCTCTAAAGTAGCTAAAGTCATCTGGTGAATTTCTCCAAGGGTGATTTGAGTCATGTCCTTTTGAGTTGCCAAGATGGATCGTTGCAATTCTGGCTACAATTGCTTTGGCAAATAAGTCACATAACTATACCTCAAACTTGCATCATTGTATCCATTTAGCAAATAATATCTTTGTGACATCCTTTGATAGTGAAACTTAATATCTTTTCTTCTTAAGGAATAACATCTCATCTCAAAATATTCTTGATTTTTTTGTCTGTTATATAGAAAGCAATCTCCAATGAATTTTGCATATAGGGAATTCATGACTTTAATAATTGGGGCTTGATAAAATTGGAGTCATTTATAATCTCCTATTCCTTGAAACCATTCCCTTAGGGATCCAATTATTTTGCAGGAGGATTTGTTCATGACACTTGGTAAATTTGCATCTGGTTTAGTCATTTGGAGATCAAGCCAGATATGAAATTCTACCACTCACTCCCTCCATTTTGACAGGGGAACATCATCAAGAGTAAACTAAGAACCCGAGGTAGGCTTAGGAAGAGCTATATCAGGACTTTCCTTAAAATATGTCTCAGTTGGTTCCTTGACAATAGGTTTTATGACTTATTCATTAGAAACTATAGAAGTTGTCATGAGTAAATTTGTTATATCTACTAAATCTTCTTTAGAATTAGAATTCTATTTAGAATTAGAATCAGATGAGTAATCTGTTAGTAGTATGCCCTAGAGCATATCATTTAGTATGTATCTTGTACATATTTTAATAATAAAAGGCATTTCCACTTTTCCGTTTACATAATATATTTATGTGTAATAGAAAAGGTCCATTGATATTTTGTTAGAAATATTATTCTTAAGTTGTTAAGAATATGAGTGACAATATTTCTAGCACAAAGTATCATAAATAGGTTCACAATCAAGGATACTTCATAATAAGGACATGACTTATCCAGAAAGATTATATTCATGTTTGTTCCCAAGTTATTTATATGAGATATAAATAAGATGGAATGGTGAGTCTCATGCCATATAACTAACATGATAGGCACTTATAAATGATAAGTAGGCCGAACCAGTGACACTTATGACAAGCACATGGAGTTTACTCTTGTCAATGTTTTGTCATAAATCATATCAGTGCATATAATCTTTAGACCTGAGATAGCACAGTTATCTTGTATATAGGTAGTTTGAGTTTGATACTGCTTTCATACTTGTACTATGTATGGGTATATGGGCATGTGTTGGCTCTGCTAGTTATATATGGAGGTAGGTGTTGATCAAGATGGAATCTGTTCCTCTAAGTAAATAGAGATAAAATCCTATGTTCATTTAATTGTTCTTGATGTTTCAAGTTCTGGCCAGACAGATAGATTTATTCGAGAAAAGAGTTTACGATGAGAAAATCTTTTAATCAAGAACTGGAATTAAAGAGAACATAATATTCATAGCAAATGGAGTTTGACATAAACCATGACTCGGCTTGAGTTGGGATTTTGTATGAGAGAGATTCTAGTGCATGGTAACATATGATTATAGGTTCATTTAAGGTAAACCTTATTACTAATTGGGTGGCCATGGCATGCTATGCTAGGTGTTAACCATGGTCTATGAGGTTCATAAAATGATTTAGAGAAATCATTTATGGTAAGAAAGAGTTCTGATGATATTAAGAGTTGATATCATGTCTCATTGCCAATTAATGATGAGCCTAGTAAGTCACACACATACACAAGTTATCACCTATTTAAATATGATTTAATTAATTAATTAAAGAGTTTAATTGATTAATTAAATGGATTTGGTTTGCAATTAAATTGCAAAGTCCTAGCATGACTTGAAACCAAATCTAGATTATTGGATGTGTAGTATAAATTAAATTTATATTTAAAGTGTTTAAATATGAATTTAATTGATGAGAAATTAATTAATAGAGATTAATTAATTAATTTATATTTGATATAAATTAATTAGAAGAAGAAAATAATTATTTTGGGTTAAGAACTCAAAATTAAGACACAGGGGCATTTTGGTCATTTCATAGTGTGACACGTGGCACCATGAGATGGTGACACATGGCATAACACATAAGCTTGCCAAATATTTTTAATCATGTAAGATGATTAAAATCAAGATTAAATATAGGTTTGACACTTGGCACAATGTGATTGGGTCACTTAAACCTAAAGCTAATCAAAAGGTGACATGTGGCTAGGGTTTAATGTGTTAACCTAGCTATTTAAGTGTGGTTATGAAAAGAAAACATAACCAGCAGCCTCTCCTCTCATATGTCACACCACTTTGAGCCTCTCCAGCTATTTCTCTTCATCTCTCATCAATTCAAAGAGATTAGCCATCAATCTCTTGAATTAAGAACACTAGAAATTGTTTCTAGTGTACTGTTTGCATCTCTAATCTCTTAAAAGGCAGAACTTGAATTTCTAATTAATAGAAAAGGCTTTAGAAGCTGTTCAAGGGCTGCCATAGGTGTTCTTGGTGTGGACAAGCTAGAGGGACAACATCGGTGTCACGAAGACGAATCTCAAAGCGCGGACATTTGACACATCAAGAGGTTAGTGTAATCGTTCTTGATTTAATCTAGGGTTCTAAAATTAATCTGATTAATTTTAAAATCTTAAATGGCAAATACAGATCCAAAAACATATTAAAAGAGTTTTAATATGTTTTTTTATCATTGAAATCAAATAGATAAAAATAAATCTTGCATGGTGCTTGTGACCCTAGGTGAAAATTTTTGAATTCAATGGTATAATCTTGTGTTTTTCACGCTTCCGTTCCTTCAATTGGTATCAGAGCCACTATATTTGCCATTTAGATTGTTGATTATATAATTTAATTGTGTGTTTGATCATGAGATCAAGAGATTCATTGCTGGTTGGATCATGAGGTGTGGCGGCACACATGGTGAAGCCACCATTGGTGGCGGCAACAATGGTTCCATGGGTGATTCAAGGTTTGGCTTTTAATTCTGCAATTGTTGTATGATCTAAGGCCTATTCTTTGACTAATTAAAGTGTTTAATTAGTTGTTTTAATCACACAATTAAATTATGATTCAAATCAGAATTTTAAAAAATGTTTGAATGTGATTCAAATCTGAATTTTAAAAGTTGTTTGAATGAGATTCAAATCTGAATTTTTAAAGTTGTTTGAATCATATTTAAATCTGATTTTTTAAAATTGATTCAATAAAATTCAGATCTGATTTTTAAAAAAATATTTGAATGTGATTCAAATCTGATTTTTTAAAAAATGTTTGAATGTGATTCAAATCTGAATTTTTGAAGTTGTTTGAATGTGATTCAAATCTGAATTTTTAAATTTGTTTGAATGAGATTCAAATCTGAATTTTTAAATTTATTTGAATCATATTCAAATCTGGAATTTTAAGTTGAATATGAGATATTCAATTTAATTTAAGAATGTATGTTTTATTTAATTGTTAAATAGTGATATGCATGATGGATGATCATGGACTATAAAAGACCAATGTGATTGGATTTATTTCTTTTATGTTTCTTTGGGATTGTAAATTAATTAATTTATTTTGGGCATGTATTATTAAGTTTGTAATATTTTTGGGTTGTAATTTCATTTATTTAAGTTCTTGTAAATTCGCCTTGGTATGCCAAGGATTACTATGTAATATTGGATTGCAAGAAGTTCAAGGAGGTCAAGAGCATTGGTGGGACCAGTGGGAGGAATTCAATATCAAGTGTTGATTATGTACTCCTTCAGCAACTCTTGTAAAATGAATGAATGAAATGCACCTAGGAATGCCCTGATTCAATTCTTGGTGGCTCAATTGAATCCTTAGAAAGTCCATGATCATACCATATTTACTGCTTATCCATGAATGCATGAGATGTATGGGAATGTATGCAATTATATGATATATGCATGCTAAATGGATAATGTGCAAAGTGAGACCTTAATAGTAATTAGGATGGCTATAAAATCTTCCAAACAAATGATTAAGTTGGAAATGCTATAATTAAAGTAATTATAACATAAGCCCTCCATTGGGGCAATTATTTTAAGAAATTTTAAATAGTTGCATGAGATGCAATTAATTTAAGAGATTTTCTTAAGAATAATTGTTAAGCATGAGATGTTGTAAATATGTAAATGGTTTGGTGGCCAATATTGGATGTACTGAGGACATTAAAATTATTTGCATAATTCTGGCTCAATGGGATCAACTTAACTAATGCAAGATAAGTCAATATTGGATGTACAGAGATTTTGAGCATTAGGGGCTAGTAAAAGTTGAACCTCACATGAGATGTGATGGGCAAGGAGTTGCTCACTTATAGTTTATTGTAATTCCAATAATGGATGTACGAGGATGATCAATAGAATTATAAGAATTCAATCACCCACTAGAAATCCATCCAACTAGGATTTCCGTTTTCTACTGTGGAAGTGTAGGATTCGCTAAGTTAGTGGGAGGACCAATTTGATTAAAAGACCATAATCATTTTGGTTAATTACATGATACATTTACTAATTAATCTGGTTATTTTCTGCGATTAATTTTACGATAAAAATGAGCACAAAACAACCACCACCATCCAATATCCTTGCAAGCATACTTGATCACAACAGTTGACGGGACCTAATCATGCGATTGGCTAAGAAATTTGAAACTTGTCCTGAACCTTGAACATATAGGATATGTTCTATATTCAAATGTTCCTGGTCCCTTACCTCCAGAGGCCACACAAGAGGAACATGATACTTTGGATAAGTGGAAGGAGCATGATATGAGAGCTAAGTGTTACATGCTTGCTTCCATAAGTAATGAGTTACAGAAGCAACATGAGAACATGCAAAGTGCTAGTGAGATCCTCCTTCACCTACAAGAGTTGTATGGTGAGCACAGTAGGAATGCTAGGTATGAGATATCTAGACAGCTATTCCGTATGAGGATGTCTAAGGGACAGAATGTTGGGGATCATGTCCACAAGATGATTCGGCTGATTGAGCAGTTGGAACATCTTGACTTCAACATGGATTTCCAGCTACAAACGGATTTGATCCTTCAGTCCCTTCCTGAGTCTTTTGGGAATTTTTGACAAATTTCCATATGACTAAACAGGAATGTACCTTAGCTGGTTTACTCAACATGCTGGTTATTGCCCAAAAGAATATGTCGGGCAATAAAGGAAAAGAGGTAGCTTTGATTGCATCTTCTTCTACTGGAAAGTCCAACAAGAAGAAGCGCAATAAGAAAAAGAAATCTCAGATTCCTGGTCCTTCCAAGAAAATAGCTAAACAGAAAAGGAAGATTAAAGCTGATAAAGGCAAAGGAAAGTGTCTCCACTGCCAAAAGGAAAGTGTTTCCACGGCCAACAGGAAAGTGTTTCCATTGCCAACAAGAAAGTGTTTCCATTGCCAGTAAGAAAGTGTTTCCACTGGCCAGAGTATAGCAATCTAAATGAAAGCAATGCCGTGGTGAAAACCAACTCAAGTTCAAAATATATTTGGCACTTAAGGTTTTGTCATGTTGCAGAAGATAGGATTGCAAAATTGGAGAAAATGGGGATTCTATCCTCATTGGGCTCTGAGCCTACTCCAACTTGTGAATCTTGCCTTCAGGGCAAAATGACTAGATCACCCTTTGTTGGACAGGGGCTAAGAGCTGAAAATATTTTGGAACTAATACATAGTGATGTATGTGGTCCGTTTAAAGAAATGACTAGAGGGGGCTTTCATAATTTTATTACCTTTACTGATGATAAATTAAGGTTTGGGTATTTGTATTTGATGAAATACAAACATGAATCCTTTGAAAAGTTTAAGGAATTTAAATCTGAAGTAGAAAATCAAACAGAAAAAAGTATTAAAGCTCTTCGATCAGATCGTGGAGGTGAATATTTGAGTACTGAATTTGATGAATACTTGAGAGAGCATGGCATTGTTTCTCGGTGACTCCTCCAGAACGCCATACGGTGAATGGTGTATCTGAAAGGAGAAATCGTACCCTATTGGATATGGTACGTAATATGATGAGCTATACTGATATGCCAATCTCCTTTTGGGGATTTGCATTAGAATCAGCTTTGTATATTCTGAATAGGATTCCATCAAAATCAGTTTCTTCCACACCTTATGAGATATGGCATGGAAGAAAACCAAGTCTTAAGCATGTTAAGATTTGGAGTTGTCCGACTTATATCAAAAAGTGAACAACGATAAATTGGAGACCGGATCGAGAAGAGGTCGATTTGTTGGATATCCAAAAGATAGTTTTGGATATTATTTTTATTTGCCTACTTCACAAAAGGTTGTGATAAGTAGAGATGCCACATTTCTTGAACAACGGTTTGTTCAAGAAGGAGGCAAGGAAGGCAAATAGAGTTAGAATTGGAGAATTCGACCAACCAGCAGATCGGATGGATATAGATCCATCTAGTCAACCTATACCCATTGATGAAACATCTACAATTTGTTCCTCGTAGAACAACCGGTATCTCACCCACGGTGAGATATGGTTTTCTTCATGAAGAAGAACAAGAGTTGTCTACTCATGAAGAAGTAGATCATGGAGATGATCCACTTGCCTATGAAGAAGCTATATCAGATATAGACACTTCAAAATGGATTGATGCTATGAAATCCGAGATTGATTCCATGTATAAGAATCAAGTTTTGGGATCTTGTTGACCCACCTGAAGGTATTGTACCTATAGGGAACAAATGGGTTTTCAAGAAGAAAATTGGTTCTGATGGAAAGGTAGACACCTATAAGGCAAGGCTAGTAGCGAAAGGGTTTCGCCAAAGGCAAGGAATAGACTATGAGGAGACTTTCTACTTTGTTGCCATGCTTAAATCAATTAGGATTTTATTAGCAATAGTGCATACTATGATTATGAGATTTGGCGGATGGATGTCAAAAGCGACTTTTCTCAATGTATACATTGAAGAAAACATTTTCATGGAACAACCTAGGGGATTTGAATCCCAAGATGGTTCCAAGGTATGCAAGCTAAAACGATCCATTTATGGGTTGAAACAAGCTTCGAGGAGTTGGAACATCCGTTTTGATGAAGCCATTAAATCCTTTGGTTTTATAAAAAATGAGGATGAGCCATGTGTATATAAGAAGGTTAGTGACAGTGCTATCACTTTCCTTGTTTTATATGTGGATGACATACTGTTGATGGGTAATGATACAGGTATGTTGATGACTATAAAGGTATGGTTGTCAAATACATTCTCCATGAAAGACTTAGGGGAGGCAACCTATATTCTTGGGATTCACATCTATAGAGATAGAGCGAAAAGAATAATTGGTTTATCCCAAAGTCTATATTTGGAAAAGGTGTTAAAGAGGTTTAACATGCTTGATTCCAAGAGAGGATTGTTACCAGTGAGACATGGTATCCATCTTTCTAAAGAGATGTCTCCAAAGACACCTGAAGAAAGAGATAAGATGGCCAGGATTCCATATGCTTCGGCTATTGGAAGTATAATGTATGCAATGTTGTGTACTAGGCCGGATATCGCATATCTTTGTTAGTTTGACTAGCGGTATCAATCCAATCGAGTTTGGAACCTTTGGATAGTATCAAGAATATCCTTAAGTACTTGAGAAGAACTAAGGATTTATTCTTGATTTATGGAGTGGAGACTTGCAATTGGATGGTTATCACGATTACGATTTCCAATCGGATATCGATGATAGAAAGTCTACCTCTGGATATGTGTTCATTTGTAATGGAGGTGCGATCGGTTGGAAGAGTTCCAAGCGAGCACGCATTGCAGATTCCACTCATGAGGTGAGTATATTCTTTGCATCGAATCTTTGCAAAGGAAGTCTGTTTGGATAAAGAAGTTCGTGACATAATTTCTGATGGTTCCTTCCATTGAGTCAGCGGTTCCACTACTGTGACAACAATGGAGCGATCATCTGAGCTAAGGAACTAAGGTCTCACCCAAAATCCAAACACATAGAAAGGCACTACCACATTATCGAGAGATATAGTTGGGCAAGGCAATATAGCCATGCAGAAAATAGCATCGGTGAAAATCCGGTGATTCATTCACTAAGCCTTTGTCACAAGCTCGATTAGGTGACATCTTGAGAAGATGGGTCTAAGGTATTGTAATGAATGGCTCTAGTGCTAGTGGGAGATTGTTAGTAGTATGCCCTAGAGCATATCATTTAGTATGTATCTTGTACATATTTTAATAATAAAAGGCATTTCCACTTTTCCGTTTACATAATATATTTATGTGTAATAGAAAAGGTCCATTGATATTTTGTTAGAAATATTATTCTTAAGTTGTTAAGAATATGAGTGACAATATTTCTAGCACAAAGTATCATAAATAGGTTCACAATCAAGGATACTTCATAATAAGGACATGACTTATCCAGAAAGATTATATTCATGTTTGTTCCCAAGTTATTTATATGAGATATAAATAAGATGGAATGGTGAGTCTCATGCCATATAACTAACATGATAGGCACTTATAAATGATAAGTAGGCCGAACCAGTGACACTTATGACAAGCACATGGAGTTTACTCTTGTCAATGTTTTGTCATAAATCATATCGATGCATATAATCTTTAGACACGAGATAGCACAGTTATCTTGTATATAGGTAGTTTGAGTTTGATACTGCTTTCATACTTGTACTATGTATGGGTATATGGGCATGTGTTGGCTCCTGCTAGTTATATATGGAGGTAGGTGTTGATCAAGATGGAATCTGTTCCTCTAAGTAAATAGAGATAAAATCCTATGTTCATTTAATTGTTCTTGATGTTTCAAGTTCCTGGCGGAGACAGATAGATTTATTCGAAAAGAGTTTCGATGAGAAAATCTTTTAATCAAGAACTGGAATTAAAAGAGAACATAATATTCATAGCAAATGGAGTTTGACATAAACCATGACTCGGCTTGAGTTGGGATTTTGTAACAGAGAGATTCTAGTGCATGGTAACATATGATTATAGGTTCATTTAAGGTAAACCTTATTACTAATTGGGTGGCCATGGCATGCTATGCTAGGTGTTAACCATGGTCTATGAGGTTCATAAAATGATTTAGAGAAATCATTTATGGTAAGAAAGAGTTCTGATGATATTAAGAGTTGATATCATGTCTCATTGCCAATTAATGATGAGCCTAGTAAGTCACACACATACACAAGTTATCACCTATTTAAATATGATTTAATTAATTAATTAAAGAGTTTAATTGATTAATTAAATAGATTTGGTTTGCAATTAAATTGCAAAGTCCCTAGCATGACTTGAAACCAAATCTAGATTATTGGATGTGTAGTATAAATTAAATTTATATTTAAAGTGTTTAAATATGAATTTAATTGATGAGAAATTAATTAATAGAGATTAATTAATTAATTTATATTTGATATAAATTAATTAGAAGAAGAAAATAATTATTTTGGGTTAAGAACTCAAAATTAAGACACGAGGGCATTTTGGTCATTTCACGATTGTGACACGTGGCACCATGAGATGGTGACACATGGCATAACACATAAGCTTGCCAAATATTTTTAATCATGTAAGATGATTAAAATCAAGATTAAATATAGGTTTGACACTTGGCACAATGTGATTGGGTCACTTAAACCTAAAGCTAATCAAAAGGTGACATGTGGCTAGGGTTTAATGTGTTAACCTAGCTATTTAAGTGTGGTTATGAAAAGAAAACATAACCAGCAGCCTCTCCTCTCATATGTCACACCACTTTGAGCCTCTCCAGCTATTTCTCTTCATCTCTCATCAATTCAAAGAGATTAGCCATCAATCTCTTGAATTAAGAACACTAGAAATTGTTTCTAGTGTCCTGTTTGCATCTCTAATCTCTTAAAAGCGTAACTTGAATTTCTAATTAATAGAAAAGGCTTTAGAAGCTGTTCAAGGGCTGCCATAGGTGTTCTTGGTGTGGACAATCAAGAGGGACAACATCAGGTGTCCTCAAGACGAATCTCAAAGCGCAGACATTTGCGGCACATCAAGAGGTTAGTGTAATCGTTCTTGATTTAATCTAGGGTTCTAAAATTAATCTGATTAATTTTAAAATCTTAAATGGCAAATACAGATCCAAAAACATATTAAAAGAGTTTTAATATGTTTTTTTATCATTGAAATCAAATAGATAAAAATAAATCTTGCATGGTGCTTGTGACCCTAGGTGAAAATTTTTGAATTCAATGGTATAATCTTGTGTTTTTCACGCTTCCGTTCCTTCATAATCCATCTCTTTTTCTATTGAATCAGGCTTTTTGACTGAAATGGCCATCTATTGAGGTGGAGGACTAAGAGACATGGGTTGTTTCTCCTTTTTAGGTCTAAGTTTATCTTCTTCCATTGATTTAAAAGAGGAAAGGCTTTGAGCAGGTTGAGCCATTAATGAAGAAGGATAAGTTTTTGGTTTTATTTTTTATTGAAAGGAATTATAGGTTAGATTTTATGTAAAAGTGGTTGGTTGGTAAAAAGGTTTATAAGTATAGGATTGGATAGAAGCAAGAGTATGGGCTATAATTTGATGAGGAGCAAAAAGGTTATGATTAAATGGTGTTTATTTCTTTTGAGCTAGACCAGCCTCAATCTGAGCAATTTAGGCCTTCAGTCTCTTGAATTCTGCTTCTTTTTTATTAAATTCCTAGCCATACCCTTTTTGGTGAATCAAGGCTCTGAAATTTTTATCAAGTTGGTTGACTCTGGATTGGTTGTCAACATAGAGTTTGTTGACTTGTGCTAACAAGTGATCAACTTTTGTTTTAATAATAAGAGTCTAGCAAATTACCAAGTCAATCTTCGAATTGATCTTTTGCAAAAAAGTATTTTGAGCCTTTGCATTTATAGTTTGCCAGTTTAAAACTTCTTCAGCTTGAGATAATGGTTTTGATTGCCCATTAGCATCAACTATGGATGGCTTGATGAATGGTGTCGCAAGGACTTTGTATAATAGGTGTACATGAGATGACCCTTCAGTGAATAGGTGTTGTATAATAGGTATTTTGAGGATTAATATGAATACTGAAGTTGTGGTATTTTTAGGGGGAATTTTGCCTTTTAAATTTGAGTGCCTTAAGGAGAACTCTTCATCGGGCCTCAACATATTATTCGGGATACTTTGGAAGAACTCTCCCGCAGACTCGTTGTTTAGAACATATAGGGAGTTTTGTAATAAAAGTACTAGGATTAGAAGGGAAAGGACTCTCTTCTGATCAGAAACATTTTATTAGAATTTTAGTTGAGAATTTAGAAAAGGACTCTCTCCCGATCTCTTAATTTATTTTATTAAAGTTTAAGCTGAGAAGTCGGGTAAGAACTCTCTCCTGATCTCGTAATATATTTAATTAAAAATTTAAGCTGAGAACTCGAGTGAGAACTCTCTCGATCTCTTAATATATTTTATTAAAATTTAGACTGAGAACTCGAGCAAGAACTTTCTCTCGACCTCTTAATATATTTTGTTAAAAATTTAAGCTGAGAACTTGAGTAAGAACTCTCTCCCGATCTCTTACTATATTTTATTAAAATTTTGACTAAGAACTCGGGTAAGAACTCTCTCCCGAACTCTTAATATATTTTGTTAAAAATTTAAGCTAAGAACTCGAGTAAGAACTCTCTTCCAATCTCTTAATATATTTCTTTAAAAATTTAAACTAAGAAATCAGGTAAGAACTGTCTCCCGATCTCTTAATATATTTGAAAGAATTACCGAAGACACAGGAAACCCCTGTGAAAGGCTTTTCCTGGTCTATGGGATTTCATAACTGGATGGCGGGCATTGAGCCGAACTCCTTACCGATCTTTCGGATGATTGCTTTATCCGAACTATTTGGTTTCAGACTCTGTCCCTTTTTGGTTGCTTGCCTGAGGCCCGAACTTTGCCTTGATTTCCAATCCATTGTCTTATCGTCTGGGCTCGCTCTAAGACCCTAGCTCGTAACTTATTTTCTCATTTTGACCCCTTCAGCCTATTCTGACCCTTTCTATAACTACTCGAGTTACACTCATTTTTCTATTATTTTCATTTATTTGGACTAAAAACTACTGTGATAGTACTTCTACCTGTACTCTTCAGAGTATTTACGAGTCACTAATAACTCGAACATTCATTTTCGAGGGAAATAAAAATGAGGTGACAATTAAAATGGAATTTACGAATGATAAAGAAGAAGCAAAGATAACAATTACGAGCTAAGACAACCTATTCTAAGACTTAGCTTGACTTAATACTTAAAAAAAAAAAACTTGAGAAAACGAACCGAGGATATTCAACAAACGACAGGTTAGACGCTTACCTGTAGGAAGTTGGGACGACGGGTGAGCCAACAATGGTATCAGCTAGTCTTAGGGAGCTGAAGACTGAGATAACCAAAAAACTTGAGCTGACCCGAGGTGATGGGGATGGAGTGGATTGAAGTTGAGCTCGCTGGGTAATGCACAAATACTGAAAATACGAATCATAGGATTTAAAGCTCTTTTAAATGAGATACTTCAGAAAACTGGTTTCTGAAGTTTCCCAAAGCTTTGAGAGCTTCGAATGACAGGCAATAAGACTATATCGAAGTTCAGAGTCTTTCCAAGATAATCACCACCCTTTTTTTCCTCCCTTCTACAGTAGTGCATGCAGGTATTTATAGGGAATAGGTGCTCAAACTAGAGGGTTAGGATCTTATCAGGAGGAGACAGAAGGCCTAGATTCAAAAGGACATAATATGATGTTTGGGAATTAAAAAAATCAAAATTGAGGGTCAGGATTCCATTCAGAATTTCTGTCCTTTCATCCCTTAATCCAACGGTCAAGGGTCTTGCCTTACAAAATGGATCCTAAGGCTGGGAACAAAAAGCACCGAATCTGTCATCTACTTTTGATCCGAAGGCTCTAAATCCATCCTTACAATTATAATCAATGGTGTAGATCAAGATGTATTGGGCTGCTTTAACCGTTTGGAATCTGGTGACTAGGAGTGCGTCCTTACAAATGATATGTGTGGCTAGGATTAGATCATGCCTGCAATGCTTTAACTAACTCGGATCTAATGGTGAAGGGAGCTAATTAAAGGTCATGATTAGAAGTTATTCAACTCCCTGAGTTCTCCGATCTCTATAGGTCGTCCCTCGCTTTTTAGATCTTCCCATTGTGACTGACCAATTTTAGGGTTATTATTTCGATCTCTATATTTTGCATCTGGTCCCTTCTTACTTCCTGATCTCTCTTATTTTCTGATCTCTCTTGTATCGGTCAAAGTAATAAATTCTTCAGTTACCGATGAGTCCGCTTCGAGTTCTACATACAATAAATGCCAAGACTCTAAATATATGATGATGAATTCTTCTTTGCATACCCATAACTTTCTTTCTCCAATGAATCTTCAAAGTTTTATTTCTCAGTTCTTGGCTTCTCCAGTAAAAATTCTTCTCACTACAACCACTTTAATCTTTTTTCGAAAGTTTTCTTTGTTCATCTCCTGAAAATGAGCAATTTCAGTGATTGGAGGTTCATGAGGGCGTTATCTGAAAACGGTGAGGGAACTGGACTAATTGATCGATCCCTAACAAGAGGACCACTAATTTCAATCTTAATATCAGTGACCACCTCTTGAAGTTCAATTGGCTCCTCACCATCTCAAGGGTCCTAATTGCAGTTCGGTTCTGGTCGATGACATCAACAATGATACCGCTCAATATCATGAGAGTCATAGTCACCCCATCTGAGCTGTACATCTGTCCAGTATTTATTGGTAGCTTTCTGATCAAACACATCTTTTGATTCAGCAATAAGACTAGGCTTTGACATAGGCTAGTATTCTAGGCTTAGGAGTAGTCTAAGTTAGGTAGAATGCAGTGCTGATTTTGAGAGATCGCCTAAATGATGTAATCTAATCTTTGAGAGATCACCTAAAATGATGTAATCTGATCTTGAGATATCACCCAAATGATGTAATCTGACCTTTTGGAAATGAAATGAAATCTATTATTGAAATTTGGATCTACATATTCTGTTTTTATTATTGCATTGGTTATTGTTTTGATCTCTGATAAATGTGCCCGATCTGATCCTTAGACGAATCGCCATTTTGCCGATCTATTAGTTTGGAACCCTGTTCGATCTGATGATCTTCTTTAACAGATCTCACTTGTCCGACCTTCTACTATGTTTCTAGAATCTTCTTTTGATGTGTCATTGAAACTGCCTGGTCCCGCTAACCGATGTGTCCATTGGGGCTTCGTGAGCATTTAATGCTTAGGCAAGTATAAATAGGGAGGAGGTTAGCCATTTGTTCCCTTATGTCATTTTCAGACCTTCCTCTAGCGACTTCGACACTCTCCCTTATTTTCTAGAGTTTTCCAGCGCTGATTTATACTCTGGTAAGAGTTTTGAGCTTTTCTGATTGATTTCACTTTTGTTCTCAGAAAATGAGTGGTACCGACGGTCAGAGAGCTGCTAGTCCTCCTTCCGTTCATATCTCATGGACATCGGATGAAAGTGAGGTGGCCAGATTGAGTGAGTGACCTGAACCTTCATTCATTTGGTCAGGCAACTAAATCAAAACAAGCGTCTTCTTTAGGGAAAGAGAACTTACCTGTGGACGAGTTGCCATCGGTTCTTAAGGAGACCGATCTCCAGTCCATTAGCCAAGAGTACAACCTTCAAACTGACTCCTTCGAGCTTATCAGATGTCATGGCAATCTTCGGGCTGATCATTTCTTTGAAGAAAACAACCAGATCATGGTATATGAAGAACAATTGAAGGTCGGGCTTCAATTTCCCCTCAAAGAATTCTTTAGAGCCGTTCTAAAGTTCCATCATGTCTGTGTAGCCCAAGTGCACCCAAACTCCTAACAAACTCTAGTGGCTTTTAGAGGTTTATGCCGAGCTAAAAAGCTCGAGCCTACAGTAAAGGTTTTTGCAAAGTTGCATAGGCTCGCTCGGTGAAAGGATGATGAGTATTGGTTTTTCCAAGCCAAGCCGAACTGTAGTCTTTTTACCGATCTCCCTTCTCCATTGAAGAATTGGAAGAATCGGTTCTTCATATTGAGAAGTAAGGACCTAAATGGCTTTGAGGGTATCCCGTGTAGTTGGCAGTATCTGGTTCCTTCAGTTCCAAAGAAGATCGCCCTAAATAAAGACAAGGATGCCATGGTAAAGGAATTAAAGGATCAAGCGGCCACTCACAAGTATTCATGTTTGGATGCAGTTATGGCCGAACTGAAGTGGTGGTTAATGCAAATGATCGCCCATGAGGACTATGAGCTGCAGCTCTCTGACCTTGGACCCAGGATCAGCATAACCTAAATCTTCAGTCTCTTAACTTTGGTGATCTCACTAACTTGTTCTCTGTGCAACTATAGCGCAAGGCGAGAGAGCAAAGGAGAGCCATAAGCGAAAAAGGGAGGTCGTCCGAAAAGTGCGAGAAATGAAAGCTGCTGCTACCTCCCAGACACCGAGGAGGGACTCGGTAGAAGTGCTGAGCTCTTCGTTGCGACCTCCAGAACAGCCAACCCTAGAGGTAGAGATCGCTCCTTCCCCTCCTCGACAAGCTGAACCATCGCCTCCGTCGATTTTTTCAAGTGCGGAAGGAGGGTCTTCCCAACCAGTTTTAAGGACCCTCTCTCATGGTGCTCAAGTCCTTATCCACTCTCTAGAAAAGAATCGCTCAATTCGGGGAAATCCTGACTTGGCCAAGGTCCTGGGTGCCACCATCTATTTTCAGGAAGATCGGAATAGACTGGTTCTGGATAGCATTGACAATCTCCTAGCTCAGATGATGAGGTTGGGTTTGGAGAGCATTATGAACCAACATATAATTAGAGAAAAGGCTCATCTCTTAAGACAGGAGATTCTGAAGGCGGTCCAGGACGAAGCTTCCGCCAGAGCACAACTTTCGTCTGCTCAGGACCACATCGCCCAAATTGAAGATCGGACGAAGTCTTATAAGGATAGAATAGCTGAACTGGAGCAAGAACTTAAAGATGCTCGGGCCTGCCGATCTGCCGATATCACTCACTTTACCAAGGATATCAAAGTGAAAGAAGAAGAGGCCGTGGCGAGAGAAGCTGGTGCTTATGTGAATGCTCATGGTGATCTTCTGGCCCAACTTGTGAGGTGCTATCCTAAGGAAGACTTCTCCTGGATGGTGGATCTCGTCCCCAGAGGTAAAGAGGAGAGCGAGGAGGAGCCTGAGAGAGAGAGAAAGGATGATAGAACTGATAATGTACTTAAAGAACAGGTTAGGGGAGACCCTCCTATCGAATGACTTGTATATTTTTATTTTGAAATGAATCTAAGTCTTTCCATGTTCAATTTCTTGATGAGATCGAAAAACATCCAAACCAAGTTATCTGAGTACTTAATCAATTGAATGTAGTTGAACATTAAACCTAAGATTAGTTATTAATCATAAAACATCAGGCCACTCCAAGAGATCGAAAAAACATTACACGTGAACATGAGATCGAACGAAGCCATGATCGAATATCGAATGAAACTTTAAAACATTTGAAGAGTGATTTGATAGAATTGTAACGATTTGAAAATGACTTTAGCGTATTAGGGCCGAAATCATTATTTAGAGATCAAAAAACAATACCATGTAAGATTGAATGGTCTAGAGATCCAATATCGATTCGAACACGTCGGATAAAGGCCAAGAGATTAGAAAGCAATCTAACTTGAACGTGAGATTGATTTACTCCAAAGACAAGCCATTGGTGAGTTCGGAAAAGCTACTAGTGATCGGGTTATCAGTCGAGAACTGATAACATGATGAAGTTTCAATTTTAAAAGAACCTTGCATTTGAGGGTTGATCAAAATATAGTGTCTACAGCTACCCCTCTTTACATAATTTCTATTAAGAGAATGAAATTCTCTTGTATAAGAATCATGTAAAGATTTAGAACTATATTTTGGGAGGCTGAGATATTAGAATCCAGAGGTTTAAAATTGAAATCAACTCAGATCTCGAACGATAGGAAATTAAAGTTCTTAAAATTAAAATCAACTTCGATGTTGAACCCCAGGGGTTAATGATAGGAATTTAAATGCCGAAAATTAAAATCAACTTGGATCTTGAGCCCAGAGGCTGATGACAGGAAATTAGATGCCGAAAATTAAAATCAACTTGGATCTTTAACCCAGAGGTTGATGACAAGAAATTAAATGCTGAAAATCAACTTGGATCTTGAACCCAGAGGTTGATGACAGGAAATTAAATGCCAAAAATTAAAATCAACTTGGATCTTGAACCCAGAGGTTGATGGCAGGAAATTAAATGCCGAAATTTAAAATTAACTTGGATCTTAAACCCAGAGGTTGAGGACAGGAATTTAAATGCCGAAAATTAAAATCAACTTGGATCTTGAACCTAGAGGTTAATGACAGGAATTTAAATGCCGAAAATTAAAATCAACTTGGAACTTGAACCCAGAGGTTGATGACAGGAATTTAAATGTCAAAAATTAAAATCAACTTGGATCTTGAACCCAGAGGTTGATGACAAGAAATTAAATTCCGAAAATTAAAATCAAACTGGTTCTTCAACCCAGAGGTCGATGACAAGAAATTAAGTGCCGAAAATTAAAATCAACTTAGATCTAACTTAGCTAACTATCGTAAATAAGTTTTGTGTATATACCTCGAATGCGAGCAAAGCAAATCTTGTAACACTCCTCACCCGATTACAGTGTAACCGAGCGAGGCGTGCTACATTCGGTGCCGGAGCACCCTATCTTATCTTACTTTATTATTTTAGTAATTTTGAATTCGTTTAATTTAATATCAATTATTTTTCTATGGAGAAACCAGCGGAGTTTTCCTTATTTTATTTCTATTTGGCACATTTCATTATTCACCTGCTTAAAAATTTAATAATATTTTACAATAAAAATCTCATCAATTATTCTCATAACCATCTCATAATTCACATCTCATTCATATATCTCAATTTCATATTCATTTCCATGCATTTCCATTCATGCACAATTTATATATATAAATTCTCAAGTTTCATTGATTTACATGATTTACAGACTGATTACATAAATTCATAATTTACATGATCTACAAATTAATTATAGTTCCATAATCTATATTTCAACATACAATTCATAGTTTACATTATAAATAATAACTAATTATAATGTACAAAATACATAATATGATCTATATGACCCTATTTATATGCATTGCTGAGGAGATGACAACCTTGTACACTTCTGACACTTTCGCAGATCTGGACTCTAAAATCTCCCGTCTAATGTCCACTGGGTTTTTATCTTCAGTACCTGCACGAGAAAACAAATCCATCGCGCTAAGCATTGCTGCTTAGTGGTACAATAATATGACAAGAAATAATGTATACAAATAAAAATAATTGGAGCATATTTTCTATATTCAAGAATTTTACTGGGTTCATATGAAATTTGCCATACAATACACTTTTTCGTCATTTATGTTGCTCTCTAGAATCTCTTTTGTCATAAATTTATAATAATCATTTATATAATGTACAAATAAATCTAAATATTTAGTTTATGTTTATTTTATTATGGAGGATGCATTTCTAATAATTACTTACGTTATGCTTATTTTGCTAGTCTTTCATTTGCTCTCTTAATATTTTCTATGTGTTGTGGATCATTTCGTAATAATTAAATTCTTAATACTAGTTTAATACCTTTCGGATTTTTCTCACTGATTTATTTGGTTTCTAATATTTTTAACTTATTTCAATAAATTTTTCTGCCCAGGTAACCTATGACAGGCTGACTAAACTGGATAACGGGTTGTTGGCACTAGACACCGCGGTGCCTTAGGCCGTCATACCATGGAACGCAGAACGTCAACCACATATGCAGCCAGTATGGCTAAAAAGCCATGATAACACATAATCGGGCATAAAAGCCATGAATGCAGGCATAAAGCCATGAATACGAGCATAAAGCCATGAATACAGGCATAAGGCCTTTTGCAGTACTGCTAAAACAATACCCTATTGGCATGCCAATCTATCCAATCTGACACACCTGTCTAGGCAATACATGGGCACATAGTACCATTAAGAGTTTATATGTTTCATCATTTCATTATATTTTTTATTTATATTTTTATAGCATTCTAATTTTGTTTATAATGGAAACATAATTTTCAAATTCATATTGCTAGGTAATATATGCATTCATCATAATATTGATACTAATTACAATTCACATTCATTTAATCTCATGTACCATTCACATTCAAAATATCTTTCCTTTCTCTCTTGATGGGAACCTAAATCCCAAATGGCACTTTTATCACATTTATTCATTCAACAATCTATTCATGTAAAGTACATTTCATACTTCAAGTTGTATTGCTAATATATTATGAACTCCATTGGTGTTGGGAGTATAAGTCTCAACAATCCATCTAGGTTAATTTCATTTTATATTCAAGTGGTATCACTTATGTTTTATTCGACCTACTAGTAATGGGAATACAAATATTAACTATATACTTACATAACTTAAATATTCATTAAGTCATTTAGGTAAATTACTATTTCTATTCCAAGTAATTCATGAACATTTCACGGATTCTAAATTTCATACCTTAATTTCCTCTACCAATTTAGTTCTTACACTTTGTGTCTTTGTATTACTATTCACATTACTATTTACTCAAATTGTTGACTTTTTAATACATAATAAATTTATTGAACCTAATTTCACCAATATACCACATTTTGTATTTTATTTTTGTTGGTATTGATTTCCAATACCATTTCAAAGCTTATCTTATGTTATTCAAAGTTTTCAAATTTCATACCCTAGCTTTACTGTTCCATTGGTCATTTGTACGGTAGGAATTTAACAAAATTGTCTTCATAAAAGTTGTTCTTTATTGTGTCTAGTTACATTTCTTTTCTTGAATCACTCTATTTGGAGTTTTGTAGCTCAAGTTATGGTCATTTTACCATAACTGGCTGGATTGACCTGTACCCAGAATTTCTGGGCAATTTGGTTCTGCCAGATTTGGTGTCTTAATTTGGACTAGCAATTTGAATTGGTTAGGTTCAGAATTTGAGTTTATATTCCTCATGAAAGTTGTAGGGTTATGTCTCAGCTTTCTTCTAGTAAAATTTCAGATCAATTGAACGTTTCTACACTGAGTTATGACTATTTAAACAAACACTGTTCATTTAGTCATTTTCCTGGGATAGCATGTTGGTCACTTGGATTAGGGTAATTTTTAAGTCAACTTGGTTTGGTTTTCTGGGTACGGTTTCTTCACCAAAGTTGTGCCATTATGTGTCTAGTTTCATGTCCAATTAGCCTTGCACCAATTGAACCTATACAACTCCAGTTATATCTGCCCAAACATGCTAGACTCACATCTAGACCTGCAGGGCCACTCAAGACAGCATACCATTTCAATTCCAATACCACAATGGTCTCTAATTTAAGGTCAAAATTTATCAAATGGTCACTAATTGACCATTAGAATTCAATTTAAACATCTAAGCATTAAACCCTCAATTAAATCTCAAAACCCTAACCCTAACAATCCAACATTTTATCTAACATACACAAATCAACATCTACCTCTAATATAATTATCAAACATCATTCCTAAGCAATTTAATTCAATCAAATCAAAAATTCTCAACCTTCTCCCATGGTTGCCAAAAATTAGAATGTTCATAATATGCATATTTTCTTCAAATTTTTGTCCATTTTCTAACTTAACTCAACGTTTAAATCTAAAATATAAAGAGAGAAGTAAGAGATTTAGCACTAACCTTGAATTGGCTAACCCTTGACTTGTTAAAACTTCAATCTCTCTTCAATTTTCTGGAACTTAAAGCTTTTTCAAGCTGTAAGATGAAATTTTATTGAAGACAACTAGGAGTTTTGGGGTGAGATAAGGGAGAAAATGAAGCTTACAAGCTTCATCAATGGTGGAACCCCTTCTCTCTCTCTCTCTCTCTCTCTCTCTCTCTCTCTCTATGGTGTGGCTGTTTGAAGATGGAAGTGCAGATTGGTTTTTTATTTTGTCTCTTTTTTATTTAGTTTTTATCCCTTTTAAAAGGCATGTCAATTTGTGATTGGGTGGATAGTGTTTAATGACATCATATGATGTCATAATTCCTAATTTCTTTCATTTTTCTTTCCTTTTCTTTTCTACTCATTTCCAATTCAATTTTTAGCAATATTTATTCATATTTTTTATCATAATAATTATTTACTTAACTGGACAAGTTGGCCAAGAATCATCTCTAAAGACGAAATGACCAAAATACCTTTCGTTTGGCTTATTAAGCCAAAATCATCTGTACCGATCGAAAAATTTTTCCAAACCTTTTCTTGACATTCTAATGCTATAGAAACCTCAATGACTCTTCTCTGGAGTCTCAAAAATTATTTCATGAATTTTCTCCTGGGTTAGGGCTTCTAGCTGCGAAAATCGCAACTTTCCACTGGGTTACCCATCGCTAGGGCACCGGCTCATTTAACTTGGCTGTATTTTATTTGTAAAATTTTTCCTAAATTTTTCTTATTAATATTTGAATTATTTATGACTCCTCACTCTAGTCTAAATATTTTTTCAGACTTTCTAGCTGTCCAGACAGACACCGATCATCAGAATAGTAGAATGTACGGAATAGCTACAGTGAGAGTGTTACAAATCTGATGTAGGGTGTTACTCCAAACAAAGTTTACTTAACAAGATCCCGAAGATAAACGATTGATGGAAAAGGCCAGGATGAGTTACGAGGCTTGGCCCATGATTTGCTCCAGCACACATTTTGGCTTTTACTTCTTACCAATTCTGACTAAAAGTGCCCTTTTGGGTTTTCACTCCTAGTTTTTTTTTTTTTCCAACTCCCTTTTCCAGGGCATCCTTTCGGATTTTCACCCTTCGCTTATTTTGCAGAAAGCACCCTTTCAGGTTTTTGGCTTCTTTCCCTCATTTTGCTAGGAGCGCCCTTTCGGGTTTTCACTCTTACTCTTTTTTTTTTTTGGTAGGAAGCATCCTTACAGGTTTTCGCTTCTTAGATGCACCAGTTGCTCGATGATTATTTACCTTCCTGTAAATCTCAAAGTAAAGTATATAAAATTACCTGTGTTTTGATTCTCCTTATAAAAAAAAGCTTTCAACAAATTAATAACGCATAAACCAAAGTAGATAAAATATGCATAAATTTATTCATGGTGTAAGAAGATAATTATACTATGGTTTTATGATCAAAAGTATGAAGGTACAACTTTATGAAAAAAGGTACAAGGATAAAGCTCACAAATGCCCTTAGTTAACTTTGAAGTCCCCCAATTGCCAATGTTCCAAGTGACCTTCTAAAAAATGTTTTTGTGTAATTTATTATCCCTTGATCTCAAAACCCTCCTTGTTTCCCTACTGTTTCTGTTTCTGACTAGAAGCGCCCTTTAGGGTTTTCACTCCTAGCTCTCTTTTTTTTTTTTTTTTAAGGGCATCCTTTTGGATTTTCACCCTTCGCTCATTTTGCAAAAAGCGCCCTTTCAAGTTTTTGCCTTCTTTCCCTCATTTTGCTAAGAGCACCCTTTCGGGTTTTCACCCCTACCTTTTTTTTTATGCATAATATCTTTTCACGGTATCCGAATTCATCGGCCTCGGCAATTCTTCCCCATCCATGTGAGTTAAGAAGAGTGCACCAAACAAAAATGCCTTTTTAACCACATAAGGCCCTTCATAAGTTGATGACCATTTACCTCGGGGGTCACTTTGATTTGGGAGGATCTTCTTTAGAACTAGATCTCCTTATTGGAATTCACGTGGGAGTACATTCTTATAGAATGCTCTGGCCATCCTTCTTTGGTACAGCTAACTGTGGCATACTGCTATTAGTCTTTTCTCATCTATCAAATTCAGCTGATCTAACCTTGATTGAACCCATTCTGTCTCATCTAGTTCTGCCTATTTTAGAATCCTTAAATAAGGAATTTCTACCTCAATTGGCAGAATAGCTTCCATCCCATAGACCAGCGAATATGGAGTTGCCCCGGTTGATGTTCGTACCGTAGTTCGGTAGGCATGAAGCGCAAAGGGAAGCATATCATACTAATCTTTATAGGTGACCATTATCTTTCTGATTATCCGCTTGACATTTTTATTGGCAGCTTCTACAGCTCCATTCATCTGGGGCCAATATGGCAATGAATTAAGATGCCATATCTTGTATTGATCACACAACTTTTGAATCTTCAGACCGTTCAAATTTTTGGCATTATCAGTGACAAACTCCCTCAGAAGACCATACTGGCAGATAATATTATTCTTGAAGAATTTTAGAAAGGTATCCTGAGTGATGTGAGCATATGAAGTTCTTTCCACCCATTTAGTGAAGTAGTCGATGGCTACTAAAATGAAAATGTGCCCATTGGATGCTTTCGAATTAATCGGACCGATCACATCGATACCCCACATTGCGAATGTCCATGGTGATGTGAGATTGTAGAGCTAATGAGGTGGGACATTTATCTGATTAGCATAAACTTGGCATTTGTGACACTTTCGGAAGTACTCAATGCAATCCTTTTCCAAGGTGGTCCAGAAGTAACCCCACCTTAAGATCTGCTTCGCCATCATATACCCATTGCTATTATTAGTAGTATGCCTAGAGCATATTATTTAGTATGTATCTTGTGCATGTTTTATTAATAAAAGGCATTTTCACTTTTCTGTTTACATAATATATTTATGTGTAATACAAAAGGTCCATTGATATTTTTTTAGAAATATTATTCTTAAGTTGTTAAGAATATGAGTGACAGTATTTCTAGCACAAAGTATCATAAATAGGTTCACAATCGAGGATACTTCACAATAAGGACATGACTTATCCAGAAAGATTGTAATCATATTTGTTCCCAAGTTATTTTATGAGATGTAAATAAGATGGAATAGTGAGTCTCATGCCAGATAACAAACATGATAGGCACTTATACATGATAAGTAGGCTGAACCAGTGACATTTATGACAAGCACATGGAGTTTACTCTTGTCAATGTATTGTCATAAATCATATCAGTGCATATAATCTTTAAACCTGAGATAGCATAGTTATCTTGTATATAGGTGGTTTGAGTTTGATACTGCTTTCATACTTGTACTGTGTATGGGTATATGGGCATGTGTTGGCTCCTACTAGTTATATATGGAGGTAGGTGTTGATCAAGATGAAATTTGTTCCTCTAAGTAAATAGGGATAAAATCCTATGCTCATTTAATTGTTCTTGATATTTCAAGTTACTGGCCAGGACAGATAGATTAAATCAGAAAAGAGTTTCTGATGAGAAAATCTTTTAATCAAGAACTGGAATTAAAAGAGAACATAATATTCATAGCAAATGGGGTTTGACATAAACCATGACTCCAGCTCGAATTGGGATTTTGTAACAGATAGATTCTAGTGCATGGTAACATATGATTATAGGTTCATTTAAGGTAAACCTTATTACTAATTGGGTGGCCATGGCATGTTATGCTAGGTATTAACCATGGTCTATGAGGTGCATAAAATGATTTAGAGAAATCATTTATGGTAAGAACGAGTTCTGATGATATTAAGAGTTAATATCATGTCTCATTGCCAATTAGTGATGAGCCTAGTAAGTCACACACATACACAAGTAATCACCAAATTAAATATGATTTAATTAATTAATTAAAGAGTTTAATTGATTAATTAAATAGGTTTGGTTTGCAATTAGATTGCAAAGTCCCTAGCATGGCTTGAAACCAAATCTCGGTTATTGGATATATAATATAAGTTAAATTTATATTTAAAGTGCTTAAATATGAATTTAATTAATGAGAAATTAATTAATAGAGATTAATTAATTAATTTATATTTGATATAAGTTAATTAGAAGAAGAGAAATAATTATTTTGGGTTGAAAACTCAAAATTAAGACACAGGGGTATTTTAGTCATTTCACAGGGTGACATGTGGCACCATGAGATGGTGACACATGGCACTACACATAAGCTTGCCAAATGTCTTTCAATCATGTAAGATGATTAAAATTAATATTAAATATAGGTTTGACACTTGGCACAATGTGATTGGGTTAATTAAACCTAGAGCCAATCAGAAGGTGACATGTGGTAAGGGTTTTAAGTGGTGACCTAGCTATATAAGTGTAAGGATGAAAAGAAAACATAATAAGCTGCTCATTCTCTTTATGCCGCCACCCTTGGCTGCCCTCTCCCCTCTTCTTCTTCATCTCTCATCAATTCAAAGAGATTAGCAAACAATCTCTTGAATTAAAAATACTAGAAATTGTTTCTAATGTCATGTTTATATCTGTAATCTCTTAAAAGGCAAAAATTGATTTTCTAATTCATAGAAAAAGCTTTAGAAGCTGTTCAAGGGCTGCCATAGGTGATCTTGGTGTGGACAAGCTAGAGGGACAACATCTGGTGTCCTAAAGACGCATCCCAAAGGTGTCAAACACACTACAGTGCATTAAAGAGGTTAGTGCACTTGTTTTGATCTAATCTAGGGTTCTTAAAATTAATTTGATTAATTCTAAAATCTTAAATGGCAAATATAGATCTAAAAATATATTAAAAGAGCATTATTATGCTGTTTATCATTGAAATCAAAAAGATAAAAATGAATCTTGCATAATGCATGTGAACTTAGATGAAAAATTTTGAATTTCAATGATCTAAACTTGTGTTTTTCATGCTTCCGCTCCTTCAATTGGTATCAGCTTATGCTTAACAATTATTCTTAAGAATATCTCTTAAATTAATTGCATCATATGCAACTATTTAAAATTTCTTAAAATAATTGCCCCAATGGAGGGCCCATGTTATAATTACTTTAATTATAGCATATCCAACTTAATCATTTGTTTGGAAGATTTTATGGTCATCCTAATTACTATTAAGGTCTCACTTTGCTCATTATCCATTAGCATGCATATATCATATACTTGCATACATTCCCGTACATCTCATGCATTCATGGATAAACTGTAAACATGTAAATGGTTTGGTGGCCAATATTGGATGTACCTGAGGACATTAAAATTATTTGCATAATTACTAGCTCAATGGGATCAACTTAACTAATGCAAGATAAGTCAATAATGGATATACCTGAGATTTTGAGCATTAGAGGCTAGGTAAAGGATTGAACCTCACATGAGATATGATGGGCAAAGATTTGCTCACTTATAGTTTATTATAATTCCAATAATGGATGTACCTAAAGATGATCAATAGAATTATAAGAATTCAATCACCCACTAGAAATCCATCCAACTAGGATTTCCATTTTCTACTTTGGAAGTGTAGAATTCGCTAAGTTAGTGGGAGGACCAATTTGATTAAAAGACCATAATCATTTTTGGTTAAATACATGATACATTTACTAATTAATCTGGTTATTTTATGCAGTTAATTTTCTGATAATAATGAGCACAGAACAACCACCACCATCCAATATCCTTGCACGCATACTTGATCGCAATAGGTTGACAGGACCTAATCTGTCTGATTGGCTAAGAAATTTGAAACTTGTCCTGAACCTTGAACATATAGGATATGTTCTAAACTCAAATGTTCCTGGTCCCTTACCTCCGGAGGCCACTCAAGAGGAATATGAAACTTTGGACAAGTGGATGGAGCATGATATGAGAGCTAAGTGTTACATGCTTACTTCCACGAGTAATGAGTTACAGAAGCAGCATGAGAACATGCAAAGTGCGAGTGAGATCCTCCTTCACCTATAAGAGTTATATGGTGAGCACAGCAGGAATACTAGGTATGAGATATCTAGGCAACTATTCTGCATGAGGATGTCTGAGGGACAGAATGTTGGGGATCATGTCCACAAGATGATTCAGCTAATTGAGCAGCTGGAACATCTTGACTTTAACATGGATTTCCAACTGCAGATGAATTTAATCCTTCAGTCCCTTCCTGAAGCTTTTAGGAATTTTGTGATAAATTTCCATATGACTAAAAAGGAATGCACCTTGGCTGGTTTATTCAACATGCTGGTTATTGCCCAAAAGAATATGCCAGGTAATAAAGGAAAAGAGGTAGCTTTGATTGCATCTTCTTCTGCTGGAAAGTCCAACAAGAAGAAGAGTAATAAGAAAAAGAAACCTCAGATTCCTGGTCCTTCCAAGAAAATAGCTAAACAGAAAGGGAAGATTAAAGCTGATGAAGGCAAAGGAAAGTGTTTCCATTGTCAGAAGGATGGGCACTGGAAAAGGAACTGTCCAGAGTATCTTGCTTCTCTGAAGAACAAGAAGGATACACCTTCGGAAGGTATGTCCATATCTTGTTATTTAGATTCTGATGATACTCATAGTTCATCTACAGCTTGGGTTTTAGATACTGGCGCCAGTTCTCACCTTTTTTATGATATGCAGGAACTAGCAAATAGTAGCAGCTTGCGTTCTCGAGATGTTAGAGTCTGGATTGACAATGGCTCAACTGTTGAAGCTTTAGCCATAGGATCTAAATCTTTTTACATGTCAGGACATGTTTTGTGTTTGGATAATATTTTATATGTACTTGATGCTTTTAAGAACATCATTTCTATATCTAATTTGACTAGAAATGGCTATGAATTTCAGTTTACAGATGATGTTTGCAATATTTATTTTGGAAATAAATATGTTGGTTCGGGTTATATGAATGATGGTCTTTATTATTTGGATAATAATGACAAATAAAAAATGAATGCAAGTGATCTAAATAAATGCAATGCCATGGTGAAAATCAATTCATGTTTAAAATATATTTGGCACTTAAGGTTAGGACATGTTGCAGAAGATAGGATTGCAAAACTGGAGAAAATGGGGATTCTATCCTCATTGGGCTCTGAGCCTACTCCAACTTGTGAATCTTACCTTCAGGGCAAAATGACTAGATCACCCTTTGTTGGAAAAGGGCTAAGAGCTGAAAATATTTTGGAGCTAATACATAGTGATGTATGTGGTCCATTTAAGGAAATGGCTAGAGGCAATTTTCTTTACTTTATTACCTTTACTAATGATAAATCAAAGTTTGGGTATTTGTATTTGATGAAATACAAACATGAATCCTTTGAAAAGTTCAAAGAATTTAAATCTAAAGTAGAAAATCAAACAGAAAAGAGTATTAAAGCTCTTCGATCAGATCGTGGAGATGAATATTTGAGTACTGAATTTGATGAATACTTGAGAGAGCACGGTATTGTTTCCCAGCTGACTCCTCCAGGAACACCACAGCTGAATGGTGTATCTGAAAGGAGAAATCGTACCCTATTGGATATGGTACTGATATGCCAATCTCTTTTTGGGGATTTGCATTAGAATCAGCTTTGTATACTCTGAATAGGATTCCATTAAAATCAGTTTCTTCCACACCTTATGAGATATGGCATGGAAGAAAACCAAGTCTTAAGCATGTTAAGATTTGGGATTGTCCAGCTTATATCAAAAAGCTGAACACTGATAAATTGGAAACCATATCAAAAAAGGGTCGATTTGTTGGATATCCAAAAAATAGTTTTGGATATTATTTTTATTTGCCTACATCACAAAAGGTTGTGGTAAATAGAGATGCCACATTTCTTGAACAAAAGTTTGTTCAAGAAGGAGGCAAAGGAAGGCAAATAGAGTTAGAATTGGAGAATTCTGACTAACCAACAGATCAGATGAATATAGATCCATCTAGTCAACCTACACCCATTGATGAAACATCTACAGCTGTTCCTCGTAGAATAACCAGGGTATCTCACCCACCAGTGAGATATGGTTTCCTTCATGAAGAAGAATAAGAGTTGTTTACTCATGAATAAGTAGATCATGGAGATGATTCACTTACTTATGAAGAAGCAATATCAGATATAGACTCTTCAAAATGGATTGATGCTATGAAATTTGAGATTGATTCCATGTATAAGAATCAAGTTTGGGATCTTGTTGACCCACCTGAAGGTATTGTACCTATAGGGAATAAATGGGTTTTCAAGAAGAAAATTGGTTCTAATGGAAAGGTAGAGACCTATAAGGCAAGGCTAGTAGCGAAAGGGTTTCGCCAAAGGTAAGGAATCGACTATAAGGAAACTTTCTTGCCTATTTCCATGCTTAAATCAATTAGGATTCTATTAGCAATAACTGCATACTATGATTATGAGATTTGGCAGATGGATGTCAAAACAGCTTTTCTCAATGGATACATTGAAGAAAACATTTTCATGGAATAACGTAGGGGTTTTTGAATCCCAAGATGGTTCCAAAGTGCGCAAGCTAAAGCGATCCATTTATGGGTTAAAATAAGCTTCGAGGAGTTGGAACATCCGTTTTGATTAAGCCACTAAGTCATTTGGTTTTATCAAAAATGAGGATGAGTCGTATCTATATAAGAAGGTTAGTGATAGTGTGATCACTTTCCTTTTCTTATATGTGGATAATATTCTGTTGATAGGTAATGACATAGGTATGTTGACAACTATAAAGGTATGATTGTCAAATACATTCTCCATGAAAGACTTAGGGGAGGCAACCTATATTCTTGGGATTTGAATCTATAGAGATAGAGCGAAAAGAATAATTGGTTTATCCCAAAGTCTATACTTGGAAAAGGTGTTAAAGAGGTTTAACATGCTTGATTCCAAGAGAGGATTATTACCAGTGAGACATGGTATCCACCTTTCTAAAGAGATGTCTCCTAAGACACCTGAAGAAAGAGATAAAATGGCCAGAATTCCATATGCTTCGGCTATTGGAAGTTTGATGTATGCAATGTTGTGTACTAGGCCGGATATCGCATATGCTGTTAGTTTGACTAGCTAGTATCAATCCAATCTAGGTTTGGAACACTGGATAGCTGTCAAGAATATCCTTAAGTACTTGAGAAGAACTAAGGATTTATTCTTGATATATGGAGGTGGTGACTTATAATTGGATGGTTATACTGATTCTGATTTCCAATCAGATATCGATGATAAAAATCTACCTCTGGATATGCGTTCATTTGTAATGGAGGCGTAGTCAGTTGGAAGAGTTCCAAAAAGAGTACGACTGCTGATTCCACTATAGAGGCCGAGTACATTGCTGCATCAGATGCTGCCAAAAGAGGCTATTTGGATATAAGGAACCTCGGTCTCAATAGAAATCCAAACACATAGAAATTCGCTACCACATTATTAGAGAAATAGTTGGGCAAGGCAATTTAGCCATGTAGAAAATAGCATCAGCTGAAAATCCAGTTGATCCATTCACTAAGCCCATGCCATAGACTCTGCAAGACCGATATCTTGAGAAGATGGGTCTAAGATATTGTAATGAATGGCTCTAATGCAAGGGGGAGATTGTTCGTAGTATGCCCTAGAGTATATCATTTTGTATGTATCTTGTGCATATTTTATTAATAAAAGGCATTTTCACTTTTCCATTTACATAATATATTTATGTGTAATAGAAAAGGTCCATTGATATTTTGTTAGAAATATTATTCTTAAGTTGTTAAGAATATGAGTGACAGTATTTCTAGCACAAAGTATCATAAATAGGTTCATAATCGAGGATACTTCATAATAAGGACATGACTTATCTAGAAAGATTGTAATCATGTTTGTTCCCAAGTTATTTATGAGATGTAAATAAGATAGAATGGTGAGTCTCATGCCATATAACAAATATGATAGGCACTTACACATGATAAGTAGGCTAAACCAGTGACGTTTATGACAAACACATGGAGTTTACTCTTGTCAATGTATTGTTATAAATCATATCAGTGCATATAATCTTTAGACCAGAGATAGCACAGTTATCTTGTATATAGGTGGTTTGAGTTTGATACTGCTTTCATACTTGTACTGTGTATGGGTATATGGGCATGTGTTGGCTCCCACTAGTTATATATGGAGGAGGTGTTGATCAAGATGGAATCTGTTCCTCTAAGTAAATAGAGATAAAATCTTATGTTAATTTAATTGTTCTTGATGTTTCAAGTTCCTGGCCAGGACAGATAGATTTAATCAGAAAGGTGTTTCTGATTAGAAAATCTTTTAATCAAGAACTGGAATTAAAAGAGAACATAATATTCATAGCAAATGGGGTTTGATATAAACCATGACTCCAGCTCGAATTGAGATTTTGTAACAGAGAGATTCTAGTGCATGGTAACAAATGATTATAGGTTCATTTAAGGTAAACCTTATTACTAATTGATGCTAGGTGTTAACCATGGTCTATGAGGTGCATAAAATGATTTAAAGAAAATATTTATGGTAAGAAAGAGTTATGATGATTTTAAGAGTTGATATCATATCTCATTGCCAATTAGTGATGAGCCAAGTAGGTCACACACATACACAAGTAATAACCAAATTAAATATGATTTAATTAATTAATTAAAGAGTTTAATTGATTAATTAAATAGGTTTGGTTTGCAATTAGATTGCAAAGTCCTTTGCATGGCTTGAAACCAAATCTAGGTTATTGGATGTATAGTATAAGTTAAATTTATATTTAAAGTGCTTAAATATGAATTTTATTAATGAGAAATTAATTAATAGAGATTAATTAATTAATTTATATTTGATATAAGTTGATTAGAAGAAGAGAAATAATTATTTTGGGTTGAGAACTCAAAATTAAGACACAAGGGTATTTTAGTCAATTCACAGGGTGACATGTGGCACCATGAGATGGTGACACATGGCACTACACATAAGCTTGCCAAATGTCTTTAATCATGTAAGATTATTAGAATTAAGTGTCACACATTACCCCTTTATAAGGCATAACATGATCCCGTAGAAGACCTAATGAACTACCGAACTTCACCTACCGATAACTCATTAAGTACCCTACAAGGGATTTTAAACAATTTTCTTACTTTTGAAAAGTGGTGAGCATTTTCTAATAGGTATTTAAAATATATGATTGAAAGTAAATCTAGTTAATAACTTTGGTCCATTTTATTTTTTCACAAATTTTATAAAAATTTTGACAGAGTTCTGTCTGTATCTTGAGAAATCAGTTCTTCAAATACTTGTAAAAAGCACTTTTAAAAATGTTTTCTCAACAACTACTTCAATTTCACAATCAAACTCAATCCATTTCAACAACTCCACAATCATTTTAATAAATTTTGCAAGTTCAAAATTCAATAATCCTCAAAACACTAGCAATACATTTCATTCAAATTAAATAAAATAGTTCCACTCATATTTCATTAGAGACAAAACAATTTATATACATCCTTACAAAATTTACATCAAAAGAAATACAAACTAAACTTTATTACAAACTTCATACAAATTTTGTACAAGCTGCTCAAGACCCATTTTACATGTCCATACATTTATGTGCAATACAAGCATCAAAATAAATATTTACAGGCAGAGTATAAATTATAACTGATGACTTCAAGCTGATAGCTCCTCACACCTCAGTAGCTCAGTCTGCTGCTCCTCTAGTCTTTAAATCTGCGACAGCAATAAAACCAATCGCTGAGTACTAGGACTCAGTGGTGCACAACATACTAAAATAATCTTTATACAGAATATAAATCACATTTATTCAAAAATTTCACTAAATATGAGCATTAAACACAAAACATGAATTATGAGATTTTAATGCAAACCAAGTTTATTTCAAAGTATCAAAACACATTTCATAAAACCCACAGTTAGATCATGCCATTCAAAACACATAGAATCTCAATAGCCAGAGGCTAAAAATAAATCATATCACAACGCTAGTTCGCTCAAATATATGGATATCCATTCACATCCTCTTCTACTGGCATACCTCAACACTTCTCTAGAGAAGGAATCAAAATTCGAAACTAATTACCCCCACTAGTCGTGCTAGTGAGGTGTTCAAATATATGGTCATGACACTGTGGTTTCAAAATTTATCTTAACAATTTGCTAAACATTGTCATTTCAAATATACACAATAACTTTCACAATTTAAATCAAAACATCATAAATAAGGTCACAATAAACTTTCAACAATTCAAAGCAAAAGTAAAATGCATATTTTATTCACTTTATCAATGAATTTTAAAGTATAGTGATGTTGTGCATAAACCTCAAGCGAGTCGCCTCTTAGCCTTGACTCGGTTCCTCGGGTTCTTTCCTGGTATTCTTTTCAACTGAAACACATAATTTCACAATGTTTTAGTACTAGAACTTAACATAAATCCAAAATAAATTTAGCTTCACTTTTACCTAGCTCTAACGTGCTAAACTCGACGTTCTTGAAATTTTTGTGTTTCGGGTTACTATTCACTATACTATTCAAGTCAAATTGTTGACTTTCTAAGGCTTAATAGGTATGGGAACTCCAACTTCACCCACATACCACATTTTGGCCACTAAATTTGTTGGTTTTGGTCATTTTCTCAAAACTTAGGTCTTTTAGGCAAAATTGCCAATTTTCAATTTTGGAGTCCTAAGTTGCACTATTTCATTGGTCCTTTTACTGTTAGAATTTGGAAAAACTTTCTTCATAGAAAATGTTCCCTATTGTCTTAAGTTTATTTTCCTTTTTGAATCACTCCAATTGGAGTTTTGTAGCTCAAGTTATGTGCAAAATATGGTTACTATTCATACTGCAGATTTTAGTTCTGGCAGATTTATTGGTCCAACTTCGTTCAACAATTTGATCAGGTTAAGTCCATAATTTGGTATAATTTTCTTCATATGAAATGTTCTACTATGTCTTAGGTTTCCATTGGTTCAACAATTGCTTAAATCGGAGTTTTCTAGAGAGAGTTATAGCCATTGAAACTTTACTGTTCATATGGTAAATCTGCAGTCCTGCGGATTCAGTGATCCAAATTTGCTCAGTAATTTGATTGGGTTAATGACATAATTTGGGTTAGTATTCTTCATGAAAGTTTTAGGCCTATATCCCATCTAACCACTGGTAAAACTTTAGGTCATTTTGACCTGCCTAGCTCAATTTATGACGAAATGAACAAATACTGTTCATTTGGTCAGTTTGTACAGGGCAGCCTGCAATTTTCCAACTTTGGTCAATTTGTTCATTAGGTTTTGGTCACCTTTTGGGCATGCTTCCTAAATGAAAATTGTGTCATTTAGTGCCTATTTTTCATTCTCAATTGGTCCCATACCAATTGGACTTGTAAAATTTCATTTTTGGTCCCTCAAAGGAAATTTGGTCATGCTTCATACCCAATCCGAATTTGGCTTTGATTCAAACACTTCTAACACACTTAATTAGGTCACAAATGGCCATTTCTTTTCTTAAACTATGTCAAAGACATTATTTAGCACTTCTTTACATTTTTGGTCCCTAAACCCTAATGTCCAAACCCTAATTCACACTAATTTTTGCATTTAACTACCTTCAAAGCTTTTAATCCTAACCATTCAACTAACTAAAGTTTCTAAACCCATTCAAACCATTCAAATCATGTAAATCACCCTCCCCTTCATGCTGGCCAAATTTTAGCTTAGTCCCTCTACATGAAAATTTTTCATGTTTTTATGCAATTAAAATCTTGTTTAACCATAATTTCATACTAAAAATTCAATTCAAATTCAAATTAAAAGAGGAAACTTACCTTAATTGAAGCTTTTTCAATCTCCCTCAAATCTTCAAATTCTTTTAATTTCTTGCTCCAAATCTTCTTCTTGAGGGTCAATTTAATGGTTTCTATAATTATTCTCAAGGATTAGGGGGTGAAATCTAAAGTTTAAGAAGCTTAAATCTAAGCTTTAATGGTGGAACAAAATAAGAAGAGAGGGAGAGGAGAGAGCTACGGGAATAAAAAAAAAAGAAGAAGTACAAAAATCTTTTTGAATTTTTGTTTTTATGCCACATAATTAACTTGGTCAAAGATTAAATTAAATAGAATTTATTTTTAATGTCATGGATGATGTCATTTGGGTGATGTCTTAATCCTATTTTCTTTTCCTTTTTTTTGTAATTATTTAGCTATTTGACTTAGTCAAAAAGGTTGGAAAATTAAAATTAATTTTGACATCTTATATGATGTCATCATCATGATGTAATAAGTCTCATTTTTATTCTTTTTCTTTTTCTTTAATTCTTCAATAGTTCTTTAATTTAATTCTTGATCCTGAAATTTTCTTTTCTCCGATTTTATTTGACAGTTAGGTCTGGAGTTAGCTCTCGGGGTCAATTGACCAAATTAGCCCTCGTCGGTTCATCCCGGTTTGCAATTAATTTCATATTTCTTTCGGCTCCCTGACCTAATTATTTGACTAGCTTAACAGTTCTTTTTCGTGATTTCCTCTTTTCCACTGTATTTATAAGGGTCCTAAGGACCGCAGCATCACATTTTACGTTTCAAAATTTGAGTTTAAAATGACTTCGTAGTCGTTCCAAAGAAGGTCACCCATTGCTGTGACTCTCGGCTCGTTTAACTTCTTATGTTCTGTTTTTCTTGTTTATACTTAACTAATTGGACATTACTAATTATTTGTGTTTATGGTTTATCTAGTTGTCTTAAGTATGGTTCTAATCCCCTTAATTGTCCGGACCGACTCCAGTCACCAGAACAATGAAATATACCAGGCTATACAAATGGGGGTGTTACAATTCTCCCTCCCTTAAATAAATTTCATCTCGAAATTTTACCTGGTATCAATTTCTGAACAGCTGTGGATGCTGTCTCCTCATGTCCTCTTCTTGTTCCCAAGTAGCCTCCTAGCCCGAATGATGGTTCCACAGCACTTTTACTAACGGTATTTGCTTGTTCCGTAGCTGCTTCACCTTATAAGCCAGAATCACTATGGGTTCTTCCTCATACGTGAGGTCTGGATTCACTTCAATTTCTTCCACTGGTAGTACATGAGATGGGTCTGATCAATACCTCCTCAACATAGACACATGGAAGATATTATGTATCTTCTCCAACTCTGGAGGTAGTGCCAAACGATATGCTAAAGGACCCACTCTTTCCAGAACCTCGTATGGCCCAATGAAGCGAGGACTCAGTTTCCCCTTTCTGTCAAATCTCATAATCCTCTTCCAAGGGGAAACCTTGAGGAATACTTTCTCACCCACTGCATACTCAATATCCCTTCTCTTCAAATCAATGTAGGACTTCTGACGGTCTGATGTAGTCTTTAGTCGATCTCGGATCACCCTGATTTTCTCTTCAGTTTGCTGAATAATTTCTGGTCCAATCATCTTTCTTTCACCCGCATCATCCCAACACAACGGGGTTTTACATTTTCTGCCATACAAAGCTTCATATGGAGGCATCCCAATGCTTGATTGATAGCTGTTGTTGTAAGCAAACTCAATCAAAGGCAAGTGTATATCCCAACTGCCCTCAAACTCAATCACACAAGCCCGTAGCATATCCTCCAAGATCTGAATTACCCTCTCAGACTGGCCATCTGTCTGTGGGTGGAATGCAGTACTGAAGTTCAATCTAGTTCCTAGGGCTCTCTGAAGATTACCCCAGAATCTAGAAGTGAACCTAGGATCTCTATCTGATACGATGGATACTAGCACCCCATGTAGTCTCACAATCTCATCAATGTACAACTTGGCCAATCTTTCTAAACTGTAGTCCATCCGAACTCGCAGAAAATGAGCAGACTTGGTCAGTCTGTCAACAATGACCCATACTGCATCATGACTCTTCTGTGTCCTCGGAAGTCCCATTACAAAATCCATCGTTATTCTCTCCCATTTCCATTCTGGTACTGGTAGTGGATGTAACAATCCAGCGGGTACTTGATGCTCTGCCTTTACTTGCTGACAAGTTAGGCATTTGGAAACAAATTCCGCCACATCTCTTTTCATACCCATCCACCAGTAATGCTCCTTTAGCCCTCTATACGTTTTTGTGCCACTAGGGTGCATGGCAAAAAGAGACTTATGTGCTTCCTTCAAAATGATCTGCCTCAAATCAACATCATTAAAAACACATATTTTGCCCTGATGTAGCAATAGACCATCATCTCTGATTGAGAATTCTGGTTTCTTGCCCTGTTGGACTTCTTCCATCAGTTTCTGATGCTTCTGATCATTCTGAGCAGCCATTCTAATCTGATCAATCAACATTGGCTGTACATGCCATGCAACTGCTGTCTGCCCATCATTATAAATCTTTAAGCTGGCATGCGATGATCTTAACTCATGTACCAAAGACAAAGGACTAACCCATAGACTTGCCATAGTCTTGCGACTTAAGGCGTCAGCCACCACATTAGCTTTCCCTGGCTGACAGTCTATCAGACAATCATAGTCTTTTATCAACTCTAACCCTCTCCTCTGTCTCAAATTCAACTCCTTCTGAGTGCCCAAATACTTCAAACTCTTATGATCTTTGTAGATGTAACATTTCTCCCCATACAAATAGTGCCTCCAGATCTTAAGAGCAAACACTATAGCTGCAAGCTCCAAGTCATGTGTTGGATAATTCCTCTCATGCAGTTTCAGCTGGCGTGATGCATAGGCAATGACATTTCGATCTTACATCAATACACAGCCTAACCCATTGTGAGAAGCATCGCTGTAAACGGTGTATTCTTTACCCGGTGTAGGTAAAGTCAGGACTGGAGCTTCAATCAAACATCTTTTCAATTCATCAAAACTCTGTTGGCATTTATCTGTCCACTAAAATTTTACATCTTTTCGGAGTAGCTTAGTCATTGGAGATGCCAACATGGAAAATTCCTTCACAAATTGACGGTAGTATCCAGCTAAACCCAAAAAACTGTGAATCTCTATGACATTTCTGGGTAGCCTCCAATTAAGGACAGCTTCAATCTTACTTGGATCTACCTTGCTACCCTCTTCTGATACTACATGCCCCAAGAAAGATATTTCCTTCAGCCAAAACTCACACTTTGATAATTTGGCGTATAGCTGTTTCTCCCTCAAAGTCTGCAGTACAATCCGCAGATGTCTATCATGCTCTTCTGCATTCCTCGAATAGACCAATATATCATCTATGAATACCACAACAAACTGATCAAGGTATGGTCTAAAGATAGTGTTCATCAGATCCATAAAAGTAGCCGGAGCATTAGTTAACCCGAATGGCATGACTAAGAACTCATAATGGCCATAGCGGGTTCTAAAGGTAGTTTTAGGAATACTCTGCTCTTGTACTTTCAGCTGATAATAACCTGATCTCAGATCAATTTTGGAGAACACAGCTGTACCCCTTAATTGATCAAACAAGTCATCAATGCGGGGCAATGGATATCTATTCTTTATTGTCACCTTATTCAACTGCCGGTAGTCAATACACAAGCGGAGAGTGCCATCCTTCTTCTTTACAAACAACATTGGCGCTCCACAAGATGACACACTAGGGCAGATAAAGCCCTTGTCAAGCAATTCTTGCAACTGCACTTTCAACTCTTTCAATTCTGCAGGTGCCATTCTATATGATGTTATGGAGATTCGGTCCACACCAGGCATAACATCAATTTCAAACTATACCTCTCTTTCTGGAGGTAATCCTGGCAATTCATCAGGAAACACATCCGGAAAGTCACATACGATGGGATGTCCTCGGTCTTTGGACTCCCCACTTGGGTGTCTATCACATGTGCCAAGTATGCTTCACACCCCTTTCTGATCATCCTTCTGGCTAGTGCAACCGAAATGATGTTTGATGGCAGTAAATGCCTCTCCCCATGTATTACCACATCACCGAACAAAGGGAGAACAAAAGTGACTGTCATCAGTCTACAGTCAATCATGGCGTGATGTCTGGCTAACCAATCCATGCCCAAGATGATATCATACTCTCTGAAGGGCATTTTAATCAAGTTTGACAGGAAAACATGTCCTTGGATCACCAAAGGACAGTCTCTATAAATTCTGTTAACTCGGACCTCTTGTCCTAACGGACTAGTTACTAGCACTTCAAAACCCATTTGCACATATGGAATAGTAAGTGAACTGACTATGCTAGCACTAACATATGAATGGGTTGAACCCGGATCAAACAACACAAATACTTTTTGATCAGAGATAGAAAATATACCAGCTACTACATCGGAAGTCTCAGCCTCTTCTCGTTGTCTCATTGAATAAACCCTAACTGAAGCATTTCCCTGTGTCGACCAATCTGTCTCGATCGCTGAAGTAGTGCCTCTACCTCTGCCTCTTCCTCTGCCAACTGACTGTGAACCTCTGGGAGCAGGATTCTGAATAGATCCCTTGGCAGTAGTAGGAGCTAGACCATATCTCGGAGCACTAGTACAGTCTTTAGCTATATGGCCCTTGCCTCCGCAGTTAAAGCAGGCTCCAGTGGCCCAATAACACTCCCCCCCCCCCCCATGAATCTTGCCACAAGTCTCACAGGGGTGGGCAAGATGTGAACCCCTACTCGATTGCTGACCAGACCTAGGGTGTCTCTGTCCGGAAAATCTGCCCCTACCAAATCTTCCACCTCGACCCCTGCTGGGTCCACTAAACTTCTTTTTCTTTCCACAGGTACCACCAGAACTCAGCTTTACTAACTTTTCCCCCTTGTCTTTTTCTGCTTTCTCAACTGTTTTTTATTTTTCTTTTATCGGGGTCGCCTCTGATTCAATCCTTTCTAGCTCAAGTGCTTGAGACATGAGTTCTGAGAAGTTGCTGTGTCGGAATCCCACAACTTGCATCCTTATACTGGGCTTCAAACCCGTCTTAAATCTCTTGCACCTTGCATTGCTGGTAGTAAGGAGACTCCCAGCATAACGACTTAAGCGGGAGAACTCCCTCTCATACTCTGCCACTGTTCTGTTGCCTTGTTTTAAACTCAGAAACTCTTGTAACTTCTGATCAACATATGCATCTAGGATGTATTTCTGTCTGAATTCTCTGATGAAGTCATCCCAGGTCAGCACTGGTGGTTCAGCTAAGCTATGGGGGATGGTCTTCCACCAATCATACGCATCCCCTTGTAGTAGCAACACGGAATACTCAAACTTTAATTCATCTTGGCAATGCAGCTTCTTAAATACTCTGTCCATTCTTTCAAGCCATTGCTCTGCCTCTAAAGGGTCCACTGTACCCTTAAATTTTATAGCCTCATACTTCAGTAACTTGTCATACTGTTTGGCTGGAGGTAGTGGTTGTGCCACATGTGTCTGAGGTGGAGCTTGAGCAGGCATACCCCCAGCCATTTGTTGAAACATTGCAGACATCTGTTGTGCGAACCGTGCAAGAAACAGCGGTATTTGCGGGACTGGAGCTACTGACCCACTGACATTCAGTAAAGCTGGGGCTTCCCCTTATGCCTCAGCTTCAACAGACTGCTCAACTGAGCGATCCCCTTCTTCCATTTCAGTCCAAAGTTAGGGTATCTCCTGAACAAGTAACACATGGAGATTTTCCTCCGTTAGTTCATATTTATGATGTAATGGACTGTATGTAACAAATATGGACATTGAGCAGTTGTACTTAATAAAGAAAAGACACAAATTCTCAAATTAAAACATACTTCAAAAACTTCCTCTGATACCACTAAAACATGTCACACCTTACCCCTCTGTAAGGCATAACATGATCCTGTAGAAAACCTAATGAACTACCGAACTTCACCTACAGATAACTCGTTAAGTACCCTACAAGGGATTTTAAACAATTTTCTTACTTTTAACAAGTGGTAAGCATTTTCAAATAGGTATTTAAAACATATGATTGAAAGTAAATCTAGTTAATATTTTTGGTCCATTTTATTTTTTCGCAAATTTTATAAAAATTTTGACAGAGTTCTGTCTGTATTTTGAGAAACCAGTTCTTCAAATAACTGTAAAAAGCACTTTTAAAAATGTTTTCTCAACAGCTACTTCAATTTCACAATCAAACTCAATCCATTTCAACAACTCCACAATCATTTCAATCAATTTCTCAAGTTCAAAATTCAATAATCCTTAAAATACTAGCAATACATTTCATTCAAATTAAATAAAATAGTTTCACTCATATTTCATTAGAGACAAAACAATTTATATACATCCTTACAAAATTTACATCAAAAGAAATACAAACTAAACTTTATTACAAACTTCATACAAATTTTGTACAAGCTGCTCGAGACCTATTTTACATGTCCATACATTTATGTGCAATAAATACATCAAAATAAATATTTACAGGCAGGGTATAAATTATACTCGATGACTTCAAGCTGATAGCTCCTCACACCTTAGCAGCTCAGTCTGCTGCTCCTCTAGTCTCTAAATCTGAGACAGCAATAAAACCTATCGCTGAGTACTAGGACTCAGTGGTGCACAACATACTAAAATAATCTTTATACAGAATATAAATCACATTAATTCAAAAATTTGACTAAACATGAGCATTAAACACAAAACATGAATTATGAAATTTTAATGCAAACCAAGTTCATTTCAAAGTATCAAAACACATTTCATAAAACCCACAGTTAGATCATGCCATTCGAAACAAATAGAATCTCAATAGCCAGAGGCTAAAGAGAAATCACATCACAAGGCTAGCTAGCTCAAATATATGGATATCCATTCACATCCTCTTCTACTGGCACACCTCAACACTTCTCCAGAGAAGGAATCAAAATTCGAAACTAATTACCCCCACTAGTCGTGCTAGTGAGGTGTTCAAATATATGGTCATGACACTGTGGTTTCAAAACTTATCTTAACAATTTGCTAAACATTGTCATTTCAAATATACACAATAACTTTCACAATTTAAATCAAAACATCATAAATAAGGTCACAATAAACTTTCAACAATTCAAAGCAAAAGTAAAATGCATATTTCATTCACTTTATCAATGAATTTTAAAGCATAATGATGTTGTGCACAAACCTCAAGCGAGTCACCTCTTGGCCTTGACTCGGTTCCTCGGGTTCTTTCCCGGTATTCTTTTCAACTGAAACACACAATTTCACAATGTTTCAGTACTAGAACTTAACATAAATCCAAAATAAATTTAGCTTCACTTTTACCTAGCTCTAACACGCTAAACTCGACGTTTTTGAAATTTTTGTGTTTCAGGTTACTATTCACTATACTATTCAAGTCAAATTGTTGACTTTCTAAGGCTTAATAGGTATGAGAACTTCAACTTCACCCACATACCATATTTTGGTCACTAAATTTATTAGTTTTGGTCATTTTCTCAAAACTTATGTCTTTTAGGCAAAATTGCCAATTTTCAATTTTGGAGTCCTAAGTTGCACTATTTCATTGGTCCTTTTACTGTTGGAATTTAGCAAAAATTTCTTCATAGAAAATGTTCCCTATTGTCTTAAGTTTATTTTCCTTTTTGAATCACTCCAATTGGCATTTTGTAGCTCAAGTTATGTTCAAAATATTGTTACTGTTCATGCTGTAGATTTTAGTTCTGGCAGATTTATTGATCCAAATTCATTCAGCAATTTGATCAAGTTAAGTCCATAATTTGGTCCAATTTTCTTCATATGAAATGTTCTACTATGTCTTAGGTTTCCATCGGTTCAACAATCGCTTAAATCAGAGTTTTCTAGAGAGAGTTATAGCCATTGAAACTTTACTGTTCATATGGTAAATCTGCAGTCCAGCAGATTCAGTGATCCAACTTTGCTCAGTAATTTGATTGGGTTAATGGCATAATTTGGGTTGGTGTTCCTCATGAAAGTTTTAGGTCTATCTCCCACCTAACCACTGGTAAAATGTCAGGTCATTTTGACCTACCTAGCTCAAGTTATGACCAAATGAACCAATACTGTTCATTTGGTCAGTTTGTACAGGGTAGCCTGCAATTTTCCAACTTTGGTCAATTTGTTCATTAGGTTTCGGTCACTTTTTGGGCATGCTTCCTAAATGAAAATTGTGTCATTTAGTGCCTATTTTTCATTCTCAACTGGTCCCATACCAATTGGACTTGTAAAATTTCATTTTTGGTCCCTCAAAGGAAATTTGGTCATGCTTCATACCCAATCCGAATTTGGCTTTGATTCAAACACTTCTAACACACTTAATTAGGTCACAAATGGCCATTTCTTTCCTTAAACTATGTCAAAGACATCATTTAGCACTTCTTTACATTTTTGGTCCCTAAACCCTAATGTCCAAACCCTAATTCACACTAATTTTTGCATTTAACTACCTTCAAAGCTTTTAATCCTAACCATTCAACTAACTAAAGTTTCTAAACCCATTCAAACCATTCAAACCATTCAAATCATGTAAATCACCCTCCCCTTCATGCTGGCCAAATTTCAACTTAGTCCCTCTACATGAAAATTTTTAATGTTTTTATGCAATTAAAATCTTGTTTAACCATAATTTCATTCTAAAAATTCAATTCAAATTCAAATTAAAAGAGGAAACCTACCTTAATTGAAGCTTTTTCAATCTCCCTCAAATCTTCAAATTCTTTTAATTTCTTGCTCCAAATCTTCTTCTTAAGGGTCAATTTAATGGTTTCTATAATTATTCTCAAGGATTAGGGGGTGAAATCTAAAGTTTAAGAAGCTTAAATCTAAGCTTTAATGGTGGAACAAAATAAGAAGAGAGGGAGAGAAGAGAGCTACGGGAACAAGAAAAAGAAGAAGTAAAAAAATCTTTTTGAATTTTTATTTTTATGCCACATAATTGACTTGGTCAAAGATTAAATTAAATAGAATTTATTTTTAATGTCATGCATGATGTCATTTGGGTGATGTCATAATCCTATTTTCTTTTCCTTTTTTTTTGTAATTATTTAGCTATTCGACTTGGTCAAAAAGGTTGGAAAATTAAAATTAATTTTTATATCTTATATGATGTCATCATCATGATGTAATAAGTCTCATTTTTATTCTTTTTTCTTTTTCTTTAATTCTTCAATAGTTCTTTAATTTAATTCTTGATCCCAAAATTTTCTTTTCTCCGATTTTATTTGACAGTTAGGTCAGGAGTCAGCTCTCGGGGTCAATTGATCAAATTGCCCCTCGCCGGTTCATCCTGGTTTGCAATTAATTCCATATTTCTTCTGGCTCCCTGACCTAATTATTTGACTGGCTTAACAGTTCTTTTTCGTGATTTCCTCTTTTCCACTGTATTTATAAGGGTCCTAAGGACTGCAGCGTCACATTTTACGGTTCGAAATTTGAGTTTAAAATGACTTCGCAGTCGTTCCCGAGAAGGTCACCCATCGCTGTGACTCTCGGCTCGTTTAACTTCTTATGTTCTGTTTTTCTTGTTTATACTTAACTAATTGGACATTACTAATTATTTGTGTTTATAGTTTATCTAGTTGTCTTAAGTATGGTTTTAATCCCCTTAATTGTCCGAACCGACTCCGATCACCAGAACAGTGAAATATACCAGGCTATACAAATAGGGGTGTTACATTAAGATTAAATATAGGTATGACACTTGGCACAATGTGATTGGGCCAATTAAACTTAGAGCCAATCAGAAGGTGACATGTGGCAAGGGTTTTAAGTGGTGACCTAACTATATAAGTGTACGGATGAAAAGAAAACATAATAAGCTGCTCATTCTCTTTGTGCCACCACCCTTGGCTACCCTCTCCCCTCTTCTTCTTCATCTCTCATCAATTTAAAGAGATTAGCAAACAATCTCTTAAATTAAGAATACTAGAAATTGTTTCTAGTGTCTTATTTACATCTGTAATCTCTTAAAAGGCAAAACTTGATTTTCTAATTCATAGAAAAAGCTTTAGAAGCTGTTCAAGGGCTACCATAGGTGATCTTGGTGTGGACAAGCTAGAGGGACAATATCTGGTGTCCTAAAGATGCATCCCACAGGTGTCAAACAACTGTAATGCATCAAAGAGGTTAGTGCACTTATTTTGATCTAATTTAGGGTTCTTAAAATTAATCTGATTAATTCTAAAATCTTAAATGGCAAATGTAGATCCAAAAATATATTAAAAGAGTTTTAATATGCCGTTTATCATTGAAATCAAAAAGATAAAAATGAATCTTGCATGATGCATGTGACCCTAGATGAAAAATTTTGAATTTCAATGATCTAAACTTGTATTTTTCATGCTTCCGCTCCTTCAGCTATGAGTAGCGCAGTTCCCCTCAGGGGTTTCAAATAATATTCTTCTTGCTTCTTTGGCATTTACGCACCTCAACAACTCACCATTGGAGCTTCTCTTGTACAAGATTTCTCCACTGAGAAAGTATCCCATTGCTAATCTTCTGATCATTCTCCTTTCATTTCTACTTGCCCTAGGAGGATATTCCCTATTTTTGATGCAAACCTGGACATCATGATACCAGGGTCTGCCATCTGTTTCTTTTTCAATCATGAAGTAGTATGCCGGCTCACTTCTTGCTTTGATTTACAATAACTGCATTATTTGCCCTTCCTCCATCTGAGTCATCACCGCCAGAGTAGCTAAGGCATTAGCAATGTAACACCCCTATTTGCATAGCCTGGTATATTTCACTGTTTCGATGACCGGAGTTGGTCCGAACAATTAAGAGGATTAGAACCACACTTAAGACAACTAGATAAGCAATAAATACAAATAATTAGTGATTATCAATTAGTTAAGTATAAATAAGAAAAACAGAACATAAGAAGTTAAACGAGCCGAGAGTTACAGCGATGGGTGACCTTCTCGGGAACAACTGCGAAGTCGATTTAAAGTCAAATTTCAAACCGTAAAATATGACGCTACGGTCCTTAGGACTATTATGAACACAGTGGAAAAGAGAAAATCACAAAAAAGAACTGTTAAGCCAGTCAAATAATTTGGTCAGGGATCCGGAAGAAATATTGAATTATTTGCAAACCGGGTTGAACCGGCGAGGTTGGTCAATTGACCCCGAGAGCTGACTCCTGACCTAACTGTCAAATAAAATCGGAGAAAAAAAAATTTTGGAGTCAGGAATTAAATTAAAGAACTAATAGAAAAATAAATTAAAAAAAAGGAAGAAAAAGAAAAAGGTGTAGGGAGATGACATCATGCATGACATCATGCTTGATGCCATAAGTATTTTAACTAAAATTTTATTTAATTGGAATTTATGGTCTTCCATAAGATAAAAAGAAAAGAAAAAAAAAACTAAAAGCTCCCCTTCTTCCCATTGTTGCCGCCTCACTCTTTCCCTATCATCTCCATGAATGGTCCTCCATTAAAGCTTGCTCTCAAGCTTAAACTTCTTCATTAAGCCTTAATAACTTTCATAATAACCTCATTAGAGCTTGTTTTAGTCACTTGAGAAGAGGATTGATCATCAAAGAAAGAAGAAAAGAAGAGGGAAATTAGAGAATTCAAATCCAAGTGAGGTAAGCACATCAATTTGAAAGTTTGAGATTTAGTAGTTGTGTTTATAGCATGATTTACTTGTAAATAAACTTAAAATGAAAAAAAATTATTGAGGGACTAAGCTAAAATTCGGCCAGCATGTGTATGGGGGTTTATTGCATGATTTGAATGGCTTTAATGGGTATATGAACTTTAATCAGTTTAATGGTTATAATTCAAGGCTTTGAAAGTAGTTAAATGCAAGAGTTTATGAATTAGGGTTTTGGACATTAGGGTTTAGAGACCAAAAATGTGAGAAATTTGTAAATGATATTTTGGACCTAATTTGAAGTGAGAAATGGCCATTTGTGACCAAATGAAGTGTGTTGGAATGGTTAGAGTTAAGGCCAAATTCGGATGGAGTGTGGTCATGCTGCTGGCAGCAAGACCAAGTCAACTTTGAAGGACCAAAAATGAAAATTTACAAGTCCAATTGGTATGAGACCAATTGGGAATGAAAATAGACACTAAATGACACAATTTTTGTTCAGGAACCATGCCCAAAAATTGACTAAAACCTAGTGAACAAATTGACCAAACTTCGAAAATCCCAGTCTGTCCCTATACAAACTGACCAAATGAACAGTATTTGTTCATTTGGTCATAACTTGAGCTAGGCAGGTCAAAATGACCTGACATTTTACTAGTGGTTAGATGAGATATAGACCTAAAACTTTCATGAAGAACACAAACCCAAATTATGCCATTAACCAAGTCGTTTGACCACCCAAAATTGGTGACCCAAAACTGCTAGAACCAAAAATTACCCAGAATTCTGGGTTGTGTCCAATCCGGTAGCCATAGTTCAAATGGCTATAACTTGAGCTACAAAAATCCAAAAAGGAGAATAAACTTAAGACAATAGGGAACATTTTCTATGAAGGAAGTTTTGCCAAATTCCAACAGTAAGATGACCAATGGAACAGTGCAACCTTAGACACCAAAACTGAAAATTATCAAATTTGCCTAAAAGACTTAGAATTTGAGTAAACAACCAAAACCAACAAATTTAGTGACCAAAATGTGGTATGTGGGTGAAGTTGAAGTTCCCATACCTATTAAGCCTTAGAAAGTCAATAACTTGACTTGAATAGTACCATGAATAGTAACTCTAAAATGAAAATTTCCAAGAATGTTAGTTTAATCATATTTGGGCTAGAATTAAGTATTTATGAATTAATTATTGGATTTACTATGAAATAAGGTACTGAAACAATATAATTTTTGTGTTTCAGCTGAAAAAGACCCGGAAGGCCTAGAGGCGATTAAGTCCAGGTTTGTGCATAATAACTTTAAATTATTGTTTTCCCACTGAAAACTTGATTTGTATGCATTGTGTTAATTATGGGTTTTGAGAACTATGGTGTTGCCAATTGTTAGTGGAAATTTGATTTTAAAAATTGATTGTGTTTGTGCACAAAAAATTTTTAAATTATAGTTTTTATAATGGAAATTGATTTGTTATACATTGTGAATGTGTTTTGTTCATTATGAATTTTGAGAATGTTGTGTTACCTATTCTACAATGGAAATTTGGAATGAAAATTATTTATTAATTTGTATGAAATATTTGAATAATATGGTTTTGAATTTAGTTATGGCTTTGAAAACCTTATTTGAAAAATAGTGTGTTGCCTACTTGGTAATGAAAAGTTTGGAATGAAAATGATTTGTGAATTGTATGAAATGTTTGAATAACTTGATTTAAATTGTTTTTATTCACACTTGGCATGGCAATATTAATATGTTCCTCCTCCACTTGTGGGGTGAGTATGATATTTGATTAGTTTCCTCCCTCTCTGGCTTCCCAGTCTGAGGGGTGAGTGTGGATGAGTACTCATTAGCTAGCTAGCCACCTCCCTCATTGATTTCGATTAGTGAGGGTGTTTGCCTTGTCGTGATGTACACACGATATGTTCAGAAATTTTGTGTCATGGCCTAAGTTGTGTTATTGTTTGGCAATACCATGTTTATTAAATTGTTTAATCAAGTTGTGCTCTATATTAAGCTTTGAAAATTATGATTTGTTATAAATGTGATTTGGAAAAAAAAATTGTGAAATGCGATTATGAGATTTTTGAATGAGGATTTGTTCATAAATGTTTTATATTTTGCATTTTATGCTTTATTGTGCACCACTGAGTATTTATATACTCAGCGATAGCTTTAACTTGCTGTCGTAGATAGAGAAAATGACATAGCAGCAGAGCGAGCTGCTACAATTAGAGAGAAGCACAATTGAAGAATTTTTGTACGGGTATTGTTTATACCCTGGTAGTTTAGTTTGATGTAAATATAATATTATGCATGTGTATCTCTGTACTTTGAGCACGGTTTAGGCGTTCCTAGGCATAGATAGATAGATAGATAGAATAAGATTGTGTGCATAACATGCATTGCATTCATATGAGTTGAGGTGACACTAATGTAGATCTATTTTCTTGGTTATTTTAGGTTAAGGTATGGACTCAGAATCACAGATGGCAGTAGAAGAAGAAGTAGTAAGCCGTATTCCGACTGGGAGTGATATTGAAAATTGGGGAGATCCTGCTCCACCAGTGCAAGAGGTGCCTGTACAACCCCAATAGGCCTTGTTTGAGCAGATGACTGGATTCTTTCGACAGATGACTGGGGTTATTCCACCACTGTCTTAGCAGAAATCACCTCTAGGAAAAATTAGGAAGTATGGAGCTGTAGATTTCAATGGTAGAAAGGAAGACGATTCTTCAGTGGCTGAGTATTGGTTAGAAATGACTGAAAGAGTCCTGCAGCAGCTCCATTGCACACCAGAACAGAGTTTGGAGTGTGCAGTTTTATTATTACAAGAAGCTGCATATCGGTGGTGGGATGTCGTAACCAAGGTAGTGTCACCAGCTGACGTAACTTGGGAATTCTTTCTGATAGGGTTTAGAAGGAAATATATTAGCTGTGTTCATGAAGAGGAACAAAAGAGGAGTGGTGATCAGCAAAAGAGAAAATTTGGATGGTCGAGTAATAAGAGGTCGAGAGAATAGTTAAGTCAGACATATGATCAAAGTAGAAGATCTAGGCCCAGGCCTATACCCAGAAGAGATCAACCAGAAACACTAGTAGTGAGTGCGACAGGACTAGCAAGAAAATGTGGCCATTGTAACAAGTGGCATAAAGGTGAATGTAGGGGATTGACTGGAGCCTGTTATAGATGCGGGGCCATAGACCATCGTCTGAAAGATTGTCCTAAGAGGAATTTACCACGGACCCAAACAGAGGTCGTGGAAGGACCAAGTACAATAGTAACACCACTTCCAAATGTCACCCAAGCCGGAGAGGAACAAGAAGGCCCAAATGTGAATTTGAGGTAAAGTACTTCCTTTATGATATGCCTAAGTGTATAATGATAGATTCGAAAAGACTAAATAGTACCATATATATAAAAGAAGTAGACAGAGGGAGCAATAGAAAGGTAAAAGAATTATCTCAGATACCTACACCCAGTAAATTTCGAGGACGAAATTTTTGCTAGAGGGGAAGAATTGTAACACCCTCACTGTAGCAATTACGTACATTCTACTGTTCTGGTGACCGGTGTCTGTCCGAACAGCTAAAACGTCTAGAAAAATAATTAGACTAGAGTGAGGAGTCATAAATAACTCAAATATTAATAAGAAAAATTTAGGAAAAATTTTAGAAATAAAATACAACCAAGTTAAATGAGCCGGTGCCCTAGTGATGGGTAACCCGGTGGGAAGTTGCGGTTCTCGCAACTAGGAGCCCTAGACCAGGGAGAAAATTCATAAAATAATTTTTGAGACTCCATAGAAGAGTCATTGAGGTTTCTATGACATTAGAATGCCAAGAAAAGGCTTAGAAAAATTTTTCAATCGGTACAGACAATTTTAGCCCATTAAGCCAAACTGAGGGCATTTTGGTCATTTCGCCTTCAGAGGTGATTTTTGGCCGACCTGTTTAGTTAAGTAAATAATTATTATGACACAAAATATGAATAAATATTGCTAAAAATTAAATTAAAATTGAGTAAAAAAGAAAAGAAAAAGAAAATGGAATTAAATTAGATTTATGACATAGGATGACATCATTAAAAAGCTTCCCACCAATTAGAAATTGACAAGCCAATTAAAATGAGATAAATACAACTAAATGAAGAAAAAAACAAACACAATTTCTGCAATTCTCTTCCCATTTCAGCCGTAACCCATTTTCCCTTCCACCCAAACCACCATTAAAGCTCTCTTAAGCTTCATTTCCCACTTCAATTCACCTCAAAACCTTATCCAAAAATTACACCCACACCAAGGAGAAGTGTTTGGCAGCCAAGAAAGAGTAAGAAAGTAAAGAAAAATTAAAGTCTTGGTTGGCTTGGATTTGAGCTACAAGAGGTTAGTGCTTATTTATGCATATTTCTCTCTTTATTCCATGTTAGGGACTTAAAATGAGTATGAAATTGTAAGTCAAATGAAATAAAACTTATGTATATGTATACCATGAAATTTGGTAGCCCTAAGGAAGGGATAATGTTGATGGTTTTGATGGATTTAAAATGGCTTAGAAATGGTGTTGATGTGTAGACATAAATTTGAAATGGATTAGTATGCCTAATTGACATGTGTTGTGTGAACCTTGAATTTGAGCTAGGGTTTTGGACACAAAAACTTGGATCTTGTTTCATGTGTTGGTGAATGAAAGTTTAAATGGTCAATTAGTGACCATCTGGCTGTGTATGATGAAGAATTGAAGTGAGTTGTAGCTTGGGATTTGAGTTTGGCTAGGCTGCCCTTGGTGACCTGCAGGGCTGGGCATGAGTCTAGCAGGTTTGGGCAGCAATAACTTGAATTTTAGAGGTTCAGTTGGTGCAAGGCCAATTGGACATGAAACTAGACACATAATAACACAACTTTGGTGAAGAAACCATGCCCAGAAAACTAAACCAGGTGGACCAAAAGTTTGCCCTAATCCGGGTGACTTGCATTCTGCCTGGGCAAAATGACCAAATGAACAGTAGTTATTCATTTGGTCATAACTTAGTGTAGAAGGGTCCAATTGATCTGAAATTTTACCAGAAGATAGTTGAGACATATCTCTAAAACTTTCATGAAGAATACAAATCCAAATGCTGATCATAACCTAGTCAAATTGCCAACCAAACTTAGGTCACCAAATCTGGCATAACCAAATTGCCCAGAAAATCTGGGTACAGGTCACTCCGGCCAGTTATGGTAAAATGACCATAAATTGAGCTACAAAACTCCAAATAGAGTGATTCAAAAAAGGAAATGCAACTAAACAAAATAAGGAGCAACTTTCATGTTGATCAGTTTGCCAAATTCCCACTATAAAATTGACCAATGCAACAGTAAAAACAAGGCTTGAAAACTGAAAATTCTGTCCAATTAACATTAAGCTTGGAAATGGTATTGGCAACCAATACCAACAAATTTTGAATGAAAAGTGTGGTATCTTGGAGAACTTAGGTTCAATAAATTTATTATGTATTAAAAAGTCAACAATTTGAGTGAATAGTATTGTGAACAGTAATACAAAGACACAAAGTATAATAACTAAATTGGTAGAGGAAATTAAGGTATGAAATTTGGAATCCATGAAACATTCATGGATTACTTGGAATAGAAATAGTAATTCACCTAAATGACTTAATGAATATTTAAGTTATGTGAGTATATAGTTAAGATTTATTCCCATTACTAGTAGGTCTAATAAAACATAAGGAATACCACTTGAATATGAAATAACATTAACCTAGATGGATTATTGAGTATAAATGGGATGAGGTTTACATTAGGATTTATGTTTCCATTACAAATAAGATAATAACACCTTGTATGAGTTATGAATCCATATAAATATTGTAATGAATAAATGAATCATATGAAAATATGAATGGAACATTAGTTTTCTTTATAAGAGAAAGGAAGAACGTTTTGAGTACAATGGTATATGAACATCATTGTTATGAATTGTGATCAATATGAATGATGTAAGGAATGTATGAATATTATGATGAATGTATAAATTATGCAATTTATCATGAAATAATGAAGTCATAAAACACAATATATTAATATTTAATGATATTATGTGCCCTTGTATTGCCTAGACATATGTGTCAGATTAGATAGTTTGGCATGCCAATAGGGTATTGTTTTAACAGTACTGCGAAAGGCTTTGTGCCCGTATTCATGGCTTTATGCCCGCATTCATGGCTTTATGCCAACATTCATGGCCTTTATGCCTGATTATGTGTTATCATGGCTTTTTAGCCATACTGCCTACATATGTGGTTGATATTCTGCGTCCCATGGTATGACGACCCGAGACACCGTGGTGTCCAGTGCCAACGACCTGTTATCCAGTTTAGTCAGCCTGTCATAGGTTACTTAGGCAGTGAAATTTATTGAGATAAGTTAAGAATATTAGCAATTAAAAATATTAGAAATTAAATAAAATAAATGAGTAAGATAACCTAAAATAAATTAGGATAGTTATTTATTAAAAAGAATCGAAATGAACTGGACAGATATTAAAGTTTACTTATTATGAGATAATCTGAGACAACCTAGCAAGTATAGAGAAAATGCTAAAAGATTAGCAAAGAAAATTATAACATAAATAAATATTGCAAATGTGACTTATATAATAATATAAGCATAAATTTATTATTTTCAGATCATTTTTCTTTGTACATTATTACTGTACATTGGCGAAATAAACACTTTCAAAGAAGACTAAATTAGGATAAAACATATTAAATTTTAGAAACCGCATGTGAAGTATAAATAAATCTTAATTATTTGAATTATGTTTTATTTCTATTTTTATTTATATATTATTTCCTTGTTATATTATTGCACCACTAAACAGCAATGCTTAGCGCGATGGAATTGTTTCCTTCGCGCAGGTACTGAAGCTAGAACCCAGTGGACGTTTGACTGGGAACTTTGGGAGTTTTGATCTGCAGAAGTATCTGAAGTATTCAAGGTTGTCACCTCCTCAGCAATGCATGTAGATAGGGCCCATATAGATCATATTTTATATTTTGTATAAAATGCTTAAATATTATATTGTAATGTATATTATGAACAGGTAAGTAATAGGAATGCGATGTAAATTAATTAATTAGCTTTTTCATATGTAATTAATTTATATATCATGTAAATTATGAAATTTTGTAATTATTTTGCAAATTATGTAAATTAAGGAAATTTGAAAATTTTACTTATGTAATTTGAGAATGTTTACATATGAATTGAGTATGAATGGAAATGTATGGAAATGATTATGAAATTGAAATGTATGGATGAGATTTGAAATATGAGAAAATTATGAGAATGATTGATGAGATAATTATGATTAGCATGGATAAGATTTTATTTTGGAAATATTATTGAATTTCAAACAGGTGAATATTGAAATACGCCAAATGATAATAAAATAGGGGAAACTCTGCTGGTTTCTCCGTCGAAAAATAATTGATATTAAATTAAATGAATTCAAAATTATTTAAAAAAAAAATAAAGTAAGATAAGTTAGGGTGCTCCGGCACCGATTGTAGCATGCCTTGCTCGGCTACACTGTAGTCGGGTGAGGGGTGTTACAATAAACCTCTTATGCAGGCTTCATACTCTGCTACATTGTTTATGCATTCGAACCTCAGCTTAATAGCTATTGGGAAATGTCTCCCATCTAGGGCAACCAGCACTGCTCTGATCCCATTACCAGCTAAATTGACCGCTCCATCAAAATACATTTCCCATACATCATTTGGACCCTCAGCATCATATTCATCTGGGAATTCAAAATCCAAGGCTTCGTAATCATTGATTGGGTTCTCGGCCAGGAGGTCAGCTATCACACTCCCTTTTACTGTTTTTCTTGTCATATAGACTATGTCGTACTGAGAAAGTATGACCTGCCATTTTGCTAATCTCCCAGGTATGAAAGGGCTTTCAAATACATACTTAATCAGATCCATCCTAGAGATGAGCCATGTTTTATGATTCAACATGTAATGTTTGAGCCGATTCACTGGCCAAGCCAATGCACAATAGGTTTTTTCCAATGATTAGTATCTCGACTCACAGTCATTAAATTTTTTGCTCAAATAGTAAATGGCTCTCTCTTTTCTTTCGGTGTCATCATGCTGTACTAGAACACAACCCATCAAGCTCTGCTGAACTGTCATATATAGAATTAATGGCCTGCCTATCACTGGAGGAACCAGTATTAGTGGATTTGACAAGTACTGCTTAATCCTTTCGAAAGCCTCTTAACAAGCTTAGTCCCACTTGGCAGTATTATTCTTTCTAAGTAACTTAAAAGTGGGTTCAGCCTTAGCGGTGAGGTTAGAAATGAATCTTGAGATGTAGTTCAACTTTCTCAAGAAACTACGCACATCCCTTTCCATTTTTGGGGAGCGCATCTCTTGGATGGATCGAATTTTGTTTGGATCCACCTCTATTCCCTTCTCACTTACTATAAATGCCAATAGCTTTCTTAATTTTGCCCCAAATACACATTTAACTGGGTTCAGCTTCAGCTAATATTTTCTGAGCCTTTCGAACACGTTTCTTAATACCTGTACATGGCTTTCAGTCCCCCTGGATTTTATGATTATGTCATCCACATAAACTTCTACTTCTTTATGCATCATTTCATGAAATAACGTGACCATGGCACGTTAGTAAGTAGCCCCTGTATTCTTTAGCCCGAAGGGCATCACCCGGTAGCAAAAGACTCCCCATGTAACACCCTCACTGTAGCAATTCCGCACAGTCTACTGTTCCGGTGACCAGTGTCGGTCCGGACAGCTAGAACGTCCGGAAAAATATTTAAACTAAAGTCAGGAACCATAATTAACTCAAATATTAATAAGAAAAATTTAGTAAAAATTTTAGAAATAAAATACAACCAAGTCAAATGAGCCGGTGCCCAAGCGATGGGTAACCGGAGGGAAGTTGCGGTTCTCGCAACGAGGAGCCCTAGACCCGGGGAAAAATTCATAAAATAATTTTTGGGACTCCAGAGAAGGGTCATTGAGGTTCCTATGGCATTAGAATGCCAAGAAAATATTTAGAAAAATTTTTCAATCGGTACAGACAATTTTGACCCGTTAAGCCAAACGGAGGGCATTTTGGTCATTTCGCCTTCAGAGACGATTTTTGGCCGACTTGTCCAGTTAAGTAAATAATTATTATGATCTAAAATGTGAATAAATATTACTAAAAATTGAATTGAAAATGAGTAGAAAAGAAAAGAAAAAAAATGAATTAAATGGGAATTTATGACATCACATGATGTCATTAGTGTACCTTCACCCAATTATATGGTGACACATGGCTATAACCCATTTAAAATCAATAAAATGGGCAGAAAATGAGAGAAAAATGCAGCTTTCTTCTTCTTCCCAATTTCCATACGTGAACCTTTCTTCCTCCATTAAAATTCATTTCATTTTCTCTCTTCCAAACCTTGAATTCTCACCACTAAACCTTAAATTCTCTTCATTAAAACTTGTCCACTCATCTTGGGAAGGTGTTTGGCAGCCTAGAAAGTGAAGGAAAGGGAAGTTTAAGCTTGGAAAATTTTGCCCTACAAGAGGTTAGTGCTTACTTATGCTAATATTCCTTTACTTCCATGTTAAGGACTTGAATTTAGTATGAAATTGTAAGTTAAATGGACTAAAACTCATGTGTATGTGTACCATAAATTTTGGCAGCCCTAAGGAAGGAACAATGATGGAGTATTTTTGATGGTTTTAATGGACTTAAAATGAATTAGAGATTATGTTTAAGGTGCATATACACATATGTGATGAATGAAAGTGTGTATCTAAGGTGTATGTGTGAATCATAATGGGAAACTAGGGTTTGGGAGTGAAAATGTGGACTTGGCTTATGAAATTGTTAAAGGACATTTTAATGGTCAATTAGTGACCATTTGAGGAGATTTGACCATAATATGGATTGAAAAATAGCATGGTAAAAGGGAATGACTATGCTGCCTAGGGACAGCAGCAATGGACTGAGATTTCAGTCCAATTACACAGCCATAACTTTGGCTGTGTTAGTCCAATTGATGTTTGGCCAATTGGACATGAAACTAGGCTTATAATGGCACATTTTTGCTGAAGAAACCATGCCCAAAAGACCAAAGCAAGAGGACGAAAACTTGGCCCCAATTCGGATACCCTGCAAACAGCCCCTGCAGAATTGACCAAATGAACAGTAACTGTTCATTTGACCATAACTCACTGTAGATTTGGTCGGTTGACCTGAAATTTTTACAGTAACAAGTTAAGACATAGACAAACAACTTTCATGAAGAAACCTACCCCAAATTATGACCAGAACCTAATCAAATCATTGAGCAAAGTGAAGTTTACTGTACTGAGATTTCCAGAATTTTCATTTGAGCAGCAATGTTTGGAGGACTATAACTCTCTCTAGAAAACTCGGATTTAGGCGATTCTTGAACCGATGGAAACCTAAGGCATAGTAGAACATTTCATATGAAGAAAGTTAGACCAAATTAGGAACTTAACTTGATCAAATTACTGACCAAAGTTGGATCAAAATCTGCCAGAACCCATGATAGCAGATGAATAAAGGCACGTGAACAGTAAACTTATTTTGGCCATAACTTGAGCTACAAAACTCCAAATGGAGTGATTCAAAAAAAGAAATTCAACTAGACAAAATAAGGAACATTTTCTATGAAGGAAGTTTTGTCAAATTCCAACAGTAAATCAACCAATGAAACAGTGCAACTTCGGAGCACCAAAACCGAAAATTGGCAATTTTGCCAAAATGAACCAAGCTTTGAGAAAGTGACCAAAACCAACAAGTTTTAAATGAAAAATGTAGTATGTTTGAAGTGCCAAAGTCAATGTACATATTTTCTATGCAAAAGTCAACATTTTAGTTGACTAATAAAGTGAATAGTGACATGAAAACTTGAAATAAGCTTGGAAATGGATTTGGTAATTGATTCCAACAAGTTTTAAATGCAAAATGTGGTACATCGGGAGTGTTAAAACCAATGTACCTATTGTCTATGCAAAAGTCAACATTTTTGTTGACCAATGAGGTAAATAGTGACACCAAAACTTGAAATTCAAAATTTGAAATTAGAAATGCATCTAGGGGACTTTAAATTGCAATTGGCAATTAATACTAGTAAATGTAAAACTCAAAATGTGGGATCTTGGTGTAATTAGAATTAATATATCCATTAAGTATAAAAAGGTCAACATTTTGGTTGACTAGTATGGTGAATAGTAATCAAAATGATTAGTGAATTAAGATGAAGACCTAGAACCAATTCTAAGCTTAAATGCTTAGAATTGTATGACAAATATAGACTATGCATCCTAGTCAAAATTGTTAAAAAAGAAATTTAGGCCATAAATTTAAAATCCATGAAATATTCATGGATTACTTGAAACATGAAAAATAAGTCACCTAATTGATGTGAATAGATATTTAGGGCATATATGCCCATCACAAATGGAATTCATAAAATATTAGTAACTCAACTTGAAATATAAAATTTGTAATTACATAAGTAGATTCTTGAATGTATAAATGAGAAAGGAAAAATGTTTTGAATACAATGGTACATGTGAACCATTGTTTAGAATTGTGATCAATATGAATAACATAATGAATGGATAAATAAACCATATTAATGTATGAATGAGACATTAGTTCTCATTATTGTAAAGAGGAAAAGTATTTTGAGTACAATGGTATAAAAGGATAATTGATGTGAATTGTGATCATATAAATGATCAAATGAATGTATGAATTATGATTGAAATTTATCATGAAATAATGAAGTCATAAAGCGCAATATATTAAAGAATTTTAAATTATCAAATGCCCTAGTATACCTAACAAGATTGGTTTGGATAGTTTGGCATGCCAATAGGGTATTGTTTTAGCAGTACTGCGAAAGGCTTTATGCCTGTATTCATGGCTTTATGCCCGTATTCATGGCTTTTATGCCCGTATTCATGGCTTTTATGCCGATTATGTGATATCATGGCCTTTTTGCCATATTGACTGCATACGTGGTAGACGTTCTGCGTCCCATGGTATGACGGCCCGAGGCAATCCGGTGTCAGTACAACGACCCGTTATCCAAATTACTGCCTAGTATAGGTTACTTGGGCAAGAAATTAAAGTATTATTCAATTCAGCTAAGTTAAGTTAAGTATAATGAAAATCCAGACAATTAAATTAAGTATTGAATGAATAAGCAAAAGAGATTAGCAAAAGAAACATAACAAAAATATAAATTGCAGAACTGCATGCACTTGAAATACAATACGATAGAATAAATTATATACCGCTAGTATTATGAAAAGTTATAAACTAAGCACTTCCAAAGAGGAACAAACTAGTATATAAGATTGTTGATACTAGAAATACCATACCAAATTAAATTGATTCTTGAGTATCTGAATTATCATTTATTTCTTTCTTTACTTGTATATATTATTTCTGTTATATTATTGCACCACTAAGCAGAAATGCTTAGCGCGATGGAATTGCTTCCTCGCGCAGGTACTGAAGGTAAAACAAGTAGACTGTCGACTTAGATTTTTGGAGTCCAGATCTGCATAAGTATCTGAATAGTTCAAGATTGTCACCTCCTCAGAAATGCAAGTAGAAAGGGCTCATTTTATACATGTTATGTATATTGTTCATTCCTAGCACATTGTAAATTATTTGTATATCTTGTACAAAATAAACTCATGTAATTAACCTATGAACTATGGAAGCTATTCAAAGTAAGTATTTTAGTATGTGAATTGAATTTGAGTTATAATGAGATTATACTTGTGAATATTGAGATATTGAAAATCTAATGAGATTTCTGAGAAATCTGGATACTGCATTGAGATACATTATGCTTGAAAATTTTTGAGACTATTAAGTTTGAGAAATTGAGTATATATTGAAATTGTCTTTGGCAGTTCAAGAATCTGTTAGTCCAAATTACAAATGACACTTTGTCGGATTATCGTTAAAATTTTTGAAATTTCCAATTTAGTTAGATTTTGATAAAAGTAAAAATAGCCTAAATCTTCAATAAAGTTTTTGAATAAATAAATCAAGGACTGTAATGAAATCAGATAAAATAGAGTGCTCCGGCACACTGAGTGGCATAACTTGCTCGGCTACACTGTAGTCGGGTAAGGGGTGTCACATTTAGTGGTATCAGAGCGCGGTTTAGGCGTTTCTGGACCTAGATAGACTGCATATCATGCATGGCATTCATAAGAGTCGAGGTGACACTATTGCAGATCTGTATTTCCCGTTTATTTTAGGTTAAGGTATGGAATAAGAAAGTGAAGAGACAATGAGATAGCGAATGATGATGAGAAGCAGACTGTATTTAAGATGAAAAAGGATGAGTACAGAACTGTTTAATGATAGGATTGAGACTAAGGAGAAAGTAAAGTATGATAACACAGAAAGGTGTAGAAGTTAAGAGGTAGCAGTTCGTCGTTTGCTTAAGTCAGGTAAATTTCGAGGACGAAATTTAAATGAGAGGGGAAGAATTGTAACACCCTCACTGTAGCAATTCCGCACAGTCTACTGTTCCGGTGACCAGTGTCGGTCCGGACAGCTATAACGTCCGGAAAAATATTTAAACTAAAGTCAGGAACCATAATTAACTCAAATATTAATAAGAAAAATTTAGTAAAAATTTTAGAAATAAAATACAACCAAGTCAAATGAGCCGGTGCCCAAGCGATGGGTAACCGGAGGGAAGTTGCGGTTCTCGCAACGAGGAGCCCTAGACCCGGGGAAAAATTCATAAAATAATTTTTGGGACTCCAGAGAAGGGTCATTGAGGTTCCTATGGCATTAGAATGCCAAGAAAATATTTAGAAAAATTTTTCAATCGGTACAGACAATTTTGACCCGTTAAGCCAAACGGAGGGCATTTTGGTCATTTCGCCTTCAGAGACAATTTTTGGCCAACTTGTCCAGTTAAGTAAATAATTATTATGATCTAAAATGTGAATAAATATTACTAAAAATTGAATTGAAAATGAGTAGAAAAGAAAAGAAAAAAAAATGAATTAAATGGGAATTTATGACATCACATGATGTCATTAGTGTACCTTCACCCAATTATATGGTGACACATGGCTAGTTATAATGAGATTATACTTGTGAATATTGAGATATTGAAAATCTAATGAGATTTCTGAGAAATCTGGATACTGCATTGAGATACATTATGCTTGAAAATTTTTGAGACTATTAAGTTTGAGAAATTGAGTATATATTGAAATTGTCTTTGGCAGGTTCAGAAGAACTGTTAGTCCAAATTACAGCCGACACTTTGTCGGATTATCGTTAAAATTTTTGAAATTTCCAATTTAGTTAGATTTTGATAAAAGTAAAAATAGCCTAAATCTTCAATAAAGTTTTTGAATAAATAAATCAAGGACTGTAATGAAATCAGATAAAATAGAGTGCTCCGGCACACTGAGTGGCATAACTTGCTCGGCTACACTGTAGTCGGGTAAGGGGTGTCACATTTAGTGGTATCAGAGCGCGGTTTAGGCGTTTCTGGACCTAGATAGACTGCATATCATGCATGGCATTCATAAGAGTCGAGGTGACACTATTGCAGATCTGTATTTCCCGTTTATTTTAGGTTAAGGTATGGAATAAGAAAGTGAAGAGACAATGAGATAGCGAATGATGATGAGAAGCAGACTGTATTTAAGATGAAAAAGGATGAGTACAGAACTGTTTAATGATAGGATTGAGACTAAGGAGAAAGTAAAGTATGATAACACGGAAAGGTGTAGAAGTAAAGAGGTAGCAGTTCGTCGTTTGCTTAAGTCAGGTAAATTTCGAGGACGAAATTTAAATGAGAGGGGAAGAATTGTAACACCCTCACTGTAGCAATTCCGCATCTTATTCGGTGACGATTAATAGTCCGGACAGCTATAACGTCCGGAAAAATATTTAAACTAAAGTCAGGAACCATAATTAACTCAAATATTAATAAGAAAAATTTAGTAAAAATTTTAGAAATAAAATACAACCAAGTCAAATGAGCCGGTGCCCAAGCGATGGGTAACCGGAGGGAAGTTGCGGTTCTCGCAACGAGGAGCCCTAGACCCGGGGAAAAATTCATAAAATAATTTTTGGGACTCCAGAGAAGGGTCATTGAGGTTCCTATGGCATTAGAATGCCAAGAAAATATTTAGAAAAATTTTTCAATCGGTACAGACAATTTTGACCCGTTAAGCCAAACGGAGGGCATTTTGGTCATTTCGCCTTCAGAGACAATTTTTGGCCAACTTGTCCAGTTAAGTAAATAATTATTATGATCTAAAATGTGAATAAATATTACTAAAAATTGAATTGAAAATGAGTAGAAAAGAAAAGAAAAAAAAATGAATTAAATGGGAATTTATGACATCACATGATGTCATTAGTGTACCTTCACCCAATTATATGGTGACACATGGCTAGTTATAATGAGATTATACTTGTGAATATTGAGATATTGAAAATCTAATGAGATTTCTGAGAAATCTGGATACTGCATTGAGATACATTATGCTTGAAAATTTTGAGACTATTAAGTTTGAGAAATTGAGTATATATTGAAATTGTCTTTGGCGAGTTCGGAAGAATGTTAGTCAAATTACAGTAGACACTTTGTCGGATTATCGTTAAAATTTTGAAATTTCCAATTTAGTTAGATTTTGATAAAAGTAAAAATAGCCTAAATCTTCAATAAAGTTTTTGAATAAATAAATCAAGGATCAGTAATGAAATCGAGATAAAATAGAGTGCTCCGCTGCTTGAGTGGCATAACTTGCTCGGTTACACTGTAGTCGGGTAAGGGGTGTCACATTTAGTGGTATCAGCGCGGTTTAGGCGTTCTGGACCTAGATAGACGCATATCATGCATGGCATTCATAAGAGTCGAGGTGACACTATTGCAGATCTGTATTTCCGTTTATTTTAGGTTAAGGTATGGAATAAGAAAGTGAAGAGACAATGAGATAGCGAATGATGATGAGAAGCGGTGTATTTAAGATGAAAAAGGATGAGTACAGAATCGTTTAATGATAGGATTGAGACTAAGGAGAAAGTAAAGTATGATAACACGTAAAGGTGTAGAAGTTAAGAGGTAGCAGTTAAATCGTTTGCTTAAGTCGAGTAAATTTCGAGGACGAAATTTAAATGAGAGGAAGAATTGTAACACCCTCACGTAGCAATTCATACGATCTCTTATTCGGTGACGATGTCGGTCAGGACAGCTATAACGTCGGAAAAATATTTAAACTAAAGTCAGAACCATAATTAACTCAAATATTAATAAGAAAAATTTAGTAAAAATTTTAGAAATAAAATACAACCAAGTCAAATGAGCCAGGTGCCCAAGCGATGGGTAATCAGGAGGGAAGTTGCGGTTCGCAACGAGGAGCCCTAGACCAGGAAAAATTCATAAAATAATTTTTGGGACTCAGAGAAGGGTCATTGAGGTTCCTATGGCATTAGAATGCCAAGAAAATATTTAGAAAAATTTTTCAATCAGTGCAGACAATTTTGACCCGTTAAGCCAAGCGGAGGGCATTTTGGTCATTTCGCCTTGAGAGACAATTTTTGGCCAACTTGTCCAGTTAAGTAAATAATTATTATGATCTAAAATGTGAATATATATTACTAAAAATTGAAGTGAAAATGAGTAGAAAAGAAAAGAAAAAAAAATGAATTAAATGGGATTTTATGACATCACATGATGTCATTAGTGTACCTTCACCCAATTATATGGTGACACATGGCTAGTTATAATGAGATTATACTTGTGAATATTGAGATATTGAAAATCTAATGAGATTTCGAGAAATCTGAATCGCATTGAGATACATTATGCTTGAAAATTTTGAGACTATTAAGTTTGAGAAATTGAGTATATATTGAAATTGTCTTTGGCGTGTTGGAAGAATCATAGTCCAAATTACAGTGACACTTTGTCGGATTATCGTTAAAATTTTTGAAATTTCCAATTTAGTTAGATTTTGATAAAAGTAAAAATAGCCTAAATCTTCAATAAAGTTTTTGAATAAATAAATCAAGGGTAATGAAATCGGATAAAATAGAGTGCTCAGACACCTTGAGTGGCATAACTTGCTCGGCTGCTGTAGTCGGGTAAGGGTGTCACATTTAGTGGTATCGAGCGCGGTTTAGGCGTTCTGGACCTAGATAGACTGCATATCATGCATGGCATTCATAAGAGTCGAGGTGACACTATTGCAGATCTGTATTTCCCGTTTATTGTAGGTTAAGGTATGGAATAAGAAAGTGAAGAGACACTGAGATAGCGAATGATGATGAGAAGCAGACTGTATTTAAGATGAAAAAGGATTAGTACAGAACTGTTTAATGATAGGATTGAGACTAAGGAGAAAGTAAAGTATGATAACACAGAAAGGTGTAGAAGTTAAGAGGTAGCGTTAAATCGTTTGCTTAAGTCGTAAATTTCGAGGACGAAATTTAAATGAGAGGAAGAATTGTAACACCCTCATGTAGCAATTCCGCATACGATCTTATTCGGTGACCGGTGTCGGTCCGGACAGCTATAACGTCCGGAAAAATATTTAAACTAAAGTCAGGAACCATAATTAACTCAAATATTAATAAGAAAAATTTAGTAAAAATTTTAGAAATAAAATACAACCAAGTCAAATGAGCCGGTGCCCAAGCGATGGGTAACCGGAGGAAGTTCTTGATTCTGCAACGAGGAGCCCTAGACCCGGGGAAAAATTCATAAAATAATTTTTGGGACTCCAGAGAAGGGTCATTGAGGTTCCTATGGCATTAGAATGCCAAGAAAATATTTAGAAAAATTTTTCTATCGGTACAGACAATTTTAACCCGTTAAGCCAAACGGAGGGCATTTTGGTCATTTCGCCTTCAGAGACGATTTTTGGCCAACTTGTCCAGTTAAGTAAATAATTATTATGATCTAAAATGTGAATAAATATTACTAAAAATTGAATTGAAAATGAGTAGAAAAGAAAAGAAAAAAAAATGAATTAAATGGGAATTTATGACATCACATGATGTCATTAGTGTACCTTCACCCAATTATATGGTGACACATGGCTATAACCCATTTAAAATCAATAAAATGGGCAGAAAATTGATTTTAAATATGCAGCTTTCTTCTTCTTCCCAATTTCCATACGTGAACCTTTCTTCCTCCATTAAAATTCATTTCATTTTCTCTCTTCCAAACCTTGAATTCTCACCACTAAACCTTAAATTCTCTTCATTAAAACTTGTCCACTCATCTTGGGAAGGTGTTTGGCAGCCTAGAAAGTGAAGGAAAGGGAAGTTTAAGCTTGGAAAATTTTGCCCTACAAGAGGTTAGTGCTTACTTATGCTAATATTCCTTTACTTCCATGTTAAGGACTTGAATTTAGTATGAAATTGTAAGTTAAATGGACTAAAACTCATGTGTATGTGTACCATAAATTTTGGCAGCCCTAAGGAAGGAACAATGATGGAGTATTTGTGATGGTTTTAATGGACTTAAAATGAATTAGAGATTATGTTTAAGGTGCATATACACATATGTGATGAATGAAAGTGTGTATCTAAGGTGTATGTGTGAATCATAATGGGAAACTAGGGTTTGGGAGTGAAAATGTGGACTTGGCTTATGAAATTGTTAAAGGACATTTTAATGGTCAATTAGTGACCATTTGAGGAGATTTGACCATAATATGGATTGAAAAATAGCATGGTAAAAGGGAATGACTATGCTGCCTAGGGACAACAGTAATGGACTGAGATTTCAGTCCAATTACACAGCCATAACTTTGGCTGTGTTAGTCCAATTGATGTTTGGCCAATTGGAGATGAAACTAGGCTTATAATGGCACATTTTTGCTGAAGAAACCATGCCCAAAAGACCAAAGCAAGAGGACGAAAACTTGGCCCCAATTCGGATACCCTGCAAACAGCCCCTGCAGAATTGACCAAATGAACAGTAACTGTTCATTTGACCATAACTCACTGTAGATTTGGTCGGTTGACCTGAAATTTTTACAGTAACAAGTTAAGACATAGACAAACAACTTTCATGAAGAAACCTACCCCAAATTATGACCAGAACCTAATCAAATCATTGAGCAAAGTAAAGTTTACTGTACTGAGATTTCCAGAATTTTCATTTGAGCAGCAATGTTTGGAGGACTATAACTCTCTCTAGAAAACTCGGATTTAGGCGATTCTTGAACCGATGGAAACCTAAGGCATAGTAGAACATTTCATATGAAGAAAGATAGACCAAATTAGGAACTTAACTTGATCAAATTACTGACCAAAGTTGGATCAAAATCTGCCAGAACCCATGATAGCAGCATGAGCGATTGCGTGAGCGAGAAACTTATTTTGGCCATAACTTGAGCTACAAAACTCCAAATGGAGTGATTCAAAAAAAGAAATTCAACTAGAAAAAATAAGGAACATTTTCTATGAAGGAAGTTTTGTCAAATTCTAACAGTAAATCGACCAATGAAACAGTGCAACTTCGGAGCACCAAAACCGAAAATTGGCAATTTTGCCAAAATGAACCAAGCTTTGAGAAAGTGACCAAAACCAACAAGTTTTAAATGAAAAATGTAGTATGTTTGAAGTGCCAAAGTCAATGTACATATTTTCTATGCAAAAGTCAACATTTTAGTTGACTAATAAAGTGAATAGTGACATGAAAACTTGAAATAAGCTTGGAAATGGATTTGGTAATTGATTCCAACAAGTTTTAAATGCAAAATGTGGTACATCGGGAGTGTTAAAACCAATGTACCTATTGTCTATGCAAAAGTCAACATTTTGTTGACCAATGAGGTGAATAGTGACACCAAAACTTGAAATTCAAAATTTGAAATTAGAAATGCATCTAGGGGACTTTAAATTGCAATTGGCAATTAATACTAGTAAATGTAAAACTCAAAATGTGGGATCTTGGTGTAATTAGAATTAATATATCCATTAAGTATAAAAAGGTCAACATTTTGGTTGACTAGTATGGTGAATAGTAATCAAAATGATTAGTGAATTAAGATGAAGACCTAGAACCAATTCTAAGCTTAAATGCTTAGAATTGTATGACAAATATGGACTATGCATCCTAGTCAAAATTGTTAAAAAAGAAATTTAGGCCATAAATTTAAAATCCATGAAATATTCATGGATTACTTGAAACATGAAAAATAAGTCACCTAATTGATGTGAATAGATAGTTAGGGCATATATGCCCATCACAAATGGAATTCATAAAATATTAGTAACTCAACTTGAAATATAAAATTTGTAATTACATAAGTAGATTCTTGAATGTATAAATGAGAAAGGAAAAATGTTTTGAATACAATGGTACATGTGAACCATAGTTTAGAATTGTGATCAATATGAATAACATAATGAATGGATAAATAAACCATATTAATGTATGAATGAGACATTAGTTCTCATTATTGTAAAGAGGAAAAGTATTTTGAGTACAATGGTATAAAAGGATAATTGATGTGAATTGTGATCATATAAATGATCAAATGAATGTATGAATTATGATTGAAATTTATCATGAAATAATGAAGTCATAAAGCGCAATATATTAAAGAATTTTAAATTATCAAATGCCCTAGTATACCTAACAAGATTGGTTTGGATAGTTTGGCATGCCAATAGGGTATTGTTTTAGCGATCGCGAAAGGCTTTATGCCTGTATTCATGGCTTTATGCCCATATTCATGGCTTTTATGCCCGTATTCATGGCTTTTATGCCGATTATGTGATATCATGGCCTTTTTGCCATATTGACTGCATACGTGGTAGACGTTCTGCGTCCCATAGTATGACGGCCCGAGGCACCGCGGTGTCCAGTGCCAACGACCCGTTATCCAGTCCAGTCGTCTAGTATAGGTTACTTGGGCAGTAAATTAAAGTATTATTCAATTCAGGCAGCTAAGTTAAGTTAAGTATAATGAAAATCCAGTACAATTAAATTAAGTATTGAATGAATAAGCAAAAGAGATTAGCAAAAGAAACATAACAAAAATATAAATTGCAGAACCGTACAGACTTGAAATACAATACAGATAGAATAAATTATATACCTGCTAGTATTACTGAAAAGTTATAAACTAAGCACTTCCAAAGAGGAACAAACTAGTATATAAGATCGTTGATACTAGAAATACCATACCAAATTAAATTGATTCTTGAGTATCTGAATTATCATTTATTTCTTTCTTTACTTGTATATATTATTTCGTTATATTATTGCACCACTAAGCGAAATGCTTAGCGCGATGGAATTGCTTCCTCGCAGTAGTCTTGAAGGTAAAACCAGATGGTCGATTGAGATTTTTGGAGTCCGGATCTGCGAAGTATCGTAAGAGTTCAAGATTGTCACCTCCTCAAAGAATGCATGTAGATAGGGCTCATTTTATACATGTTATGTATATTGTTCATTCCTAGCACATTGTAAATTATTTGTATATCTTGTACAAAATAAACTCATGTAATTAACCTATGAACTATGGAAGCTATTCAAAGTAAGTATTTTAGTATGTGAATTGAATTTGAGTTATAATGAGATTATACTTGTGACTATTGAGATATTGAAAATCTAATGAGATTTCTAGAAATCTGAATCTTGCATTGAGATACATTAAGATTGAAAATTTATGAGACTATTAAGTTTGAGAAATCGAGTATATATTGAAATTGTCTTTGGCAGTTTCAGAAGAACTGTTAGTCAAAATTACAGCTGACACTTTGTCGGATTATCGTTAAAATTTTTGAAATTTCCAATTTAGTTAGATTTTGATAAAAGTAAAAATAGCCTAAATCTTCAATAAAGTTTTTGAATAAATAAATCAAGGACCAGTAATGAAATCGGATAAAATAGAGTGCTCGACACCTTGAGTGGCATAACTTGCTCGGCTACACTGTAGTCGGGTAAGGGGTGTCACATTTAGTGGTATCAGAGCGCAGTTTAGGCGTTTCTGGACCTAGATAGATCGCAAATCATGCATGGCATTCATAAGAGTCGAGGTGACACTATTGCAGATCTGTATTTCCCGTTTATTTTAGGTTAAGGTATGGAATAAGAAAGTGAAGAGACAATGAGATAGCGAATGATGATGAGAAGCAGACTGTATTTAAGATGAAAAAGGATGAGTACGAATCTGTTTAATGATAGGATTGAGACTAAGGAGAAAGTAAAGTATGATAACACACGTAAAGGTGTAGAAGTAAAGAGGTAGCAAATGTCGTTTGCTTAAGTCGAGTAAATTTCGAGGACGAAATTTAAATGAGAGGAAGAATTGTAACACCCTCACCGTAGCAATTCCGCACAATCTCTTTATTCGGTGACGATTGTCGGTCGGACTGACTAGAACGTCGGAAAAATATTTAAACTAAAGTCAGAACCATAATTAACTCAAATATTAATAAGAAAAATTTAGTAAAAATTTTAGAAATAAAATACAACCAAGTCAAATGAGCCAGGTGCCCAAGCGATGGGTAGCAGGAGGAAGTTGCGATTCTGCAACGAGGAGCCCTAGACCAGGGAAAAATTCATAAAATAATTTTTGGGACTCAGAGAAGGGTCATTGAGGTTCCTATGGCATTAGAATGCCAAGAAAATATTTAGAAAAATTTTTCAATCAGACAGACAATTTTGACCCTAAGCCAAACGGAGGGCATTTTGGTCATTTCGCTTCAGAGACAATTTTTGGCCAACTTGTCCAGTTAAGTAAATAATTATTATGATCTAAAATGTGAATAAATATTACTAAAAATTGAATTGAAAATGAGTAGAAAAGAAAAGAAAAAAAAATGAATTAAATTGGAATTTATGACATCACATGATGTAATTAGTGTACCTTCACCCAATTATATGGTGAAACATGGCTAGTTATAATGAGATTATACTTGTAAATATTGAAATATTGAAAAACTAATGAGATTTAGAAATCTGATATCGCATTGAGATACATTATGCTTGAAAATTTTGAGACTATTAAGTTTGAGAAATTGAGTATATATTGAAATTGTCTTTGGCGGTGTAAGAATCATTAGTCCAAATTACAAATGACACTTTGTATGATTATCTTTAAAATTTTTTAAATTTAAAATTTAGTTAGATTTTGATAAAAGTAAAAATAGCCTAAATCTTCAATAAAGTTTTTGAATAAATAAATCAAGGATCAGAATGAAATCAGATAAAATAGAGTGCTCCAGCACACTGAGTGGCATAACTTGCTCGGCTACACTGTAGTCGGGTAAGGGGTGTCACATTTAGTGGTATCAGAGCGCGGTTTAGGCGTTTCTGGACCTAGATAGACTGCATATCATGCATGGCATTCATAAGAGTCGAGGTGACACTATTGCAGATCTGTATTTCCCGTTTATTTTAGGTTAAGGTGTGGAATAAGAAAGTGAAGAGACAATGAGATAGCGAATGATGATGAGAAGCAAACTGTATTTAAGATGAAAAAGGATGAGTACAGAACTGTTTAATGATAGGATTGAGACTAAGGAGAAAGTAAAGTATGATAACACAGAAAGGTGTAGAAGTTAAGAGGTAGCAGTTCGTCGTTTGGTTAAGTGAGGTAAATTTGGAGGACGATATTTAATTGAGAGGAAGAATTGTAACACCCTCATCGTAGCAATTCGCATACCACTGCTCCGATGACGATGTCGGTCCCGACAGCTATAACTTCCGAAAAACTATTAAAACTAAAGTCCGGAACCATAATAAACTCAAATATTAATAACAAAACTTTATTAAAAATTTTAGACATAAAAATACAACCAAGTCAAATGAGCCGGTGCCCAAGCGATGGGTAACCGGAGGGAAGTTGCGCTCGCAACGAGGAGCCCTAGACAGGAAAAATTCATAAAATAATTTTTGGGACTCAGAGAAGGGTCATTGAGGTTCCTATGGCATTAGAATGCCAAGAAAATATTTAGAAAAATTTTTCAATCAGTGCAGACAATTTTGACCGTTAAGCCAAACGGAGGGCATTTTGGTCATTTCGCCTTGAGACAATTTTTGGCCAAATTGTCCAGTAAAGTAAATAATTATTATGATCTAAAATGTGAATAAATATTACTAAAAATTGAATTGAAAATGAGTAGAAAAGAAAAGAAAAAAAAATGAATTAAATGGGAATTTATGACATCACATGATGTCATTAGTGTACCTTCACCCAATTATATGGTGACACATGGCTAGTTATAATGAGATTATACTTGTGAATATTGAGATATTGAAAATCTAATGAGATTTCTGAGAAATCTGATATCGCATTGAGATACATTATTCTTGAAATTTTTTGAGACTATTAAGTTTGAGAAATTGATTTTATATTGTATTTGTATTTGGCAGGTTCAGAAGAACTGTTAGTCCAAATTACAGCCGACACTTTGTCGGATTATCGTTAAAATTTTTGAAATTTCCAATTTAGTTAGATTTTGATAAAAGTAAAAATAGCCTAAATCTTCAATAAAGTTTTTGAATAAATAAATCAAGGACTGTAATGAAATCAGATAAAATAGAGTGCTCCGGCACACTGAGTGGCATAACTTGCTCGGCTACACTGTAGTCGGGTAAGGGGTGTCACATTTAGTGGTATCAGAGCGCGGTTTAGGCGTTTCTGGACCTAGATAGACTGCATATCATGCATGGCATTCATAAGAGTCGAGGTGACACTATTGCAGATCTGTATTTCCCGTTTATTTTAGGTTAAGGTATGGAATAAGAAAGTGAAGAGACAATGAGATAGCGAATGATGATGAGAAGCAGACTGTATTTAAGATGAAAAAGGATGAGTACAGAACTGTTTAATGATAGGATTGAGACTAAGGAGAAAGTAAAGTATGATAACACAGAAAGGTGTAGAAGTTAAGAGGTAGCAGTTCGTCGTTTGCTTAAGTCAGGTAAATTTCGAGGACGAAATTTAAATGAGAGGGGAAGAATTGTAACACCCTCACTGTAGCAATTCCGCACAGTCTACTGTTCCGGTGACCAGTGAGGGTAATGGTAATCTGCCCAAAATAATGTTAATGTAAAGTAGATAATGCTTTTGGTAATGTACCAAAACAGATTGGTAGGGTATGGAAGTAAACTTTGCAAGTTAAATGTGTGTTTGAAGTGGGGTGTGAAAGGCATAGTGAGGGCAGTGTACATTTTAGCCTATAACCTTAAATGTGTAACCTCAATTGGTATGAGACCAATTTGAGGTGAAACTAGGCACAAAATGTGCCAACTTTCATTGAGAAACCATGCCAAAATTCTGCTTGCAAGGTGACCTAAGAAAATGACCAATTCGGATTAGGTGCAATTAGGACCTGAAAAATGACCAATTGGGCAGCAGTGAGTATTTAGGCCATACCTCACTCAAACCAAGTCCAATTGACCTGAAATTTTAACCAAGAATAGTTAAGACCCATACCTACAATTCTTATGAAGACACCAAAGCCCAGAAATGACCATAAGCAAGTCAAAAAGCTTGCACAAGTTCGGGTCCAAAAACTGGCCGAACCAGAGTTGACCAAATTGACCTAAAATTGACCTAAATTGGTACCATTTGACCAGAAATAGTATAATGACCATAACTTGGTCTACTTAACTCGGATTGACCTGAAATTTTGCCCCGCGTGCAATAAGACCTAGATCTACAAGTTTGTAGTTTTGACCGAGACCCGAAAACCGAGGGAACTAGATCGTCCGGTTAGGTCAAACCAGTGTCCCGGAATCCAGCAATTTGCATTAAAATGCACTAAGCAAGGAAATGACTTTGGTAAAACATACCAAACCTAAAACCCTATCAAATGTGACATATTAACGACACTAAAACCTAATTTACCTAAAACGCAACGAGGGTCGGTATATTAGGTGATTAAGTGAATAATTGAGTTCAGTGCATTATTTACTAAACACCATCGTTAGAGGCAAATTAAATTAGCACTGAAACACTTCAAATTGTGTTTCTCAGTTAACAAGGACTCAGCAAAAGGGAAAGAAATACTGAGTCAAAACCAGGAGACAAATATCAGAGGTTTGTGCACAACAACTATTTCTCTTGAATTTTCAATTGAAATAAATATTGACTATTTGTATATTATTGTTTTAAATTGTGTTTGTGCACAACAACTATTTCTCTTGAATTTTTCAATTGAAATAAATATTGACTATTTGTATATTATTGTTTTAAATTGAGGAAATGTGTTTGATGGACACTTATTGATTGAAAAACATTGTGAATGGTTTGAAACTGTGAAAAATTGTTTGAATGATATTGATGGATACTTATTGATTGAAAAGCACTGTAAATGGTTTTTTTGGAAATTGAAGTGAATTTCGAATTGTGTTGCCATTTTGTGAATGAAATTATAACTTTGGAAATTTATTGGATTCTTACGGATCATTTGAATAAAATGTTTGGAATTGTTTTGACTCACAATTGGCATGACACTGATATTATGTTCCTCCTCCATTAATGGGGTGAGTGTGATTATTCCTCCCTCTTTGACTTATCAGTCTGGGGTGAGTATGATTATGTTCCTCCCTCTTTGACTTTCCAGTCTGAGGTGAGTGTGGATGAGTACTCATTATTCAGCTAGCTTCCTCCCTCATTAATTTCGATTATTGGGGTGAGTGTGTCTTGTCGTGGTGTACAACACGGCATGTGTGGAAAAATTGTGTCATGGCCTAAATTGTATTATCGATTGGCAACACTGTATTCTCCAGTTATTTGATCGAATGGTGTTATTGATTTGCAAAACGATATTATTCAATTATTTGATCGAATTGTGTTATTGATTTGCAAAACGATATTATTCAGTTATTTGATCAAATTGTGTCATTGATTGGAAAAAACTGTGTTATTCAGTAATTTGATCAAATTGTGTATGAATTGGCAATACGGTATTCTTAAGCTATTTGACTAAATTGTGTTATTATGAATTTTGATAATTTGTGAATTGGAGTTTAAATTCCTTATGACATTCATTGTCTTGAATTTAACTATGGTTTTATGTATCCACTATTTATATGGTTTATGAGTTGTGATTTAAAATTGTATTTGGTTAATGTTGTGCACCACTGAGACATTGTCTCAGCGATAGCTTTTTATTGCTGTCGCAGGTAGAGAGATAGACAGGGCAGCAGACTAGGCTGCTAGTACCGCCAGCGAGAGATTTTGGGTATAGTGAGTATACCATATGTGGCATTTTGTACTGTAATGTATATTCACTGTATGTATATTTTGTTCTTGGTTTTGAGCAGTTGTAAATTTAAGTTGTACAATAAAGTTGTAAAATAATTATGAGTTATTTGGCTTGTAAAAATTGTGTTATATTTTTGTATCTTAGTCTTTGAAAATCACTGTGGATTTGACTTGAGAAATGTGTTGTGTTGATAAAAATGTTGGAGTTGAGATTTGAAAATATATTGAAGTGCTTTTTACAGGTTTTCTGAAGAACTGTTTTGTCCAAAATACAAATGGCACCTTGCCAAAATTTTTACAGATACTCCAAATAAATCAAATGAGTTAGTTGTTTCACTTCAGTTCACCAAAGTCTTTCACACCTGTAAATAGTGCTCACCACTGTAAAAGAAGAAAAGTTTTTAAAATCCCTTGTAGTGTATTTAATGGATTATCAGTAGACGGAGTTGGTAATTCATTAGGTATACTACGGGATCATGTTATGCCTTACAGAGGGGTAGGGTGTGACATGGCTTATGAAATTGTTAAAGGACATTTTAATGGTCAATTAGTGACCATTTGAGGAGATTTGACCATAATATGGATTGAAAAATAGCATGGTAAAAGGGAATGACTATGCTGCCTAGGATACAAAGAATGGACTGAGATTTCAGTCCAATTACACAGCCATAACTTTGGCTGTGTTAGTCCAATTGATGTTTGGCCAATTGAAGATGAAACTAGGCTTATAATGGCACATTTTTGCTGAAGAAACCATGCCCAAAAGACCAAAGCAAGAGGACCAAAACTTGGCCCCAATCCGGATACCCTGCAAACAGCCCCTGCAGAATTGACCAAATAAACAGTAACTGTTCATTTGGCCATAACTCACTGTAGATTTGGTCAATTGACCTGAAATTTTTACAACAACAAGTTAAGACATACACAAACAACTTTCATGAAGAAACCTACCCCAAATTATGACCATAACCTAATCAAATCATTGAGCAAAGTGAAGTTTACTGTACTGAGATTTCCAGAATTTTCATTTGAGCAGCAATGTTTGGAGGACTATAACTCTCTCTAGAAAACTCGGATTTAGGCGATTCTTGAACCGATGGAAACCTAAGGCATAGTAGAACATTTCATATGAAGAAAGTTAGACCAAATTAGGAACTTAACTTGATCAAATTACTGACCAAAGTTGGATCAAAATCTGCCAGAACCCATGATAGCAGCATGAACATTGCACGTGAACAGTAAACTTATTTTGGCCATAACTTGAGCTACAAAACTCCAAATGGAGTGATTCAAAAAAAGAAATTCAACTAGAAAAAATAAGGAACATTTTCTATGAAGGAAGTTTTGTCAAATTCTAACAGTAAATCGACCAATGAAACAGTGCAACTTCGGAGCACCACAACAGAAACTTGGCAAGTTTGCCAAAATGAACCAAGCTTTGAGAAAGTGACCAAAACCAACAAGTTTTAAATGAAAAATGTAGTATGTTTGAAGTGCCAAAGTCAATGTACATATTTTCTATGCAAAAGTCAACATTTTAGTTGACTAATAAAGTGAATAGTGACATGAAAACTTGAAATAAGCTTGGAAATGGATTTGGTAATTGATTCCAACAAGTTTTAAATGCAAAATGTGGTACATCGGGAGTGTTAAAACCAATGTACCTATTGTCTATGCAAAAGTCAACATTTTGTTGACCAATGAGGTGAATAGTGACACCAAAACTTGAAATTCAAAATTTGAAATTAGAAATGCATCTAGGGGACTTTAAATTGCAATTGGCAATTAATACTAGTAAATGTAAAACTCAAAATGTGGGATCTTGGTGTAATTAGAATTAATATATCCATTAAGTATAAAAAGGTCAACATTTTGGTTGACTAGTATGGTGAATAGTAATCAAAATGATTAGTGAATTAAGATGAAGACCTAGAACCAATTCTAAGCTTAAATGCTTAGAATTGTATGACAAATATGGACTATGCATCCTAGTCAAAATTGTTAAAAAGAAATTTAGGCCATAAATTTAAAATCCATGAAATATTCATGGATTACTTGAAACATGAAAAATAAGTCACCTAATTGATGTGAATAGATAGTTAGGGCATATATGCCCATCACAAATGGAATTCATAAAATATTAGTAACTCAACTTGAAATATAAAATTTGTAATTACATAAGTAGATTCTTGAATGTATAAATGAGAAAGGAAAAATGTTTTGAATACAATGGTACATGTGAACCATAGTTTAGAATTGTGATCAATATGAATAACATAATGAATGGATAAATAAACCATATTAATGTATGAATGAGACATTAGTTCTCATTATTGTAAAGAGGAAAAGTATTTTGAGTACAATGGTATAAAAGGATAATTGATGTGAATTGTGATCATATAAATGATCAAATGAATGTATGAATTATGATTGAAATTTATCATGAAATAATGAAGTCATAAAGCGCAATATATTAAAGAATTTTAAATTATCAAATGCCCTAGTATACCTAACAAGATTGGTTTGGATAGTTTGGCATGCCAATAGGGTATTGTTTTAGCAGTACTGCGAAAGGCTTTATGCCTGTATTCATGGCTTTATGCCCATATTCATGGCTTTTATGCCCGTATTCATGGCTTTTATGCCGATTATGTGATATCATGGCCTTTTTGCCATATTGACTGCATACGTGGTAGACGTTCTGCGTCCCATAGTATGACGGCCCGAGGCACCGCGTGTCAGTGCCAACGACCGTTATCGATCCAAATGCCTAGTATAGGTTACTTGGGCAAGAAATTAAAGTATTATTCAATTCAGCTAAGTTAAGTTAAGTATAATGAAAATCGAGACAATTAAATTAAGTATTGAATGAATAAGCAAAAGAGATTAGCAAAAGAAACATAACAAAAATATAAATTGCGTAACTGCATGCACTTGAAATACAATACGGATAGAATAAATTATATACCGCTAGTATTATGAAAAGTTATAAACTAAGCACTTCCAAAGAGGAACAAACTAGTATATAAGATCGTTGATACTAGAAATACCATACCAAATTAAATTGATTCTTGAGTATCTGAATTATCATTTATTTCTTTCTTTACTTGTATATATTATTTCGGTTATATTATTGCACCACTAAGCGAAATGCTTAGCGCGATGGAATTGCTTCCTCGCGCAGTATCAAGGTAAAACCAATGAGTATCGATCGAGATTTTTGGAGTCCAGATCTGAAGTATCGTAAGAGTTCAAGATTGTCACCTCCTCAGCAATGCATGTAGATAGGGCTCATTTTATACATGTTATGTATATTGTTCATTCCTAGCACATTGTAAATTATTTGTATATCTTGTACAAAATAAACTCATGTAATTAACCTATGAACTATGGAAGCTATTCAAAGTAAGTATTTTAGTATGTGAATTGAATTTGAGTTATAATGAGATTATACTTGTGAATATTGAGATATTGAAAATCTAATGAGATTTCTGAGAAATCTGGATACTGCATTGAGATACATTATGCTTGAAAATTTTTGAGACTATTATGTTTGAGAAATTGAGTATATATTGAAATTGTCTTTGCGTGTTGGAAGAATCATAGTCCAAATTACAAATTGACACTTTGTCGGAATATCGTAAAAATTATAGAAATATCCAAAATAGTTACATATTGATAAAAGAAAAAATAGCCTAAATCTTCAATAAAGTTTTTGAATAAATAAATCAAGGACTGTAATGAAATCAGATAAAATAGAGTGCTCCGGCACACTGAGTGGCATAACTTGCTCGGCTACACTGTAGTCGGGTAAGGGGTGTCACACCCCACCAGATGATGAAGGCAGTCTTTTCTTTATCGTCATTATCCATCAAAATCTGGTTATACCCTGAGGCTCCGTCAATACATAAGCATCTCCCTATTCCTGCAGCATTGTCTGCCAGTACATCTATATGTGGGAGAGGGAAATCGTCTTTCAGACTCGCCTTATTGAGATCCCTGTAGTCAACACATACCCTCACTCTACCATCTTTCTTCGTTACGGGGACAACGTTAGCTACCCATTCCGGGTATTTTACTACTTGTAGGAATCCAGCATCATATTATTTTTTAACTTCGTTCCTGACTTTAAGCAACGTGTGAGGGTTCATTTTCCTTAATTTTTGTTTAATTGGGACTATTTTAGGGATCAAAGGGATCTTATGCGTGACTATCTGAGGGTCTAGTCCCGGCATGTCATCATAGCCCCAAGCGAATATGTCGATGAATTCCTTTAGCAATTGGATCATGTCTTCTAGTTCTTCATTATTCACAATTCTAAGTTCCCTTTTATTTTTCTCAGTCCCCAAATTCAAAGTATTCATTTCATCTCCACAGGGTACTATAGTGGGTTTATCTGCTTCTCCCGACTCTTTCACAGGCTCTTCTTTAGGATCACTTATATCGATGGCAATTATGGGAATCTCAAAGTTAACATAAGGGATTTCAAAGTTGATTGGATTATTATGGCAGGGTTGGTCAATGGTCCTGGAGAAGTGAAAATGGATTATATTAAAGATTGGTTTTTTACCATGAACTTTTTAAAAGAAAATATTGACACAGAGTTTGAGAAAATGCACTATTAATTTGTTAATTGCTTAATCATAAAAAGAGGTCCATTTACAGAATTACACTTGACACCATGGACAAAGTAATCAAGTGCTGGTAACAAAATATACTTTACTCGAAATAAAGTATAGGGATATCCTCAGCTTCCCAATTGTCAAGCTCTTGTTCCTCAGTGGTTGGTGAGATCAGTATTTCGGATATAGAATCCAGGTGCAGGAGATAGATGATTCTGAGGGAGATTCTCTATCCTCTTCTTTTAAGTTCTCAATGATTGATCTGGTAAAAATGTCTGAGATTTTCAGGACATCTTTTTCCATTTTTAGAGGTTTGTAGAATCTCTGATCCCTGAGTAGATTTCACATCCGAAACCTTCTATCAGTCAAAGCATCCTCATCATATCCCAATCATGAGCAGCCATTCCTCTGAGCGACTAACATGGGTTCGATAATTCCTTGCAGGGTGACACTTAATCCCTTGCCCTTTTCATAGTCATTTTTCAGCATTACTTTTGCAACCATGGCTGCAGCTCCCCCGTCTCCTAGAACAGTTCCTTGTAACTCTAAAGCTTGAAATGAGCTTTCTAGAGTTCATTCAGTCATTTTCACATAAGGGACTGATTATGGCTTAGTGACTAGAATAGCTTCTTTTCCTCTTACCGTAATGATTTTGCTGTTCATGACATGTAACACTCTCCCTGTAGCAACTCCATACATTCTACTGTTCCGGTGACCAGTGTCGGTCTGGACAGTTAGAACGTCCGAAAAAATATTTAAACTAAAGTGAGGAACCATAATTAACTCAAATATTAATAAGAAAAATTTAGAAAAAATTTTAGAAATAAAATACAACCAAGTTAAATGAGCCGGTGCCCTAGCGATGGGTAACCCAGTGGGAAGTTGCAGTCCTCGCAACTAGGAGCCCTAGACCTGGGAGAAAATTCATAAAATAATTTTTGGGACTCCAGAGAAGACTCATTGAGGTTTCTATTGCATTAGAATGCCAAGAAAATGCTTAGAAAAATTTTTCAATCGATACAGACAATTTTAGTCTGTTAAGCCAAACGGAGGGCATTTTGGTCATTTCGTCTTCAGAGATAATTTTTAGACGACTTGTCCAGTTAAGTAAATAATTATTATGAAAAAAATTGTGAATAAATATTGCTAAAAATTAAATTGAAAATGAGTAGAGAAGAAAAGAAAAGAAAATGAAAGAAAATGTCAATTATGACATCACATGATGTCACTAAAGCACTCCCACCCAATCACATTGTGACACATGTCCATAAACCACTTAAAAAGCATAAAATGGGCTGAAAAATTGAAGAAACCAATCCGTTTCTTCCCTTTCCCATTTCCAGCAGTGACTCTCATCTTCCCTCTCCCTAACCCATTCCTCCATGAAAGCTTAAGGCAAGCTTGAGACAACCCTCCAAATCGCCTCTAAACCCTAACTTCTCTTCATGAAAAATTGTCCCTACCACTAGAGCAAGCCTTGGACAGCAATTTGAAGAGGAAAAAGAAAGGTTTTGGCAAGCTTGGGAGTAGCTCCAACAAGGTTAGTGACCAATCCTGCCTTGGCTGACCTGCAGGATTGAGCATGAGTCCAGTAGGTTTGGGCAGTTATAAATGGAGTTGTAGAGGTTCAATTGCTGCAAGGCCAATTGGACATGAAACTAGACACATAATGGCACAACTTTGGTATAGAAACCCTGCCCAGAAAACCAAACTAAGTTGATCTAAAAATTGCCCTAATTTGAGTGACTGGCATTTTGCTTGGGCAAAATGACTAAATGAATAGTATCTATTCATTTAGTCATAACTAAGTGTAGAAAGGTCCAATTGACCTAAAATTTTACCAGCAGAAAGCTGAGATATAGACCTACAACTTTCATGAAGAAACCTAACCCAAATTTTTACCATAACATATTCAAAAAATGACCTGCAATCACTACACAAAACACTACAGATTTGGTCAGTCTAGAAAATCTGGAAAGTTTGCAATCCGGCCAGTTATGGTGTTTAGGCCATAACTTGAGTTAAAAAACTCCAATGGAGTGATTCAAAAAAAGAAATGTTACTAGACACAATAAGGAACAACTTTCATGTAGATAACTTTGCCAAATTCCTAATATAAAAATGACCAATGGAATAGTAAACACAAGGCTTGAAATCTGAAAATTTTGAACAACTAGCACTAAGCTTAGAAATGGTATTGGCAACCAATACTGTGACACCCCTTACCCGTGTATAGTATACCCGAGTAAGTAATGCCACACGGTGTACCGGCACACTCTAATATTCCTCAATTAATTTATATCATGCTTTTGCATATAATTTATGAAATACAATTTATTTAATCCATTTATCAAAAGTATCATTCATTTAAGGTTCCGAAAATTTTAAAGAAAATCCGGCGGAGTACCGGCTAAAAATGGAGAAAACTGCTTCTTGAACCTGTTAAAAACACTTCCAATATTTTTATTCCATCATCTCAAACTCCAATATCCAAAATCTCAACAATATTTCTCAATAGCAAATTCTCAATAATCTTTTCATTTCACAAACATCCATTTCTCATATACAAGCGATAAATACATGCTCAAATTTTGCATTCATAGTCATAACTTTCATTATTTACATGGACATCAAAATATATTACACGAGTTCAAATACATATGAAAAAGGTAAAAATCTGCTACAAAATATCAAAATGACAAAATGACACCTAGTGCCCTACCAATGCACTGCAGGTAGTGAGGTGACACGGACATCTGCAGAATCTGCAGGATGGACTCACCCACCGTGGTCTACGGGCTCACGATCAGATCTCCGGTACCTACGCGTGGCAAAAGCAACGCGCTAAGCAATAATGCTTAGTGGTGCAATAATAAAATAACAAGAAATAACAGATATAAATATGTATTGCATGTACATGTTTTGTTTGTCATGTATTTGTATATCCATTCATTTATTTCTTCTACATTGCTCATTTTCATTCATTTGGTTGCCCAAGTAACCTACACTAGACGATCGGATCGATAACGGTAACCGCACTGGGTATCTAGTACTCGGCCGTCACACCATCGATCGCATATGCATCACCCGGCAGGCAACGTAATGCCTACCAAGTCAGAATAATCTCAGGCACAAGGCCAAGTCTCAATGCAAAGTCAGAATGGCTAAAAGCCATGAAATCACAGAATGGCATTTTTGCCATGTGCAGTACTGCTAACTGAACCCTATTGGCATGCCAAACTATCCAAACCAATCTTGTTAGGTATACTAGGGCATTTGAAACTTTTAAATTCTTCAATTTGTGAATTTCAAATTTTTTGTGTCACTATTCATCATTGGTCAACAAAAATGTTGACTTTTAGAATAAAAATGTGTACATTGACTTTGGCACTCCCAACATACCACATTTGGTGTTTAAAACTTGTTGGCATTAAGTGTTAATACCATTCCAAAGTGTAACTCAACACAAGCAGAATTTTCAGTTTTGGTGAGTCAACTTCACTGCTCCATTGGACATCATTACTGTAGGAATTTGAAGAAATGTAAAACATGAAAGTTGTTCCTTATTTTGTCTAGTTGAATTTCCTTTTTGAATCACTCCATTTGGAGTTTTGTAGCTCTAGATATGGTCCAAAGACCCAAGCTGGCCGAATGTGCATTCTGCAGAAAATTACCATATCTACAGTGCATGAACAGTAACTAAAGTCACTTGGTTGGATGGGTTCTGGCCATAATTTGGGGTAGGTTCCTTCATGAAAGTTGTTTGTATATGTCTTAACTTGTTGCTGTAAAAATTTCAAGTCAATTGACCAAATCTACAGTGAGTTATGGCCAAATGAACAGTTACTGTTCATTTAGCCAATTCTGCAGAATCAGTTTCAGGGTTCCGGATTGGGGCCAAGTTTTGGTCCTCTTGCTTTGGTCCTTTGGGCATGGTTTCTTCAGCAAAAATGTGCCATTATAAACCTAGTTTCATGTCCAATTGGCCAAACACCAATTGGACTAACACAGCCAAAGTTATGGCTGTGTAATTGGACTGAATTTTCAGTCACCATTCTGCACCCTCTAGGCAGCACACACCTTCCCTTTGCCATGCTTCATTCTAGTCCCAATTAAGGTCAAATTCCTTCAAATGGTCACTAATTGACCATTAGGATGTACTTTAACAATTTCATAAGCCAAGCTAATTTTTACTTCCCAAAACCCTAGCTTCACAATATAATTTCTACAAGGTGCCTTAGTTAGCCTACCAATTCATCACCTATATATATATATATATATATATATCCTCAACATCATTTTTAGTCCACTTTAAGACCAACAAAACACTTATTCCTATACCTTCAATAGGGCTGCCGAATTCTATATTGGACATACACATGAGTTTGGTTCATTTCATTCACAAATACTTGTTGGTTTCAAGTCCTTAACATAGAAATTAAAAGTTTTAAGTGTATATATGCACTAACCTTGTTGTATGCCAATCCAAGCTTGAGAAAGCTTCACTTTCTTTCTTCTTCTTGGCTGCCAAAAGATTATGCAAGGTGCTAGGACAAATTTTAGTGAAAGGAAACTAGGGTTTTAGGGTGAAATGAAGGAGGGAATTGAAGGTTTGAAGTGAACATCAATGGAGGAGGGTTCTAGTGTGTTTTGGCTGGTTTGTTTTGGGGAGGATGACTGCTGCAATTTTTGCCAATTTGGTCTTCTCTTATCTCTTTTAATAGTTAGTCAAATAATAGTTTAATTTTTATTGGTCATTGTTTTCTTAATGACATCACCATGATGTCATAAATACCTTTTTTCCTCATTTTCTTTTCTTTCCTCCACTACTCATTTTCAATTTAATTTCTAGCAATGTTTATTCATATTTTACGTTATATTAATTATTTACTCAACTGGACAAGTCGGCCAAAAATCACCTCGGAAGGCGAAATGACCAAAATGCCCTCCGTTTGACTTAACGGGTCAAAATCGTCTGTACCGATTGAAAAATTTTTCTAGGTATTTTCTTGGCATTCTAATGCCATGGGAACCTCAATTACCCTTCTCTGGAGTCCCGAAAAATTATTTTATAATTTTTCCCTGTCTAGGGCTCCTCGTTATAGAACCGCAACCTCCCTCCTGCTACCCATCGCTTGGGCACCATGCTTTTGCTTGGTTGTATTTTATTTCTAAAATTTTTACTAAGTGTTTCTTATTAATATTTGAGTTAATTATGGTTCTGACTTTAGTTTAAATATTTTTCCGACGTTCTAGCTGTCCGACCAACACCGTCACCGAACAGAGGATGTACTGAGTAGTTACCGGAGGGTGTTACAACTCTTCCTCTAATTTAAATTTCGTCCTCGAATTTACTCCGATGCAAACAGTTGAGGGAACTGTTGCCTCATCGCTTCTTCACTTTCCCAAGTTGCCTCCTCGGTGTTGTGGTGCCTCCAAAGCACTTTCACCAATGGAATCTGCTTGTTCCTCAACTCTTTCACTTCCCGAGCCAGGATCCGTAAAGGTTCTTCTTCATATGTCAAATCCGCTGTATTTCAATTTCTTCTCCGAGATGACATGCGAAGGATCTGAGCAGTATCTTCTGAGCATGGACACGTGGAACACATTGTGGATCTTGTCCAGCTCTGGTGGTAAAGCTAGCCTATAGGCCACTGGACCCATACGTTCAATGACTTCATATGGGCCAATGAACCTAGGGCTCAACTTACCTTTCCTTCCAAACCTCAACACTTTCTTCCATGGTGACACCTTGAGGAACACTTTGTCGCCAACCACATATTCTATTTCTTTTCTCTTCAGGTCGGCATAAGATTTACATGCATGCGAGGCAACTTTGAGATTGGCTTTGATTGATTTTACCTTCTCCTCAGCCTGTTTCACCAGGTCTGGCCCTACCAGTTTGTCTTCGCCCAATTCAGTCTAGCACACTGGAGTTCTACATTTTCTCCCATACAGTGCTTCATACGGAGCCATTTGGATACTAGCTTGGTAGCTATTGTTGTATGCAAACTCTGCCAGTGGGAGGTATCTATCCCAACTTCCCTCAAACTCAATGACACAACTCCTCAGCATATCCTCAAGGACCTGACAAATATTTCATGTTATTATTATCATTTCAGTTCTATATTTGTATCAATTTCATGGGTTTCAATTGTTTACCTGGATTACTCTTTCTGATTGCCCATCCGTCTGAGGATGGAAAGCTGTGCTGAAATGGAGTTGTGTACCCAATGACTCATGTAACTTCTTCAAAAATCTCGATGTAAACCTTGGGTCTCGATCAGATATGATGGAAAGTGGAATTCCATGCAGTCTAATTATCTCACTAATATACAATTCTGCTAACCTCTTTAGTGAGTAGTCAGTCCTAACTGGCAGAAAGTGTGCTGACTTTGTCAATCTATCAACTATCACCCATGCTGCATCATGTTTCTTCTGGGTGAGAGGTAGACCACTTACAAAATCCATGGTGACCCGATCCCATTTCCATTCAGGTATGCGTATAGGCTGTAGCAAACCTGATGGAACTTGGTGTTCCACTTGACTTGTCGACATGTCAAGCATTTAGTCACATAGTCACTATGTTCTTTTCATACTGTGCCACCAATATCAAGCTTCAAGTCATGATACATCTTTGTACTTCCAGGTGCATAGCATATACACCGTGTGTGCCTCTTTCGAATCTGGCTTTCAATTCCCCATTATCTGGTACACACAGTCTTCCTTTGTAATACAGACACCCATCTGCTTTCACCTCATAGTCAGTTGCTTTTCCCTCTGGGATTTTGCTCATAATAGCCATTAGCTTCTCATCTACCTTCTGCCCATCTAAAATCACAGAGCAGTGTTTGGCCTCACTTGCAACTCACTAAGATAGCTCCATCACGAACCAAAGATAGACGGGCATTCAATGATCTCAAGGTCATATGGATTTTCTGCTCAAAGCATCAAGAACTACATTTGCCTTCCCGTGATGGTAGTCAATTACACAATCATAATCCTTCAGGAACTCAATCCATCGCCTCTGTCTAAGGTTGAGCTCCCTCTGAGTTGGCAAATATTTTAGACTCTTGTGGTCTGTGTAAATGTAGCACTTTTCACCATACAAGTAATGCCTCCATATCTTCAGTGCGAAGATAATTGCTGCAAGCTCTAGATCATGGGTAGGGTAGTTCTGTTCATGTGGCCTCAACTGCCTGGAGGCATAGGCGACCACCTTCCCCTCTTGCATCAATACACACCCTAACCCATTATGAGAGGCATCACTGTAGACCACAAAGTCCTTTCCTGACACTGGCTGTGTTAACACTAGTGCCTCTGTCAACATAGCCTTCAACCTCTCAAAACTGGTCTGACATTTGTCATTCCAGTCAAATCTGACATTCTTGTGTAACAACTTGGTCATTGGAGCAGCTATTAGGGAAAATCCCTTCACAAATCTTCTGTAATACCCAGTTAGCCCCAAGAAGCTTCGACCTCGGTTGTATTCTGGGAGGCTTCCATTCCATCACTGCTTCTATTTTCTTGGGATCCACCCTAATCCCATCAGCTGACACTATGTGTCCAAGGAATGCAATCTTATTCAGCCAAAAGTCACACTTGGACAACTTAGCATACAGCTTCTTTTCCCGCAGGGTTTGCAGAACAATCCTCAAATGTTCATCATGTTCTTCCCTGGTCTTGGAGTACACTAGAATATCATTAATAAAAACCACTACGAACCGATCTAGGTATGGATGGAAGATACGGTTCATAAGGTCCATGAATGCCGTTGGTGCATTTGTTAGGCCAAAGGGCATCACCAGGAACTCATAATGCCCATACCGGGTCCTGAATGCGCCTTGGGCACATCTACATCCTTCACCTCAATCGATGATACTCGATGCGAGATCAATCTTAGAAAATACTCCTCGCTTCCTTCAACCGATCAAACAGATCATCAATTCTAGGCAACGGATATTTGTTCTTCACGATCACTTTATTCAATCACCAGAATCGATGCATAGCCTCAAAGTCCCATCCTTCTTTTTCACAAACAAGACCGGAGCTCCCCATGGTGACACCTGGGCGTATGAACCCCTTATCAAGCAACTCTTGCAACCGAAGTTTTCAACTCCTCAATTCGATGGGTGCCATCCTATAAGGAGCAATGGAAATGGGTGTTGTACCGGCGTTGTCTCAATAGCAAATTCAACTTCCCTTCGATGGCAAACTGTGCAATTCTTCAGAAATACCTGGGAAGTCTCTCACTGTGGGTATGTCACTCGTGTTTGGCTTAGCTCGCCTAGTATCCACCACATGTGCTAGGTAGGCTTCACACTTTTCTCATCATTCTTCTTGCAATCGTGAGATGACATTAGACAAGAAATCTGTCATTTCCCCCACAACTGTGATCTCATTACCCTCTGAAGTTTTTAGAGAAATTCTCTTCAATTTGCAATCAACTATTGCCCGATGACGTGACAACCAGTCCATTCCCAATATCACGTCAAACTCATGGAAGGGCAACTCAATTAGGTCTGCCAAGAATTCATACCCCTGAATCCTTAACGGGCAACCCTTGTATACCTTGTTCACCACTACACTGTGGCCCAATGGATTAGTGACCAGAATGTCTTGGTCACTCTCCCCTACTAGTATCCCCCTTTCTACGGGTAGGTTGATGCAAATGTAGGAATGAGTGGATCCTGGATCCACCAATGCATGCACAGGAGTATTGTAGAGGGAGAATGTACCCCTGATGACGTCCGGGGCATCTTGCTCCTCCTGAGCTCTCAGGGCATAATTTCTGGCAGGTGGTCTGTTATCTGGCCTCTCTGCTGGCTCAGATGCAGGCCTCTGAGATGGTCCCACAGCTTCGGATTTACCAGACCTTCTACCCCTTAGTGGTGCAGAGCAGTGCTGTCTCGCTTGTGTTGGAGCAACAGTAGTAGTTCTCGCGTGACAGTTTCTCAACCGATGCTCACGACCCACACCTCAAGTAAGCACCGCCACTCTCCAACACTTCTTATGCCATTTCGGCGGTGTGGACACGCAGAAGATGCCGGGCTGGTCCCTGAACCCTATCCCTAGAGAGCGCCACCGATGGTGTGGACCGACTCTCCTAGGGGTGAACTGTGGCTGGGCCCTTGAGACCGACCGACTCGTGGTCGACCCAACTCGTGCAAGAGGACCCTTAAACTTCTTCCCAAATCCAGGAGCGGAACTAGACTGACCTGGTCCCCTCTTCTGCTGTCTATCCCTTCTGGTCTGTTCACTAATTCTTACTTTTTCCACCTTTATTGCAGCTTCCACTAACTTGGTAAATTCTGTGATTCCCAAGGCGTTGAGTCGGATCTTGATGTTGTCATTTAGTCCTCTTCAAATCTCTTGCATCTTTCAGCTTCATTTGGGACTATCTCCTTCCATAGCGGCTTAATCGGACGAATTCTTTCTCATACTCACCACCGACAATTGTCTCGCCTCAAAGTTAATAAATTCTCTTCTTCTCTCTTCCAGGTATACAGTACCCACATATTTCTTCTTGAACTCAGAGAGAAAGAAGTCCCAAGTTACAGCTTCTATCTGCACTTCACTGGACACAGTGTCCCACCACTCATATGCATCATCTTGCAGTAAAGAGATGGCAGCTTTCAGGTTTTGCTCTGGAGTGCAGTGGAGTTGTTTTAGTACTCACTGCTCTGCTCAACCAATTCTACCGCAATGAGTCATCTTCTCTCTTGCCATAGAAGTCCACAGCTCCAAACTTCCTTAGCCTTTCCAGGTGTGATTTCTGCTGTGGAGCTGGTGGTGGTGGTGGTGGTGGTGGTGCTGGCATTACCCCGGCCATTTGTCTAAAGAAGTCGGCCATTTGTTGGAACATGGCCTGTGGAGGCCGAAAGGTGCTCGCTTGAGCGGAGCAGATTCTCTCATGCCCCCAGTCTCAGCTGCTGCAGGTGGAGCATGACTCTCCACTTCCTCCTCAACGGCTCTCTGAGATGAAGGGTCCATATCCTATTCAAAATAAGAAGGATAAATAGATCTGCGTTAGTGTCACCTCGACTCTTACAAATGCAATGCATGGTATGGACTCAATCTAGGCCCAGAAACGCCTAAACCGTGCTCTGATACCACTAAATGTGACACCCCTTACCCGTGTACAGTATACCCGAGTAAGTAATGCCACACGGTGTACCGGCACACTCTAATATTCCTCAATTAATTTATATCATGCTTTTGCATATAATTTATGAAATACAATTTATTTAAACCATTTATCAAAAGTATCATTTCATTCACAAATACTTGTTGGTTTCAAGTCCTTAACATAGAAATTAAAAGTTTTAAGTGTATATATGCACTAACCTTGTTGTATGCCAATCCAAGCTTGAGAAAGCTTCACTTTCTTTCTTCTTCTTGGCTGCCAAAAGATTATGCAAGGTGCTAGGACAAATTTTAGTGAAAGGAAACTAGGGTTTTAGGGTGAAATGAAGGAGGGAATTGAAGGTTTGAAGTGAACATCAATGGAGGAGGGTTCTAGTGTGTTTCGGCTGGTTTGTTTTGGGGAGGATGACTGCTGCAATTTTTGCCAATTTGGTCTTCTCTTATCTCTTTTAATAGTTAGTCAAATAATAGTTTAATTTTTATTGGTCATTGTTTTCTTAATGACATCACCATGATGTCATAAATACCTTTTTTCCTCATTTTCTTTTCTTTCCTCCACTACTCATTTTCAATTTAATTTCTAGCAATGTTTATTCATATTTTACGTTATATTAATTATTTACTCAACTGGACAAGTCGGCCAAAAATCACCTCGGAAGGCGAAATGACCAAAATGCCCTCCGTTTGACTTAACGGGTCAAAATCGTCTGTACCGATTGAAAAATTTTTCTAGGTATTTTCTTGGCATTCTAATGCCATGGGAACCTCAATTACCCTTCTCTGGAGTCCCCAAAAATTATTTTATAATTTTTCCCCCGGGTCTAGGGCTCCTCGTTGCGAGAACCGCAACTTCCCTCCGGTTACCCATCGCTTGGGCACCGGCTCGTTTTGCTTGGTTGTATTTTATTTCTAAAATTTTTACTAAGTGTTTCTTATTAATATTTGAGTTAATTATGGTTCCTGACTTTAGTTTAAATATTTTTCCGACGTTCTAGGTATTCGACCGACCTGGCCACCAATGAGGATGTACGGAGTGGTTACCGGGAGGGTGTTACAAATACCAACAACTTTGGAATGCAAAATGTGGTATGTTGGTGATATTTGAACTAATATACCTATTATCTATGAAAAAGTCAACATTTTAGTTGACTAATAAAATGAATAGTAACCTTACATATAAAGTATAAATATTCAAGAAATGACTTTGTAATATGCTCTAGTAGGCCTAATGTGATTGGTTTAGATAGGTTGGCATGCCATTAGGGTTCTAATAGCAGTACTGCATATGATATATGGCTTCATTGCCATTCTGTGATGATAGCCTATGGCTATACTGATTATGATGTTATACTTGGCTTTATGCCTTATTGCTTTTATGGCTTATTAGCCATTCTGTTTGCACACCGAGAGACACATTGTGACCGATGGTGTGACGGCCTGAGGTACCTGGTACCCAGTGCTAGTTTACCCGTTTATCCAGTCCGGTCAATTTGTATAGGTTACTTGGGCATGGAAAAGTATAACTGTAATTGAACTTATTATTAAAGAAAATAAGGAAATGAAATATCAAGATAAAGATCAAGAGTGATTACAATAAAATATAAAGAAGCTCAAAATCATCAAGAAAACAATTAACAAAATGCATGAAGAAGTTAATATCATAAAATGTAATTAGCCTTCGACTAAACAATAAGTTAGTAAATATTCATTTCTTATGAACACAATAACTAGGAAATTTTTACTTTTATTTGCATATTATATTTTCTTGTATTATTGGCACCACTGAGCTTTATGCTTAGTGCATTGCTTTTGCAACACGTAGGTACTGAAGATTTGGACAGAGAGCCCAGTAGACCACAGACCGGGTAAGGCCGTTCACAGTTCTGCTTAGTGTCCATGTCACCTCACAGACTACAGTGCATTGGTAGGACAGTAGGTCCCATTTTGTATTTTGTGATTTTTGTAAGTTTTGTAATTAAACTCTTATTTTATCATGTATATTTGAAACCTGTGTAATATAGTTTTGTATTAATGCAAGTATTTATAACTTTGTGTTTATAAATAACATATGTGAATTTATTTATGATTTGAGCATGATGATGTGAAATGAATGAATGACAAATTGAGGAATTTTTAAGAAATTGTTGTAAATTGATGTGATACAAATAGAGTTTGAGAATGATTGGAAATTATTTGAAGTGTTTTTCACAGGTTCCGAAGAACTGTTTTCTCCATTTTTAGCCGGCACTCTGCCGAATTTTCTATAAAATTTTCGGAACCCTAAATAAATTTATAATTTTAATAAATGACTCAAATGAGATAAATTTAACAAATTGCACTTCATATCCATTAAGAAATAAATTTAAGGAAGGATAAAAATGATTGGAATAAAATATGGTGTTCCGGTACACTGTATGGCATATCTTGCTCGGCTACACTATAGACGGGTAAGGGGTGTCACATGACATAGTTGATCCTCTAGTGTAGAGTTGAAGGCACCGCATTTGCTGAATGGATCCAAGGCCTTCCCAACAGCATAGTATATGCTGGTTCAATATCCATTACCTGGAATTTTACATTGAAAGTACATGCCCCTATTTGAAGTGGCAAATCAATGTTTCCTAACACGTCTCTCTTCGTGCCATCAAATGCCCTCACAATCATGGAACTTTGGCGTATTCCAGATGGGTCTACTGGGAGCTTTACTAGGGTTGCATTGGGCAAGACATTGAGTGCTGAGCCATTGTCAATTAGAACTTTAGCTATCAAACATCCTTTACACTTAACTATCACATGTAGAGCTTCAGTGTGATTCAAGCCAGTCGGGTCTATTTCATTTTCTGAGAAAGTGACAAAATTGGATGCTTAAATTTGTCTAACTATCTTTTCAAATTGCTCCTGTGTGATGTCCGGGGTTACAAAGGCCTGGTCCAGAACCTTCTGTGAGGCGTGGCGATACACTTCCGAGCTCAGTATTAATGACAGCAAGGAGATTCGAGCAGGTGTCTTCTTTAATTGTTCAATCACATTATAATCACTCTATTTCGTGATTTGTAACAGTAGTTCATCTTCTTCCTTTCCCCCACTAGATTCCCCCTTCTCTACTACTTTTGCCACCTTTTCCTCAGCCGTAGGTGACTCTCCTACTTCTGCTTTCCCTTTACTTTTCTTTTCCTCAGTGTCGTAACACTTCCCACTTCTAGTAATAAATTCTACTTCTAGATTTGGAGAGTCATTTGTTAGGGCAGGTTCTGATATGAATTGGGGAGCAGAGTCATTAAAGGGACCTATATAGGTTATTTTGAAGTGAGCATGAGCGTTGAAACATGGTTTAAGGGTGGTGATGGGTTGATTGAGGGTAGGGATGGAAGTACTACTAGATGCATCCTGTGTATAAACTTGGAAATTATAATTTCAAGGCATAGCATGGGTATTGGTAATAGGCAACTGTGGTGGGGTACGTATGATTATCCGAAGTGGTGCTGGCGGTGTTGATGTGGCTGGAACAGAAAAAATCATTTTTGGAGTAAATCTTGAGATGTCTTTGCCATAAATGGCGGTGTTTACTTCCTTTTCTTCTTTTGATTTTAATTGGCACCTCAAGATTTTAAGTGATATCATCCTCTGGATTTCTTCCTTAAATTCATCACAACGCTGCAATTCATGGTTGGTTGCTCCATGATAAGGGCATCCCGAGCCCGATAGATCATTTCCACAGTTATGCCCATAAGGATATATGTACCCTTCCAGCACTGCCATCATAAGAATCTCATCAAAGTACGGGACTAACAGATCCACCTCGGTAACCAAGCTTTCATCCTGGGATTTTATCACATTCACACCATTCCCTTTGCCGCTATCATGGTGGGGCAATGGGTTTGAGTTGACATTAGTAGTGGAGCCATTCCCTTCAATCTTCAACCACCCATTCCTAATCAGGGATTTTACCCTTCCTCAAAGGGCTCCATAGTTATCCGTTTAATGCCTTATAGCCCTGCCATGATATTCACATCTGGCATTGGGATCATACCACTTGGGATATGGCGACTGGACTGGGTCTAGTGGGATGGGCACTATCTGATTGATACCCAACAGATAACGGTAAATTTCACTGAGTGGGAGTGGTAATGGTGGATCAGAATTCCTTGATGGTCTTAAGCCAGGTTGAGGAGCAAGTGGTCTGAAAGGAGTATTTTGGTCAAATGGTCTAGGATTGTAGGTAGCTTGGGGAGGATATTATGGGCGAGGACAGTTTAAGAATAGAGGAGGAACATTTGCTACCATTAGGTTTTGGGCTGGAGGGTATGGACTTTGGGCTGGGGTGTATGGGCAAAATTTGTTTTGTGGTGATAGGTGAGTTTGTTTTGAAATAGAGTGTACATCCCCTTCTTTCCTTTTCCCGAAATTAGTAGGCTTTTTCATAGAACTCTCTCCTACTACTTCTTGTAACCTCCCTAATCGGAGATTCGCTTCAATCCTTTCTCCAATCTAGATGATATCAAAAAAACTATTAGAAGTATTCCCTATCATTAAATTGAAGTATGGGGCCTTCAGAGTCTCAATGAATAGAGAGCAGAGTTCACTATCTGTCACTGGAGGATAAACTTCAGTCTCCTTTTCTCTCCACCTCTAGGCATATTCCTTAAAGCTTTCCCTTTCTCTCTGCACCAGGTTTTGGAGGTCTCTCCTTGTGGGGGCAACATCACAATTGAACTTGTACTATTTAAGAAAAGCATTAGCTAAATCTTTCCAGGAGCGTAATCTACTCCTATCCAATTGTATGCACCAACGTAAGGCTGCTTCCGTGAGACTTTCAGGGAAAAAGTGTACCAAGAGTCTGTCATTTTCTGTGAGAGCAGAAATCTTAGCTATGTAAGTGGCTAAGTGGATGCGTGTTGGAGCTTCCGCTGTATTTGTTGAATTCTAGGACTTTAAATTTTGGTGGCAACACCACATCTGGTGCCAATCTCAGCGATGACATGTCGACTGAGCCACACATATTTAAGCCTTCGATAGCTCTTAGTCTTTCTTCTATAGCAGATAACTTCTCATTTTCTTTTTCTCTACTTTCCCCTCCCATTGCATGAGTTATTCCCCTAGTTGGAAAATTGGTTGCAGATGAAATTCCGCATTCAGGACAGCCTAGTGATAAGAGACAGGAAACTCGCTACTGGGGAATGTTGGATTGAAGGTAATTATTGGATCAGGGATGGGAGTTTGAAAGGTGAAAGAAGTTGAGGCTTGATCATGAAGCTTTTGGGCATGAGTATCAACTGTTGTTGTGAGTGGGGGAATCACTGGCAAATTCGGTTTTGGTGCTATCCGAGTGGTTTCTTTGTTTTGGGACATTTCTCTCATCATGTTCATTAATTCTGAGATTTGTTCCCTTAATTCTGAAACTTACCCCTATAGGTTCTGCACTTGTTCTTGCTCTTCCAACATCTTCTTCGCTCGGGATCTTGTTAAGTAAACTTTTCTTGGTGCAACTGGTTGCTGGATCGGATTTGCTTTGGGAGCAATATTAGTTTCCTGTAGAAAGTACATTATCAGTTTTATTTTTATAAATAAACTTACTGTGGCTAAAGTTTTGGCTGGTCAAAGGATACTACGGCAAACGATTGCCAAAAATGGTGTCTGCCGAGTGTAGATTACATTATCCTTTACAATGGCATCATTCGATAGTCCAACCGTGAATGACGGGGCGTATGCGTGGTTATGATACATGTTCATATATCACATACGTCTTTTAGCATAGCTCTAATGAGAATAAATCCCATGGGAGTTACACTATTCAATTATAAGTTTCGAGGTCCCAGAACATAGTTTTATTATTTGTGAAGCATATATAGTAGTAGACTATTACCTAGGCTCAGGAAGGCTCATTAAAATACAATAGCATCTTTTGAGATACTCATACAATCTCATTTCTTGTCTCGCAGGGTTGAATGTCTTCAAAGCATATTCAGATTCAGGCAGTAGTTCTTGTTTCCCTTATGCTATCATCTTTTCTAACTGGTCGACATTCCCTCACAATTCCTGTTAAAGGGTGGCTTGTCTGTCCTTTTCCTTTCTTTATTTGGCACTCTCCTTTGAGATATCATTGATTAATTGTGTCTGATCTTTAAGTTCATGCTTCCTCCTCTTGTTTTCTTGCTTGTACTCTTCCACCAATATCTTATTATATTCCAGTTTTTCTCGTAATTTGTCATTTTGCATCTCCTTCTCCTTTACTGTGCTTTGGAGCAAAGCCTTCTCTTTCTCCTACTGGGTTTTGTCACCTCTCATATTCTATTTCTGCAGCAGTCATCTCCTCTCTAAGTCTCCTTGCTTCCCTTTCCAATGCTTGCTCTTGACTTTCGAATCTTTTTATGCGCTCTTTCAATTGCTGGTTCTCAATAGTCAAATTTTGAAGAGGGCTACTCGATCTGATATCACCTCCCTCCAAACAAACTTCTTGGCAATATATACTTTCCCCAGACCCTGCTAGTTTGGAGATTCAATACTCCTTGTCTCTCCTGTTTCTCCATAAGGAATAATCCTCTATTATACTAGGCCCTTTAGGTGACCGTTCCATCAAGGTCACCTCTTCCCAGGATTTGCGCAAAGCCTTCAATTCGTCTTCTCTACATGGTTCATGATAGAAATGAGTTTGATAGAATCCTTCAATATTAGGGATAAATTGAGTCGAGCCGAATTGCCTCATTATCATATCTGGGATGTAGCTTATGCATCCGGTTAGCCCTATCAATGGTACAAAATGATGACCTCCCGTGATGATCAAGATGGGTTGGCCCGTAGTCCACAACTTCCTCCAACAGTAATTGTGACTATTAAAATTTAGAATCTGCTCTTGCCATTGTCGTTCATCCCTTCGACTAATTACTAGCTTCATCACCTTTTCAATAATGGGTTGGTCAGAGTACCAGGTCAGACCCTTAGTTTTTAGTGGACAGATGTGACTGAGGATCCAAAGATACAGCAGTGGGGTGCAGCACTTAATGATTCCCTTACCCTGATGACGGTAATACGCCAAGGTCAAAAAGGTCTCAACAAGAATAGCAGGTATTGGATTGACATTCTGTTTCTCCACCACCCAAAATAATTCCGTGACATTATGGGTGACAATTCCCACAGGTCCAGGGAATAAAACCAGTCCATAAATCCCCAGAGCTAAAACTGACAAAGCCTTATCCCATTTCTCACTTTGAATGTGCTGGTCCAATTGCTTCTTAATGTAGATCCAAGGCCACCCATGCAAGTTTCCCTTAACGGTTTCTTTTACTCTAGCTTCCTCTGTTGGGACTCCTATTATATGCGCGAACCGTTTTCATGTTTGTCTGTGATCAAGGTGGAGATAAATATGATTCTGGGCTACATAAGGGATTTCCAGCAGCGTATGATATTCTTCTATTGTAGGTGTCGTGTCGACATCATTGAAAGAAAATACCCTATAACTAGGATTCCAAGTAGATAACATGGCCTTTAGTGCCGGAGACTGTGCTTTGACTCGTATCAAGGAGGCAATCTTCCCATATTTTCCCTCGAACCGTGTTTGGGCATGATTGGGCAATGATTTCCAACTATTTAATAAGTCATCAAAACTAGCTGTTCTGATCTCAATTTTACTAGAATCTAACGGAGGCAACGGGCGAGCTTCTGCTTCTATCTCACCAGTGTGTAAGGATTCCGAGTCATGGACTGATTTGAATCTTTGTTAATCATCTCGTTTCTATTTTGAAACCTTTTCGGCTGACTGACTTGAAGATGCCATTTTAAAGTTTTCCCTACCCTTGGCAGACACCAATTTTTAATACCTATAAAGGAAATAAGTTAGCAGAATAAATTCAGGTAATTTTGAATTATACTACTTGCGTGGCCATATCTATACACCTATCAAAGTAAGAAGGTGTTTAGACCATCCTAGTAGTATGATTCAAAATTACCCTCATGTCATTTAAAAAAATTTAAAAATATAATCAGAGTAGGATAAGAGCAAGTACGTTCCTTTTGTCCTAAAATAGGGTAACCGTGACACCGGGTAGGTACTATCTAATTGGTTGGTCCTACCTTCAAGGATGGCTTATCATAGGCTCTGACTAATGTGACGGTTTAGCTCAAGGACTAATTTTCTAAAGCCACAAGTCCCTAAATTGTCCCTACTGTAAATAGTACAGCACCATTTCACCATTATGATAATGACGGGAAAAATCCACGGTTATCACAATAGGTGAAACAAGTTCCAATCTGAGCAGAAGTCTTCACGGATACTAATAGGGTAAAAACCCACGGGTACCGCTACATGACCCCCTCCTACTTCCTACAGGATAAGAGAGCCCAGGTATAGGGCTAAAGTGTGTGAGGACGTCGTGTAGGTGATTTGTGTGTGAAGGGATATTTTTACCTCTTCCTTATTCAAGGGAATTTAGGCGAAGATTACTGCAAAAAATGAAACAATCAAAACAAACAAAATGGTTAGAGAGAATAATAATCAAAATATTAAAATCTCTGATTCTATAAGTTAACCCCCATAATTACCGACTCATAAGAACACAGAATTAAATTTGCTCTTTGGACTGCTAAACTAGGGTTATTTTAGTATTGTTCCCCAGTGGAGTCGCCAAGCTGTCACTGGATGATTCTCACCGAAGTGGAAAAAGTGAGGAGTCGCCACTTTAATTTTAAGGAAAATTAAAGGAAACCATTACTGGAAACAAAAAAACCACTTCTGAAATAGAGATTCTAGGTTCGGAGTCCGTTCACGAGTGGGGAAGGTGTTAGGCGCCCCACATCATCCCTCAACGAGGGTAAGCAGATTTAATGATGTGCTCTTTATAAATTGAAATTGATAATTTGGGGTTAGAATAATGATGTTAATCCTTTGTATGGATAAAAGGAATGTTTAATATTTTACTATTACGGGTTGCCCAAGAACACGAGTACATGAGATGACCCTTCAGTAAATAGGTGTTGTATAATAGGTATTTTGAGGATTAATATAAATACTAAAGTTGTGGTATTTTTAGGGAGAACTTTGCCTTTTAAATATGAGTGCCTTGAGGAGGACTCTCCATCGGGCCTCAACATATTATTTGGGATACTTTGGAAGAACTCTCCCACAGATCCATTGTTTAGAACATATAGGGAGTTTTGTAATAAAAGTATTAGGATTAGAAGAGAAAGGACTCTCTCCTAATCTAAAACATTTTATTAGAATTTTAGTTGAGAATTCAGGAAAGGACTCTCTCCTGATCTCTTAATTTATTTTGTTAAAGTTCAAGCTGAGAAGTCGGGTAAGAACTCTCTCCCGATCTCTTAATTTATTTCATTAAAAATTTAAGCTGAGAACTCGGGTAAGAACTCTCTCCCAATCTCTTACTATATTTTATTAAAATTTAGAATGAGAACTCGGGCAAGAACTCTCTCTCGACCTCTTAATATATTTTGTTAAAAATTTAAGCTGAGAACTCGAGTAAGAACTCTCTCTCGATCTCTTAATATATTTCATTAGAAATTTAAGTTGAGAACTCAGGTAAGAACTCTCTCCCGATCTCTTAATATATTTTATTAAAATTTAGACTGAGAACTCGGGTAAGAACTCTCTCCCGAACTCTTAATATATTTTGTTAAAAATTTAAGCTGAGAACTCGAGTAAGAACTCTCTCTCGATATCTTAATATATTTCATTAAAAATTTAAACTGAGAAATTGGGTAAGAACTCTCTCCCGATCTCTTTAGACTCCGTCCCTTTTTGGTTGCTTGCCCGAGGCCCAAACTTTGCCTTGATTTTCGATCCATTGTCTTATCATCTGGGCTAGCTCCAGGACCCTATCTCGTAACTTATTTTCTCATTTCGACCCCTTCAGCCTATTCTGACCCTTTCTATAACTACTCGAGTTACACTTATTTTCCTATTGTTTTCATTTATTTGGACTAAAAACTACCATGACAGTACTTCTACCTGTACTCTTCAGAGTATTTACGAGTCACCGATGACTCGAGCATTCATTTTCAAGGGAAATAAAAATGAGGTGACAATTAAAATGAAATTTACAAATGATAAAGAAAAAGCAAAGACAACGATTATGAGCTAAGACAACCTATTCTAAGACTTAACGTGACTTGATACTTAAAAAAAAAAAACTTGAGAAAATGAACCAAGGATATTCAACAAACGACAGGTTAGATGCTTATCTGCAGGAAGTTGGTACAATGACTGAGCCAACACCGGTATCAGCAAGTCTTAGGGAGCTGAAAACTGAGATGGCCAGAAAACTTGAGCTGACCCGAGGTGATGGGGACGAAGTGGAGTGAAGTTGAGCTCATTGGGTAATGCATAGATACTAAAAATACGAATCACAGGATTTAAAGCTCTTTTAAATGAGATACTTCAGAAAACTGGTTTCTAAAGTTTTCCAAAGCTTTGAGAGCTTTGAATGACAGGCAATAAGACTATATCGAAGTTTAGAGTCTTTCCATGATAATCACCACCCTTTTTTTCCTCTCTTCTATAGTATTGCATGCAGGTATTTATAAGGAATGGGTGCTCAAAATGGAGGGTCAGGATCTTATCAGGAGGAGACAGAAGGCTTAGATTCAAAAGGACATAATCTGATATCTGGGAATTAAAGAGAATCAAAATTGAGGGTCGGGATTTCGTTCAGAATTTTTGTCCTTTCATCCCTTAATCCAACGGTCAAGGGTCTTACCTTATGAAATGGATCTAAGGCTAGGAACAAAAAAAGTGCCAAATCTATCATCTGCTTTTGATCTGAAGGCTCCAAATCCATCCTTACAATTATAATCAACAGTGTAGATCGAGATGTACTGGGCTACTTTAACCATTTGGAATCTAGCAGCTAGGAGTGCGTCCTTACAAACGAGATGTGTGGCGAGGATTAGATCATGCCTGCAATGCTTTAACTAACTCGAATCTGATAGTGAAGGGAGCTAATTAAAGGTCATGATTAGAAGTTATTCAACTCCCTAAGTTCTCTGATGTCCCTCGCTTTTCTGATCTTCCCATTGTGACTGACCAATTTCAGGGTTATTATTCTGATCTCTTTCTTTTGCATATGGTCCCTTCTTACTTCCTGATCTCTCTTATTTTCTGATCTCTCCTATATTGGTCAAAGCAATAAATTCTTCAGTTACCGATGAGTCCACTTCGAATTCTGCATACAATAAATGCCAAGGCCCTATATATATGCTGACAAATTCTTCTTCGCATACCCACAACTTTCTTTTTCTAATGAATCTTCAATATTTTATTTCTCAGTTTTTGGCTTTTTCAGTTAGAATTCTTCTCATGACAACCACTTTAATATTTTTCCAAATGTTTTCTTTGTTTATCTCCTGAAAATGAGCAATTCTGGTGATCAGAGGTTCATGAGGGCGTCGTCTGATGACGGTGAGGGAACTGGACTAATTGACTGATCAAGGTCGAAACTGACTACCACGCCAATCTCAGATCGGCTCATCAGTATGGCTCGCAGACCGATCTCTGACAAGAGGATCGATAATTTCAATCTTACTATCGATGACCGCCTCTTGAAGTTCATTTGGCTCCTCACCATCTCAAGGGTCCCGATTGCAGCTCAGTTCTGGTCGATGACATCGACAATGACACCACTCAATATCATGAGAGTCATAGTCACCCCATCTGATCTGTACATGTAACGATCGGGCTCCAACCACTAGAGGAATTGTCCACTTTGGCCATAAGCCTCACAGTTTTGTCCTATAGGTGGAATGGAGAACTTCCCAGGAGGTCACCCATTCTAGGATTTCTCTCAAGCGAGCACGCTTAACCCTAGAGTTCTTCCAACTCTCCATACCATTCCACCAAAAGGCGCCTCTAGTGATTAGTTTTCCCATTTTATATATCATTACTTTTTGAACCCAAGACCATCTCCGTGCTTTACCGATGTGGGATTTGCCTAAGGAAGCCCAGTAGACCACAGACTGGGTGAGGCCATTCACAGTTCTGCATAGTGTCTGTGTCACCTCACAGTATATAGTGCATTGGTAGGACACTAGGTCCCATTTTGGTATTTTATACTATTTGTACTGTTTGTAATCAAACTTTTATTTTCTCATTTATAAATTGAAACTCATGTAATATATTTTAGTATTAATGCAAATATTTGAAATTTGTGTTATAAATGAAATTTTAGTATTTATTAATGATTTGAACATGATTATTATGTGAAATGAATGAATGTCAAATAGAAGAAGTTGTGAGAATATTGAGATTATGTTGATACAAATGGAGCTTGAGAATGATTGGAAATGTATTGGAAGTGTTTTTCATAGGTTCCGAAGAACTATTTTATCCATTTTTAGTCGGTACTCTGTCGGATTTTCTATAAAATTTTTGGATCTCAAATGAATTTCAAATTTCAATAAATGACTTAAATGAGTTAAATTCCATAAATTACTCTTCATAACCATGAAGAAATAAATTAAGGAATGATAAAAAAAAAAAGATAAAAATAATTGAGATAAAATATGGTGTTCCGGTACACTTTGTGGCACATCTTATTCGGTTACACTGTAGACAGATAAGGGGTGTCACAGTACATCTGTCCAATATTTTTTGCTGGCTTTCTGATCAAACACATCTTTTAATTCAGCCACAAGACTAGGCTTTGACATAGGCCAGCATTCTAGGCTCAGAAGTAGTCTAAGTTAGATAGAATGTAATGCTGATTTTGAGAAATCGCCCAAATGATGTAATATGACCTTTTGGAAATGAAATGAAATCTATTCTTGAAATTTGGATCCGCATATTCTATTTTTATTATTGAAATTTGGATCTGCATATTATGTTTTTATTATTGCATTGGTTATTGTTTCGATATTTGATAAATGTGCCCGATCTGATCCCTAGATGAATTACCATTTTGCTGATCTATTAGTTCAGAACCCTGTTCGATCTGATGATCGTCATTAACCGATCTCACTTGTCCAACCTTTTACTATGTTTCTAGAATCTTCTTCTGACATGTCATTAAAACGGCCCGATCCTGCTAACTGATGCATCCCTTAGGGTTTCGTGAGCATTTAATGCTCGAGCGGATATAAATAGGGAGGAGGTTAGCCATTTGTTCCCTTATGTCATTTTCAGACCTTCCTCTAGTGACTTCTACACTCTCCCTTGTTTTCTAGAGTTTTCTAGCACCGATTTATACACTAGTAAGAGTTTTGATCTTTTTTTATTGATTTCACTTTTGTTCTCTGAAAATGAGCAGTACCGACGGTCAAAGAGCTGCTAGTCCTCCTTCCATTCATATCTCATGGACATTGGACGAAGGTGAGGTGGCCAAACCTAGTGAGCGACCCGAACCTTCTACAACCACTGTGCTAGCCTATGGTCGGGCAACTAAATCAAAACAAGCATCTTTTTCAGGGAAAGAGAACTTACATGTGGACAAGTTGCCATTGGTTCTCAAGGAGACCGATCTCCAGTCCATTAGCCAAGAGTACAACCTTCGAACTGACTTCTTCAAGCTTATCAGATGTCATGGCGATCTCCAAGCCGATTATTTCTTTGAAGAAACGACCAGATCATGGTATATGAAGAACAATTGAAGGCCGGGCTTCGGTTTCCCCTGAACGAATTCTTTAGAGCCATTCTGAAGTTCTATCATGTCTGTGTAACCTAAGTGCACCCAAACTCCTGGCAAACTCTGGTGGCTTTCAGAGGTTTATGCCGAGCTAAAAAGCTTAAGCCTATAGTAAAGGTTTTTGCTGAGTTGCATAAACTCACTCGGCGGAAGGACGATGAGTATTGATTTTTCTAAGCCAAGCCGAACTGCGAGCTTATCACTGATCTCCCTTCTTCATTGAAGAATTGGAAGAATCGATTCTTTATGTTAAGGAGTAAGGACCCGAATGGCTTTGAGGGTATCCCATGTAGTTAGCATTATTTGGTTCCTTCAGTTCCAAAGAAGATCGCCCTAAATAAAGACGAGGATGCCATGGTAAAGGAATTGAAGGATCAGGCGGCCACTCACAAGTATTTATGTTTGGATGCGGTTATGGCTGAACTAAAGTGGTGGTTGATGCAAATGATCGCCCATGAGGACTATGAGTTACAGCTCTCTGACCTTAGACCCAGGATCGGTATAACCTAAATCTTCAGTCTCCTAACTTTGGTGATCTCACTAACTTGTTCTCTGTGCAGGTATGGCAGGAGGCAAGAGGGCGAAGGAGGGCCGTAAGCGAAAAAGGGAGGTCGCCCAGAAAGTGCGAGAAATAAAAGCTGTTGTTGCCTCCCAGACGCTGAGGCAGGACTCAGTAGAAGTGCCGAGCTCTTCATTCCAACCTCCAGAACATCCAACTCCAGAGGTAAAGATCGCTCCTTCCCCTCCTCGATAAGCTGAACCATCGCCTCCGCTGGTTTCTTCAAGTGCGGAAGGAGGGTCTTCCAGACCAGCAGTAAGGACCCTCTCTCGTGGTGCTCAGGTCCTTATCCACTATCTGGAAAAGAATTGCTCAACTCGGGGGAATCCTAACTTGACCAAGGTCCTGGGTGCCACCATCTGTTTTCAGGAAGATTGGAATAGACTAGCTCCGGATAGCATTGATGATCTCCTGGCTTAGACGATGAGCTTGGGTTTGGAGAGCATTGTGAACCAAAATATAATTAGAGAAAGGCTCATCTCTTAAGATAGGAGATTCTGAAAGCGGTCCAAGAAGCAGCTTTCGCTAAAGCCTAAGTTTCGTCTGCTTAGGACCACATCGCCCAAATTGAAGATTGAACGAAGTCTTACGAGAATAGGATAGCTGAACTGGAGCGGGAACTTGAAGATGCTCGAGCCTACCGATCTGCCAATGTCACTTGCCTTACCGAGGAGATCAAAGTGAAAGAAGAAGAGGCCATAGCGAGAGAAGCTGGTGCTTATGTGAATGCTCATAGCAATCTTTTGGCCAAGCTTGTGAGGCACCATCCTGAGGAAGACTTCTCCTGGATGGTGCATCTCATCCCCAGAGGTGAAGAGGAGAGCGAGGAGGAGCCTGAAAGAGAGAAAGAGGATGATGGAACTGATAATGTACTTGGAGAGCAGGTTAGGGGAGACCCTCCTGCCGAATGACTTGTATATTTTTATTTTGAAATGAGTCTAAGTCTTTCCATGTTCAATTTCTTTATGAGATAGGAAAACATCCAAACCAAATTGTTTGAGTACTTAATCATTTGAATGCAGTTGAACATTAAACCCAAGATCGGTTATTAATCATAAAACATCAAGACACTCCAAGAGATCGGAAAAATATTACATGTGAACATGAGATCAAATGGAGCCGTGATCGAATATCGAATGAAACTTTAAAACATTTGAAGAGTGATTTGATAGAATTGTAAAGATTTGAAAATGACTTGAGCTTATTAGGGCCGAAATCATTATTTAGAGATCGAAAAACAATAGCATGCAAGATTGAATGGTTCAGAGATCCGATATCGATTCGAACACGTCGGATAAAGGCCAAGAGATCGAAAAGCAATCTAACTTGAACGTGAGATCGATTTACTCTGAAGACAAGCCATTGGTGAGTTCGGAAAAGCTACCTGTGATCGGTTCATCGGTCGAGAATGGATAACATGATGAAGTTTCAATTTTAAAAGAACCTTGCATTTGAGGGTCGATCAAAATATGGTGTCTACAAATGGTTGAGAAGCCAATTTTTGTACAGGATCAACATTGTGCCTTAAAGGAAGAAACTTTCTTCATATGTCTCATGAGAGAACATCATGCAAGATAAGACAAAAGGCAACACCAGAGGAGGTGAATGAGTGATTGACTTTGTCTACTTGGCTCTTTCCTTTCTGAGAATTTCGAAAGCCAATTCAAAAATTGGTAAGGGATGTTTCTCTTGAGTTTTTTTTCCTGATGCCAATCCAGGGATAAGAGTCTGGAGAATAGTCTCTTCTGGGTTTATATTATTTACATGAGGAAAGAGGCTTTTTGTTTTCTTCCGCCCATGGCAACAATAGTTATTTTCACAGTCCCATTCTTCATAATCACATCCTGGCTCACATATGCCAAATCTAGGAGTGTCCCATATAAAGCCTTCTGACCTTATCAATGTAAATGGGAGTACCATCAGGTTGAAAGGAATGGACTGGAATTTGTTTCTTTTTTTTTGTTACAGGAGAGATCATACAGGAATGAAAGATCTCTAGTGTCGGTGAAGAACTTTCAGAAGCCTTGAAAACTATATTAATAGTTCCATCTGACTGTTGGTAGAAAGAATGATCCATGGCCTGAATAGGATGAGAGTTATTATGAAAAGTTTCATAATTAGTAAGTCATTCCATAGGGATGAGCTTTACTAATTCATCTCGAGTCAGCTGCTTGGGAATTTGAGCAATTGTAAGTGTTGTTTTTGTATCAGTTAGTTTGTAAAAAGGTTTATAAGTGAAGAGTGGATAGAAGGAAGAGAATGGATTCTAATTTGATAGATGAGTAAAAGGGCTATGATCAGATGGTGTTTGTTCCTTTTAAGCTAGATAAGCCTCAATTTGAGTAATTTGGGCCTTCAGTCTCTTGATTTCTGATTCTTTTTAATTAAATTCCTAGCCAGACAATAGACTAGTGTACTTTAAAACAAATAGAATAAAATCTCTCAAACAATTGATGATGCCAAGAAATTGTTAAATCTATTTTATTATGATCTTTGTCTGAAAACTTTAATAATTCTTGATAGATGCTTTTGGAGATTTCTTATTATTTTTTTTTTAAATTGAGATAATTTTAAATATTAATTATTTAAAATAAAAAAAAAATTATCAGTTAAAAATATAAATTTATTTGACCCTTAAAAAAAAAAAAACACTTTGCCAGTTAAAAAATAGAAATTAATGTGACCCACCTGGTCCACGACTTTGAGGGGCTGGGCTTCGGGCTACGGCTTCGTTAAGGGTAATTTGGTCACTGCATTAAAATGCTGGATAACAGTCGTTTTGGATAGCCCTTTGCTTCCCTTTTCTTACTTCCCTTTTCTTACAGAAACGAGTAGCAGCTGGTCCAGTGATGCTCCAAGGCTGTTGACAATGGCTTCTTCAATTAGCTCTTCTTTTCAAACCAGGTCAAGACCCTAATCCAAATCCTAATTCTCAATTGTCTAATTCAATAGTTCATGCTTTACAATTACATAGTTGAACATGCTTTATGTCGGTGGGTCTGTTGGCCGTTCTGGGTAGCCAAAATGTTAGGAATTTGAGTACTTATTTTGGTCTTTGAATGAATTTCAAGCTATATACTTGAGATGGGTCTGCTTGGTTATGTTTACTGTATAATGGACACTGCCTCTTATGTGATGTCTCAAACGTGGGTAGGAGTTTTCTGTTTTTGTGCATGATAATGGGTACAATTATTCGTCTCTTTTCTACTGCATTGTCAATTCTTGCTAATTCTGTGCATTCTCCAATGGAAAATTAGCTTTTCAAGTGTCTTGAATGTCATAGATTTTCCACTCAAGTACCCCACTTAATGGAATCATGTAATTTGATGCGGATTTACCTTGGTTTGAGAAATTAATTCCTAGGCCTTCTGCTTCTGCAGGTTATCTAGGTTATAAATTTGAATAATCTGATAACAAAAAATAAAATAAAATAAAAAAAAGAAAAGCACAAGTCATGACGGTATAGAACAAGAAATTAACATAATAATTGATTTGGAATAATGACATATCCAGAAGTGTTTGCCTCTTTGGAGCCTTATATTTAGTCTTATCTGTTCAAGTTCCCTAACTCTTTTTTTTTCCTATAACATCAATTTGCTTTATCTTAGAAGAGTCTTGCATTTCTTGCTTTTTAAAATGATAAAACCATCCATTTCAAGATTCTGATTTTATTCTTTTTTTGACCGCTAGGAAGCCATTTGGCGTGGGCTGCATAGATGGGGCTAGCACTTGAATCTTCTTATTCATGAGACAGTTGATAGTCTAGAGATTAAATTCAAGATTTCAACATTTTTAAGCACTTAGGTTCAAGGTAGTGACAAATGAACCTTAAGACCAATAGGCACAACGTATCAGCTACCAGATAGATGATCTTGCATATGTGAGTAAGGTCTTATTTCTTGTACTTTCATCTTTTATTCATTGATAGCTATGGATTCAGAATAAGTTTTTTAAAAAGTAAAATTGGAGTCATTAGCTTAGACTGGAATGTTCTGAATTTCTGATACAATTCCTCTTCCTGTGATGTTTCAGCAATCTGAGATCTGTATTTTTGGGTGAGAGAAATGGAATTTGTGTACCAATTGTTCCTATAACCCGTATTGGGTTCCTGAGGAAGACTATAGAATGTAAGGAGTCACGAATCGGGAAGCAACCAATTTCAGTGCCTTCCAATGTGACAATCACACTGGATGGCCGAGATCTAAAAGTGAAGGGTCCTTTGGGGGAACTTTCAAGAACTCATCCTCGAGAGGTGAAGCTTGAGAGAGATGAGAATGGAACTATTCGTGTTAAAAAGGCATTGGACACAAGAAGAGCCAACCAAATGCATGGACTTTTCAGGTAAACTCTTCCATCTCATTTTCTTGATATTATCTTTGCCTCATCTCTCTTAATTTTTAAAATTATTATACTTAAGTTCTCTGTAAGACTAATAACTTATTTCATTTTTTCTTCTAATACTTCATCTCCAAGAACTTTTAGCACTTTTATGAGGAACCTCTGAACTGGTTGAATCTGTTACTAAAACAGTTTGACAAGGGAGTGGAGGACTAAGAAAGAGTTCTACTTCATTATGATTTTGACATATACTAATCATTGGAATTGAGTGTGCATTTAAGATGCTTCGAGCTATGAAGAGACATCATTAAAGATGTTGGTCTAAAGTAACAGTAGATACTTCAAAAAGAAATACTGGCAGTTATTTGATGCGTGTTAATAATGATTCCTTTTGTTTGAAATATCGTTTCTTTTTCATTTATATGTGAATTATATTTTTCATGGACAGGAGAATTGAGTAAACATGAGCATCACCCTTAGCAAAAATATTCTGTATTCTAGGTATGTACCTTTTTTGCTTACACCCAATATCAATTTTAATGCATTCAGGACACTTACAGACAACATGGTGGTGGGAGTATCAAAAGGGTTTGAGAAGAGACTTCAGCTAGTTGGCGTTGGGTATCGTGCAACAGTAGAAGGAAAAGACTTGGTGTTAAGTCTGGGATTTTCTCATCCAGTTAGAATGGAAATACCTAGTGACCTAAAAGTGAAGGTGGAAGAGAACACGAGGATCATTATTAGTGGATATGACAAGTGTAACATTGGCCAGTTTGCTGCTTCGGTTAGGAAATGGAGGCCTCCTGAACCATATAAAGGTAAAGGTGTGAGGTATGCCAATGAAGTTATAAGATTAAAGGAAGGGAAAGCAGGGAAGAAGAAGTAATTGATGCATTTGTATTTTGTATTTTTAATTTCTCTTATGTGCACTTTTTTAATATGCATTAGCAATGTGGATGTATTTCAGTGATTCATTAAATAGACATTTTTAATTTCATGTGTGTCCATTTGGGATGATGATTTATTTATACGGATATGATTTTAGAAATCGATGCATAAGCTAGGGTTGAGACCACTAGTTTTAAGTGCTGGAATTCCCTTCTCTTCTCTTCCTCTTCTCACTAGATTTCTCCATAAATTACTATAAATTTTTTTAGAAGTGGGTGATGATGACTGTGTTAAACTTTCATATGGATTCAATCTCGATACTTTTTTATATTGACTATTGAGGTTGGTAGTTGAGATGGAAAAATTAAGATTCCATTCGGCAGCAGGAGTAGCGCTGAGATTGAGAAAGCATTTTGATAAAGATTAAGGTAATATTATTATTTGCTAATTTAACAATTAATTTTATTCAATATTTCTGTGTTAAATCATTATATAAATGATTAAATACAAATAGTTAATAAATAGTAAAATAATTGACTGTTATTAAATTAACTATTAAAATAGTTAATATGACCCAATAACATTTAAGAGGAAAAGCAATAAGATCTAAGAAGGAAAGCAGGATCTGATCTTTTCTAAGACTCAAACAAAATCTTTTTTTTTTTTAATTTTAAAACAATATAAAGGAACATTAGTAGACGGAAAAGGATGTGCAAATTATATTTTCAATATTGGATTTTGTGTTTTTCTGCCCTCCCATACTTGCCAATTAAAAGCCCTTTTTTGTCCCCAGAGATCAAACCTCCTATACTTTTTTTTTTTTAAAGATCAAACCTCATGTACCTAATACTTGCATTACACAATTTTTGTGTTCAAGGAATGGACCTTAATTACCTTGATTTGTGAAATGTTAGGATTAGGAACCATTCATCCCTGGCTGTGGTATATTTGAATGCACTATATAGGGATTTTTTTTTTTTCAAGTTAAGATAAGATACCTGTAGGTAAGGCGCCCACGCTTGCCATTTCAAGTTTGCAATCACTAAAAATTGGAAGAGTAAGCACCCAGGCGGATATCCATTTCTACAAGGCACCCAATCTTATAAAATTTGTTCCAGTTTCCCTTACCTTCATTAACAGGGAAAACTTCACAGATTCGAAAGCGTATCAAGTTGAAGGGAACAAACAAGCAACTGGACTAAGGATGCTAGGTCAGCAAAATCAAAATGCTACCGATACGCTAAAACATTATATTGATTAAACTCCACTCCTAAAAAGCTGTCCAACATGATGCATTTACCACTTTCTTCCCTGTACGCCTCTGTTGTCTGTGCACACCACACCAGCTCCAAAGCCCAACCTTATATTTCTCTGCAATAATTTGACGATAAATCATGAATAGCAGGCCAGCTTAATCTAAAATTTTACCAGGAAGAAGATGGACGCTTACAGAAACAGTAATTGGCAATCGCTAATTTGAATTTTGAATTGAATGGAGCAACAGAGACGAATCATAAATGTAGTACTGTTATTGTGTTGATTGAGATCATACCTACGAGCTGGCTTCCTGCTCAGCATCATCGTGGATCTCAGAAGTGGATTTATCAGATTCCTCATTGTCTCCACTATTATTCTACAATAAAAGTTACCAAACACGATACGGAATTGGAATTTCGAATAAATTCAACATAATTTCGAATAAGGATAGATTTAAGTGGAAAGGAAAACAGGATATACATGCTTATGCTTCTTCTCGTATGCGTCAACAGCTTTCTCATACTCTGCTTTCTTCTTCAAGGCCTTCTCAGCATATGGAGCTTTGTCCTAGATATAAGAAACAAAATGTCGCAGAAAATAAGTTGCAGTTCTTTAAAAAATGCAGTATTATCATTTCCAATTCACGGGTTTCTAATGAAATAATGATACATGCAAAAGGATAGGTAGAACGCAGAACAGATCATTCTTATGGTTTTGAATTTTGATTTCGTGTTGCGTTACTATGACATGAGAAATTGGAGATCTTACTGAATCAGACATTGATTTCCATTTCACACTACCAGCTTTCACTACCTGTAGATTCAGAAATCTCAGTCAATAATTCTGTGTCATGAAAAGTTATATTTCTGTTTCATTTTCAAGAAAATCGAATGGAAATTAAAGTTATTTCACATTTGAACTCTATTATTTGAATTTCCTGAGGATAATTTTAGTCAGCGATTTTTCAGTAGCCATATTTTCTTGTACTTTACAGAGTTTTCTCGTCAAACAAACAAACTAATAAGTAAAAAAAATCCAAAATAATAAAGCAGTCAACAAAAGTTTCGAATCTCACAGTTGAAACAGATTTGTTTTCAGGAAAGTTTTCTTTGAATGATTTCCTGAACTCCTCCCTGTCATTCACAATAACCAGGAAAAAATGAGAATCCAAAAATCAGCAACAGAAAGTATAGAAAACAATTCCGCGTGAAGCAAACAGAATCTAAAGCAAATTTAAATGGAGCTCACATGAAGACGAAAAAAGCACTGGGAGGACGCTTTGGAGCGTCAGGATCTTTTGGAGCAGACTTCTTCTTGCTCCTTTTCTCCTTTGACGTTTTGGTCTCGGCTTTTGGTGCCTTCAACTTCCTTCAAAAATGAGAAGCAGAGAAAACTGTGAAAATGGAATTCGTTCGAGAGAGAGAGAACAAAAAATAAAAATAAAAATAAAAATAAAAAGACATATCAAACGAGAATGACTTTAAGAGGCCAAAAAACCGGTACATCAACTCAGAAGCCAAATCTAAGGGGGGGAAAAAAAAGAAAAATAGAAGAAGGAATAGAAAAGTTTTGAAAACAGAATAAAGATTTCTATGCAGATTCCACAGTCGCCTAAGAAAAAAGAAATCACAAGAAAACTAGATAAGAGATCAAAATTTATAGCAGAATCACGATTACTTCAACTTAACAAAACGATTTCAAGAAGAGAATCGAAGACATAAAATGCAAAAAGCTAAATCGGAGCACAATAACGAAGCAATGAAACCATCGCAATATCAAATTAGGAACAGAGAAACCGAAGCAAAAACAAGAACAAAAACAGAGTTAAGAAGCTAAGAAAAATGCAGAAATGCATTATACAACAAAATCAAAGCAAAAAGAGAGAGTAGTAAGAAATCAAACAACAAGAAACAAAAATAAGCAAAGCACATTATCAATACAGAAGCAAAATCAGAAGTACAAAGAAAGTAATGGAAGAGAGGAACGAAGAGGGCGAGATTACTCTGCATCGAGCTTCTTGTGAGCAATCACAGCAGTTCTCGGTCCTCTCATGACTTCGGATTTCGAAGACGAGAAAATTTCAGAGCGATCAGAGAGAAAAAAGAACGAGAGCATTAAAATGAAAAAGAAAAAACGCTACATGGTTTTTATAAGCGATACTGTTGCTTGCCGTTTTGAAACGACATTTGATCTTAGTGAAATTGGAAATTTCACGTCCAAATAGTTTTTTCTTTTTTGGCGGGAACGGAAATTTCAACCTGGATATGTTGGATAGAGGCTTGTACATACACTCGCTGGCACTACAAGACATGAGTCTAAAACGATGGTTTTGGATGAGTGATTGCTTATAGCTTGTACGCGTGGCACGTAGCTGCGAGTATGAATTGTTTTTGAGGTTTTGCATAGGCAGTTGTTGAAGCAGCTGTGCTTGTGCAAAAACCATCCTTTTGGCTCGGTGAACGATGCGAAGCGTGAGTAGCCCAGGCCCGCTTCCGTCGGCCTGAATTGAAGGCACTGAATGTAGGAGGTTGATTTTCATTTTGTTCTAATCTTAAGCAATTTTGGTTTGATCCCATTTTGATTACATATGAAAATTTGATTCAATTTAATTTTAATTTGGCTTGATTTTAAATTATTGGATATTAATTTAAAATTAATAAAAATAAATTATATATTTTTATAAAAAATGGATTATGTATTTTTTATTAAAAAAAATTATATATATTTATAAATGAAAGAAAAATAATCAAATATATATTACCAATTATACGAGTAATTGTACGTGTATATTTCAATTAAAAAATATGAAAAAAAATAAATGGATTTAGAAATAAAAAGAAAAAAAATGAACATATATGAATTATTATATAGGTATGTTTTAATTATAAAAATCTCCAAAAATATATATTTATAAATGAAAGGAAAAAATTAATTGGATTTGAGGTTTTTTTTAAAATAATAATATTAATAGAAGTAAGGAAAACTTAAAAGGTCAAAACTAACTTGAGCCAATAGACCCAACCTCTACACCTAACATTGGGCTAAAAAATTAAATAAAAATAACCTGGATGAAGAATATCAAATTGAACATGAGAAATAAAACAAGAACATCAAATTGTCCCAAACATAAAAGGCAACATAATGTAAAGAAGCTCTAACTAAAGTATGGGCTGCCTTGTTAGCTTGCCTATTTGCTCAAGACAAGGAATATGTAAAAATCCTCTGCATAACCCAATCATAAGAAGTGGTATCAACTAGGGTAGCATGGAATTTTTAACTTTAACTTTCTTGCATTAAAACCTAAACGAACCTTTAGCCTTTAAAGCATTTAACTTCGATAATCGAATGATTGGGGATTTTGTATAAAAGATAAGAGGGAGAGTAGTTGGAGATATTTTTCTAAACCCATCATTCTAAAGCCTTTTTTTTCTTTCTTTCTTTCTTTCTTCTTCTTCTTCTCTTTTTTCTGTCCTTCTTCCTCCATTCTCTTTCTTTATGCCCATACTATCTCTAAAACACTTTCCTTTTCCCTTCTCTCTATTTATCAAAGTTAAATCCCTTTGATGTCAATAAGCAAGGAGATGGTAGCAAAGGAATAGAAAGCAAGGAGATGGTAGGAAGCCAAATAGTTCTACAGTTACTAACAAGTATCAAAAAAAAGTTCAAATAAGTTCTTAAACTCTTCATTGAGGACCAAATAAGCCCAAATCAAACTTTTGGCTCAAATAACCCCCAAACTATCCATTTAAGGCCAAATAACCTCATTTCTAACAAAGGTAAGACGTTTGTGAGAGAAGCAAATGGGAAAAATAAAAAATTGCTAACTCTTAAATTTAATACTTTAGTAATTAAAAAAAAAATAGAATGAATATTCATTCTCGTTTACTTCTTCTGGAGAAGTAACATGTTATATAATATAACCTTCCAAACCTCCACCCTCATTTTCACTTTTTGATCCTATATAGACAGTCAATAAACATGCCATGCATCACAAAAAATATTGAGCTTGATCACTTCTGGAATTTTGTAACATAAGAAAACTAAGACAGAACTAGTGGACAGATGCAGAATGATAAACGAGAAAGGTCAATTAGGCTCCAACTCTAGCTCATTAGAAGTGGCAATTCTAAAGCCTAGAAATTCTTAAGTTTTTTTGCATTGGAAGGTAGAGTCTAAATTCTAGAGGGAGTTCTTCTTCTGAGTAGAGGTGATAAGATAAATATATTCTCCTTAGGCAGCGATTAGCATGAACCTGAACTCATGAAGTCTTAACATAATTGGTTCCAAGTTCAACAAGATTTGATTCTAGCCCTCATTCATCTTCATTGGCATAGTGCAAATGTATGGCTTCACTCAAGTGATGGCACACTCGAAAGTTAGAAGCACAAAAATGCCAGCAGACATTCTTCTCATTCAGGACATGAATTTCAAATATGAAGTATTTCTTCAAGTTTTTCACAATCATAACAAAAAAATGGGATTTTTATATCAAGAACAGCAACATGATTTGTTGGGCATGTAATATATGTAGACTAGATATTTTATCCAACAATTTCAAGCACATTAGATTGTATGTCCTCATCATGTGGCCATTTTACATGACCATTGGAAACATCTTTATCCCAATTTGCAAAGGTTTGCTCCCAAGGCTATATAAAATGGACAAAAATCTATAATAATATGGGTTCTTAAACATCTTCATTGATTTAAAGAACTCAAGTTGTTTGTTTGATTCTCAGGGGAATATATATATATGTGTATATATATATATATATATATATATATATATATATATATATATATATATATATATATATATACATTTTGTTGCAAAAAAGATAAAGATCTTTCCTTTATCTATCAAAAAATTATTGGCTTCTCTAGTTACACTTTCAACATGAAAACCAAAATATGTTAAGTCATCACACTGTCCAATAAACCACAAAATAATTGGCATGTGTAGTACATACCACCAGTAATTTGATAGAACACTCCCTACAAAGCCATTTAACAGCAAAATTTTGCCAACAAATATTGAATGTGGAAACATGAATTCTAGTTCGATCCCCACAGCATTCAGTAGAAATGCAAGAAATAATATTGCTATGAAATGTGCAACTATAGGAAAGGGAAATACAGGCATTAACTATGAAAATGAGAATTGGGATTTAGAACAGGATTACAACCACCAAGGCACCCATAAAAGCAATAGAAAAGAATTTAAAAATTTACAAAAAAAAAAGAGAAAAGAATAATAGTTAGTGTGATAGGATTGGGAAAATTTGAAGCAGATGTAGATCATTTGTCTTATATGCTTAGGGAATCAGAGTCATTCCTCATAATGAATGACTTGAACCTTTCTCAAGTGTTGAAATCATATTCATTTGTGGATATGTAGTTTACTCTGTTACGGTAGGATAAAGTAGAGTAAAATAAGGGGGGGGGGGGGTGGGGGGGAGAAGAAAAATGAAATAGAAAGCTAGAATTTTTGCTTTTTGTCTCTCAATATTATAAAATTAATATAATATTCTAATCACTCTCTTGGAGAATGCATGTCAAACAAATGCTAGGTTTTTTACAAATAATGGACTAATTTGGTCTTAAATGGATAGTTTTGGGGTTATTTGAGCCAAAAGTTTAATTTGGGCTTATTTGGCCCTCAACAAATAGTTCAAGAGCTTATTTGAACTTTTTTCTAATAAGTGTCCACTACCTAAATTCCTAAATCTATCAAAGTTCTAACAAAAAGTTTGGGTAAATTGATACATGAATATTTGAAGATGAGAATAAAAAGAAATAGGATGGGTAGGAATCACTTTAGGGTTGATTTAAATACTATAAATACACAAGTAAGAGTATGCAATGAAATAAATTAACTTCCAAATGATGATAATGTGTTAAGAATAGTTAGATATAATATAGATTTGGAGATTTGAAACCAGTAAATTAAATAAGAAAGGGTGTCTAGGGTATTCGATAATAATGCAGGATCGACGATTGAAGGGAAAACTTTATGTTAGTAGTATGCCCTAGAGCATATCATTTTATATGTATCTTGTGCATATTTTATTAATAAAAGGCAATTTCACTTTTCCGTTTACATAATATATTTATGTGTAATAGAAAAGGTCAATTGATATTTTATTAGAAATTCTATTCTTAAGTTGTTAAGAATATGAGTGACAGTATTTCTAGCACAAAGTATCATAAATTGATTCACAATCGAGGATACTTTACATAGAATATGACTTATCTAGAAAGATTGTAATCATGTTTGTTTCCAAGGTATTTATATGAGATATAAATAAGATGGAGTGGTGAGTCTCATGCAACATAACAAACATGATAGGCACTTATACATGATAAATAGGCCGAACCAGTGACGCATATGACAAGCACATGGAGTTTACTCTTGTCAATGCATTGTCATATATCATATCAGTGCATATAATCTTTAGACCTGAGATAACACAGTTATCTTGTATATAGGTGGTTTGAGCTAGATACTGCTTTCATACTTGTACTGTGTATGGGTATATGAGCATGTGTTGGCTCCTACTAGTTATATATGGAGATAGGTGTTGATCAAGATGGAATCTGTTACCCTAAGTAAATAGGGATAAAATTCTATGTTCATTTAATTGTTCTTAATGTTTCAAGTTCCTGGCCAGGACAGACAGATTTAGTCAGAAAAGTGTTTTCAACAAGAAAATCTAATTAATCAAGAAATAGAATTGAAAGAGAACATAATGTTCATAGCAAATGGGGTTTGACATTAACCATGACTCCAGCTCGAATTGGGATTTTGTAACAAAGAGATTCTAGTGCATGGTAACATATGATTATAAGTTCATTTAAGGTATTCCTTGTTATTGATTTGGTGGCCATGGTACGCTATGCTAGGTGTCAATCATGGTCTATTAGATGTCTAAAATGATTTAGAGAAATCATTCATGGTAAGAAAGAGTTCTGATGATGTTAAGAGTTGATATCATATCTCATTGCCAATTAGTGATGAGCCTAGTGAGTCACACACATACACAAGTTAATCACCAAGTTAAATGTGATTTAATTGATTAATTAAAGAGTTTAATTGATTAATTAAATAGGCATGGTTTGCAATAAGATTGCAAAGTCCCTAGTATGGCTTGAAACCAAATCTAGGTTATTGGATGTATAGTATAAGTTAAATTTATATTTAAAATATTTAAATATAAATTTAATTGTGAGAAATTAATTAATAGTGTAACACCCCAAATTTTATTATTTATGAGTATTTTTGATATTTTAATTTTATTTAAATTTTAGGAATTTTTTTGAGATTTTTCGGATTTTAAAAATCGGGTTCGATTTTCTGAAAATATAAACTTTGATGATTTTTAAAAATTAATTTAAAGACCACGTGGTAAAACTAAAAATATATTTGGAGTCTACGTATTTTTCTGAGTTTTACGGAATTTTTCGAATTTTGGACCTCGTTTTTGGTCCGAGGCGTAGTAAAAATTCAAAATTTTGTATTCGAATCGAACCGGCGAATCGAACCGGACGGATCGGACGGTCGAATCGAACCGGCTCCTTTCCTTTTTCTTCTCCGCGCGTCGTCCCTCTCTTTTCTCTTTCTTTCTCTCTCCTCCCCTCCCTGCGTCGCTCCGATTTCTCACGGCCGCGATCCGTCCACCGATTGGACCGGGTCTTGTGTCTAAAATCATCTACTCGTGAGAGCTTTCCATAGACACCAAGAACGCGAAATCCATCGAGCGGTTTGTCGATTTTGCTCGGGAAGATTTTAGCCCATTTCGACTTTTGGGCTAGATTTCTAAACCGTGAATCACGAGGAAAGCGAGGCCACCGACGCTCCATTCGTCGAGAGCTTAGCGACATAAATTTTGAATTTTTCCGACACCGTTTTTCGGTGGGTCCCACGGAACTTCGCAGTGTAATTTCGAGCATTAAATGAGCTTAGAAAATTCTGAAAAATTTATGTGCTAACCCCCGTGTTATGGGCTTCGTGTAGGTATCCTCGATTCGCGGAAATTCGGCTGATTGGCCAACGCAAATTTGGGCGAACGGACTCGTGGCCGGAAAAGTCTCGAAGTGGGCCGAGGTTTTGGCTAGCCCCCCATTGTCAGACGTCCCGAGCGCGTCCCCGAAGTCGGAATCGGCAAAGGTAAACGCGAACCTTGTTTTTACGTAATTTTCTAGTGCTTAAATAGGATTAAAAATCCGTAAAATATTTGTGGTAGCTTAGAAAATTACGATTCTTTTTGCAATAGCTTAGTAATATTGCTAAGGACCGCGGGGCAAAGTTTTATAATTTTTAGAGCTTGTTTGGGCAGTTTTTGCAAAAATGATCAATAATAAGGACTAAATTGAAATTTTGCGTATTGTGATGGATGATTGATTTGATGGGCCCAGGAGGCTGTGTGATATGATTGAAGCTGATGTATGGATTGTGAGTATAGAAGTGCGTTTTTAGCCCTTTTGCAGGTTGGGTAGGTCCTAGGTATAGGGGAGACTCTGCCGGATTTTCGGCACGACTTAGGACGTAATTGGTCTTTTTCTTTATTTGTATTGAGTCAGATTGTATTAAATAAATGTAATATGATTGTCAGGTGAGCCGGGACAGCCTTCTTCCTCCGCCGCCACAGTAATTTGTCGTCAAGTCTGTGAGTAAAATATTAATTTTAATTATAATTTCGATATTATTATATGTTCAGCATGCCCATGCATCACTTATATGCATATATTTATGTAGTTAAACTCTAGGCACGATTTATGTTGCATTCATAACTGTTGATGTACCATGGATGTTGTTGTGGTAATTTGGAGCAGTGTGCGTGCGTTGGCGTGCGTGTGATGTGGTGTGGACTATGGATAGGACGGGGTAGTCACGGCTTGAGTAATTCGCTGGGACCCGTTCCTTCGAGGGGTAGTCACGGCTTGAGTAATTCGCTGGGACCCTCGATTTGGTTATTAAGTGGAAGTCCGAGCTTGAGTAATTCGCTGGCACCAGTTGGATTTAAGAGAGTCGTATGGGGATCGGCTCCCATATGTTATGATTGATACTACAGGTGTGTGAGTGCTCCAAATTACCTTTTGATGTTATGATGTGAAAATGTTGTTGATGTTGCATTTCACTCTACAGTGCATTATTTCTTGTTAGTTATAGAGATTATGGTTAAAATTTATATTTTTCTCTATGAGTAGAGCTCTCACTCCTGTTCAATATTTTTTTCAGGCTACAGGAGGATTTTATTTTGGTTAACCTGCTTTTCTCCCTCGCAGGTCAATTATTACTGTTTGTATAAACTTGTTAAATCTTAGAATTTTCGCATGTGTTAGAAATGTTATTTGATTTGGGTCTGTAAACTAAATTATTATTTTGGGACCTGTAAACTTAATATGCTATGCATGTTTGATGGATTGGATGAGGGAGCTGAGCTCCCATTAATTATAATGTTGATGAGTATGATGAGGGTGGTGAGCTCCCCAATTGACTATATATTGTGTTTACAGTCGGGTGAGTCGAAAACTCCCGTTGGAAAGTCCATTTATGGCCGGACTCTGTCCGCTTGTTTTCTTGAATTTGGGCCCAATGGGCCTTAGAGTTGGGTTAATGAGCAGTTAGGCTTACTACGGGCCTCGGGGCTTTAGGTGGCCTGTGTCCTAGTCTTGGTCCGGCCCATAGGTTGGGTCGTGACAAATGTGGTATCAGAGCTTAGGCTCCAGATTCTTAGGGAATGTTGTCTAAAGTGTTGGGAAAAGTCTAATAGGAGTCACATGCGGAAAAATAGGGTCCATATTCGTCTTGCATTGTCGTCTTTGCTTCTAGTTTCTGCTTCATATATTGTGTATAAATATGAGTCTATAGAGTGTGCAATGTGCGATTTTGAATTTTGTGGGCTAATCTTGCTGAATTTCGTGAAAATGCGTAGAAGCGGAGAGGCGCCATCGCACGAGAACCGGATGTGCTGACGAGGTGTCGGCACAGATGAGGCGCCGCCAGGAGGCGGGGTAGGAGGCCTAGAGTGCTCAAGTAGAGGCGGCTACCCCCGATCTGAGATCGAGCCTTTATGGCACAGGTCCCATGGACCCCATGGCGGCTACTCTAGGTAGTGCGAGAGAACCATCGATATGATGGCGCGAGATATGGTCCACCCTCCACAGCAGCGATCCACCGCACCAAGAGGGGAACCTTACAAGCAGATCATAAATTTTAAGAAGTTGGTGCACGGTACTTATGATGTGTCGACGATGCATATCGGTTTAGTTCCTATGACGAGCGGGAATAGAATTACTGATTGGTGATAGAAGATTGATAGAGTGTGTGCAGCATGTCATGGGGCCCATGCCTAGACAATGGATGAATGACTACGTGTTACCCCGGATGGAGGGTTTGACATGGGCTCAGTTTGTGGAACTTTTTATCAACCGGTTTGTGCCAGAAAGTTTCAGAGATCGATGGGCCTTTGAGGCCTTAAGGCGAATGGCAGTCGGTAGATGAATATGCTCACAATTTACGGAATTGAGCAGATATGCCCCTACAGCGTAGCTCTGAAACTATGAAGGTGAAGAGGTTCCTAAAGGGGCTTGACAGAGGTATGCGAACTGGCCATGATGTCGGATCGATCTTTTGATGTGGTGGTTGATCGAGCAGACAGTTGAGATTAGCTATCTTGTGGATGACAATGGAAGAGCAAAGAAAAAGCAGGCGAGAGGGTTCCTCGGTGTCCCTTCCATGGGTACTCCGGACGGTGGTGGCGTGGTAATTACAGAGGAAAGGGTAGGAGCAAGAGAAGTGGTTTGCACAATCGACCACGAGGATTCGGACTGAGTGCGGATCAGCGGTTATAGCAGTTGAAGTACAGTAGTTACGGTGCAGTTCAGGATCCTCCTTGGCACCTTGTGCACAGTGTGGAAGAGGACATTCAGGACCTTGTTTGATGGGATCAGGAGTATGCTTCAGGTGTGGCCAACCGGGTCACTTTGCTAGAGAATGCCCCATGTTCAGCGAGCCACAGATGGGGTCACAGGGTTCTGTTGCGAATGTTCCTCGACAGTTGTATCCGGGCGCTTCCAACATGGCAGGCAGTCAGTTCAGTGGCCAACAGGGCCGAGGACAAGGGGGACGTGGATTTGGAGGCAGATCAGGAGGTAGAAGTCAGTATCAAGGTTCTGCCACTCAGGGTAGGGGTCAAGCTCGGGTTTTCACCCTGACCCACCAGGATGCTCAAGCTTCAAATGCAGTTGTGGCAGGTATTCTTCTGGTCTGTTCTTATGAGGCTCGTGTTTTGATAGATCCGGGTGCTACGCACTCATTTGTCTCCCCTGTGTTTGCCATGAGGTTGGGTAGAAACCCTACAACTTTAGAGTGCCCTTTGTCAGTAGCTACCCCACTTAGTGACAACATAGATGTAGACATGGTATTTCCGGGTAGCCCAGTGGTAGTGGATGGAAAGATCCTCCCAGCAGACTTGGTTCCTCTACCGATGTGGATTTCGATGTAATCACGGGATGGACTGGTTGGCAACTCATTATGCCACCTTAGACTGCAGGAACAAAAAGGTATACTTCCACATACCTGGTGTGGAAGAGTTTAGCTTTGATGGTGACAGGAGCGTGGCTCCATATAATTTGGTGTCAGCAATTTGTGCTAGAAAAATGTTGAGGCGTGGATGCCAAGGGTATTTGGCATTGGTGAGAGATACATCTGTAGAAGGTGTCAGCATGGAAAATGTTCCTGTTGTCAGAGAATTTATGGATGTCTTCCCAGAGGAGCTTCGGGGTTGCCACGGGAAGGAAATAGAGTTTTGCATCGATGTTGTGCGGGTACAAACCCCATATCGATGCCACCTTACGAGATGGCACCAGTGAATTGAAAGAGTCAAGGAGCAACTACGGGAGCCGTTGGACAAGGGTTTTATACGTCAGAGCACTTCACCCAGGGTGCTCCTGTTTTATTTGTGAGAAAGAAGGATGGGTCATTGAGGTTGTGTATCGACTACAGACAGCTGAACAAGGTGACTGTGAAGAACAAGTATCCACTTCCTCGGATCGATGATTTGTTTGATCAGCTCCAAGGAGCTAGATTCTTTTCCAAGATAGACCTGCGGTCAGGCTACCATCAATTGAGAATCAGGAATGAGGACGTGTCCAAAGCGGCTTCGAGGACAAGATATGGTCATTATGAGTTCTTGGTGATGTCTTTTGGACTCACTAATGCACCAAAGACCTTCATGGACTTGATGAGCAGGTGTTCAAGCCATTTTGGACCCGTTTGTCATCGTATTCATAGATGACATTACAGTATACTCTCGGACCGAGGAAGAACACGTGTGGCACTTGAGGATGGTGTTGCGGACTTTGAGGAGCACGGCTATACGCCAAATTTTCGAAATGTGAATTTTGGCTAGAAAGCATCTCATTCTTGGGACACGTGGTTTCAAGTGATGGTATTCAAGTGGATCCCAAGAAAATTGAAGCTGTAACTAATTGGCTTAGGCCTACAACAGTCACTGAGGTGCGAAGTTTTTACTGGTTTAGTGGCTACTACTGAGCGTTTTGTGCAAGATTTCTCGGGATAGCGGCTCCCTAACTAAGTTGACCGGGAAGAATGTTCCATTCATTTGGACATGGATATTTGTGAGGTGAGTTTCGAGCTCAAGGAGTGTCTAACCACCGCCTGTGTTGACACTACACGTGAGTGGTGAAGGATACGCCGTGTCTTGTGACGCCTCGAGTTGGCCTAGGGTGTGTTTTGATGCAGAATGGAAAGGTAGTGGCTTATGCTTCAAGACAGCTGAAGAGGCATGAGCAGAACTACCCCACCCATGATTTGGAAATGGCGGCTGTAGTCTTTGCACTTAAAATCTGGAGACACTACCTGTACGGTGAAGTGTGCGAGATATACACCGACCACAAGAGTTTAAAGTACATCTTCCAATAGAGGGATTTAAACTTGAGACAGAGGAGATGGATGGAGCTTCTGAAAGACTATGATTGCACCATCGGTACCACCACAGGAAGGCCAATGTTGTGGCGGATGCCTTGAGCGAGAAAATCTTACAGCGGTTTGGCGCACATTTCAGAGAAAAGACCATTGATTCAGAAGTACATGAGTTGATGGATCAAGGTCTAATCCTAGATCTTTCGGATGAGGGTATTGTTGGCTCACTTTTCGGTGAGGCGGACTTGAGGGCGAGTTAGAGTTTCCCGGCCACGAGACCAACAATTGATGAAGATCATAGAAAGAGTACAGCAAGGTGAAGGTGTTGAGTTTGGATTTGCCAATGATGGCGCCCTAGTGCAAGGTTCTAGGATATGTGTGCCCGATGTGGACAACCTCAGGAATGAAATCATGCAAGAGGCACACTATACACTGTACAGTATCCACCCAGGTTCCACCAAGATGTACCATGATGTGAAAGATAGCTATTGGTGGAATGGCATGAAGAGAGACATAGCAGACTTTGTGTCCAAGTGCTTGACTTGTCAGAAGGTGAAGTTTGAACACCAGAGACCGTCAGGGAAGCTGCAAGAGCTCCCTATCCCAGAATGGAAGTGGGAAATGATCACTATGGATTTTGTGACTGGGTTGCCTCGTACCACGCGAGGATATGATTCGATATGGGTAATTGTAGACCGCTTGACCAAATCAGCTCACTTCTTACCTGTAAAGACTACATACTCTGTGGCACAGTATGCCCGGCTCTACATTCGAGAAATAGTCAGATTGCATGGAGTTTCGACTTCCATAATATCTGACAGAGGGCCCCAGTTCACTTCTCGGTTTTGGAGAAAGTTGCAGGAGGCACTTGGCACACAGTTGAACTTCAGTACAGCCTTCCACCCTCAGACAGACGGACAGTCCGAAAGGACAATCCAAACACTGGAAGACATGCTTCGCATGAGTGTCTTGGATTTTGGAGGTCAATGGGATGAGCAGCTAGCTTTGGTGGAGTTTGCCTACAACAACAGTTATCACTCCAGCATAGGGATGGCACCCTATGAGGCATTGTATGGAAGAAAGTGTAGGTCTCCTCTGTGTTGGACAGAAATGGGGGAAGCGAAGGTGCATGATGTAGACCTAGTGCAGTACACTTCAGAGGTAGTTCCTTTAATCAGGGAACGACTGAGGACAGCTTTCAGTAGACAGAAGAGTTATGCAGACCCCAGACGGAGGGATGTGGAGTTTGCAGTGGGCGACTATGTATTCCTGAAGGTATCTCCAATGAAGGGAGTCATGAGATTCGGAAAGAAGGGCAAGTTGGCACCTCGGTATATCGGACCTTTTGAGGTTACTGATAGAGTTGGAGCAGTTGCCTACCGGTTGGAGCTACCACCCAACCTTTCTCACGTTCATCCCGTGTTTCACATCTCCATGCTCAGGAAATACATTCCCGATCCTTCTCATGTAATCGCAAATGGATGTAATAGAGCTAATGAAAATTTGACATTTGAGGAGCAACTCAGAGCCATAGTGGACTACCAAGTAAGACAGCTAAGATCAAAACAGATCCCTATGGTTAAGGTTTTGTGGAGGAGTCAGTCAGTGGAAGAGTGCACCTGGGAGTCAGAACGGGACATGCGTAGCAAGTACCCTTACTTGTTCAATGCATAATCATGTGTTTTATTCTGCCTTGTGTAAAAATTCGAGGACGAATTTTCTGTAAGGGGGGAAGAATGTAACACCCCAAATTTTATTATTTATGAGTATTTTTGATATTTTAATTTTATTTAAATTTTAGGAATTTTTTTGAGATTTTTCGGATTTTAAAAATCGAGTTCGATTTTCCGAAAATATAAACTTTGATGATTTTTAAAAATTAATTTAAAGACCACGTGGCAAAACTAAAAATATATTTGGAGTCTACGTATTTTTCTGAGTTTTACGAAATTTTTTCGGAATTTTTGGACCTCGTTTTCGGTCGAGGCGAGTAAAAATTCAAAATTTTGTATTTCGAATCGAACCGAATCGAATCGGACCGGATCGGACCGATCGAATCGAACCGCTCCTTTCCTTTTTCTTCTCCCGCGCGTCGTCCCTCTCTTTTCTCTTTCTTTTCTCTCCTCCTCCCTGCTGCGTCGCTCCAGATTTCTCGGCCAAATCCGGCCGATCCGGCCACCGATTGGACCGGGTCTTGTGTCTAAAATCATCTACTCGGCGAGCTTTCCATAGACACCAAGAACGCCAAATCCATCGAGCGGTTTGTCCGATTTTTGCTCGGGAAGATTTTAGCCCATTTCGACTTTTGGGCTAGACTTCTAAAACCGTGAATCCCACGAGGAAACCGAGGCCACCAAAGACGCTCCATTCGTCGAGAGCTTCGCAACGACATAAATTTCGAATTTTTCCGACACCGTTTTTCGGTGGGTCCCACGGAACTTCGCAGTGTAATTTCGAGCATTAAATGAGCTTAGAAAATTCTGAAAAATTTATGTGCTAACCCCCGTGTTATGGGCTTCGTGTAGGTATCCTCGATTCGCGGAAATTCGGCGATTGACCGGTTCGCAAATTTCGGGCCGCATGCACTGTGGACCGGAAAAGTCTCCGAATTGGGCCGAGGTTTTGGCTAGCCCCCCATTGTCAGACGTCCCGAGCGCGTCCCCGAAGTCGGAATCGGCAAAGGTAAACGCGAACCTTGTTTTTACGTAATTTTCTAGTGCTTAAATAGGATTAAAAATCCGTAAAATATTTGTGGTAGCTTAGAAAATTACGATTCTTTTTGCAATAGCTTAGTAATATTGCTAAGGACCGCGGGGCAAAGTTTTATAATTTTTAGAGCTTGTTTGGGCAGTTTTTGCAAAAATGATCAATAATAAGGACTAAATTGAAATTTTGCGTATTGTGATGGATGATTGATTTGATGGGCCCAGGAGGGGCTGTGTGATATGATTGAACTGTTGATGTATGGATTGTGAGTATAGAAGTGCGTTTTTAGCCCTTTTGCAGGTTGGGTAGGTCCTAGGTATAGGGGAGACTCTGCCGATTTTCGCACGACTTAGGACGTAATTGGTCTTTTCTTTATTTGTATTGAGTCGATTGTATTAAATAAATGTAATATGATTGTCATTTGAGCAGGGACAGCATTCTTCCTCCGACCATCATCAAAAGTAATTTGTCGTCAAGTCTGTTAGTAAAATATTAATTTTAATTATAATTTCGATATTATTTTATGTTCTTGATTCCCTTGGATCTCTTTTATGATTATATTTATGTAGTTAATCTCTAGGCTCGATTTATGTTGCATTCATAATCGTTGATGTACCATGGATGTTGTTGTGGTAATTTGGAGCAGCAGCGTGCGTTGGCGTGTGATGTGGTGTGGACTATGGATAGGACGGGGTAGTCACGGCTTGAGTAATTCGGGACCCGTTCCTTCGAGGGGTAGTCACGCTTGAGTAATTACTGGGACCCTCGATTTGGTTATTAAGTGGAAGTCCGAGCTTGAGTAATTCAGGCACCAAAGTTGGATTTAAGAGAGTCGTATAGGGATCACTCCAATATGTTATGATTGATACTACAGGGTGTGTGAGTGCTCCAAATTACCTTTTTGATGTTATGATGTGAAAATGTTGTTGATGTTGCATTTCACTCTACAGGGTGCATTAGTTCTAGATAGTTATAGAGATTATGGTTAAAATTGATATTTTACTCTCTGAGTCGAACGCTCACTCCTGTTCAATATTTTTTTCAGGCTACAGGAGGATTTTATTTTGGTTAACCTGCTTTTCTCCCTCGCAGGTCAATTATTACTGTTTGTATAAACTTGTTAAATCTTAGAATTTCCGCATGTGTTAGAAATGTTATTTGATTTGGGTCTGTAAACTAAATTATTATTTTGGGACCTGTAAACTTAATATGCTATGCATGTTTGATGGATTGGATGAGGGAGCTGAGCTCCCATTTATTATTATGTTGATGAGTATGTGGAGGGTGAGCTGAGCTCCCCAATTGACTATATATTGTGTTTACAGGTCGGGTGAGTCGAAAACTCCCCGTTGGAAAGTCCATTTTATGGCCGGACTCTGTCCGTTTGTTTTCTTGAATTTGGGCCCAATGGGCCTTAGAGTTGGGTTAATGAACAGTTAGGCTTACTACGGGCCTCGGGGGCTTTAGGCTGGCCCAGGTCCTAGTGCCGGTCCGGCCCATAGGTTGGGTCGTGACAAATAGAGATTAATTAATTGATTTATATTTGATATAAATTTATTAGAAGAGGAGAAATAATGATTTTGGGTTGAGAACTCAAAATTAAAACATAAGGGTAATTTGGTCATTTCACATGGTGACATTTGGCACCATGAGATAGTGATACATGGTATTATATAAGTTTGCCATTTGTCTTCCTATCATGCAAGGTGATCAAAGTCAAGATTAAATCTAGCTTTGACACTTGGCTTAATGTGATTAAGTCAATTAAAAATAAGATGCAATGTGGTGGTGACATGTGGCAAAGGGTTTAAGTGATTACTTGACCTAATTATAAAAGGGAAAAGAAAAGAAGAAACATATAACTCTCTCTTGCCTCTCAAGTGTGGCGGCACATTGCTCTTCTCCTCTCCTCTCAATTTCTCAACAATTCAAAGAGAAATCATCTATTCCCTTTGAATTAAAATTGCTAGGAATTGTTTCTGGTGTCCTATACACACATATAACCTCTTTAAAAGCAAAACCCCAAATTATAATTGGTTGGCAAGGCTTGAGAAGCAAAATTAGGGGCTGCCTATTGGTGATCTTGGTATGGACAAGCTAGAGGGACAACACTTAGGGTTCTAGGTGCTTCTTAAAGATGCCAATTGCATCCATAGTACATCAAAGAGGTTAGTGCCCAAACTCCTCTTTCAAATTGGGGTTTAATTGAATTAATTTGTTAATTCACAATCTTAAATGGAAAATAAAGATCCTAATACATATTAAAAGTGTTTTAATATGCAATTGAGCATTGAAATTAATTAGGCACATAAGAGATGTGGCATGATGCATGAAACCCTAGAAGAAAATTTTTTGAAATTCAATGCTCCAATGCACCAATTATCATGCTTTCGCTCCTTCAATTGGTATTAGAGCCACTATATTTGCCATTAAGATTGTATATGAGATTTAATTGTGTGATTTGATCAAATTTTGATTGATCTAAAGCTATTTGGATGCATAAAGAGGTGGCGGCATGAAAGTGATTCACACCCTAAGGGTGTGTTTCACCTATGCGCATGGTTTATGGACTAATGATGCAATTATTGTATATTTTAAGGCCCATAATTAGTCCTATACCTAATTAAATTGTTTAATTAGGAATTTTAATCACATAATTAATTATTGAAAAATGTTTTTAAGGCATTAAATTTGAAAAGAGTTTCTAAATTTAAATTTGTTTGATTGAGATTCAAATCTGAATTTTTTGGTTGGATATGTGATATTCAATTTAATTTTTTAGTATGTATATTTTATTTAATTGTTAAATTTTAATATGCATGATGGATGATCATGGACAATAAAAGACCAATGTGATTGGATTTATTTCTTTTATTTTTCTTTAGGTTGTAAAATAATTAATTTTATTTTAGTGGCAAGTATTATAAGTGTTGTAATAATTTGGGTTGTAATTTCATTTATTTGAGGACTTTAAAGTCCATATTCTTGTAAATTCATTTTGGTATGCCAAGGATTACAATGTAATTGGATTGCAAGAAGATTAAGGAGGTCAAGAGCATTGGTGGGACCAGTGGGAGGAAATCAAGATCAAGTGTTGATTATGTACTCCTTCAGCAACTCTTGTAAAATGAATGAATGAAATACACCTAGGAATGCCCTGATTCAATTATTGGTGGCTCAGAATTGAATCCCTTAAAAAGTCCATGATCATACCATATTAATTGTTTATCCATGTATGCATGAGATGTATGAGAATGTATGCAAGTATATGATATATGCATGATAATTAGATAATGTGCAAAGTGAGACCATAATAGTAATTAAGCCGACCACTGAATCTTCCAAACAAATGATTAAGTTGGAAATGTTATAATTAAAGTAATTATATCATGGGCCCTCCATTGAGGCAATTATTTTAAGAACTTTTAAATACTTGCATGTGATACATTTAATTTAAGAGATTTTCTTAAGAATAATTGTTAAGCATGAGATGTTCTAAATATGTAAATAGTTGATGGCAAATAATGGATTTTCCTGAGGACATTAAAATTATTTACATGTTTTCTGGCTCAATGGGATTAACTTAACTAATGCAAGATAAATCAATAATGGATGTGCCTAAGATTTTGAGCATTAGAAGCTAGATAAATGATTGAACCTCACATGAGATGTGATGGGCAAGGAGTTGCTCACTTATAGTTTGTTATAATTTCAATAATGGATGTGCCTAAGGATGATCAATAAGACTATAAGAATTCAATCACCCACTAGAAATCTATCCAACAAGGATTTTCGTTTCCTACTTTGAAAGTGTAGAATTCGTCAAGTTAGTGGGAGGACCAATTTGATTAAAAGACCATAATCATTTTAGTTAATTACTTGATACATTTACTAATTAATCTAGTTATTTTTTATAGTTAATTTTCTGATAATAATGAGCACACAACAACCACCACCATCCAATATCCTTGCGAGCATACTTGATCACAATAGGTTGACGGGACCTAATCTTTCTGATTAGCTAAGAAATTTAAAACTGATCCTGAACCTAGAACGTATTGGATATGTTCTAGACTCAAAGGTTCCTACTCCCTTACCTCCAGAGGCCACTCAAGAGGAACATGACACTTTGTACAAGTGGAAGGAGCATGATATGAGAGCCAAGTATTGCATGCTTGCTTCTATGAGTAATGAGTTATAGAAGCAGCATGAAAATATGCAAAGTGCAAGTGAGATCCTCCTTCATCTATAAGAGTTGTATAGTGAGCATAGCAGGAATGCTAGGTATGAGATATCTAGGCAACTATTTCGAATGAGGATGTCTGAGGGACAGAATATTGGGGATCATGTCCACAAGATGATTCAACTTATAGAGCAACTAGAACATCTTGACTTTAACATGGATTTCCAACTACAGACAGATTTGATCCTTTAGTCCCTATCTGAGTCATTTGGAAATTTTGTGACAAATTTCCATATGACAGAGCAGGAATACACATTGGCTGGTTTACTTAACGTGTTGGTTATTGCCCAAAAGAATATGCCAGACAATAAAGGAAAAGAGGTAGCTTTGATTGCATATTCTCTGCTGGAAAGTCCAACAAGAAGAAGGGCAATAAGAAAAAGAAACCTCAAGTTCCAGGACCTTCCAAGAAGATAGCCAAACAGAAAGCGAAGACCAAAGCTGATGGAGGCAAAGAAAAGTGTTTCCACTGCAAGAAGGATAGGCACTGAAAAAGCAATTGCCCAGAGTATCTTGTTTCTCTGAAGGACAAGAAGGATACACCTTTAGAAGGTATGTCTATATCTTGTTATTTAGATTATGATAATACTCATAGTTCATCTACAGCTTGGTTTTTAGATACTGGTGCTAGTTCTCACATTACTTATGATATGCAGGAACTAGCAAATAGTAGCAGCTTGCATGCTCGAGATGTTAGACTCTGGATTGGTGATGGCTCAACTGTTGAAGCTTTAGCCATAAGATCTAAATCTTTTTACATGTGTGGATATGTTTTGTATTTAAATAATATTTTGTATGTACTTGATGCTTTTAAAAATATCATTTCACTATCTAGTTTGACTAGAAATGGTTATGAATTTCAGTTCATAAATGATGTTTACAATATTTATTTTGAAAATAAATATGTTGGCTCAGGTTATATGCATGATGGTCTTTATTATTTAGATAATAATAATAAATACAAATTGAATGCAAGCAATCTAAATGAATGTAATGCCATGATGAAAATCAAATCTGATCCAAAATATCTTTGGCACTTAAGATTAGGTCATATTACAGAAGATAGGATTTATAAACTGAAGAAAATTGGGATTTTATCCTCATTAGGTTCTGAACCTAATCTAACTTGTGAATCCTACCTTTAGCGCAAAATGACTAGATCACCCTTTGTTAGACAAGGACTAAGAGTTAAAAATATTTTGGAGCTAATAGATAGTGATGTATGTGGTCCATTTAAGGAAATGGCTAGAGGCAGTTTTCATTACTTTATTACCTTTACTGATGATAAATCAAGGTTTGATTATTTGTATTTGATGAAATACACATGAATCCTTTGAAAGTTCAAAGAATTTAAATCTAAAGTAGAAAATCAAACAGGAAAAAGTATTAAAACTCTTCGATTAGATCGTGGAGGTGAATACTTAAGTACTGAATTTGATGAATACTTGAAAGAGCATGGCTTTCCCAGTTGACTCCTCCAGAAACACCACAGCTGAATGGTGTATCTGAAAGGATAAATCATACCCTATTAGATATGGTACGTAGTATGATGAGCTATACTGACATGCCAATCTCCTTTTGGGGGTTTGCATTAGAATCAGCTTTGCACATTCTGAATAGGATTCCATCAAAATCAATTTCTTCCACACCTTATAAGATATGGCATGGAAGAAAACAGAGTCTTAAGCATGTTAAGATTTGGGGTTGTTCAGCTTATATAAAAAGGCTGAACACTAATAAATTGGAAACCATATCAGAAAAAGGTCGATTTGTTGGATATCCAAAAGAAAGTTTTGGATATTATTTTTATTTGCCTATATCATAAAAGGTTGTGATAAGTATAGATATCATATTTCTTGAACAACAGTTTATTCAAGAAAGAGGCAAAGGAAGGCAAATAGAGTTAGAATTGAAGAATTCTGACCAACCAACAGATCAAATGGATATAGATCCATCTAGTCAACCTAAACCTATTAATGAAACATCTAGAGTAATTCCTCGCAGATCGACCAAGATATCTCACCCACCAGTGAGATATGGTTTTCTTCATGAAGATTAACAAGAGTTGTTTACTCATGAAGAAGTAGATCATGGAGATGATCCTCTTACCTATGAAGAAGCTATATCAGATATAGACTCTTCAAAATGGATTGAAGCTATGAAATCTGAAATTGATTCCATGTATAAGAATCAAGTTTGGGACCTTATTGACCCGCTTGAAGGTATTGTACCTATAGGGAATAAATGAGTTTTCAAGAAGAAAATTGGTTCTGATGGAAAGGTAGAGACCAATAAAGCAAGGCTAGTAGCGAGGCTAGTAGCGAAAGGGTTTCGCCAAAGGCAAGGAATCAACTATGAGGAGACTTTCTCTCCTGTCGCCATGCTTAAATCAATTAGGATTCTATTAGCAATAGCTGCATACTATGATTATGAGATTTGGCAGATAGATGTCAAAATAACTTTTCTCAATGGATACATTGATGAAAATGTTTTCATGGAACAATCTAGGGGTTTTGAATCCCAAGATAGTTCCAAGGTGTGCAAGCTAAAGCGATCCATTTATGGGTTAAAACAAGCTTCGAGGAGTTGGAACATCCATTTTGATGAAGCCATTAAGTCATTTAGTTTTATCAAAAATGTGGATGAGCCATGTGTATATAAGAAGGTTAGTGATAGTGCTATCACTTTCCATATCTTATATGTGGATGATATTCTGTTGATAGGTAATGACATAGGTATGTTGACAACTGTCAAGGTATGATTGTCAAATACATTCTCCATGAAAAAACTTAGGGGAAGTAACCTATATTCTTGGAATTCGCATCTATAGAGATAGAGCGAAAAGAATAATTGGTTTATTCTAAAGTCTATACTTAGAAAATGTGTTAAAGAGGTTTAACATGCTTGATTCCAATAGAAGATTTTTACCAGTAAGACATGGTATCCACCTTTCTAAAGAGATGTCTCCAAAGATACCTGAAGAAAGAGATAAAATGGCCAGGATTCTATATGCTTCAGCTATTAGAAGTTTGATGTATGCAATGATGTGTACTAGGCCGGATATCGCATATGCTAGTTTGACTAGCAGGTTTCAATCTAATCCAGGTTTGGAATACTGGATAGCTGTCAAGAATATCCTTAAGTACTTGAGAAGAACTAAGGATTTATTCTTGATTTATGGAGGTGGTGACTTGCAATTGGATGGTTATACTGATTCTGATTTTCAATTAGATATCGATGATAAAAAGTCTACCCCTAGGTTTGTGTTCATTTGTAATGGAGGTGCAGTCAGTTGGAAGAGTTCCATATAGAGTACGACTGCTGATTCCACTACAGAAACTGAGCATATTGCTGTATAAGATGCTGCAAAAGAGGTTGTTTGGATAAAGAAGTTCATGTCAGAACTTGCAGTAGTTCCTCTCTACTGTGACAATAATGGAGCGGTCATACAGGCTAAGGAACCTTGGTCTCACCAGAAATCCAAACACATAGAAAGACGTTACCACATTATCAGAGAGATAGTTAGGCGAAGCGATGTTGCCATACAAAAAATGGAATCAGCTGAAAATCTAGCTGATCCATTCACGAAGCCTATGTCACAAGCTCAGTTAAACCAACATCTTGAGAAGATGTGTCTAAGATATTGTAATGAATGGCTCTAGTGCTAGTGGGAGATTGTTAGTAGTATGCCCTAGAGCATATCATTTTATATGTATCTTGTACATATTTTATTAATAAAAGGCAATTTCACTTTTCAGTTTACATAATATATTTATGTATAATAGAAAAGGTCCATTAATATTTTGTTAGAAATTCTATTCTTAAGTTGTTAAGAATATGAGTGACAGTATTTCTAGCACAAAGTATCATAAATTGGTTCACAATTGAGGATACTTCACACAGGACATGACTTATCTAGAAAGATTGTAATCATGTTTGTTCCCAAGGTATTTGTATGAGATATAAATAAGATGGAGTAGTGAATCTTATGCCACATAACAAACATTATAGGCACTTATACATGATAAGTAGGCCAAACTAGAGACGCATATGACAAACACATGGAGTTTACTCTTGTCAATGTATTGTCATATATCATATCAGTGCATAAAATCTTTAGACCTGAGATAACACAGTTATCTTGTATATAGGTGGTTTGAGTTTGATACTGCTTTCATATTTGTACTGTGTATGGGTATATGGGCATATGTTGGCTTCTACTAGTTATATATGGAGATAAGTGTTGATTAAGATAGAATCTATTACCCTAAGTAAATAGGGATAAAATCCTATGTTCATTTAATTATTCTTGATGTTTCAAGTTCCTAGCCAGGACAGACAGATATAGTCAGAAAAGAGTTTCCGACAAGAAAATCTAATTAATCAAGAACTGAAATTAAAAGAGAACATAATGTTCATAGTAAATAGGATTTGACATTAACCTTGACTCCAGTTCGAATTGGGATTTTGTAACAGAGAGATTCTAGTGCATGGTAACATATGATTATAGATTCATTTAAGGTATTCCTTGTTACTGATTGGGTGGCCATGGCACGCTATGCTAGTTGTCAAACATGGTATATGAGATGCCTAAAATGATTTAGAGAAATCATTCATAGTAAGAAAGAGTTCTGATGATATTAAGAGTTGATATCATATCTCATTGCCAATTAGTGATGAGCCTAGTGAGTCACACACATACACAAGTTAATTTCCAAGTTAAATGTGATTTAATTGATTAATTAAAGAGTTTAATTAATTAATTAAATAGGCATGGTTTGCAATAAGATTGCAAAGTCCCTAGCATGGCTTGAAACCAAATCTAGGTTATTGGATGTATAGTATAAGTTAAATTTATATTTAAAGTGTTCAAATATGAATTTAATTATGGAAAATTAATTAATGGAGATTAATTAATTAATTTATATTTGATATAAATTTATTAGAAGAGGAGAAATAATAATTTTGGGTTGAGAACTCAAAATTAAAACATAAGAATAATTTGATCGTTTCACATGTTGACATGTGGCACCATGAGATGGTGACACATGGCATTATATAAGTTTGCCATTTGTCTTCCTATCATGCAAGGTGATCAAAGTTAAGATTAAGTCTAGCTTTGACACTTGGCTTAATGTGATTAAGTCAATTAAAAATAAGATGTAATGTGGTGGTGACATGTGACAAAGGGTTTAAGTGATTACTTGACCTAATTATAAAAGGGAAAAGAAAAGAAGAAACATATAACTCTCTCTTGCCTCTCAAGTGTGGCAGCACATTGCTCTCTTCCTCTCCTCTCAATTTCTCAACAATTCAAAGAGAAATCATCTATTCCCTTTGAATTAAAATTGTTAGGAATTATTTCTAGTGTCCTATACACACATATAACCTCTCTAAAAGCAAAACCCCAAATTATAATTGATTGGCAAGGCTTGAGAAGCAAAATTGGGGCATGCCCATTGGTGGTCTTGGTGTGGACAAGCTAGAGGGACAACATTTGGGGTCCTAAGTGCTTCCTAAAGGTGCCAATTGCATTCATAGTGCATCAAAGAGGTTAGTGCCCAAACTGCTCTTTCAAACTAGGGTTTAATTAAATTAATTTATTAATTCACAATCTTAAATGACAAATAAAGATCCTAATACATATTAATAGTATTTTAATATGCAATTGAGCATTGAAATTAATTAGGCACATAAGAGATGTGGCATAATGCGTGAAACCCTAGAAGAAAATTTTGTTGAAATTCAATGCTCTAATGCACCAATTATCATGCTTCCACTCCTTCACTTTAATGGTTGATCAATGAAGAAAAGCCACGTAAGAGAACGAGGCTTGCTAACTTTGGTTGCTAAAAATCAAATACTTGACCACTAAAGTGGGTCATGTCCCATATATAAGATTTACAAGATGCCTAATTAATGTATGAATCAAATACACTCCATATGCTATTCTTTTAGGCTAAGACAATAGAACAAGGACTAAAGGGAAAAGGGAAAATCTAAGGAGCATCCAAAAAAAAATATGTGTTAAGTAGAAAAGGACAACTGCTAAGTTGAATAGAAATTATAAAATGCTTTTCTTAAATTGTCGTTGTACCTCACATATGCATTCATGCATCATTTAACTATTTCAAATTAGATATATTGCATGTAGGACTACATTGTATAAATTTTATGTATTTAACTCATGAAAATGTTGCATTATATTTCTTATGCTGTGTTGTTAGCTACGGATGACCCATGGGTTCCCAAATATGAAAGATAAAGCAAAGGAAAAAGCATGCATGCATGCATTTATGAGCTCACATGTGAAAGAAAGGAAAGGGATGTCTAGGCAAGGTAATTTTGTATCTGTAGCATCCAGGGTAACTGGGTAAGGCAATTCCATATCTCTGAACCCATTAATTGATATGATATGTTAAGAGGAAGTCATGATAAGCTCCTATAATAGGTTGACCATATTGGATTATATGAAATGATATAAAAGTAATGTTAGTAGTATGCCCTAGAGCATATCATTTAGTATGTATCTTTTACATGTTTTTATTAATAAAAGGCATTTCCACTTTTCTGTTTACATAATATATTTATGTGTAATAGAAAAGGTCCATTGATATTTTGTTAGAAATTCTATTCTTAAGTTGTTAAGAATATGAGTGACAGTATTTCTAGTACAAAGTATCATAAATAGGTTCACAATTGAGGATACTTCATAATAAGGACATGACTTATCCAGAAAGATTGTATTCATGTTTGTTTCCAAGTTATTTATATGAGATATAAATAAGATATAATGGTGAGTCTTATGCTATATAACAAACATGATAGGCACTTATACATGATAAGTAGGCCGAACCAGTAACACTAATGATAAGCACATGGAGTTTACTCTTATCAATGCATTGTCATAAATCATATTAGTGCATATAATCTTTAGACCTGAGATAGCACAGTTATCTTGTATATAGGTGGTTTGAGTTTGATACTGCTTTCATACTTGCACAATGTATGGATATATGGGTATGTGTTGGCTCCTACTAGTTATATATGGAGGTAGGTGTTATCAAGATGGAATCTGTTCCTCTAAGTAAATAGAGATAAAATCCTATGTTCATTTAATTATTCTTAATGTTTTAAGTTCCTGGCCAGGACAGATAGATTTATTCAGAAAGAGTTTCTGATAAGAATATCTTTTTAATCAAGAACTAGAATTAAAAGAGAACATAATATTCATAGCAAATGGAGTTTGACATAAACCATGACTCCAACTTGAGTTGAGATTTTGTAACAGAGAGATTCTAGTGTATGGTAACATATGATTATAGGTTCATTTAAGGTAAACCTTATTACTAATTGGGTAGCCATGGCATGCTATGCTAGGTGTTAACCATAGTTTATGAGGTGCATAAAATGATTTAGAGAAATCATTTATAGTAAAAAAGAGTTCTGATGATATTAAGAGTTGATATCATGTCTCATTGTCAATTAGTGATAAGCCTAGTAAGTCACACACATACACAAGTTATCACCTAATTAAATATGATTTAATTAATTAATTGAAGAGTTTAATTAATTAATTAAATAAGCTTAGTTTGCAATTAGATTGCAAAGTCCCTGGCATGACTTGAAACCAAATCTAGATTATTGGATGTATAGTATAAGTTAAATTTATATTTAAAGTGTTTAAATATGAATTTAATTAATGAGAAATTAATTAATAAAGATTAATTAATTGATTTATATTTGATATAAATTGATTAGAAGAAGAGAAATAATTATTTTGGGTTGAGAACTTAAAATTAAGACACAGGGGCATTTTGGTCATTTCACAGGGTAACATGTGGCACCATGAGATGGTGACACATGGCACTACACATAAGCTTGCCAAATGTTTTTAATAATGTAAGATGATTAAAATTAAGATTAAATATAGGTTTGACACTTGGCACAATGTGATTGGGTCAATTAAACCTAGAACCAATTAGAGGGTAACATGTGGCAAGGGTTTAATGTGTTGACCTAGCTATATAAGTGTTGTTATGAAAACAAAACAATACAACCAGCAGCTGCTCCTCTTTGTGCCGCCACCCAAAGGCTCCTCTCCCTCTCTTTTTTTTCATCTCTCATCAATTCCAAGAGATTAGCAAACAATCTCTTGAATTAAAAATATTAGAAATTGTTTCTAGTGTCCTGTTTACATCTTTAATCTATTAAAAGGCAAAACTTGATTTTATAATTAATAGAAAAAGATTAAGAAGCTGTTCAAGGGCTGCCATAGGTGAACTTGGTGTGGACGAGCTAGAGGGACAACATCTGGTGTCCTGAAGACGCATCCAAAAGGCACAAATACACTGCAGTGCATCAAGAGGTTAGTGTATTTGTTCTTGATCTAATCTAGGGTTCTAAAATTAATCTGATTAATTTTTAAAATCTTAAATGGCAAATACAGATCCAAAAACATATTATAAGAGTTTTAATATGTTGTTTATCATTGAAATCAAATAGATAAAAATAAATCTTACATTATGCATGTGACCCTAGGTAAAAAATTTTAAATTCAATGGTATAAACTTATGTTTTTCATACTTTCGCTCCTTCAATTGGTATCAAAGCCACTATATTTGCCATTTAGATTGTTGATTATATGATTTAATTGTGTGTTTTGATCATGAGATGATTTATCCATTGCTGGTTGCAATGGATGTGTGGCGGCATGCTTGATGAACTCCAACATGGTGTGCATGGTTTGGGTTTCATGGGTGGTGCAAGGTTTGGCTTTTTAATTCTGTAATTTTTGTATGATCTAAGGCCTATCCTATGACTAATTAAAGTGTTTAATTAGTAGTTTTAATCACACAATTAAATTTTAATTCAAATCAAAATTTTAAAAATTATTTGAATGTGATTCAAATATGAATTTTAAAAGTTGTTTGAATGTGATTCAAATATGAATTTTTAAAATTGTTTGAATCATATTCAAATCTGATTTTTTTAAATTTGTTTGAATAATATTCAAATCTGAATTTTTAAAAATTGATTTGAATGTGATTCAAATCTGATTTTTAAAAATTGTTTGAATGTGATTCAAATCTGAATTTTTAAGGTTGTTTGAATATGATTCAAATCTGAATTTTTAAATAAGTCTGAATTTTTAAATTTATTTGAATCATATTCAAATCTGGATTTTTAAGTTGAATATGAGATATTCACTTTAATTTAATTATGTATGTTTTATTTAATTATTAAATAGTGATATGCATGATGGATGATCATGGATTATAAAAGACCAATGTGATTAGATTTATTTCTTTTATGTTTCTTTGGGTTTGTAAATTAATTTATTTATTTTAATTTATTTTGGGCATGTATTATTAAGTTTGTAATAATTTTTGGATTGTAATTTCATTTATTTAAGTTCTTATAAATTCGCCTTGGTATGCTAAGGATTACTATTAATATTGGATTGCAAGAAGTTCAAAGAGGTCAAGAGCATTGGTGGGACCAGTGGGAGGAATTTAAGATCAAGTGTTGATTATGTACTCCTTCAACAACTCTTATAAAATGAATGAATGAAATGCACCTAGGAATGCCCTGATTCAATTCTTGGTGGCTCAGAATTGAATCCCTTAGAAAGTCCATGATCATACCATATTTACTGCTTATCCATGAATGCATGAGATGTATGGGAATGTATGTAATTATATGATATATGCATGCTAAATGGATAATGTGCAAAGTGAGACCTTAATAGTAATTAGGATGACCATAAAATCTTCCAAACAAATGATTAAGTTAGAAATGCTATAATTAAAGTAATTATAACATGGGCCCTCCATTGGGGCTATTATTTTAAGAAATTTAAATAGTTGCATAAGATGTAATTAATTTAAGAGATTAAATTAAAAATAATTGTTAAGCATGAGATGTTGTAAATATGTAAATGGTTTGGTGGCCAATATTGGATGTACCTGAGGACATTAAAATTATTTACATAATTACTGGCTCAATGAGATCAACTTAATTAATGCAAGATAAGTCAATAATGGATGTACCTGAGATTTTGAGTATTAGGGGCTAGGTAAAGGATTGAACCTCACATGAGATGTGATGGGCAAGGAGTTGCTTACTTATAGTTTATTGTAATTCCAATAATGGATGTATCTGAGGATGATCAATAGAATTATAAGAATTCAATCACCCACTAGAAATCCATCCAACTAGGATTTCCGTTTTATACTATGAAAGTGTAGGATTCGCTAAGTTAGTGGGAGGACCAATTTGATTAAAAGACTATAATTATTTTGGTTAATTACATGATACATTTACTAAAAAATCTGGTTATTTTCCGCAGTTAATTTTCTGATAATAATGAGCACAGAACAACCACCACCATCCAATATTCTTACAAGCATACTTGATCACAATAGGTTGACAGGACCTAATCTGTCTGATTGGCTAAGAAATTTGAAACTTATCATGAACCTTGAACATATAGGATATGTTATAGATTCAAATGTTTCTGGTCCCTTACCTCCAGAGGCCACTTAAGAGGAACATGAAACTTTGGACAAGTGGAAGGAGCATGATATGAGAGCTAAGTGTTACATGTTTGCTTCCATGAGTAATGAGTTACAAAAGCAGCATGAGAACATGAGTTGTGCGAGTGAGATCCTCTTTCACCTACAAGAGTTGTATGGTGAGCACAGTAGGAATGCTACGTATGAGATATCTAGACAGCTGTTCCGCATGAGGATGTCTGAGGAACAGAATGTTGGGGATCATGTCCACAAGATGATTCTGCTGATTGAGCAGCTGGAACATCTTGACTTCAACATGGATTTCCAACTACAGACGAATTTGATCCTTCAGTCCCTTCCTGAGTCTTTTGGGAATTTTGTGGCAAATTTTCATATGACTAAATAGGAATGCACCTTAGCTGGTTTACTCAACATGCTGGTTATTGCCCAAAAGAATATGCCGAGCAATAAAGGAAAAGAGGTAGCTTTGATTGCATCTTCTTCTACTGGAAAGTCCAACAAGAAGAAGGGCAATAAGAAAAAGAAATCTCAGATTCCTAGTCCTTCCAAGAAAATAGCTAAACAGAAAGGGAAGACTAAAGCTGATGGAGGCAAAGGAAAGTGTTTCCACTGCCAGAAGAATGGGCACTGAAAAAGGAACTGCCCAGAGTATCTTGCTTCTCTAAAGGACAAGAAGGATACACCTTCGGAAGGTTTGTCCATATCTTGTTATTTAGATTCTGACGATACTCATAGTTCATCTACAGCTTGGGTTTTAGATACTGGTGCCAGTTCTCACATTTCTAATGATATGCAGGAACTAGCAAATAGTAGCAGCTTGCATTCTCGAGATGTTCGACTCCAGATTGGCAATGACTCAACTGTTGAAGCTTTAGCCATACGATCTAAATCTTTTTACATGTCTGGCCATGTTTTGTGTTTGGATAATATTTTATATGTACCTGATGCTTTTAAGAACATCATTTCTATATCTAGTTTAACTAGAAATGACTATGAATTTTAGTTCACAGATGATGTTTGCAATATTTATTTTGGAAATAAATATGTGGATTCGGGTTATATGAATGATGGTCTTTATTATTTGGATAATATTGACAAACACAAAATGAATGAAAGTGATCTAAAAGAATGCAATGCCATGGTGAAAACCAACTCTAGTTCAAAATATGTTTGGCACTTAAGGTTATGTCATGTTGTAGAAGATATGATTGCAAAACTGGAGAAAATGGGGATTCTATCCTCATTGGGCTCTGAGCCTACTCCAACTTTTGAATCTTGCCTTCAGGGCAAAATGACTAGATCACCCTTTGTTGGACAAGGGCTAAGAGCTAAAAATATTTTGGAGCTAATACATAGTGATGTATGCGGTCCATTTAAGGAAATGGTTAGAGGCAGTTTTCATTACTTTATTACCTTTACTGATGATAAATCAAGATTTGGGTATTTGTATTTGATGAAATACAAACATAAATCCTTTGAAAAGTTCAAAGAATTTAAATTTGAAGTAGAAAATCAAATAGGAAAGAGTATTAAAGCTCTTCGATCAGATCATAGAGGTGAATATTTGAGTACTGAATTTGATGAATACTTGAGAGAGCACGGCATTGTTTCCCAGCTGACTCCTCCAGGAACACCACAACTGAATGGTGTATCTGAAAGGAGAAATCATACCCTATTGGATATGGTACGTAGTATGATGAGCTATACTGATATGCCAATCTCCTTTTAGGGATTTGCATTAGAATCAGCTTTATATATTCTGAATAGGATTCCATCAAAATCAGTTTCTTCCACACCTTATGAGATATGGCATGGAAGAAAACCAAGTCTTAAGCATGTTAAGATTTGGGATTGTCCAGCTTATATCAAAAAGCTAAACACTGATAAATTAGAAACCAAATAAAAAAAGGGTCGATTTGTTGGATATCTAAAAGATAGTTTTAGATATTATTTTTATTTTCCTACTTCACAAAAGGTTGTGATAAGTAGAGATGCCACATTTCTTGAACAACAGTTTGTTCAAGAAGGAGGCAAAGGAAGGAAAATAGAGTTAGAATTGGAGAATTCTGACCAACTAACAGATCAAATGGATATAGATCCATCTAGTCAACCTATACCCATTGATGAAACATCTATAACTATTCCTCGTAGAACAACCAAGGTATCTCACCCACCAGTGAGATATGGTTTCCTTCATGAAGAAGAATAAGAGTTGTCTACTCATGAAGAAGTAGATCATGGAGATGATCCACTTACCTATGAAGAAGCTATATCAGATATAGACTCTTCAAAATGGATTGATGCTATGAAATCTGAAATTGATTCCATGTATAAGAATCAAGTTTGGGATCTTGTTGACTCACCTGAAGGTATTGTACCTATAGGGAACAAATGGGTTTTTAAGAAGAAAATTGGTTCTGATGGAAAGGTAGAGACCTATAAGGCAAGGCTAGTAGCGAAAGAGTTTTGCCAAAGGTAAGGAATCGACTATGAGGAGACTTTCTCACCTGTTGCCATGCTTAAATCAATTAGGATTCTATTAGCAATAGCTGCATACTATGATTATGAGATTTGACAGATGGATGTCAAAACAGCTTTTCTCAATGGATACATTGAAGAAAACATTTTCATGGAACAACCTAGGGGTTTTGAATCCCAATATGGTTCCACGGTATGCAAGCTAAAGCGATCCATTTATGGGTTAAAATAAGCTTCGAGGAGTTGGAACATCCGTTTTGATGAAGCCATTAAATCATTTGGTTTTATAAAAAAATGAGGATGAGCCATGTGTATATAAGAAGGTTAATGACAATACTATCACTTTCCTTGTCTTATATGTGGATGATATACTATTGATGGGTAATGACACAGGTATGTTGACAACTGTAAAGGTATGGTTGTCAAATACATTCTCCATGAAAGACTTAGGGGAGGCAACCTATATTCTTGGGATTCTCATCTATAGAGATAGAGCAAAAAGAATAATTGGTTTATCCCAAAGTCTATACTTGGAAAAGGTGTTAAAGAGGTTTAACATGCTTGATTCTAAGAGAGGATTGTCACCAGTGAGACATGGTATCCATCTTTCTAAAGAGATGTCTCCAAAGACACCTAAAGAAAGAGATAAAATGGCCTGGATTCCATATGCTTAGGCTATTGGGAGTTTAATGTATGCAATGTTGTGTAATAGGCTGGATATCGCATATGCTGTTAGTTTGACTAGCAGGTATCAATCCAATCTAGGTTTGGAACACTGGATAGCTGTCAAGAATATCCTCAAGTACTTGAAAAGAACTAAGGATTTATTCTTGATCTATGGAGGTGGAGACTTGCAATTGGATGGTTATAATGATTCTGATTTCCAATCAGATATCGATGATAGAAAGTCTACATCTGGATATGTGTTCATTTGTAATGGAGGTGCAGTCAGTTGGAAGAGTTCCAAATAGAGCACGACTGCAGATTCCACTACAGAGACTGAGTATATTATTGCATCAGATGCTGCAAAGGAAGCTGTTTGGATAAAGAAGTTTGTGACAGAACTTGCAGTAGTTCCTTCCATTGAGTCAGCAGTTCCATTATACTATGACAACAATGGAGCAGTCATACAGGCTAAGGAACCAAGGTCTCACCAGAAATCCAAACACATAGAAAGGCGCTACCACATTATCAGAGAAATTGTTGGACGAGGCGATGTAGCCATGCAGAAAATAGCATCAGCTGAAAATCCAGCTGATCCATTCACTAAGCCTATGTTACAGACTCAGCTAGATTGACATCTTGAGAAGATGGGTCTAAGATATTGTAATGAATGGCTCTAGTGCTAGTGAGAGATTGTTAGTAGTATTCCCTAGAGCATATCATTTAGTATGTATCTTGTACATGTTTTTATTAATAAAAGGCATTTCCACTTTTCTATTTACATAATATATTTATGTGTAATAGAAAAGGTCCATTGATATTTTATTAGAAATTCTATTCTTAAGTTATTAAGAATATGAGTGATAATATTTCTAGTACAAAGTATCATAAATAGGTTCACAATTGAGGATACTTCATAATAAGGACATGACTTATCCAGAAAGATTGTATTCATATTTGTTTCCAAGTTATTTATATGAGATATAAATAAGATGGAATGGTGAGTCTCATGCTATATAACAAACATGATAGACACTTATACATGATAAGTAGGCCGAACCAGTGACACTTATGACAAGCACATGGAGTTTACTATTGTCAATGCATTATCATAAATCATATCAGTGCATATAATCTTTAGACCTGAGATAGCACAGTTATCTTGTATATAGGTGGTTTGAGTTTGATACTACTTTCATACTTGTACTGTGTATGGGTATATGGGCATGTGTTGGCTCCTACTAGTTATATATGGAGGTAGGTGTTATCAAGATGGGATATGTTCCTCTAAGTAAATAGAGATAAAATCCTATATTCATTTAATTGTTCTTGATGTTTCAAGTTCCTGGCCAAGACAGATAGATTTATTCTGAAAGAGTTTCTGATAAGAAAATCTTTTTAATCAAGAACTTGAATTAAAAGAGAACATAATATTCATAGCAAATGGAGTTTGACATAAACCATGACTCCAGCTTGAGTTGGGATTTTGTAACAAAGAGATTCTAGTGCATAGTAACATATGATTATAGGTTCATTTAAGGTAAATCTTATTACTAATTAGGTAGCCATGGCATGCTATGCTAGGTGTTAACCGTGGTCTATGAGGTGCATAAAATGATTTAGAGAAATCATTTATGATAAAAAAGAGTTCTGATGATATTAAGAGTTGATATCATGTCTCATTGCCAATTAGTGATGAGCTTAGTAAGTCACACACATACACAAGTTATCACCTAATTAAATATGATTTAATTAATTAATTGAAGAGTTTAATTAATTAATCAATTAATTAATTAAATAGGTTTGGTTTGCAATTAGATTGCAAAGCCCCTAGCATGACTTGAAACCAAATCTAGATTATTGGATGTATAGTATAAGTTAAATTTATATTTAAAGTGTTTAAATATGAATTTAATTAATGAGAAATTAATTAATAAAGATTAATTAATTGATTTATATTTGATATAAATTGATTAGAAGAAGAGAAATAATTATTTTGAGTTGAGAACTCAAAATTAAGACACAGGGGCATTTTGGTCATTTCACAGGGTGACATGTGGCACCATGAGATGGTGACACATGGCACTACACATAAGCTTGCCAAATGTTTTTAATCATGTAAGATGATTAAAATTAAGATTAAATATAGGTTTGACACTTGACATAATGTGATTGGGTCAATTAAACCTAGAACCAATCAGAGGGTGACATGTGGCAAGGGTTTAATGTGTTGACCTAGCTATATAAGTGTTGTTATGAAAAGAAAACAATACAACCAGCAGTTGCTCCTTTTTGTGCCGCCACCCAAAGGCTCCTCTCCCTCTCTTCTTTTTCATCTCTCATCAATTCCAAAAGATTAGCAAACAATTTATTGAATTAAAAATATTAAAAATTGTTTCTAGTGTCCTGTTTACATCTTTAATCTATTAAAAGGCAAAACTTGATTTTCTAATTAATAGAAAAAGCTTTAAAAGCTGTTCAAGGGCTGTCATAGATGAACTTGGTGTGGACAAGCTAGAGGGACAACATCTGGTGTCCTAAAAACGCATCCGAAAGGCACAAATACACTGCAGTGCATCAAGAGGTTAGTGTATTTGTTCTTGATCTAATCTAGGATTCTAAAATTAATCTGATTAATTTTTAAAATCTTAAATGGCAAATACAGATCCAAAAACATATTAAAAGAGTTTTAATATGTTGTTTATCATTGAAATCAAATAGATAAAAATAAATCTTGCATGATGCATGTGACCCTAGGTGAAAATTTTTGAATTCAATGGTATAAACTTGTGTTTTTCATACTTCCGCTCCTTCAAGTAAAGGGATGGGGGAACCTTTGGTCACATAGTTACCTCGTTGTGACTTGTTTGCATTGTGGAACCGTTAATATGAATGATGCATTCATGTGCTTGAAATGTATTTTATAAATGTATTTACCTTTCCCCTTGTAATTCTCTACTCACTATCCATTTTTTGTCTATCCCCTTTGGGGACAAAAGTAAAGCAGCAATCAACAGACTTTGGATAATTAAGCTCTAAGGTTTGGCGTAATTAAATTTATGCATTTTGTACCATTTTGTGGAGCTATTTACCGATATGTATAATTTTTGTTAATTTTGGCACTATGCTTTCCTTTAAAGTGCGAATTCGTGTAAATGGATCTTTACATTTTTTTTTTCATGCCTTCATTGGCTTCATTGGTTTCTTTATATGATTTCAAAAGAAGCCAATGAAGGTATGAAAAAATGTAAAGTTCCATTTACACAAATTCCAACTTTAAAGGAAAAAAATGTAAATGATTGTAATGAAAAGCCTTGCCCAGGCTCTATGAAATGAGATCCATGAAATGAAAGTGAAATCTATTAATTAATTAGAGAATGATAAATGAAAAGATGTTTTATGAATAGAATAGCATCGGGTTTGACCCAGAATATTTTATGAGGCTATAATATAAAATAGTTAAAGGAAAGGTTAAAGATCATGCTTGCTACAAGTTTTGATAGCCTTATGCCTTCCAATGTTCTAGCATTAGTAACAATTTGAATTTGGGTCGTTACAAAATACCCTGAACGATGCATGATTTAGACCTGAGGGGCTAGCAATGGGCACAAGTTGTCTTGCATTTAAATCTAAGAAGCCAACGATAAATATAACATTTAATAGTGTCTTTAATATATTTTACTCACAATTTGAACATTTTTTAATTTACTTTTTATTTCTTTAAAAATATTCAAAAGTATAGCCATTAATTTTTTATTTTAGTTTGGCTAATAAAATATAGCTTTTTAGTTTTTAGAATATGGGCAAATTTTTTCTTTAATTGGATCAATAAATAAATATAAACATTTTAAACTTATACTATAAAATTTTTTTGGGTGGCCAAATATAAGAGTTTATTAAAAAAATATTTATTTTCAACCTACTCCTAATTAAAATTTAAAATTTAAAGCCCGAGAGGGGGGGGGGGGGGGGGGGGCAAGCGAGCGGGCAGGAGGGGGGTGTTGAGATGATTGCCTTTGCCAGCCCCCATTGGTTCCATCATTGCCTGAACCTAAGTGCAACATAAATTGGTAGTCTTTTATAAATACACCACACTCCAACCATTCCTCATCCAAATCTCCAACAGCTAACACCACCACACGGGAATTAGTTTCTAATTCTGCATTGGATGGGTAATGGACTAGCAGCCAGAGCTTCCGCCATCTTAACTGAATGGAGACCATGGTGTAACACAGAGAAGGCTAAAACAAATATGCCCTCATCATTATGCACAACAACGCCAAACTTAGATAAAATCACTTCCCTAAAATATGCACCGTCAATATTACATTTTATCTTACCCAAATTAGGCTTCCTATAATGGGAAGAAGATGCAGGACTTTCACTAGTAGAGTCTCACTTCTCTTCGATTACTTAGGTAATATTCCAGTCATTTAATATATGTACGTCGATGGCAACAACATTATATGGAGTTAACTCCTTACCCTTCCAAAGTAATTGCTTCCTAACTGACCAAAGCATCCATAACACTGCACTCAACTTGGCATTGACATGATCATCACCGTTTCTTATAACTTAAAATAAAAGCTCATTAAAGTTGTTAGTATTTGAATTAAAATGAAGATTGAGCAATTACCAACACGAGTTAGCCATAGAACAAGATGCAAGCACATGAAAAGTGTTATCTATTTGGCCACATAAAGGGCATGAAGGGATCCATGCTAACTTCTTTAAAGATTAGTTTTTATTTTGTAGGAAAGATATTTTAGGGATTAGTTTTTGTTTTATAGGCAAGACATTCCTAGATTCCCTCCATAAAAAGTTCTTTGCCTTTGGAGGAACCTACAACTCCCATAGTTTTCTCCATTCTCCTTACAACCGTATGTTATTCACATCTCCATTTATGTTAATTGTCACATGATAACTAGAATTTATGGTATAGTGACCTCGCTTGTGGAAATGCTAAATCTGCTTATTGCTTTCCCCACTAATACTTAACTAAATTTGAAAGATATTCCGAGATATATCTTTAGTAAAGAGAGATTGAATTTTGTCTAATGCCTAATTCCTACCATCAATCACAATGAGGTCACTAACTTTTATATTCACCATCCTCGAAGGTGCATTAAGTTGGATTCTAAATTTTCTACATCTAGAATCCATGGGTCGATCCACACATTAATAGATTTGCCATCCCCAACTATACATCTAATGCCTTTAAAGAGCAATTCCTTGGTCAACAATAAACTCTTCCATATATATCTTGGGTTATAACCTTATTGAGTGTTAAGAAAATCCACATCTTAATAATATTTAGCTTTGAGTAATTGACTTTGGAGATTATTTAATCCAGAAATCAATCTTTAACTCTGCTTACCAAGTATTGCAAGGTTAAAGTTATGAAGGTTGCGGAATCCCATGCCACCTAAACTTTTCTTAAAGCACATTTAACTCCATGACATCTGGTGTATGCCTCTATTGCCTTTCCTTTCCTACCCCACTAAAAGGAATTCATCATCTTCTACAGATCATCATAGATTTGAGACATTTATATGCAACACACACATAACATAGGAAGGAATTGCTTGAGCAACTGTCTTGAGGAGAATTTCTTTTCGTGCTTTTAATAGGAGTTTAACTTTCCATCTTTAAAGTGTATTCCATAATCTCTCTTTAAGGAAAGAGAAAATTTGTTTTTTTACTCTTTCCAATCAAATAAGGCAACCCCAGATAATGACCATGATCAATAAGAACATGACTGTTAAGCATACTCGAAATCATATCTTTCATATGAGAAGCAACATTAGCATTGAAAAAGAATATAGATTTCCAAGGGTTTACTGCTTAACCTGAGGTTTTTTCATAACACTTTAGAACCTGTTTAATTTTCTCACATTCTTTGACATCAGCTCTTGAAAAAAAAGAAACTATTAGCAATGAATAAAAGATGTGAAACACTCATCACACGATGACTTATTTTATAGCCATGAAGAACAGCTTATGCTTTAACCCTTTTGAATAGAGCTTACAGGCCCTCTATACAGATGTTTGCTAGTTTACCCTGCAAGTGTACAGAACATTAATAAGTAATAAAGTGATAAATAGAGTATCATTCCCATGAGGACTATGTTGAGTATCAAACTATAGTGATTTTAATTATCTGGACGATCAAGTTGTAGAGAAATAGTAATTAAATCTAAATTAAAAGAAATAAGATCTAAAACAATTAACTAAACTAAAATAACAATGGATGATAACATTCCCGAGTCACACTTCAATCTCATTATAGACTTAACCTTACCTATTTAACAAATTGAGAATTGTTACTTTGATGGAAATTTATAATCCTAAGATATCGTCCTCTCTTAAAGAACCTAAGATGTATTTTAATTAACCTGAAACCTACTTTCGTGATAATCAATCTTAATTAAAATCCCTTTAGCACTTTGATTAATTATGAAACTCCACAAAATATTTCAACATACCTCTAGGTCAGATTTTCTAGGTACAAAATCCTGATTTCCAATATTAATCTCCACCTTTTAGTTCTTCAATTAGTATCTTATATCATCACTAAGTGGATACCAACACATAGCATGCATTAGGTATACAGAATATTCAATCAAAGAACAAAACTCAAATTCATTAAATAACTTTAGTACATATCCATAATAGAAATTGAAAGTGCTACTCTCCTAATCCTATAATTAAAAAAACTACTCACTCATGGTGAGTTTAACAAATATAATAAAATTAAAATAAAAGAACATAAGACAATTTGGAGAAATAAAACAAAAGAACCCAAAATAAAGATCTGCAACCTTGAACTTTTGGACCTTGAACTTTTGGAACTTCAGCTGAGAGTCTTTCTCCAAGGGCTTGATGCAAATTCTCTCTAAATTGCTCAGAAAACTAGGGTTTGAAAGTAAAATGGACTCTTCGTCCTCCTCCCTACCTATTTTGGACTTTTAATATTTATATCAGGTGCCTAAAAATCATGTTTCAAAGTCCCTAAAGCCTTAAAAGTCTATTTAGAATGAGTGCAGGAGAATTCAAGTCAACACAAAAGTCTATCTGTAGCAAAGTACATAGCCTATGTGGCACTACATGGCCCTAGGCGGTGTAAGTCTTTGAGTACTTTTAAGCTTCACATTTGAGGGAGATAGCAAGTTACAGGGGGGTAGGCAAGTTACGTGGGGCAATTCACATGGCCCAAGTACTGTGATTTCTTCATGGTTCTTCAAGTTTTGATTGCTAAAAGGTTACGGAGGTCAGGTTTCTTGCTTATATACAGTAGGCCTTCTAGTTTTTCTTGACTTCACTCATATAAAACCATGGCAAAGAATATAGGCTTACTATGTGTTTTAATAAAGCCCAGGACTCAATTCTCCTACTTCTTTATAAAAAACAATAAAAGCTAGTAAACCTCCAAGCACAATTATTTTTCATCAAAAACAAATATACTTATATGGTTTTGATAATAAACTAAAATTTGCATAAAATTATTGTTTTTCCACAAGATAGCCAAACCCCCACCACAACCCAATCTATTAACAGTAAAGAAACCATCATAAGCAATATGATTTTTTATTTCATTAATCTTTTTAAAAGGAACAAGGGTTTTCATGAAGAAAACTTACATAGGCTTATTAAATTTTATGAGCCCTTTTAGAGCAAGAATTGTCTAAGAGTTGCCTAGCCCTTAGTAGTTCCAACTGAGGTAACTCATGGTTTTCGATGAGCCTAGTGACCAGGAACTGCCATTGCTAAATGGTCAAGCTGAGAAGTCTATATGGCTATTGGAGACTCACCTAGTGCACGCGAATATCCTAGTTGATTGAGAGAAAGGTTAGTGCATTATCATGTTTTAGCCTCATGTAATTTCATAATCACTTCTTCATTACCCGAAGTAAGATTATTTCCCTTATTAGCATGCATGGAAAAACAATGTGGACCTGAGCTAATGGAACCTTCTGAATTATGCATACTACCCAAAATGGAAGTATTAAAGTCATATCCCATATTCAGTGCCATTGCATTTAGAGAAACATGATTAGCACCATTCTGATCCTATAGATGTTGGTGATTGATTTTCAATAATGGTTCTAAAAAATTTTGGCAAATGCACTGGTGTTTCTAAACCAATGTCATTTTACAACCATCGGTTAACTGTGGCACTACTTTGCCTCTCCAAAGGCCTTAGCCATAGCCCCCATAAACGTTGTCTTTTCCCCTTGGGCATCTTAAAAACCTTTTCTTGGAATTACTCATAATGTCCAACATCCAAATAAAAAGTACAAGCTTTGTAATCATTCGTACTTGAACTAAACCAAAAACTAGTTTTCCCTATGTTTTTGAACTTTTCCAATGCTTCAAAGGAATCCTAACATCCACTCAAAATTTGACTCTCATACAGCTGCACCATATGCCTAATGAGCTATTACAATTGTAAAGAAGAAAAGTTCTAATGAATGTCACGACCCAACCTATGGGCTGGACCGGCACTAGGACCTGGGCCAGCCTAAAGCCCCCGAGGCCCGTAGTAAGCCTTAACTATTCATTTACCCAACTCTAAGGCCCATTTGGGCCCAATTTCAAGAAAACAAACGGACAGAGTCCAGCCATAAAATGGACTTACCAACGGGGAGTTTTCGACTCACTCGACCTATAAACACAATATATAGTCAATTGGGGAGCTCAGCTCACACTCCACATACTCATCAACATAATAATAAATGGGAGCTCAGCTCCCTCATCCAATCCATCAAACATGCATATCATTATACGTTTACAGGTCCAACATGATAATAATATTACAGACCATAATCAAGTAAATACTTCTAACACATGCGGAAATTCTAGGAGTTAATAAAATTACACAAACATTGATAAACAACCTGCGAGGAAAGGGAGCAGGGTAACCTCAAAAATATCCTCCTGTGGCCTGGAAAAATATTGAACAGGAGTGAGCGTTCGACTCAGAGAGTAAAATATCAATTTTAACCATAATCTCTATAACTATCTAAATCTAATGCACCCTGTAGAGTGAAATGCAGCATCCACATCATTTTCACATCATAACATCAAAAAGGTAATTTGGAGCACTCACGCACCCTGTAACATCAATCATAATATATGGGAGCTGATCCCCTATACAGCTCTCTTAAATCCAACCTGGTGCCAGCGAAGAACTCAGCTCGGACTTCCACTTAAATACCAAATCGGGGTCCCAGCGAAGAACTCAAGCCGTGTCTACCCCAAAAGAACGGGTCCCAGCGAAGAACTCAAGCCGTGTCTACCCGTCCTATCCATAGTCCACACCACATCACACGCACGCCAACGCACGCACACTGCTCCAAATTACCACAACAACATACATGGCACTTTAACATTTATCAATGCATCATAAATCGTGCCTAGAGTTTAACTACATAAATATATGTATATAAGTGATGCATGGGCATGCTGAACATATAATAATATCGAAATTACAATTAAAATTAATATTTTAATCACAAACTTGACGACAATCACTGTGGCAGCTGGGCAGAGGAAGAAGGCTGTCCTGGCTCACCTGACAATTATATTACAATTATTTAATACAATCTGACTCAATACAAACAAAGAAAAAGACCAATTACGTCCTAAGTCGTGCCGAAAATCCGGCAGAGTCTCCCCTATACCTAGGACCTACCCAACCTGCAAAAGGGTTCAAAACACACTTCTATACTCACAATCCATATATCCACAGTTCAATCATATCACACAGCCCCTCCTGGGCCCATCAAATCAGTCATCCATCACAATATGCAAAATTTCAATTTAGTCCTTATTATTGATCATTTTTGCAAAAACTGCCCAAACAAGCTCTAAAAATTATAAAAATTTGCCCCGCGGTCCTTAGCAATATTACTAAGCTATTGCAAAAAGAATCGTAATTTTCTAAGCTACCACGAATATTTTATGGATTTTTAATCCTATTTAAGCACTAGAAAATTACGAAAAAGTAAGGTTCGGGTTTACCTTTACCGATTCCGACTTCGGGAACGCGCTCAGGACGTCTAACAATGGGGGGCTAGCCAAAACCTCGGTCCAATTCGGAGACTTTTTTGTGCAGTGCATCTGGCAGAAATTTGCGCATCTTGGTCAATCGAATTTCGCGAATCGAGGATACCTACACGAAGCCCATAACACGGGGGTTAGTACATAAATTTTTTAGAATTTTCTAAGCTCATTAAATGCTCGGAAAAACACTGCGAAGTTTCGTGGGACCCACCGAAAAACGGTGTCGGAAAAATTCGAAATTTATGTCGTTGCGAAGCTCTCGACGAATGGAGCGTGCTGGTGGCCTCGGTTTTCTCGTGGGATTCACGGTTTTCGAGAAATCTAGCCCAAAAGTCGAAATGGGCTAAAATCTTCCCGAGCAAAAATCGGACAAACCGCTCGATGGATTTCGGCATTCTTGGTGTCTATGGAAAGCTCTCGCCGAGTAGATGATTTTAGACACAAGACCCGGTCCAATTGGTGGCCGGATCGGCCGGATTTGGCCGGGGAAGTTGAAACGCAGCGCCAGGGGCGTTCGCGTGCGTTTCCGGCCTTTTGGGCGGCCACTGGGAGGGTCGCGCCGGCCGGCCGGTGAGGCGTGGCGGTGGTGGCGGCTGGGGGTGGGGAGGAGAGAGAAACGAGAGAGAAAAGGGAGAGGGACGACGCGCGCGGGGAAGAAAAAGGGAAGAAGGAAACGGCCGGTCCGCTCCGGTCTGCTCGGTCGTAGGTCGATTCGAATACAAAATTTTGAATTTTTACTCGCCTCGGGATCGAAACGAGGTTCAAAATTCAAAAATTCCAAAACTCGAAAAATACGTAGACTCCAAATATATTTTTAGTTTTGCCACGTGGTCTTTAAATTAATTTTTAAAAATCATCAAAGTTTATATTTTCGGAAAATCGAACCCGATTTTTAAAATCCGAAAAATCTCAAAAAAATTCCAAAAATCTAATAAAATTAAAATACTAAAAATGCTCATAAAATTAAAATTTTTGGGGTGTTACATTCTTCCCCCCTTACAGAAAATTCGTCCTCGAATTTTACACAAGGCAGAATAAAGTACAGGATTACACATTGAACAGATAAGGGTACTTGCTACGCATGTCCCGTTCTGACTCCCAGGTGCACTCTTCCACTGATTGACTCCTCCACAAAACCTTAACCATAGGGATCTGTTTGGATCTCAGCTGTCTCACTTGGTAGTCCACTATGGCTACAAGCTGCTCCTCAAATGTCAAGTTCTCTTTTAGCTCTATCACATCATTTGTAGTACATGAGAAGGATCTGGAATGTATTTCCTGAGCATGGAGATGTGAAACACGGGATGAACGTGAGAAAGGTTGGGTGGTAGCTCCAACCGATAGGCAACTGCTCCAACTCTATCAGTAACCTCAAAAGGTCCGATATACCGAGGTGCCAACTTGCCCTTCTTTCCAAATCTCATGACTCCCTTCATTGGAGAAACCTTCAGGAATACATAGTCGCCCACTGCAAACTCCACATCCCTCCGTCTGGGGTCTGCATAACTCTTCTGCCTCGAAAAGTTTTGATCGTTCCCTGATTAAAGGAACTACCTCTGAAGTGTACTGCACTAGGTCTACATCATGCACCTTCGCTTCCCCCATTTCTGTCCAACACAGAGGAGACCTACACTTTCTTCCATATAATGCCTCATAGGGTGCCATCCCTATGCTAGAGTGGTAACTGTTGTTGTAGGCAAACTCCACCAAAGCTAGCTGCTCATCCCATTGACCTCCAAAATCCAAGACACTCATGCGAAGCATGTCTTCCAGTGTTTGGATTGTCCTTTCGGACTGTCCGTCTGTCTGAGGGTGGAAAGCCGTACTGAAGTTCAACTGTGTGCCAAGTGCCTCCTGCAACTTTCTCCAAAATCGAGAAGTGAACTGGGGCCCTCTGTCAGATATTATGGAAGCCGGAACTCCATGCAATCTGACTATTTCTCGAATGTAGAGCCGGGCATACTGTGCCACAGAGTATGTAGTCTTTACAGGTAAGAAGTGAGCTGATTTGGTCAAGCGGTCTACAATTACCCATATCGAATCATATCCTCACGTGGTACGAGGCAACCCAGTCACAAAATCCATAGTGATCATTTCCCACTTCCATTCTGGGATAGGGAGCTCTTGCAGCTTCCCTGACGGTCTCTGGTGTTCAAACTTCACCTTCTGACAAGTCAAGCACTTGGACACAAAGTCTGCTATGTCTCTCTTCATGCCATTCCACCAGTAGCTATCTTTCACATCATGGTACATTTTGGTGGAACCTGGGTGGACACTGTACAGTGTGTAGTGTGCCTCTCGCATGATTTCATTCCTGAGGTTGTCTACATCGGGCACACATATCCTAGAACCTTGTACTAGGGCACCATCATTGGCAAATCCAAACTCACCACCTTCACCTTGCTGTACTCTTTCTATGATCTTCATCAATTGTTGGTCTCTGTGCTGGGAAACTCTAACTCTGTCCCTCAAGTCTGGCCTCACTGAAAAGTGAGCCAACAATACCCCCTCATCTGAAAGATCTAGGATTAAACCTTGATCCATCAACTCATGTACCTCCTGAATCAATGGTCTCTTCTCTACTGAAATGTGCGCCAAACTGCCAGAAGATTTTCTGCTCAAGGCATCTGCCACAACATTGGCCTTTCCAGGGTGGTACTGGATGGTGCAATCATAGTCTTTCAGAAGCTCCATCCATCTCCTCTGTCTCAAGTTCAAGTCCCTCTGTTGGAAGATGTACTTCAAACTCTTATGGTCGGTGTATATCTCGCACACTTCACCATACAGGTAGTGTCTCCAGATTTTTAGTGCAAAGACTACAGCCGCCATTTCCAAATCATGGGTGGGGTAGTTCTGCTCATGCCTCTTCAGCTGCCTTGAAGCATAAGCCACTACCTTTCCATTCTGCATCAAGACACACCCTAGGCCAACTCTGGAGGCGTCACAATACACGGTGTATCCTTCACCACTCACAGGTAGTGTCAACACAGGGGCAGTGGTTAGACACTCCTTAAGCTTCTGGAAACTCACCTCACAGTCATCTGTCCAAATGAATGGAACATTCTTCCTGGTCAACTTAGTTAGGGGAGCCGCTATCCTGGAGAAATCTTGTACAAAACGCCTATAGTAGCGGCTAAACCCGTAAAACTTCGCACCTCGGTGGATCTGTAGGCCTAAGCCAATCGATTCTGACTTCAATTTTCTTGGGATCCACTTGAATGCCGTCACTAGAAACCACGTGTCCCAAGAATGAGATGCTTTCTAGCCAAAATTCACATTTTAAAAATTTGGCATATAACTAGTGCTCCCTCAACGTCTGCAACACCATCCTCAAGTGCCACACGTGTTCTTCCTCGGTCCGAGAGTACACCAAAATGTCATCTATGAATACGATGACAAAACGGTCCAAAAATGGCTTGAACACCCTGTTCATCAAGTCCATGAAGGCTGCTGGTGCATTAGTGAGTCCAAAAGATATCACCAAGAACTCATAATGACCATATCTTGTCCTAAAAGCCATTTTGGACACGTCCTCATTCCTGATTCTCAACTGATGGTAGCCTGATCGCAGGTCTATCTTGGAAAAGAATCTAGCTCCTTGGAGCTGATCAAACAAATCATCGATCTGAGGAAGTGGATACTTGTTCTTCACAGTGACCTTGTTCAGCTGTCTGTAGTCGATACACAACCTCAATGACCCATCCTTCTTTCTCACAAATAAAACAGGAGCGCCCCAAGGTGAAGTGCTCGGACGTATAAATCCCTTGTCCAAAAGCTCCTGTAGTTGCTCCTTCAGCTCTTTCAATTCTACTGGTGCCATCCTGTAAGGTGGCATCGATATGGGGTTTGTACCCAGCACAACATCAATGCAAAACTCTATTTCCCTTCCTGGTGGCAACCCTGGAAGCTCCTCAGGGAAGACATCCATGAATTCTCTGACAACAGGAACATTTTCTATGCTGACACCTTCTACAGATGTATCTCTCACCAATGCCAAATACCCTTGGCATCCACGCCTCAACATTTTTCTAGCACTAATTGCTGACACCAAATTATATGGAGCCACGCTCCTGTCACCATCAAAGCTAAACTCTTCCACACCAGGTATGTGGAAATACACCTTTGTTCTGGTCTAAAGTGGCATAGTGAGTTGACAGCCAATCCATCCCCAGGATTACATCAAAATCCATTACTGGTAAAGGAACCAAGTCTGCTGGGAGGGTCTTTCCATCCACTACCATCGGGCTACCCGGAAAAACCATATCTACATCTATGTTGTCACTAAGTGGGGTAGCTACTGACAAAGGGCACTCTAAAGTTGTAGGGTTTCTACCCAACCTCATGGCAACACAGGGGAGACAAATGAGTGCGTAGCACCCCGATCTATCAAAACACGAGCCTCATAAGAACAGACCAGAAGAATACCTGCCACAACTGCATTTGAAGCTTGAGCATCCTGGTGGGTCAGGGTGAAAACTCGAGCTTGACCCCTACCCTGAGTGGCGTAACCACGATCATCGACTTCTACCTCGACCGCCTCCAAATCCACGTCCCTCTTGTCCTCGGCCCTGTTGGCCACTGAACTGACTGCCTGCCATGTTGGAAGTACCCGGATACAACTGGCGAGGAACATTTGCAACAGAACCCTGTGACCCCATCTGTGGCTCGCTGAACACAGGGTATTCCCTAGCAAAGTGGCCTGGTTGGCCACACCTGAAGCATACTCCTGAACCCATCAAACAAGGTCCTGAATGTCCTCTTCCACACTGTGCACAAGGTGCCAAAGAGGATCCTGAACGAGCAGGCTGCCGTACCACTGAACCCTTTCTGCTGGATCGTGCCACAGTGCGAACCCTCGGGATTTGTGTCTAAAACCACTCCTCTTATTCCTGCTTCTTCCTCTGTAAGTAGTTTGGCCACCACTATCCGTAGTACCCATGTGGGGAACACCTGAAGAACCCTCCTGAAGACTGATCAGACATCATGGCCAGGTTCGCATACCTCCTGTCAAGCCCCTTTAGGAATCTTTTCACCTTCATAGTCTCTGTAGATACTGCTGTAGGGGCATATCTGCTCAATTCCAGAAATTCTGTAGCATATTCATCTACAGACCTGCCATTCTGTCTTAAGGCCTCAAAGGCCCACTGCTTCTGATCTCTGAAGCTTTCTGGCACAAACCGATTGATAAAATGTTCCACAAACTGAGCCCATGTCAATCCCTCCATCCGGGGTAACACGTAGTCATTCATCCATTGTCTAGGCATAGGCCCCATGACATGCTGCACACACTCTATCAGTCTTCTATCAGTCAATCAGTAATTACATTTCTGCTGTCTGCGGGAATCTAAAAACCGATATGCATCGCTCGACACATCATTAGTTCCTTGCACCAACTTATTGAAATTTATGATCCTGCTTGTAAGATTCCTCTCTTGGTGCGGTGGATCTGCTGCTGTGGAGGGTGGACCATATCTTCGCCATCATGTCGAAGGTTCTCTTCAGAACCCGGCTAGAAGCCGCCATGGGGTCCATGGGACCCTGTGCCATAAAGGACTGATCCTGTACTGGGGGTGGCTGCTCCTTTACTTGAGCAGCTCTAGGCCTCCTACCCCGCCTCCTCGGGGCAGGCGCCTCATCTTGTGCCGACACCTCGTCGGGCACATCTGGTTCTGGTGCAGTGGCAGCTCTCCTGCTTCTACGCATTTTCCTGAAATTCAGTAGCATTAGCCCACAAAAATTCAAAACTGCTCATTACACAGCTCTATAGACTCATATTTATACATAACATATGGAGCAGAAACTAGAAGCAAAGATGACAATGCAAGACGAATGTGGACCCTATATTTCCGCATGTGACTCCTAGTAGACTCTTCCCAACACTTTAGACAACATTCCCTAAGAATCTGGAGCCTAAGCTCTGATACCACATTTGTCACGACCCAACCTATGGGCCGGACCGGCACTAGAACCTGGGCCAGCCTAAAGCCCCCGAGGCCCGTAGTAAGCCTTAACTATTCATTTACCCAACTCTAAGGCCCATTTGGGCCCAATTTCAAGAAAACAAACGGACAGAGTCCGGCCATAAAATGGACTTACCAACGGGGAGTTTTCGACTCACCCGACCTGTAAACACAATATATAGTCAATTGGGGAGCTCAGCTCACCCTCCACATACTCATCAACATAATAATAAATAGGAGCTCAGCTCCCTCATCCAATCCATCAAACATGCATATCATTATACGTTTATAGGTCCAACATGATAATAATATTACAGACCATAATCAAGTAAATACTTCTAACACATGCGGAAATTCTAGGAGTTAATAAAATTACACAAACATTGATAAACAACCTGCGAGGAAAGGGAGCAGGTTAACCTCAAAAATATCCTCCTGTGGCCTGGAAAAATATTGAACAGGAGTGAGCGTTCGACTCAGAGAGTAAAATATCAATTTTAACCATAATCTCTATAACTATCTAAATCTAATGCACCCTGTAGAGTGAAATGCAGCATCCACATCATTTTCACATCATAACATCAAAAAGGTAATTTGGAGCACTCACGCACCCTGTAACATCAATCATAATATATGGGAGTTGATCCCCCATACAGCTCTCTTAAATTCAACCTGGTGCCAGCGAAGAACTCAGCTCGGACTTCCACTTAAATACCAAATCGGGGTCCCAGCGAAGAACTCAAGCCATGTCTACCCCGAAGGACCGGGTCCCAGCGAAGAACTCAAGCCGTGTCAACCCGTCCTATCCATAGTCCACACCACATCACACGCACGCCAACGCACGCTGCTTGCTCCAAATTACCACAACAACATACATGGCACTTTAACATTTATCAATGCATCATAAATCGTGCCTAGAGTTTAACTACATAAATATATGCATATAAGTGATGCATGGGCATGCTGAACATATAATAATATCGAAATTACAATTAAAATTAATATTTTACTCACAGACTTGACGACAATCACTGTGGCGGCTGGGCGGAGGAAGAAGGTCATCGACTCACCGACAATTATATTACAATTATTTAATACAATCGACTCAATACAAACAAAGAAAAGACCAATTACGTCTAAGTCGTGCGAAAATCAGTGAGTCTCCCTGTACCTAGGACCTACCCAACCTGCAAAAGGGTTCAAAACACACTTCTATACTCACAATCCATATATCCACAGTTCAATCATATCACACAGCCCCTCCTGGGCCCATCAAATCAGTCATCCATCACAATACGCAAAATTTCAATTTAGTCCTTATTATTGATCATTTTTGCAAAAACTGCCCAAACAAGCTCTAAAAATTATAAAAATTTGCCCCGCGGTCCTTAGCAATATTACTAAGCTATTGCAAAAAGAATCGTAATTTTCTAAGCTACCACGAATATTTTATGAATTTTTAATCCTATTTAAGCACTAGAAAATTACGAAAAAGTAAGGTTTGGGTTTACCTTTGCCGATTCTGACTTCGGGAACGCACTCGGGACGTCTGACAATGGGGGGCTAGCCAAAACCTCGGTCCAATTCGGAGACTTTTTTGATGCAGTGCATGCGGCGAAATTTGCAAACCCGGTCAACTGTCGAATTTCCGCGAATCGAGGATACCTACACGAAGCCCATAACACGGGGGTTAGTACATAAATTTTTTAGAATTTTCTAAGCTCATTAAATGCTCGGAAAAACACTGCGGTTCGTGGGACCACCGAAAGCGGTGTCGAAAAAATTCGAAATTTATGTCGTTGCGAAGCTCTCGACGAATGGTGCGTGCTGGTGGCCTCGGTTTTCTCGTGGGATTCGCGGTTTTCGAGAAATCTAGCCCAAAAGTCGAAATGGGCTAAAATCTTCCCGAGCAAAAATCGGACAAACCGCTTGATGTATTTCGGCATTCTTGGTGTGTATGGAAAGCTCTCGCCGAGTAGATGATTTTAGACACAAGACCCGGTCCAATTGGTGGCCGGATCGGCCGGATTTGACCGGGGAAGTCGAACGCGGCGCTACAGGGGCGTTTGCGCGTTTTCCGACCGTTTGGGCGGCTGCCATTGGGAGGGCTGGCGGCGCGCCGGTCGGGTGGCAGGGTGGGCTCGCGGTGGGGAGGAGAGAGAAAAGAGAGAGAAAAGGGAGAGGGACGACGCGCGCGGGGAAGAAAAAGGGAAGAAGGAAAAGGCCGGTCCGATTCGACCGGTCCGATTCGGTCCGGTTCGATTCTGTAACACCCCTGATTTTTATATATTATTATTGGGCTTCGTGTAGGTATCCTCAATTCGCGGAAATTCGACAGTTGTCCGGATCTGTGAATTTCCGGCCAGACCACTGGAAAAGTCTCGATTGGATCGAGGTTTTGGCTACCCCACCATTGTCGGGCATCCCGAGCGCGTTCAAGTCGGAATCGGCAAAGGTAAACCCAACCTTGCTTTTTCGTAATTTTCTAGTGCTTAAATAGGATTAAAAATCCATAAAATATTCGTGGTAGCTTAGAAAATTACGATTCTTTTGCAATAGCTTAGTAATATTTCTAAGGACCGCAAGCGAGTTTTATAATTTTTAGGGCTTATTTGAGCAGTTTTTGCAAAAATGATCAATTATAAGGACTAAATTGAAATTTTACATATTGTGATGAATGATTGATTTGATGGGCCCACGAGAGGCTGTGTGATGTGATTGAGTTGTGGATATATGGATTGTGGATATAGAAGTGTGTTTTGAGCCCTTTTGCAGGTTGGGTAGGTCCTAGGTATAGGGAAGATTCTGCCGGATTTTCGGCACGACTTAGGACGTAATTGGTCTTTTTCTTTATTTGTATTGAGTCAGATTGTATTAAATAAATGTAATATGATTGTCAGGTGAGCCGGGACAGCCTTCTTCCTCCGCCCAGCCGCCACAGTAATTTGTCGTCAAGTCTGTGAGTAGAATATTAATTTTAATTGTAATTTCGATATTATTATATGTTCAAGCATGCCCATGCATCACTTATATGCATATATTTATGTAGTTAAACTCTAGGCACGATTTATGTTGCATTCATAACTGTTGATGTGCCATGGATGTTGTTGTGGTAATTTGGAGCAGTGTGCGTGCGTTGGCGTGCGTGTGATGTGGTGTGGACTATGGATAGGACGGGGTAGTCACGGCTTGAGTAATTCGCTGGGACCCGATCCTTCGAGGGGTAGTCACGGCTTGAGTAATTCGCTGGGACCCTCAATTTGGTTATTAAGTGGAAGTCCGAGCTTAAGTAATTCACCGCACCAAAGTTGGATTTAAGAGAGCTGTATAGGGGATCAGCTCCCATATGTTATGATTGATACTACAGGGTGTGTGAGTGCTCCAAATTACCTTTCTGATGCTATGATGTGAATTTATTGCTGATGTTGCACTTCATTCCACAGGTTGCATTAGTTTTAGATAGTTATAGAGATTATGGTTAAAATTGATATTTTACTCTCTGAGTCGAACGCTCACTCCTGTTCAAAAATTTTTACAGGCCACAGGAGGATATTTTGTTCTGGGTTAACCTGCCTTTTTACCTCGCAGGTTGTTTATCAATATTGTGTAATTTTAATTACTCCTAGAATTTCCGCATGTGTTAGCAGTAATTATTTGAAATTGGTCTGTAATATTATATTCATGTTGGACCTGTAAACTTAATATTTTAAGTCTGTTTGATGGATTGGATGAGGGAGCTGAGCTCCCATTTATTATTATGTTGATGAGTATGTGGAGGGTGAGCTGAGCTCCCCAATGGATTGTTTATTGTGTTTACAGGTCGGGTGAGTCGAAAACTCCCAGTTGGAAAGTCCATTTTATGGCCGGACTCTGTCCGTTTGTTTTCTTGATATTGTAACACCCCTGATTTTTTATATATTATTATTGGGCTTCGTGTAGGTATCCTCAATTCGCGGAAATTCGACAGTTGTCCGGATCTGTGAATTTCCGGCCAGACAGACCAGCTACCGGAAAAGTCTCCGAATTGGATCGAGGTTTTGGCTACCCCACCATTGTCAGGCATCCCGAGCGCGTTCCCGAAGTCGGAATCGGCAAAGGTAAACCCGAACCTTGCTTTTTCGTAATTTTCTAGTGCTTAAATAGGATTAAAAATCCATAAAATATTCGTGGTAGCTTAGAAAATTACGATTCTTTTTGCAATAGCTTAGTAATATTTCTAAGGACCGCGGGGCAGAGTTTTATAATTTTTAGAGCTTATTTGAGCAGTTTTTGCAAAAATGATCAATTATAAGGACTAAATTGAAATTTTACATATTGTGATGAATGATTGATTTGATGGGCCCACGAGGGGCTGTGTGATGTGATTGAGTTGTGGATATATGGATTGTGGATATAGAAGTGTGTTTTGAGCCCTTTTGCAGGTTGGGTAGGTCCTAGGTATAGGGAAGATTCTGCCGGATTTTCGGCACGACTTAGGACGTAATTGGTCTTTTTCTTTATTTGTATTGAGTCAGATTGTATTAAATAAATGTAATATGATTGTCAGGTGAGCCGGGACAGCCTTCTTCCTCCGCCCAGCCGCCACAGTAATTTGTCGTCAAGTCTGTGAGTAAAATATTAATTTTAATTGTAATTTCGATATTATTATATGTTCAAGCATGCCCATGCATCACTTATATGCATATATTTATGTAGTTAAACTCTAGGCACGATTTATGTTGCATTCATAACTGTTGATGTGCCATGAATGTTGTTGTGGTAATTTGGAGCAGTGTGCGTGCGTTGGCGTGCGTGTGATGTGGTGTGGACTATGGATAGGACGGGGCAGTCACGGCTTGAGTAATTCGCTGGGACCCGATCCTTCGAGGGGTAGTCACGGCTTGAGTAATTCGCTGGGACCCTCGATTTGGTTATTAAGTGGAAGTCCGAGCTTGAGTAATTCACGGCACTGTGTTGGATTTAAGAGAGTCAGTATAGGATCGGCTCCCATATGTTATGATTGATACTACAGGTGTGTGAGTGCTCCAAATTACCTTTCGATGCTATGATGTGAATTTATTATCGATGTTGCACTTCATTCCACAAAGTTGCATTAGTTTTAGATAGTTATAGAGATTATGGTTAAAATTGATATTTTACTCTCTGAGTCGAACGCTCACTCCTGTTCAAAAATTTTTACAGGCCACAGGAGGATATTTTGTTCTGGGTTAACCTGCCTTTTTACCTCGCAGGTTGTTTATCAATATTGTGTAATTTTAATTACTCCTAGAATTTCCGCATGTGTTAGCGTGAATTATTTGAAATTGGTCCGTAATATTATATTCATGTTGGACCGTAAACTTAATATTTTAAGTCCGTTTGATGGATTGGATGAGGAGCCGAGCTCCCATTTATTATTATGTTGATGAGTATGTGGAGGGTGAGCCGAGCTCCCAATGGATTGTTTATTGTGTTTACATGTCGGGTGAGTCAAAAACTGCCCGTTGGTAAGTACATTTTATTGGCTGACTCTGTCCGTTTGTTTTCTTGTTATTGGGGCCAAATGGGCCTTAGAGTTGTGTTAATGAATAGTTAAGGCTTACTACGGGCCTCGGGGCTTTAGGGTCGCCTGTGTCCTAGTCTTGGTCCGGCCCATAGGTTGGGTCGTGACAAGTGTGGTATCAGAGCTTAGGCTCCAGATTCATAGGGAAAAATTATCTAAGTGTTGGGAAGAGTCTACTAGGAGTCACATGCGGAGTATAGGATTTTGTTTCGTCTTTTCCTGTAATTCTTTGTTTCTAGATTCTACGTTATACCTCGGGAAATATAAGATTACCTCAGTTAGTGTCTTGATTTTCGTGGAGTACACAGAAATGTGAAATAGAGTTAGTAGACATGTGAGATCTATCATGAGGATACGTACTCCAAGAAATGTTATATTTTTGTCAGTATGGGTTTAAATGGTGTGCCCATTTCGTGCAAGGCACGAGTACATAAAGGTGAGTCTTGAAAGTACAGTTGCCCTAGATAAGGATGAGGATACCACTGCTAGCAGTCATCAGTGGATGACCCAGTCAGAATGAGTTTATGATAATAGAAGATTCGAGAGAGATAAGAAATCAGGAGGCCTAGTAGGTCCGGACGTATCGTAGTAACTATACAATGTTCTCGATGTCTGCTCCGTAGTCGCAGACATGACATGACATGAGATTATTGTGTAGAGCTGCGTACTTCCCTGTAGTGCTTATGATGAGGGTGTTGCAGGCAGTCTCTGTTTTGGTACAGTAATACCAGAACAGAGTTCTATATTTGCAGAGGAGTTGGGAACTCCTGGTTAAGAGTCTAGAGCTAGAATATCGAAAGGTCACAGTTGGGTGGTAACTAGAGTCAGTGACTCAGTTACCCTAGCATGAGCTAGAGTTGCCATCAGACCAGAGGTTTCGGATTAGTTGCAAAGTAAAGGTGACACTTATAGAGTGAGAATAGTATACCTTTTGTGTATCAGTATGGAATAAAGTACAACCCTACTACCTAGAGAAGGTCGAAACTATGAATTGATGATTTTTAGAGCTATGATATGATAAAAGAGTCATTAAGTTGACATGATTCTGGCAATGTGGTAAATGTAGTACCTTTGTTGCTGCAAGTTAGGGTATAGTCCTATCTTTTCAGAAGGGATCGAAGGTTATTATTGATAATGATGACTTATGGAATAGTGTTCTAGATGGGACTGTAGAGTGTGGTAGAGAGTAGTTGGCTCGGGTATCCTGCAGAGGATACAAGTTCCATTATAGGAATCATATGTAATCAGATCACGATGGATGTAAATCCTTTGAATTTGATGACGGGTTTGGATGCCCGGAATCTTAAGTTTTGGCTAATTGAGTAAACATAAAAAATAATAATAATAACAAATAAATAAAATTACTGCAGAATCAGTTCTCGAGGTAGTAAGGGTATTATGTAAGCTAAAGGATAAGAATAGACATCATACGATAAAAGTATGACTGCAATTTCCTGAGTTCCTTTCTAACTTCATATTGTTCAAAACAATAGTATAATCTAATTATAATAGTGTTAAGAGAAATAAATTAGCAAAGATAAATTATAGAAGGCCAATGGACAGAGAAAGTGCAGGATGAAGGTTTGGACAATTGATTGCAGATGCAATATAATCTAAATGCCAGTGGAAGTACTAGCTAGAGTGGTCAAAGGACCAAATCTGAATAGCACAGATATGTGATAATATGGTATAGACTCTGAAAGATATAGTTAGCAGGTCCAGCTGTCATGTTAGGAAGAAGAATGGAACCAGGGATAGAATAGTCAAGTTCTATTTTGGGTAAGACAAAGGAAATAAATGAAAGGACAACCTGAAGGACGCGTAATAAAAGGAACAAGTTAAGATATAGAGTAGGCTAAGTGTTATTATTGGCAAGGTGAATGACAATGATGGAGAACCCAAAATGGGACCACATTAGTGAGAACAGTGATGGAGGTATGGAATACAATAATAATGAGTAAATGCTAGAAGGTGTACGATGGTATTGCGGACTACCTAATTAGGTAGAGAAAGAGAAGTTAGTAAGCAGTAAGTTGAATATAAGAGGATATTTTTCTTTCTTTTCAAGTTTAGTTTGTGCTATTGGTTCTAGAGGGTTATATAAGGAACAGAGACTGAGTCAAGGAGACCTAGTTATTTGAGAGTTTGGTAGGCACCAATTCATATACAATTTCGTGATATGAGAATGACAGTAAGTGCATACCTAATGTTAAGTATGAAAGGACGATCAGAGTAATGGCAGGAGTTAAATTGAGTTAGCTACCAAGGCTTGCGACTGTTTTAAACCATGAGCTAGATGAAGTACAATTTATGGATGAGTTTTAATAGATGAAATTGTTGCTGATGGATAATTTGAGGTTGAAGTTTAGAAAGTTATAGGCAGTATATGTGATTATATTAAGGAGAATGAACACATGAAGTATTTTGTTTAGAATTAAGGCATGACACACATTTCCCACAGCCGTGTTAGTTCAGATGGAACTTATAGTTTCAAAGGCTCCTATCCATCCAGGATGAGCAATTTCCTACTGAGGCTGGTAGAGAATGATAATGTTCTGATAGTTAAGTTGGAAAAAGGGGATACAAAAAGAATTTTCTATGGTTAATTATAAGTGTTACAAAGGGTGAAGAATGTGCCGGTAGGAGTAAATTGTAAGGTTAGAATTCTCGAAGTAATAGAACTAGTAATCAAGATAAGACTAAGAAATAAAATGAAAGTTGAAGTTGATGATGGGATGGACATCCTTGAAGGATAAAGTATAAGAATGAGAGAAAACAAAGGTTCAAGAATAAGTACAGCAGGTTGAAAAGATATCGACAATACTAGAAATAGGAAAAAGGAAGTGGATAAGATCCAAAGGACAGGAAGAGAGCTCGATAGAGTCAGTTATAATGATGAGGATAAGGAGTGTCTAACCACTGCCCCTGTGTTAACACTACCTATGAGCGGTGAAGGATACAGGTGTCTTGTGGACGCCTTGAGTTGGCCTAGGGTGTGTTTTGATGCGGAATGGAAAAGTAGTGGCTTATGCTTCAAGGCAGCTGAAGAGGCATGAGCAGAACTATCCCACCCATGATTTGGAAATAGCGGCTGTAGTCTTTGCACTAAAAATCTGGAGACACTACCTGTATGGTGAAGTGTGTGGGATATACACCGACTATAAGAGTTTGAAGTACATCTTCCAACAGAGGGATTTAAACTTGAGACAGAGGAGATGGATGGAGCTTCTGGAAGACTATGATTGCACCATCCAGTACCACCCTGGGAAGGCCAATGTAGTAGCAGATGCTTTAAGCAGAAAATCTTCTGACAGTTTGGCGCACATTTCAGCAGAGAAGAAACCGTTGGATCAGAAAAGTACATGAGTTGATGGATCAAAGTTTAATCCTAGATCTTTCAGATGAGGGGGTCTTGTTGGCTCATTTTTCAGTGAGGCCAGACTTGCGAGATAGAGTTAGAGTTTCCCAACACAGAGACCAACGATTAATGAAGATCATAGAAAGAGTACAGCAGGGTGAAGGTGGTGAGTTTGGATTTGCCAATGATGGCGCCCTAGTGCAAGGTTCTAGGATATGTGTGCCCAATGTGGACAACCTCAGGAATGAAATCATGCGAGAGGCACACTATACATCAGACAAGATTCACCTGTGTTCCACCAAGATGTACCATGATGTGAAAGATAGCTATTGGTGGAATGGCATGAAGAGAGACATAGCAGACTTTGTGTCCAAGTGCTTGACTTGTCAGAAGGTGAAGTTTGAACACTAGAGACCGTCAGGGAAGCTGCAAGAGCTCCCTATCTCAAAATGGAAGTGGGAGATGATTACTATGGATTTTGTGATCGGGTTGCCTCGTACCAAGCGAGGATATGATTCGATATGGGTAATTGTAGACCGCCTAACCAAATCAGCTCACTTCTTACTCAGAAGACTACATACTCTGTGGCACAGTATGCCCGGCTCTACATTCGAGAAATAGTCAGATTGCATGGAGTTCCGGCTTCCATAATATCTGACAGAGGGCCCCAGTTCACTTCTCGGTTTTGGAGAAAGTTGCAGGAGGCACTTGGCACACAGTTGAACTTCAGTACAGCCTTCCACCCTCAGACAGACGGACAGTCCGAAAGGACGATCCAAACACTGGAAGACATGCTTCGCATGAGTGTCTTGGATTTTGGAGGTCAGTGGGATGAGCAGCTAGCTCTGGTGGAGTTTGCCTACAACAACAGTTATCACTCCAGCATAGGGTTGGCACCCTATGAGGCATTATATGGAAGAAAGTGTAGGTCTCCTCTGTGTTGGACAGAAATGGGGGAAGCGAAAGTGCATGATGTAGACCTAGTGCAGTACACTTCAGAGGTAGTTCCTTTAATCAGGGAACGACTGAGGACAGCTTTCAGTAGACAGAAGAGTTATGCAGACCCCAGACGGAGGGATGTGGAGTTTGCAGTGGGCGACTATGTATTCCTGAAGGTATCTCCAATGAAGGGAGTCATGAGATTCGGAAAGAAGGGCAAGTTGGCACCTCGGTATATCGGACCTTTTGAGGTTACTGATAGAGTTGGAGCAGTTGCCTACCGGTTGGAGCTACCACCCAACCTTTCTCACGTTCATCCCGTGTTTCACATCTCCATGCTCAGGAAATACATTCCCGATCCTTCTCATGTACTACAGTCGGATGTAATAGAACTAAAGGAGAACTTGACATTTGAGGAACAACCTGTAGCCATAGTGGACTACCAAGTGAGACAGCTAAGATCAAAACAGATCCCTATGGTTAAGGTTTTGTGGAGGAGCCAGTCAGTGGAAGAGTGCACCTGGGAGTCAGAACGGGACATGCGTAGCAAGTACCCTTATCTGTTCAATGTGTAATCATGTACTTTATTCTGCCTTGTGTAAAATTTGAGGACGAATTTTCTGTAAGGGGGGAAGAATGTAACACCCCTGATTTTTTATATATTATTATTGGGCTTCGTGTAGGTATCCTCAATTCGCGGAAATTCGACAGTTGTCCGGATCTGTGAATTTCCGGCCAGACAGACCAACTACCGGAAAAGTCTCCGAATTGGATCGAGGTTTTGGCTACCCCACCATTGTCAGGCATCCCGAGCGCGTTCCCGAAGTCGGAATCGGCAAAGGTAAACCCGAACCTTGCTTTTTCGTAATTTTCTAGTGCTTAAATAGGATTAAAAATCCATAAAATATTCGTGGTAGCTTAGAAAATTATGATTCTTTTTGCAATAGCTTAGTAATATTTCTAAGGACAGTGGGCGTAGTTTTATAATTTTTAGAGCTTATTTGAGCGCTTTTTGTAAAAATGATAAATTATAAGGACTAAATTGAAATTTTACATATTGTGATGAATGATTGTTTTGATGGGCCAACGAGGGGCTGTGTTATGTGATTGTGTTGTGGATATATGGATTGTGGATATAGAAGTGTGTTTTGAGCCCTTTGCAGTTGGGTAGGTCCTAGGTATAGGAAGATTCTCACGATTTTCTGCACGACTTAGGACGTAATTGGTCTTTTTCTTTATTTGTATTGAGTCGATTGTATTAAATAAATGTAATATGATTGTCAGTGAGCTGGATGACCTTCTTCCTCCGCCCACCGCCACAGAATTTGTCGTCAAGTCCGTGAGTAGAATATTAATTTTAATTGTAATTTCGATATTATTATATGTTCAAGCATGCCCATGCATCACTTATATGCATATATTTATGTAGTTAAACTCTAGGCACGATTTATGTTGCATTCATAATCATGATGTGCCATGGATGTTGTTGTGGTAATTTGGAGCGGTGTGCGTGCGTTGGCGTGCGTGTGATGTGGTGTGGACTATGGATAGGGCCGGGGTAGTCACGGCTTGAGTAATTGGGACCCGATCCTTCGAGGGGTAGTCACGGCTTGAGTAATTCATGGGACCCTCGATTTGGTTATTAAGTGGAAGTCCGAGCTTGAGTAATTCGGCACCGTGTTGGATTTAAGAGAGTGTATAGGATCGGCTCCCATATGTTATGATTGATACTACAGGTGTGTGAGTGCTCCAAATTACCTTTCTGATGCTATGATGTGAATTTATTGCTGATGTTGCACTTCATTCCACAGGTTGCATTAGTTTTAGATAGTTATAGAGATTATGGTTAAAATTGATATTTTACTCTCTGAGTCGAACGCTCACTCTTGTTCAAAAATTTTTACAGGCCACAGGAGGATATTTTGTTCTGGGTTAACCTGCCTTTTTACCTCGCAGGTTGTTTATCAATATTGTGTAATTTTAATTACTCCTAGAATTTCTGCATGTGTTAGCAGTAATTATTTGAAATTGGTCTGTAATATTATATTCATGTTGGACCTGTAAACTTAATATTTTAAGTCTGTTTGATGGATTGGATGAGGGAGCTGAGCTCCCATTTATTATTATGTTGATGAGTATGTGGAGGGTGAGCTGAGCTCCCCAATGGATTGTTTATTGTGTTTACAGGTCGGGTGAGTCGAAAACTCCCCGTTGGAAAGTCCATTTTATGGCCGGACTCTGTCCGTTTGTTTTCTTGATATTGTAACACCCCTGATTTTTATATATTATTATTGGGCTTCGTGTAGGTATCCTCAATTCGCGGAAATTCGACAGTTGTCCGGATCTGTGAATTTCCGGCCAGACAGACCAGCTACCGGAAAAGTCTCCGAATTGGATCGAGGTTTTGGCTACCCCACCATTGTCAAGCATCCCGAGCGCGTTCCCGAAGTCGGAATCGGCAAAGGTAAACCCGAACCTTGCTTTTTCGTAATTTTCTAGTGCTTAAATAGGATTAAAAATCCATAAAATATTCGTGGTAGCTTAGAAAATTACGATTCTTTTTGCAATAGCTTAGTAATATTTCTAAGGACCGCGGGGCAGAGTTTTATAATTTTTAGAGCTTATTTGAGCAGTTTTTGCAAAAATGATCAATTATAAGGACTAAATTGAAATTTTACATATTGTGATGAATGATTGATTTGATGGGCCCACGAGGGGCTGTGTGATGTGATTGAGTTGTGGATATATGGATTGTGGATATAGAAGTGTGTTTTGAGCCCTTTTGCAGGTTGGGTAGGTCCTAGGTATAGGGAAGATTCTGCCGGATTTTCGGCACGACTTAGGACGTAATTGGTCTTTTTCTTTATTTGTATTGAGTCAGATTGTATTAAATAAATGTAATATGATTGTCAGGTGAGCCGGGACAGCCTTCTTCCTCCGCCCAGCCGCCACAGTAATTTGTCGTCAAGTCTGTGAGTAGAATATTAATTTTAATTGTAATTTCGATATTATTATATGTTCAAGCATGCCCATGCATCACTTATATGCATATATTTATGTAGTTAAACTCTAGGCACGATTTATGTTGCATTCATAACTGTTGATGTGCCATGGATGTTGTTGTGGTAATTTGGAGCAGTGTGCGTGCATTGGCGTGCGTGTGATGTGGTGTGGACTATGGATAGGACGGGGTAGTCACGGCTTGAGTAATTCGCTGGGACTCGATCCTTCGAGGGGTAGTCACGGCTTGAGTAATTCGCTGGGACCCTCGATTTGGTTATTAAGTGGAAGTCCGAGCTTGAGTAATTCGGCACCAAAGTTGGATTTAAGAGAGTCAGATAGGGATCGGCTCCCATATGTTATGATTGATACTACAGGTGTGTGTGCTCAAAATTACCTTTATTATTCTTTGATGTTAATTTATTGCTGATGTTGCACCTCATTCCACAGGTTGCATTAGTTTTAGATAGTTATAGAGATTATGGTTAAAATTGATATTTTACTCTCTGAGTCGAACGCTCACTCCTGTTCAAAAATTTTTACAGGCCACAGGAGGATATTTTGTTCTGGGTTAACCTGTCTTTTTACCTCGCAGGTTGTTTATCAATATTGTGTAATTTTAATTACTCCTAGAATTTCCGCATGTGTTAGCAGTAATTATTTGAAATTGGTCTGTAATATTATATTCATGTTGGACCTGTAAACTTAATATTTTAAGTCTGTTTGATGGATTGGATGAGGGAGCTGAGCTCCCATTTATTATTATGTTGATGAGTATGTGGAGGGTGAGCTGAGCTCCCCAATGGATTGTTTATTGTGTTTACAGGTCGGGTGAGTCGAAAACTCCCCGTTGGAAAGTCCATTTTATGGCCGGACTCTGTCCGTTTGTTTTCTTGATATTGGGCCCAAATGGGCCTTAGAGTTGGGTTAATGAATAGTTAAGGCTTACTACGGGCCTCGGGGGCTTTAGGCTGGCCCAGGTCCTAGTGCCGGTCCGACCCATAGGTTGGGTCGTGACAGATTCGGCCGGTTCGATTCAGAATACAAAATTTTGAATTTTTACTCTGCCTCGGGACCGAAAACGAGGTCCAAAAATTTCAAAAAAATTTCAGAAAACTCAGAAAAATACGTAGACTCCAAATATATTTTTAGTTTTGCCACGTGGTCTTTAAATTAATTTTTAAAAATCATCAAAGTTTATATTTTCGGAAAATCGAACCCGATTTTTAAAATCTGAAAAATCTCAAAAAAATTCCAAAAATCTAATAAAATTAAAATACTAAAAATGCTCATAAAATTAAAAATTTTGGGGTGTTACAATGAAGTTCCCTAACTTTTACACTAGCTATTCCAGTATTGAACAAAATGAAAGATTGTAAATCTACACCCACAAATCCAAGTATACAGTAGAACCTAGGTCGGTATTTCTTCCTCTTGCAGATAGTGAGTAAGTAGAAGGTGGTTGTTGAATGTCCATGGACCCATCTATAACTTTCTTTAGGTTTATAAGGTGAAAGAACAGAAATAGTAATAGTTAAGGACCTATGACTTTAATATAAACTCCACATCCAGGTCCCCAGAGGTTAGCCATTATGTTCCTTATAGTTGAGAAGTTAATTTTCCTATCAATTACTTCCCACCAAACGGAACTATAGATGTTTTGCCTATTCTGATCCCTATGTAGGTTCAAGAAAAAGAGCATTTTCCTTGTCCTTAAGCAATAAGAGGTTAGCAAACTCTAGTTCCAGGATCACTACTAGAACCAAGATTTTTAAGAAATAATAGAGCACATCATCCTTGCTAATAGTGCAAGACATAAATAGGCAAAGACCAGATCACAAATAGATTCGAATTATATGTGTGTGTGTGTGTACACGTAAACGTTTGCTTCTTATTTTATAATAATTGGATTTTATCTTAATTAGTTGATAATTAAGATAACTACATATCTTCTAAATGGTAGAAAAATCAGAACCCTTACAAGTCTCTTACATTTATAAAAATTCTCAACTTACATTATTCTTCATTTATCCCTATTATAGTGGCAATCTAGTTGGCAATAGAGTTTTTAGAAACTCCCTTTCATAGTAATTGTTTATATCATCCGTCAATTCATCAAAATTGGCAAAAATCTTACTTTCCCTATAAAACATTTATCATCAATTGATTGAGCCTGTGCATATACTCCTGTTGTTAGGATTTCTCATTTTGTCATGTACTTTCTTAAGCTTGAGGTTTCATTTAAAGATGGAAATATGAAATCAATCAATCGTTTCCTCCTTACAACTTTCTTCATCTTTTATTTCACCACCATTTGATTTAGAACTCATATTCATGGTAAGTCTTGGTACTCTCATTTAGTTCAAAAAGTAAGATTTGACCAAACTTGTACCCCTAGTCTCTTGTCTTCTTTCTCAGGGTACTACCAAGAGCACTTGTTGAAAATATCGTCAAAATATGATCACCTTTCCTCTGAATTGCTTTGAACTCTCCATAATATCCATAAAGGTTCTTTTAGTAATTTCCATTGGAAATCTTTTTACTATTGGTGCTTTTTCTCATACACTCTTGCTTTTCACAATAGTTATGGTTTCTCACTCTATTTTGATATTTTGAAAAAGCATTTCTTTGTTGGCTCAACAAAATATTGAATTGAGACAAAAAAAATGAGTCTTAATAAGTCAACGATCTATTGCTCCCCAAATATACCGAAAAGGAAAAAAAGGGAATAAGTTGAGCTATTAGAATCCGTTTGAGATTAAATTTTAATTGGAAGGTATTTAGGAGTGAATATTATCCATGAATGTGTTGGAAAGAAGAATTTCAAAGAAGCTTTTGAGCCATGTGGAAGGCATGGCAACTGTCTTTCATTAGTTAAATACATCTTAAACAGTCATCTCTATCCGTGATACCCCATACACCTTGCAAACTATGAGAATGCCTCTCTCTATTTGAGTAGCTAGAAAAGCAAAGTTGAGCTTTTATATGGGGGACTCAAAGGGGATGAGGAAGGTATACCTAGTAAGCTGGGTTGCATATTCTTCATGGAAAATGATAGATTATAAAGTTGTTAGGAGCAAATATGCCCTTAAACTTGTTAGGAGCAAATAAGGCAATTTTGAACTTTTTGTTCAAATTACCCATCATTCTTTCAATTAAAAAATTCATATTATAAAGTTGTTAGGAGCAAATATGCCCTTAAACTTGTTAGGAGCAAATAAGGCAATTTTGAACTTTTTGTTCAAATTACCCATCATTCTTTCAATTAAAAAATTCATATTAATCCTACATTAACAAAATAGTATATTTTTAATAATAAAATATTATTTTCTTTAATTTTTAAATTTTAAAAATTATTTATTACTTTTAATTAAACTAAAAATTAAAAAAAAAAATTCCAAACAACAAGAACACCCGTAGATTCAAACCAAAATACCTGTATAATCAACCAAGAACACCTCCATAGATCTACAAAGCTTAAATAGAAATCCTAAAAATGCTGAAGAACAAATAACCATAAACACTGAAGAATAAGAACCTAGAAACTCTGAAGAACAAATCAAACATTCAACCAAACTTGAAGAACAAAAACCCAAAAATACAACAAATCAAACATTGAATTCTAGAAATCAAATCCAGAGCAAAAACATTCAAACCCAAGTTTGAAATCCCAAACAACAATTCACCACCATTATACTTCGAATCCCCCCACTCTGCTTCAAATCAACAAACACATAAACTCAAAATACCACTTGCCACTGCTGACTCGAAGAGACGAATTGTACAAGGGCAATAAGAATGATGGTTCCACCAGAAGTACCCAAAATACCCGATGCCACTGCCATTAGCTCCCTTTCTCTCACTTGTCAATGTCCCTTTCATCATCAGCTCCCCTCTACTAGCGCCATTCATAGAAGAAAAATATGGATTGTGAATTTGTTGGATCTAGAGAACAGGTGTTATGTTTTGTCAAAGAAGAAGGAGGAGAAGGAGAAGATATGGGATATGTTGTGGGTTTACGATTGAGAAATGGGCTATAAATTTTAGGTTTCATTTTCTTTTTATTTTTCTTAAAATAATAAATAATTTTAATATTTAATTATTAAAAATTAGTAAAATTATTATTTTATTTTTCTCAAAATTATTTGAACTCAAATAAACAATTGTGGGTTAACTTGTACTATGAATTTAAAATTTTCTTATTTGAATCTTGAACAAAAGTTAAAGTGAAATTTGAACTTCTTTACAATAAAAATCCCATGCCTCCTCTATTTCGCATTGCTTGCCAACATCAGATTTTATTCAATAAATAAATTATGTATTGAACTTGCCGATTAATCTGCTATTTCTCTTGATTTTGAAGGACCTTGCTTTGCCTAGCTCAATTTTTTGGTCAATCATTAATTTTTATTTTATTTCACATGCTCTATAGATAGTAGTCGATGCTCTTAACATATGAAATTTGAATTTCCACAGAATTTTTCGTGTATTCTTATGAAGTCTTCTAAGAGAGCCTCAAATAGTCGTCATAATTTCCCAACATTTTTTGGCTCGCAACCCACTAATAAAGTGGTCAATTTTTTCTAAGTTCACGGGACTATTAAATGCTACAACTTTACCCATGCATGCTGGTGCTCTTTGGTCTAATTCTATTAAAACTCTCTTCATAGCTAACTCTTTGAATGTGTGATATCTCACTTCATCTTCTGTCAACAATAAAACTAGAAATAATGATATTGTTTTTCAATATATATAGGGAGAACTTAAATATGAGTATGCAAGTGAGTGATATGTTTTCAGCCATTAAATTAAATTAGATTAGACTATATCAAAAATATTTTTATTAATTTATAAATTTAATATATATATATATATATATATATATAATTAAATAATAAATCATTACATTGGACCTTTATTTTATATTTATTAATATTATTATTTAATATTTACATATTTTTTTTAAAAAAATAAATGATTCCATATCCACTAAAGGCGTGAAAATAACTAACATACATGTAAGTGCCACCTCAAATCATACATCAATCCATCTTTGGATGATTTGCCATGGTTTCATTAACGAATGGCATGATTTCTCTCATTATTTGAAAAGATTATTTAAAAAAAAAGGGTGTTTTTGAGTTGTAACCACTATTTTATCATAATTTTTGGAATCACCAGATTGATGGTTGATTATCACTCATGGCCGCTCAATTTTATAAGTTATTTCATTAAAAGACTATTTTTTTTCCTTAAAACTCATTCAACTTCATATTGAGTATTGTTAAAATCAAAATGACTTGGCTATTGCAGGTTTTTATATTAACATGAGTTAATTTTTCTTTTATAGCCACTCAATTTTAAGTGTTTTTTCAATTTCGTCACTTAACTTTAATTTTCTTGATTTCTTAAAATTCAAAACTGTCTCAATTTCATTTTGAGTAAACCTAAATTCTCTATTACAGGTTTACAAATTACCACAAATGAAAAAAATATATATTTCTCTCTCCTCACATCTCTCCTAATTTCACATTTTTCAATTAAAATTTAATAAATTTTAAATATTTACATGAACAAATATACATATATATATATATATATATATATATATATATATATATATATATATATATATATATTAAGAAATATATAATTTACTAATTTGATTATTTTAATACTTTTTATAAAATTTAGATTTATTTGAAAAGTTTTAAATTTATATTTTTGCTATTTGTTTTTAATTTGAAAGAATAAATTAAAATAATTGTAACTTTCTGTAGAAAATATAATTATTTTAATTTATTCCTTCAAATTATAAGTAAATAGTATTGCATAAACACACTCAAATTCAATAATAAAAATTCAAATATAAAATTTTTAAAATAAATCTCAACATATATTAAAAATATTAAAATAATTAACTTAGTAAATTATATGTTTCTTAAATCTCTAGGATATTACATGATGTGGTTAGTGTGAAAATATTGTTGTTAGTGTAAATATTTAAAATTTAGTAGATTTTTATTAGAAAATGTGAAATTATCATAGAAGTGAAGAGAGAAATAATTTTTTGTTTTTAATTGGTGGTAACCTATAAATTTATGATTATAGTTAATAGAAAATTTATGTTTATTAATACTGAAATTGAAGGAGTTTTAAGTAAAAAAATTAAAATTGAGTGATGATACTGGAAAAATATATAAACTGAGAGTGAAAATTAATTTATCTTAACCTGAAAATCTGGAATAACCAATTTCAATAAAATGACTTATAAAATTAAATACTTCTGAATGATAATTACCCCCAATTTGATAAGTTGCGATGTTTTAAAAATTTAGTATTCCTATTTTATTTTGCATAATTTATAAAATTTCAATTATATTTTTTTCTTTTTAATTTTCATAAACTCTTTCTTATCCCTTATCTTCAGTAAAGAGTTTTTTTTGTAACATTTATATTTATTTTACTATAACTAACAAAAAAACAATATTAAACCATTCTATAAAAATCATACCATATGATATAATATGAGACTATACATTATTAAACCACCTTGTACTTCATCCAAACATTGTGTAAGAGTCAAACAAGGAAGAATTGGGTGGTTTATTCTACAAGGATCAAGAAGCCTTTAGAAGAGATGGAAGTTATCAACCAGCTGAGACCAATTCTATTAGAGGGAATTTCTAGAATGCATATGAAGGCAATAGCTACAATGCTATATACAGTAGAAGGGAGTGAGAGTGTTAGGCATGAAATTGAGGATTGTATTTCTTTCCAGCTATTTAGCTGAGGCGCAGTTAGAGTTTCAACTGCTGAGATGTGAGGGAATATTTGATATTTTATACAGTGGACCCGTTTAAGTACTATTTGAATAAAATTTTACTTTTTCTTCCTGCAGTCATCTTTTTTTCTGCTTTTTAGTAGGGTGAGATAATGGTGGGTAATAAAAAGAAAATTACCGGATTGCCATCCATTGGCAGACCTGTGCTTTTCTTGACTATTTTGTACGATGATGTTTTTGGGCCCCGTAATGCTATGGCTTTGGCATTTAAAAAAAAATTCTAATTTACAAGTATTTTATCTTAATTTTTGCTAAAAAAAAGTTAAATATTTAAGGTACATAAAAAAGAAATAAAGAAAAGAGAAGGCAAGAAAAGGTAACAGCACGTGTTGGACATTTTAAGCCATGCAAAGAAGAACAAGCCAACAAGGCCCTATAAAAATAGAAAATTAGTCAACGGAGTTAAAAAGTCAATGGCGTGATAGATTAAGCAACAGAACTCCAATCTCACGTTTCCACGTACAACAAAACCTAGAACTGGTCGATCGTTTTATAGGGAACCAAATTTACCCAAATGAAATCCAAAGGAAAACCAAATGGCAGCCTCTACAGCTGCCAATGTAGAAGAAGAAGAATACCACTGTCAGTATGCCATGCAACTTGCCAGTGCATCAGTACTACCCGTGGCCCTGAAGGCAGCAACAGATCTAGGCGTGCTTGAGATTATAGAGAAAGCTGGTCCCGGCGTCCTGCTTTCCTCTTCGCAAATTGCCTCCCAGCTTGCTGCCCCAACAGCCCATATGGCCCCCCTTTTGCTAGACCGTATCCTCCTCCTTCTCGCTAGCAATTCTATTCTCACTTCCTCTGTAACCTTCAGCACCCAAGATGGACAGCTTAATAGGTTATATGGTTTAGCACCTGTGGCCAAATACTTCATCAAGAACCAAGATGGGGGATGCTTGGCTCCCTTTCTAGCTACTATACAGGACAAAGCTGTCCTGGATACTTGGTAATATATACTGGTCTCTTTGTAGTTTTTAATACTATGGCTAATTCACTGTAATCTAACATGTAACAGGTACCACTTAAAAGATGCAGTTGTTGAAGGAAGTGGTACATTTGAAAAGGCACACGGGATGAGCCTTATGGAGTACAGGGGAAAAGATATGAAATTTTGTGAAAAATTCAAGGACTCCATGAGAGACTTTAACACTCTACTGATGCATAGAATTCTGGACATATAAAATGGTTTTCAAGGTCTAAAGTCCTTGGTGGACGTGGGAGGGGGAGACGGTTCTCTCCTTAACATGATCGTTTCCAAGTATCCTTCCATTAAGTGTACCAACTATGATTTGGCTTCAGTTATAGAAAAATCGCCCTATTATACAGGTATTTTATTTAGTTAATTGAGTTTTTTTGTAACTGGTTCGGCTTTGAGAGAGACTCAAACTCGAGAAGACCTTGAAATCCTAGATACGACTTAACCAGTAGCACTGAGCAAAATTTTATTGAAAGTAATCCTATTCTATTGTGTTAAATTGTTTGTTAATTAACAACCTGTTCAATTCCAAAAATAGTTTAATCAATTATACAAAGCTTACTGCAGGTATCGAGCATGTTGCGGGAGATATGTTCATGGGTGTTCCAAAAGGAGAAGCCATTTTCATTAAGGTTAGATCTCATATATGCAGAAAGATTTGTTTAATTAGTAGCTCTCTCTTATCTATAGGATGTCAAATCATTTAAGTGAAATGGCCTTATAATTTTGAATGAACAGTGGGTACTTCACATGTGGGATGATCAAGCCTGCTTAAAAGTGTTAAAGAATTGCTATGAAGCTTTGCCAAGTAATGGAAAAGTGATAGTAGTGGACTTGGTAGTTCCAGAAGCCACTGGAGCTAATACTGCAGATAAAAGCGTGCTACAGACATATTTGCTCTTTACAAACATGAATCCGAAGCGAAAGGATAGAACAGAGAGAGAATTCAAAACTCTGGCTAAAGAGGCAGGGTTTTCTCATGCTCAAGTTGCATCTCGTGCTTTTAGTTTTTCTTTTGTGGAGTTCCTCAAACACTTCTGATTAAGTCTCTTTTAATCTCTGCAATGTCTGCATCAACACCACCCCATAAAATTTAGCCTTGTTCTCAAGGTAGTAGTTCAAACACAAAAGAGGTAATTCAAGTAATAATTTGCCTAACAACTTCATTGTTTTATGTAAGGCTGAAAATATTTCGCAAACAAATTTGGGTATGATTGCAATTGAGTCCCTCCCATTCCCTTCATGGCACAAAATAGTCTTTTAACAAACCACCATCTGGAATTTCTGTTGTTAGCTTTTCCTCAGGTTTTTCCTTTAAGCTAGATTCACAGTTGAGCATCCAAATCACCTCATTGTCTATCCAGTCAAGTAGTTGAATAGACGAAGATAACTAAACTTGATTGGATATGAATTTTTGCAATTGCCTTCTCCCTTACAATGGCAAGAAAAATTTCAAAAATGAAATCCCAAATTATCCAAACAAAACGTTCCTGCCAAATAGAAAGTTTGGCACCACAACAATTATTAAAATTGTGAGGAATTTCAAGTATTGAAAATAAAATGGAAGCCCAGGCAAAATAAGAAAACAGACAAACTATCAAAGTGTATAACCCAAACCCGAAAGCCATTAAGGATGCAATACCAAGGGTAATCCTCCACAATTTAAATCGCAAATCATAGGAAAATTCCTCAATGTGTATACTTTCCTCAACAAGAATTTTAAAGAATCATAGCAACATATATCAATGCATCACTTATTTTTGAAAGATTTAAAGAAATCTGACCTTCTTGGTTCACAGGAAGATGGCTTGTTGCCACCAAAATAACACAGATTTCAGAATGGATTGCCTCAAACTGCTCCCGTCAGCATGAATAGCACTATGACGTTTCAAGACAGTAACACCAGATTGTGTAAGTCACCTGCTGCTAATGGAAGAAGCTGGGTAATTTGGGCTTGATCTGGAGCTTTGGGAGGTGGCCTTAAAAAATTTTTTGGCCACCTTGGGTGGTCTGGGTTGGTGGTGTAACCATTTCAGTGGACCAAAGATACTTGGTTCAAGGATTAGGCCTAACAATAAAGCTGGGCTTGCATCTCTAACTCTTGCCTTTTATCCAAGCCCATTAGATACTGCCTTCTTTTAACAAAGGAGTAATCTATACAAACTTAGAAGACCCATGGAGACGCAGGTCCTTGACCTTTTAAAGTTTTCTGTCCATCCATATGACGAAATTCCCTATCTAATACTAATATGGCTCTCTAAAATATATATATAATTAATCTAGTAATTCAATTTTTTTGATAGTCCATGAGCCTCATTATATTCGTTTAGCCGATTCAATCATTGTAAATCTCATTCAATAAAAGAAAAGAATCTTGATTAAATGTAAGCAATCTTGGTGAGATTGTCAAATATAACATACTTATAATTATATACTATAAATAGAAATATAATCATATAATTATATTAGCTAATGATATACATATAATTATATAGTTGATTACCATAATCAATCATTGTCTATATCTTATATAAAGAGATTAGATCATCTATGGAGGTATTTTATTTCTCCCTAATTAATCTGATATACTATTCTCTCATATCAGCTCTAACTCGAGCATTGGATTTGTTATCTGTTTTACATATCCATATTCACAAAAAAATTCCATGAACCGCATCTAGTGGCAATGCCACATGCATTGATGTGAGGTCAAATGACCCCACTAATTTTTTTTTTCATATAAATTCTATATTATTGACTTATTTTGACTCTACAAAGTTAAAAATTTTGATCCATAAAATAATTAAAAATTTCAAAGAAAGATTGTCTAAGAAGCTAAGTAGGAAGAGAATAAATTGTCTAGCCTCTCTCTCCTCCATCTGCTACTCCATCACTTTCTCCTTTTTGTTCTTTCCTCTTAATCTCCCTCATTTCTATTTGATTCTTATCATTCCATTATTAAAAATTCAACACAACCCCTTTAAGATTTGTTGGATTTTTTTGGAAATATTGAGCAGTAAAATTAATCTAATTTTGTTGATTTTGATTGAGAATTAGTTTGTAATTTATGAATTGAATAGATTATTAAAATTCCTCTTTATATCATTGTATGGATATTTGTGAAAGATTAGTGCACCTAAGGTTGCAAAGATGCACCTAAGGGTGTAAAGTTAGCATTTTTAAAATTTTTTACACCTAAGATTTCATACATCGTGCAAACCATACATACTACTGTAAAAACACATAATTTGATCATAACAAATTATGTTTCAATTGCTAACATGTCTAATTATCATTACGAAATAAAAGCACTAAATTTAACAAGTTAAAGTTGATGAAAATTTACCCTTTAGGCGCAGAATCAAATTCAACACTAAATCCGAGGAGTGAAGACTACTAATTGTTTGTCCTCTAGCTTGTCCACACAAGCAAAGTGATCAAAGCTCCTTTGAATCAACCAAAAGCTCCTTTGATGCCAAGCATGGAAGAAAAAGAGCTTTAGGTTTTCTTGGTTTTTAGCTTATGAAAGTGAAGAGAAACTTTTTCTCAACTTTTATTTCAAGAGACATAATACTTAATCTCTCTTGAATTAAGCAAGAAAGGAAGAACAAGGCTTAGTTATGGAGAGAGAGAGAGTGGACAGCAACTTGAAGAAGAAGAGAGAAAAATTAATTCTTTTCTCTTCTTTATCTCATAAATATCTAATTTCTTAATTATTATCTAATTTACAAGTGTCCACATTTGATTTTTCAACTAAATGTGCTTTCTAATCTCCATTAGACTACTTGTCAAATTGATATAATTAAGAAATTAAAGTTTTGATTTAATTAGTATTCAAAAATACTAATTAATCCTACACTTTCTTTCCTCCTTTTTGGCCTAGTCAAACTAGTCAAATTGACCAAATCAAATTTCTTACCTTATGCTTAATTAATCAAATTTATATTTAAACACTTTAAATATTAACTTGAATACTTTCATAAATAAATTTAGTTTCAAGTCATGCTAGGGACTTTGCAATCATATTACAAACTAAATATATTTGTCATACCTTATCCCTCTGTAAGGCGTAACATGATCCCATAGTATAGTTAATGAATTACCGAATTTCGCCTATCGATAACCCATTAAATACACTACAAGGTATTTTAAAATAATTTATCTCTTTTTGAAGGTGGCGAGCATTTTTTGTAGGAATTAAAAATTTTTAACTGAAGTTTAAAAACTAAGTAAAATATTTGACAAATTCTATTTTTCGCAATTTTTGTAAAAATTTCGACAGAGTGCCGGCTGTAATAGAGAAAAACTAAAAATTTTAACATGTAAAAAGCACTTCCAAATAGTACACTTCATCAAATCTCAACCACCAATAACTCAATTCAACACAAATCAACTCAATCTCCATAATTCATAGTATTTTCAAAACAATTAAATAAACCCATTCACATTGCATTTAAAATATTTAAATGTGCATTCACAATTGAGTTTACAAACATAAAATCTCAAAAATAATATTATTACAAAAGTACTGTACAACTGCTCAATTTACATTAATATATATATATATATATATATATATATATATATATGAACATTCTATTTTTACACCAAAATTAAGCTACAAGTGTATAAATAAATATCTGTATAAAAAGTCAGTGTAGTCTTATCAACAGCAGCTCACTCTGCTGCTTTCTCCTTGCCCCTATCTGCGATAGCAAAGGAAGCTATCGTTGAGTATAAATTTACTCAGTAGTGCACAATAAAATTTAAAATACTATAAATAAAACATGCATTAACAAATCATAATTCAAACATTTTATAATTATGTTTCATAATTTCAAGTCATATTTTAAATATTTCATAAACGCTTAATATAAAACATTCATCGACAAATCACAATTCAAATATTTCATAATTTCCAAAACTTATTATAACACAAATTTAGTCAAACAATTTAATAAATACAGTGTTGCCAATTAATAACACAACTTAGGCCATGACATAAAATTTCTAAACTTTGTCGTGTTGTACACCACGACAATACAAACTCACCCCACTAATCGAAATCAATGAGGGAGGTGGCTAGCTAGCTAATGAGTACTTATCCAAACTCACCTCAGACTGGCAAGCTAAAGAGGGAGGAAAATGATCAAATATCAAACTCAACCCCACAAGTGGAGGAGAAAAATATAAGGGACTATCATGTCAAGTGTGAATAAAAAACAATTTCAAATCACAACATTTAAATATTTCATACAAACCACAAATCACATTTTATCTCAAAATTTCCATTTACAAAGTAGGCAACACAATAATTTCTAAATAAAATTCTCAAAGCCAAAACAATTAAAAACTATTCATATTACATACTAAATCAAATTTCAATAAGAAGTACTTAAATAAGTTTATTGTGTACAAATTTCGTAATTAGTCTTTCCTTATTTCACTCTTGTCGATTCCTTTCTTCGGAATGCCCTTTTTCCACTGAAGCACACAATTAAGATGTTTCAATATTTATTCAAATTATGTTTAACCATAATTTTAGGCCATGACATAAAATTTTAGGCCATGACACAATTCAAATTGTTTTTTATTACAGTGTTGCCAATTAATAACACAACTTAGGCCATGACATAAAATTTCTAAACTTTGTCGTGTTGTACACCACGACAATACAAACTCACCCCACTAATCGAAATCAATGAGGGAGGTGGCTAGCTAGCTAATGAGTACTTATCCAAACTCACCTCAGACTGGCAAGCTAAAGAGGGAGGAAAATGATCAAATATCAAACTCAACCCCACAAGTGGAGGAGAAAAATAGTAAGGGACTATTATGTCAAGTGTGAATAAAAAACAATTTCAAATCACAACATTTAAATATTTCATACAAACCACAAATCACATTTTATCTCAAAATTTTCATTTACAAAGTAGGCAACACAATAATTTCTAAATAAAATTCTCAAAGCCAAAACAATTAAAAACTATTCATATTACATACTAAATCAAATTTCAATAAGAAATACTTAAATAAGTTTATTATGCACAAATCTCGTAATTAGTCTTTCCTTATTTCACTCTTGTCGATTCCTTTCTTCATAATGCCCTTTTTCCACTGAAGCACACAATTAAGATGTTTCAATATTTATTCAAATTATGTTTAACCATAATTTTAATAATTAAAATTTGCATTTAAACTTTACTTATATAATCCCATAAATTGAGTTCTTTGTATTATTGATTATGGTGGTTACTATTCATTTGACCATTGGGTCAAAATGTTGACTTTCTCACACTAAATAGGTATACCAATTCTCATTACACCCACATACCACATTTTGAGTGCCTAATTTGTTGGTCTTGGTTGCCATTTTAATTCCTAGGTCTCCTAAGAGAATTCTCAATTTTTCAGTTTTGATCCCTTATTTTGCAATGTTCTATTGGTCTGGTTACCGTGGGAATTTGGCTAAGTGTCATTCATCAAAGTTGTTCTTTATTGTCTTATCTTTAATTTCATTTTTGAATCACTCTATTTAGAGTTTTTTAGCCCAAGATATAATTATTTTTCTAAGGCTGGCCGAATTAGTGATACCCAAAATTTCTGGGCACTTTATTAATTCTAGCAGTTTTGGACAATTAAATTTGGGTAGCAAAATGACTTGGTTATGGGCAGAATTTGGGCTGGTGTTCTTCATGAAAGTTGTAGAGCTATGTCATACCTTTCCAATGCCACAAAAATCAGGTCATTTGGACCTGTCTAGCCCAAGTTATGGCTAAATGAACAAATACTGTTTATTTGGTCATTTTGGTACAGTGACAGTGCATAATATCCGGATTTGACCTAATTATTCACTATGTTAATATCATTTTCTGGGCATGGTCTCTACATGAAAATTGTGTCATTATGTGTCTATTTGCATTCCCAATTGGCCTCATACCGATTGGGTTGGCAGAATTTCCGTTTTGGTCCCTGAAAAGGACCTAGGTCAAACTGCCAGATTGGGACCCCTAACTAATTCGAATTTGACTTTTCTTCAAACCATTCAAACACACTCTAAATGGTCCCAATTGACCATTTTGAGTCTTAATTTGGTTCAATTTCAAAAAGCCATAATTTTTGCCCTAATTTTCCCTATTGTTCAAGAACCCTAATTCCTAAATGCCTCAATTCATGAAATTAAAGTACTCTACTAATACCCACACACTCAAATGGACTTGTATACATGATTTATTAATCCAAAACACACTAATTCCCTCAATCCCCATGGCTGCCGAATTCCCTATGAATTCCTTAACTTGTCAATTTGTTTCAATTCTTACCAATTCTAATTTAAAATATATGTTCAAAGGTAAAATTAAAGAGATGATTAAGAACATCTTTACTAACCTTATGTACAACTTTCCAATCTTCTTAAGCTCTCAAATTTCTTCCTTTCTTCCTCCATAAATCTTCTTATCAAAGCTCAAATACAAGTTTTAATTAAAAGATGTAGGGATTTCATGGCACAAATTAGGGTTTAAGAGAGCTTGATATGTGTTTCAATGGAGGAATTGAAAAAAAATTAAGAGAGAGGAGAGAGATGAGGGGCGACCTAAAGAAGAAGATAAATGGCATTTTTATTTTTATTTTTTTTCTTTTAATTGTATTTATCATAAAAATTGACTTGGTCAAAATGATAATTAAATTAAATTTAATTTTGATGTCATGGATGATGTCACCCTAGTGATGTCATTATTCTTTTATTTTATTTTCTTTTCTTTTTCCTTTCTTTTTCCACACTTCTTTAATTTAAATATATATTTCAAAATTTTCATTTCTCCGATTTTATTGGACAGTTAGGTCACGGGTCACCTCTAGGGGTGAATTGACCAATTTGCCCCTTGTCGGTCTGATCCGGTTTGCAAATAATTCAATATTTCTTTTAGAGCCCTGACCTAATTATTTGACCTACTTATCAGCTCTTTTCTGTGATTTTCTCTTTTCCACTGCAGCGTGTCTGCGCTTTTGAGATTTGTCTTCAGGACACTAAATGTTATCCCTCTAGCTTGTCCACACCAAGAACACCTATGGCAGCCCTTGAACAGCTTCTAAAGCTTTTTTTATTAATTAGAAATTCAAGTTCTGCCTTTTAAGAGATTAGAGATGTAAACAGGACACTAGAAACAATTTCTAGTGTTCTTAATTCAAGAGATTGGTGGCTAATCTCTTTGAATTGATGAGAGATGAAGAAGAATAGATGGAGAACCTGAAAATGGCGTGACAAAGGAGAGGAGTGGCTGCTGGTTGTTTTTTTTTTTCATAACAACACTTATATAGCTAGGTTAACACATTAAACCCTTGCCACATGTCACCCTTTGATTAGCTCTAGGTTTAAGTGACCCAATCACATTGTGCCAAGTGTCAAACCTATATTTAATCTTGATTTTAATCATCTTACATGATTAAAAAACATTTGACAAGCTTATGTGTAATCCCATGTGTCACCATCTCATGGTGCCACGTGTCACACTGTGAAATGGCCAAAATGCCCCTGTGTCTTAATTTTGAGTTCTTAACCCAAAATAATTATTTTTCTTCTTCTAATTTATATCAAATATAAATTAATTAATCAATCTCTATAAATTAATTTCTCATTAATTAAATTCATATTTAAACACTTTAAATATAAATTTAACTTATACTATACATCCAATAATCTAGATTTAGTTTCAAGTCATGCTAGGGACTTTGCAATTTAATTGCAAACTAAACCTATTTAATTAATCAATTAAACTTTTTAATTAATTAATTAAATCATATTTAAATAGGTGATAACTTGTGCATGTGTGTGACTTACTAGGCTCATCACTAATTGGCAATGAGATATGATATCAACTCTTAATATCATCAGAACTCTTTCTTACCATAAATGATTTCTCTAAATCATTTTATGAACCTTATAGACCATGGTTAACACCTAGCATAGCATGCCATGGCCACCCAATTAGTAATAAGGTTTACCTTAAATGAACCTATAATCATATGTTACCATGCACTAGAATCTCTCTGTTACAAAATCCCAACTCAAGCTAGAGTCATGATTTATGTCAAACTCCATTTGCTATGAATATTATGTTCTCTTTTAATTGCAGTTCTTGATTAAAAAGATTTTCTCATCAAAAACTCTTTTCTGAATAAATCTATCCGTCCTAGCCAGGAACTTGAAACATCAAGAATAATTAAATGAACATAAGATTTTATCTCTATTTACTAAGAGGAACAGATTCCATCTTGATCAACACCTACCTCCATATATAACTAGTAGGAGCCAACAGATGCCCATATACTCATACATAGTACAAGTATGAAAGCAGTATCAAACTCAAACTACCTATATACAAGATAACAGTGCTATCTCAGGTCTAAAGATTATATGCACTGATATGATTTATGACAAAACATTGACAAGAGTAAACTCCATGTGCTTGTCATAAGTGTCACTGGTTCAGCCTACTTATCATTTATAAGTGCCTATCATGTTTGTTATATGACATGAGACTCACCATTCCATCTTATTTATATCTCATATAAATAACTTGGGAACAAATATGAATACAATTTTTCTGGATAAGTTATGTCCTTATTATGAAGTATCCTCGATTGTGAACCTATTTATGATACTTTGTGCTAGAAATATTATCACTCATATTCTTAACAACTTAAGAATAATATTTCTAACAAAATATCAATGGACCTTTTCTATTACACATAAATATATTATGTAAACGGAAAAGTGGAAATACCTTTTATTAATAAAAATATGTACAAGATACATACTAAATGATATGCTCTAGGGCATACTGCTAACAACTAATCCATGAAAACAGACAAAGGTGACAATCTATCTGGATAAATCATACCTAATGAGATATCCTAGATTGTGAACTAAAATTTATAACACTTGTACTAGATTATTCCATTACTCATATTCTTAACACCTTAAGAATGAAACATCTAACAAGCTGTTAAAGGGCATTTTAAATTAAATATAAACAATTTATATTAAAAGAAAATATACATGCTATTAAAAGAGAAATAAATGTTTATAAGATACAATTTCATGATATCACACCTTACCCTTCCATAAGGAATAACATGATCTCGTAGTATACATAATGAATTACCAAACTTCGCCTACTGATATCCCATTAATACACTACAAGGGATTTTAAACAATTTCTTACTTCTTTTTAAAGTGGTGAGCACTTTTGACAGGTGTTAAAACTTTTTAGTCGAAGTTAAATCACACATTAGGTCTGAAATAGCCATAAATTTTATAAAAAATTTCGGCAGAGTGCCTTCTGTATTTTGTAAAAATAGTTCTTCAAAAACCTATAAAAAAAAGCACTTCCAATATATTTGTTTCAATCCCCAACTCCAATAATAGCTCAACGCAAATCAATTTTCACAACACAAGTTAAACTCAATTTCAGCAATTCCAAAAAAATAAAGTGCAAAATAACTGACTATTTCAAAAACTGAAATAAGAGAATTGTAATACAACATTTTGATAGGCCAAAATAATTTACAACTTTATTTTACAACTGCTCAAGACCAAGTACAATATATACATACAGTTCACATACATTATAATAATATTTATAAGGAAGTGGTATACTCATTATACCCAGTAAAATCCCAAAGCGAAGTCATAAGCATCCTATTCTGCTGCTTTATCTGTTGGTCTACCTGCGACAGCAATGAAAAAGCTATTGCTGAGTAAAATTTACTCAGTGGTGCACAATAAAAATTTAAAATGCGGTATATAAAATATTTATTAACAATTCACAATTCAAATAATTCACAATTTCATGTCACAATTTTCAAAGCTCATATAACACAAATTTGATCAAACAATTTAATAAACACAGTATTGCGAATCAATAGCATAACTTAGGTCATGACACAAAATTTCCAAACAAGTCATGTTGTACACCATGACAAGGCATACTCACCCCACTAATCGAAATCAATGAGGGAGGTAGCTAGTTAGATAATGAGTTCTCATCCAAACTCACCTCGAACTGGCAAGTCAGAGAGGGAGAAATATAGTCATACTCACCCCATAAATGGAGGAGGAACATAGTGACATTGCCATGCTAAGTGTAAATCAAAAACAATTTCAAATCATAATATTTAAATATTTCATACAAACCATAAATCACATTTTATCTCAAAATTTCTATTTACAACATAGGCAACACACAAGTTTTCAAATAAAATTCCCAAGACCAAAACAATAAAAAATTATTCATAACTCTTATTCAATTAGCTTTTTAGTAAAAACAATGAATTTAAAATGTTGTGCACAAACACAATTTAAAACTATAATGTTCAAATGTAATTTAGGCAGCCATCAAATAAACCTCATTTCAAATCTCCATTTCTAAAATAAGCAATAAACTTTTCTCAAATAAATTTTCTAAAGCCATAAATTCACAACTCATTTCTCCAAATAAATTTTCTAGTAAAAGCAGTGAATATAAAAAGTATTGTGCATAGGCCTCGGATGAGTCACCTCTTGGCTTTGACTCAGTGGTTAACTGAAACATATAATTTAAAGTGTTTTAGCACTCAGTTAAATTGTTTCTAATAATAAAATTCAATAATTAAATTTTATTGGTACTATTCAGTTCCATTCATTTCATTAGTCAACTTATAATATTGACCTTTAATATACACTAGGTGAATTAATTTTAATGTTACCAATATGTCATATTTTATAGTCCTCAAGTGTTAGTATATGCTACCAATTTCATTTTAAAGCTTACTGCATTTTATTACAATTTTTTAGATTTGGTGCACTACTTTGACCTAGCTAATTGACTTATTTCCCTTTGTTTCTGAGTCCTGGTCAAAAGAGTAATATTGTAGGTTTATGTCTTAGTGACATTTTGGCACTGATTTCATGTCATTTGGAGTTTTTTGGACCAAGTTATGGTCATTTTGCTAATGCTGGACAGGTTGCTTTCTTATTGCAAATTTTAGGTCAATTTTAGGTCAAGTCAATTCTGGCAGATTTTGTGACTGAATTTGTACAAGCAAATTAACTTGGTAAATGGCATTTCTGGGTTCTGTGATCTTCACAAAAGATGTAGCCCTATGTCTAAGCTTTCTAACGGTATAAATTTCAGATCATTTGGACCTGTTTTGAGTGAGTTATGGCCAAAAGACTGACTACTATTCATATGGTCAATTTCTGGGTTTACAATGTTACAATTTCGGATTAGGTCAATTTTATGGGCAGTTTCTGGATAGAATTTTTACAACATTTCTACATGAAAGTTGGCCTATTTTATGTCTAGTTTTGCCTCCAATTTGCCTCATACCAATTGGGGTCACACAATTAGGGTTATAAGCTTAATTACATACTGCCCTTAAACACATTACTCAAACATCTATCAATTGCATATTCACCTTGTTATAAGTCCACTTCTCTACCCAATTCTGAATTGGTACCAAATCATAACCACTCAACACATCACATTTTGGTCAACTTGGGCAGAATATAACAATTCACAATACACCAATTACAACTCAAAATTTCAAAGTCCAATTTCAACAATACATACACATGAATATCTCTCATTAACACATCTAATTTCCCAATAATAATTACATACACATACTGCCATCTTTGGTACCATAATTTACCAAACAATTTTCATGAAATTAAACACTTTTCAATGCACCACAAGGCTGCTAAATTGGTCAATTTATAAATGTCTCCCTCAATTGCTTTCAAGCTCCCAAAATCAATTGCTCAAATACATAAACACACAAAATTAACTAACCAATACATCAAATTTCTTTAATCAAACTTAATTTCCATTAAACATCATCAAATACATGAAGAAAATTTCACTTGCCTTCCCTTTCCATGGCTGCTGAAAATAGCACATAACAATAACTCATCAGAATCTCAAAATTTCTTCATCAAATTACTTATTTCAACACTAACACAAACTTTAACAAAGAAAGGAAGGAAAATTGGACATTTACCTTAAGTTGAACTTGTCAAAACTTCTCCAAATCTCTTCCTTTTTGCTGCCAATATCCTTCCCAAAGTGTAGTGATCAACTTTAATGAAGACAACTAGGAGAAATAGTGACTTGAAGATGGTGGAGTGGAGCTTATGCATGGTGGTCGTCCATGGTGTTTTAATGGTGTTCAATTCGGCTGAAGATTGAGAGGTTGAAGATGACTTATTATTCTATCCAACAAGGCTTATATAGGTCCCATAATTCATGGTTAGTGGAGCACTAACCTTGCTTAATTATTTAAATAATCCAAAGTTTCTTAATTTTGCAATTATGCCACCAACTTCCACTATTTATAATATGTACCACATTTCTTATTTTTCATGACATTTTCAAAGTTTAATATCACTTATTTTTAATGTACATTTAGGTTAAAAGTCAACTCGGGGTGTCAAATGAGCAAAATGCCCCTATTCGGTTTGTATTCCCGATTTTTCAGTAATACCGATTTTTATCGGTTTCTTGATTTTTCGTTTTTATTTATACTAACTCATTAAATTTTCTTTTATATTTTCAATGTCAATTATACTTCAATAGATATTTATTTAAGTCTCAAAAATATTTTTCAGGGTTCCCCGTGGTCCAGGGCTAGTTAACGGTCCTCGCCGCAACTTCCCAGTGCGGTCACCCATCGCTACGGTTTCTGGCTCATTTAACCTAATTACATTTTATTGCTCTTATTTTTCTTTTGTTTTTCTTACCCTATATTTCATCATTTTATCTCTCCTCACTAACATTTAAGTGTAATTCTAAGCTTTCTAGCCGTCCGGACAGACACTGATCACTGAAACAGTAGAACGCACTACCAAATATAAGGGTGTTATAATTCTCTCCCCTTAAAAGAAATTTCATCCGTGAAATTTTTTCCAATATTTATCCCAAAATGGTCATACGTTTGTTTTCTCATGTCTTTCATATATTTTCATATAACTTCATAATCTGAATAATGGTCCATAACACCTTAACTAAACGTATACATTTATTTCTCAGCTGCTTCACCTCATGTGCCAAGATCTTTATGAGTTTTCCCATCATACATTGAATTTAAATTTATTTCACTTTTTAGAGGTAAGCAATTCCATGTGCTAATGAATCCACTCTTTTTAGGACTTTGTGTGGTCCTATGGGGTGAAAACTTAGTTTTTCTCCTTTCTATATAATCGTATAATCTTCTTTCCTTTGAGTTTGTGTAAGACTTTTAACAATATAATATAATATTTAATTTGTTTGTATAACATTAATCTTCTCTTACTATCGTTCTGTTTAATATTTCAATTCATGTTTCCTTATTGAATGACTATTGTAGTCATATTAGAATTATTTGTCTAATCATTGGTCCTCTGACCATTCTAGTCAATAATCTTACTCATATTCGTAACATTTCTTTGTTACATCTAAACCAACTGTTTAAATTTTTACTTCCATAACTCTTTTATCTATCGATTTTCAATAATTTATCGTATTCTAGGAAATGTCTTTCACTAGCAAACTTTTCCAAAACTAATTCGAAAAAGACTAGTTACTAACATATCAAAATTTATTTTTATACGAGGGACAGCAGGAAGGCAAACAATGCTGGCACTAACATAAAAGTATGCAGACCTCGGGTCAAACAATACATATATATATATCTTAGTTAAAAATTGAGAAAGTATCAGCAATAATGTTAGAAGTCTCAGCCTCTTCCCTCTGCTGTATAGTGTATACTCTAGCTGAAGCATCACCTTTTTCTGGCTGATTCACAGTACTCTGACTTCCAGGTGTACTACCCCTACCTCTACCTCTGCCTCTACTAACTGATGGGGAACTCTTTGGGGTAGAAACTTGGGCTGATTCCTCTGGTGTAGTAAATGATCCAGAACGGCATGGATTTATATAATCCTTAGCAAAATGACCAGTCCCTCCACAATTAAAACATGCTCCTATGGCTCTATAGCATACCCCACTGTGTGGTTTACCACAAGTTTCACAAAGTAGATCCGACAGCGCATTTCTAGGTGTTTGCTGAGTTTATTGATCGGATCGGGGTAGTTTCTATCCAAAAGATCTACCTCTACCCGATTCGCGTGAGCTAGATCCTCCAAAGTGCTTTCTCATTCCTGACCCACTATCAGGAACTTGATCAGTAGTCTTTCTAGTTTTCTCTTTTTCTTCAGTACCCTTTTTAACTGTTTCTTCATTCTCAATTCTTTTCAGTTCCAGGGCTTGCGATATTAGCTCTGAGAAATTTTAGTGTCGAAACCCCACAACTTACATTCTTAGACTAGGCCTTAACCTGGCCTCAAAACGTTTACATCTGTCTCTAGGAGTGGTAAGCAGGCTTCCTGCATAATGACTCAACAGAGAGAAGTTTCTCTCATATTCTGCCACTATTTTGTCCCCTTGCTTCAGCCTTAAGAACTTCTGCAGCTTCTGGTCTGCATAGTCATCTGGGACATATTTCTGTCTGAACTCTCTAAGAAAATCGTCCCATATCAGCACTGGGGGTTCCACCAAACTGTGAGGAATGGTTTTCCATCAGTCATATACATTCCCCTGTAGAAGTGAGATTGATTATTCAAACTTCAGCTCATCGGTGCAGTGCAGCTTCCTAAAAACTCTTTCCATCCTTTCCAACCATTGTTCTGCCTCTAGCGGATCCACTGTTCCCTTGAACTCAATAGCCTCCATACTTAATCAGCTTATCATACTGCCTAGCTGAAGGTTGTGGTTGTACTACTGGTGTCTGTAGTGGGGCTTGAGTGGGCATATTACCAGCCATCTGTTGGAACATCGCAGCCATCTGCTGAGCAAATTGAGCAGGGAACTGCGGTATTGAGGGGGCTAGTGTAGCTAATCCACTCACATTTTGAAGGGCTGGGGCTTCCCCTTGTACCTCAGCCTTAATTGATTGATCGACTGAATGATCCCCTTCTTCCATAGTGTCGCAAGGGATTTTGCGGTCGCCTGAACGAACCCTCACCGAAGTGGAAAAGAATGAGGAGTCGCCACCTTAGTTTTGAGGGAAACTAAAGAAAACCATTTGTGAAGATAAATTGAAATAAAACCACTTCAAAACAGAGATTCTAAGTTCGGGGTCCGTAAACGGGTGGGGAAGGTGTTAGGCACCCCACCTCGTCCCTTAATAAGGGTGAGTAGATTTAACTTCGTATTTTATAAATTAGTTAGGAGGGCTTGAATGGAAATGTTAATCCTTTTAACAAAAAGGAATATTTAATTTTTCACTAAGTTTGGATTACCCAGATACATAAGTAAATGAGGTAACCTTAGTGAGTTACTGTTGTATATTAGTTTTGTTTGAAGGGCTATTTTATTAGAATTCAATTTTTGGAATTGGATGAGAACTCTCCTCCGATTTCTTTTGAATATTTATTTAAATTTTAGATTGAGAACCGGATAAGAACTCTCCTCCGATCTCTTTTAATATTAAAATTCTTAAGCTTGAGAACCGGATAAGAACTCTCCTCCGATCTCTTTAATATTTATTAAATTTTTAAGCTTGAGAAACGGATAAGAACTCTCCTCCGATCTCTTTTAATATTTATTTGAATTTTAGATTGAGAACCGGATAAGAAATCTCCTCCGATCTCTTTTAATATTTATTAAAATTTTTAAGCTTGAGAAACGGATAAGAACTCTCCTCCAATCTCTTTAAAATTTTTAAGCTTGAGAACCGGATAAAAACTCTCTTCCGATCTCTTTTAAATATTTGCTGAAATTCTGGTTGAGGATCGGATAAAGACTCCTTTCTGATCTCTTCTATTTAAACGGTAGTCAGATAAGGGTCTTTCCGATCTCTCTAAATTTTACCTATTGAGAGAATCTAAGGCTAAGGGTTCTGACGTTCAAAGTTGTCGAAGTGCATGCGGACTTCTTTAACTTATTGGTACCTTAGAATTGGCGGGGATGCCAACCAATCCTCGACTTTCCTATATGGTCGCCACCAGCATTTTTAGTAGCGATCTATTCCATTTAGTTATCAGGTTTGGTTTACTCGTCTTATGACGTATTGCCTAAGACCTATTGAGTTATTCTAGTGACTCAGCTTTACCATTTTCCAGGCTTATTATTCAGACCTTTCATTTTTCAAATGGACTCTTAAGTTGCCGTTACCTACATCTCATCCCTCTGCTTATGTATCGCTTAGAACTAGATGACTTACGCTCAGAAATAATAAAGATTAACAAAGGTATCGACACGGAAATAAACTAGAGTACAACCTTTCTCTGTATCTTTCTAGCATGATATGAACTTAAAGAAAATAACATACATAAAGAAAAAAGAATGGGAATGCGTAAAACAAGAACTAAACTTAATAAAATGGCCACATGAATACTGACCTGTAAGGAGTCGATTCTAGTGAACTAACCGAAAATCACAAAACGCAATAAGATTGCAAATTGATAACCGGTAGAATAAGGTTCGCCTTGGAACAAAGAGTGCTTCACTAAATGCAATCGAGTCAAAATTATACTCGAGTTTAAACGAGATCGAACATGGATGATGGAAGTGAATATAAAGATAACAAGGAACTGCAAAATGTGAACGCTGTGGGATGATGAACGAGCTGAAAATGGAAAGTTTCAGTGTTCAAAATCTTTTTAAGAAAATACTTCAGAAAACTAGTTTCAAAAGTTCTTCTTATGAAAGCTGAGTAACGATCTGAATTAAATTTCAGAGTTCTTCCGCTATAGTAACTTCCTTTTTTCGTCCCTCAAGCAGTTTTCATGCAGTATTTATAGAATCGGTGCTCCCATGAAGGTCGGGATCTATTTTGAGGAGATGGAGGGTCGATTTGAAGGACATGATTCGAGGCTCAGAATTAAAGAGGATCGAGCGGACGGTGAGATTCCCTTCAGAATATTTGTCATTTCTTCTTCTAATCGACGGTCCCAAATTTTCTTGTCCGGTGATCGAGGTCGGGAAAGGCGCTGACATTGTCGTTTTCTTATTCGATCCAATTGCTCCAAGCTCGTCCTTACAAGTAAGATAAAAGGTGGAGATTATGATGTACAAGATCGTTCGACGACGCATGTCGTAAATGCGAGCGATCGGGCGCATGCTGAGATTTTCTGCAACGCTTTAACTACCTGCTCGATTATGACGATAATTGCCAGGAGATGTCTTATTCTCTTTGTCTCCCTACCTCCCATCTTTTCAGGTCTTTTAAATGTAATCCTTCTCCTATCTTGCATACCGTTCTCCCCTCTTCCGATCTCTATTATTCCAATATTTCTTAATCGCCGGTCGTCAAAGCATTAATTCTCGATTCGAAGCGCCCGCTGCCGCTTAGCAATAAATGCCCGATTTTCCCTATATACCCACAGAAGAGACTTTCTTCATTCGATTTTCCTCTCTTCCTTCTTACTTTCCAGCCTAGCTCGCAGAAGTTCGCCATGATTGTGGTCGTTGATCCCTTTCGATGGACCTCTTTATTTCCATGAAAATTTATGACCGTGCTCGAATAATTGTGATAACCTTACCGATGATGGTGAGAGAATCGACCATTACCGATCTAGATCGCGGACCTTGATCGCGTCGATCACGAGTCGTCCGACCGTATAATCAATGAACGATTTTCGCCGAGAAGACTACTAATGTTCGCCGACTTGCGGTTGCTCTTCCAAGTTTATTGACTTCTCACCACATTGGGTGTTGACAGCGCTTTCCTTCACATTGTGTTCGACAATGTTTCGGTTTGATCGATGACATCTGTGGATCGCCACAATGTTGACTTTGACATAGGTCCTTTAGATGGGATGTTCCATCGTCTTCGAGATCGCCAAATGATGTATTTTATTTTCAATGTAATCTGCTCTCTAGAGATCACGAAATGATGTAGTCAATTTTAATGCAATCCGATCTCTACAGGTCACCAAAATAAACTACAACAATATTAATGCAAACCGATCACTAGAGATCCCACAAATCATGTAATCCGAACTTTTAGAAATAAATATTTTATTATTACAATTATAATCTTATAATTATTGCATTAATTATTTTCCGATCTTCGAAGTATTTACCGATTCGACCTTTAATTTAAATGACTAAATGATCCGTAATTCAAAAGATTTATCTTAATCTGCCGATCTCTAGTCAGCCGATCTCTTTATAGAATTTTCGGAATATTCATGAGATGTGTCGAAAATGGCAGATCTCGCCGACGATGCATCGCACAGGATGCCGTGAGCATTAAATGCTCGGACGAGTATTAATAGGGGTGGGGGTTAGCCATTTGCTCTCTTGTGTCATTTTCAGTTTCTCGCGAACAACTTTGAAATTCTCTAGTTTTCTCAAGCTCTTCCGACTCCGATCAAGCTCCGGTAAGGGTTTAGATCCTTCTTTTAGTTTAAATTCTTTATTTCCTTTGGAAATGAGTGGCGCCGGCGTCGAGAGCGCGAGTCCTCCTTCCATCCAGCTCGTGGTCATCGATGAAGTAGGTGGTCGGGCGGCGCGACCTGAACCTCCTAGAGTCTCCGTCCCAGCTTGGGAACAAGTGACGTCATCAAGGCATGCGCCTTCTTCAGGGAGAGAGAATCTTCCCATGGACGAGCTGCCATCGGTCCTTCAAGAAACCGATCTGCAGTCATCCAGCCAGGAGTATAACATTGAGCCCGATTCATATGAACTTATCTGGTGTCACGGCGATCTCCGGACAGATCATTTCTTCGAAGAGAACGACATGATTATGGTATACGAAGAACAGTTTAAAGCCAGGCTGCGGTTCCCTCTTGACGACTTCTTTAAGGAAGTCTTGAAATTTTTCCAAGTGTGCATAGCTCAAGTTCACCCGAACTCGTGGCGGATCTTAGTAGCCTTTCGAGGCCTCTGCCGAGCTAAGGGATTCCGTCCTACACCTAAGGTATTCGCCGAACTGCATAGGTTAACTCGTCGAAAGGACGACGAGTACTGGTTTTTCCAGGCGAAACCACATTGCGGGCTCTTCATCGATCTGCCCTCCTCCCTATTCAACATTGAAGAGGGAAGAGGGCAGATCGATGTTGAATAGGGAAGAGGGCAGATTGATGAAGAGCCCGCAATGTGATTTCGCCTAGAAAAACCAGTACTCGTCGTCCTTTCAACGAGTTAACCTATGCAATTCGGCGAATACCTTCGGCGTAGGACGAAATCCCTTAGCTCGGCAGAGGCCTCGAAAGGCTACTAAGATCCGCCACGAGTTCGGGTGAACTTGAGCTATGCACACTTGGAAAAATTTCAAGACTTCCTTAAAGAAGTCGTCAAGAGGGAACCGCAGCCCGGCTTTCAACTGTTCTTCATATACCATAATCATGTCGTTCTCTTCGAAGAAATGATCGGCCCGGAGATCGCCGTGACACCGGATAAGTTCATATGAATCGGGCTCAATGTTATACTCCTGGCTGAATGACTGCAGATTGGTTTCTTGAAGGACCGATGGCAGCTCGTCCATGGGAAGATTCTCTCTCCTTGAAGAAGGCGCATGCCTTGATGACGTCACTTGTTCCCGAGCTGGGACGGAGACTCTAGGAGGTTCAGGTCGCACCTCTGGCCCGACCACCTCTACTTCATCAGATGACCATGAGAACTGGATGGAAGGAGGACTCGCCGCTCTCTGACCTTCGGCGCCGCTCATTTCCAAAGGAAATAAAGAATTTAAACTAAAAGAAGGATCTAAACCTCACCGAGCTTGATCGAGCTCAAGAGCTTGAGAAAATGAGAGAATTTCAAGTTGTTCGCGAGAAACCAAAATGACACAAGAGAGCAAATGGCTAACCCCACCCCTATTTATACTGTCCGAGCATTTAATGCTCACGCATCCCAAAGTGCATCGGCCACGAGATCTGCCACTGCTTCTCGACACATCTCATGAATATTCCGAAATTCCATAAAAGATCTGACTAGAGATCGGCAGATTAAGATAAATCTTTTGAATTACGATCATTTAGGTCATTTCAATTAAAGGTCGACGGTAAATACTTCAGAGATCGGAAAATAATTAATGCAATAATAATAAGATGATAATTGACAAAATAAAATCTTTATTTCCAAAAGATCGGACATATCATTTGGGCGATCTCTAGAGATCGGATTGCATTAAAATTGACTACATCATTTCGTGACCTCTAGAGATCGGATTGCATTAAAATTGACTACATCATTTCGTGATCTCTAGAGAGCAGATTACATTGAAAATAAAATACATCATTTGGGCGATCTCAGACGTGGAACATCCCATCTAAAGGACCTATGTCAAAGTCAACATTGTGATCGATCCACGGATGTCATCGGCGAACCGAGCCGCCATCTAACACCTAATGTGAAGGAAAGCCGCTTTAACACCCAATGTGGTGAGAAGTCAATAAACTTGAAGAGCAACCGCCAAGGGCTCGCGAACATTAGTAGTCTTCGGCCAAATCGGTTCGCCGATTATACCGGCCGAACGACTCGAGATCGCACGATCAAGGTCCGCGATCTAGATCGGCATTGGTCCAGCTTCTCTCACCATCATTAGATAAGGTTATCACGATTATTCGAGCACCGGTCAAATTTTCAATGGGAATAAAGAGGTCCATCTGAAGGGATCAACACCACAATCATGGTCGAACTTCACGAATAAATGAATCCGGAAAGTAAGAAGGAAGAGAGGAAAATCGAATGAAGAAAGTCTCTTCCGCTGTGGGTATATAGGGGAAAATCGGGCATTTATTGCTAAGCGAAAACGGCGACGCCGGAATCGAGGAATTAATGCTTGACCGCATCAGCCCGATTAAGGGAAATATTGGAATAATAGAGATCGGAAGAGGGGAGACCGGTATGCAAGATCGGAGAAGGATCACTTTGAAAAGACCGAAAAAGAGGGGAGGTCGGGAGACAAAGAGAATAAGATAGCTCCCGCAATTATCGCCATAATCGAGCCAAGGTAGTTAAAGCGCAGGAGAAATCTCAATCAGACGCTCTAAACGCCCGCATTTCCGATATGCGCACGCCAGACAAATACAGACATCCTAATCTCCACCGTTGATCTTACTTGTAAGGACGAGCTCGAGCCCTGATCGAAGAAGAAAATGACAAGGTCGCTTTTCACTCCCAAATTTCTGATCACCCCTGACAAGAAAATTTGGGACCGCTGATTAGAAGAAGAAAATGATAAATATTCTCAAGGGAATCTCACCGTCTGCTCGATCCTCTTTAATTCCCGAGCCTCGATCATGTCCTTCAAATCCTCGACCTCCATCTCCTCAAAATAGATCCCGACCTTCATGGGGAGCACCTGCCCTATAAAGACCTGCATGAAAACTGTTCAGAGGACGGACGAAAAAAAGGAAGTTACTATAGCGGAAGAACTCTGAAATTTAATTCAGATCGTTACTCAGCTTTCATAAGAAGAACTTTTGAAACTAGTTTTCTGAAGTATTTTCTTAAAAAGATTTTGAACACTAAACTTTCCATTTTCACTGCTCATCATCCCACAGCGTCACATTTTGCGATTCCTTGTTATCTTTATATTCTCTTCCATCATACTTGTTTGATCTCGTTTAAACTCGAGTATAATTTTGACTCGATTGCATTTAGTGAAGCACTCTTTGTTCCAAGGCTAACCTTATTCTACCGTTATCAATTTGCAATCTTATTATGCTTTGTGATTTTCGGTTAGTTCACTAGAATCGACTCCTTACAGGTCAGTATTCATGTGGCCATTTTATTAAGTTTAGTTCTTGTTTTACGCATTCCCATTCTTTTTTCTTTATGTATGTTATTTTCTTTAAGTTCATATCATGCTAGAAAGATACAGAGAAAGGTTGTACTCTAGTTTATTTCCGTGTCGATACCTTTGTTAATCTTTATTATTTCTGAGCGTAAGTCATCTAGTTCTAAGCGATACATAAGCAGAGGGATGAGATGTAGGTAACGGCAACTTAAGAGTCCATTTGAAAAATGAAAGGTCTGAATAATAAGCCTGGAAAATGGTAAAGCTGAGTCACTAGAATAACTCAATAGGTCTAAGGGCAAGACGTCATAAGACAGAGTAAAACCAAACCCCGGATAACTAAATGGAATAGATCGGCTACCAAAAATGCTGGTGAGGCGACCATATAGGAAAGTCAGAGGATTCGGTTCGGCATCCCCTGCCCAGTCCTAAGGTACCAATAAGTTAAAGAAGTCTGGCGCAGACCCCCTGACAACTTTGAACGTCAGAACCCTTAGCCTTAGATTCTCTCGATAGGTAAAATTTAGAGAGATCGGAAAGACCTTTATCTGACTACCGTTTAAATAGAAGAGATCAGAAAGGAGTCTTTATCCGATCCTCAACCAGAATTTCAGCAAATATTTAAAAGAGATCGGAAGAGAGTTTTTATCCGGTTCTCAAGCTTAAAAATTTTAAAGAGATCGGAGGAGAGTTCTTATCCGTTTCTCAAGCTTAAAAATTTTAATAAATATTAAAAGAAATCGGAGGAGAGTTCTTATCCGGTTCTCAATCTAAAATTCAAATAAATATTAAAAGAGATCGGAGGAGAGTTCTTATCCGTTTCTCAAGCTTAAAAATTTTAATAAATATTAAAGAGATCGGAGGAGAGTTCTTATCTGATTCTCAAGCTTAAAATTTTAATAAATATTAAAAGAAATCGGAGGAGAGTTCTTATCCGGTTCTCAAGCTTAAGAATTTTAATATTAAAAGAGATCGGAGGAGAGTTCTTATCCGGTTCTCAATCTAAAATTTAAATAAATATTCAAAAGAAATCGGAGGAGAGTTCTCATCCAATTCCAAAAATTGAATTCTAATAAAATAGCCCTTCAAACAAAACTAATATACAACAGTAACTCACTAAGGTTACCTCATTTACTTATGTATCTGGGTAATCCAAACTTAGTGAAAAATTAAATATTCCTTTTTGTTAAAAGGATTAACATTTCCATTCAAGCCCTCCTAACTAATTTATAAAATACGAAGTTAAATCTACTCACCCTTATTAAGGGACAAGGTGGGGTGCCTAACACCTTCCCCACCCGTTTACGGACCCCGAACTTAGAATCTCTGTTTTGAAGTGGTTTTATTTCAATTTATCTTCACAAATGGTTTTCTTTAGTTTCTCTCAAAACTAAGGTGGCGACTCCTCATTCTTTTCCTGTGACACCCCTTACCTGGCTACAGTGTAGCCGAGCAAGCTATGCCATACGGTGTACCGGCACACTATATTTTATCCTAATTAATTTTCATCATAATTTTGAATATAACTTGTGAAATATAATTTATTTAAGTCATTTATTGAAATTATCATTTATTTGAGGTTTCGAAAATTTTAAAGAAAATCCGGCAGAGTACCGGCTAAAAATGGAGAAAACAGTTCTTCGGAACCTGTTAAAAACACTTCCAATATTTGTATTCAATCATCTCAAACTCCAATATCCAAAATCTCAAAAATTTTCAATTTTGGTTCTCAACAACCTTTTTATTTCTCAAACATCCATTTCTCATAATGCTCATATACAATAATAAATAAATGCTTAAATTTTGCATTCATAACCATAACTTTCATTATTTACATGAACATCAAAATACATTACATAAGTTCAAATACATATGAGAAAGTAAAAATTAGTTACAAAATATCAAAATGACACCTAGTGTCCTACCAATGCACTGCAGAAGTTGAGGTGACACGGACATGCGTAATCGCAGATGGACTCATCCGATCGTGGTCTACTGGGCTCACGATCTGTATCTCCAGTACCTACGCGTGGCAAAAGCAACGCGCTAAGCAATAATGCTTAGTGGTGCAATAATATAATAAAAGAAATAGCAGAAAGTAAGTATGTATAGAATGTGTATGATTTCTTTATTTGGTATTGGTATATCCATTATTTCATTAACTTTGTCCACTTTTATTCATTTGGTTGCCCCAAGTAACCTACACTAGACGACTGGACTGGATAAACGGGTAAACTGGCACTGGGTATCAAGTACCTCGGGCCGTCACACCATCGGTCACATATGCATCTCCCGGTGTAATGTAACGCTAACAAGTCAGAATAATATCAGGCACAAGGCCAAGTCTCAATGCAAGGTCAGAATGGCTAAAAGCCATAAAATCACGAAATGGCATATTGCCATGTGCAGTACTGCTAACTGAACCCTATTGGCATGCCAAACTATCCAAACCAATCTTGTTAGGTATACTAGGGCATTTGAAACTTTTAAATTATTCAATTTATGAATTTCAATTTTTGGTGTCACTATTCACCTCATTGGTCAACAAAAATGTTGACTTTTGGATAGAAAATATGCACATTGGCTTTGGCACTCCCAACATACCACATTTTGCTTTTAAAACTTGTTGGAATTGGTCACCATTACAATTTCTAAACTTAAATCTAAAAGGGCAGAAATTTCAGTTTTTGAAGCTTAAGTTTACTGTTCCATTAAGCACAGTTGCAGTGGGAATTTGAAGAAATGGAAAACATGAAAGTTGTTCCTTATTTTGTCTAGTTGAATTTCTTTTTTTGAATCACTCCATTTGGAGTTTTGTAGCTCCAGATATGGCCCAAAGACCACAGCTGGCCGGATTGACAAAACTGCAGAATTACCATATCTACAGTAACATGAACAGTGACTGTGATTGCATTTTTGAATTGGTTCTGGTCATAATTTGGGGTAGGTTCCTTCATGAAAGTTGTTTGTCTATGTCTTAAATTGTTGCTGTAAAAATTTCAGGTCAATTGACCAAATCTACAGTGAGTTATGGCCAAATGAACAGTTACTATTCATTTGGTCATTTCTGCAGGTGCTGTTGCAGGGTATTCGGATTTGGGCCAACTTTTGGTCCTCTTGCTTTGGTCTTTTGGGCATGGTTTCTTCAGAAAAAATGTGCCATTATAAGCCTAGTTTCATGTCCAATTGGCCAAACACCAATTGGACCAACACAGCCAAAGTTATGGCTGTGTAATTGGACTGAAATCTCAGTCCATTGCTGCTGTCCCTAGGCAGCATAGTCATTCACTTTGCCATGCTATTTTTCAGTCCATATTATGGTCAAATTTCCTCAAATGGTCACTAATTGACCATTAGAATGTCCTTTAACAATTTCATAAGCCAAGTCCACATTTTCACCCTCAAAACCCTAGTTTCCATTTCAATTTACCCATACACCTTAGTTAAGCACACTAATTCATTATCTATGTAGATATATAGCTTAAACATAATCTCTAATTCATTCTAAGTCCATTAAAACCATCAAAAACACTCCATCATTGTTCCTTCCTTAGGGCTGCCGAAATTCAAGGCATGCATAAACATAAATTTCATTCATTTAAGTTACAAATTCTTACTCACTTTAAGGCTTTAACATGGAATAAAGGAGATTTAAGTATATATGTGCACTAACCTTGTTGTATGCCAATCCAAGCTTGAAAAAAACTTATTTATTTTCACTTCTTTTTGCTGCCCAAGTATTGCACAAATTGTGATGACCAATTTTTGTGAAAGGAAGGTGGGCTTTTATGGTGGGATGAAGGGAGAAATCAAGCTTACAAGGAGGCTTTCATGGAGGTTGAGAGAGGTGAGGGAGAGGGCTGCGAAATTTGGAGAAGAAGAGCAGAAAATTTGTTTAATTTTTAACTCATTTCTTTCCTTTTTAAGCGGTTTAAGAGTGCTTGTTAAAGTGTGATTGGTGGAGGCCTTTTTGATGACATCATTATGATGTCATAATTCAAGTTTTCATTCAATTTCTTTTCTTTTCTTTTCTACTAACTTTAAATTAGTTTTTCATCAACATTAATTCATATTTTATGTCATAATAATTATTTACTCAACTAGACAAGTCGGCCAAAAATCACCTCTGAAGGCGAAATGACCAAAATGCCCTCCGTTTGGCTTAACGGGTCAAAATTGTCTGTACCGATTGAAAAATTTTTCTAGGTATTTTCTTGGCATTCTAATGCTATAGGGACCTCAATGACCCTTCTCTGGAGTCCCAAAAATTATTTTATGAATTTTTCCCCGGGTCTAGGGCTCCTCGTTGCGAGAACTGCAACTTTCCTCTGGTTACCCATCGCTAGGGCACCGGCTCGTTTAACTTGGTTGTATTTTATTTCTAAAATTTTTACCAAATTTTTCTTATTAATATTTGAGTTAATTATGGTCTCTCACTTTAGTTTAAATATTTTTCCGGACATTCTAGCTGTCCGGACCGACACTGGTCACCGGAACAGCAGGATGTACGGAGTAGTTACCGGGAGGGTGTTACATTTCCACTTCGGTGAGGGTTTGTTCAGGCGACCGCAAAATCCCTTGCGACAGCTTGGCGACTCCACTGGGGAAATATTTTTTACTTGACCCCGGTCTAGAGGTCCAAAAGTAGATCTAATTTCTCAATCAAATTATAGTTAGGTGGGCTCACCCGGTAATATTTTTATGTGTTAATTGTTGTTTATTCCTACTAACTGTTCCGCTTGTTTTGCTTGTTTTACTCCTTGCAGTGCTCTTCGTTTAAAAAAAAAAAAAAAGGAAAAAGAAAAATAAAATCCCCCTGAATTTGGAAGAGGTAAAGATGTCCCTTCACACACTGAATACTCACACGATGTCCTCACACACTTCAGCCCTATACCCTGGCTTTCTTACCCTTTTAGGAAAGTAGGAGGGGGTCATGTAGCGGTACCTGTGGGTTCTACCCCGTTAATATCCGTGAAGGCTTCTGCTCAAATTGAAACTCGTTCTATTCACTGTGATATCCATGGAATTTTCCCGACAATATCATGGGGATAGAATGAGGCTCTACTGTTTACAGTAGGGGCAATTTGGGAACCTGTGGCTCTTAGAAAACTAGATCCTGAGCTAAACTATCACGATAGCTGAAAGCCGTAGTAAGCTACCTTATAAGATAGAACTATCCAATTAGGTAGCACTCATCTGGTATCAGGAGTCTCCCTATCCTAGGACAAAAGGGGCATACTTACTCTTACCCTATTTTGTTAATTTTATCTTGTTCTTATTATTGAAGGTAATCTTGAATCATATTGTTAAGAAAACCTACACATTTTCCTACTTTGATAAATGTGTAGGTACCACTCTGCCAACAATATAATACAAGATTACCTGAATTTATCCTGCTAACGAGTTTTTTCGCAGGCATCACCAAACCAAAAGTCTGTAAAAAGGATAGGCATCATTTTTATCATGGCATCCTTGAGTCAGTCGGCAGAAGAAGTTCAGAATGCTAAACTTAGGTCCAAATCAGCTCATACTCCAGTACCCCCGCGAAATGATGTTTCCAAGGCACATGATAGCTTGCCACCTTCATTGGATCTGAATAAAATTGAGGTTAGAATGAACAGCCTCGAGGGTCTATCTAACGGTTGGAGGTCGCTTCCCGATCAGGTTAAGGCACGATTTGAGAAGAAGTACGGGAGGATTGCAACCCTAATGCGAGTCAATGTCCAAATCCCGGCATTAAAGGCCATGCTGTCGATTTGGAGTCCTAAGTACGGAGTATTCTCTTTCAATGATATTGATACAGTTCCTACTATGGAAGAATATCAGACATTACTAGAGATTCCTTACCTGACGCAAAATCGAATCTACCTTCATCTCGAGCATAGGCAGGCTTGGAATCGATTGACACATATGATTGGTATTTCCCCAGAAGAAGTAAAGTCAAAAGAAACTGTCAAAGGAAACACGCATGGTTGGTATTGGACACATCTCAAGAAATGGTTAGATCAATACATCCAAGAGAAACAGTGGGATCGAGATTCAATGACACTCGCCTTGGGAATCTATGGCCTGATTTTGTTCCCGGGACCATCGGGAATCATAACCCGCAGCACGGTGGAAGTATTCTGGGTGGTAGAAAAGCAGGAGGTCAATCCGATACCGGCGATTCTTGCGGAGACCTTATTAACCCTTACCTACTGCAGACAACAGGGCAAAGGGTCCATTAAGTGTTGTTCTCAATTGTTGTACCTCTGGATTATCAGTCACATGTGTCCTGTGGAGACAAAAGGATTGACTTGGTACCTTGACCAGCCTCCCATCGAGAAGATGACCCGGTTGGTAATCAGTCCGAAGAATGAACAGCAGTGGCGGGAACGGATTTTGAGTTTCAATAGCCATGATTACTGTTGGAGGAAACTGTGGGCGTCAGGCCAATCCATTTTGATCAGCACGGGAGGTAATCAGTCGGTATCCCTAATCGGAGTGACCGGATACACAAGTTACACTCCGGCATTGGTAATGAGGCAGTTTGGCTCAACACAGTCCAAAATCAACATTGAAGAATACCACCAAGGTCATTTCTACCATGAGATCAAGGAAGAGGAAGGGTTGAAAATGGCTCGCAGATCTTGGGAAAACATCTCTCTGATGGAAAGGTCGCCTAAAGGTCCAAGTGCCACACGCGATTATCTTGAATGGAGGGCTGACAGGGATCGAGAACACTCAACTGCAGAATTCGAAAACAGCGACCCTCGCCAAAACGTCCTATTAGAAGAAGCTGATAATCGTCTGGCTGACTCACTACAAAAAGCAAATACCGAGAACTCATAATTGCAAGAACAAATGAAACAGTTGGAGGACCAACAGCGGAACCTTAAAAGAAAGGTGAGAAGACTCAGGGAAGAGGCGAGGGCCAAAAAGATAGGGTTCGAAGAGCAAGAGGAACAATGGGAAAAGGAAAAAGACTCTCTCCAAGCTATGGTAAAAGAAGTAGAAATACAAAATAGTAAGCTTCAGGAAAAAATAAAATACCAAGAAATACTCGTTGAGGAGTATAAACAAGAAAACAAAAAGAAGAAGCTCGAATCGAAAGAGCAGGCACTACTCATCAACGATATCTTGAAAGAATGCGCTAAGGAAAGGAAGGAGAAAGAAAGACAAGCTGCTCTTTATCAAGAGCTGAAAGAGAAAGTTGACCAGCAAGAGAGAACAATAGCACAGGGAAAACAAGAACTATTACCTAAATCCGAGTATGCTCTGAAAGCATTCGACCCTGCCAAACAAGAAGAAAGGTTATATGAGTATCTCAGAAAATGTCATCTCATTATAAAGAACCTCCCAGAGCCTAGGCCAATGTAAAGAATATGGTGTACAAATTATTCAGTTAATGAAATGATTTTTGGACCATTGTTTAGCAAATTTGTGAATGAATAATATGACTCCCGTAGGAACTCCCTCGCTAGGGTTATGTGAAAATTGAATAAGCTATATGGACAAGTATCATAAATGCGCATTCAATCCAGTCATTCACAGTCAGACTATCGAATGATGCCATGATAAAGTTGATGCAACCATCCTTTCGCAGATTTCATTCTGGCTCCCAAATGCCACTGTATCCTTCGTCCGGACCAGGACTTTTAGTTTTTACGAAATTCTAAATTTGTTAAAACCTTTTTTACTCCTTACAGAAAATCAACATTGCTTCAAACAAGGCAAGCCTGACCAAGCACACTGTTCAACCCAAGCGAGTGTACTTAACAAGATCCCGAACAAAGAAGATAATGGAAGATCAGGAACAAGTACAGAACCTACAAGGGCAGGTTTCCGAATTGAAGGATCAGGTCTCAGAACTTATGAGACTAATGAGGGAAATGTCCCAGAATAAATCTGCTTTAGAACCTAACTTACCACTACCTCCTCCACCTCCTACAACAATGGATACTCACCAAGCTTCAACTTCTTTTACCTTTCAGTCGCCTATCCCGGACTCGACAATCACTGTCAATCCGACTACCATGAATAATGACCTACCTTATTCTCATTACCCAACCATTTCAAACACCGACCCATACCCTTCAATTCTAATCCCTCCAGTTCACTCCACCCCTCACCTCCCAACTGGGGGAGCATTTCATGCAGTAGGAGGGGAAAATAAGACGAGAGAAAACGAGAAACTATTTGCTCTAGAAGAGAGATTGAGAGCAATCGAAGGACTGAATATGTATGGTTCAGTTGATGTGGCATCGTTTAGATTGGTTCCTGATGTGGTGGTGCCGCCCAAGTTCAAGGTCCCTGATTTTGACAAGTACACTGGGAATTCAGATCCTCGCATTCACTTGGCCACTTATATCGCCAAGATGTCTGCTCTGACAGATGATGACAGATTGCTAGTCCACTTCTTTCATGAGAGCCTATCCGGGGCAGCCCTGAGGTGGTGCATTCAGTTGGACAGAAGCAAACTGCGCTCCTGGAAGGATTTAGTTGATGCCTTCTTAAGACAGTACAAATTAAACTGTGATGTGGCCCCTACAAGGAGGGACCTCCAGAACCTGGTGCAGAAAGACAGGGAAAGCTTCAAGGAGTATGCCCAGAGATGGAGAGAAAAGGCGTAGTACACCCTCTGACCGACAATGAGCTATGCTCTCTGTTCATCGAGACTTTGAAAGCTCCTTACTTCAACTTAATGATTGGAAACACTTCCAACAGCTTCTCCGACATCATCCAGGCCGGTGAAAGAATAGAGGCCAATTTAAGAATGGGACGACTGCAGGAGTTGGCTGAGAACCCTGCAAAGAAGACTGCCAATTTTGGCAAGAAAAAGGAGGGTGATGTGCATTCCATCACCCGGCAGAATAATTACTCCCCACTTCACCAAAATGACTACCGGCCATATCCTTCTCCTCATGGCCAAACCATCGCAAACATTCCGCCTCCTTTCCCGAATTATCCACACCCGCGCCCACAGTATCCCCCACCTACAAATTACCAACCTAGACCACCTCCTCCTCCTGCTCAACCAAGACCACCACAAAACAACCCAAGACCCCCAAGAAACCCTGATCCACCTCTTCCCCTCCCGCTCAGTGAAATATACCGATACCTTATCGGTATAAACCAGATTGTACCAGTTCCCCTAGACCCAATTCAGCCTCCATATCCCAGGTGGTATGATGCCACTGCCCGTTGTGAGTATCATGGGGGGGCACAAGGGCATTCAACTGACAATTGCGGAGCACTCAGGGGGAGAGTGCACGCGTTAATCCGGAACGGATGGCTGAAAATTGAGGGAAATGGTTCCCTCCCTAATGTTACCTCAAACCCATTGCCCAACCATAATGCGGGCAATGGTGTAAATATGATAGAGTCTGACGGAAAGAGGTCGACATCAGAGGTAGACGAGCTGATTCCTCACTTTGAGGATATTTTTGCAATGGCAATGAGGGAAGGCTACCTTTGCCCTTAGGCATTAAAGTCAGTAGAGGATACAGGATGTCCTTACCATGGAGGGGCTGCTGATCATGAGCTGTAGGACTGTAAGGAATTCAAGCAAGAGGTTCAGAACTTATTATCCCTCAAAGTTCTGAGATGCCGGACCAGATCGAAGACGGAAGGAGGAGTGAACACAACTAGATATAGCCAGAATGCCTCTACCTCCAAACCCAGAACTACCTTCTCACCTCCAGTAGCCTCACCGCCAGTAACGGTTATCCGAACTCCTCCTCAGCTCCCTGTCACCAATACTCACGCTGTCCCTTGGAACTATAATTTCTAAGTTTTCACTCAAGGAGCATCAAGCAGTACATCAGCTCCTAATCTTGCCTCACCTCCGGCACCACCAAAACTATGTTTTACTCCTCATGAGCATTTTAAAATGACTTATGCCGGACCTACCACCGCATTACTCCCTGTGTTAATCTTTCACGATTGTCACACAAAATCCTCCCCACTTGAGCAAGAAATCGAGTTTATAACTCGAAGTGGGAGGTGTTACGGGAACGAAGAGAAAGAAAAGAGAAAAGGGAAAGTAAAGATGGGAGAGTCATCGAAGAATACAAAAGAGGAGGTTGAAAAGACAGGAGAAGTAGAGCCTGCCGGACATAAAGAAGAGGAGGAGCTGCTGCTCCAAATAATGAAACAAAGTGAGTATGATGTGGTGGAGCAGTTGAGAAAGACACCTGCCCGAATTTCACTGTTATCACTGATCTTGAGCTCAGAAGTGCACCGACAAGCCTTGCAGGGAGTCCTGGATCAGGCCTTTGTAAACCCCGACATCACTCCGAGGCAATTTGAGAAGATAGTGGGACAAATCCAGGCGTCCAGTTTTGTTACTTTCTCGAAAGACGAGATAGACCCAGTGGGTTTAAGGCACACTAAAGCTCTGCATGTAACAGTGAAATGTAAGGGTTGTATAGTAGCCAAGGTACTTATTGATAACGGATAAGCTCTCAATGTACTCCCTAGTGCTACCTTGGCTAGGTTGCCAGTTGATCAATCAGATATACGTCAAAGTGCTATGGTAGTAAGAGCCTTTGACGGTACTAGAAGAGAAGTGTTGGGAGATATTGATTTACCACTCCAAATTGGTGCATGTACCTTCAACGTCACATTCCAGGTGATGAATATTGAGCCGGCCTACACTATGTTGCTGGGGAGGCCTTGGATCCATTCTGCGAACGCCGTTCCCTCAACTCTGCACCAAAAGATAAAATACATTATGGACAGCAAAATCATCACTATAAGAGGAGAAGAAGCCATTTTGGTCACCAAGCCACAATCACTCCCTTATGTGGAAGCGGCCGAGGAGTCGTTGGAAAGCTCCTTCCAGGCCCTTGAGTTGCAAGAAACCAGAAATGAAGGGGCTATGACTATGGTAGCCAAGATAATGTCGAGGAGTGGGTACAAAGAAGGCAAAGGCCTAAGCGCCACATTACAGGGAATCATTGAACCCATACCGACTATCCAGAAGATAGGCCGCTGCGGTTTGGGATATGAGGAAGATGCCCTTATGAATGGGCGATTCTGGATGAGGAAAATGCTTCGGGATCAAAGATTTGACCAGAAAATGGGAAAAGGGAAGGTAGTCCCGAGAATCGTGGAGATCTTCACTGAATCGGTCATTGAAAATCCGACAGAGGTTGAAGAATCACTTGATGAACCGTCCATTGACGTTATCCACCTAGATTCCTTGTATGAGGCTCTGGTCTCACCAATAGCTGAGGGGCAAGAGTTGGACAACTGGACAGCAGAGGACATCTCTGTACTTAATTTCGAGTAAAGTACCTCTGGTTATCTACACTTGATCATTTCGTCCATAATGACAAGTGGAACATTGTAAATGGACCCTTTTCTTATGTCATAAATTTTTAATGAATTAATAGCACATTTATTTTCAATTCTTTTCTCCATTTGAATTCCATCCTTATAATATATTTTATTTTCGTTCATTCAGGACCATTCATCAATTAACACCTAATAATTCTATAGACTCAGAAATTCCTCTAGTTAATTTTGAAACCCCTATAACTGCCATTACTTCAAGTGATTCTGGGGTGGAGCTCACAGAAGAAAGCGATGAAAGGGATGAACCTTCCCTAGTGCCTTGTGGCGATGAAACACGCACCATAAACCTAGGCACGGAAGAAGTGAAGAGGGAACTTAAGGTTGTGGAGAGTGAAGAATTGGGAGATATGATCAGTTTGCTTAGAGAATTCCTGGACGTATTTTCCTGGAGCTATGATGATATGGTTGGCTTGGACCCCCAGATAGTGGCACACAAAATTCCCCTTATAAAGGGGACAATCCCAGTGAAACAGAAACTAAGAAGAATGAATCCTGACACACTGCTCAAGGTTCGGGATGAAGTCAAGAAACAGTATGATGCTGGGTTCCTGGAAGTAGTCAAATATCCCCAATGGATAGCTAACGTTGTCCCGGTAATGAAGAAGGACGGGAGAGTTAGAGTGTGCGTTGATTAGAGGGATCTTAATAGAGCAAGCTTAAAGGATGATTTCCCTATCCCCCACATTGATGTGTTAGTAGACAATGCGGCGGGATTGGGCAGATGTTCATGCATTGATGGGGCATCTGGGTACAATCAAATCCCAATGGATGAGGAAGACAAAGAAAAAGCCGCTTTTATCACTCAATGGGGAGTATTTTGCTATCTAGTCATGCCTTTCTAGTTGAAGAATGCCGGTGCTACCTATCAACGTGCTATGGTCACATTATTCCACGATATGATGCATAAAGAAGTGGAGGTATACGTGGATGATATGATCATCAAATCTAGGGGAGAAAAGAGCCACGTGCAGGTGGTGAGGAAAGTATTTGAGAGACTCAGGAAATATCAGTTGAAACTGAATCCTGCCAAATGCATATTCGTAGCTAGGTCAGGGAAATTGTTGGGATTCATAGTGAGCGAGAAGGGAATAGAGGTAGATCCCGATAAAGTTCGAGCTATTCAAGAGATGCCATCCCCAAGAACAGAAAGGGAGGTGCGCAGTTTCCTGGGAAAATTGAACTATATATCAAGGTTTATTTCCAATCTCACCGCTAAGGCCGAGCCTATTTTTAGACTGCTCCGAAAGAACAACACCACTCAATGGGATTCAGTTTGTCAAGAGGCTTTCGAGACAATCAAGCAGTATCTGTCAAGCCCACCAGTATTGGTTCCACCCGTGGCGGGGAGGCCTCTGATCCTGTATATGGCAGTCCAACAGAACTCGATCGAATGTGTTTTGGGACAACATGATGACACTGGCCTAAAAGAGAGGGCTATCTATTACCTGAGTAAAAAGTTTAATGATTGTGAGTCGAGGTACTCTTTCTTAGATAAGACTTGTTGTGCACTAGCTTGGACGGTGAACCGCCTCAAGCACTACATGTTGAATCACAAGACATGGCTCATCTCCAGGATGGATCCTATCAAATATGTATTCGAAAGCCCATTCGTGCCAGGCAGGATAGCCAAGTGGCAGGTCATACTCTCCCAATATGACATAGTCTATATGACCCGGAAGGCGGTGAAAGGTAGCGTGATCGCTGACCTCCTAGCAGAAAATCCTATCCAGGATTATGAAGCCCTAGATTTTGAGTTCCCTGATGAGCATATTAATGAAGTAGACTGCGAAGAAGAGGGGCCAGCCGATGTATGGGAAATGTATTTCGACGGAGCTGTCAATTTGTCCGGTAATGGAATTGGAGCCTGTTGATATCCCCGGATGGAAAACACTTTCCGATAGTTATCAAGTTGAGATTTGACTGCACCAACAACGTCGTAGAATAAGAAGCTTGTGTGATGGGTCTACAGGCTGCCATCGAAATGAAAATCAGGAAGTTGAAGGTATATGGAGACTCAGCCCTGATCATTTATCAAGTCAAGGGGGAATGGCAAACTAAGGATCCTAAACTAATCCCATATCAGAAGTGCTTACTGGAGCTGATTAAGAAATTCGAAGAAATCTCTTTCACTCATCTTAATAGAGACAAGAATCAATTTGCTGATGCCTTAGCTACTCTAGCTGTTATGGCTCAAATCGAAGAAGGGCAGATGACTCAGATACTGAAGATTAAGACAAGGAATGAGCCAGCTTATTGCTTCGTGATTGAAGAAGAACCTGATGATGAACCTTGGTACCATGACATCCTGGTCATCAGAAACTGCAGAATTTCTTCTGGGCAAGCAAAAATGAAAAGAGGATGATTCAGAGATTAGCATTGGGATACTTCCCCAGTGGAGAGACCCTATACAAGAGGAGCTCCAACGGCGAATTGTTGAGATGTGTGGATGCAAAAGAGGCGAAGAAAATCCTTTTTGAGACTCATGAGGGAAACTGTGCCACCCATACTAATGGACATATGATGGCTAAGCAAATCATGCGACGGGGATATTTCTGGACCACCATGGAAAAAAACTGCATCGAATATTTTTGAAAATGCCATAAGTGTCAGATCTACGCAGATCCGATAAATGTGCCACCTCACAAATTGTTCAACCTCGTTTCGCTATGGCCTTTCGCAATGTGGGGCATTGACGTGATTGGTCCCATTAACCCTAAGGCATCCAATGGGCACAGATTTATCCTGGTAGCAATCGACTATTTTTCTAAATGGGTCAAAGCCACATCATACGCCCATATTACACAGAACACGTTTCTCAAATTCCTCAGAATCAATATCATATGCCGGCATGGTCTCCCCAATGAAATCGTCACTGATAACGCTAAGAATCTGAATGGTCCTAAGATTCAGAAATTGTGTGATCAATACAAGATCCGACATCTCAATTCCTCCCCATATCGTCCCCAGATGAATGGAGCGGTGGAAGCCGCAAACAAAAATCTCAAAAGAATAATCCAGAAAATGACAGTCACATATAGGGATTGGCATGATATGCTTCCCTATGCTCTTCACGCATACCGGACTTTTGTAAGAACCTCAACCGGGGCAACTCCATACTCACTGGTTTACGGGATGGAAGCAGTATTACCCATTGAAGTTGAAATTCCTTCCTTAAGGATTCTGAAGGAATCGGGGATTGATGAGTTAGAATGGATCCAGTCAAGGTTGGATCAATTAAACTTGCTGGACGAGAAAAGGTTAGCAGCAGCATGTCATGGGCAATTGTACCAGAGGAGAATGGCTAGGGCATTTGACAAAAGCGTTCGCCCATGCGAATTCCAACCCGGGGACCTAGTTCTGAAGAAAATGCTGCCAAATCAAAGCGATCCCCGGGGCAAATGGTCACCAACCTACGAGGGACCCTATATGGTTAAAAAGGCATTTTCTGGAGGAGCCTTGATCTTGACCCACATGGACGGTGAAGAATTGCCAAGACCTGTGAATGCTGACATCGTCAAGAGATATTATGCCTAAAAAAAAAAAAAAAAAAAAAAGGTAGGAGTGAAAACCCGAAAGGGCGCTCCCAGCAAAATGTGTGAAAGAAGGCGAAAACCCCGAAGGGGCGCTTTCTGTAAAATGAGTGAAGGATGAAAACCCAAAAGGGCGTCTTGAAATAGCGACCTAAAAAAAAAAAAAAAAAAAAAGGAGGAAATCTAGGAGCGAAAACCCAAAAAGGGCGCCCCTAGAACCAGAAAATGGAGAAATAAGGGAGAAGCACGAAACCGAGAAAGGAAATGAATCATCACGACATGAAACTTCAGAAATGTTTGAAATAACGGCAGTTAAGGGATTTCAAAGCCAGCCACAAGGAATATGTGAGATCTATCCTTGTACCCTTTTCCTTTGAAATTCTATCTTTGTTAAAGCTATAATAAAGTCATATTTCATTCCCTATGCTTTTATCTTCCCTTTATACTCACTCTTTAACATTATCTCTCTGCAATCTCGTTATTTAATGCGCTATTAATCTGTTAAATTTTTTTTTGCCATAAGATTAGGATTTGACAATTGATAACCTCACGTACTCTACTATGAGATTTGCAGGGAATGTCTTGGAGAAAAGAGGGTAGGGGTGAAAACCCGAAAGAGCATCCTGAAAAAAAAAAAAAAAAAAAAAATAAATAAACTAGAGGTGAAAACCCGGAAGGGCGCTTCTAGTCATATAGACGAAGGGGAAGTGAAAACCAGCAAAGGCACTTTTCGGGAGAAAGTCGAAAAAAACAGAAATGGGGCATTGGAAGAAATGAGGCCATAGGTCAAGTCTTGCAACTAGTCCTCCATTCATCATTGGCCTTCGGGATTCTGTTAAGTACACTTCATTGGGGAAGAACTTCTTGTGTCCGGATTAGGCTTGCTTTGTAAGTGCAATTTAAATTTCCTGTTATCAACCTCTAGTTCCTTGATCTACGTTGATTTTTAATTTCCTGCAATTTACATTTTCTGTTATCAACCTCTGGTTCCTTGATCTAAGTTGATTTTAATTCCCTGCAATTTACATTTCCTGTTATCAACCTCTGGTTCCTTGATCTAAGTTGATTTTAATTTCATGCAATTTAAATTTCCTGTTATCAACCTCTGGTTCCTTGATCTAAGTTGATTTTAATTTCATGCAATTTAAATTTCCTGTTATCAACCTCTGGTTCCTTGATCTACGTTGATTTTTAATTTCCTGCAATTTACATTTTCTGTTATCAACCTCTGGTTCCTTGATCTAAGTTGATTTTAATTTCATGCAATTTAAATTTCCTGTTATCAACCTCTGGTTCCTTGATCTAAGTTGATTTTAATTTCATGCAATTTAAATTTCCTGTTATCAACCTCTGGTTCCTTGATCTAAGTTGATTTTAATTTCATGCAATTTAAATTTCCTGTTGTCAACCTCTGGTTCCTTGATCTAAGTTGATTTTAATTTCCTGCAATTTATATTTTCTGTTGTCAACCTCTGGTTCCTTGATCTAAGTTGATTTTAATTTCCTGCAATTTATATTTCCTGTTGTCAACCTCTGGTTCCTTGATCTAAGTTGATTTTAATTTCCTGCAATTTACATTTCCTGTTATCAACCCCTGGTTCCTTGATCTAAGTTGATTTTAATTTCATGCAATTTACATTTTCTGTTATCAACCTCTGGTTCCTTGATCTAAGTTGATTTTAATTTCCTGCAATTTATATTTCCTGTTGTCAACCTCTGGTTCCTTGATCTAAGTTGATTTTAATTTCCTGCAATTTACATTTCCTGTTATGAACCTCTGGTTCCTTGATCTAAGTTGATTTTAATTTCATGCAATTTACATTTTCTGTCATCAACCTCTGGTTCCTTGATCTAAGTTTATTTTAATTTCATGCAATTTACATTTTCTGTTATCAATCTCTGGTTCCTTGATCTAAGTTGATTTTAATTTCCTGCAATTTATATTTCCTGTTATCAACCTCTGGTTCCTTGATCTAAGTTGATTTTAATTTCGTGCATTTAAATTTCCTGTTATCAACCTCTGGTTCCTTGATCTGCGTTGATTTTTAATTTCCTGCAATTTACATTTTCTGTTATCAACCTCTGGTTCCTTGATCTACGTTGATTTTAATTTCCTGCAATTTACATTTTCTGTCATCAACCTCTAGTTCCTTGATCTAAGTTGATTTTAATTTCATGCATTTACATTTCCTGTTATCAACCTCTGGTCCCTTGATCTAAGTTGATTTTAATTTCATGCATCTAAGTTGATTTTAATTTCATTTCCTGTTATCAACCTCTGGTTCCTTGATCTAAGTTGATTTTAATTTCATTTTCCAGTTATCAACCTCTGGTTCCTTGATCCAAGTTGATTCTAACTTTCTAGTATTTTAACTTCTGTCGCCGATCTCTAGGTCACTAACTTAGGTATGCTTTAGTTCCCTAACTTTGAACACCTAATCGTCCAAAATATGGGTCTAAATCTTTACATAATTCCTACACGGGAAAATTTTTCCCTTTAATAGAAATTATGTAAAGAGGGGCAGCTGTCGACACCATATTTTGGCCGATCTCCAGAATTAATAAACTTTGAAACCAATCCCCGGTACTAAGTCTCCCTTTGACAGCTAACCACATTTCCGATCTCTCTTTTGCTAGATAACCACATTACCGATCTCTCCTCACAAGGAAATGAATCAATGCTAGGTCCTCACATCAGTCAAAGCCTTACCGGTCTATTAAATCACTCACCGATCTCTCATTGTCGAATCTCCTGACCAGTCAAGTATATTCCTGATCTCCGTTGACAAACGAAATTGAACTGACACTAGATCTTTGTTACCATCTTTGTTGCCGATCTCCCTTTCAAAAGTTTAAGAATAATCAAAGGTTCCGTTCCGGTTTAATGATGATCCCGATCTTAAATGTTCAAGCCAAATTTCTAATTTTAGTCAAGTCCCGTTTAGCGTTGGTTCCTTACCGATCTCATGCTCATTGTGTTTTCCGATCTCTCACACTTAGGTTAATAATCACTTTCAGTTATTTCAACACACTCAGATAATCAAATGTTTAAATAATTTAGAAATTTTCCGATCACAACCATTCATCGAACAAAAGAGGCATTCCATTTCATTTCATTTCAAGAATTTGTACAAGTTATTCAGCTGGAGGATCACCCCCAGCCTGATCTACATCTTGTCCGTCCCCTCTCTCACCCTCAGCCTCCTCCTCACTCTCCTCACCTTCATCATCGGGAGCCAGGTTGGCCATCAAGGAGAAGTCCTCCTCAGGGTAACGCTTCTTGAGCTCAGCCAGGAGATCTCTGTGAGCATTCACATAAGCGCCGGCCACTCTAGTCACTATCTCTTCTTCTTTCACCTTGAGCTCCTCAGCAAGGTGAGCGAGTTGAGCAGCTTCATCGGCCCAGAGCGCTTGCACTTCTTCAAAAGTGTGGGCCTGCTTGGCCAGCTTGTCCTCATAGAACTTTATTCGCCCCTCAATTTGAGATATGTAGCCCTGAGTGGATGAAAGTTGAGATCAGAGGGAAGCTGCTTCATGACCCATCCTCTCGACCTCTTTACCCAGGCGATGCGCCTTCTCCCGTATGATGTGCTGGTTCACCAAGCACTCCACATTCAAGCTCATGGATCGGGTCAAGATATCATCAAGGTTATCCGGAGACAGCCTATCCCGATCTTCCCGAAGACAAATGGAGGACGCCAAGACCTTAGCGAAACCAGGGTTTTCTCGAACCGTACGATTCTTGTCCAGTGAGTGGACTAAGACTTGGGCACCGTGGGAGATAGTCCTCACGTTAGGTTAAGAAGAACCCTCTTCTGCATTCGGAGCAACTGGAGGAGGTGGAGGCGGCTCTTCCCGGCGAGGAGGGGATCGGACCACTTCTGCGATCACCGGTCTTGAAGGTTGAGACGAGCCTTCTTGTATTTCCCTGGGCTCATGCCTGGGTGTCTGCATTTCCTCAACTCGCTTCATCTCCCGTACCTTCCAGGAGATCTCCCTCTTTCTCTTCCGGCTCTCCTTGGAGGCTTCACCGCTGGCCATACCTGCACAAAGAAGAGGTCAGTGAGATCGCTAAGGTCCTGAGATCTAAGATGCAAAAAATACCGATGCCGAGGTCAGAGAGCTGGAGTCCGCGATCTTTGCCGGTGATCAATTCCATAGTCCAATGGTGCAGCTCGGCGGTCACTGCATCCAAGCAAGAGAACTTCTCTCTGGACGCTTGCTCCTTCAACTCCATCACCATGGCGCCCTCTTCCCTATTCAACACGAGACACTTCGGAATTAAGGGGCCTTGGTGTAGCCAGCTACAAGGGAAACCCTCAAAGCCGTTCGGAATTTTGCTCCTTAGAATGAAGAAGAGGTTCTTCCAGTTTTTCAGGGAGGAGGGCAGATCGATGAAGAGCCCGCAATGTGGTTTCGCCTGGAAAAACCAGTACTCGTTGTCCTTTCGACGAGTTAACCTATGCAGTTCGGCGAATACCTTAGGCGTAGGACGGAATCCCTTAGCTCGGCAGAGGCCTCGAAAGGCTACTAAGATCCGCCACGAGTTCGGGTGAACTTGAGCTATGCACACTTGGAAAAATTTCAAGACTTCCTTAAAGAAGTCGTCAAGAGGGAACCGCAGCCCGGCTTTCAACTGTTCTTCGTATACCATAATCATGTCGTTCTCTTCGAAGAAATGATCGGCCCGGAGATCGCCGTGACACCGGATAAGTTCATATGAATCGGGCTCAATGTTATACTCCTGGCTGAATGACTGCAGATCGGTTTCTTGAAGGACCGATGGCAGCTCGTCCATGGGAAGATTCTCTCTCCCTGAAGAAGGCGCATGCCTTGATGACGTCACTTGTTCCCGAGCTGGGACGGAGACTCTAGGAGGTTCAGGTCGCGCCCTTGGCCCGACCACCTCTACTTCATCAGATGACCACGAGAACTGGATGGAAGGAGGACTCGCCGCTCTCTGACCTTCGGCGCCGCTCATTTTCAAAGGAAATAAAGAATTTAAACTAAAAGAAGGATCTAAACCCTTACCGGAGCTTGATCGGAGTCGGAAGAGCTTGAGAAAACGAGAGAATTTCGAAGTTGTTCGCGAGAAACTGAAAATGACACAAGAGAGCAAATGGCTAACCCCCACCCCTATTTATACTCGTCCGAGCATTTAATGCTCACGGCATCCCAGGCGGTGCATCAGTCAGCGAGATCTGCCAGCTGTTTCTGACATATCTCATGAATATTCCGAAAATTCCAAAAAGAGATCGGCTGACTAGAGATCGGCAGATTAAGATAAATCTTTTGAATTAGGAATCATTTAGGGTCATTTAAATTAAAGGTCAGATCGGTAAATACTTCAGAGATCGAAAAATAATTAATGCAATAATAATAAGATGATAATTGACAAAATAAAATCTTTATTTCCAAAAGATTGGATTACATCATTTGGGCGATCTCTAGAGATCGGATTACATTAAAATTGGACTACATCATTTCGGTGACCTCTAGAGATCGGATTGCATTAAAATTGGACTACATCATTTCTGTGATCTCTAGAGAGCAGATTACATTGAAAATAAAATACATCATTTGGGCGATCTCAGAGACCGGTGGAACATCCCATCTAAAGGACCTATGTCAAAGTCAACATTGTGATTGATCCACAGGATGTCATCGATCGGAACTGAGCCGCTGTCGGAACACCCAATGTGAAGGAAAGCCGCTGTCGGAACACCCAATGTGGTGAGAAGCTGAATAAACTTGGAAGAGCAACTGCCAAGGGTCGGCGGAACATTAGTAGTCTTCTCGACCGAAATCGGTTCGCCGATTATACCGGTCGAACGACTCGAGATCGGCACGATCAAGGTCCGCGATCTAGATCGGTTAATTGGTCCAGTTCTCTCACCATCATCAGACAAGGTTATCACGATTATTCGAGCACCGGGGTCGTAAATTTTCAGTCGGGGAATAAAGAGGTCCATCGGAAAGGGATCAACAGCCACAATCATGGTGAACCTTCACGAGCAATAGAACTGGAAAGTAAGAAGGAAGAGAGGAAAATCGAATGAAGAAAGTCTCTTACATCGTGGGTATATAGGGAAAATCGCATTTATTGCTAAGCGTAAAACGGCGACGCTTTGGGAATCGAGGGGAATTAATGCTTTGACCAGACCGGGCCTGATTAAGGGAAATATTGGAATAATAGAGATCGGAAGAGGGGAGACCGGTATGCAAGATCGGAGAAGGATCACTTTGAAAAGACCGAAAAAGAGGGGAGGTCGGGAGACAAAGAGAATAAGACAGCTCCTGGCAATTATCGTCATAATCAGAGCCAAGGTAGTTAAAGCGTTGCAGGAGAAATCTCAACCGCACGCCCCAGAATCGCCCGCATTTCTGACATGCGTACGTCAGGACAGCGCTGTACATCCTAATCTCCACCGTTGATCTTACTTGTAAGGACGAGCTCGGAGCCCTCGGATCGAAGAAGAAAACGACAAGGTCAGCGCCTTTCACTCCCAGCCCTCGGATCACCCCGGACAAGAAAATTTGGGACCGTCAGATTAGAAGAAGAAAATGACAAATATTCTGAAGGGAATCTCAGCCGTCCGTTCTGATCCTCTTTAATTCCTGAGCCTCAGATCATGTCCTTCGAAATCCTGACCCTCCATCTCCCTCAAAATAGATCCTGACCCTTCATGGGGAGCACCCGGTTCCTATAAATACCTGCATGAAAACTGTTCAGAGGATGGACAAAAAAAAAGGAAGTTACTATAGCGGAAGAACTCTGAAATTTAATTCAGATCGTTACTCAGCTTTCATAAGAAGAACTTTTGAAACTAGTTTTCTGAAGTATTTTCTTAAAAAGATTTTGAACACTGAAACTTTCCATTTTCAGCTCGTTCATCATCCCACAACGTTCACATTTTGCAGTTCCTTGTTATCTTTATATTCACTTCCATCATCCATGTTCGATCTCGCTTAAACTCGAGTATAATTTTGACTCTATTGCATTTAGTGAAGCACTCTTTGTTCCAAGGCAAACCTTATTCTACCGGTTATCAATTTGCAATCTTATTGCGTTTTGTGATTCTCTGTTAGTTCACTAGAATTGACTCCTTACAGGTCAGTATTCATGTGGCCATTTTATTAAGTTTAGTTCTTGTTTTACGCATTCCCATTCTTTTTTCTTTATGTATGTTATTTTCTTTAAGTTCATATCATGCTAGAAAGATACAGAGAAAGGTTGTACTCTAGTTTATTTCCGTGTCGATACCTTTGTTAATCTTTATTATTTCTGAGCGTAAGTCATCTAGTTCTAAGCGATACATAAGCAGAGGGATGAGATGTAGGTAACGGCAACTTAAGAGTCCGTTTGAAAAATGAAAGGTCTGAATAATAAGCCTGGAAAATGGTAAAGCTGAGTCACTAGAATAACTCAATAGGTCTTAGGGCAATACGTCATAAGACAGAGTAAAACCAAACCCCGGATAACTAAATGGAATAGATCGGCTACTAAAAATGCTGGTGAGGCGACCATATAGGAAAGTCAGAGGATCTGCCGGCATCCCCGCCCACCCTAAGGTACCAATAAGTTAAAGAAGTCTGGCACAGACCCCCTGACAACTTTGAACGTCAGAACCCTTAGCCTTAGATTCTCTCGATAGGTAAAATTTAGAGAGATCGGAAAGACCCTTATCTGACTACCGTTTAAATAGAAGAGATCAGAAAGGAGTCTTTATCCGATCCTCAACCAGAATTTCAGCAAATATTTAAAAGAGATCGGAAGAGAGTTTTTATCCGGTTCTCAAGCTTAAAAATTTTAAAGAGATCGGAGGAGAGTTCTTATCCGTTTCTCAAGCTTAAAAATTTTAATAAATATTAAAAGAGATCGGAGGAGAGTTCTTATCCGGTTCTCAATCTAAAATTCAAATAAATATTAAAAGAGATCGGAGGAGAGTTCTTATGCGTTTCTCAAGCTTAAAAATTTTAATAAATATTAAAGAGATCGGAAAAGAGTTCTTATCTGATTCTCAAGCTTAAAATTTTAATAAATATTAAAAGAAATCGGAGGAGAGTTCTTATCCGGTTCTCAAGCTTAAGAATTTTAATATTAAAAGAGATCGGAGGAGAGTTCTTATCAGGTTCTCTATCTAAAATTTAAATAAATATTCAAAAGAAATCGGAGGAGAGTTCTCATCCAATTCCAAAAATTGAATTCTAATAAAATAGCCCTTCAAACAAAACTAATATACAACAGTAACTCACTAAGGTTACCTCATTTACTTATGTATCTGGGTAATCCAAACTTAGTGAAAAATTAAATATTCCTTTTTGTTAAAAGGATTAACATTTCCATTCAAGCCCTCCTAACTAATTTATAAAATACGAAGTTAAATCTACTCACCCTTATTAAGGGACGAGGTGGGGTGCCTAACACCTTCCCCACCCGTTTACGGACCCCGAACTTAGAATCTCTGTTTTGAAGTGGTTTTATTTCAATTTATCTTCACAAATGGTTTTCTTTAGTTTCCCTCAAAACTAAGGTGGCAACTCCTCATTCTTTTCCACTTCGGTGAGGGTTCGTTCAGGCGACCGCAAAATCCCTTACGACACATAGTCAATTAGAGGGTAGTGTATTTCCTGAACCAATAACATAAGGAAATTGCCCTTCGTTAGTTCATCTTTATAATGTAATGTACTGTATGTATCAAATCATGACATTGAGCAATTGTACTATGAAGGAAAAATATTCAAATTACAGGTCAAAATAGAATTTAAAAACTTACTCTGATACCACTAAAACATGTTACACCTTACCCTTCTATAAGGCATAACATGATCCCATAGTATACATAATAAATTATTAAACTTCACCTACTAATAACACGTTAAATACACTACAAGGGATTTTAAACAATTTCTTACTTCTTTTTAAAGTGATGAACACTTTTGACAGGTGTTAAAACTTTTTAATCGAAGTTAAATTACACATTAGGTCTGAAATAGCCATAAATTTATAAAAATTTTGGCAGAGTATCGTCTGTATTTTGTGAAAAAAGTTCTTCAAAAACCTGTAAAAAAAGCACTTCAAATATATTTGTTTCAATTCCCAACTCCAATAATAGCTCAACTTAAATCAATTTTCACAACACAAGTCACACTCAAATTCAACAATTCCAAAAAAATAAAGTGCAAAATAACTGAGTATTTCAAAAATTCAAATAAGAGAATTATAATACAACATTGTGACAGGCCAAAATAATTTACAACTTTATTTTACAACTGGTCAAGACCAAGTACAATATATATATACAGTTCACATACATTACAATAATATTTACAAGGAAGTGGTATACTCAATATACCCTGCAAAATTCAAAGCGAAGTCACAAGCAGCCTACTCTACTGCTTTATCTGTCTGTCTATCTGCGACAGCAATAAAAAAGTTATCACTGAGTAAAATTTACTCAGTGGTGCACAATAAAAATTTAAAATGTAGTATATAAAATAATTATTGACAATTCACAATTCAAATAATTTACAATTTCATGTCACAATTTTCAAAGCCATATAACACAAATTTGATCAAACAATTTAATAAACACAGTGTTGCTAATCAATAACACAACTTAGGTCATGACACAAAATTTTCAAACATGCCATGTTGTACACCACGACAAGGCATACTCACCTCACTAATCGAAATCAATGAGGGAGGTGGCTAGCTAGATAATGAGTACTCATCCAAACTCACCTAAAACTGGCAAGTCAGAGAGGGAGGAATATAGTCATACTCACTCCATAAATGGATGAGGAACATAGTGATATTGCCATGCCAAGTGTGAATAAAAAATAATTTCAAATCACAATATTTAAATATTTCATCAAACCATAAATCACATTTTATCTAAAAATTTCTATTTACAACATAGGTAACACACAAGTTTTCAAATAAAATTTCCAAGGCCAAAAAAATAAAAAATTATTCATAACTCTTATTCAATTAGCTTTTTAGTAAAAACAATGAATTTAAAATGTTGTGCATAAATATAATTTAAAACTATAATGTTCAAATATAATTCAGGCAGCAATCAAACAAACCTCATTTCAAATCTCCATTTTTAAAATAGGCAATAAACTTTTCTCAAATAAATTTTCTAAAGCCATAAATTCACAACTCATTTATCCAAATAAATTTTCTAGTAAAAGCAGTGAATATAAAAAGTATTGTGCACAGACCTTGGATGAGTCGCCTCTTGGCCTTTACTCAGTGGTTCTTTCCCTTCCTAGTGTCTTTTCTAACTAAAACACACAATTTAAAGTGTTTCAGTACTCAGTTAAATTGTTTCTAATAATAAAGTTCAATAATTAAATTTTATTGGTACTATTTAGTTCCATTCATTTCATTAGTCAACTTATAATATTGACCTTTAATATATACTAGGTGAATTAATTTTAATGTTACCAATATGTCACATTTTATAGTCCTCAAGTGTTGGTATATATTACCAATTTCATTTTAAAGCTTATTGCATTTTATTATAATTTTTCAGATTTGGTGCACTACTTTGATCTAGCTAATTGACTTATTTGTCTTTGTTTCTGGGTCCTGGTCAAAAGAGTAATATTGTAGGTTTATGTCTTAGTGATATTTTTGCACTGATTTCATGTCACTTGGAGTTTTCTGGACCAAGTTATGGTCATTTTGCTAATGCTCGACAGGTTGCTTTCTTATTGCAAATTTTAGGTCAATTTTAGGTCAAGTCAATTCTGGCAGATTTTGTGACTGAATTTGTGTAAGCAAATTGACTTGGTAAATGACATTTCTAGGTTCTATAATCTTCACAAAAGATGTAGCCCTATGTCTAAGCTTTCCAACAGTATAAATTTCAAGTCATTTTGGACCTGTTTTGAGTGAGTTATGGCCAAAAGACTGACTACTATTTATATGGTCAATTTCTGGGTTTACAATGTTGCAATTCCGGATTAGGTTAATTTTATGGGCAACTTTCGGACAGAATTTCAGCAACATTTCTACATGAAAGTTAGCCTATTTTATATCTAGTTTTGCCTTCAATTTACCTCATACCAATTGGGGTTACACAATTAGGGTTATAAGCTTAATTACATACTGCCCTTAAACACATTGCTCAAACATCTATCAATTGCACATTCACCTTGCTATAAGTCCACTTCTCTACCCAGTTCTGAATTGATACCAAACCATAACCACTCAACACATCACATCTTGGTCAACTTGGCAGAATATAACAATTCATAATGCACCAATTACAACTTAGAATTTCAAAGTCCAATTTCAACAATACATACACATGAATATCTCTCATTAACACATCTAATTTTCCAACAATAATTACATACACATTCTGCCATCTTTGGTACCATAATTCACCAAACAATTTTCATGAAATTAAACACCTTTCAATGCACCACAAGGTTGCCGAATTGGTCAATTTACAAATGTCTCCCTCAATTGCTTTCAAGCTCCCAAAATCAATTGCTCAAATACATAAACACATGAAATTAACTAATCAATACATCAAATTTCTTTAATCAAACTTAATTCCCATTAAACATCATCAATTACAAGTAGAAAATTTCATTTGCCTTCCCTTTCCATGGCTGCCAAAAATTGCACATAACAATTACTCATCAAAACCTCAAAATTTCTTCATCAAATTACTTATCTCAACACTAACACAAACTTTAACAAAGAAAGGAAGGAAAATTGGACATTTATCTCAAGTTAAACTTGTCAAAATTTCTCTAAATCTCTTTCTTTTTGCTGCCAATATCCTTCTCAAAGTGTGGTGATCAACTTTAATGAAGACAACTAGGAGAAATAGTGACTTGAAGATGGTGGAGTGGAGCTCAAGCATGGTGGCCGGCCATGGTGTTTTAATGGTGTTCAATTCGGTTGGAGATTGAAAGGTTGAAGATGACTTATTATTCTGTCCAACAAGGCTTATATAGGTCCCATAATTCATGGTTAGTGGAGCACTAACCTTGCTTAATTATTTAAATAATCCAAAGTTTCTTAATTTTGCAATTATGCCACCAACTTCTACTATTTATAATATGTACTACATTTCTTATTTTTCATGACATTTTTAAAGTTTAATATCACTTATTTTTAATGGAAATTTAGGTTAAAAGTCAACTCGGAGTGTCAAATGAGCAAAATGCCCCTATTTGGTTTACATTCCCGATTTTTCAATAATACCGATTTTTGTCAGTTTCTCGATTTTTTGTTTTTATTTATACTAACTCATTAAATTTTATTTGATATTTTCAATGTCAATTATACCTCGATAGATGTTTATTTAAGTTCCAAAAATATTTTCCAGGGTTTCCCGCAGTCCAGGGCTAGTCAACGGTCCTCGCCGCAACTTTCCGATGTGGTCACCCATCGCTACGATTTCTGGCTCGTTTAACCTAATTACATTTCATTGCTCTTATTTTTTTCCTTGTTTTTCTTACCCTGTATTTCATCATTTTATGTCTCTTCACTAACATTTAAGTGTAGTTCTAGGCATTCTAGCCGTCCAGACAGACATCGGTCACCGGAACAGTAGAACGCACTACTGAATATAGGGATGTTGCACATGATATGCTCTAGGGCATGCTACTAACAATCTCTCACTTGCACTAGAGCTAATCATTAGAAAATCTTAGACCTATCTTCTCAAGATGTTTATCTAATTGTTTTTGTGTCATGGCCTTAGTGAATGGATCAGCTGGGTTATCAACTGAAGCTATCTTCTGCATGGCTATATCCCCTTTCCCAACTATTTCTTTGATAATATGGTAGCGCATTTCTATGTGTTTGGATTTTTTGTGAGACCGGGGTTCCTTTGCTTGAATAAAAGTACCATTGTTATCACAATATAAAGGAATTTGTGACACAATTGAAGAAACCACTCCAAGTTCTATAACAAATTTCTTCATCTAAACAGCTTCTTTTGCAGCATCAGATGCAGTAATATACTTGGCTTGTATAGTGGAAACTGCAGTTGTTGTCTGCTTGGAACTTTTTCAGCTAACTACTCCTTTATTACATATAAACACAAAACATGAGATAGACTTTCTATCATCCACATCTAATTAGAAATCAGAATATATAAATCTATCTAATTGTAAATTATCTCCTTCATATATCAAGAGTAAATCCTTAGTTCTTCTCAAGTATTTAAGAGATATCCTTAGTTCTTCTCAAATATTTAAGGATATTCTTAACAATAGTCCAGTATTCTAAACCTAGATTGGATTGAAGCCTGCTAGTCAAACTAATAGCATAAGAGATATCCGACCTTGTATACAATATAGCATACATAAGACTTTCAATTGCTGAAGCATATGAAATTCTTGCCATATTTTCTCTTTCCTTGGGTGTCTTTGGGGACATTTCTTTGGAAAGATGGATATCATGCCTTATAGGTAACAATCCTCTCTTAGAATCAAGTATGCTAAACCTCTTTAATACCTTTTTCAAGTATAGACTTTGGGATAAATCTATCATTCTTTTCGATCTATCTCTATAGATATGAATTTCCAGAATATATTACTTCCCCTAAGTCTTTCATTGAGAAAGTGTTAAACAATCAGATTTTTAAAATAGTTGGCATACCAACATCATTACCCATCAATAATATGCCATCCATATACAAGACAAGGAAAGTGAGTGCACTCCCACTAACCTTCTTATGTACACATGGCTTATCTTCATTTTTTATAACCAAAAGATTTAATGGCTTCATCAAAATAGATTTTCCAGCTCCTCGAAGCTTGCTTTAGACCATTAATGGATCTTTTAAGCTTGCATACTTTAGAACTATTCTTGGATTCAAAATACCTAGATTATTCCATGAAAATGTTTTCCTCTATGTATCCATTGAGGAAAGCAGTTTTGACATCCATTTGCCAAATTTCATAATCATAGTATGCTATTATTGCCAATAAAATCCTAATGGATTTTAGCACGGCTACAAGTGAGAATGTTTCTTTATAGTTAATTCCTTGCCTTTGGTGAAACGCTTTTACTACTAACATTGCTTTATAGGTCTCTACCTTTCCATCAGAACCAATTTTTCACTTGAAAACCCATTTATTCCCTATTGGTACAATACCTTTAGGTGGCTCTACAAGATCCCAAACTTGATTTTTATACATGAAATCCATTTCAGATTTCATGGCTTCTATCTATTTTGAAGAGTCTATATCTGATATAGCTTCTTCATAGGTCATAGGATCATCATCATGATCAACTTCTTCATAAACAAACAAATCTTGTTCATTTTCATGAAGAAAACCATACCTATCCAGAGGATGAGATATTCTAATTGATCTTCAAGAAATTGATGTGGAGACATCATCAATATGTGTAGGCTCACTGGATGGATCAATATCCATTTTATCTGTTTGTTGGTCAGAATTCTTTAATTCTAATTCTATCTTCCTTCCTTTGCCACCTTTTTGAATAAACTATTTCTCAAGAAAAATAGTATCTCTACTTATCATAGCTCTTTGTGATAAAGGAATATAGAAATAATATCCAATAAATCGTCCCTTTTCTGATTTTATTTCTAATTTATCAGTCTTTAGCTTTTTGATATAAGTTGGACAAACTCAAATCTTAATATATTTAAGACTTGGTTGCCTTCCATGCCACATCGCATATGGAGTAGAAGAAACTGATTTGGAAGGGACATGATTAAGAAGGTACAAAGCTATTTCTAATGCAAATCCTCATAAGGAGATTGGAAGGTCGATATAGCTCATCATACTTCGTACTATATCCAATAGAGTATAATTTCTACTTTTAGACACACCATTTAATTGTAGCGTTCCTGGAGGAGTTAATTGAGAAACAATATCATGCTCCTTTAAGAACTTATTGAATTAAAGACTTAAATATTCACTTCCTTGATCTGATCTTAGAGTTTTAATACTTTTTCCTGTTTGTTTTTGTACTTCTAATTTGAATTCTTTGAACCTTTCAAAGAATTTATGTTTGTATTTCATCAAATGCAAATACCCATACCTTGATTTATCATCTGTAAAGGTAATGAAGTAGTTATAACTGCCTCTTGCCATTTCTTTAAATGGGCCACATATATCACTATGTATTAGCTCCAAAACTTCTTTAGCTCTTAATTTTTGTCCAATAAAGGATGATCTAGTCATTTTGTCTTGAAGGCAGGATTCACAAGTTAGAAGATAAAATCCTCATTTTCTCTAATTTTGTAATCCTATCTTCTGTAATATGACCTAATCTTAAGTGCCATAGTTGTTTTTTACTTAATTTGGCTTCAATGATGGCATTAAACTCAATTTGATTACTTGGATTTATTTTGTTTTCATTATTCAAATAATAAAGACCATCTTATAAATAACCCATATCAACAATTTTATTTCTAAAATAAATATTGTAAACATCATCTATGAAATGAAATTCATATGCATTATTAGTCAAATTAGATACAAAAATAATATTTTTGAAAGTATCAGGTACATATAAAATATGATCCAAAAATAAAACATGCTCTTTTAGATACAATAATTTAGACCCAATGGCTAAGGCTGCAATAGTTGCTCAATTGCCAATCTAGAGTCTAACATCTTGTGCATCCAAGCATTCACTGCTTGCTAGTTTCTGCATATCAAAATATATGTAAGAACTTGCACTAGTATCTAAAATCCAAACTGTAGATAAACTATGAGTATTATCAAAATCTAAATAACGAGATATGGACATGCCTTTTGAAGGCTTATCCTTATTGTCCTTCAGAGACGCCAAATACTCAAGGCAGTTTCTCTTCTAATGCCCATCCTTCTAACAGTGGAAACATTTTCCTTTATCAGGAATAGCTTCAGTTTTTTTCTTTTTTTGGGATTGGTTCTTGGCAATCTTGCCAGAAGGACTAGGGATATAAATTTTCTTCTTGTTGTTGCTTTTCTTCTTTTTAGACTTTTCAAAAGAAGAAGCAACTTCAACAACTTCCTTCCCCTTATTGTCGTCATATTCTTCTATGCAATGACCAGCAAATTCAACAAACCAGCTAATGTGCATTCCTATTTTGCCACATGGAAATTTGCAATAAAAGATCCAAATGAATCTGAAAGGGATTATAGGATCAAATCCATCTGCAATGTGAAGTCCATTATAAAATCAAGAGCCTTAAGTTGTTCTATGAGCCTTATCATCTTGTGTACATGGGCTCCCACATCTATCCCTTCTGTCATCCTCATCCTAAACAGTTGCTTAGATATCTCATATTTAGCATTTCTACTGTGCTCACCATATAACTTTAATAGGTGATCAAGGATTTCAGATGCAGATTGTACTTTTTCATGTTGCTTCTGTAACTCATTAGTCATAAAAGCCAACATATAGCACCTAACTCACATGTCATGCTACTTCCATCTGTCTAAAGTGTCATGTTCCTCTTGTGTGACCCCTTCTAGTAAAGGACAATGAACTTTAGAATCTAAAATGTATCCTATACGCTCCAAATTCAAGATAATCTTTAGATTTCTTAACTAATATGAGAAATTAGGCCCAGTTAGCTTATTGTTATTATGCCAGCTAAAATGTTGGATGGTTGTGTGGTCATTTTATTAGATTAAACTGTAGAAAATAACAAGATTTCAATTAGTATATTGTACCATGTAACTTACCAAAATGATTATGGTCTTTTAATCAAATTGGTCCTCCCACTAATTTGGTGAATCCTACACTTTCAAAATAGGAAACGAAAATCCTAGTTGAAATGGATTTCTAATGGGTGATTGATTTCTTATAAATTGTTAATTATCCTCAAGTACATCTATTCTTGGATTCATAACAATTTATAAGTGAGTAACTCTTTACCCATCACATCTCATGTGAGGTTTAATCAATTATTCAACTCTTATAACTCAAAACCTCAGGTACATTCATTCTTGGTTTATCTTGCATTAGTTAAGTTAAGCCTATTAAGTAGGCAAGCATACAAATTTGAACCTTAATGACCTCAGGTACATCCATTCCTTATCATTAAAGTATTTACATACAATATCTCATGTTTTAATAATTATTTTAACAAGATCTCTTAAACCAAATACATCATTCCTATATAACCATAGCCAACAATGTAAATGTTTAAAACTTCTTAAATAATTGTCTTAGTAGAGAGCCATGATGTAATTTTCAAAATTACACTATTACTAACTTAATCATTTGATTGGAAGATTTTTTGGCTGACTTACTTACTATTCGCTCTCACTTTGCACATTAACCATTTTGCATGCATATCTCATATGCATACATGAACATACATATCTTATACATACATTCATCAACAGTAATGTAAAAGGCATTTCATGGACTATTCTATGGGAATCCAATCCTAGCCATAAGGATTAGATTCAAGGTCATCCTAGGTTATCATTCATCTACTTGAAGCTTTGCTTGACAATCTTCAACTCTTGAAGTCTTGTGCTCCCATTGATCTCCATCAATGATTTAAACTCCTTTTCTTCTTGTAATCTCCACCAAATCCAATTACATAATATATCCTTGGCATACCGAGGTGAGAAATACAAAAGAATTGAGCATGCAAGCCTAAATAAATAAATTTATAACCTAGTACAAATACAACCTAGTACTAATCATAATAACTTTATGATACATTCCTTTATAAATAATAAAATAATTATTACAATCTCATAAAATAAATAAGAAATCAATCACATTGGTCTCCTAAGTCCATGATCATCTTCATGCAATTTCACATATCCAACACTTAAATATGAAATTTAATTATAAATATTCAATATTGAAAATTAAATTAATTTCACATGAATCTCATTCACAAATATGTTATATTGATATTGGGACTTTGATTAAACATTTTAATCATCAAAAGTACAAGAAATATCACAAAACCAAAATTGATTACACATAGGCCGAATGGTCTAACCAATTGGGCTGAATGGTATTCATTCAAAATTAATGATTTTTCTTGGTTTTTCTTTGCTCCAACTTGCATCTCATGCAACTTTCAAGAGTCCCAAATATCATATGACATGAATTAAAGTTCCTAATAGCAAATTAGGGTGGCTCTAATACCAATTAAAATATTAGTGCACCTAAGGTTGCAAAGATGCACCTAAGGGTCTAAAGTTAGTAATTTTAAAATTTTTCACATTTAGGGTTTTATGCATCATGCAAACCACTTATACTATTGTAAAAACACATAATTTGGTTATAAAAATTTATGTTTTAATTGTCAACATGTCTAATTGTCATTAGGAAGCAAAAGCCCCAAATTTAACAAGTTAAAGTTTAAGAAAATTTGCACCTTAGGCGCAAAATTAAATTCAACACCAAATCCAGGGAGTGGAGACCACCAATTGTTGGTCCCCTAGCTTGTCCACACAAGCAAAGTGATCAAAGCTCCCTTGAATCAACCAAAACTCCTTGTTCTTTCTTATGATTCGGCCAAGTATGGAAGAAAAAGAGCTTCAGGTTTTCCTAGTTTTAAGCTTATGGAATTAAAGAGAAACTTTTTCTCAACTTTTATTTCAAGCGATAAAACACTAAATCTCTCTTGAATTAAGCAAGAAAAGAAGAACAATGTTTGGTTATGGAGAGAGAGAAAATGGACGGCAACTTGAAGAAGTAGAGAGAAAAATTAATTCTTTTCTCTTCTTTATCTCATAAATATCTAATTTCTTAATTATTATCTAATTTACGAGTGTCCACATTTGATTTTTTAACTAAATGTGTTTTCTAATCTCGATTAGACCACTTGTCAAATTGATATAATTATGAAATTAAAATTTTGATTTAATTAGTATTCAAAAATACTAATTAATCCTGCACTTTCTCTCCTCCTTTTTTGCCGAGTCAAACTAGTCAAATTGACCAAATCAAATTTCTTACCTTATGCTTAATTAATCAAGTTTATATTTAAACACTTTAAACATTAACTTGAATACTTCCATAAATAAATTTAGTTTCAAGTCATGCTAGGGACTTTGCAATCTAATTGCAAACTAAATATATTAATTTAATTAATTAATTAAATTAATTAATTAAATTAATATATTTAGTTAATTAATCTAATTGCAAACTAAATATATTAATTTAATTAATTAATTAAATTAATTATACTTTGATCATATTGCTCTTTTGTTTTTAACTTATTAGGTTCATTTCTAATTGGCAGTGAGAATAATATTAACTCTTTAATATTATTAGAACTATTCCAAACTCAAAATGAAATTCCCTTTTTCATTTAAGTTCTCATAAATCATGGTTGACATCTAGTATAATGTATCATGACTACCCAATTAGTTATGAATTATTTCTTAATTCATGAATCTTGATCATACATACCATGCACTAAAATCTCTCTGTTATAAAATCCTGATTCTAACGAGAGTCATGGTTTATGTCAAACTCTTAATGCTTAGAATCATATGTCCTTATTTCAATTCTAATTCTTGATTAATAAGACTTTATAGTTATAAACTCTTTTCTGACTAAGTCTTTTTGTCCTAACCAGGAATTTGACTTATGCAGAATAATTAAAATGTACATAGGATTTTATCTCCATTTATTTAGGGTAACGAATCTCATCTTGACTAACACTTATCTCCATATATAACTAGTCAGAGCCAACACATGCTCATATACTCGTACATAGTATAAGCATGAAAGCAATATCAAACTCAAACCACCTATATATAAGATAACTGTTTTATCTCAGGCCAAATGATTATATGCGCTATTATAATCTATATTACAATGTATTGACAAGAGTAAACTCTATGTACATGTTATATTTGTGTCACTATTTCAGCCTACTTATCTTATAAGTACCAACCATGTTTATCATATAGCATGAGACTCACTATTCCATCCCATTAATATCTTATACTAATCCATGAAAATAGACAAAGGTGACAATCTATTCAGATAAATCATACTCAATGAGATATCCTAGATTGTGAATCAAAATTTATAACATTTGTACTAGAATGTTTCATCACTCATATTCTTAACACCTTAAAAATGGAACATCTAACAAGCTGTTAAAGGGCATTTTCAATTAAATATAAACAATTTATATTAAAAAAAAATATACATGCCATTAAAAGAGAAATAAATATTTACAAGATATAATTTCATAATATGCTCCAAGGCATGCTACTAACGATTTGAAACAAATAAAAGGTTGAATCCTCATAATCTTGGCCTTCTTCACCCCATTAAGAACATTCAAAAGGCTGCAAGATTGGTGCACATTCTTGTTGAACATTGCCATCGGCAACTGTTGATGGCCAGTCTTATTGAACATTATCATCAATGGCAGAAACATTTCCTTGGATTTCTTGCAATCCTTTGCTATTATAGGTAATAGAAAATTTATGTTTATTAATATTGAAATTAAAGGAGTTTTGAGTAAAGAAATTAAAATTGAATGATGATACTGAAAAAATATATAAAGTGACTTGTGAGTAAAAATTAACTTATTTTAACCTGAAAACCTAGAATAGCCAATTTCAGTGAAATAACTCATAAAGTTAAATACTTTTGAATGATAATTACCACCGATTTGATAAGATGTGATTTTTGAAAAATTTTGTATTTCAATTTTATTTTACATAATTTATAAAATTTCAATTATATCTTTTTCCTTTTAATTTTCATAAACTCTTTCTTATCCCTTATCTTTAGTAAAGATTATTTTTGTAACATTTATATTTATTTTACCATACCTAACAAAAAAACAATATTAAATCATTCCATAAAAATCATACCATATGATACAATATGATACTATACATTATTAAACCACCTTATACTTCATCCTCCAAACATTGTGCAAGAGTCAAATAGAACATTGCAGAGATTAAAAGAGACTTAATTAGAAGTGTTTGAGGAACTCCACAACTGAAAAACTAAAAGCACGAGATGCAACTTGAACATGAGAAAACCCTGCCTCTTTAGCCAGAGTTTTGAATTCTCTCTCTGTTCTATCCTTTCGCTTTGGATTCATGTTTGTAAAGAGCAAATATGTCTGTAGCACGCTTTTATCTGCAGCATTAGCTCCAGTAGTTTCTGGAACTACCAAGTCCACTACTATCACTTTTCCATTACTTGGCAAAGCTTCATAGCAATTCTTTAACACTTTTAAGCAGGCTTGATCATCCCACATGTGAAGTACCCACTGTTCATTCAAAATTATAAGGCCATTTCACTTAAATGATTTGACATCCTACGGATAAGAGAGAGCTACTAATTAAACAAATCTTTCTGCATATATGAGATCTAACCTTAATGAAAATGGCTTCTCCTTTTGGCACACTCACGAACATATCTCCCGCAACATGCTCGATACCTGCAATAAGCTTTGTATAATTGATTAAACTATTTTTGGAATTGAACAGGTTGTTAATTAACAAACAATTTAACGCTATAGAATAGGATTCAGTTTCAATAAAATTTTGCTCAGTGCTACTGATTAAGTCGTATCTAGGATTTCAAAGTCTTCTCGAGTTTGAGTCTCCCAAAGCCGAATCAATTACAAAAAAATCAATTAACTAAATAAAATACCTGTATAAGAGGGCGATTTTTCTATAACTGAAGCCAAATCATAGTTGGTACCCTTAATGGAAGGATACTTGGAAACGATCATGTTAAGGAGAGAACCGTCTCCCCCTCCCACGTCCACCAAGGACTTTAGACCTTGAAAACCATCATATATGTCCAGAATTCTATGCATCAGTAGCGTGTTAAAGTCTCTCATGGAGCCCTTGAATTTTTCACCAAATCTCATATCTTTTCCCATGTACTCCATAACCCTCATCCCGTGTGCCTTTTCAAATGTACCACCTCCTTCAACAACTGCATCTTTTAAGTGGTACCTGTTACATGTTAGATCACAGTGAATTAGCCATAGTATTAGAAACTACAAAGACACCAGTATATATTACCAAGTATCCAGGATGACTTTGTCGTGTATCGTAGCTAGAAAGGGAGCCAAGCATCCCCCATCTTGGTCCTTGATGAAGTATTTGGCCACAGGTGCTAAACCATATAACCTATTAAGCTGTCCATCTTGGGTGCTGAAGGTTACAGAGCAAGTGAGAATAGAATTGCTAGCGAGAAGGAGGAGGATACGGTCTAGCAAAAGGGGGGCCATCTGGGCTGTTGGGGCAGCAAGCTGGGAGGCAATTTGCGAAGAGGAAAGCAGGACGCCGGGACCAGCTTTCTCTATAATCTCAAACACGCCTAGATCTGTTGCTGCCTTCAGGGCCATGGGCAGTACTGATGCACTGGCAAGCTGCATGGCATACTGGCAGTGGTATTCTTCTTCTTCAACATTGGTAGCTGTAGAGGTTGCCATTTGGTTTTCCTTTGGATTTCATTTGGGTAAATTTGGTTTCCTATAAAATGATCATCGAGTTCTAAGTTTGGGTGTACGTGGAAACATGAGATTGGAGTTCTGTTGCTTAATCTAGCACGCCATTGACTTTTTAACTCAGGTGACTAATTTTCTATTTTTATCTGGCCTTGTTGGCTTGTTCTCCTTTGGATGGCTTAAAATGTCCAACACGTGGTGTTTACTTTTCTTGCCTTTTCTTATCTTTATTTTTTTTTTCATGTTACCCTAAATATTTAGCCTTTTTTTAACAAAAATTAAGATAATATACATGTAAATTAGATTTTTTTTTTTTTCAAATGCCAAAGCAAGAGCATTACAGGGCCCAAAAGCATCATCATAAAAAATAGTCAAGAAAAGCACACGTCTGCTAGCGTGGATAGCAATCCGACAATTTTATCTTTATCATCCACCATTATCCCACCCTGCTAAAAAGTAGATTCGAATAGTAATTATTTTAGTTTAAGATAAATTTATAAATAACTCAAATTTAATATATTGAGTACTTCTTTATTCAAGCACAATTATAACTCTAATAAAAAATAGTAATTTTTGAGAGACTAATTTACCTTGACCCACTGATAACGAATTCAAAATCAGTTGATTGAAATTCTATTTTGATTGCCATAGATCGATCGATTTAATATTGATCATCTGATATCATTCTTATTGCTTGATATTCGATCGTAAGCAAGATTTATGTCAAATCTTATAGAGGAAGGAATCACAAAACCAAAAATTACACAAATAACAAGCAGAACAAGAGATGACAGCAGGAAGAAGAAGTGAAATTTTATTCAAATAGTACTTAAACGAGTCCAGTGTACAAAATATCAAATATTCCCTCAACTTAGCAGTTGAAACTCTAATTGCCCCTCAGCTAAATAGTTGGAAAGAAATACAATTCTCAATTTCATGCCTAACACTCTCACTATCTTCTACTATATATAACATTGCTGCTATTGCCTTCACATGCATTCTACAAATTCTCTCCGATAGAATTGGTCTCAGCTGGTTGATAACTTCCATCCCTTCTAACGGCTTCTTGATTCTTGTAGAATAAACCACCCAACTCTTCCTTTAGCCTTAGCCTGATAATTTTCTGCATCAACACCACCCCATAAAATTTAGCCTTGTTCTCAAGGTAGTAGTTCAAACACTAAAGAGAAAATTCAAGTAATAGTTTGTCTAACAACTTCATTGTTTTATAGTAAGGCTGAAAATATTTTACAAACCATTTTGGGTATGATTGCAATTGAGTCCCTCCACTTCCCTTGATGGCACAAAATAGTCTTTTAACAAACCACCATCTGGAATTTCTGTTGTTAACTTTTCCTCAGGTTTTTCCTTCAAGCTAGATTCACAGTTGAGCATCCAAATCACCTCATTGTCTATCCAGTCAAGCAGTTGAATAGACGGAGAAAACTAAAATTGATTGGATATGAATTTGTGCAATTGCCTTCTCCATTACAATGGCAAGAAAAATTTCAAAAATGAAATCCCAAATTATCCAAACAAAATGTTTCTGCCGAATAGAAAGTTTGGCACCACAACAATTATTAAAATTGTGAAGAATTTCAAGTATTGAAAACATGATGGAAGCCCAGGCAAAATAAGGAAACAGATAAACTATCAAAGTGTATAACCTGAACCCGAGACCCATTGAGGATGCAATACCTAAGGGTAATCCTCCACAATTTAAATCGCAAGCCATAGGAATATTCCCCAGTGTGTATACTTCCCTCAATAAGAATTTTAAAGGATCATAGCAACATATATCAATGCATCACTTATTTTTGAAAGAATTAAAGAAATCTGACCTTCTTGGTCCATTGGAAGATGGCTTGTTGCCACCAAAATAACACAAATTTCAGAATGGATTGCCTCAAACTGTTCCCGTCGGCATTAATAGCACTATGACGTTTTAAGATGGTAACTCCAGATTGTGCAAGTTGCCTGCTGCTGATGGAAGAAGCTGGGTAATTTGGGCTTGATCTGGAGGTTTGGGAGGTGGCCTTAAAAAATTTTGTGGCCATCTTGGGTAGTCTGGCTTGGTGGTGTAACCATTTTAGTGGACCGATGACACTTGGTTCTAGGATTGGGCCTAAGAGTAACGCTGGGCTTGCATCTCTAATCTGGCCTTTTTTCCTAGCCCATTACCTACTGCCTTCTTTTAACAAAGGAGCAATCTATACAAACTTGGAAGACCCAAGAAGATGCAGGTTCTTGACCTTTTAAAGTTTTCTGTCCATCCATCTGACGAAATTCCACATCCAATACTAATATAACTCTCTAAAATATATATATATATATATATATATATATATATATATATATATATATATATATATATATATATATATATATATATATATATATATATATATAATTTAGATTTTTAGATGATCCATGAGTCTCATCGTATTTAATGTTCAGCCATGAGATTCATTTAGTCAATTCAACCACAGTAAGTCTCATTCGATAAAAGAAAAGAATCTTGGTTAAAAATAAGTAATTTTAGTAGGATTGCTAAATATAACAATGTCTATAATTATACACTATAAAAAAAAATATAATTATATAATTATACTAGCTAATGATATACATATAATTATATAGTTGACTTATCATAATCAATAATTGTGTGTATTATATATAAAGAGATCAAATCATCTATGAAGTTACTTTCTTTCTCTCTAATTAATCTAATACACTATTTTTTCATATTAGCTCTAACTTGAGCATTAGAAAGTCCTCACCCAGTGGACCTCTGACCTATTTGTTATCTATTTTGCAAGCTCATACCCACAAGAAATTTTTATGAGTCGCATTTAGTGGCAACGCCACGTGCATTGATGTGAGGTCAAATGACCCCACAAAAAAATTTTTTTTTCATATACATTCTATATTATTGACTTATTTTGACTCCACAAAGTTAAAAATTTTGACCCACAAAATAGTTAAAATTTTCAAAGAAAGATTGTCCAAGAAGCTAAGTAGGAAGAGAATAAATTGCCTGGCCACTCTCTCCTCCATTTGCTACTCTATCACTTTCTCCTTTTTATTTTTTCCTCTCAATCTCCCTCATTTCTATTTGATACTTATCATTCCATTATTAAAAATTCAACACAACCCGTTTAAGATTCGTTGGATTTTTTTGAAAATATTGAGCAGTAAAAGCTATCATTCTAATTTTGTTGATTTCGATTGAAAATTTGTTTGTAATTTATGAATTAGGTAAATGATTACAATTGCTCTTTATTTCATTGTATGGATATTTGAAGCAAAGAAAAGGTTGAATCCCATAATTCTGGCCTTCCTCATCCCATTTAGAACATTCAAAAGGCTGCAAGATTGGTGGGCATTCTTGTTGTACATTGCCGTTGATAATTGTTTATGGCCAGTCTTGTTGAACATTATCACAGGAACATTTTCTTGGATTTCTTGCAATTCTTTGCTATTTCATCATTGCCTAATTCATCTACAATGTCATTTATGATACTCACCATAAATGGTGCCTTATCACAACCATGGCTAGAGGTAAATTGCTTATCACACCACAAGTACAAGCCCTTACACCTTCTATCATTCAATTCTAATAAGGTCTTTGTGACTGAGAAAGGAATAAAATCCATGGCAGGATTTTGGGGTAATCAAATGGATATAAGTTTAGGGATACAATGAGACGAAACAAAGATAAATCTTAATGGATGGGATGGTATCCACGGAGAAAGGGAAAAGAGAAGAGGATTAAAGGAGTTATAGATTTTAGGAAAAGAATAAAATGAGAAGAGAAAAAGAACAAAAATGAGAAGGGAGAATCGAGAAACAAAAAAAAAATTAGAAAAAAAAAACAATAAAGAGAGAAAACCTAGATTCAAGAAAGGAGAAAAAGAAGAAGAAGAAGAACTACCAATAGAAACCCATGGCCAAAGATCATTGGCTCTGATACAATTGATGCAAACCAAAGGAAAATTGAACTAGGAAGGAAAGAACACAAAAGAATTATAGGGGAAGAAGAGATTTGCAGATAAGAATACAAGATTTCACTCAATCAACACACCTTTGCAAGTCCCTAAGAGTTATTTTTATACATTAATATAGAATAAGTGTCCTAAAACTTAATAATCCACACTAATCAATATTAAACACATATCATTTATCTTCAATTTTCATATGCAAAATTTTAGTAGCATAAATTTTTGTACTTTTGTTCTCAAAAAAAATTAGCCAAACTAGCTACTAAGAAAAACGTGTAAAGTTTAAAATTTTAATATTAAAATTCGGCCATTTGAATCCACCATTTGCTACACCTAGTTTATCTCAAGATTTGAATCATATGGACTTTCAAGCATTCAAACGATAAAATTGGGACGATACAAAGAATGTCAATTAGCATGGCTACTAAGCAACAATGCCACAAACATATATATATATATTAAAAAAAAAAAATTGACTTTCTAGCATACAATTTTTGGGAAAATGTTGCTCCTAAAGACCGTGTTCTGCTAAGCAATGATACAATCACCACATAAGTTCCATTTTTGGGCATATAGAGTTAATAAAATATAATGTGAACAAAAAGTCTATATCATCAATGGTCAAATGTTTATAATTTCTTTCCTAAACATCTTCAAGGAATGGATAGTTGTCTCCCACTATATAACAAGTGCACTAAAGTAAGGGTCAAGCACAAATTAATATGGACCATATCTTCATCTCCACATGATGCAATAAGTGCAAGAACAAGAAGAAGAATACCAAACATTTCGTAAACTGCTATGGAAATGACCTAACCCCATGTGAAAGATCCCCTCATATTTCAACCACCTTAAAGTAATATTATTGTAAGACATAATATAGCTTGAAGAGATGTTTCCAATTGGTGCCCTAATGTTGAAGAACATCTCACATGCATTGAACCCACCACCATCCTTTACCAGTAAGCAATTCCGAGCACAAACCCAAGATTTTTATTTGATTTGACATTTATTTTAATGGGCTTTTTATTTGATTTTGGTGGTTATGTATATATTTTGTTGTTTAACTACATTACTCTATGAAGACTACTTGTGCAAGTAATCTTAGGTGGTTGAGTTTAATATCTAATTAACTAAGTGTTTCTTAATTAATTGTATTTTAATTTTTTTTTAATTAATTTATTCGCAGATTAGGAGCCAATTAGATGAAATACGGCAAGTGAATTTATTTTCAATTTTATTAACAACGGTTCTAATTTCAGAATCAAACTGTAAGAAACTATTTTGCCTAATTTCTTATGAATTCTCTAATCTCAAAATTATTTTTAGGAGAATTATAATTTGAAAATTAATAATTTATCTTATTAAATGCAGGAAATATTAATCTAATCCTAACTCATTTGTTCCAAAACGACCTATAATTCATTTCATTCCATACAAAATTCAAAATGTCATCAACCTAAATGACTTATAAAATTGAATGTTTAATTAAAGATCAATCCAATGACTCGTATGAATTAACCCACGTTTTAAATTAAAAATTAAAATTAATAAAAATTAATTTTTTAAAAATAATATTATAACTTAAAATAATTTATAACTCATAAATTAATTTAAATTTAATTCAAATCTCTTTTTCATAGTGATTCAATATATTACCCAAAATATCCAATTTAAATTTATTAAAAAATTAATCAAATTTAAATAACTCACAATCTTTTAATCTGAATTCAAACTTATTTTAGGTTTGATCAATCCGTTTCGATCGTATCAAAGAAATAGATTTAGAGGGTATTTGTTTTAGCTTATATATTTTAAAAATAAATTTAATTGTTTATTTATAATAATTTTTTGACTAATAAATTAAAAAAATAATAAATTAGAGGAGTTACTTTTTTATTTTAATGCTTATAAGTCTTTGCTTATAAATTAGTTTGATTAAATATTTTATCATATTATTCTTATTTAATTTTTGAAATTTATCCCTTTTAGCCATTTTAATAATAAATTTATTTATAAATTATTTTTTTACCAAACATATTAACTATGTATTAGTCATTTATCCATATAACTGTTTAAAATTTTAAATACTTATAAGTTCAAATCAGCTTATAAACACTAAATGCTCATGAACTAGGTTTTCACAAGCTAATTTAAACAACATCTGTGATGAACTAAAATTAAAATTAATATAAGGTATAAGTCAATGATGAAAAAGTAAAAAAAAAAAAATTAAATTTGTCTTTAATTAAAATTTGAATTAATAAGAAAATTTTATTTATTTTTAATAATAATCATCATTAGTTATTTTTCTGAAAAAATGTAGTGTTATTTATTCGCTTTCTAAAAATGTGAAATTAGGTGGGTTGAGGATATTGTTTAACGCAAATATATATGATTATGGTAGTGTTGATAATGCACACATTGGGTACTACGAGTACGGTTGATTATTGGATATGATTTAATCCATAATTATATATATAATCGATCAATCGGTTTGTGATGTAATGATTTTCACCAAATCAATATCATATAATTGATGATTCTCATCTCAAAATTAAAGCTTTAGAAATCAACAAAAATTAATATTTAATGACATTTTAATTTTCTTTTTATAATTTATTTAAGATCCCTACATATATATATATGGCAATGATTAAATCAGTTGAAAAATAGATTTATTTTTATGAAATTCGTTTTATTTTATGCTTCTAAATATAATTTCAATTAAGTTAAAGCTTATAATGAGGAATTTGTCTAAATGGAAGGTGCCTTTTTTTCATCAAAGGAGAAATTATTTTAAAATATAATTATTGTATGTATTATAACTATTGATCATAATGGATATTACGTAAATCTATTATAATTAATGTGTTGTGCATTGCGAAAGATGTAAATTTTAAAGAAATAAAATAAATATAAAATATCAATATTTACGTAATTCACTCTCTCTCTATAGAACTACATTCACTAACATATTATATTCCTCTATTAATAAATACAATCATCAATTATATTATCTATAAATGCAATTATACCTAAGAAGACCCTTACAGTTAGTAAATACATTAATTAATCCTCTCAATTTTCTTCATACATAATCTAATAAATTTACTATTTTAATTGCTACATTATAAAAGTGTCTTAAAAAAATAAAAACCTATAATGAGTTATACAATAATGCTAGTAATTTTATTTTTTTTCCAATAATAATTTAATTCATACTCTAAATTAATTTGATTTAATAGTGAGAAGCATATTATTAAGCTAAAGTCCCCATTCTCTAATTTCTTTATAGAAAAATTCATAATTACAAAAAATAAAAATTAAAATCTTTTATAAAGAAAAGCGTACGTTGACCATTCCTTGCAGAAAAGTTATGAAGTGTGGAGGCCGCCTTGCTTTAGCACAAGCGCAATTAGAGGGGAGGGCTTTAACTTTCAATAATCAAACGATTAGTGAACGGATCCTAAGAATAATTGGTTGCAGAGTCTGCGTAAGACTAAGAGTAATGTAGGGTCACATTCCCTGTCTAACCGAAACCTCCTTTTGTCACTTAGCAATTTTATTTTTTATTAAATAAAAAATAATTGCTTATTGATGGGATCGTAGATAATCTAAATTAAACAATGGAATACTTATTAAATATTTTATAAGATAGCCAAGCAGAAATAACAGGAGCCATACAATTGAATACTTGTGAAAGTTGGTCTGGTTTATCAAATATGTATTTATATTTTATAAGCGACACATTTTTGTTAGTTTCTTTATTAAAAAAAAATATTCATGACGTAAAAATTTACAATTTAAATTTAAAGGTTAACCAATAATGTAGAAAGCAAAATTTACTTTATATATTGTACTAAATAGTAAATATGTTGTATTTCAAAAAAAAAATGCAAATTGATAGCCTCATAGATTATTTTTCATATAGCAATTAAATTTATTTAAAGGGTAATAATTTAGTGATAAGTGTTTATACCATAATATACCTAATGAAAAGCTTGCTTATAAAAAAAATTAATGAAAAGCTTGCTTATAAAAAAAATTAATGAAAAGCTTATTTAATAAATTTTTTGTCCACTTTTATATATCATTTTTTAAAAGTTATTTTGTCTATTATTATCTATCATTTTAAAAAAATCAAGAAATATTAATTATTTTTTTTCAATTTTACCCGTACTTCTACTAAGTATAATAACTATTTATATAATTTACTATAACTCATCTTAACATTTACACCCTCTCTATTAATTTAATGAGATAATAGGTAATTTAATGAAATTAATAAGTATTTTATTATAATTTGATTGATTTAATTACTTCTTTAATTATCATGTAAAACTTTAAACGACGTATGAAAAGATATTACGGCTTTAAAATAATTTCATTAGAGAAGAAGTAATTATTGATAATTAATTATTTGATATTTCAATATTAACAAACGCATTAACCTATATCTTTTTGCAAGTTAAAAAAGTTATTAATGGATATATAAATTAATTATTGTATATATTAAGAGTATTAGAAAATAAGCGTTCTTTTAGATATAAAAAATTATTTTTTCTTGATTTTAGAGATATAAGATCCATATATTTAAAGAAAGACTAATTTACTGAATGATATTTGGCTGATACATTTTCACCTTTAAAAATTTCGAAATAAAACATTTTAAAAGAGAAACTCTTGGAGTTTTCTCAAGAAAGACATACTTTTATCACGAGCAACAAACATCCTTAAATTAATGTAAACTAAGAGAATAGTGGACTAAAACAAGAACAAGTCGGTAGAAAAGGCAAAATACATATATATATATATATATATATATATATATATATATATATATATATATATATATATATATATATATATATATATATAGACATTGAAATTTGTCTGTAGCTAAGGAATCCCGTTTCCTTCTTTCAAAATATCCGGCGTAATAACCGCTTCTTCATGTGCTCTTTCCTTCATTCTCTCTATATATTTATGATTCACTGTGCTGCTTCTCGCTCTCCCTTTCCCTGTTATCTCTCATCCATCTTTCTGTGGTACCCTTTTTGTTTCCATAGCCAGACATGGGAAATTGCTTCACAAGCAACCAAGTTATTGTGTCTCGGGATGAGATTAAGCATCATCATGAACAACAAATAGAAGCTGGAAGATCTTTCCCCACGCAGGGTAGGCAAGTTGAGAGCAGTGAGAAGAGGAAGATGGTGAGGTTCAAATTACGTGACGAAGATAAGAAAGACAATGGTGGTGGTTGTGGTGGGGGTGGAGGTATGAGGATTAGGGTTGTGGTGACTAAAGAAGAGTTGAAGCAAATCTTGAGTCACAAGAATAAGGATTTCAAGTTCTCTTCTATGGAGCAACTGGCAAGGGTAGTGAGGTTGAGAGAGATGAGGATTCATGAAGCAGAAGGCATCAATGGTAGTTGGAAGCCAGCTTTGGAGAGCATTCCTGAGGACCACTGATGGCTGTAATTAATTATTTAGTATTGTGATAGCTAACAATAAAATTAATTAAGGGTGTTGATTAATTATGTAGGCTTAATTATCTTGTTTTTATATTTAATTTGTAATTGGCGAGTCTGCATTTTTTAGTCTCATGTACTTGCTTTGGGTATCACTTGTCACAATTGACAAGTGTTGGATGATGTGAATCCTTCCTTTGTGAATCTTTCCTTTCTCTTTTTTCTTCTTCTTTGTTCTGTCTTTCTTCACGAGTTAGCAAGAGAAAAATTCATTTGCTGGGATCTTTTATGTATCAAAGAATATTTCCCATCAGTTGTTTCCAATTTTCAACTGCTGCTTCTCACTTTTTATATGGATTGCAATCTATTTTTATTTTTATTTTTTTATGTTGTAAAACTATGGACTAGATTAGACATGATAATGGGTCAGATCAAGACTAGGATTTGCTCCCCCATCCTTTCCAAGTGGAGGATTGGGGTTGAGGTAGGAAATTTTTCATTCAAGTGTGGGAATCGCTTTCCTTGCTCATGAGAAAACCCATCCCAACATGATTGATGAAATTTTATTAAAAATTTTAATTTATTTTTATTAAAATTATAAAATTTAAGTATTTAAATATGTAAAATAAATTAATTTTTTAATAAAAAATAATAATATATTATTATTATGGTGTATTTTTGAAATTCAAAGTGATGAAATTCACCCGTTCCCACCCCATATAATATAGAAAGTGAAATGCAATCAAATAAAATTAATTGTGTGATATAAATCGAGTCGAAACTGAAAATAATTGCCATCTCTAAATTAGCGTTGATATAATATATTAAATTATTTTTCTCATCTATAATATTAGATTTTACTGTATTTTTTCTTGAACTATCTCCCGCATGATGCTAATTTTATTTTTCTATTGCAGTTCACAATTTCACAATTATAGTTAATAGCTTAATAATTAAATATTTTTCTAAGGTTTGATCGATTCCAAAAACAAAACTTATTAGATTTGAATTCTAATAAGAAAGTCATTGGAAGAGAAAAGTGTGATTCACTCCTCATTCAATAGAAGACTTCAATTTATGTACAAAACAAAAGAACAAAAATTAAGTAACTGCTGGTTATCACTTATTTGACAAACTTAAACTAGCTACTGAAAATAGTTAATTAAAATTTAAATTAGCTAACTAAAATAAATTACAATCAAGCTAAACGGATATCAACTAATTGATCTACTGCACTTTTTTAGCTTTTTTTTTTCTTTTGCTTAGTTTGATACTCCCTTTCAAACTGGACATATATATAAGAAATGTTCAACTTGCTCAAAAAGGTGTTTGAATTGAGTAGGATGCAAAGGCTTTGTAAACATGTGTTTAAAAACTGCTTATGTTAATATATTACATTGATTTGGGATAGGGGTAATGTGCTTCTTATATGGCTTTGGACACTCCTCTCATAAGTGTTTCATCCTCCAGGTATTGTTTCCTAGGCATGAGGAGTGTGTTAATATCCCACATTAATTTGGGATAAGGGTAATATACTCCTTATATGACCTTGGTCACTTGTCCCCCCCTAAGCTAGCTTTTGGGGTGAGTTAAGTCTAGCCTATTTTCTCAATAGCTCCTTAGTATTCAAATATTCCAACTTAACATGCCTTGTAGCACCTTTTCTCTGATGAAATGACAATCAATTTCTATATGTTTAATTCTTTCATAGAAAACGGGATTCTTTGAAATATGAATTGCTAAAACACTGTCTATCTGTAATTCTACTTGTTGAGGAATTTGAGTTTTAAAATATGCCAATAAAGAAATCAACTAGAGAATTTTAGAAGTATTTGTAGCCATATATATGTATTCTACTTCAATAGGACTTCTGGACACTGATGGTTGCTTCTTTGACTTTCAACTCATTAGTGATTGTCCAAAAAACACACAAAATCATGTCAAAGATCATGTTTCACTACAACCTGCCCAATCACTATCACAGAAAGCAACTAACTTCAACTTTGATTGTTTTGACATGAATAAAACTTGGCCTTAAGAGTTTTTAAGATACTTAAGGGTTGTATGTTGTGTATCGCGGAAGTGTTAAACCACAAAGAAACAAATTAAAAATCTATAGCAACAAAATTTATGTGATTTTATTCTCTCAACATAAAGCTATGTCCACAAGCATGTTTTTCTTCTCTATCTTTAAAATAATCAATAATTACAAGCTCAAAACTATATTACCCATCAACCCAATTATGCCTAATAGAATCCTCACAAAAATTGCTCATGATAAATTCATTAATTAGTCCATTTCATTCTTCTCTATACACAACCCAATATATTTTTAACATTGACCACCTTATACACTACAAAGGGTGTCTTAACTACAATGGATAATAATCCCTTTCTTTTCTACTATGCCTTTCTCCACCTTAGATGAAAACCTCTCTCAATAGGCAACAATCCCTCTTTGCAATGGGTGAAAGCCACTTCCTTCAATGGGCAAAAACCTTTTTCCTTAGCTAAAGTTCAAAAAACCTTTCCACAATACTCCTTTATAGTGCTATTCCTTTTAATCCTAGTCTAATTAGGAATGCAACTCAATTTAAGAATAACACTATAATAGGAGTTCTACCTAATATAGAAAATGATCATGCATCTTATTGAGGAATATTACTCCCGCTCAAATTATGAAAAGATCTCCTCCAAATCTCATTAGGATTTTGAGTCACAAATCTAACAATCTCCACCCTGACTCAAAATCCATTAACCATTGCATAACTCAAAATTATTTAGTGTCTTCAATCATTAAATCTCTATACTTGAGCTTGAGCCTTTCAAATCTTCAACTCTTCAATCTTTATCTTGGTTGTAATTTGCCTCTTTCTTCAAAAAATTTCATGTTATCAACTTTCTTTATTTTATATCAAATCTCCACCTTAGTTTTAACTCTCCACCTTGAGCTTGTATCACTATGTCTCAACGTCAACACAGACTTGTCGCAACAGCTCCACCTTCAATTAAACTCACCTAGATCGTCTCCATGCTTTGATACCACTTGTTATACATCACGAAAGCATTAAACCATAAAAAATAAAAAATAAATAAAATAAAACATCCACAATAATAGAATTTGCATGGTTCACCCTCTTAACTTAGAGCTATATCCATGGGTATGCCTTTCTTTACTATCTTCAAAATAATTAACAATTATAAGATCAAAACTATATTAATCATCAACTCAATTACACCTAATAGAATCCTCACAAAAACTACTCATAGTAATACATTAGTTAGTCCCTCTTATTCTCTTCTAGAAATAACTTAATATATACTACTTTAACTACCTTATACACCACAAAGTGTGCATTAAACTATACTCCTAGACTATACCTTTCTCCACCTTAGGCCAAACTCTCTCTCAATGGCCAAGAGCGTCTCTTTGCAATAGGTGAAAGCCACTCTCTTTAATAGGCAAAAGCCTCTTCTTCCTTGGGCAAAAACCAAAAAACCTTTTCCCAACTCTTCTATTTATAATGTTAATCCTTTCAATGTTAATCTAATTAGGAATCTAACTCAATTTAGGAATAACACTATAATAGGAGTTCTACCTAATATAGAAAATAATTCTCCATCCTATTGAGAAATGTTTCTCCCTCTCAAATTAAGAAAAGATCTCTTCCAAATTCCATTAGTGTTTTGAGTTACAAATGTAACAATTTACGTTCTGCATTTGTATAAACCTCTGAAGGCTTATCTATGAATTAAGATAGAACATGAACCCCATATGCTATATCAGGCCTAGTTAAGATAATATACATCAACTTACCAACCAATTATCTACAAACAATAGGATCTGCAAGAAGATTGTCTTCAGTATATAGAAGTTTCAGGTTTACTTCTACAGGAACTAAACTTAGCTTAGCTTTGAGAACTCTATACTCTCCAACATTTCCATCATAAATTTTCTTTGGGAAGTTGTAATACCTTTAACAAACCTAGCAATTTCTAAGGTAAGGAAATATTGAAGATTGATCTTTCAATTTAAAATATGCACTTAAGCTGATTTTCAACTGATCAATTAACAACTTGCTGCTGCTACCAATTATAATGTCATCCACATAGACTAAAAGTGCAACGAAATCACTTCTTAACTACTTAGTAAACAAAAAGTAGTCAAATTTGGATTGACAAAACCCTTCCTTCAATAAACCCTCTATCAACTTAATATTCCATTGCCTTAAGGCTTATTTCAGCTCATAAAATGAATTTTGAAGTTTATAAACCAATTTAGACTTGTCAGCATACTTCCCATGAACTTCATAACCCAAAGGTATCTCCATATAAACTTCTTTTAGAATATCACCACTGAGCAGAGCATTATTTACAACTAATTGAGATAAATACCACCCTTAAATAACAATAAAAGTAAGAAATGTTCTAACAGTAGTATGTTTAGCCACAAGGCTAGAAGTTTCTTTATAATTATACCTAGCCCTCTGAGTGTAACCCTTAGCAATAAGCCTAGCTTTGTACCTTTTTATGGTACCATTTGATTTGAACTTAACTTTATAAACCCATTTGCACCCCTATAAGTTTAGCTCCTTTTGGTAATAAAGTGATAATCCATGTCTTATTGGTCTCTAAGGCATCAAGCTCTCATTTCATAGGCCTCTTTCCAATGATTAAATTGAATAGTTAGTTATAGGTATAAGGTTTAAAGGTGGATGAAACATAACCAAATCCAATTCTCTCTTGATATGTCCTTAAAAAATCCGATTCATGCAGATTATTTCCCTAACTAACGAAGAGATTAAGTATAAAAGATCTAAAGTGAGGTGATAATCTATCATCCGAAACATAAGGATGAATGAGATATGAAGTACTACATGATGCAAATGAAGCGTGTGGTGAAAGGGTGGACTATAATTACAAGTGATAGTCATAAAGATATACAAGTAACTTGGTTAGTCTAGAACTTCTTCTTAAAGGAAAGACAGGTAAGGAAGGAACAAAATCATGATCTAATGGAACACAGGTGCTAGGAAAAATAGAAGGTAAGGAAGGATTATCATTGCCATTATGAAATGAGAATGTTTAAAATCTAAAGGAAATGAATTGGAAAGAAAAGAAAAGTTAGGAATAATAACTAACACCACATTTGAAACATTAGTACAATTACTTGGCAAATAAGATGAACAAGATTGTTGGAAAGGAAAAATGAACTCATGGAAGATAATATCTCTAGAAACAAAACATGTTAGTATCAAGATCATAGAGAAGATATCCTTCAACACCAACAAGATAACCTATAAAAATACATTTTCTAGATCTAGAATCAAATTTACTTCTATAAGCTACTAGGTTAGAAGAAAAACACAAACAACCAAAGGACCTCAAAAAATGATAAGAAGGTGCTTTGTGAAACATCAATTCAAAAGGAGATTTGTTTTTACATTTGGCCATAAAAAATTTGTTTATAATATAGGTAGTTGTCAGCATTGAAAGACCCTAAGAATGAATTAGAAGTTTAGAATGAAAATGCAAGGCTCTAGCAACATTAAGGATGTGTTGATATATTTTCTTTCAATTGTATCATTTTGCTATGGGGTGTAGACACAACTGGTGTGACATAAAATACCATGGAAGGCAAAGAAGGATTGTAAAAAAAGGTTCATTCCCATTGTCAATTCTTTTTTTTTTTTTTTATAGAGAATTGAAATTGAGTTATCACAAATTGACACAAAATAAGGAATAAGTAAGGATACTTCACATTTTGATTTCATAAGAAAGGCTATATACATTTGGTGTGATCATCAACCATTGTAAGAAAGTAATGGTTGCAATTAATATATGGATGAGAATAAGGTCTCCACACATCCATATGAACAAGTTCAAATGATGACCTAGTACTAGGAACATGCTAAGGAAAAGGTAGTCTTCTTTACTTAGCTTTTGGATAAGTATCACATAGCAAATGATCAATAAAAGATGTACAAGAAAATAGAGATTGCAACACTGAAATTCTATCATCACCTGGGTTTCCTAATCTACAATGCCAGACATCAAAGGAAACAACATAAGAAATAGATGAATAGGAACTTGAGACAAACTGATGATGTTGCATTAAGAAGAAATGACCATCTTTTAGTTTAGCTAACCCAATCGTTTCCAGGAAGAAAAAGTCTGGATAAAAAAATAATTGGATAGAGTTATGTAGCAAACTTCTTAGGTCTTAACCAATTAATTGACTGGCAACAAATTAAGACTGAAAGAAGGAACAAGAAGCACATCACAAAAGACAAGAGATGGACTGATTTTAACTAATCCAACAGTAATAGCCTGAACTCTGTTTCCATTCAATAAAGACACAAAAGAATTAGAAACAACAAAACAACTAGAAAACAAAAAGCTATGACACAATATGATCAGTAGCACCCATATCTACAACCTAATTGGGTTTGAGATAATTATCATGGAGTAAACTATTTGACCTAGATGGAGATGATGTAGATAGAATGAAAAAAGGTATACCTACAACATTCACTTGTGGAGAGTTCTAATTTGATAGGTCTAGAAGAATTGATGACTATTTGATCACTTGAAAGAGGCATAAGGTTGTGAATTTGTGCTTTAGGAAGATTCAACTATGATATTTCATCAATCACCCTATGGACAGAAGATTCATCTAAAATCTGGTGAGCTAAAATTGACTTAAAACTAAAAAAAGAAAAACTACACTTTGGATCATAGCCCTAATACCATAATATGAAAGTAAGTATAAGAGAAAAGTGTTATTTACTCTTCATATAATAGAACAATTCAGTTTATTTATTAAAGCAAAAGAGAAAAATTAAAGTAATTACCAGCTTTCACTTATCTAATAGATTGAAACTAACTACTGAAAATAGCTAACTAAAATTGAAATTGGCTAACAAAAATTTATTACAATCAAGCTAAAATAATATCAACTAACTGATTTGCTACAATTATTTAGCTCTTCTTTTCTCTTACTTGACTTAATAATATCTTAAACACATGTTTCTACCAAATATGGTAATATTGCTCCATTTTCTTCTTTGAAACGGTGCTCTCATGTTTGATTAGAATGTTATGCGGTTAATTTAACTTGGAAAAACAAAATTAATGCACCTTAGCTATTTTATTTTAGTTCATCAATAATTGAAGAGTAATATAAAATTATTTCGACCATTTTGAAGGCTTTTTTCCTTGGAGCAGGAGTGAAATGCTATGAAGTGCATAACAAGTCAAGTTACATTTCTTTACTGTTTTTTTTTTTTTTTTTTTTATCAACTGTTTGGATGTCTCATTTAAAACATAAATTTCATTCAACTTATTTCCACTCACTCCACTTGATTACCTTCCAAAACGGAAGGAGATAAAAAGTGCAATTGGAAAGTTTTTTTCTTCCCTATTATCTTTAATACCCAACCAATAAAAGGAAATCAAACCTCTTTTCTTCCTTCAAACAAAAAGGTCGAACAAGAGCAAAGAAAAGAGAGTGAGATATGAGCTACATATAGCTGATTGTTTTACATCTTTTCAAAACTAATCATCTATAATTTTATTACAAAAATAAATATTCAATTATATTGGGCAAAATTATTTTTGCATTTTAAAGAGATTGATTAATTAGGTATTCCTCTAAAAGGGGAAAATGCTGTAAGGAAAAAAAAAATTTACAGGAATTTACCAATTTCCATGGCACACTAAAACTTCCATAATCATGGATTCACTGGGATTCATCTAGTCATCAAAACAGAAAAATAATTTATACTGCTAATCCTTTCCCCCAGAAAGTGCTAAAAAATTGCTAGTCCCATTAAAGGGATTTCTTCTTCCTATTATTGAAAAACCAAGAACTCATTTCATGGAAAAATGTCAGCAGCCAACGATCGAGTGATTCACTGTTTCATCAGGTTGCGGATAAAATATGGAAGAATGCCTCCATGGCCTAAATGCCTAAATAAGCCAACTCCACCTGTAATTGCAATTGAAAGTCAAATATCATTAACCCACAAGGACTGCCATACAAACTCATATTCCTAATAAGCAGACACAAAATAATATAAAACCACAAAAAAGGAGAGTTATAGGCCAAATAGAAAAACATGCAGATTGGAGGCAAAGGAAGACATGGGGAGTGCAGCTCCGGCCAAAAAAAAAACTTGCAATACCAGTGTGATGATGCATGTCAAATAGAAGAATATTACACATCTGCAGCACTTGTCTGCACAGCACAAAGCTATTCATTCTTGTAGTTCTATTGTAAATTTTTTATCTTAAGCTCTCGCCAAGGCTTGCATGGCACTTAAACTATTTATGTAATACAATTGGAAATTTAACACCATCACTGGTCCAAACCGATGGGATGACTCTCGCAGAAGCAAAAGATATAGAAAAAGACAGTATCAGTGAATGGAAATTCAATTGGTTTCATCTTTTAATTACTTGCTCTAGTATTGATAGACATTTCAGTTGATCACAGTTTACTTAAAGTGCAGAAACTCTAGAGTTTCAAGTAGATGCAACATGATATTCCGAGAAAAGGAGCAATTCCCCCAATCCAAATTGCTAACACATGTCAACAGCACTGTTTGTTTCCAAATGAATTTCCTTGATTTCCAAAACACAAAGTAGCATTCGGCAATTCCACACCCACATTTCCAAAATATCAAACTCACTTTTGAAGAATTACAAGGGTAAAGAAACAGTGGGACTTGCCTCAGTGTCAAAGCGAACTGTGCAGTTGAAAGACTTTCCATTATCAGTGGTGACAGTTACATCTTGGCCAGGCCTTATGTCACTGATGTTGCTTGGGAGGTCAATGGTATACCGCTCATGACCACTCAACCCTAGTGTATCTGCATCCTGACCAGGCTTGAAACAAAGTGGAATAATTCCCATTCCCACCAAATTACTGCGATGAATTCTCTCAAAACTTTTAGCAATCGCAGCTTTAACTCCCTGTAAAAAAAAAAATTTTTTTAAAAAAAGAAGTAAATCAGGAAACACTACAAAGCCACACATCCAAAATTAAACTGAAATCAAATGCAAGTTAAAAAGTTAATTAAACAGAAATCATAAGACCCACCAATAACCCTTGGCAGCCCAATCTCTGGAGCTTCCACTTCCATAATCAGCTCAAGCCAAAATAATGGTGTCATGTCCAGCAGTCTTGTACCTCTGAAACATTAGAATGATTACCAAGAGTTAGCAATCGAAAGTAAAAAAACCCTAGTTAATATTTCTTGAAGAAAAGAGTATTCAGTCAAAAATAAATTAAGCAATAAACCCTAATCAACGTGTCTTCCAGAAAAGGACATTTTGGCATTGATATCACAGGGAATTTTCAAATCCGAAAACTGCATCATGTTTTATAATTAATCCAATTTCAATTCAAAAGATATTGCTGCAATTTCATGATGCCATGCCATCAATTTACTTAGTAATGGAACTAACATATCTATTAAGAAAATCATTCTAATACACACAAAAAGTATTTTTATAAATATCTATCATATCTTTTTACATTTAAGCCTTGGAATTGAGCATCCAGCGAGGAATCATGATTTGTTTCATTTTTAATAACCCCCAACTCCCTCCCAAAAGAAAAGAATGAAAGAAAAAGAAAGAACTCTTCAATTAATATTCTCTCTCTACAATTAATATTATCTAAGGGAAGCAAAACTTTAATAAAAAAGAAACAAGTGATGATGGGAAAATGTACAGGATATAGTAGAAAAAGACTTACCGTTGCCGCATCAAACACATAGAGTTTCTCTCCCCTAGGAATATGAACTGTCTTTGGTCCTACTTCTCCATTCAAAAGTTTGTTAACAAGGCGAATATTAGCAAAAGTTCCCCTAGCCATCACTTCATTATTTCCACGTCGACTTCCATACAAGTTAATGTCCTTACGGTCTACCACTCTTTCAAAGAGGTACTTGGCAGCGGGACTGTCCTTGTGGATGCTTCCTGCTGGAGAAATGTGATCTGTTGTGATACTATCGCCAAAGTTTAGCAAACAGTAAGCATCGTTCACTCCATGTGCTCCAGGAAGATTGAGGGTCATGTTCTTGAAGTATGGAGGCTCATGAATGTAGGTTGAGTTAGGATCCCATGAATATGAAGTTGTAGCTGGTACAGTTAACCGATTCCACGTTGGATTACCCTTTGTGATAGCCTCATAAGTGGCTTTGAACATATCAGGTAACACATTAGATTGCACAACCTACATGGTATGCCATCTCAAGTCATTTCATACCGGCAGTTATATATAAGGACATGAAACTATATGTGAGAATGCAACTTTGAGAGTTTCTACCTTTGCAATTTCTTCTGCAGTTGGCCAGATATCCTTGAAATAGATATTTTTACCATCCTTCCCAGTTCCAATTGGCTCCTTGTCAAAGTCAATGTCAACCTGGAAAATCATTGCATGTCAATTTCTTGATATGATAGGCATGATATAACAATGAAGGGGATTTTATCACTCCAACCAGTATGCACAATTTCAGTCCTCATATGGCAACCATGATGCAGAATGGTCATGAAATTAGGTAATGGTGGAAAATTAGGCTAGGAGCCTATCCTCCTAGGATCTCAAATCTCATGTCACAACACACATTTGAATATTGACGGTTATAAAACAGAATATAATAATAAACAAGCATTCCTTAATGCAAAGACGCAGAATATGAAGAAAAAATAAATAGTAAGCATACCGTGCCAGCAAGAGCATAAGCAACCACCAAAGGAGGTGAAGCAAGGTAATTGGCTCTTGTCAAGGCATGAACCCGACCTTCAAAATTCCGGTTACCAGAGAGCACAGCAGAGGCTATAATGTCAGCAAGAGGAGGAGAAAAAACAAAAAAAAAATATATATATATAAGCCAAAGGAAAAATATGGACACCCCAAATACGCTAAAGCTTGAGCTATATGGCTTGAACCATTGTGTATTATTCACTTATTTACATAGACACTCCGACAAATTTCAAAATTACCATTCTCTGAGATAGCGGAAGCAACTGTTTCATCCAATTCACCAGAATTCCCAATGCACGTTGTGCAGCCATATCCAACAATGTTGAAGCCCAGTTGATCCAAATATTTCTGCAGCCCACTGCACCATGCAAACAAAAAATCAGTTCACATATCAACCACAACTGTAGAACAAAGTAATTACAGCAAAGTACAGCAACTCCTATGTAAAAGTTAAATAAATCACAAGCAATACCTCCAGTGCAAATATTTTGTAACAACTCCAGAACCAGGGGCAAGACTTGTCTTTATCCATGGCTTGACCTGATGAAGAATCATTTACACAGCCATGATCAAGAAGTGTAAATACGGTGGTGCTGGTCACATTCTTACAGATGAAACACGGGTCAAAAAAATTATCCATGCCATCCTCCATTTTTTCCTTTCAGGGAGAAGAAAATGCATGTCTGCATGGCATTAAATAATCTAAGTCAAAAAAAAAATCTGAGCATGCCTAACCTGCAAACCAAGTTAACAAGCCTTTTGTGCAACAAGACCAGCCGCAAGCATGACAGTGGGATTTGATGTATTTGTGCAGCTTGTGATCGCAGCAATCACCACACTCCGATGCTTCAGCTCTGCTGGTTTTCCATGGAATGAGAACTTTGCCACCTTGTCTTGTGCTTCTTTTGGAACAGCAAAGCCCTGCAATATCAGAAGAACTTGGGAAGAATGTTACATAATTAACAGAAATGCAATAACAAGATGAATCAAGGCACATGGATGATGGATGGAATCACAAGTACAAATTTTATTTAGAATGTTTAGTCCAGGTAGGTCAGAATCCTGCTATTTACTTAAAAACTCAATATTATACACCCAGTCAAAAATAATGCAGCATATCGTTCATGTGTAAAATTTGAAATCAATTTCACAATTCACATTCATTTGTCATAAAACCAACCTACACCATAAATGTGTTATGTCCACATACTTGATTCGATTTATCAGCTAAATAAAAACTAAAAAAAAGGCATAAAATTTTGATTAAATATATCCAAAAAAAAAAAAGGGAGCAAATTAGTTAATTAGTTAAAGGAACACGATCATGAGGTCTGCAAAGAATTAGGGCTAGAAATGCATATGCAGCAATCTTAGAAAAAGAACCCATGCTTGATATTGAAGAAGAAAACATAGAATTAGAGTATCAGGCAGTACTGATGAATGCGTTTATGCAAGTACAAAGTACACACCTCTTTGGTCCAGAAATACATGGTTCAACATCGGCAAGGTTCAATTGTAGATATGATGAGTACACTCTTTCTTGTTGGGGCTGAAATTATTAGCACAGGAAAAAAGTTCAATAGAAAAAATGAGATAATACTGCAGCTTGCATTGAATACATAGAGTGCGATAACAGGAGACAGGACACATATGAAGAAGAATAAAATATGTTACCTCATTATAGTCAACGAACATCCTATTTGCACGAAGATATGCTTCTATCATTGCCAACTAAAAAAAAAACTATATAACCTCATTTTAAAATGCAAAATTGCAAGAAATACATGTAAAGGTGTGATGTACTCACAGTTTCATCGCTTCTTCCAGTCAATTTTAGATATTGTAAAGTAACATGATCCACAGGGAAGAATCCCATGGTTGCACCATACTCGGGAGACATGTTAGCTATAGTGGCCCTATCAGCCAATGACAGCTCACCCATACCATCCCCTGCAAGAACATACAGACATGAAAATCTTTACCACAGTGATTGACAGATAATTCAATTACGGACGATGAGAATAAGAAGTACCATAAAACTCAACAAATTTGCCAACAACACCATGCTTTCTCAGCATTTGTGTAACGGTCAAAACCAAGTCAGTAGCTGTGACACCATTGCGTAATTTTCCAGATAACTTGAAACCAACAACACCAGGCAACACCATGCTCATGGGCTGTCAATGTCAAAGATTAGCAAAATTAGAAACTAAAATTAAGCACAAAGACCAAATGAATTCAGAGAGTAGAAGTGAGCCAGATGATTAAAAAAGATGTATTGGATGTATTGGACTTACAAGGAATCAAGTCTCTCTCTCTCTCTCTCTCTCTCTCACTCTCTCTCTCTCTCATATTTTGTGGAGTATTAAATAACACTAGAGCACAGGACCAAAATATAAAGAGTAAATATCACACGTGGTCACTCAACTTTATTAGTGTTTCATAAAAGTCATTGAACTTTAATTCCTTTCATATAACCCACTTAATTTTAATTTAATTTTATAAAAATCAATGTAACCGAAAATTAAAATGTTAACCTGTCAACTATTTTACAAATAAAATTACCATATTTTATTAGTTTTGTTATGGAAAGTCAATCACTATGTTATGGAAAGTCAATCACTATATTATTTTTCTGTATATTTTGTATTCTGTATTCCTATTTAGGATTTCTTCCTAATTAGTAGAACACAATTATAGGAATCAATTGTATATATATACCCATGTACAGATTAATTGAAATCAATGAGAATCATCTCTTTCTACATGGTATCAGAGCAGGTCATCAATCTAGGGTGACTATTTGTTCTCACTACCTAGCTCAGGAGAGACCTTGGCCGCCGACCGGCCATTTCAACCCCGATCAACATCGCCAGCGTCGTCTCAACCCCCTCATTCCACCACTGTGTGCTGTTGCCTGATCCAGTATAACCATTAAAGGACCTCTGAGGTTTGGCTCTCAGATCCTATTTTGGTATTTGCTTGATTTGTGATTTTGGGTTATTTTGCTGCTATAAGCACTTTGGATTAGCGTTTCGGTTAGTTTTATTTGTCTCAACAAATGGCAGACAATAAGAATGTTATTTCTGATGTGATTCCGGTGATAACTAAAATCACGGAACACAAACTTAATAGTTCGAATTACCTGGAGTGGAGTAAGACTGTTAGGGTCTATTTGCGTAGCATTGATAAGGATGATCACCTTACTAAAGATCCACCCACTGATGATACACGACAAAGTTGGCTAAGGGAGGATGCTCGGTTATTTTTGCAGCTTTGGAACTCGATTCATAGTGAGGTAATTAGTTTAATTAATCACTGTGAATTTGTTAAGGAATTGATGAATTACTTAGATTTTCTGTATTCTGGTAAAGGGAATATCTCCCGTATTTATGATGTTTGTAAGGCATTCTACCGTGCTGAGAAAGAGGATAAGTCTCTCACGGCTTATTTTATGGATTTTAAACGGGTATATAAGGAACTTAATGTATTGTTGCCTTTTAGTCCTGATGTGAAAGTTCAGCAGGCCCAATAGGAGCAACTGGCTGTTATGAGTTTTCTTGCAGGCCTTCCTTCAGAGTATGAGACTGCTAAATCTCAGATCCTCTCCAGTTCTGAGATTTCCTCTTTGCATGAAACGTTCACACGAGTCATTCGTACAGAGAGTACTCAATCTTCACAGCCTGCCAGTAGTGCTCTTATTAGCCGTAATCCAAATGGACAACAGGGTAATAGAAGAGGAAGTAGAGGAGGAATTACAGGCAACAGAAGTAATCAGCGTAATGAAGAGGCTAGTTCTAATCAAGACTCAAGATGAGTCATTTGTTATTATTGCCATGAGCCTGGCCATACAAAATATAATTGTCCGCAACTTCAGAGAAAAAATCAGCGATCACAGATGGCAAATATGGCATCAGAGAATTCTACAGTATCTTCCTCTGAGAAAACTATTTTGGTATCTGCAGAAGATTTTGCACAATTTTCCCAGTATCAGGCATCTCTAAAGCCTACCAGTTCCCCTGTCACTGCGATTGCTGAGTCAGTTAAATCCACTACATGCCTTTTGTCTTCTTCATCCAAATGGGTTATTGATTCTGGTGCGACAGATCACATGATAGGTAATTCTAGTCTTCTATCTGCTTTTCAGTCTAATCTCACTTCCTCTACTGTTACTTTAGCTGATGGTCCTACTTCTTGTGTCATGGGTTGAATCACAACCCGACTTCGTCAATTTCTTTGTCTTCTGTTTTGTGTCTACCAAAATTCTCTTTTAATCTACTTTCTGTTAGTAAACTTACTCGTACCTTAAATTGTTCTGTTTCCTTTTTTCCTGACCAGTATTTGTTTCAGGATCTTACGACGAAGCAGATTATTGGTAGAGGACGCGAGTCCGGTGGTCTCTACATTCTGGAAAATCATGTACCGCGGTCGCTTGTTTGCTCTAGTACCTTAACACCTCTTGAAGCTCATTGTAGATTGGGTCATCCTTCTTTGTCTACCATGAAGAAGTTGTGTCCTCAATTTCAGTCTTTATCAGTACTAGAATGTGAGTCGTGTCAGTTTGCAAAACATCATCGTTTGCCTTCTGTGTCTAGAGTCAATAAACGGGCTTCATCTCCTTTTGAGTTAGTTCATTCTGATGTTTGGGGTCCTTATTCTGTTACATCTAAAACTGGATTTCGTTATTTTGTTACTTTTGTTGATGATTACTCTCGTGTTACCTGGTTATATTTAATGAAGAATCGTTCTGAGTTGTTTTCTATCTTTTGTTCCTTTTGTAATGAAATCAAAACTCAATTTAATATTTCTGTGCGCATATTAAGAAGTGACAATGCCAAAGAATACTTTTCAGCACAATTTCAGCCTTATATGACACAAAATGTCATTCTTCATCAGTCTTCCTGTGTGGATACCCCATCCCAAAATGGCGTGGCCGAAAGAAAAAATCGTCATCTTCTTGAGGTAACTCGTGCTCTTCTTTTTCAGATGAAAGTACCTAAACACTTTTGGGCGGATGCAGTTTCTACGGCATGTTTTTTGATCAATCGTATGCCGTCTTCTGTCCTTAATGGGGATATTTCTTATACTACTTTGTTTCCTACAAAATCTTTGTTCCCTATTGAACCCCGTATTTTTTATTGTACCTGTTTTGTGCGTGATGTTCGTCCACAGGTTACTAAATTGGATCCAAAATCTCTCAACTGTGTCTTCCTTGGGTACTCCCGGCTCCAAAAAGGGTACCGTTGTTTCTCTCCTACTCTTAATCGTTATCTTGTTTCTGCAGATGTCACATTTTTTGAGTCCACTCTATTTTTTCCTCCATCATCTGTGTATGAGAGTCAAGGGGAGAAGGATGATCTCTTAATATATACTGTCCAACCAATGTCTAGTCCTCTCCCACAGCCTGTTCCTTCTGTCTCTAGACCTACTCGACCTCCCGTTGTTCATGTTTATTCCAGGAGATTGGAGATTCCTGACTCAGATCCTCCACCAGCTACTTCGTTGGGAGATCCTGCACTCATCGATCATGATTCTGATCTAGACTTATCCATTGCTCTTCGTAAAGGTAAACGTTCATGTACTTACCCTATCTCTTCTTTTGTTTCTTATAATCAATTGTCTTCTTGTTTTCGGTGTTTTGTTACTTCTTTAGACTCTGTTCCTATCCCTAATACTGTTGATGAGGCACTGTCTCATCCTGGCTGGTGTGATGCTATGAAAGAGGAAATGGAGGCTTTAGATGCTAATGGTACATGGGAACTATTGCCTTTGCCCACTGGTAAGAAAGCTATTGGTTGCAAATGGGTATATACAGTAAAAGTAAATCCTGATGGTTCTGTGGCTAGATTAAAAGCACGTCTTGTAGCAAAAGGATATGCTCAGACATATGGGGTTGATTACTCTGATACTTTTTCTCCTGTAGCTAAACTTACTTCTATTCGCTTGTTTATCTCTTTAGTAGCTACATATGATTGGCCCCTGCATCAATTGGATATCAAGAATGCTTTCCTTCATGGTGATCTTCAGGAGGAGGTGTATATGGAGCAACCACCTGGGTTTGTTGCTCAGGGGGAGTTGGGTAAAGTTTGTAGGCTTCGGAAGTCTCTTTATGGCTTGAAACAAAGTCCTAGGACATGGTTTGGGAGATTCAATGAAACAGTACAGGAATTTGGTATGCAAAAGAGTAAGTGTGATCACTCAGTATTTTATAGGCAATCTGAGGCTGGTCTAATTCTCTTAGTAGTCTATGTGGATGACATTGTCATCACTGGGAGTGACTCTGCAGGTATTTCATCTCTTAAAACCTTCCTCCAAACTCAGTTTCAGACCAAAGACTTGGGATTGTTAAAATATTTCTTGGGTATCGAAGTTATGAGAAGTAAGAAGGGTATTTTCTTGTCTCAAAGAAAATATGTCCTCGATCTATTGACAGAGACAGGAAAATTAGGTGCTAAGCCTTGAAGCGCACCAATGACTCCAACTTTACAATTGTTAGCAGGGGATAGTGAGTTGTTTGAAGATCCAGAGAGATACAGGAGATTGGTAGGAAAACTGAACTACCTTACAGTCACTCGTCCTGATATTGCTTATGCCGTTGGTGTGGTAAGTCAGTTTATGTCTTCCCCAACTGTTGCTCATTGGAAAGCCTTGGAACAAATCTTGTGTTATCTGAAGGGCGCTCCAGGAAGAGGTTTGCTATATGGTAATCATGGGCATTTGAATGTTGAATGTTTTTCAGATGCCGACTGGGCTGGATCTAAGGTTGACAGGAGGTCAACTACTAGATATTGTGTTTTTATTGGAGGAAATTTGGTGTCTTGGAGAAGCAAGAAGCAGAGTGTAGTTTCTCGATCTAGTGCTGAATCCAAATACAGAGCCATGGCACAATCAGTATGTGAGGTAATGTGGATACTTCAATTACTAGATGAGACAGGTTTTAAGACCTTCCTGCCTGCGAAATTGTAGTATGATAATCAAGCTGCTCTTCATATTGCTTCTAATCCGGTGTTTCATGAGCGGATCAAACATATTGAGATTGATTGTCACTTTATTCGTGAAAAGATTCAACAACAGATCATCTCAACAGGACACATCAAAACTGGAGAGCAGTTAGGAGATATTTTCACAAAAGCTCTGAATGGAGCTAGAATTGACTACATTTGTAACAAGTTGGGCATGATTAACATCTATGCTCCAACTTGAGGGGGAGTGTTATGGAAAGTCAATCACTATGTTATGGAAAGTCAATCACTATATTATTTCTCTGTATATTTTGTATTCTGTATTCCTATTTAGGATTTCTTATTTAGGATTTCTTCCTAATTAGTAGAACACAATTATAGGAATCAATTGTATATATATACCCATGTACAGATTAATTGAAATCAATGAGAATCATCTCTTTCTACAAGTTTCTTAAAAAAAAGGTGCATAAAATGCATCCAGCTACTCCCTCGCCGTCAAACCCCTTCCCTTTCTTTGTTTTTTCTCCACCAGCAATTACTAGTTAAGTAATTTTATTAGTAAAATAGTTGACAAATCAGCAGATTAATATAAAAACTTTTAATTAATGGTCACAGTGAATATTATAAAATTAAATTGAAATTCAATGAGTTTTATGAAAAAAACTAAAGTTTAGTGACTTTTATGAAAACACTTGTAAAGTTGAGTGACCAAATGTAATAATTACCCAAACATAAAAGAATGAGCAAAAGAGAATAAAACAAAAAAGACAAAGAAGTATAAAAATGTCTTTAAATACTTGTGTGATTTGGAGACATATTAAAATCCCCTATGATGGAAAATGTTGTCTTAGAAGATAGAATTGATGAAAAAGTTAACAAAAAGTTGGAGTTCAAAGGACTCCTGCGAGTAAAGGTTTTAGGCTAATTGGCTAAGTAGAAGTAAGACAAAATATATTCATTGTAAATTTTGCTATCATTAAAGGAATTGAGGGAAGGCTAGATTAGACGGATTTTTGTGTCAAAATGCAACCAATTCAAGTATTTAGATTCTATAGGGCTATAAGCAAGCCAAACTATTTGTTAGTTGCTTAAGACTCGGCTCGGTTTGGTTCTTTTTTTTAATGAGCCAAGCTCAAACTCACTAGTATTTTCGTTTACAAGCTTGTGAGCAGGCTCATAAACAAGCTCGTTTAATATGTTCATGAGAAAACTAGTGAACTCATTAAATAGGTTCATGAGCTAACTTGTTCACAAGTTTATTTATATTAATTATTGTATTTCCTAACTTTGCAATTATATTAATTTCATTTATATTTACTTCACAAAATAATATATTAATAAATATTATTAGAAATTATTAACTCCGCCCAAGTAGTTTGCGCTTAGCCGGTCCCAAACCCGAATAAAGGAGAAAGGTTGCGATAGGTGACAACCAGCGTAAAAATTTTGTCACACCTTATGATATGGATTCAAATGATATAAACGTTGGGTGGTCCTATTTGAGTTCATATCATATAGCCGATCCCAAATTTTTGGGATAAAGACTTTGTTGAGTTGAGTGGAGTATTATTAAAAATTATTATATTATTAAGTCATACAAAATATAATTATTTATAATTTAAATTTTATATTTAAATTTTATTTTACATGAAAATTAAGTTATTTTAATAAAGTTAACATGTTAGATGATAATTTTTTTTTTATAATTTTTCAATATATATTTGAATTATAAGAACATATTTAAATTATTTATGAAAAATAAAATTGAATAAAAATATTTAACCATAAAGTAAAACATGACATTTATATTTAATGTTTATTAGATGATTAGAGTATGCAACATAACTAAAAGGGTTATGTTATTTATTATAAATAATAAACTTGTAATTATATATGAATAAATTAATATATTAAGTACATAAAATAATATATAATAATTAAATTTTATGTAAAAAATTAATAATAATCATTTTATTCATATTAAGTTACTAAATAAATTTACACAAAAACAAGAATTAAATAAATCAAAACTACATAACGTTAAGATGATGAGATTTGAACAATAAACCTTTAAAATACATACACATGCACTCTAAACTTTACACATTCAAATGGTTTAAAGTTCAAGTTTATAGAGAGTATTGTTTAGTGTTAAATTTAAACATTAAACTTTTAAAGGTTCAAAGTTTAGAGAGAGAGAGAGAGAGTAATAGGAATAGATAGATAGTGTTAAACCCTAAACTTTAAACCTTTAAAGTTCAAGTTTATAGATAATATTGTTTAGTGTTAAATTTAAACCTTGAACCTTTTAAAGGTTCAAAGTTTAGAGCGAGAGAGAGAGAGAGAGAGAGAGTAATAGGAATAGACTAGAGTTTAACACTATCTATCTATTCCTATTACTCTCTTTCTCTCTCTCTCTAAACTTTGAACCTTTAAAAGGTTCAAAATTTAAATTTAACACTAAACAATACTCTCTATAAACTTGAAGTTTAAAGGTTTAAAGTTAGAGTTTAACACTATCTATCTATTCCTATTACTCTCTCTCTCTCTCTAAATTTTAAATCTTTAAAGCTCAAGTTTATAGAGAGTATTGTTTAGTGTTAAATTTAAACCTTAAACCTTTTAAAGGTTCAAAGTTTAGAGAGAGAGAGAGAGAGAGAGAGTAATAGGAACAGATAGATAGTGTTAAACTCTAAACTTTAAACCTTCTCTCTATTACTATTACTATCTCTCTCCTAAATTTTGAACCTTTAAAGGGTTCAAGTTTTAAATTTAATAGTAAACTAAATGGTTTAAAGTTCAAGTTTAACACTATCTATCTATTCCTATTACTCTCTCTCTCTCTCTCTCTCTAAACTTTGAACCTTTAAAAGGTTCAAGGTTTAAATTTAACACTAAACAATACTCTCTATTACTATTACCATCTCTCTCCTAAATTTTGAACCTTTAAAGGGTTTAAGGTTTAAATTTAACAGTAAACTATCTAAAACTCTCTCTCTCTCTCTCTCTCTCTCTCTCTCTTTAAACTTTGAACCTTTAAAAGGTTTAAAGTTTAAGTTTAACCATAATTATTAAAGGCTCAAGGTGTGCACCTAATCGAGGTGAAGCGCAAAATAAAAAATATATATATATAAAAATAAATTACATTAGCACTATAAATTTAATTAATATAATATTAATTACATATATTTTTATATGTAATATATTATTTTTTTTTCTTTGACTTGTATGAGTGAAAAATTATCATTAAAATACATTATATTAATTTTATTTTTAATCAAATATAATATTAAAATGATAATATTAATATTTTTATTGTATTAAAATTTTAATTTTTACTATATATTTAATTTAATAATATCTTACTAAACATAATTTAAAATTATTTAAATTGAATCTTATAAAGTTATTATGAATAATTATATATTCAATATAAAAAAAAATTACATTTAATAGTTAATTTATGAAAAATACATTAAAAAAAAAAACCTTAATAACATCAACCCACTATCATTTACTGAAGAAAAGTACACTTGGCACTTTGCATGTTATCATTAAAACCCTACACTGCAGAAAAAAGAAAAAGAAAAACAGAATATCTCTTTACTTAGCAAAAAAAAGAACAAGAGCAGAGGATCACATCTTCAAGAGAGAAGCAGAAAGAAAAGCAAAGGAGCAAGATCACTTCTTCAAGACAGAAGCAAGAAAAGAAAAAGGCCAGATCACGTCTTCAAGAAGAAGCAAAAAAGCAAGAAGAAAAAAAAAAAAAAAAAGAAGAAGAAAAAGAAAAATTGGTTTCTTTGCCTGGTGTAGCAGCAGCTGGAGCTCTTCTTCTTCTTCTTCACTTCTTTTTCCCCGATGGTCTGGCTACTGGTTAAATAGACCTAAAAGATGGGTTTCTTCTCCTGGTGTAATTGAGGCGCACCTTGCGCCTTGGTAAACCTCAGCCACTTAGGGCATGCCCTTAATAACTATGAGTTTAACACTAGATTATCTAACTACTACTACTACTCTCTCTCTCTCTCTCTAAACTTTCAACCATTATAAGATTATGATTTAAGTTTAACACCAAGATATCTAACCATTACTATTACTCTCTCTGGACCTTGAACATTTAAAAGGTTAAGATTTGAGTTAACCACTACAATTTCTCTTTATGTATGTTTATCTCATTTAAAGTTAAGATTTGAATTACATAATATAAATTTTAATTCTCAATTATGTAATCCCTAATAACTAAATAAACTATATAGGAAAATATTGTATAATGTGTTAAATGTGTTTAGACTACAAAGAGTTAAATATTAAAAGTATATATATTATAATATATTTGTATGTATTAAAATAATGAAATTGGATTTTTCTTTAAATCTAATTGTATATGTGATTAAAGTTTCTAATTAACATATTGTTCTTAATCATTGAGCTAATAAGTGTTAATAATTAAATATTACAATTAATCATATGTATAATAAATAATAATAAATTTCAAATCTTAAAATTATTTTTAAAATAATAAAATAATTAATATATTAATAACATATAATAACTTTTATTTGTACCATTAAGTAATTTTTAAAATAAAACATATTTGCCAAAAAACTCAAAAAAGTCTAAAAACATAAAATAACATAAAATTAGATGAAGAGCACTTCCACAACCAAACTATAAATATTTTAATGATTTTAATTAATAAATATATATATAAATATAAAATTTTTAATCAAATTTAAATCATAAAAATCTATAAGTATTATAATAAATATTATAAAATTTTCATTCTACATTATAGTATCTTATCAAGTCTTTATTATGATAGACTATTTATATGAAATGAAAATTTAAATTAATAGTAATAAAAAAAATAATTAAATAATTAATAAATATTAAAAAAGAAAAAGAAGAAGTTGCAAGCATAGTTATTCAAGGCTCAAGGCGCACTAAGGCGCCAAGGGGTCCTGGAGCCTAGGCGCACGCCTGAGCGAGATGAGTCGCAAAACAAAAAAATAAAAATAAAAGTAAAATAAATATGAATATTCCATCAAACTTCAAATAAGATAAAACTAAAAATAATAATAACCAATAAACATTCAAGTACTAAATTATTAAAACTTTAATAGTTTTTTAATCTTTCATAACTAAAATTAAGAAATTATAAAATAACTATATCTTCTTCATCTTTTTCTACAGCTTCATCCTCTTAATATTCATCTTCAAAATCAATATCTTCATCATTTCCCTTACCTTTAAGAACTAAAGGAGTATTAACTTTTTTTTTTTTTAAAAGATAATGAGTGGTAGTATTTATAATGAAAAAATGAGAGTTTTATAATCCTGAGTATGTTAGTTTGATGAGATTTTGGTGACTAGTTATCACCAACGATACTAATTTTGAAAACTTCTAGATCAACAAATTTCGAGTTGGGTGGTAGTGTTTTTTGTCAATGGAAGTACTCGCCGAATGGAGAAATAAAAAAGGCGCGCCTTTTTAGCCTTGTGTCTGCGCACGCCTAGGCTCATAAGGCGAGGACCTGGTGAATGTTGCCCGCCTTTCTCCTGTAGAGGCGCTAGGATTGGAGCCTGGAGCCTGAAGTGCGCCTTTAATAACTATGATTGCAAGGACTCCATATTGAAAAATTTTCTTTTATTTTCTTTTAGTTTGGGCATGCGGGTTAGATTGGTTGTACCATAGGGATTTGACTTATTATGGGAAGATTCATATAATTTTATACAAAAATATATATTAGAAATTGGAAAAATATATATGGAAACCTTCCTGTGGCTTTGTGAAATGCTAGTGGTTTGTATTGGGAGAGCCTATAATGATTGATGAGATGCCAATGCTCCTTCGACTGTGTGCATCTCTAAATGTAGCTATTCCCACATTGGTTAGAAAGGCTAAGGAGCACACATGGCTTCCCTATAAAAGGAAAGCACCCCCTCCTAAGTCCAAACATTTCAATTATGTTGTTGCAATTCCCCGCAAGTTTAATTTATTTAGTTTAATATTTTAAATTGAAAGTATAATTTAATTTAAATTAAAATTTTAATTTATTATGATAACATTAGCAAGTTTGATTAGAGCTCTAAACAAGCTAAGTTCGAGCTCAACTTGTTTATAATATAAATAGCTTGATACGAGTCTAGCACAAATCGAGCTCGACTTTAATATATTTATAACGAGACGAGCTCGAATTGTAATATTAAATTTTGAGCCCAAAAAAATAGAATGGGCCAAGCTTGAGTTATTCAAAGCTAGATTCAGCTCAGTTCATTTACACCCCTAAGGTTTTATCATCCAGAAAACAAAGCAATAGATGAGAACGTAATACATAGGATCAGGATGGATGAAATGGAAAAGCGTGACGGGTGTGCTACATGACTATATAATCCCTGACAAAGTGAAAGATAAGTTCTAAAGAATTGTCATCAAGCTAGTTATACTGTATGAGAGTCAGTATTAGGAATCAAAGGTATAACATATCTATAAAAAGAGTATGATAAAAATGCAGATGTTAAGATGAATGTTTAATATTATAATAATAGATAAAATTAGGAATGAGGTCATCCGCCAAAGAATACATGAAGCACACATTGAAAATAAAATGTGAGAGAATCAATTAAAATAATTTGGTCATGTTCAACATAGAGTAACGAATACCCCAATATGGAATTGTGATAAGTTAGTAGCAGAAGGAGAGGAGAAAGTGAGACTAAAAATGACATTGAGGGCAATAGTATCAAAAGATGTACAATTTTTGAATATTGATGAGGAATTAACCTCAAAAAAAAAACTGAATGACGAAAAATGATCAATATAACTATGCATAACTAGATTTGAGATTAAGAGTCGGTTGTAGTTGTTATTGTTGTTGCTATAGTAACCAGAAACTAACAATGTTCTTTAATTAAAAGGAAAATGTATTTGAGAATGCACTGCATGCAAATAAACAGTACTAAAGCATCATGGGCAACCAATTGCTATATGAGTTGATTAGAATGTGCAATTGAACAACATAAACTCGTGCCATTTGCATTCACATCCCCATCATTCTAAAGAAGCGAGATATAAAAATGAGCTCCCACTTTTTGTTTAGCCCATTTCAATCTTGATAATAAATAAAAGAGAATAATTATTCGCTTATTCCATAGAATATTTGCATTAGTTACCTGGCCAAGCATTGCAGCTTCTACTTCAATACCTCCAACTCCCCAACCAGCAACTCCTAATCCATCAATCATGGTTGTATGAGAATCAGTTCCAACCACACTATCAGGGTAGAGTATGCCATCAGTGTTGAAAACAACCCGTCCAAGGTATTCAAGATTCACCTGAAATTTGAAATATGTCAAATTATGCCAAGCCAAATCCATCAAAAATTGAAAACTAAAGACCACCTATGAAAATTGAAAAGTAACAAGTACGTTTCACCAACGTATCAACTAATAATAAGCATTTACTTTAGGCCTCGTTTGGTTCACCAAAAATTAATCCAGAAATGGGAAAGATTCCCTTTATGGATGTTTGAAAACTTATTTTTTTCATTCCCATTCTCACAAGCTAGGGAATCTGATTCCCACAACTAAAAGAATGATCATTCCTCTTTTCAACCTAGGAATCAAAACACATAAATGGAAATGATTATCTTGTTCAAGACTAAATACTCAATCTTAATCATACCTTTATTAGGATGTTTCAATTTTTATATTTTCATATTATTCATTAAAATAAAAAATATAAAAAATTATATTTGTATATTTCAAATAATTAATTAAAAATAAAACTTATAATTATAATAATTAAAATATTTTTATATTTCAAATAATTAATTATAATTATAATTATAAAATTATAATAAATAAAATAATTATAATAACTAAAATATAAAACTATTATTTTTATATTTTCATATAAATAATTAAAATTAAAAATTATAATTATAATTAATTATACCTAATTAGAATGAAAAACAGTAAAAATCTAATTTTTACATTTTCACATAATTGATTAAAATAAAAATTTTGAATATAATTAACTTTAATTATTTAAAGTAAAAGGATAAAATATCTTATTTTTATTTTTACTTATAATTAAATAAAATTGAAAAATTATAATTATGATTAATTCAAATTAAAAAATATTATTTTTATATTCTCTTATGATAATTAAAATTAAAAATCTAAAAAAAATAGTTTTAAGTTGGTTTTCATTCAAGTGCAAAATAAGTTCAATTTTGATTCTACAGTTTCTATATGCTAATCAAATATCTTGAAAAGAAATTTGACTCCAAATCCGTAGTGAACCAAATATAAATGGAAATTTACTATTCCGTTTCCCATTCCGCTCAATTCCGATTCCAATACTGATTCCGATTTCAATGTGCAAAACCAAACGGACCCTAAATGTAAATGACAGCCAACTAATAATATTGCAGCATTCCCATTCCAAATCATACCTGATGCACAATACCAGAACCTGGAGGAACTACAAGCATATTATGGAAAGCATTTGATTCCCTTTTTACATTAGTTTTAGATGAATTGATGAAACATATACAAGAGAGTATTCCTTGATGCATGATGTTTGCGGATGATATTGTTCTGATAGATGAGACACGAGAAAGAGTCAATAGAAAGCTAGAGCTTTAGAGAAATACTCTAGAGTCAAAAGGGTTTTAAGTTAAGTAGAACGAAAACAGAATACATGCATTGCAAGTTCAGTGAAGGCCAAACTGGTGATAGGGAATGAGTTAGCTTGAATGAAGTGTTACTGTCCCAAAGTAATCACTTTAAATATCTAGGCTCAGTCCTTCAAGTAGATGGGGGATGTGAGGAGGATGTTAGTCACAGGATTAAAGCCGGATGATTAGAGTGGAGACGTGCCACGGGAATTTTATGTGATCGTAAAATTCCCAATAAGTTGAAAGAAAAATTTTACTGTACAGCCATACGACCGGCCATGTTATATGGTAGTAAGTGTTGGGCACTGAAAGAGTCGTATGCGTCTAAAATAAGAGTTGCAGAGACGAGAATGTTAATATGGATGAGTGGCCATACTAGACTAGATAAAGTCCGTAATGAGAGTATTAGAGAAAAGGTAGGAGTGGTGCCAATTGGAAATAAGTTGAGAGAAGGGAGATTGAGGTGGTTTGGTCATGTAAAGCGTAGACATACGGAGGCTCCAGTTAGACAAGTAGAGCACTTTAGGTTAGAGGATAAAAAGGAAAAAGGGGTAGACCTAAATTAGCTTGGAGGAGAGTAGTACAACATGACCTAGAAGTATTACATATTTCTGATGATCTAACCCAAAATCGTTTAGAGTGGAGAAAGCGAATCCATATAGCCAACCCCAAATTTTTTAGATAAAGGCTTGGTTTGAGTTTGAGCGAGTTAAGAAAAGCAAATCTCTCCTTGTTCCTCTGAAATTCAAGCTCTATATTTGCCTCCACAGCATTTTCTCTTCGTGCCACATCAACTTGAACTGAATGATCAATAATCAAATGTACAGGAACCTGCAAAACAATTGTCAAAAAGTAATATAAATAAATAAAAAGGGGCAGTGTAACATAAAATAAATCAAATAATTTGATATCCATAAGCAAGTGTATTAGGATAACCACTCCAATGGCATTGACAAACACATAATAAATTATCAATCAAAAGGTTGAAGATGAATAGCAATCCATGTATTCTAGTTAGAAGATCTTGTGAGATGTAAACCATAGATAACATGAAGATGCCTAAATGATCGAAAATACAAAACTCTTGTTCTTTTGCACGCTTTTCCAATTTTTTTAACTGATTCTTTCAATTTCATCAATTAGTACCTAAAACTTTGAGATACTTCTTTCAATTTCAACTACCAACTTAATGTGTGGTCAATTGACCTAAAAATCCAAAACGTCTCTCACATTATCAAGTTTAGCTAATTTTTTAATTTTAATTTGAACCTTTTACATTTATATCAATTTTAACAATTATACGCATACTGACAAATAAAAAAAATTAAAATTGAATGCATAAAATTATTATTTTAATTAGTTTATAGTTTTATCTATTAAAGTTTGATTGCTAAAATTGATACAAATGCAAAAACAAATTACAACACAAATTGCTAAAATTTATAAGCGAGCGAAGGTTTTATTTTTTTTTTTCCTTGTTTGTAAATTAACAAACCTTATGCCGACAAAGGATATGATTGCTAAAATTAAAAGAAGGGTCAAAGTTTCAAGCAATAATAATAATAATAATAATAATAATAATAATAATAATAATAATAATAATAATAATAATAATAACAGTGTTATCAAAGGCGAGGCGAGGCGAGGCACCCCTCTATCGCCTTGACTGGAACGGTTGGCTGGTCTTTGGGGAGGCGACGCAAGCGAGAGGCGACGTCTCATCAAAGCAACGATAAGTTTTTTTTTTTTTTTAATGAAAAAACTAATAAACCTGGTTCCAACAAAAGAGCCGCACCACGAAGACAGCAGGAGCCACTCTCTTCCTCAACCTCACTCTCACGACAGAGACAGAACAGGTACGCCCTCTCTCTCTTATCTTCTTTCCTCTTATTAAAAATCATTATCTTGCAATAATATATTTAGAAAACTTATTATAACATTAAATAAAGCTAAAGTGCGTTGATGCTCACGACAATCACAGAATTCACTATGAGTTTCCAAATGTTGATCTATTGTGAAAACCCATATATATTTATTATTTATTATTATTTTATCTTAATTAGCTAACAATAATTTAATATATTTATAAAAAATATATATATATATTTTATTAGATGGTCTGCTTATTTATTTTTAGATATATATATTATTTTTGAAATTAAATATATATCTGCAATCTGAACAACCCAGTTCAATAATAACTCTATTTCTATTCTACACCTAATAGAACTCTTGAAATATATATATACCCTAATCATCTTTTCTGCTAAACTTTGCTCTCAAAACCTGTTTGTCACCTCCTTTTCCTACCAAATACTCTCAACAGGTACTTTCATAATCTTTTAATTATTGTTATACGTATATATATAAAATAATCTGATGTGCGCAGATAATTCTTAAATTTTTATTTCTCAATTTATCACCTTTGATTATGTTTTCAAAATAAAAATTCTCGTTCTTTGATCAATAATGGGTGAATTTGATTTTATTCTCTCCTTACAACTACTCTATAAATTTATTTTCTTCTCTTTGACTATTGGTACTGAATTGGTTTAATAATAATTAATGTGAGACAAAAACTTTAAATATATATATATATATATATATATATATATATATATATATATATATATATATATATATATATATATATAGTTGGCTTCTATGCGTGAAGCGTGCGTCCTGCGTCCCGCGTCCCTGTTCATTCCTGCGCGTGTATATATATATATATATATATATATATATATATATATATATATATATATATATATATATAAATATAAATATAAATCATTTTATTTTATTGTTATTTGATATTTCTCTTTGATACTTTGGGTGTGTAGGAGATTCGAATATTCAATCAGTCAATTGAAATTGTCTCTCTTCCATTGAAAATAACTATTGTCTTGGAGGTTCCAGGTGAGTGGTAATTATAGTGTATGGCACCGTTTTTGTCCCTTTTAAAATTTCTTAGCATTAAGTTTGTTATTAAATAAAATTTTAAATTAATATTTTAACAATGATTTTATATGTGATTTTCTATAGTTTTATTTTATTATTAAATTTTATTTCAATTTTGATTAAATAATTGATTTTGCTAACTATCTCTGCATTAGACCCATTAGGATTCCGGGAACAGGCCTTTAATGTATTTATATTGATTGATATTTGACTATAAAATTTACTGATGTGTTACTGAATTGATTTGAGATTGATTTGATTTTATTGAATTGAACAATCATTGGTTCTATATTTTAATAGTTGTTTGATTGGAAAACATATGGTTCTTCAACTCCAAACCTACAAAAGTTTGTTGTAAAGGTTCTGAGTCTCACATGTAGTGCAAGTGGTTGAGAAAGAAATTGGAGTGTATTTGAGTATGTAAGTAATAAAAAAACATTGTTCTACAGAATAACTTTACAAATGCCCATTTGAATACCATAGGTAAGCAATTACAAAAAATGGAACAAAACCAACAGGCTACAGTTTCCCAAATTGAAATTAAGCCGGATACAAAATTGAAAAACCCAATCTTCAAACTATTCCAAGTTTCCAAAAACAGTCAAAAAGATTTACAAAACAACAACAATTCTGAATTCATCCAAGCTTTGAGAGACATGAAGACTAGGCTAGAAGCTTCGACTTCTACTCCAGTAGCACCTGAAACACCTCAAACCTCCCAAAGGAGTGTCAATATAATTGAGGAAGATTCAGATTCAAATGTCCAAAGCCAAGAAAACCAGCCCATCCAAACTGAAAAAATTCAGTCTTCAAAACCTTTACAAATCAATAGACTTTATTGACCGCAGGTAGCAACTCCTCTCCCAATAACAGCTCCAAACTTAGGCATAGAAAATAGATCTGAAATCCTAACCCAGTCTAAATTCAATGCCTCTACTGTCTATGAATGGAACATAGATGGAATGTCTGAATACAACATCTTGAATTTGCTCCAGCAAATGACCATGGCAGTAAATGCTTACAAAACCCAAACTGGAACCCCAGACAGAGCTATTGCTGAACTCCTCATTGCAGGATTCTCAAGACAGCTCAAAGGATGGTGGGATTATCATCTCATGAACCTACGAAAATCTGAGATTCAAGAATCCATACAAACTCAAGAAGATAGCGTGCCAATTCATGATGAGTTAGGCCAACCAATCCCAGATGCAGTAGCCACCTTGATTGTAACGATTTCCTTACATTTCGTAGGTGACCCATCCCATCTTAAGGATAAAAATGCCGAACTCCTTTCAAATCCTAGATGCAAAAAACTGAGTGATTTTCAGTATTACAAAAACACTTTTCTTACTAGGGTAATGCTTAGAGAAGATTCTAATCAGCCCTTTTGGAAAGAGAAATTCCTTGCTGGACTTCCGATCCTTTTAGGAGAAACGATTAGGAATAAAATTAAGGAAGCATTTGGAAATCAAATCCCGTATGATAAATTAACCTATGGTGAACTAGTCAGTCTCACTCAAAAAGAAGGTTTAAAGATCTGTCAGGATTTGAAATTACAAAAACATCTCAAATGGGAAATGAGAAAAACTCGCCAAGAGTTAGGATCTTTTTGCAAATAATTTGAAATAGGAACCAAAAACCCTACTCTAGATCGTGGAGGAAGTTGTAGCAGAAAACCTTACAAAAAATCATCCCAAAAATACAAAAACTCTTCAAAACCAGAAAAAGATTCCTATTAAAAAAAACTTCAAAAAAAGACTAGTAAACCTAGTCCTCAATCCAAATCAAAGATCAAAAATTTAACTTGCTACAAATGTGGTAACAAAGGCCACACTACAAATTTTTGCAAATTGAACAAAAAATTTCATGAGTTACAATTACAAGAAGAAGTTATTAATAAGATAACTGCTCTTTTAATTGAAACCGAAAGTGAGTCCAGTAATTCTGAACCCACAGAAAATGAAGAAGGTTTGCAAATTGATGAATTAATCACAAGTTCATCATCCAATTCTGATTCCGAAATAGAAAATGAACTGTTTATAAAACCAAAATTGAAAATCAATGTTCTTTCAAAAGACCAGAAGTTACTCTTAGAAATCCTTACACAGGTTGAAGATTCTCAACTACAAAAGAAATTTTTAGGAAAACTTTTAAAAACCTTTGAAGAACAACCAATGCAAAAACCTTCTATTCTGCCCTCTATTGCAAAAAACACATATGACCTTATGGCCATGTTGGATAGGAAGAAGACTTCAAAACAACCAACTGTTTCAGTCCAAAGGCTTCAGGAAGAAATAAAAGCTATTAAGATTGAGCTTAATGAGCTTAAGGAAAAACAGGCACAGGACTCGGAAACACTTCAAAAATTACTTTCAAAACAAATCAATGAAGAAGTCAAAGAAGAAGATGAAGAAAATACTTTAGAAATTCAAAATCTTGAAAAACCTACAAAAGAATCTCTTCATCCTTAATAAGATTTCTTCCAGAAAATATTTGATTCGAATTTCTATAGTTTTTTCAAAAGATTTCAAGATTGATACAATTGCCTTGTTTGATACAGGTGCAGATTTAAATGTATTAAAGAATGCATTGTTCTAAAGAAATTTCAAGAAAAAACTACTGAAAACCTTTCAGCTGCAAACAATTCCAAAATCAAAATTAATTACAAAACAGAGGCTTCAATAGCCAATTCAAATCTTCTTCTAAAAACTTCATTTGTTTTAATAAAAGATATCAGTCATAGTGTCATTTTAGGGACGTCTTTCATCAATTTGATTAATTCCTACAAAGTCAACTATGATAGTATTTCTTTTAAAACAAAAAATCAAAATATTGTTTTTCCTTCTGTTGAAAAACCCAAAACAAAGAATTTGAACATCATAAAGGCTTATTCCATTTTTGAGAATCAAATAAATGTTTTGAAACAGAAAACAAGACAACATTTACAAAAAGAAATTTCATTAAACAAGCTTGTTTTCAAAAATCAATTTTTTGATTACTGCTTATTACAAACTAACCCTTGTGAGTTTTTGCAGATGGCAGAATCATCCAACAATGGCAATTTAGTCCACTTTGGACCAATAGTCCTCTTCAAAACTCCTGCTCAAAAATTCTAAATTAATGTAGCCAGAACTGCATTTGTTCTCACGGAAAGGCTCTGATACCAAGGACGCACCGGGATCGAAAGGGGGATGAGCTAACAGGCAAGAAGCAACAATCTAGATCTTGAACAATATATAAATAACTAAAGAAATAAACAAAATGTACAAGAAAGGGAAATCTTCAGAAATGAAAATTAAGTTTGTAAATTAAAGATTAAATATATACTTAAAAAAAACAAAAATTAAACTTGAAATTTAAATATGAATATACATGTATATATTCAATAGGCGGCAGAGCCAGTTCGTTATGAATATACGTATATTTATGCAGATCAGGCGGTTGATCCGACCATATGCATGCTAAAGAAATAAATTTGAAATTTTGTAAAAGAAATTGAAGAAAACTTACTTCAAAATCTTATAAATTTTTTAAGATTTGTACAAAAGTTTTGGAGATTTAATTCCGGGTAGGACTTACAAAGGTTGCTCAACACATGAGCTTCCTAAGATCTACTACAAGGAAGTTACAAGGTTTGTAGGTGAGGTAGAGGTAGGGCAGGATGGGAAGTGAATCAACCTTCTTGCTCCTTTCTTCACCTCGGGGTGAAACTCTTTCAGGACCTTCTTCGGATTCTCTCGGCTTTAAAAGCTTGAAGGGGAGAAGCTTGGGCTCAAGAGGCTTGAAGAATGGTTTGAAGTGGTTTCCCTTTGCCTTGGGTGAGTGCCTCCTTATATAGAAATGTCCAGGGGTAGTTTTGTAATTTTGTAGTGTCTACCACTTGATGCCTTCACGTGTGAACAGTGCTTCTTGTCTCCTTCACATGCGAATAGTAGAAAGTGAACAGTACAAGATATGACAGGTGAACAGTATCCTGTCTGGTTTTGAAATAAAGGAAGAGAATATTACAAAAGTAAAAAATGATTACAAAGATTAAAATAAAGGAAAATGAAAAGAAAAAGGATAATTTTACCGTCATAAATTTCTTTTGCCGGTCTTAAATTTTTTCTTTTTCTTTTTTTTTTCTTTTTTTTTTATGGAGTGGAGCTGGGATCACTCTTTTATCCTTCCATCATGTTTTGTAAGTTGTGCCATGTCTCCTCGTCGTCACTTGTTTCGTCATCTGACGAGACAGAAGATAAGTCGTACTGACTTTCATACTGAACCATGTAATTTTCATACCGTGTTTCAATATGAAAGGGTTTTGGACCTGGCAAATGTTCATAATGAACAAATATCCGAGAATATGTGCCCGTATGGATTAGTGCATATTCTGGATATCGGTGTTTTCGCCAATTTTCGACGACTGTCTTTGCTCGCCATTTGTTGAGTTGGACGAAATAGTCTTCATGATTGCATGGCCAATCCGGAAGATGATAGAGAGGAGGAAGTTTTGTATCCAGGTAGAAGTAATGGATTGCTTGTTGTAGTTCTCCATTTGCTAATACTTCTGGAGGTGCTGAAATAATTTGTATGTTTACTGATTTTTGGAAGAATAATAGTCTTCTTACTTCTTGAAGGACTTTATTTTCCAAAAACCTTTTCATTTCACAAGCAGATCTTGTGACTTAGACTCCAGCTAACATACCCCATTTGAATAGTTTTCTAGCGTCTAGATATCGGGTTCCAGACATCTGAGCGGTTTTGAAGCGAGGGATGCTGAAATCTATGCTGTGTTCACAGTCTGGATAGCACAGAAGATATCGGTTAGGATGTTCCAGAGTGCAATGAAAACAGGGTTTTAAATAGTACTCCCATTCCCATGACCATCCATTGTGACCTTGCTGATTGCTTTTTATAAAATCGAGACATTTTTGAAGAACATCCAGCTGTTCTTTGGTTCTGGACTGGATGATGTTTTGTAGAATCCGCTCGCGGATCTCTTGAGGAAGACCGTTGAGAACTTGTTGCCTGAATTTCTTTGAAAGACCACGGGTTTGGAAATGTTCTAAGGACCTATTGGCACCAAGTAAAGCAAAAAGGACTTCACTGTGGTGATAATTCTTCACATTGACCAGTGGGGCCAATGGTAATTTTACACTAGAATCCGGTGGGGAATCCTAGGCCTTCAATCCTTCGCTTTTGTATTCTTACACTAGAATCCAGTGGGGATCCTAGGCCTTCAAATTCCTGTTTTTGTAATTCAAGGTGATGATTTTGGTTAGAAGTGGATGGATCTGATGGACTAATTCTTGATGTAATGGATTTGTATAAAATTTGGTTTTGTAAAAACTCAATGAATGATTGAGCTACCATGATATGATCCTCATAATATTTAATTCTGTTAAGGAGGTCAGCCACATATTTATTAGCTTCCTCGAACTCAATACAAAGTGCATTGAGAGCTGTTACTCCCAACTTTTTGTTTTGTATTAAAGTCCAAAGATTGTCTAATAAACATTGGTGCCTTTCAGTGGGAACAAATGCAGTTCTGGCTACATTAATTCAGAATTTTTTAGCAGGAGTTTTGGAAAGGACTATTGGTCCAAAGTGGACTAAATCACCATTGTTGGATGATTCTGCCATCTGCAAAAACTCACAAGAGTTAGTTTGTAATAAGCAGTAATCAAAAAATTGATTTTTGAAAACAAGCTTGTTTAATGAAATTTCTTTTTGTAAATGTTGTCTTGTTTCCTGCTCCAAAATATTTATTTGATTATCAAAAATGGAATAAGCCTTTATGATGTTCAAATTCTTTATTTTGGGTTTTTCAACAGAAGGAAAAACAAGATTTTGATATTTTGTTTTAAAAGAAATACTATCATAGTTGACTTTGTAGGGAGTAATCAAATTGATGAAAGGCGTCCCTAAAATGACACTATGACTGATATCTTTTATTAAAACAAATGAAATTTTTACAAGAAGATTTGAATTGGCTATTGAAGCCTCTGTTTTGTAATTAATTTTGATTTTGGAATTGTTTGCAGCTAAAAGGTTTTCAGTAGTTTTTTCTTGGAATTTCTTTAGAACAATGCCTTCTTTAATACAATTTAAATCTGCACCTGTATCAAACAAGGCAATTGTATCAATCTTGAAATCTTTTGAAAAAATTATAGAAATTCGAATCAAATATTTTCTGGAAGAAATCTCATTAAGGATGAAGAGAAATTCTTTTGTACGTTTTTCAAGATTTTGAATTTCTAAAGTATTTTCTTCATCTTCTTCTTTGACTTCTTCATTGATTTGTTTTGAAAGCAATTTTTGAAGTGTTTCTGAGTCCTGTGCCTGTTTTTCCTTAAGCTCATTAAGCTCAATCTTAACAGCTTTTATTTCTTCCTTGAGGCTTTGGACTGAAACAGTTGGTTGTTTTGAAGTCTTCTTCCTACCCAACATGGCCGTAAGGTCATATGTTTTTTTTGCAATAGAGGGCAGAATAGAAGGTTTTTGCATTGGTTGTTCTTTAAAGGTTTTTAAAAGTTTTCCTAAAAATTCCTTTTGTAGTTGAGAATCTTCAATCTGTGTAAGGATTTTTAAGAGTAACTTCTGGTCTTTTGAAAGAACATTGATTTTCAATTTTTGTTTTGTAAACAGTTCATTTTCTATTTCGGAATTAGAACTGGATGATGAACTTGTGATTAATTCATCAATTTGTAATCCTTCTTCATTTTCTGTTGGTTCAGAATTACTGGACTCACTTTCGATTTCAATTAAAAGAGCAGTTATCTTATTAATAACTTCTTCTTGTAATTGTAACTCATGAAGTTAAACTCATAATTACAAAATGCTTGAAGGACATATTGTTCAAGGTCTAGATTATTGCTTCTTCCCTATTAGCTCATCCCCCTTTCAATCCCGGTGCGTGTTTAGGGCAGTGATTCCTGGTGCGATTACCTCACTTAACTCAAAAGATCAACCTAGAAAAATTCTTTAAGTATGAATCCAATTTTCTATAGGACAGTTTCTTCTTCAAACTCTTCTACCTCGTCCTCCGAGTCGAGAAAAATAGTTAATAGTGAAGAAATAATAATCGAAAATTTTGAAAAATGTATAGATAATTGAGAAATTCCAAAAGTACAAAAGGATCAGATCTATCAGACTACAAAACTTAATTTTTTCAAAACTGATGTCACAATCAAAACTGAAGAAAGATCTTCAGATTACAAAACCCTTTGAGACGATTTCTCTTCCTTCTCAAAAATCCTTACAAAAACACCGTGAAAAACAATACAAATACATCCATATAGGTTTAGTCCAAGTTGGAATTAAGCCGCTTACAAAAGAAGGGTTGAACACCTCAATCCTAGCAGTTCTTAGAGATACTATGTTCATAAACTTCCAGGACTCCTTGCTTAGTTTAGTCGAGTCTAGTTTGTGCAGTGGACCAATGTCTTTTGATTGCTATCCAAATTTTACTGTTTCGTTAAACGACAGTAATATTACAAAATCCCTTGTTTTACAAATCAAAACTCACAATTACAAAATGCTTGAAGGATCTATTCCTCTTGCACTAATTTACAAAATCCATTACAAAGCTATGGTTTCTGCTTTTGCCACAAAACATAAGTTTCAAAATAAAAGAGAAGAAACTTTGCTTTTACAAAGTGATCTTACAAAATCCAATACTGTAATCCCTAGATCTATCCAATGGAAGGACATAACCCTACCAGAAGAATGGATTTTAGAAGGTGCAGTAGAACCAGAATCTTCAAAAATAGTTGAGCCAAACGTTCAACTGAGGCAAGTAACCCAGTATGACGATGGAAGAGTCAGCCTTAGCTTTAACAGAAGCCTTAGGTTTTCAGATGATTCCTCAACGTCCACTACTGTAGACATAGTATGTATCTTGTACATAATTTTATTAATAAAAGGCATTTCCACTTTTCCGTTTACATAATATATTTATGTGTAATAGAAAAGGTCCATTGATATTTTGTTAGAAATATTATTCTTAAGTTGTTAAGAATATGAGTGACAATATTTCTAGCACAAAGTATCATAAATAGGTTCACAATCGAGGATACTTCATAATAAGGACATGACTTATCCAGAAAGATTGTATTCATGTTTGTTCCCAAGTTATTTATATGAGATATAAATAAGATGGAATGGTGAGTCTCATGCCATATAACAAACATGATAGGCACTTATAAATGATAAGTAGGCCGAACCAGTGACACTTATAACAAACACATGGAGTTTACTCTTGTCAATGTTTTGTCATAAATCATATCAGTGCATATAATCTTTAGACCTGAGATAGCACAGTTATCTTGTATATAGGTAGTTTGAGTTTGATACTGCTTTCATACTTGTACTGTGTATGGGTATATGGGCATCTGTTGGCTCCTACTAGTTATATATGGAGGTAGGTGTTGATCAAGATGGAATCTGTTCCTCTAAGTAAATAGAGATAAAATCCTATGTTCATTTAATTGTTCTTGATGTTTCAAGTTCTGGCCAGACAGATAGATTTATTCGAAAGAGTTTCGATGAGAAAAATCTTTTAATCAAGAACTGGAATTAAAAGAGAACATAATATTCATAGCAAATGGAGTTTGACATAAACCATGACTCCAGCTTGAGTTGGGATTTTGTAACAGAGAGATTCTAGTGCATGGTAACATATGATTATAGGTTCATTTAAGGTAAACCTTATTACTAATTGGGTGGCCATGGCATGCTATGCTAGGTGTTAACCATGGTCTATGAGGTTCATAAAATGATTTAGAGAAATCATTTATGGTAAGAAAGAGTTCTGATGATATTAAGAGTTGATATCATGTCTCATTGCCAATCAGTGATGAGCCTAGTAAGTCACACACATACACAAGTTATCACCTATTTAAATATGATTTAATTAATTAATTAAAGAGTTTAATTGATTAATTAAATAGATTTGGTTTGCAATTAAATTGCAAAGTCCCTAGCATGACTTGAAACCAAATCTAGATTATTGGATGTAGTATAAATTAAATTTATATTTAAAGTGTTTAAATATGAATTTAATTGATGAGAAATTAATTAATAGAGATTAATTAATTAATTTATATTTGATATAAATTAATTAGAAGAAGAAAATAATTATTTTGGGTTAAGAACTCAAAATTAAGACACGGGCATTTTGGTCATTTCACAGTGTGACACGTGGCACCATGAGATGGTGACACATGGCATGACACATAAGCTTGCCAAATATTTTTAATCATGTAAGATGATTAAAATCAAGATTAAATATAGGTTTGACACTTGGCACAATGTGATTGGGTCACTTAAACCTAGAGCTAATCAAAAGGTGACATGTGGCTAGGGTTTAATGTGTTAACCTAGCTATTTAAGTGTGGTTATGAAAAGAAAACATAACCAGCAGCCTCTCCTCTCAATTGTCACGCCACTTTGAGCCTCTCCAGCTATTTCTCTTCATCTCTCATCAATTCAAAGAGATTAGCCATCAATCTCTTGAATTAAGAACACTAGAAATTGTTTCTAGTGTCCTGTTTACATCTCTAATCTCTTAAAAGGCAGAACTTGAATTTCTAATTAATAGAAAAGGCTTTAGAAGCTGTTCAAGGGCTGCCATAGGTGTTCTTGGTGTGGACAAGCTAGAGGGACAACATCTGGTGTCCTGAAGACGAATCTCAAAGGCGCAGACACGCTGCAGCACATCAAGAGGTTAGTGTAATCGTTCTTGATTTAATCTAGGGTTCTAAAATTAATCTGATTAATTTTAAAATCTTAAATGGCAAATACAGATCCAAAAACATATTAAAAGAGTTTTAATATGTTGTTTATCATTGAAATCAAATAGATAAAAATAAATCTTGCATGGTGCATGTGACCCTAGGTGAAAATTTTTGAATTCAATGGTATAATCTTGTGTTTTTCACGCTTCTGTTCCTTCAATTGGTATCAGAGCCACTATATTTGCCATTTAGATTGTTGATTATATAATTTAATTGTGTGTTTGATCATGAGATCAAGAGATTCATTGCTGGTTGGATCATGAGATGTGGCGTCACACATGGTGAAGCCACCATTGGTGGCGGCAACAATGGTTCCTTGGGTGGTTCAAGGTTTGGCTTTTAATTCTGTAATTGTTGTATGATCTAAGGCCTATTCTTTGACTAATTAAAGTGTTTAATTAGTTGTTTTAATCACACAATTAAATTATGATTCAAATCATAATTTTAAAAATTGTTTGAATGTGATTCAAATCTGAATTTTAAAAGTTGTTTGAATGTGATTCAAATCTGAATTTTTAAAATTGATTCAATAAAATTCAGATCTGATTTTTTAAGAAATATTTGAATGTGATTCAAATCTGATTTTTTAAAAAATGTTTGAATGTGATTCAAATCTGAATTTTGAAGTTGTTTGAATGTGATTCAAATCTGAATTTTTAATTTTGTTTGAATGAGATTCAAATCTGAATTTTTAAATTTATTTGAATCATATTCAAATCTGGATTTTTAAGTTGAATATGAGATATTCAATTTAATTTAAGTATGTATGTTTTATTTAATTGTTAAATAGTGATATGCATGATGGATGATCATGGACTATAAAAGACCAATGTGATTGGATTTATTTCTTTTATGTTTCTTTGGGATTGTAAATTAATTAATTTATTTTAATTTATTTTGGGCATGTATTATTAAGTTTGTAATATTTTTTGGGTTGTAATTTCATTTATTTAACTTCTTGTAAATTCGCCTTGGTATGCCAATGATTACTATGTAATATTGGATTGCAAGAAGTTCAAGGAGGTCAAGAGCATTGGTGGGACCAGTGGGAGGAATTCAATATCAAGTGTTGATTATGTACTCCTTCAGCAACTCTTGTAAAATGAATGAATGAAATGCCCTGATTCAATTCTTGGTGGCTCAGAATTGAATCCCTTAGAAAGTCCATGATCATACCATATTTACTGCTTATCCATGAATGCATGAGATGTATGGGAATGTATGCAATTATATGATATATGCATGCTAAATGGATAATGTGCAAAGTGAGACCTTAATAGTAATTAGGATGGCTATAAAATCTTCCAAACAAATGATTAAGTTGGAAATGCTATAATTAAAGTAATTATAACATAAGCCCTCCATTGGGGCAATTATTTTAAGAAATTTTAAATAGTTGCATGAGATGCAATTAATTTAAGAGATTTTCTTAAGAATAATTGTTAAGCATGAGATGTTGTAAATATGTAAATGGTTTCGTGGCCAATATTGGATGTACCTGAGGACATTAAAATTATTTGCATAATTACTGGCTCAATGGGATCAACTTAACTAATGCAAGATAAGTCAATAATGGATGTACCTGAGATTTTGAGCATTAGGGGCTAGGTAAAGGATTGAACCTCACATGAGATGTGATGGGCAAGGAGTTGCTCACTTATAGTTTATTGTAATTCCAATAATGGATGTACCTGAGGATGATCAATAGAATTATAAGAATTCAATCACCCACTAGAAATCCATCCAACTAGGATTTCCGTTTTCTACTTTGGAAGTGTAGGATTCGCTAAGTTAGTGGGAGGACCAATTTGATTAAAAGACCATAATCATTTTGGTTAATTACATGATACATTTATTAATTAATCTGGTTATTTTCTGCGATTAATTTTTTGATAAAAATGAGCACAAAACAACCACCACCATCCAATATCCTTGCAAGCATACTTGATCACAATAGGTTGACAGACCTAATCATGCGATTGGCTAAGAAATTTGAAACTTGTCTGAACCTTGAACATATAGGATATGTTCTAGATTCAAATGTTCTGGTCCCTTACCTCCAGAGGCCACACAAGAGGAACATGAAACTTTGGACAAGTGGAAGGAGCATGATATGAGAGCTAAGTGTTACATGCTTGCTTCCATGAGTAATGAGTTCTGAAGCAACATGAGAACATGCAGAGTGCGAGTGAGATCCTCCTTCACCTACAAGAGTTGTATGGTGAGCAGCGAGAATGCTAGGTATGAGATATCTAGACAGCTATTCCGTATGAGGATGTCCGAGGGACGTAATGTTGGGGATCATGTCCACAAGATGATTCGGCTGATTGAGCGATTGGAACATCTTGACTTCAACATGGATTTCCAACTACAAACGGATTTGATCCTTCATCTTCCTTCGAGTCTTTTGGGAATTTTGTAACAAATTTCCATATGACTAAACAGAATGCACCTTAGCTGAATTACTCAACATGCTGGTTATTGCCCAAAAGAATATGCCGTGCAATAAAGGAAAAGAGGTAGCTTTGGTTGCATCTTCTTCACTGGAAAGTCCAACAAGAAGAAGGGCAATAAGAAAAAGAAACCTCGATTCTGGTCCTTCCAAGAAAATAGCTAAGCAGAAGGAAGACCAAAGCTGACCAAGGCAAAGGAAAGTGTTTCCAATGCCAACAGGAAAGTGTTTCCATTGCCAACAGGAAATTGTTTCCATTGCCAGTAAAAAAGTGTTTCCACTGCCCAGAGTATAGCAATCTAAATTAATGCAATGCCATGGTGAAAACCAACTCAAGTTCAAAATATATTTGGCACTTAAGGTTATGTCATGTTGCAGAAGATAGCATTGCAAAACTGGATAAAATGGGGATTTTATACTCATTGTGCTATGAGCCTACTCGAACTTATTAATCTTGCCTTCAGGGCAAAATGACTAGATTACCCTTTGTTGGACAAGGGCTAAGAGTGAAAATATTTTGGAACTAATACATAGTGATGTATGTGGTCCGTTTAAAGAAATGGCTAGAAGGGGTTTTCATTATTTTATTACCTTTACTGATGATAAATCAAGGTTTTGGTATTTGTATTTGATGAAATACAAACATGAATCTTTTGAAAAGTTCAAAGAATTTAGATCTGAAGTAGAAAATCAAACAGGAAAGAATATTAAAGCTCTTCGATCAGATCGTGGAGGTGAATATTTGAGTACTGAATTTGATGAATACTTGAGAGAGCATGGCATTGTTTCTCAGCTGACTCCTCCAGGAACGCCACAGCTAAATGGTGTATCTGAAAGGAGAAATCGTACCTATTGGATATGGTACGTAGTATGATGAGCTATACTGATATGCCAATCTCTTTTTGGGGATTTGCATTAGAATCAGCTTTATATATTCTGAATAGGATTCCATCAAAATCAGTTTCTTCCACACCTTATGAGATATGGCATGGAAGAAAACCAAGTCTTAAGCATGTTAAGATTTGGGGTTGTCTAGCTTATATCAAAAAGCTGAACACTGATAAATTGGAGACCAGATCAGAAAGTGGTCGATTTGTTGGATATCCAAAAGATAGTTTTGGATATTATTTTATTTGCCTACTTCACAAAAGGTTGTGATAAGTAGAGATGCCACATTTCTTGAACAACAGTTTGTTCAAGAAGGAGGCAAAGGAAGGCAAATAGAGTTAGAATTGGAGAATTCTGAACAACCAACAGATCAGATGGATATAGATCCATCTAGTCAACCAATACCCGTTGATGAAACATCTACAGCTGTTCCTCGTAGAACAACCAGGGTATCTCATCCACCAGTGAGATATAGTTTTCTTCATGAAGAAGACACAAGAGTTGTCTACTGATGAAGAAGTAGATCATGGAGATGATCCACTTACCTATGAAGAAGCTATATCAGATATACTCTTCAAAATGGATTGATGCTATGAAATCCGAGATTGATTCCATGTATAAGAATCAAGTTTGGGATCTTGTTGACCCACCTGAAGGTATTGTACCTATAGGGAACAAATGGGTTTTCAAGAAGAAAATTGGTTCTGATAGAAAGGTAGAGACCTATAAGGCAAGGCTAGTAGCGAAAGGGTTTCGCCAAAGGTAAGGAATCGACTATGAGGAGACTTTCTCGCCTATTGCCATGCTTAAATCAATTAGGATTTTATTAGCAATAGCTGCGTACTATGATTATGAGATTTGGCAGATGGATGTCAAAACAGCTTTTCTCAATGGATACATTGAAGAAAACATTTTCATGGAACAACCTAAGGGATTTGAATCCCAAGATGGTTCCAAGGTATGCAAGCTAAAGCGATCCATTTATGGGTTGAAACAAGCTTCGAGGAGTTGGAACATCCGTTTTGATGAAGCCATTAAATCTTTTGGTTTTATCAAAAATGAGGATGAGCCATGTGTATATAAGAAGGTTAGTGACAGTGCTATCACTTTCCTTGTCTTATATGTGGATGACATATTGTTGATGGGTAATGATACGGGTATGTTGGCGACTATAAAGGTATGGTTGTCAAATACATTCTCCATGAAAGACTTAGGGAGGCAACCTATATTCTTGGGATTCGCATCTATAGAGATAGAGCGAAAGAATAATTGGTTTATCCCAAAGTCTATACTTGGAAAAGGTGTTAAAGAGGTTTAACATGCTTGATTCCAAGAGAGGATTGTTACCAGTGAGACATGGTATCCACCTTTCTAAAGAGATGTCTCCAAAGACACCTGAAGAAAGAGATGAGATGGCCAGGATTCCATATGCTTGGCTATTGGAAGTTTAATGTATGCAATGTTGTGTACTAGGCCTGATATCGCATATGTCGTTAGTTTGACTAGCAGATATCAATCCAATCCAGGTTTGGAACACTGGATAGCTGTCAAGAATATCCTTAAGTACTTGAGAAGAACTAAGGATTTATTCTTGATTTATGGAGGTGGAGGCTTGCAATTGGATGGTTATACTGATTCTGATTTCCAATCAGATATCGATGATAGAAAGTCTACCTCTGGATATGTGTTCATTTGTAATGGAGGTGCGATCTGGAAGAGTTCCAAACAGAGCACATTGCAGATTCCACTATAGAGGTCGAGTATATTCTTTGCATCGATGTCGCAAAGGAAGTCGCTTGGATAAAGAAGTTCGTGATGTAACTTACAGAGTTCCTTCCATTGAGTCGCCAGCCCATTACATCGTGACAACAATGGAGCAAAGATACAAGCTAAGGAACTAAGGTCTCACAAAATCCAAACACATAGAAAGGCACTACTACATTATCGGAGATATAGTTGGGCAAGGCGATATAGCCATGCAGAAAAATAACATCACCAAAAATCCAGGTGATCCATTCACTAAGCTTTTGTCACAAGTTCGATTAGACCGCATCTTGAGAAGATGGGTCTAAGGTATTGTAATGAATGGCTCTAGTGCTAGTGGGAGATTGTTAGTAGTATGCCCTAGAGCATATCATTTAGTATGTATCTTGTACATAATTTGATTAATAAAAGGCATTTCCACTTTTCCGTTTACATAAGATATTTATGTGTAATAGAAAAGGTCCATTGATATTTTGTTAGAAATATTATTCTTAAGTTGTTAAGAATATGAGTGACAATATTTCTAGCACAAAGTATCATAAATAGGTTCACAATCGAGGATACTTCATAATAAGGACATGACTTATCCGGAAAGATTGTATTCATGTTTGTTCCCAAGTTATTTATATGAGATATAAATAAGATGGAATGGTGAGTCTCATGCCATATAACAAACATGATAGGCACTTATAAATGATAAGTAGGTCGAACCGGTGACACTTATGACAAACACATGGAGTTTACTCTTGTCAATGTTTTGTCATAAATCATATCGATGCATATAATCTTTAGACACGAGATAGCACATTATCTTGTATATAGGTAGTTTGAGTTTGATATCGCTTTCATACTTGTACCGTATGGGTATATGGGCATCTGTTGGCTCCTACTAGTTATATATGGAGGTAGGTGTTGATCAAGATGGAATATGTTCCTCTAAGTAAATAGAAATAAAATCCTATGTTCATTTAATTGTTCTTGATGTTTCAAGTTCTGGCCAGACAGATAGATTTATTCGTAAAAGAGTTTCGATGAGAAAAATCTTTTAATCAAGAACTGGAATTAAAAGAGAACATAATATTCATAGCAAATGGAGTTTGACATAAACCATGACTCAAACTTGAGTTGGGATTTTTTGTAGAGATTCTAGTGCATGGTAACATATGATTATAGGTTCATTTAAGGTAAACCTTATTACTAATTGGGTGGCCATGGCATGCTATGCTAGGTGTTAACCATGGTCTATGAGGTTCATAAAATGATTTAGAGAAATCATTTATGGTAAGAAAGAGTTCGATGATATTAAGAGTTGATATCATGTCTCATTGCCAATCGGTGATGAGCCTAGTAAGTCACACACATACACAAGTTATCACCTATTTAAATATGATTTAATTAATTAATTAAAGAGTTTAATTGATTAATTAAATAGATTTGGTTTGCAATTAAATTGCAAAGTCCTAGCATGACTTGAAACCAAATCTAGATTATTGGATGTAGTATAAATTAAATTTATATTAATATATTTTAAATATGAAAATAATTGTTGATAAATTATTTAATACAGATTAATTAATTAAAATATATTTGAAATAATTTAATTAGAAGAAGAAAATAATTATTTTGGGTTAAGAACTCAAAATTAAGACACTGCATTTTGGTCATTTCACGAGTGACACGTGGCACCATGAGATGGTGACACATGGCATGACACATAAGCTTGCCAAATATTTTTAATCATGTAAGATGATTAAAATCAAGATTAAATATAGGTTTGACACTTGGCACAATGTGATTGGGTCACTTAAACCTAGAGCTAATCAAAAGGTGACATGTGGCTAGGGTTTAATGTGTTAACCTAGCTATTTAAGTGTGGTTATGAAAAGAAAACATAACCAGCAGCCTCTCCTCTCAATTGTCACGCCACTTTGAGCCTCTCCAGCTATTTCTCTTCATCTCTCATCAATTCAAAGAGATTAGCCATCAATCTCTTGAATTAAGAACACTAGAAATTGTTTCTAGTGTCCTGTTTACATCTCTAATCTCTTAAAAGGCAGAACTTGAATTTCTAATTAATAGAAAAGGCTTTAGAAGCTGTTCAAGGGCTGCCATAGGTGTTCTTGGTGTGGACAAGCTAGATGGACAACATCTGGTGTCCTGAAGACGAATCTCAAAGGCGCAGACACGCTGCAGCACATCAAGAGGTTAGTGTAATCGTTCTTGATTTAATCTAGGGTTCTAAAATTAATCTGATTAATTTTAAAATCTTAAATGGCAAATACAGATCCAAAAACATATTAAAAGTGTTTTAATATGTTGTTTATCATTGAAATCAAATAGATAAAAATAAATCTTGCATGGTGCATGTGACCCTAGGTGAAAATTTTTGAATTCAATGGTATAATCTTGTGTTTTTCACGCCTGCCTTCAATTGGTATCAGAGCCACTATATTTGCCATTTAGATTGTTGATTATATAATTTAATTGTGTGTTTGATCATGAGATCAAGAGATTCATTGCTGGTTGGATCATGAGATGTGGCGTCACACATGGTGAAGCCACCATTGGTAGCGGCAACAATGGTTCCTTGGGTGGTTCAAGGTTTGGCTTTTAATTCTGTAATTGTTGTATGATCTAAGGCCTATTCTTTGACTAATTAAAGTGTTTAATTAGTTGTTTTAATCACACAATTAAATTATGATTCAAATCATAATTTTAAAAATTGTTTGAATGTGATTCAAATCTGAATTTTAAAAGTTGTTTGAATGTGATTCAAATCTGAATTTTTAAAATTGATTCAATAAAATTCAGATCTGATTTTTTAAGAAATATTTGAATGTGATTCAAATCTGATTTTTTAAAAAATGTTTGAATGTGATTCAAATCTGAATTTTTGAAGTTGTTTGAATGTGATTCAAATCTGAATTTTTAAATTTGTTTGAATGAGATTCAAATCTGAATTTTTAAATTTATTTGAATCATATTCAAATCTGGATTTTTAAGTTGAATATGAGATATTCAATTTAATTTAAGTATGTATGTTTTATTTAATTGTTAAATAGTGATATGCATGATGGATGATCATGGACTATAAAAGACCAATGTGATTGGATTTATTTCTTTTATGTTTCTTTGGGATTGTAAATTAATTAATTTATTTTAATTTATTTTGGGCATGTATTATTAAGTTTGTAATATTTTTTGGGTTGTAATTTCATTTATTTAACTTCTTGTAAATTCGCCTTGGTATGCCAATGATTACTATGTAATATTGGATTGCAAGAAGTTCAAGGAGGTCAAGAGCATTGGTGGGACCAGTGGGAGGAATTCAATATCAAGTGTTGATTATGTACTCCTTCAGCAACTCTTGTAAAATGAATGAATGAAATGCCCTGATTCAATTCTTGGTGGCTCGAATTGAATCCCTTAGAAAGTCCATGATCATACCATATTTACTGCTTATCCATGAATGCATGAGATGTATGGGAATGTATGCAATTATATGATATATGCATGCTAAATGGATAATGTGCAAAGTGAGACCTTAATAGTAATTAGGATGGCTATAAAATCTTCCAAACAAATGATTAAGTTGGAAATGCTATAATTAAAGTAATTATAACATAAGCCCTCCATTGGGGCAATTATTTTAAGAAATTTTAAATAGTTGCATGAGATGCAATTAATTTAAGAGATTTTCTTAAGAATAATTGTTAAGCATGAGATGTTGTAAATATGTAAATGGTTTCGTGGCCAATATTGGATGTACCTGAGGACATTAAAATTATTTGCATAATTACTGGCTCAATGGGATCAACTTAACTAATGCAAGATAAGTCAATAATGGATGTACCTGAGATTTTGAGCATTAGGGGCTAGGTAAAGGATTGAACCTCACATGAGATGTGATGGGCAAGGAGTTGCTCACTTATAGTTTATTGTAATTCCAATAATGGATGTACCTGAGGATGATCAATAGAATTATAAGAATTCAATCACCCACTAGAAATCCATCCAACTAGGATTTCCGTTTTCTACTTTGGAAGTGTAGGATTCGCTAAGTTAGTGGGAGGACCAATTTGATTAAAAGACCATAATCATTTTGGTTAATTACATGATACATTTATTAATTAATCTGGTTATTTTCTGCAGTTAATTTTTTGATAAAAATGAGCACAAAACAACCACCACCATCCAATATCCTTGCAAGCATACTTGATCACAATAGGTTGACAGGACCTAATCATGCGATTGGCTAAGAAATTTGAAACTTGTCTGAACCTTGAACATATAGGATATGTTCTAGATTCAAATGTTCCTGGTCCCTTACCTCCAGAGGCCACACAAGAGGAACATGAAACTTTGGACAAGTGGAAGGAGCATGATATGAGAGCTAAGTGTTACATGCTTGCTTCCATGAGTAATGAGTTACAGAAGCAACATGAGAACATGCAGAGTGCGAGTGAGATCCTCCTTCACCTACAAGAGTTGTATGGTGAGCACAGCAGGAATGCTAGGTATGAGATATCTAGACAGCTATTCCGTATGAGGATGTCTGAGGGACAGAATGTTGGGGATCATGTCCACAAGATGATTCGGCTGATTGAGCAGTTGGAACATCTTGACTTCAACATGGATTTCCAACTACAAACGGATTTGATCCTTCAGTCCCTTCCTGAGTCTTTTGGGAATTTTGTAACAAATTTCCATATGACTAAACAGGAATGCACCTTAGCTGAATTACTCAACATCTTTGGTTATTGCCCAAAAGAATATGCCGAGCAATAAAGGAAAAGAGGTAGCTTTGGTTGCATCTTCTTCTGCTGGAAAGTCCAACAAGAAGAAGGGCAATAAGAAAAAGAAACCTCAGATTCCTGGTCCTTCCAAGAAAATAGCTAAACAGAAAAGGAAGACCAAAGCTGACAAAGGCAAAGGAAAGTGTTTCCAATGCCAACAGGAAAGTGTTTCCATTGCCAACAGGAAATTGTTTCCATTGCCAGTAAAAAAGTGTTTCCACTGCTCAGAGTATAGCAATCTAAATTAATGCAATGCCATGGTGAAAACCAACTCAAGTTCAAAATCTATTTGGCACTTAAGGTTATGTCATGTTGCGTAAGATAGGATTACAAAATTGGAGAAAATGGGGATTTTATCCTCATTGGGCTCTGAGCCTACTCCAACTTGTGAATCTTGCCTTCAAGGCAAAATGACTAGATTACCCTTTGTTGGACAAGGGCTAAGAGCTGAAAATATTTTGGAACTAATACATAGTGATGTATGTGGTCCGTTTAAAGAAATGGCTAGAAGGGGTTTTCATTATTTTATTACCTTTACTGATGATAAATCAAGGTTTTGGTATTTGTATTTGATGAAATACAAACATGAATCTTTTGAAAAGTTCAAAGAATTTAGATCTGAAGTAGAAAATCAAACAGGAAAGAATATTAAAGCTCTTCGATCAGATCGTGGAGGTGAATATTTGAGTACTGAATTTGATGAATACTTGAGAGAGCATGGCATTGTTTCTCAGCTGACTCCTCCAGAACGCCACACTAAATGGTGTATCCGAAGGAGAAATCGTACTATTGGATATGGTGCGTAGTATGATGAGCTATCTTGATATGCCAATCTCTTTTTGGGGATTTGCATTAGAATCAGCTTTATATATTCTGAATAGGATTCCATCAAAATCAGTTTCTTCCACACCTTATGAGATATGGCATGGAAGAAAACCAAGTCTTAAGCATGTTAAGATTTGGGGTTGTCTAGCTTATATCAAAAAGCTGAACACTGATAAATTGGAGACCAGATCAGAAAGTGGTCGATTTGTTGGATATCCAAAAGATAGTTTTGGATATTATTTTATTTGCCTACTTCACAAAGGTTGTGATAAGTAGAGATGCCACATTTCTTGAACAACGTTTGTTCAAGAAGGAGGCAAAGGAAGGCAAATAGAGTTAGAATTGGAGAATTTCAACAACCAATGATCGGATGGATATAGATCCATCTAGTCAACCAATACCCGTTGATGAAACATCTACAAACTGCTCCTCGTAGAACAACCGGTATCTCATCCACCGATGAGATATAGTTTTCTTCATGAAGAATACAAAAGAGTTGTCTACTGATGAAGAAGTATATCATGGAGATGATCCACTTACCTATGAAGAAGCTATATCAGATATAATCTTCAAAATGGAGTCATGCTATGAAATCCGAGATTGATTCCATGTATAAGAATCAAGTTTGGGATCTTGTTGACCCACGAAGGTATTGTACCTATAGGTAACAAATGGGTTTTCAAGAAGAAAATTGGTTCTGATAGAAAGGTAGAGACCTATAAGGCAAGGCTATTAGCGAAAGGGTTTCGCAAAAGGTAAGGACTCGACTATGAGGAGACTTTCTCGCCTATTGCCATGCTTAAATCAATTAGGATTTTATTAGCAATAGCTGCATACTATGATTATGAGATTTGGCGGATGGATGTCAAAGCGGCTTTTCTCAATGGATACATTGAAGAAAACATTTTCATGGAACAACCTAAGGGATTTGAATCCCAAGATGGTTCCAAGGTATGCAAGCTAAAGCGATCCATTTATGGATTGAAACAAGCTTCGAGGAGTTGGAACATCCGTTTGATGAAGCCATTAAATCTTTTGGTTTTATCAAAAATGAGGATGAGCCATGTGTATATAAGAAGGTTAGTGATGATTGCTATCACTTTCCTTGTCTTATATGTGGATGACATCGTTGATGGGTAATGATACAGTATGTTGACGACTATAAAGGTATGGTTGTCAAATACATTCTCCATGAAAGACTTAGGAGGCAACCTATATTCTTGGGATTCGCATCTATAGAGATAGAGCGAAAGAATAATTGGTTTATCCCAAAGTCTATACTTGGAAAAGGTGTTAAAGAGGTTTAACATGCTTGATTCCAAGAGAGGATTGTTACCAGTGAGACATGGTATCCACCTTTCTAAAGAGATGTCTCCAAAGACACCTGAAGAAAGAGATGAGATGGCCAGGATTCCATATGCTTGGCTATTGGAAGTTTAATGTATGCAATGTTGTGTACTAGGCGGATATCGCATATGCTGTTAGTTTGACTAGCAGATATCAATCCAATCCAGGTTTGGAACACTGGATAGCTGTCAAGAATATCCTTAAGTACTTGAGAAGAACTAAGGATTTATTCTTGATTTATGGAGGTGGAGGCTTGCAATTGGATGGTTATCGATTCGATTTCCAATCGGATATCGATGATAGAAAGTCTACCTCGATATGTGTTCATTTGTAATGGAGGTGCGATCGGTTGGAAGAGTTCCAAAGCGAGCACGATCGCAGATTCCACTATAGAGGTGAGTATATTCTTTGCATCGGATCGCAAAGGAAGTCGCTTTGGATAAAGAAGTTCGTGATGTAACTTACAGTAGTTCCTTCCATTGAGTCAGCAGTTCCATTACACTGTGACAACAATGGAGCAGTATTACAGGCTAAGGAACTAAGGTCTCACAAAAATCCAAACACATAGAAATGCACTACTACATTATCCGAGATATAGTTGGTCAAGGCGATATATACATGAAGAAAAATAACATCACCAAAAATCCATTGATCCATTCACGAAGCTTTTGTCACAAGTTCATTTATACCTGCATCTTGAGAAGATGGGTCTAAGGTATTGTAATGAATGGCTCTAGTGCTAGTGGGAGATTGTTAGTAGTATGCCCTAGAGCATATCATTTAGTATGTATCTTGTACATAATTTTATTAATAAAAGGCATTTCCACTTTTCCGTTTACATAATATATTTATGTGTAATAGAAAAGGTCCATTGATATTTTGTTAGAAATATTATTCTTAAGTTGTTAAGAATATGAGTGACAATATTTCTAGCACAAAGTATCATAAATAGGTTCACAATCGAGGATACTTCATAATAAGGACATGACTTATCCAGAAAGATTGTATTCATGTTTGTTCCCAAGTTATTTATATGAGATATAAATAAGATGGAATGGTGAGTCTCATGCCATATAACAAACATGATAGGCACTTATAAATGATAAGTAGGACTAACCAGTGACACTTATGACAAGCACATGGAGTTTAATCTTGTCAATGTTTTGTCATAAATCATATCAGTGCATATAATCTTTAGACCTGAGATAGCACAGTTATCTTGTATATAGGTAGTTTGAGTTTGATACTGCTTTCATACTTGTACTGTGTATGGGTATATGGGCATCTGTTGGCTCCTACTAGTTATATATGGAGGTAGGTGTTGATCAAGATGGAATATGTTCCTCTAAGTAAATAGAAATAAAATCCTATGTTCATTTAATTGTTCTTGATGTTTCAAGTTGCTGGCGAGGACAGTTAGATTTATTCAGAATAGAGTTTGTGATGAGAAAAATGTTTTTATCAAGAACTTGATTTAAAAGAGAACTTAATATTCTTAGGTTATGGAGTTTGAGATAAACCATGACTCGGCTTGAGTTGGGATTTTGTATGTAGAGAGATTCTAGTGCATGGTAACATATGATTATAGGTTCATTTAAGGTAAACCTTATTACTAATTGGGTGGCCATGGCATGCTATGCTAGGTGTTAACCATGGTCTATGAGGTTCATAAAATGATTTAGAGAAATCATTTATGGTAAGAAAGAGTTCTGATGATATTAAGAGTTGATATCATGTCTCATTGCCAATCAGTGATGAGCCTAGTAAGTCACACACATACACAAGTTATCACCTATTTAAATATGATTTAATTAATTAATTAAAGAGTTTAATTGATTAATTAAATAGATTTGGTTTGCAATTAAATTGCAAAGTCCCTAGCATGACTTGAAACCAAATCTAGATTATTGGATGTGTAGTATAAATTAAATTTATATTTAAAGTGTTTAAATATGAATTTAATTGATGAGAAATTAATTAATAGAGATTAATTAATTAATTTATATTTGATATAAATTAATTAGAAGAAAA